>NC_133593.1:4498824-6982648 GCF_964106895.1 Numenius arquata | reverse complement strand
CGCTCTTGGCCGCCGACTTCGAGCAACTTCGGGGAATGGGGGGGGAGGGGAAAGCTGTGTCACCCCCACGCCCCGGCGGGGAAAAAAAGGCACCGACCGAAAGGTGGGAAGGGGCAGACGGGGGACGTCCCCGCCAGGGAGGTGCCGGGCCCTTTAAGAGCCTCCCTCCCCCCCTCGCCGCCTCCTTCACCCGCTGGAAAATGCCAACTCACAGCACGCGGGGCATGCCGGGAGCGCCGCGCCGCACTACACCTCCCGGCATGACCAGCGGCGGGGCGGGCCCCGCCGTTTCCTAGGCAACCGCCGGTTGGCCGGGGGGCGAGCCCGGCGCTCCCAGCGGGGTGGGCGGGGCAACAGCGCTTGCTTTGCCTTCCTATTGGTTGGGCGGCGGGCAGCGCTGGGCAGCTATTGGCAGGAGAGAGCGGCAATCTCGGTGGGGGGGCGGGAGCGGCGGGGGCGGGGTGTGCACCGCCCGTGCCGGCAGGCGATTGGTCAGGGGTGGGGCCGGTGGGTGGCTGCGTCATGACTCCGCCAGCTGATCCGAGACGGGAGCCGGCGCGCGCGGCGGCGGGGGGAGGCGGCGGCGGCGGCGGCACCGGGCTGGCTCGGCTCGGCCCGGGCCTGGTTTGGCCTGGCCTCGGCGGGGCGATGGCGCCGGGTCTCGCCGCGCAGGTGGGTCCGGTGCGGCCGCGCTGGGACGGGCATTAAGGGCAGTCGGGGTCCGCCGGTGCACCGGGGGTCGAGGGGCCCGGCAGCCCCGCCGCGCCCGGTAGTCCCGCCGGGGAAAGGTGACCTTTTCTCAGAGGAGGGTGGCGGCGGTGTGGGGGGAGCTCGGGTCAGCGCGACCCTCCCGGGGCTTCGCGGGCGCCGCCTGGGCCCGGCGGCCTCGCCCCCGGTGGCGGCGGGGCGGGGTGGGGGGGGGTGGGGGTTGGGAGCGGGACCGGGGCGCGGTCCCCGCTCCGGGGGGTCCCGGTGGGGCGGGCGGGGCCGCGGCCGGGGCCGCCCCGTGACGGGCGGTGGCCGCCCCGGGGGTGACCTTCACTCCGGGACCGGGCGGGGCAGACTTTGACCTGGGGCCGCTCCCCGCTGTGATCACGGACCGGAGCATCCCGGGCAGCGGAGGGGGCGGGAGGTCGGCGAGGTGCCCCGCGGGGCAGCGGAGGGACCGGCTTTACCGTGGAGCGGTGGTGGGGAGTTGTCTCCGTTGGGGGGTGGGGAGAGAATTGGTTTTACCGAGAGGGGGAACGCGGGGGGGTGGGGGTGACCCCGTTAAACCGGGAGGGGGGCACCAGCTGCGGGTTTTATTAGCGAGGCGAGGTCCCACTGGGACCTTTCCCGGTGCTGGTGAGGTCTGTCGGTGCCGAAAAGGGGTGGGGGTGGGATCTCCCGTTACCGGCAGGGTCCACCCCTCATCAGCCCCCGGTACTGGCAGGGCCCCCGGTGCCGGCGAAGCCGGGGTGCTGATTCACGGGCCGGCGGGGGTGGAGCAGGGCCGGGACCCGCTCTCTGGAATCCGGACCAGATGTACCCGGCACGCCAGGAATGCTCGGCATCCCCGCCAGGCCCCGCCGCCGCCACCGCTGCGTCCCGCCGCCGCCACCGGCCCCGCACCGGGAGCCTCCCCGCAGCCCCCCACCCCAACACCCACCGGGACTCCGGCCTTTCCCCGCCGCCCGCGAAGGCTCGGGAACAGCCGGGATCCCGAGTGCCTTTGGGGTGACGCTGGCAGGAGGGATGCTGTGGGGCAGATGCCGTGATGGCCGGCCTGGGGGGACTCCTGGGGCTGTCTGTCCCCACACCGGGGCCATATTTTCCCCCCCGCAGTGGGGCCAGAGGCCTGGGGGGTTTCCCAGAACTCAATCCCCGCAGCCAAAATGCTGGGAAGTGTGGAAAAGGGTTGTTGGGTTTTTTTCCCATGTGAAAGGGGAAGCGGTGGGGTCCCACACCAGGCCCCGGTCCTCATCCTCTGACAAAATAACATGGAAAAAAGGCCGTGCTCCCTAAAATTCCCCCGGCAGGGGCTTGGCAGCAGCCGCCTGACAAAGTGTCTTCCCCGGCGGCGGCTCCTGGCCCCCCGCCAGGTGGGACCCTGCCAGCGTGGATGCCCGAGGTGAGTGGGGAATGCCTTAACCCCTACCTGCAGTGGCCTCCCAGCCGCGGCCGCCGGTCCCTGCCGGAGCAGGCTGCTTTATCTCTTATTTTCCGGAAGAAACGGCCTTGATTTCCCTGCCCATCGCTCGCGGTTTAGGGCCGGCTGCAGGTGCCGGAGCCGATGCGCCAGCTGCTTTGGGAGAGAGGAGTGATGGGAAGAGTCGAGGTTGGAGCTGCCTCTGGATCCTCTGTGACGGGAGGGGTGATCCTACGGGATCTGAGCTTTGGGAGAGAGGGAAAGATGAGGCGGTGGATCAGGACTTGGTGCTGGGGTGGGAGAGAGGAGCAGCTCTGCCACCTGGGGTGGCTGCTGTGGGTGACGTCTGAGCTCGGCGCGGTTCCATCCTGGCTCTGATGTGTGTGTTCCCTTCCCAGGTGCTGCCCTGCCGCCCCGCTCCTGGCTAACCAGCACCAGTTCTTCAGTGGCAAGCTTTATGTCCTTCTCTAGTAGCTAAAGCTGCCAGTTGAAGAACTGTTGAATGTAGCCACTCTCTTCTCATCAATGGGACCTTTGGATGTCAGCCGGACCCGTGCCCTGAGTGACCGGGAGGAGCCAGTCTGCAGCATCCTGTGGATTTGAGGGCTGAGGATGAGCCTTATCGGGATGAAGAAGTCTCCTCACCGCCTCCAGACCCCTCCTTGGCTGGGGGATTGCTGGGCAGCCCTGCCAGCGGGGCTGTAGAGCGGGGTCCCCCACCACCGGTGGGGTGGCATTTAGCTGAGAAGACTGAAAGAGGCATTAAACTTTCTGTTTTGCTCAACAGTTCAGTTTTAGGAAGTTTGTTGCCCGTGGGGAGCCCAGATCTGCCTGGTGGGAGGATGGTGGGTGCTGGGGAGGGCCGTAGAGCCGGAGCTTGGTCCCTGGCCTGTGCTGCATCGGGGTCTGTGGGTGGAGGGTTGGTTGTTCGTGGCCCCTTGGGTTTGTCCTGAGCAGAAGAGGTGACCCGTGGCTGGGTGTAGCTTGCAGAACTGACCTGCTACTGAGCTCAGGAGAAGGATTAGTCCTGCAACAGGCTGGGCGGTGGGATGGAGCCCGAGGAGAGGGCTGGCTCCGCACCCACGCTGCCCTGGTGCTGGTTGGGTGCGGTGGGGCTGGGCTGCTTGGAGCGGGTGACTCAGGGCCGAGTCACGCACGGATCCAGACGTCTGTTCTGGGAACCACTGTCCTGCAAGGCCAGGCAGCCCTGTCTCTGGCCAGCTCTGGGGCAGTGCCAGGATTCCAGGTATTTGGAGCCAGCAGAGCTGAGAGGGGCCCAGGTGAACTTTTTCGGGCTCCTCCATGGTCCAGGCTCTGCCTTACTCTTGGACAGACGCAGGAGACTGCCCCAAAGAGGACTGGAAGTCGCTCTCCAGGGACGGAGACCTCCCCGCCTTGCACTGGGCGAGAGGGGATATCTCCCCTATGGCTTGAGGCAGGGTAAATGTCTCGGTGTGGACCCAGTGAGGGCTCCTGGGAGCCCCTGTGCCCCAAGAAGTGCCTCTCCCATGGGGCACAGGGCTGCTGGGACCACCGGTTCCCAGGCTGCCTTGGCCTTGGGAAGCAGAGGAGTGTCTGGGTGCTGCTGCTCAGGGCCTGCCAGAAAGATCATGGCTCGTTCCAGCTCCGAGGGCGGGCAGGGAGGAACGGCCCTGTGCTGAAATAAGTCTGCACAGTTTCAACTAAATCTGCCTGTCCAGGCTCCAGCTGCCCAAGGCTGCTACCAAATTTTGGCACCCGGTGATATGCAAAAAGGGGCCTGGTGTCCATTAAGTGACAGAAGTAGAGCAAATCTGTTGTCCTGGGGGTCCTTCCGCCTTATATAAAGCTGCTGTGCTTGGTGTGTGCTTGCTGATGGCTACATGAAGCCGAGTTTCTTTGGGGCCATCATCACCCGGAGAGAGCAGAGCTGCTGAACCGCCTTGGATTGCTCTCTGAGCAGAAAGGACCACGGATGAACACCTCCAGCTTGAGGCAGAGCCTGTCTCTTCTACCGCAGCTGCCCTGCTGCGAGTCCATACGAAATAGCTGGCGTTTGCTCAGCGCTCAGCAAGTCCTGGAGAGCACAGAGGGAGCAGAAAGTCATGGGTGTGTGTGTGTGTGTGCAGGATGCCCGAGGGCAAGGAGGAGCCCCGCTCCCCCTCCCATGCGTCGCAGCGAGGTGCTGTTGATGCTTGACATGGAGGGGAGCTGTGCGCTCTGGCCACCAGCGTCCCCGCCCTCGCACGCCTCGGCGTACGGGTAATGCTTAGATTTGCTGCTTCCTCCTGTCGTCGCAAAGGTCTGACCTGCTCTGCCAAAAACCTGCTCTTTTCCTGGTAAGATGGGGCTATTTCAAGGCAGAGAGTTGCCCCGAGCAGCAGCACCGAGCCCCTGGGGTCAGGAAATGTGAAACTCCCTATTTCGGGTCAAAGAGAAGGTGCCAGAGTGCAAGTTTGCGTGTTTACCCGCAAAAGCAGCATTGCAGCATCTCACCTGCTGAGCAAACAGGCTCGGGCTCTGGCTAGCCCGCATTTCATGTAAAAGCAGAGGGTTTCTAGGCTGACAAAGTAAGTGTCCCTGCGGGAAGTTGCCAGGCTCTCGGGGCTTACCCTTCCTCCTGCAAAGCCCCATGTGACCGGTGAGTAAGTGCAGTGTTTCCTGTAGAAAGCACGGCCTCGCTCGCTGTTGCCTTGCAAAAACCTAGTAACTCTTTTCCTCCAGCATCGAGGCTATGTTTCCTGCAGCATCTGGCCGCCTCCTCGAAGCATCCAACATGCAGGGACACAGCAGGAGAGGGGACACCGACCAGGGCTGGGATTTCTCTGCCGGAGGCTGGCTGCTGATGGGGGTGGGAAGCATTCTCTGTGGCAGCTAATGCAATATTCAAGGTGGCTGTAGTGATGCCGGCAGGTGCTGCTCACTCAGAGGTCAGGTGGCAGCCCTCTGTCCGTAGGGGTAGGGTATTTTGTGCAAGCTCGTGTACACGGACTATCTAGTTGCCAGCCGGGAGAGCAGCTTGCCTCGGTCACAGCTCCACTTGCTGGGAAAATGTGCTTTTTGCAAAGCAGAAGGTCAGCGTGACCGGTGTGTTGAATGAAAGCTCCCTGCCAACAGCCAGCAAGAGGAGCAGGAGGGGTTGGTGGATCTGTGAACATGTGGCTGCTTCTGCACGCTCAGACCCTCAGCTGAGTTTCAGGTCAAGGGCATCCTCCTCTTCTCCAGTCCAGCGGATCCCCGTCGAGAAGAGAGGGGAAAGCACTGCTTTGCTTTGGCCCAGCATGCAAGGGAGCAGCCGAGGGCTGTCTGCAAACACAAAATGCAGGCGCTGGGTTCAGCTTTGCTCATCGTGATTTTATTTCTCTTGTGCCAGGATGGGAGGATGTGGAGCTGTTAACACTTGGTTGACTCTGTGCCCCTCACAGCAGGGCACCTTCCGAGCTTAGGTTTCTGCCAGTGAGGGTATATTGTCGATGTCGCAGGCCCTGCAAGGGAGAGGTACGTTGGGGATTTGCAGTAAATCGTCTCGACTTTGTGTCTCTCAGCGGGCTCTGCTGGTGCGGGGAACACAGCGCAGAACCGCCCACCAGCTTGGTCAGGGTGTCACTTACTCTGCTTCTTCTTTAGAGATTTGTTTCCCTGAGCATAAAACTTCTGCAATTAGGGACACCATGGGGTCACAGTTCAGGCTGGCAGCTGCAGTCACCAAGCCATCCCTGAAAAGGAAAGCGGAAGAATGTGGATCTCTTCAAGTGCACATAACCCAGCGCGGCAGCATCCCTGTGGCACCCTGGCTGGGGTCCAGCTGTATTTTGGAGGGCTCAGGGCAGGGTGGCTGGTACTGCAAGAAGCTGGGCACCGAGCCTGGGAGCAGTGGGGCAGAGGGAGAGGAGATGTGTCCCAGGCTCCATGCCCAGCTGGTATCTTCATCGAAGCTCATCCTTTTCTCCTTCCCTGCCCTGCTTTGGTTTTCTCTGAAACCATCTCACTGCTGGTTCAGTGGCCAGCAGCTGCCTCTGGAGCGCAGCTAAGGGAGGTGATGTGGAGCCTCTGCGGGGGCTCTGCAGGCTGTAGGAGAGAGGACCCTGCCCTGTTCCCAGGGCACTGCTGGGTCAGGGCATGGACCATCCTCTCATTCACTCACCTGATGTAAAAGATCAGGAACTTCTGTTGCTCCAGGCTGCCCTTCACAACAGTGTCTGTGTATCCCTTACCGCAGCCTGCAAGAGAGAGAGAGAGCATCACAGCCTGTTTGGGGAGCTGCCACCCATCCTACCTCAGTGCCATCGCAGGGAGGGGCAGAGGGGACAGTGACTGGCTGGGACAGAGATGGGGAACAGGTATGGAAACCCTGGATAAGCAGAACTGATCCAGAGCTGTAGGACTACGTCATGACCCTGAGCCTCTCCTTGTCTTGGAGAGGGAAGTTCTTCCTCCTTCGTGACCTCTAAGCCACTGGAGATCAGCAAAGAATGAGAACTCTGGGTAACCTGCAGGCCCAGAGCTCAGGACCAGGGTTCAGGAACCTGCCATGGCAGCCAGTCCAAATCCTGAGCTGCTTCAGCTAAACCCTGCAACCACGGTGTGTCTACAAGCCCCAGACTTGGATGAGCAGACGGGCTGGGCAGTGGTTTGGCTGTTCTCATCTGTCTGCCCCTTCCTACCTGCGTAGCGGATGCTTTTCCCAAGCATCATGGTCCAGAAGAAGGGGACAGTGTGCAACGCCTTCTTTTTCTTCAGCATGTTTAAGGCAGCAATGTGACCTGTGATGAACCAGCAGAGGAAATATTTTTCTTGTAGCTCCTCAAAATGCCCCCTGCCTCTTGTTATCCTGCTGTCCCTTCTGCCCTGTTCCCTCGATGCCTGTCTCCGAGGGGAGCTGGAAAATGAGGTGTCTGCACTGTCTCACCGTGGGCCTCAGCCACCTGTTGGTGATGGATGCTGGACCGGTCCCCGTTGAGCAGCGCTACAGGAAAGGAGACCACATCGCCCGCAGCGAAGACGTTTGGGATGTTGGTTTGCATGTGCTAATGGGACAACAAGCAATTAGTGCAACGGTGGGAGGGACGGAACTGGGTACTGACCAGGGATACTCAGCTGGCACTTACCAGATCCACCAAGATGGCACCTTTGTCATCTCTGGTGATGGAGGTGCCCTTCAGAAACGCTGAGTTGGGGAACACACCTGCAGAGAGGAGCAAGGACAAATGCAGCAAAGCTCCGCAAAGGCAGGGAGGAAACTTGACCTCGGCCCTCCAGCAAGCACGTGCCCACGGTGCCTGTTCAGCCAGCTCACAGCAGTGACCAGTGCAGAGCTAATCCAGGGGCAATAAAACCAGGGCCCAGAACAAGTCATGCTCTGATAACGCGGCAGTGACCTACGGAGCTCAGCAAGCGCGTCAAAGTCATACCGAGAGCGTAAGTAGCTCGTTTCCTCCTGCCATTGCTCATGGGCTGCTGACTTTCTCCAGGTGTTTGGGGCCAAGCCATAGGATTGGATTACAACAGAGTGGGAAAGAGGCTGCAGGGAATGGTGTTCTAGGAATGCGCTGGGATGCTCTGGGCTTACTGGCTCTTCTCCCCGTTCCCAAAGGGCCACCTCCGTCCCCCCACTGGGGTCTCTTACCTATTCCCACCACTACCACATCTGCAGGCAGTTTCTCTCCACTAGCAAGAACAGCCTCTATGACCTAGGAAAGAAGCAAGAATCATTAACAGAGGGTTAAAAACTCTGTCCTAATTCCTGCAGCCTCCCTGCTGCCTCATTCTTTCCTGTCTTTTTCCTTCCCCAGGTTCAGATCACCTTGTCCAGCTAATGTGTGTTGCCAGAAATGCAAGAGAAAATCATGCTGTTATCCCTGAGATATGAACACACACTGGTGCCCTTTGAGCCCAGCATTGCGATCAATGAAAATAAATGTGAAGGTTTAGACGTGAGAGAGGAAAGCCTAGATATAGGCACTGGGTTATACCTCAGTCTGGGTTTTTTCCCCTAAAATTAGCAGTTCAGGGATCACAATGGCCTGACTGACCTTTCCATCCTTTCCTTTCAGCTCAGAGAGTTCTGTTTTCATGTAAAACTTCACCCCTTTATTTTGCAGCATCTGAAAAGGAAGAGGAAGCTGGTTTGAGTATTCACTAGGAAATTCCAGGCTGCGCTGCTGTAAAAACAGCCATACCCAGCCAAAACGCAGGCAGGCAGCTTAGCTGCTGCTCCAGCCTGCTGAGAGGTTTCATTTGTGTCCCTGGCTGCTGCAGGGTGCTGGGAAGACCAGCTTCGCTCTGCCGTCCTGGTCAGGACTGGTGCGTGAGGTGGGTCTAGGATGAAGCAGGGCTTGGGGATGAAGCTGAGCTGGGGAGCGAGACGTGCGTGTGAGGGAGGTTGGGACCAGCCAAGTGTGCAGAGCTCCTCCAGCGAGCTGTACGTGAGCAAGGTGGCTGGGCACGCGGGGTTATGACTCAGCGCAGGGGCTGGATCTCCTGGGCTGTTGCAGATCACAGGGCTGCTTGGACAGCATGTGTTCTCCATCCTAGAAATTAGGTTTTCCTAACCTTCATGGCGACACCTCCAACCTGAGGACCCAGCGCATTTTCGAAAGGCAAGTCCTTTTTTTCCACCACTGAGATGGTACCAGCCTTGTCTGAGAGGAAGGCAGCTATCTCCATTCCTGCAAGGGAAAGGCATGCCCAAGGTAAGCCCGCTGCAAGCATGAACCTGCACCCTCCTCCTTGGAAACCTTCTCCCCTTCCAGGTGAGGAGAACAAATCTGATGTAGTGCCAGTGCTCAACCGCTCTTCTATGCCTCTCTGGGCTGAGGTATTTAGCTCCCCTGGTTCTTTGTGTTCATGCATTACGGACCTGGATATTAGGAAATGCAAAGAGCAGCTCCTGGTTGTGCACAGAATAGTTACGTTTCCGTGCCTTACTCCCTCACTTTCCCAATGCTTCTGGGGAGTCCAGCTCGTCTGAAGGACAGTGACCTTTTCATAAGGCACATTTCCCTCTGTCCTTGTCCAGGAACTGTTTATAGCTCTCAAAGTTTCTGGGAATCAGAGGAAAGAGTGAGTGCATGCTGTGTAATGCATACCCCACCAGCTATAGGGCTCTGGGGAGGAACCCAGCCAGGCAGTGAACATCCCTTCCCCGAGGGCCTCTTGTTAATCTGCACACACAGCAGAAGTGGGTTTCAAGGCTATCACCGATGACTTGATACCCAGTCCAGCCTGGTACCTACGAATGAAGCTCCTACGATCACCAGATTCTTCCCAGTTGCCAGCTCTAAGATCTTGCTAGAGTCTTCTGGGGTTTCGAGAATGCACACATTCTGCAGGTCTGCACCTGGGACTTTGAGGGAGCTGGAACTGAAAGAGAGAGAATCCAGATATGTCTCATGATTAGAAATCAAACAGAAAGAAGGGAAGGGGTGGAGCACAAACCCATGCAATCTCTTGGCTGTGTCATCCCATCCTGTCCTGTTATCTCATCTCCTATTACCTCCTTCTCACTCGCCTCTAGAAGACCTCCAAGCTCACTTGTCTTCTTGTCCTGCCTAAAATTTTGTGTGTGGCAAATGCTTTATACACTCACTGGCTGCCTGTTGCAATGAGCAGCTGATTGTACTTCTGGGAGGACCCATCCATGAAGTGGACCTTCTGCTTCTGGAAATCCACCGACACTGCCTGCAGGAGAAAAGAAGCAAAGATTAGACATGTCCCTCTGGTCCACTGGTGTCCTGTCACATCAATTTGTTCTGCTTGCCTGTGACTGCATGCTCCATTTCTGGACATTCAGGTGAGATAAGAAATGCGAGGGTCCTCTCTCTCACTTCCTACAGGTGCTTTAGGAGCACTAAGTATGACAGCACCAAATCTAGGTTCCTCTAAGAGATGTGCAGAAGGCTAGTTTCAAGAGCCACCCTCTTTGCATGTGATGGACACATCTGTCCATGGGTAGCACAGATGAGTGTTACACCCATGGCACTCACACATCCCTAACACTGGCCTTAGAGCGCTGTCCCAGTAGATAACCTGTGTACTTAGGCAGAGCTCCAATTTCTATAAATGTAGTGCTATGCCTGCAGGTGTGGGCATCCCCTCCCCATGGCAGGAATGGGACCACCTATTGAGGACTGAGGTCAGCTGCTCTTGTACCTCTTTCTCTGTCCAGAGCTCTATGCCCTGAGCATCAAGGAATTCAGGCTTCCTCAAGTAGACATCCTCAGGTTTCAAGTTCATTTCCTGGAAAAAAACCAGAAATGTTAAAAAAAGCACTTCTTGCAGACAGCAATACTCTTGCAGTGTTTACTGGAAAGTAAGTTTGCATAAGAGGTCAATTTTGCATTAGTAAATCACAGCTCCCCACACTGCCCCATCCCCATCATCTTCTTGTTCCCCGTCAGAAAAACCCATCAACTCAAACTCCAGTGGGAAGAACTCGATGAAAGGGGATAAAATCATTAGCTTATGGTGGACTCTGATCAAAGACTTTCTGGGAGGAAGAAGTGAAATGTTAGCTGGAAATTATACCCCTTTTCTTTGTGGATGTCTCAACACTCCTTATAATTTGCCAGAGCAGCTCACTCAGTTGCTCAGTCTGGTCCTGAGTGTGGGCCATGTCCCTAATTCACACGTGGTACCCAGGCACAGTCCTGCCCTTCTCACATACAAACCTTGCTCAGTTTGGACTTGTCGTATGGAACATGTTTCTCTTTGGTGGCTATGATGATTCTGCCAGTAAAGCCCTCTTGGCGAAGTGTCTCTGCACACAGCAGGGCAGCCACACCTATGAGAGATGCTCATCTCAGCCCTCTTACACATCACTATAAAGTAGTCCTTCCCGGAGAAGAGAGTGGCAGCTCACAGCATCTGTGGGGAGGGCACAGTACAGACCACTTCACTGACCTCCCCCAAGAAGCAGCATCGTGTCCCGGTTGAGAAGGCATCGCTTGCTTGTGTCCTTCATCCTCACGCTGCTTTCAAGATCCTAGAAGAAAGTAAGTGAGAAATGCTGAAATCGTGCCTAGCCCAAGGTGTTGCTTGTGCTTAGTGACAGCAGGTAAGGTCAGTACCTTCTTTTTTGCTGTAACAAACACCTTTCCATCTTTCACCGTTACCTGCAGGAGTGAAAGAAGAGTGCATTTAAGTGCTACATTCATGAAGCTGTAGTAGGAGCTTTCCTGGGAGGGTCTGGTCCAGTGGGCCATCTGTCTCTGATACACTGAGAGTGACTTGTCTTGGATGTCAAATGATGCTGAGGAGCTCATGAGCTTTTCTCCTCACCCCAAGGGCACTCAGGAAGAGGTGCAAATCCTTTTTTCTTTCTGGAAGAGCTGTGCTGGTTGTGATGTGTACCAGGATGTACGGCATCACCTTTGATTGAAAGCAGCTTTAGGACTGGGAGGTAAATCATCCCAAGAAATCATCCTGTGTGACCTGGACCACAGAGCTGTGGCCAGGGCAGGACCCTTTCAGTTGGTGTCAGGAACACAGAGCTTATGGGAGTGAATGAATGCGAGTGGTATGGAGGACATGGCCCAAGCTGAGAGGAGGAAGAGACAAGAGGTCACCTTAAAGCAGGGAAGGCAGTCCAGAGAAGGGTATTCCTCGATGTCTCCGGTTTTGATGTTAAAGCAGGCGCCGTGCCAAGGGCAGCGCAGCCTCTCCCCTCTCAAGACCCCTGCAGTAGAAAAGCCCCCCCACAACCGAGCAGTGAGAGCTGACCTCCCTGATGTGGCTGCTCCCCCTTCCCAGCACCAGGCTTACCTTTGCTGAGCGGGGCACCATAGTGGGGACACTTGCTGCCCAGGGCGCTGAACTCCTTCTTGTTCCTCACCAGCAGCACCGGGTAGCCAGCCACCATCACTTCCTGGAGCCTGCAGGAGAGAGGGAGAGTTGGGTGCTCCAGGGAGCCGAGGCTCGGCGCCTCGCAGCCAACATGCTGCTCCCTCAACCACCAACATGGCGGCCACCAACATGGCGGCTGTTGCCATGGCAATGCTGCCTCTGCTGCCTACAGAACTCATGGCAGCAGCCTCCCCCCGGCACTAGATACTCACTGTCCGTCCCCAACATCAGCCTCCTTGCAGACCTCGGCGGTGATGATGTCGCAGTCCATGCCGGTGGCTGTGGGCGAGCAGAGGGAGGGGTTGTTTGCCACCGATGCTGTTGCCTGCTGAGGGGCGAAAGGCAGCGCCTATAGATGGTTGTCCCCACACACTCTTGTGCCGTCGCTGCAAAATCCCACCCCAAACCATGTGCTCAAGGGGTCCCGAACTCCCAGTACCGCAGGAAAAAAAAACCCACAACTAGTGGAAAACATGTATTTCCCCACTTTTTCAACTTTGTCTCCAAGCCCAAAGCCCATTCCTCTGCCCTTTTCTCCTCTGGCTTAACCTACATTTTTGCATTCAGCCCCATGTCTCGTTAAACTCAACTGCAAGGTGAGCAAACAAACATGATTTACGACAGCCATGTTGTAAATAAATACAATTATTTATGGCGAGGTGCTGCCGCCATAGCCTGCGGCTCCCCCAAACCGGGGTCTGAAGAGATGCTTCAGCCTTTCCAAAACCTCTCCAACATTTGTGCAGAGGTGTTATTTGCACTAATTCCCGTGAAAGCAGTAGTTCCTGTCCAAAATGCCTCTTGGGCTAGAAAAGAGCCAAAAGCCTCGGTGTTTGGAACTGACCCTGCCTTAGCAGTCAGCTGAGAGGCTGGTTAGAAATCTCCCTCTCTGTTTTGGAGGTAAAAAAGGCAAGAAATGGAGCAGAGGAGGGTGGTTTGAGGCAGGTTTCGGTGCAGGGTGGTGACTTGCTCCTGCAAATCCCCACCGCGTTCCCGGGTCCGTTGGCAGGTACTCACCCGGTCCTGCCGTGGGGGGCTCTGGTGCCTGTCCCCTGGATCGGAAAGCCGCCACCGCCGTCCGCAGGTTTCTCCTCCGCCTCTTACCGCAAGTGTTGTCCCCGTCGCCAGCCCACGTCTGGGTGATGCTCTCTCCGAGTTGCACAACATCCCCATCCGTCAGGAGACGCATCTCCTGGAAGCCAGCGCGTCTTATCTGATTTCTGCAACTGGTCTGCGCCTAGGTAAGTGTATTTTGCTGGGGCTTAGAATTGCAAAAGAATTAAGGGCACGTAGGAGTTATGGCGCAGGTGTGGTCTCAAGACCAGGTACGTCGTGTGCAATGTGAACAGAAACTTGAGTGGATGCAGTGACACCTCGCTGCATCTTCCCACTGCCCCTTTTCTTGATGATGCTCTACCTCAGTGCAATGTGTTTCTGCAGCACTTTGGAATGATATCACTACTTTTTTATCCAGTTCTACAACATTTAAAATTATTTAATTTTATCTTTTTGTAAGATCTCTCTCCATTGATTTTAAGGAACGTGAAGCATTCAGCACCTCTGCACATGGCTTATGTCATAGAATCATAGAATCATAGAATGGTTAGAGTTGGAAGGGACCTTAAAGATCATCGAGTTCCAACCCCCCTGCCATGGGCAGGGACACCTCCACTAGAGCAGGTTGCTCAAAGCCCCATCCAGCCTGGCCTTGAACACTTCCAGGGATGGGGCATCCACAACTTCCCTGGGCAACCTGTTCCAGTGCTTCACCACCCTCACAGTAAAGAATTTCCTCCTAACATCTAATCTAAATCTCCCCTCTTCCAATTTAAAACCATTATCCTGTCACTACATTTCCTGACAAAGAGTCCCTCTCCGGCTCCCCTGTAGGCTCCCTTCAGATATTGGAAGGCTGCTCTGAGGTCTCCCTGGAGCCTTCTCTTCTCCAGGCTGAACAACCCCAGCTCTCTCAGCCTCTCTTCATAGGAGAGGTGCTCCATCCCTCTGATCATCTTCGTGGCCCTCCGCTGGACCCATTCCAACAGGTCCATGTCCTTCCTGTGTTGAGGACTCCAAAGCTGGACACAGTATTCCAGGTGGGGTCTCACGAGCACAGAGTAGAGGGGTAGAATCATCTCCAGCGACCTGCTGGCCACACTTCTCTTGATGCAGCCCAGGATTCGGTCGGCTTTCTGGGCTGCCAATGCACATTGCACATGTCCCAGCCCTGCTTCTGGTCCAGTCCACCCATGTCCAGGCACATGGTCCCATCGTTGTTTGGTCCCTGCACAGAGCAGCGTGCTCCTTGCGGTACTATTTTTGCAACAGAGTGGGAGTTGCAAAAAAAATGGGAGTAATGCCTACGCTGTTTGTGTCTACTCCAGCTCTTATCTCTATTTCACAGTCAATATGTTTCACAACCTTAAAATGTGCCTCAGAATTTAGGGGGGGAAAAGTTACCAGCAGTGTGCTTGCATCGTGTCCCTTGCAGAATGGGAGCTTCGCGGGGACCAGCTTTCTGCCGCGCAGCACGTTCCCAAATCCAGCAGGGCGTGTGTGTGTGTGTGTGTGTGATAAAAATTCTTCCATGGGCATGGCCCGGAGATGAGGGCATGCACAGGGATGCTCGTTAACTGCAAGCCAGCTTTTTTGCGAAGCAGCTCATTCATCAGACCCACCAAGCCCTGAGCACACCTTACAGTGCCGGGGTGCTGGGGTGCTGCCATGTAAGGAGTGATCTCAGCCCACGGGCGATGCACGCCCATGATGGGCGCAGGTGCGGGGTATTTTCTCACCGTGCCAAAGAGCAGCTTTCAGGCTCTGCCTTCCTGGCCAGGTGCCTGAACGTGAAGCAATTTGGCTGCCGAAAGTCCCTGTTTAAACTCTTTGTAATTATTCCCCAGAAGCACGTTCCCACGTGGAGAAGCAGCAGCCTTCACGGAGGCATTCTCTGACTCAGCAGAAACTGCTGAAAAACGTTGTTTGCTCATGGATGAAAGCTTCAGCGCGCTGGCAAAGTGGGCAGGTACAAAGACGTGTAGCTGTGGGAGGCTTCGGGGTGAGCCAGGTGGAACCCCGTCCTGTGCGGGGCTGAGCAGCTAATTCGGCTGCTGGATGCAGATGGATGCTGCTGGATGCAGCCGAGCACCAGGGGAAAGGCTTTCATAAAACGCAAAGGGAGAAAGGTGAAGCGAAATCCCCACCTCTGATGAGGGCAAAGCTGATGGCAAAGGATAGAGTTGCAACGGGCGTTGGATGTAAGAGGGAAGGTTTGGGTTAGCTGCAGGGATGCCGAGTTACTGCGTCTCTGAGAGCCAGTATCTAGGAACACGCAATATGCCCTCAAGGGATCCAGGCAATGGGATGGTGTTGGAGGCAGATTTTTGGGAAGATCCTCTGTAAGCAACCTTTGGCCTTCTGTTAGGTCAGCCAGATACTCAGACTGGTTGGGACCTTAGCTGGTAACACACAGCAGGATTAAACTTAGGAAGGGAGCAAAAGGAAGCGGTGCCCTCAAGCGTGCACAGAACCCAGGTAGGCATTGGAAATCTCTGACCAGACCTGCCACCCACATTGGTGCTGACTCACACGGGCTGCTGAGCTGCCCTCATATTTTATTAGTTATCTTTACTTTTGCTGTGTCTCCTCGGTGTTGTCAACACTCCAGAAAATTCAAGTTTAGAGGCAAAGATGTAATGGAGGTAGCTCTCCTCCCTTCGAGTCCTTGCTACCATCAGCTCGTGTAGCACATTTTTTCATGCCATAGTGGAGCCGTGGCTGTATCCTTGTCCCACCTTTGCTTGCCCCCAGCTAGCTCAGGTCAGGGTCCTTCCCTGCCCGAGCAGACCTGCCGAATTTTAACCAAGCGTTAACCACAGAGTCGAATGTTATTGAAGATTGTTCAGGTGCAGGAAGAGGAAGCGAGGTGAAAACTGCAGCAGAGCTAAAATGATTAATGGGACACGGATCTCAGAACAGCTTGGTTTGTGATATTAATAACGAGAGAATTCAGGAGGGAACCTAACCTGTTCCAAGCTGTGGAGCTGGCAGCAGCAGGAGACGCAGTTAGGAAGCTCCTGTGCTGATATTCATAATGCAGGAGGAATCAAGTGGGCTCAGCAACGTGTGATGCTGCACGGAGTGGATGTAGGGGCTGAGACATGCTTCCACCTGGCACAGCCCATTCTGAACCTGTTTGAACTGCAAAAAAAGCATGTGGTCATAAATACATCATGATGCAACCAGAAAACACATAGATATCTGTCAAAAGATACTTAAGCTTGAGAATGGTGAACTAAATGTGGAAAAAAAACGTTTATCCCACAAGGGAAGAAGACATGGAAAAAGAAATATTTAGCGGGAATGAATTTGCTTATAAGGTAAAAATAATTATATGTGCTGGTTCACATTTTCTTCCTAAGCATTCATGTCTGGTGATGGTGAGAGATGGGACAGAGGCTGGGCAAAGACCTGGCCCCGTGTTTCACTGTTCACCACAAAGGAAGAAGGAACCTGAAACCTTAGTAATAGTAGCAGATAAACAATTCAGTAAGTGAACGGATTTGGGGCACGTCAGCTACTGAAAGCAGTGAAGAAATACAAGGAACTGCCCATGTTGCTGTGCTTGAAGGGGTTTTGCCAATCAGTGAGTCTGTCAATGGAATTTTTTTTTATCCCACAGCATACCTGTGCCACCAGAGTGAGGAGAGAGCACATCCTTTGCACAACCATATCATGGCAGCTGGTCCAGCCGAAGCCCTTGAGGGACAGCTGAGCCCACTGCATCCTTAGGGATGCTGTGCTGTTGTCACAGGTTTCTCCTACAGATCCCCTGTGCCAAATTCTGAGGAGGGGGAAAAAAAAAAAAAAAGACTTCTAGTCCAGGGAAAAAGGAAGAAAGCCAAAAGCAAGAGCATTCAGAGCAACCTGCCATGGGGTTGTTTATCTTGTGGGCTCCGCCTGGGTGACTCTGGCTCTCAGGGGAGGGGGAAATTCCTGTAGCCAGGCTGCAGAAGGCTGTGCCTGGCCAGGCAGTGGCTGGCACCAGAGCATCCTGGGCTCCCAGGAGACATGGTATTATCGGAGGAATGATCTCAGGAAGAGTGACCAACCTGGGCAGCAGAACACCTGCAGGGCTGGTCAATACACTGGAGGAGGGAAGGGAAGAATCTTCCCCTTGGGAGGCTGAGCCCGCAGGCTTGAGCAGGTGAATGGATGGGCTGCAGCGCAAATGATGAATTCCTCTGCCGGACAAGACCAACTCCTGAGGTCTGTGGTTAAGTGATGCACACTTTGGCCTTTCTTGCTTTAAATCCTGGAGCTGTGTGTGTGAAATAGAGCTAAGGGTTGGGGAAATAAGGTAGTAAAAACTCTCTGCACTGTCAGTGGTAGCGGAAACCCTTCTCCTGCTCACTGCGGTAGCAGAGACTGATGTGCCTGTCTGCTGTGGCTACCATGAGTATATCCCCAATTCCATGTGGAGAATATCCAGCTTCCACATCAGGAATGTGGTTCTGGCTGGAAGGGGTGGACACTTGAGTTTGCTTTGATTTCATCTCCCTTCACAGCTACCTCTGCAGTGTCCGGGCATGCTTTGCCACCAATGGCATGCGTTTTGCACAGTAGATCCTTTAATAAGTGTGGAGTTACAGAGTTTCTGAATGAAAATGCAGATATAGAGAGCAAAGCAGTCCTATATATCGTCTGACTTCCTATGGCCCAGCAGATAGAGTGGTGACACACTTTTGAGAGGGGTGGAGACGACGGCCAATTAAAGTTTGGAAGCCAAGCTGCTTGATTTGTTTTGAGATCTTGGACTCCTCAAATTATTTGAGGTGTGAGCCAGGTCTGGCATCAGATGAGCAGATGGGCTTTGTGCCTCCCTGGCTGGAGAGAGGCAGATCTTTCCAAAAACATGGGCATGACTTTCGCCAGAAGGACTTTGCCATGTCAGAAGCTCCCACATCTGTTGGCTGTGGCGAGCCCTGGGAGGTGTTTGGGAACAGAGTGGGCTCCTCCTTGTGTAAGGGATGGGGGAGTTGCGAAAGGACACCCAAACCCCCATCCAGGAGTGGTGGGGGGTGTCTGGGGGAGGACAGAGTTTATCTGACAGAACTCATATGGGAGATTATCAATGAACTGCCAGCTCTTTATTGTGGAAAATGGATTATGTCTCCCAGATGTGCTGCAGAGAAACTCCAGCCTGTGAGAGGGAGCCACTGTCCAGCTAGTGAAAAAACTGCTGTACCCTCCATTTACACCCCAGCTGCTGCTGTAAAGCCCCTGCTATGGGATTAGCTGTGGTCCCCACAGCGTTACGGGATGGACCTAGGCACGTTCTCTCTGACATCTGGAAGGAGTCCCCCTGCCCTGCTGGGAGCAGGCACCGGCAGCGACCCATCACCCGGCCGAGTAGCCGCCCTGCAGAAAATGAGGCCGTTTGGGGACTGTTGGAAAACTTCTCGAAATTTGGGTGAAAAAGGCAATATCTCCAAATAAGGTGTGAATGAAGAGTCCCATCGGATCGGGCTGCTCTGCCCAGCTCTCCAGCGAGCGTGCAGGGACCTCTTGTGGTAGCTGTGCCCGAGAGCTCCTGTCTCTGCTCTTCTGTACGGCTTCTCTGGGGACAAGCCTGGCCTCTGAGCCTGTGGGACGTGGCTGAATATTTGGCCTGCTCTGGTGTCAAGGGACTTGTTTGTAACTGGGCTTGGAAGCCTCCAGCTCCAAAACTGTCCTCAATTAATGCCGTCACTGCAGAGGAAAGGAAGACAAGGAGAAAAGGCTGGAAACAGGGCTTGCGAGAAAACACTGCCCAATGGCAAGTCCTGGTAAAATTAAGTAAAATCTGGGCTAAAATTATCCAAGAAGTAGTATATATGTAGCTGTTGCTAGTGCTCTAGCAGCAGGATCAAAGGCCCTGAACCAGGGGCTTAATTAATCATGGCTTAAATTCCTCCCATGTGGAAGTGGTAGGTAAAAGCTCTCCAGCATCCAGAAACATTTTAACTACTCCTGTCCTCAACCCGAGCCTGGCCAAACATTCATCTTTAGAAGAATAACACCACAAATGGATGGAGGAGTCCCTGCGATGAACACGGCCCGGCCCGCAGGCAGGTGAAGGGCAGATTGTCACCGCAGAAAGGGACAGTCGAGGCTGCCGAGGCTAAAACACTGCAAACGACTCCTCATTAGGAGTCAGCTCTCTGCGAGTTTATACTGCAATTAATTGTTAAATGATTTTTCTCCTCAGTGCCCTGAGGAGTCCGGCATGTCTCCAAGACATGTCGCCCGTTCCTAGGCACATCTTATGCTAAACAGAAACGTCTTTGCATTTGGCCTTCTCAGTAACAGATTAGCCCGTGTGATCCTTCAAGTCCTAATACACGAGATTATTTATAATCCCTTGAGCAGTCAGGTCTGCTGATTACTTCAGGCAGCGCCTCCCCACCCCTTAACCACTATGAAATTACATTGTCTAGTCCGACTTTTAAGCAAATTTCTGCAGCGTGAGCGGATGCTTTTTTACCGGTTGGGACTATCTCACCCCTCTCCTTCAGATCTGATTTAATCGCTCTCCTCCTCAGCGTCCCTTCCATCAGGGTATAACATGTCAATGTTTTAGTGTCCATCACCCCAGCCAGGGCAGCGACTCAGGCTCCACTCGCTTCTGTTTCAGCAAAGAGAAAGTAGAAAACTTCATCCAAAATTAATACCTCAAAGGAGAGGCAGAGTTTGACATTAATCAGTGTGTACACGGTGACTCATCCCGTCTGCAGAAGGTCTGTGCAGCAGCCACGCTTCTGGTGGAGACATCAAAAAGCACCAAGGGAGCGATCAAATTCCGGGGAGCTGGAAAAGCAGCATAGTTTTAGGATGGAACTAAAGAAATTTTAAGGGATCCTGAATTCCCACAAACCCGGACAGCAGAGCTGGGGTGTCCCAGGCATCGGGGTGATCCTCTTGGGATCAGGTATGGGACGGGTGGACGAAGCACAAGAGTACTGTGGGCAGAGTGGGTTTTTTTGGCAGGGCAATTGGACCTTCTTGCTTGCTTGACGTGCAATCGGGTCTGGCAGAGTGTGCGTCTGTGCGAGGGACGGCTCTCCAGCACGCTGATGCAGTTGATGGCATCAATGATGGCATCACACGTCAGGGATTCTTTGGGGCGGAGGACCACCGGCCACAGCACCTCACAGGTGAGGTGTTCACCCACCTGGTGCCACCGAGGTGCAGGAGGAACCTCAGGGGGGGGCAAGGAAGGTGTTCCCACCTCCGGCACAGTGATGGGACACCCGGGTCCCTGCTCCGTGGCACACTCACAGACGGATTTTGGGCTGGCCGTTTGGTCGTTTCTGCCATGCAATGCCCAGGGGAGGTTGACACACACCCCGGGGTGCCCATTTCCCCCCCCTTCACCCTGAGTCACATTCTCCCTGCGGAAGCGCTGCCCCTGCCTGTCTGCATCTCTGCGGGGGGGGGGGGGATGCAGGAAGTGTCAGCGCCCGGCAACGGGGCGGCCCCCGCAGCCCCCCCAGCCCTTTCCCACGGGGACGGTCCTCGGGGGTGGACGACGTTCCCCCCCCCCTCCGGGGCTGAGCATCCCGGGCCGGGGCAGGGAGGTGGCGGCGGTGGCGGGGAGGTGCCGGTGGCCGGGGCGGTGCCGGTGGCCGGGGCGGTGGCGGGGAGGTGCCAGTGCCCGGGGCGGTGCCGGTGCCTTGGGGCGGTGGCCGGGGTGGTGCCGGTGGCCGGGGCGGTGCCGGGGAGGTGCCAGTGCCCGGGGCGGTGCCGGTGCCCAGGGCGGCGGCAGGGAGGATCCCGGAGCCGGGCGAGGCGGAGCCGTCGAGCAGGGCGACCGGTGCCCATGGGAGCCCGGGGCCCGGTGGATGCCCATGGCTATCAGCCCGGGGCTGCTGTTGGTGGCCGGTTCCTTCGCAGCCTTCCGCTTGCTGAACCGGGGGCTGGAGCGGTTGGTGCCGCCGCCCCCCTCGGCCCGGCGCAACCGCTGGAAGTGGCGCAACATCTGGACGTCGCTGGCGCACAGCGTGCTCAGCGGCGGCGGGGCGCTGGCCGGGTGAGCGGCCCGGGCACCTCGGAGCTCCGGGGGGCATCGGGAGGCGGGGGGGGCGGGGGAGGACGGAACCGGACTGGCGGAGGGGATCGGAGGCACTAGCGGGGAATGTGGGCGTCGAGGGACCCCGACGGGAAGCCTATTGCCAGGGGGGCGCCGAGGGAGATTGAGCCCAGAGCGGGGAGGGGGGAGGGATGGAGGTGTTGGGGGACCCTGCAGAACATTGGGGAGAGTGTGGAACTGGAAACTGGGGGGCACTGAGAGATGGAGGAGGGATCGAGGGGTACAGGGGGACCGAGGGACAAGGAGACACCAAGGCAGCAGGGGATAGGGAGACTCTGGAGGAAACAGGAGGACGGGGGTGGCCGTGGGGGGACCAGGGGAACAGGAGGGCTCCAGGGGGGTCAGCAGCACCAGGTGGGCACCAAGGACACTGGAAGGGAATTGGGGAACCCTAGGCACTGCCCAGCACTCACGGTCCCTCTCCCTGCAGGTTCTGTCTCCACCCTGGGCTGTCCGAGGATCTGGTGGGCACGCACCCACCTGGGGCACACAGCCTGGTCGCTGTGTCTGTAGGTGAGGTGGGGGAGCGGGCTGTCCCCTGTTCTGATCCCTGGGGGGGTCCCCGGGGGCTTGTCGGTGCCTGACACCAGCCCCTCGAGCCACATCGCAGGCAGCGATGTCTCAGGATCCGGGACAATCGCCCTATTCTTGGCAAAGGACAGTGGCTCCTTTCTGTCCCACAGCACCCGCAGCCAGGAGGTACTGGGCACCAGGCTGCCGGCCACCATCCTCGCGGGGCAGCCAGGGCTTGGGGCATCCAAAAAGGGGTTGGTGCAGCTCCCCCTAAAGCCTTGATCTAAACCTGCTGGTGTGGAGGCCAGACACTTTGAATCCTCTGGCTGTGTGAAACCTTTCCTTCCCCTCCCCTTGTCACCTTCTTGCAGATGTGTCACCAGCCCTGTGGTTCATGCTAACAGGCTTCCTGGCATGGCTACAGCTCAGCAAGGAGGTTTGAGTACCTAAAATGCTGACATGGGGTTGGTTTGGTGGCAGCAAATCCTGCAGCTGTTAAGGGCTCCAGGCTGAAAGGACTTGGGGTGGGATCTGATCCCGGGATGTTAACATGGGTGAGGGTCCATGTGCTGCCTTCCCTCTCACCCTTCTCTGGGAAAAAATCCAAGTGATCAGTTAGTTAGTGCCTCTCCCTAGGGGCACAGACCCAACACACACCGATTTTCTTTCTCCTGCTGTGTGTGATCCTGCTCTGTGCGTGACTCACCACCCACCCAGGGTTTGCACTGAGCTGTGCCCATCACTTCGCTGGGGGTGCTGCCCAGCCCAGGCGGGTGCAGAGCTTCCTGAGGCGAGGGAGGGTCCCTTGGCATATCCCTTCCTGGTCCCATCTTTGCTCACAGCCTCTTTGTTCCCAGGTTATTTCCTTGAAGACTTTGTGGACATGTTGTGCAATCAGAAACTTCACCAGTCCTGGGAGCTGCTCTTCCATCACTCCGTGGTGAGTCCACTGGCCGCTCTCTGAGGGACAGACCCTGGCACTTGTGCCACCAGGGAGGCTGGGGCTGTGGGACCTGAGCAGGGTGACTGCTGTTGCTAGCGTGGGTGTTTGCTATCTGTTACAAAATCTGATTTTTCAGCATGGAGAGAGGAGCCCAGCAGCCCAGACAGCAGGGCTTGGGGCTCCTCTTGGTCCTGTGGGACTCATGTACTCTTTGAGGCTCTGCGAAAAGGTACCCAGAGGTGGGGTAGGAAAAAAACCCAAGTGTGCACAGAGTAGAGGGGCAGACAGCTGGGCTGGGAGGATGACACATAACAGTGGCGTGGACAGGCGGTGACCCAGGTGTCCCCACTGGCACAAGCGATCAGCTCAGCTCCTGCCAGCTCTCGGCCACTTGAGCTTTTGCCAGGAAGGGCTGCACATCGCCTCCTTCCACCTCCCACTCCCTGGGATGCTTTCCTCTCATTCAGATCAGAGCATTGGCCATGGGGTTGGGGTGGCTGGAGCAGCCGTGGTGCAGTAGCCCCACATCAGTGCCCTCTGCCTGTCTTGCTGCTGGCTGCTCCCAGCGTGGGTTTCTCTGGAGCGTTGTGGATGCTGCAGGACAGGGGGATGGCACAGCCCAGCCTGGAGCTGAGCAGCAGAGAGGCTGTAGGGTACGAGGGGAGGCACAGGGGTCTGCTGGGCCTGGGGGACAGGGACAGTGCTGGGACCTACCTGGGATGAAGTGGGGGAGGTGATGGTCAGTCCTGTTGTCTCGCAGAGCCCAGCGAGCCCCACAGCTCTGCCGGCCACTGCCAACGAGTCAAAAGGTCATTTTCACAATAGAGCTAATTCAGGCCAGGACAGTGACTTAACAAGCAGGGAGCAGATAATCTCATTAAAGACCCAATACAGAGAACAGCATTAATGGTATAAACTGAAGAAAAGACTGAGTGTGCTAAAGCGCGGGCAGGCAGAGCCTCTCCCCCCGCCTGGCAGGGAGGGTGTGGGGCAGGAATCACACCCGCTCTGCCCCCAGCAGCCCTGTCCTCTGCTGCAGCGTCCAGCAGCCCTGGGGTGCTTCATGCCATGCTCGGGGCATCCCATGGGACTTTGATGCACCAAAGTTTCATGCCTGTGCTGGGGAGAATCCCTGAGCCAGCAGCAACATGTCACCCTGGGCTACATGTCTCCCTTCCTGCCCCATTCAGCCATTCACTGTGTGTGGAAAAACCTGCTGGGCCACAACCAACTGCTTTCCCCAGGCCACAATAGCAGGGTTAGGTCTGGCTGCTCTGTCTCCTCTGCCAACCTGGAGTTTATAGAAATGTTTCCCTCTCCTCCCACAGGAAAAAATAAAAACCCGCTCAGGTTTCATGTGATGGTGGGGAGGCTTTATCTCATGCCTGAGGCTGCAGTGCTGGCTGGAGGCTGCCACGCTGCAGAGATATGTGTGGGGTGATGACCAGTGGTTTGGCCCTGGTGTGATAACCATTTCCATCTCTGCTCCACGCTGCGCCCAAGCGTGGAGGGCTCTGGCTTGCAGAAGCTGAGATCAACCAGCTCCTGGGCTCAGCCTCTCTTCTTTCTCCTTCCCAGGTGATTGTCTGCTTTGGTATTGCAGTGCTGCTCCATCAGTACGTCGGGTTTGCCCTCGTGGCTTTACTGGTGGAGATTAACTCCATCTTCCTCCACCTGCGGCAGATCCTGCTCATGGCCAACCTGGTGCACACCACCTGCTACCGCCTCAACAGCATCATCAACCTGGGCACCTACGTGGTGTTTCGCATCGCCACGCTGGCCTGGATGACCCGCTGGCTCTTCCTCAATCGGGAGAACGTGCCCCTGGCAACGTATGCTGTGGGCACGGTGGGCATGGCAATCATGACGCCCATGAACATCATCCTCTTCTACCGCCTGCTGCGTAGTGACTTCTTCAAGTCCAGCCGGGAAGTGCAGTGGGAAAAGGAGCAATAAGCACCCTTCCCCGCAAGGTCCAGGGGATGAGCAGCCCCGAGCCCGTGGAGGAGGGCAGCAAGGCACAGCAGAGAGTGAACGTGGCTGTTTCAGTACCTTGCATGGAGGATCCACACTAACAGAGCACCTGGGCTTTTCTTGTGGCTGCAGATCCTGGGCCCTGCACAGCAGAGAAGGTACTCACGGACCAGGCACTGGGGCTCTGCTTCCCCTGCACCTTTGGATGATGTGGTTGAACAACCAGGGGCTGCTCAGAGAAGCTTTGACAGCTCTCACAGCTCCCCGAGGCACCGCTGAGATGAGAAGGGAGCAGAAGAGCACTGTTTCCCCACTGCTCTTCCAGACATCCAAACACCACAGTGTGTTTCTAACCCCTTCGGTGCTGTAGCCCACAGCGTCCCATCAGCCAGGGGACACTGTGCTCAGCCCTGCATTCTCTGTGGCACTTCCCATGGGAGCACGACCAGGCAAGGGAGGCTCCAAGGCTTCACCCTCGAGGCCAGGGTCCATAAAAGCCAAATCCTGCACTCATGAGTCCTTCCCGAGGAGATTGTCCCAGGTGGGTGATGGAGGGAGGCTGAGACCTGGCTGGGTGGGGGTCCAGGTCAGGGGCAGAGCACTGGGCAGTGGGTGCTGCAGCGCTGTGCTGGGGGACAGTTGCCCAAGTTCTCCTGACAACTGGAGCTTTTCCCATGTTATTTTGTTCCCAGATATGTTAAGTGCCCATAAATGAGCATGGGAGAGTGTGAGTCGCTGGCCAGGATGATGCTGTGTGATGGTCACTTCCCACAGATGTGGAGTTTTCAGGCATAGGCATTTAATAGGATTTAGGCATCTATTAGGAATGAAAAGTTCTGCTGCAGAGCCCAGTGTAACGCTCTTAACCACCAGCAAGAGCTCTTACTAACACGAGCTTTTAATAAACAGCTGCAAATTAAGTGGCTTAAGGGGAAGGGGCTTAGACAAAAAAAGGGACTCAGCTTCCCAGCCTGCTGCAGGGGTGTCACTGCTTAGCACAGCACTTCTTGTCCCGTGTCTCCCCGCTGTGGAGTAAAAATACACTGTACACTGGCACAATCTACCTCTCTCAGGGTTTTTTCCCCCCCTCTCCTTTCTATGGAGGAAGATGAAGGTTTCTCCCGTTCCTGCTGATGCTCTCCTGCCCTCCTAGGCCAAGGGGAGGCTGCACTTTCCTTGCAGTTGGCAACTGGGAGGCTAAATGGCAGCAGGACAAGTGCCAGCTCCCGCTGTGGCTCTGCCCTTAGCCCTGCTGCACCGAGCCGCTTGCGACCTGCGGGGTCAGGAAAGCGCTGGCTGTGAAATAGGGCAGGCTGCAGGCAGAGCACCCAGCACGTGGCTTCGCTGCTCTCATTCCTGATGCTGGACGCCAGCTTGCAGCAAGGCTACGATCCTTGTGGTTGGCTCCGCCTGTTCCTGGAGGCCTCCTAGGACAAGGAATCGGAATTTTAAAACTTTTTTAACTCCACGTTTCCCTTTTCCCCCACCGATTCCCTCACACTGAACTGGTCCCCCGGCAGCCCAACACTGTGTATGAAACCAAGATCATCCCACTCGGGGTTAATGTGTACCGGTTTTGAGAAATCCACTGGATGTGTCGTGCTTTGTGTGGCAAACAACCTTTAACTCAAAATCTCTCCTTTGGTTTGAAAAGCTGGGGCACAGGCTGAAACTACACACTGCTCGGGGTGGGCGGTACTTGTTTCGAGGAGGAAAATCAGGGAGCAGACACATTTCTGCCTGGGCAGGGAAAGATGAGTGATACGTGTGGGCAGTGGGAGGCTAGAGACGACTTGTGGCCAAAGCCGCTTATGTTTCTATTTGTGGAGAGCGCAGGGAAGCTTGCAGGTGGTGGAGATACCTACTCCGTGTTTGGGTTTGTCACCTGAAGTGGTGTTTAGGTGCCCATGTGCCTCTCGACTGCAGAGCTGGCAGCCAGGGCTTTCTCTTCAGTTTGACCCATTTACACCCAGTTTTTGAGGAGCTGCTCCGCTGATCCCTGCCCTTGGCACAGCCTCTGTGCCCGCTCAGCGACGCTGGCTCCGTTCTCTGGCCTCTGCCCACTCCAGGGACGTTTCTCAAGGCCTGGATTGTGTTCCCGCATTCCTGCCATCACGTGGGTGTCGTGTACCCCCGGCACACGGGGCGGAGGGCCCAGGAAGCCTGTCTTGGGAGCTTCTAATCAGACGTGATTTTCCCACAGCGCTACAGTGGGATAAATGGTGACTTTGCAAGTTACTGTGGCTAAACACGGGTTTACCCTGTGCTTGTCCCTCCTGATGGAAAATGCCACAGCCTCGGCTTGGAGGGCTTTGGAAAGCGACCTGCCCCTCTGGTCACCCCATAAAGGGGTTCACAGGGCTAGAGGGAGCATCTCCCTCAGGGAGTTACTCTCCAGGGAGCTGTGCCCCAGCCTGGCACTCACCCACACCCCCTTCAGCCTCGTCCCACATCCCAAGAGCCCAGATCTCCTCCAGCACAGGCTCCTCTCCCCACGGGGATCCCCCGGGGAGCCCCCACCCTGCCGAAGCCCTAAGGCAGGCAACCCCCCGGCTGCAGGGTGGCCCGTGGTGAGGGGCTGAGCCCGTTTGGCCGACAGAGAGCTGGATGTTGTGTTCTCACAGGGTGCTGGGCGGGCACAGAGGGCCAGGGGGCATCTGTGCTCCCGGGGGGGAGGCTGAGGTCACTAAGGGGGGGTGGCTACTTGCTGAGGCATTAAGGGCCATAGTATGGCCATGAGGGAAGTGCTGAGGGGTGAAAGCTGTCGCTCCCGGGGTCTCTAGGATGCAGCGTCCTCCTGCAATGCCTGGGGCTGTGGGGTGGGCCTGGGTCCGTGGGGGGTCCAAGCCGGAAGTGGGTGGGGGGCAGGCCCTGGGGGCGCACGGGGGCGGCCGAGGCGGGCACTGTCCTCACGGAGGGGGCCCTCCAGGCCCTGCCCCAAAGGGGGATCCCCCCACACCGCCCCACCGAGGGTCCCCCCGGCCCCGCACGGGCGCCCCGCTGCGCCCCTTGCCCCACAGCGCCCCCTACAGGGAGCGTGGGGTAATCTGCGCCAGGCGTTGTCCAATCAGAGCCGGCGCCGAACTGTCACCGTTGCCTCTCTCCGCCAATCGAAAGCAGCGAAGGGCGGGACCGGGGAAGGCCGGGCATCCCGCCGGAAGTGTACTCCAGGCACAACTTCCTTTTCTCTTCCGCTTTTGGCCTCGCCTCCTGCCCCTCCTCCGCGTTCTGATAGGCTGCGCCTGCTGTCCCCGAGGCTGCCCGAAAGCTGATTGGACAGCCCTCCCGCCTGCACGCCCCGCCCACATCCGGGTCTCTGAGGCGCGGAGGCGACGGCGCTGGGCCGCCATTGTGGTGGGGAGGCGCGGGGCGTCGCGGCAGCCGGTGAGGGCGGATGGGGGGTGCTGGGGGCCCGGGGACGGGCGAGGGGGGGGCGCTGGGAATGGCGGGGAAGAGGTTGGGTTTGGCTCCGTCCCCTCCCTGAGCCCCTCTCCACTCCCCGCAGGTGCGTCGCCATGGCCGCCGTCTTCCCGTACCGCGGCGGTTGCGCCCCAGTGCCGACCCCGCTGGCGCCGCTGCCCGACTACATGTCTGAGGAGAAGCTGCAGGAGAAAGGTGAGTAGGACCAGCCCCTGCGCCCCCGTCCTCCCCAGCGGGAGCAGGCCTGACCCCGCCGTCTCTCTGTCCCTGCAGCCCGCAAGTGGCAGCAGCTGCAGGCCAAGCGCTATGCGGAGAAGAGGAAATTCGGCTTCGTGGACGCGCAGAAGGAGGACATGCCCCCCGAGCATGTCCGGAAGATCATCCGTGACCACGGTGACATGACCAATAGGAAGTTCCGTCACGACAAGCGTGTCTACCTGGGGTAAGGGACCCCCTTCTCCAAAGGGCTTTCCTTGTCAGTTGTGCATAGAAGGCAGCATAATAGCTCGAGGAGGGTGGGATAACCAGGTGGCACTAGACTACCAATACAGAAGAAGATAAGCAAAGGAAGTTGTTGCTTTGAATTTTTGAGAAAAGTATTACACTGGGTAGCACCTTATGAGAAGTTGGGGGAGAATACAAAGTAGCTAACATACATTTTTTTGCAAAATTAAGGAGCATCATGAGTGCTTCTTTGCTGTTTGGATTCAGAGAGCTGTTCTTATGCAGATCATGATCCATAGCACTAACTTACCGTTACCCATAAAAACTCCAGAAATTCACGTGGAAATTTTTGGTTTGTAATGTTCTTAATGTGTGACAATCTCTCGGAAACCAAACCAATAGAAAACTTTTCTGTAGTCTGATATATGAAGCACAAGGATAGAATAGGAAGTTCACGGATTTGTCACTGAAGACCTTTATGAACAGGTTAGATGAGCAGTTTTCGGGAGTGAAAAGTGTAGAGGTAATTGCAGCAGATTGATGGCTAATTTCTTGAGATCCCTTCCAACCCTGATTTTCCTTGATCTCTGATTATAGCGCTCTGAAGTACATGCCTCATGCTGTTCTGAAGCTCTTGGAGAACATGCCCATGCCCTGGGAGCAAATCAGAGATGTTCCAGTCTTGTACCATATCACAGGCGCCATCTCTTTTGTGAATGAGATTCCCTGGGTCATAGAGCCAGTGTACATTGCTCAGTGGGGGTAAGTGCCTTCTCCCCTTGCCCTGGTGGGAACTTGTGAGCAAACACTGGTGCGTCCTCAATAAAAGCAATGTTTAACGGTCACTGGGTTTCTGCCAGGTCCATGTGGATTATGATGAGGCGAGAGAAGAGGGATAGGCGTCACTTCAAGAGGATGAGATTCCCCCCGTTTGATGATGAAGAACCCCCTCTGGATTATGCTGATAACATCCTGGATGTGGAGCCCCTGGAAGCGATTCAGCTTGAGCTGGATCCAGAGGAGGATGCTCCCGTCCTGGATTGGTTCTACGACCACCAGCCGCTGAAAGACAACAGGAAGTACGTGCCACAATTCACTGGGGGGGGAAACAAATGCAGTACATAAATTACCTGTACATAGTAGTATACAGCCTTTGGTTGTGTTATGCTCGGCAATGTGTGATGTTGGTGGGGAGAGAAAAACCTTCCTTCAAGGATGGGAGGGAGAACCTGATTGTTGTAAGGCTATACCGCTTGTCGTCAGCATCCAGCGAGGGCAAACAAGGTGTCTCTGTCCAGGAGGGCTGCTGCCCAGTTGACTGCTAAAACTCTGGTCTTACCATACCATTAAGATGACAACCTGGATTGTCTAGTTGGAATTCCAGTTTATATTTGCTGGGAGTGCACAGATGTTGTGTATCAGTTTGGGTATGGAGGAGATGAACTGGAGCAGTCGGTATTTTCTGGGCAGATGTAGTCCATAGTGGCCTTTAGCAGTCCTGCAGCCTTTCTTTCTGTTTAGAGGGACCCATGTGTTAGCTGTCCTTAATATTTTCAGGAAATGATGGGAAGTGAGAGGTGTTCTGGTTATTTCTGGACCTTTGATAAAGGCCCAGTTGTCTTCTGGCTGTGTAGTGAGTGTGCTTTGTTCTTTTGCAGGTATGTAAATGGTTCAACGTACCAGCGTTGGCAGTTCACTCTCCCCATGATGTCCACGCTGTACCGGCTGGCCAACCAGCTGCTCACTGACCTCGTGGATGACAACTATTTCTATTTGTTTGACCTGAAAGCATTCTTTACCTCCAAGGCGCTCAACATGGCTATTCCTGGAGGTCCCAAGTTTGAGCCTCTTGTGAGAGACATCAATCTTCAGTAAGTGTTGGGTTTAGGAGGAAAGATAAGTTGTTATCTGGAAAAAGGGATGGGAAGGTTGATGTGTTATCAAATGTCTTGCCTTGGGTGAACAATTCCTGGGTGTTCGCTCCCTTTAGCATTAAATCTGTGACGCACTTGCTGCTTTGGATGCTGAATGGTTGCTCGTGTGAAGAGAAGGCTAAAGGAAAAGCACTGATACTGTCTTCAGACAAAAACGTTTGCCTTTCTGTTCCCCTGAATGTTCATATAACATTTTCTTTTTGTCTCTTTTTTGAGGGATGAAGACTGGAATGAATTTAATGATATCAACAAAATTATCATCAGGCAGCCGATTAGGACGGAGTACAAAATTGCTTTCCCTTACCTGTACAATAACCTGCCACACCATGTCCACCTGACCTGGTGAGTGCAGCAGCTTCAAGAGCAGGGAGAGGAGGGGAAAGCTGTCACGGTGCTCTAATACGTATTGTTTATTGTAGGTATCACACTCCAAATGTCGTCTTCATTAAAACAGAAGATCCTGATCTCCCGGCTTTTTACTTCGACCCACTGATCAACCCCATTTCACACAGACATTCTGTCAAGGTGAGTCTCTGTCCAAGAGAGCCTGTGATAAACCCCACCTGTGGAGGTGATGGGGCTTTAGTATCTTGTTTGTAACCTTGTTTCTAACAGTGGCACACACACATAGATATTTCATGAGAAAACAATAGCCCTTTCACACACCCCCCCCCCCCCCCCAGTTATCATTTGTAGACATTTTCTACTTCTGGAGTTGCACAGTTGGTCTCTGTAGGGTACAGCCCAATTAACTGTTATTTTAGAGTCTTCTGATAGGTTATTTATCTTTTTGGTTGCCTATTATGGAGCTGACATCTCCCTTGAGTTACCTCCATAACACCTAGCTCAGGGTTTAGTAGCCGAAGCTAGTTCTCAGGCCCACTGGCGTTGGTGTGCCTTTTGGGGTTGGTGTGCCTTTTGCTTCTCTGCTGCTCAGCACTGTCACACTTCTACCGTGAGAGCAGAGAAATGGTTTTTACTTGGTTCACTCTGAAAACTGAGCTGAAGCAACCAGAAAACTGATGTGTGGTATTTCTGCATTTCAGAGTCAGGAACCATTGCCTGATGATGATGAAGAGTTTGAGTTGCCAGAATTTGTGGAACCTTTCCTGAAGGATACCCCGCTCTACACAGATAACACAGCCAACGGCATTGCGCTCCTGTGGGCCCCACGGCCCTTCAACCTGAGGTCTGGGAGGACTCGAAGAGCTCTTGATATCCCACTGGTCAAGAACTGGTGAGTTCTTTTCTGGTGGAAGGGGTGTTCTAGTGATTGTGACATTATTATCTTGTTAGGATGAAAATAAAATAATGACATCCTGTGGTGTCTGGTTTCTAGAGATTTTAGGAGAGTTTCTGGAGTAAGGAGTGCGAGTTACTTGAAAAATTGAAGTATGGTTTATCCCTAGGTACCGTGAGCACTGCCCAGCAGGCCAGCCAGTGAAAGTACGGGTTTCCTATCAGAAGCTACTGAAATACTATGTTCTGAATGCGCTCAAGCACAGACCCCCCAAGGCCCAGAAGAAGAGGTAAGTGGGGGGTCTCTTCAGCGGGGAACTGCTGATCTTTGTAGGGGATTCAGCTGATCATATTCTCTGCTCTCTCCAGGTACCTGTTCCGATCCTTCAAGGCTACGAAGTTTTTCCAGTCAACGAAGCTGGACTGGGTGGAAGTTGGCCTGCAGGTGTGTCGCCAGGGCTACAATATGCTGAACTTGCTGATCCACAGAAAGAACCTGAACTACCTTCACTTGGATTACAATTTCAACCTGAAGCCCGTGAAGACTCTCACGACTAAGGTATTGGTCCATGCGCTATTTTACTCAAGGGTAAAGTTTAGCTGAAGATTGTTAAGCTTGTAGCATGGTAAGAGACCACAGCGCCTCAACTGTTCGGTTGTTGTTACAGACTGACCAAATTGGAGCTGTTTCACTCTTATATAATGCTGTTACATAAATCCTGGATTTTTGTCTCTTCCAGGAAAGGAAAAAATCTCGTTTCGGTAATGCTTTCCATCTGTGCCGAGAGGTTCTGCGGCTCACTAAGTTGGTGGTGGACAGCCACGTCCAATACAGACTTGGAAATGTGGATGCATTTCAGGTAGGCTCATCTTTTTTTTTTTATTTTTTTTAAAAGCAAGGAGGGGAAGTTGAGAGGAGGAGTGGAATATCTGGGCAGGCTTATATAAAATGCCCAGAATGCCTGAATGTTGCAGTGTTACACAGAAGAGAGGGAACAACGAAAATGTACAGCATTGCGTGAAATTCTGCTTTTACCCTAGTTTATAAGAATCGATCATTGTATGAATCAGTGTTAGGAGCTTTGTATGGCCTAATACACTCTGCTCCTGGCTGTGAAATAAACCTGCTTTCTTGAGGCAATGCCTTGCAGTGTTCATTGTTATCTCTGACTGTGCTGCCTGTGTTTCAGTTGGCAGATGGCTTGCAGTACATCTTTGCCCATGTGGGTCAGCTGACAGGAATGTACCGGTACAAGTACAAACTGATGAGGCAGATTCGGATGTGCAAGGACCTGAAACATCTAATCTACTACAGGTTTAACACAGTAAGTTCCACTTTTCCACATGATAGTGACCTGATGTAAACTGGGCAACAAGGGAGGAATTCTGGAGTGTCAATAAGTGACCTGCTCTTACCTCATCTCTCTTCTTCCAGGGGCCTGTGGGCAAAGGTCCTGGCTGTGGCTTCTGGGCTCCAGGCTGGAGAGTATGGCTGTTCTTCATGAGGGGCATCACGCCACTGCTGGAACGCTGGCTGGGGAATCTGCTGGCCAGGCAGTTTGAAGGTCAGCACACTGTGTAAATCTTGCACGTGGGAGGAGTGTGTGGTAAAGATTAATACTGTTTATTTGCCAGCTTGAACTCCAGTTTTCTCTTCCAAGCAGTGGTCTGTACCCATGCTCCATACCAATCCCAAGAGCTATTGACTGGTTTAGAGCTCTTAAGAGGCCAGTGCCCCCAGAGTAGGTTCCAAATGGAAGTGGGATTCCCCACTCCATAGCACTAGGGGGTCCACAGCCTCCTAATCCAAACTGATCAGAGATGTTGCGGCAGTGTAATTTCTTCAGACGTCCTGCACCTCCCTGCACTCCCGTATTGGGAAGAAGGAGGAGCGCTGCCCGATAATGTCAGACCTGCTGAAGTACTTTGCTTTTTCCAGGCCGTCACTCAAAGGGTGTAGCAAAGACTGTCACGAAGCAGCGTGTGGAGTCTCACTTTGACCTGGAGCTGAGGGCAGCAGTTATGCATGACATTCTGGACATGATGCCAGAAGGAATCAAACAGAACAAAGCCAGAACCATCCTGCAGCATCTGAGCGAGGCCTGGCGGTGCTGGAAGGCCAATATTCCCTGGAAGGTAAATCTCCCACTTGGCCTTTTGGTTCAATTTTAACATCTCCCAGGTAGAACTGCTCTTCTCGCTCCTGCTTCCCTCACATTACTGTCCCTCCCCAGGTGCCAGGGCTGCCAACTCCTATTGAGAACATGATCCTGAGGTATGTGAAGGCAAAAGCTGACTGGTGGACAAATACAGCTCACTACAACAGGGAGCGGATCCGTCGGGGTGCCACTGTGGACAAAACCGTCTGTAAGAAGAATCTGGGCCGGCTGACCAGGCTCTACTTAAAAGCTGAGCAGGAACGGCAGCATAATTACTTGAAGGTACTTCTGTCCAGCCTGAGGTTGCCCAAATTGGTGTTATTTTCATAGAGAAGCTTTCACTGACTAATGCTGGTGGTGTGGTTCTGCAGGATGGGCCTTACATCACTGCGGAAGAGGCTGTTGCTGTGTACACAACCACAGTGCACTGGCTGGAGAGCAGGAGGTTCTCACCCATTCCCTTCCCCCCGCTGTCCTACAAGCATGACACCAAGTTGCTCATATTAGCCCTGGAGAGGCTGAAGGAGGCTTACAGGTGAGCACTGGGAAGTGACTGTGTTCTGCCAATGGGCAGACATCTGCACTGGGAAGGGCTCCTGAAGCTATTTTGTTATCCATTATTCCTGGAATTTGGCGTGCTGTAAAAGTTACGCTGGTGGACTGGTAAAGGCCATAGGTTGTGATAGTGCCAAGGCCACCGGGGGTTCCTCATGGACTCTGCCACCTGGGGCAAAACCAATACCGTGCTTGTAAGGGTCATTGGGCATCTTTGGGATGTGGATTGTGAGGAGTTACTGATCTTGATCCCCTGGGTTGAACGGTGTCTTTCATCATTTTAATACAGTGGCCCTTGGTTTGTTCATACTTGGGTGCGTGAGCTGTTCTTTCTCACTTTCAGTGTGAAATCTCGCCTGAATCAGTCGCAGAGAGAGGAGCTGGGCTTGATTGAACAGGCTTATGATAATCCTCATGAAGCTCTGTCCAGAATCAAACGACACCTTTTAACTCAGAGAGCCTTCAAGGAGGTGAGCGTCCTGGTGAAAGCCAGACAGTACTAAAAATGGTGCTGCATTCAGGAGCTAAACGCTAAGACTTCGTGTTCTCTGTAAAAGAAGTTTTGCCTCTTCTTTTTTAGGTGGGAATTGAGTTCATGGATCTCTACAGCCACTTAGTTCCCGTTTACGATGTTGAGCCCTTGGAGAAAATCACAGATGCCTATCTGGATCAGTACTTGTGGTACGAGGCTGATAAGCGACGACTTTTCCCTCCGTGGATCAAACCTGCTGACACTGAACCTCCTCCGCTGTTGGTGTACAAGTGGTGCCAAGGTTCGTGAGATCTTGTATTCCGTGCAAAAAATGAGTTTTCTTATTGGGAACTTGCTTCCTACAAGTCCCCCTGGAAGCTGAGTTTTCATATTTGCAACTTGCAGTCAATAGTTGTTACAATAAGAGGCTGTATTTTGTAGGTTTATATATATATATATATGAGTATATACTGGAGGAGGAGAACTTCCATAGCATTTGTGGTTGGTTACATATTTCTGATCCCATTTCTGGGTAGCCTAGAAGGATCAGAGGCTGAAAAATCAGACATTACAGGAAATACGCCTATGCCCGGAAGGTGCTTCTGCACTCTGAGAAATGCGTTGTGGCAGGTAACACGACAAGCTTGTTTTTCTCCTCAGGCATCAATAATCTGCAAGATGTTTGGGAAACAAGTGAAGGCGAATGCAATGTGATGCTGGAATCTCGATTTGAGAAGATGTATGAGAAGATTGACCTGACGTTGCTCAACAGGCTGTTGCGTCTTATTGTTGATCACAACATCGCTGACTACATGACAGCCAAGAACAACGTGGTGATCAACTACAAGGTGATGACTGCTGTCAGGAAAGGGGCTGTGTGGACTGTAAGATGGAAAGGTTTTGGGCCCATGGGGGAGGAGGGAACACAAGACTTTCCAGAGAAAGAAGAGTAAGAAAACCTTTCTGGGTCCTGCTAAAGAGCAGCTGCTCAGGTAAAAGGCCTCTGGTCTATTGTGACAGTCAGGTTCTCACAATTTCCTTTAATTTCCTCAGGACATGAATCACACAAACTCCTATGGCATTATTCGTGGGCTGCAGTTTGCTTCCTTCATTGTCCAGTATTATGGGCTTGTGATGGACCTGCTGGTGCTGGGTCTGCACCGTGCCAGTGAAATGGCTGGGCCTCCCCAGATGCCAAATGACTTCCTCAGCTTCCAAGACATTGCCACCGAGGTGGCCCATCCCATTCGCCTCTTCTGCAGATACATCGACCGTATCCACATCTTCTTCAGGTGAGAGCTCGGCGGCCCTGCTTTCCTCAGCTGAACTTTTGTTCTGGCATCTTGCAGCAGATGCTGTGAAAGTGGGAATTAGTGCGCTCCTACTCCAGGCTTTTGTTCCCTTTGCTAAGGAAGATCAGGAATATTTGGATTGACAGACTTCCCAGAACAACTGGGTGTCCGTACGCCTCCTGTTGCTTTCTCAGGCTGCTTTTCTGCAGCTTCACTGGACCAGTAGAAAAGCAACAATATCACAAGCTAAATTGTTAAGAGATTTTCCGCTGGTAAAATAAGCCTTTTCTGGCTTCTTAGCAAGTGGACATAAAAATTTATGAAGCCTCCTTCAGTGGGAGGATACAGAAATCAGATGGTAACCTTCAAACATGCTATGGTGAACAGCAAGTTCGTATCCATAAGCAAGTCCTTATCTGTTTGGGCAGACTGATGTTCTGAGAAGTTGGTCGTGTAACTCTGGATCCTGTTCTGTGCGTTTCCAGGTTTACAGCAGATGAGGCAAGAGACTTGATCCAGCGGTACCTGACAGAGCATCCAGATCCCAACAATGAGAACATTGTAGGCTACAACAACAAGAAGTGCTGGCCCCGGGATGCTCGGATGCGCCTCATGAAACATGATGTGAACCTGTAAGTGCTACAACCTGGAAAAAACAAGTGAGGGCAAGGTGGGAAAATTAGTTGTAATAAATAACTGTTGGAGATTGATAGGCAAGTGCTCAGTAAGAAGAGAGATGAGGGATCTGTGTTGTAATGCTTGATGGTGAGTGATGGGTGTGAGAGACTGTAGTGCTAGGAAAGCACTGAGAACTTGCCCAGTTCCTGTTCCGCTTCAGTAACAGCCTGTCACTGTGCACATCTTGTTTTTCAGTGGTCGTGCTGTCTTCTGGGATATCAAGAACCGCTTGCCTCGGTCAGTCACCACAGTGCAGTGGGAGAACAGCTTCGTATCAGTTTACAGCAAGGATAACCCCAATTTGCTGTTTAACATGTGTGGCTTTGAGTGCCGCATCTTGCCCAAGTGCCGCACCAGCTACGAGGAGTTCACCCACAAGGACGGTGTCTGGAACCTGCAGAACGAGGTAGGGTGAGGGTTTGGCAGGGTGGGAGAGCAGTCCCTGCTTGGCCCGTACCTGGCATTGAAGCAGGGTTTGTACCTGCTGGGACCTCTAGCAGGTAGTTAAAATGAGCTGGGTATGAACTTTCCTTCCCAAGAGGGGTGGGAAATCCTTGGCTGAGGCTGAGCCGGGACCTGAAACTGTAGAGGGTGCTCTTCGGCCTCTTCTCTCCCCGTGTTTCATAAATGCCCAATGGCAAGAGCTCATCTTGCTCTCTTGTGTTGGAGAGAGGGCTCCCAGGAGGGAACTGATGTCCCCGTGCTCTTGTAGGTCACCAAGGAGCGCACAGCTCAGTGCTTCCTGCGTGTGGATGACGAGTCTATGCAGAGATTTCACAACAGAGTGAGGCAGATCCTCATGGCATCTGGCTCCACAACCTTCACTAAGGTAAGGTGGGAGGAGCTGTGTGACAGAGCTTTCTGTAGAAAGATGCTTGGAGAAGGGGCTGAGAACTGATCCTTTGGTTTCTTTTCTAGATTGTCAACAAATGGAATACAGCTCTGATTGGCTTGATGACATATTTCCGGGAAGCTGTTGTAAACACTCAGGAGTTGCTTGATTTGCTGGTGAAGTGTGAAAATAAAATCCAGACTCGAATCAAAATTGGTCTGAATTCCAAAATGCCCAGTCGTTTTCCACCGGTGGTGTTTTACACCCCGAAAGAGCTGGGGGGTTTGGGCATGCTCTCCATGGGCCACGTTCTCATCCCACAGTCTGACCTGAGGTGAGTTGTGCTGCTCTGTCCTAAATGCCTACATGAGTTGGGGGTTTTGTTAGATACTCTTTCCCATAAAAATATGTGAGAATGCTAAACCATGCCTTGTTATAGGGATATGTTGCCTTTATGGCAGTGTGACCTGTGAATTCCTGTCACTCCTACCTCACTCTTGTGCTTCTTTGCTACAGGTGGTCTAAGCAGACAGATGTTGGCATCACTCACTTCCGCTCAGGAATGAGTCACGAGGAGGACCAGCTCATACCAAATTTGTATCGTTACATCCAGCCCTGGGAGAGTGAATTCATTGACTCTCAGAGAGTGTGGGCAGAGTATGCCCTCAAGCGACAAGAGGCCATAGCCCAGAACAGGTGGGTTTCCATGTGCCATCAGATCTCTGTGTGTGTGTGGACGGGCAGTGAGGGGAAGTATCGCACTGTCTCAGGGTTCTGGAGACCTCTCTAGGCCACCCACAAAGCTGCTGTCTTACCTCTGGAGGAGGTACGGGCTCTGCAAGCAGCTATTACGCCTGTGGCACAGTTTGAGGGAAATGCTATGCCAGGTGGTGCCAGGAAAAGCTGACATCAGACCTGTTTGCAGTTAGTTCTGTGCACTTAGAAGGGCAAGGCTTTTCCTTTTGGCTGTTTGACATCAGCGTGATCATAGTGATGGCTATAGACACCTTGCTGAGCCTCTGAGTGCTTGGCATTTTAGAACATCTCCTGCCAGAGCCCTGAGGTCTGTATTATTTCTGTGATCTCATCACCTGAAATATTCATTAACGCATTGCTCTAAAATTGAGAGGTAACAAAGGATGGGGATTTTTTTCTTCAGGCGTCTGACTCTGGAGGATCTGGAGGACTCGTGGGACAGGGGAATTCCTCGTATTAACACCCTTTTCCAGAAGGACCGCCATACCTTAGCTTATGATAAAGGGTGGAGAGTCAGGACTGACTTCAAACAGTATCAGGTATTGATGGGGAATTTCTCTGGCTGAGCGTGGGGTTCAATGTCCTTTCACCTTGCGTTATTGCAGGTGCATTTCCTTGTCTGTCTGCTGCAGGAAGAACGTGGAGCCATGTGCTGGGACTAGTAGAGGCTGTTGAGAACCAAGTGCTTCAAAATCTGTAGCTAGCAGTTTTTGAAGCATTTCAATAGATTGCAGTGTCTTGGGGAACACCACGCTTAGTGCAACCAAGTGTAAAGAAATCGGTTCTGGAGAGGGAAAAAAAGGTCCCAAAACAAACATTCCAAAATCTTAAGTTTTAACAACAGTGGAAAGATTTATTATTTAAAGCCTCTATTAGTGGCTCTGTAGAAGGTCAGTCCCTGAAAGATAAAAACATCATCTTAAAATTTTGCAGTCTGAATTGCGTAGTAGTATTGACTGAACTCATGTTGTAGGGACTGAGGGAATGAGGCTTTTTGCTTGTTATCTGACATCATCATCATCATCATCATCATCATCATCATCTTGGTTCCTGCAATTAGTGCAGTTAGGTTAGACGATCTGAATACAAAACTGCTCACTAATGCACTGTTGTCTCCAGGTCCTGAAACAGAACCCGTTCTGGTGGACACATCAGCGCCATGATGGGAAACTCTGGAACCTGAACAACTACCGCACAGATATGATCCAGGCCCTTGGTGGGGTGGAAGGGATCCTGGAGCACACTCTCTTCAAGGGCACTTACTTCCCCACATGGGAGGGTCTCTTCTGGTAAGAGAAACCTTGGTGTCACCTTGTCTTGCAAACTGGAGCTTAGTGGTGCACCAGGAGGAGTCCTCAGCTCAAGCTGTACTGGTTCTGTTGAGCCCTTTCCATTTTTCAGTCCTCGAGTACACTGTGTAGTTCAGTTGTGAGGGCACCTGGAATTGGGCTGTAGCTGAACTTCAGCATGGAAATCCATGGAAATTTCTTTGCATGAAACAATCTTCCCTGCTCCCGGTGTGTGTGTTCCCTGTCTCTGTTATGTGTGGTACATGGCAGTCAGTGGAGATGAGGGGACGTCTTACACAATTGTCTTCTAGGGAGAAGGCCAGTGGCTTTGAGGAGTCCATGAAGTGGAAGAAGCTGACCAATGCCCAGAGATCGGGTTTGAACCAAATTCCAAACAGAAGATTCACCCTGTGGTGGTCTCCTACCATTAACAGAGCCAACGTAAGTACCTGGAGCTTTGTACCTGTAGAAACTTCCACTAATTGAGAGCAGTGAATTGATCTAACTAATTCTTTCAGAACATCTCTTACAAATGAGCTAAATCCCCTTACAAGTAGCTGCTTCGTTTCTAAACTTCACAACTTGTGCTGTTGGGTGTTCTCACAGCTCCTTTTCCTTTGCAGGTGTACGTTGGGTTTCAGGTGCAGCTGGATTTGACGGGCATCTTCATGCATGGCAAGATCCCCACCCTGAAGATTTCTCTCATTCAGATTTTCCGAGCTCACTTGTGGCAAAAGATCCATGAGAGCATCGTCATGGATTTGTGTCAGGTGAGGAGTATGTTGACTCGGTTTGTTTCTGCGCAATGCTCACGTGCTCCTTGTGTACCAGCGGCCTCCTGCAACAGAGATTGTCCTGGGGATTGTAGCAGGGCTACCCCTTCCTAAGCAATTTGACAGGGAAGAGGAGAAAATGGGATTTTCCTGGGTGCTTGTTTCAGCTCTCTGTTGGGGATAGATTCTTTAGCTGGGTTGCGTGAACACACCTCATCTTTGACTGCCTTTTTCCCAGGTGTTTGATCAAGAGCTGGATGCTCTGGAGATTGAGACAGTGCAGAAAGAGACAATCCATCCCAGGAAGTCATACAAGATGAACTCCTCGTGTGCAGATATCCTTCTCTTTGCTTCCTATAAGTGGAATGTGTCACGTCCATCATTGCTTGCAGATTCCAAGTGAGTGTTTCCTTTTTCCCTCTCCTTGATCTTGCTGCAGAGCAGAGCTGCTGAGCCAGACATCCTGAGCCAAAGCCCTATGTCTTGGGCACCTGGGGCTGGTTTTCTTTGGGGACACAGGAGGACATAATCATGCTTGGCAAAGTGCAGGGCTCGTTTGGGTAGATGGTTGCAGCACCACCTAGCACTTCCTTCTGCAAAACATGAAGACTGTCGTTGCTGCTGTTTTCTTCTCCAGTTGATCTTTCCCCTGAGCTCAGGAGCTCTGAAAGGTTCTTCAGGAAAGTCCATAAAGCTGGGCTGTCCTAGAGCCAGAGTCTGGAGTGAGTTGGACACTGTCTGCACTCGTGCTGTGTTCAGTTCGACTGAACCTTCACCAGACAGTCCCCGGGGGAGATGACCCTCGTTGACTGCACAGTAGAGGAGTAACTGCTGCTTTGTTTAAACCTGCAGCTGAACCCCGTTGGCTGAGGGTTTCTCTGAACAGCTTCTGCATTCAGCTGCTGTATGAAGAGAGCAGTAGAGTCCCTTTTCGGGCTGGTGCGCAGATAGTGGCTGGCTTCAGTGTTCATGCTTGGTGGCAGTTACTCTCTGTCATAGACACGCAGCAACTGCAGGAGGGTTTTGTGCAGGATTAAATTGTTCTGGCTTGCTTTCTCCTCAGAGATGTGATGGACAGCACCACCACTCAGAAGTACTGGATAGATATCCAGCTGCGCTGGGGAGATTACGATTCCCATGATATCGAGCGCTACGCAAGAGCCAAGTTCCTGGACTACACTACGGACAACATGAGCATCTACCCATCTCCCACTGGGGTGCTCATTGCCATCGATCTGGCCTATAACTTGCACAGGTGAGATCTGCATCTTCTGTATTTTAACTGGTAGTTTGTGGCTGTGTCTTAGTGTGTCTCCAAACTGGGTTGTGTCCTAGGCAGGAGGATGAGGGGAGAAGGCAGAAGCCGGCGGTGCGCAGGGAACGGGACAGGGCAGCTAGGCAGTGCTTTCAGGTTGCCCATGTTTGCTCATTCAATAGTAAAGGTTCTGTTCTCCCAGCTCACTAATCATTAGTTTTCTTAAGAGATTTCTGTCTGACTCTTCTTGGAGCTAAAGGACAGGCTTTGTTTAAAGGCCCCCTACAAGTGGGGACAGCTGTTCTTCACTGGAAAACTAAGGGGAAAGTCCCAGCAAGCAGGCCTCTGCTCCAGTGTACTTGTTAGAGAAAATGCAGCTTTTGTGGGAGTGCTGTGGCTTCCCACTGGGAAAAGTCATGGGAAGACTTGTGCATAGCTGTTGTCTCTTCGTCTCAGAGCTGATAGTAACAACTGGGTCTTCTGGTTTTTTTTCCTCTTCAGTGCTTATGGGAACTGGTTCCCTGGGAGCAAACCTCTGATCCAGCAGGCTATGGCCAAAATTATGAAAGCGAATCCTGCGCTGTATGTGTTGAGAGAACGAATCCGCAAGGGGTTGCAGCTGTACTCATCTGAGCCCACAGAACCGTACCTGTCCTCCCAGAACTACGGAGAGCTGTTCTCCAACCAAATCATCTGGTTTGTGGATGACACCAATGTCTACAGAGTGACCATTCACAAGGTGAGGCCAGAGGTGTATCTCGGGGAGAGGGAAAGGCCAGGGAGTGTCAGTGTCCTTTGCTCGGGGTGGTTGTGGAGACACGTGTGATGGAAAACTAGGAATCAACATGGACCCAAATTTTTGCAGTGTGCACGGAGCAGCTCTTGCGTTTCTGGTACGGTTCCTGCTCAGAGCACACAGCGAGTCGGGTGTACGTGGACAGGCTACATTCATCCCATTGTACTTTTCGCTTTTGCTTGTTTTCTCAGACTTTTGAAGGGAATTTGACCACAAAACCCATCAATGGAGCCATTTTCATCTTCAATCCCAGGACTGGACAGCTCTTCCTGAAGATCATCCACACGTCTGTGTGGGCAGGACAGAAGCGTCTGGGACAGGTAGGGCCTGGGCTCTGGGCTGTGAGCTGGGGGTGGGCTCCGACTGCTTGGGGATACTCACTTGAGCAGAAGACATCACGAGGATCTTCAGCTTCCTGCCTCTCGACGAGTTTAAAACTCCAATTTCCCATGTGTAACCTGTGCTCAGGAAGACATTAGCGTGGGATATAAAAGTAAGAGAGCGCAGGCGTTGATGTTGCAGGGCTTTTGAGGCTCTGAGGCGTAAAGAGTTTACATCTTCAAGCAGGACTTCAGAAACAGCGCTGTGCTCACTGGTACAGCAAATCACGTTGCACTTGGCCGTACATCCAGTGCAGTGAGGAGGCTCTCAGGTGGCAAAGCCAGGGAGGCGGTGTAGCCGGCTATTTTTTCTGAGCCAGTCAGGAGTAACTGAACTCCAGGAATGGGAACTGCCCTCTGTGATCGGTTAGAGGGAAATGCTGGGCCTTGTCACTGATCTGGAACAGGCCATAAATTTCAGTCGTATTTTTAGAATTTGGTTTGAGTCTCTCTAATTCCCAGAGTCATGGAGACGCTGCTGTTTGCAGGGAGATATTTCTCTAACCCTCCTGTCTTTCCGTAGCTGGCCAAGTGGAAGACTGCCGAAGAAGTGGCAGCCTTGATTCGATCACTTCCTGTGGAGGAGCAGCCCAAGCAGATCATAGTGACACGGAAGGGCATGTTGGACCCGCTTGAGGTACCGATGCAGATACTGCTCTGTGGGGACATTGTGGAATCTTTGGGAGGCTGCAGAACAGTCCTGTGTTCCTGTGAAGGACTTTATCTGGACCAATGTTCTACAGTAGTTGTGAGCTAATTCCTCTTCTCGATAACCTCCAGGTGCACTTGCTGGATTTCCCCAATATTGTGATCAAAGGCTCAGAGTTGCAGCTGCCCTTCCAGGCCTGTCTGAAAGTGGAAAAGTTCGGTGATCTCATCCTGAAGGCTACTGAACCCCAGATGGTTCTCTTCAATCTCTATGATGACTGGTTGAAAACCATCTCTTCCTACACGGTAAGCACAGCGGGCCCAGTCTGCATTTTGCTTTGCTGCTGATAAATGAGGCAGGAGCCAAGGCTTCAGAGATCCCTCACAGCTTGTTGCTGGGGAGCACTTCGCTCTGGGTCTGCCTGGATTTACCTTCAGATTGATTCCACTAGCACTTCCCATGTAATGTCGGTGTTCCCAAACAGAGGAGTGCAGTACTACGGCCATGTATATTTGGTTTCCTTCTTTCTGACTAACTGTGACTTTCTTTCTTCTCCAAGGCATTCTCTCGTCTGATCCTGATTCTCCGGGCACTGCATGTGAACAACGATCGAGCCAAAGTCATTCTGAAACCGGATAAGACAACCATAACGGAGCCTCACCACATCTGGCCAACCCTGACGGATGAGGAGTGGATCAAGGTGGAGGTGCAGCTGAAGGATCTCATCCTTGCTGACTATGGCAAGAAGAACAAGTAAGCAATAATCCCGCCAGCCTTTCCTTCCTGCTGTGTGGCCAGAGCGCACCTTGTGGAGAGTAGAACACTTTTCAAGGGCCTTTGGCAATGAACTGTCAGCTTTTTAGGGAAGCTGGTTATTATTATTAATTGCTTTGTAGTAAGGCAGATAAAAATGTCTGCTCCAGACTTTTTCTGATCTGCACATCGTGTGATTTGGTCCCTCCTCTTGTCTAAAAAGCTGGGGTTTCATTTTTCATAGCGCCCTGAGTGGATGTTCTGAGCTCGTGCTTTGATGAGAAGGGTCCAGAGTGTATTTTGAAATGCCTGACTTGGGTGGGTTTTCTCTTCCAGCGTGAATGTTGCATCCCTGACACAGTCAGAGATCCGAGACATCATCCTGGGCATGGAGATCTCTGCCCCCTCTCAGCAGAGACAGCAGATTGCAGAAATTGAGAAGCAAACCAAGGAGCAGTCGCAGCTGACGGCCACACAGACCCGCACTGTCAACAAACACGGGGACGAAATCATCACCTCTACAACCAGCAACTACGAAACCCAGACTTTCTCCTCCAAGACGGAGTGGCGAGTCAGGTAGGGAAGCAGACGGGGCTGTTGGGCAAGGAGGAGGTCAAAAGGCTCAGGAAGGGGTCTGTGCCCCCTCTAATAGTTGTCTTCTCTTCACAGAGCAATTTCTGCTGCCAACCTCCACCTGCGAACAAACCACATCTATGTTTCATCAGATGATATAAAGGAAACGGGTTATACCTACATTCTTCCCAAGAATGTGTTGAAGAAATTCATCTGCATCTCGGATCTGCGGGCCCAGGTGAGTGTACGACGAGTGTGTTACAGCTGTAGCCCACGCTGCTGGGCACACACCAGTCGGGACCCTAGTGGCCAAGGGCTGGGGCTTGTGAAGCCCTCTATGCTGGAGACAGACACTGGCAGTACAGCTCAGCACACAAGTTCTAGCCAGGTCCTGATGGCTCCTCATGGTCCAGACTTGGCAGGAAGCTCAGCATTGAACAGAACTACGATGTTCTCCTCTAGTGAGAACCTGCTGGCCAAGAGATACTCTCCTTATGAGTGCAGGGCAGGGCCCACCCACTCTCACACAGTTACAGGGAGGTCTGTTCTTGCTTCTGAGGCTGGTGTCTGTGTTCCTAGATTGCAGGTTACCTGTATGGAGTGAGCCCCCCCGATAACCCCCAAGTGAAGGAGATCCGATGCATTGTGATGGTGCCCCAGTGGGGAACACACCAGACTGTGCATCTCCCGGGGCAGCTGCCACAGCACGAATATCTCAAGGTGAGTTGAGCTTCTGCTCCCAGTGTGGGTGGAAGATCACCTTCTCCAGTCAAGGGGACTTAAGGTGGTGGGGCAGCTTCCCTTGGTCTGCTGTGGATGTGGGACTTGGGGGTCCAGCCTGGAGCCAGCCTGGTCTGGGACAGGGTGAAAGGGCAGCCTTTGGTCCCTGTGTGTTTTTTGCCGTGCTTGAAGCCGTCTTGTTTTAAACGTCTCTCCTTTCTCTGTAAAACACTTCTTTTTGTCAGGAAATGGAACCTCTGGGGTGGATTCACACCCAACCAAACGAGTCCCCTCAGCTCTCGCCGCAGGACGTCACCACCCATGCCAAGGTCATGGCTGACAACCCCTCCTGGGATGGGGAGAAGACTATCATCATCACCTGCAGGTGAGAGGCAGGGAGGCCTCTGTGTGCCCCCTCTGGCAGAAGAGGAGTGTTTGCTCGCTTCTGGTTTCCCTCCTCCGCCCCACATCGCTCTGACTGGCCCCATCTCTCCGTTCTCTCAGCTTTACGCCGGGCTCCTGCACGCTGACGGCCTACAAACTGACCCCGAGCGGCTACGAGTGGGGCAGGCAGAACACGGACAAAGGGAACAACCCCAAGGGCTACCTGCCATCCCATTACGAGAGGGTGCAGATGCTGCTGTCGGATCGTTTCCTCGGCTTCTTCATGGTCCCAGCACAAGGGTCCTGGAACTACAACTTCATGGGTGAGCTGCCCCGGGAAGGGGAGAGGAGAGGAGGCAAGGCCAACAGCTTGGGGAGGAGAAGGAAGTGGCTCCTCAGGAAGGCGTTCCTTACCCATTCCTCGGAGCTTGACCTTCCTTGGAGCGCTGGCAGGGACACCAGCGTTGTGGCCTGACCTTTCCTTGGTACCAGCACTGGGATGTTGGTTCTCAATGATTTTTCGGTGGCAAGAGAGCAAACTTGACAGAGGGGGGAAGTAGACATCTTGTCTGTCTGGACTGTGTCTGGTCTGTTGCCACCGAATAATTAATCCCTGTCAGGCAGAAGAGATAATAATGGAAAAATCAAGAGAAAAGCTGTGCCCAGTAGGGCTGAACCACAGACAGCTGCCGAGGGGAGAGGGGCAGACAACACTTGACTAGCAGAAGACCGTGGGGACATTGCGCTGTAAATCTCTAGGGGAAGGAACCCAAAGGGTGATGATTTTCATAGAATGGTTTAGGTTGGAAGGGACCTTAAGGACCATCGAGTTCTACACCTTGCCATGAGCAGGGACACCTCCCACCAGACCAGGTTGCTCAAAGCCCCATCCAGCCTGGTCTTGAACCCCTCCAGGGATGGGGCAGCCACAGCTTCTCTGGGCAACCTGGGCCCAGGGTCTCACCACCCTCACAGTGAAGAATTTCTTCCTAGTATCTAATCTAAGTCTCCCCTTTTTCAGTTTAAAACCGTTCCCCCTCGTCCTGTGGCTCCACTCCCTGATCAAGAGTCCCTCCCCAGCTTTCCTGGAGCCCCTTTAGGTGCTGGAAGGGGCTCGAAGGTCTCCCTGGAGCTTTCTCTTTTCCAAGCTGAACCCCCTCAACTCTCTCAGCCTGTCCTCATAGGAGATAACTCTCTCTTCAGGCATGGTCTGATTTCTCATGAGGGTAGAGGGCTTCATTAGGCTCCTGATCAATGGTGGAGACAGATGGGTGATGACGGACTCTCTTTTCCAGGTGTTCGCCACGACCCCAACATGAAGTACGAGCTGCAGCTCGCCAACCCCAAGGAGTTCTACCACGAGGTCCATCGTCCTTCTCACTTCCTCAACTTCGCCCTGCTGCAGGAGGGGGAGGTCTACTCCGCCGACCGGGAGGACCTTTACGCCTAGTCCTGCCCTGGCCCCCACTCTTAGTACTGTTGATATTCAACAGCCTGTGTGTGTCCCCCCAACTGCTCCCCACCCTCCCTCCCTCTCCCCCGCGTACCCCCCTGTGCCCCCGCCTTGTGTCTCGGGTTGTTGTACCCCATCCAGTCGCTCAATAAATTTTGTACCAACGGGAGCTCGTTCCCTGAGATCCCGCCTCGGCGGGGGCGGCCCCGGACGGGGCGGGACGGGGCGGAGCGTGTGCGGGGCTGCGGCGGCGGCGGCGGCGGGGGATGGCGGAGCCGCGGCGGGGAGCGGAGCCGCTCTGGCGGACGCCGCCGGGCCGCCTGGCCCCGCCGCACATCTACCGCATGGCGGAGGCGCTGGGCGCCGAGCTCCGCCGTCTCTCCGGCCGATTCGGGCCCGAGGCGGTGGCCGGGCTGGTGCCGCCCGTCGTGCGGCTCCTGGAGCTGCTGGAGGCGCTGGTGGCCCCGGCGGGCGCCGAGGGGGAGGCGGCGGCAGCGCCGGGCGGGCGGCAGGACGCGGAGGTGAGCGGGGCCGGGGGGGGGGGGGGGGGTCGCCTACGAGGTGGCACTGACCCACTCCTGTTCTCTCAGGGGTCCCCGTGGGGACAGCACTGACCCGGCTGTCCCCAGCCCCTGGGACGGCTCCCACCTAGCTGTCCCCATTCCCCTAGGACAGCACTGACCCGGCCGTCCCGGTCCCCCTGGGTGGCTCTGACCCGGCTGTCCCCGTCCCCCTCCCCGTGGTCGTTATGACCCAGCTGTCCCCAGCCCCTGGGACGGCTCCCACCTAGCTGTCCCCATTCCCCTAGGACAGGGCTGACCCGGCTGTCCCTGTCCCCCAGGACCCCGAGCAGAGGCTGTGGGAGGCCGAGCGCCGGGAGCGAGCCCTGCACGGCCGCCTGGCCCGTCTGGAGGAGCAGAACCGGCAGCTCCTGGGGCAGCTTGCCGAGAGCCAGTCCCAGGAAGGTGGGTGTCCCGGTGGGTTTGGGGTCCCCTGCTGCCATCGGGTGTTCCCATGGGGGGACGTTGGGCTGGCTACAGGGCTGAACGTGTTCTCTTTGTTGCCCAGCCCTGGAGACCCGTCCCACCAGGGTGCACAAGTGCTGTTTTGTTCTGCAAGCCATAGGGACCTCAAGCCCCCAGAGCACCCCCAAGTCCCCAGGAGGGTGGTGGGGGCAGACACAGGGTACGCGCTGCCGTTGCCAACACAAGGACGTGTCGGGCACAGCCTAAAACTCTCAGCTCCCCTCTTTCCTCGGTTCCTACTCTGCCATCTACCAGAAGCCGTGGTAGAACAAAGCCTTGCAGAAACATCAAGGAACCCCCCAGTGTTGTGGGGCTGGGGGATTCCTTGTGTCCCGGAGGCCACTCACGCCTGTCCCCCCCATGTCTGGGCTCAGACAGCACGGCGCGGAAGGAGCGGGAGGTGATGCTGCGGCTGAAGGAGGTGGTGGACAAGCAGCGGGATGAGCTTCGTGCCCAAGCCCACGAAATCGTCTGCAAGAGCCGAGACACGGAGGCGGTGAGCATGTGGGAGCTCGCGGGTGTGGTGTGTGAAGGGCCTGGGGACCTGCTTTCATGTCACCTCACCCTGGGGCTGTCGTGGTGGCTGGTGAGCCTGCCGGGGCAGATGCCTTTCCTTGTGGGACTGATGTCCCTGGGTGGGGGCCTGGAGTTGCTGCTGCGCCTCACCCTCGGCTGGCCCTGGGCCTTCCAGCTGCAGGAGCAACTGCATCGCTTCATGGCCATGAACGAGGACCTGCGTCACAAGGTGGCCATAGTGCAGGCTCAGCTCAAGAGCGCGCTGGAGAAGAAGTCAGACCTGGAGGCCGCGATGCAGCAAACCCAGAGGGAAATGAGCAGGAGGAGCAGGGCCACCCCTGAGACCCAGCAGCCAAACTCCAGTCTGGTGAGTCCGAGCCTGTGGCTCCGCTGCTGTAGGGTATGGCTAACACTGGCCCAACCTTCCCGTCCCTGCACGGGGCTCCTGTCTCGCCCAGACCTGCTGCCAGCAGGACACGGCCGCTGGAGTAAGTCCCACTGCTGGAAATTGAACAGTGCAGTGTCTGCGATGCCAGTAACACCTTGTAAATGTAAAAATTGGTAGAGGTGGAGGCAGGAGTGAGCGAGGCGAGGTGATGGGACAAAAAGCCGGGTGGGACTCGGAGGATGAGGAGGGTTTGCCACGTGTGGTGATGGGTGGCGGGTGCTGGCTGGGGAGCCACCGTGGTCCGTGGAAGGCTGCAGCGGCTCCGAACTAGCAAACTCATTCCTGAGGCTTTTCCATCTCTGCCTGCATGTGGCACCCTGCCTTGGGGTGAGGGCTTCAAGGTCTCCTCTTGCCTGCTGACTCTCTTTCTGCCCCCCAGGAGAGAGTGCCGTCACCCATGGAGGAGCCGCAGCACCAGGACGCGGACACGTGCAGGAGCCCTGCTCACTGCTGCTTCTCCAAGGAAGAGCTGCAGGAGATCCTGCAAGAGCGGAACGAGCTCAAGACCAACCTGTTCCTGGTGCAGGAGGAGCTGGCCTATTACCAGCGGTGAGCCCTGCTGTGCCGGCGTGGGGCAGAGAGCCGGGTCCTTCCTGTCCCTGCAGCCACCTGTGACCCACCAGAGGCCACTCCTGGTGCAGTCAGGGGGGGATTTCTTTGCCAGGTTCTCGGTTAACCGTCTGGCTGCTTTTTGCCAGGGAGCTGCTGAACGAAGAGCGAGTTCCCAGCTTCTTCTTGGACGCGATGAAGTCGACTATCAAAAGACAGAGAAAAAAAATCAGAGCCAAAATGCTGGGAACGGAGGAGGAGTCGGCGAGCAGGTGAGTCCTGCTCACCAGGAGGGAGGACGGGGAGCCTCCCATGCAGGGTGGATGTCAGCTGGTGGCACCGGAGTTTCCTTGTGGTTTTATGCCCTGGAAGGGAACTCCCCCAGGCCAAGAGCTGCCCTTCTCCTCCCTGCCTCCTTCCAGAGATCAAAGGTTTATTGTCAGCAGTGGATGTCTTGCTCTGGCTTAGCCCTGGGAGCGCCACAGGGGCTGGGCTCTTCTCTGCTACCGCTCGCGTGTCCCTGTCACCAGTCGCACACAGCCTGGCCAAATGCCACTCCTCCCTGTGTGGTAGTGGCAAAAAAGGGAGGTGAGGTGGTGGCACTGGGACCACTGGACGAGGCAGGCTGGTCCCTGCGCTGTGCGGTTGGAGGCTGTCCAACAGAGAGCCTTTGAAGATGGCAGTAGAGATGTTCCCTGGAGGCTCTGCAAGACGTTCGTGGGCAGCACTGGCTCCAAGAGACTTCTCACAATGGGGAGGGGAGGACCCCAGCGGTGTCTCTGCGTGTCTGCTGGCAGCGGGGGGGTGAAGCCTGCGCTAAAGCTGCTCTATGGCATGGGCAGAGCTGGATCTCACTGGCTTTTAGGGGCTTTAATAAAGGTCTGAAGGGGGGGCTGAGCTCTTCTGTGCTTCTGAAAGCTGCTGCTTGCTTGCGTCGGGGTCTCTGCTGGCAGCGGAGGGGGTCTGAGGGTGTTGGGTCCTGCGTGCTCACCTCTCTGCCTGGCGAGGATAGCCGCTGCCATGTGAATGCTGCCCTGCGGTCACCTCTTGTGTGTCCCCCTGCTCCTCGGTGAGACCTGGCTGTCACCTGCCTTAGCTCCAAGCCACAATCGGTGGTGCCAATTGTCAGGCTGTTGCCCCGTAGAGGCGTGTGCTTGCCATGGGGGTGTGTGATGCCTAAAGACTTCACTGCTGTGGCAACTGGGGATGCACTGTCTAAGTGTCCCTGCTGACCAAGTGTCAGGGGTTTGAAGCCGGTGCCTGAAGGGCCCTGTGGCTTGAGGTCACCGAGCCAGGCCTGGGCTTGCCATGAAACATGGCTCCATCTGGGACAGGAGCATCCATACAGCTGGCTGTGGCTTTGTGGCACATCACACCCCCGTGGTGCTTTGTGGGGACAGCAGCTCCGGTTCGTGTGCCCCTGGCTCTGCAGCCACCTCTGCACGTGTGGCTCTGCGGGGACACTGCTCAGCTTGGGAGGGAGTCCCAGGGTGGCTCTGGCACTCACTTGTGTCAAGCCCGTGACTTAGCGCAGGTTTTCCCCCCGCTCCTTTGTGCTGCAGCGATGAAGATGAGGGCTCCTGGCACCCAGCTACTGGCACAGACTGCGTGGATGCTCAGCCTCCCGAGTCCAAAATTAGGAGCTTGTAAGTTTGTTCCCATGCTCCGGTGCTGCTCAGCCGACGGAGAGGAGGTTTGGGGCTCTGCTGTGGAGCCATTGCCCGCTGGGCTTGGTGCCTGCCCTGCAGGGTACAACGGGGATGGAGCCGGGCTGCCTGGTGCAGGGCTGGCAGGGATGCTGATGCAGGAGGGTCACTCAGCTCAAGGGGGTCTGCTTTGCAGGCCTGGCTGACATCTCGGGGATGCTGCACGCTCCCAGGGGCTCACAGCTGGGCTGTGTCCTGCTGCTGCCACCAAACACAGAGGGAGGTTGGGATCTGGCCACTTCCCTGGGAAGGCTCTTCTCCCCCACAGCCGTTATCTGCTCTCTCTGCAGTTTCGGGCTGTGGTATCAGGGCAGCAGCAAAGACCCCCCCACATCCAGCTGCTCCGGAACATGGGAAATCATCGACTCGCTGGACACGCAGCTAGAGCCGGAGGGAGAGAGTGAGCCAGTGGCCGGCTCCCCCAACAGAGCCACGCTGCCCCTCTGACCCCACCTGATCAGGAGACGGATCTGGCCTTGCAGCAGTGTTTCCCGGCTCCTCTCCTGGCATCTTCAAGAGCGGCACAGCAGCCCTGACCATGTCCCCATGCCGTGGTGATGGTGAAGCTGCAGCGTGGGCAACCTTCCTCCAAACCCGCTGGGATGCTCGGCCGTGGGATGCCCCCTGGCATGGAACAGCTCAGCCCCTCCAGGCATCACTGCCCATCAGCCACCGTGCTTGTGCCCATGGCTTAGCTCCAGGGGTCCTGCACAGCCGTGGCTCTGCTCCCCACTTCTTCATGCTTGCAGCTCAGCGGGACAGGGGTCTGCACCCATTTGCCACTGCTGCACCCCAAAGGGGCTCTTTCTGCCAAACACTTCAACTCGCAGCCCAGGATCCCGCCACCGCGTCCTGCCCTGTGGGGGTATTTCACTTCACCCCTTTCTGTTTATACCTCCCCACATCCCTGCAATGTGAAGGTCGAGTTGGGACCAGCCGGGCACTGTCCTGGGGTCACGACACTGTGGGGAGGGGCTGATCACACAGCACTGGGTGTCCGGGTGCTCCCGTGTCTGGGAGCAGTCAGGATCAGCACCGCCAGTGCCACTCCTGCACTGGTCAGGCGTGGGGTGAATCAGTTTTGTACTGGAAGCTCTTCCTACTGGGAACCGGAAGACTGGAACAATCCTCATGTTCACGGGGCGAGTCGGTCCCCTCGGGTCAGGTACTTTCTAGCTCTAGAACTGGAGTTGGAAATAAATCAGTTTCATTTCTCCTCCAGGGTACCCACTGCAGCCTCTGCACTCTCCTGGCTGGGGAAGGGCTGGGTGATGCTGCCGGGCTTCGGTCGCAGTTTTCCAGCGTAGCCATCGCTCTTGTGTGCTGATGTAAAGAGCTGTGTCCGGCTGTGCCATGCCAGACCCCAGAGTCCTTTTCGGGGGGGTCAGCTGCCATGGGGAGCAGGGCTACAGGGGCTGCAGGGCTGGGCGCGATGGAGTTAAGTCCTGCATGACGGGGGGGGGAGCAGTGTGCTTCCAGCCCAGCCCCCCCCCCAGCCGAGCTGGCCTTGGGTAGGAAAAAGGTGTTTCCTGTGCATCTGCTGACACAAAGCTCCTGGGGAGACGGCGAGGTGGGACGGCAGCCAGCAGCCGTTCAAAGGCCAGCCTGGGGAAGGCCATGTCCCCATGGGGAATGTGGAGACCCCACCTCTCAGCCCCTGCCAGGGGTTGGCAGCGCCATGGGGCAGCTCATGAGGGTTGGGGCAGGAGGAGGCAGTGGAAACCTTATGTGAGTTGGGGGGATAGTGGCTAAAACAGCTTTGAGGGCAACGGAGGATGGCACAGGGGGAGCGGGACGACCACAGGTGAGATGTCCAGGCAGGCACCAGCCCATGCTTGGCTGTGCTGAGGCCCTGGACACCCATTTCTGCTGCTAGGGTGGTGGCAAGGGCCAAAAATAGCCCCTGTGGCAGCATTCCCTGCCTCCCCCTCCCCGCCGCACCCCTGACGTCTGGATCGGGGCGCCTCCTCCCACATTTCCTCAGGAAGAAACCCAAGGCTGGTGGGAGGAAGAGGCCGCACCACAGGAGGGACGGGACGGGACAGACACCGGTGCGGGGCTGCGGAGCTGCCGGGACTTGGGCTGTCGTGCTCCGCCGGGATGGGGAACGCCCGGCCCATCCTCTGCCTCCAGCTGTGGCTGTGGGTGCAGAGCTCTGCCCAGGAGCTCGACCCCGACGGCAGGAATGTCTGCAGGTAGGTGCCGTGGGGGTCCCCACTCGTGCCCCTCCATCTCCTGGGGCCTCTCAACAGCCCCAGGGGGTCATCTTCCATAGCTGGCGATCTGCAGCCTGGCATTGAGCGGGGGCAGAGACAGGGGTGATGCTGGGCAGAGTGGTTGGGACATGCATGGACATGTGGCACGCCCAAACCCCTTCTCCAGGGGTTATTTCTCATGTACCCCCAGTGCACAGGGCAACGGGGGGATGCGGGAGCGTTGGCAAAACTTCCACCGTGCACCAGGTGGGAAAAGTAGGCGTTGGAAACCCAAAAGGACTTTTGGAGCTGCCATCCCCTCCGCTTTGCTGCTACATTGCCTCTCCTGTTGATCTCGCCATCAATGGTGGTGTCTTTCGCTGCCTTTGCTCTCAGTTGCTGGCAAAGCTCTGAGCCGTTCCCAGACCATCGGGGACCTGGCACGGGCTCCGTATCGGCAGAGCCGGGCAGGCTTACCCCGCTGCCCAGCCCCATCACCCGCTCGGGCTGCAGCCTCTTAAATTTCCTTCTATTTTGTTGGCTTCCTTCCGGAGCAATGCCCCTGGGGCCACGCTGTTTCCCCGCCTGCCGGGCCCAGCCGCGGCAAAGTGCCCGCATTCACTTCGCTTTATCCGAAGTTGCGAAGCCGCACCAGCCCCGGCATCCCCCCGCCCCGGCTGACGGTCCCCGGGTCTCTCCCGCAGGCTCCCCGCCGGCCCGGCGTGTTGCCCCGGCTGGAAGCAGGAAGGGCAGGAGTGCACAGCTGGTGAGTGATGGATGGTGATGAAGCCCAGAGTTTGGTCAGGTGGCTCCTTGCAGTGCGGGGTGTTGGGGGAAGCCCTACAGCTCTCCTCGAGCGGTGGCAGTGGGGTGCTGCACCATGAGGACCCCCAAACGCCCACTGAGCAAGCTGCTAATGGTGCTGCGGCTCGGCCGGAGGGATGGAGCGGGAAGCGGGATGGAGGTTTCCCCGGGAAGGTTGCCTCAGTGGGAGGTGGCCGGGTGGCTAGGGGTCCGGCAGTGGGATGTGAGCTCGGGGCGGGGGCTATCGTGCGCTGACGTGCCTGTCCTGCCTCCGACAGCTCTCTGCGAGGGGGAGGATGCCTGCAGGGCAGACGAGATCTGCGTGAGACCTGGGGTTTGCCTTTGCAAACCCGGCTTCTTTGGAGCAGACTGCAGTTCTCGTGAGTATTTCCCCAGAGCTCAGCCCTCGCCATCCCCTTTGCTAGCCTGGATGCTCAAGGGGCTGTCGGGCTTCCCTGTCACCCCCCTGTCCTCACCGTCTCCTTCCCTTTGCAGGCTGCCCCGAGCAGTACTGGGGTCCCGACTGCAAGCGGAGCTGCCCGTGCCACCCCAATGGGCGCTGCGACCCTGTGAGCGGGCACTGCACCTGTGACCCCAACCACTGGGGAGGGCTCTGCCAGTTCCCCTGCCAGTGCGGCCCCCACGGCCGCTGCGACCCCCTCACCGGTGCCTGCCACTGCGAGCCGGGCTGGTGGGCACCCACCTGCAAGAAGCAATGTCAGTGCAACCCTGCCAGCTCCCACTGCGACCCCCTCACCGGCCACTGCCGCTGCCTGCCGGGCTGGTGGGGCAGGAGGTGCAGCTTCAAATGCTCCTGCAACTTCTCGCCCTGCGCCCAGGAGACGGGCAAGTGTGAATGCAAGGCTGGGTTTTGGGGGCCAGCGTGCCAGCGGCGCTGCGACTGCTTGCATGGCTCCTGCAGCACCCTCAGTGGGCACTGCAGCTGCAGCCCCGGCTACCAAGGCAGGAGCTGCCGGGACCCCTGTCCAGCAGGGAAATACGGGTCTCAGTGCGTGCACAGGTGAGCTGGGGGCAGTTGGGGGGTTCAGCGGGTACTCAGGGGTTGCAGTCAGACCTTGAGGGGGAAGTCATCATGGTCGTATCTGTCCCTTTGGCTGGACAAGGGCACTCGTCCTGGGGGGTTTGAGCATCCCTGGTTCGATGGAGCATCAGCATTGCCCTAAAAGAAACATCTTACTAATGTCAGCAGAAAGCATTGGCATCACCCCAAAATCTGGTCATCCTTGGTCTCACTCTCCAGGGTGATAAAGCAGCATCTCTCCCTGCTTGCCTCCTGCTCTCTTGCTACTACAGAGCATTACGCAGTACTGAGTATTTCCCTGTGGTCCAAACTGATGCTCAGTGCCGATGTGGGGTGAAACCTGCATTTTGGAGGGGTCGGGGTGGATGCCGAGGCCTCACTGCCCCTCTGCCTGTGCAGCTGCGGGAACTGCAAGCGCAGCCAGCCCTGCTCGCCCGTGGATGGCTTCTGCCTGGCCTGCCAGCCCGGCTGGAACGGGACCCTCTGCAAGGAGCCCTGTGCTCCTGGTTTCTACGGCGAGGACTGCCTCCAGCTGTGTCCCCACTGCCGGCAAGGGGAGGTCTGCGACCCAGAGACCGGGTCCTGCCAGCACTGTGAGCCCGGCTGGATGGGACCAAGGTATGCTCAGGATCAGGCCACCGGTCCTCACGGGGGGTTGTCCTTGCTCTGGAGCACAGCGGGGTGATGCTTTGCTCTCTGTCTTGGCAGCTGCAACAGCTCCTGCCCCACGGGCACCTTCGGCGATGGATGCCAGTTCCTCTGCCCCGAGTGCGTTGCGGGGAGCTGCGACCCCGAGTCAGGAGCTTGTATCTGCCAGGCCGGCTACTGGGGAGCCAGGTAACGCCGGGAGCAGGGCAGGGCCAGGGGCCTGTTCTCCCCATGGGCATTTCCCTCCTTTTCTCTCTCTTCCAGCTGCAACGACACCTGTCCGGAGGGGTATTTTGGAGTGAACTGTTCCTCGCCCTGCCAGTGCTCCCGGGGGACCTGCCACCCTGTGCGGGGTGACTGTGTGTTGAGTAAGAGCAACCTCAAATTTACTCCTCGGCACTGGGCAAGGGACTGGAATATCCTTGCTGGGGAAGGTGCTGGGAGGCTGCGATACAACGTGGTCCCACTTGGTGCCTCCTGGTCCCCAACATGAGTTGCCAGCTCCTGTGCTCTCTGTGAGGGGCAGCTCTACCGGCTTGGCAGGCAAAAGACATGCTGCACTCAACCCATCTTCTCTGCACAGGTTTGAAGGACCATGGGGCCCTTGCAGCTGCCATCCTTGTTCCTCTCCTGCTGCTGCTGCTCTGTGTCACCTGCTGTTGCTGTGGAGCCGGCCCAGCAGATTCTAGAGACAGGTATTTTTTTCATATTTTGCAATCCTCGATGCAAAACCCTGTCTCCCATGTCCCTTGACGTCCATCTCCGCTGTGCAGGGCGGCAGTGCCAGACAATGATGTTGTGGCCAGGATGAAGCATCATGTGCGGGGGGTGCTGGCGAACCTCAGTGCTATGATGCCTTGCTTTTCCCTGGGCGGCTACAAACTTCCCAAAGTCACAGGTAAAATAAGCAGAGCTGCCACCAGCCCTTCCAGGGTGTCACCTCCACCCCAAGCTCTCTGCATCGTCACCATTTGGGGGGGGGGGTCTGCAACCCCCCCTTGCCCCACTGCATGGCTCAGAGCAGGCGTTGCTCTCCCACCCTGGGGTGCCTGAACTCAGCTGGGTGTCTTCTCCCCAGTTTCCCACCACGACACGGAAATCCCCTTCAACCCAAGCTTCATCGAGCCGCCATCAGCTGCATGGGCTTCAGACAGCTCCTTCTCCTCCTCCTTTGACACCGACAACGAAGGACCCGAGTACTCTGTCCCTCCCAGAGAAGGTGACGTCCATGGCTGCTCCTCTTCTCCCCAGCCACCCACAGCCCTTCTGGGCTGCCCAGGGTGAATCCTGTCCCGTTACCAACCTTGGGCATCCCAGGCGTGGGTGCTGGGCACAGGCACATTTATTTTTATACCCTCGCTTTCCTGTCTGCAAGGACACACCGGAGCTATGCTTTGCCTCATGTGATGGGACATGCCTGGCATGGGAAGCCCCATTTCACAACCTCCTCATGGGGAAACAGTCCCAGGGACAATCCTATTGCATCAGCCCCTGTCCCAATGTCCCTGAGCGTGTCCCTGGGCACGGGATTAGTTCTGGCAGCCCTAAATCTCATCCTCTTCTCCCACAGGCATCCCACTGCTGGGGGGGGCTGAGCTGCAGGATGGGACATCCCCCCCTGCCGAGGCACTCCCAGACCCATCTGCCTTCGACTCTGAGGATGTCTCACAGCCCTTCGCCATCCCTCGCACCTCCAGCATCGCCAAGGCCAAGCGGCCCTCCGTGTCCTTTGCTGAGGGGACGAAATTCGGGGCAGCGGAGACCCCAAGCCCTGGGCGGAAGCCCAAGACCCCGTGGGGCCCATCCAAGCTGTCCCCAGCGCCGGGGGACACAGCAGCTGACCCCCGCACTGAACGACCAGCCAGCGATTGCTATGAGAGCCCCGAGCCCCTTGGCAAGGTGGAAGAAAGCCACCGGCCATCGCCCCGGGCCACCCCAGGGGGACGCCGGCGGGTGGTTTCTGGCACCAGGCATGTGGCCCAGAGGGTGGAGGCGCTTGAAGCGGCTGCAAAATCTGGCAGCTGGGAAGCAAAGGGGAAGGACCCTAATGTCACCACCATCTACATGATGGTGGGAACAGCTGGGCAGGACCCCAAGGCAGAAGGTGGTGGTGAGGGACCAGTCCAGGCTGTGCTCAAGCGGCTGGGCAGCTTGCAGAAGGGCAAGTGGGGTGTGAAGGAGGAGCCCAAGGTGAGGAGGAGCATTGAAGCCATCCAGAAACCACCCCGCCGGGCCCTGGCGCAGTGCAGAGACTCAGTGAATAGTTGCAAGCAGAGGGAAAGTGTCCCGGGGGCTCTCACTGAGTCATCCCCTGGCAAGAACCAGAATCTCCCTGGGAAGAGACGGTCCTTTCTTTTCGCATCTCCCTCGCCGAAAAGCACTGGGGCACAGGATGGGGCTGGCGATGCTGCATGTGCCACGGAGAGGAGCAAAAGTCCTGAGTTAGTCCTTAGCCTCGAAACAAAGGGGCAGGCTGACCCGGAGGAAGAGCCGAAATATGAGAACGTGACCAGTGGCAGTGCTGATTCGACCCCCAGCCCCGCCGATGAGCCACCGGTCACCCCTGTGGCCACCTGAGCCATCAGAGCCTTGGCTGGGGCAGCGGGAGCCCAGGAGGCCCCTCCGACCCCAGTGTCTGGGGAGCCAAGGTCCTCATCCGAGCTGTGAACTGGACACTCATTGAGCTTTCCCGTTCACCCCCTTTCTTCTGCACTGTGTTGCTGTCATGGACCCTCGCTGGCCAGCACAGCCGGCAGGACGGGTGATGCTGAGAGCCACAGCAGTGGCAGCCCCACGGGGTTGCAGTGCTTCAGGGCTGTTTTCTGCCCGCCCTGCCCTATGTGTCCCATTTCATGTCTGCCACAGTCTGGAGGGACAGCGATGCTATGGACGAAGTGGTGGCACCTTCTGGTCCCTGTTGGCTCAGGGACATACATCCTCCTCGTAAATGGAAGTAGGGCTGCTGGGGAGCTCAGTTGGGAAACACACAGGAAAAAAACCAATTTTACCCCATCGGCTTTCACCTTTCCCTGTCCCAGCTCCAGTAACACTGCTCGGAGCCTCTTGCTGTAAAGGTGCTTCTTGCTGGAGGGGATTATTTTGTGGAGCTGGGCTGGAGAGAGATAACAAGCAAGTTCAGTGAAAATTAATTTCAGCTGCTTATCTCGAAGGGCATCTGGGTCTGCAGGGGTTTATGTGTGTAGCTCTGGCTGCCTTTGTTTCTATGTACATGCACAGCACATGAAAAAGCTCGTGGCATGGCACAGGGTTTATCGATGGCCTTTTAAACTCCACACGATACCAAGCTGCAATTGTGCAAGAGCAAACGTGGCAGTTGGGCTGTGACCATCAACCTGTGCACCTGGTGCTGTTCTAGCCCTGATAAGGACGAAAGTTACACAGAAAATGGCATTTCCGTGGGTGCCTGAAGCTCCTACCATCTCCCATGCCTTGTTCCTGCTGCGGCAACACGTCGCTACGGGTGGCTGAGATGCGGTGAAGGTGCTGCAGCATCACCAGTGCAGCCAGAGGACCTCGGGCTGTCTGGGTGAGATGGGAACAAGGTCTCTGCCACCCAAGGCAGTCAAGATGCCAAAGAGGATTTGCAGCATGAACTGGCTGTAGATGTATCTAAGTGGTAGAAGTTTCTTGTATATTTTTCTCTTATTTCACACGGCATGGAAGCCTCTGAATGAAAATTAAATGTTACCAAAGCCCTTCAGGAGTTGGGTTTCCCAGCCGCCTTCCAAATCAAAGACATGGTGAGAAATATTCTCCAAAGTGTGGAAACTTGTCGGCAGCCTTAGGCTTTCAGGGTGGTTTTTCTTTTTTTTCATTTTCTAGTTCCGTTGAAGTAATTTTTGAACTCTCGCTTACAGAGCTGAGCCCAGAGCAGTGCCGGAGACTGGAGGGCAGTGGGAATGCGAGTGGGCTGTGAGTGTCCAGAGCGTCTACATTGCAGGCTGCGTCTCATGCAAAGCTCTGTGTGAATCCTTCTTCCGTTCTGGCACTGCTGAGCTGGGGTTTGGGGCATTTCAGAAAACAGAGTGGGTTTTACTTGTTCCTTTTTGGTTTTCGCGGGTGCTCCTCTGCGGTGCAAGGCACCGAATCCCCACAGTCCCATGTGGGTGAGGCTTCCAGTTTTGCAGACAGCATGCAGCACTCCTCCCTGCAGGGGTATCACCCACTGCCGTGATTATAACACCAAATATTCCGCTGTACAAATAAAAACGCTCATCCTGGCAAGACTCAAGCAGCAGCCTGGCCAGATCTCTGTTCTGCACAGGCTACTATTTGTATTGATGCTATTTTATTACAGTGGCAGGGACAGCCCCACATTTTATTTATAAGCAGCCATTTTTCCCTAATCGGTCGGTTATTTTCAGCCTGTGAGCCGAGCAGCGTTGTGCCAGAAGTGAATGTCACGTGAGCCAGTTCGCCCTGGGTACAGCATGTAAATAACTGACAACAACCCAGGATCCTTCCCTCACACTGAAACACACACCTGGCTTTGAGAAAACGCTGCCGCCGCTGCGAGAACCTTTCACGTTCACGGGCTGAGCAGCAAGGCAGGATGTTTTCCCCTGCTTGAAGGTGAAGCATCTTCACCCCGTCTGGGCGGCGCGAGGAAAACAAGCGGTGGATTTTCAGCGCGTGGCTGCCCGTGCGCACGCCTGCAGCGTGGTCGCGCTGGTGTCTTCTTCTCAGGGATGCTTCCATCCGGCTCTGCTGCAGTTTTAATTCTGGATGCGGGAGGTCTGTGAGCCAGAGCTGGCGGGTGAGGGAGGAGTTAACGTCTTCCCCTGCTGGATCTGTGACTTTCCAAATCCCGCTGCAGTGGTTTGAAGCCAGCCAGTGGGAAGCGGTTCCCCTGTGCAGGTCCTGTCTGTAGGCAAAGAGGTGTCAGTGCTCTCTGCTGGGGCAGATCTTGGCCTCCCGGAGGTAGGAACAGAGGCTCGAGCCACCCCCCATGGCCATGGGGGTCTGTCTCCCATCACCAGCAGCCTTCTCATCTTTACCAAATGGTCCAAGCTCTGCCTTTGAAGAGGACCACGTTGTTTACCCCAGTGGCTCCGTCTAAGCCTCCTGAAGACCTCCCTGCGTGGCCGGGTGGGAGCTGTCACCTCCCTTCCAGTCTAAACTCACTCCTGGCTAGTTTCTATAAATGTGACTCTGTGCCAGTGCTGTTCTTCAGCTTCACTTTATTTTTTTTCTCTCCATGATGTTTACTCAGTCCCTGGGTGTATTTATAGATGGCAGCAGATCACCTGATAGCTTCTTTTCTCCTTCTAGGATAGGAAAACTGAGCTCCCCCAGGCTCTCGCTGTTGCAAAGGGTTCCCGTGTCCCCAAACAGCCTCTGAGCCCTCCTTGTGCTCCTTCCCGTCACAGTTTGTGTTTCTTGGACACAACAACCAGTTCTGGGTGCTGAGGTCTCCCAGGGCCTCGTGCTATCTCAGCCTTCCTCTGCCTGTGCTAAAAACACCGCACTGATACAGCCTGGCTTGTTTTCTTTGGGGCTTTTTTTTGTTTGTTTGCCTTGGCCTAAATCCACTTTCCAGCTGTTGCAACGTTTGACCCTTATCCTCCAGTCGAGGAGTTTCCTCTTCCCACCCACCGTCGCCTGCCCCTTTCTCAGGGATGCAGCGGTGGGTGTACGTCCGTCCGTATGGTCCCTCAGCTTCTGCTGAGCGACTCGGAGATGTTTACCTGCCACAAACACTGTCTTCATCTCCTTTGGCTGGCAAAAAAGTCCCCTATCATGATTTCCAGGGGTTTACGGCCACCTTCTCCGGCCCAGGACCTCGCTGACGGGTGGTGGGTTTATGGCAGGACTAGAAACCTCGCAGAGGAATGCTCTGAAAAATAATTTAATATAAAAATTCTCGTGGCTCGCAGTGATTTTACTTTTATTTCATCCATCAGCAGATTGTGCTCATGGGCCGGGGTGTCCCCAGGGCTGGTTGCCCCGAGCTGTGTGCTGGGTGCCAGCCCCCAGAACGGCCTTTTAACTGGGGACAGCTTCTCTGCTCCCTCCTCGGGCAGGGGAGCGGGAGGGGTGGGCTTCACAGGACGGATCCGGTGCCCGTAACCGCAGCGGATGAGAAATAACGCGGCTCCCGTTACCGAAATGGCCCCGTGTGCCCGGCTGGGGCTGCTCTAGCAGACGCCGTTCCGTGGCGAGCGCGGCGCGGCTCTCCCGGCTGCCGCCCGGAGCCGGCGGAGACCGGCAGCCCCCGGTACCAGAACCCGCAGGGAATTCCCCGCCGCCGCTGCGGGACCGCGCCGCGCCGGGAGGTGGAGCGGGCGGGCCGGCGGGGCTTCATCCCGCTGCGCGCCCGGCATCACCGGCGGGCCCGTTTTCCTCCCTTTTCCCCTGGACGGCAGCGAGTCCCATCACCGCCCCGGGTGTCGTTATCCCCGGCAGTGCGGGCACCGTGCGGGGGGTGTGTGTGTGCGTGTACTTGTGTGTCTCACGGTCCCCGCGGAGGGTTCCCCCCCGCCGCGCCCCGGTTCTGGTCTCCAGCCGCGGAAACAACGGTTGTCGTGTCCGGGTGCGTGTGCCCGTCCCGGCCGGGAGACCCCTCCCCGGTGCGTTACCGGAGGGGGTACCGGGAGAAGGGGGGGGGGGGAGAAGGGGAGGAGTACCGGGGGGTACCGGGAGGGTGCGCGGCCCGGCACGTGCCCCGGCGGCAGCGCCGGCCGCGCTCATTGGCCCGGGCGGTGGCCAATGATCGGCGGCGCCTGTTTGCTCGGGAGGACGGATAAAAACCCCGGGTGGGATCGGCGGCGGAGCGGGGGCGCGGCGGAGGGTGAGCGGTGGGCGCGGCGGGGAGGGATGGTGGGGGCGCTCTGAGGGGGGGCCCGCGTGGGGAGGAGAGTGGGGTGAGGTTTGCGTAGGGTGGAAGAGCGGGGTGGGGTTTGTATGGGGAGGGGGGGGCAGCAGGGTGCGGGAGGGGGTGCGGTGGGGGAAAATGGGGAGGGGTGGTGTGGGGAGAGGGGGGTGTTCGTGCGTGGGAGTGGCATAGGTTGGAGGACGAGGGGGATTGATGGGGAAGAGCTGGGTGCGTGGGGAAGGGAGCAGGGTGCGGTGGGGGTGGGTCGGGGAAGGAGGGAGCGGGATGCAGTGGGGCTGTTTTGGGAGCGCTGGGTGCGTGGGGCATTGGCGAGGGGAGCCCAGCGTGCTTGGGGGAGAATGGGGTGCGGGGTGGGGGGGTGGCTGGTAAGGGGGGAGAGTGGGCTGCCCCTCTTGCCACAGAGAGGATGTCTGTGCTGGGGAGGGAGTGTGGGGGGTGCAGGGATGAGGAAGAGGGGGTGGAGGGGAGAGGGGGCACGGCTACAGGCTGGCTTCCTGGAGCTGGGGTCTCTGCACCAGTTTCTGTGGCTGGAGGGTGGCCCTGTCCTTCTTGCACACCCCCCACCCAAAGCGACTCAGGGCTGAGGCCTCTGCCCTATGGAAAGCCCTGAGAAACCATCTTGGGCTGTGGTGTGTAGCGTTTCGCCATAGTGCCTGGTAGGGGCATGCTCTGGGCTGGGAAAAGGCTCAGCTTGTCTAAAATGGCCACCTGCCTTATGACCCAGGGTTGGCCCCGGTGCTGTGCACCCTGGGGCTTCTCAGAGCAGCCCTTTGGCCAGCCAGGTCTTCTCCTGAAACTGCCGCTCACTCTTGTGGGCCCCAGGGACCCGGCCAGCGGAGCTGAAGACAGTTAATCTGGCCACAACATCTGTGGGGCAGCCCGGGGATGCCAGCATGCTGAGGTGGAGCAGCGTGTGCCACGGGCTGTCCCAGACAGAGAACCTGGCTGTCTGCACAGCTAGGACAGGGCAGGATGTGGCCACCTTGTCTCCCAGCTGGATGGTTAGCAAAAAGTGCTCCTTAATGAGCTATCTGTGGCATCAAGTGCATATATAGGACCCATGGCACATATAGGACCTGTGTTCACCTTCCAAAGCAGATCTGTGCTCCTATGTGGTGCAGAGCAGACCTGGTGGGTCACTAAAGCCACCATTAGGGCTGTGGAACTGCCTTCATGGTCCCAGCCTCTGCCTGCAAGCAGACGGGAGATTGGGGTGCTGGCTGAAGCCCCCCTGCTCTGGCATGTGTTTCCTCACTGCCTTACAAACAGGCTGCCTGCCCCATACAGGTGATGGGGCAGTGGGCTCCGGGCAGTTGATATTTGCTGCATTTTCATACCTGTTGCTCGGGAAGTGGAACGGAGTCCTTGAACGTTCCTCGGTCGCATGGTGTGTGTGCTGGAGGGGCTACTCCAAGGGCACTTGTGCTCCCCCACCCCTCCAGGTCACTTGGCAAGCTGGTACCTGCAAAAACAAGTTTTACACCTGAGTGACTTACATCCAGCAGGCAGGTTTGCTTACGTTCCAGTAGAGGGATCTCTTCTTAAACCATGATTTTTTTTGCAGTCTTTGAGCAGCATGTGCGGTGTTTGTGGACTCACCGGATGTTATTCTGGTCCCTGCAGGTTGAGAGTCTGAACGAGGCCATCTTCCCACGCAGCAATGGCGCCCACACTTGCGACCGCCCATCGCCGGCGCTGGTGGATGGCATTCACAGCCATCATCGAGAACCTGCTCTTCTCTGCTGTCCTGCTGGGCTGGGGGTCCCTCCTCATCATGCTGAAAGCAGAAGGGTTTTATTCCTACCTGTGCTATGATTTAGGTAAGGATGCTCTGGAGACTTGTGTGAATAAGTTGCTGGTGAGGTTTGCTGGTGTGGTTGCCTGTCTTAGAGTGGTGTGGAACTGGCTAGAGTAGGGCTGAGCTCCAGGTCAGTCCTGGGGTAGAAGAAAGGGATGTGCACTCCTTTCCAAAACCCGATGGCCTCCTTGTGATGGTGTAGTGTGCCTGTATTTGCTGTTGCTTTGTGCAGTGATTGGAAAAGAAGCCTTAAAGATTAGGTAAAGCTCTTCTGGACAGCCTTTTTCACTTGGCCATGAATTCTTCCTCTGCCTGGTGGCCTGGCTGATCTCTGCAAGGGAAGGCCCATTGGGTTCTGGAAGATGATGTTTTGTGGGAAGGATGGTCTGAGCTTGTAGGGGGGAAACTATGGGCACTCTTTCCTTAGTGATAAGGAAGAGAAAATCATGAGTGAAAATGAGATTGAGGGAGTCCAGTGCTGTTGCTGAAGAGAAGTTGCAGAAGTAAATGCTACTGGTGTTTTGTTCCTCTCCCTGTTCAACACCTAGGATGTGCTCAAACCAGGCTGTCTTTCTATAAGGGAAGTGGTTTTCCATGTTGCAGACACAGTCTTGCAGGGAAGAGGGCAATTTTGTGGTGTGGGAAGGATAACCCTGGGAAAAACAACGTGTAGGTGGACATATATCCCCAGCCTGGGCATGGAGAGGATTGTGGTCTGGGGAATCCCATGGTGTGGTAGGGTGGACAGTGGGGTTAAAAGGAACCTAAGGGGAAAGGTGCAGTGTGGATTTGGAAAGCTGCTTTAGTGACAGGTTTACATGTGCTCAGTGAAGGCAATGGCAGAGGGAAGAGAGGCAGAAGCTTGATGTCTGGGCTCTGTCCAGGAATGTGTGATGGTGGATGAGAAGAGAAGGTGGATCAGCCCAGTCAGGGCTGGTGAGCCTGGAGATGAAGCAGGAAGAAGTAGGGGAAGAAAGAGGTGGAAATTAGAGTGTGGACCCCAGAGCTCTCAGTGGGTAATGCCTGAGCACAGCCATTGGAAACAAAGTCTAAGTGAAAAGTGACTGAATAGTTATGATGATACTTTGTTTTTTTTCTCATTCATCAGCTGCTTCTTACGGCCTTCTCTTCTGGTTTGTGTGCCTGTGGGTGGCTGCCTCAGTCTTGCAGAGCCTGGGTTGGTGCACTTGGCAAACGTGCACATGTTTGAGTCTTCTACCGGCTGTAGTTTGGCTGCTTAATCTTCATCCTATGCTCTGTGCATAGTGTGATTCTTCCAAGCGTGTCTGTGTCACTTGGGTCCCCAGTAGCGCTCCAGATTGCATGAGGGAGGGAGAGCCCTCTGCAGTGGGAGACCTTTTAGGACTTCTGTTCGAGGCTTGCTGGTGCCAAGCCATGGTGACTTTCTCACAGGCCTGTGTAAGTGATGTCGTTAAACCTATCAGGTGGAGGCTTTCTGCCACTGAGATAAACTACATGAGAGTCGATAAGCAAATGCTGACTGTCTCCAAAAGCCGCCACCTTCCTATCTGCTTCCTGAGATGTGCCCTGCTGACAAAAGCCCTGCTTCACTTGGAGCCTGCCTTCTACTCTTTGCTTTGATTGCTTTCAATTCATCTGCCTTTGCTCCAAATCAGCGAGATTCACCTTGGATTCTCACCCATGTTTGCCAATCTGTGGTCTGTCTGGCTCTCCCCATGGGAGCGCCCATGCCACAGACCGCAGGGAAGATGCAAATGTTTGGACTGTGGTGAAATTGCTGTCCTAGAGGCAGTTTCTTCCTCCTAATGACCAACCTGTGCCTTGAGGCAGGAGAACTTAATCCCTGAAAAGAAATTTATGTAGTCAAATGTTCTCATTGTCCTCAAATATCTGGCCATCACGGCTGAACTGGTGGTGGCTTGTGATGAGCACGGAGGACCAGTTATGCTGGTTTCCTTGTTCACCCATGCTCACTCACTTTCCTTTGTCTGTTTTTTTTTTTTTTGTCCTCGTTGTAATAATCCCAGCGGTTTGGTAGGGAAGAGTTCTAGCTCAGTGTGGGGACAGCAGGCTCCCTTGCAGCGGTCACTGAATGAGCGGCACCAAGCGGAGCTTGACCTTTGCTGGGATTAAGATGGCTCGTTGGTTGCCTTTTTCAGCATAACCTATTGAATCCAGCAGCCCAAGTGGGTACTTGGCTGGAAGGTTGGTGCAAACAAATTATAACTAGTAGCCTTTGGGCACTTGTTGTTCCTAATGCTGCTGTGTGCATGTAAGTATTGCAAAAAAAAAAAAAAGTCTTTTTTCCTAATGAGCCAAAGGTTCTTGGCAGGGCTTTTCGTTTGTCAGCAAAAGCTCTTGCACTTTGTGATGCCCTCAACAAAAGAGGAAAGCTAGACCTTGTCCCTTCTGCAGGCTCTTCTCTGAAGGTAGCAGCAGCTGCCCAGAAAATGACTGCAATTCACGAAGAGCTTGTCGTCTTATTGAATCTCCCCCCCCTTTCCCTGCCTGCCCTTGGCTTCTGCTGTTGGATTTTACTCCGCCACTGGGCAAACATGTGGGGTCTGATGGACTCTTAACTCGGTTGCATAAGGTTAGAGGTGGACACCTAGAAAAAAAATCCACATCAAAATAACAAATATTTTTAAAGCAGTTGTGCAACAGGGTTTGAGTGGGGGGTTGTACCCGTTCTGGGCGGCAGGTTTGGCCACATCCTGAGAGGTATGCTTGAAATTTGCTGACAAGGAGTCTGGTACTAGCACTTTGTTCCCATTTTAATTTTACTACACTACTGCTTGGCCTTTAACCAACTGAAGCAGCATCTTTTACTTGGTGCAAGTGCTGATTCCGCAGTCTTTATCAGGATTTGGGCCTTATCAGCTGTTGGGGAACTTGATCTGTTCAGGGTCTTGCATTGCCGTGATGTCACTGGAATTGGGAAGCTCAAGGCTTGGGTCTTAGGGACACGCTTTAAAAAAAAAATAATTAAAAAATCTTGAACTTGATAATCTGCTCACAAAGAGCAGAGATAAGGAGCCAGCTGAACAGAGGGCCTTCCTCTAAGACAGGGCTGCAGAAAACCAAAGGCACGATAAGCTAATTCACTTATATCAGGTTAATGCGCCTTATCACAGGCACAGGAGGAAGGTGCTGCCTGACAGCTCTTTGCTCTTACTTATTTGGGGTCTGTGGTGGGGAACTTGCAGTCTGAGGGTCCCTTCCAAGCTGCTAACATTTGACAACAGCTTGTTGAAAGGCTGTGCACGTGACCCTGTAAACAGGAAAAGAGTAAACGTGGTAAATGTTCAGTTTCTACAGGAAACATGCTGTGTTGATTAGCAGCTGTCGGTGGTATCGGGGAGCTGCATGGGAAGGTGTCGGCCCTGGGTGAGAATTGCTGCAAAATGAAACCCCAGCTGGGGAGAGATCGGGATTTTAGCTGGAGACTGTGCCCCAGTTATATGAGGTTTTTCAGCTGGGCACTCAGAGCAGGGGTCCTGGAAGTTCAAGTGGATGGACAGGCAGTGAGGAAAACCCAAATAAATTGCATTTGCAGTGGTATAAAGCAAGAACATCTCCTCCCAGTTCCCAGAAGTATGACACCATCCTGAAAAGAGAAAACATGTTCTTATGTGGGCAGACTGCAGATCAGTTGTTTGCACATGTCTTTCACTGCAATTTTTTTTTCTTCAGTGCTCCCAGAGTCTTTGGCTATGATTTATTTTTTTTTTTTTATTCTCCCCCCCGCCTTTTTTTTTTTTTTTAAAAAAAAAAAAAAGAGGAGGAAGGTGAGGCTGTGCAGACTGTGTCCCACTGAGCTATTGCTGGGGTGGCTGGGGGTGTCTTGCCTGCTTGGCTCAGTCTGATCCATGAAAGAAGATGAAAGGAAACCTCCTCTCTGCCATCTGAGATGGCAGTCACTCTTGAAAAAGCCAGACTTGTTTCTCTGGTAACATGGTGTGTGCCTGGGATTTGAAGAGGTCAGCAAAGAGTAGTTAATGATTGACCCTCTCATGAAACCTACAGCACTTAATTTGGGAGAAAGGATGACTTTAAATGTTCCAGTAACAGCCCGAACAAATCCCAGCGATGAGCTTGACATAAATGATTACAGAGGCAGCCTTCCTCTCACCTAAGCTGTCATTCTTTAAATAGTAACTTGAACTACTAATTGGGCAGTAGAAATCCTGCTGCTTGTTGGGGGAGAGCTGTAAAAATAGGCAGTATGTTCTTGTAATTGCTGATAAAGACTTGCAGCTTCTTCTGGCTTGGCAGTGAGAGAGCAGTGAGCGTACAGGGACTGAGCCTGTGCTGCTGGCTTACCCGGGTGGCACTCTTGCATGTCGGGCCTGGCATGCTTGCATGCAGGTGGACTTGGCAGGAGAAATTAGGGAGGGCACCACTGTTGGCACAGAGTCAGCCCTCCCCCAAAGCACTGTTGCAGATGGAGCCAGGCACGTAGGAGACTTTCCCCAGCAGTGTGGGGTGTGCTGATCTGGAACAGGATCTGAGCTGTGATTGAGGGAAACGGCTGTTTGCTGTAACTAGGTGCATCAGGTAGGTGAGTAGCTAGGCAGGTTCTCTGCCCATTAATCTCCTCCTAGCTGTATGTCATATGCTGCCACATGCTCTCATATGCTGGTGACCTGCTGGCACATGAATCTCTGCTCCCCAATGAGATGGCTCCCGGCTGGACCCCATGCACATTGCACACATCTGCAGCCCCTCCAAAATGTTCTATTTATGGAGGTGGCTGGAAAAGGATCAGAGGATGTCAGGGTGCCAAGGGCTGCTTGAATCACTTCCACTACGCCTCAGTGGATCTTCTCTTGTTGCTCAGGGGCTGCTTCTATTTTCACAAACAATTTGTATTTCCACATAGCACTGTTGTCTGGCCCCTCCTTGGAGGTGGCGATGAGCAGCTGTAAACAAGGTGGTTGGTACAAGCAGGGACTGAAATTTGGTGCCCTGTTCCCAGCCTTCCTGGCTGCAGCAAGTCTTCAGAGAGGGCCGAGTTTCTTTGTCGTTTCTGAGCTGTGTCCTCTTTGCCTCCTAGTGTTGCTGCTCATCGTGCATGCCATCAGAGGGTCTACTAAACAGGCATTTGCTGTGGAAGCTCCTTGGGGTCATGTTGCAACTGTACACATCAATACATTAACAGTAATTCATCTACTCCAGCTTTAAATGCTGAATATTTCTGTTTTGAGACCACTTCGTGGGGAGAGTTGATGGACTCTTTAACACGTGCGGCCACAAGTTACAAGGTCACTGCACTGTCCATGTCCCTCCACCCTTCTTCCACTCCACAGCTGAGCTATCTCTGTAGAGTGCTGACACAGGGAAACCACTACTACTTTGTCACTCTTTTCATTCCCCTCCCCTTGTTTTCCCAACTTTAACCTCTCACCCACATCTGTTTCCTACGAATTTATCTCTGTGGAGAGCCCAGAAAGCCTTGATGTTGTGGGTGAAGCCATGTGCCTGTGCCTGCCTCATGGAGATGCTGTCAGAAGTCAGCATTTAAGACCCTGGGCCACACCAAGAGGAGACTGTGAGGGAAAGATTGATGGAAATGATTGAGATGTAGTATGAAAACTGCAGAGACCCAAGTCTGTCCAGGACTGATTTCTAAGGATGTTACTTGGGAGCCTCAGGCTGGAGTGTTGTTCTTCCTGCAGAGGGGATGCTAATGTGGCCTTTTGGGGATATCTCTGCTTACTCTGGTTATCCATGACTAGCAGGGCAAGAGAAGGGACAGATTAAGTTATCAATCTGGAGTACATGGCAAAGGGCAGGAACAAACAGTCATCACTACCCACAGGCAGTTTGAGACGCCTTAGTAAAGGTGTTGGTGAGAGCAATGTAAATGGAGAGAAATGCCATGCACCTTCCCTGGAGTGCTGGGAGGGGCAGAGGAAGGTTTGCAGGCAGCTCATAAGCTTCAGATATCGGCATCTGAATTCCTGCTAATACCTGATTTCTGGAAGGTGGAGTGTGATTTGTTTGCAGTGGACACAAAGCTGGGAGGGTTGTTTTGGCCAGCTCAGAGAACCAGGGTGAAACCAGTAACTGTAATGGTGCTGAGGCTTGGGTAGAAGGGAAGGAGTTGCAAGACGCGGCTGTGTGTTCTCCAGAGACACACTGAGGGCGAGAGCAGCCAAGAGGATCTCCTTCACAAGCTGCACCAAGCAGTGAATGTGAAATCACTTGTACGTGAGGGATTCCTGCTAATTAACTAACTAACCAGGGCTTGCTGGGGATCTCTAGTCTTGCTTCATGTGGATGGTTATGTAGGTGACTTCCCTCTCTCTTTCTCTTTTTAATATTGAACTCTGTCAGATCAATTATTAAATATGGAGGAGAGAATTTTATGTCACTGGCTTGCGGCAACAGTAAGAAAGCAAGTGCTTTGTCATACCAGCAAAGGTTACTTGTAAGTCAGATAAGCGTTGGGAGAATGAGAGGTGGAGTGCACTATACCCCTGGGTTAATGAAAGTCTAGAGGCACACGTGCTCATTTGAGGAGTTGTAAACCACCTTGGGATAGGCTTGTAACAGGAGCAGAGTTGACATGAGGCACTGAAACTGCTACTGCAAAGAAAAGTGAACTTCTTGTTTCCTTTCCTTTTTTTTTTTTAAACTGTCCTGTTTCTGTCTCTGTTACACAACGTGGGCTCTGTTCAGTGTGGGAGTTTGCATGAGGAGTTCCTCATGTAAGGACAAGAACAGAAAGCTGGAGATATAATTGATCTGTATGGCCTAAACCCGTTTGGAAAGAATAGAAATGCTAATTATGGGACAGAAGTTTAAGATGTGTCAATCCTTTAACAAACAGAGAAGGCAGGTGAGCTGCCAGCCCTCCTGGGAGCAGGGTAGTTAAATCCAGGAAGGATTTTTCAGAGCCAAGGCAGTCGGGAAGCAGAGTGACTACTGCAAATCCATTCCTCATCCTGATGCCCGCAGTGAGGATAGGAAGCTTTTCGTTTCAGCAGGCTGTTGCTCTGTGCCAGGCCTTGTCAGCCCAGTGTCTGGACCCGAAATAACTGATCTGGCTGTAGTTGTGACTCCCAGTTTAGTTAGAGAAAAGACCTGTGAGAACATGCCAGTTGTAGATAGGAGGACCTTATTTCTATATTAGTCCCGTCAGGTTCTGCTGGGTTTAGTCCCTTGTAATTGCCAGGTCCTTGCTGTATATAGCTGTTTTCATAAATTAATGAATCTGTCCTTAGGTTGGTACCCTGCTGCTGCTTGGAATACTTGTTCCCTGGGTGTCTGTGCATCCTTTTCCTGCTCCCAGCTGAGCTCATCAGGTTCCCCTTGTCCTTCTGCTTCTGCTTTTTTCCTTCTCCGTTTCTCACTGATTATCATAAAAAATGGAGTGTGGAGGGTGTATGCCCAGTGTGTTGTGGCACCCTGCGTGCAGGGCTTTTCTCTTCCCTCCTTCCTGCAATGCTGCAAGCCTCATCCTAACACAATGCAATGATGGTTCTCTATCACCATTGTAGATGGTGTAGAAAACATCACCAGCAGCCCTGAACACAAGAACAGCACAGATTCAGAGCACAAATGGCCTTCCTGCAACGCCCAGGATGAAATGCTGAACTTGGCCTTCACCATTGGGTCCTTCCTGCTCAGTGCGATCACGCTGCCCCTGGGGATTGTCATGGACAAGTACGGCCCTCGCAAGCTGCGGCTGCTTGGCAGGTTGGTGTCCTGGGCTCCCTGGGTGGGCTGAGGGGCAAATTCACCCATCATTTGGGGCATATGGGTGTTGTTTGGGTGCTGTGCCTGTTAAGGGGTCCCTGCAGCCTCAGGAACTGTATGAGGGATGGGGCTGGGATCTACTGGGAGCTGCTGGCCATGCACAAGGCACCAGAGCAGCTCTGGGATGGTTTCGGTCAGCACAGTGAATTGCTCCATAAGGGAAGGGCCTGGGACTCCGTGTCCACACTTCAGTTCTCCAGTGTTGCTCTGTGTACCCTGGCCAGATGGAGCCTGGAGGAAGAGCAGTGTCATTCATGAGTCATGGAGGGTAGCTTTTTCCTTGAGCTGGGAGCTATGTCCTGAGAGGCACAAAACCAAGATGTTACATCATCGTTTGCAGGCTGGGGAGTTAACTTGTGGATAAACACATCCTCCCTGCCTTTTCTAGGTCTCTTCTCTGCCATGTGGTGTGTGTTGCTTTCTGCTTCAACTAGCAAGTTCGTTAACTGCTTCCGTCATGGCATGTAGGGATTAGTGACTTGTTGGGCACAGTGGTCCCTCAGCACTGCTGAGTTTTAATACACTGAACTGTACCAGAAACCAAACTGGCCTGTAGGCAGAGTGGGGAAAACAGGGCAAGTGTCTGACTTGGACCCTACCAAAGAGGAGCAGGTAAAGGCTGTGAGTGCTGTGACCACCGCTGGGGTTCAGGACAAAGGCTGCTGCTGTCTTTGGTCACCTTGAGGTGAGGGCTGGTGAAGCTCTGTGCTGGAAAACAAGTAGGGAATTTAGGTCCAGCAAGAGCTGCGTCAGTACTGGGAGGAAAGGTTGCTGCCTCAGCTCTTGTGCAAGGCTTGTCTGCAATATTTGGGTATTTCCCTGGGTTCTTCTTTCCAAATCGCCAGCTTCCCTCCTTCTTACAGAGAAATTATACTATGCTTGCTTAATGAGGTGCTGAGGAGGTAGAAGCATATGTAATTTACTGCATGTAAGGCTGTTTGTAAGAAACTCATGGTTTTCATTCCCTTTCAGTGCCTGCTTTGCTGTGTCCTGTGTGCTGATCGCATATGGTGCCAGTAACCCAGACTGTAAGTAGGTGTCTCTCTGAGCTGGGAGGGCTTTGGGGCTGTGGCTTGGGTTGTTCTGGGGAAGCAGATAAGCGTGTGGCACTGCATGCTTTGACTGTCACACCTCCAGTGCTGTACTGGGGTCTTGCTGAGGACACAAACCAAGTATCTGCTGGCCTGTGGGAACTGAGTGGCTGTGGGGAGGGCTGGTGTTTCACAACCCTAAGCGGGGAGCATAGCAAGGGCCAAATGTCTGAGGTAGCCTAGTTTCTCAGCTCTGTGTTTGGGCAGGGCCAGGTCCTGTAAAGGAGCAATTCCAAACAAGTTCATGGCTTTTTCAGGTTGGGAAATAGGTAATAGCACATGATGTGTAATTGGTGTTCTCACCAGGGATAGGTGGAGTTTGCTCTTCAAGACCAGATACTGAGATGACACTTTGAATCCAGTTCTTTCAAGTAAATCTTCCTTTTTAAGACCTATTCAGACAAGCTGCACCAGCAAGTCTGCTTATTAGTGAAAAGAAACCCTTCCATCCTGGAGACAGATGATCCCATCATGAACTCTGTCTTGGGGACCCCTGGCCGTCCCGCTCTGTGTGGCTGGGGAGATGGGTGCTGGGTCAAGAACAGCATAGCATATCCTGAGGGTGTTGATCCACTGGGGTTTTTATGCTCTCTCTGTCTCTTTTCCATCTCCACCCCAGTAAAAGCTAAAGGTGTCTCTTTTATTGTTGCAGCCCTGTCTGTGCTGATATTCATTGCGCTGGCTCTGAATGGTTTTGGTGGGATGTGCATGACCTTCACATCACTTACGGTAAGTGAAGAGTTATCATCTGACTCTATTTAATTCCTTACTATGGCTGTGAGCTGGGCTAGCAGGGAAAAAAGAACAAAGTGGATCTTTTGCCTGTGGCTTGAATAGCACATGTTTTTGTTTAGTACAAAGGGTCAGTCACTCTCTTACCTGAAAGGCTGAGTACTAGGTGGTTATTCAAAGGCTTGTTTTTCCCATTCCTTTTTTTTTTTTTACCTGCCCCTTGCATCTCAGGTGAAGGTGGTTGTGGGGAAGGAGGTGTTTTTGTCAAGGACTCAAATTGTCATATGCCTGTACATGCAGTGCTCAGCTACCTGGCACTGGCTGGACATGTGTTTGCACTGAATTTAGCATTGACGTACTTCAGGAAGAATCAGCAGGGCACAAACCCTTGCAGCTGGGTACAACCAGCTTTTTGCAAGCGCAGTTTGCATCTCAGCCCAGGAAAATGGTTGTTCTTGAGCACAAAAGCTCTCAGGAGGATGAGAGTCCCTTCCAGGTTTCCTTAGAAATGCTGTGTTGCTGAATGCGCTCAGCTCCATCTCTGCAGCACACTTAGATCTGTTTAGTCCATGGGTTGTACTGCAAGTGTTGGTCAACAACTGTCAGCTGGATCTCTACAATTTGGAGTTCTTTTTGCCTGGAGACAGAAGCAGTATCATCCTCCACATAGTTGCTTTATTTTCTACCCCATTACCCTGATCCTTGTCAGTGTGGCTGAATCAGGGCTGGGTGGAAAGTCGCCCAAAAAACAGTCTGGGAAGCACTGATGTTTCTTGAGCTGTGGTTGAAAACTTTTCAGATTTGGACTGCATGACCTTGAACTTGCTGTTGATGTAAAACTTTCTGTTAAGGATGCCTCTAATTTAACAAGGCTTAGACACTGGCTGAACAAGGCTTAGACACTGGCTGAACTCCTGAGACCTAAATTTGGCAGAGGCTGGGTTTACAGATCACTGTGTGTACTGTGATGTTGCTGCTGCTGTTGCTTTCGTATATTCAGAGCTTTCAAAACTCTGTGCAGATGTCAGTCTTTCCTTCGTATGTAATGTTCTTCACTGGAAGCCTTGGCTGTTGTCCCAAAGAACCATGGGGCAAATGTTATCCTGCCACGCTTCAAATAAAAGCAAGGAAGAGAGGAGCACATCAGTACTGCTGTGGGAGAGGAGAGGATTCCCACCCTGCTGCTGCCAGCATTGGTTGTTGTCTCTCTGGGTGGTTATTAAGGGGTCACAGATTATTTTAGAGCCACTGGTGATGATAGGAGGAAGGGCAAGGATAGGGCAGAAGTATATTGGCTGTGCTGTACCGTGGCTTTTAGCACCAGAAGTAAGCAAAGCCACTTATTAGTGCCCTCATTAATGAGCCAGTTCCACAGCACTAAGGAAATACAGTGGCAGGAAAAAGGTCAGATCTTCCAAGAAGAGATCCAAGCCTCGAGGAGGTCTGAAGCAAGTAAGGATGCTGTGAGCTCAAACAGGGAGACCTCAGGTGGAGCCCATCCCCTCCAGACAGCAGGGTGTTTTGTAAAGAGCTGAGGTGGCTTCAGGCCTGACTTCTCAAATCCAGATTCAGATGTAGTTGCTTGTGCCTCCCTGCAGAGCTGCACAGTGGCATTTTGGTACCTGAGGCTTGTGAATGCAATTAAAAATAGTCTGAAGTGGGAGGGAAGCATTTCTTCACCTGCATCACAGCATAGCTGTCCTGGTGACTGTTAAAAGTAGGTGTATTTTGCTCATTGGCAGCTTACTACTTTTTTCTCTGTGTGGTACTGCCTGCAAGCTGGGGTGCTCACAGTTGGTGGGGTCAAGAGCTGTCTTCTGCAGTGACCTCTTGTGGGTCCCTTTCATCTGAGGCCCATGGAGACAGGGGAGGAACATGGGGATGACAGGTCCATAGCTTGCAGGCTCTGGGTGATGTGGCTTGCACACACTGTGCTCTGCCTTGTGCCCAGGAGAGGCTGAAGTGTGTGCTGAAAGGGGAGACTTGGAAGACCTCTTTAAGGAGGTTCATTACACAGAGGCAGTGAGCGCTAATCAACTTCTGGTGCCAAGTAAGTTTGTTCTGGCTGACACAGGCACCGACTGCTGAGTGCACACGTGCACTCACAAGTCAAAGCTAGGTGACTTCTCCTGCCAGCTGCAAGTGACCTGATGTGCTCCAGGAAATGGGTCAAACCCACTGGTGCATGAGCTGGTCCTCTGCCACCCCAGGCAGGTTACGGTTTCTCCTTCACAGCAGGGTGGCCATGAAGGGAGCCTCTGCAGCCTGTAGGGTTGGGGTGTTCCCCAGGTGCTGTGACTTGGGGTGCTTCATGGGGTGTTGAAACCTCCTGGGACACCTGCATGTGTGGGCGTGTTGTGATCTGATGGGAGGGTGGGAGATGGGGATCCTCAGTGCCTGTGCAAGGGATAAACGGGATCTCTGAGGATTACAGGCTGGGACAATATACCATGAAGCTTTGCCTCTTGGGTTTAAAGCCTTTTTCAGTAATAAGTCCCCAGGGTATCATGAAAGCAAGCTGCTGTTGTTCCTGGGTGCCTTGCCTTGTAGCTTGGGGAGGAGGGGGAGCGAGCGAGTGGTGCTGTTCCCAGTTCTGGGAACAAGGTCAGACTGTGCCTGTTGTTAAAATGCAGAGGGGAGATTTCTGCCTCGTGACTTGGTCTTAGCCAATATAAGTGAAGATTGGAAATGGAAACAGATCTGTGTTGGTGGCTCTGACAGCAACACAGGAATCTGGCGCTGCTTCTGCTCTGAAGCTATTTCATGCGAAGAAATAAACATGTGTGATAAATTACCACAAAGAGCCTTTTATAGATTGTTTTCTGTCCTGTTTTCCTTTCAAAGAACTACAGCTGCTTTGCTCTTATTTTCTGCTACAAACAGCGCCCTTTAATCGGAGCAGGGGGGCATCTCTGTGTAGGGAATCTTCTCTGCTCAGAAATATTAGGAAAACTTAGGGCTCTGTGATCTTTTGTTTGTTGGAGAATGGGAACAGGAATTTCCATACGCTTTGGACAAAGCGGGCAGTTTGAGGCTTTCCTGGAGAACATGTTTTTTAGAGTCTGTATATCTTCCAAATATACCCCTGACAGGGAAAACAAAGTTTAACTTGAACAAAAATACCATTCTCCGGTAGTCTAGTTCTCAGTCCCTTGACTTTTTCCACAGTTCTTTCAAACAGTCCTAGGGGAAACCGGGTTTGGTAATGCTACTGTGATATCTTTTGTGTATGGATTGTCTCCAGGAAAAAGCTGAAAAAAAACCTATAAATGATCAAAGGTCTTAAACTCACTATAGGGCAGATGAGAAAATAATCTGCAAGAGGAAATGGTTTTATCTGTTTAGGACTGCATACCTGTAATAAAGGAGTCCAGGAAAAAAACAGTTAGGTACAGCAAAATTAAGTTAGTGTCAGGTGAAGCATAAAGTTAATAATATGTTGAGTATTACTGACCTTTAAACAGAAGGTGTAAGTTTCTGTCATTGTAGATCTTGTGGACTTGTGGCTGTCATACCGGAATGGGCAGGAGTCAGTGGAGGAGTCCCTTCTGGCCTGCAGGGATAAAATGAAGAATGAGGATCAGATCTTTTTGGTGGCAGAAAAACAAAGAGCCCACTTGCTCTGTGGCTTGTTTTTTTCCCCCTCTATGGTTCATTTTTTCCAATGCTTGCTGCTAGAAAGACAGCATGAAAAATGGCTCAGTAAATATTGTGTGTTATTTTAGTAGCTGGTCTTTAGATGAGACCTGCACAGGCATTGCCAGTGCTGGCACTCGCAGTCTGAGAGGCTTTCTGTCTGGCTCTGGACTACTTTTCCCTTTGCCTCCCCTCAGCCCCTCCAGATTTTCTCAAATTTATTTTCCTCCCCAAGTGCTCAGTGTTTGCAATTTCTGCTTTGATTAGGTTGGATAAGACCTTAAATCTCCTATGTCCAATACTTTTTAATCTGGCTGCTTGTTTGGTGCCAAATAGGATTTTAGGAACTCTCTAGTCTTTCTAGGACTTCTGTCCCCATCGAGGCAGAAGCAGACCTGGGTTTTCCTGGACAGGACTACTTGCTTTCAGGCCTGCTCTGTGTCTCCAGTAGCCCTCAGAGCAGGAGGATCCACCTGGGAGTTGCTTGTCTGGTGTATGAAAAAGGCTTTTTGTGATCTCTGGGGCTCTGGGGAAAACCAGTTTGAGCCAAGAAGCAGCTGTGTTTGTGGAGCTCTTGCCCTGCTCTAAGCTCCCCAGCAGGAGCAGCTGTTTGTTGTAATTTCTGGAGATTATTTTCGGTTTGGGGTATTTGAGATTAAATGAATGCCCTCCCTGGTGACAGCGACTAGCCTTTTTGCAACCTGCAGATACTGTATTCTGCAGATGCTGTTTTCTGGGGTGTGTATTTAGGCCACTGCTTCCAAGGAGAGAGATTTTTGTGCCTGGTAACAGACCTTTGGATCCTTTGCCGTTTCCTGTCTGCAGCTCCTGAAAGCAGCCTGTTGGCAGCTCTCCCGCATGCAGGGATCTGGGGATGGGTGTGGGGATCCTCGCTGCAGAGGAGTGCAGCGTTTTCTGCCTCTGCTCTGTGTGTCTGCTCAGGGTTCACCAGCAGCATCAGGCTCGGCACATCATTGCTGCTGTTCCCTGGCTGGGGTTATCCGAGGACCTGGAGACTGCACTGCATAGGAAGCTCTGCAGTGAGACAGAGGGATGATAAACAGCCAGATGGATCCTGGAGTGTTCCTGCACAGGAATACTTGTGTTGTAAACACGCTGGTCCTGCCGTGACACAAGCCAGATTTGCTTGCCTTATATGCTACTCCTGGGAAAGATGAATTTGTTTTTCAGCAGTGGAAAGGGAATGTGATGACAGCATTTGCTTGCTCAGGCTAGGTCTAATGTTCTCTGAATCACTTTGTTCAGCAGCATCTTTAAACAGATAAAATGCTGGCTGTGCCCTCAGTCCTAGAAGGCACCCGGTGTCCTGTTTTGAGGCCCTCTGAAGCTGATGTGGTAGTGATGCCTGAGTGAATTTGGGGAGTAAGTGACCCAAAAAAGGAGGTGGGGAGGTGGGAGGGAAATCTGTCTGCCTGCAGCAGAATCTCTGCCTGTTGACTAGCTTCAGGAGGTATCAGCTGAGCCCTCTGTAGCCTACAACTTCAAAGCTTCTCCCTGTAATTTCCAGTTTGCAGGCCACTGTTAGTCAGTGATGGAAACTTGTTCACTTCTGGTTGTTTAGAAAAACAGGGAGTTCCTCCTTTCCCAGGAGAGTGGGAAGGTCTCGCAGCTCTTTCTGCCTGCTCCACTCTGCTTTTGGGTCCTGGGTGGAAGCAGGGGTTGGAGAGCCAGCCTGGGAGTGCTTTTTGCTGTTGAGGTGGCAGAAGTGGCTGCCGTGAACTGCTTCTAACTACGCTGGCTGAGAGCTTTGCTTTCCCCACAGGTTCTTGCAGAACCAGCCTGGTCTGCTCTCAGCAACGCCATCACACCTGATAGGAGCTCAGGCAGCAGAGTGGGGTGGGTGGCAGGAATGGAAATGCAAAGTGCTATTGCCCACGTCTTGCTGTGGAGTTCAGCAGCTTTGTGGCTGCACTGTGCAATAGAGCCTTGGAAATCTGGTGGTTGTGATTTACTTTCCTGCACCTAGCTATGAAAGCCCCTCTGCTTTCACAGAAGTAGCTAAGGACCTAGCTAGAAGTGGAAATGTGAACAGCAACACAGTTTGTGTTTGTCTCTGTTCCTTCCTGTTATAACAGGAATTTTCTGGTCCACTGCAAAGATTTGGGTGCTGACCCAAGGTGCGTAAACAAACCTGGCAGTTCAAGGTGTTGCAGGGTGTGTTAAAGCCTGTGCAGCTATCACAGCCTGTGTCTAACAACTCTTGACTAAGAAGAGGGTGATATGTAGAGAACTTGGGCATTTATTTCTTGGAGAGGAGAAGAGGTGGTGGCTACAGGCTAGGGGTAAGGAGCTCTTAAAGAAAGCACAAGGGCTGGAGCAAACACTCCTGTGTAACCAATGCAAAGTATGCTGTCGGTCTGGAAAGAAGCAGTGTCATTAAGCAAATAAATCTTGGATTATAGATGTTCCCTGTTGCTAGAGACACCAATGCAACCTGTGGAGCAATATCCTGAAGGGCTAAGTCAGTAAGTCATTTTTGAGTGAAACTGTCATCTTCAGATTGGTATTCAGATGTCTTAATCCTAAATGCCAGATTTATGTCTGCCATTAGCTATATGTCTTCTCAAGAAAGACTAGTTCCCTCTTCTGCCTTTCTCTTGGCAGCAGCCTGTTTCAACTAATTTTTCTTTCCCCAGCTGCCCAACATGTTTGGTGACCTTCGTTCCACGTTCATTGCTCTGATGATTGGCTCCTATGCTTCCTCTGCTGTGACTTTTCCAGGAATCAAGGTGAGGTCCTGGGATTGTGACTCATGACTGGTGGTGTTGTGCTGGAGTTTTGCACCATTTAGCAATAATGTGGCAAGAAAGAGGGACTATTTGTTAAAGCACTTGTTTAGAGATCTGCATCTGCAAGATTCAGTTCCTGTCTGTTAAAAGATTTCCCAAGTGGCTGCCTCAATATTTAAAGACTGCTTTTTTTTTTTAAGCTCTAAGGAGTGTGTATATATATGTATTTTTAGTACACATGTCTATATTTAATCTGTGTGATTGTCACTGATGGTTGGCAAACAGCATGGAAGGGACAGAAGAGATGGTCACTTGGGCTGCTTCGGTAAATCACTGGTGGTTCTGAACAAGAGATGTTTCATTGCAGAGTTAGCGTAAGGGGAATATAGTAAAGGCAAAGCAGTCTCAAGTATGCAGGGAAGTTTCTTCTGGCTTTCCAAGGAGAAGGTCCTAGATGAAAATGTTTGATGGCAGTCATCTGCAATACTGCTGCACGCTGTTCCAGCTGGAGGTCCTGTTGTTGCTATAGCTGCTGCTGATGTTAATATACATCTCTTTCCAAGCCTGCATGTCACAGAACTGTTCTTTGTTACCATTTGAGTTAAACCCATTTTAAATGCAGCATGTTTTTCTTTTCCACAGCTTCCTTTCAGACCTCATTCAAAGAATATTGAAGTATCTTTCTGCTCTTATAGCCAAAAACATATTCCCTTGTGATTTCCAGGTTATATATGACTTTGGGGTCTCCTTCATCCTTATTCTGCTTGTCTGGGCAAGCTGTGCAGGACTAGTTTTCCTCAATTGTTTCTTCAATTGGCCACTGGAGCCTTTCCCAGGACCAGAAGACATGGACTATTCGTAAGTGTCCTCTAAACTGGCCTTGAGGGCTAATCCCATTCTTAATCCTCTAGAAAGTGCTGCCACAGCTAATTTAGAGGAGTGGACAGGGAACTCCCTTGCATGTTGTTTATAGCTGCCATTCCTTCTTAGGTTGAGGATTTATGTCTGCCATTTGTGTTATGACTTGACTGGAGAATATCTGTGGAAAGTTGAACTTTCCAAAACGTAGGAATTATGAAGGAAAATGATCTGTCAGTAGTCATAAGTATTTCTATATTGACCTGTGCCAAATTGGCCCAGGGGAAGTATCTCTCTGTGCTCTGGATCCAGCCCATTTGTGGGTTTGTAGATGGAAACCAGTGCCTTAAATCCACACATAGTCTTTCTGACTCCTGCAACTTTGCTGCCTGTGATTCCCCACCCTATGTTGCAGCTCTCATGCTCTTTACTGCCCAACAGGGTGAAAATAAAGTTCAGCTGGCTGGGATTTGACCACAAAATCACTGGGAAGCAGTTTTACAAGCAAGTAACGACTGTGGGGCGCCGTCTGAGTGTGGGGAGCTCCATGAAGGGCCCCAAGGAGCCGGCAGCCTTGCAAGAGAACAACAAGCTCTGTCTATCTACAGTGGACCTAGAAGTGAAGTGCCAGCCTGACAACACAGGTGTGGTTCCATGAGTGCCCCAGGGATGCTTGTGCTGGCACAAGGCTGTCAGCCTCTCTGCTCTGCTCCAGACCTGTTTATGAGATAGCGATATGTGATCCATGTGTTGCCAGGGCCACATGCCAGCCACCATTATTTAAATACAAGTTCAGTTATATAAGGAATCCTGCCCTTGTATACTTGCCTAAATACACCATATGTTGTTGCCAGTGGTGAGGACAACAGCATAGGTCACTGCTATGGCTGCAGAAGGACAGTGCAGTTGGTCACTGCTGTCTCTTAGGTAGACTGTTGCCACCATGACCAAGCCTTCCTTTACTCAGGGGTATGGCAAAAGCAAATGGTTTGAAGCTTCCTTTTGCTCTAATCCAGAATTAGGTGAGTCTTCCTGCTGCCTTGCTCCAGTTACTGGTAGCCAAACTCCAAGTATCTATAGCTGTTCACTATGGAAGTTTGTAAGGCACCAGGCAGTTGCTAACTGTGAACTCCTTGGAGCTGCCACTGGCACACAGTGTTGGAATGCCTGGCTAGGAGAAGACCTGCTAACCCAGAGGTCAAAGAGCCCAAAGCATCTTTTGAAATTGTACATGTTTACATGTAACAACAATTGTACGTTGCTTTCTTCAGAGACTCTATTATTCCTTCTGCAGCTTCTCCCTCCTTCATGAAGAGTGTCTTCAGTCCTATCTTGTTGCTCAGCCTTATCACCATGTGTGTCACTCAGCTGAGGCTCATCTTCTACATGGGGGCCATGAATACCATCCTTGAGTTTCTATCTGGAGATGAAGATCAAGGTAGGGTAACCTAAAGACTTTTATCTGCTTCCTTGAAACTGGGATCTGACCCTGACCTGGACTTGGTCCTTGCAAGAGGCCAGTGAGCCTGATTACTCAGCAGATATACTGTGTATGGCAATTAGTGGTGTCAAAGTGTGGCTGACAGCTGCTGGTAGGGTCTAGCGGAGGGCTGGAACTAGCCCAGGACAGAGGGGCAGTGAGGTAGACACTTGAATGTCAAGCTAATTTTAGCCCAGTGTCTGTTAAATACTATTCCATGTTATTTCCCCAGATGGGTTGTTGAAAGTAGCCTCTCAGAATGGACTGTGATAATATTTTTTTTTTTTAATTGGAAAACCTATTTCATCAGGTATTTGCTTTGCTTATCCTAAGCAAGCACAAAGTACAGAGCAGCTGACTTCTCATGACTAGTGGTTAGACTAGGTGTCTCAGCCCAGCAGCCGGGGGTGGGAGAAGTGAAGTCATAGCTGTTTTGTGCAGCTTGGTGTGTGCCGGGGGAGGCTCAGGGGTGCTCACTGCACTGGACTCTGTATTTATATCTCTGATTCAGTACATGGAGCAAGCAGGAAAGAGTACATTAGTTTACTGTTGTTGAAAATACCCAGGATTGCAAAACAAGATTTAGCCTTTTTTTTTTTTTTGTCCTTTGTAGTAAGATCCAGTTTGAACTTGTTAAATCTGGATTGCATGAAGCTGATAAATCAAGAGGCACTCCTCTGAAAACAGGAGGGCTCTGGGGGAGGGAAGGAAACTCCAAGTGCCCTGGCATTCCCTGAATTGCTTTGTTTCTTGAGTCTTTGACAGCCTGCAGCATTCAGCTCTTTATCTCCTGGTTCAAGAGCCAATTTAGACATTAAACAGTAAACAGGACAAACTTCACACTGCCTACCTTTCCCAACACAGCTTAGTTTTCTGCTTACCTTGTAAGCCTCACAATGATTATTTTTCTTTCTTTCTTTTTTTACCTTAGCTTGCTCTAGATATTCCTCTTTCATTTTTTTTCTCCCCTCCCCTCCTTGGTATTTTAGAATTAATATTAACTATATATGCTGCCAATTCTGCTTAGATCACGCTCCATGATAAAAAAGGGATTGTGCCCCTTGGGTGTACTTGCATCTTTTTCTGTGCCACCTTTGAGATTTCTTCCCGTTTTCCCCCTCCTCCCCCTGAATGTAGCCTGGGTTCACAGTGCAATCCGCTGTCTTGGTGTTTCCATGGCATCAGCAAAACAGTGGTATTGTCTAGTCACAGCAGTGTCAGGCTGCAATAGCAGTTCCAAGACGCGTGCAGCTCTCTAGAAATGTAATCTGTGTGGATCAGGAGAGGATGGGATGCTGCTCCCTTGGATTCCTTGTTCTTCATGCAGTTATTTACTTGAATGTGATTTGTTTAGAAAGCTCCCTCCACCTGCAACTGCTCTCAGGAGCACTCAACACGGGAAGAAGAGAGTTGAAGTTAATCCTGCAAGTGTTATGGTCAAAGAAATATTGCTGGGAATAGAACAGGAGAAAAGGATGTGGGGAAAATAATTCAGATAAGGAGTAAAGTCTTCAAGTTGCAGTGAGTCACTGTGTCCTTGAAAGTCCTGCTTCCTGTACAGATTATGGCGACTCAGACCTGTCACGAAACCTACAGGTGGAAAAAGCAGACAGCCTGTGGCTACTTATTTTCTGACCCCATCTCAAAGATGGGAGAGAAGCTAAGGGGTTCAGTAGCTCTGTAAATGACTATAATTGTGTTATAGGAAGGCAGGAGAGAGTAGACGTGTGTCTAGAACTTGACATTTGGTTGCATCTTTCATACATTATCACCTTGCTTTCAAATCTGGTAGTACTCAGATACCTCGGGTTGAATCAGGGTGGGCTGGAAAACTTAGTAGTAGGAGGTATATGCTCAGGATAGTTTTGAGGGAAAGACGTGTAGAACGGTGGATGTAAAGGGTTGCGCCCGTATGTTCACCCTTTGTCTGTTTGCTCTATCCAAGCTTCTACTTCAGCCATATCTACTTCTGATGGTACTTTCTAGGTATTGTTCTCTCTTTTTCTCCTCAGGAAAGAATGGGTTTTTTTTAAGATGGTAGATAAATTGAGGAGGCCCTGTTCTGTAGCAGCTTCTGTCTCTCCTTCTCTTCCCTTGCCGATCCCGTAAATTTCATTCCCTGCTTCAAGTTGGCTTCTGCTCTTGCTGTTTAGAGCCCAAGATTAAGTGTTCAGAATAGCATGAAGAGGCAAAACATGACAGCGTGGCTTGCTTCTTACCCTCTATTAAAAAATAACCAGACAACAGCAAATCAGCTCCAGGAGTCTTTGTACAGGGTGATGCCACCTGTCTCTCTTGGATACAGCAGTTGCTATAATGAGATGGGATGTGGGGCCTCTTCAGGGCTTGCCTTTGCAGAGGTAATGGGGGCATGAATGTGAGGTTGGAGTTGGAAGTTCCTCTTGGTTCCCTTGCCAGCAACTGGAGCCAGGAAAAGTATCATCAGATGCCATGCCTGGGCACAGTAAGGCAGCCCTGCTGGGGTTTGCTACAGCTGTATAGGAGAAAAAGGCTTGTTGGAGATTTCTTTCCATTTCAAGTTGACTTTGGTGTAAGTCCTGGCTGTACTGCTTTGGCTAGATCTAGAAATGTATTGGGAGGGAAAAACTAAAATTCTTTTTAGTTTTGCTTACAGCGCTGTAACTTGTGAGCACTCTGTGCTGAGATGGGCAGTTTCAGAATTACATCCTTATTTCAGAGCTGTGGTACACCATGATTCACCAGCCCTTCTGGGTGATGCCTACAGATCCATCACGCGGGCTGCAGAGAGGAAGTGGAAAAAGCACTGCAGGATGGGGGAACTGTTCAGTAACAGGGGACAGTTTCTTCTAAGTCTGCTGGCATCAGCTTTCCCTCAGCAAGCCATGCAGACCCTTCTCCCATCTTTAACATATGGCGAATTTTCATCAGTTTGAGTTTTTAATGATTGCTCTCAGATGCTGTGTGTTTTGCTGCTAATTTCCCCTCCCCCTGCCTTCAGGCTTGTCTGTTCTGCACAAAATGGTTAGTCTTCACCTTCCCAGCCTGGCTTGTCCTTGCTGGAGCTTCCCAATTGGAGACGATGTAGCTGCAGCTCCCAGCAGGGCAGGGGAGGAGATGACTAAGGCAGGGTTGGCTGTGCAGGATTTATTGCTTGTAAAAACTTTCCTATTGGTCCTAGCCAGAAGAAACCTCACTGGCAATAAGCAGTTGCTGGGTGCCATTCCTGGAGCCCTAGTTGGTGTTTGGCTGATGTTGCTCAGAGAATACTGGTGCAGGATCAGAATGGTTGAGGCAAATGTGTGCAGTATGTCCACTCTAATGTCCTGCCTCTGGGAGGCTAAATGATGAAGTGGGGCTTTGGTGTCCCAGCTGCTTTAGCCCTGCCTGTGAGTACGTGGAGTCTGGGCTCTTAATGAGAAAGGTGTTTAATGGGAAGGAACAGTTTCTTTTCTGTCATCTCTTTCTGTTGCTGCTACAGTATCACTTGATCTGACAATTTCTTAATTATTTTTTTCCCTGCAGTGGCTCTCTACACTTCCATTTTTGGGGTATTGCAGCTGCTGTGCTTGCTGACAGCGCCTGTGATTGGGTACATCATGGACTGGCGAATGAAAGAATGCGATGATACCTCAGAAGAGAATGAGGAGAGCAACGCTGAGCAGTGCGTAGTGTGTGCCACACGGGACATGCAGCCACGTAGCAGGCCCCCTCTGCTCTGCCTTATATGTTTTATGATGAAAGACTGAAAAGAATACTGGTTCTTCAGTATAGAAAAGAAAGCCTGAAGGAAGACTTGATAATTGCAGAGGAAAGGACCAAACTATCTTCCATGTCCACTAAGATCAGACAAGAAGAGCAAATTTTAAATTGTAGAGGGGGAGGCTCAGACTTCCCTTCTAGCCTAACAGTAAGAGTAACGGCACTGAAATAATTGCCCAGATGTTCCTCAGCTTCCAGTGATGGAGATCCCACCACCTCCTTAGGCAGACCTCTAGCCAAACTGGTTTAGATAGAGTTGATGTGATATGTGGAGAATCTTGCTGTGAGTTCCAGTAGCTGCTGAACGTGCTTTTTGTAACATAGGTTTTGCTATCCTTCCAGAAGTGACAAGAAAAAGCCAAAACGTGATCGTCAGATCCAGAAAATCACCAATGCCACCAATGCCTTTGTATTCACAAATGTCCTGCTGGTTGGATTTGGAATCACCTGTCTTATTCCTAATCTACCACTGCAGGTGAATAGGTCAAACGGATGGGTGTGCTGGAGGGGCTGGCAGTGTGGGTCCTGGCAAAATGACAGGCAGGACAGTGCGGGAGGTCCTGTAAGTCAGCAGAACCAGTTTGTAGCCGGAGGGCTTTCTGGCACTGCTGGGAGACTTCTAGACTGCTTTGGGAACCCCAGTCTTAAGGCTGAAATGAGTAATACCATGCAGTTTGCATCTCTCGAGAGAACCTAAGGAAGCAGCTATAGTTAAAATGCCAGAGTTGATCCAAAATTTAGTCAAGCTTAAAAGTTTCTGCAGCTGAGTTCCGTAACAACAAATACTTCCATACTGAGATCCTCTCAGCAGTGCCTGCGCATTTAGCCTGGCCTTGATTTAAGCTGCTTACGGTCAGAAAATTTGCTGTAAGAAGCGTGACAGTGACATATACGGCAGGGTATTTCTGCATCAAATGCTATGCCCAATGGTACCTGTGGGATTATAAACCTTGTGGCACCACCTGGCTTTGGCAGAAGAGTTCAGTGATTTTTATGCTATATTTAAACATGCCTTGACGACGTGGGCAGAGTTTGCTCATACTTGCATATTGTCCACAATAACTTGTGGAAAATTAACTAACCTCAGTAAAAAAAAAAAAAAGCATTGTGACCCTGGCCATAGTTTGCTGGGGATGTGTCCTTGCAGCAGTGCCTTCTACAAATGAGATAGGTCTTGTGTGTGGTTAACCTCAGGGGGCACTGCATGTTAGCCTTTACAAAGTAAGGAAAAGCTGTGCTTTTAGACATGAGTACAAATTTCTTCCCTTGTGCTGATCTTTCAGATTTTGGTTCTGGTTTCCTCAAGGCCATCTTTGTATTAGAAAGGAGAACAGCTTTTGGGAATTGTTTTGTGTGGGGTCTGGCACACCTGGGTGGTATCTAGGATGTGACATTTTTCTGCTTCTCTTTCCAGATTCTTTCCTTCATTTTGCACACAATCGTGAGAGGATTCATCCATTCAGCTGTGGGAGGCCTCTATGCAGCTGTGTAAGTCTGCGCTTACCTATAATATGTGGCTGGCCAGATAAACTGGTTTGGGATGATAAGCTGAACAGATAAGAGGGAGATCAGGAAGTGAAGTCTTCATGGTCAGAAGGGAGAAATGATGCAACTTGTTTCCTCAGCCACCAGTGGATGTGACAGTAGCTGGACTGAAGTCCTAGCTGATGCTTTCCTTGTTTGGAAACAGCTAACCTCTTTGGTGTAGCTACTGCAGTGAGACAGGCACAGCTATATATGGGCCTCAGGTGAGACTAGGCTATTGACACTAGGGTTATATAGTTAAAACTCAAGGCTTTTTTTTTGTCTTATAATGAGTAGCCAGGTGCATGTGTCCAGGTAGAACATTAACATAATTGAATACATTTGCTACTGGTCTGCTCTGCAATTACATAGGTTAAGCATTGCTCAAAATACCATTAGTGATGCCTACTCCCTTTTCCAGGACAGATCATCCATCCTGTTTCCAACTTATCAGAATTATCGATAGCTGAATCTAAATACTCTCTTCCTTATTAAGCAATGTTTTTGGTTTTGAAAACAGATCTGCCCCTCTGTCCTGAGCTGTTGGACAGAGGAACAGAAAGAAGCTGTTATCTTTCAGAGAATTGCAGAATCATTGAGGTGGGAAGGGACCTCTTGAGACCATCTAGTCTAACCCTCATGCTCAAGCAGGGTCAGCTAGAGCAGGTTGCCCAGGACTGCATCCAGTTGGGTTTTGAACATCTCCATGGATGGAGACCACAACTCCACAGACTGCTTCTGTCAAAGATTTTGGTCCCAGCATCTGGAGAATCCAGACTAGAAAATCCATCTAAGACTGCTTCAAAAATGCATAAACTTTTGGCTCCTTGGCAGCCAGAAGCAAATGATTTTTGTCTTAGGCAAGGTAAATGCCTGTTGCTGTACATATCAGCTTGTTTGTAAACTAATCCTGTTTGACCATTGCAACTCTGGAACTTCTGGAGTGAGGTTTTTTTTTTTTTTTGCTTTGAATGTGATTTCTTTGAGTATTTGAAGGTTTTGATCCACTTTCTTTCCAAGCTTAGTTTAACCTGACCCTTTTTAAACACTGCTCAGTCGTGGAAAGAGAAAGATGTTAGACTGTTTCTGAAATTTGTTTTTCCATTAGTAGTATCAGATATTCAGCACTCTGCAATCAACAGTATTGTTTAGTTTGCCATGGGATCAGACTTGTCCTCTAAAAAGGAAAACACATACCAACCTGTTGTGCAGGTTTCACTCACTTCTAAAGGGAGCAAATTGTTTTGACCAGATGAAAATGATTGCTCAGCCGCATGTGCTGTCATCTGGATAAAGAGACCCTGCTTTTAACTTGGAAATATCAACACTCCTCTCCCTTTGCAATAGGAACAGTAGTTGTATAAGCACTTCCACCTGCCTACAGTACCGCTGCAAAACAAGTGCTGGATCTGATACTAAAGTTTAAGAGCTCAGGATGAGAATAGTCTGGAGGGAAAGGCTCCAGCCTTGTCACCAGCTGCATTCTGCTCTAGAGAGCACTGTGCACACCATTGGGTGTAACCACATACTCTATAAAAAGAGGTAGTTATACATAAGCCCTGGAGAGAGGAGTTCTTCATATTATGCCTGTCTTGGGACTGTGTTCTGTTGTGTTAGTCAACTAGGAATGTAATCTGATCTGGGGTGATGTGAACAGTCAAGGTGACATATAATAATGCTGTTGCTTTCTCTGTTGACAGATACCCCTCTACCCAGTTTGGCAGCTTGACAGGGTTGCAGTCGTTGGTCAGTGCCCTTTTTGCCCTTCTGCAGCAGCCTCTTTTTATGGCATTGACGGGACCTTTGGAAGGAGACCCTCTCTGGGCAAGTTCTTCTCAAATTTAATGTGAAGACTTGGTGGTTAAGATGATTTTTGGCCTTCTTTTTTGAAAACAAAGACTCCTGTACATGTACTAAGGTTAAAAACAGCTGGGATTTTACAAGACCCTCAGCCTGCTATTACCTTGGTGCTGTCCAGGAGACCCTTCCCAGTGGGAATAATGATCCCCTGGGAGGGAAAGCCATTAACCTTACACCAGTGTATGTAAAAGGGAGGAAGGGATAAGGGTGCATGAGCGCTTTCTGCTAATAGTTTGTGTGGCGAGTCAAAATCTGTCAGATAAGTGAGTAAATCTGTGTGGACATCAAAATGTGGTAGAAATACTCTGTTCCCTTGAAAGCTATTGGCTCTGATTACCAGTAAATTTTGGGTTGCTGATGCTAATGTCTGGAAAGCTAGGTGGCTATTGAAGGTAGGGCTAATGTGGTGTCTTGATGAGAGTCTGTCTGGGCAGCTCATTAAAATCATGAGATGGGTGGTCTTGGGGAGAGTTCCTGGTCTCTAAGCTACAGGTGCCCACCCCAGCAGCTTGTTGCTCTTCAGTCAGCAAACTTGGTGTAAAAGAACTGCAGCTTAAGCAGCCCTGCCTGTTCTGTGGAACAAAATTCATGCAGCTGTGGTCTAGAGCAAAAAAAATTCTTCCAGCATTTAGATTATACACTTGGTGCTCTGGGCACAGGAGTGTAAATATAAATACGGTGGAGGTTGTTGCCAATACACTGAGCAGGGCGTTCCTGGGTTTGCCTGCAGCTGAGTGACGTGGGCTGGGTTCTGACACTTGGGCATGCGTGACTGGGTTGTCGTCTTCCTCACCTGCCTAACTTTGTTTTGTCTTTCTTACCGCAGGTGAACGTTGGCTTGCTTGGCATGAGCCTCCTGGGTTTCTGCCTTCCAATCTACCTGGTCTGCTACAGACGCAGGCTAGAGAGAGAAAGAAAACAGAAGATGGAGGATGCCAAACTTTTCTACAAAATCAATGGCACTTCCAATGAGGAAGCCTTTGTTTAAACTGGTGCTTCAAATACAACCTCCCCCGTACAGGTTCCTACCACATCCGTGGGTTCTACCTGTGGTGTAAGCCAGGCTTTTTCTCTCCTGGCTCTGCCAGTCTTAGCTCATCACTGGAGTGAGGGCTGGACATCATGACTGAGATTTCCTCAGATATATGGCAGGAGGAGACTTCCCACTCCTTACTCCAGAACACGGGACACTTTTTTTCCTTTTTTTAAAGGCCACGCAGATATTGTGTCTTAAATTATCCCCTGATCACACTCTCCAGTGGCAGAATCTCTGCATAGGAAATTGGGGAGAGAAGGAGTAGAGGGATGGGGGAAGAGGGAAGAAAGACCATAATTTGAGTTTGCAAATGTAACACTGAAGTCTGTTTTCTTCCCCTCTTCCCCCAACCTCTGCTGATGTCACCTCAGATGCAACTGCACTCTCCTCCTGCCCTGAGGCTCCATAATGGTCTTTCTGCTTGATATGGAGCTGGACTCAGTGGTTTTACTGTCTATCCAGACATACCCCAGACTGCTTCTGAGGCAGGGAAGGGGGTTTTATTCCTATGTGTATGAGCACAGCTTCAGTGTATTGCTAAATGTTGGCTGCTAGCACTGACAGCTCCCAAAACTTTTAGTACTGCAAATGACACAGACTGTGAGCAATGGATCTGCCTTCCACGCTGAAATGAAGAGCCTAGTGGACTGCTTGGTCCTAGACCAAGCCTTCAGAGGCCTGGAATTCCTCTTCTTCCTGGCCGACAAACCACCTGTATGTGTTTTAAACTCTCTGCAGTCCTGGAACCTTTGAGATAGGAATTGGATCTTGTTTACCGATGAAGTGCTTTGAGACTTGTTGCCTTTTGCCTCCTCTTCCCTCCAACATGATCCAGGGAGGGGAGCAGCAGCATGTATTGAGTGAAGTGGAGAAGCTTCTTGAAGATGAGTTCTGGGGCTCCAAATACCTTGGTGTTCACGTGTCATGAGCTGACTTGCTGTTGAAAAGAATCAAGAGTGCAGAACACTCCTTTGTGTCTAGTAACTGGATCTTGTGGACATACGGCAGGGTGATGCGGTGATGTAATTCTTCCTCTAGCCATAGCTTATTTACATTGTTCTGATGAAAGTCCCCAAGCTGCTGAACGCCAGGTTACTGTAACTGACCAAAAAGCTACTGGTTTGGCTGTATTAAGAGCCTTCTATGATGTCGATGCTCTGTCTGGACAGAGTACATGCTGAATGATTTGTATGGTGAAGCTGACTGACAGAGCAATACACATGGGTAAAGGTGCCCCAGGCCTGTTCACCATAGAGGGAATACAAAGGGAATTCTTAACTTGCTTATTTTTATAGAGGTTTTGCTAAGTCTTGTCTAAAGTCAACTTTTCTGCCCTTAGCATTTTTGTTGAGATCAGTAGCTCAGCCTCTGTAGCCTTGTGAGTAGTGTTACCAACTGCACCGTTTGGACCTGCTGGGAGCAGGCCTGTGCAGTGTTGAGGATGGACGTCACCAGCGGGTGAGCAGCAGCGTATGTGCTGGGCTGAGCTACTGGCTGCAGGAAGGTTGGGGGCAGAAATAAAACAGTTACGAAGATGGAGGTTGTCCTTTCTGAACTGCCAACTCCTGCCTTACCGCAAAGCCTGGTAAGGGGGTAAGTCATTCAACTTCTTTGTCTGGTTAGAGGAGTAATCACTGCCCCACTCTAAGCTGTGGATTAGAAACAACAGTGCACTCAGACCTTCCTTTGAGAACTACCTGGAAACTGGGTGTTAACTCCTTTACTGATGCTTTGAAGCGTGCAGACGATTACCCCAGCCAGGTCTTCACCTTCCCATAACAGCAAGTTTGGTGACCTCTTGCACAGAGCATGGGCAGGACCGCGGGAAGCCCTGTGGAGTCCCTGGCTGGTGGCCTTGCCCGTGCAGGATGACAAGGCAGCGTTGTGGGACAGCAGCGCCATCTCGAGTCACTGCCCCAGCCAGCCTCCTGCGGGCAGTTCAGATGCTACTCCACTCCACGGTACCTTCCAGTCTCCAGTCACTCTTCGAAATGACTTGCCACTCGAGTATTTTACACATTCGTGGAATTTTTTTAATGTGTTGCCTTTATTAAATGTGTTTGTTCCAAGACAGCCTTACTGCCTGCTGTTGACACTTTACTTTTCTAGAACTTCTCGTCTTTTTTTGGCCTCTTGCTTTGGTGATGATTTCGTGACCTTCCCAGCTTTTTCTTTTGTGTCAAGCAATAATTAAGAGGCAAAGTTTTGATTTGTTTTCCTAATCACCTGGCATTGTCTCAAGTACATGTTGAGAGAGCCACCAGCAGTAGTACAGCTTGCCTAGATTTCCAGAGGGCTTTCTGCAGACTTCTGCATTTCATATTACCACTAAATATTTTGAGAAGACTCCTACTCTTGCTCTGAGATATTTGTGACATGACAATGACAGATGAAGTATTTATTTATTTTATTTTTTTTTTAGTAAGAGCTCAGACAGGTGAGTGCCTGAGCCACAGTCCTGACTCGATGTCTTAGAAGAGCTGTTGGAGGGTGTCAGTGTGCTAAGTTGGCATTACTTCCATCTCAGCTGCCTCCCTACTGCAGTTCCCACTTCCTGCCCTTTATTAGGAAACTCCTCTCATCCAGTTTCATCTGATAAAATGATGGATATATGTGCTTATTATCTCTGCTAATGTGCCATGGTGTTTAGAAGCTGCTGGTCGGCTGTAAGGAATAAAGCTCATGCCTTTGAGTCACAGTTTCAGGCTCTGTTTGCAGCTTGGGAGGAAAGCATGCCTTTGGCTTGCAGTCACAAGAACTAGTGGGTACACAATGAAGTTTTAGTTGTGGAGGGCTGAGCAGACAACTGGGAGAGCTTTCTCATGCAGTGCAAAGTCAAACTGTGGTATTCATTGCTGCGGAACGTAGTTGGGAACAGGAGTATAACTGTTTTGGTTTTTGTTTTTAAAAAGGGGCTGGCTAAACAATAGTCTGATGCATCCACTAACTCAGGGAGATTTTAAGTTGCTGTAAATAAGAAAGTTATGCCAAGGAAAGATTACTTTTCTACAAGCTTTGTTTCTTAAGAATTGGTCAAAGACGGAGAAAATATATGCTGGGCTAGGTGAAACACTGGTCTGATCTTGTGGGGTTTCATTTACTCTGACAGTTGTGAACGAAACTACTTTTAAAAGCGGTCTCAAATTTATCTATCAAAAAAAACCCCCTGTGTCTGCATGTAAGATGTGCCAATACTCTACTAATTGTGGCATAACTGCTTAAATGCTGCACCTCCTACAGGGGTGAGCCCCTCAGAGGGCAGAGTGTTCTGGCTTCAGCCAGAAATGATGTGTTGCACGGTGCAGAAAAAAACGCTGTTGGCATGGTCCTGTTATACGTGATTGTTCATGGGCAGTTTGCCCCCATCTTTGATGCTTATGGGAATGTAATTGTGGATTACTTAACATTTGGAATAGGAAAACAGCTCTGCTGCTTTCTAGCCAAGTGATGCAGGACCAAGAAAATTCCTGATGCACTCTTCTATGTGCGTGAGCCACCTTGTGGAAAAAAATTAATGGGCTACCAAAGACTAGAGAGTCACACTAATTTAAATCAATAATGCATTTACCTGAATAGCTTAAATATAGGTCAATGTGTTTAACTACCTTCATTATTCCTACATGTTAGAATTTGTAGGGTTGGGGTTTTTTATGCCCTTGTACCCCCTTACCCTCATCCACGTGAGAAGTACGAGGAGGTTGGTCATGGGAAAGATCTCATGTCTTCCACTGAAGCATCCCCAGCTGAATGTAATGAAGCAGAAGCCTGATCTGTGAGTACTTGCTGTTTGTTGGAGCCCTCAGAGTCATGGGTGTTGCTGTGTAAAGGTGATTGCACCTTCTGGAAACACTGCTCCTGGCCTCTACGCTCTTACATGCATTTAATATGCATCTGTATTTTTAAAAAAAAATAAAAATTAAAAAATTAACAGTGGTGAAGGGAGGGTGACAGCTTTTCTCTTCCACTAATCTGTCAGTCCCTAAGCCCTATAGACAGTTTTGATAGCATCATTTAATTAGTGCTATAAAGAGTAGCAGAGAAAATCTGTGCTGTGTTACTTAATAGGACACTTATAACTTTGTTCAGTTACTGTCATAGAGTAGCTGGACCCTTGAGATGAAACCGGACACAGATATCTGCAGGAAAAAAAAAAAAAGCAAATCTTGCTGAGGCTCCAACTTAACTGCAATGCTGCTACAGCCATTGAAATGTTTAACTCCCACAACAAAGCCTGGCCTCTTCATGCTCTGTCTGCAAAGGAAAATTGTAGGATAATGAGATTTTAACGAAGTCAGTAAATCACTAGAATGTTTTAAAGTAGATTTCCCTCTTGACAGGCTGATGAATTTAGAAAATATGCCACAAAATATAAAGCAGATACTGTAGGGTAAAAAAAATGAAATCTTTCAAACTACATGTTTCATTACTTTTTTTTTTTTCCCCCTTTGAGTCCTTTCTGCATCTGCAGAACTTTTGGAATTCCCTAATTCCCAGTTTAGGAGTGCAAAATAATAATGAAAACTAGTGTGACAGTAGGATTCCTGATGGGATTGGAACTGTTGTGTTGGTTTTTTTTTTAAATTAAAAAAAACCCCACCACTTCTGATTTATATTTCACAATGTTATCTTCTCTGGAATAGCTGAAACGATGTGTTATGTAGATGCATTCTTACATGTTACATTATAAAACCTACAGGTCCTTGTTTTGCTGCCTGTGCTGCTCAGCCTGTCTCCGCGCAATCTGTTTTTATCAAGTGTCCTGTGCCCTGTGCTGTCATCTACTGCTGCTTGTCACTTCCTTGTGCCTGACCCTCTGTCACTCGCATTTTATTCCTGGGACAACCCTTTCTTTCAGAAAGCCCCCTCTTTTTAGCCTGCCAGCATCAGCCTCCCCCGACTCCTTCTGTTCACCAAATTTTTTGTGGTGTTTGTCAAAGTTGAATTGTAAGCTCCTTGGGGCAGGCCTGTGTCATCTCTTCTGTGTTTGTAAGGTGATGTGCGCTCTTGCAGTACTATCTAGAAATAAATGTGGTAATAAGTTAATCATTAGCTTTCCTTTAAGGCTGAACATAATAAAGGTATTGCTCCCTTCCTACTGAGACTATGTAAGCATGAATGCTTTACACGGTGTCATCTGCCAAAGTGCTTGGCTGCATGTTGAATGTTTGTCTTTTCCTTCTCTAGGTTAGGAGCTAACAGCCAGATGTCAATTAATCACAGTTGGTGGGGGGAGCAAGTATCTTAACCCAAATAAAAAAAAAAAGCCCCCAAAAAAACAGAGACAGCATGTTGAGAGAGAGATGAAGCTCACTTACACAGGCTAAACTGGTATCAAATAGTGAAAGATGAGCAACTGGGCCTTGAATGGAAACGCTACAGCAGAGGGGCAGAGTGTCAATACAAAAGCCGCACATTTTGGTTATCCATGCTTGAGCTTGGTGATGCTAAATGTATGGCATATTATTTTTCCAATCAAATAAAGACAATCCTTGCTCTGATTCCAGTGATGAAGTGGTAAAATGAGTGCTCTTTAGCCCTGTTTTATTCAGTACAGGACCCATAAATGGGTTTATTTTGCAATTGCCTTCTAATAAATATTTGGGGTTATTTTTAATGCCATGTGCAGCTTGCGTGGCTGCTGAAGTATCACTGAAAATGAAACAGGACTTGGGAATGCTGTTAATCATGACCTGGTGACAAGGTGTAGTTCTATTCTGAGAAGACACATTTACCCTCCATGAATCATAGAATTGTTTAGGTTGGAAAAGACCCTCAAGACCCTCAAGTCCAACCATTACCGCTGCTGATTCCACCACCCAACCATGTTCCTAGGTACCTCATCTATGTGTTTTTCAAATCCCTCCTTTTGAGCTTAGAGCCCTCAGTGGGAAGAAACGTCCATTAACTTTAGCCTAAGGGTTTTCCCGTATAAGACAGCCCTCGCTATTTGCGTTAATACCCTGCCCTTCCTTCCCCGCTCCCCGAAAAGAGGGGATTCTAGTCACGGACCGAGCGCGCCCCTCCCTCAGGGCGGCCTGAGGGAAGGACAGGGCGGCGCGAGGGCGCTGAGGGAACGGCTCGCGGCCGCCGACGCCAAGGGCGGGAAGGCCTCGCGCCAGCCCCCGCAGCGCGACGTCCTCCCGCGCCGCGCTGCTGAGGTCAGGACGCCTGCGTGGCGCCGTGACGCAGCCGTTGCCGCAGAAACGCCCCGCCCCTCCTCCCGCCGCCCCGGCTCCCCCCCCCTTTCCCCCCCCCCCCCCCTTCCCCGTCCCGGTGCGGCGCGGTCCAGCGGAGCGGCCGGGAGGCGCCTGTCACCTTCAGCGGGGCCGGCCCGGGCAGGAGGCGCGCGGCGGCGCCGCCATGGTGCTCATCAAGGAATAGTGAGTGCGGGGAGCTCTCCTCCACCCTCCCTCTCCGGTCCCCTTCACCCCTCCGGTCACCCCGGGCCTGGCGCGGTGACCGGCCGCGGCCGGGCCCTGCACTGCGGATGAGGGAGGGGGGAGCGCTGTGTGAGGGCCGCGGCGCCGGTGGGGGCGGGAGTGAAGGTCACGGCGGGGTGGGGGGCGCCCCGGGAGGCGGCGGTACAGCCGGCGGGCACCGGCCTCCCCCTCTCCCCCTGCGGCTCTCCGGTGCCCGGCCGGGCGGCTTGGCGAGCCCTGCGACCGGCGGCCCGGTTTGTGCCCTTTGCTATGGCCTCCCCGGGCCCCTTGTCCTCGCCGCCGGCTCCGTACTGGGAGAGGGCGGGGGGTTCTTCCCGGTGACCCGAGGGGACACTGATGTCGCCGAGGGCCTCGCCGGTGCCGGGAGCCGGGCTCGCACCCCGGCTGGGAGCCGCCGGCTCCAAGGCAGAGCGGTTTCTGTGGGAGGCAGTGACATCTTGTCCCCCCCTTTCTCCTTGTAACTGGGCTAAGTGGCGAGCCTGGTTTTGACCCCCCTCCTCTCCTTTAGCTGTGTGGTTTCTAGAGGCTCCAACAAGAGCGACTGTGGCAGAAATAAGATAGCTCCAAAATAATTTGGTGTTGGTGTGGAAACCTCGCCTTAGAGTTCTTGGTTGTCCCTGAGGCTGCTGCGGTTGCTGTGCCCCGTGATGGGGAAGAAGGGGTGGAAATCGGGCTGGGCGATCTGTCATGAGTGTGTGTAACTATTAGTCGCATCGCTTTTCCTTCAGCTCCTTTATGCTCGCGATCGCGGTGTGCTCCTTTGGACCAGTGCACTTTGGCTGGGTGTCTTCGAGCTCTGCATACTACTGCACATGGTTTTTTCCTAAATTCTTAACGTTAACTTAAGTGCATTCTTAAGTTAAGAGCGTTCTATCCTTTTAAACTTCTTCTGACTGATGGATGAGGTGCTTTTTGTTTTTTTCCTTCTCCTCATAGAAGACAGCTGTGATCTCAGTGATAAAGTGGGTTTTCAGGTCTTCTGTTAGACACGTTTACCTACATGACGGTGTCCTCTTTATAGGAATTGCTTTGCCAGATCACGGACCACGGTGTGGATTTAAATATTAAAACTATGTTGAGGGTTGTACTGATCCTTGTAGTTGTCTTAAACTTGACTAACTTTTTTTTTTTTTCTTTTTTTTTTCCCACCGATCCTCAAACCCTTGCTATTTTTGTCCAACAATAGGGGTGTAGAATTTAAGAGCAGCAGCCGAGCTGGTCTTTGTAACATAGAGCCACCGTTACCTTCTGCAGCGTTAAACTGGATAGCAGACAGAAACCTGGGCTAAGTGCTTAGTTTCAGGTGCCTGGAAAGATAATTAACAACTTCTGTAACATCTGTTTTGTTGATATTTTCTTCTGAATTTAGTTGGTTAATGTACTTTTCCTTTTATAGCACCTGTCTGGTTTATTTCTATTCACATTCATGTATCTTTCTCATGCTTCTGTTTACAATCTCTTGCCCGGTACTGCAGTAAAGCTCACTTGCCAGTGAGCTATGCTACCTACAAGGCGTCTCGGAAAGATAGGAACATACGTAGTTTGAATCTTCAGATTTCTGAGAGCATGAAAAGTTCATTTTGATGAGCATCCCTTCCAAAAGTCATTTTACTTGATATTATCCTTTACCTCACCAAATCGACATATCTACCTGTCTTCCACGCTGCCTGTTTCAGAAACGAAATGTGAAGTGTAAATGTTAAGACTAAAGGTTAAAAGACCAGAATGACTAAATTTGTTTCTTTTTACAGGCTTCCATTTCTATTTTCAGAAGGGTCACCAAACCTTTTAAGTCTTGTCATTAGCTATATTGTCCTGTTTCTTTTCTTCCCCTGTTTGTGTTAAGACATATGTGGCTCTAAGGACAGTCAAGGTTGCTTCTGTACTTTAGAAATGAGCGTTTATTTTTTAATTCTTGGAATTCCCAACTATCTCTAACAGTTACACATTTGGAGTTATGTCACTGTATTGGTTCTTGTATAAATCTTCCTTGATGATATATGTGAAAGTTGCCCATTTTACATGCTCTTTGAGATGGTTTTTGAGTAAATCTCATGTTCCAGGAAGCAGTTTTTTAAGGCATAGAGAAACCGCTTCTTTTGGTGTCACCTGGATATTTGGAGTACTTTGCTATTATTGTTTGATTAGTTCTGGTTGCCCCAACAGGTAAATTCCTGCCCAGCTAGTGTAGGTGTTAAAATTTTAAGTGAGCTGTAACTGCATGTCATCTGAGCAGATTAATTTTCTATCTGAGTGACCCCTTGTCACATCCTCTCTACTAAATCAAATGGGTATTATTATGTGCTCCGTAGGTATTTTAGGAGATGTTACAGAAATAGAGCAATATAACAAAACCCTGATGTCACATCTTTTATTGTCAGACAATCTGTATCATCTTTTCTGTACAGCTTCTTGTACTGATGGTTATGCAGTGATAGCTTTAACATTTTCATTTGATGTCCTATCAGTCTTTCAGTCTTACCTTTCATTTCCATTTCTACCTATCCAGGTTTGATCGTATTTTTTTGGTTTCAGGGTTTGTAAATCCTGGTTGAGGTCTTGCTGGCTTTCCTTATTTTGCTTTAAACTGCATCGGAAGACCTTGAGGAGAAATCAGAGTGTAGAGACTCACTTCCCTTTCCTGTGAAGTGATGATAATGACACTGACCTTCTCTGCAGCTGTACTTCCCTTTGCTGTCATTTGAGGCAGATTTTAATCTAGGAGGGATCTTAAGTGTTCTTTGTAATTTTTAGGCCTTTGATATGGCGGGAACCATATCGTGTAATTTCTCGTACGTTGATTAAGTTCTGTCCCAAAGTTAGGAGTCTTTGTTCCCATTGCTGCTCCTGCAAAGCTTTTCCTCTGGATCATCTTGAGCAGTCTTCCCTCCTCCTTCTTTATCACTTGACTACCTGTAAGTGTTAGTCATTCCCCACATTCTTTGTTTGTTACGCTAAACAAATTGTAAACTATTTGACTTCTTTGTGTTTCTGTTTCTCTGTTCATGAACATTGAACTCTAAGATAATACTCAGATCTAGTGTCTTCCGGTTTCCTGAATGGAATTTCTTTAGCTTACATCAATCTTTTTGCGCCAGGTTTCTAAAGAAAAATATTTGAACTCCATTCCAAAGCCATTGTTTCTTCCCTGTTTCTTGGTCTTTCACCTTACTACCCTGTCCCTCTTTTCATTCTTACTGCAGTTTTATCCCGTTAACTAACCTCATGCTTGATGGCATGGTCTACCTGTGGAAATCCATTTTCTTTTTTTTTTGTTCTCCCTTATGTAAGGAATGCCATACTGAATTGGACCAAAGGTCCTTTTCCAGCAGCCTTCTAGCAGATATTTGTGGGAAACAATATATAAATAGTGAGTAGAATGATTGTTGTTCCGTATATCCTACCAGTAAATGGCAAGCAGACTTCCACAAATTGATCGAATCCCATTTTAAAATTGCTTATGCTTCTTGTGTTTGGCAAGGAATCCCATAACTTAAGTATGCACAATATAAAGAAGTGCACTTGATTGGTCTTAAATATGCTGCCTAATAATTTTTATTCTGTCCCGAGTTACTCTGTTGTAAGACGTAGTCATTTTTCCTTCTCCATTCAGTTTTTCACACCATTCATGACTCTAATGGTCTACCACATCTTAACCCCTTAGCTGTTTTTCCTTCCAAGTTGAAAAGCCTAATGTAACTACTTTGTTCTCACACAGAAGCTTTTTCCCGTCTCCTTCGCTTGTTCTGTATCCTCTTTGAGATGAGGTGACCAGAACTACATGCAATATTCAAGATGTTGATGCGTGAGAGATTATAGTGGCCTAAGTGCCTTTTTGTGTGTGTGTGTATGTATGGCGTTCCAGTTTCTGATGATGTGTTTACTTTTGAACTGCTGCTGACCTGATGTTTCCAGATGCTTTTCCATAAGGGCAACAAAATATTTGCTGGCGATAGCTAATTTGGGGCTCATTAACCCCATGTGTTTGGGGAAAATGAGTGCCTATAGTGCATTATTCTGCTTTTATTGACGCTGAACTTCATTTGCAGTTCTCAGTAGCTCTTCCTGCAGAACTTTGCAGCCAGCATAAAGCATTGCTCTCATAAGTAATCTTGCATAATCTGTAAACTTTCACCCCTCTTACAGTTTGTTCTAGTAGTATCTTGCTGGTAACATTCCTCTAGTGTAGAAAAAAATTTCAATTTTCACCAGTATTGTGTTTTTCAAAATCAGTTTATTAAGAAAGAGAACTTTTTCCTGATCCCATTATATCCTAATTTCTTTGAGACTAATTCGCAAAGAACCAAGAATTCTTCCACCCGTGGCAGCGTACCCATTTCGTATCTGTATCTTGCTTCGGTTCCTTGTTTCAACATCATCCTTACTGAAAACAGGGGTCAGATACAAATCCAGTTTTGGAGACAGATATAATATTTTTTTAAAGGCCTTAACATGCATGCATTTTTATCAGCTTTAAATGTATTTTTTATTCTTGTCTTTTTCAAAAAATCTCGGTGTGACTTCTGGCAGTTTTTGCTCTGTAGTCCAGTCAGTCGATTCTAAGAGGCATTCAGGAAACCACAATGTGAAAAAAAAAATAAAAGTGACTCATGTATAGAAATGACACCACCTTCCTTTGCAGTCAGCTCTGAGAGAGCCTTCTGTATAGTTCCCTATTTAGTGTTGTTTCCTACTGGATAGGACATATAAACAAATCATGCAGTGGCTTGTGACTATCACAGATACCTGCAAAATTGTTGATGCACATAGCAACGCTCTACAACAACTGGATGAGAAATAAGGTGTGACTGTTGAAAAGGATGTAGTGAGAAGGAATGTGCAACTGTTTTGATGTTGTATAGATTTGTAGCCCGGTCAGGTATTACTAGAAAGGGTCTATGATAATTATACAGTTTTAGTAAAGGATTGCAATTATGCTATATCATGTATCGATTCTCTTTGAGGCTATTATATAAATAGTCTTGGGACTAAAGAGTAAGTGCTAGGGGTGCTAGCACCAGGTGGATGCTGGAATACTGGGGGGAGAGGAGAGCTGTGCAGCCAGTGCTGTGAGGGATGCGTCATGTAAATTTTGCAGCTGCAGGGATATTTGTTAACTTTCTGTTTCTGTATTCCTTTTCAGCCGCGTTATCCTGCCTGTGTCTGTGGAGGAGGTAAGTCCTTTACTTCTTGCTTCCTTTCTTTAGGACTGTAAATAAACTTGTGATCAAAGCAGTTTGTATGAACAAAAACTGGAAAATGTAAGAGAAGGATGTAGCTGTCTTGAGGACCCCTGTGAGCTGTTACTCATTCATCATCATTCTGACCAAATAATTTAATTTTTTTAAGCTTGAGGGTACTGATTGTCTCTCCTATACAGTACTTTCAGATGTGCTGATTACAAATCTTGACTTGTCAGACTGTTCTAAAGTGCAGTTTCCTTTTGCTTAATACTATTGTTCTTTTTTATAATTTTTTTTTAACATGAAGAGGAAGCTTTAGTACAAATTTAAATTACCCTTTAAACTTCATTTTGCCGGAACTCTTCTGTTTTAAACTCTTAGACAAAGACAAACAGTTTATTCTGATTTGTGAGGTTGGTATAGCAAAAGAAAGATTGTGTGTATCTTTCCTAGGACTCTTTAAGACCTGTCTTCTTTAGCTCTTACAGAAAGAAATCTTTCTTTTTGTTTAGGTGAAGCTCTAATTGAGAGAAGAAAGGTAGTTTGTAATGGACATGGTGATTGTGATCACCAAACTGGCCATGGAATAGCTGTGCAGTGTCTGTGGCTGATTCCCTGCTGTTTTCTCTGAGAGTTGCATCTTGCCTTTCCTTCCTCCCTTCTGCACTGAACACCACTCTTGCAGAGAATCTGACCATATAACTGTTTTCAATTTTTTCATGTTCATACTAGCAAAGTAGATGAAAAAATTGAAATGACTGAGTCTATAGCACTTCTGTAGTAGATTCCTTCTTCTGGATGTGGTTTTTTTTCTTTCTTGTGATCCTAGGCTATAATCCTTAGGTTTGTAAGCTCTGATCCAGGGCTTGTTCTAACTCTTAGGGAGAGCTGTGATAACAGCACAGATTCATGCAATTTTAACAGAAGTCTGACTAAAGTATTAGAGTAGGTATGTTTGGATCTTTTATTGTGCCCGAGCGCTACTTGTGAGGGGAAGTCCTTGACAAAGAGAGAACTAACATGATAAGCTTTATCAAGTAAGTAAAGGATGCATACTTGCAAGTTAGAGAAAGCCAGGGGTAAACAGTAAGGTACTCCAGAGCTTAATAAAGAGAAGACCTTAGCCTGAATAACAGGAGCCCTGCCTCATATGTCTCCTAAGTATCAAGTAGTGTAAAGAGAAAGTCAAAGCATCACTATACAGATTGTTTCTTTGAGGGGGTTAGACTGGATGGAACCCAGCACAGGGTTTTTCCGAGTTCTCTGATACTAGGATTAACCTTCATCCAGTTAAAGCGAGCCCCTTGCTGTACTCTTTTCCCTCCCTGACTGGCTGTTTGGTGCCAGGCGTGTTTGAACCTTGTGTGTAGGCTGCCTGTGCGGAAAACCGAGGTTTCGGGCAATATGTAAATCTGTCAGTCTCTAGCTACCTCCTTATCTGAGGATACCCTAGGGTCATCTGTTTCAGAAGGTGTATTCCTCTCCTCTGGATCAAAGAAGTTCCAGAGAGTTGAGTAACCTACTGAAAAGTCTATAAAGTGAAGAGCAAATAAACATCATTAGAAGAGAAGGAATGAAAATACTAGAGAGAACACCGTAATGTGCTTGGATTATGGATAGACAGCCAACCTGAACAAACTAATTTCTCCCCAAACTTGCTTATTGTCACCATGTTCCCTGAGTGATGCCCCTTTTCAAAGTCTGGTGGTTCTCTTGTGATTTTTCAGGTTTCTTAGGAAATGTGAGATTTCAGGAACAAGTTCCCTAAGCTGAAAGAGTTCTAAAGTTTGCTTAGCTTTGCATATGTACTTAAGTGATATGGTAGTTTTAAAGGTATGCTTAAGAAGAAAGGTTATTTCCAATATTGACTCAAAGGATGACTACTGCTCGGGGTTTATGTATTGCTTCATCCCCCTTTCCTGTGTGGAAAGATGCTGACACATCTGTGCATCACTGGGTTGCTGCTCTGCTGTCTGTACTACAGAACAGCTGTTAACTGCATTGCTTTCAAGGATTTCCTTGTGCACAAAGCTCTTAAATAGGGCTCTGGAGACTTCTTGTGGCTCTTGACCATGTAGCCGCTCATTAAGCATCTCTGGCTAGCAAGAGGACTTCTGATTTCACTTTAATATAGGCAATTTTTGCTTGAAAGACTTAAGAGTTCACACCTTCTGCATGCAAATTGTTGCCAAAAGTCTGATGCCAATGCATAAGATAGGGAATGAAATTAAGTATGACTGAGGCATTGTAACAGGGCTGAGGGAGGCTTCTGTGTCCTTCTGTGATGCTGGGGATTCTGTGTTGAGTCCCCCCACCCCTAGCAAATGGAGCTTAGCTAATAGTAAGGAATTAAAGAGAAAAGCAGTTGTCAGGAAGACACTGGGAAGATATGACTTAATGAATAAAGAGATCAATGCTGAATAGTTAGCCAAGTAACTGCTAAGATGGGAACAAAACGGTGGAAGAGAAGCCCTGGTGATGACTAAAACTTAAAGGCTGGGCTGTAGGAGTTAGACTGTAGCAGAGTGTCTTCTACGGGGAAACTCTGCCAAAATGTGGTCCTGCTCAAGTGCAGGCTTGCCACACTCCTGTGTTGTTTCATACATTGTCGCACTGCAGGCAGCAAAAGGAAAAAAAAAAAAACCACAACACCTTATTGTATCTTAGGTGCTAACCTTTACTCTTGTGCTCTGACCAACATCACATTGCACGGTGCCAACTTTGAGAGCGTGGACTTGAGCGGCTGCGTGGGTGTCTTGCCAGCTGCCACTTTGCAAGGCTGGTATGGATTAGAGCTGTGTGTACACATTCTGTGCTGCCTCTTTGTTCCTCTCACATGGGAAGGAGCTTGCCAAACAGAAAGGACTCTTATTTATTAACTGTGCTCAGAGCTGCTTTCAGGAAAAAAAACCTGTTATTGGAGATGGCTACATTGAGATCAGGCCTTCTGAAAGAAATTTGGTGTAATGAAGACATGCTGTCAGCTGTGTAAGAGGTGTTGTGACACAGATCAAGAGGGATAACTTGCTGCAGAAGAGAAGGTTTTTGGGAGCTCTCAGGTCTGCAAGGATAGGTCTGTCTGACACTTTGGACCTCATGGAGCCAGAATCTGTTTTTCTGTTAACTTTTGCAGGCAGATGCTGTGGGATTTGTTCATTGGGACGATTTTATTTGGGACTTTTTCCTCTTTTATCAATGCGATTAAAGGATCACAAATAACAGGGAAGATTAAATGGTGAAGATGCCAAACCGAAGGGTTTATCCTCTTAGTGTCTGAGCTTTGACCCACGTATTTAAAAGGGAGAAGGAATGAATGAGAGACTGTTACTAAGAGGAATTAGTTTGTGCCCCTGGAGACCTGTCCTGGGACTTGCTGCAAAGCAAAGCCATTCAGTCCTCCCCTCTAATGCTGTAGTTGCCAAACTAATGATAAGTTCTCTTCCCTCTGAGTGTACATGTGGCTTAGTCTCCTAAATCAACTTGCTTCTAAGATTTTGCAACTCTCATGTTTTGCTCTTCTGGAGGGAGGTGAGTATTCTGTTTTGTATGGGTCATCTGTAGGGAGTCAGAAGGAAAGCAATGTAGTGTATGAAATGTCAGACGGCAGAGAGTTGTGTTGCAGCCCAAAATCCAGACTGAAACCCAATCTGCTGGTGATGGTGCAAGAACTGTCCAGCCAAGTTGAGGGGTCCTTGTATAACCTGGGCCAGTACCCTCTGGAGAGAACCAGCAGAGCTGTTGCTCTTAGCTCGAAAGTGATCTGTGGATTGCTTTTCTTATGGATTACTTTTGCTGCATGGCTGTTTGTTTTGTTTTGTTTTCAGGGATAGTCTAGCAGGTAGTCAGGCTTACTTAGTATGCCCATGTGTTGAACTTGAGACTGTATAGGGCACTTGTTTAAATCCCTCTGGTATGCTTTTTGCCCTGCACCAGATTAACTGAGGCCAGGACATCTAGCCTTATTACTTTAGCTTAACATCTACTACTCTTCCAATAGGAATAAATGTTTTCTTGGTCTTTGTTAACACCAGATGGTACAAAACACCATAGAGCTTGGGTACTATTTTATTTTGGATGCTCTGACACCACAATTTAACCACTGTGGAAATCTCCCTGCATTGCTAAAGATGTACCAGCCCAGTGAAGTATTTCTGGGTTGTCAGCTTGGAGCAGTATTCTGCTTTTCCAGCCTGGGTTTCAGCATAGGGAGTGGTAAGTGCTATTCCTGATTCTGATGCACAGCCTCACACTGGGGAAAAGGAAGAAGGCCTAAACAGTGTTCCATTGCTTTGTAGTTATGTTTTGGAGGTTTGGGGTTTTTGGCGTGTTATTTTTTTAATCATTGCACTTCTGATGCCTAACACTTTGTGGATTACCCTTTCAGACTGCCTCTCTGTACTGCCTTTGGCAACAGTTGCTGTTTTGCTCGCTTTCAGTTCTGAAGACTTAACTCTGTTAAGTTTGAACACTTCCTTTTGACTTGGTGTTTTAGGTTCTTCATCCTCAAACCTTGTCTGCTCATCTAACTTCGCCTCAGAGAGGCCTGTGTGAATTTTCTTCATTTGATCATATTTCTTTTGAGCTCTGCCGCCCCTTTTTTAGCTACCAGAGGCAAGAGTGTATTAGTCTTTACATCTTCTGCAGAGAAGAATGTTCTGTTTTGCTCATATTTTCCTCTGCTCTTCCCTGTGAAACATTTGGGCATGCTTTTTATGAAAGAGGTTGTATAGTATGAAGTAGTTTGACTGATTCCTGGGAAATAATGCTGCCATTTTGTCAAAAAAACCCTCGTGAAGTTCTTTACAATTCTTCTGGATAAAGTAGTGTATGCTTATTAGTTTAGGAGTGGCAACGCATTGTTCTCCATTTGACCTGAGCAACCGGGACACCTGTATGCCAAAAAGATTGAAAACCAATGGATTTTACTACTGTATGCCTGTGGTCTCCTGCGTTTTCTTTAAATGTGGTCCTGACATGCCTTTAATCCGTTTTACTTTCTTCTGAATATGTGTCGGTTTGGAGCTTGAGATTTAAGGGTTAAAGGTAACTATCCTATTGGCAGTGCTTTCCTCTTAACTACCACTCAAGCTTTCTGTATCAAAATGAAAGTAAATGAGCTGCTTATCTGGACACACAAGTGGATGTCCTTTTCTCTGCCTTCTTCCCAGATAATAAATTTATCCTTGGCTGCTTCTGGTAAAGTTATTATAAATTCTGCTAAATTATAACTCTCACGATAATGTGTCTTTAACTTTTTTAGTATCAAGTGGGACAGCTGTATTCTGTGGCAGAAGCCAGTAAAAATGAAACTGGTGGAGGTGAAGGAGTGGAGGTCCTGGTGAACGAACCCTATGAAAGAGATGGAGAGCGTGGGCAGTACACACACAAGATCTACCACTTACAGAGGTATGTGAAACATTTTATTCCCAGGGTCAGGGAAGGCTCCTCGGGCAAGAGGAACCGGAGGAAGGTGCAATAATTGCAGTGAGTGTGTAAGTCACAGATTATGTAAAGGCTGAAAGGCATGGAGGTAAGACAGGAGTATAACAGTAGCTGGCACATGGCACAGCTGGAAGTGGGCATTACTTGGTACACCTATATGCCCCTGCAAGTGTGGCTGTTGTCCCAGAATATTTGGCTCTGAGCTCTTCAAATCAAATATGATTCTGTTACCCACTATTTGAATACTTGAATTTGGCTAAAGAGCCAAACGCCTCCTAGATTCCAACCTGCTTTCAGCCTCCTTTTTTTTTCTCCTTTTTTCTTTCTTTTTGTTTTGTTAAGAAGGTGTACATTAGCCTGTTCAATTCAGCAGTCTCTGGAAATCATCGTACTGGGGGTGGGGAGAACCCCACCAATTCCACCAATGTGCAGATTTGCAAGACTCCAGTGTCTGCATTTCAAGTGGCATTCTGCCTGTCTCAGAGTGTCTGGGCCATGGCTCTCCTTACATGTCGTTCTTACCAATGCCTTCCTTCCTATTTCCAAATTCTGCAGCAAAGTGCCAACATTTGTGAGAATGTTGGCCCCTGAAGGAGCTCTGAATATACATGAAAAAGCATGGAATGCCTATCCCTACTGCAGAACTGGTGAGTGCGTGGGGAAGAACTGTGGATTGATGGCTTTTTGGTTTCTTGGGGGCGGGGGGAAGGGTATGAGTGGATAATGAAGGAGGCAACCAGTAGGGAAGCTATTTCAGCTCTTACTTTAGATTTCTGTCCTCTAAGCCCTTTCTGTGGTCAGGAAAAGCAAAATATAGTGGTACGGAGTTAAAAGAAGTGCCCTTGTCTGATGTGCTGGTAATGAATGACAATGGAAGAGAACGGATCAAGAAATGGATGTTAGTCCTACTAAAGGAACAGACGTCTAACACCAGTGAAACGAACATATGAGGGATGATTTTATGTACTCAAGCGCAGCATAGCATGGTGGGGAAAAAGAATGAAAGGTGCAAGAGGGGGACAGGGAAAATCTTGGTGGCCTCTTGCGTAGTGCAGTTTGATGGGGGCAAGTGTTATGCGACTGATGTTTGCTCAACTGCAGGATCCGAGGTTAGTGAAGGCTGAACAGGTTAATGCTACAGTTGCTTCTGGTTTGGGGGCTTGACACAGATATCCATGTCTCATCCAACAAGCATAAAGTGAATCTATCTGTAAGGTCTGGGGTTAAGCTCTGGGAGCTGTGTAAAGTAGTGAAATGGTGTCAAACTCATGTTCTACAGGAGTGTTTCATATCGTATTTACTCACTGAAGTTATCAGCCACAATGTTTAACCACTACTGTTTTTCTGGTCTTTGTTGCTGTAGGAACTGCAAATTTGACTCTGCCTCCAAACTTACATAGTATTTTTGGCTGCATTTTATGCTGTTTGTATCTTTGAAGGATACATTTTCTGCTATTTGATAGTGGTACAGTTGCTATGGAAACTGTAAACTTAAAAATTCCAACTGTTTGTGAAACTCAATACAGAAAAACTTATTTTTCAACAATTTACTTAAGAGAATTTTAAAGGAAGTGTTTTAAAGAAGGAAAAAAGATCTGCAGTGGGGGAGGATAACGTTACTTCAGTATGTGAGAGTAGATGCAACAGTCTAGTGGAATGGATATTTCAAATACAAAATTCAGATATTGTCCCATCATCAACTGCAGAATAAGTTTTTAATGTGTCACGTAATTCAAGATGCTGAAACAAAGTTATTTACAACCTGTCTGTCTCATTTTCATGCGGTTTTCTTGCTGCATATTAGTTAAATTAGCTAGTAAATGTCTAGTTTATTTCCATGTTAATTATGCTGAACTGGTTTAAGCATGAACAGTTCTTTCATTAATTCTTTAAATTGTGGAAACAGAACTAAGTTGACTCCAGTAGGTTTTGTTAGATATAATGCCTAGCTATATCCTCTTCCTCTTTTTTTTTTTCCCTACCAATTTCTGAAACAAAGGTATGGAGTTAGTTTGTTTTGTCACTCTTAGCTGTTCGTCCTTCAATTGCACACTGCTAAAATTCTACTTAAGTGGGGAAAAAATGTGGTACTAAAATCAAATACGAGACTTTGCAACACAGAAAGAAATAAATTTCAGGTTTTGGTATGCTAGAAATGATAACATAACAAAAAAAAATCCTCAACTGTAATAAACACCAATATAATATGAGATAGAAAGTGCTTTGTTGTGGGGGTTGGAGCAGAAGGCAGTTTTTATGCGGAGGCTGACAAATCTGTTTAAGGAATCTGCCAGCCTGACATTGAGTCAAGAAAAGCCCAGAAAAGTTGCTGAAACCTTCACTTGCTGGTACTGGGCAGGAGGGAAGAACCCGTGTATGTGCTGCAGGCTGCCTTGTGCGTTATCCTTTTACTTTGGGACACGCTCAGATATTTTGGTTGTACATGAAAAGATTTGGATGGTCTCATGTGAATCTTTGTGCAACACAAAATGCCGTGCTGTCTTTCAGTCACAGAATCACAGAACGATATGGGGTTGGGAGGGACCTCTGGAGATCATCTAGTCCTCTCACTAGAGCTTGAAACTGAAGAGCTAGGGACACAGTAAGAACTAAACCTGGTTTGACTGTGCAGGAGTTGGTGGTACTTCTGCCTGTGCCCTCCTGTACCGAGGTGATACGAGTGTGCTGCTCTGTGGACCACTGCTTACTTGCGTATCAGCTGTCACATACAGCCTTTTAAGTTTGAATAAAGCAGTACTTTTAGTTAATTGTTCATCATGGTTGTTTTTTTTAATTATACGAGATTATCCTTCTTACATTTCCCTATATCTCCTCTGAGAAGCTCGATTATTACTTTAATATGCATATTATATACCATTATCAAAGAAGCACTGCAGGTCGAGGGAATTTTAATGCCTAGCTTATAACTTCCTGCAATTCTGCACACTTGTTCATGCTGTAATATGTTGTTTTTATGTACTTTGAATGGAAACCTTGCTTTGCTCCTTTGAGAGTAAGACCTCTAAATGAGATTGTTGTTGTATGCGTTTACAACTTCTACAGTGAAAATGAAGTGAGGATTGCCTAATAGTTACAACTGTGGGCTGGTGCCAAGGAGAATGGTGTTCTTGGTTCTTTTCTGCAGTCTGACTTAAGCATTAATATTGCTTAAATGTTTTCAGAAAAGCAATTTGATGTGTGTTCCACTCTTCTGGGTGTCAGCATGAGATGCCTGTGGCCAAGTATCAAGAAATTGAGAAGTTATAACTGCAGCTGAAATGTGTAGGAGTTGCTGTAACACCTCAAGTGCAGGCCGTAATTTGTAGCAAGCTGGGCGTCTACGTTTTAATGGACATTTCTAAAGAGATTAATTTGTTTGCTTTACAAATGAGGAGTCTTCCCCACAGAGAAGAAATCAGGAAGGTGAAGAAACCTGTTTTAAGGCAGCTGCATAGTCATGGTGTATACTCACGGAAAAGCAGTTTGTCACGGCGAGGTGGGAAGGCTCTGGTTTATAATTACTGCTGGTTTATTCAGCATTTTGTGTGGACTAGCAGGAAAAAACTCCTTGCAGAAATAATAAAATGTTCTTTGAGATGAAAGTCAGCCTTTTAAAAAATTAGCCTCAGCTCTGCTTGCTTGTTCTCTCCCTCCTCCACCCCAACGTGTCAGTCTAAATAATTAGCCTTCTGTAAATTGCTGTAAAAAGCAATTTTCAAATTGTTAGGGGTTTAGAGCAGCCCAAGGCCCAGCAATTAAGGTAGCTGGATGTGCATGTTAGATGATACAGGATGGCACTGTCTACAGGGTGTTGGGTTGGAAACTCAAAAATTGTAATAGTACCTTTAAAACAAAACTGCTTCTTAGTAAAGGCCTCATCTTAAACTTCAGAACAAACCAGCAAAGTTCAACTCAAGCTTCAGACGTCCTTATTCTTAGAGTAGAATTGTTAAGGTACTCTCATGGCTCAGGTAGAACACATGCTGACTGTTACAGGATCTTTAATTGCTTTTCTGTGTTGAATAATTGAGCCTTACTACCCAGGGAGTTTAGTTACCATGAGCAGTAGAGATGCAGAGGGTCTGGTTACTGCATGCAGGAGCGATGAGGTCTGCAGTGGCCTGAAATCCAGCTTGTGTTTGCTTCAGAACTGCAGAGAGGTTTCTTATCTGCAAGCTGAGAAAGGATTGGTAAAATGCCGTCAGCTGAACATGCTCATTCCATCTTCTCATCCAGCTGGCCGGAGTCCAGAGAGCAGAAGTGGCAGTACATAATTAATTGCTGCTCCTCTGGGTTTCTCCAAGTCTGAGAATTTCCAGAGGAGAAGGGGGTGAAGTTAGCTGGCTTTTATTGACTTCTAGGGTTTTTTCCTCAGTAGTATCAGCAGCCCCCTGGGAAGCTGAAGTTGTCCCTGTTTTGCTGATAGTGGGAGGAGGGCGATGATTGCTGTACATTCTTTTTTCACTAAAGTACTGTATCTCTTTCTTTTCATGTGTTGATTTCTTGGACCAGTTATTACAGTAAGTATTGTTTTTACTGATGATCTATGGAAGCATGTGTGTTGTCTGAAATGAGTGTTCTGGGTATAAGAAGCTCTTTAGCCTGAGCTAAAGGCACTTTAGCTTTTGTCATTGTAAGATTGTGTAGATTAAACCCCTTGCCAACTGTGGCATATCCACGAACACTTTGGAACTAGGGGCAGAGATTCCTTCTTTACTGCAGCAATGCTCAGCTTTACAAATGGGAATGTACCGTTGCCTAGATAAACTGATTAAAATAAAGTTAGCTCGTACCATTATGTCCCTTTGAGTAATCTGTCTTCTGAATTTGATATTTCCTTTTTACATGCTCAGTGTTTCACTGGCATGTGCTTTTGTTTCTACTCCCTTGAGGGAGGATAGGGTTACCTTTGGAAGTCCTTTTCTACTCATAGTAATAATGAGAAGTGGAAAGTCTTTTGCTTACTTGGCAGAACTGTGCTTCTTGTCCCTTCCCTTTCCAGTGTCCAGAGCCCCCAACACATCAGTTGAATATTGTCGTTTGTTTGAAGAGCTGCATCCAAATATGTACTCTCTGCTAGACCAATAATCTCTTTGAAAAGACAATTTCTGCCTAGTTAACTTATGTTACCGCCTTTAAACTCTAGAGAGTGGCAGATATTGTCCTTAAAAGTAAAAGCTATTTAGAAACCCCAAATGTCTCTCTAAAACAATGGAAATTATGGTGGTTTTTTTCAGTGAACAACTTGTGGTTTATTTGATCTTGCGTATTTAGTGATCAAACAATTTTGCTAAAAGCCATGATGTGTTTACAGATAATTCTGAAGTCAAATTCTAAGTCAAACCCCAATCATTTGTAATTCTTTGAGTTGACTTTCCTAATGCTTATCTAGCTAATAAGAGGACGACAAGTTATATATCCAAAGAATAACAAGAAGCTTTATTTTGATGACAGAATGAGTATATGAAGGATGACTTCCTGATCAAAATTGAAACCTGGCATAAATCAGATCTTGGAACACAAGAGAACGTAAGTACTTGTGTCGTGTATTTTATTCATCTCTTTAATGTCACAATGCTGCTTTGCATGCTGGATTAGAGGATTGCTGTGTGGAACTGTCTATTCGCTGTGTTCCTGGATTTGAAATGCTTATCGCACTGGCAAGGCAGAGACTCCCTCCTGTTGGCTTTTCATATATGCTGAATAAAATTGTCCCCCAAACGCTTATTCTGTGTGAGCACCTTTGTTTCTTTAGAAGATCTCATATTGTGTGTTTACCACGGTGTCCTCTCTGTTCGTGGAAGGGGAACATTGGGTGTCTGTGTCTTCATCTGTTTTTTTTTTTATGATCTTAGAATGGGAGTGTTCTGTAGTCGAATCGGTTACATTGGTCTTCTACTTTGACTGCAGGTTCATAAACTGGAGCCAGATGTATGGAAGAATGTAGAAGCTATTTATATAGACATTGCTGATCGGAGTCAAGTACTTCCCAAGGTATGGTAGGTGGGTAAGAGCTCCCTAGTGTGGGAGGCCTTGTGCTAAAAGAGGGATAATGTACAAAGTGTGTTCCCAGGGATGGTCACAGGTAACAGGACAAATGAGAGGATGGGAAGAGGAGGAAAGGCATTCCTTACAAGTGTTTAAGCAAGCTAGAGAAGAGCTTTTTTAGAAGCTGTGTCAGTACTGTCTGCAAAATGCCTTGCTTAGCCTTAAAGTGCATGTTAGAGTGCATATATGTAATGCTACAACACTGCAGCTGATTATAATGCTTGAATAGCAAGAAATGGCACTGCCCTTTCCATACAGGATCTTCTTTAAATTGCCTCCTTTTTGACACTCACCCATGGCTTCACAAATATATCTTGAAATCATGTAGCTAATCCTTTTTTTGAAGAATCACTACAGTTACTGTGAGAAACTAAGGGATGTTTCTGTATTGTACTGGAAAAAAACCCAACTATATAAAAATGGGATGTTGTTTTGAGTTTCCCCACTTCGTATTTCTGATGCCATCCAAATATGGCTAATTTACCTGTTCTCTAACTTGGTGTTGAGTACTAGTTCTGGTTTAATACCCATTTTAGCTTTTCTTTCCAATAAAGATGAATTGGTGGATGTGTAGCATCTGATTCTGATAGGTTAGACAGGTACTAAGCTGTATCTGCAAATACAAACTACTCTGAATTAAATGCTGTCAGAGAGCAAGAAGAATTCACTTGGAGCAGAAGACTCATGAAGAAGATGCTACCAGTTGATCACTTTTGGCACTAAACTGATGATAATTTGACTTTGTTTTCATTTTATTTGAACTGGGGATGTAAGTAGAGTATACACCCTAGTCTTAATCCAAGATGCAGGAGGGGAATGCTGCAAATTATTTCCTGTGCAATAGGGGGTATAATTAATGCCTCTTTCTTTTTGGTGGTACTGTGGGTTTGACTGTACTTGTCTTCGAGTGTGGAATATGTGAGCATCATACTGAGACAGTGCTGGGAAAAAACACTGGATACTACAGCTCCAGAGCATAGCTATTTTCTACAGCAGCAGTGTTTACCTTCCAAAGAATGAGTGGATACAGGAAACCTATCCTGAGGGTTTACAGATCTTCTGATAGTCTTACCCCAAAGGAGTTCTTACAAAGGTCATATCAGTTTGTTACCACTTCTTCACATAGGTCTAGGACACAGCACAGGGGGGAGAAATATGTTTCCTTGAAGAGCGCCTGACCTAATGTTGAAGTCTGAAAACGGTAGCTCTTATGAAGGCAGTTAGAGGTTAGTCTTTGCCCACCAGAAAAATAAATCCTTTGTGACAGACAGCATCTGGGTAACAGTAGGATAATTTGTGTTTAATCTTCTGTGTCTGTCCAATAGGATTACAAGGCAGAAGAAGATCCAGCAAAATTTAAATCCGTCAAGACTGGACGTGGACCTCTGGGTCCCAACTGGAAGGTATGTATCGCATGAGTTCAGGAACTCTAACAGGTTACATGACTGAAGTCTAGATAATGGGGCTTGAAGCCAAAGATACGGATGTAAAACGTTGGATTCACTTCTGTAGAAGGAAGTGCAGAACTGAGCTGGTCATCTGTTCTGAAGTTAAAGGAAAGGGAAGGGAAGAGTTTGGTACAAATAGATAGAATGAGTTCCAAGAAATGGCCAGCGCTGTCTGGTGTTCAGCCCAAGGGTTCACCCAAGAGAATTCAGGGATGAAATAACTGAGTTATAAGCAGCAGTGTTTAACCTTTCACTTAAATCCTTGGAATCTGAAGACTCTAGAAGTGCAAATATGATACCAGTCTTTAAAAGGGACCCTGAATGGGATCTGGGGAGCTATGGGTATGCAAGTCTGATCTTTAGCATGCAAACTTAATAGAAACTGAGACTGATATGATTCATTTGGACTAGATGATCTCTAGAGGTCCCTTCCAACTCTGACAAATTCTGTGATTTGGGAAGAGTGGCTATGGCTCTTGTAAAAGGAAGTAGGAAAGTCCACCTTGCAAACCTTGTGGAGTTTTCTTTAAGGCTGGATAATTATGTGGATGACTCAGATGATATAATCTATTTCTAAAAATGTTTTAGATAGGGACTGTGTCAAAAGACTTTTAAGGAAACTAAGTAGCCATGGCATAACAGTGAAGATACTGAAAGACACAAATTTAATGGAATTAAAAATGGAGAACAGAGGAGAAGAAGGAACGGTCCATTCTCAAAATGGAGGGAAGGCCACCTGTGGAGGAAACTAGGGTCTGTTTTCATCATGCTCTTAAATACCCTGGAAAAGGGGTGAGGAAAGATGTGACAGGACTTGATAAAAGATAGGCAAGGTGTAAGGATGCACGGTGATTGTGAGGAGTTGCAGAAAGACTTTGGAGTTACGACTGAAGGAGCTGCTTTCCTGGAGACATTTGACCTGAGTCCTGATGTGAATATCTTTGTGTCTTTGCAGAAGGAGCTGGGGAAACAGACAGATTGCCCATACATGTGTGCTTACAAACTGGTAACAGTCAAGTTCAAGTGGTGGGGTCTGCAAAATAAAGTTGAGAACTTTATACAGAAGGTAAGAGATCTCTTTGATGGGGACAGATGTGGAAATGAGGTGTATTTCATCTCCCATAGGCTTTAGCACCTCAGCTTCTTCGAATAGTGTATCCTGCCTGGAGATACTAACTTGAAACCCAGTCATGTCACCCCAGGCAATACAGTCAAGACTTCTGCCTGATACATGGCAATCAGTTAAAGCTGGATTCAGTTTGCTTCTAATCTAAGGGCAGGGCTGGCTGATTGTTCTGTGAATTGGCTATTGAACCGTTTTCACTTTAATGCCTGAAGGTAAACTGGCTGATTTGCGTTTTTTAGTAGATCAGCCTGAGAATTGCAGTCATTTAATAGTTGATTTGTGAATGATGAGATGATGCGTGTGTACTAGGGTTATTTATGTCAGGGGCAAAACATGTTTTTGTGGCGAGATAGCTAAACTTCAGTTATATGATCCTAATCAGCTGAGAATCTTTCTGGCAAGTCCTAGAGCTCTAGTCATGTTTTCCTCTCTTAGTCTGCTGCATGAAAAACCTGTGTTAAAAAATAAGCAGATGGTGGGGAAACTTCATTAACTTAAAATATGAGTAATTGGTATCCTGCAAAAAGCTTTTTCTGTGGCAGAGTTCATAACCCATGAACTGCAGCAGGATGCTAGACCTGGGAATGAATCAGTATGTGCAATTTTCCAGGCAATGCCATGTTCATAAAATGCCTGTGACTTCAGATCATGGAGACGTCTCAGTGGTTAATATTGATAAACTGCAGTGCTGCTTCTGCAAAAGCAATTATCTGGTGATATAATCTAAAGAGGACTATAAGGTGGAATGACCGTGCTGCTGGAGGATTTCAAATACCTGTAACAAAAGCCCTGAACGAAGAAGTGTCTTGAATCCCTTTCTCTTTATGAGTGTCTCTTCAGCTACACGTTTGCATCAAAGTAGTTGTGCTGCTTTTGATGAGAGCAAGTTATCAGATGTGAAACCATAATTGGTAAAGCTGAAGTGTCCTTCCTTAATAAGAACTTTCCAAGGGGCATTGTATACCCCTGTCTAATGTAATGATTTTTGTCTAGCTTATCTGTTATAAAATGGAAATAAATTGCTCCTAACTTGAAGTAGCTTGTGCACATTAGTTACCTCTGATGAAAGGTTTTCAGCTGTAGAAAACAAGTTTAGCCTTTTTTTAGGTCACTGCAAAAAAAAAAAAAAGCAAGATGGGTGCATGTCGACCCTTTACACTTGCTAACCTCCAGTTTTTAGCAACTGAAGGATTATTTTAAAAATAATTTTATTATGTTTCTCCTCTTTTCTGCACCTTCAGGCCAACTATCATGTTCTAAATAAACCCGACCCAGACCTCTTTATTCAGTCAGAACAATACTGTCAAATCAAAGGAAATTACTAAGTGTTTCAGTGCACTGTGCAGGCTGCCGTCTAGGCTTGAAAAAAAAAAAAAAATTTCTCCAGGGATTCAAGGCTCTAGATATTCTGTTAAAAGAATAAAAATTAGCTAGCTCCAGTTTCCAATTGTGGCAGGTATAGAAAGGTGGGTGAGGGAGCTGATTCTTCAGTGTACACAGCTCTGCAAATTGTTATGATCCGGTTAGATCCATATTAATTGCCCTATGAGTAAGCTTGCTTGTATGTTTTATTCCTCCTCCTTTTGCAGCAAGAAAAGCGTCTCTTCACAAACTTCCATCGGCAGCTCTTTTGCTGGCTTGATAAGTGGGTTGATCTGACTATGGAGGACATTCGTAGGATGGAGGAGGAGACCAAGAGGCAGCTGGATGAGGTCAGTGGAAAAGCAGGGCAGGTGTGGGTTGTGTGAGAAACTGTTTTTACCCGGTACAGTAGAGAGAGCAAAGGCTGCTGCGTTGTCGTAGTGCAGTGTGTATTGTCCACCTGCTATTTAGGTCATGCTGCTTGTGGTTTGAATGATTGGCTATGACTCCGTGGTGCTGGCATCTCCTTCTAATCATTATGGACTTCCCCTTCTGTTTGTCGTTGAGCCAATAAATGTATTGAACCACAGGTAATGAGGGTATGAGTGACAATGATTCATTTTCCGCTTTAATATCTTCTATTAGCTTCTACCCAAAGCTGAATGGTCACTTTTGTCTTTATTAGTTTCCAAAAATCAGTTTAGTAAAAGGATTTTTAGCTCTAAGTATTATAAGCAGGTAGTGGGGATATGTAACAGGATTCTTACTATGAGAAACGCGAATTTGGTAATAATGAGTACATTGTTCCATGATTTGTGTCCTGCACTGCACCCTTGTCTTCCTTCATGCCTCAGGATATTTCATTCTAGTTTCATGTACATTCTGCCCTTTGGATAATGGTTCCAGAACCCTGGCAGACTTGCAGTTTAATCAAAAGTGGTGCCTGCACGTGCATATTCACCAAAACCTGATTTGGGGTGCTCGGATATAATCAGTCTCTTACATAAAGGAGGTAGCCTAACATGTTCCATACCTATAAATTTTGAGATAACATCGTGTGAGAATTAGTACTTCAATAGTGTTTTTTCTTTCAGATGAGAGAAAAAGATCCAGTGAAAGGAATGACGGCTGCAGATGACTAACGTGACTTCTTCCTTGTGCACTGTAGGTATCAAGAAAGTTTGACAAAACTCTGTATTGCTCTTTTCAGGAGAAAAAATACATTTGGGTAAGAAAGGATCCTGCTCATAGCTTCTGGAAGGCAAATCTGTGGTACTAATTGTTTTTATAATGAACTTGTTTCACTGACAGGTTAAGTGAGTTCACTGTCTTGTCTCAGAACTATTCTAGAGAAATGTCTGAGTGAAAAGTGTAAGAAAAATGTGTTAGAACATTTTGTAGACTTTACTGCTATTCTTATTTCTGTAATGTGTGTGTTATTTTCCTGGACTCAAGGAGAAACTTTTATCAGCCCTAAAAGAATAAGTTGGACCTGCAAATACTTAGAATACATTCGGAAATTGAAAATTCCTTGCAAATATGCTTGGAATGTATTTCTCACATTGTTTGTTAACGGTATTTACTAATGGGCCAGGGCCTGGAGCAACACTTGCGCATTGCAGGAGAAGCAGCAATGGCAATTTTAAAGCTTTTGACTTGTTTTCATCTTATTTCACTATGAGTATGGTAACTTGGCAGGGGAGGGGCTGTCACGCTGGAGGGTATATAAGGATTTGCCTTCGGCCAAATCTCTAAGGCTGTATTCTAGGCAGCGTGCTGGAGGATAACGTGTAAGCAGTGCTGAGAATGTTGAACCTTACGCTGTTAAATCATGCAATCAATTTGGGGTTTGTTTTTTGTGGATTTTTCTTAGACAGTGTAGAAAAATGCGGTATAGTATCAGGGAAGTTAGAAGGAGAGGAGAAAGAAGAGACTCTCCATTTACATAGAGAAGTCCAAGTTATTCGCCACAATTTTTCTAGGGCACTAGAATGCCATCCTCACTGACATTGGAAAGAATGGGGTGGGGCAGAACCATAACCTTTTCAAGGACTGTTTACCTCTGCTTGTCCTCCGTTACCTGCTGGTTGGTTGATGGCAAGTGGGGAACACAAGGTGAGGGAGTGTGTGAACGGGGTGTCTTCTGATAGATATATTTTAATTTTTAATGCAACTTAAACCTTTTTAGCTTCCTCTTCATTCTCATTTACTCTTGGTCTTGGAGAAATGAGTTGGTGGTCTTCTCAATTGTGTTGTAGTCTCTGGACTTGGAGATTGTTTAGATTGCATTTTAGTCTATGTAGGAAATTCTGCTCTGGATTAGTGCTGAAGTGTAATAGGGCGGTGATGTATTGACATTGTCTGCACTGGTGACAGTGTATCTCTCGTTTGCTGTCTGAAGGTTCAGTCTGACACTTCTTTTGGCACACTGCTGTTCCAAAGTGATTCTAAAGCGTTTTCCTCTTGCTTCTTTATTTCAGTTTGCAAGACAGTCATCAGGAAGGCCCGGGGAATCCACACTCTCGACTGACGGACTATCTCTGGATCAAGCCTTTCTATATCCAATCGGCAGGCGATTTTAAATCTCCCATAGCTAATTCTAGATGCCCCTTAATATTGTGAGCAAATAAACCGTCTGGTACTAAGCACTCCAATGTTAGCACGTATATGAAGGAGGTAGCTCCTTGGAGACGTGTGACTTAGAGATCGCTGTATTTACGACTCCTCCCTCCTTTTTTTTCATTGTGTTCAGACCAATTTCCATGTGGCTCTGTTTGATTTCCAAGTGACATTTTTAGCTAAAATAGTCTTGTGATGTGGTGACTTAGATTTTTTCTTTTTTTTTTTTTTTTTTTTTTTCCAAGTGGGATAAACTGCCACCTTTGTTCCTGCCCAGCCTTTCACCATTCTTTGAATGTCTATTTGGAGAGGGAAACTGTCAGTATTTTAGAGTGCAAAACTATTCCACAAAATGCTATGCTCTGATCCTTGCTCCCAGGGTAAGAAATTTAACGGCATGTAATCTGAATACATAATCAGGAGTAGCCAGATATAGTTCTTGGCCTGCGATGAATTGTGATATGTGGCTTCTGCACGGTGTTACTTTTTTCTGTCTTAGCACACATGAATTAAAGAGTGCGCAGAAGCTGCATTGGGTGTCCCCATGCCTAGGGCCTTCAGCACATAACTGTTGAGTTTCAATTTAGTGGTACATGGTCCCTTTGGCCCATGTAGCCGTGTTGTCCTTCAGCATGTGTTGTCCTTCAGTCTTACAAAATCATTATGAAAAGTTGCTTGACCTATGTTGCAACTTCCTGGTTATTTACTAAGATTTCCCATAACTTACAGAGCCAAAATTATTTCGACTAATAATAATGTGGTTCTCCCTGGACAAATTGGAACGTAGCAAAAGCTGGTGTACAAGTAAAGTCGTGGTATCTGATTACATCCAGGTGCCTGGGTCAGTGGTTCTGCTCAGCAATAATATTCTTCCGATTGCAAGACTGACTAAAATATCTCCTTTCATGCTATAAAGAATCCACTTAGAAAGACCTGCAGTTGTTTTCTAGGGTGTCAGTTGTTATAAATTACAAAGGATACTGTTAAACAATGTAAAGAGCTCTGGTTATTTAATGAACTCAAATATTTACTGTAACTATCCTTATGTTGATATCAGCTTTAGACAATCAAATAAGCAGAACAGAAGCAAAGAAATGTTGCTTTATTAAATACATATGAGAAAAAACCCACTTTTTTTTTGCTTATGCCTAAGGCCCAATGTTGATTTTTCCTTTTTTTTTTTTTTTTTTCCTAGTAGTAATCGCTTCATTTTCCACTTCTGTATTTTTGGGCACTAACACGAAATACTGAATGCCAAACACAGTCGTGGGCGTATCACCACTTTTGAGGAGTCGTCTTGGCATTCCGGTAGTACATCCGACTCCTTCAGCCCTTCACATTCCTGCAAGCAGGAGATCCTGAGCCGATCCCGTGCTGTGCTGGACAAGTACGTGCTGGGATCTGAGCTGTGTTCAGTGCGAGGGAAGATGAGGCACGCTCTGGAGGGAGAGAGGATGGCGTTTGGTTTCTGGGGAGGGGGCAGTTTATCCCTTTGTTTTTAGTTTGTTATTTTGCCTTACTCATGTCTAAGTGCAATAAGCTCTGAATTGTACCAGTAACTCTGGCAGGCTCTTCTCAGTGACCTCAGACGGTTTTGCGGGGTGGGGTGGGGTTTGAGGGATTTTTTAGCAATCTCACCAGGCAGAAGTAAAACAAATTCATTGTACAATAGGTGAAGAAACTAAATTTTAATCTGTGAGGCTATTTGGGACCAGGATGTTTTGTGGCATCTTCTGTAGCTGTTCAAGAAGTATTATAGGAGTGTAGGGCCCCACTTATAGTTTGTTCAGTTTAAAGTATTTTTAACTGAGAATTTATGCACTGACTTCCGTTCGTGTTTGACGGTTACGTTTTGAGGGATTCTTACACTCGAGGACAACCTGAGAATTACACATAGCACACTTGTTCTTTCAATTTGTGTTATCCAAGAGGCTTTCTGTCCGATGACACTAATCGCTGTGGAAGCAGATTGTAACATTCCACCGTGCAAACCTTTCTATTTGATCCTCTGATTTTTAGAGTAAGAGCTTTTACACAAAGCTTTCCTGATTAGTGGAAAAACTGGGGGAGAAAAAAAAATAAATAATGCGGGAACTCCAGCCTGAATACTTCCCCCCTCCCTGCCCCCTTGCTTTTTTTTTCCTTCCAGTTTAATCCACAGTGAAAGCATCCCTCAGCCTTGGGGTAGATAAATCCTACAATGACTGATCGGTCTCGATGCTTGGTTCCTGCTAGTGAGCGTAGCGAAGATCAGGCGCCGTTACTTGGCTGTACTTTGGCTTGGGCAAGAGCCCCTCAGCCTGCTGGCTCCTGGCGGGGCGATGGCTGGTCTGTGGCTGTTGGGGGGCTGTGGTTGTGCCCCGACCCTCTCCCACCAGCGCTGGGTGAGTTTGCGAGGTTGTGGCTGTGCTCCAGCCCTCTCCCTGCCAGCACTGGGTGGGTTTGGGGGGCCCTGCCCATGCCCCAGCTCTCTCTCCTCCAGCACTAGGTGAGTGGGGGGGTGATGGCCATGCCCTGGCCCTCTCCCCACCAGCGCTGCTGGGTTTGGGGGTGATGGCCATGCCCTGGCCCTCTCCCCACCAGCGCTGGGTGGGTTGGGCGCCCATGGCTGCACCCCTGGCCCTCTCCCCACCAGCGCTGCTGGGTTTGGGGGTGATGGCCGTGCCCTGTCCCTCTCCCCACCAGCACTGGGTGGGTTTGGGGGTAATGGCCATGCCCTGACCCTCTCCCCACCAGCGCTGCTGGGTTTGGCGGTGATGGCCATGCCCTGGCCGTCTCCCCACCAGCACTGGGTGGGTTTAGCGGTGATGGCTGTGCCCTGTCCCTCTCCCCACCAGCGCTGGGTGGGTTTGGGGGGCTATGCCCATGCCCCTGTCCCTCTCCCCCACCTACCCTGGGTGGGTTTGGGGGTCCAAGGCTGGCACCTCGCCTCAGGCCGGTTTGCTGGGGGGTTTACTCCCCTCCCCACACCGCACCTCTCTGGGTTCATCCCCACTGGGCCTCCCCGCCACGTTCTGGGTTCATCGTGCTCTTTCCTTTGGCGACACACACTTTGTAGAATGGGTTAGATTATCTCGTTGTTTCTTTAAATGTGAGTTTGTGCCTTTTTTGTCTCCTAATCTTCCAATACCGGCATATTGGAAACGAAATCTAATAAAATACTAGACAGAGCTTCACGCCTCCGTCTCCTTTGTTGTGGGGATGGGGATGGGGGGTGCGATGGCCGCCTGCGCGCGCCGCCGCGGTCCTCCCGCCCGCCAGGTGGCGCCCTCGTCCTTCCACCGCCCGTGGTCACGCCCTCCCCCGTCACGCGGGCCAATGGGCGCGGGGCGCTGCCGGCAGCGGGCGCGTCGCCGCTGAGGGGACAGAGGAGGCCGCGGGCCGGGCCGTTCCCTCCGTCCCCTTCCCTCTCCCCTCCGTCGTCTCTTCCGCCGTCCCTGACTGGAACCCCGGTGGGGAAATGGAGCCCGCGGGCCCGGCGGAGCGCGGCGCCGTGAGGGAGCTGAGGTGAGCGGTCGGGGGCGGTTCGGGGTGAGGCGCAGGTCTAGGGGGGCAGGTCTGAGGGGCGGTTTTGCCCACTACGGGAGAAAAGTAGCTAAGTCGTTGCGTAATGAGGTGGGAATTAGCGAAACTTGTGTTTCTGCTTATTAACGGGGTGTTAGACTAATTGGCGATGTTACGTAGTCACAGGGAATAGAGAAGAAAAGCTGATTTTGTGATTTGGAAGCGCCGGTACTGGAGGCGTTTCAGGGAGACTTACTGGGTATTGTTTGCCTCCATGGGACTTCCCGGAGACCTACTTATGTTTAATGAGGGCAAGACCTACTGCGGTTGCTATTAATGTGTTTAGTGCCTCAAATTCCCCGCTTGTCGTGAGGAGGAAAGAGCTTGAATAAACCTCTGGCTTCTGCTTTTACGGTGTTTTTACGCTGTGTCTTCCTGTTGCATCTTCTGTGGCGATAAGTTGCAGCGTCTCTCACTGTGGGCTTGGTTGACAAGAGAAATATACTTAAAAGGGGAGTTGAGTAGCTTCCTGTAACAGGGAGATTAAAAAAAACCCCAAACTACTAATATTTGATCAACAATCATAAAAAGTCATCTTAACGCAGTGTTATAAACACTATGACCTTAAAAAATTCTCTGCTGTTGAATCATTTCAGGAATCAGTGACACTAAATAACGTCTTCAGTAGTTTGCTCGTACTTAGGAATGTGGTTGCAGAAAGCTCGGGACTGTGCTGTGGTGGTACTGGAAGCTTCCAGGATGGCTTGAGTGGTATCCTCCGGCCTTTGGTGAAGGCTGTCTTTGTGGCATCAGGGGAAAATTGGTATCACCCTGGTCTCCCCTCCTTACTGTGGGCAGCACTCGTACGGCCTTGTGAAGTAGTCGGGAGCATCAGTAGACCTTTGGGACTGTATAATGCTGTAGGTTATTAGCTTTGCACGTGCATATACGTTCCTTGCTATGAAGTTTTTCCTGCAGGCATAGTCATAACCTGCAGTGAAACTGAATTATTAAGGATGCTCTTGAAATTTTTACAAATATTTTTTCTTTTGGTGTAAATTCTAGCACTCTTTCCTGTGTTCTTATCAGTAGTGTGACGCTGGGCTCTTTGAGGAATTTAATTTCTGTCAGTAATGACTGATGACTTCAATATTAATTCAGTTTTATTTAATCAGGTAATTGTCTTATGAAATTAGTAACTGGAGAGAGTTCCCAAGTGATACATCTCTGATGGCAGAATTAGATCTGTGGCATACATACTTTTTTTTTTTTTTTTCCCCCTAGAAATTTGTTGTAGAATAGCTTTTGACTGACTTCAGAGTAGTCTTACAAAGATAAACTATTGGTGAGAGAAATTATGGGTGATTGAATTAGTCTGGTATGCAAGGTCACTTCCCATCTTTTCCACATACGTTGTGTGTCACCTTGAGCAGGCAGTTGATCGGGGGATAAAAAATGGCCCTAATAATGGATGTATTGGTGGGATTCACTTTTTAACTATCAGTTTTTATAGGGTCCTTACAGAAGCCCAAGATGGATGGAAAATTAACAGCTTATTATTTTTTAATAATCTGCCATGTAATTTTTAATTGCCTGATGTGTAACAAGACTAACAGTAAAGAGAATCCCATTTTAGAAGCTGTTTATAGACAAATCCTGTGGCATGCAAATGTTTCTGACGGTGCTTGAGAGCAGCAATAGATTTGCTCGGTTTTGATCAGAGCTCTGTATTTGTATGTTTGAAAGCTGGAGATTATATTTCTAGTAGCCTACAGATGGAGGCACATGATTGATTCAAATCAACAATAAATTCTTTTAAATCTTGAGCTTATAGAATTAACCACATTAAATCTATTCTGAAGAAACAATTCACTGTGTGAGGTAGGACGTGATTGCAGCTTTTGTAACAACCCTTTCAGTGTGGTGGTAATGCTACAGTTTTTTTCAGCGTTGCTGCATCTGCGTTTGTCCTTTTGCATTAGAAGCAATGCTGAATTTCACATGAGTGAAAACTTGATGTGGAAGACCCTTAGCCACCTGTTTCTTTTATACTTAAGATTTTAATGGGCTAGTCCTTCAGAGTTATTCTTTTCTTTTGAGCAAATGGCATCCTTCAGTAGCGAAGATGCATTTCAAGATTCGGCAGCCCTCTCCCTAAACGATTTAGAAAACCTGCACAGCATCCGCAGCCGTTCGGCAAGTTTCAGCAGCACAGGGTCCAGTGGCCGCTTGCAGCTCCGTCAACGAGTAGCCCAGCTTATGGCTTGTGTAGAGGACATCAGCTCGGATGATGAAATTCATGAAGAAGTGTCTCGCACTCTAGATGAAGCTTTCCTTATCTGGGGAAAAAAGCTGAAGGATAAGTGGCAAGAATTCAGGTTTTGTTCCCTCCAGTTGCTTGGTTTTATGTTGTTGGGTTTGGGGTTTTTATAATGCTAGCTAATAAATAAATTTCTGATTCATGAAGAGACAGAAAATCTTTGTTTTCTGTAGATAGAAATTCTGTGGGGAAATTAGATGCTCTTAGGGTTGGTTACCTGTTCACGTTTCAATTTTATCATTGTTTTTGTGTGATTTTTGTTTGTAGACTACACTTAGTTACCTGGAACGTGGGCACAGCTTCTCCACCTCCTGATGTCACTAGTTTACTTCAGCTCAATTCACTGGGCCCAACTATGGATATGTATGTTATAGGGTAAGTATGTTAGAGAACTTGCTTTGTAAGTTTATTGCAAAACTGCTAGGTCTCAACAGCTTACTGTGTTACAGGAGGGCTGTGCTGTGTGAATCACTGCCTAGGAGGGGATTTAACATTATTGTTAACAGAAGATGAAAACTAGACTTAGTGATACAGAACAGAGATAAAGTATAGCAATAGAATCTTCTTTCTGCTGTTGTTTTGTGACAAAATACAGAGTATCTTTTTTCTAAACACACAGTAAGATTTGGCTGCTGTTTTCTTTGTTGGCACATAGAGGTATATTCATTTTGATATGAAAGTTATCCAAAATCAGTGTGTTTTAAAGAAATCAGTGCGAGCTTATTAGGCACAAGCTGCCATCGTGTTTTCCAAACTGTCTTGAAATTTTAAAAACCTGACAGGTTATTTGTCATAACATAGCTTGAGTCTAGCATTGTCTTAAACTCTGTCTTCAGGTATGTAAACTCCTTTAACTTTGCTTTTCTCAGTGTTACATGTGTTAGACCTGTGGATGGGTTAAACTGCTTGTAAATGGGAAACTGAACAGCAAGAAATTTCTGACTTGCACTGAGAGAGGTCTGTTAGGATGTTGCAGTCTGTGTTCTGAAAAGGTTATATGAATTCAGTCAAAACCAGGTGATACAGTGTGAGTAATCTTGATGTATTCAGCTTACAGGAGGTGAACTCAAGAATCACTAATTTTCTGTCTGACTTGGCATTTGATGATCCATGGAGCATTTTTTTCATGACTGTATTGTCTCCATTGGGATATATCAAGGTAATTGTTTACATCTCTTAAGTGTCACAGCAGTAAAGGGAAATGTCTTGCCCAACTCTGTTGAGATTTTTTTTTCCCCTTCAGCCTCTCCATAAAAGATAAGTCGATGGTATTTTTTACAGTTGTCAGTCACTGCCATAAGTACATGTATGTTAGAAGTGATTCTTCATCATACTTGCGTTTTCCTGGTTTGTTGATAAAGGCAATTTTAATTTTTCTATATTAATAATAACTTCCTTAATTTTAGCAGTAAAAATTGGACATAGAATTTTTCATTTCTTGTTTGAAATAGTTGGGCAGTTTTGATGCTTTTGCAGCTTAGATGGCAAACAGCAAGAAGTTGTTTGGATATACTGGCAATGGCCTAAGTGCTGCAGAACCATGTGATGAATAGAAGAACACTCCTGTCGTATTACTGTCATAATAAAAATATGTTCTCAAGGAACAGAGTAACGAAGGTTATTTAAAATGGATTGTGATGTAAACTTACACTCAACAGCTTATTTCTTGTGGCCACAATATCTCTATCTCTCTCTTGTTTGTAGAAAATTTTTTTGCTCTGTGCAATATTGGGGAACTGTATTGTGATGCTTCTAATGTAGTCTGCTTAAGTACCTGCTTTCACTATAAATATCTCGAGCAATGGCAGTGATTGTCGTTCAGATTGGTAAGGTTTCTTTTTTTTTTTTTTAAACTTGTTTGGAGGTGAAAATAAATTGCATATATGTAAACCAGAATTTTACTGGGTATATATATTTTTCTGAGGACTTTGGTTTTGATTGAAGACCTAGAACATTGTATGGTTTTTGAAACTACAAGATTTTCGGTAATACCTGGGGCATAAGATCAGCTAAAGTACTAGCTATTTTAATAATGCAAACAGTAAACCTAGGAGGATATCCTGAATTTCTCTAATAGAGAGATATTAAAATCCTTTTCTGAACAAAGCATTATTTCAGGGTGATTTTTCTGAGATTATTGTGTTATCTGTATGCTAATCAGACTTAGTAGTTGTGCCATTCTTTTAACTGTAATTAAACAAAACAAAGGACTCATTGGGAATTATAAAAAGGAAAAAAACATTGTTCATTCTAGTGTAAGTCTTTGCTGATAAACATTCAAAATCTGGCTGTGGGCTGACGTTCAGGTCCTGTATACAGACAGTTAAAAAGAATTCCTAATCACATGCATGGTTGATTTTGAATTCTAATTTATAAATGTGGCACTTCGGACACAGTAATGAATGGATGCTGCCACCTAATGGATTTCAGCAGGACTTGATTAGCTCTAATAATAAGAGGGCACTGTCAGGCCAGGTCAAAATCAAAACAAGCAGTGAAGAGAGCTTATGCTAGGATTTGGCTGGGGAGGAGAGGAACAGTTACCCCTTCCTTGCTGACCTGTGACAAGGTTGGGTGTAGAGGGGTAGTTGTCATCCTTGGGGCATTCTGTCCCTTCAATAACAGGGTCCATTTTCAGAGTGTTACATTAGTTGGAGTCAGTCAATTCTTTCACCATAAACGGAATCACGTCCCCTCTATGAAAGGTCTTTGCTTGAGTTAGCACTACATATTGGTGGGACTAGTGCTAGTTCCAGCGGAGGAGGGATCCATTGTGTTTTGATGTTCAAGACCTACAGAGAGAAGAGGTTTCACGTGGATCTCGAGAAATGTCTGGGGACTGGCCCACAGCAGAGTGAAACGTAGCAAATAGTAAAGGGACTGAAAGATCTTGGTATCTCATGAATAATATAATTATGGAAAGGAGAATACTGGTTACACCAAATGTCTGATCAGAAAACAAATATTTATGCATCAACTAATAATTGAGATCCATCATCTCAGTACATTGCTTAGTACCGTGTTGGGCTCAAGAATAATGAAACCTTTAACATATATTCTGAAATCATTGTGTAGATGTGGAGGTAAAGAAAGAAGGAATTCTGTTTTAAATTTTGGGCTGAGTTCATAAATTTTTAATGAAGAACGTCTTTCTTTCCACACGCACAAAAAAACCCCAACCCAAACCACAAAAAAAACCCCAGCATCTTAAAGCTTAAACAGTGTTTTACGTGCTCCCTAGGTGTTTTTGCTTTGGAAGGGTTTGGTAAATCAGTTTTTACAGATATTGCAGGCAAGAGTTACTACTGTTTGCAGATCATTGTTTTTGCTAATGCCTAGGGGTAACTGCTGTGCTTTTTAGGCATTTTAATGACATTTAGAATCATTAGTTACATGCTGAAGGATGTTACAGTTTGAAAAACTTGCTCCTGTTGGAGGACTTGTAGGTGTTTGCTATTAAGATTATAGGTGAGAAATCAAGGATTTGGTTCTTCATGAACAGGATGCTTAAAGGTAGAAGCAAGAGGCTGGTGAGGCAGAGGAAAGGTCTTTAAAGGTGTTTGGGCAAATACACGTGTTTTGAGGTCAACTTCATATTGGTAAGGTGGTACGACTCAATGAGTTGAGAGGTTCATCAAAATTGTTTATAAGCAAGTCTACTGTAAGAATATATTCTTTACAACACTGAAATATGTTTGCATTTACTGTACCACAATATTGAAGCCAGGCTTGGTGAGGGAATTGCATGACTTCTGCTATGATATTCTTCACCTAAAAGCTCCTATGAAGTAGACCCAAGGAATTCCTAATACCTCCCTGGAAATGACCATGCCCTCTTTTGTATCTCTTCCAGCTTTCCTCCGTTCGCATGCAGGGGTTACTACTTCTGGTCTTTGTGAAGCATGTCCACCTTCCCTTCATACGGGACGTTCATACCCACTACATACGCACAGGCCTGTATGGATACTGGGTAAGGAAGTATCCGAGACGTGGTCGCCTTGGTTACTTCTGCTTATGGTGGCATATGCCTCTGAATGGTTTCGTGGTGGGAGAGAGGATATATGGTTTACTTAAAAATTAATAAACTAAGAAGCAGTGAGACTCACTTGTTTGAACCTGCTGTGCAAGTGCGCAGCACAGACCATAATTTTACCAGTTTATTAGGTGATATACAACAACTTATGTAGGAAAAAATTGTATTCATTTAAATCTAAATGGCAAGATTTAAAAATTTATAGGTGGTGTTAATAGTTACGTTTGCAGGTGTTGACTGTAGTTTCAGAGAATGTTGTTCATCTTCCATACCAGGGGAACAAAGGAGGAGTCACCGTTCGCATGTCTCTCTATGGTCACACAATTTGTTTCATGAACTGCCACTTGCCAGCTCACATGGAGAATACAGAGCAGCGATTGGACGACTTTGAGAAAATTCTGGAAATGCAGTTTGAAGGAGAGGGTATTCCAAGTACCTTGGATCATGAGTGAGTTGTTCAGACCCTATTCTGTCTGTATTGTTTTTATCTGTTATATGGTAAACCCGTGCAACGAGGAGTGTGGAATTTGGAGTTTTCATCCATCGTTTTTATTTTAAATGTCTTTTTTTTCAGTCTTGACCCTGAATCCTGGGAGGAAAAGATAACCTGAAGGCTGGAGGTGTATTTTGCAAGACTGTTCTCTTCCAGCCTCAAATTACATTAAATTTGTTAGTGTATGTACTACGTATGTTCTGTACTGGAGAGTCCATTTGTACCAAAAATCCTTTAGATAGTATTAAATGTTTATCTTCCTCGCTTTTTTTGAGGATGTTTGTGTTACGTTTCGGGCTGGTTTTATTCCTGTTGAAATTTTAGAATCTGGCTGAAGGCTTCTCAGCCTTTAAAACCTTGACTGATGATTTCTGTAGATTTGTATGAATTACACTCCGCTCAGGTGTCTCACCAAAAAAACCCAAGCCAAAACAAACCTGATTTGAGCCACTAATTGAGCTTTTGTTCCTTAATTCTGCAGAAATTATTTGTATCTTCTGTTGTTTTCATGTGCTGGAGTCTAAAGATGGTAGTAGAACCATTTAAAACAGGGTTCAGAGAAACATTTTTGTTTGGTTGGGTTTTTTTATACCCATAAAACTGCCAGGACAGATAAATCTGGAATGGATATGTAATATCACTTTACTTATTAATGAGTTAATTAAAATTAGGTAAAAATATATGACACATGAGTTTCAAAATCGTTACTTTTCCTACCTTAGTATAAGTGTTTGATACTCAAATTGAATGTGTTCTCATTTTCTTGACTGTGTGCATGGGTGTCTACCAAATCCTCTACTGTCATCTTCTAAAAAGAAATTACAAATGGGATTAAAATAAAAGTTTTGTTTCCGTAAGATCAAGTTTGGTATATCCACCCCTGAACAAAACGTTGAAAGTAGGGATTTTCAAAGGGAAGTTAATTTACTTGAAAAAAACAGTTTTCCTGGTGTTTATAACATTGCTAATAACACAGTGCAGTGCTTCGGAAGAATAACTCTCTTTCCTAATAACTGTAGAACACCCAGGGTGTATCCCTGCTTTCCCAAGGCACTAAACCAGAGCTCTGAGTTAGTGGATTTAATATAATCAGCTGGTGTATAGGTCATGATTTTGTGAATTATTTTACCTACTGTTAAAATTTAATTCTAAATCTGTCTCTAATAGAGATGTAAGTCATTAGGAGACTCGAGAGAAGCTAATACCCAGGCAGTAATGAGCAAATGGCAAGAATGTGAGGAACTTAATTTACTATTTCAATTTCTTTAATTTTTTTGTTTAGCAGCAGGTTATCCCTGTGTAAGCTTATCTATAACTACTTAATGTTAGTGTTTAAGATGCTTAGATTAGGTGCTCTAATCACTTATATTACTTAATTACCGTAATGGCTTATATTCTATTGAATTCTTCCCTCGTGTTAATGGAGTTGTATAAATCTTCTTTGGTTTTTTTTCTTTTTCTTTTCCTTTTTTTTTTTTTTCCCTCTAAGTGTTCTCTTCTGGTTTGGAGATCTAAACTTCCGGATAGCAGATTATGGTATACATTTTGTCCGAGAATCAATAAATAACAAGCGTTACAACCTGCTGTGGGAAAAGGACCAGGTATGTTGTCTTAATCTGTTTGGGAGGTTTCTTTGTTTGTTTTATTTTGTTTTTAATGCATTCAAACACAACACGGTAGTTAACATTAGAAACATAGTTTCTAATTTCTATTAAAGAACACAAATTCAGAGTAGTCATGAGGTGGAACAGCTCTAGCTGTTTGCTGTGTCGCTTCTCAGTCAGAAGCCCCAGTGAATTGCAAAAATTTTCTGCTTTTATTTAGTTTCTTACTCTTTTGCAATGCTCGTGTTTGACCAAAGCTTTCTTTGAACTTCATGGCTTGTGAATTGCTCTGCATCTTCATTTTTCCTCCATATTTCTTCTCCCAAGAATTACTTTTAAGAGAAGCTTATTCTGGAATTTGTTTTGAGTAGAACTCCTACAAAACTTTCAAACAGATCATGTCAAGAGTCCTGGTAGTAACAAAGAGGCAGTTCTGAACTTACCTTTCCAAATATATTGTATGACTGAGATGTTGAATTCTTCTTGGAAGATGCTTTCTCAGCTCCTTTCCCAACTGCCCTTTAAGCTCTGATTTTTAAACATAATCTTTAAAACTTTTTATTTCTGCAGTTAAATATGGCAAAAAAGAAGGAAGCATTTCTTCAGGATTTCATAGAGGGTCCTCTGCAGTTTAAACCCACCTACAAGTTTGACCTTTATTCGGATGTATATGATACAAGGTAAAAGCATAATAAGATGAGTTTAGGCATGTGGAATATGAGACTGAATGTGGTGCTTGACTAAATGTTACTTTAGTAAGCAAACCTGAATTTCCTGAATGTACTAGTTAACTGGGGCTATTGAGCTATTTATTCTGTTAAGCTCGTTCAGGGATCAAATCTGAATAAATGAATATCTCTGGCTGAAGAAGCCTGAGCCTGCTGATTGCATGAGAGAAGTAGTGAAACAGCCCGGCTTTCTTTTTGGAAAGGCTAGATTAACAGAACAAACCAGGGCTTGTTTAAGCCCCTTCTTTTTTCTTCTTTAATGCTAAACGTGCCCATTGGTTGTCAGCAATGAGCAAAAGGAAAAGAGTAGTTGTCTGCAATTTTTGTTTTCCTTCTCTATTTAAGCATTTCATTTGATACTGCTGGTATTTGAAAATAAATGTTAATGTGTCTTAATTTGAAAATGGAGTAGTTTCCAAACTTTTGTTCTGACGCTAAAGTTTGTTGTTAAGTATTAGTCTTATGTTTCAACAGAAGAATAAGTTCCTGTCCGAACAGGGGTTTTGTACTGATCTTTTTCTTTACTTCCAGAGAGCGGAAGTCCCTGTTTTGGTTTAAGTAAGAAGAGAACTTTCTGGATTTCATAGATTTGTAAATATTTCAGAATCAAAACAATGCTCCTTCCCGAGCTTTTGATTTGATTTCTGTGAAATATTTGAAAATCAGATGACAGCTGATTTTCTTCAGGGATTTTCTGAACCTGTCTGAAAGCTGTAGTGTTATCTACTCTGCTGCTGCTGCACTTAATATTGGAAGTTTATTCATTTGGATCCAAAGAAATTGTGCTCCCTAATGGAGTGTGAAGAGATACAAGGGGACCAGCAGTAAATCCAGTTAACAAAAAATACTTACAGTAATCCAAACCTAGACATTTTAAGAATGATTCATAGCCTGATAGTCTGTATTGACTCATTTAAAGAACAAAAAGTATGCTTATGCATACTGTGTGCATTCTGCTGCTGTTAAAGCTAGCAGACATATTGTGGTCGGATGGGTGATCAGAAGACCTCAAGGCAAGCACCCTTGAAAAGCATGCTTTATATGAAGCACACAGTATTTTGTTACCCTTGATACTTTTTCAGTGTGGATTTTGAGGTTTTCTTTTCCATCTAAAATGCTGTTTTCTGCAAAATAGTGTATTAACTTAAGCTGTTCTTTTGGTATTTTCTTGCACAGCAGAGCAGACATATGGCAGCTCATAAAGGTTTCTGTCGGTTTATATAATTAGTAGAGTAAGTGGGATATGGCCCCTTAGTCATTTAAAGTCTTTCCACCTTATTAAAGGTGAGTCAGACTTGTATATGGGAAGGGGTAAAATAAAAGTATGTTGAATATTGAATTAAATGGCATTTCCAGATTATGATGATTTTGATATTCAGAGTTATTAAACTGACAGTTTTCCTTACGCATCCTGCTCATTAACTTTTATAATTCAATCCAGTCCATTCTAATTCCTCTTCCATAGGGTATGATCTTTTCTCCATTTCAATTTGAAGTGATACATCCATACAGAGAGTTGCTGTTAAGTCTTCTTCCCACTACAGAGAGAACCACGAAAGGCTCATGTCTTCTGTTGTTATTGATATGGTATAAAAGGAAACTCTGAATTTGATTACAGTTTAATGTATAGCACAGTTGCAGGTTGCAGGCACAAATTTCTTGATTACAGAATTTTTAAAGTCTTTTTTATATGAGACAGCAATAGCTTGCAAACTTGAAATGCAGGCTAGTACGAGTGAGAGCAACTTTAAATATAGCATTGTTTTGTTGCCTGTGATTAGTGTAAGCTACCTAGGTTTGTCTGGTTTTTGTTGTTAAACTTGTTCTCAAATGTTTTGAGTAATTTCAAACATCGTTCAGACTCTTCCTACATCTCCCTTAAGTTTATGCCCCTTTTCCCAGAATAACAATACATTTGAAGCTTGGGGCAGTTTTTATATTATCTCAATGTTCTTGCATGTTTTTATGGAGTGTTTTAGGAGAAAGTATCATTTCCTGTATGAAGCCAACTAACCCATTGAAATGCCCTTCTCCCCTTCATTTTACTCCTCTTTCAGAAACCTATGAAACTTATCTGTGGTAAATGGAGTTGATTTCAAATTAAGGAAACCTTGGTTGTAAAGCATATTGAACAGAGCTGTAAAATGAAGCTTGGATGTGATTGCCTTCTTTTATTAATACGTATCTGACAGTCTTCCAGCTTTGAGTAGATTCTGCGCAGTATTGCACGGTATTCTTAGCTTTTGGCAACTGTTCTTCATTTCACTTTTATCTTACACTTTTGCAGTGAGAAGAAAAGAAAGCCAGCATGGACCGATAGAATTCTTTGGAGGGTGAAAAATCTCTGCCAGCACGCATCAAAAGAAAGCGAATTCTCTGAAGAAGAACAGACAATTTCTGTTACTTTGAATAACTACATCAGTCACATGAGCTATGGCATCAGCGATCACAAACCTGTTACGGGAACTTTTGGGCTTGAGGTGCTGTCCCAGTTATGTTGTTGAGAAAAAGTTTGTTTTACTAAGTCTTGCCTTACAGAAGCTGGTTTTCTAAACTTTGTAAGTCATAATCTCCGTTTCATTCTGATTATAGTGAAGGCAGCAAATTGCTTCCAGGTTATTTCCATTCAGTTAAGAGTACCACAGCTGGTGTGGCAGAGAATAACTTGAATATCTGAAAGAATGACAAATTTGACTCACGTAAAATTCTATTCTTTTGTCTAGTTGAAGCCTCTTCTATTGGATCCTTTGGTCACGCTGAGTCCTGAGGGTGAGTGGAGCGCGGAACATGATGTTCTAATCCGCTATTCTGCAGTACCTGAATTCCCAAGCAGTGCTTGGGACTGGATTGGGCTCTTCAAGGTAATGTTACCGCATCGTGGCTCTTTAATGAAGATGGTGAATATGACTGGAGGAGGTAGTTGATAGTCTTCTGTCACAGGACATTGTGATTCTTGCTAGTGCAAAAGTCTCTGAAATAGTCGTGTGTCCCTGATTGCTGTTAGTCTCTGTATGCTGACATTTTAGTTGCATAGCATGTGAGCTTTTCTGCACCCTTTAAATTATCTGCTAAGTAAAATGGTTCAGAAGCTGTCCAAAGGAATTGTCCTCCCCTAATGCCTGCAGTTCAAAAGCTTTATACAGCAAAGAAAGAGCAAAAATAAAAGAAAATCAGTGGAAGGGGGAGAGAACAGAGCAGTCGCACTCTCTCAGAAACAAAAGACTTGTGCATCCCCCCAAAATATTTTGATCCTAAAAATGAAGTATTTTAATTGCTTCAGTGAAATAGTAAAAATCTCTCTCATGACTTTGGGTTTTCCATGTGGTATGTTTTTTGTTTCCTTCAGAAGGCTGATGGTTTTCATCTTCCTTTGCAGGTGTCTTTCAGGCATGTGAATGACTATGTTACTTATGCTTGGGTAGAAGATGATGAAATTTCTTCTAACAAAGACAGTAAACAAGTAAGCCAGTTGTATTGCTTTGTAATGTAGTATCCCATAGCTGAGCGTTCAAGGTCTGTTTGTTCCATATCCCCTTCCTCTTCCAGGTTCTGTATCCTCTTTTCCCCCTCCTCCTAATTCTTATTATTTTTCAGGTAGTCTAGCATACCTTCTCAGGTGTAATCATAATGCTTAAGAGAACTGATGAAAAGGCAGTTTATTTCTGTAGTGACTTTTCATTGTGTTAAAAACTACTTTCATTTTGTATTTTGGTCCATTTCTGCCACTGAAATAAGTAACCGACCACTTTTCCAGCTGATTGTCAAATTGCTCAATGTATCCTAAATATTTATTATGTGATTTTCGTTACAGTTGTCAATACCTAATGTTACTAACACAGTTAGTTTCAGGTGTCTAATACAGCTACAGATTAGGGTTTCTTAGACTTTTCTTCATTTTGGCTATTGAGTGATTTGGTCCCTCTTTAAAAAACTGCTGTCTGTTACAGAGCTGTCTAGTAGTGATTACCTAAGGTGATTTCAAACAAATAAACAAAGCTTATTTTGAATACAAATTACCTGTTCGCAAAGGTATTTATGTGAACAAATGGAAATTCAGATTTAATTTTGGAGACTCAGTGAGCGCAAAGATAGATGAGATTTCCCAGACAGCAATGGAACGCAGTTATTTCTTGTTAGAGGTTTTGTAATTTAGCATCAGGTTTACAACAAGAGCCCAAATTGTATTGTTATCAACATTCTGAATCTCAAAATTTCTCTGATATCATGGTTTCCTATCACTAAGCTTAGAAATTTAAACACTATGATCGCTGTTTTAGCAGGATACTGTGGGCTGCAGTTCAGAAACCAAGGGTCTTCAGGGAATAGTACAAAACCGAGGTGGTGGGTTGGTTCTGCTGTGCCATGTTGCAGCTTATTGCCACCAGGAGGCAGGTCATCTCCCTCCTTGCTGCTTGTGTGGCCTTACCCCTTCCCTTACAGCAACTCTGGGTTTCTTCTCACTTCTTGCTGAACCGAGTCAGCTTGATAACATGGTGAAGGATATTCGCTTTTCCTCCCTGACTTAGTTTTCGGATGGTTTCATGAGTTGTGTCTGTCCTTATCCTTTTTAGCTTACGTTTAAAAACTTATAAATAATAAATACTGATTTTTATGTTGTCCTGAGTGGCAGGGACTTCTTTTTTTGTCAGCTGCTCTCTCTGTGGAAAATGTCCATTGCTTGTTCTTATACTTGTTGACAGGTTTACATGAGTGCTGCAGAAATACCTGATATGGGAGGAGAATTTTTGCTTGGTTATTACAGCAATAATTTGCAGTCAATAGTTGGTATCAGCCAGCCTTTTCAGGTAATATATTTGAAAGCTTTGATTAACATTGATGTGATTTTTATTTCTTTTGCTTTCATGTGTGTCTGAACATAGGTGTGTACAGCTGTGTTAATCCTGGGGGAGGTGGCAGCAGAAATAATTGCAAAAAAGATAGGTACTGGATAACATCCTGTAAAAGAATTTGCTGATGTGCTAAAAGTCTCTGAGTAGCTATTCTGGCAACATGTTGTTGTAAAGACATAAGACAGGTTTCTTTCTCTCAGCTTTCGTTTTTGGAATTTCGGGCTCTGTCAGTTAGGTCTCTAGTTTCTGTAAAGATGAGAAGTCAAATCAACTTAAATGCTGCCAAGTTTCTGATAGGTTGTAAGTTAACTCTTTGTGTTCCATTCTGTGGTAGATTTGCACAGAAATGCTGCCTGTAATTTAGTCACTTGAATTTGGGAAAGACAGGGCAGCTGCAACTCAAGTTATTTGTTTAACCAGCTGCTTCATTTAATTTCTGAAAGGATGACAACCTGCACAGACTAGATGAAGTGACTGAGCATTGCTTCTTCTACAAAAGCATTTTTTGTCAGAATAATTTTGTTTGTTCCTAATTTTCCATGCTGTCATGGCTGTGCTAATGTGTTGTAGAATGGTTAAAATGGAAGTTCTGCATTGTTGCTGGATGAAGGGTTCTACAAGGCTGTGAGACTCCATTACCTTAGGGGATACAGTAATGAAAGTCACTGGGCTGGCTGGTGTATCTCAGTGATACTGCTCATATTTTTCTTTCTATATTGGTGAGAAACATTGCAGAGCCCAGTATTTCAGTTGTCTCTGAGCAAGATCTACCACAAACTCTGCAGGATGATTGTCAGCTGTATGTGGATACAACACACCATATACCTTTTTTTTGCATGACAATGTGTTGGTATCAGTTTAGTGGTTTTTTACTAGATTTTTTTTTTTTTTTAAATCTTATAATTGCTGCATAGATGTGTCACTTCTAATTTTCTCAGTTTCTAGCAAGTATGTAAGACAACTTTATATAATGGTATATTGATAGTATAGAGCAACACGGTGTTTCTGAATGTGTTAATTTGTTAACTACTGTCTGTCTTCTAGATTCAACCTAACAGAACGTTAATGGACAAGGATCTGACACAGGAAGAGAACAGTTGGATGCAGAAACCTGACAATCTGGAATCGCATGATGAATTCTGAAGGCAGAAAGGGCATTTAGTGGTCCTGATTCAGGAGTCAGATGAGTCTTTATGTCTTAGTGATTATAAGCTTTTTACTCTTAGAAGATGGAGTAAGACAGTGCAAGTAAGACAGGTAGGATTGTTCAGAAACTTTGTAAGCTCATAGAAGATGATAATTTATTGTGGAAACAGATATTTTTATTGTTACGCTCTTGCACTGGATGAGAACTGTAAAAATAGCACCTAATGAATGCTGTATGTTTTAAGATGACAAACATTTCTAATACAATGATTTAACCTAAGTAAGCTACGATCTGTAATAGATTTTTAGGCTTGCTCCTTTTTGTAGAGGATATTTTATTTATGATACAATATTTGCTATACTGTAACCACTTAATCATTGATTTCCAAATTTTTAGTTCAAATGAAGTTATTTAAAAAATTATTTATTAGGTACAGCTAGTTAGCTTGTTTTAAAATTTTGTTTGAGTTTCAAATGTAAGCTGATTACCTTTTGGGAAACACATGTGGCAACAAGTCACATGAAAACAAAATCTTTGGAGTGTGTAAATTCTCCTTTGGTGGTAGATCCCTTTTCTTCATGCCTTACTGATAACTCTTTGTAGGATTTTTCCATTCTAATTTCTCCAATTTTTTTGAGATACATTTATCAAAACACACTTTTCCTGATCTGATTTTTTTTTTTTAATTCTTCTTTTATAAAAGAATTTAGTAATTTGCCTATTGCATTTCTCCCTCTGATTTAAGAAAGTAAAATGAAGCCACTTTTATACTAGTCCCTGGCTCAGAGTTAACCGGGATCCCGCAATTTCTGAAAGAAATTGTTTAAGTTGAGAAATGCTTTAGGGTAGGCGAGCAGACCATAGTTCAGAAAGCACTTCTTGGCAAAGAGCTAATGCTCATGGTACTAACCCCAATTGTTTCCTGTTGTCATATGGAGTTTAGAAAGCTAAAGCCATATTTAAATACTTCCCTGGTACCATCCTGCCATATAATTGCTACACTTACTGTAGAGACGATGGGAATTATAAATGGGGAATTTCAGTGGAACAAGTTCTTTCCTATGGCATAATCTGTGCTACCAAAATTGTTAATCTCTACAATTAATAGCAATCGGTCTGCAAAATTTCTGTTTTTCTAGAGGTGCTTAGACCTTAGTGTGTCCTGTGCACTTGAGGGTGGAGATGGAATAAGAAAGGTCATGTACCTTAAAAAACCTGAAAGGTAGTTAGCTTCAGAAATTATTTTTGTTTCTTGATGAGGAAATGGAGATGTTTGGAAAGGATTGGAAGAGGCACCAATATTCCACAGAATCTTAGACTGCAGTGCTGGAAAAGAGCACTTGTGAGTCTCCCATGTTCTAGATACACAGCTTCGAGCTACCAGGGTGGATGGTAAGTAAAATTAGTTACTCATCACTGTCATGTTGGTAACGGATGGAAAAGAGAAAATTCGGTTCAAGTGGAAGAGCAAAGTAAAGGATGTTGGTGTGTTTATGTTAGAATATTGCTTCAGAACTGAATGGATTCCTTTTTGCTTTTTTTCTCAAAGCCTTATTTTTTTCAGGATTCTTTTGAGATAGAAGGTCAACACTTTAATATGACATTTGTTTTGCAATTACTTGCTTATACCATTCACTATATAAAATCTTCTGCATTCTGGGTGTCTTTGTATACTGTGGAAACTATAAAATAGGTTAACTGGTTAGACAGTTGCAGTGTGGGGTTTGAGAACACTTAGCCTCTCTAAATTTTAGTTGTATCTCAGCTTAATGTTTGGTGTTGGAACTATTTCCAGTTGTAAGTAGTGAGGGCAGGTTCAGAGGATGCTGTGTTCATTGCATGGATTAAAACTGCCTTGAGGTTTAAAGTTTGTACATTCCTATTACATTTTGGAACAATATTAGAAACAGTTTTCACATTTGTGCCGGTCTTACAAGAATTTGTTTTGCACTAAATCTTTCAGATATGTGACTTCTCATGGCAACTAGGGCATCAGACAAATCCCTATCGAATTGCAAAGAACTTTTGCAGTTCCCGAGTTGTACTCTTTCTGATTTTACTTGTGTAACTGTATCACCGTACTCTGTGCAAGGAGATTCTGTGGAGAACTCAAAGAACAGTGGTCTTTGAATTCCAGACCACAGCTGGCAATTTTTTGTGGACCAAGATCCAGTTTCTTCTAATCAGGGTGCATCTGCTGTTCATGAGCAGCTCAGAGGGGGAGCCACACAGCCGCTTTCCATGGGCAAGAAACTCAAGATCCTTAATGTTGTATGAGAGCTGATAACCCTCTCAATCACTGGACATAGAAGCTGCATTTTGTAAACTTATCCTTTGAACCACAGGACTTCACTGAAAATGCCCACGGCAGCTGTGATTGAATCTGCTTGTGTGTTAGTAGGATGCTGCACAGAACTGTATACTTCTTTCTTAAGTATTATGCACACAGTAGCACTTTTGTTTACTACTGTTACCTATGGTAGCTTTTCAAACTATTCCATGACCTGTAATGATACAATTTCTGATGAAATTTATCTTTCTTAAAACACCTTTAATTGGATGTTATAATCACTGGAAATGTTTTTATACTCATGTGTTTTCTTTTCATGTACCACTAAAATAAATCCTGGCAGTGAAGTGTTTTATGTGGCCTCTATTGATTTTAGAACGAACACATCGGTTCAGGTGGCGAGGATTAATTCGTGCACGGTAACCTTTCTCCAAGAAACTTTGGTCATGTTTAATACGAAGATACCAACAGTATTTTAGACTGGAAATATATCAGTAATAACATGCAGTAGGACTTCGGACTGCAAAAGAAGGGCAAGGACAAATAACTATTTTTCTTTCAGACAAAGTAGATTCATCTAATATTTTGTTTTTCACTTAAATAAGTCCAGTCTTAAATGGACTTCTGTTTTGGATTTTCTGTCTTCACTCCCCCATTGAGGAGGTTTTGATATTTTCCTTGTAAAAATGCTGTGGCCACTTAAATTGCTTTCTTAATTTTTAAGAACGAGTTCTTCAAAATTCACTTTTTCACAGTGAATTTTTCACAGTATGATTTGTCCTTTTTGTCTTTGTGAAAAATCTGCTGCATTGTACATTGTATTTCAAATTTTCTATGTTTTAATATAAATTTGCTATCAAATAATTTCAACCTAAGGGTAACTTTTCATAATTCCCTGCTGTTAGAGAATTTATTTTAAAATAGGAAATAGGTCTACCAAGGAATGTTGTTCAGTATAGCCTTATTTAACTTCCATATATTTCTGATTCCTCGCTAACCTCAGGATGTGCAGTGTATCATTGCACACAGATAGTACAGCTCTGTGTAAACAGGAAATATTTCTAAGATGTCTTGCGTGTTTGTTAGACCCTAAAAATACGTTCTGATAAAAACTATTGTTTCTACTACCACCACTTCCTTCTCTGCTCTTGGGCACTAAGTGACACTCAGATGAACTTGTCTTAATTAATATACTGCAGTGGAAAGGTCAGTCAAACAAAGCTTGAATTAGGTTTTCCTTGAGAGAGGAAATGATACTTTTTTTGAGAACTCTGCATTACTAGCAGGAATATTTCTGATGGCCATATCTGTCCTTGGATATAGGGATTGGCTGTTTGAAAGTGATTGAAATGAAGGAATTTCTTTTGTGATAACAAGATACAGAGATCACAGAAAGTTCCTGGTACTCATCACAGCATGAATACCGATGTTATTTGACCTGATAACTCATGCATTAAGCAGATAATACCCTGATTTCCTTATATCTGTTTTTTCTTTATACCAATCTTGAAAGAGAAAGGAGAAAAAGATATTGTGTAAAGATGGAAGCGTTTGAGGCCAGTTGTCTATATGGCCAGCTTGCTTTCTTTTATCTTTAACTCTCTTTCTTCAGGTGCAAGCGCAAACATTCGTGTTGTGTAGTTCACAGTAGTGCAGTGTAAACTATTCTGTGTGGCTGCTTTGTTCAGCCAAGGCAATGGCACTCACCACCTGATGAATCTCTGCAGGACACATTGAGTTCCTCTGGAAACTGAGCTACTCAGGAGCTACTGAACTTTCTGTCCAATTGCTTCAACTTAAGAAAAGTCACTTATCTGCGTGTGTACATCCCACTTCCCAGTGTTACAGCGGAACTGTCATCTTCCCCTTACAAGGTCTCTGCAATTAAAAGTAAGAACATCTCATGTGCAATCTAGCAAGAGAACCTGCGTGGGAGCTTTTGAAGCACAGGCTGGAAGAATCACTGGAGGAAAACACTGAAGTCAGAGGAAGCGTGACATCTGGGAATGCAAACTGGCAAGAGGAAATGCAGAGGTGTGGGCAAAATTCAGAAAATAAGAATTTACTAGCACCACAAAAAAGAAGAAAAACACAATAGCAGACACTTTAAGCTGTTAACGGTACTGTGTTTGAAACTGGCAGTTATCAAATACAGACATCAGCCCTAGCAGGGAATGTTTCAGCATTGTTTAGCAAATACGAGCTTTATTGTAACTGTGGTTTTAAAGTGTACGCTTGGTCTCAGCAGAGATCACACGCTGTTCCTCTCTTCTATTTTATCTTTTTTTTTTTCCCTTCAGCCTCTTTCTACTTTCTTTATTCTTTTCTTTTTTTCTTCTTGTTCTCACTTATCTGTAGCCCATTTTCAGGAGGTTTTTTTGTACTTAATTCTGGTTTCTGAATTACAGAAATCATTCCAGTTGAACAGCCCTCGTGTTCTAGGCTACTAATCTTTGTAATTTCTCTGTGTAGGAAGGGTAGATAAGATAGGCTGGGTATTGCTCCATATTCCTGAGTAGGGTGGGTTTGTTTGGGGAACTGACGGCGATAGGTTTTTTTTAAAATGTGATAAAATCTCTTTTTCAGTAGAACCCTATATTGGGAAGCAAGTGGTCAAGGAAACAATTGTTGAACTGGAATATTCTTGTCTATAACAGCGAAGGGAAGTATAGGAATAATTCCAGATACAAACTACAGAACAATGACAGGCCATTTCTTTTTCAGTTCCTGAACAGAATGGTGGTCTCTTTATCTGCTCTTGAATGGCCAGATGCTTGTTAATCTCAACATCTAGGTAGTTTTTTTGACAAGAAGTATCATCTGGAATTGGTCTGTAGTGAAGTTGAAAGTTGAAATTTGGCTATTCCAAGAAGATTGAAGGAATTGTCCCCCAACAGCAAGTCTTAAAATATGTGAGATTTAGACTGATCTCTTTTCTACCCAGTCACAGGCAGGATGTCTGCATCTGTTGGGGAGTTTATGGGGGGGGTCATAGGCCTAGTACTGCAGTAATGGATGACATGGCTGTAGTAAAGTGCTATAATTGCACTTAAACCAGTGTTCGCCAGATTATTTTTCTCATATTCATAGTAGGAATTTTTGTGAAGTAATGTGCAAGTTAATTTCCTTTGCATGATTAGTTAACCTACTCAAGGATTCAATTAATAATGATTTCGTTCTGCAGCAATTTGAAGAACTTCCTGTAGTTACCATGGGAGCAATCAGTGTTTTCTATTCCCTTATCTCTAAACCAAGTATTTTGAAGGCAAAGATGAAGAATCTTTTCTACATAAAATCTCTTGGTAGATTTGCAAAGTCTACCGTACGGTTGTTCCGTGCTAATACCTATGAAACGGCATCCGCAGCGACTTGACTTTTCTAAGTCCGCTGGGACTAAAATGGAACATCAACAAAGTTTGCGGCCATAAACACGACCATAAATTCAGGCTTCTTGGAACTGTCTTGACCCATTGTAACTAGTGGAAACTAGTCTTGAACTTAATTGTTGTTTCAGTTCACACCTACACTTAGTATAAATACGGAGGTTCATCTCTTCCTCTCACAACAGGGCTCTGAACCAAAGATTGCAGTTAGTCAAGGTCTTCTCCCAGACCACTCGGGGGGTTCTGCTGCTGCGCTTTGAAATCGGAACTATCCGTAAAGAATAGAGAGATTTACTAACTTACCTCGGAATGATGGAACTGCAGATTGAACTTATTCCTACGGGAGAAATCATCCGCGTGGTTAGTCGCAATGGAGAACGCAAGACTGTAAGCCTGGTTTTTATTGTTCTCTTTTCCCTTCTTGCAGTGTTAGTTACACGATAACCAGTTTAGAAACCGGTGTTCTGAACGGAGAAATGGCTCGTGCAAAAATATGAGGCTTCAGCAAGACTGGTTGGTCATCGGGGTGACTGTAGCCACGTTGCGAACAGTTTTCTCTCACTAGGAGGAGATTGGTAGCAATTAATGTTAAGTGATTGGAAGTTTAGAACATGATTAAAGTGTATTTCCTGGAGAAATGCTTCAGCGTACTAAAGTTAGCGTGACTTGCTGTTGGTGTATCGGCCCAGCCGTATTTATTCTGTCAGAATTCTGGGAGCACTTTTCAACCTACAAAGGAAGGGAAACAGCTTTGAAAAGAGTATTTTGGTCCTCTTCAATATCGATTGTCCACGTTGTCGCTGGATTCATGTCCTGAATGTTACGGGAAGGTTCACACGTCAAAAATCCAGTGGTAGAGGAACATATTAATGGACCATTATTAATATCCTGAGGAACAGCGTATTCTGTTAACTTGTGATTTATTTTTTTTTGACGTGGGGTCAGGATTTGTTTGTAAGCAAATGGAAAATCCATGAGCTGATTATTCCAAGATTCTGTGATTTCTGTTTTGACATGGTAGATAAAAGTAGTTAAGAAAGACACGGTACTTCTGTAAGAATAATTTCAGTTTTCAGTACTTGGAAGGAGTGGCCGCTCTGTGTATTTTGCTTCAGAATATTTCCTAACTAGATTTATAGACTTGCTAATTTAAAAGAGTCTAAAGACAAGGAACTTTTGAAAATCCTCCTTATGTTTAAGTGTACCTAAATGGAGCTGTGAACTGTTTAATAGCTGGTGAGTTCCGGGAGCAGATTGCTCTGGGCAGGGCCGTCTTGTGCTGCAGACACATCTGTGCATGTCGCTGCAGTTTCCTCGCATTGTCTTTCTAGTAAGTAATCTGAAACTCCATCTGAAAATTAGCTGAGACGTTTACTGGGGGGGGGGGGGGATTGCACAATTGTTAGGTAGAGTCATTTTACTTCAGCAAAACCTGAGAGCTCTGCCTTGTGGGAAGAGGAGATAGTGGCAATTCTGGTATTCTTTGGTTTCCAGTAACTGGTCCAGGAACATTAGTGACTTATTTGTAGTGACAGCAGAGGACACTGGCTGGGCTGAATTGTCTTTCCCAGAGGGAACTGTTCCTTTAAACCTTATCCCGAATAGCATGTGCCAGGATCCTGGGGGGAGACATCAGAGAGAGAAAAGCTATTAGTTCAGCTTTCTAAAAAGTTTTAAATACTCATTAACAGTCCATAAAACTGTAATTTGCTACTTTGAGGGCAGCAGCCTGTGTTTGTCAAGTACTGGTGGTGCTGCAGGAGCGGCCGGAGAAAAGGAGTTTCTGATGTCCTGCGCTTAATACAAACAGAAGTTTGTAGTTAAAGACACTTTAAACTGCTGCAGGAATGGAAAGTGCAGAGCTTTACTGTTTCAGCTCCGTGTGTGTTTCAGGCTGGTAGAATTAAATCGTAAGTGGAATTTCCTGTGGATTCTGGCTGGAGTGGCTCTGGCCTGTCACACGTATGTGAGATGAACCAAGCTGTACCTGCCTTCACCCCGGCTTTGGGGAATCGCTCCAGAGCGGCCTTCGAAAGATACGCTTTTGGTGATTCCCACAAAGGGGGGTCGGTGGGGAAGGGGGATGGGGAAATTCTCCCCAGTTTTTGAGGTTTATCGGTTGTGCGCCGGGGGAGACAGGTGCGTCTGTGATTGTGGGCAACGGGAACGCGAACCGGTGTGCCCCGGCGGCTTATCAGCAGGATGCCGCCGTCCCGGACAGTGCAAGCAGTGCCAGCGGGTTCCTGCCTCCGCCACGGGGAGAGAAAGGGGGGGGGGGGGTGTGTGTCCGGTTGCTGCGGGACCCAGCGTCCCCCGCTCCCGGGAGGTGCGGGGGGAACCGGCGGTCGCCGCGTCCCGCCCCGCCGAGCTGACGGCAGGTGAGGGCGGAGGCAGGGCCGCGGCCTCCCCGCCCGCACTCCGCATGCCCGGCGCTCGGACATGCTCACTAGCGGCGCGGCGCGGGCTCCCGTGGGCAGTCGGTGCCGAGGGGCTGCCGGAGCCGCCGCAGGGCCCCGAGCCGCGCGTCCCGGGGGCGCCGAGCGCAGGTGAGCGGAGGCGGCGAGCAAAGGGGGACGGAGGGGCGACCGGCGGGGACGGGCCTCCCCGCAGCCCGAAGAAGCCGGGGGAGGGGGGTGACCGCGGCCGCGATCCCCCGCCCCGTGCTCGCCCAAAAGCGCTGGGGCTCGGCCACATGGCCGCGGGCTGCCGGGAGCACGCTGCCGGCTCCGGGAGGTGCAGGGGGGCTAGCCGGGGGTGGCACCGGCCGGCCGCGGCTTTGGCCGTTCACCCGAAGTCATCGCCCTTCCCGGAAACTCTGAGATTTCCACGGTAGAAACAAATGACCCTTTCAGAGCAGCCGGCATCCCGGAGGAGTCCCTCCACTCCCCTTCCGTAGCGTTCCTAAATACACTCCGGTAGCGCTTCCCTGATTCTGTCCCAAATACAGCGAGCTCTTGCCCGGGACGGGGTGAATCCTGCCGGGACTGGAGTGGGAAAGGTGTGCTTGGGCGTGGGGGCAGGAGAAAGGCTGCTCCTGAGCTGGAACGTGGCCCTGTCACGGCTGAGGTGTCTGGGAGCTCCTGCTTATTCTTCTGCAGAATGGTTTCCTGTACATATCATGCTTTTCTATGTTCTCTAGCTGTTGTGTGCTCCCGGGTGACATGTCCTGGACATCTACTCTGGAATAAATCTTCCTTGTTTGCCAGAGCTTGCACAGGTGCCTAAAAGCACTTAATGAAGAAAACTTTATATTTTCAATCCTCTCTTACACGTGGAGACTTTGTCAAACACTAACTTCCTCTAGCTTAGACCGCAGGTCTGTGTCCCTGCTAAGACTCAAGGGTCCCCATCTGTTGTGCTGCTTTCTGTGCCTGTCTTCCCCTTTTCTGATACGTGATTTATGGAAGGAATCTGACTCTGTGCTGAATGAGTGTCTCATTCTAGTAACTTGAACTTTCTAAGTAAGCTGGCTTGATCTGCATCCTGGTGTTTGGGGGGGATTACAGAATAAAAATGAGTTACAATGCAGAGATTATTCTGTTTTTTATTCTTTCTATGATAGTTGCTTGAGGTGAAAGGTTTCTCCGGAACTGCTTGTAGGTGACAGCTGCCTAGTGTTAGAAAGTGACAAATGAGAAAACTCACTTGTTTGGCGGGACAAGCCATGAACGCAGAACCACATCTTAGAGTAATTGGGAAGAAAGGCGTTCTTCTTTCGTCTCCTTTTTGGAGCAACAGACAATTACCAGCTGTCAGCACCTTTTCAAAACTCTTTCAGAAACTGCCTAAGGCTTACAGAACTGATGAGTTCTTAATTTTTACAATAGGCCCTGGTATGGCAACCGCTGTCGTAACACTTAAAGGTTTTCAGTTTTGATACTGGATATAATCCTGTGTTATAGAGAGAGCCAGAGTAAATATAAATCTTGTCTTCTATTCTGCCTGGCAGCAACCAGTGGTGTGCCAGACTGTACGCATGCTATCCTAATTTATCGTGACATAAAGGATAGATTATTTTTTTTTAAAGGGAAAAAAAAAAGTCCGAATCATAATACACTAAGGGAGTGAGAGATCCCATGTGACTCAGGATCCCAAGTGTGCAATTTCTGGTGTCTTTTGCATAACTAATAGCAAAGAAACTTGTGATTTACGACGCGCCATCAGAATTTATAGTATCTGTAAGACAAAGTATATAAATCCTGACACAATTGTTCAAGCCAGGTAGGAGATGTTTGATTGTTAGTTTGTTTTTAAATTTGATCTAAGCCCACTGGAGGAAGGACTGTAAAAAAAACTGAGGGCCAAGGAAGCTTAATGACAGATCAAATGTGGTGTTTCTTTCTATAAATGAGCTCAAACTCTGTGGAGGCCTTTATGCAAAGGTAAGATAGTCTTAGTCTTGTTCTAGTAGGATTCAGACACTTTGGATTTTTCTATTGTTTGTGGTGTCATGTTGCTTACAGGACCCAGCCTCATTGTGTTGGGAACTGTGTGCTTTCTAGGAACTGTACAAATTCCGCTGCCGCTGTCAAAAGTGGACAGTCTGCACCAAACGCAGGAGACACAAACTGCAGCAGCTGGGCACAGTCACGGAGAAACGTATAAGCTATAGCTCCCGTGCGTCTCAGTCCATCGACCCTGCTTCAGCCGAGCGCTCTCACCTGGCAGATGTGAATCGTTCCAGCATGCAAAATGTTGAGGATTGCTGGGCTGGAGCGCTTTGCCTCCCAGTAACGGGCGAGGACTGTTCACGGGCTGCTTTCAAATAATTAGTGCCTTCTGTAGGACAAATTTATATTTGGGAAAATGCAATGTGTTACTGGCACAAGAAAAGGAGGTGGAGAGAACTGAAAGTACGGCAGATTTTTCTTAAGGACGGTGTGTCCTGCTGCCCTTCGTAAGTGATTCAAATGTAGCTAAATCACTTGTCCTTTCATACAAGCTAAAAAACCATTTATAAAGCTGTATTTGTATGTTTCTAAAATGTTGCTGTGGGAAAAACCATTCGTCTTGTGCTTTGGCTTAACTGTATTGATGACAATCAAATGTGGTTAACTTTTCAGAACTTACCCAAACTAAAACTGAGTAGGCAAAACAAATCGGTCATTTGTTGGGAGCAGTTCCCCAGCTCAGCTTGTTGTGTGAGCACATGAAGGTCTCCACCTGCGCAAAGAATACGATGGCACAGGAGGAAATGCCTGGCATCAGGTAGGGGATTGCTCTGTTGTAGCAGCCGTGCTTTGTACTGGCGTAAAACTATAGCAATTACAGCGTGTTTGTCTTCCGTCAGGGGTTTTGCTGTGTTATATACTGCTTTATAACCAACTCGTGAGTGATGTGGTTGGCTTTGATGAGGATTACTCCTCCTGACTTCGATAGAAGCCATACGTCTAACCGTCTATCAGCTTTTCTAGGGGATGAGGTTTGAATGGCTTGTCTTTCTGTGAGATTGTAATACGGTTATTTTTCTGCCTGGAGGGAGCCACTTCTGCTGTGCCTCTCTTTGGATTGAATGATCTCTCTGCTGGAAAATACCCTGCTCTGTGTTTTGTGCCCTCCCCTGCGTACTTTATTCCTTTTCAATGCATTAGTGGGGTTGGTGGCCAGCTCTTCCCAGAAAGCATTAATAAAGACGTAAGCAAGCAGTGTAAGTAAATGTGAATGGCTAACAAAGTTTCTTATGACAGAAGGTTCTGAGTGGACAATCTCAAGTAATTTGTTGCAACTGAGTCATGTTCTGTGGGGGTGGAAGGTCGTCTATTCCTTAAAGCCCTGCCCTGCATCATTAAATACTCTTCAATACGCTAAGGAGCAGCAGGGCTGGTACCTTTTCTGTTTAATATATATCTTCAGTGTAGACCATGCTATATTAAATTCCTGTACTGGAAGGCGATAAAGGTTAGTATTTAGAACTCCTGTGACATTCATGCATGCATGGATAGCTGTCCCTGGCAGCTTTTTTCCTTTGGGAAAGCACTTGGTCACGTGTGAATGACCAGCTCGCTGTTCTTCGGGGGGACACTTGCAGCCCTTTAACCGGTATGTTGACCGTGGTCCAGCTTGGCCACCGCCCTTCCTGTAATTCAGTTCAGCAGCTGATAATAAATGGCAATAGATTTTTAGCATTTGGCAGTACCTTTGGAGTGCTACAGTGTTTGCCTTCTAGGCAGCAAGGTCCTGGAGCTGGACAATGCAGCTGCCTGCAGTTATTGCGAAGTTCTGTAACCAAACAGGCAATCTAATTGTTGGTGGCAAAGAATGTTATGTCCAAATGTGTTCTGATTTTTGCCAGGAAATGGATAGTCTATGAATGGGACAGCATGGATAGAGGACTTTTTTTTTGTCAAATGGGTTTGATTTTTTTTTATTTATTTTTTTTTTCTGTCTCATAAAAGAGCTTTCTAAAATTGTTGCTAGGTGAAAAGATGCATGCAGACAAAAAGACAGTTACAATGGCCTTCAGCCTGCTGTTTGGATGCAGACTGGTCCTCATAAGCTATAGCTGCTTTAAAAGACTGTGCCTTTAAAGTATGATTTCAGTAATTTCTTTTGGAGGCACATTTCTGCTAAGTAAAAGTTTAACGTGGATGTTTGACTCTCTTTCCTTGTAGCATTCTTGTATCTGACTGGAGATTTCACCCTTACAGTAGGTAATGTAGAGATGTGGTCCTTAATCTTTGAGACAGCGTGTACTCCTAGCTGGAGAACAGCCTTTGTAGTGGTTTTAAGACTTCAGGGAAACCTTTGGGCCTTAGCAGCTGAGGCTGCATTTCATTAGTTAGAGTGATCTGTGGTGCCTTCTGCCAGCTGACAATCACCAGGTGTATTTGTCCATTTTACTAATGAAGAGGAGGATTATTGAAGGAGCTGTAATTCAACTAGAGACCAGTGTTTGTCAGAGGATTGTGGTGAGCTTACAGTTGTATTTTTTTTTTCTTCAGTACCATACACTCGATATTTTACTCAATCGTCTTTACGTCTGTTTTTACCACCTGCTGCCTGGTCTAGATGGCATATCCCTGTCCAAGAAAGAATCATCTGTACTTCAGAGTTATAATGACAAACTGAGAACAGCAAAGAGGGTAAACTCAACGCTCTCACCGTGCTTATTGTTTATGGCTGAAGAGTCCAGTTAAGTCAATGTCCAGCCTTCTCATTATATAATGAGGAGATAGGGATCTGTTTAGCTTTTTAGAAAATTACATTCCACTGAAACAGTATAACTGGAACCGTAGAAGTAGGAGGAAAACTATTTTCCATTCTGAAATATGTCTTTGTGTAGTGCTGCGAGTTGGGTTTTTTAAACTTGCTAACAGTAACTAATAACTTCTACATTATACAGTCCACACTGAGTCATTGTTTACTCAGGGAAATGACTTTCGACAGCCAGACCTGTTCGCTAACTTTAATAACTAAAATATGCAGTTCCACGCGTTATAAGGCAGCACACTATAATCAACATTTTTTAAAAACAAAAACTGACACATATTTGCAACACCACAGAGTGTTGCTAAGTAGTATTTCTGCAGTTCAGGTTTTCATCTACAGCAAAGGCTGATGTGTCCAATGGTGCAGTTTTGAGAAGAGGGAAGATTATTGCACAAAATTATTGTTGGTTTTTTTTTTTTTTTAGAGTTTTATTGAACCTTCCAAATTAGAGACCAGAGAGCCTTGTTCTGTGTCCACACATCTTGTTGTTTTAAATAACAGGTTGTCTTATACTCTTAAAATTTTGGAGTCTGTTCAGAATTGTCTCTTCTGCATCTTGGGAGGGAAAGCCACACCTTTGCACCAGGAAGCCAGGAATTCGATCTCTGACAGAACTGGAACTTAGGCAGCAAAACAGATGTTTCTTTTGCCTTCTCTTAAGCGAGCACTGACGTTCAGTTGCGAGTAGTTTTCTTGCCTTTTCTTGGCTGTTTATCTGTTATTTTGTATTAGCACCTTATCTTCTCACGGATATTACAGGTAGCTTTCCTACCCATCCATTACAACTATTAAGATTATAATAACAACCAGGGTTTGTATATCGGATTGTTTTTTGCTACGGAACAAACAACGCCAAGTGCACACGATGCAATATAATAGAGTTTCTCCATCGGTTTGTTCATGTGGGAATGAAGTGGGGGCAGCTGAGCGTGCCTGACTCGCGTGTGATGGGACAGTGTGGGAAGAATGTTTGGATTGTTAAAATGTAACTTTTGAAGATATTTCAGATCCTTCTTTTGAATTTATGCGTTTCTGAATTTTGTGGTCCGTTCTCTTTCCTTTTCCTTCAGAGCTACTAAGTGCCACGTAATTAGAAAAATATTGCAGCTTGGAAGAGAAGATTCAGAGCAATATGATTACTGGAAAAGCCTAGTAATGTATAATGAAGAACTGCTTTTATATCTGTTGCACCTTCCCAAAAACAACAACCAAAAAAAAAGTACCTATCATGTTTCTAAAGTTAACCAAATGCTGCATTTTGAAGAGTGTATTCAAAAGGTATATTTTTGATTTCTCCTAAAGTCACAAGTTTTTTTGGCCATAATTTTGTTTGAAAATAGAAAGGAAAACTTAAGGTCTCATTTGAAAATGAGGGCAAATATCAAATATGTGACTCCCAAAACTCCCATTTTATTTGTGCATGGATTTGTTGCTCTTAAAGTTGGAGGAGGGAATCAAAAGCAAGTTGTGCAGAGAAGTACAGTGTGTTTCTGTGTGCCTGACTGTAGCACTCTGTGGGAACGCAGACGATTTCTAACTTTAATCTTGCTGATCTTCTGTCCGGAAAGCTCGTGGATAGGAACTGGGAACCATGGAGCCATTAGCAAAGCCACTTAATGGAGCCATTAGCAAAGCAAGAACACCTATTATTTGATTAAACAAGCATGGTGGGGGTTTGCATCATCCCTAAACCTTAGGAAAGCATTGCTCTGAAACTCTGATTTTTTTTTTTTACCATCTCAGATTTTTTTCATGTTTTACTTTTGTAACTCCATTAACACAATTAACTGCACAGTGCTGTGAGAGTCCTGGCAGGATTTGGAGTTACTGAGAGAGCCAGCGTGTTTCCTTGGGCATAAAATCATGGTGTTATGAGCGTAGGATGTCTGGATGGATGCTGACTTGGTTCTGGTCAGCTGGGGTGTAGAAGGAGAAGTCAAAGTGTGGATGCGGGTATCAAGATGAGACACTGTTGGCAGGATAGGGAACTTACACATTCATAACCTTAAGGGGATTTGAATATTTTGTGCTGGCTGAAGGGGTGGGAATCCGAAAGAAATTAGAGGCTGAAAACATGTGGGAGGCCAGAAAGAAAAGTGGAGGCTGGAAAGGCGTAGGACTCTGGAAAGGGGTGGGAAGCCAGAAAGAAAAGTAGAGAATGAAAAGGAGTGGGAGACCAATAAGAAAAGGGGACACCAAAAAGGAGTATGAGGCCAAAATAGTGTGGGAGGTCAGGAAGTAGAGGCCAGGAAGAAGGGTCGGCTGGAAAAGTTTGAAGAGGATGAAAAAGGGTGGGAGGCAGAAAAGTTTGGGAGGCCAAAACAAGCCTGTGTCCCAGATCAGACTTACTTTGCGCTCCTTTTTATCTCTGCATCCTCCTGAAGTAGTGTATCCACAGGCTATTTAGCAGAGCTGAAGAAAATTAAAGCTCAGCTTTATGCAATAACTTAGAGACAAATGCCTGTATCTTGGCTCTTTTATTATTTCAGTTGGTGCTTAGTTTCAGCACTTATAATTTTGGGTTCCATCAGGAAGCATTTCTTTAAATTGTTTGAAATCTTGGCTGTTACAGTAGTACAGCTGAGCAGTAGCACTGTCTGTCAGTTGTGTGTTGGCTGCCTTAAAGTACTATCCTTTAAGATCACCAAGATGTCTCCTCAATCCCTAGAAGCAGCAGTGCTCTCATGACTGTTTATGCAGAGATTGGAGAAAGCTAGAAGCAATTTGGGATAATAGAAGGGATAATTTATGCAATTTTATGAGCTATTTCTAAATCAGGTATGTTAAAGTCCCTAAAACATTTAAGAAAAACTTGTGATGACATAAAGATACGAGCACAATATCTTTTCTTTTTGTCTGATATAATTAAAGAATACATGGGTTGATGGTTATGGGCCATTTCTATATTTGGGTAAAGCTTTCAGACATTATTTGTCTCCAGCATAAACTAATCTGATTTAACTGTGTCCTGATACAAGGAAGAAATATAAAGGAAAGGAGAGCAGTGACCACCTTGAAACCTTCCTCTGCTGCGTTGGAGAGAGCAGGGGGTGCCTGGTGCTGGGAGCCTGCCAGGTGGTGAGTACTGGGAGTGAGGACTTCTGTGTTGCTCTGGCAGTTTGGTCATGAGGGCACCATGTGAAGAGGAAATGTCGCAAGAGATGCGAAGTTCTGTATGCAAAAAACTTGCAGAGCGAAAGGGGGTGTTTGATCTCTCTCTCTTTAAACAAACCTGACCGGTTGCCAAGTATCTGTTTCTGCTCTGATGATTCCGTGTCTAGGTGGGGACAGAGGGGAGCTCCTTCCAGCCTTAAGCCTTGAATATATTTACCTGGCGACTGCTGTTATCCAGACCACTTTCTTAGCTCAGCTTGCAATGGGAGGAAAATTCCTCAAAGTAGCTCTGTGTGGGATGAGAATGTGAACTATGTCCAGGCTGAAGTCCATGGAACTCAAAAGCTGCACTCATGTAACCGTTTAGTTTTTTCCTAGGGGCTACAGGTAAGTTGACTATTTGTCATTGAATCCATTTTTGCCTGAACTACTAATTGTCTGCCATCAGAAATAGGTAGCCTCTGTGAAAGGATCACATTGCCATCTGAGTGGAAGAAAATCAGTGTTGCCGCAGGTTGAGTGCACCTGTCTGGAAAGAAATATTTTCTAAGCATTGTACAAGCAAGCTATTACTTTCTGAGGAAATTTTTGTTGTGACAAATCTTGATTTTTTTTATTTTGGATGGGCTGGGAAGGTAAATTCTGGTATAAAACTCTAAAAGTAGCTGTCAGCTTGGTACCTGGCCTGTTTTGAGCAGTGAATATCTCTCGTTAATCTCTCCAGCACTGTGCTGAACTTTTGCTAGTGCTTTTCAGGTCATACTTTCACTGGCCCCAAACCAAATTATCTTAATTGCAAACCACTTATCTGAACTGATGGTTAGTCAACACAAATGTGACACAGCGTTCATTAGAGTAGGAAATCAATCAGCGTTTAATGTGGGCTGGATTGAGATTTGTGGATTGATGGGGAACTAGAGGGTTCATTTGGGTCAGTAACTGGGGCTGTGATGAGTGTGTGAAGTCACCTTCCCCTCTCCTGTGTGTTTGCAAGTGGAGTCCAGCATCATCAGCCCTTGTTTCTAATGCACCTGCCAAAAAGTGTCAGTTGTTCACAATCCTGGTGAGTAGCAGAGCAGTGTATTAGCCAGGCACGTTTCTGCTGGCAAATCTGGTATGACATATAAACATGCGTCAGGTTAGGTCATTTATGTTGCTGATTTCCTGATCGTGGAACACTACAGCTGACAGGCTGTAGTCTCTTGTGTCGTTCCTGGCCTTCTCCTGGAGGCTGCTGATGGTGATAATATACATGCATCGCTTCTCAAGGCTTTAAACGTTTGGAGGCATGTATATGTGTAAAGGGTAGGGGACAAAGCAAGCAGCCAGAGAATCTTGGAGCTTCCTCCATGTCACTCTCAATGAAATGCCCTTTCTTTACTTGTCTGCCAGGAGGATGTATTCCCCCAGTAACTAACATGAGGTTCTATTTAAATTGCTTTTGCTGTAGTTCTCCACAGTTCTGCCCACAGTTCTCTCTACAGTTCTGCCTTGTACCTGCACCAGCAGCCGTTTGACCCTTTGGTGAATCAATTGAAACAAAATTTGGAGAAGAATGATGAAGAAAAAAAAAAAAGCTTTCTCTTTGTTTAGTTCCCTGAACTGTCTCATCACAGAGCTGAAGAGTTCTCAGTCCCTGTATAGAGGAAGGAGAGGGCCAGGACAAGCACAGCTGGGGACAGAGGATGTCCCCAGCTTACAGCAGCCTGGGACTGCTCTCTGGCACCTCAGAGGACACCTTCTATGATCTTTTCACCTTGGAGAAGTGTCTGTAATGTAATGCTGCGGGAGTGATGGCTTGCATAGCTGTTCTCTTCTTACGCTACTGTTTTTTGATCCTTGAAGTCAGTGGTAGTGAGAAGTTTGAGTTTACTAGAAGGTTCTGCAGTCATACTGGGGGACTTTTGTGCCTTGATGTGTGGGCTGAATGGCACTAAAACCTCCCAGCTTGTGGATGTGGAGCTAGGCCAGCTGTTTGGAACATAAATGGTAATTAGTTGTCTTCTAAGTGTTGGCTGTATTAAGATTTACAAATAGAATGCACTATCTCCACTCCACTTCTTGTAATGGGGATTCCCAGGCTAGAATACTTATTATAGCTCCTCAGCAGTACAGTAACCATCTGCCTGTGGAGTGCCTGCGTTGCTGTTGCCCATTAACGTGGTATCAGGTCAGGGATAGAGGAGCACTGATAAATCCTGGTGCAGACAGCCAGGGAAACCATGCTTAAACACCGAGCCAAGGGAGGCTGGTGTCTGTTCTGCCTCTTGCCTAAGCAGCACACAGAGTGGCTGGGGTTCAAAGCGGGGAGTGTACCCCAAATCAGAGGGGTTGGGCGACGATGTCTGGTGTGTTTTGCTCTCTCTGGAGCAGATAGACCTCTGCCTCTTCCCAGAGCATTGCCCCTTGTGGATGGAGGTTGGGAGAGCCAGTGCAACGGGGGCCTGGAGGGAGGACCCCCCAGTCCAGCTGGAGATCCAGGGATGCCCACTTTTGCACTGCTTTTCAACAGGTCTAAAGGTTCAAAGGACCTTTGGGCCCTGTGGGACTCTTTAGCAAGGTATATGTGGGGGGCAGTAGGACAAGGTTACTGTGTTGTGGTATCTGAGCATGATGTTGTAATCGACACAGGCAGAAAGGGTAAGGGAGAAGGAATCCATTTGGCTGCCAAAACCTTTCGTGCGAGAGGTTGGATCTGGACGGGTGCCCTTTCTGGGCATACGTGCAGGTTCCTGCAATTTGTAGCTGCTATTGCTGTCACCACCAGTAGTGGCACCCAAGCAAACAAAATTTAGGAACGCCATCCTGCAATAGAAACTTCATGAGGCTATTTCTAGCTGGAGTTGAAGCTGCATGTGATTTAGTGGACTGTAGCCTCATTGTGAGGGTAGGAGGCAACCAAAAGTGGTTTGAACTGGAATTCTTTAGAGTATTGTTGCTAATGTTGTAGTGGGCAGCTGGATTAAACTATTTTGGAGCTTTACTTCTTTTTGATACCATACTAGCACTCTTGTTAAAGAGACTTCATAACAAGCTAAAAAAGTTTGGCAGTTGCTAGTGCAACCCCATATTTTTAGATGCTCTATTGATTTTTTTTTTTTTTTTCTCCCCCCAGAAAAAGAGATGTTCTGGCAAAAGACAGTTAAAGAAACAACTTTAAAATGCATATACTAAACATAAAGATTATCGCCCAGCAGTTAAACTGGAGTAGCGGAGGCAGTAATGGGTTAGCACTTGGATTAGTGAATTTTGGAATAGTGGGGTTCAGCTTCACAGGGAAGGGTAGTACCTGCGTGTAGCTACTCCTGTGACCCATCAGCTGTTCCAGTAACTCTCCAGAATGTGGAATTTGTCAGATCACCACACAAGTGTGTGTTGCCTTTCTGCTGCCTGTCACAGACACCAGGAATCCTGAGAATGCGAAGGACTCTCACATTCCAGTTCTGTGTGCTTGCCCTTCCCCTCCTCCTCTAGGGGCTAGTGGAAGCAGGAAAGGGGGTCGGGCTTAAAATACAAAGGCAAAGAAGAGGAATTAGTGAATATATAGCAGATAACGCCCATCACTCACTGTACTTTGCCACTCCCACTCCCCCGTCCATTGTGGAAAGTCTGATTAAAGTCAGCCGCTCCGCCCTGACTGTCTGAACCATACATCCATGCACAAATGCCAGATTCTCTTCATTCCAGGCTGCTGACTTCAAGAAGGACTTGCTCTGACAAGCTGGAAATGAGGGCTGGCAGCTTTGTCTGCAACTCAAAGGCTTTATCTCTCTTAGGACGCTCTTCCTAACATTTCCCACAAATACTGCTCTGCTGGTAGGAGCTGTTTGTACACACGGGACGCCATCAGGCACTTAAGAATAAAGCTTTACGTTGTGTAACTCTCCTTAGAACAGGCGCGGAAGACTTCCTAGAGCAGTTGGCATCAGGCCCACAGCAGAGCTTGTTCTCCTTGTGCTTCAGCCTCATTATTTGGGGAGTGGTAGGGAGAGTCGGCTCAGTCTTTTGATTCTTTTGTCCCCCTACCAAGAGCTGGTGTTCTTTCCTTCACAAAAGTTCTGCTGACCAGCCTTCAGCTCCCACTTTGAATATGTCCCATCAGCTGATGGGCATTCACCTCCAGCTTCCACAGCGTGTTCCTGCAGTTCATCACCTTGGCCTCTCTGAACTGAACTCCCACCTGGGTATCCCTTTGCTTCTTCCCCACTTCACCATGGCAAGCACAGGTTCCTTGACTTCTAGGATCATTCTGGCTCCACCAGCAACTTGTTTCCCTCATCTTGCCTCCTGGCGTTATTGCTTCACTGCTGCTTCTGCTCCGTGAAGGATGCCAACTGTGTCCACCTGCTAGGGTTTTTTTGCATGTGCTTTTAAGCTGTCTGGTTATGCTGCATATGCAGTCTTTCACTTAGAATATTTATACTCCCTGACCTGTCTCAATCAATTGATGAACTCAACCTTCAATAAATGCTTTCCCGGAGTGAAACCTATTTGAGAGATGTTATAATGGTTCTAGAGAGTGTCTGTGCCAGTAATTGCAAGATGGCCAAGCTCTTTGGATGTTGTTTTTCTTTCAAAATGGGTATTAGAGCAAGTAGATTTTTACATTCATATAATATTTATGTGAAATTGAGATAACTTTCAGCTTGATGCAGTAAGGCATGCACCCAGCTATAAAAATTCATCATAAATCAAATTTGAGTAGTCATTATGGTTGTGACATGATTTCTGCTTAAAAGGGTGTCTTTAATGTCATCATCATATTGCTTCAGAAGCAGCTCGCCAGTGTTATTTTAGGTTGTGGAGGGTGTGCACATTTATGTATTTTCTAAAAGCCATAAGACCTGCCAGTATCAAATGCCTGACCAATACTTCACATATTTCACAACTGGCTGGTAGTATACAAAACTTTTTCTTTTTGTCTGATTTTTTGAGGGAGGGCTGTTCTCACAGAGGCTCTGGCCTTGACTTATGGCTGTATAACTGATCATGTTGTGCAGAAAAGGGATCCCACTAGTCTCAGCTCCGAATCCACTCTCCTGACCATGGGACTGTACTTTCCGGACACTGTGTGAAAAAGATCGGTGAAACAAAAGTGCTCATTTCCCCTTATCTGGCTTAATGTGTAAAGAGCAGGCAGCTCCAAAGCAGCGATAGGAGAGAACTGGAATCAGTATTGTAGTGAAGATTTTGAACAGGAAGCCGGCATGAAGTACCCATAGCATTTAACCTCTGTGTTTTATTCATCCTGGAGCAAGTGTAATTTAAAGTGACACCTCTATAATTGATGAAGGATCTTTTTACCATTTGTTTAATTACCAGTTTCAATGTCTAGAAAGCAGTGGATCAATAATTTACAGTGATGAACTTGCCTGTGTCCCTCTGTTTGTCTAGATCAGCCATACAAACAATAGCTCCTGAGAAAAAAACTCAAGTTTTGATGCTTTTCTTTTTCTTTAGGTGATTTAAAAGGGCTTACTATTTTTTTTCCTGCCACAGATGTACTCCAACACAACTGCAGCTGATGGCAGAGCTCCCCCTGACCTCAGCGAAGCAGGGTTAATCCAGGGCTTGCCATGACACTGTATCAGCTCACATCTTTTTGCAGTCTCCTCTCATTATTGTACAGTGGTGAAGGCTGGGTTCATTGTTGCTACAACAGCAAATGATGCTGCCCTGGCAATATCTGAGAGCTGTTAGAAAATTTAAGCAAAGGAACCAAAGCTGCTGCCTCTGTTTTATACTTATGTCTTACTTTATAGGCTTTGATAACATGTATTGATTTTTCTGTGGGAGATACCTATTCTTGAGACTCTTGGATCCTTCTGGGGGTAAACATGCCCCTTGGGCATGTTTAGTTTGGAGAAGAGGAGGCTGAGGGGGGACCTCATTGCCCTCTACAGCTACCTAAAAGGAGGTTGTAGAGAGGTGGGTGTTGGACTCTTCTCCCAAGGGAATAATGACAGGACCAGAGGAAATGGTCTGAAGTTGGGGCAGGGGAGGGTTAGATTAGGTATTAGGAAGAATTACTTTACTGAGAGAGTGGTCAGGCTCTGGAACAGCCTGCCCAGGGAGGTGGTGGAGTCGCCATCCCTGGAGGTATTTAAGAAACGTGTAGACATGGCACTTCAGGGCGTGCTCTAGTGCCTGAGATTGTTGGTTTGTGTCTGTTTGTGGGTGGGGTGTGGTTGTGGGTGTTTGTTTTGGTTTGGTTTTGGTGTTTGGTGTTCTGGGATTTTTTGGTTGGTTTTTTTTGTTGTTGTTGTTTTTGGTGGTGTTTTTTTTGTTTGTTTGTTTGTTTTATTGGTTGGACTCGATGAACTCAAAGGCCTCATCCAACCAAAAATATTCTGTGATTCTGTGATTCTTTCAGGTTAGAGCCCAGATTCTCCCATGGCCCTGCATGAGAATCTGTGAATTCTAGAGAATCAGAATTCTAGAGAATCTGTGCCTGTCAAATCAGAGGAAAGAAAGAGTTTCCTTCCCAGTGGGATGAGATTTCTCACAGTTCTGTCATCATCCCAGCTGCCATGGACAGTAGGGTTTGCTCAGGCAGCATCACAACAAAAGATCAAAAGATCCTCAACCTCCACGAGATCTCCAAATCCACACGCTTCTAGCAGGATGTGGCCTTTCCCACCTACGCACTGGTGGCCTCAAGGCAGAAGGATACCTTTCACTTAATGAGGATGTCCTCATTATCTGCATCAGCACAAGTGGATGCTTCCCCTTTCCTGTCTCTTAGGGGTGCTTGTCCTCATCTTCTAATGGGTCCTCATCTTCAGAATGCTGTGGGACACTTGGTACTTCTGTTAATGTCTCGACTGTCACAACCAGCTGATTATACCCAAGTAACAGGAGCTGTGAATTCCTTCAGAGTCTCTTGTTTGAGTTGGAGGTCACAGCCCAGAAGTTTTCTTTGATATGGTAGAAATAAAGGGTCGATAGGAAGATTGCTGGGCCTGCCTTTGACTACCTATTTTATCTTTTTTTCAGCCACCCATTTTAGGGCTATAAGTAAATCAGAGAGAAAGAAAGGATTTGGATGTAGCCACAGCTGGGGAATGAATGTTTCCATTCACTACATAGGCCCATGTTTATCCAGATGTGGAACACGCATTCCTGAGAACCACAAAGGAATGGGCTCCTTGATTATTCTTTAGTGTGTATTTTGTCTGTGTTTTTGATTAAAACTATGTCCCTGTTAATGCAGAAAATCTTGAAAATGCTTTGAGCAGGACAGTGTAGTAGTTCTGAGTGAGCAGGGAGGTGAAACCGTGCCTTGGAGATGAGATATTCTTACACTTCAAAGGATGCTTACTAAGTTGCAAGCCAATGACTTTTTTTTCAATTTTTTTTTTTTTAACGTCAGTGGGATTACTTCTTCTTTACTTAAAAAAAAATCACGATTTAATGTAGTTTTGAATCAATAGGAATGTTGGAAAACAGTATTCTGGATCATTTGATGAGCGCAAGCTGATGTTGGTGGACGAGGGATGTCCTTCTGAAATGATATCTGTATTTTCCAGGCATCCTGGAATACTTCTGCCAACATGATGGCGACTCATCGTTGCCTTTTTACTGTTAACTGGGGATATATCTATTTTAGGATAAAAATATTTGCAATTCACAAAAACATTAAAGACTTTGTTCAATGTGGGATCTGTGGGGTACTGTCAGCCTGGTCAGAAGGAGATTACCTCAGACAATACCCTTCATCTGGTGGCTTTTACCCTCTTTTTCAGCAGCAGCAGAACAGACAGGGTAAAGGGAAGCAGTTCAGACATAAGCCAGCTGCAATATCATCTGCCCACGTGCTCCTGTCGGTTGCCAGGCCTCAAGGCTGACACGCTGCCAGAGAGCCCGTCTACGCTGCCTGTCGACTTTTCTTTAGGCTGCTTTTGGAAACTGCTTAGGCCGTTTCTTTTAGCATAATCTAGAATTTCTGCAGATCATTGGATAATTCTTTTTTTTGGGTTCATGATCTAGTTTTACTCCAGACTGTTGTTGAAACTCTTTCTTTAAACTTTTCATAGGGGACTTATGCCATCACAATAAATGTCAAATGCTCTTTGTTCCCTTACAAAGAAGGGTTTGAGAGAAGTTCAGTACCATATGTGTTCCTACTAGTCTTATTAGAACTTATTTATAAGTTTTCACTGTCCCAAAATAACTGCCTGCCTTAGGCCAAGAAAGTCAGTTTGGGACAGAGGAAAAAAAGTGGTGGAAGTACAAATTGTGCCTGTAAAATCCACACTTATAAATCATCAAATTAAAAAACTACTCGACTTGTTTGAATGTCTAAAGCATTGAATGTGCCCTTTTTCTGGGCTTGCAGAACTGGGCTCCACTTGGTAGTTTGTTGTTTGCTTACAGCATTGCTAAGTTTGCATTAAAAGAGAGTCACACCCAGAAGGAAAACAAGAACTTGTTTCTCCCAGGTATCGCCTGCTTCTGGTGTCAGAATGAAATGTCAAAAGAATTCCTGCAGATTGGTATGTTGGGTTGTTTTTTTATTTTCCTTAAGGAACCTATAGGCGTGACATGGAACAGACCTGGCACATGCCGAATATATAACAATACGAAATATTGCTTATAGCAACACTTGCCTAAAACTGATACATACATCTTTATGCTACTATAAACTTTCCATAGTAGGGGTTTAGTTATTACACTACCAGGAGCGGTGAGTAGGAGTAGTTGTTGGGGCATCACTCATGTACAAACTATTTTATAAAAAGAAAACCCAGAATTTCAGGAAATACATTCCTCATGTGATCCTCTCTCCTGTGCTTTTCAGGAAAGTTTTAGCCATTTGACCTTTATTTTTCTGACACTGGAAGCTTGAATATACGAATATAATCTAGAATATTACCTGTGCTCCAGTCTCCACATAACAGAAAAGTTCATGATTTTGACAGCAAACTAGGAGTTCAACAACACCTTTATTCAGACTTTATGAAAAGCTTCACATTAAGTAAAAGAAACAATTTCATTTGGTTATTTTGGAGGGAGGTTATTTCCTTTTTAAACTACTTTTCAAGTACCAAATGGTCAGGGTCTGGGTGTGGTTTGTTTTAATGCAAAACTGCATTGATGAAAGTTGTCAATTAAAAGAAAAAAAGGACGATGTAGGACAAGTCAGTCAAGTTTAGTTGTTTCTTATAAAGCAGTCTGATATAGTGGATAAATCTGTTATTTGGATTTCTGTGAAGTGATATGTGTTGACACAGTTAAGCATAATGTCATTCAGATGGGCTTCCCTAGGTTTCAGATTTAACCCACTAAAAAAAATAAAGCAGCTTAAACTTACTCTTTTGCTGTCAGCAGTTCTAAACAGACAGTTCCTATATTTAGAGGAGAATCTCACGATTATCATCAGTGGCATATTCCCATTGAAAGCTGGGAAAAACCTGGGATCCTGTCAATATAACGTTAGTAGGGATGGTTGATCTCTGCTTCCAGGTTCCTAGTCTCATACCTGTGATTATTCTCACTTTTTAGAGCCAAGACAAATACGTTATTTCTGCTGGAGCAGACTTTTTGAAACTTAACAAACAACTTACTGACTGCATCCTTTGACTTGGTAAGAAAAGTAAGTAGAAAAGACAACAATGTTTGGGTCCGGGCATGAAGTTGAGACTTTGTACTGACTTAGATGCAAAGGGAGTTAGTTCCCAAAACGTTGTTTTATCCAAAATGAATTAACTTCCTGATACCACTGGCCACAAGCAATACCAGCAGAGGCCATCTTTCTGAATTGCTTTAGAATTGTTATACAGCAGTTATTACATTAGAAAAGAGGCTTAAGGGTATTTAATCTAAAATGCTTTCTTGTAGTTGGTTTTCTCTAAGAGTCATAACCATTTATGTTTGCCAGTTCTTAAAAAAACCTGCCTGTTGCCTTCACTTGTTTTCCCTCTCACCGTGCAGGCAAGAATGTGAAATACCTAATTGGACAAAAATTAAAGGTCAATTTAAAAATCTTTAGAAATCAAGATGTCCCTAAAGATAAGTTAAATATGAAACATCCCTCCTGTGACAGAGTTGCTCTATGCCCTGGAAAGCTTAACACACCCTTTCCTGGCCGGGTAGTATGGGGACAAGGTATGAGCAACTGGTGAGGAACGTACCTGAGAGCCTGGTTACACTGGAGCAATCCTCTGGAACAGTACAGGGAATGGTAAATCTCAGCCATGGTCTCACCGGGACTGTGAAGCTCCTGATGCTGTGATGTAGAGGAGTGCTTCTGCTGTCAAAACTCTGTCTTAACCATCTCATCAATGAGCCTTTCATAAGCCTTGCTTTTTCTTTTTTTTAAGGCTCTCAGCCTAACTTTGTCGTGGCCAACTGACCGTTTCAGCTCAAGGAGGTCTCACCAGCTAGCACGTTGAAAATCTTGGCTGGGATTTGCCCTCTAGTTCCTCTGGAAGCTGTGTAACTCTGCAGGGGCTGCATTTGTAGACAAAAGAGAGGCAGGAGGTGGCAGGGCTACAGATACAAAATTATTTGTACGTTTTGTCGCAAATATCTGTTGCTGTCAGGAAAAAATAAAAGTCTGGGTGATAAACCTGTCTAGGAATTTACATTGTACTCATTTCCATGGCAGCTACGGGGCTGTGTCAGGCTGTGTTTGCTCAGCAAGCTTCTCTGTACTGGGAGACGGGAGATGGAAAGATACCCCTCACTGGGGATCACACGGAAACGCTCCAGATAAATCACTTTATCCAAACGAAGTCTTTGTGAGCTTTGTGGTAGGAACTCCCTGTCATTTGTGTAAGAAGGAGGAAAATATGTCTTTAGCTGGGTTTGCAGGTTCTGCGTCTGTTGAAGTGACAGTAGAAGGTGTGCATTGGAGCTACGATGAGGGCTCCAGACAGGAGTCGCTCTGACAGTTCTCCTGAGACACACACAGCTTGTTGTAGTTACAGCTGCTGCTGAAACTGTTGGCCTGCGAGACATCAATACATTCAATTACGTGGGAACGCTTTGAAAATTAGGTTAAATGGCTCCTTCCGCAGGTGCCCAACATCTTTATAGTGTAAACCAAAATGAGCGAGAGCTGTCCAGGTCACCAAACGCAGCAGCAGTTGTGGATCTACTGCCTGGGAAGGGCAGGTGGGGGCTGTCAGCCTTCCTTCTGCATTAGCCCTGGCCTCGCCGTGCTTTAGGACGGGGCTGTGTCTTTCCCTGCCTTTTCCCTATCAGAGATGATTTGCAAGTGCTATTTTGTAGCTTTAAAAGTCTTGTTCTGTCCTTTGCCTCCTGTGAAAAAAGCAATGACATGATAGAAAAAGGAACAAAGCAACTCTAATTTGTACATTTAATTTTCTATCTGGGGCTGTGGGAGAGGCTGCTCTGCCCAGAAGAGGAGACCCAGGTTAAGCGCTGCCCATCTCTCCGGAGGGAACCCCGCGTTCCCGCACGCTGCCTGCCTGGAGGGGACCGAAGCGTGAAGAGCCCTGCTCTGCCTGTTGTGTCCCTCCTTGGTACTCTTGTATGTTCTTCTTTTCCAGACTGCAAACAGTTTAGTGCTGATCTGGCCTTATATAGTAATTTCCTATTATTAGAAACATTTCCTTGGGATCTTTGCTCAGGGAGTAGCAGAGGGAAATCCTGTTTCCTTCATCTAACATGCAGGCAAAGCACCAGTGTTCACTCTTTCCTTATCTAGTGCTGATAGAACAAGAAGTTTTTGTTATGATGTGCTTTCCAGTCTTAATCCCTTTCTAACACTAAGCCTCTTTTCAGAAATGTGGAAAAAGAAATTTGAAGGAGTAGGAACTGTCAGCCACCAATGAGAGCTGTACAGCGTTGTCTGCAGCTTGTAAGTTCTGCCTGTTCTTTCTCAGCCATGGTTTTCTCTCTCAGATTTAGTCATCCGGATGCTTTGGAAAACAAATTTTCTTTTTCATGTTGTGAAAAATAGTGTGTTAAAATATTTCACCTGGGTCTGCTGGGGTATTGGTTGAAAACTAATGGCTGTGTTAAAAAAGAGGAATAATTATATATTAAGGAGGGAGAAGTTTTTGTTTTGCGTGAACAAGAATGTGTCTGTAAAGGAGAGATTGGTCACTGAAAGCACAGAGATATGCACAGGCTTTGAACACTTAATTTTTCCTGTGAAAACATTTTTTCCCCTTAAAAGGAAGATGTAGGTCCTGCCACTGGGAGTGACTGTTTAGAAAGTCAGTCGGGAGGAATGCACATCAGCTGGACTGAGTCAGGCTGTTTGTATTCACAGCTCCCTCCGAACAGCTCTCCTTGTCCTCACCACAGCCCCGGCAGGGGAGCTGCTTAAAAACGATTCTATCAAAGTAAGGGCAAAGCAATCAAACCGAATTAACTGTTGTTTTTAAACACTTTGCTGTTGAAGTTGGCTCAGCAGTTACTGTTGGAGTCAGAATGGGTGGGGTGTGTTTGTAACATCAGCCGAAGGGGCGACTGTCCCGCGGTCCTGCAGAATGACCAGCAGAGCCAGAGCGGCCACAGGCGTGAGACAAACTGCCATCATATTAAGGCCATCTGGTAATTATAAAGTGGGACTTTGTTCCGACGGTCACTGTCAAAGCCAGTCATCCATTTCTGTCTCGCTGGTTCAGCAGAGAGCAACAACAAGGCAAATTTATCTTAATTTGTTAGATAACCCAGTTTTGGTTTTCACTCACGTCACAGACCCAGAATTATTGTGTGTGTGCGGGAGCCATAACTAAATACGAGTGCTGCGTATGTGCTTTTTAATCCGCTGTTTCTCAAATACATCTATCATCAGAGGTATCAAAGTAGTGAATAGCACCTACAGGGAAAGTGGAGTACAAGGAGAGGTGTGCGTCTCCATCTTCATTTTTTGGTAACATTCCATTTTTTTTGTAATACCCTTGTTTATTTGTGAAAGGCTGAGCTTGGGAAGAAGAGATGTTTAGTGTTCTCACTGTTGAAGCTTTCTTGAAACAAACAAAACCAGTATTGACAGTTTTAGGCATTACAAAGCATAAATTAGAATCCAAAATAATAATTTAAATATTCTTTGTCTTCTGGTTTTTGAACCCTCTTGGCCACACCTATCATGTTTTAAAGCTTTTGTCTATAATCGTGCAAACCCATTCACACAGAATCGGAGAATTTGGAGAACTCGTGGTGATGTCATGAAGTTTGCGGTAACATTAAGGAACTTTACTGTCTTGACACCTTTTGAGTGAGTATAATGGGCTTTTGATTTAACCTTGGTAGTTCTGCAGTTTCATAATTGACCAGGAAGGTTGTGTCTCCAGGGACCAATGTCCTGTGTCCTGGCTTCTGTTCCTCACTACTTGTTTAGGGGACAGCTGGATACTCTGCGTGGGGAACAAGGAGATGCATTAACACAAACAAAAAGAGGGTAGAAACCAGACAATTCTTAGCGGAGCTAATGGTATGGGGAAGAGGTTCTGCCTTGTTATCAAGCCTGTTACAATATTTAATGTTGCTGCTTTGGCAGGGCATTGATTTATCCAGTTATCATGCAGTCAGATGTTCATCCTCTGCTGGGATGGGTTTTTTTTCCTAAGCAATGGGCCAAATGTCTGTCGGAACCTCCAGTTTCTGCTATAGGGTGTCTTAGGAATGTGAGGCATTTTAATTAGTTTTAGGTCAGCATAGTCTGGACAGCAGGACACATGTGATAGGTTAAAGAAATTTCTATTTTTTAAGACGTTCCTCTGACCTGCGAGAGGAAGGGCTCTCAAATTCCTGGCCTGTTAGGGTGGTTTGTTTCCCATGGTGTCTTTGCCAAGTGCCTTCTAATTATGGAATGTGTGCTATTCTGTAGTTCTTTTGCGAGGCAGAAATAATGACTATTATAAAAATCCAGGAAAAGAAAAATATATGCATTGATAGGTGAACTTGACGCCTTTTGCTTTTGGAGTCATGTAGATGTGATCCATGTTGATTTTTGAATAGCATAAACCCAAGCCAGCATCTCTTACCTCCAGATTTACATGGCGCAGGGGAATCTGCCCAGCGGAGGGGCAGACTGGTTTGATGATGGGGCCAAACTCTCTTTTTCAGCCGAGCCACTGCTCGGGGCTGTAGCTCTGCAGGTCCCGCGCTGCACCGGGAGCCCGTTGGAGCAGGGCTGACAGGAAAGGCTTCCCGTCCCCTCGCTTTGAATGTGAAATTGTATGCAGGGAATCAGCTGCTTATCAGCACCGAGCAGAGCAATCCCGGTGCTCTAATCCAGGCTTTCTATGAGTCACTTCTAACTGGTGAGGCTTGGAAAACTTGATTCATACCCCTGCCTGTAGTTGCCTGTACTGGTGATACAGACCCAGCCAGCCACCCTCAGCAGAAATCACAGACAAGGGCTGGGCTCTGTTGCTGGAAAGGAAGAACCCGGTTTTATCACCCTAACAGTCATGGATCAAGATCTTTTAAATCAAAATTATGTTGGTTGTCTCTGCTTTTCAATTATTTTCTTTTTCCCCGTCCCAGTTAAGGCTAAGCCACACACAGCAGTGTTTGCCTCGCCAACAAGAGCAGAGCAGCAGTTCCACTACAGAGAAGCAGACGTTTTGAGTAAAAGTCTCCCCAGTGAATAAATAAATAAATAAAAGGGTTCTCCTGCATGAAAAAGCCAAGGGAAATCTGCAAAACAAAAATAAACAACCCAAAAAAACCAAACCAACCCACAAACAAACCAATCCCAAATAACAAACAAAAGTACTTCTGAATAATGGGCTTTTATATATTCTCCTCTTACGTGGCATTTTCAGTGATGAGATGTGTTCCGGGAAGTGTTAGGAGGTGTAAACTAGGGGAAAGGTGAAGTTGTTAATGTGAAGATAACTTGGTGCAAATACATACCTTAAAATTATATCATGAGTTATATTGACTGTTGTTTGGCTACAACTAGGCTGATCTGAGACATTATGATGGAGAACTGACATTCCCCTCCTGAAGAATTAGAGCCGCCAGGCTACAGCTCTGATTATACTTGGAAAACTCCTGGCTCAGGGCTTGCTGTTGGGATTCAGTGATGGTTAATGTGGCTCAATTTGGGAAATGCAGCTTAGATTTACCTTTGATCTTACCTGTGTTCCTGCACTGAGCCCAGCTTTGCAGTAGTGTCTTGTTTCTTTCAGTGCTCTGAAATACACTGGTGCTAAACCCACCTCTGAAATGTGTCCTGAGGCTGCTTCCATTATTACTTCACCAAACTCCTCCATTGGCTGATGATAAGAAGTCAATAAAAATCATGCCAAATAGTTGTGCAAGAATTGAGAGGTACCACGAATAATTTTTCAAAATGGAATATAACGAGGGCAGAGTTGCTGGTGGCACCACGATGCTCTTCAGAAGCATTACCCAAGCTTCGTCACAAATCCTTGTAACCGCTGGCACCTTCTTCCTGTGACGAATGACATCCACCGCAGCGCAGGATCTCTGGGATCAATGCCCTGGGTCAGAGCTAATTAGAGGGGAGTGCTGCATCCAACCACGGACAACATCTGCTACATTGCTTGGGTTTTAAATAGCCTCCTGTTTGAGCAGTGGCCGTGCAGAGTCTTGTTTTGCTTTTAAAAAGCTTTAAAGTAAAGCAGGTAGCTTTTTGATTTAAATATTTTTACTTCAAAGCTTGACTTTCCCCTTTCTGTAATATAATTTGAAAATTATGTGTTTTGATAAGAAAAAAAAGAAAAAGCAGTGCTCTTTAAGCAGAGCTGACTCCAGATAGTGTCAGTCATGAAATATCAGCAGTCGAGCTTGGGAATGATTTCATGGCTCTGCGTCTTCAATGGTTGGGGAACCTGCCTTTTGGTGCTGCAGAACTTGGGTGATGACTGCCACAAGGGACCGCTGGAAATGGATTCCAACAACTGAGATGCTGTCAATGTTGGTTCTGGGCAGGTATGTAAAGTAGGGTTTACTCTAGTAAACCTAGTAGTAAATGCCTGCTGCGTGCAGTCCTGCAGTCGTATCTATCTAATACGCCTAAAAAGTCTCTTTGGCCCTTAGAGAAAGAGAATTGGTTTATTTACACTTCCTTCTGTTATCCTGTGATCGTGAAAAAAGCCTTCCTCACTTAAGAAAAGAAAAAGAATATCCTCTGAAACAGTTTTGTGATGACAAAAGGGCATTATTCAGCTTGCTGCCTCTGTTCACCCGCCTGTGGTAGTGAACTGGTCGTGATAGCTGGCATTCAGTGTGATACCAAAATTTCAGAAGTATTCGAACAGATGCAAGAGGGTTTCTGCAGTAGTCTCATCTCTTTTCAGATGATGATGCACAGCAGGAAAGATTATGTTCCTATTAATTTTGATAAGGTTCTTGTGGAAAATTAGGTGTTGTTTGGATCAGGCTGATGTTTGCTGAGTGCGGATGTGGCCGCGTGCATTTAGAGCAAATGACCTCTGGAAATTACACCAATGAGTTTGTAGTCTTAGACTAAGTTTGACACCTCCAAACTGCAGGTGCAAGTTAGGTGTTTTGCCTTGGGGGGGGTGTGTGTGGTGCCTTGTACGGTGTGGATAAACCTGCATCTCGTTTGTAGCCATGTGCCATGCTCTTGGCTAATTGCAGAGCCCCATATTACAGCTCGCTTGGAGAGGGGTCTGTTAGGAGGGGGATACAGAGGAAAATGGGTGGCAATATGCTTTATGCAGATGGTGATTATCTGTGTGGGGAGACTTGCAGCCAGGAAACCATCATCTTCGTTAGCTGCTACGAGTCGGATCAAACAGCGGCTAATTTTTTAGTCACCAGTGCTTGGAAATGGGAGGTCCTCTGGCTCAGGGCAGAACTCATCTCCTTCAGGGCCTGCCTGCTCGTAATGTCAACTACTTGTGACCTGGAATACTTGAAGAGCGGTATGCTTTGGCTGGGCCCTGTGCCAGGGCAATGTGCTGTCTGTAACAGATCCATAGCTTTATTTGCTATACCTGTAATTTGTTTTAGGATGGGTGCGTAGCCCAGACCTTTGAGGAGCAAAATAATTGACAGCATCATAGAATAATTTTAGGTTGGAAGGGACCTGTGGAGATCTCTGGTTCAACCCCACTTCCAAGCAGGGCCAATTTAGATCAGATTGCTCAGGCATTGTCTGGTTCAGTCTTAAATATCTCTCAGGATGGAGTTTCACAACTTCTTGGGGCCCCTGTTCCAGTATTTGAGAGCGCTCATTGTGAAAAAATTTCCCAATACCTAACTGGAATTTTCCTTCTTCCAGCTTGTGTCCATTGCCTCTTGTCCTTTCACTTTCCACCTAGTGCTAGCAAAGCCTATACATTTTGGTGTTTGTCAAATGCCTGTATCTCTGGGGGGTGAGGATGGTTTTTCCACACTTGTGATGTAGCTATGGCCATTAATTTTTTTGTGAGAGACCAAACCCTGATGGCCTCGGAGACAGCTAAACGTGGTACTTTGGTTTGCAAGGATTGGAGACTAAGGGCAACAGTGGCTTGACTGTGTCCTGACTTAAGGGTCTTAACTTGGTGCAGGTTATCTTGTGATGAGGACCTCGGGGACCTGGGTGTTAGCCATTATGCTGCGTCCTTGCAAGGGCAGACAATCCAAACCTTTACCCCTGAACTCTTGGTGGTCCTTCAATTTGCTGCAAGAAGTGACTACAAGTGTAATTGTAACACCCGGAGGGGGGGGATTTTGCTGGGGTTGGAGTGAGCTGGGAATGGTTTCAGGGAGCCCCCTTGATCGTGCTGCTGCTGTTTCAGAGCAAAAACATGCCGTAACGGAGCACATCGCTTCCTGTCCCGTTTGCTGTGGTTTTGCATGTTGGGCTCTGCACCAGTTTTCCAGCGCCTGTGATTACTTTTCTTTCCGTTTTTCCCTGTCATTGGGCAGCGGGGACTCTGCAGGCAGGGGACAGCTGACTTCTCTTGAGCTCTGCGCCTCCGTCTCTCCTCTCCGGGAGGGGAGGAGAATTCCTTTCCCTCTTCCTCGTAAAACGCCCTCCCCAGGATGCTCCAGTAGGAGCTGGTGGGAGGGAGGGAATTCTGACTGCAGCGAGAAATGTCATGAAAAAAAAAAAAAAGGCAACTGACAGAAGAGAGAACTTGTCCTCAGATTCCTGCTTTTTGCAGCAGCGTAAACTAAGTCTCTGCAAGTGCTGTGGGAGCTGACGGGAGGCAGAAATGAAGTTCAGAAGCGCGGTAAGATTTATTCAGCTGTTTTGGTGGTTTTTCGGCGTTCAGCTGCGTATCTAGGCTGAGGAGAAGGGAGATAAATTTTCAAGGTTTCAGCAGGAAAGTGAAAGGCTTCAGGCTGCTTTGCGGAAGGACCCCTTCATTGGCAAGTTATGCGAAAGGGGTTGAAATGGGATTAAAATAAACAGGAGGTACGTGTTTTGAGGAGGAAGCCAAGGTGGGAGTTGAGAAAGTGGGAAGAGAAGGGGGGAAAGCTCTGCGCTGCGTTAGGGGAGAAGAAAGGGTGGAGCTTTGGTTTGGGTGGCAGGGGCATGGAGATGTGAATGTACCCGACTGCTGTCCTTCCCAGGGACATGGGCTCCTTTCTCTGTGACCACCACCCTAGGGAACAGCAGGAAATACCTGCCTAAGGACTCATTGCCACTCAGTTCCTCCAGGCTGTATTTACTTTAGCAAAACTTTGTCGAGGGTTTAGCAGCAACCAGAAAGCTTGGGTCTGGAGCTTAGATAAATGAGTATGTGGCAAAAGATTGAGAAGACTAGGATTGTTACCTGGAAAAAAGAGATGAGTAAGAGAGGAGAAAAGGGAAAAAAACCCAAAACAATAGTGCCACAGAGAAGGCAGATGATGAGCTGTGTTGTAACATAGGAAGGGGGACGTTCAGTTAAGTTAAAGGTTGCCAAAGAGATGCAAAGGTTATTTTCCTACAATGCGTAACTGAGCCACGGAATTCACTGACACTGGAAGATGCTGAGGTCAAGAATGAGGGAACGTTATAAAAAAGAGTGTACGTGGACTTTCCTGGATGAGAATGTGCAAGGCTTTAATTGGTAAACTTACCCAATTTAGGAAGAGAAGGATTGAAAACCTCATGTCTGTAGATTTAAGCATTCTGACTGTTGAAGAAGAGTTGGGACGGGAGTATCACATACCTGCTTAGTCTGGAGATCCTTGTGTGTTTTCCCAAATAGTCTAGTGTTGACCACTGTCTGAGAAATGGTCTCAGTGATGCAGGGGAGCACGCAGCTTCTGGAGGACCTGCCTAGTTCCTCCCTGTGGCAGCGTATTTGAAGGTGTAGATGATGGTGCTCGAGAGGCTTGTGCTTGGATTGCTGTTGGCACAGAGGACTGTAGGAGCCAGCAAATCCCTGCACAGCGGTGGGTATAGAGAAAGGGTTTTAGATGTGTTACACAAGAGTGTGATAAGCAGCAATGTTCTAGGGTGGTGCTTGATGTTCTCCGAGAGAACATGTGGGTGTGGAAGTGCCCTTCGCATGCCCTGGGAATGCACTGGAGCACTTGTTCTGTTCGGAAAGTTTTACTGTCTTTGAAAGACATAGTGGTCTGAAATGGTTGTGTGGGGTGTGTGGAAATCCGATGGAGAAGGTGGGAAGGTCTGGTGTGGGGAAGGCCAGAGTGCTGCAAGAGTAAGGATGTGCGACCCACAGGGCGAGGGGAGAAAGGATGTGTGCGTTCAGAGGGAAACAGAGCAGCAGATGTCAAAGAGCAGTGAATAAGGGCGCAGGGTCAGCACCCCACTGCTGCACGGGGGGAGACGGGGAGCAAGTGCCTGCCAGGATTCCTGTCTGCAGGCCAGTGTTTGAGTTCCTGCTCCCCTCTCACCTGCTCGGTCTGGTCTGGAAGTCAATGGCAAAACTTCCTCGGGAGGGCAGTGATCTGAGTTTTTGCTTTTTATACCACGTGTCTGTCTGCTGAAGACATCCCCTGTACTGTGGGATGCACAGGCTTGTGACCTGTGGTCACAGGTAGTCCTGCTATGTATACTGTGATTAGCAACATCTTCTAACGAGCAACAGCTTGTGACATCTGGTCAGGAGCAAAAATGTCAGCCCCCTAAATATAGAAATTCAGTGTATTTACTTTTCCAGCCTCGGTGATCTTTCTGGTTTGCTTAGTTCATTTTTCTTACTGCTATTTTATACTTAGCTTGTTGATTGAAATATCAGCATCCCCTCTTAGGGCTAGACATTTTTCTTCTCCTTCAAATCTATTTTTATAACTCCTTTTTTTCTTTTCACTATTAATTCCTTCTCTTTTTTCCTAATTTACTTTGTACCCACCCCTCCCAAAAAAGTAAAGTCTATAAAATGTAATTATGTCATAAACATTGAACAAATGATATCACCTGCTTGCCAGGCAAACCTCTGTTGCTTTCTTTAGTTCCTGGTCCATCATAATTTGCATTTCTGATTTACATTTGAGCTCCTTTGAGATGGATTCTTACTATTCTAAATGTTGCAAGTGTCAAAGATTATTGATTAATATATTAAGAGTCATAATCAATTGCAGCAGTAGCCACACCCTACGTTATTGTCTTTCAAAAGATTAAATTTTTGCTTTCACAGTTCTAACTCCCCACGACCTACATGCATTAAATAGATACTTAAAATAATGCACACAGTGTGATACATTGCTCACATTTCCCATTCTGCTTTGCATGTTAGGGTGGGAGATTTATGGCTCTGTAGCTTGGAAAGTGAGGGAGGCAGAACTTTAACTTCTAGGCGGTTTGCTAGTGGGGACATAACAAATCTTTGTGAGAGCAGAATAAGCTTGCTTACCTTGTATTTCCAACTATTTTCTGTTTCAATGTATTCCAGTTTGTGCCTACTTAAAATATGGAAGAAAATTGTTTGCAGATATTAGGCGAGAAAGTGGCAGTTCTCTCTCCTTAATATCATTTTCTGAATAGTGTATTCTATAGTTAAATCCATTAAGCATGTGTTTTAGGAGTGGGAGGGACGTATCAGAGAGGGATAAGCAGGTTTTGAGCATGGGCAAGTGCTCCCTGACTCCAGACATTCCTTTGCTGGCGACGTATTGCTCTAAAAGAAGCACAAATAAAAACTGATTCTGCTATAAATGGTCTTTGAGTGGCAGCTGCTGACATGGTAACTTTTTTTTGCAAGTTGAAGTTGTTCCCTTTAACTCTACTAGTCTGTGTCATCGGAGTTGCTATCTGGTTTTCATGCTGTTTGATCTGACAGTTGTGATTTTTCTCAAGTTGTCTGCTCAGAACAGCTTACCACCTTCTGGCAATTACTGCGCTCTTCATTGGACTTACATAATTAAAAGCATAATAAAGCATTTCATGCTGTTATGACATTTTTTCATTAAACAAGTCCAATACATGAGATGTGGGTTGTATAGATTATTGTCTGAGATGCTTCAGATGGCTTCAGAAAGCTCAGATAAATCCATGTGGTTGGTTGCAGAGGATTTTTACGTGAGATAGGGAGCTGCCTCTCAGGGAACCCTCTTCCCAACCCAGCTGTTGACTAACGGAGTTTTCTGTGTCCAAAATGTGCAGTTAACTTTCACTGTGGCGAAAGGGAGGAGAATCCTAAGAGGCTGCCCTTTAATCTGTCAGGGATTTGCTGGCAGGCGGCAAGTGCTTGACTTAAGATCCCTTGGTCCAGGTCCGCCTCAGTTGTTTTCATTATTGCTTTCTCCATGAAAAAGGGAAGAAGAGCTATCCCGTTCTGCACCTCAGGAATTGAGGCCCTGGATGAAATAGTTGATTTTTGTCTGCTCTTCTGTCTAGCCCACACCGTGTCCAAACCCTTCCCCAGGCTGTAGAGTGGAGTAGAAATTGGAGGATTATTTTTTTTTTTCCTTCTTACAGCTTTGGCATGGCAGTGAAGAATGTCTTGCTGTCCAGGAGACAAATGTGTTTTAGCTGCCACCTCCCCACAAGAAGTTCGTTCTTGGTTCAGACTTCTTATTGTCTTCCAGAATCTAATCTGAATTTCCCTTCCCTCTCACATTTGGTTCTTGCCTGTTCTTCCGTTCCCGGCTTTGTAACTATTTCTGGAACCCGCAGATCAATCATCTTTCACTTGATACCAAGATAAAGGTGCCTGCCTCTTTCCATACGGCTCCCGCTTCCTGCCGTCGTTTTAGTGTGAGTCTCCTGGTCTACGGAATGGATACTGGCTGATTTGTACAAATGCATTGTCAGAGGAAAAGATTAAAACACACCTTTTGAGATGTTGAAGGAGAAATTTTGTTTACGTCATGTGACTTTTTCTTTCTAAATGAGATGATTATAAAGTTTCCCTGCTCCATTATAAGACCATTCACTTTGGGACCTCCAGATGTTTTCACAAGCATCGCTCATGGATGCTCCAGGAAGGAATGAGTGGCCTGAACTGCCAAGTGCTGCCCGTTCTCACAGTCATCAGCAGTGCTTGTGCTTCTGGAACTGCAGTGCCAACACTGACCACACCAGAACCCCTCCAGGAAAATCAAGGCTGGGAAATTTCGGTGTAAAAGACTCCTTCCTACACACACCTTGGGCTACGGGGTATTGCATGGCCAATAGACCAGCTGGTGGACAAAGCAGTGGTGGGAGTCAGGAGTGTCAAGAGGATGGGGCCAGTCTTTTTTCAGTGATGCCCAGTGACAGAACAAGAGGAAATGGGCACAAACTTGGAACATAGGAAGTTCCATCTAAACATGAGGAGGAGCTTCTTAACTTTGACGGTGGCAGAGCCCTGGAAGAGGCTGCCCAGAGGGGTGATGGAGTCTTTGTCTCTGGAGACATTCAAAACCCGCCTGGACACGTTCCTGTGCAACCTGCACAGGTGACCCTGCTTTGGCAGGGGCGTTGGACCAGATGATCTCCAGAGGTCCCTTCCAACCCCAAATCATTCTGTGATTCTGTGAGTTTCTTGCCCAGTTTGCATCAGCCCTGAGCTCCTGGCAGAATTGCCCTCCATCTTCCATCACAAAAGAAAACCTCTCCAATGTGCCCAGACTGACTCAAGCACTTTGGATTTTTTTTGTGCAGAGCAAAAGGTCGTGGTTTTCACTTTTGAGGTGTTTTAGATCTCCCAAGTCCTTAGCAGAGGAAAGTCTTTGGCATTTAGCATCGTTTAAAAGAAAAATGTTTGTTTACACCTGCACAATAGCATGTCAGAGGCTCACTAGTTCAGTTTGGGAAACTCTCTGGTGTAGTCTTGAGCGCTTTTGTACTCCTGGGAGCTCTTTGTGAAGGGTGTTCTCTGGTCTTGTTGACTCTGTTGTATGTGAATACAAAGAAAAGCTGGAACCTCAGCCAACGTAAACCTGGCTCTTGCGGGCTGCATTCAGCGGCACCAGTTTACACCAGCCGAAAGGCTTTCCCAAAATTTAATCACCAGGAAGAAAAAGGCATGTGGAAGTGGTACCGCTGTGGTAATTGCACTGGCTTGGTCCCCACCATTCAGGAGTGACGGCTTTTCCTTTCCTGGCGGTGAGCCACTGTTGTGCTGACGGCTCTGGAGAAGAGATTAAAAGCAAAGAGTGGGTTAAAATAGTGTGGGAATGAGTCCCCTGGGACTGCACCTCAGGGTGGGCTTGAGAAACGCGGTGGCAAAAGTCACCTTGTGCTCTCCTCAAGCAGGAGTGACCATTAGGACAGAGATTTTAGCATGGGATGAGAGGCCATGGTGAGAGAAGGCACAGGCACTCCCAAGCCCACAGGCACCGAGATCAGATGGAGATTGCTCAGATTTTTGTAATTCCCAGTTTGCAGCCAGTGCTGGGTGGGGCATTAGTGCGGTGTATCCTGCAAAGGTTGGGATCCTGAGCCTGGTCCTCCTTTTGATTCCTGTAAGCAGGGTGAGCTAACCTATCTACCTGTTTCACTCAGGAGGACAGCTTTCCTCCTTGCCCTGCGTCCAACACCCACCTTGATCCCATGGTAAGGTGATTCAGCTCCTTACGTTGACAGAAAAATACCAGCTTCTTTTTTTTTTTTTCCCTACTTATTGTTTTTCTGGCTTAGTTGAGTTGCATCAGTTCGGCTCAGAGACGGGTAATTGCTTGTGTTAACTCGTGCCAGGGAGGCACAGTCCAGAGGAGGGATGTCTTCTGCTTTGGTGGTGGTGAGCTCTCAGACTTCGCCCAACCTGCCTCTTAGGTGGTTGCTGCACAAGCACTTAAAAACGTCAGGAACAGACCCTGCTGCTGAAATACCTCTCCCTGCCCATCTCCGCTGTGTTAGAACCACTGGATCTGTCACCATTGCGAGTGAAACAGTGTGGGAAAGTGACCTGGATTGAAATAATTAAGAAAAAAGAAAAAAAAAATCTGAGTTAGTTTTAATCCATGTCAGATTTCCAGTCTGTTTTATTGCACAAGAACTAGAGCCAAAGGGCGCAGCGGCGTAGAGGGCGGGCGGGACGGCCCTGTCGCCCATGTTCTTGCTGTCGGAACAGCTCGTCCTACCCCTCTGCTCTTTCAGCAGCTTCAAGGAAAACTGATTTTCACAAGGATGGGTCCAATCGGAGCCTCAGAGCCTGTATTCTCCTCATTATCTGGAATACACACTCCCCGCACAGGGCTTTCGGAGTTGTCCGAGCTGATCTCTAGCCTGGCACAGAGCAGGGGCTGCTGTAAATGAACTCGGCAGCTGGAGGCGATTTTGGCAGAGATGAATCTGTCCACTGCAAAGATGCTCACGGAGACAGTCCTGTCCATAGGCAGTGCCTTAATGGTTAATTAGTTCACTGGAACATATTTAACACGCCACCTCCCCGAGACTGTGTTTTCTAGCACTAATTTACAGCCACCAGATTTGATGTCTGCCTGCTAATATAAAATAACTAACATTTTAGTTATTTTAATTTATTCAGTGCCTTCGTGTCACACTCATCGTTCAGTAGGGACACATGGTCATTGTTGTGATGATTTTTTTTTTTTTTCTAAATACTGTCATCTTTTCCCACTTTCTTCCTTCTGCATTACTGTTCTATTTCCATTTTGCAAAGAGGATTTATTTTCACCTCTTTTTACATTGCATCCGTTGAAGGTATTGGCAGTCAAATAGTTAATGTTGACATTTGAAGTTGGTGGTGGACTTGGACATAACCGATAAAGCAAATGAGCAAACGCTGGCACAGAGAAGCGCGTATTTTCAGCTGCGGTTTATGACTGACGTTTATATTTGCATTGAACTTAGGCTTGGGAGGGTACAACACTGTGATTAAAGTTTATATTCTGGAGAATCTGACTGCATCAGGCCGACTAGGTAACCTGGTCGCATTTAATTATTGCTGAAAAGTTACATTTAGGTGTTGTTTTAAAACTGACTGAAAATTTCGGGTAGTTATTTTGTTCTCACGGGGAGAGGTTGCAGCTGAATGAGAAGGAAAAAAAAAAAAAGTGTGGAGGAAACTGAAAGCTCCGTAGCCTTAAATGCCGGTCCCTGAGGAGGTGGCCGAAGTGCAGTTTTCTGGGTTGTACGTAGGATAAATCGCTTCTTCCTTCGGCTGGATGTGTGCAGCTGGGATCAGTTTGTCCTGGGCTGGAGGGAGTGGCTGATGAAAGAGCTGCTGAAAATTGCTAAGTGACGTTTTCTGTGAAAGTCTTTAGGATTATATAAACTTGGATTAACTGTGCAAGGGTGGAAGTTTCTCCTCAGTCACTTTTGAGGCAGCTGTGTTTTAAAACTGTATTCGTAAACTTACCCGCTTGAAAACTAGGTGTTTTCTTTTGATTTTTGCCTTTGTTCCCGTTACCTTGTCTAAAACCTGCTCCAGGGTTGCACTACCCTGATAGAAGGGTTCTAATTTCTAGGCAGAGTTTATTTGTATGTGATTTATCTCTCTTTCCTTTGCCAGTATTGTCCTTTAGCTCACCACCTTCCCTCTCCAGGGCTTACCCCTTTCCTCTTCACCTTAGCAAAGAGGGTAGAAGAAGCCAAGAAAGCATTTTGCTGAAGGTGTGGAGGGGATTGGCTTGGAAAGATTTGGATATTTTAAAAAGATTACTTATGAAAGTATCTGCGGAATTCCTCCCAAACTGGATCTTTCAAAACTTAGAAATCAGGCCTTCCAGACCATGAGACTAGTTTGAAAAAAGATAAAAGTAAAAAGGGAACTTTAAACGATGTTTCTTTGTGGCGTATGAGCCATTAAGAGGGGGTCTGGATTTGAGATTTCCTGGGAGTAAGTTGTAGGAATTAATTTTTCTTTCTGAAAGGTGCTAGTTTCATGAAATGACTTATGCCCAGGCACTGGGCTGTCGGGAAGGAAGCCAATTATAACTTGCAAAATAGGCAAAACTATACTTGTAAATTATTGGTAAGTCTAAAGAACTGCAGCCTGAGGGAATTTGCACCTGTTTGGGCCCAAATTTATACTTCGGTGGATCTTGCCTTTATTACTACTTAACAAAACTTAAGCTAAATTTTCTTCTGACCAAGGTTGTTTCTATTTTATTTATTTATTTTTTTTCCCTGCACGCCATCAGCCCCAGTGCTCTGACCACTATTATATCTGGAGAAGGAGCAGAAAGGAACTACCTGACAACGTGAGTCAGCAAAAATCCTCTCCGTCCTCGTGCAGGGATTTGGGGCTGGAGGAGAGTGTCCAACAAGGGTCTGGCATTCCCGGACTGTCACACGGCTATAGGAGAGGGTGCCTGGGCTTTGCTGTTAGTGCCTGGGAACTAAGCTGGGAACAAGCTCCAGCGGTGACTGTGCCAGTGATGGCAGCACCCCGGAACATAACAACAGATCCTCTGAAATGCTTTAGTGCTTTAGGGAGGTGATTTAGGAGACGGGTGCTTGCTGTGAGGAGTTTGCAAAGCTATTTAAGATACGATAAGGAAATGCAGACAGATGTGAGGCAATTTGTTTAATACGTTCTATCTCCCATCTCTGATTTCTGTAGCGTTTCTCGTCTTCTACATCATCTGTCCCACTGGGTAGGAATTTTCCCTGCAAGTAGCGACCGAGTTACTTGGTGCACATTTCCTCCCCCGATTTTAGTACGTGAGGCAGAAGTAAGGAGTCAGCAGACCTGCGTTTTCCAGAGATGGTTGTGTCCGAACCGCATCACGTTGAAAATGTAACCTTTAAGAGAGGGTCAGGGAACAGAAGTTTCTAGATGCATGGGACAGATGTGAGTGTCACAGTCTAAATTCGTAACGGTGGCATGGGATGTGGAAATGCCCATTTCGCATTAGTTCTGAAGTTTCTCAGGATTTTCCCATTGGATATCTTGCTAAAGCTTTTAAATTGGTCAGCAATGTGAAGCTGTTTGCTCATGAGATGAATCATCATTAGTCATAAAAGATTCCTTACCTCGAAACGACTTCCCGTTATGAAATGGGAGAGAAAAGTAGAGGGGAGGACACATTTCAATCTCACTCCTGCTAAAGGATGCCTGGGAAAGGAAATCCAACTTTTATTCTTTTTATTAAATGCTTGTTTCGTTGATTGATTCCTCTAAAGTGATTGGAAACTTAGCAGTAACTTCTCCCTAATGCTGGCTTGTCTTCCATTAAAGCAATTAGGATAAACCAACTCATAAAGAGTTAGTACACATTGATCAGTGTTTTCAACAGTACTGGGGTTATCCTCATATCCTTTCCTGTTTGTAGGTTGTCCACGGGTAATTGTGGCTAACCGTTCTTCTGGATGCAGTGAGGTGTGTACAAATCCCCAGATATCCCAACCTTCCTCTCCTTTTGGTTGCAGGGAGCGGGGACTAACGGTATTCGGCTGACCATGGAGAGTGCTCTGACGGCCCGCGACCGTGTCGGGGTGCAGGACTTTGTCCTGCTGGAGAACTTCACCAGCGAAGCAGCGTTTATCGAAAATCTGCGAAAGCGCTTCAAGGAGAACCTGATCTATGTGAGTAGCAGAGCTGACAGATGTCAAAGTGTTCCTCGGTGACCTGAATTTGGGTGTTTGCTACGGAAGACGTACCGTAGCTTTGCTCTGCAGTTGGAGGGGTTTGAAGATGGTGGTATCAGCTTTAACAGACCGCGGTTGCTTGTGTAAGAACTAGTCTGGGGTACTGTCACGTTAACAGAGGTAGGGACTAGTTGCAGTGCTCCAGTTGAGGTCTGCTGGCATTTACGGGTCTTGTCAACGCTGAAAATCCCACTCTCACCACGTTCTTCCATTTCATGAATTCATTCTGGTGGGCTTTCAGCAGCCACAGGCTTGAACTTGATCCTAAATGGTGTATCAGAAAATCAGAAATAACCCAGTATCCTTGCTTGCTAGAAGCACTAAAACCGTTTGCAAGGATAACGTGTCTAGCATAACTCCCGCGATGTCATTCTCGCTGCGCTGAGAGGTCACTTCTTCATCACCCTTGGCCTCTTTGGGAGCCCTCGGCAGCATCCCCGGGGCACCGGGGCAGGCGACCCTGTCCTTGTCAACAACATAGCACCTTCAGAGCAGTCTGGCCTCTCTGAGAATCCGCTGCCAGACCTTCTGTAACCTTTCTCCTTTGTGTTCTCTTTTCCAGACATACATTGGCTCAGTTCTGGTGTCTGTTAATCCGTACAAGGAGCTGGAAATCTACACTAAACAGAACATGGAGCGATACCGTGGTGTCAGCTTCTATGAAGTTTCTCCTCACCTGTGAGTGGCCTGTGGGTAAACAGTGCAGTTTGTGCCCTTCCCACCCAGGCGTGTGCAATAATGACATGTGAAAACAAGCAAATAGGGCTTCTCCTTGTCCCAGATGCAGCACTAAAAGTCGTAGGGATATAAAGGATCCTTTGGAGGGTGTGGTGTCCAGCTCTTTCTATTCCTGTTCCTCTCTCCAAAGAGGACGAGTTGCCTTTGCGAGAGCAGTATTTGGAAAGGGAGTTGGTTCCTTCCTGGCTGGAGGAACGGAGCTGCTCACCCAGCCCTGGCAGGACGGGAGTTCATTGTTCCAGGGTTACTTGGGGTCTGCGAGTTTCCCTTGCTGCTGCGTGGCTCATCCAGCCCAGGGCTAACGCGGGGAAAGAGTGTGTCTATACGTGTGGGGGGGGTTCTTTCCTACCTCTGCTCTTACCACCTGACCAATATTTATCTGGTATTTCCCTTGTTGCTAAGATACCGTCAGCCTGTTGGAACACGGAATGTATTTATTTACATGGTCTGGCCTGGTGAGCATTCCCAATTTCCCATAAAAAAAAAAAAAAAAAAAAAAAAGAAAAGATTGAGGTTTAAAGTTATTTTTGAAACCATTTGAATTTTTTTTGCCAGACTGAAAGAGAAAGATGACTAAGAGGACATTTGGCTCCAAAATGTTTTCTTTTAGGATCAAGGGCCAAATTCTGAGCACCTCTTGGAGGGTTTTTTTTGTGTTTTTTTGTCTTTTTTCTTTTTTTCTTTTTTCTTTTTTTTTTTTTTTTTAAAGAGGTCTTGGAAGAGTAAATGATATTATTTTTGAGCAAACTATTTGGATTGTTTCTTATTACTGGCACGTAGCCTGGGAGAGTAAGCAAAGCAGAATGCGCTGCGAGCACAGAGAGGGAGAGAAACACCAGTACTTGGGAAAGTCTGAGCACTTGAAGTTGTATTTTTTATGATAAAATTGCGATTCCAGAGAAGAGCAACAAGGCTGGTGAGGGGTCTGGAGCACAAGTCTTATGAGGAGAGGCTGAGGGAACTAGGGTTATTCAGCGTGGAGAAAAGGAGGCTGAGGGGAGACCTTATTGCTCTCTACAACTACCTGAAAGGAGGGTGTAGAGAGGTGGGGGTCGGTCTCTTCTCCCAAGTCACGGGCGACAGGACTAGAGGAAACGGCCTCAAGTTGCGCCAGGGGAGGTTCAGGCTGGATATTAGGAAAAATTTTTTCATTGCAAGGGTTATCAGACATTGGAATGGGCTGCCCAGGGAAGTGGTTGAGGCACCATCCCTGGAAGTGTTCAAAAGACAGGTTGACGTGGTGCTGGGAGACACGGTTTAGTGATGGTGTTGCATCTTGTTGTTTTGTGGGTGTTTATTTTTGTCCGTTAGGTTGATGGTTGGACAAGATGATCTTGAAGGTCCCTTCCAACCTAGAAGATTCTGTGATTATTATAGCGTTTCAGACTTTTTGTGTGGACGTATATGGGGGGCGATCGAACTTGAAAAAAACCTGCATTCACACCTGCTGAGTTCTCCCCTTGATGTAGATGTGTCAGTGCGTCGTGTCGATGTGCAGGTGCCCCAAGTAAAGACATCTGCCCCCAGAAAGTACCTGGCAGTGCCTTAAATCACATCGGCCAGTTCTGGTGAAGCAGCAGAGGGTGCAGAGGCAGCAGCAGCTCATAATTCCACCATCAGCTCTCACTGGCAAAGTGTCGTTGCTCTGTAGGTTCCCTTCAGTCCTGCCTTCCAGGCAGAGACCTGGCCTGGATGCAGCCACTTTTGCCCGTGATCAGGGCGCTCTCAAGGGCTGCTTTGTCCTTCGGTGAGAATTTTGTGACCCTGGAAAATCGTTGGGGCTGTGCCTGCCTTTTTATTTGTGTGCAGTAGGTACGGGACTGAGTACGGTGGCCATGCTCGCGTCTAATGCAGAGTGCTGTCATCTCTGCTTTAATTCCTGTCTGTGCTACGCAAAGTGACTTAAATGACGAAGTAGCTGATTATTTCTTAGGCTGTTCTCTTGTTTTAACTAATCTCATAAGAAATTGTAAAACCTGCAGCTCATCAGTAAACCCTTGAGAACTGCAGTACCAAATACCAGTGCTGCTTCAACTGGGAAAAGAGTGGGTTTTGTTAACTGTTTTTATTGTTCCATTTAAAAACATTACATTATTTGATTATTTACATTACGTTATTTGTTTACGTGTGTATTTAAAAATATTTTGAGGAGCACTGAATTGCTCTGTATTGTAGCACTCTGTCCTTCTCCTTTTACAGTATTTCAGGTGGTTTTTTTTCCTCTTTTTCTTTTTCTAAACTGATTCTAGAAAGCCAAAATACTTCGAGATTGCCGTTCCAGTGTCAAAACAGTTTAAGGCTAGGCCCGAGCGCCGGGTTCTCTGGGAAGTGCGTCACACGTAGTCATTTAAAGGAGTGAAGTTATCCCTATGGGCTTGAAACACAGCATACTTCCCAGAGTGATCTGTCACATCCTGTCCTATTTATAGCCTGCCGGGGGGTTCAGAGATGGTGACTACAAATGGGACCTATAAACATCTTTAAGTAAAGTGATTCTGTATGTGGTGTGCATGACTCTTAGCTTCCTGCAGTACTATAAACCCCCCCCCCAATAAAGGCATGCTGTCTAGAGGCAGTTCTTTAAATTAAATTTACGTTTATTCAACTGTGTTCAAAACACTCCAGAGACAGAATTTAGATGGGGAGAGAAGGACTTGATGACTGTAGTAGGGTAAGCGTGCAGTTGTGTTGCTAGGTAGCTCATTGGTGTTGCCTTAGCACCAAGTATTAATAGACTTGAGAAGGCCACGGCTGTTATTTTGGCGTGATTATTTGTAATTAATTTCACAGCATGAGCATTTGGAGAAAAAAAAGAAAGGGGGGAAAAAGAAAAGCAAAGCTACTAAAAGGTTGTCAAGTGTATGAAGACAGGGTATCTGCTTGATCACCACACGTAAGACAGCTGAAAATATGGTTATGGAGGTTGTCTTATACGAGTGCATTGTGAAGGGCTAATGCTGCACTTTTCTCTTACCCTCTTCCATTGCGCCTGTGTGTTCCTTTTCCTCTCAATGAGAGGTACCAATGGTACCACCATTGTCAGGCTCATCCTCCCGCTCTCTGGTGCTGTAAAAGCGTGTGTGATCCTTGGTATCGGACCCTGTCTGGTCTATCACAGGGAGGAAAAGAGAAGAGAAGGAAAAAGCAGCAAAGGAAGTAGTAGGGCTCCAGGGCAGCAGGAGCAAACCCTGGCTGTAGACAGGCAGGAGGAACCCTCTGATGTTTGGGGTAGCGTTTGACCTAAGTTGGATGGAAGCTTATGGAGCCTGTGGGATGCTTACTAGTCTGTGCTGGCTTATCCAATTCTTCCTGCCGTCCAAGAGAAGCTGTGAGAGGTTGGGCTTTTCTGGAGCCACCCAGAGAGCAAAGTGCAGTTGTGACCACTTGAGTGTATCGTCACGTCATAGATAAGCTGAATAAAGATTAATGGAAAAAAAGATGTTTCCTGAATGTAAAGGTTTTCTTTGTCCTGTGGGACCAATGTTGAGAGATTATGTATATTTAGAAAAATAAGTTTATCTGCACCATTTAGTCATCTTCTACGGAAACTCTTCTCATTGGAGAGACTCAGAAGAACAGTTTTTAAAGGAATTGTATAGATTTTTGCTATCATGCTGCAGAAACTTGGCTCAGAGGGTAAGATGTGTATGTAGTGTATGTGTGGTGGTTGAGAGACATCAGAAAGTGTTCACAGCGATCTCCTGTCTCGTCACCGGTATTCAGTGATGCGCTCATACCTGCCCCATGGACACTTACTTCTGTTTGAGGTGTCTCTGCTGGGAGTTCATACTGTGGGATAGTGTTTGAGGAGTCTCAGCCCTTCACTTGTGGAAACAAACTAACGCCTGGTTGTCATTGTCCCTTAGCTACGCCATTGCAGACAACTCGTACCGCTCCCTGCGCACGGAGAGGAAGGATCAGTGTATTCTCATCTCTGGGGAGAGCGGGGCTGGCAAAACGGAGGCCACCAAGAAGATCCTGCAGTACTACGCCGTGACCTGTCCCGCCAGTCAGCAGGTCGAGACCGTGAAGGACCGTCTGTTACAATCCAATCCCGTCCTGGAGGTAACTCTGGAGCAGGGGAACTTGACGTTGAGTCACACCAGCAGCACTCACATTTTCCAGCTGAGGGGGTGGGGGCAGCTGGAACCCACAGGGCTCTCGGTGCAGAGCCGTGGAGCGAATCCTGGGAACGCTGCTTGGCGGCATGCGGGCGGATCAGTTCACTGTACACAGGGGAATCCCGGTCCCCTTCCAAGCCAAAGAAGTGGCCGTCGGCTGCTGAGCTGGCTGGCCCTTTCCAGCCCAGCAGGAGCAGTTCTGGAGCGGGAAGGCGGTGGGCAGAGAGGGGTGTTTGGCGTGGGAAGAGTCCTGGCGCGCTGAAGAAGTCTGCAAAGCCAGGATGGGACACATGCGCCGTGGGCACAGCATTGCCCTCTAATAAATGCATTTGTGGGTGCATTTTCTAGTGCTGTGGTGTCCTCTAGTGTCCAGTCCCGGGCTGCCTTTGTAGTCCCCTTTGATATTTCAGCTCCCTGTGCTGCCTGTGTGGGAAAGGTGTGCTCCCGGGGAGGGAGAGCACGGGTGACCATCAGCAAACAGCCATGATGAAAGAGGGAGCTTTGAAAGGACTGTCAGACGTGACATATGTTGTCAGCAGCGAACTGGCATTAAAATCAGCTTGCTGGAGGTGGGGGGGGTGGAATTGTTTTCAGAGGCGTGCTCCATCTGCAGTGCTTGTACTGGGTATAAAGATCAGCATTAGAATTTGGGTAGCAATCTGTTGCCTTCTTGGGGCAAACCTAGGCTTTAATGGCTGTAAATAAGCAACTGGCAGCTTCAGCAAAGTGTTTATAAATAGCCTTATTTGATACTTATTTTTCTCTAATCGTTTTCATTTCAGGCCTTTGGAAATGCAAAAACCCTTCGGAATGACAACTCCAGCCGATTTGGGAAATATATGGATGTGCAGTTTGACTACAGGGTAATTTTAAAATTTATTTTGTACTTCAGAACTGGGTCCCGGTCTGGGATCAGGTCTCTGTTGCCTGTGCTTTCTCGTACTGATGTGTGCATGGAGGGATGGTTTTGCATTCCTTTGACGACAGTGAAAGTGGAGTCTGTGGTAGCAAAGTTTAGTTCCAGAGGATTTTATAGAACACGCTTCCCTCATTTCTCTATGTAAGGAAGCAGTTGAGATTAAATCCTCTTACTTCTAGGGTATGTGTGCACCACACTCCCAAACGAAATCCACGGAAGCCAGCTGTGATCTGAAAATAATCTCTGTCCTGTGTAACTTTGCATGGTGTTTGTTTCAATTCTGAATTCAATTCCAAATTGCCCCACACTATGAAGATGGACATAGTGCAAGAACTGAGTAGCTCGGCCCACTGGAGTCTTTTAAACATCTCAATATGCAATCCCTTCACACTAATAGTTTTGTTGCTTTTCCTTTGAGTTCCTTCTGAGAAGGAATTTTGCCCAAGTGAAGATCCCATTCAGTATGTGCTGTAGCCACAATCTGTGTAATGGCATGTTATTGTCACTTGATAGTTCATTTTGCATACGCTTCAAAACTCAAATTGCCACTGTTTCAGCTGAAACAGAGATTGTGATACAAAAGGACAGATAATTTTCTGTCTTTTCGTAGGCTATCATTTTGTATCCTGTTTGTCTTTGAATAGACTGCCAAGATCAGAAATATTTTCCTCTGCATTGCTGAACTATTTCAATGTATCTGGTTTGATTTAGGGGGCTCCTGTCGGGGGCCACATCTTGAACTACCTCCTGGAGAAATCCCGAGTTGTGCACCAGAACCATGGAGAAAGGAACTTCCACATTTTCTACCAGCTGCTAGAAGGAGGGGAAGAGGACTTACTGCGAAGGCTGGGCCTCGAAAAGAGCCCGCAACAGTATCACTATTTAGTAAAGGTGGGCATTATTGCATTAACTAGTTATTCTTATAATATTGTTATATTATAGGGCTGATATTTTCTCGTTGACTTTGTAGTTTCCTTCCCTCACTTCAAAAATAATACTGCGATGACTGCTATAAAAATGAACACATGGCAGAAACGCGTTAAGCATGAGTACTATATCTTTGACAATTATTTACTTATTTACATCAAGCTGTGTCTTTTTAGGGTCACTGTGCAAGAGTCAGCTCCATAAATGATAAAAACGATTGGAAGATTGTGCGAAGAGCCCTGTCCATTATAAGCTTCAATGACAACGAGGTGGAGGTAAGGCATGTTTGACAGCACAGCTGATTTTCCTGCCCTTAAGGAATTTTTCTGCTTTGGTTTGTTATTTCTGACCAAACAAGGCCTTCAGAATGAATATATTCTCCTCAAAAATTCTGGAAAAAATACAAAATGTTCTTGTCAACTGTTAATTAATACAGAAATCTCACTGCCTTTTCTCACTGTGTGTTCATTTCATCGTCCTGTTTTCTGCCTGTTTCTTCCATCCAAGGATTTGCTGAGCATTGTGGCGAGCGTCCTACATCTGGGGAACGTGCAGTTTGCTGCTGATGAGCAAGGAAATGCTCAGGTCACTACAGAGAATCAGATTAAATACCTGGGTAGGGTGAGTATCACCAGTTAGAGATATGTTACATTAAATATGAATTAGAGAGGATCCCGTATTTTGAACTTGGTACCATCGTATCATTTTAGAATATGATTTGGAAGTTTCATAAATTCAGTTTTATTTTATTAATATCAAAACCCTTAATTGACAATTTCTCTGTTTACTGCTTGATCGACCACTGATTTGAGGCAGTGGGATAGGAATAGGAATCGTAATAGACCTACCCTGGAGAAGAGTTTTAAAGCAAGAACCACCCTTGTGGCCTTGCTTAGTCAGTTCTTTGTGTCAGAATAATCAATCCAATTTGTTTGTTAGGTCACATCACTGCCAGAAAGGGAAGGACTGACGTTGCAAGAAGTCTTGCAGTGAGAATGGGAAATGAAGGGCTGTTCCACTGGACTGTCCTTTTGAGGACTAGCTTTTCTGGTCTCTTAAAACTAGTACTGATAAATTGAACATACCACTTCATAAATTAATTCAATATCCTACTGCTTTGCAGCTTCTAGCAGTTGAGGGCTCTGTTCTTCGAGATGCATTGATCCACAAGAAGATCATAGCCAAAGGGGAAGAGGTAAGGACATGAACTGGGGATCTGGGAGGCACACGGAATTAAATCAAGTTTGTGATATGCCGTCAGCCCTCTTACCAGAGCTAAACAGTTCCCTTCTAACTTGTTAAACGAGGTTGTCAGTGCAAGTCCCACAACCTGATGGTGACTTGCAGCCTGTGCGGCTGGGAGACAGGCTGAGCTGTCTCACATGAGCTGAGCCCAGACAGGATGTTGTCGAGTGGTGGTTTATTAACAATGAACAAGGGAAACTGAATCCCTCAGTGGAATGGCTGTTGAGTGGCTTTTTTTTTCTCCTCCTCCTGCAGCTGATCAGTCCTCTGAACCTGGAGCAGGCTGCCTACGCAAGGGATGCGCTCGCTAAGGCGATATATGGACGCACCTTCTCCTGGCTGGTCAACAAAGTTAACAAGTCTCTTGCTTACAAGGTAAACGAACCTTTTGTTTGTTGATCTCCAACCAAGCCTGAAAGGAAGTTTCAAATCTTTTAGTTGCAAAGCAGAGAAATGGTAAGCTCCACACTGTATGGTGATCTGTAAATTTACTTGTTTTCCATTAAGAAGAGTGTAAGGAGTTAAAGCTGTCACTGGATGGGTAAGATCCCATGATGGATTGTAGCTGTGAGTACATATCAACATTTATTTTTTTCTATGTTTCAGGAAGGAGAGTTTCCGGGCTGGAGAAGTACAACAGTTCTAGGATTGCTTGATATCTATGGATTTGAGGTTTTCCAGCACAACAGGTTTGTTTCAATCAGTTTCTTTGAGTTTTGAGTAAGCTCTGCACGACTTCCTTCATTATAGTGTTTTCTCTCTGTTCTGAAATAAAACATTATTCCATCTCTGGCTCTCTTAGTAAGAGAGAAAGAGATGACGTTTCAGCTTCAGGAAATCGGTTGAATAACTAATAATCACAGAGCTTCTAATGCTTGGGGCATCCAGCTAATATTTAGCATTTGCAGCTGTTAACGTTCCTGATATTTTAAAGAGACTTTTGTCTTTTGGGGGCATATTCATGTGATAGCTTGAACTCTGCCTTTGTCCAGCTCTGACACAGCGGTGGCTGTTGTTGTGGTGTCTTTCCATGGTGGTGTGAGTGGGGAAAAAACAGCTACAAAACTCGGACTATGTCGGAGTCTGGAACCTGACTCTGGCAGAAAGCAATGAACTGAGACTCTCAAATTTGCAGTATTGGGCACTTCTTAAAAGTTCTTGTGTTCCTGTGTTCCACCCTGCGTGTCCATTTTTCCCTCCTTCTGGAACTCTCTCGTGAGATCCACTAAATAATAAACTACTAAATTTATACATTCAGTAAATAAACACTTCACAAAGTCTCTTCTGTTTCTCTTCATTTACAGAGAGATGTATTCGTGCTGCTGCCCACTAATTATAGCTTCTTTTATTTGTGGTACAGTGTTAGTGATTATTTTTCTGATTTTTTTTGTTTGCAGCTTTGAGCAATTTTGTATTAATTATTGTAATGAAAAATTGCAGCAGCTCTTCATAGAGCTCACATTAAAGTCTGAACAAGAGGAATACGAGTCGGAAGGCATTGCGGTAAGAGCCAATATCATCACTTCCACTGTCTCCTTTGCAGCACCTCCTGCAGGCCAGAGCACAGATTAGAAAAGGAGCTGCTAATAACGGTCTGCAAAGTAAATGAGTTAGAGCTTTCCTTTTTTCTTTCTTTTCGAAACACTTTGGTAAGTGTGTGATACAGCTGGAAGCGAGTAGTGCCTTTCCAGTCTTTTACTTTGATAGAAAAAAATGCTTTTTAAAGGGAATGTTAGGCAGACAAATTTGATGAGTGAAGAAGCTTTGTTTCAAATTTGACAGATTATTTAAGCAAGGTGCTGTCTGAAATGTTCTGAAATGCTCATTTATTTTTTTTTTTCCGGTCTAGAATTGTTTTCACCCAAGTGTGATTTCTTGTCTTTGTAGTGGGAACCAGTTCAGTATTTCAATAACAAAATAATTTGTGATTTGGTGGAAGAGAAATTCAAAGGCATCATTTCTATTCTGGTGAGTTGACAACACCTTTTTAAATGAAAAATTTCACTGAATCATAGAATCCTTTGGGTTGGAAGGGACCTTTAAAAGGGACCTTTTAGATGGTTGGGCCATCTAGTCCAACCCCCCTGCCGTGAGCAGGGACATCTTCAACTAGACCCAGTTGCTCAGAACCCCGTCCAACCTGACCTTGAATGTCTCCAGGGATGGGACATCTCCCACCTCTCTGGGCAACCTGGGCCAGGGTTTCACCACCCTCAGTGTAAAAAATTTCTTCCTTATATTTAGTCTGAATCTTCCCTCTTTTAGTTTAAAGCCATTACCCCCTGTCCTATCGCTACAGGCCCTGCTAAAAAGTTTGTCCCCATCTTTCCTGTAGCCCCTTTAGGGACTGAAAGGGTCTGTAAGGTCTCCCCGGAGCCTTCTCTCCTCCAGGATGAACAACCCCAAGTCTCTCAGCCTGGGGCTGTGGAGTGGAAAACAAGGGGAGGAACACAGGAAGAAGTAAAAGATCTAGGCTCATATTAGGATTATTTGGGCAGGTGGAAAGAGCTATGATAGACTGAACAGTGACACCATGAAAAGTCATATTGTATCACCTCCATCTGCTCTCGGGAAAGAAGCTTCCAATCCAGGCAGTCTGGAAGGAGGAAAGTGTTTTCCTTTTCAGCTCAACAATTCTTTTGTTGAACTAAGAGCTGGGCAACCTGTTAAAAGGCCAAAGGGCCAAACTGGGGCAGTGTTTCAGTGAGAGAGAATTAGAGCTGACGAGCACAGTAAGAAATCGTGTTTTTGTAGGATGAAGAGTGTCTGAGACCTGGGGATGCCACAGATACAACGTTCTTGGAGAAACTGGAGGAAACTGTTAAGAACCACCCTCATTTTCTCACGTGAGTGTTCCCATAGCTGAGGGCAGTTATGCTGGTAGGATCCAAGTGTGTGACAGAGCCTAGAGCTTTAATTATTCTTAGATAACATTATAACTCATTACGGCAGTGTGGCAGTAGAGTCCTGGGTATACTGGGTCCCACATAAAAGATGATTGTGTTTTCTTTTATAAAGAGATTAGATTGTGAGTTAATAAAAATAGTCATCACAAACTGCTTTGCTCTTCTCCAGACTGTGCTTCAGAATAAAATAGAGAAACAAACCCCCCTTGTTACTGACTTGCCTCTTCACCAATCTCCTTCTGGCATCCTACTGCTGATGTGTCCAAGGAATTTGCAGTTTTGCAGCTTCTTGGCTCCTCCAAGATCTGGCCCAATACTTGAGCTGTGACAAAGGCTCTGGTTTGCGGTATTGGGTCGGGTCATTCCCCTGCATTGATGACTGGGAGTCAGGCTTAGGAATAACTAGAACATGGAGCAGAATTCTACTGATAAAAATAGTGTTCAGAGGTGTATATGCGTTAGAATGATTGAAGCAGTGTTAGTGCTTGTGAAATTGAGAGGTTTCTATTGCACTAACTCCCCTTTGCGCCCATCTGCTTCCCGGAGGATATCGATACCCTCCTTTGACTTGGGTAACCTCTCCGTGTTGCCGCCGCTCCAGTTCGATGGGTGTGAGTTCCATGTTTCACCTTTCAGACTGTCCACTTCAGTTTTGGAGCTCCAAATGTCTCTTTATTCTTCCTGAATGTTCTGCGTGTGCTCAGATTGGGCTCCGTTTGGCACCCGGGGGTGTGCCAGCCTGCGGCCAGCAACATCGCTGCCCTCTCCCCTGCTGCCTCCACTCTGATTTCATGTGCGCGCAGAACCACTCCGCAGCCGTGCCAGGAAGCTGAAAGTTCATCCATTTGAAATAAACATAAATACGTTTAATGACATTTTTATGATTTGCTGATTGATAACTCTATTTACTTTTGGTCTTGAAAATCAGCAAGTCAGATTTCTTCTCCCACCCCTCTTCTGTGTCCCACTCTGGGATCCAATGCCATAAGTGCTTTTTGAAGTGAATCCCCCCCAATAAAACAGACGTTTGTTTCTCATTAATCTTCTTCACTTTCTCACCAGGCACAAGCTCGCTGACCAAAAGACTCGCAAGTCGCTGGGGCGGGAGGAGTTTCGGCTCTCGCACTACGCTGGAGATGTCACCTACAGCGTTGCAGGTAAGTGTGCGCACCATCTCCGCTGTCTCTCACTCTCCTCCTCCCATCCTCTGCCCTTCGAATTAAAACAGCTTCACTATATAGTAAAGAAAAATCTGGGCATAGAACACATCCATGCACTATTTAATTAACCAGATTAATTTCCCATCTCAAATTCCTGCCTTGTTGTGAAGTTCCTGTGGAACAGCAGTGGCAGCCTGAGTGGTTTCTTTTTCTTCCAGGTTTTCTAGATAAAAACAATGACCTTCTCTTTCGGAACCTGAAGGAGGTGAGTGTGGATAGAGGATGTTTCCGGTACTCAGCAGAACGGGTTTAAAATGGGGTGGTACCTGAGGGAAAAGATTCTTCTAGACTCCACCTGGAGAATGCATGTCCATAGGACTGTGCTATGAAAAGACAAATTGAATTGAGGTGCCCAAAGTTCATTTTATTATTAAAAATCAAAACAAAACCCCAAACAGTTTTGTCCTGTGTTTCTCTGAAGAATACTCTGTACTTTATCTCTGAAAATGCCTCTCTCTGCAGACCATGTGCAACTCGGAGAATCCCATCATAAATCAGTGTTTTGACAGGACGGAGCTGACAGACAAGAAGAGACCTGAAACAGTAAGAACACGAGCTGGTTGGAAGTGGGACTGTTTCCTCTTCCTAAAAGACACGTCCTGTCTAACAGGACAACCTGAACACAAACCTCTTCCATTTAAAGCTGGGAGACAGAGGTTTGTTCTGCAGTCACGAGTACTCGCTTTAGGTCGTCGCTTCATAGTTTTCTTTCTTTTCTCCTAGGCAGCAACTCAGTTTAAAAACAGCCTCTCCAAACTTATGGAAATTCTGATGTCCAAAGAACCCTCCTACATTCGTTGCATGAAGCCGAACGATGCCAAACAGGCTGGTATGACCCTGGTGACTCTTCCGCTTTTGTTTTTTTCTGTGACAGCTATATATAGACCACGAGATCGCAGTCACTGAGGCGCAGAAAGGAGCTCAAATGAAGAAGTCCTGCAAGACTTTTTCATTTTGGGTCTCTGCCAGAGCTTCTCGTAGGGCGGTGGTGGCACTACCGGCAGCCAGGAATCAGAAGGGGAGCACTGGTCTTGGGTGGAGTAGGGTCATGTTTAAGGTGAAGAATTATTAACCTACGTAACTTCCTTCTCACGACCCTTATTCTCCCTCATTTCTCCCTCCTGTATGCATAGAACATCCTAGAGGAGAACTTCTTTTTGGAACTACATATAAATGTGTATTAAAGGGAAGGGGGGGAAGACAGGAGACACAAAGTTAGTTGTGTGGGACTTGCACCCTGAGCATGGGTTGGAGGTTAAGGATAACTGTGTAAGATATAACCAAGAACTGAGCATTCCTCTTCTCCAGAAGCAGAGACAGCCATGCATTAGTCATCTTTCTCTATTTTCGTGCTCTCTCAAGATCGATTTGATGAAGTTCTGATCCGACATCAAGTGAAATACCTGGGGTTGATGGAGAACCTCAGAGTGCGCAGAGCTGGGTTCGCGTATCGAAGAAAATACGAAGTTTTCCTGCAGAGGTAGGATGACCTTGGACTTCTCGCTCCCCCTGGTGTTGGTCCCACAGATGTTTGAGGCCAGGGAGCTGTTCTGAACAGCAGAAAGACAGCCCTTACATGGCCTCTCCCCCCTTCCGTTGCCCTGTATGGACTGGACTTCTCTCCCTAAGGTTTCTTCTGCTGTCACTTTACAGGTACAAATCCCTTTGTCCAGAAACGTGGCCTACGTGGGACGGCCGGCCCCATGACGGGGTGGCCGTGCTGGTGAAGCATCTGGGCTACAAACAGGAAGAATACAAAATGGGACGGTGAGTTCTTCTGTTTTCTTAATTTGAGATTATGAATCATTGGACATCCACGTCCCTGCTTTTAAATAAAGCTTCTCTATCTAATGGGTGGGGAAAAGATTAGACATCCCGAAGGGGATGCTAAGGGCAGGAAGCAAACTTCTCCGGCATGTTAAACAGAATTCTGCATTTCTATTTCTAGAACAAAGATTTTTATCCGCTTTCCCAAGACCTTGTTTGCAACGGAAGATGCTCTGGAAGTGAGGAAGCAGAGTCTGGGTGAGTCACCCACACTGCAGTCGCTTCGTGGACAGTTAGCTGTCTTGTTTTCTGATATATTTTTTTATGTTTATTTGGGGAAGGATTTTTGCTTAAAAAGTTGACCCTTTTTCTACCAAAATCTGCTTGCTCACAATTTCCGATTTGCTGTTTTTCTTGCAATTTCAGCAACAAAAATGCAGGCCACGTGGAGAGGTTTCTACCGTAGAAAGAAATTCCTGCACATGAAGCACTCAGGTATGGGAGAGAGAGGAAGGGAACTGCGGGGCTGGGTCATTGCGTGGCGTGAAGGGCTGTTGTTAGAGATGACTTGAGTTTGATGCACAAGAGGGAACATTCCCGAAGCCTTGCTGGAAGTAGAGTGGAAGATGTCGGTGTGGGACTTAAATCTGCTTTTCAAGCTCAGAGTCCCACAGGCTAAACTCATGTTCACACAGCACTTCCCACCTGCCGGTGCTTTTTATTGACATTTATCCATTGTATCTTATTATTAAGAACTTAAATTATATTCTTTCCCATACGCCACGTTGAAGGCTGTTTATTTCCAGAGCGGGCTTTCTGGAGCGCTCTTTGTTGTCAGTTTTGTGTCCAGTCAATATTGGTGTATGAAGGAGCTCACTTAGTGCCAAATCTTCGTGTTATTTTTAGCAATAGCAATCCAGTCCTGGTGGCGGGGAACCCTGGGACGCCGAAAAGCTGCCAAGAAGAAGTGGGCTGTAGACACTATCAGAAGGTGCGTGAAGAATAACCCAAGCCATCAAATACCTATTTCTCAACAGTAGGATGATGAGAATAAACTCTCGTCACTACAGCACAAGGAGTTTTTTTAATAAATTACAACTACTGATTAAATCCCAGGAAATGTTTTGGTTGGAAGAAACCTCTAAATACCACTAAATTTTATCACTTTTCTAATAATTATTTTTTTTCCCTCAGGTTCATTAAAGGTTTTATTTACCGGAACCACCCTCGCTGCCCAGAGAATGAGTATTTCCTTGATTACATCCGCTTCTCCTTCCTGATGAACCTCAAGCGTAATTTACCAAAAAATGTTTTGGACAAATCGTGGCCAACTCCTCCTCCCTCGCTGTGTGAGGTAGGTACAACCGCACCGGCTCACGGGAATCACACGTGGGATGGAGGAGACTAATGCCAGTGTTGAAGACCAGGGGCCACCAAAGGCCTGAGGGGACACTCCTGCTATCAGTTCCACGTTGCATTAGCATCTCTGCTAGTAGAATTAATCCAAACATCATCAGGCATCTCTAAAATTATTAGAGCTATAGTATTGAAAGTTCTTGGGAGCGTGGTGCTGTTGCAACACCGTTTTCTACTGGTTATCTCAGCCATTTCTGAGATTTTGTTCCCTTTTTCTCTGAACAAACTAAGTTCCCTCTGGACAGTTAAATTGGCTGCAGTGACGATGCGGTTGCCTGTGAAGAATATATTAAACTTCCTCTATTGCCTTTATTATTCTGCATCTGGCAGAACTGGGGTTTTAGCTGATCAAACCAAAATACTGCAGAAAGTCCCAGTTCTCCAAAGGTCCTGGTTTGGAGTGCAGGTACAGCTGGAAGCACGGAAGGGCACAGCACATGGGTTGCTCCTGGTATTCATTCCCCATTCTAAAGGAGAATGTTGCAGGGCAAACTCTCTTAGAAAGGTGGAAAATCAACTTCCTATTATTCCGTTTTAAAAGTGACTCAGTCATGAAACTATTTTAATTCAGCAATGGGTTTTCTGCAGTTGCTTCTTATCCGTCGTTACTGTTTGAATGGGTTTGTCAGTAATTTTGAGCTGTTTTCGTTCACTGTGGGATTTCTTCTTCAGGCGTCCCAGCTCCTGCGCCAGCTGTGTATGCAGAACATGGTCTGGACCTACTGCAAGAGAATCAGCCCGGAGTGGAAGCAGCAGGTACGAGACATCACCACAATATTTCACAAACTACAGGGTGGTTCTCAGGGTTATTTATTGTAAGACATCTGATCAATGCTTATGAATACTTACAGGGAGGGTGTCAAGAGGATGGGACCAGTCTTTTTTCAGTGGTGCCCAGTGACAGGACAAGAAGAAATGGGCACAAACTTGAATATAAGAAGTTCCACCTAAACATGAGGAGGAACTTCTTTACTTTAAGGGTGGCAGAGCACTGGAACAGGCTGCCCAGAGAGGTGGTGGAGTCTCCTTCTCTGGAGACATTCAAAACCCGCCTGGACACGTTCCTGTGCAACCTGCTCTGGGTGGCCCTGCTTTGGCAGGGGTGTTGGACTAGATGATCTCCAGAGGTCTCTTCCAACCCCATATCATTCTGTGAGATGAAGGAGGGGAGCAGCTGGATGGGAGGAACAAAAGGGCAGTTGGTTAACAATCCAAGAACACTGAGACAAAAACCAAAAAGACTAGAATGTACATTAAATGAAAGAAAAACCATTATATACATATTTCAATACATACTATTTAAACAGTGTTGCTGCACACCCATGCCCCTATATCATTTCTATACTGAAAGGCCCTGTTGTTCTTCCCATGGAAGATAAAAATGTAAGAAGCTGCATTATTCTGATTGTATCATATAAAGTAGAGAGTAAGAATTGTGCAGACACAAAAACTAGTCATTTTCCAAACAGAGAAGTTACGTGAACAGTTACAGCTGCTGTTCTAGCTAAAAAGAGTAAAAATGATACTGAGATTTGATTGGTCTTAGTCGTGGAAAGGTAAAGGGAGGGAATTTTTTTTGTATTCAAAAAAGGCTCAATGAAAGGACATAATAGGAAATGTATAAATTAAATAATTTAGATATAGCTGTTGGAGATGATAGTAATAGTTGCCATTAAGCTTTTTTTATTGCACAGTATATCATAGTGCTCGTGAAGGCCTGTGAAGCATTACGCACATGTAATGAAATGCTGTAGATTAGTTAGTGGCTGAGCCTGTGATTAAGGACACAGGATTAATCCCAGCCATTGCTGAGCTGGAGGTGGAAACTCAGCAGAACACATTCTTTCCCCCAGCAAACCAGAGCCAGAGTATCTCTTATCCACATTTTTTACCTGTAAGTCATCTCGGGTAATTCATACTGTGTAACAGCACCCGTAACGTGCGTTTGCCCTAAATCAAGCAAAGGGGCTTTCCTTTTTCCTCTGTCACTGGTTTTGTTCTCGGTCTGAAGGAGCTCAAGCTGGGAGCCAAGAGCACGGGTTCATATTCGCAGTGCGGGGTGACTGTGGCCTGGAGTGACGCCACCGTGACAGGGACCAAAGGGTCACGGTGACTGATGGCCAGGCAGTCCCAGGGCAGTCCAGCAGCGACGTGCATTGTACTGTTTGTCAGAGGAAAAAAAAAAAGCATTTATTTTCTACCCTGTTGAAAATGTAAGGGAGGTGTGGAATATTTGGGGTAATTTTGTGCCTAGTATGATTCAGGAGGTCAGAACTAGACGATGACAGCTAAAAAACACAAAAAGGGAGCATCTCTTTTAAGACAAACTTAATTAGTGTAAAATTTCTCAAATTTCTCCTTAAACAAGAATCCATCTTTTATCTTTGCAGTTGGAACAAAAAGTAATTGCCAGTGAGATTTTTAAGGGCAAAAAAGACAATTACCCCCAGAGTGTTCCTAGACTCTTCATCAACACTCGACTTGGTGAGTAGGTGTTGTGGAGTTTAATGGGAAGAAGGAAGGGGGGGATTAATCTGCTCTGCTCTTGCTAGAAATTTCTTTCTGACCCCCACATCTTTGGTTTTAATACAGGTAACGAAGAGATAAATGCTAAAGTCCTTCAGGCTTTAGAAAATGAAGCAATTAAGGTGAGATGTGTCCCCTAATACTTTTGTCAAGCTTCTAGAATTATTCTGCTGAATATCGGAAGATTAGATTTCTGAAGAAAATACAGCAAGAATTTTCCATTCTATTAAGCTTGTAATACCTCAGCAGAGAGTCTGTGGGGAGGGCCGGTGGCTCAGGAGTATGATGTGGAGATTTGGGCAAGTTTAATTATGTCAGTTAAGAATTGAAAGGGTTGCAGGTGGCCTGGCTGGAAAGGAGAAACCAAAGCCAGACCTGGATTTTACAAGCCCAGGCAGGTGTAGTCATTGAATTATTGCTCAGAACCCCTCTGGGTCAACAAGGACATTGTGGCAGAACTGAGAACAGGACTCAGAAGAACTGTCTCCATTCCCAGTTTAGCAGCTCCTGGTCAGTGCCTCCCGGGAGCTCTCCTGGCTAAAGGGAAGGCGGCTGGCAATTAAACACGTTGCCTTTTTAGCACTGTTAACACTAATTTCAGTATGCAGTTCCTGTCATCAAGTACGACCGGAAAGGATACAAAGCGAGAGCCCGGCAGCTGCTGCTCACCCAGAACGCGGTCGTCATCGTCGAGGAATCCAAAATCAAACAGCGGATCGACTACGCCAATCTGACAGGTAAGAGCCCGCGCGCGAAGGGGGCTTGGCCCCCTTGACTGAAGTCAGACCTCACCTTGGTTACAGTTAAATAATAAAAATAACCAGTTTGTCTTTGTCCTGGACAAGAATGGAACCATCTGATACCGACAAGCATTTAAAAATCTGTAATATCTTGAAAATGATTTCTTCTAGAATTAAACTCCTTAAAATGTCACAAAAATTACTCAATTTGTCTCCCTGGAGCCCCCTCCTAAGCCGTTTCCCAATTGCACATCCCCACCACAGGGGAGTTGCGCCATGATTCCACAGCAGCTGCCTGGGACACCGCAGCTTTCAGCCCTCGCAGTGAGCGATGGGGACTTGATGCTTTTCGAGGGGAACTTGGTCAGGCAGAGAAAAGTGCTGAGTCTGGGGCACCTGTAGTCGTCGTTTGGCTTTGTCAGAAACCTCTCACGTCACAGCTTCAGCTCCGCTACAGTTCCTCTTTACAGCCAGGTTCGGTGCTCATCAGTTCAACGTCAGCCTGATGCAATGATACCGCATTTGTAGCTGTCGCCCTTTGAAGCGGTTTCCAAGGGCAGCTCTGATTTGGGGCTCTGTGACTCCCGTAAGACGCTGTTATGGCAGAGATGGATGTTTCTCTCCGCAAGGGTTGGGCTAGTTCAGTTCAAATAGCTAATCCAGTTTGTATCTTGTGTCAAGATATTGAAAGTCCAAAAGTAAACTAGGAAGGAACAGACGCTGCTGAAACACAGCGCAGCGCTCCTGAATTCATCCCTGCTCCAGGGAGAGGACTTTTTTCCTGTAGCAAACCTGGGAACTGAGGGCAGAGGCTGAGCCTGTCCCTTGCTGCATGGTGGGAAGGCACCGCTGGCCGGAGCAGCGGAAACCCTGGATTCAGAGCTCCAGTGGGTCTCGGTGCAGCATAATGAGAAGCTACAGCTGGACCAATACTCCAGTGAGCAGGTGTGGGTTCAGCCCGTCCCCCAGGCCCCTCACAGCAACAGTCACTTTCTGGAGCCAAGCTCCTACAGCAGCTCGGGCCTTTCTTACCACATAGAATCATTCAGGTTGGAAAAGACCCTTGGGATCATCAAGTCCAACCATCAACCCCACTCTACAAAGTTCTCCCCTACACCATATCCCCCAACACCACATCTAAATGACTCTTAAACACATGTGACAGGGAAGACAACAGGGACCGCATTGTTCCAATTGTTCCTCTCCTTCTCAGCACCCCAGTAATTGCACCACTCACCCACCTACAGAGTAGAATGAAGAACCTGTCCAGTGCGTGCTGAAAAGTAAAATTTTGGTCATAGGTCCCTTAACTGGGCAAAGCAGCTCCTTTTCAAGTCCACGGGCGATGACAGTTTGTAAACAGGCATTCTTCTTCCTTCTGATGGCCAGAGGTATCTGACAGGTCCTTTTCCATCTTGAAGAGCACAGTGATAAGCTGATTGTCTGTCACCTTGCAGCCTCTTCAGCCTCTGCTGTCACCTCAGCCCAGAGCTTCTGTGCAGCTTCTCAGGTGTTGGGTTTCTGGGTATGAGAGCAGCAGCTGGGAGAGGTTCTGAGACACCAGCGAGAGTCCTGGTGGAGCTGGGCTGGGTGTCAAAGGCCCCTTGTTCTCTATTGCAGGCATCTCCGTCAGCAGCCTGAGCGATAACTTGTTCGTGCTGCACGTCCACTGCGAGGATAACAAACAGAAGGTAACGGGACCCATCCATCACTTCTCCAACCACCTCTAGAAAAGGTTTTAAAGGCAGAAAGAGGAGAAGATCCGGCTGGGGCGGGGGGGCACACATGGTGACATATATAACAATTTTGTGCCACTCTAAGTAGCATTTCACTTCTGTTTACTCATGTGCACAGATGGGCTTCACCAGTGAGGCTCCATGCTGTCCCTTGCCCCCATTACTGACACCTTGTTAATAAACAAAACCTTCATCAGGTGCAGTGTGACACACAAGAGGCCCCAGAGATCTCCACCAAGCCTGGTCCGCTTGGAGAAGTTTTCTTCCATGCTGACCTATGGAGATAGTTCTGTCCCTCTTAATTACAGCATAATCACTGTAAAGCCATGAGCATAAACCACTGTCTCTCTTCCCTCCCAGGGAGATGTTGTCCTTCAGAGTGACCATGTCATTGAGACACTAACAAAGACAGCCATCCAGGCAGACAAAGTCAACAATGTCAACATCAACCAGGGCAGGTGAGTGAAGCCAGGCCCCTCTTGGGAGCTGTGTTGTTTCTAATGCTGAAGCAGAGCTCTCCTCAAAGAGCTACAGAAACGTACCTATACAACATCAAAATGTACCTGAAACATCTTAACTACAGCTCCATTTCCCTGAACAAGCAGATCTATCTTAGTTCAGGATCAACGCAGAGCGGCCACTTACGCAGCGAAAGGGTAGAACTGAGCTAGTGGAGAGGTCACAAACACTCATCAAATCTGTCCTGACCTCTCTCTCTTCACAGCATCAAATTTACAGTTGGGCAAGGCAAAGAAGGCATAATTGACTTTATATCGGGATCAGAACTGCTTATAGCCAAAGCCAAGAACGGCCATCTAACAGTGGTGAGTACGGGCTGAGGGTGGTGAGAAATGGTGGTTCATCACTTCCAGTGGATCCAAACCCAAATTTTTGGCACTAAACCCTATTTGCAGCAGACGGACACACGCCACATGGCCTCTGTTGAAGGCACTGCCCTGCTCTGCCAGCCTTCTCCCCAGCTGGAGTTCTCTTCCCGCAGCCTTGAGAGACCCCTGGGCTTACTCAAACTCAGCAATGATCGTCCCATCAATCACTTTTCTTTTTCCCCTCCCCACAGTTCAGGCTTTAATGCTACACGCTGTTGCAAATCAAATTTTAGAAAGAGGATTTAAAAACATAGGATGCAAAAATCCTGCTCGTCAACTATAGCAGTGCAATTAATTTATGCATTGTCAGATTAAAGGCTGTTCAGAAATAAATCCACAACTGCTTTCCCTGCCCTGTCCTGCCCGGCCTCAGAGCAGCCCTCAGAGTCTCCACTTTGCTCTTCACTCAAACAGCCCATCCGGTAAGAGCTGCAAACGTAGCACTGCCCGGAGGAAAAGCAGTTAGATGTGCGTAAGGGGTTGCTTTATTTGCCATCGGTAACAGCAAACCAGGAAACTTCCTTGACTATGAAGAAACACATCCCGTAATTTTTCCCCCAGCCTTTGCAAACCATCCTTAGGAACATTTTTTTTTTTTTTTTTTTTGAAGTATCATCGTTTTGCCCCTCTCTCCTTCCTAAGCCATGCAAAGTTGTCTTCTGCTGCTAGCCTAGGGAGAAGTTGTTAACACACCCCGGTTCCTGAGGTTGTAAGAGCACCACGGACTCCTCTCACTCAGAGCCAATGTCTGCTCGTTTCCTGCCGAGACTGGGCAGCTTCGGTACTTTGGAGCAGAGCAAACGTTACGTACTGGAGGGTGACAGTCAATTCCGCAAGCCAGGCTTTGGTGCCCTTTCAAGATGTTTAGGAGCTAAAACTGTTGCAGCATCTTTGTTATCAACACACCTTCTATGTCCGTCTTCTCCTCCAGGTTGCTCCTCGTTTGAATTCTCGATGATTGATAGAAGTGCCACCGCGCCAGGACCTTTTCCTCCATCAGCCTGACCGTACCCGATAGATCCCGCTGGACATTTTTCCCAGCAAAATCCCCCCTCCTCCCTCGCTTTGCTCATTCTGTTTATTGTTACCAAAGACCTGCACTTTCAGAAAAAAAAAAAACCCCACACAAAAAATACATCTTGCTTTTTTTTGTCTTAATATAAAAAAGTTCCAAAAGAAAGGCCTTCTCTTCCTTACCTTAGTGGCAAACGCACGGGTCCAACGCCATGTCCGGGAAACCGTGGCTCATGAAACATTCAGCTGGGCTTTGAGGGAGAGGTAGCTCTGGCTCTGAAACTCAAGAGTTTAAGCCCTGATGGAAACGACCAAAAAATTTGTGCTTTTCTCCATCAAAAAAAAAGCACGAAGGGAAAACAAATAACTCTGCTGCTTTGTCAGCCAAATCAATGAAATGCCAAACTTTATATTCAGAAAGAATGTTTTATGAAGAATTTTGCTCCGAGACGTTTTGATGCTTTGCATTACGAGATATTAAAGCCATATTGTGTAAATGAGTCAAACCCTGTAAATACTTTATAGCCGAGTATGAGAGATGCACTACAAGAGAGGGAGTTGATGTGGAAACTTTTTATGTTTTGGATTTGGAATTTTGTTGTTGTTTTTAGTTTATGATTATAAGGTATTAACCTGAGAAACCCACCATGTAACTTCTTCACTCATCTGGATCGAGAGACTCTTTAACTTTTCTTTGAAGTCACCTGTCCCATTTCTTGATCTATAGTAATATTTTTATACCGTAGTTAACTTTTTCATATCCACACAGATGATTGATAGCCAAACAGAAGTGTTAAGTAACACACACTGCAGAGGTCACCACTTCTCCACGCTGCTCTAGGCTGGAAATGAAACCTGTTGTCCTCGACTACAGGACGTGCACATGAGCTTTCCCTCCCACCTTCTACCTGTCTGGGAGCCACCACTGCCCCTCTCCTCCCTCCACAGCTCATCGGGCTCAGAGCAGCACCTTCAGAAAAAGTTGCTTTTCCTCTTGTTTTTAGCGATAACTGGAAGTTTGAGTTCCCACAATAAAGCTCCACAAGGTTTCTATAAACGCCTCTCAGTACTGCCTTAACGAGGAAGAGATGGCTGGTTCAGCGCTGCTGGCCTTAATGTCCAACCACCCACCGCGCCTTCGCATGGAAGCATCTTCCCCAGCGAGCTGTCACCCCAGTTCTAACCCAGCACTGGAAGGGACGCACGTTTGAACGCTAACTGGTCTCAGACTGCATCGTAAAATACTACTAAGCACTTTTATTTAACAAAGAACCCAAATGGCTACGGGGTGGACAGCTACGTGTCAAATACCTGCTGACTGCAAACCACAGCTCCAGCTTCCATTCCCAAGTTCTACACCTCAAACAGTGCATTTTGCACCCGACTTGCCTTAGAAATCCTTCGCCTCCCACCTCTATCCTGAAGCAGTAGCAACACCAGTCACAGCAAGCCCCGAGTAAAACATAACCCAACCTGCTGCCACTCACCTACGATCGGCTCCGTCTTCTACTTGGTTTCTGACATGATGCCGTTACCACACACTGCCCAGGCCTGGAATGCTGTGTGCACTGTGGTACATACACCCCGTACCGCTGTATGTGCCGGAGTGTATATACTATACAATGCTGTATGCGCTATGATATAACCTCTTCAAGACTACGCTAAATAAATTTTTACAAAAAAGAAGCCCACACTTTGTTGTATAAACTGGTTTAACACATTCCTTAATTTTTTTTGCAAGGGAGGGTACCCGAATCTCAGATCTTGGGCCCATTTATTACAAGGAGGAGGTTATTCCTAGAGATTTCTAGGACATCAGCTAAGCAGGGTGGACGTTAAGGTGACGTGTTTCCCTTCTCTCTATCCACATAACTGACTGGGCTGGCTGAAAGGGCAAGTGAGAGGAACACACCAACCAGACCACAGCTTTCTTGTGCGTTCAGGTGGGGAAAGAGGGATAAATGGTGCGGAAGAGCTTCCGACTCCTCCTGCTGCTCCCGGCCTGTCTCCGGGAGGCCAGGCTCACAGCGGGACTACTTACGGCTAAGACTGGGATCTTACTTTAGCTCGTGTCTGAAGAACAATGCTGTTCCTTCTCTCTCTCTCTCTCCCCCCCTCCAAGCGTTGCTATTATAAGCAACAAAGCCAAGTTAACTCTTGCCGAAATAACTAAAATATAAAAGAAAGTCATAGTAATATTTGGCATTTTTAATTTAGGTTTGTTTTATTTAAGTTTAATGTTAATTCCATGCTGTGTTTCAGTAAGAACAATACAGATTCTGTATCTGTGGCTCCAGTCAGATATCCAGTAGTACAAATTAGCTTCAAGTTACACATACTGAACAAAAGAGGTTGAGCGAGCGAAGGGAGATGGGGAAAGGGGAGGGAGAAAGAAAAAAATATTGAACACGCATGCAGGCTTATCAATGCCACCTTCAATGCTAACCTGCTTTGAGGAAAAGTAAAGAATAGGCAAGAATGAGCAGCCACGGATTGTTGAACTGTTACCAGCACCATGATTTTCAGCAACATTTCAGCAGTTTGGAAACTTTTTTTTGTTTTTTATACAGTAAAACCACTACGATATATGTCCCAATGCAACCTGCAACTTCAAGCTAAACACCCAATTAAGTTTTAAACATTGGTATAAAATTCGGTTTAAACAGTTATAAAAAAAAAAAAAAAGAAAAATGCCACCACATGCGCACTACCTCGCCATAACACATCTCTCCCCTACGAGTCTAACGGCCTTCGGGTGTAACATCCACCTCTGATGGCAACCGCCACATCTGGCAGGAGACAATACAGTAATGCTGAAAGAGCCTTTACGCAGTCCTGTTAGTGTCTTAAAGAACCTAAAAGCTGGCACCAGTAAAATCCACAGAAATTCACTCTTGCCTTTTAAGAACTTTTAAACTGTGTAAAAAAAAAAAAAAATAAAAATAAAGAAACCCAACAGGGCAGGAACCTAAATTCTGAGACCCAATGTAAAAGTCAGATTTGGTGGTTCTCAGAGTGACACTGAGGGTTTTTGTGGGGAAGGGGAAGGGTGGTCAGAGATGGGTTCTCTTGTTGGCCTTTGTGTCTCACTGGTTTTCATCTTCCACATCCTGCAGCGCTTCTTTATTCTGTTCTTCACCTATGGAAGTGTTTAAAAGTAAAGGAAGATGTTAACTTTGAAAAGTGAGACCTGCAGAATGGTTTAACAAGCGTCTAGAGATTAATAGTTTCATGCAAGTACACACGCTCGCTCACGCACTTGCAGGAAAGACACACACACTCATAACGTAGCCAGTTCCGGAGTGAAGCGTTTCCATGGAAATTAAGCCTCATAATCACCTCCTCACATTTCATAGAGAGCTGCAGCACAGGCCCTTAGGAGACATACTCTGTCATAAGGACAAACAAAAACCACCATTTCTGAAAACGGAGCCTGCGCACGATCAGTCCCATTGATCAAGGGATGAACAGCCAAGACAAGAGTCATCAGAAGGGCTGTAGATCAACGTCTTTAAGTCAGAAAATTCCTTCCCAAGAACCTCTAGAGAGCGCGCTAAGGACAGCTATTCACTAGCTACAGAAATGAGACCAGAACAGGTTTTAGAAATTAAACCTCCTCCCCCCCCCCCCCCCCCAAGTCCACTCGAGTCTCAGCAACAGCAAAGTACTGCCGTCAGTTTTATGAACTAACACTGATGTCATGTACTAATAAAGGTACCAAAAGAAATTTGAAAGAACATCCCTACTTCAAGTCCAACATGACAGGAAACCCTAGGCTTGAGGTCATTAAAGGAAAACAGTTTAGAGTAATTAATTTCTCTTGAAAAATGGCCAGTTTGGACCTAGTCAACCAGGCTGCAACATGCACTGAAATGGAAATCTACCCGTAAAGACTCTTTGGTTCCACTTGAGCCGCCCCTGGGGGAGGTACATGCAACAGCCTCTGCACGGCTCTGCCCCACTTCTGCTGCACCAGGAAAAACGTCGAATGTACTTGAGCTGGTGCCAGGACACATGCACGATTAAGTTAATTGAGAAGAGAAACTGAAAAATGGTTTTCTTTACAATTATCCTTAACCACGGGAGATGATACTCTCTTAAGGGCAATAAATAAAAAACTACCCATTCAAAATAATTAATCTGCAATAAAATCCAATCAAATGAGACTAATGACTTTCAGCATCTAATCAGAATGCCTGCTCAGAGCGTGTCCAGATTCAGAATTATCACCAGGTACAACACAAGGTAGATTTTGGAAGAGGTGGCCTGGAATACAAGACATCTGACATTCAGCAACAATAAAATTTACAGTGAAAGTTACAGAACAGATCACTTAAGAGAGGAAAGCAGAGGCCCTAACCCAGGAAGACAATTAAAAGACGATCTGAGCATGCTCTAGCCAACACACTTAAGCAAATACTCCTGTAACAGGCAATCGTGAAAGTATTTTTCATGCCCAAATATAATATCCATCCAGGAATGCAGCTCAACTCCCAAACACGTAAGTTACTTTGGATCTTAGTCAAGCGTATTGGACCTGGGCAGGGGGAACAGGTCCCAGATTGGTAGAACATTGCTTTAGCCCTGGAAGGGAGTCAAAGACACAAGCAATTCTTCAGCAGCAAAAGAGTGACAGAGGCAAGCATGATTAGTGATCGGAGGAAAACTGGCGCTGACAAGTTCATTAAGCCATGACGAAGACTTACAAAGTAGAGTTTTTAGGAAATGAACAGTTGGACTTTCCTTTAGGAATCTATACAGCAGGAAAGAAGGGGAAAACAGGAATCATATGAAGATGACATTACAAGCGTGAAAATAAACTAAACAGCTCGTCTATGACATGGTTAAAAGACACAGTAAATGAGATGGAAAAGTGCAGCAGCTGAGTAACACCTGATTTTACAAAGTCATTCCCTACAACCTACACACCTGAAATCAGAACAGGCAAAAGCTTAATGCGAGAGAACAAGCCTTTCTCAAGTCTCCCCCGCCCCCCAGGAAACTGGCAGTTGTGATGATCTCTCTCAGGGCCACTATTAACAATCTTCAAAGGCCCTAACCCATTTCAGAAATACCAAGTTTTCTGAAAACAGTGTGTAAGCCTGGTATGAAGAAATGAGAAAACTTAACTTTGCACCTATGTATAACATTATGCCTAAACACCATATTTTTTTGTGGACATGAGGAACTGCACCATGATTTTAAGTAGTTCTGCAGTGGTTTAAATTCTGTCATCATTATCTTTCTGGCATGCATCATAAACAGTAAATAGGATAATCTGAAATACTTAGGAAGAAGAAAAACACCTATTTTCTATGCTATGGAGCCAATTATAAAACAAGAAATTTGAATCTAGATTATGCAAAAAATAGCGAGCCTCTGTAAATCATCCTGGTGAAGTTCTATGATATACAAGATAAACGAGATACGTGTTCATCAGCTCACATGCAAATATCGATAGGTTCTGGAAGATGCTCTAATGCTACTATCTCACAATAGCGACCCAGCCTTGTTACTTCACCAAAATGGTTTCCTCAGTGTTCCCACAGAGCACCAGGATATTTGTCTCCATTTAAAAAGCATAAAATAAAAGGTCATATTTTAATTGTGGGAACTGGGAACAGATTTACTTTCTCAAAGCCCAACCACGGCAAGGAAGGTACCTACCAATACCTGCAATATTCTGAGCAGAGTCTGTACAGACCCATCCAGGACACACGTGTCCTTCTGCACCGTTAAGATAATCTTACATCTTTGAAAGCCAGGTGTGACCTCTGGCAAAGGACTTAAGCAAGAGATTCAGGCTGTAGGGTGACCTGGGAGCCAAGACCCCCCCATAGCGACAGTTTTCCCACTTCTGTCTAATTGAATTGAGAATGCCAAAAAAACCCCAATTGAAAAATTTAAGTAACTCTCCGATGTTAGTAAACAGAAGCAATCAATGTCCCACCCTCTGCTACTGCCACAGGACACACTGAGTATCTGCTCTGGCAATAACCCACTTCAGGAGTCACAACCTAGCATTTTGGGGGAGTATTAAAGAAAGTACTTTGAATATCTCAACTAGGAAATTGGACTTCTCCAAGCTTCCCCCAACCCGGTAAAGTATTCTACAAAATTCCTTTTTCTCTTCTTTTCATACTCAATTCTTCATAAGAAGAGTAGAAGATACAGAAAGCGCTGTAAGGTGAAGTGATTAGTATGATGGCAGTTAAGTCTTCCACTAAAATGCCAACAGAAATATTGAGTAACCTGAAAAAAGAAGGGGGAACGAGATCATTTGCAGGACTTCCTCCTGCACTGGAAATTCACATCTGGATGGAAGGACAACCATAGATGGACAGGACAAGCCATAAGAAAGAAAAGCTTAATTACATGAAGTCACTGCTTTTAAAATAATCAGAGATGACTAAACAGCCAGGTGGGGAGGAAAAAAAATAAATTAATGTTACTAATTCTACACCACCTTCCTTCAAGTGAGCGCTTAAAAGCTTCTCAAAAGAAGCTAGTGTCACCCCATCAACTTATCCAGTGTTAAGGAAAAAGACACAAGGTTCAGGAAGGTCAATTATTAGGAAAGACAGAAGACACCAATCCACGTTTCCGCAGTTTTCTGGGCAGCGAACAGGGACAGCAGCATTTCAGAGCAGTTCACTTACCATCACCCTGCATGTCTGAAGTCCATAGTGTCAGATTATCACGTAACAACTGCATGATAAGTGTAGAGTCCTTATAGCTTTCTTCACTCAGTGTATCCAGTTCTGCAATAGCATCATCGAAAGCTGCTTTTGCCAACCTGTAAGCACAGAATAAAGTCAGAGTTAACAAATGTTGCTAAACAGAATCCAGAAGCACCCAAGTTGAACCTCTGCCTCTGAACACCCATCTTCTAGTTTGGCTACATGACACCCACAGCTTCTGCAACACATTTTTGTATTATTTAACAGTGTTTACATGTTCAAACAAATCCCTCCTATCTTCAAAACCAGTCACTTTGTATGCATAAGAACAGCATCTTTTTACTCAAGAATAACTGGTTTTATTAAAATATTTCTACAACTTGCAGTACAACTGATCACAGTCTGCCAAAAGCTTAAAAGAAAGTATATTACACAACCTGCAATGACAGGAATACAAGACAAACGATACTTGCTTCAGTCCTCACTTTTATCCTCATGAGCTGAACCCCTACTGATAGATGAGCTATTGTCATTCTATACATGCCCAGAGTTCACAGAAATTAGTAATATGACCTCTCTTACCTTGTATAACAGCCAACAGAAAGAGAGGAATCTTAAGTCACCTCACACTTTTTGAAACCTAAGGGCATGCCCAGAGTTAGCATGGCAAGCTCTTAAATTGCCATTAGTTGATCAAGCCAAGGTTACCACTACCCTGCTTCTTATACATGATATACTCCCAGATAAACAAACAGGTTTGGACTCAAAGAAAAACGACAAAGCTGAAAACCTTTCTAACGAATTGACCTCAGAGCAAGTCATCAACTACTGGCAGGAAGAAAGCCAGCCCATTGTCCCTGTTGAGGAAAAGCAGTTACCCAAGAAGCAACCACTTCTGGCTTGTTTGGTACTCACATAAACATTTCCCATCTTCCCAGTCACCACCTACCTGCAGGCACGATCAGGAGAATTAAGAATTTCATAGTAGAATACAGAGAAGTTGAGCGCAAGTCCTAAGCGGATAGGATGTGTTGGCGGGAGTTCTGTCATTGCAATATCACTAGCAGCTTTATAAGCCACCAAGCTATTCTCTGCAGCCTCCTTCCTGTCATTTCCTGTGGCAAACTCAGCCAGATACCTATGGTAGTCCCCCTTCCTGCAAACAGAAACAGTAAGTCAGTAGCCTTTATTTCCCCACTGGCAACTAAATTCAAAGCTTAGTTCTGAAACTGAAGTTTATATATTCAAGCACAAAGGACACTGCTGCTGAATTACTGTCTAGACAACAGTGCACTAGTACTCCAGTGAATTTTAAACCATCAGGCAGGAAAAAACAGTTTGGGTTCACTTCTTGCATTAATACACAAAATCATACTATTACCTTCTGTATTACCAAACTGTGTCTGCACAACCGCATCTCATCTAAACCAGACAAGTTTTTGATCTGAAGGGTAGAAATAATTCAACTAGAGGGGAAAACACTCTTGATCACTTCAAGATTTAAATTATGCTTCAGGAAATACAAAATATGCAAACTAGTGACACAACAACATACTCCGAGGCCAAGTTTCATTTGGTAATGCAATTTTTAAGTTGACACTACATGACAGTTACCTGTCTACCTAATTTTCTTCTCTTCATGAGTGTACAGCTCATGCAAGAAACACTGAAACAGCAACGTGATCTCTATTTTATCAAGTCATTTAAAGAAAACAGTTGTTTCTTACATTGAAGAGTTGGACACTAGCTTATCTTAAGTTCCCATGACCTTATTCCAAACAACATCATCTATCCAAAACCACACAATTAGGACACTTAACACCTCAAAGCAGTCAAAAAGGGAGATTGGTCAGACATGACTGAACTGCCCTCTTTCTAGGAGAGGTTACTGCGGTTGAGTGGGCAGAACACACACGTGCAACTACTTTATTTCTGTATCTAGTTCACATGCAGTAAGAGGTCCTTGCCTCACAAGAAGATACTTACATTTTGTAATAGAAAACCTTGGACTCGCCAGTGTTAGCTGCTGGAATGAGGTGTTTGTCCAGTACATCCAGAATGTCACAACAGATTAACTTCAGTTCAGTCTCAACCTATAAAAACAAAAACAAAAAGGGGGCAAGGTTAGCACGTAAGACTAAGAGCTATTTCAAAAACATCAAAGCATTGAACAGGCAACATCCTAAAAATCCAAAGGGGAGTACAGCAGAAAAGCAACAACAACAAATTCAGCTGTTCCACAGGTGCATTAAGCAAGAGTTCTGCACAATTAGCTGGCACACAAAAAAAGGTAAGGACCGATGGACATATGATGAAATGCACAACTGAATAACAGAATTATGAATTCCCTGGAAGACACCCTGCTAGACAGTTGCATTAAGTCTGTCTCAGGATACAATTCCTTACTGCAAGGCTTGCAAAACTCCTAATTCCTTAAGTTTTTGATCCTGGAAGGATGCCCTAAAAGTAGCAATGGTGAAGGGGACAATTTGAAAGTAATTACTAAACTCCATTCCATCCCAGAGTTAAACAGCACCTTCAGAACAAGTTTCTAGTGACTACTTGGGAGGCAAAGCTCTACCAGAAGAGCCTTAAGACAAAAATCATGGAGTATCAGAACGAAGATGTGCCACACAAAGATCAGATACAAGAGGAAAACAAACTCCAGAGGGTACAAACTTCAGAAACAGGCAAAAAAAGCAAAGCATAACAACTCTGAGAAAAAGCAGAAGTCATCAACACCAACAGAGAGATTTGTGGTTGAAGAAAACCAATGTATCAAGCCTTATTTAAAAACAGACTTAGATTTTTTTTAATAGCCAAAGTTGAAAGCGCAGTCACATCACCTTTCTTTTTTCAAATATACAATATAAAGCAAGGTCTATGAGGTTAGATTTTACCACAGAAAGTTTCACACTTGAAAGCAAAGAAACTAAGCATACCCAAAAAAGCTAAAAACTGCCTTTTGACATCAACATTGCCAAAACCAGACTTGCTCTCAGCATCCCGCATCATTCTCAGTACGAGTGGTTGGTTAAGTGCAGATAGTAACCTACTGCTGCTCTTTCATTTCACAGTAACTTTCATAGCTACAGCCAAAGACAACTCTGGCTCAAGCTACTTTTATTACTATAAAGTAGATATTTTCAAATAAAGGCATCAACATCAGTTACAAGAAACTACCAATAACTGCATGTCTTGGATCACAAGAGCAGCCCCACTGAGTCCACTATCCCTTCCTATCCTCCCACCCATGCAATTTTATTTCCTATTTTCTTTAAGCATTTTTCTTGCCATAATATTTTTATCACCAGATAGCTCCCCAACTATTGGGGTTTGTAACCACAACATCCTCAAAAGCTGTTAAAAGTTCTAGATCCAAAATAAATGTTAGACTGGCACATACATACACATACCAATTTGTACAAAATTACTTTCAGGATTTGCAGAAGTTCCTTTAGAGAAATTAATCTACAGCAAATTTCATATATAATGTCAGAATGCCCTAACATTCAGAGGAAAGGTTAGATGCTATAAAGTTACGTGACAAACGCTTAAGGAAGTTGCTGAAATATTGGTCACTTGAGAAGAATCTACTTCATATATTCTTGGGCTACAAAAGCTATAAAACCTTTGGCCAGGAGTCAGTTCCTGCAAACTTCTTTCCTCTTGATCCTCTTTTTCAATGACTTCTTTTGCAGAGAGATCTTCAGCAAAACTGCAAAGAATTAAATCAGTTTCTAATCCTCTTTTGTTAAATAACCACACATGTACAAACTTCTATTTCATCTCAGACAGACCTTTTTCAGCTTTGCTTAAAGGATCAGTCACACAAGTTATCAGAGATCAGCTGCTGTCCAGGCAATGTAAATGTCCTGACTAAGCTTAGTTTAAAAAGATTTAATACAAATCGAGTTGATTAAGAACAATACAAAAACCCCACAACAAAGCCCTAAAAGCTCTTTTACCAAAAGGTCTGTTCTAGACAGAGTGGCTCAATGAGCTCAGCAAAGCAGCAAATCAGCACAAGAGCCCACACTAAGCCTTTTCAGAGCATTCAGAAAAAGTAGATTTAGGGTCTATTACCATTCCAGCTCCAAATATGACACATGGTACTACCTACAGGCTCTGATGGTCAAGGAAATACTGTTCACCCCAATGGGTGTGTAGAAGCCTCCACAAGCCACCCATCCTCTCTATTTTAGCAGTAGTGCTGGCTTAATCAGATTCCAGACTGTGTTCTTAGCTCTGCAGATACAAAAGCTTGTAAACCACCCGGTGATCTAAATAAGGAAACTTATTAGAAGCAACCAGGAGAAGGGTAGCCTGTGCTAGTTCTTTGACCTGTTTTAATACGTAGCCCCCAAAATAGCTGCACCTCTCAACTGAGACGCAACACGAAACTAGAGCAGCAAGAAACAGTTGCTGAAGCCTGTAACCTCCCTCCCTACCAGGCCAAAACAGACAGACCGACCGACCATCCACATTTATGCCAATTCATAGCCCAAGCTTTTTAAGAAGAGGGGAAGGAGAAGAGAGCCCTGCAGCTGCTCCAAATCACAGCCCAGGTTCTAAGTCAGAGCACTAGAAACAAACATTCTCATATGCCACAAATACAGACCAGTAAGAGGAAGGTGAATACTTGTCCTATGCTATTAGGGAAGGGATTTGGTTTTACTGCACTCTGTGCAGACATTCACCACTTCATCCTCTCAAGGACAAAGAGCACAAGCTTTAGTGTGTTCTCATCTACAGAGATGCAGTCAGATGAGAAAGCCAGGGGCTTTACTTTTGTGTATCCAAATGGACCAACAGGACCCAGAAAAGCAGCCTCTCTACAAAGGAGGCGAGTAAGTGGCATTTTCCCCCATGGCTATGTATGTGTTTTGCTAGATTTGTCTTAAGTGACTTGGGTAAAGGAATAGCCTGGCATCTTCCAGCATCCCTCAGAGTTGCCCAGTGTAACACCTCAGACAAAACCAGCCTGGCCCTATTCTAACACCACCATCATCCCTTGAGTTCTGCCCTAAGTCACCTAGCTAGTAGCCCAAACAAACTCCAAACATTTTTAAGAGCATGTGCCAAATTATAATAAATACAGATGTAGACCAAAACTGCCAATTACTTTCACACAAGGTACATCTTTCATTTCAACTCAAGCAGCACTCTCTAGCTGAGCAAGGTCACACCTGGTTCTGCTGCCAGATGAGAGAGGTGTTTTTGTAGAGATGCTGGTTCTCTCCAACTCCCCAGTGCTCTAAACTTGGCCTGCCAGTTCCCAGGCAAGCGTTCTGTTGTGGTTCCTTTCTGTCTTCAGAGCCTTTTAAGAAGTGTCACCCAACAACACTGAACTTACTCTGAAAAATGCTGCAATAGTGGGCATCTGTTGACAATGTAGCATGACCAGAACTCTGCTGAGCCTGCTCTGGACCTTATCTCCAGAGAAGCACCGAGCATGTCAACAGGGCAGCTGTGCTACTGTTCCAGCAGCATCAGTGAGAAACATCACCCAAACCTTTGCAATATGTTCTTCAGGCCCTTACTGCTCCCGTGACATCTTGCCAAAAACTTTAACGCTCGCCTTACAGCAGATCTGAAAGGTCCCTTCCAACCTAGACAATTCTATGATTCTAACTCACGGTAAGACTCCCAAGCAGGTACCAAAAGGATCTGGTCCTCACCTACAGACGATACACAGAAGCCTCTAGGAAAATGCAGACTGGAGTTGAGCAGACCCAGCTGGTCTTTCTCCAGTACAGAACTACATTACAGTTCTCCATAGCCCCCTTCCACCTAAAGCGACTGGGAGAGCTATTACCTTAATGATTTAAGAGCTGAAGATACTGTTGGCATGGCACTGTGCTGCAAGTGGCATCTCTCTAGGTACTTCAAGGACTACATACATGTAGTTTTTGCACACCACTCTGGTCTGCAGCATACCTGCTCTTTTTACAAAGAGAGATACAGAAAAATGCCTTTTTCACAGTCCTTTCAAAAACAAGAAAAAAGTCTTTTCACTATTAAAGGATCTTTGCGGAAGATAGTAACGACCCACAAAATGTTGTGCAAAAAACCTGGAAGCACACAGTGTAAGACAAATTTAAACAATTATCAGATCGCTATTGTCTTATTTTATATGTTCTCTTAGAAAGATTTTATACACCCATCAAGAAATGGTATTTGGGACTGTATGTAACTGGCAGAGCCTCATCCCATCAGCATGCCAACACAAAATTAGAAACTCACAACTTTAACAATTTCATGGAGCAACAGAAACCCTGTGAGTCAACAGAAAGTAGTCCAGAGCCATTCCTGAGAAAAGATTTCCAAGCCAACATCATTTCCATTGGTAGCATATGAATCAGTGCCAGGTGATATAATAGACTCCACTGTTTCTCTGGAAGTGAAGATCTGAACCATGTGGAGGCACTTGTCCTCAAATAATGGAGATTAAGTCTCTGCAGAAATGTGTGGGATTTAAATAGCATGGGAGCCTGCCTGCTCCGTGCTAAACCATCATTTAAGGAAGGGGGGGAGAGGAGGGAACAGCAACTCACTGTTCTAATAGCTGAAGGTTTCATTAGCCCTTACTGATGAAAGTCAAAGCTTGCTCCAAGTTCTCCATTTTAGGTAAAGCTGCACAGACTGACTAGACTCAGCATGAAGTTATGTGCATCAATTTTTCCTCCTCTCAAGAGAGAGAAAATAGCAAGGCCCTAGAGGTTATTACACACGCAAGTTTCACAGTTGAGATGACCATGACAACTTAACATCCTCCATCCCCAGAACATTGGAGTGCTTTATTTTAAATTGACTGCTTTAACTGCTCTCAGTGTGACTGACCAGCTTAGAGACCAGGGGGAAAAAAAAAAAAAGAAAAATCTGTATTTTAAAAACTAGACACTGTCAGAGAAGCCATACTATCTCAGCTTTCATTTCATACAGGCGTAGCTGCCCAAGCTAATAATAGATCTGCCAGTTCAACTGTACAAGACTAACCAGGCAACTATTCCTCACTGTCACCCAACTGCCATGCACCGAGTTGACAGCAACTCCCACCAAGTTTTCATCTGGGGAAAAAAGTAACAAAACAAGGCCAACATACATGAAATGCAACTATCACAGTGATAAAAGACAAGGTAAAGGAGTCAGAGTGGCCATTTGGCTTACACTGCCTGTGTCTATGCTAGCAACAACACTGAAGATCCCTCCCCAACGTTGGCATTTCAATCAACAATGTTAATATTTTGAAATCCGCAGGACAGAGTACTGCAATAGCACAAGTGTCACAGTCTGTATGAGCCAAAGCAGCTTATCAGAACTAAAAACTGAACAGTCAAACACCTCCTTTGGCATAGTTAATTTTCCAAAATAAGTGGGGAATATGCTGGGGTTAAGTCAGGCTGGAGGGGAAAGAAAAAGGCCTCCTGAGCACACACAGCCTCACAATTGAGTAAGCAGGGAAAAAAGAAAGTGCCATCACAGTTCAAATACTGAGTACATACGTAGATGCACTGAAGGAAAATCCCTCCCTTTCTCCTTCGAGTTTACTGCCCTTTTGAGTATTTACACAAACACACCCAACCTCTCCCCTTCACCAAGTCTATTTATTCTCCAGATAAGGAACAAACTTCATCCTTTCACGACTGTCACCTTGCTACAGCTCACCACACTGCAGGCAGTCTAGAGTACCAGCACAGTTTATGGCAAAGGTAGCAAAACTGGACCTTAACTAAATGGCATTACGCTGTAACACCAACTACATCTTACCATTTGCCGATATTCCCGAATCATTTTTAATTTATCTTCTCCACCTTTGTTTTCTTCTTTCTGTTCAATGCTGCTGATTATTCTCCAGGAAGCTCTTCTGGCTCCAATCACGTTTTTATATGCAACAGAAAGCAGGTTTCTTTCTTCCACTGTCAACTCCACATCCATTCCAGCCACTTTCTTCATTGATTCAACCATTTCTAGGAGGAAAAGGTCAGACAATTATTCTCATAGCTAAAGCATCTTTCAAACCATTCAACAAAAGTTGTATGTTAATGATAGCTTACAAAAATAGGCTCCCTCCTCCTTTCGTACACAGTTATTCCTCACTTTTATACTGGAATGTTCTGAACAAATCAATGAGCATATACACAAAGGAAGTATCTGATGTTCTCTTAAATGCGTTTGACAAGGGCCCCAACAAAATTCTTTAGGCACAGTTGTTTTGAATTTTTTTTTTTTTCAAGAGACAGACAAAAAGGATTCAGCATTAGCACATTAGCAACACACGCAGTTTTCACAGTGGATAATAGTTATCAATACAATCCTACAGGAACGTGTGTTCTTCAAAGCGCTTCAGAAAAGGCAGTGAATAGTGAGAAAAGCATGAGCAAGTATGAGGCAGCTTTCAGCACAGTAAGAATAAACTGAAGGATATGGAATGCTCCACTGACTTGTTAACTGGAATATAGTGTAGCATGGTAATTACCCAAAAAATAAAATCCAGATTTCAACAGATGTAGAGAAGTATGAGTACTGTTATTAGGGGAAGTAAGTCAAAGTTCCAAGATGAAACCACCAAAGAAAAAATAGGTGCTTGGAGAAGTAACAAAAAAGTCATCCTGAGGATAACCAGAGCAACCATATCCACCCATGCCAAGCAGCTATTTACACTAGAAAGTAACACACAATTTATAATCTAAACCTTTTGAAAAGGGCTTCCAAAAACTTGAGGTTAAAAAAATTACTAAATACGTATTTCCTATACTCAAGTGGAAGCAAAAGCTTGAATTACTTCAGGTTGGTTATAATCCTTTCATTACCTAACCACATTAGGATTGCTTGTGACGTACTAGAGAAATAGAAGTTGAAAACATTAAATATATACTAATTGAGAGCCTAGTATGAGATATCCAGGAATCATAGGCTTTGTCCTGCCACACAGTGCTTCAGTTCATTCACCATTTACCTTCCAGCTTCTAGAACTGGTGGGAATCCCACGGACAGAAAACAAGACCATTAATGAATGAGACTAAGCCCCAACTATCCCATCTACTCAACAGAACAACTGTTTCATCACTTAGGCTGGAAAAGACCCTTATTGAGTCCAAAATATTTAGCTTCTGCCAACATCACGATGACGTTATCAGTCTACGCCACCCATAATATGATGCTTTACTATTCTGTGACCTACTTCCTTGCCCACTCATCATCCCTCCCCCATCATTTACCTCCTTATGTTCTGCTGTGTCATGGCAGCACAAGCAATGGGAAACTAATGAAGCTTACCTGTCAACTTTTTCCTCGGGTGCCAAAACTCACAATTGTAACAGGCATAAGCTATTTCAGCAATGGAAACTGTAGGCTCAATCTTTTTCCCTGGCAGGAACAATGTTATCAGTCTCCAACAGGTCTCCACATGTGCAGGACAAAATTTTATATTGGCTGTATTCTTACCAGAAGCAGAAAAAAAAGCCCTACCTCTACCAGTAAATTTTGCTGCTCCAAACCACAGAAAGTAACAAAAAAAAAAATCCACCAAGGATTTGGTAAAAACCTTTACAAAACACTATCCTACTATTGTAAAATGATGAACTGTTTTTGCTGAAGACTGCGAGAGCTGCCCTAAAACACTCCATATACATAGAGTTAATATTAACAAAAGCAGTCTTGTAATTTAAACTAGCTAAAAGTTAAAGGCGATGATAAAGTTACAATATGCAACTTAAATTAACGCAAGCACTATGACTTATTTCCTGAAATATGACCCTACCATCTATACAAAGAATTTACGTCAAAGCTGTAAATTTTTTAAATGATGGGAGTCATCTCATATTTTGAAGTTTCTTAGAACAGCAGAGCTACACCCAAGATAACGAGCCTGACAGTGTTAATTTTTATGAACAAAGATGACCAATGGGAATTAAGACTTGCAGTCTCTGGTACTTGGGTACCTTTGTCAAGCTCCGGCAAGAAATGCAGGGGTTGTCTTTAAGCTTAATGTTTAACTGCCCTCAGATAAGAGTAGTAATTGAAACTGCACTACAGCCGCAGTTTAAGAAATCAACCTGTATTTGTGAATGTACATACACAAGACTTGCTGTTCCCTGTGAATATGTATCTGATTCTAAACATATCATTACAAATGTAATCAATTGCTTAGCTTCGGCAGGATTGCTAGCCTGAACACCTACAAGCCCTTGAAAGAGAGGTCCAACATCACTGCACATGAGAGGACACATCACATTTAAGGTGAGCAATAGCTTTTACAGAGGCCAGACCTAAGATCCAGTCCTACAAGAAGCACAGCCGCTGTCAGCAGACATTAGTCCTGCTGCATCTCTTCAGTCTTCTGCAAAGAACATAATTAACTACCATCTTGTAGAACCACCATGACCACAGAAACAACAGTGCCAAAAGAAAACAGTCAACTGCTCAGAACAACTACCAGAAAACAGGCCTTGTCACCCCAAGATTTTTACAGCCATGAGTTGTTAATAAACCAGATATTTTTGACTGCTATCACTTGGCAAAAAGTCTAAGATGCTGGGGGGCAGAGGGGAGCACCCGAGGTTTTCTACATTTGCACTGAAGCACAAAATCCTCAAGCTTTAACAGGTCTTCACACTAGATACATATTCTCTTTTAATACACTGATCAAGGGAACTGAAAGGTCTTCTCTTCAAAATCTTAATCCTGTTACTAGTTAAATACAAAACCACAGATTACATTCTCACCCATAAACAAGTGTCTTACCCAAAGAGAAATCATCTATCAGCCTACCTACAAAACTCTTGGAGAAAAAGGCTTCTACTTTACTAAAGAGCCCAATTTTACTTACAATACAAAAATCTCAGCTGGTATTTCAACAAGACAAAATAATTTTATGCATATACCTTGGTCTTCCACAGTAAAGCCATAATCCAGCCCTGAAAGTTTAAACCCAATGAATAATCTTAAGAACTCAGGCAATACAAAAGTAAGAGGACAGCATATCTGTATATTCTCCAATAGAAAACTAATTCCATACAGAAATAAAGCCATATAAGCCTGCCAACAGAACAAATATTTTATATTCTAAGTGCAGCTTTACCTATCTGGAAGATTTCACAAGGAGGTGAAAAGCTCAAAGACCATTCAAGACAAAATACAAGTCTGAGATTACTGCAGTAATCCTTCTTACTGAAATGTAATGACAACTCATTGCATGCACAACCCGGAGATACTTACGCAGCGTTATGGAAAAAGCAGCGCTATGCAGATTCAAAAAAGACAGAGATTGTCATTTAAGTGGTTAAGTTCCAGCCTTTCAGTTGATTGTGGCTGTCACCTTATTATGCTACTGTCAGATCATGCCACCACTGGAGCAGGAAATCCCAAAAGTGTAAAGTGTGGAAAGACAGGGGAATATTCTGGAGAATGACACGCTTGCCCTAGATTTATATCCTTCCCCAGACATTTGCTGTTGCTTGTTATAAGAAATACCACAATAAATAGGCATTTGGTCTGATCAGGTTTGGATATTCTTACAGAAAAAAGGCATTTAATTGAGACTCAAAACAACTGCCTAAGATACTACAAAACTGTAATAACACCCATGCCATTTTTTTTTAAGTTCCCACATTCTACTACTACTACAATTAAGATGCTCAACTCCTCATTGCATACATTGCTGACTCACCTCCAGCCACAGCAGAGTAACCGTGGGGACACACGCACATAGCTTATAAAACAGAAAGGATTTGGACAGTGGTTACCACTACACTAAGTGCTACCTGCAAAAGATTTTTAAAACAAGCTGGTACGTGGCTTGGGATCAGGTTTGGTTTTTGTTTTGGTTTTTTTTTTGTTTTGTTTTTATATGAAAGATATAGATTATGCCTTACTCTAAAAATTAATGCCCACAGAATTTGTACAAAAGGCACAGTTGACAACGAAATGTAGTAGGTCACAAAATAAAAGAATGCTTCTTTACCAGATAAAGATGAGAAACATTAAGCATCTGTTGCTTCTCAAACTCTAGAAATACAAGCAACTAAGGGGAACTGGAATGTCCCTGTGTAAGGAAATACAGAAACAGATATGTACAGCAAATTTAGTAGAAAGACTAAAAACCTTCCCAATACAGGATACAAACTAAGAAACAGTAGGCTGTACCAAAGGCATAGCCAGTATCTGACAGTTCTAAAAGTTTGTGCTTGTAACAGAAACCATTTGGCCTAAACAAGGGCTTACACACTAAGGAAGAGAACCTGTTGGGGCAGAACTACAGTTATTTGCAACCTCTAATTCACGTGCATATAGTGCTTAAGTCTCTCACTAACCATGATGCTACAGTGTCTGATTTTTTTCATTTGTTTTATGAAGCATCTAGTTATACAGCTTATGATGGGGCACACCTTATCTTCAACAATACAGATAATCGACTTCAACCTTACTGCTGAAGTAACTATCCCTTGCCCCTGCACACAGGGCTTCAACATTACCACAGGAAAACAAGAGTTTGAATAGCTATTAGTGGTGCTTAACTATCAAAAGAGGAACTATGTAAGTGAGAAAGCTTGCTAAAAGAAGAAGAGAAAAAGAGCTTGTTGAGTAAAGGTGGTGTGGAGATGACTTGATAGTCAACATACTGAAGGCTCAAATCAAAATGAACCTCAGGAAAACTCGGGTGGCGGTATTCTTAAATACTATGAAGTTGATAGTAGCAGAAGCACAGCATTTCAGAAAACTCAAGTTGTGTTTTAAATTTAATCCTTTCTATTCACCTTATCTAAAGGAATAAAGCAGACCAGTATCTTCAAGCTTCTAAGCTGCTGCTCAGGATCTATTTCAGCATTCCAGGAGCTAAAAGCTACAAATAAGCATCCAGTGTAATGAAAAGATGTGAAGACTACAGCAGAAAAAATCCCACATGTTCACCGTAGAAGATGGTGCACCATAGCCAGTATTCAGAGAAGGCTCAGTACAAGTACTGGTCTTGTACTTGTTCATTCTTGGAATGAGCAAGAGATGATCAGTAGCCAGTCACAAGAACTAAAAAAAAAAAAGTATCCAATTCTAAACTGCTGCTTACAGCCTCTCAGTTAAGACTTGAGTAGCAGCAGCAAACACAAAGTGGCTAACACTAATTTTCAAGAAGGGTTCCAGCAGACACTCAAGAGGAACCACAGAACCATTAACCTAACACTCACAAAGGGTCAAGTTAACAGGAATTAAATAAAAATCCCTAAATGATTTGGTATATGTGTAAACAGTATGTTGTAGAGCATGGCCTTCTATAAACATAAGTAATACCTCACAAATATACTGCGATGCTTTGAATGAGTCAAGCGTATGGACAAGGAAGACATGATTGATATAGTCTACCTGGATTTCCCAAAGGCATTTGACAAGGTCCCTCACCCAGGGTTCTTTAAGGAACTCAACTGCCATGGGTCACACATGGATAAACACTTGGCTGAAAGACAGGAAACAGGGTATGAATACAAGACTCAAGTGCTCAGAATGGAGAAAGATCACCTGTGGAATCACACAGCGATCTGCGCTGGGAAGCATGCTAACATCTGCAAGTGATGCAGAAAAACAGAAGCAAACAGTAGTACTAACTTAGTAGTAGCAGCAAACTGCTAAGAACAAAGACACAAAAAAAAAAAAGAGCTGAAGAAATAGGGGCAAGCATATTTTCTCATTAAGTGATGAGTCTAACTGTGAAGATTAATGCCCATAGATCACATTTTCCCTAAAACTGCACGCTTCCACCTGGCATCAGTAGGCATCACCCTATTCACTACAACGATTAGCTCCAAATTCAAGCAAAGACAAGGTAGGTCTCATCTTTGCATCCGTTAGGAACTCCTCTTCTGAACATGCTATTACATTGCCCGCATTAGGTTTTTCTTTTTTCTCAAGAAACCCTGCATTTGGGAAGTAAGACTTAAGGGTCGGCTAAACCAGTCCAGCAGCTAGCGGGGAGGTGGGCAGGTGGCTTTCCCCTCTATCCATATCAATGTCATCATGCCAGCTCAACACTTCTTTGACCTCTTAACTGGACAATTCAGGTCACCAGATCAGAAAACAACTACTCAAAAAAAAAAAAAAAATCTTGCTTGTAATTTAGAGAATTGAACTGGCTTTAAGGGTCAGATTAGAACCCAAGTAAACGTGAGAAATAGCCAGGGAAGCAGATACCCCTCTTTCAATGTCAGATCAGCTCACCCCACTTTGCAGCTCTGCACCTTTAGTTTGTAAAAGAATAAACAAACACAACCTTTATGCTTACACACTACATAAATTTTTTCAATTTTTCTTCAAAGATCTTCATGTGCTCAGAGCACCCTGATAATTACAGGCAATCAAAAGCAGGGTGCAACTACTGAGGTACTAAAAATTGATAATCCTAACTTAAGATCCCTATCTAGAGCATGCGACGCTTATCACAATGTGCGAGTTTTATATAAATAAGCATAGAAGAACCTAACAACTATATTTCTAGAAGTTGAGACAGCCAACAGGCAGAGAGGTGAGAAAAATACCAAAGAATATCCATCCTGCACAGTGGCTCAGACTAGGAAAAAAAGCACAGCAGGTTATACTGCTATTCCTTGTATGAGGTTTCTAACAGCTGGTACAGCCAAGACACTTCAACATTTGCCTGCATGACTCTGCAATATACAGCTCTACAAAGCAGACTTGTATTTTTACAAATTGGAGAAATAGATCGGTTAAGGCCAAATTATCCAAGCAACAGTTATATTTTCTGCATAATCAATCCTATAGACTATCACAAGTCTTTCTTGCAACAAGAATATGATTTCTAAGTCATCACTATCATCTCTTCACGCTGTGAACATAAGCCTTTTTGAATAAAAGAGGGTTTCTCCAGTTTTTGTAACAATAACTTTAGTTTGAAAGCAAACATAGGCAAATCTAAAGACTGAGCCTTATCATACATTTCTCTTCTTGATGGAGATCTGCCATAAAGTAATCTTCTAGTACAGTAACTCAAGAGTACTCCAGTGTAATGGACACCAACTCAGCTTCTGGACTCCTTGCAGAGAACCAAATCATCTACTTTTAAAGGTTTGTCTCCTTCGGTTGCTCCTGGTACCTCAGGAGAGTCAAGAAGGCCATTATAGAAGAGGGCCCTCTCTCACACAACTCTTCAGGATCAGAAGTCAATTTCTATGGCCCGGTATGTAAACAATTATCACTTTAAAAAAAATAAGAATCTAATTCCTCCAACATTGTCTTGACCATATTCTACCTCTTAAGATTCCTACACTTCTTAGGCATATGCTGAGATTTTTCTGCCTTTTAGTACTTTCACATTTACCCAATTCACAGACAAAGAGGAGTCATACTCCATGTCACTACAACAGTAAGACCTTTGACAGGCAGGTATAAGTACTAACCATTAATGTGGGGAAAAGGAAAAAATAAAACCCACAAAAAAATCCCACTTAAGCGTACTTGACATTTGCTTGAAAGAGACAGGTCCTCTGCAAATGGAAATTAATATGCAATTTAAATTTTAATTTGTGATATAGTTTATTGATTGGTTCTTCATTAAACTGTAATTGCAAGACCTGTTACTACAAGGGCAATTTTTTCAAAAATGGGTTCAAATCTTGAATTAAGTCCATTAATGCACACCTTACTGCCTTCATAATAAAGACACATTTCCCTGATAGACAATTTATAAAAACAGAGGAATCAGCTGTCAGCTTACTCTACTGGGAACCAGGAGACCTGTCAAGTAGGTTGTTTTTTTTTCTTCTCACCTGTACCTTGACCTATTATCTAAGGTTTTTTTTTTTGGGGGGGAAGCCCCACCTATTTCTCCTCACCTAAGTTATACCACATGTAAATTTGAAGCCATGTGCTTCAAGACCTATAGTACAAAACTGCTGTTCAGAGTTTAAGTATCTACTTACAGGTCTACCTCGTGTCATAGCATGTTTCTCACCTGATTAAAAGCAAGCTGTTACCTTGCTGCCACAGTGAGCAACGGGGACACAACAGTTTCAGCACTCAGCAGCAATCTACAGGAACGCAGATACACTCATTCCCTTGATACAGAGAACTCAAATGTTAGTAAGGGAATTTCACAAACCGGGACAATGTTACCTACTCCAATCATCCGTCCGTCCCCCGTCCCCCCCCAAAAAAGACAATTTATAGTTATATATTATTCTATTAATAATAGTCTTTAGAGAAACAGCAGTGAGATTTCTCACAAAGCTTCCTGTATTTTAAGTAAGCTTCCTGGCATTTTGTGATTTGTCATGACATGCCTAAGCAGATCTGAAAAGATAGTCAGACACCCAAATCTCTTAAGCCCTGATCTCTAGAGATATTAAGTGCTACTTACACCCAGAAGTACCTAGAAAGTTGTCCCCTTAATCTGGGCCAACAGACTAAGGACAGTACGGATACAGGCCTACATTTCCAACGATTCACAAGTAGAGCTTCCAAGACACCGTAAACTCCTTAAGTGGGTCAGGTAAGTAACAACAAAGAACAGAGTCAGATGCCCACCATAAGTGCCGCTATAAGTGCCATGAACTGTACATAAAATACAACCTACCACACACCACTCTCTTAAAGTTGCGAGGAGAAAGAAGATGGGACAGAACTTAACGCTATCGTAACATTAAACACAAGAAATTGTCATTCCACACTTAAAGTTCCACAAGAGATTTGTATTTCAACGTATTTGTAGGCAGTACTTACCATCACACCATTTTATATGTGCCAATTAATAACTGTAACCTTATGATCATGTATCTTGGAGATCAAACCAAAGAGCAAAATTAAGAATAGCTTAACACTTTCCCCATACTGCTTCCCACACAATTTTGTTCACAGAATTATTTAACAGTCTCAGCTACGATCTTGGCAGAACTGCCGTATTTCATATAAACAAGAACAAATTATGCCAATAGTTTTTAATTGTTTCAGCTGAACAAGAATCAGATGCTCAAACAGTATCTACAGTACATATTCTTCCAGTCCATAAACATGGGAGACATGAAGATGCATTTCTAACAGGTAGCAGAATTAGAGGACGCACCTTAAATCTGTCTACCCAACTTCATTCCAACAAATTTTGGAAGTCTAAAGACCACAGTGTTGATTTAAACATGACAACTTTAAGTTTAGTGTTCCCTCCTAAATGGCAACAGTCTCATTACCATTCAGAGGTGATATAGTGTAAGAAGCCTTTTACATTTTGATCTAGCCAGCTTGTTTCACAAACATCCGTGCTACTGGTAGAACTGACAGCCCATCAAGGGAAATGCTGCACCAAGGCAATCCCTACTAATCAATTTTTATTAGTTGACAGGAAATCTGACTCTTTTGCACTGCAGATCTCTACAATGGGGTAGAGTCTGAAGAGTCTGATTACTTTCTAAAGAACTGATTTACTGCTGACTTAAGAAAGCACCAGAAAGACAGTCATGCCTTGAAACCTCCCAAAGACGGTGAATCCTCCAGAATGTTGGCCAAGAATCCAACTTGGGCTTCTACTCAAACCAAAGCCAACACTTGATCCATACCAGGTGGAGAATCCTTTCTTCCCTACTCACCAAACTAGCTCCAGGAATGCTGCTAGAATTGGGAGTGGGATCAGGGGGAAGGAAATGCATCTTCCCATCTCACAGCCTTTACGGTAGGCAATAAGATACTGAAAAAACCAAAACCCCCAGCAGAAGGTGCACACTTACTGCGGGAAATGGAATTGCAGGCACCCCTCCGCCCAAGTCAATTAATTTGCACCCCAATATCTGGGAGCTTGGGGGCCATTTTTTTCTATAAGTCCTTACAGTTATTGTGGAGAATGTGTGGCTCATCTCATTTAGTGGAACTCTTAGTCCTCCCTTATTTCCCTACTGGAACTATCACAGAACTGAGTCTTATTTAGGCCTTTTTTTGTTATAGTTTCTATTTTCCTCCCCAAAACATGCATTTTTCAGATGTTTTGCAATCATGCTCTCAGCAGCTTTCTAAGCACAACCCAGTAAAAATGTCATTTGGCGAGAACTTGATCATGTTGTCTGTGAAAATTACGAACAGAAAGTATTTGGAGTGTCTTCCTACCTCTAAATTAAGTGTAACTTCACACTTTTTACATACAAAGGTATTTATTTCACTTTAGATGAATAAACATAAGGTCTTAGGGCAAAAGTAACAGTCCCAGAAGTGTAGTATCATCGAGAAAATTAAAGGCCCTTTCTACTATATGCAAGGGAAACATTTTTAAGGAAACAGTTGCAAGACAGACATTTCTGGGGCAACAGACACCACCCAGGGTTGCCAGTTCCTCCCCTCTACTGCTTTTCCCCCAGATATGAAGTGACCAGGCATAGTGCACAAACTCACGGAGGGGAAAGGATGAGAAGATGATGCTGGAAAAGTAAAATGAGCTGTAATAATTTCTACCACATAATGAAAGCATGTACGTTTTCTTTAGGCAATTAAGTACCGTGTACTCGATCCCTCCAGGGTGAGAGCTCGCTCTCTCTGGGTTTGCCAGGGGCAGCAGTATCTCCAACCACAGGCAAAGGAAGAGAAAGAAAAGCGCAAGCCCCCTCCCCCGGGACCTACAGTGCGAGCAAGCCTCTCCCCAGCATCGCCCCCCGAGGGGTCGAGAGAGCCGGGCACCCACCTTCCGGAGAGCACGGCACTGGGCGTTGTCTGCGGCGAGCCGACCTCAGCCCCACACCGCCGAGCTCGGCGGGGCCCGGGCCGAAGGTAAGCAAGACCCGGGCCGAAAAGAACCACCTCAGGCCACGCCGGTCTGCGGCACGAAGAGGGGTAGTGGGGTCTCTTTGTCGGGCCCCCCGAGGCGGGGGCGGCTCCCCTGCCCCCCCCGGGACTCGCCCTTCGCGGCCGCCATTTTATTCCCGGCTTCTGCCGCCACCGCCCCCCAAACCGGGCCCCGCCCAAGCCCAAGCCACCCACTCGTTCAGGCCCCCCATCCCCAGCTCCACCAGCCCCTTGGGGCGCTCCCAGTCGCCATTTTGTCTGTGCCCCCCTCCTCCGCTCCTACCCCCCCTCCCCCGCCCAGCCGCCATTTTGTGGCCGCTCCCTCCCTCCCTCTCCCCTTGGCCTTGCACGGCCTTCCTAGCCAGCGCTCACCATCGTAGCGCTCAGCCTGCTCAGCCAACTTGGCCTGATAGACGAGGTCCTCCCGATCGTCCATGTCCTGCAGGCGGGGCGGCGTCGGGGACTGCACGGGGCGGATGGAAGCCGATGGGTCTGGGGGGCTCAGCAGCTACCAGCTCGCTGCTCTCCGGGCAAATATGGCGGCAGCACCTCCTCCCGCTGCATCCGGGCACTTCCGCGAGTGCGCGCATGCGCCCTGCGGCCTCCCATAGCAACGGCGGCTCCTTAGCAACGGGAGGGAGGCGGGGGCCGAAGCCGCCGCGGCGGGAGGCGGCAGCCGGGGGTGGGGGGGGGCGGCGGGGCGGGAGCCGGAGCCGCCCGTTCCGCGGCCAGGTTGTGGCGGGGCCGGAGCCGAGAGGGCGCCGTTGTTCTACAGAGGCGGAGGGGCGAAGTACGGGGCCGCCGGTGGCGGGGTGGGGCCGGGCGGCGGGTCCCCGCCGGGCTGCTGGCGTGAGGGCGGGCCGGGGGTGCTCGGGGAGAATGGCATTTCCCTCGATGCATGTGGTGTCTTTCTCTCAGGGAACGTGTTTCTGCCGCCCTCAAACGCTGACGATACTATTTGAATACCCCTGCGTGGGGTTTAGTACAAATCGCCGGGTGTGCTCCCTGCATACACATAATGGTGAAGCTAGACACGACTGAAGGTCCGATTTAGCAGGTTTCTGCAATCTCTGCAGGGTGTTTATTCAAGCAAAGTATCACCTCCAATGCAATGTCTGACGTAGAGCATGATTAATTTCAGAGTTTTAAGTGGCTAGAAGAACTGGAACTTAAAATCGAATGTTTCACAAGTTCCTCACAGAGTACTTCTGAAAAAAATGGAGCCTACACTTAAATAATTGAGGTAACGCCTCAGATTCCAGAATCAGAATGGTTTGAGAAAACGAAAACGGATTATGCTTGGTTGGCATAAATTTAATCTTCAAAGATTTGCTCCAGGTAGCTGTGAATGAAGCCTCAAACCTCTCTTTTTTCCAGGGTTTCCAAGGGCAAGCAGGCTAAAGACTCCCAGTCTCCCTGAGGTGTAGGAGCACACAAAGGCCTCGGCAGTTTTGGATACAAGGCCCTGGCACCTCTTGGACACAATATCAGGTATCCCTCTAATTACTCCATTCTATTATGCCCACTGAAACAGGCTCTTGATGCGTGACACACGTAAAGCACCATTTAAAGCATGTTTTTTTGAATAGTTTATTGTTTCCTGATTCGTTTTAACACATTATTTCAGTGGGTGAACAAGAGCTTTACGGTTATGTAAAACTAACATAACCTTACGGTTTTCTTACAAATAAAATGCAATAGAGTGATTTTTATAGCCCTGTTTGCCTACCCAGAGAATCAATGGTCTGTTTCCATGGGACATTTTGGGCCCCAACTGTTTTTCAAATCTCAAGATTATCTAATCAGAATTCCATAAAAGAAAAGACAAAGACATTCGCGTGTTGGGACTAGGGTGAAAATTAGGTGTTCAGAAAAAAATTGCTGGCTTCAATTTAGTCAAAGTATGATCAGAAAATGCTGATTTTGTTGAAATTTGGAATCATTATATACCTTTACATCTGAATTGTTTGTAAATACACGGTACCATTACTAAGGCAGTTCTGGTAGGCACCCAAAAGATCCCAGCAGCATACAGAACACGTCTGTGTAAAAATCACTATGTATTTGTGTAAATTCACTAAAACTCGTGAGACTTGCAAATCACTTTTGCATTTCATACATCTTGACCACGAAAGTCTGTTTTTCAGCAACTGAGGCTTAGTTTTGTATGGGAGCTGTGCACAACAAATTAGATTTGCATCAATTTAGGAACTTTTCTGCAATCCCCATGTTCAGGAGGTAGTCAAGTTGCAAAGAGCTCAACAATATAAATAAACCAGGCCACTTTAGGTGTACATTTGCCAGAAATGAGATGCATGCTTGATACGCTTGTTGAATTACAGTGTATTGTCTAAATACTTCAAATATTTTTGAATGCACTTGTTACAGGTGGCATGCAAATATTTAGAAATTGGTCAGGGATTTGGGAAGCACAACGAGTAAACAGTCTAATGCAAGGAAATACCCAAAGCATAATTTGCTGATGCAATCCTTGCTTGCCCCTTGCACCCTCAACTTACATGAGTTGATTCAACCACTGCTGCAGCTGAAAACCATTGTTTTGGGAAAAGGAAAGGAGGGGCAATAGTTTTCTGTGTGAGCCCCGTGTTACATCAGCTCACAGAGAAGTTCTGCAAACCCTGGTCCGAGGTTAAGGCACACGAGGCCATGGCTGTCAGGGCACTGTGGAAAGGCATGCAGAACCTCTTCCTTTTGGCTGCAGTGAGCTCTTAAATTATCTCAGGTAATCTCATTAAAATGCACTCTTGGATTGCAGCTCTGCTGCAGCCAAGTTGTATGAACACTGGAGCAAAGCTGTGGGCAGTACTTTTACCTATGAAAATTTAATTTTTTCCATCTGAAGCTGATAGAATAATCTTTATTGTGGGAAGACATTAACAGGAAAACTTGGCTGGCAACTCAGTACGCTTAAATGCAGAGTCACTCATTTAGCAAATAATGTCCCACTTGAAAGACTCCATCAAACAGCAGTGACTGGGAAAGTTATCTGTAGTAGCCAGCCAACTGAGCATGAATCAACTAAAATATGAGTCATCACTGTAATGTAGTGACTAAGAAAACAAATGCTGTCCTTACCCTTACCAGCAAGGAAAAAGATTACGGTAGAACTAACAAGACTGGTCCTTGTATACTTTTACAAACAATGGACAGTGAAGCAGTGTTTTAATTGGGAACATACATTGCCTTTTCCATGCAGCAAGAGCCTGTGGAACTAGGGAGCACCTCCCAAAGGCCAAATGCTTTGACGGATTTTGAATGCCTCAAGGTTTTGGTCCATGATTAGCTATGGCACATCCCGCTAAGGAACTTACTGGTACAGAGCTAGAATTGTTCTTTGGTATACACCCCAAATTAAACTCTCTACCTTTAGATATAGTATTGCCATCAAGAGTCTTGTCCTTGGAGGCCTAGAGGCCACTCCCCCTCACAGCTTTTACGGATAACAATGGCCAAAGTAGGTCTAATGCAGATTCGTGTTACAAGTGTTCTCCCACATGGGATATAGGCATTCTGGTTCTCATTTTTTGTGCTTCATCCTTTGACAGTCCTCTGCACGTTAAATTTTTATTGAAAGAGTGCTCTCCCACTACCACACTTAGAACTAGTGGTCCATCTGAACCACTAGTAGACTCTTGTACAAGATTCTTCCTGGTTATTAATTTGTATACTTAAATGTACATTTTTACTGACAATTCTAAGAATGAATAAACAGCTTTGTTCATCTTTCCAAACAGACCCACATAATCCAAGACAACTCCCCAAACTCTTTCCTGATACACCTGTGTAGGCAGAAGTGGGAGTAATAGCTACAAAATCTCTTCTGCAGCGAGAATATACTTTTCCTCCCATCCCCTTCACTCAAGAAACTCATTTGATTACAGGAAGTCACCTTATTTCAAAAAGGCCATGTTATTTCACTGGTTGATAAGTTATTTTAGTTACCTTGGTTTGTCTTACTTCTGCAAGTATTAATTGTTTTCATGAGTATGGCCAACTAAAAATGGCCATACCCGCAATTCTATTTTTAGATTATTAAATGCAAGTATTCAATGACAGCTGATTGAGAGTGACACCGAGTCAAAGTTTTGGCTATACTTTTATTTACTTCACGTACTATGAACATATACATTACATGCTACAAAAAAATAAAAAAGACTTTAACTGTCAAGAAAGTGGATAGTGTTATAATACAATGGCACATGTTCATATTTTTCTTCAAACTGGTTTGGTTAGAATCCTTCCCCAAAACCATTAACAAAAATGAAGTGTTTTAAGATGATTAGAAATATTTGCATTATTAACAAATACAATTCAAACAGATTAACAAGATTTAAACCAGGTCAAATATTAGTAAAAAGGCTGGGGTTTACCAAAATGAAATATATATTAAAAAACCATAGCAGCCAGTTGTACTTTTTAGTGTGATATAATGTATAAATGCACCAGAAGAACACAGTGTAATTGAGCATTCTGCTTTCACGGTGTATTTCTAGAAATGATTATTCTAGTTCTAACACCTGCCTATGCACAAGAGACCAAAACCACAGCCAAGTAAAGACAAAAGATTGTGACCAACATTCTTCGCAATGATTTTTTTTGCACGCATTGGGGAAAAGGGAAGAAACAAACAGAAGAGGATAAACAAAGGCCACAAAAGGATTTAATCTACATGTTCATGAACATACGTTCTACCTATTTTCCTTTAAGAGCTTGATAAGTTGAAATGTCTTATTTCGTCCAAATGCAAATGTATTCATTTCTATCACCTATGAAACAAAATCACATTTTGGCTTAGAACTGAATGGTGGAAAACAGTTGCATGAATGTATCAGTTGGCTAAGAAAAACTGCTCGACAAGAATGTAGGATTCTAGTGCAACAGCAGCTATTAAGACTCCTCTAGTTTCGTTTTTTCCCCCTGCTCTTTCAAAGTGTACAAATATTCGCAATTTTTACAGTCTTAACAAAAACACATCTACAGAGTTTGCAGGGTATTTGCTAGTTGATTCAATGTATGTCTTTCATATTAAAAAGGCAAGATTTGCATAATAAAGTCCTTTCAGAAAACAGTTCTTTTGGTATCTTAAAATAATTGCTGATTGGAAAGGTACAAACATATGGGCTTTCATTAATTGCAACTGGAAAAAATACTTCAGAAAAAACTGTGTTACTCTAAGAATACACAGTTTATTATGTTTCTTTTGCAATACCTGAAGAAAAATATAAGCATATATGGGCAACTGATAAACTCACGATTAAGTCTGTTATTTAGAGTGCAGCCATTGAAAAAAAATATCAGTTATAGTAAATATCAAGGTCAGAGGAAATTAGCCTTACAAATTAGCCTTAAAGAAACCAATGTGTTACAGAACCTACAGTTAGTTTCTCAATTTTTTTTTTCTCAAAGTACGTTTTGTACTAAGCTAGAAGAGATCCCAGTCACTGGCAGATGACCCTAACCAGAACAGCAACCCAAGCTAGAAGAGGACTGCAATTCCTGTTACCATTCCGCTTACACCACTGTCACACCCCGTCAGTTTTCTAATAACCTTCAGCAGTGCTTATGAGATTGGTGATGGAAAAGTAGGATTAATGTACATTGCCGTTAGTCTACACAATTAATGAGTGCCCATTACCTGAAAATTAGCCAAGACTTGCTGATGTATTAGTTTTGAAGTAAAACAACTAGCACTTAAATATAACAGAAATATTATCGTTTCCAGCATGTTACACAGTTCTGAGGTAAAGTGTTACCAGTATTTATTCTGTTGAACGGGTCGGTGCCTTGCAGCAATAGCCTTTGCAGTGGGACTAGCCCCCGCAGCATTTACAACCAACGAGCCATTCTAGTCACATGGTTTGTATCAACCTAAATAACATTTTCAGTTTGATACTGTTTAGAAAAACTGTTCTGTACGGATTACACTGTAGTTACAAATTTTGCTTAAGTTTGGTCACTAGAGTGCTGTGTTTGGAAAACAATCCAGGGTACAGGCAAGGGATAGTTACTTCAGTGTTTAATTTCAGTTTACAAAACTTACTGAATCCATTCTGATTTATGTTAGAGAAAACCAGATAATTAGAAGAACAGACTAAAAAAACAAAAATAAAAATCAAGCAGTGCATAATACCACCTATTCAATGCACTGATTTGCATTAGGAGCTAGGAAGCCATATTTACTCTATTATGCCTTTTGAGAATCAATCCAGAAGCACGACAAGTATTTTCCATTAGTTTATTAAAAATAAAATCCTCATGAATTCACTATCAAATATTTTACAGATGGGAATTAAACCAGAAGAGTCCCCAGAGTAACTTTAAAATAAAAGTACTATTTGGTTTGTCAGTTCACCATGTTTGACACCAATTTGTACTGTAAGAGTATTGTACAGTAGGAGTATTGAAGAATTCTAGAAAAATGAAACTGGCCCTATATAATTTAATTGTACTGGAAAGCAGTGTCAATATTTTAGTATATTTAGTGAATCAAACACTGCTTTAAAGCTATGCATTAAAGTGCTACACACATTTTTCAGCACTGATATGGATGTTTACACTTCCATAAGCCTTATATTTGTGGATAAAAAAAGATACTGGTGTGTTAATAGAAATTTTAATTTAAAATCAGCTGCTACGTTTGAAGCATCAACAGTACTGAAGAAATCAATCTAGTGTCCACAAACTTCTAGAATTCCGAGGTTGATCTGATCTGTCATTTACCATCAAAATGGTAAGCATCTGTAAATCATAAGGCTGTCCCCAATGGGCTCTACATCAATCTGTACTGTGCACAGTTAGCTGACCATGCAAAGTACTTTATAGCCTTTCTAGGACAGAGAATTCAGGATGGAAAAAAAAAAATATGGAGAAAGCTCCAGGATATATCTGTGAAATTTCTACCTATATATTGAATTGTCTAAGGTTGATGTTCATTGCCTGAGGAAGAAGCAACATAAGCAATAGGACCGGAGAGAGCTCTAAATGTTACCGTAACATCTACGTTACTGCTTTCTCCAACTGCTGCTGCTGGCAAGGTCCAGTCTGCTGTGCACACGGACATAAGCAGGCATTACAACCTATAATCATGTACTATTTCTGCCACTTGACACACAAGTTATCTACTGTCGTACCCTGAATTACATGACCCTTGATTAAGGAATGGTGGTGTTCAGTCCCAGGGGTTTGCAGGTTTATCAGAATGCTTATACAAGCAATACCGCTTTCAACATCTGTCGGAACATAGTCTTGATGGCATCTGCAATAAAAACAAGTTGAGATTGTTCCCATCTGTAAGCGCAACTGTTGAGCCACACTCAGCTGAAGTCCTCGTCAGGATTCTGTTGATCCAGCAGGCGGACATGCGTGAATGGAAAGTGACCACGTCTGCCATTACATTCTCCTTCCCACTGACCACTCACGTTAATCTTTGTGACCTTTACCAGCTCACCGACCTGAAGGGTAAGAAATAAAAAAGTGTTACAATTCATAAAAAACACACAGGATGAACCGCTACCCCCCCGCTTTGGTGTCAATCACCCAAGTGTACCAAGATACGCTTCTATAAACAGTAGTTTTAGTCTTGACCATTTTTGATACACCAGCCTATCACCCAATGGCATTCACTCCTGAAGAAAGAATAGAGAAAAAGAAGGGTACCTAGATTAGGTGAGAGCTACCCTAAACTGAAGAGCCTGCAATCCAGCACCCATCTGCCAGAGCACTCTTGGGACTTGACATCAGCTGCCATCACAATGAATGCATCTCACTGGATCAAGAGAGGCTTGTGCTGCATCAACAACCTCATTAAGGGAGGGAAGGCTTCCAGGTGTACAAAGTGAGCACCAATCCACAAGCTAGATGGTCCCTTAATTTTGAAATTCCACTAATTGCTTTTCAGGTAGTACTGAAAAAGTTCTGGATAAGTGGAGGCTATATACATAAATATATATATACAGCCACAGATTATAAGATATTGGGAGAATATGTAAGGGCATAAGAAGCAGCCCCGGAAGTCCTTACTCTGAGCACCCACAACCAGCCACTACCAGAGGCAAGGCCAGATGATCTTTCAGTCTTGTCCACCATGGATTTCTCATATAAATAAATTCCATGGGTTTAGTAAAGACAATTGATGCCTCTGATACCTGAATTGTTTGGCTAGAAAAATAAAATAATGGTTACTATGGACCAATGAAACAATATGCTCCAGTTTAAAAGTATCCAGTTCTAATGTACTACACTAAATAAAAGCACAGTAATAAATCTCATATTCTGATCTCCAACCTAATATTCACATAACCAATTCTATAGGTATTGTCTCCCTTTGACAAAGGTGGAAGACTGCCCTGCAGTCTCTTTCCCAAGGCTGTGCAGTCACATAGGTCGAGTTGGGACCACAAGTCTAGGTCTAATCAGTCTCCAACTCTACTGAATCGTGAAGGGTACTTTCATTAAGTCGCACTTATACAACCTAAGAAAGCATAATTTACATTTTAAAGACAGTCACTGAAGAGTTAATAAATGCAACGTTGAAAAGCTGCCTACCCATTTCTAGCCCCCTGTGTAGAATTTTACCAGTAATCTTATTTACAAGTAACATACCATGGTTTTCAGAATTCTTCCTGGGTCACAGTGAGAATGCTTTTGGGACAGACTACTCTTTTTTTTTTTTTTTTTCACTAATATTGTAAATAAACTCCCAAGGCACAACCATAAACCTTAGTGCATTTCATCCAGAAATTCACTGAATATACAGTTACTAGTTTACACAGATGCTAATCACCATGTTCCAAATTCATCCAAAATGGAATCTCATTATTCTCACTTTCCAGGCAGTAAATGAAGAACAAGGAAAACAATTTAAGATGTTACCAATCTCCATTAACTTTACAGCTTTTAATCACTTGCAATCTTTTGCCAGAATAGCTTTTAACAGTTCATAAATTCAAACCACTACATGGACATTTAATTAAGCTTCCCATACCTCTGATGATTACTTATCTGGTAACAAGAGGCACGCTTGGGACTCCTGCTGTAGAGCTTTATTTTTTCCTTTTGTAGTCATTAGTACAGACATTTTAATGAATCATATTTTGAAGAAAATCCTCTTATGTATTTACTACAGGCAAAAAGGAACCCTTCCTCGACCACTGAATGTTAGGTTCAGCTCTTTAGGAATTTAATCATGCAGTATGTGTAATTTTGCTACTGCTAATAATCACTTGGGGGGTGCGTACAAATAAAGATACTCTGTTGACCAAAACAATACATCAGCTATAATTTAACACGGATAAGATTAAATGCGACAATACTAGAAGCAGAAAATCTTATTTCCTAATCACAACCATTACAGGAACACTATCCTAGATAACTTCAAATTGCTTCAGATCTGGATACGTCAGCCTTCAACAGGAAAGCATAAAACCTCCAACCCAGGAGGAAAGAAAAAGCTCAAGTTGTGCTTAAGTTTGCTATCTGTAAGATATTTTTCTTGGACTGCTGTGGCCTCTGTGCTCTCAATGAACATCACACACTACTTTATGTTCATAGAGTTTAATCTTGGATACTTTACGACAAACTCACCTGCAAAAGGTGGTTTCACCAGTGCAGTGACAGTGAGTTAGAATGAAGGACGCCTGTGACACTCCCCCATTCCCAGAACCATCCTGCAGCCCTTTGTTGGTTTTCAGGGGTGTGTCAGGGTCATTCCAGCAAACGGACACCCATTTATAAATTTTCCTTTCACCCAAAAGGAGCTACGCCCAAAATTTGCATTTCATTGTTAGAAGAGGAAAGACCTCTGAGTTTAAATATTCCCTTTTTACCATTATCGTAATTTCATTTAGCAACCACTCTCTCTTTCTGATAGAATATCTCATTCACGATTCATTTATATATATCTTTACAGCTATCAAAGCAGGATTGACTTTAAGTAAGCATGGGTCATTTCACAAATGCGAGCTTAATAAATGGCTCAATTAGTTCCTTAATAGCTTATAGATCTTTCTAGATCTGCTTTGAAACTCTGCATATTTATCTACAGTTCAAACACTCTGCTGAAGACAATACAGAGAACCTTCAAAAAAAAAAAAATCAATTACTCATGTACAAGTGGTGGAAATTTAAAGCACTCAGAATAGAAGCAGACTGTCCGAATTCTTTTAATGTTGATTTATGGTATCATTAGTCTTATTGTGCATCATCCCACCAAGCACAGCACTTCAAGAACAACACTGTACCCTGCTATAAAGCCAGATTTGTCTCAGTCTTCATCAGAAGTTTTAAAACTAAGTATATCCCATATGCTTCAAAGAAAAACTGAAGATTGATGTGAAGACTTCTGTATGCTGTGGTTTTATTCCAAGTACTCCTCTTTGGTGAGGTCAAAATGGCAGAGTTCTGCTACTGTTACAAAGAAAAAAAATAAATTGATCGATCTCAGAGTCATTCACCACATAGATCTCCCCTTTTTCTCCTCTCTTTTCTCTTACTATAGACTGACAACTCCTCAAATAGGTCCAGTTACAAGCAAAGTAAAAGTTATCTTCTCCTGCTGAATCTTTTTTCCCCATAATAAAACACAGCCTTTATTAGAACATCATTTGCTCTGATCTTCCTTCCTCGAGTTCTCCAAAACCACGTCAGTTTTAAAATAACAGAACTGTACAGACATTCTGTTGGCAGTTTGGGCCAAAAATATTTGATGTTAAGAATCTATTTTCCTAAGAGAGACAGTGGGATCCACCCCCACCCATGAATACTGCCAGATTTAAGGGTAAGAGTTTTCATTTGGAAAGAATCCCACTTTCTATATTTATAGTTATTAAGAGGTCTGGGCAAAAATGGACTGATAAGATTTACATAATAATTTCTACTAAGTTATCTAAGAAAGAGATCTCTAAATAAACAGAGAAGGAACACCATGAAGTGAAAGTGAAAAAAGCAGACAACAAGAAACAGTACTTTGATAGACAGGATGAAGAAAAACTTGGAGAAAGTGAAGTGCATATTGCTATTTTTCTCCTGTACAGACATTGAAAGCAACTCAGTGACATTGTGATTTGAAAAGATAAAAGTTGCAAAGACATGAGGAAAGCCTACTAGAAGCAGTGATAAATGGCTTATATTTTAAAACTAAACTTTCCCGATATTATGTACAGAATAAAGAACTACCACTATTATTTCATTTCTTAAATGTAGAGCTGTAGCAAGACAGGTATACACCATCCTAACCAAGAGGGTCAACATGTCAACTAGTAAGTATTTAAATACGTTTACAAGGCCTACAAATGTCATTGTTCTAATATAATCGTAGAAAGACACCATAATATCCTTACACAGATGGGCAGAGCCTACAAAATTCCCAGTCCCACCTCCCAAACACCTCAGCTATGCAGCCTATTATCATGCGTTAGTATAAGACACTAGTAGTGCAACTTAGCCCAGAACAGAGAGATGTTCTCCGTGAAACTACACTTTCTAAAGCACAGCACATTGACAGAACTAACAGATCAGCCATGGCGCTCACAAGCTCTTCTTTAGCACATAAAGGATTTTGCTTTCACTCAAAAGTTGCTCGTGACAGCCTAGATTATCAATATTTTCTCACACTCTCTTTCACTCCATGCTACCAAAGTGTGCATTGGGCAACGTTGTGGGCTTCTGCTTTAAGTGAAATAAAATGTAAAGTTAAGCTTAAGAGAACACTGGTGGCACACTAATAAATAAAACAAAATCCTGAAGGAAACCCAAAAGGTTTTGATAAATACGCCACATAATCTCCAATAACAATTTCCAGTGGCTCAGAGGAAATCTAACATCTGGGAACTGCAACAGTCCAACATTCAGGAATATTCCCAAACTCCAGGAGGTGGCTGGGTGGAGAGAGTGAGAAAAAGAGGCAAAGAGACAGCATTTTAGGCTGTATGAATGTCTGAAGGTTAAAATCTTCACGTTTCCCCAAAATCTGGTGAGTTGGCATAAATTTCTATATATGCTTCTCAACCCAAAAATTTATGTTCTGTATCCTGGCTCTCTTTTGATTCAGAAATATAACAATGTATAGTCACTCAGAGTATATTTACATTGCTTCTCTAGACAAATGTTTACCTACAACAGGGAAAATTTTCACATCTCCCACATTGTACATCAATTATCAGATCTGTAGAATGTGCTGCATTTGCCAGTTTTTTTATGAAAACCACATACCTATAGTTGCCACATCACTGAAATACCTTTTGTGCTATGCACGATTAAACAAAGTATTTGAGAGGGAAGAGGAGATGCTCTGACTCAGCACAGAAACTGTTTTTTCCCAAGTACTTAAAATGTTATATAAACAGGAAGTCAATTAGGTATCAGGAAATTCCAGAGCCTTTAGCTCAAAGAAAGCCTAGATTAAAGGATACAATTTACATATCATCCTAAGGCAAAGGTTTGCCACTGAGAATACCTTCATCTCAATTTCCTCAAATGTAACTTGGGGGATAACTATCTGATCTGTGGAGATAGAGCACTCTATTCTCCTTTTAAGAGGAAAAAAAAATAAATCAAAAAGGACATGTACAAGTACTTGATTGTATCAGGAAGTGAATCAAACTTAGGGAAACTCACTGCTTTATTACAAATCATAGTCCATCAATCACTGCTTTACACGAGACCTCCCTAATGAATTGTAATGTATGTTCCTGCTTCACAAACTAAAAACCAAAGTAATCTGCTCCAGGTCAAGACGTTACAGTAAAACCCTATGTGTGATCATCACCTCAGTCTGTGTAATTTTTAAAGTGACTATCAATGTTCCCACTGATTGCTTTTAAACTGCTGACAGATTGAAAACAAAAACAACAAACGACCCAGCACACCTTTTAAAGATGGGATGAGGCAAGCAACAGTGAACACAGGTTCAGACACACAACTTATGAACTGCTCCCTCTCCCTCCCCCCTAAAATAAAAGACTTCAAAAGTGAAAACATGGATGGGGAAACATTTATGTTAATGACATTTGACAAAAGACATGATATTGGTTCAGTAACCTAAACATGCTATAATTACCAAACTCTAGTCTACAAGTGACTCTAGTCACTTATTTATTTAAAAAAAAAAAAAGAAAAGCCTTTATCCGTAACTTATTAATCATGATGTAAAACCAGTATTACAATGCTTTTCCCTTTCTTATTCCTACAAAACTATAATGTGATTGAAAGGGAAATCACTTGAACAGATCTCTTCCTTCTAAGTTTTGCCCATTATGTACCTCCAAAGCCAAGGCTGTCTTGTCGTAGGCATTAGGGACTCGCTTCTGGATAACCCGGGCATAAATAGGGCCATTCTGAAGGTTAGGGAGCGGAGTGTTGATGCTGGGCTGGGCATAGGGCCCTGGCTCCGGCCCACCCAGTGGTTGTGGGTGGGAACTATCCTGGTTACCTCCAATCAGAGTAGATACTGAAGCAGAGGAAGGTCTATACTTCTCGACGTAAGGAACAGGTATCATTCCCCTCTTTCCTTCGCTGTCTTCTGCGTTCCACCATTGCTCTTCAGGTTTATCCCGGATTCTCAGTATGTCTCCTTTCTTAAATGGAAGATCTTCTTCATCGTTTCCATTAAAGTCAAAGAGAGCTCGCACATACTCAGCTTCCTCCTGCCTGAGGATAACGCCACTATTCTGCCTGGATCGGGAAACTGGTTCTATCAAGGTTGTAGTGTCCAAATAGTGTATTTTGTAGAATTCCAGTAAAGATGGCAAAGAATCAAACTCTTGGTCACCTATTCGAAATCTGGTGGGATTCAACCCTGAAAGAAGAAGGCAATACGTCAAAGAGAGCATACAACAGTTAAAACTGTAAACTGAACATTTGAAAAGACAAATATATTTACAGATAAGTAATTTGATACTGAATTTGATCATCTTTAGATTAACATTCATCATATTCAGCTCTTTTGTGTAATTCTAATCAAAGACAGCACTACCACAATCCTTAGGGTAGGGTTTTATTTTTAAAGATTTTGTCAAAGAAGGAAAAAAGAAATTGTTTGGCACTGCCAAACGTCCTGGACTAGGATAAAAAGAACTTGTTTCCTTAAATGTTGTATGAACCCAACAAATAAAAACATTCAGTACATCTGAGTTTCTCAGGAGCCTATAACATTTTCAGTAACAGACCACTCCCTTTTTTCCATTTTATATTCTAAATCTAGAAAGCAAATTAAATTTTGGTACAATTTAAGGCAGTGATAATTTTTTTTTTGTAGTTCAAAGTTATTTCAAAAGGACAACACTGCAATAATGGTTATTTACCTGTTGTATCTTGGGTAAAAGGCATGGACAGTAAGGAAAACTGCTTCGCACAGCAGCAAACAATTTATGTGAATGGGCAAATGAAGCTATTTTCCATTTTGATAAAAGGTACCGTTATAGAAATTATGTATTTTTTATGCAATGCAAAGCAACAACATATGTTTTCATAGTGGGTATAATTTAGTCTTTTAATCTCAAGTCTTGTAGTTTCTTTACCATATTTGTCAGATGGAGCCTATGCTATAAATCTGAAACTCAAATACATTAAAATACAGATGATGTTCATATTCAAGCCATTAGAAGCATCAAAGTGCAGATATCCATTTCAGTTTTCAATCCATGTGCAGCACTTTTTTTTTCCATTTTATGTTCTTCGAGCTCAGCTGGGGAAAAACATACACATGATGTTCTATTTCCACCATCTACCATACCCTGTGTAATCAGTTATGGGAAGAATTGTGGAAGGCTGGGGGAGGGCAGTGGAGAGGAAAAGATTTATGCTTTAATGAGTAACTCTTTTAGCAAGAAAGAGATGCTTACTTTGCAAGTCTGTTTCTCTGCAGGGAATATCTAACAGTTCCGAGACTTAGCTCCTGAGTACAAAGCTAGCAGAATTCTTCAAGCTGTCAGTGATCCAAAACCCCCTTCAAAGTAGCACTGTCAGCATGGAAAGCTAACGTTACAACGAGTTCTTTCAAGAGAGCAAAAGGGGGTTCTAATAGAGAAAAGGGCAGATTCAATAAGATCAACATAGACAAACACCCGATAAATAAGTTTTGAAGTATCCTGGAGGAACATAAACATCAGTGAAGCTGGTTACAGGAAATCCAAAGAAGCAGAACTAAGTCATTGGAAAATGCACATTTGCATGCATTAATGGCCCTGGAAGACTTTCAAAAGAAATCAGCACCGAGCCACAAAACAAAAGCAAAACCCTCAAAAAATTACAAAAAAAAAAAACCCAAAACACAAACTGGCATCACCAAGAGATAAGGAAGCTAATGTAAATACCACTAAGAAATATGAAATATAGAAAGAGAAGATTCCGCCTTATTCTCCCAAAGAAAATGCTAAAAAAAATGCAAAAACCCCCTCAACTTTTGTTGACAAGATGTAACTTACAGCTCTAGACTTAGCAAGAACTCTGGAATTTCATCTCAGCAGCAGTTCTTGGCCCTGTGGTCTCACAGGAGATGAATTCTAGCTGGCCAGGCAGCATCCCTACAGGACTTCCAAACAGCTGAAGTCCACTACCTCAGCGTATAATATAATCTGGGAATGCTGCACTTCCGCTGGCATTGGAAGTGGGAAACCAGGCTTTGTGACAAGTGATACAGACATCAAGTTTCAGACAAACCTGGTGACAGAAATATGAGCATGTATCTGCTACTATTTTAGATGCAAACCTTTAAGGAACAAGGCTTAAAGGTTCCTAAATAGACACTTATGTCAAAAGAAAAACTCCTAAAACTTTAAGAGGACCAGGGCAGGAAAGATCTTTGAAGTCATATGGAGAAGACTGAACCTCAGGTAAGTTCACTGACATGGAACTTCTTTCGAGTACCAGAAATCTAGAGCCTGAAACACTAATTTACGTTTGTTAAAACCTGCTACAAACTGACTCGGTCAGGAGGCTGAGACCTCTGTTCTCCAGGAAAGTAAGCGTCCACAGAAAAATCATAAACTCATAGGAAACGAGGAGTTCAACAGTAACATCCATCAGCTTTGTCAGCATCAAAAACATCACTAGGATGAATAAGGGGTTTTGTGGCGTCTTTTTTTCCTCTTGAACAGGTTCACCCTCTCACATTAATGCATAACAGCCTGAAATAGCTGCCAAATGTACCTGAATAAAACCAAAGTTGGACTCTAAGAGGAAAGTCCACTGGAACCTCGTGTATGGGGAAGGAGTGATTGAAATCAGTGTAACGTATCCTGGAAAATCGTATTTTTAAAGATGTTCTTCCACAACTGAAGAAGAGTGAGGGAACACAGACCTTCCAAATACATTCTAGGATCAGAAAGATCAATGCAATCCTTGAAGGAACAGATAAGCAGAAAGGAGAGACATTATCTCCACAAAGAGAACACTCCCAGAATATCACATGCACTTCCGAAGCTTTTGTTTAAAAAAATTCCCACAACACAGCTACAAAAATCTAAGGCCTGGAAAACCTCTTTGCAACAAGAAACTTACAAGCTTAATCCAAATTAATTCCCGATGAAAATAAAGGCAGCAACCCGGTAACTGGAGAATTTACACAGAAAACTTCTAAATTCAGCTAAAATAGGCACAAAAAGGACAAAATATTTGAAAGTTGCAGGTTGGAAATAAAATACAACTACACCTTACCAACACGGGGGAAACTTTGCATTAGTTCAAGTCTTTTGTGTAAACTCCTGTTCAGCTACAAGGTATTGAGCTGAACGATGCCCATTTACATAGCAGGGAAATAATTCTATTCACTGTGAGCTCCGAAGTCTTGTCATTCCCTGGTATATTGAAATTCAAAGGGTAATAGATTTCAGGCTCAGAGGAATTCTTCAGCTTCTTGTTTGAACTGCAACACTTCTCAAACCTGTAGGCCAATGCAAAAATTAAGGCAAGATCTACCACAAGAAAAAGTTACAGCAACACGGTAAGTGGTTTTTGGAGAAGCAGAGATGTTTTCCTTCATGATTCTGGGACAGTTTTCTTGAAGGCACAAGTTTAAGCAGCACGATGACCGCATCTGCTGAGGGCTCTCAGGAAGAGGAGAAGGCGCGTAAAGGTAAATCCAGCTACTGGAGGAACTTTAGTCACTTCCTATTAAAGTTGGACAGCCAGAGTACCAGAAATTCTCTTCCCTTCTCCCCAGCTTGGCATAGCCAAAGGAAGAAGAGCCACTCAGCTCCGTAAGATGATTCCTTTGAAGAGAAGCACGAAGGGCTGAGTATCATCTTTCTTACTTATTCCATCCCAGCTCCATCTGCGCTTGGACTTAACCCGATTCCGTCCGTTTCAGTATGTCAGGACAGCTTGGGAAACCTCCACTCGCAGGAAGGCGAGGAAAAAGTTAAAATTCAAAGCATCCCAGAATTAAAGAAAGTTTCAGATCTGGACCCTGTCAGTTCTCTGTTTATGATGCACGTTCCCTCCTGACAAAACACTTTTACATTGTGTTGGCTTCATGTCAGTTTGGAAAAGATTGCTTATATATGTTTTAAATATTCTACAGCTACCGGGGAAGCAGAGGTATAAACCACCTAATATTCTACTTATTGAGAGTGTGGACAGGTGGTGTAACCACAAAGCAACTTCTCATGTTCTTAGACATCTCAGGGGTTTTACATTTCTCTCTTCACTCCAGTTGTGTTAGTGCCACGAGGCAGTTTTCCCTTTATTCCTAAGCATTGGTAAACTTTTCTTTTCAGGGCAGGGAAGACCTCACAGAAATAGAGGTTTTCATTTTTGTTTCTAGATCTACCGTGTAACGGTGCCCCCCTTCTCCTCCCCAACTTATAAAGCATGTTCTGGGCAAGAAAAGCTGTTCTTATTACACGGGGCACTGAGACACAAGGCTCTCATTTCAAAAGTAAGACATCCCAGTGATGTAAGCCAGTTTCCTCCTGGAGCATATGGGAACTCTGCTATGAAGCCATCACATTCCAGGCTGTGCGTCTCCCCCACAGGGACACCTTTTCTCCTTGTTCTTAAGTACCCCCCTACTCAGGCCTGAGCAAAACAAATAAATACCCATGAAGGCTCTATAAAAACAGTAAAACCCCATTAATGGCTCCTGAGAAGAGCTCTAGGCACAGCCAGGAGAATATTCTTACATTAATTACATATTGTCAGTTCTGCAAATAATCAGAGGATGAGAGAAAAGTAGATGTGTGATGTATACGCGTTCCAAGCTTCCAAGAGTTTGCATTTTAAGACCTTAACATTAAAAAAAAAAAAAGCCACAAAAAAACCCTGAAGTGTCAGAGTTAAATCATACTGTTCACACCTACCTAAAGCCATTTCATACAGAGCTGAGTATGGATATCGTTATGTAAAGATTATACGATTCCAGGAAGTACAGTCTGAATTTTTTAAAATCACAAAGGAAGTGATTTAGAAGCGTAAGTTAAGCAGCATGGTCTTAAAGTGCACACTTAGTGAAAACACCACCTTCTGCACTGTATCTGTCATACTTTCCTACTTTAGAGAGACAAATTTTACAACACTATCATTACATTGTACTTTCAATGGAAAGCATATCTTTCTTTAGATATTTTAGGCATTTTAGTTTAGTACATATCATACATTTTTACCCTGGATTCATATGTCAAATTGCAAACATATTATGTATTTAAATATTTCCTCTATTGTCCGTTACCATGCTAATGCCTAGAGCTAATGCATAGAGCGCTTGGTCTTGTTTGGGATTTCTTTAGCCCGTGACTGTGATATTTCGTCACAAACAATACCCTAATTCCGATTCAGATGTTAATCCCCATCTCCACTGGAAACATAGTGTTTTTCTCTCCCGTAATTCAGTGATTTATCCTATTTTCTTTCAACGGCCTTAAAACATTTCAGGAAGACGTAGCTATTTTGAGAAGTTCTGTTATGTTCTTTTTTCCTTATGCTGAAAAATCACTTGCAAGAATTTAGGAACTGCAGCATATCAGGCAAAAGGTGAATTTAACAAAAAGTGATCAAGTTTATTTTATACTTTAGAAATGGAAGAAAGAATCATTGTTTTGCGACATTATGGCTTTTTATATTAGGGAAGCCAAAGCTCCTCATCGCATTCGTTCTGTATCAAAGCCAGTATCCCCTGCACAAAGTGTTAAAGCAATCACGAATTCCACACACAATTACCGAGACTAACAAAAATCAACCTAAGAACCTGATCTGGCATATTCGGATTTCCCAGTCAGAAGTGTGCATTTGCCAAACAATCAGTTGCTTAAAAAAAAAAAAGCAAGCTATACCATACAATTAACATAGTAAAGTTGCTCTTCCTAATGTTTTAGCTCGACCACAATAAATAAGCATGGCAATTTGCATTTACCTCATTGCTTTAGCTTCCCTATCCAAATGTGAAACCATCTTCAATCTTCTACCAATGATTCCATCTCCCTCCCATTGCAGAGCATCCCCCCACTTAGTTTTTTACTGAAAGAAAAACTTAATTACACTTTAAGTGTAATTTAATATACACACACCCCCGCACCTTCTTTGCTTTGAGTGTGAAAAAAGAGCAGTATCAGCACAGAGGCATGATTTATTTAAAACTACTAAAATCCCAGCATAGTAGTATCTGTGGTGCAGGAATGAGGCATCACCTATCCTCATAGCATGCAGGAGGGGAAAAAAAAAAAAAAGAAGACACCAATCAAAACATAACTATACTTTTTAACATATATTAAGCCTACTGTGACAACAGCCTACACAGCTACAATAGCAGCTACTCTTCTAAAACACATAAACATTTAAAACAGAAGCGAATTACCTAAGGGGCATTTACTGATTTTTTTTTTTTTTTAAAAAGAACACCAAAACTCCTGAATCTTTTAACACCCACAACATCAGCCAGCCCATAAACGCCACAAAACATTACTGAGCTTAAGAATGTAAGACAAGAAAAAGTTAGGCTGGGTATGTACTAAAGCGATTGCCACAATAACGTGAAAAACACTGTTTTTCCACAGACGAGTTGCTCTCCAGAAAACAACAGCCCAGAAGTGACAGGCACACATACTCCACTGGTTTTCATCACTACTGTCTTCAAAATCTCATTAGGCTGGATTCCACAGCAAACCATCCTGGTAACTCATCCTGCTAAACGTAACACCAGTCACGCACCTCAACAATCCCCGCATCAAGCCTCCGCAAACCTATGGCAATAAACCTCTGTCTTCACAAACACGAAACAACACGGAATCTACCACATCTTGCGGCAAAGCATTTTACTACCCACGGCAGTAACAACTTCCACTTTACTTCCAGCTGAATTCAGCCACCTTTAACTTCTACTTTGTGGAGCTTTTTGTGACTGGAGTGCACTCTGCAGCTGCAGTAGATTCCTGGTATAAACACGATGACTTCAGGCTTGCCCAAATTTGCCAGTTTGAAATGTTCCCCTGAGCAGAGGAAATTACTATATAATGGTGCAAACCTACTGGCAATAGTTTCGTGTTTTCTTAGATTATCTCCTTCTTAGCCAACTACAGTCTGTGCAGAGACTGAAAAAACCTTTCCATAACAAGCACTGTTGCATCTTCCCAATATAGGTCTCTTATTCCAATGATAGATCAACATCAGAAAGTGACTGTGTCTGTAGCAACTCATACACTGTTTATTTTCTGCCAAATAATTTCACCAAATCTCTTATTGTATAGGTTTACTACACTTCAAAACTACATAGTGGTTCCTTTCTGAGATGCTACCACTACATCCACGTCATTTTGCAAGCATTAATATCCAAACTTAAGCAGTTCCACTACCAACTTCGGCGATGTCCCCAGCAGGGATACTGCCGCCTTTGTATTTCACATTCTTACACATCTAAAGGACACCACATTGCTGGGGGCTCTTGCTTATTTAATTACAGTTGTACTTGCAGAAATGCTGCTTCTCAGGGTACAGTTTTCCCTCTGACACAATCAGTACCTTCTGCTCTGTAAGCGTTACACTTAATACATTGTTTTCATATTAGCTGTTAGGTTAGTGAGGAATATCAAACCTCCCTTTTAACACACGGGGAAAAAAAACAATTAAACTTCACATCTGATTTAACGGAACAATTGCCTTTACAGTCCTGAAGAACATCCACTACTTAAAACTACCCACATAATAACTTTGGCTTGTGACTTGAAATTCAGCTTCACTGTCTGTCTTCTAACACACAACTATCTTGTCAGAATTTAGACTTTCAGATGACACTTCCACAGAACCGTCTCCCGGCTGAGATGACATACAAAATTATTAACTCTAGTTAACTGGTTTATGAAAACAAAAGAACGGGCGAGCGCTCCGGCTGCAGGACCTGCCGGGAGGGCTGCGGTAAGCGCTCAGCTCCAGTGTATGTTAAAGCATGAGAGCAGGTCGCTGGAAGGCAGGTGCAGACAGACGGCTCAGCTCACTCCGCAGCCCCAGCTCCAAAACGCCACTTAATTCCGCTACAAAGAGCTTGACGACTTAAAACGCCGCCCGGGAGGCGAGCGGAGCCGCCCGTGGGGAGGCGCAGACCGGGGCTGGGCTCCAGCTACCCGCCCCGGGGCGGCAGGGGCTGGGGGGCACCGCCAGCCCTGGGGGTCACTCACCCGGGGCCCCAGGGCCCTCGCCGCCGGCCCGCCGGCCTCCCGCCGGCCCCAGGCTGTTGACGATGTAGTGCGAGACGCGGGAGCTCTCGGACACCGAGAGCACGAAGTCGCCGGGGATGGTGCCCGAGTCGCGCACCAGGAAGGTCCCGTGGCGCTGCCCCTGCAGCAGCGACACCGCCTCGGCCCGGCTCAGCCGCCCCCAGTACCAGCTCGCCCGGTCCTCGGAGTCGAACTGCCCGGCCATGGGGGCCGCCCGCCCGCAGGCCGCACTCGCTCCCCCCCCACCGCCGGGCCCCGCTCCGCGCCCAGCCCTGCCACCCAAAATGGCGGCCCCTGCCCTGACCTCACCTACCGGATGTGACCGCATGCGGGAGACGCGGGGGAGGCGTGGCGTCATCTCCCCGCGCGGCCCGTAGAGGAGGGGCTGGGTGGAGCCTTGTTTGGCGCCCTGCGCATTCGCAGTGAGGGGGCGCGCGCAGGGCGGCAAGGCGGCGCTGAGGGAGCGGTGGAGCTGAGGGGCTTTCTTGTTCGCTGAGAGGTACCGGCGAGGGCTGTTCACCATTGGGATGGCCGCTCTCGGTGCCTGGGAGCGTCACCGACTGTCTCTGGGGCCGGTCTCCCCTCCCGCCTCGCCGGTGCTCTCACATCGGCTTCCCTGTCACGGGTCGGCGGGAGGAGGGTCTAGGGGCGCCGGTGTAGCCCGGCCCTTGCCCCAGGAGGGCGGCCAGGACTTGTCACTGCTGTTTAGGTACATCCCTTTGGAGGGCTGCAGGGTAACCCCCTGAGTGTCCCAATTCCCATGGCAGGCGGGTTGGAACTAGATGATCTTTAAGGTCCTTTCCAACCCAAACCATCCTAATTCTATGACTCTGCAGCTCGCTGTGGTAGCTTGTGTAAATCCAGGCTTGTCTGCACTTTAAGGGTGCAGCTCACTGTGTTTTTTCCTCCGGAGCTGTACCAGCCCTCCTCTTCCCTGCCAGCTGCACATTCCCAACCCCCCCCCCAGGTTGCGCCAGCACAGCTGTTTTCATGGGGCTACACAGTGAGTTGGGCCAATGAGCTGTGCTGGCGTTAAAAATAGCCCTGCAAAAGAAAAAGTTTATTTTTACCACGGGGGCCTGCAAAAAAGGGAAAAACTTGAGTTCCACCGGTGCCACAGGAATGTGTGTGTGCGTGCAAATGCACAAATTAAGGATGATGTCTGTAAGAATGGAGCAATATTTACCACTTTGGCATTGTTCTCCAAGATCTCTTAAATTCTAGAGTAATATCTATAAATGTTATTGAATTCTGTTCCACTTCTGCTGAATTCTGTGAGCTTTTTTTTCCAGAAAGGAATGTGCTCCTTCAACTGTGTGGTCTCCATGTGGCAGCACGTGCACAAACATGATGTTAAAGCACAGCTGTCCTTAACTGTGAGGGTGCTGTGTCCCTGCCTGGCTGACGGCATCTCTACTTTCTTCTAGGGCACTTTGGAGCCCTATAACTGTCTCAGGGATGGGACTTTGGTATTGTGGCAGTTGACTAGGGTTGTATTAACCTTCACAATATCCCAGTGAGAAAATATTTGGTCATGCAGGTGGGAGCCTGTGGTTCACTGAATATCTAAAAAAACACCAGGTGCTTGATTTCAGCTTATCCGATGGTTTAACAAATGAACATCCTTCCTCTGCTGATCCTGTTCTCTCTCCAGATGGACTGTAGGTAGGAGCCAGTCATAGTCTATTTGGAAGCTAGAGTCCCAGTTTCCCTGGTGACATGTGGTGTTCGCTAGCCGGTTGCAGAAATAGAAATCAGGTTTTTCACAGGTTTGAAAAGCTGCAGGTCCTTGTTGAGAGCCCAGGACACTGGGAGAGTTAAATCACAGCAGCAAGAAAAGATGTCGATTCTGTTCAGTTGTTCACAGACTTCAAGCAAACAAACTGGGACTTTCTTACAATGGCAAAAATCACCATTTTTCTGGCTACTGCCAGACTGCTGTAAAAAAGTCTCCTTTTGACTGAGGGCCCACAGGCTGCTTTTTTCCCCCCTCCCTTCCCAGTCCTCACCCTTGTATCCCGTCTCTCTCCCTGTTTTCAGCTGAACCGCAAAACTGCGGGAGGTTTTCACCAGGTTTGGGTTTCTCTGCTGAAAGCGGCTGGGAATCTTATTGCAAGAGTTCCCTCTGGTGGTCAGGGATGGGGAAAGGAGTAACGCTTCCCTGCTGTGAGACGCTCCGTTTTTACACTGGAATGATTTCTTCTTCAGTCACTTGCAGGCTCTTCATTATTTGTAACACCCTTTCCTTACTTAAGGCTTCTCCAGATAATGACAACCTTTTCCAAACTCCCTTTTCCTTCAGGAGTTCACTACCCTTCACCCATCCGTTCTGCACAAGGGCTACGATAAAGGTGGAGCTCTTCTGCCCAGGGCTGGGGGACTGCAGCCTGAGGTGAACGTGAAAGAAAGTCTCAGAAGAATAAACCTAAATCAGCTCCTCATTCTGAAGAATTCCCTGTTCATAACGAGATTCTGAAAGAAGTTAAATATCAAGAGAATGTTCCATTCCCTGACCTGGGCCTGTTTTTCCTCTCCTGATTTGATTGTCCCGTTCAGCCTAGAGATGATTTTTTTTCCTAAGGAGCTCTAAACCGTTGGCAACCGATCTGAAGCTGAGGTTGATCGGTAGAAAGTTTCTTGCTGAGTTCAGTGAGGGAAGCCTTGAAACTCTGCCAGGCGGCGGGCGCTGCGGTGCTCTCTCCTAGGTGACATTTCGAGGATGTTAAAACAAAATAAGGAAACATCTGGTTTAACCGAAGGAGGCGTCGTTTGCTAATGACAGCAGCCTGGTGTCACACCGTCCTGTCCCAGCCAGGGCTTGAAGGTTTTGGCTTGGGAAACCTGGTCTAGATCACGTAGGGCAACACCGTGTCCTCCTTGCGAAATTAAAACCAAAAGAGGAAAAGGTGCGTCTTTTGGGTTCTTTTCCCCATGAACCTCAAGAAATAGCATTTTCTGCCGTATAAACGTGTTTCCTCTTGCAATTATTTTGGAACCTGCGGCTCGCAGGAGGTGTCTTGTGTCCTGTTTGCTCCCGGTGTTCCCGTTTGGGTGGGCGGCCTCTGCTGTAACCAGTCACGCTGGCCTCAGCGGTGTCACCCGCTTCGGAGGGTCCTGCCAGCTGCGTGATGTCACCTCCAAACATAGCACTTTTGGGTGAACGCAGGTGACATGGGCTATTGTGCAAAGACCTGTGCACAGAGACTGTTAAAAATAAATAAGGTCGGGGTGTGTGACAGGTAGAGAGAAGATAATTAGTCCCCCTGGGTTATTTGTAGGGGAGGAGCCTTTATGTCACCAGCTGCAGATTTTCTTCATGATGAGGTCAAAATTTGGAAGTGGATTTTGCTGGGAAGTCCCGTCAATTTGGAAGGGAAAGGGACCTATCACGGGGGATGGGCTTGGAGGGTTTCGGGTTTGAAAATGTCCAGAACAGGAACGGAGGTTCCACAGCCGGGAAAATATCAGGAATTGGCTGGTGTGACGGAAGTGGGGTGACAATGTGGCCATGGAGCCCCTCAGCTGCGGTGTCACAAGCTGGAGATGACGATGCCAAGGCAGGAGCGAGCCCTCGGCCAGAGCAGGGTTCTGCTCTCCTGTGAGCAAGGGGGATAGAGCTAATTAGTGTTAATTAGGGGAAGGAAGAGCTTGTCGTGTGGGCCGACGGGTGGTATCCCTCTGGCTGCTCTCTCCAAACTACCCGAACAGCTGGGGTGGGAAAACAGCTCTTGACAAAGAGAATAACCGAGCCCCCAAACAATACGATACGGGCGCTGCGGAGAGCTGTAAGCTGAGAATCAACTGTGTTTTACCAGAAGTGTAAAATTCCGCCGGGATCTTCCTCCAGTATGGAGGGGGAAATGAATATTTTAAGAATCCAGGCCGCTGTTTAAACAAATCGTTGCGGGAAGCAGAGCCTCCTATATGGAGGTCCGTTTCCACACGCACCGCGGTCCGCTCCCCGCGGGGAAAATGGCGGCGCGGACTCCCCCCAGCTCCCCGTGGCGCTGGAGGACTGGCGGCGCCGCGCTCTCCACTCGTCTCTATGGTCGGAGACCGCCTCCAACCGCTTCTCGCCTCGGGTGGCGCTCTACCCGCCCGGACGCTCTCGGTGGTGGTTCCGGGCGGCGGCGCTCTGGGCGGCGGGGGTGCCGTCTCGCTGGCCGGGCGGAGGGCGGGCCTGGCGGAGCCATGGCGGCCGTGCGGGGCCTGCGGATCTCGGTGAAGGCGGAGGCGACGGCGACAACGACGGAGCCTCGCGGCCCGGAGCCTGAGCCTATGGAAGTGGAAGAGGGCGAGCTGGAGACCATCCCTGTGAGGCGCTCGCTCCGGGAGCTCATTCCGGTGAGGGGCGTACAGTGGGGTCACGGGCAGGGGGGGACAAGGGGACCAGCTCCTCGGGGGGGGGGGGCGAGTACGTGCGGGGGTGTGAGGGTCTGCGGGGGGCCTGTAAGGACATTTGGGGGTATGTTCGTGGGAAAAGGGGCGACGTGGGGTTCGTGGGGGGAAGCGATGGGGTGAGGGTGGCGGGAATGGGGGTATGAGGGGGCTTAGGTGTATCTGAAGGGAGTGTGGGGGCAAGTTATAATAGGAAGCGGCCGGGATGTGGTTGGGAATGAAGGAGGTGGTGGAAAAGAGGATTTGGGCTGTAGTGGTGGACGGTTGAAGGCGGCTGTGGGTGGGAGAGTGTAAAAGCAGTGCTTCATGCAAGGAACATAGGGAATACTAGGTAGTAGGGAGCAGGGGGGTGACTGGGAGAACTGAGTTGGAGGGACTGGGACTGTGAGCCCTGACAGGTGGGTTTTGAGGGTTTCCTGTCTGTTTTTTTTCTCCCCCTTTTTAATTTTTGTTTATTGTTGCTGTGCAAGTTTTAGTAGGATTATGTTTAATACCTAAAAATGGGTCAGAGTGCTTCTAAACTCTTAAGTAGCCTTTTGCTCTCAAAAGTTCTGTGAAAATTACTTTAGAAACTAATCTCTAATTAGCTGATCTACCAATGTGCTCGAGCTTCTACCAAATACGTGGCCTAGGAGACAGCACCCTCCTTGTGCTCCATGAGTCAACCTTCGACAGTGTTGGGGTTTTTTTCAACTTTAAACATAATGTTTATTTTGCTTTTCTTTTTAATAACGGCCGGTTTTGGTAAATTCAGCCAAACCCACGACAATAACTCTAAACATCTGGCAGCTTTAGACAAACTTTGACGCTGTTACTAAGAAAAGCGGTTAGATGGTGTGTACTTTGGTATTTCTAAACTGAGAGTGGCCTACTTTCTAGAAAAAGTCCTTTAGCCAAAATAATTATTGCAGCACAAGTGTAAACAGCACATTTATCCCTAGAGAAATCAAGATGTGTTCTTCCAGCCCCAAGCTGGTGATGGTCCTGAGGGTGCCAGAGTGAAGATGTGCCATTTTTATGTATGCAAACCACGGAAGGGACAGAATTGGGTCACTGATCCAGGGTCTATGTGGTTTAGTGCAATCTTGTGAATTTGGCAGTCCTGAGCAATGGAAGCGAAACTTGTAATTTCTCCCCCCTCCCCCCCCCCCATTACTCTCCATTTTTATTCTTTATCGGTAGGGTTGTATCAAAACTGTAATGTTTCATCCTGCTGGTATCTGGGAGTTGGGTTTGAAATAATGATAGGAATAGGGGTAAAAGTTACTTGTTTAATTGTGGTTTGGTGGTCTGCCTTCTGAGACTAAAAGCTGCGAATTGACACTTCAGGTGACAGGTATCACTTTTAAATCTGTTCATGTTTTACAAGGAAATTATACCTGAAACCAAAATGGTGAAAGTTTTAGTTAGGAAAAGCGTTTGATGACTTCACCTGTATTGCTGAGAGAGAGTAAGTAAAAACCTTAGGAGCAGCAGAAACTAAATTTTGCCGAAGGAAAGAATGCTTATAGTAAAGGAAGTTTGGTTCAGTTCACGTGTTTTTATCTTCACTGGCGTCAGTGAGAGTTATTGCTTGTGCCTGTCTAGGGGTGCAGCTTGGAGAAGAGAATGGATTTCTTGTAGAAATGGCCAGATTTTTTTTCAGCATAGCAAGTGTGTTGCTTTCAGTGTCCATTGAGATTTCATCATGATTTTGCTTTGTTTCAGGACACTAGCAGGAGATATGAAAATAAAGCTGGAAGTTTCATTACTGGAATAGATGTAACATCCAAGGTAATTTTTGTGGTATCGTTCTTCAACATATTCTAATTATTGCTACTGGAAAGGAGAAAGCATTTCATTTATTTCTTCCCCAACATGCAGAGAAGCTTGGCCTCACGTTCAGATAGCTGACATTTTTCAACAACTAGGGAATTCTTTTTTTGGTCGTGGCCTGCATCAGGACTTGATATCTCTTGTAAACTGTGAGAATTGGTGTTTTTAAGTTACAAAAATTTGTGTTCCAAAGCCTGAAAATGTTTCTATTGAGATTGCCTTGGTGCCACTCAATAATGCAACACAAAGCCCTTTGAGACAAGTCAGCTGTTGGTTTTTCTCTTATATGAGTGACAGAAGGAAGAGCAAGTGCTTGGCAGGAAAATCTAGTTTCATTGCCTTGTGTCTTTCAAGGGTATCTTCTTGTTTAATTATTTAAGAGGTAGTGTGAAGAATGTGAACAGCTGTTGCATTTAAATAACTTAAAGTTACATAATTTTGTGGAACTTAATCCTACAGCTCATCTTTGTACATTTAATACCGAATTGGCTGTTCTTTCATATTGTACAATTGACCACTATATCTAGCATTTGGTAGTGGAGAAAAAACATTTAGTCATATACTTTATAGGACTGATACAATTTTACATACGCTAACAAATATGAATCCCCACCACAACAGTGTGTTGACGAATGACATGAGTTCCCATTTTGCATTACTGGAGCTCAGAAGATTGTGCTTATCAAAGAATAAAAAAGGATTGCAGATGAAGGCCGAAAATCAGCTTTTTTGGCTTCAATGTCTAGCTTGTGTGCATTATAATTCGGTAAAGAATTTAAAGATCCCCTAGGCAGGGAAAAGTCATCTTTTGTTATCTTCTTTAATGATGTAACTGAAAAACTTTAAGAAATGTAGTCAAAGATGCTTTGGCAATCTTTAAAAAACAGTAAAAAGACCGTGTTTATTTGGATGTCATTGGCAGCAGTTTTTGCTTAATCACAGTTTGTGTTCCAAATTTAACTTTTGTTAGTAAGGTCCAAAAATCTATAATGCTTCCTAGTAAATTCTGTAGAATAAGGAGTTTCTCAGTCAGTTTCAAAAATTACGCAAGATCCACGTAAGCTGTTGCTCATGAGCTACTTAAAAGCAGCTTGAATTGCCAGTCTAAATAAGGTCTCTGTAGTCAGCACTCCAGCTAGTATTGTTAAATACATGCTCAGAGAGGCAAGTTTCCATTTTTGTATATATTTAAAAAACAAACAGGGAATAATATATGCAATCTTAAAGATGACTTTTCCATGTGGTAGAAATGCTTGTTTTAAGAGAGCTTTTTTTTGAGCACAACCTCTGTATGTTTGTTGGGAAGGAAAAAATAATGTGACTGTTCCGTTGTAGAGTCTGAGCATTGTCCAAGATACCTTTTTTTTTCCATACGTCTTACTTCCCGTTATGTCGCTGGAGTTATATTAAAACTGTTATGTGGCACAGAAATGTGTTAGTGAATGGTTTCTACATTCTGAAACTTACAGGTCTCTTCAGAATTAATAGAATTATTAATATAGATTATTGCTGTCTGGTAGATTTTATTTTAAATATCTGGTCCTTTGGTGGAACTTGTTGGGAATGCTGCTGTGATTCCTGTTTTGACTGCATTGTTTGGCATTTCGCAGGAAGCAATTGAGAAAAAAGAACAAAGAGCAAAACGCTTTCATTTTCGAGCTGAAGTGAATCTCGCCCAAAGGAATGTGGCGTTGGATCGGGACATGATGAAGAAAGGTATGAGTTTATCCAACAGACAAGAGGAAAAGATTCCTTTGTTTACTTCCTCACAGTTCCTTTACTTGATTTATCCTATAATATTTCCTGCATCCCCAGAGGTTTTCCCAGTTCATTGCCAAAAGAAATAATTTTGGGTTATTTTTTTCACATTTTTGTTTTAATAGCATTACTTTTTAAGCTACGTGACAGTTACTTCACTCCTTGTTTTACCAACCCCAGAAAGAAGAACACATTTTTTGTGTACCTTCTTTACCGTTTGGCAATGGTACCTAGTGCTACATGTCAAGATTCATCATCTGGATCAGTGCTGCTTTAAGAATCTGTAAATTCTTTGAAAAGACTCTGGTCACTGTGTGTGTGCGAGTGGAGGACTCTGTGTCCCGTGCACAGTGAGATCAGATTCTGTGCTGTACGCACAGTGAAGCTGCACTGATTGCGCCTGTGCTCTTAGATGGCAAGCTGGGTTTGTTGGAATATAAGCAGATCAGCCGGGAGAAGTGTGCGCGACAGATTGGTGCTTTTGGCATTCAGTTAGTTCTCCAGGCTTTTTTTTGTCCAACTGGCAGCCTGGACCTGCTAAGCCGTGGCCTGTAACAGCTCTCCATCAGATGTGGAAGTGCTTTGTACACATGCCCAGATCACAGGCCTCGTTAGTATTCTGGCTCTTCAGTACTTAATGGTATACTTTGGCAACATTAAAAAAATATATGTTATTAAGGCAGTTTGATTGCTCTGCGGTACCTGCATTTACCAATGTTTGTAGTGTTACCTCTTTTTAATTCTCAATTTATTAAAGTTTTGCATTGTGGAATAATAATTCAAGTCACGGTGCTTTAGAACGGTGTACATCCTACTTTGCTTTAATTAGCTTTGCTTTATAAACCCATGTGTTACTAATATAAAAGCTTGCTCTATTGAAGTGAGTACTAGTTTTGTATCTCTTCCTCTTCATAGCAATTCCTAAAGTGAGACTGGACACAATTTACATTTGTGGGGTGGATGAGATGAGTACACAGGACATCTTCGCCTATTTCAAAGAGTATCCTCCTGCTCACATCGAGTGGTTAGATGATACATCATGTAAGTAAATGCAGTCTTTTGTCTGTTATTCTTACTCTTTTTTTAATATCAGTTATAGCCGTACTTTGGATGTCTTAGTGGCTTTCAAAGTCACTGATCTTTGTCTCAATTTCCCTGTCATTAACCTTAGTCAAAAGAGATTTAGAAGAAAAGAGTTAATAGCACATGGTGAAAATCAAACCCACTATCCAGTTGACTACTTATTATTGGAAAGAAATGGTATAGAATAACTTGCAGGTCTCTTAAGTGGGGGAAAAAAAGAAGTGTAGAATTTTGTGGTGCTTACATCTTGACGTAAATGGTATACCTGCTTGTGAGCGTCACAAAATACAACATTCTTAGAGAAGATTATGGAGCTGTGTGCAGTTAGGCAGGTTGGTATGGTTTTGTGCTGCAAAGGAGCAGACTTGCTGCTGTATTTGTTTAGTGCATTCTCAAGGAGAAATTAGTGGGTGGAAGAAGGTAGCAGTTGAATGTGATTTACATAGATTGGAAAAGGAATGTAAATTCACACTACAAGGGGTGTTTCGGGACATAAGCGTGCAGCGTGATTGCCAGGAAGATAGAAGGTTGTTGACAGTGATACTAATGAGTGTACAAGAGCTGTTTGCTACAGTTTTGCGCTGGATCATGGAACTGGAAGGCTCTGAGATTGTCATGTGGCTAGAAACCCCGTAACTGAAATCACAGAGAAAGAAGTAGGAGCCAGTGCAGGTTTTCCAATTGGATTGGAATTGCTGGAAACTGGTTTACTGACAAGCATGGTTGAGATCTGAGAATTAGTAGCATGGATCCCTGGAATGACCCTGAAGGAATTACGTTTAAGTGCCAGACAAAATACATGTTATACTACAAAATACTGGTAACCTTGAAGTCACTGTGTGTGATGGCTTGATATGCTGTCACAAGGTGACAGTGAATTTGAAGTGCAATGAGCCCTGGGTGGATAATTGCAGTAAAGAGCTGGTAGAGGAACCTGTGGGGATGCGTAAGACAGCGAGTGCACAGCTTAACTCTATCTGATACTACATTTTTAAGATTGTCTGATTATCCTTTTTCTTAAATGTTACATGTGTCAATTTAGCATTGAACCAGAGGGAACTTGCAGTGCAAAAATGCAGGCTTCAGAGTCGTAACGGTACTTTACCCAGTTAGGGTTAAAACATACCTTTTTTAGTGATTATTTTTCATGCTCTGAGTTAGCACTGAGTTTCACACTTGGTGAAAATTCCAAGAAGCAGCATTGTCTTTTCAGCATAAATTTGCATCACAGCATGGTAAAAAATTTTAACATTCCCAACTGAATTACATCTCAAGGTGTCTTGGGGCAAAGGTGAATTTAGACAGTGTTCTGTGTTTCAAACTGATGAACGTAAAATGATAAAGATTTTGAAAACTTGGAGATGTGAAGGTAGGCATACATAAATGAAAATGTATTAGCCAATCATATCTGGGTGTTCTTCACCATGTAAATCTTGTCTGTTCAAGTAATTTAAGAGAGAATATTTTATTTTGGGATACTGTATAGTTTTCTTCATAGCTGAATACACTCTGCTTAACAGCAGAGCAGTAAATTACATTTGTTGCTGTATTTGCACTGAGTGCATCCATGCAGAAAGCTTTTGTTCAAAATCTGCTTCTAAGCAGTTTTAGCTCCTTCAATTTTGGCATCTATAAAATGCTTTTAATTGCCCTAATAAGTTATACTTTGGTACCATCTGCTGATACTTAAGGCATGTATGAGGCACCTACTGAATCGTATTGTTAACCTGTGTACATTGTAATCTGTGTTTGAGCAGTCTCTCCTGTTTTCCTGCTTTTCGGAAAAGATTAACAGAATTCTGCAATGAGGTTCAAGGTTCTGTTAAATTGCCAAAGAGAAAAAAGTCAAGGCTTCTTTCTTATTTTTTTCTCTTTTTCTTTTCTTTATTTTTCCCCCTTTTAATCACATTTGTGTGCTAACGCATTCATGAAATACACTGAGCCTGACTGAATATCCTGATTTGCTGTGCTCAGAAAGCAGTCTCTAATATATATGGTTGTGCATTTCAGAGATTTTGGTTTTGATCAGTTGTTGTATGTGTTTGCTGTCGTGTGATGAAAGCTGTGTGTCCTCCTGTTTTATCAAGTGTGTTAAAGAACATGACTTGCTCTGCAAGAGCTGTATCTGATGACTTCTTTGTCCTGTCACTATATAAGAGCATTCCCGAACTTCTGTTGGTACTTTCCCTCCAGTAGGGCAGCATATGCGACTGCTTGATTATAAAAAAACTGCATTTTGGTTTTGTGTGTGTTTATATATGTCATAGGTAACGTGGTCTGGCTTGATGAAGTAACAGCAACACGGGCTCTAATAAATATGAGTTCCTTGCCTGATCAGGAGAAAACAAAAAGCAGAGAAAACAATGAAGAGAAGACAGCTGAAAAACCCAAGAAAGGTAGATTGAGATATGCATATCTAGACATCATCTAGTTAAATCAATGAAACTTGAAACTTGTGCTTGGGTACTGCATAATCTAAATTACTGAAGGAGCTTCTGTCGTACAGTTTCAGGTAAATGTATTCTGCCACTTTAAAAAAAGGCTTTCATCTTGGAAACCTTTTGAAGAAGCTGCTTCTTAAAAGGTGGGTTGGAGCTAGACCAAAAGCAGTAGTAATTCAGTCGATACCGAACATGTTAGATGCAGGGTCATATTCAGATACGATATTTATAGTGGTGCAGGTTGCACAGAAATAAATCTGTGTGAGATGGGTACAAAGACAGTAAAAGGATGGATTCTAAGTGTGGAAAAGGCAGGTGTAAGAAAATGTCCTATTTTTGAAATACCACAGTTAATTCCTTTCTTGGTACACCACCATCCTTTAAGTTCACACTGATGTGACTGTAGCACTTCACCACTGTATATATCATCTCTAAATTTGGCTGTCATACTTTCAAGAAAAGAAGCACACTGAAAGGTCAGTTATAGAAGAGCAAAGCAGCGAAATGACATCTTAATGTTGTGATAAATCTGGTACCTCAGTTGTAAATTTATTTTACTTTTATGGGTGTAAGTTAAAAATCAGGCTTTTGCTGCCTTAGGAGTGTTTTGCTGTTAGGCTGATGTGATAAATCGCTGTGGTTCAAAGTACTGTACCACACAGTACAAAGCGAATAGAGATGTTGTATTTATTAACTCTTCCATGATTTTTCTTAAACGTGCTATACGAACAGAATGCAAGTAGCCAGTCTCTCCGTTAGATATTTGCAGTGCTACCAAAAGCCTTTCTAGAAAGTTTGGGGTGTAGGGCTTTGTTAAACTTGTGGATACTTCTAACTCATCGCCTTTTCTTCTTGTTGCTTTTCTCCACAATGCAGTGGCTCCTCAGGCATCCACGTGACTTTAATTTTTGGGCAAATGTTGATAATGCTTCAAGTAAGACTTGTTATGAAGTTTTTGGAGATTAGTGACTGTCTTGTTTAAATGAAGCATAAATATATGTATTTAATCTTGTTGGCTATAGATTACATATTACATCATCTTTACACCACATCTCAAAATAAAAACTAAATCTAAATTACTAAATCTAAATGTCATCTAAATTACTCCTGCATAAGCTTCTTCACCTGTTCATCTGGAAAAGTGGGATATTACGTACAGTACAAACTGTTCAATTACATCTCAAGGTGTGAGATGTTACAGATATACTGGAGTAATCCGGTTTAGTTGCATTCCTTTTTCAGACAGAAACTTGAGGGCTTTTTAGACATTTAGGGAAGCAAGAGACTAGTCTTTACTGTGAGAAGTGTGAGAAGCTCATCACTTGAGGGGGGGGAAAGAAGTGCTTGAATGCTGTTCCTGCTGGAAATAAATTACTATTTGGGCTTGAATTTGGCTAATTTGTTCACCTAAATTCTCTCTTTAGTTTCAGTTTAGTTAATTGCGCTTTACTCTTTTCTTTGAACTTGGGTATATTTTCAGGATCTTTTGAACATCTGCTCCTCTCTAGGATAAGTTTTCAAGTCTTGTTGTTGGATGAGATTAAGATAAGGACTCTGAAATATAAAAGTTTTTTTATTTTTCATTTTGTTTTTTTTAAGTCTTATGTCTATGAAGTACTTCAAGAGCTTTGCAAATGATACTGGTATATGTTGGTAGTTGTCCATATTCACTACTTTTTTTTTCTCTGAGGACTGAAGAAAAATATTCCAATATAAATCTATGCAAACATCTCACAATTGTAGTAGTTCTGGAAATGTACACTCTTCTGTTAGTTAGTTCACTTTGAAATTAAGTCACCAAAGTTGGGTTTTTTTCCTCCTGCTCTCTCAGAAACTTCTAAGCTTTTGAATAGTAACTGTTTTACATTGTTAGTATTGGATACTTGTAGGTACTTGCAGCATTTTAAAGGGAGGCTGAAGTAAGGCTTTTAAATGCCTTCTACAGTCTTGGCCTTCCTGATCTCTGCCATACCCTGAAATGCAGTGCAATTTCATTTGCTTTCAAAGAATTAAATTAACAATCCATGTGTGCTGCTGCAGGCAGTTATCTGCACAGGGGCTGTCTAGTTAATATTATTCTGTGCTCACGCCTGCTTCAAATTTCTGTGGACGCTTACTGTTTTAATTATTCTCTAGGCTGCACAGAAGAAAGGATAACACCTTCAGTTTGATTCCAGAGAATATAAGTAATAATAATGAAATGTGACCGATGCACTAAAATGGAGGTTTTGGGTTTTTTTCCCCAATTGTTTTTCTTCTTAGAAAAACAGGACGAAAGTTCTGATGATGAGACAGAAGAAGGCGAGGTTGAGGATGACAATCAAAGTGATGTTGAGGTGAGTACAAAAGGAAAGTGAAAACACTATTATGAAAGTTTTGCTGTGACTGGTGTAAAGTCTTCATAATGTTATAGTTTTGTGTAAAGTCTTCATAATGTTATAGTTTCAACCATATATATCTGCAATTCACAACTTAATTATCAAAGTAAATGAGAGGGGGGAAATGACAGAAGTGCAGGTATGCTGCTGGTGAGAATAGCTACGTAAGAGTGTTCTGTGAAAGGGGGTTTTGAAGAGAGCAGTAGGGCATCCAGTGTGTAAGAGCTGGGCTGGCTGCTCTGTTCTGCTGAGAGGGGGCAAAAAAAGAACAATAATGGATGGCAGAGGCCTTTCAGCAGTGAAGGCAGTGCTTAAAGAGAAAAACGGGATTTAGGGTGTCCATAGATATGTGTGGGAATCAGCATACACATTGATGTTTTGTAAGTAATTTAATCTTCACTGGCTGAATGTATAATTGGTGTGATTAGTATTTTCTTTAGCAATGGCTCAGTGAACACTCCATACATCATGGAAGTCTGAATTTTAGTTTCTATAAAGCAGATATAAATGGAAAAGAAAGCCTTTTAGTCAGTGTGTAAAGGCATGAGAACCTGTTAGTAAAACCATTTAGATAGGAAACAAGCAAAAAAACCCAAATAGTTGTTTTTCAGTGTCCAAGTTGTGCTATTTATTTTCTGCGTTTCAGTCAGTAGTATAGTGTCATTTGAAAATTATTGGATTTAATAATCTGAGATAGTGTTATAAAGCAAGAGAAGGAAACATTTTAAATCTTCAGGTCAAATTACTTTAAAAATTGACATTACTTTGTCAAGAAAAAAAAAGCAGAGTTCATTTGAAAAGTGACTTTCCTAATAATCAGTTGATTGCTTCTCTGCAAGGAATCCATTTTTGTTCAACAGTAATTTTATTTTTGAGTCCAAAATACCTTTTTTGCCCCCCAAAGTTGGATGCCCTCTCCCAGGTAGAAGAGGATTCTCTCCTGCGTAATGATCTTCGCCCTGCCAATAAACTGGCTAAAGGAAACAAGCTATTCATGAGATTTGCTACTAAAGGTAAATGAACAGCTTAACAAGCATAATGAATTAATTGCTTGTTGTAGTTTTTATTTGTTGACTAATTAATGACTCAAAGTACCTAATTTTTATTTGCAAAATTCTTGGGTTTTTTGCTGATCATTAGATATTTAGATTTTGCAATAAATCCACATTTAATGTGTGAATTAAATCCAGTTCAAGTTGTATGAAAATTATTGTACATAAAAAATTTTATCTTGGGCTCAGGGCATTCTTCCCAATACCACAGAATAGGTTTTATGATGCCCTTCTCCACAGAGGTAAATCTCACATTTTATAAATATGAAAATCATTTGAGATGCTGATGAGGTATTAGTGGAAACTGCTGCTAAATACAGTTGAGATATTAAGTGGTATTTATGATAAAAATGAAAATCCATATAATTTCTGGGCCGTGTGGGAAGCGACACATCCATAAAGAAAAGAAAGGTCATGACTAAGGTAAGTGTAGCCTCCAGCAGTTACAGTGGGATGTAACGCTCTGTTAAGCTGATCTGTAGAAACTCAGTCTCCCTAGAATTCAGTTTCTAGACACAAATAAAACTGTGGTGGTAGGAGAAATTTCAGAAGTGTCAGCAGAATCGTATCCTTCATGAAGGAGATTGAAATAACGCTGACCTGTGAGATATATTCAGTCTTTCACTCTCTGTGAGTTTGACTGGCTGGTTATTTATTTTTATGCTAGTGTTGTGAGATATTTTCTAAGAGGGAAATAATGCTTTTGTGTTTTTTCAGATGACAAAAAAGAGCTGGGGGCTGCAAGGCGAAGCCAGTATTACATGAAATACGGCAATCCGAATTATGGAGGCATGAAGGGGATTCTTAGCAATTCTTGGTGAGTATTGGGTAGAGGAATTGGAAGGTTGCAGGTAATTGGACAAGATGGTCTAAAACTGTTTTAATTTGTGGATTTTCTTTCTCTTCAGTTTAAGTAGATGCTTCTTATGTGTAAATAATGGTTTTGCAATGTGCCTATGAATTTGCAAGGGGAGTATTTTAAAGAATGTTTATATTCAAAACATTCAAACAGATCTCTGACATAAATGCATGTCTGCTATTAAAGTGAGTGATAATTGCATATGCTTAATCCAGGACTGAATATGGCTCATTCATTATGCCCTTTCTGTGACAGCAATGTCATTCTTTTCATGTTTTTTAAGGAAACGAAGATACCATTCACGTAGAATCCATCGGGATGTGATAAAGAAAAGGACACTTATTGGGGATGACGTTGGCTTGACGGCTCCTTATAAACATCGTCATTCAGGTAATTGATGCCAGTGTCCACCCTGTAAGAGCAAAACTGGGGAATGAGGGGCTGGAAAGGACCTTAAACAATGCCTCGTCTAATCCCCTGCGGTGCATGAAAGTGAAGTGTACTGCAAAAAAAAAATATCTAACTGAATCACGTTTTAAGAGTTTGCAGGAAATGACTGAGGCAGAAGCTTCACGCCGCTCATTGGCTTACCAAAAGAGCTGCTACTTTTTATGCAGTATTTTTCTTTTACAAATTTAGGCCATGGGGGCCATGGCATCAAGGGCATAAAGAAGGCATAGCTTCTTTAAACTTCTTGACAATCTGTCCCACTTGCTATTGTCAATTCTTCTGTTCTATGAAAAAGCAAGGTCTACATGTAGAACAGTAAAGATTAGAAAATTCTACTAATTAGGCTTGAATATCTTCATCGACTCCCTAAGGTAGGGGGTGTGCATTAGAAAAATAATTGGTGTAAAAATCTTTGACATGAGATATACAGTGTTAAAGTTTCAGATGAGTGGCCTGTTAAAAATACAGCCATGGATGTAGCAAATCTCGTGGAATATTTTGCGCGTTGATTACGTCCTGCTTTCTGAAAAGGTGCTTGCACACTGCTGAGGACTAAACTTAAATTGTTGATTTATATTTAAATCAGTGTATGTGATAAATTCATACTAATGACACTTCCTTTTTGGCATTAGTGCTTACAGGACTTGAAAAGATTATCGTGGAGCAGCCAGCAGTTGTCACATTAAGCCCTGTGAGATCATAGGAATTGTTGTGCTTAGTTCAGGAAGAATGACCTGCACATACTACATCTTGAGTCCAGCTTTATGCTTGAGCAGGTTTCTGAGATAGTGAACATCGTGGACTTTTACTGTCTCGTGCTGATTTTCTTCCACTTAGAGTATTCTGTAACACAGATTCCACTTAGAATATTTTGCAAAATATTCTCTCTCTTTAGCCTTAGAGAACTACAAAGACTCATTTGTAGTGGATCGTTAATTACAGTGATTTCTTTTTTCTTTTTTTTTTTTTTTTGCATTGGTTTTAAGGTACCTTATATGAACGATGAACTTCAGTTTATCAGAATCGGTTTGTTTCGCTACAGGCTTAATCAATGTTCCTGAAGAGCCTATTGAGGAGGAAGAAGAGGAGGAGGAAGATCAGGATATGGATGAAGATGACAGAGTTGTTGTAGAGTACCGTGATGAACTGCAAGCTTTCAAACAGGCCCGAGACCGCAGTGCAGCAAGACGATCGAGCGCCAGTGCGTCTGATTCCGATGAAATGGACTATGATCTTGAACTGAAAATGATATCAACACCCTCTCCCAAAAAGAGCATGAAAATGACAATGTATGCAGATGAGGTGGAATCACAACTGAAAAATATTAGGTAAAAGTTTCTTATTCTTTAAAAGTATCGGTGAAAAGGCATTCTAAACTTTAATTAGTGACAGAGCTGTTCAAAGCTTAAAGACAAACTGCTGAAGCTGCTTTTTCAATTCTTAGCACAATTTTGTAGTAGATATTTTAAAAAGAAATACAAAATACAGAAAACACTGATACGGGCTTTTAATTACAATTAACATTTGTAAAATATAGCTTCCTTTGTAGATTTCTGTAACCCTGCTTATTGATAATAGTGAAGCTCAAAGTGGAATCAATAGAAATATATGCAAGCAAGCACCATTAACTTCTTGCACTTCATAGCTAGGCCAGGGAGAAATAACTCCTCTTTCTCTTTTCCCTTTACCCCTTCCTTTTTTCTCAGAAGGAAGAATAACCCTTAGATATTGATGCCGAAAAGGAATTTATATTCATTATGGGCATATTAACCAAAATTGCATATATTGTAGATTATTAAAATAACTTTAACATGTGTCCCTTCAGTAGTATGATTACACTACGTTATAATGTTAAGTCTTTCAACAGTTTTGAGGTTGCTTATCTGCTCTGAATTTTGACTCGGAGACACAGCCTTAAGGAGGCAAACCCGATACCTGCCTTGAAACGGGTACTGAGGTGTTCGTGTGGTTACTGCTAAGCTTGGGATTCTGACTGCAACACGGGCTCTTCTAAGTAATGTTTTTACCTCCGTTTCTCAGTAGAGAAATCCTGATATTACTGTTCTCTATGATGTAACTTTACATATAAGAAGACTTAAGAACTATAGTAGATTAATTTCATTTAAGGGACATTAAATCTATTGTTTGTGTTTTTTAGAAATTCCATGCGAGCAGATAGCATAGCAACCAGTAACATCAAAAATCGGATTGGCAGTAAAGGATTATCAGAGAAAGTTGCAGATGTAAGGCTACTGTTAGAAGAAAAACGTCAGAATAATACTGGGCCACGTCAGCCAAACAGCGCTGTAAAATCAGGTAATTTTAAACTCTTATATTGTGCAGAATTGCAGCTGGCTCATTAAAATGGATATATTCACTTCACAACTGTGCTTCACTGCAGCTAACAAACCTGGGGGAATTCTGTTCAGCAGCAGTTTTCTGCATCCATACAGTTAATTTTTCCTCACTAAGAGACTGAGTTGGGGATTGCTTTGGGGAAAAATTAAGTACATTTGAGTGAAAGAATGACATTTATTTTTATCCAATTTACTTGCCCATTTTTATTTCCCCCCACTTTGTCTTTTTGGATTTCCTCAATCCTTGAGGCAGAGATTCTGTACGACTGAGGAACACAGCATGAGGGGGAGCTCATGTACAAGATGAAACATGAAACACTAGCGACTTACATGAAAGAACATGTATTATATGAATATGGATGTATTTTTCAATTGGCAGGGTTTATTTCTGGGCTTAATTGATTGACTCAGGTGTGTGTAATTTCAGCTACTTTTGACATTACATAGGATTATGGAATACATAGGATACAGAGGATTATCTGACTAATAAGTGAAAGATACTCTCTTGTATCAATGTAATGTGGAAGTTATGTTAATGTATTTTACCCCTTCTGCACATTTTGGGGCTCTGACAAGTTGGCACATAAATCCTTTAACTTTGCCTTTATGTTTTTGTTTGAAACCTCTTCAAGACTGGGAATATTTAACTAAATCAGACAAACTTCCAAATGTAGGACTCACGTCATGGGTTAAGCATCAATATATTTAGGATTCTTATATTCTGTTTTTCATTTCATTCTGCAAAATATCAATCAGTATTAGAATTCTAAAGCAGGGTATCTTATCCAAAAAGAATCGTTGAAGGGATACCAGTTTTTGTATAATTGTACCTCACACTGGATACATACACACTGTGCTGCTAAAGGAGAAATGCAGCAAGCCATGGTATAGCTTCACTTTTTTGATCTTCTGGACATTGCACAACCTGAAAACATTAAATGTCAAATTTATTGAAAAAAAAAAAAAAAAAAGAAATCTGGCTAAGTTTTATTGCAGACATTATCAGGACTGAAATCATGAGTATGAAAGACTTAATGAAAAGATTACAGAAAAGATAAAAACAGAGAATCTGTCTAGTTTCATGTTCTTCAGATTGTGCAACGAGGATAAAATTAGCTGGCAGAGCTAAAGTAAATGCATCGTGACTTTTGTAATTTTAATCACTGGAAATATCCCTAGATGTGCGGCAAAGACTGGGAAAAAGACCACATTCTCCAGAAGTTAAACCTCCAAGTAGTACCTCTGCTCCTCGTCGAGAACCAATATCAGACGTACACAGCCGGTTAGGGATCCCCAAACAAGATGTAAAAGGCCTCTACTCTGATACCAGAGAGAAGAAATCAGGTTAGTTTTGTGGAGAAAATGTAATGCTGCAGTGCATTTGATTTTAGAGTATAAGAGAAATTTCAGCAGAAGATCATGAAGTTGAGTGAAATTAAAGATGAATTTGCAAATGTTTGTTCAGAGCTTTGAAACCTGAATACATGTGGGTAGGTTGAGCTGAGCATGAGCAGTATTTTTATAAAGCTATGCTTGAAAATAGAGGACTACTTCAAAAATTGTGGTCAAAACAGGGCCCTAAAACAAATGTAACGGATGCAATGGCACTTGGGACCTGTGTGTAGCGTTCTCTGCAAGAGGGAAACAGTGAACGGGACTGCACTGAGCCTCCCATATTTTAATTTCAGCTACTGCTTCAAAGCATAGTAAGTTCTGTGCCAAACATTACAGTGGGAGGAGTATGAGGAGCTTAAAGAGATGCAGTGAATTTTAGATTGAGTTGCTCAGACTTCCTCCACGATTCCTCTTAGTCCTGTCTGTTTTTAAAAAAAAAAAAAAATGTTTGTTTTTCATCTGATTAGGTAATTTATGGACCCGATTAGGGTCTGCTCCGAAGACACAAGAAAAGACTTCAGATAAACCTGAAAACTCTGTGGCATCTCCAGAGGAAGAGGATTCAGAGCTCCAGCGGGTTTGGGGTGCTCTCATTAAGGAAAAAGAACAGTCTCGGCAAAAAAAGAGCCGATTGGATAATTTACCATCTCTACAAATAGAAATCAGCCGAGAAAGCAGTTCTGGGTCAGACACTGAATCCTGATTGTTTTTACATTCTCATCCTCAAGATTGTGACTCTGCAGTGTGGCGAGATTTCCTTTGCCCAAAACTGGACGCTGGCAAAGACTCTGCAGTGAAGGTTCCAGAAGTGTCTCTGTTCCTTTTATACAAAAATAGAGATGCGTTTACCACTTGAAACCTAAAGCAGTCGTGTTTGTCCGGAGTCCGTGGTTGGCCCTGTGTTACGTAGGGCATTGTCATATATGTTTATTACGGCAAACCTGTAGTTAATTCTAGCAAAACACTTTTCCCCAAGCTTGGAACTTAAAAGAAGAGGCAGAAATGTGCTGTATTTTTAAGACGACCTTTTTTGTTCTTAATATTTTTAACATGGAGCCTTTTAACAAAATATTTTACACAGTTCATCCAAAGAACAGGGCATTTCATAATCAACATCATTGCCTTGCCCTTCTGGCTCTTACCAGCACCTTTCCTTTCCTCTTGAAGTAATAACAATAATGCTTCCTGGGTAGGCAGCCGGCAAGGATAAAGCATGAAGGGACTATGACGTTCCCTTCCTCCAAAATACTGAATGTAAATCTAAGTTGAACGTTTTAATACAGTGAAATTTCACATAGTATCCATTACTTCTCTCCAGGAATTCAGCTCATTTTCTTTTGGTGATGCTCTATTCTGCTGTAGTAGGGATTGAGATGTTCAAGACTGCAAAGTTGGATGGTTGAGAATTGTATAAATTCCCAAAGGGTTTGTGGTTTTTTGTTTTGTTTTTTTTTTGTTACATGATGAGAAATTATATTTCTTTCATTTTATCTGTATTATGTTTTGAAGAAATCTAACAATTTAAAAACACACACTTTTATATTTGTGAGAATTTTCCTGTTGGCCACGGTGAAAGCTATAGTGGTGTTTTCCTATGTGCTGTTTAACTATATATATATATATAACTAAAAGAGAAAAGGAAAACTATAGGATCACTGTCTCATGTCAATATTTTTGAATGTTCTTACTGTGTAGTACGTGTGGATGTGCACATGGTTGATGTGTTACACTTGGCTTTTTTGACCTGCGTACCCTCTCTAGGTAGGAAAAAGGTTTGATGGGTGTACACCTGCCATTTCTTCTTGTTGCCTATGGCATTTATTTCAGTTACCAAGAATTAAATAAGGAATGATGCTACCACATCACACCCTGGCAAAACCGAACAAGTAGCAAAACCACTGTCTGCCACATTTTGATAGTCTGAATATTTGTTTTCCTAGGTTCTGTCAGTCCAAAATGTCTGTGAATATCTCTTCCCCTTTCTGCTCTTTAACAAACAAATGCTTTATCTCTTTTTTCCCCATTTTTGTACTAAGTTGAAGTAGGTTTGAGGCTTCACAAAAGCAAGGAATCTGCAGTTAACTTTTCTTACTGCTTTATTATGTGTAAGAACAACAGCATGTAAAATTTAAAAGTAAAATGAAAGGTAGAGTGACTGGAAGAGTAGTCTGGGGACTGACCGGGCTTCAAGCCTTATTTCCTTGTTTTGTGACACTCATCCTTGATTTTATATTTAATTATCGAATATATAAATATGTCTTATAAAAGTACTGTTGAGAGTAAAGGACTGCAATGTCTCATCACTGTAATAATTCACTTTAACATGTGCTTTCATCAATACAACCCTTCCAAATGCTTTCAAATAGAATCATACCCATACCGTACCCACTTCTTAACATCCTGATAAGATTTATTTAACCGGTGTCTTTTTGCCAGTAAACCTTTGTGCTGTACCGCTGCTTCAGATCTGTTAGGACCTTTCCTTTTCCTGAAAGGAGATGGTAGATATGACCCATCCACCTGCTCTATGAGGATGGGCTCCTGCGTGGTCATGAACCCTGGTGTGTTTTTAAGCTCCGTAGCTGGATGTGCTCTGCTCTTAACGTTGCTGAAAACCACCCCGTTTCCATGTAAATACTCATAACTTGAGCCTGGTGAAGGACAGACCAACTGGTTTGAAGGGCAGAATGGGAACAGAGAATCTCTTCAGCTGATATAAAAGATCTGAACCGATGGGTGTGTGAAATCAAGAAAAGCGACGTCGGCAAAGGCTCGTGTTCGAGGAAGAGGAGCCATTAACACCAATTCTGTCTTCCAGGTAGTCGTAATTACGCCTTGCAAATGCCTCTGTGTCAGTTGGGTCCGTTGTGTTATTGTTTGAGGGGAGGGTTATATGTGTTCATGACGCCATGGTAGCTTAGCTGCAAGAAAAACAGAGGTTTACTCTTGAAGGGCCCTACAGAGTGGTTGGTTTTTTTGTTTATAATTGAGTGTTTGCCTGTTTTTGCGTTTCGATGATGTACAGAGAAGCCTTGAGAAGGGTTTCCTGGAATTCTAGTTTTGGTCTTCCCAGTTACCTGAACTGCTGAGTTTTGATAATTAAAAATGAGCACCGAATCTTCAGTGAATGGTTTTCCTCAGCGTGGTTAACTTAAATTTCTTTGACCTAGAGAGAGATTGCATTGAGAATTTTTTTCTGAGTCCCTTTCTCTTTGTGGTCGGCTGTTTGACTCGTAGCTGGTGTGTTCTTGATCTTACACTGAACTCCCAGATATTCGGGTATTCCAGGTTAGACAAATTGCAATTTCAATGTAAGGAGGAAAATTAAGTAATTTGAATTCTTTGTGTAATAAAAAGAATGCAAGACCTATAAGTAGGTCACCTTCAAGGAATTTGATGCAGAAATTAACGCTCTGAGATTGTTCTAATGTTCCGAGAAGTGCAACCTGTATATTTTACTAAAATGAACTGAAATTGCAAGAAGTTGTTTGTCTTTGGCTTTTGCTGGGGGATCTGTGCCTCAGAGGAAAAAAAATGGTTCTGAATTTTAGGTGACTTGTTACAGGGCCACTCTAGTCCTCCGATCAAGTTTTTTCAGTTTTTAAAAAGCTATTTTTGGGGTAAACTGTTACATTGTGCAAAAGGAATAGTGGCGTGGGGACTGCAGGCTCTGGGCCTGCAGCTCTCCTCAGGCAGACTGCCTTTAACAGGGACAAGGAAAGCAAACCACCCCGATTCTCATTTCAAGCTGACGTTATAATGTGAAAATAATGAAACTTTTATTTAACCAGCTGTTCTATTCCAAATAAAAGTGGTCGGAAACCACTCCGACCGACGGCCTTTTGCTGGCGCACAGACAACAAATGCCAGCGCTGCTCCCCTTGGTGAAGGGCCCGTGGCTGCCCCGAGCGGGGCGAGATGCGGGTCCCCGCTCCGAGCTGCAGCCTGGACGAACCCACTTTCCTGCTTTCCTCCTGCCTAAAATCGGGGTCCCACCTGCCCGGCGAGGCTGAGAGAACCCCCACGCCCGCCTCCCTCCCGGGCCGCGCTGCAGGAAATGGACGCCTAGGCACGCCCCCGCCTCGTGGGAGCAGTGGCACGGCCCGTCACCTCCCCCCCCCCCCCCCCGCCGCGGGGTGGTACGTCCCAAGCCTTTATAAGCGGCCGCCGCGGTCCTTCCCGCCCTTTTCTCTTGTGTGCCTGGGCGATGGTGAGAGGGGGACTGCGGCCCAACGGGACCGGTTGGGCCTTGTGGAAGGCGGGTAGGGGGGGAGGCAGACTGAGTTTAGCAGACTGAGGTGCGGGCTTCCCCCCGCCGCCGGCAGTGGTGGAGTCCGCCGTGCCTTCCCCCCCCGTCCCCAAGGGCGGCTCGGGCCGGGCCCGACCATCCGGGGCAGCCATGGGGGTGGGTGAGGGAGAACGTGCGGCCGTTGGTGACGTGCGGGGAGGGGTGTGGCCTCGGAGCACGCGGCGCCTGACTCCCCTTGTCCCTCCACAGGCCGGCCATGAGGGCAGACACCGGCACCGGAGGCTTCCGGGACCCCGCCAGCGGGGCCGGGACTGCTGGAACGGCTCCCCGGTATGTTACGAGGCGGTGGGCTGGGGCGGGAGGTCTGGGACTGAGCTCTGTGAGTGTGTGTCTGTGTGTGAGGTAAAATCCCGCGGGCGGGATGGTGCTGCCCTTGCCCGGCTCCGGGAGAGGCCTGGGAGAGTGAGGCCTGTTCGTATTGGGTTCCTTCCTCCTCGTAAACCTCATAGGCTTCTCCCTGGCTGCTCACAGCATCGCACGCTGCTGGGACAGGGTCCTGCTGGGCTTGAGAGTTCCCCACGGCCTGTGGAGGGAACGCTTTTGTGGTTAGCGACGGGCATTAGTCTGCTTTTTATGGATTTTTTTTTTTTAAAAATTCTATTTTTATGGCGATATTTGTAGCCAACAGGTCACTCTTTCGGTTGTCAGATGTGCCCCACACTCTTTCTGTGCAATGCAAGTCACATCCTTGAAATTGGTGGAATTTCAATTTTAAAATTGCCCTTTTGGTAAATGCAGCCTGGCAGGCTGAGTAAGCGAGATTTCTAAGTTCCCGACTAAAAACAGTTTAGAGAGGATTGTTGACTACTAAAAGGTGTCTGATGTAAATATTTTGGTGATTCATGATATCAGTGCAAATATGAGTGGAATTGCAAGCAGATTCTTGCTGGTGAGGTTCTGGTTTTTTGGGTTTTTGTTTGGGTCTTTTTTCTGGATAAACCACTTCATAATTTTCTGAAATTACTGCTCAAGAGTATTCAAGTAATGCTTCTTTTGCTTTTATTCCCACAGCAGAATGACGTCCTGAAGTAGACAGTAAGTTAAAGTTTATTTTGTATTAAGCTGTGCAAAACTGTTGGGAAAGTTCCAGGCCTTTACTTATATACTAGTGGTGTAAAGCAGTTCAATGGAACTGTTAATTGAAAATAACCTGTAATAATTACATTTTGAAGCAAATTGAATAAAAATGAATTAACACTAGGTTTACTTAAGCCTTTTGTGAATGAAGTGGTAAATCTGTAGCTGTTGGTTCGAAATAATACAATTAATGTGTTTTAAGTAATCAAGTACAGAAGTTGCTGGCTGTTGATGATGATAACCCTGAATAGGAAGTGCCGTCAGATGCGAGAACTGACGATAACCTTCTTATTTGTCTGAAATACAGCTACGTGCACGCAGAGTTTGAGTTGTCTGGAAATTTGTCTTCTAGAACTAATCAGGCAACTTCTCTTTATACTTGCTTTCTGTGAAAAGTGCTCTTGAAATATTAAACGTAGCTTCATGTTCATCTGTTTCACTTCGTCTGCAGAGCCTGGTCTTTCCAGATAAATGTGACACAATTAGGACTGGGAGCAGGTTGTTCTTTGGACGTGGCCTCAGAGTGAAGGTAAGTGACTAATTTCTCTGTACCGTGTAGAGCTTTATACCAGGTGGAATCTAAGTTGGGAATAAATGAGGCTTATAGGCTGCTAAAAACTTCAGAGGCTTATTTTATAGCTTGAATAAATCTGCTTTCCCTCCTCTTCCTCAAAATGTAAAGCCTGGTACTTATTTCCTGCTATCTTTGTATTTAGGTATAGCTTGCAGGTCTCAGCTGCCATGAGATGATTGTTACTAATATCTGCCAATTAATGTTACAGCTCTTCACAAGTCCTGTGGAAAGCAGTGAGAGAGGAAGAGCAGGAAATCCTTCTGGGTGAGTTTAATATTTGGTGTGCTCTTAGTTCATCATGATGGGTTTTGGCTACAGTCTCAGAAATGTTACCTAGTGGAGAGCATTCTCATGGGCTGTGTTTCTCGTTCTGCCTGTTCTTAGCTCTAAAAGTGTAATTAATGAAGTTCTAGGTAAATACTTCAACTAAAATATGGACAATAAATGTGTAAGAACAGCTGTCTTCTGCACGGTTATCAGTTTACCTAAAGATATCATATGATGAAACTAACCAAAAATTGCTGGAATTACCGGCAGATTGACTGGTGGTGAGCAAAGGTTTTTCTGATGATATCTCTTAAAACGTTAACAAATGGGTTAATATTTAGTGTCGAATGGTTCACTCATCCATGCTGTTCTGTTCCAGGTGTTTATGCTGAAAATGGCTGAGGAAGAAGAAATCCAATAAAACACGTTGGTGAGGTTGGAGACTAGTGTTTGTAAACACTACACATTTTTCTGCACTAAGATGTTAAATGGTTAAGTTACAGTTTTGATTACACATCTATTAAAATTCTCTCCAAAAAAAACCCAGCTGGGCCTGTTCTTTTGTCTCTTCGCTGCATTAAGGAATGACTTTACATTATACAATACATTTTTAATAAACATGCTGAGCGCTCCTATAATTTGCTATATAATATGATAAAGTAGATGTATAGACTCTGCAGATAGTGTAATTGGGTTTTAGTCATGTAAGCATTTTATCTGGTGTTTGGTAATTTACTTGTTTTAAACAGTTCAAAGAAGTGATACTAATACTGCTGCTGTAATTACTGGAGAGATCAGGCCTTAAATACCCCTAAAAGCAAGAAGAGCAAATGCAGCTATTTCTGTAGCTTGTTCCGGGCTTGCTATTTCTTCATTATTTTGGCCTCAACTTTTATTTTCAAGCCTTCTACAGAGAGAGCGGAATCTGTTCCTGCAGTAGTAGCACTCTACCCTGTGTTCTGCGTATTTTCTAAATAATGATCGAAATGTGCAAATCTAAAATTAATTGCCAGATGTGGAGAAAGGGCAAAGAGACTCGTACTCTGACTTGTCAGAATTCTTCAGTGTCGCTAGTAAGAGTAAAAAAAGGATGATTTTTCTGATGACTCATTCTAAGGTTGGTTTACAATGGAGGTTGATAAAGGGTTTTGGGGGGAGTCTTGAGGACTTAAAATAGAGATACTTAAAAAAACCCCAGCATCTGAGGCTGAAACTCCCAATTGTATTAATTATGTCAGTATAACTAGCAAGCTATAATGTTTCAGTGGTCTTTATAGGAGGTGTGGAATGTAAGATTCTTACCAAACCTAGAGCATGTCCACTGAGACAGACTTTATGCAGATGTTGCTGATCATTTTGCCCACTTGGTGTCACCAGGTGAAAGATTTTAGCGGAGTCTTCCATAGTGTGTGCACTTTGAAAAAGCTAAACATCATTAATAATGTTAACTGTACATACCCAAGTAGAAGATATTTTGGTATTGCTTCTGAAAGTGATGAAACTTCTCATTCAACGGGAAGTTTTCCAGAGGGGATGTGGCTAGGGAACAGCCATTCAGGACAGCCAACAAAATGGTCAAAAATGGTAGTTTGTGATTAGTAATATTTTTACTGTAGTAATGTAGGGGAACAGTTCTTGGCTGCCATAAAACAAAAGGCAGGATACAGCTTTACCTTTGGTTTGTAGTTCCATAAAACCACTATCACAGTACGAGCTTGCTTATTTTCATGATGGGACTAAGGAAAAAAAGTGGTGACAGCGGAACATAAACTGTATTAAGTCCTGGGTCACAGGCAAGACTTCAGGGTCTGCCCCTGCTGTGACTGTGCTTCTCTGTGCAGTGAGGTAAAGACCCAAATGTTATTTCTTGGCTTTCACCTTCTGACTCGATTACCTGAAAAAAAGATGCTAGGGGTTGTTGCTGCCCCTCTGGCCCTACAGGGCAGTGTCCCTGTCCCTCTGATGGCACCGGTGGGCGCTGGAGGCTGTAGAATTCGTGGAACTAGTACATACACCTGCGGTTGGGGCATAAATTGTGTGAAATGTGGCATTTCACAGTTTTCTCATTAAAAAGTCAGGTACTTTGATCATGGAAGAACAGGTTTAATGTTTTTCAGAGAAATGCCCCAAACCATTAGAGTACCTAATACTATAATGTGCAGGTAAATTAGTCTGGATTTTTCCTACAGATGTTAAGGTGGTACATGCAGGGCTTAATATAAACATTCAACCTGGGTAATGGAGTGTGCAAAACTTGTTTGCAACTAATTCGTTTCTTTTTATTTGTGTATATGAAGAAGGGGTTGCTCCAATGTTTATTTTAATTAACATTTTAAAGTAGATTTACACTCTGTCCTACGTGTTTAAAGAAACAAAACTATTTTTGTCTGATTTTTTTAAGATCTTGTGTATTAGAATGTGTTGACAGAAGACATTTCTTAGCTGATAACGATAGGTATTGGAAATAAAAATGGCTTTAAATGTTTCAGAGCACAAGAAAACTGCCTTTTTTTAAAATGAGACTGTAAGCCCTTAATGATAATGAAGGTAAGTGTAGCCACACACCCTCAGTAAACACAAACAACTGACAAATTTTTGCTTGGCTGTTTAATGTGCTGTTTAATTTGCTCAAGATAGGTTTGCTGCAGCTTGGTTTTGTAATTGTGCTTGCTTTCTAGTACGTATCAGAATTACCTCATTAAAATAGAGAAGAATTGATTTGGGAATACTTATGTAAACAGGAAACAGTTTATCTGGGTTTATTGAGGTTGCAAGTTGGTGGTATCTATTCTAGCTAACTATTCATGAGTTTCATTTTAGTATTACTTGTTTATTGTTTTCATCTAAGCCAAAGTTTCTCAGCAGGAATCCTCTAACAGGCTGGGTTTTGCTAAGAGGGATAATGTTATTCTTATTAGAATATGATGCCTTTAGGTGTCCTAAATATATTACTATGATCTGACATGGGAGCATATAGAACCTTACTATTTATCTTACAGTGCTTGGGTGGAGGGGAAATAAAATCATTGTGTTTTGATTACATTTGGAGCAAATTAACTTTCTAATGTTGGGGAATAAGCAACATGAAAAAAAAATCTGATCTAAAAATACAATTAGTTTGGATTTTGTAAAGGTTTAAGAGAGCAGTTGGCAAGAGTTCCTGGCACTTAACAGCAGCCAAAAAGCACCGGTAAATCTAAAATAGATGAAAGGATTAAAGCAGAAAGAAAAAAAGAAAATAAGAACGTCTGAGTACCAGTTTTTAGCATGTGATAATTCATTTGTGAGAGAAAACACAGTGATTGTGTATTATCCACAAAATAGGTGCTGTGACCACTGATGGAGAGCAGCTGTTCTGGATAATGGCCTTCCAGTTTGTGTCTTCCCTTCTCTACTGGGATGGTGTGGAGGATGCCGGCTGCAAAAATCACCTCTGTGATGTGAATGCGCATTTAGTAGTAACCAGGCTCAAATCCAGGCTCCTTTTTATACGGGGGGCTGGAGAGGATGGGATGGGACTGACCTGGAATCTCTGTTCCAGGAATTTGTCGTGTGACTCTGGCAGGAGGCACAAACTGGGGGCAGTTTGAGGCAGAATGGATTAAACTGGGTGTTGTGCAAGGGATTTCCTCGCACGTGCCAGGGAAGGAGCGTGGTTTCACCCCTTGGTCTTTCCAATGATGTGTGAAAACGGTGAAGGGCAGGGAAGGGAGTGAGGTGTGACCCTGCCTTGCGAGTGCTCCTGTTTCCTTCCCGCAAATCACATGCTTCGCGTTTCATATAAATGCTGGTTATCCTCATTATGTCTTGATTAGTATTATAAAGCAATCATATCTACATCAGCATTAAAATAATCACTCATGCAAAAACGTAAATTACTATAATTAATATATCGCAGCTATTAACTAAAATCTAAAGATGTGTTCTCTCTTGGCTTGGTCACCGCTGTTTCAGCGGGATCAGTTTTAGCTGAATATATCCACTTAATGAGTAGGGAGGAGGGAATATACTGCATATTTTACCTTTCCAGAATGAAATACATCCTGATTTGTGAAACTTCACTCCTTTTCTCTCGAAGGCAGCTGGAAGAGCAGTCAATTTTTCAATGTTTCTCTCCCTCATGTCACATCAGTGAAGGAGAACGAAGGCTCTGTCAAAGGAGCTGCTTTTTTCTAGCAAGGAACAACCAAGGTAGTAGTGTTGGGCGAGGAAAATCCATGGGTTTGCTTTCTTCCAGCTGCCACATCAGCAAGTGATTTGTCTGTGATTGTTTCTGGGATGCTCCAGGCAGTGATTCCCAGTCTCTGAGCGTGGGGTGAAGGTTCGGAGTAGCCAGGGGGGTGTCTGACCTTTCCCACGCTCACCCGGGGCTCGGGCATAGCGATGTCCCCAGCACCTGATGGGCCTTGTGCTGCCAGAGCTTTATGGCATTTCACATCTTCCTAGAAAGAAGGACAAGGTGGACACATCATTTAGTGGTCTGGTAGGACAAACTGCACCTCATTTTGTCAGTTCATGTAATTCAATGCCTCAATTTCATGCTTAAAATCAATTTTAGCCCAAATGTCACGAACCGATCCTAATACCGCTTAAAATTGTAAGAATGTATCAGGTGGAAATTGATTTGAGGACATAGTTAAAAAAAACAGTAAACATTTTGTGTTCCTGTACCCTAATTCAGGAGGAGGTAGAATAACCTCTCCCTGTTTTCCCACCCAGCATGAGCCCACAAGATGGTGCAGTGCTCGAGTCCAGAGTGATTATTGCAGAGAAAAAGAGATTTTGTAACCTCAGAAGGTGCTTGTTCGGGGAAACGTGGTTTTCCTGCTGGTTCCTCTCCGGTTGTCTAATAAGATTTGCAACTTTCATTAACATGCAGAGAATCCCCTGCGCGGTGACAATATCACTCTTTAATTGGCTGTTAATAAGGTTCCTTAGTGTAGGACCAGCAAGGGCTGAGCCTCCATTTTCTTCGGCACCAAGCAAACCCATCACTATAATGGTCCCAGCCCCAAAGCCTTTCTGGTCTAACCAGACAGCAGTGACCCAAGAGTACGTGAATAAACAGTGTGATGGGGAGCCAAAGGAGTTAAAATGTGGTTTTCTTGAGTAAAAATAAAAATATAAAGTCACCTTTCACTCCCAACGCCTGCAGCCTCCGGACCCATGAGTCCAGCTGCTGACCGAAGCCCTGGGGAGACTCCTGGGTGATGGGTGTTGAGCTCCAGCTCAGCTGAAGTCAAACACCTCGCAGCCCAGCACCTGCGCGGGGAACTGTAAAACCTGGGCAAAACACAAAAGAGGAAATAATTTTTACAATGGAGACTGAATTTGAAATCCCTGCTGTTTTAATCAACGTGAAATGTTTAAAGTTTCATCTCCAATAATTAAGACCTTTCCTGTACATGGTTTTTTTTCTGTTAGTTTTTTTTGCAAGTTAATACTTAGATTTTTTTTTTTTTTTTCATAACAGGGTTTTAATTTGTAGTGGTTTGTGGTAAAATAATTGCACAGCACAGCGGCAACACAAGCTCTCTAAACAAGTGAAATAATGATCCATATTTCTAAAGCTGCCTATGGCTTTCTGGTGGGCTGTCCTTGTTTTCTTTATAATTTTCATTTATTTTCTAGATTTTTGTAATGACTTCCTTGCTTGTGCTTTTCCAGATCCCGTCGGAGGATAGTTTCTGCAGGTTTGGTTGTCTTTGTGGTTTTTTTGTGTTCTATATGCGCACTGGGGATTTGTTTGTGTTGGCTGTGGGTTTGTTTTGGGTGCTGTTACTGAGGTTTGATAGCACCTTCAGAGACAAACTTCCCAGCTAAGTCTGATCTTATCACCTAGATAATAAATTTTCCTGAAGAGCTTAAATTTTATTATAAATACCTGGGTCAAGATAATAGTGATATCAAATACTGCCTATGGTCATTCGTTTATCAGAGCCTTATCTGACAGCAGATGCAGTGCGAGTGTTCAGGGGAGCTGTGAATATGTCCAGTTGTTTAATGTGGCCCATAGTGACAGCAGATGAAATGCCTGATTTAATGCTTTACATCTCTGGTGCCTCCATCAGATAATTTTGAAATGGGCTGCCAGTGTCCCCGTGACGCCGTATTACCCCCTCGTTACAGACAAAGGAACTGGTGATCAGAGCCCCGCTGGGGTGGGTGAGTCAAGGGAAGACCAATTTGGCCAGTTGTTGGATAAAACAATTTTATTTCACTGTGTCAAATCAGATATTTTTTTACCTTCAACCGTAGCTGTAAATAATAAAGTCTTTGTGCCGAGTGCTCCTTAGGATGCAGAATACCCAGGGTACCTGCTGTGAGGATGATGAGAATTGTTTCAAAGCAAGGTGCGAACGGGGAGCTTTGAAATGCACGGTGATTTCAGAAGTTAATGAGAAGACGCTCTACCAAGGTGCGTGCACTTCAAATTTGATTTAATATGTATCCAGTCATCTCCCTAAACCAGCCCCAATGCTTCTGTATGGGGGGAGGAAGATGCTCTGTGTTCGCAGGAGGTGATGCAAGGCTTCTGTGTCAGCGCCGGGCTGTTGGTAGTCCAAAACAGGAGACCACGTCAAGGAGAAAGTATTTCAAAGCTACCGCTTTTAAGCTTCAAAAAGGTCTTTGGAGATGACAGCGGCACTGTGTCGCTTGGCAGCGTATCAGAGACCAAAGCTGAGGGAAAAGAAGGGTTTTGGGGAGGAGAGAAGGACCTGGGTAACAGCAGTGACACCAAATTGTTTGAAGAACTGATGAGATGCCTGGAACTGGTCACAAGGATGAAAGGACAGCTCTGGTCTAGTGGCTGCCCCTGCTCTGGGTGGCTGTTGGTAAAGTTCAGCCCATTTTTGGCATTGGTTTCTCTAGGTGTTGTATGAAAACTCAGTTTGTGTCTTCAGAGAGAGTTTCTGGTTACAGCAGGAGATGGAGAAGGCAGCTCTGTTTCCAGGGAAAGTCCTCTCTTCCGGCGAGCAGCAGGTTAAGGTGCTTTGGTTTGCAGATGGGATGCTGCAGAAGATGCGTAAAGTATCACAGAGGAAACTGGAGATTGTGGAAATTAAGAGGAAAGAAATAAAAAGAAAGTAGAAAGTGGCAGTAAAGTTACACTGTACTCAGGGAAACTTTTTACCTTAGCATGTCTGCAGAGCACGTTCAGGAGCTGGTGTGGGTTTTGGGTCAGCTCAGAGAGGGTATTTGTGCAGAACCACAACTAGAAAATAAGATTTAAACTGTCAGATGCAGCAGAGACTTTTTCACTAAAGCCCATAGGTTCAAGCTTCACAGGCAGGTCTTATTCCTGATCTGAGGCATTAAAAATTACATCCAATCAGTCTGGCAATTCCCCTCACCCCCCCCCAACAGCCTTGAAAATCTGATCACCTGTTAAAAAACAAGGTCTGCAGGTGGTTCCAAGAAGGGGTGGCCCGATCTGTTGGACAATGTTAGAGCTTGAATAATCTCATTAAAAGCCTGGAGGCTGCTTGCAGACTGACACAGGGCTTGGCTTGAACGAGGTCAGGACTTTTGCTGACCCTTATTGATTAAACAGCTGGTGCTCGTTGGGGGTCCCAGGTGAAGCTGTTCACCTCCATTTAGTTTGAAACATCCAGCTCCATTTAATGCTCCCCCTGATGGCTCAGGCACAGGGCAAGGATTGTTGGGGCTTTTTTTTGTTTTCAACTTTTCTTTCTTCCCTTAGCAGAATTTACTTTACTTACTTTAATTACTCTATAAAAATAATACTACATTGATCCAATTTTTCCTGCTGCTTGCAGGGTGGCAAGTGGCAACTTCTGAGGATGAAACAGGAAACTTCTGGGCAGCGCTGGGTGGTTTTGGAGGAAAAGCTGCATTTCTGAGTGATGATTAAGCAAGAAGCCTTGGAAGTTGAAGACTATCAGGCAGGAGGTCACAGTTGCAAGAGGAGGAAGAGGTGGTACCTACATCCATTAGAAGAGGAAATTAAAGCAGGTAGGAAAAGTTATGATTTCCCAGAGAAGCTGGTGTCTAATCACACCCTTCAGATTTTCCTAGAAATTAAGGAGGGAGAAGGAAATAATTGGTGGTCCCTGGAAAATGTTGATCCTGGTGCAGGGAGGGATTTCAAGAGGAGGCTGTCGGTGTCTGTTACTCCAGAAGAAGTTTTTGGTGTGGTAGGAAAGGGAAAAGAAACAGATGCTTTGAAGGAACACACAGATTAAAAGAAGGGCAAGATAATAGCTCTAGATGCTTAAATATGTAATAATTGTACAGCACAGGAGATGTTTTGTTGTGAGTACGTGGCATTGCTTCAGGAATTCCCTGCTCTGGAGCTTATTTCCTATCGGGTATTACCAATTGCTTGACTCTCGCTTGGCAGTTACCATCAGAGAATGCTGGTTTAATCCCTTTCGTGTGAGCTGTGCTGAATTTGCCTGGGACCAGCTTTTAGATGAGGCTTGTTTGGCACCCGTGGAGTTGGAGCAAACTTTGCCCATCAGATGGGTAATTTTGAAGACATACAAACCTGAGCAGCTGAGATGGGTCTGCAAGATATAGTTTATATGAAAAGCACCACCTGAATTAAGGCTGCAGTTCCATTGCGCGTGTGTCCTGTGTGTTGGGTAGGTGTGGGGAAAACAGCTCTTGCCTTCTACCACTTCTTAATGTGTATTATTGCTTAAAGAAACAATATCCACTCGGGTTAATGAGCTAGAATGAGGACAGTTTCAGCAGTGGGAGATGTGCAGAAGACTGAATTTAACTACCTCTGAGATGGGAAGCTGTGTTTTCTCCCAGCGATGCTGGGGACTTGCTTCATTTAGTGCATTGCAAACATCTTCCTGTGCCACCGATGTCCCAAACGGGCCTGACGTACTGCTGATGGGAGCTGAGGTTTGGACCTGCTCTCCAGAAAGGAGCAGCAGTGAAATACAGCTGGTATCTCCCACGTGTTGCAATGCTTTAAGCTGTTCTGCTGGTTTGTGGGTTTGGTTTTGGTTTTTTTTTTTTTTTCCCCTGGCTGAGCAATGGAGTGATTTTTACAGTAACTTTGGCCAGTTGTTGGGAAAATGTGTGTCACCCCGTTGGCTTTAAGCAGGCTGGCAAAGCCTCTCTTTCTTCTTCAGCTGCTTGGAAGGGAGAAGTAGGTGCTTTGTTCTTTGGAGAATCTCCCCCCTTATAATTTGCCTGATTATCTTTTTCTTTCCATCTCTTGCTCAAAACCTGAACGTAGTTGGCAGGCTTTCCTGGCACACGGAGGCACGTGAAGGACACAAAGAAAAGTAAAGTTTTGCATTTTAGCCTGCAGAGCTGTGCTGTTTGCAGGGGATGTGGTGGAGGGGAGCTCTGAGCTCACAAGAAAGCACAGCTTTCCCCGACGAGGTTGGAAAAGTACTTAGCCTTTAAATTCATAATTTAACAAGCAGGTGTGTGCAGCAAAGGAGATGAAATAAAACTAAAAAGTAAAGGCGAAGTCCTATCGGAAAGCGATGTGTAAGGGCACACAGTCTGAATCAGATGCCTTTTATTTTGTGTGTGCGAAAATCTGGCCACTCCTGAGATTTTCTGCCTGGTCTCTGTGTGCGGGATTCAGCGGGAGTTTGGTCAGAGCCAGGTTAGCAGGTACCAGAGCGTGATGCGCACGGTGCTCGGAGAGCGGTTCTTCACTGCCTTATATTTCATTTATATAAGAGGAGCTGGAACTGCAGGTCTTACCTGGAGGCAGTAGCAAGACAAGAGGCAGCTGCAAAAGAGGAAAGGGGAGGTTTGTTCCCGTGGTGATGCAGCTGGATTTCCCATATTTGTTATAGCCAGCATCCCTTCCTTTATCTTGTAGTTTTCCATATGTGTCTGAGTCTCTGTATATCTATTCCAGTTTACACCAGTAGGAGAGACATGCCTGTAATAAGGCACTTTGAGGTCTAATCATGTAGCTGTGATTTTCACACTGTGTTTAGCGTGGTGATCACCTTTGGTCCTGCTGCTGGTGGGGACCTTTGGCTGCTGCTTGTGATGCAAAGTGCTGATCCCAGAGCACCTCCTCAAAGGCTTGCACACACCACGGGGAGCTCTGGTTTCCCCTGGAGCAGGACACGGCTGGCAGGTAACACAGCGAGCCGTGGGGAGAGCCAGAAAGAAATAGAGCAGCCTGACCTAGAAAAAAAACCCCAGTGATCAATGCACGGGCCAAATCTTCAGTGAGTTATATATTGATTTTTCTCCCCTTTTTGGCACAGCACAAGGCAGTGGCCCTTGGCTTCTCTATTGTAAACCTCAAATGCTATTTCTGCTTCTGCTAACAACTCACAGAGGGATGCAGCGTGCAACAGGGTTACTGAGGAGCCGCGCTGGCAACTGATTGCTCAGCCGAACCCACCAGATACAGCTAAGCAAACCCTTCTTGAAGGATGCTGTTATAGACTCCACAGGTTTATTTTCTCCACAGACTGACTAAATAAAATTGCAAAGAAGAAAGAAAGATGGCACAGAAGCCACAGAATCAATAAGCTATTAGGAGGCAGAAAACTCAGGGAATGAATTTAGAAATCTGCACACATAATTAAAGGTGGTGGTGAACAGGTTGCATCTTTTCTGACTCTATTAAATCAGGTCTTCAATTTTGTGTAGAACCATAAACTAAGCCAAAGGTAAAAACAGCTGTCTTCTCTGCATATTTACAGAAGAGAAGACAGAAAATGCAAGCCCAAAACTGCCAGGAGGGACTATAAATGAAGCATTTCCAGTTCCCCATCAATCAGGAGCAATTGAGCCATGGGCTTATGCAGTTTTCATGTAAAAAGCTGGCAGTGTTCCTGAATACCTGTCTGGCAGTGCCAGGCTGGGATCCAGGGTTCCTTCAGTCCTTTCCAGTTAGCAAAGCTCTCGCAGTTCGTCCTTGTGAACATGTTCTGCCATTAACGTTTGTTAATGGTAATGCACAAGCAAAGTACATCAAATACTTTCTTTCCTGGCCCACTAAGTGATTATGGCTGCTCAAAGAAATAAGCTAACATCCACATTTTGTTCCCAGCAAGCCTTCAGCTCGGTATAAATTGCATATTTGGGAAGTACAGCTCTGTTTTGCCATTATTTTATGATATTGCTTGGAGACATTGGTTATTGCAACATCTGAAAAAGAAGGTCAGTAAGTTTGGTTATGAGTTCAACCATCTCACCAGGTAGCACAGAAGAGCAGTAGGTGCTGCTGCCTGGCCAATTGCTACTGCCTTTCTCTGTAATAAAGCTTCCTATGAGTGATCTGTTGTAAATTAACCGGTCGTCCATCATGCAGCAGCTTTCTGCTGGGCAGGCAATTAATGGTGCAATCAATGAAATCTACTCAATTTTGCTGTGACCTCTGAAGGCTGAGCTGCCAACTTAAATACTCAGGGGCTGAGAGCTGTTGTGTGAGCCGTGCAGGCTTCCCCTCGGCACTCCTACAGGTGCAGGGCATGCGGATCGCACAACAAAATCTGTGGGATGTTTCCAAAGCCAGTATTAATCCTGACGGTTTAGGAAAACCGGTCTTCAAATCCAACTTATTTAGAGAAGTAAGTTGGGAGTCGCTTTTGCTGGTCATTATCTTTAGGTGCACGGGGAAAGGATGCTGCGTTCCCCGTGGTCATGGGCAGGTTGTCATGGTCCTGCAGCATCTGCTGCGAGAGAGCCCTGGCAAAGACCAGGTCCGTCTCTTCTCCCAAGTCACAGGCGATAGGACAAGAGGAAATGGCCTCAAGTTGCACCAGGGGAGGTTCAGATTGGATATTAGGAACAATTTTTAGACTGAAAGGGTTATTACGCTTTGGAACGGGCTGCCCAGGGAAGTGGTTGAGGCACCATCCCTGGAGGTATTTAAAAGGCGGGTTGACATAGCGCTTAGAGACATGGTTTAGCGATGTTTTTTTATCAGAGTTAGGTGGATGGTTGGACTCGATGATCTTAAAGGTCCCTTCCAACCCAGACAATTCTAAGACCTGCAACACTGCCATAAGCATCAAAACAATAGGACACATCAGATTTTATTATTGTTGTTGTGGTAGAAGGGAAATGTCACAGTTTGGTGGAATATTTGCTCACTGAAATGTAGGAGATAATTGATGGGCTGGAAGGGGAAGGTGGCCTGATCCATCCATCCCTTCTTGCGGGAGGCCGGTCCTCCCCAGCGCTCAGGACTTGCCATCCAGCCCTTTTTCCCTGGCCCTGAAGTTATTTCAGCATCGGCCTTATCACTCCACCAAGGAAAATGATTCCAACAAGAATCGCACGCACCCGAACTGCAGTGTAATTTTGATTCAGAGCTCCTTGATCAGCAAGAGCTAAAGCCCCTCTGGTTTCTCACTGTGCTTGCTTGGTGTTTTGTATGTAAAACAGGTAGTCCCTGAGGGATAATGCTTAGTTACTTTTCCAGATGCCGCTATATACATTTTCCCCCATCAGCTGAGCTCGAGCAGGCTATTCCCTATCTCCAGGGCCAGTGTTAAACACACCGGCGTGAGCTGCCAATAAATAATGCAAAAGATTCCCCTAGCCAGGACTTTTTCTTCTCTTAGTAAGGGAAAAAAATATCAGGCTTCAGGCAGCATGGGAGCAGCTGGAAGTTTTAGCCTAACCTGCTCCATCTGCATAAAAAAAAACAGGTTCTTTTTAATCCCAGATACCGTGGGTGAGATTTGCCCAGGTCTCAGCCTTCTCCCTTTTTGTGTCCTTTGTTGCAACCCCCCCAAAGTCACCTTCTCCCTCAGAAAATCACGTCCTGGAAACATCTTCCTTTGCTGGTTTCTCCTCTATGTAACCAGGTGCTGCTGAAGCACTCTCGCAAGAGCTGATTTTCCTCACAATAGCCGGAGTATTCACACAGGTTTTGTGATGCCCTGGCTCACAGCCTTCAAAAGCACTCCCCAGCTGCTGACTTATATTTTAGGTGGAAAAAGCCTGATTTTGTGTGTGGCCTGACTCATGATTTTGGAAGGAGAGGCCCTGGGGTGTTTGTAGGGCTGGTGGCTCTCCTCTGGACCTGTCTGCTTAGGAAAACGGCAGCCCAGTATTCCTAAATTTTGGATACTGGGATTTCCATTAAGATTTTGCTGTAGCTCCACCCCGGGCAGCTCGTCGCCTTCCTGCCTTCGAGAGCTGGGTGGCATCTGCACCCAGGAGCAGCAGTGTCTGCTCAGGAGGGCATCGTTAGATGTGAACCAGGACACGTGAAGAAATCCTTCTCCCTCCTTGCGCAGCACCCGTCACACTCCCCAAGCACTGCGTTTTCCAATAAATATTTCTAACGGCACCAGAAGCCAGCCGACCTGCTGAACCCCTGGCTTCTCAACTAGGTCAGCTTTTTCTTGTTTGAAAAACATGTTTTTCACACTGAAAGCCCACCTTCTCTTGCAGCAGTTGCGATTATTTTTCATTCACCCGTTCCCCATAAACAGCCATTTCCTACGAACCTGCTTCTTTACAACCCAGAGGCTGCAAAATACAGATGTAAGGAAAAACCCAGCCTCTACCCACCGCCCCCTCTGCTTTAATTACTATTTCAGTTCTCCCCTGCAGTGCTGTGCGCTCCCGGGGAGCACAGGGGAAATCCTCCACGCGCTGCAGCCCTGCAAATACGTATTTCTTTCTTGAAGCTTAGAAGGAAATGAAAATAAATCCAACACGAACTGGGTTTTGCTAAGGCAGAGAGGGGGGGCTGCATCAGGGAAACCCCAGTCCTTTAGCAAGTGCAGACAAAACCATTTGTTCAGACACCTTCCCATGTACCTGATCCTCAGTTTTTCCTCTGAATAAAGAAGAGGAAAGATGAAGAAGTTAAAAAAAAAAAAAAAAAAAAAAAAAAAAAAAAAAAAGATTATTTGTCCTAAAGATGGGTGTGAGTAAAAGGAGTGAGAATGAGAGAGCAAAGGGTGCACTGGGCTCTGTGCATCAGGGAGAGGGACCTCGATCCCCACTCCCCCAGGGCTTGGTCCTGGTGGGAAGGGATTGCGGCTGGGGGGATTTGGAGGAGCTTCTCTGGTACCAGCAGGGTGTGGGTTGCAGTGGGGTGAAATAAGTGGGCAGCCTCGCAGCCAGCCCTGTGCTAACACTTCCCCATCTCCTGGCGATGAACCTTTGTGCCCCCAGGCAGCCACTAGCTGCAGATATTCACGTTTATGATAAAGTTGGTGGGGTTTGTAGCTCAGCACGGCAGTGCCCAGGGGGTTGCACGGGGCTCAAAAGCAGAGAGTGTGGCTGTAATCAGTGCAGGGAGATGGTGTTTGCTCCTCGCTTTGACTTCAAGGACAAGCTGTCCTTGACCACGCACATGTAAATACACCGTAGGATCCGAACCTATTGTATTTCCTATTTTTTGGCTAGTTTTGTGTGATAAGTAGCAGTCACGATGTGCTGCCTGGCTGCCTGCAAGCCCGTATCTTGAAAGTGTTCAACCAGCTGGTCATGGGGTGCTACGAGGAGCAATCCCCATCGAACCTTTAACTCCGCTTCATCATCTTAGATGATCTCTATTCCTCCAAGATAATGGAAGGAAAGGCTGAATCTCCAAAGCCTGGCAGGTTCTGGTATTGCAGTGTTGTCAGTTCTTTTGCTTAGGGCTGTTGAGCACTTGAGAATATTTCTTGAAGATGGGGCCCGCTTACATGAAGCAGTGAGACTCACATCGCTGGAGGCTGTTGAAGGACTGTGAGTGATGGATCTGGTTTTCCGCTTGTCCTTCAGAATTCAATGCTAACGACATTTAATGCTGCTGGAAAGATTGTCTCCCCTCGCTGTGTATAGTGTGCTGGTGGAATGCGGCCCCCAGAGAGATAAAAACTCAACTGCCCCTGGAGCGAAGGACGAGTGGGATCACTGTGGGATGTTTCCAGGACAACATCTGCCTACCAAAGAGGTCGGGAAGAAACTGTGTCTGTTGCTCACCTAGGTACATTACATGGGCAAGGTTAGGTTAGTTGTTTTTTCCCTTCCTCATGAGCATCAATGCATGAGTACTGCTAATAAGGTCAATCAGTTTCCTTGGCGATAGCAGCTACTGGCGATGCGCTCCCAGTTCATGGAACATGGGAGTCTTTGCATTTCTGAAGACACGAGTGGCCCCTGCACGAGCTCAGGAGCTTCCTCCTCCCCTGCTGCTGAAACGAGACGTGCTGAACCATAGGAAAGAGCTGAAACGTTTGTGCCCAAGTGCAAAGTCAGTCGCCCTGTGATAACCCAGTGGGGTTTCGTTGCCTGCGGCAACCTTCTCCCTGGCTCAGCCACTGCTGCCCACCTGGTGTCTCCTTAGTCCCTTGGGTCATTGTTTGGCCTTTCCTCTGCCGGCAGTTTTGGGTAGGTGTTTGGGCAGTTTTGGGCAGGCATTTGCAATCTTCTGCTCCTCTCCAAAGGCCTGGTGAGCAGCAAGCACTGCTTTTGGCCAAAGTGGTTTTGAGCTTCTCGATGTCCTCAACAGTGTTTTCTGTGGCTTCCTGGCTCTCTAGCACAGTGCCATGCTCAGGAGTGACCACCACCAGCCCTCTTGCCTGCTCACGCTTCCAGCCCAACCCCTTCCAGGAGCATAACCCTCATTTTAAATGAATAATCACCTTCAAAACCCAAACTGGGCTCATGCAAACTCTTTTGAGATAATCCAGCTGGAACAAGCCCTCCGGAGTGTGTGGCATCAGCCCTTTCATGCCTCTCTCATTCCTCGCCTACTGTTTTGATTCCCCTTGCTGTGGGCTCTTCAGTCTGTGCGGAATGATTTCCAATTACATTTTCATTGCTGAAGGCATAAATCTTCTCCCACAGGCTCATTTCTTTCATGCACAGGCAGAGCTGTGTGTCACTGGTGGAGATAACTAACCAAGCCGGGCTTGGATGTTTTATGGACTTTTTATTTTATCATGGCCATTTCTTCTCCCCTTTGACAACAAATGACCTCAATCAACTTTTAATATTCTAACAGCAGTGATTTTCAGTACTTGAATTCTTCTTCTAGGGCCATTTAAAAGCTTCTGACTAGAACGAGCAGCCCAGTGTAGCACGAGGAACATTGATTACATATGGAGTGAGCTCCAAGCTCGTTTTGATGCTGATGGGCTGAGAAAGGAAGCAATTTCAGGTGACTTTCATTAAAAAAAAAAAAAATCACAACAAAAAACCGTATTTCCTGAGCCCACAGGATCATCGTCATCCTGAAGTGGAACAAATGGCTAATTGACCTAATTCACACTGCAAGGAAGAGACTGATTAGCTAAAGCCCTCTTGTTTTTATAGCTGAGTAACAGTCTCTACTAGAGCTGGGTTTTTTTTCTTTTCCTATGAAAGTTGGTAATTTGGTGGAAGCTTCAGCATGCACAAATCTATCGATAAAAGGTCCTTTCTAGTTATTTCCCTTTCTCAGAAGGGCTAAATCCTTGCTGGGCACAGCGATGCTGTCTCTGCCAGTGGAGCAGAGCTGGCTCAAGCAGCGCAATGTCTGTACGGGGGGAAGGGCTGAGGGTCGTGGGGGGTCTTTCTCCGGAGGCTTGTCCTTTGCAGAGTGGTCCTGGATGATCACACGAAGGACCCAACCGCAGCATTTCATGGCAGAGTGGGATGGCTGGGACAAGGTGCTCCTGACTCACAGCAAATCTGTGGCAGCATCGGGCACAGAGCCCTCTGCAACTGAAAGTTGACTGGTGGGCTGCTGGTAGCCCCTTGCAGAAAGAGGCGCCTGATAAATGCAAAATATTTCCCAGTTGATTGATGCGTTTCACAGCAGGTAGAAGCTCAGCTGGAAGGGAAACGTGGCAGGAGCAACCTCCTGGGTGGTTTTGTGTCGGTGAGGTAGTTTAGCATGCAACGCATCCATAAATGATGCGGCGCTCTAAATGCAAAGTGCCTCTGGTTTATGAATTTGCACGGCTAAACTGGGGGGGAGGGAGGGGGCCCAGATGGATGCTGAGGCCCAAGATGGCTGGTTCCTGTGCAAATACTTAGCAGGAAATAAAAAGCTTGCAGCAAGGAGCTTGTGATTATAAAATTTAAACAGACGGAGGAGCTCAACCTGTGTGTGAAAAGGAGGGGAGCTGAGTACTGAGGTACTGAGCAAACCAGTGCCTGGCCTCTTATAGAAGAAATCACTGGAGTTCCTTTTTTGCAAGGAGAAATCTTGTTTTTGATGAAATCCCCATACGTGGAGTTAACAAATCTCCATGAGGGATGTGCTACTGGCACAGCAGGACAACACATGTGTGTGATGGATGAAGTAGCGATGGTGGCTTTGCTGCCCACATCTCATTGCCTGCCCTGGGTGTAGGCACAGGCTCTACGTGCTGCATGTATCAGCGTTTCCATATGAACAAAATATACGTGCCACAGGCTCCATCCTACAGCCTGCCTTAGGCAAGGAGACCCCTGCCTGTGGCTCCTGGGGAGGGGGAGAAGTGCAGCCTCCTGTAGGGATGGGCTGATGGTTAGGGATGCAGCTGGGACCTGGCTGACCTGGTGTATCGCATCTTGCTTAATTTATACTTCTATTAAAGGTACCTTATTAAAGTCATGTTAGTGGTGGAAATAGTCCCCAAGTGCTGCAGGAGAGGTCTCCTGTGAATTAGGACAAACCTGCTCCCACCAGTGCGTTGGCTGCCGTGTCCTGTGCGAGCCCCTGCCATGGTTTGGGTGCTGGAACAAACATCATCTAGAGAGTCCTTGCTGCAAATAAAAAGCCATTTCCTTCGGTGCACTGAGACCGTAACCCTGGGGAGAAACGCCCTGTGGAGCAGAATGCTGTTCTCAGTATTCCTTTCTCCCACGTTAGTTTTGCACACTGGCGACGTTATAATTTAACAGATGCTTTTATGATGCTTCTGTGTCCACCTTGTGCCCACCCTGCAGAATCCAGCCCGTTAACGGGGTTATTTATTTCTCCAGCCAGCTACAGCGACCCTTTTTTATAAGCACCCTGGAGAACCCAGACCTGCAGCGCTCAGCACTGGTTTTTGTTGGGGTGCTCCGTGCTGCCAGCTGGGCGTTTCGACCTGTACATCGGAAAAAATTTCGACACTGGATCTTTATTAAACATTGTCATTTATTTTGATTACGGATAGCTCCTTTATTTCAAACAGAACAGTTTATTCACTGCAAAGTTTTCTTCATGCCTGTTGGAAAGATTTAGCATTTAAAAAAAAAAAAAAAAAAAGAAGGAAAAAGGCTTGGATACATGCAAATCATACTGAACATTGCCAAATGTATTAAAATGAGTAGCAGAGTTTCTTCTAAGTAATCTACTTGCGTACGGAGGAGAAACAACAACCCACAGCATGAAGCCCCTCTGGGAAAAGCTTCCCGGTGCGGTGATGTTGAATGAACAGAGCCAAAGAGATGACCAGAAAGTCTGACTCTGCACCCAGAAGCAGCAAAGCCAGAGGGTCACTGCTGCGAGCCAGGAAAACGATGCTGTAAAGCTGGTCGGGGATGGGCTTTGAACAGATAGAAAGGGGCTCCCTCTTAGCAAAGGGGCTCGTGTTTGGTCCTTTGAATGGAAGGGAGAGGGAAGTTTTTCACACTTCCCTGCCCTCCCCCAGGTTTAGGATCAAATGAAATTCTGTTTCAAAGCCAAAGTTCCCATTCCAGCACTGCTGCTCTGGGGTGAGCCATTTTCTGTCAAAAATAAAACAAAATCAAAACCGTGTCTCTTAGAAAAAAAAACAAAAACATTTTAGAAACAAAGCACTTCTGGTCCAGGGGGCGATGGGCACAGCCAAGTGACCCAACAGCCTTTCTCAGGCTTTAAACCTCCAGCCGGCTGTGTCCACCCGGCCCTCGGTGGCAGCGATACAGGGATGAACCCCAGGATTATTTTTTCTTTTATAAATCTTCACTATTGTGGTCTCTTATCAGCAACAGCAACAAACCTGAGCTGAGTCCCAGCTCCAGATTTTGTGGATTGTTCCCCCAAAGCGGATCAAATACCCTCAGCGTTGCTGGTGCAAGCTCCAGGTACCACATTAAAAGCTCTGGAGTTACGACAGCAGCACGGCTGGTGGGAAACTGGATTTTACATCTGAATAAATACTGGGCAGGCACAAGTGCCAGCCTGATTCCGGTAAGCCTGGAGGGCGAGCGCGGTGTCCAGGCACACAGTGGGCTGGGATTTAGCTCCGCATCAGGAAAGCAAAGCTCTCCTTTTGGGCTGGCTCACAATATGAAGAGAAAGACCCCTGGTTAGTGTGTGGTCAGGCTTTTGTTGTATCTCAGCAGCTGTGCTATTCACCAGCAACTGCCGAAGTCAGGACTTGGAAAGGATTTAAGGTTTATCTCGGCGGCAGCCCTCGTTGGGGTGACTGCTGTCTGTCCATCTGGCCAGATCCAGCGCTAAGGAAAGGGAGCCCTTCCTGGCAAAGTCCAGGCATCTTTCTTCTCCCCTTTTGTGCTCTTCTACGGGCCTCATACTACACCACCTCAGAGATGCGTTTTTTGAGAGGTTAAAAAGCATAGCACATCACTAGTGTTTAAAAATACCTGGCCAGCTTTTATAAAATACAAGTATTTAACACCATCACCTTTATGTGTTCTTTGAAAAGAAGAAAGTTGACATTCATCATACGGGAGGAAGGCAGCAGTCCAGACTCCCGAAGCATCCCACCGTGTGAACTGACCCTCCAGGACCTCCAACGCTGAGGTCTCGGTTTTAAGTCATCCTTGCTCAACGCACCCACCCAAGAGCCACGGAGCCGGACATCATGTCTGCGGTGTCGCAGCACCTTGCTCCGAGTTGGGGAGCTCCCCAGCCTCGACCGTTCTGTCCGTCTGCTGCAAGCCTGTGTTGTCCGTCTTGCCTGGTCCAGCTCGCAGGTCCTCCTGACTCTCGGCCAGGCCATCTTGACTCTCCAAGTCGCTTACCTGACCCTCGCCAAACTCCAAAATGGTTGGCAAGTTGCCTTGCTTTGGGCATCGTCTCTTTAGGCTGACCAAGAAGGGTTGTGGCAAGGAGAAAATGTCCACATTGTTGCCGAGGTCAATCCAGGTGACGCTGGGGAACTTCTTGGGGTCCTTCAGGGTTTCGGTGAGGTCCCGTAGGATGGCTTTGGTGAGCCGGTTGCCATTGAGGGAGAGGGTGGTGAGGTGGGGCAGCACGCAGAGCGCCGGCAGCAGCTGCAGCAGCATGTCATCTGTCAGCTCCGTGAAGCACAGCTCCACCGTGTCGATGTGCTCTGAGCTGTGCTGGAGGTAGGACGTGACGCGGTCCAAGTCTTTCAGCGTCAGCGGGATGCCCGACAAGTCCACTGTGTTGTCCTGAGGCTTCCCCATCAGGACAGCTTTCAAGCTGCGGGGGAAGAAAAGGAGAGGGACGTTAATGTAGGGGGACGTCTCTGCTTGGTGGCATCGCTTTGGGCTCTCTGGCTGTTCTTGGAGGAGGAAAGAACATGAGTTAGGTAGGATGTAACATGTAGTTAGGTAGGACTAGGGCTAACCATCTCTTCTGTAGAGGCCAGGAGTGTGTCTGTGCAGTTGGGAAAGGCAGAGAGACATCTCAAAGCTGTTTATTGTTAGAAGATGGCCAGAAACAAGGAGACCATAGTCAAAAAACATAATTCAGAAAGAGTGTAGAATTCTTTTCTACAGCCACTGGAACAAAGAGGCTATTCTGTTGTTTTTAAAGGTGCAAAAAAGGATGAGGAAGCCCTTGATCAGGTGGACAGGAGCTGCTGGTGCTGATGTAACTTCTCCCGCTGCTGATTATGAAGCTCTTTGAGCAGGAGGACACGCGTTGGTCCTCTTGGCTGTACAGGTGGGAAACTGAGACCCCAAGCAAGAACTACTTTAGCCCAAGACACCAAAGGTAGGGTATACACCTCCAGGGTAGGGTGATTTGATCTAGTATTTCCAGTGTGTTAGACTTACTATGTCTCTTCATTCTAGCTGCTGAGGAGGTGAGCACTACGGAGAAATCCTTAGATAAATAAATTAATTCTCACAATGGCCCTACAGAGACTCATTAGCATGAGCTAGACTGGAGTTTCACGGGTCAATTTATCTTCTAAAGCAAATCAAAGAACACATCTACAACGAGGACCTGTCAGCAGACTAGTGCTGCTGAGGACTTTTTGCTAATGAATTATTCTGTGTGAATTAGGAGGCGGAAGGAGCCTCCTGCATGCTAATTGCTCGTGGCAGCTTGGTGAGCGCACACGTCTGGTGGCACAGGCGTTAGCCTTGCGCCAAACCAGCCAGCTGCAGAAATGCTTTTGCCTTTCGTTACAGCCTGAGCCGGGGAGCGGTTCTGCTCAGCACATGTTGGGTTTTCTAGCTAAAAAAAACGCAAAGCAGCACTATCACCGCTTTTCTTAGCCGCCGAGCAATGCCCACGGCTGAGCAATGCCCACCACCTCCGCTGCACAGATGCTCAAGTGCGTCTGCTCTGCTGCTGACACACCTTGGTTGAAATTTCTCTTGCAAGAAGAGAAGTGTGGTAAGATGTTTCACGGCTGGTCCCACAGCATGTGTCCCACGCCGTGAGCTGTTTGTGATCTGGGTGCAGGCAGCTGGGAAGCGTTGGGCTCTTCCCCGAAGGAGTTACAGAAGGACCACACCTGGAGAGTTGTAAATTGTGCTGAGCTTTAGTTTGTAAATAATGCACTTGCTTTGGGTGTTCTAGCAAGAGAGCTGTGGTCTGAAGAGATGAAACCAAACTGGCCTGATGATGAGCCACACCTCACTAAGTGATTTTGCTGTGGGCTAAGTGGGCTGGGGCTTTACCGATAAACAGAAGCCCAAGCCTATAGTCACCCACAGCAGGCTCTGAACCTGTGATTTAGGCCCATTCAAAAGGCACACAAACCTGATTGGAAATCTTTTTTTTTTTTTTTTTTTTTTTAAAAACAAATCTTGGATCATCAAACGACTTATTACACGCATCAGCCAACAGTCGGGTTGGGAGGAAAGGCTAATGAGACCTGCTGCTACCGTTTATTATTATCTGCACGTTTCAGTTCCTGGTTTGCCCTGGGAAAGATTATTCACGCAGGCTGCTTAGCAAAAGGCTGGCCAGACAACTTCTATGATTTTAATCTTTGTTTTAATTTTGGTGCCTTGGTGCAATTAGCACTTTCCCATCTGGGCTCCTCTCAGCCGCAAGACGTGGTGAAGCCGGGATGCGTCTGCTACACCCCTCTACATCACCTTAAAACTACATGCGTTGCCAAACTTGCACTGCAAAGCGGAGAGGAGCGTGATGGATAATGCTACTGGTTACTGAATTTATTCCACGCTGTGCAAAGGGGCTGGAGGAAGAGTTAGAGCTTAGGCTTGGTCCTTCATCCCCTTCCCCTGCCATCGGCAGCAAGCCTGGCTCTGCAAGAGGGCTCACTCTGGTAGCCCAGGCTGCTCAGTCTAAGCCACGGCAATTACTAACACGGTCTTTGTTTTTCATACAGGTGGCAGCTGTAGGCAAAGAGCTACCCAGCCTAAAACCAGCCACAGAAAAGTTATGTCAGTGAAATGATGCAAATCCCCTTTGCCTTCGGTAAGATCCTGAGCTGCTCTTCCACAGGAATGTGTTTTAAATCAAAATTTGCCAGTGTGAATCTGAGCGTCATTGAGCCCTCACTTTAACAGTGTTAGGTTAGTCTTAAAGCTTATTTAACAGAAGAAAATAGCTCAAAATTTCTAGAAGCAATCAGCTCTGGAAGCTCTGGTAGAAATAATTTACCTAGGTGGGGGATCAGTCCTCGAGCACACCACGGTAGCAGGGGAACAAGAGGGATTTTAAAAAAAGGTACAAAACTCCTGATGTTTTCCCTTGTTTAATATAAGAGGGGTTGGTTGGTTGGTTGTTTTGGGTTTGTTTTTAATGGCAAGACAGATCATACAGTGCAAAGACTATTATTAAACGATCGGTGCCAAGCTCCAGTGGGCAGGTGAATAATATCCTGGTGCTTAACACATCTGGACTCTCACTAAACTCTCCTGTGCCTTGGGGACCCGCTTCCCTGCTGCGGTGGCACTTCATGGTTTGCTGGGTGAGCTGGAACCTCACACACCCCCCTCCGCAGCAATTTAGCAAGATCTATACTTATCCCTTCACAAGGATACAGGTTAGTATGTGGGCAGAAAGACAGCTGTTAATGTGACGTGGTTCTCTCTACTGGTAATTTTTTTAGCAACACTGGGAAAGAAACCAATGAAATAGTATATTTATTATTAAAAAAATAAAATAAAATTGATGTTTGTATGTTGGCAGCTACTTCTCCCCCACATGTACCACCGCATCATGTTTTGGAAGCAGCCCCGGCGAGCAAGATGTAGCGAGGCTGGGGTCAGGGCGATGCTTCAGGAACAGGCTCTTCCCACCTAAACTGAAAAAAACCAAACCCCAAACCTAAATTACTCTTGTTTTGCTGTCTGGGAGTACTAAAGCTGGTTACTCAATACCAAATAAAGCGCATAGTATCCCTGCAAATAAGTGATAACCATTTAAAAGCATGGCGAAATAAAACATTTGGGTCTTGAGCTTTGTTTTATCCAGCACGGCTGATAAGCCTGCACAGAGCGATGCTGCCTGCCTGCCTTCGTGTAACTTATTGTGGGACTTCTCGTGTGGCTTTAATTTAGCAAAACCAAGATAATAACAAAGGGAGAATGGGGATAACTTCAGGGCAGCTCTTTTTTTTTTTTGTTTTGTTTTGAGCTGCTTTCAATATTGCTTCACATTTGTTTTTTCCCTTGGAGCATGCACACACTTTGTGCCAGCAACCAAAAGAGAATTCCTCCCTAGGGCTCTATCCTTTTCCCCTTGCGAGGGATTTAGCTGATACCTACTGAAACGGATTGATTATCCTGTACAAATAGCCTTTTTCACCCTGACGATCTGCAGTCTGTATCAAAGGCAGAGGAAATCTCCTGAATCACTGGGCCCTGGGCCTGTGCTGGGGGATGGCTCTGCCGTTCTGCAGCAGCCTACGCTCAATCTGTCCCTTGGGAAACAAACAAACAAATCCCAAACAGGATTTAATAAAAATAGTTCTGTGGATATTCTGAACCATCTCATGGAAATGAGGAGGATATTATGTTAACAAACAGCTGTAAAAACTTTTATCCCTGCCATAAAGTTTGCCACAGTATGGCCCCAAATCGCTATAGGAAGATCTTACCATTAAACAAATCCCTACGAGCTGTAGTGGTGGATCAGTTACACCCACTTGGTTTCATCCTCACATTTTATGAGGCTATTCCATAGGGGAAGACACGGATTTTTCTCCCAGCTGGAAAAAGTATATGGGGTTTTGACCAATGTAATGATAGGATTGGATATACAACCATGCACTAAATAATGCTTTGGCAGGATGCTGATCTACGTACACTCATGCTGAACCGAAAGCTACTTTGCGTGTAGCATTGAATCAGATCAGAAAATGTTCCCATGAACAAGAATATTGATGTTTAGATCAAAGAGAATGAAAAGAAAGGGATTTTCTCTTGGTTTAAATTCATGACATTTCTCTAAAGCACCGCACAAATCGGGACATGAGACGCCGACGTGTCACATAAGAAAGTATAATCGGGCTATTGAGCCCCTCCTTCCTTGGAGGACAAAGGAATAGCTCAAGGAAAATGAAGAGGAGGCAGTCCCATAGAGTGAAGAATTACAGTACGACATTTCTATGATATCGCTGGTGAGAAAACTATTTACGAAAATAGCAGCAAAAAATTATTGAACAAAATGAGTCATCAGGAAAAAAGTACAGTCTTGAGATAAAAGACTTGTCCTGAAATACGGGTGGTATCAAAGATAAGTATTAAATACCTTTTTCAAAGTCCCTACCCCTACTTCAAATGATGACAGTCAAACACTGGAATATTTTGGAAATGGAGGGAAGGAATACAAATAAATGTGTGTATTCTGTTAGTAATAATGTTGACAAAAGTGTTATGCTTCCCCAGCCTCAAAGGAGGAACAGAGCCAAGAAAAGATAATTATTTAGCTTTAATGAGGAATGTGACTGAGGTGTATATAATTATATATCAAATGTATATATAATAATGATGAAAAAACCAGGGAAGATGAGAATAGACTGCTCTTTCTTCGTCTTTCTTAATGCATGAACCAAGGGACACCCACTGATGCTGAAAGACTAAACTCTCAGCGGATAAAAGGAAGGAGTGTGTACACAGAGCTCAAATTAACCTCCTGGCTCCAGCCATGGGATGTCACCGAGATCAAGGGCTTTGTGGGAGGTCCAAAGCGGACATGGCTGATAACATCAAAAGTCATGTCAGGATTTAAAAAAAAAAAAAAGGAGGAAAAAAATATAATTGGCTGTGTTTATGTCCTGGAGCATAATTGTAGAACTCCTGTAATTCACCAAAACAGGGCACTTTCGCTTCATCGCCAGGAGCCTGGATGAGGGCTGGTGGTTCAGTCCCCTGTGAACAGCCTGTTGCTGAACAGCCACGGCCGTGGGACCCCGAGAGGCAGTGCCTGGTCCAAAGGCTGTGTCAGGAGGCTGGGGGGATACGAAAATACACACGCAAGTGCCTATATGTGTGTTTTGCAGCTGCTCTTTATTTAAACTAGGGAGAGGCATTACAGTCCCAGAGCAAAAATGCTTCTACTTATGCCAGCGGCAAGAAAAGGACTGTGTTTCCCAAGTAAAATCCTTTTAACAGGTTCGTGGCGCTGCCTTATTGAATGCTTTTTATTTATTTTTTTCTTTCATTTAGGAAAAAACCCAACCCAACCCATCAAAACATGAAAGACGGAATCCCAAAATAATATAGGCAGAGCCCAGCTCAGAACTGGAGTTGCCAAATTCTCCAGAATTCGGAGACACTCAATTCCTGCATTGGCCCGTGCTTACCTTTTACTTCATTCTGAAGCTTTATTCGTCAACCCTATAGCACGTGTGTGTGCTGCTGTGAATAGTCATTAGCTGGTTTAGGGGATTATTAACAGCGTAGTTTAAGGTCTCTGTTTTTCACTGCCTTTACGAACGAATAGCTTGGAAACATTTCACTCTTCTTAAGAGAGATTCAGGGTAAAGAGGATTTTTAAATATATAAATACAAAAATATATAACTTTAAAGCCCCTTTAGAGCTTACCAATAAACACATAAGAAATTCCTCAATCTTTACTGTTAAGAGGGAAAGTACCACTGTGGATTAGTTATTTCTTCTTGTTCCAAGAACCTTCCCAGTTTTGCGAAGGTTTGCAGTTTTCACGTCATAAAGTCCAGCCATCCCCGTTGTTAACTTCCTTCCCCTGCTATCAAAAATCCCAGCCCGCTCCTCCAGCGAGAGCCGTCTGATTTGGGGGGAGGTAGAAAGCTCAGCCTGGAGCTCATCATCTGGGGGCTTTGCTCCTAATTTTGGCCCTGATGTGCGACATCAAAATTAACTTCATTATGGCCATTTGAGCAACCTGGTCTAGTGGGAGGTGACCCTGCCCATGGTGGGTGGGTGGATCTAGATGATCTTTACGGTCCCTTCCAACCTAAACCATTCTGTGATTCTGTGAGTTATAAAATAATTGTGGCTGCTGGGAATGCTTTGTTGGAATCCCATCACCTAACACCCCTAAACAGGATCTCCTATTGCCATTGCAAGACCAAACTCTGGGCTATTTCTCAGATCCAGCACGGCATTTTTTAAATGTCTTGTTAAGAGCATACCTGGAGGGAATGCTAAATTTTCCCTCTGCATTCTCCTTTTGCAGCAGGATCCCCAGCGCTGCATGCTGCCAGTCGCTGCCTGTGTGATGCTTGCAGCAATTCCTCCTCTGCGTGCCCAAGTGCACGGGCTGCTCCAGGAATAGCTCTTTGTTTACACGTCTTTCCTTTCCAAAGCCCACTGAATTTTCTTTGGCTCCTCACCAAGCTACACAGGCCTGTTCTTCCCCTGTTCCAGGCACAAGGTTTGGTAAGTGCATGGGATATTTGATGGGAAGAGCAATTTCTGTGCACCCAAGAGCATCCCCTGTGCCAGGAGACCTGACATGGGTCTTGCAGCTTTGGCCACGGCATGGTAGTGGAAGGACTACTGGGATCTCTAGAGGTCCCTTCCAACTCTGACAATTCCATGATTCCGTGATCAGAAAGATCTTGATCAATAAATCCTTCCCATCATGGTGAGATAAAGTCAAGCACCTTTGATTTATATTTCTTTACCAAATCACTCCATGCCTGTGTAATGTCTCCACAGACATATTAAATTCAAAAAGCTTGTGACACAACAGGAAAAAGTCATTTTATCCCTGGATGAGTGCTGACCCTTTCCACCAGCCTCAGCTCCTTCATCCCAACCCATCTGATAAAGAGCCATCCACTAGAGAGCAGTGTCACCCAGCCCTTGGTGCCTAAACGCCAGCACATCACCCCAAACCCAGGTCAGGAGGGACACAGCCCACGAACTGCGCTTTGCGGCTGTGTTCCCACCTTCCAGGGGATGAGATGCTGTCTCACCCCCGGTGTGGTGAAGGGATGAGATGTCACCATGCCATCGGATGTCCTGCTCACAGCACAGTCCTTGGCTCTTCTGCTGGGTATGTCACACGGGCTGAGTTATCTGAGAGCTGATGGTGGCTTTGGACAGCTGTGCTCAGACTTTGAAGATCCAGATACAGCTCTAAATGCACCTGAGCATCCTAATATTCAAAGTAATGTGTGTATGGAGGAAGGAATCTAGTATTTTGGGTGCAGCATCTCTTTGGGGACAAACAAAATGCAGAAGAAGAGAACAGAAGAAACAGAGGAGAGTCTCTGTTTGGGGCTGGGTGGATTAACTTATTTTAACATCTCCCAAAATACCTCTAATTCCACCCTAGAGCATCTTTCTGAGGAAGGGAAATAACAGACATAAATTTTCTTTGCATTAAGCGTTTTGGCAATGCGATATTTAGTCCCTTTCTAAAGTTGATGTGCCTCCGTCTTCTGCTAGCACAGAGGAGATGGGAATCCAAGGGGAAGGAAGGTCAGGCAGCTTGGCCAAAACTGGAGGCAGGGACTGGCTTCTGCCCTGTCTTTCATGGGCACACGGGCTGCGGAAGTGTGAAGTCTGCTTTGATTTTGGAAGCTGAGAAGAAAAATACCAGCATACAAAAAGGAACCAGACACATTGAACAAGTTATGGAAATGAATGTAAAAGGTGAAAAGAAATGTGCAGTGGTTTTGTTTTCCAGTCCAAACCACATAAATTCGACCCACTAACACTGGCCAAGTGGAAATCACGGATCCATTACCCATGAACTCAAGGAAAGTCCATTTGGGTCCAGGCTGCTGGAGAAGCAGCTGCATTTGGTGGATATTCGGTGACTTATAGCCACTGATGGGGCCCTGCGATGTCAACCCCTAGGGAAGGTCCAGTGGTTAAGGTTAAACCAAACAAAAAATCTGGGATGGACCAAAAGAGCACCTATTCCTTCCCACGGCCAAGCTCCATCAGCAAACTGTTCTTCCCTTGCAGCTTTCAACAGTCTACAGCTGTGAGATTACTGCTGTGTCATAATTTCAAGGCATCTCTGTGGTATTTACTAAAAGGACCCAATTAAACCTTTAAAAGCAACAAGCTTCTTGGAAAATGAAGTACTGTTTATCTGAAGAAGCAACTTGACAAATATCTCCAGCAGGGATAATTAAGCAGAAGAACTGCTTTCATTTGCATGCCGCACAGCCAGCTCCTTGTCATGGACCGTGGATTCAAGTATCTAGTGAAGTGACAGTCTTCTGCTGCGTATGAGAACCACCACGTATGTGTTACGAGAACAGGGATTTTTCTCAACTTGTTTTTAATTTCCTGCTAAACAAAATGCTAAAAATAAGCATTTGGGGTCCATCAAAATGCTTTGCTAGAATTATAACTCTATTTAACTTATTGCAAAAAAATGTAAATATCCTGCTGTTGGAGTACTCTATTTTTCTATCCCCATCCTCCCCAGAATGAAATGTATTTATATACTCCTTCCTATGATATATTTTGCTCTCAAGAAACCTGAATTTTCCTATAGAGAAACTGTGCTGGAATATTTCCAACAAACTCTACTCCCGCGTAATAAGAAACTGCAGCTCTTGCCCCATTAATTACATGCATTTGCAGAAAAGGCAATTTGTGCAAGTGCCAACAGAAAAACAATCAAGAATTTAAAAGACAACAACATGTTGGGCTTGTTGCTTCTGTAAATGACCTCCTGGAAGAGAACTGGACCAGAATAAGAAATTGTGCAAGTTTGCATTAAAACAAACAATAGTTCGCAATAAAATAAAACCCATTTTCTTTAAATTCTAACACAGGGGGGGAAAAGGCCAAAAAGACTCTTGGAAAGGGACTTTTATGATTGAGTATATTAAAAATGCCCAAGTAACTATTTTATTTACTTGAGTAACTCCCCACTGGACAGAAAGGAAGCTGATGTGCTCTGGTTTGACTGGGAAAAGGACCTCTGAATTGGGTTGTAGTCCTCAGCGTCCAAAGGAAAGAGGCCATAGGAAGAGAAATCACTAGTAAATTGCTCATAAAAACCTATGATTTACTGCCAATATGTTCAAAACAGTTCCAAACCGGTGAGCTGAAAGGAAGAGGAGGAAAAAGGAAAGGGCTGGGGAGGCTGAGAGATGGGAGGCAAGAGGAAGGGGCTGCGATGGTGAGGGATGGGAGACCCATGGGGATGGATGGAGCATGGGAAGGGGCTCCAGCCCAATCTGCAAAACTGGGATGGCTGGTTGCTTGAAAAACCTTCATTTCAGCCTCTCCCTTTGGTTTCATTACCACTTTGTCTTGTCATTGCAAGGAATGACCCAGCAAGGAGGCTGGATGGGACCCCCAAGGTGGCGTGGGAGAGCATGGCTGCTCCCTCTCTGTCTTTTAGAGAAAAAGAAATTTGTTTTGACACGTCTTGTCTATTCCCAGATGAAAGGGGCTGTGGTTAATTATCTCCGTCCCTTTCTCTTCATCAGGAGGCAACTGGGGCCGGGGGAGCTTTGGGGTGGGGGAAACACACAGAGTCAGGCAGGGCGGTGTGAGAGGCATCGGCTCCGGTTTACTTGTGCCCAGCAAAATCCTGCCACAGCCCCCCAGCCTGCCCCTGCTGCCATCAAACAACAGCAACAAAAAAAGCCCAGGAAATTGTGTAGAGAATGGCATGTATCAAACCAAACAGGCTCTCACTGAAGGTTTGAGGTTCACACTTTCTAAAAGCTGTTTGTGTTTCCTGTTCCTTGAAATAAGTTAAATTCCATTAATACAAAGGGGAAAAAATCAGCATTTTTGTTTGGGGGAGGGTGAGGGGAAAGAAGCTCCAACTCTGATCCTCCAGCCCAGTGTTCTCATCAGAAACCAGCCCAAAGAATTAAAAAAAAAACCCTCTCCCAACTGCTCTTCCTGCAATTAGGGAGTGATCAGCTGCCAAAGTGTGTGCCTGGGGCTTCGCTTTCCCTAAACTGTTTATTTTATTGGAGCACAGATCACATTTGGAAGAGTTTAGGCAGGCAGAGGTCCCCTATTGCCTGTGCTGCTCTGATGAGAGCCAGAGCACGAGATGCAGCCGCCAGCCCGGCTCCCAGGGTCCCTGCTTGTCCCTCGTGCTGTTTGGGAAGAGGTTTTCTCCAGGGCCAGGAGCTGCCATCACCCCCCGCCCCGTTTTCCCCTTGCCCCCCCCAATCCTTGGCACATCTTCCATTTCAAGCCAAAGCCCTGCCCTTCCCACCATCATCCCAACATCTCCAGTGTCCAAAGAGAGGGTTTGAATCATGGCACGGGTCCTGACGCTCTCTTAGGTGGATCAAAGGGAAACCACCTGCTTCTGCTTCAGCCTGACCACGGACACGTTTCAGACAGCTGGTTTTTGGGGGGATGTGCCCTCCAGCCAGGGCAGAGGACAGACAAGGCTGCAGCCATCCCACAGCTATGGGGCTGGTGTCATCTGAGCCCAGCTGAAGGCCTTTCACCTGTTGTTTGGCCTCGCTATCAGTTTTTAATTGTAATTTGCATATCTATCAATCAAAAAAATTCCTGTTCTGGGTGGCTTTCAATAAACGGGTGTTACGTTGGCCAAGAAAGCCCTGGTACTGTCACCGTCCCGCTTCCCTGCGATCCTCACGGAGGGATGGGACCCTGGGGATTAGGCAGCGTTAAGCTAATGAGACTTGACCAGTGCGTGACTGCTTCCCCGAGCCCTCCCTGCACCGGGAGGTTCAATCTGCTTCACATTAACCTGAACAGAAAATGGGTCCTACTCAGCCCAGCAGAACAGAGCAGCCATTGTAACCTCAGCTTTCATCAGCTGAGGAATAACAGGATACAACCCGATCCACTACTAATTCCCCGCTCGTGTCTTCAAAAGAAAAAGGGATGTTTTTTTGTAGCTTTTTCATATTCTGTTCCAATGAGAAGGTTTAGTAGTACCCCTGTCCTCCTCTCTTTGTAAGTACAGCAGAAAGTTGCTCACTGGAGCAGGGGGTTGAACCATAGGTTCCTTTTCCTGCTGGGCATGGTTTCTCCTGCATCTTTGCTACCTGCTCATAAAGTTATTTCATTTTATCCGACCCTTTCCATGAGCCCAGGGTCAGCAGAAAGCAGCCACTACCATTTCTGGGGCTGCAAAGCCAAACAAAAACGGGCAACAACGAGTGTCTTTAACCGCCTGAAGAACACCCACTCTTCCTCCAGCGCTTCATTGCTTTTGGCAGATTATTTCCCCGCTAATGCCGGGGATCTCAGCATTCATCTTCCCTAAAAAGATGAAAACCGAGCTAATATCGGAAGTGAAGCTGGGCATAACAGAAAAGTCATTTTCTATGCTGCTCTTCACAGCCAACCATCAGTGCTGCCCAGTTCCCCCAGTCCCTATGGCACTGCAAATTCTTCCAGAAAAGCAGGAAAACCACAAAAACCTTCCCTGAATTGTCCCTGACTGGCTGTGTAACCTACTCGCTTTTCTGATAAAAGACAGGCCCTGTTATCAGCTGTATCAGTAACTCTACAAACCAATCACCCTCTCCCATTCAGCTTTCTGAATGCAAACAATTTTGCCCTTTTTTCTCTTTTCCGTACCCACCAGTGATGAGGTTCTGTGCTGCTGTGCTCCGAGCTGGCTGTTGGAGGGGAATCAACGATGCTGGAGAGATCAGCACAACAACAGATCTTCCCAAGGTAAGTAATTTGTCCACATTACATGAACACACACATATATTTTTTTTTCCAAGTCTTCAACTCATCATCTTCAGGATGATGAGCTACGTTTTAGCACTCAGTGGCCAGCATGACCCAAGAGCTGATTAAAGCAGGGAGCGCAGCAGAGGCCTCACTCCAGATGGGCACTTCTCTTAGCCAAGATGCTGCCAAGGAACAGGGCAAGGTGAGAAGTGACCTTCACGAGAGAGTGAGCACACGAGGAGGGAGTGCATGAGGATGGCTTCCTCCCAAAAAACTACTCCAGCTCCCCAGTCCGGTGTTAACCCTGGGCAAGGGGAGGGTGAAACACCTGGAGAAACATATTGCCACCCTGGGCTACAAGCTGCTTGACAAAAGAAATCAGTCTTGGGGATGAATGTCCCATTCCTTAGGGACTGGGATGTGTCAAAACACAGGCTGCCATGCGTTGGCAAGATATGCTGAAGCCAAAGCTGAGAACTAAACGTGGGCAGGGTCTACACCCCTTTTCTTGGAGGTGCCAAACAGCCTCTTTTGAGATGCAAAAGATCCTTCTGAAATGCTTGGTCCGTGGCTGAGGGGAGCTTTTTTCTCCACCCCATCGCCCATGAGCCAAGGGACTACACCACATCTAGTCATAGAATAATCTGGGTTGGAAGGGGACCTTTAAAGGTCATCTAGTCCAACTCCCCCACGATAAGCAGGGACATCTTCAACTAAATCAGATTGCTCAGAGCCCCATCCAACCTGACCTTGAATGTTTCCAGGGATGGGGCATCTACCACCTCATCTACAGCCAGAAAAGGTCCAGCCGTGCCGGCTGCCGGCGTGCTCACACTCCTCATCGCAGCCCTGCTGTGGCCTGCACCCAGCTGCTCACATCTCCTCATGCCCACCTCACAGCCTTCCCTGGTCTAACCCTCCCCACCTGGGCTCTCCCACTCCTGCCAGCCTCACAGCAATGCATGAGAGAAGAAGAAACCACCCAGATCCAGCCCAAATACGCCTTGGTGCCCCTTCAAAATGATGCCCAGATGCCACCATCCAAAACCTTCATGCTGAAAACCTCAGTCCAGCCCTCCGCCTCCCCACAGCAGCAAGGAGCAGCAGCGCTTCCGGGGCTCTTATCACCGTACTCCTTTGCACCACTATTTTAAAGCATTATTTTCATTCAGAGAGAGCAGCAGCGGGTGCGAGAGGTGGGAACTCACCCTAACAGCAAGTCAGAGCCCCAGGTCAAAGTGATGGATGAGCTCACTGAACACCTTCATTTAACCGCCGCTAACGATGCACGATGTGAAAGGGCTTGAAAAAAAAAATATTTAAAAAGCCTCTATCAAAGCTTCATCATAAAGCTTGGTTCTCTTAATTGGGAAATATAGCTGGGGGTGACAGCTTTGCTGGGGCTGGCTGGTAATTAGATGGGCATCACTGCTTGGGGGAGCAATGTCTTTCTTGCGAGGTGGCAGGAGACCAGCCCGGTGGGAGCAGCCGCTGGGCCCCCGGCGAGGGAGAGAATTGCCCCTCACCGGCTAAAAAGGGACTAAGGCAGTGGCTGTTTTAGACAAGACAAATAGTCACGGGGTGTTTGGAGGCCTTCCAAGGCGGGGAGGAAGCGTGCGTGTGTGTGGATTCATTATTTCACCAGCTGATTCCCTCATTTAATAACAATTTCTACTCGTTGATTCCCCGCTCCGCAGCCCAAGTTGTGAGGATAGATTTAAATAATCGCTGCCATGTGTCAAAAGCAAACCTAATTTCCACTCCCCCCAGAAGCAGAGGAAGTGGAGGAGTAATTATTAAAAAAAAATAAATTAAAAAAATCACACTTTTCACAGTCAAAGGCCTTTTTAATTAGGCACAGGACTAGAAAACCTATTCACGGGACCACAAACACCTAACTGCAAGGAGGCAGGATGGATGTTCCCTCCAAGGGGAGAAAACTACTGGGTTATTCCGAGAGGAGAGGGAGAGGGAGAGGGAGAGGGAGAGGGAGAGGGAGAGGGAGAGGGAGAGGGAGAGGGAGAGGGAGAGGGAGAGGGAGAGGGAGAGGAGAGGGAGAGGAGAGGGAGAGGAGAGGAGAGGAGAGGAGAGGAGAGGAGAGGAGAGGAGAGGAGAGGAGAGGAGAGGAGAGGAGAGGAGAGGAGAGGAGAGGAGAGGAGAGGAGAGGAGAGGAGAGGAGAGGAGAGGAGAGGAGAGGAGAGGAGAGGAGGAGGAGAGGAGGTTTGAAATCACAGGTAGTACCTGTGAGTACCTGAAGTTTTTAAGGCTGCAGCAAGAGTGTGAGCAAGCTCAGGAAAGCACGGAGGCAGGAAGGGATGTCCTGTTGCTCTAAGTCTCCTCACCCCAGCTTCTATGCCAGACTTTTTTTTCTATTTTAGGATAATTTTGAGTACTTCTGGCTGTCGCTTCATTTGCTCAATGAGGGAACAGCAAAGGCAATTCAAGCATTTGTCAGGGTCAATATCCACCAGTGGGGAAAAAAAAAAATAAAAGCGGGGGGGACTCCACAGTTTGCTTTAATTGTTTTAAATTCTGGAGCGACCCAGATGACTTGTGGAGGGCAACGAACAGGGTAAAGGCTTATTTTACAGAGTGAGTCAATGGAAAACCTTAAGCCCCTTCCAACGCGACAGCTTGCCCTGGAGCACTTACCCGGGTGGCATTTCAATACGCATGCATTATTTACAGTTTAGCTCCCACAGCTTAAAAAGTAGGTCTTCGCTAACGCCAGCTCCTTCTGATGGAGCAAGGTGCGCCGGGGCCGGCACACGGGAAGGGGCCGCAGCCTCCCCGTGATTTCACAGCTGTAAGGGGTAACCTCTCCACCAGCAAAACCAGAGCCATGAGATGCCATCCATCCCAGCTCGCCGGCAACGACCCTTCAGCTACACAGAGGAGGGGACAGACCAACCATGCCGGGACGCGCTGATGCTGGATGATGTGGGTGAAGCCAGGGAAGCAGCCGATTACGCACCGAAAGGTTTGGTAGGTTGGATGTGTCACAGGAAGAGACCAGAACCAACACAGGACAGAAACCTGGATCGTAACTCGGAAGCCTTATTTGCAACGTGTCTCATTTGAATCTGCTGAACAGTCGCAGCGATAATAACCACACGTTTGCATTTCCTGTGCTCTGTAACGCTGTAAATGAGAGACCCTTAAAGCAACCAAAACCAGGAGATACCAACCCAAGGACATTGAGCCCCACTGCAGGGCATGACTCTGACCATCCCCAGTGATGCTTTACAACGGGTGTGGGACACGTAAACCTGCATCCCAGCCAAAATCAAAGTTAAAGCATGTTATTAAGGGCATTGTCCGCATGCCTCTTAAACACTGACAAGCTTGGGGCATCAACCACCTCTCTAGGAAGCCTCTTCCAAGGATTTGAATGTGCTGGTCTGGTGTGCAAAGGGGCACAGCATCCCTCGCTCACGCACACAGGTACGGGTGGCTGTGCCTTCTCCCATCAAACCCCTCCTGGGCAGTGAGGTCGCAGCACGGTGCTCTCTGGAGCCCTGCCAGCCCATTTGTAACCCACCGGCCTGCAATAAACAGCCTGATGGATCATCTGATTTCAGCCAGATGATTTCAACTCGCTGAGCATCTGGGAAATTTAACCAGGACTTTGATCTCTGTTGCACAAACCGGGCCCCACGGCGAGCAGCCCTTGGCTGGGAAAGCTTCGGGCAGTGCCCAGCCACCCTCCCACCTTCCAGATGCTGCTGCAGTATTCAGCAAAAGTAACTCATTGCCATCCCAAACTTGCCAATCTGGTGGCCAGATAACTCTCAGGGGAAATGAAGAACAAAAGGGGCCATTTCACCACCTGCTTACCTTCCCTGTTTGTCATGTTTCGGGGTGTGCAAAATGTCCATATTTCCCAGCAAACGGGGAGCTCTGGGGAGCAGACCTGACACCTCTCACTCCGACAGGCACAGGAGAAATCAAATTTCCCCTAAATATCAGCAACAAGCAAACAGGATGGCAGCTTCTTCAACAGCCACGAACAGCGCATTGCAGAATTCTTTCTTAATCCCTGCCCTGATAAATATTTGCTCCCCCGGATTTACAGTGCTTCACCTTTCCCCCCACAACAGGCATTTAATTTTGCTTGCCATTTAGTCTTATTTTCATCACACCAAAGGTCATTCCAGTGTCTCTGACTCTTTAAATTCAACAAACAAAACATCGCAGCACTTTCCTCTCAGCTTCCCCTTGGGAAAGACAGGTCACCCTGTCATCTGGTGCAGATTGACATGCTCCGACACGTCAAGGGACTCTGTGAGGGGGACACTCCGGGCATTGGAGAGCTTCTCCTCTCTGCAAGGCATCTCGATGGCTTTTTCTCCCAGGCCAGACCCTGTCTCAGGTCAGACTCTGCACAGATTTCCTCTGAGAACTGCACTTTTAACTGTGGAGGGCTCTCCAAAGCACACGAGGAGGCAGAAATCAGTCTGCCCCACTGGAGATTGATGAAGGGGGCAGAAAAATCCCAGCCCTGATGGGAGGGCAGGCTCAGGACCAAGCACTGGTCATATTTGGGCTCTCCCTTGAAAGGGAGAAGGGTTCCCGACCCCTGCAGAGGAAGCGATGCAAGCCCAAGCCAAGAAATGATCAGTTCAGCATCGTCACCGCGTTAAGCTGCTCTGACGTGTTCCCACTTTGTTCCCTGTGATTTTTTTCTATCAAGACAGAGGGGCAGGGAGGCATTTGGTGAATTACAGCCTGGAGAGAGCCCCAGCAGTTCTACGTGAACGGCGGGATGCTGCAGACCCTGGAAAAATCTCACCTCCGCTCTTGAGAGATATTACTTGTTTAGCTTAAATAAGTGAGTTTTAATTAGAATAAATTACTTAGGCTTACAATATGGTATGATTTATGCTGGTTGCCCGGCTTTACTTGGCATGAGTAGCTAGATTTGCTGAAGCCTTTAGGCCACAATAGAGTTAATTTGCTTAGTAATTTTCCAAGCATCTGGTACAGTGCTGTGTTTAGTCTTTTAATATGAGGAGATTGTTGACAACACACTGATGTTTTGGTAGTGTTTTCCGCTAAGTCTGGGACTTTTCAGCTCCCCATGTCCTGCCAGCGAGTGCAGGTGCACAAGAAGCATAAACCAGAAGATATGAGGTGACAACCGTCAGCAGAGACGGCAAATCAACAAGATAAGAGCAGTCAATGGCCAGCCTGAACGCAGAGAGAGAATGCAAGAAGGTGTCAGAAGACTGCAGACCAAAAAATCACAGTTGGACTAAAAGACACATGAGAGTGCATGTATAGATTGCAGCAGTATAATTGCCCAGGGATTTCTTTGTTCAACATCCCTCTCTAGAGGCATCCAGCCCGGGCTGACCCTGCTGCTGCACCTTTCAATTAAATTATTTATTTTTATAAAAACTGAGGCTTGAGACTCTGCTGAGGGAAACCTGGCGTTGAGCCTGAAGAAGGAGAGAGCACGTCTGAGAGTGAGTGTGTGTGGAGAGTGGGAAGGGACACCAGGGGGTCACCCGCTGTGAAGGGACCCTGGTCTGGGCAGTGACAGACTTGGCTGGTGAGTGTGCAACTCCGGGGATGGGGTGGGAATACTCAGGCAGCGGCTTCTCCTCTAACATCAACATCAATGCAAAAGAAGAACAATTCTGGGTCACATCAAGGTCTACGAAGTCCAGGTCCTGTTTCTAGATGTTAGTTAATGCTTAGGTAAAGGATCTAGGGCAAACCCTCCCAGCTTCCCATGCTTTGGAGACTTCTTGAGCCAGAGGTTGAGCCTAAACTATGGTGTCTAATGGCCACCGATGAAGCTGTCCTTAATTGCTTTCTGAATGCTGTGTGCTTTTGGGCCCTTCAACATCATTTGACAGGGAGGAGTGCGTGAAATAGCAGTTCCTTCTGTTTTTTTCCAGGCTGCTACTGGCTGATGCTGAAGCTTTGCAGTAACAATGGCACAATCATTCGGCTGCTTAGCCGGGGAAGCCGGGAGCCGGCTCAGAGCATCCTCCCTGCAGCGTCAGGTTCACCCCTCCCTGTCTGCCGCACACACGCTGATTCAGGGATAAAGTGCACACCAGGGACAACATAACGCCCTGGTATTTATACCCCACTAGCCTTAAAAGAGCATTATTTAAAGCAAAAGCTGCTTAGTGCTGTACATTATTGACTTTCAAATGACTTAGCTTTTTTTTTTTTAAATATTCCTCTCTCACTTAGCAGACATATATCTTTCTCCAACTGGATGAAATCCTTCCCCTCTTCCCACCCGGCTTAGCCTGCGCTGTTGACCTGCGGTGGATGGTTGTTGGCAGGGAGGGGATGAATAGGCCAGCATCGCACGTCATTCCCACAAGAAGGACCAAACGTTTCACTAAGGTTTTCGCCTGGTCACAAACTGCCCGACCCGCCAGATGGGATGTCTTCACGTTAAACAGCATTTTTTTGAGAAGACATTCATCAGATTTTCTACATAGCAAGGGGGGATGCTGCGATGCACGCCTGGCTGTAGATGGCTGCATCTCAGCGGGGTGTCCTCAGAGGGTTGTGATTTCCCAGGGATAAGCCGGCTCCCAACAGCCAGGCTGGCGCCGGTGGGGACGGGGCAGCTGCCCAGTGCCAAGCACCAGCATCTTCCTCTTTTTTGGGGGGAAGTAGCTTTGCTGTATTTAACCCCAGGCTTAACCTCCCCACCCCTCTCGCTCACGCTTGGGGTGCCAGCATGGAGCAAATAATTCTGGCCAGCTACCTCAGTGAATGCAAAGAACCAGCCCCAAAAGCTTGCTCTGGACCAGCTATCTTGGAAAACGGACTCTCCACAAATAACGAAGTCCCTGACCAGGCAGTTTTGAAGCCACAGAGACCAGCAGAGAGCAGAAATACAGAGGGCACTGTGCTTCCTGTCATGTGTGTGCCAAAGGGAATAAATTCAAGAGGCAGGAGCCCAGAAGCAGCATCATGCAGAGAAGCACCAAGAACAGAACAACTGACAGGTCAAATCATGGTTGTTTCAATCCCAGCTATAAAAAACTTATAAAGTCATCTATTGAGGAACTTTAAAAAGTCCAAAGAGTCACAGATTGGCAGATGTAGGAAATGCCCTATGGCCATGAAGGAGACAGAGGTGAGAAGGACAGAGATGATGAAAAGTGCACTCCTGGGATACGTGCTGTAAAATTGCCCACACCCAACTATTTCTCCAAACTCCTTATTGTCTCCTGGTACCTCAAAAGGTTTCTTTTTTTTTTTTTTTCTTTCTTGTTTCGCCAGGGTGTATGCCCTGAACCACAGCAAACCTGCTTGTTCACTGTGCTGTGCGTGGCCAAGAGCCATATCAAACAGCCCATCACAGCACTGCTGAAAGACACACACACACACCCCCAGAGCTGCAACAGTTTCCAGAGATTTCTGCCAAACTACAGAAAATACTCTGGTTTTTATGTATGCTGGCTGAGTGCTGTGTGTACCAGACCAAACCTAGGGTGAGTATCTCCCGCAGGAGCTGCTGGAGGCCATACCTGAGTGCCAGGCATCCTCAGCACTGCGCCGTGCCGGTGTTGCCCATGGGCATATCTGGGATTTGCTCTGTCTGTCTGATACAGGGGTTAACACCACACCTCAGCCCGCTATTGCTCTCATTACTGGGGCAGCTCCTTAATAAGGATGAGCAAAGGGCTTTATCAGTTGGAGACCAAAGCCTTAGAAGAAAGGACAAGCAAAAAGACAAAATGAGATAAGCAGGATGCGGAATGCACCACGGGTGGGATGATGCTCGTGGTGGGTGGCACCACCGACCGCAGCCGCCTGGCAGCCCCGCAGCAGCACAGGGACAGACCCGAGACGGCCTCGAGCTGCAAAATCACTCAGCACATCTCCGACAGCAGCCAAGGGAGAGGTTTTTGGGGGTTTTTTGTCTTGCTCATCCTCCCTTAGTTTTCCATTCTCTCTCCTGAAATCTTAGCTCTCTTCTGACTTCTTCTGTGTCACTCCAGGTCTTCCCATCACATTAAGTCATCCCTCTATTACCGTAGGATTACTCAATCCCCATGGTTAACCCTCACTGTTCTCAGCGCTCACGCAAGGACACCCCTTTGCATCAAGCAGATCTGCAGGACCTGCTGCCCGGGGACTCCCTCCTGCACAGCCAACAGCTGGCACAGTGACGAGGGACAACCAGCCATTAGACTCTTTCGGTGGTCGTTTAATATTTCCAAAGGAAAGTCTGGTTTGCCTCAGCCAAGCTGGGATTTGAATGCTGAACCACAGCAATATGCAGAGGTTAAATTCTAATTTCCAACCCTCTTGGTACAGACAATCACAAAAGTAGGGTACGATAAGCTTGGAGACGGCCTCTCTTGTGCTCTTAGGGCAATTAAGAGAAAAAAACGTAGCAAATAACAGCAATATTTCTAATGCTGCAGGATAAACACAGGGAAAAGCTCCGCTCCGCCCCAGTAGAGCTCTTATTAACAATTGCCACGCAGAGGCAGACGGCAGTTGGTATTTAGTGCCTACCCTGGGAAATGAATTGCTTTCCGCCTGCATCCTGACTGCAATCGTCTCGGAGACAAACACAGCTCTGTGCTACAGCCGCAGCCAACGCACGGACAGCCAGAGGTGCCTGGGAGCTTCACAACAACACGCCGGGTCAAGAACAAGGACAAACATCACCAGCCTTCTCCTGCGGGGGGGTCACAGCCTGTCCCACACCATCTTTTTGAGCCATCTCCGAATTGCAGTCATTGCAGCAGGTATTTAACTCGTGAGGTGGATGTCATTACAAGAATTTATAGCCTCAGTGACCACACTGCAGACCTCAGCCACCGTGATTTGACCCAGCAAAGGTTCTGAAGATCCACCGTGGTCAGGAGCACCTCTGTCCTTCACCCACGTCCTCCTGTGAGATGCAGGACCCTACCTGCAAGCCAAGCACCCCACTGATGAAGCCTGATGGCCTCAGTTCCCAGCCCCAGACAGCCTGAAGAACTACCAAAAAACAGAGTTTTGCTTTTCTCCATTCCATGTGCATGTAGGGAGAAGCAGAGGTTTGGAAGCTGCCTGCTTCCCACTGCAAAGGCAGAGTGGTTTGCAACACACTGCAAAATCACAGCACCAGGCAATATCCCAGGCTGGGTTTTGTACCATTTGCCCCACATGCTGGAAAGCACTTTGTTGTTCTGTCCCTTTTGATCTCCGGGGCAGCCAGGTAACATAGGGAAAAATAAAGCCCCACTGACATGGACAGATCACCCACTCGTGGATCTCCAGCTCACAAATTCTCTGCTCTTCCACAGCAGCTACCAGCACGCCTGCTGTGCACGCACACACATAGACAGAGATGGGATTTTAATGAAGAGGAGAGACTGCATAATTCTTGCTCCAGCCTCCTCCCACCGACAGCAGATTTGTGTTGGATGCTCTGAAGAGACCGTTTGTTGCAGGAGCTACAACTTCTCCTATCGCTCGCCCACAAGCTCCCGGCAGCAGCGGAGGATTTCCATCCACAAACATTCATTCTCTTTCTGTTTTCAAAAGGAAGGGCATATTATTCATGCACCGGGCTTCCCCCATCACGAAAACTCCCTTTTTTTGTGTGTTTCACAAGGGCTTTGTAGATAAATGCAAGCAGGCACTGCAAGCAAGTATGAAAAATCAGCACCCAGCATTCCTCCAGGACAGAAATGTTTTGTGCCCCTGATGAAATTAGGAGTGGGATGTTAAAAGATCATTCCTACCAATGAAATGAGGCTGCTTAACCTCTGCGAGTTCATCGCTAAATCAAAACACACTTTTGTTTGAACAGTTCTCTGTACCTGGCTGCCAAGCGAAATGGAGAACAAGGGTTAAAAACTACCACAGTCCGATGGAGCCTCCTGACTTCCAAAAGCTGTCCCAAACTATTCCTTTGCACTTTCAGCCGGGTATTTTCAAGGTGATTTCTAATGATTTAGCAAGCAACTTGCCACACTCTTCCACTCTGAAGAAAAGGGGGTTTAGCTTTAAGTGTAGACAGGGAGCAAGGTGGCCTCGTCCCAGGCACACAGCTCCCTTCTGTGGGGAAAACACATCAGGAGAAAACCAGTTCTCTGCATTTCCCCTTGTGATGCCTGTTCCTGCCTCCATAAAGCAGCAGACACGGCCCCATCCTCCTCTCTGGCACAGCTGCTTTGGCAATACCTATTTTCCCAGCCCAACAGATCCCGTGGATGCACAAACCCAAGCTTAAACCCCAAATATCCCCAGTCCCAACTGCACCATGGACCTGAGAGCGCTGGGGACAAGGAGGATAAACCAAGCAGGATTTTTGCCCTCAGCAACAGTAACTTATAGCCCGCTGATGGAGGTGCCATACGATGGATATGGCACACTGGTCGCTGGACCAAACCCTGAAGATACCAGGGGCTGGAGATATCAGCCCTTTAAACCAGCTCCAGGAGGGCTTACTTTCCTCCCTGGGCTACCGAATGTCCTCCCTGACTCGTTGCTTTGTCAGCAGCTGCTGCAAAACAATGTCTTGGAGGGCTAAACGCATGCTCGGTTCCTACCCAGGCGCTGCCGGAGGGATGCAGAAAGCGAGAGGAAAGGGTTGCTGCGTTTTCAGCCCCGCTTAGGCTTGGAAAATCAAAGAAAACACACACAATATTCTGTCTTTCTTTATATCTTGCATAGCCCTGTAATTTACACATATTACATGGAGAAGCACCTATTATGCAGGGGCTTTTACACCCCCCAGCACGGTTCCCATTGAGGCAGGGCCACAGGCAGTAATTTCCCTGCAGAAATGTATGGCAACAGAGGAAAAAATACCTGTTTGCTGCTTTCACCCTATTCATACCAACCCTCACGGAGAGACGGAAAATGTCAGCTACTGTTGATCACTTTTATGATTAAATATATCCTCCATCTCAGAGAATTACAAGCCTTTTGAGATAACTTTCCTAACCTGTCCTGAGAGAAAAATGATGGCTTTTGAGCTGCAAAACTGTTTGAGCCAGCGAAGAATCAACGTTGCCCAAGTGGTGAACCGCAAGCCAAAATGTGTGAGGCTGCCAGGTCCCCTTCGCTGAGGAATCAGTTCACCCTTCACCCTAGCAATGATATATCAAGATTATGCACGAGTGGGTACTTGGTTCAGTCCCTTAGGTGGGTTAAGAAAACAACAACATAGAAAATAAGGCTTAAACTTTAAAAGAGTGAAGAAAAAAGCTGCCTAATATTCAGGTCCTAAATCCACATGCAAGCCCCTGAGAAGAGACCTGACTTTTCCAAATGCAAACTCCTCAGTGGTTCCCGGTGTGATCGTGCCACGTTCTCCAAACACTGCAGTTCCTTCTCTTCACTGACCTTGTCCTTTCCTACCACAGTTATCTTAAGAACCCAATGGCTATTGCGGTAAAACACAATAAATTAGTATAAAAAAGATTGTTCCTCGAGTGCCTTAGGAGCAATGTCATTTTTCTGCAGACTGACATGTTAGATTAATGCATAACGAAGGAGGAATGTGGTTTAGCACGGACTACTGCTGCTTGTCAGGCGGAGATGAAAGAATACTCTGTTTAAACCGGAATTTAGCTGAACAAGATCCAGTGCAACAATGCAATAAAGGGACTTTTGGACTGGAATTAAGGAGAGATGCAGCCCAGAAAGCCCATAAACGAGGCGGCTGCTGCTAAAGGACGGGGGAAATGCAGTGGGGAAAAATCACAGCGGCAGAGTTGCAAGAAACTGCAAGAAGAGAAGTGAACGATGTGGCACCCCATTGAATGATGGTGACATTCCATTGAATGCTGCGATACCCCGTCACAGCGAGGCAGCGACAGATCTAACTCTGATCCGTTCTGGAGCCCCAGGTTGGGCAGCGCAGAGCAACTGTGCCCCTGCTTGCATCGGGAGGATGGATGGTGTTAACAGAGAGATAACGGCATCTCCATTTCACCACAAAACTCAGCTGGATAAAGGTATGTCTCTGCTCTGCAGTCCATAACTGAAAGCTCCCCACCCCAGCTGGGTACCTACAGAAGTTGTGTTTGCGTTATCACTACAGGATTTGGCCTGTAGTGTTCAAGTGATCAGTGTTCACAAGCCAAATATGAAAAATCCCCCGAAGCTGTGCCCTGCGTGCACAGTGCCCACATGCAGCAGGCAACCTGTGGGCAGAGCTGGTTTCCACACCAGCTTGTACGTCTCAAAGAAGGGCACCACATGGATTTAGGAAAAAAAAACCCAAATAAATTACATTCCTGGTGTTACAAGAGCTTGCCCTTGTTCAAGTCCTTGTTTAGACCAACTATGTGTATGGTTCATCCTTTATGTATGTAAATACTTGGGAAATAATTAAGATTCTCCATCAGCCGTAGGAATGAGCTCACGCAGGGCTGTGGGAAAGCCGACCAGCCGCTCTGCGGTGCTCCCTGCGAAGAGAAGCAGAAAACGGCCCCTTTTCCTGAAAATCCTCATCCGGCACATTCCTGGTGTGGCCATGGAGCAGATCTCATAGCAGGGCTGACATTCCTTTCACCCTGTGCTGTGTGAAATGCTTCCAGCTGCTGCCCACATCTGCATCGCGTCTGAACCCAGTGTAAGGGTGGTGAGGCACTGGAACAGGTTGCCCAGGGAAGCTGTGGATGCCCCATCCCTGGAAGTGTTCAAGGCCAGGCTGGATGGGGCTCTGAGCAACCTGCTCTAGTGGAGGTGTCCCTGCCCATGGCAGGGGGGTTGGAACTTGATGATCTTTAAGGTCCCTTCCAACTCTAACCATTCTATGATTCTATGATCCAGGCTGGCCCTGCCACCACCAAAAAGGATGAGTGGCAAAGAAAAGAGAGTTGGCTGGAGCTAAGTAAAGCCACCTGAAAAACCCCTGTGAATTGAGAAAAAAAATTAGATCCTTGCTCTCCGCATGTCCCAGCACTGCGGGGAGGAGCTCTAAAACATAAAAGGGGTTCAGAAAGTGAAGAAAGCGCCACATTGGCTCACCCCGGTGTGGAATCTCCCCATAAGCTCTGTACCAGGCTCAGGGTAGGCATGGGCTTCCTTTTTGGGTGTTTCTCCCCTGCTGCAGAGCAACGACAGAGTGCAATGAAAGCGAGTGTTAAAAAAATGCATCTATTTAGGTCCAGATCAACCCCACTTAATTCCAGCGCTCAGACTGAGCTGCTACACCTGAAATTCTTCCATGCTTCACACTCATCAACAGATCTGTGTGCAAAAAGGGTTTTAACTGATGTAAAACAGGGCTAGATTTGGAGTTATGATACGAATAATCAATATTCCTTCAGACGCTGCCCAGTGCTCAGCCCGGCAGGGTAGGCACCACCGCTCCATCCCCTCCCTGGTGCATCCCTGGCTCCTCACCATCGCTCCTGTGCAGAGCAGCAAGTAAAGCTATATGCACTGGCCGTGGCTCTCCAGGGATGGGAAAGACACAGCAAAACCACAGAGGCTGTTTCCCCCTGGGAAACACCTCCTCCCTCTCCCCACGAAGCGCACAAGCCCGTGCTCTAAAGCAATTACGGACGTGCGGAGCTTTGATTACCAGCTTTGCCTTTGTGATGCTGAAGGCAAGCGCTTGGCAGCAGGAGGAGCAGGGAGATTCCAGGATCTAATTCAACTCTTGCTAGTTAAACGCTGGACTGTAATCGTGTCCCCAGGCAGAGCCAGAGCTGCACAAATTACTTTAGCAGGCGGGTTTCATCCTCCTGCTATTGGCTGCCCGACCAGGCAAAACACTGATTTTTCATCCTGAATGTTTAATATAAATATATGTGATTCAGAGGGAGGCACGGAGAGGGAGACAGAGAGACAGACGGATTTATAATATGCAAAAAAATAAGGTCATTTGGCACAGGTCTGGGTGCTCCAGTGCCAGGCAGCATGGCAGAGCTGGGCAGCCAACGCTGAGAGCTGCTCCCTTGATTTGGCTCTTTCCGTCCACACACTGAATGCGATGCCTGGGGTGAGATGGAAACGGAAAGTGCTAGCCACCCCCTCTGCCTACGCTGCAGGCTGCCTGGCCATAGCACGACCAACCCAAAAATTCAGCTCCAATCCTCTCTATCATCTGTCCCCATCCTCTCCCTCCAGCTGCTCTGCTTCCCATTATCACCTGTAACGAATACAGCAGTTGTGGAATGAAGAAAAGCAATTTTCCCTTGTAATTATTCCACCACATTTCTGGGGAGACTAATCACAGTTATTTGGCTTTGCTCAGTGCTGGGTTGAGCTATGCCAGCGTGCGGGGCTCTCACTCACCGCCCTGGTGAGACCTTGGCAGAGGTACCAGGGGGGTCCCAGGATGGGCTGGTCCAGGAGGGACTGATCACCCCCACTGCTTGTGGCTACAACCCCCACTGCCCAATGCAAATGTCAACAGGCACTTAGTGAAGAAGGGATGCTATCCCACTAAAAATTTGACTGTGGGTGTCCGAGGAGGTGGCAATACAATGACATCCAGAGGCCACCACCCCTTCACAAGCCCTGAGCAACGAGAGAGAAACATCCCACTAGTATCCGAGACCCCTTAATCCCACAACAGGAGAAACCTTTTCATTGAAGAGAGGGATCAGCATTACACTAACACATCCATCTCCTACAAATGCACTCCCCACCACTCCCGATCGTAGGGATAATTGAACTCCAATTCCTTCCCAAGCCCTTCCAACACATCTAACCCAGCTGCAGGGGACAGGAAACTGTGGAGCACCAGGAGACGAACGCACCCGTGAGCCCAGAGAAATGATGCCTCTTAATGAAGCCACAGCACAGATTACGATGTGTGTACTTCTGCTTGTTACGAGTCAGTGCGCTAATGAGTGTGTCTCTGGCAGACAGGACCCAGGAGCACAATGCATCACAAAGATACAGATTTCTAATTAACAAAGTATTTTTGAATAACTCCACAGCTCCAGACCGTGAGTTCTCCACAACAGGCTGCACCAATCCCTGCCATTGTGCTGCAATCCCTAATTATCACAGGGAACCAGGGACAGAGCCAAAGCACTCATTACAAGGTCAAGAATCACTGTGCAGGCAACAAGAGACCAGGTTTCCACATCCAAAGCACGTGGTTATGTGCTTCCCACCAATGGACCCTCCAGGCAGATTGCAACACAGGCCAGGGGATGACTCCAAATTGTCCCTTTCTGACCCCAAAGTCTTCTTGCAGGAGAGCGAGAAGATGACTTCTCCAACAAGAAAGAAAGAAAATTAAAAGAAAGAGGAAGGAAAGAAATAATCACAGAATCACAGAATAGTTTGAGTTGGAAAGAACCTCCAAAGATCATCTAGTCCAACCCCCTGCAATGAGCAGGGGCATCTTCAACTTGACGAGGCTGCTCAGAGCCCTATCCAACCTGAGCTGGAGTGTTTCCAGGGATGGGGCATCTACCACCTCTCTGGGCAACCCCTTCCAGTACCATTGTAAAAAATCTCTTCTTTTTATCTAATCTAAATCTTCCCTCTTTTAGTTTAAAGCCATTACCCCTTGTCCTATCATAACAGGCCCTGCTAAAATGTTTGTAAAAGATGTGGCGTGACAAAACCAGCTACAGAAAGAGCTGGGAAAACAGTCCCACAGGCTTTGTTTTTATTTCTGATAAGATGGGCCTGTCCTCTCCTTCTCCACCAACCAAAGTCTCTCTGCTATCACTGCACCAAGCCGAAGCTCTTTACCTTGCAAAGAGATGGATGCAAAGAGGGGGTCTGTAGCTCCCTGGTCATTAGAGCAAGCTACTAATTACAGCCGAAAGCAGAGCACTTTTGGGTTGCAGATGGCCAATAGACACATTAAAAAAGTGTGGAAACTTAATATTTGAAAGTTTCTGCAACATCTGACAGCAGGGCTGGGTCAAACCAATGCTGACACCTGGGAACAAGAGCCCATTACTCCTTTGGAGGCATTGCAGGGCACTTGCGACACCAACCCAGAGCAGGGGGCTCTGGAGAAACACCCACTGGTTGTCAGCTGTGGGAGGCAATTAACCCACCAATTAACGCACACATCAGACCAGGAGCATCCATAATGGGGTAACTGCTGGTGCACAAATAAAGCAGTGGGTGCTCAAGCACAGGGAAGGCAAAACAGATACTCTCTCTATACATTCTCTACATGAAGTCATTTAGACCTTGTTGACTTCAACTCCTAGCAAAGGGTTGGCTACAACTCACAGCCACTTCCTAAACGAGCATCTAAACCAGAAACCCAGGCAAACCCCGTCCTACAAACCCTCACCATGGCAGCCAGCACCATGTTTTGCAGCCGCGGGGTCTCTGCTGTGCGGTCAGGGCTCATTTACAGCCGAAACCTCACCCCTGCTATTAAAACCATGAAAAACCTCAGCTATTTCCTGGCTCATCCAAGGAAAGGGAAGCGTTATGGCAGACTCGTAAGATAAAGCCTCACAGATCTCTGGCACACGGACACACACACAACCGCTCCAAGCAGATAATTAAGGACAGGGATTGGTAATTAAAGACAGAGTGGCACAAAGCACTGCTTTAAATTTTTTAGTTTTCAAGAATTTCTTGTCTTTTTGGACTGTAAAGAGCTCCCCACTGTCACATCAGCGTAACTTTAATAATGCCCTGATGGGATGACAAGGGGTGTGCTTTTCCTATTCTCATTAAGAAAAAACCCATCAGGATAACTGAGCTCCCGGGTTATTTTCCGGCTCTGTGTGCCGAGCCCGGCCCACAGGGAGCAGCACACAGTCCCAGCTTACTCCCTCCATTTCTGATAGTTTTTGGGAAAGAGCAAATTTTACTCATCAATACATCTGAAAAATGCTCAACACAAAAAAGTTCAGCTACCACTGCTAATGGAGCAGAGGTGTTCCTGCATGTTTGGGTCTCTAAGCACAAGAGGGTGCAAGGATGCTGAGCCAGATCTCCAGGAGAGATGGTCCTAATACTATTTGGCCATGCAGTCCTTTATTGCCTTGTGTTTCTTTTCCTCTTGTGTTATTTTCCTCCCCTCTTTTTTCAGACTAAGTTTGTGCACGGGATTAGTCTCCACCACGGCTACAAATAGCATCTGCTCCAACAGGAATCAAAACTCTCTTGGGACCACAAGCCAGCACTTGGATATAAATCCTGACTCTGCCAGATTGTGGCTTCTTTTGTATTTCTTGTTTCCTTAACAAAAATAATAAAGATATAATGCACAACATCACAGAAAACAAGGAGCCCTTTCCATTCCCATCAGCCTCATCCACAGGTCTTCCAGCACCATGGATCCAAGATGTTGGCAGCTGGGATGCTTTGCTGAGGACCCCGAGGTCATTTTCTCTCTATTTTTAATCAAACATTTCCCTTTGGGCAAACATGCTGCAAATCACAGTGTGCATGGTGACATGCCTACACATTAATTGCCAGCTAATTAGGATGTCTTGGAGCAGGTTGTCTCCCACTCTCTGATGCCCAGCATGGGCATGTTTGTGGGATGGAAGGTTCAGGTTCTCCAGCCCGTTCCCCCTCCCTGGGCACTACCAGGCTGTTCTCTGCAACCAGAAAAATGGAAAAGGAGGAAAACAACTCTGGGTGAGCACAAAGCAACCTGATAACAAAACCATGCATGGGGGAAATGCTAGTGAGACAGAAGACAACTGAGGATTTCGGAGGCTGTGGCAAGATAAGAAGGTTTTGACCCCTCGGCTCCCACGCAGCCCTGGCTTAATGGTTTTAAGAGCTTTCCGTTATTGTGGTAGATTTGTTCCTCCTGTTGCTGCAGGTGTGCAACAGGCAGCTCCCACCAGCACACCATGGCCAAAAGCATCCTGGCAAAACCCCCTTCCAGCTCTCCTGAACCTGAGGGTGGTCCAAGGACACAAGGACCAGTTAGGGGACAGGGAGCCAGCAGGGTGACAGCAGCTTTTGAGAGCCAACTCACCAGGACTGCGGTTTCCTCTTCATGATGCCCTGGCGTCTCCACTGCGAGTGGGGGCTGAGGTGGTAGGTGAGCTGCCGGCAAAGCTTCTCCATGGCCCCGAGGGAGTCCCCCTCCTGCAAAGACAAGGGAGGGACGCCAGGTAAGGTGTTTGCAGTGTTACAGTGATGCCCATGGGATGCTCCAACCCCGGAGAAGCTCCCTGCTAGGAGCTGGCAAGTCATAAAGGACCACACTAAAAATTGTATAGGAATTGGGAAAAAGAAACCCCACTGATTGCTGTGATGCTGCAGGGACGGGGCGTTTCACCAAGGGCCACCCTGTCCTGCACCCCCATGGACATTGCTGCTGGAGAGCCAACACAGGGGTGCATGAGCCCTGCCGGGTTAAGGATGACGAGGTCCCTTCTTGGCTGCTCTCCTGGGGTTCAGGAGATCTGCACGGCAGGGTCGTGTCTCTGCAATTCATTCAGCAGCAGCACCATTATCATCCGACAGCACGCAATAGCTTTCAGCACTGAAGTTTTACAGAGATTGCTAAATACACCAAACAACCCATACATTACCATCAAAACTGCTTTACAGAAGAGCCAACACTAAGAGGCTTTGTGAGCTGATGGAGATCTCGGGAACAGTGCACATCAAACTCTCAAAGCATATATTTATTAGGAAAAAAAAAAGTTTTCAAGGAAATCAAGGATTTTGGCAGTGTCTTCTCAATTCTGATGAAAATTTGCACACAAAAGGATAGTGGCTTGGAAAACTTTAACTCTGAAAGTTTCTAAGAATTTGGTTCTAGAAATTTTGGTTCCTAAAAATAAACCAAAATACAAATACCAGTATCTGGATGATTCAATTGTGTTTCATCTCAAGATCTTTACATACTAATGCATGATATGACATCCAATAATGTAAACCACCCATCTTGTCCTGCCTGGCTTGCTCTCTGAAAGGTCCCAAGCAGAGATTAACCTGATCTAAAAAACAATAATGATTAAAAAAATCAAGATGTAACAGTTCGTGGCATCTGCCTGGTTTCATAAAACTGTTGCGTCATGAGACATCTTGGACAAGACACAGAAATTGAATAGGAAGCCCTAAAATAAGCGATCAGCCTGGGCTCAGCTCACTGCTGCTCCTCATTCACACCGATTGCTGAGGATTTTGCTGTGTGCTGGGATGAGCTGCGCAGGGATGCTGAGGAAGATGCTGCATCTTCTCTGCCTGGACATCCAATTACTGCTGCCTTCACATCTTCCCTCGGAGCCCGAGTGCCCCGGCAGAGCCGGGAGCTGCGCGTTTCGTGCAGCCTGATTTATGCGATATGTTCTCCCACCTCCCCTCCAAGTCAGCAGAGCGAGACTGGCCTTATAAAGACATTATAAATATTGAATTAACCAAGGAGCAATAGGGATTTTGACAAATCAGCTCTGGGTGTGCAGGGAAACAATTATAGCAGGTTTTTCTCAGGGTAAAAAAAAAAACCACAAACCCAGGATAGAAAGAGCATATCTGCAGATGGCTGGAGCAGAAATCTCAGCATAGGACTTGTGGTCTTTACCTTCTCTGTTCAATCCAGTCTGCAAGACGCTAAGCCTTGAGAGAAATCGGGGCAGTTTATTCCCAGAATGTCCAGGTGCCTACGCAGTGACTAACATTAATCAAAAGCTGATTTAATTCGGGGGCGATGCTCCAGCTGCTCAAACTGGCAGCCAAGCAACGGCCCCAGCACTCACCCCCTCCATCAGGCCCGAGGTGGCTGGTGATTTCGGCAGCTCAGGTAGAAACTCCAGACCCACAGACACCAGAAGGACACGCTGTACAGAAAACGTTGTGTCAGCAGGAGCTGGAAACAACGCGAGTCAGGAGGCACTTGACATCTGAGCTCCGCAAGCGTTTGACGGCCGTACCTCCTGTTTCCCAGTTTGCGGAGGAGGAAATATGGGTTTAAGGGCACATTTAAACCCATACTTTTCAACACCTCATTTATCACCACACTTAACTTGAAATAAGGGTTTTAATCCCGCAAATTTCAGTGGGACATCAGCCTATGCTAAACCTCAGGCATGTCGAAATCCCCCCTCCTGCTGGCGACCTTGCAGCAAGAAGTATCTACTGCTCTAGGCTTGGGGATGGATGAACCCTAGGAGGCTCAGCCTGTCAAATTAACACAGAAAACATAATGAGAGAAAAGGTTTTATTTCATGTTTTCCGCTGGAAGGTCTGGAAACACATTGTAGCCATTCTTTAATTAAAGCCTCAAAACATTTTGGGAAGGCAACAGCATATGCTGCTCCCTCTGCTCTCCATTTGTTACCTGCGAGCAACACCTTCCTCACAGTGTCACCAACATCCCTAATGTGAGAAGAAAACACTGTGAGTTTTGACCCCTACCCTATTTTTTTTTTACATTTTTACCTTTATATAATATCCACAGCAAGCTGCCCGGTGCCATCAGCTTTCATTTAATCTATTTTTTTCAGCTGTTACCCTTACAAAGCATTTCAACAGCCCCTGAAATGACAGTGTCTACCCTCAGCGCTGCACCGGGGTTTCCATCTCTGAGCCCTCACTGCACTGCATGGAAAAACTCTTGTTGAAAAAGAAACAGCATGCTAAAAGGCTGTGGAGTAAGTAGCCACCGTGCTGCAATTCAGCGCCACAAATTGTCTCCAATATAATCCTGAAAGAGACAATTAAAATTGTCTCCAGTATTATCCTATCCCACTGTCGGGGAAGTGAAAGGATTCACATGAGGAATGTGACAAAAAAGCAGAGAAAGTAAAAGAAACAAGTTTTTGCTGATACAAATGTGTCAGGACCATCTTCTCTCTCTGGTAAGAGATTTTTTTTCCCCAAGCAACGTGCTCACGCCAGCCCTTGGTGCGCAGCTGCCAGATCTCTAGAGCAGTGTGTCCAGATGGTGGGTGGAAGCTCAGACCTGAACTTCACATCAAGCCAAATTCTGAGAAATTCAGCCCAAAGAAATCCCCTCAGAGAACCCAGCAAATAGTCCATCGACTGATACAGCACATCAAGGGCTCCAAGGAAAGACGCTAGAGCAGGGCAAAGCATATTTTAATCCTTATCTCTTTACATCAGTGGCCACAGCCAGCTCATCCTTCACACGGTCATCCCAACCAGGCCACTCCTTCAGCCCTTTTTTCTTCACTTGCAAGCTCAACTCACAAGCCCCGCAGGTACCGGGCTACTTCTGTTTTGGGGTTTTAAAAGATGATTTAGAGAACGTGATTTTGGCACACAGCAACTCATGCATCTCCTTCCCATCTCGGTACTATGCAAGGGTATAAGCCAGCCACAAATGTATGGTCTTTTCCACACTGGTCTGTAGATAAATGCCCCAGTTTAGCACTAGGATAAATAAACAGCCCATTTCAGAGCCTTCATAAGACATGCTATTTTGGGGTCAAGGTCCTTGCTTTTGCACATCTCATTCCCATCACTGCACCTCACCTGCCCATGGGTGAGACACAAACCTCTCTGCTTCAAGAAACCACTTTTTTTTTTTTTTTTTTTTTTTTTTTAGGTACCTTCAAAACCTCTACAATTCCTCTCCAGAGCTTTGTAGGAGGCTCCAGAGCAACCCCAGCCCTGACGCCAGCGTACAAGAGCTGCCCTGGGATCGCACAAAACACATGCGCAGAAGAAGAGATGTAGCTGATGCGGTGCCAAAGGCAGAGCTGGACGCTCGTCTGATGGTTTAAACAAAGGCTTTTTCACTGTTTATGATCCAAGTCTATCAGGAAATAATTGAAGCTGACGCACACCCTGGTGGGACCGAGCCCAAGAACTTGTTTGAAAATTGAGTCAGCTTAAAAATCAGCCCAGCTCACTCATGTTGACAAAGTTTTAACCTCACTGCCCGGCGAACGGGGTGAGCAACCGCACGCGGGGTTGCCAGGAGAGCTGGGGATTAGTGCATTACACTGGCAGGAGCGATGGTGCCGAGCACTATCTCTGTGGGCAGCCATAGGCTTCCTGACGCCGTGCCAGCATTACACTGCGATGCCGACCTTCCCTCCAATGCACGGTAACACTCCTGCTCTCCATCCAGCACGATCCTCTCTGCTGGGTACCATCAGCATCCCCGTGTGTGACGCAACAGAAGACATATACCCCATCAGTCACAGGCAGATGCTGCTGCCCCCCTCGCTGCTTCCAGTCTCTAACCGCTTCCCACAAAATCAAAAGCAATGGCCAAAAGGTCTTTCTGCCCAACCTACATCAGTCCATATCACATCACTTATGTGAGGTCAATATAAGTCTGGGGTTTTTTTTGTGGTCAGAAATTCAAACCAAAGCAAACACCATTACGCTCTTTCCGTAGAAGGGACAATAATCAAGCACAAGACACGTACAACAGGAGCTGCCATTTTCACTAAGCATATTGTCTCACCACCAGAACCAAACTGCAGCAGTAAATCATTCCTCAAGTAACACACAGGGATGAATCTCCAGCAAAGGCATCGCCAGTGATACCATGGAAGACCTGGCTGCTTCTAGCATCAGGCATTCACGGGGCACGTGCATGGGAACGTGCGTTTGTTACTCTGGTTCCCAAGCTCTGGGAGGAAAACTGCGGAGCATCTCAGGGTTGGGAAGATGGGACAGACCACACAGAGAGATCAGCTTTCCCAGTTGATGATGCTGCCAAGAAAAAGCCTGTTTTGTAGAGCTGGGATATGCCCTTTCTCTTAGCACCACACTCACAGGCCAGCTGATAAATGCTGGTAAGATGCTGGTGACAAGCCCTCGGCTGAGCTAACTCCCTACAAATCCATCAGCTACACATCTGGAAACATCTGTGAGTTTGCAAAAGCTCTCGGTGCTGTGATCTTGCACATGCCTGTACAGCCCCTACGTCAACAGGGAGAGAAACCTGTGCCACACATGCAGAAAAACTGCTTTGAGCAGCACCCAAACTGGGGTCAAAGCCTCTGTAGAAGGAGCAAGAAAGCCGTACGGCACCCTCTTTCCTTTTAATTTATCTTGGCTGCTCAGCTGGAAAGTCTTCAGGAGAAGACGTGCCTCACAGAGCACGTTTTTGCAGCACCTTGGCTCTCAGCAAGACTCATGGAGCCCACAGAGAGCCAACGCTGGTTCAAGCATCAGCTCAGAGAAGCAGTTTTTGGGCAATGTCTTGGCTGCTACTCAACCGTGTCCTCTCCGAGCTGGCAGAGACCCAGCGCAGTTCCCGGCCATCAGACGGGATGCTGAGGGTGGGATGGAGCAGGGATGAGGGGAAAGCTGAGAGCAGAGGCTCTTCCCTGCAAAGGGCCCCTTTCCCTGTCATTCCTCCTCCGTCTTCGCCTGCCTCCAGCCCTCTGGAGAAGGAGAGGGCTGCTCGCTGCCAGAAGGAGCCCAGAGATTCATGAGATTTTAATCCCTTAACAGATTTCATCTGGAAGAGGGATTCATGGCACATGCCCCATCTGCGATCCGCAACCAGCCCCGCGCCAATGGGATCTCGTTCAACTGGAAAATGAGAGGGGGAAGAAACAGCCGAGGGGGTGCCCAGGCACGTGCTGGGGACCACCAGGCTCCTGACCCTGGCTCCAGTCCCAAGAGAAGAGCTCTGGATGAAGGGATGGAGCAACAGCTCTCGAAATGGGAATCAGTTAAACCCCAGAGATAAATTCGAGCAGGTAAAGGCAAGAAGCCAGGCTCATCCCCGTCACGTCCTGCTAAACCTGCCCTGGTTTCTTCACGGGGACCTGTTTTACCCTCACTGATGGTCTCATCTGTGGTGTAGCAGCAAAACTGTTCAGCCTCTATCAGCACCGTGCGCCGACAGACCCCGTACGGCCCCTGGGTGAGGTTATCACCCAGCATCTGCACACCATGTTCAACCACAAATGAGCGGTCCTTGGACGCGTTCCTCGCCGCTCTGTCAGCAGAGGGAGAGGGGTAATTGGAAGCAGAGGGATGACACCATGGGAAAGCAAATATGGGATGAACAGGACCGTGTTTTCACGGGGGATAAATAACCACGGCATCACCGCCTGCCCTCCTTGCATCACCGTGCAGCAACAACACCCGGGCAAGGCAAGGAGATAAGAATTGTATTCACAAACCAGATTTCTGCTCCAAAAGAAGCAGCCAGAGAGCTCAGAGGAGGACACAAAGCGTATGAAAGCCTTGTAATAAAGATGTTATTGCAAATTAATTTGTTTTCATTAAGAAATGAATCACCTGCTCCGCCCCCAGCAGCAGAATCCCTGGTGGTGTGCAGAGCCCTGGGGGGGTTGCACTGGGGCTAAACATGGTGTAAAATAGGCCAACATTAATGATTAAAGGGCCCTGGTAAAGAATTCCTGCTGCAGCACAGCAGGGGATTGACCTAAATTAGAACAATTAGCCATTGTCTCGGGTCGGAGGAAGCGACAGGTTTTTGCTCGCATTATTACATAGCCCCATGTTTCTGTCACTTGCAATCAGTCTCTGGGAAATAAAAAAAAAAAGGTGTTATACAGCAAATCTTAACATGCAAAAAGTCCCAAATTGGCCCTCCAAACCCATGATTTTGACTCAATTAAAATTTAATTTTTTTTTTCCTTCCCTTTTCTGTTTCTTTCAAAAAACTTTTCAAACTTTCATCATTCCTTTCCGGATGCTGCAGGATTTGCAGTTGCTGCTTTAGTGTGCAAAGATCTCTGTCCATGCACAAACCATTGCAGCCATGGGCCCAGAAACCGCACTTGCCCTAGGAGCACCATTCCCACATATGAAATATTTAGTGTGGAGACCCCTCAGCCAAGATGTTTCCTTTTCATACAGTTCACTGGATGCTGACCCTTAAAACATGACCTATTTCATACCCAGAAAATGCAGAGAATGATAGATTTCCTTCCAAATCCTTCTCGTTGTTTTATTTGTCTTGGGTGATTAGCTAGGACAATAGGATAATGATTTGGACTATTGAGCAAAAAAGAGTTGAGTGAAAAAACTATGCTCACAATGGTAAAAAGAGTTAGTACACAGAAAAACAAAGACATAAAATAGTGAGAGATGCTCTAGGAAGCCTTAGGACACATCATCCTCAACAGCTCTGACACGCATCAAATCAGTTATTACAAATTAGCTTGGAGCAAGGGAAAACATATCCTCAGTAACCTGTGCTGTTGCAGGGATAGACTTTGGAGTTTGGGAAGGAAGACAACAAAATTTAGATAAAATGTTATCTCAGGACTGTGAAATGTCCCTATGTGCAAAGCTTTCACAACACTAGGAGGTCCTTAACACGTGCCAAATCTGATGGGCCACCGGGGCACCTCCAAATACCTACTGGGAAGGCGGCAGGAGAAGGCACAGGGACATATTTCATACAGTTAGTAAGTGAAAGCCAGGTCCACCATCCACCAGAGCAGCTGAACACACACCCCCACTCCAACCTAGGTCAACACAGCAGCCGGGAAAATGCTCTACCCACCCAAAACCTGCAACCGCTCCTGTAGCCCCAAAATGGCTTTCCCCAGCCGCTGGCTCCAGAACGGCATCCTGCTCCCCGGCGCCAGAGCCCCAGCGTTTAATAGAAACCGAATTTATGATGCCTTCCCATTTGATGTAGTCACGAGGAGCTGAAGTCATCTAATGGCTTTCTGGTTTCCTTTTTTTCTTTCCTTTCTTCTTTTTTTTTTTCCCCTCCCCCCCCTTGCTTTCAAAGCATGGGGCTAAATTGCAGCCTATTGTTGCATGCAGACATCTGCGCTGCAGCCAGCCCCGGCCCCAGCAAGCCACCACCAGACTTTCCTTTTGAAGCCCTAATGGAGTTTTCTCCAGCAAACTGTCCTCCTCCGGCACAATCAGGAGCCGAGGAGGTAGGAAAGGCTTTAAATCCACGTTCCCCTCCCACTGATGGCCAAAATATGCCTGCACCCAGCCGGCAGCGAGCTTTCAGGTTGGTATGAGATTGTCCTACCACAGGAGGCTCAGTGGTTGCTCCTGCCTACAACCCCATCCAGGTGTGCAGGGATGGATCCACGCCAGCAACAAGCCCCTCTTCCAGCATGGCTGGTTGGTCACCGAGTTCCTTGGGCAAGGCATGAGAATGCACACGGAAAAGTCCCTGTTGTGCTGTAGGGAAGAGCTCTCCAGGGGAGTGTCCTTAAAATATCACCGTAAGGATATTGCAGTTCCCTCTCCATCGTTTCAGACTCCTCAGGAGAAAGACCCCAGCACGTGGGGAATGAGTGAGGAGGCAGATAATACCCAAAGGCAAGCAGATATGGGCAAGGTGGATGCAAGTGATATATCTTATCCACACAGAGGAAAACTAATTCCAAATAAAGTGACAATACAGCTTTAAATGGGTCCATTCGGCCACCCAATACCCCCATGCAGAAGTTATTTTGAAAATAAATCAAGACTGTTTTAATTCAAATTAGAGGAGAAATGGAACAAGTTTAATAAAGGCCATTTTAATGAGGTTGTTCCCAGCAGGGTTCATGGCAACTGAGCTAATCCACTTGATCTTTCCTGAATTTCCTCAGGTACGCAGCCACGGGGCCAAACACTGCTCGTGCCTCCCTCTGCTCGAAGTTAGGGCGAAGCTCTCACTGGCAGCAGCGACACTCTGACGGCTTTTGTAAGGGAAAGATGTGCCCCATGATTAATTCACATTATGAAATGGTCAAGAAAAGGCCAGCTGGTCCTGGAAGAGCATGAACGTTTCTTACACGAGAAGAGGCATTTGGCTTCTTACAGGAAAAATGCATTTTTCTTGGCATGGGAAATTCAGATTTGGGCTTGGTGACCCCTCTCCCAGCATGGCACCAGCAGTGAGCTCGCTGCAGAGTCCTTCCCAAGCTCTGCTTACGTCCCCTCTCCAGCCATCCATGTAGCAGCAGGAAGTTTGAAAAGACAACAAAAACAAACCAGCCTCTGATTTCCCACCACGGAAGGGCACTTGGTGGTGGAGCTGGATCCGTGGTGTGCAGGATTCGGGTCATGGACCTGGGAACAGCCAGCGAGACCCTCACAGACCTGTCAAATTACCATGTACAGCTGGCTCCCTTTCTTGGAGGCTCCTTTCCAGGAGAGGAACGTCTCCACCTTGGACAAATCTCTCATTTCTGTTCTGCAATGTCATATTTTACGGTGGCCACTGCAGGTTCACAGGAACTCAACAGGGCTTACAGAGGGTCAAAGCCTAGCATCAAATAAGGTGCTATATTTTATTTCAAATCACCTATTGTGGGGTTATTTTCACATAAAACTACCTCAAATATTAGGGAGTGGTTTGTGGGAAATTCTACAAAGAGTATGTTAAAAGATACACAGAACTAGAAATGCATAGACATAGAAGCTGCACAGAAACAATGCAAACCAAACAGCTCCAGATGCTCCTTGGATAAGGAATGTTGCTCATACTGGAAACCTTACTCCCTTCCTTCTTCTTTGCTAGGATATAGGCTTTACCATCAAAAATTCTCTCTTAAAGAAGGGTAGACATAAGAGCAGCTGTCTAAAGTAGCAGAAATAAAAGGCAAAGAAAAAGATGGGTTATTTTTTGAGGAGGAGGAGAAGGATGAGTCTTCTATCAAGCAATAAACTATACTTTGATAAAAGTTTATCAGAAAGTAAAACTCCCCATCCAGCAGCAACCCTTTTGTACAGGAAGGAGTATTTTGGAGATCTCACAAGAATGGAGAAGAGGAACCATTTCTCATCGGCATTCCTTATCAGAAAACTCATCCCATTACTTGGCAAAACCCAAACCCAGCAATCAAACCATCCAGAACAATCTCAAACTCTGCGCCCAGGCCTGCAGTGATCAGGCCAGGCAGGCAGAAACAGGAATGACAGCCCCAGCTACTGCACAACATGACCCTAAGCTGAAAATACTTTTGTGCACGACTCATTGAAGGTTTGGGCCAATTGCAAGCCCTGGGCTGAGAGCACATAGCTTAAGCAGCACTTCTGGCCTTCACCACCCTACCAGAGAAGTCTGACACACTGGCAGGAGCAGTAGCTGAAGGTGCCCCTTAGCAGATGGCAGGTAGCCCTTGCCAGGGCAGACAGCATCAGCTCTGGCAGCAAGCACGGCAAAATTAACATTTTGTGGAGTCCTGGCTGACAGCAGCATAAAACTCAATGAGGGAGAAAGTCAACAACTGGTGCAGAACATAAGTGGCCTCAACCAGGGGACTTCTAGGCAGGAGGTGTCTGCAGGATAACCAGGCTCTCGGCTGAGGGTAACTGCCTGACCCATTGCTCCTCACCACGTTCATTGCTACTGACCTTCAGAAGGTCCCTCCTTGGTCCAAAAGGAGCAACTGGCTTTGATCAAATTAACCAAATACTCAGCTATCAAGTGTGGTGCATGCATTAACTTCATGGTTCAAAACCCCACAGATCCTCTGCTTCCAGGCAGATCTATCAATGGTGCAAACCCTCTCCCCAACTCAACCCAAACCACAAAGACACAAGATCACCACATCTTTCCATCACATGCTCGTGGCAGAGATGGGAGTAGACATTAACTCCCTTAAGATGATCAGCACATGACTGAGCACCAGCAAAGTTAATTCTTTTGCTCTCAGTAAAGGATTTGTTCCTGTTCAACTCTTATGAAAACCAGCCAGACCAGTCTAGCTCTGGACTGGCCTGACACCAGAGTCACTGCCAAACCTGGGAACCCCATGGCTGAGGACATCTACACTGGACATTCTGGTCATCCCGACACAGTACTGAGTGCTCACCTAGAATGACCTCAGAGTACCAAGAACATCAGCAATTAAACCCTGCCTTGAACTACCCCAAATTAGCAGCTGGCAAAGTTGCAGCAGTAGCAGAATATTGAAAGTGGAAATTTGTAGAAACAAAGAAACGAAATGGAAACCAATTTTGCAACTCAGATACTGCTATAAGAAGCTCTCATCATCCGCTTTGACGAAAGGCCAAAGTGCGATGCATTAGATTCCATGTTGACACACCGAAATGAAAAGCAATGTACAATAGGGCTTATCAAGAGAGCCAGAAGTACAAGATGAATAGCATCGCGGCAACTCAGGAAGTTATTCAAAAGGATCCTGGAGTAATATTGCACTTGGACTTCAGAGAAGCAATTAAAGAAGGCAATAAAATTCGAGGTGATAGATGGCCCTGAGGGGAGCATGTAAGATAAAGGGAAATTGCAAAAAAGAATATAAAAATCTTTTGTGAGAGCTACTGTAGGGTACCCAGCTTAGCTTCCGCAGCAGAGGATAAATGAGCAACAGTCACAAACGATGTGAAAAATGGCAGGGGGTCTGTGTGCTGCTTTGCACCCATCAGTGGCGTTGCCTAATGCCACTGACTCCATCCTCAGCTGAGATGCGCACAGCAAAGCTGGCACTGCAGAGGAGGCTTTTGACATCACCACTCCAACGTGCTCCTGATATACACAACAAGATCCTCAGCCAAATAAATTGGACCCACTTCAGTGCTATAAACAAAGTCACTAATGGGAAGGCCATTTAGATGCCAGTGTTCATTCCTGGAAGGGTCACTGGACCATGCTTTTAACGACAAATGCATCTTTATCCTTCTGATAGACACGGGGAGTTATCATAAAACAAAGCAAGCAGCTAAAAATCCAGAGGAGCCATTCATTACCCTGGAAATATCTCAGCCAAGAACCAACTCGCACGTTAATCATTGTAGCTGGTGTAGACCAGCAAAGACAGAAAAACACCCGAGGTGCTGCGCTGGCCAGACTGCAAATGAGAAGAGGGGTCGGAGGTGCCGACCTCTAACGTCTACCGAAATCAGTGTATTCGGTGGAAGATGGCACTCACCATCTTCCTACACACACAGACAGGGAGGACTGAATTGGGAATCTTGGGGGACGCAGAGCCCCTGGGCAGCTCCTCCCCAGTGGGGTTCAGCTGCTCCCCATCACTCACTGCCACCATCCAGGAGCAGTTTGCAGGCAAAGCACCTCCGAGTTTCAGCAAACAGCATCGTCCATCACCTACAGACCTGATGTCTCTACTTACCCTCGTGGCCCCGGGCTGCAGCAACCACTGCATCTCCAGGGGGGCTCCTCTATTTCCTTTTCAGGCTCTCAGACCCTGCTTGGGGGTGACGCACACAGGATGGAGACGCATGCTGCAGAGTGATGGGTGCATGGAGCTTTGCACAGTGTCCATGATACCTCCCATCATCCTGCCTTAAGCAAATGGGGCTCTTCAGCCAGACCCTGCCCTAGATGGTCTCTCTGCATAAGCTGGAGTTTCTCAGGAGGCATCCCATTGGGAACCACAGGTTGGAGCCCAGTACCTACTTTTGCTGCTAAATGCAGGAACGACTCACTGCTCTTCGTACCCCTCTCACCCCGGGGTTAAACCAGAAGTAGATTATTTGGTTATTTATGTCCCAGATGTAGGGCAGCACGTAGAGATTTTCCCAGCCCAACAAGTCTCCTACGGAGCCTGTGTCTCAGCTGCACCGCACCAGATCCCACGGGAAGCAAACCCCAGTCCAGCCTGTTATTGCTGTTGGAGGAGCGCAGGAGTGTCCCCAGGATACCACTGCAAATATTTATGTCATTCCATGGGGGCTCTCATCCCCTCGTCACAACCCCTGGGAGTCTCGTGACGTGCACCAGAGCCTGGGAAGGGGCGGCAGCGACCCCCTCGCATCGGTCCCCATTGCTCCCCGCTGCAGGCAGGCACAGAAACATGGATCCCAGGGCAAGGGCATAACCCTCAGAGCAACACTCGCCTTCAGCTCATTAACCACTGTGGGGCCCTCACAGGCATAGCAGAACTGGGAATTTTCTCTTTTTTTTTTCAAGAAAAAAAGATAAGATCACAGTAATGAAGCAGCAGCCAATAGCAGTGTCTGTGCTCCAGCCAAGCTCTCCCAGCAACAGCTCCGGGATGCAGCGAGGCTTGAGGGAGAAGGGTCGCTTCATCAGGCGCTCCAAGCGGATGCAAAACTACCAATGCAGACACAAGAGCTGTGCTGGGGATTTCCTGGAAAGCTGGATGGAAAGGAGAAAAGAGAAAGTGACAGAGAAACTGGGAGGATTAGCAAATTACCTAATGACTGCAAAACTCTTTGAAGATGGAAAGGGTGGGATAAAGCTCTTACCCAAATCCCCAAATATCCCAAACTGTGAGATAATCACTTGCTGGACTCTGGCCAGAAATCACAGTCCCTATCATCTATGAAGAGCAATTGCTGAAAATCCCACCGGCAACTTCCCTACCTGCCAGACCTTGGCTCTTTGCATTTCTTTATTACTTTTTGCCCAAAAGAGGCAGGGCAGCTGCATCCCTTCTGGAAGGGACAATTGGCTGGTGATCCCCAGGGGAAGGAGGACACATCGTGCATGTGGGGTTAACCAGAGAGAGGGGCTTCTCTCACCTCATCAGCATCCCACGGGGTCCTGACCCACCCCAAATCTGCAGTGCTGCTCACCAATACATCTCCTCTATTTGGCTGGGTGAAAGCATCTCCAAGACCCCAAGACAGCCAAACCCTAGAGACGTGCTTTGCAGGAGAGCAGCAGGGATGTAACAGGGCTAACCAAAATGTGTCCCGGGCACTGACAGCCTTCGGCGGTCAGGGTTGAAAAATGGGTGTACCAGTGGCTTGCATCCCCAGAACAGCTGAGATCGGGTCATAATATCTATTAGAGCTTTTTACACTCAGCTTGACAAATGGTGAGTGGGACTTTTCTACCTGAACCAGGTCAGATGCGGCCATAATCCATGGCTGGGCAATTCCAGCCATGGTCTATCAACAGAGAGGACATCCTTCCTTATTAAAACCCTCAAACTCTCCTCGTTAAACCCTTCATTTCTGCAAGTCCACACCGCCAGCAGACCGTTTGCTTGCTTAGGGTTCACACACCTGTGAGTTCGGCTGAAAATAGATATTAAAATATCCATCCAAGTGCCCAAGTCACCCAGCTCTTCCCTCCAGCTGCACCGTGGGAGAGGTCCCCATCACGCACTTTTCAGTGCTCGAGGTAAATAAATAATGGTCCCCTGAGGAGGCAGGGAATCAATACGCTTCCTTCCTTCATGGTAAATTATGTTCTGATTAAAAGCCAAATGGGCTGAACTCAAACGTCAATTACCATCAGAAAACATCAATAAAGTATGTTGTTACTGTTTAATGAGGTACCTGGTTTCTTCATCCGTCATTTCCCTCGGGGATTTACTTGGCGTTATGGCAGAGGCTGCAGGTGAAGCGCGTGGCAGGGCGGACAGTCCCGAATGCTCAGCTCGGGATGGGGATGGGAACCTGCCTTTGCACCGGTATTTCCGTGCAATGACACACAACTCTCGGCTGCCAGAGCTGTGCCAGAAGGGTCCTTAGAAAAGACTAAATTTAATCAGGGCAACTACAGCCCCTGCCAGCTCTAGTGAAAGAAGCTCAGCTTCAGTGGTTCACCCTCCTTCATCATAGTTTTTCCTAGGAATATTCCCCATCTTGTGATTCTCTGGGAGCAAGGGACAGGATTAGACAAAGCCTGCTTGACCCAAATTGGTTTTGTGGCATGGTTTGCATACCAGTGGCTCTTCAATGTGCTTCTTGGGTGACACTTTTTTGGAGGGGAGCTCTTGAGTAAGAGACCAGGGACTCCATTCAAATGTCCTCCACATTCATGCAGTCTCCGTCTCTATCACATCGACAGGGATGAGCAGCAAACCCTTTGCCCTTTCCCTGTGTTAATAGATTGACTTTTCTGAATTTTCCGAGCATTTTCATCCAAAAACTGCTGCCTCTGACAACCCTCTTGGAAAGCTGGTATCAGTCTGCAGGCAGAGGAGCAGAGCACGCAGGTGACAACTGTATCTTATACGGACTTGAGGATCTATGGAAGAGGCAGGTAAGATCTGGCTTCAACACGGAAGACGGCATAGATGGAAAGTATTTTCTAGAAGACAATCTGAAACCCCCAGGCACCTCATGTAAAGATGTAGTTTCTTCTTTTATGTCAGGGCAAAACTGCTGAGCCCCAGGTGCTGTCACAAGACAAACAGTAGACCCTTCTCCAAGAGACTTCACTGACACTAGAAATGAACATCGCTTGTCACGACCAACAGCAGAGCATCTCTTATGGTTCTTTTTCTTGCCCACCACGAAGGGGAGGCCACCAAGAAGCAAGGCAAGAGGAGCCTCTTCTCTGTCCAGCCATGGAGCATCACTGGGAGAGTCAAGAGCAGAGTCAGTGGGGGTCTGTGTCATCTCCTATGTTTTTTTTTCTCTAGAGGAGAAGAAATTGGGATGAGAAATAAGGAAGCAGGGAAGAAACAACTGACCCAAGGAACTGGTAGATCCTTCCAAAATGCTGCCACATACCTTCTCCTTCTCTTTTTGGCATTAAAATACTTGTGCTGACCTTCGCCCTTCTCCCTTCTCTTCTGCTTTGGATTCAGCTCTGAAGTTTATCTTGGGTGCTCGGCCTTCTGAGAAAAGATGGGGCCACTGCAGCATGTCTTTTCCTGCTCCTGGTTCTTTTTTTTAATCTTCTGCTCCAGCTCTGACCTGTGTGATGACACCCATCACCGACCACTGGTGTCACCCAAGATGCTCTCAACTGCTTGGCTGTGCACGCAGCGCTTCGCACATCACTCACCAGCTCGTGTGGCACCTGACATTTTGAAGGCATTGCAAAATCCATCTCCAAGCTGAGAAAATCCACCCTGCGGCATTTAGGAGGGTTTGCAGATGGTTACGCAGTGGTTAGGAAAGGTCATCTTATTATTATGGGAACTGAGCGAGGGGCCCAGCAATTCTGCCAGCCGGCGCTGAGATTTTCGGTTTAAGCAATCCAAAAGAGATAAAAAGATTAAAGTTTGATAAAAGTCACCCTGGCTACACCGGACTTTTTTTTAAATTTTTTGAAAAGCCTCAGTCAGCTCATTCAATAACCATTTGTGTTTATACAGCCTCTTTCATCTGAAATTGTGCTGCAGCACTACAGAGACTTTCAAATTACAGATCCTCTATTCATTGACCCCCACATGGTATCAGTTAGGTAGCTGGGAATGTGAGAAAGACTTCTTTGTCTCTCCAAACTGCAGTAAGAGTTGCACACGCTGCCAGGTCTTAGCCCAAACCCATAAAAATCTCAATACTTTTTAATCCAAGGGAATTTTTTATGGCACTGATAACAGGGTGTGCTGGGTGGGCTTCCCCAGGCCTGCCTCTTCTTTGCTGAACAGGCTCAACTCCCATCACAAGCTGAATTTCCCTCAGAGACACAGCTGGTATAAAAGTCACCATAATATGGCCAAAAGAGGCTATAATTTTCATAAATCAGCCCCGGCATCCAAGGGAGATACTAGCTACCCAGGAAGGGGGCTCAGCCCATCACATACTGCCTCAGAGAAGGGAAAACAAAGCAGCCCAGAGGTTAAGGGCACATAAACCCTACACGCAAAAAAAGAATTACAGTGCCTTGCACAAATCGAGGCCAGTTCATCCTACAGCCGTGACGCTGGTGCTGTGGGGGAACACAGATTTAGCATCTTTTACAAGGTGCTATTGCTTGAAATATAGTTAATGTGTTTTTTTTTCTGAAGAACAGGAACACTCTCCCTGGATTCCTACACCATGAAGTGTGCTTAAATAAAAGGTGGCATCCTGCCACTTCCCCACTGATACAGGCAAGGTGTATTGCTTTAAAAAGAGATGCCAGAAGAACAGTGCCACAGACCGGACTGTGATTAATTGCTTGACATCCCCACGTGCAAACAGGCTGAGTGCCGGGGAGCAAGTTCATCAGGCAGGGAGGGACGAGGACAGCAGGGGCTTCCTCACATCACACGGGGTTTGGGCAAGGAAGCTGAGGCAGGGCTCATCCCCTCTCCTTCTGCAGTCCCATTTCACAGGTGAAACCACAAATTTGCCAGTAGCTGTGCCATCACAGCCCATCTAGACCTCACAGTTATTCCCTTTTAGCCTTAATATTAAAAAAAACCCTGCAAAGTGCAATTTTCCCCTGTTTCCAAGGCACTCTGCTCAGCTTTAGCTCACACACAGGGGCTTTAGAGAACATCTCTCTTTTTGCAAAGAAAAGACGAGCAGAGGGTGTGACACACGAACTTAGGACAGAACCAGAGTTGTCATTAGTGGGGTCTGAGCTTCACAGCCTGTTTCATACTGCAGGATTTAATGTATTGCAGATGTCTTAAATACCCATGAAGGCTGATCTTCACACTTGGAGCAAGACCAGGGAAAAAAAAAAAGGGGAAAAAAAAGCTATTAATACCGTATACAATTGACTTAGTGAATCTCCATCAGCCCCTTGGCTTTTATACCAGGTATTTGGGGGTTTAGAGGGTTTTCATTCATAAATCAGCTTCCTTTTATGATGTTTCTTACAGCAAAGAACAAATACTACTCCGTGCTCTCATGGCACTTTGCTTCTGGAATCTTGCGAGCTTTGTAAGAAGATGTGTGAGATGCATTTTCCTTGCACATCTAATAGCAAAAGAGAAAGGTAAGAAACTCATTGAGGCTGAGAAGCTCACCCAACAGACTGCGCCTGAGTGTCCCTCCATGTGTCATCACCTCATACCTGTAATTTCAGCTCGTACTGCTATAAAAATGAGTGCGACATCAGAAACTTGGAATGATGATTTGAATTCAAGATCAAATAATAACACACATGTTAAAGGAGCTGGATCATGTGCTTCATTTGGGGATAAAGGCACTGAGCTGGCAGTCATGATAACCTGATTATATTCACCCTGTATAAATTGAGTTTATTAATACTGTTTTAGCACACAGGATAGTAAATAAGAGCAAAAATGCTCATTTTAGCTTCACCACAGCTCTATCAGAAATAACACATTTTAAAAAAGCAGAGCATAAAAAAGCCAGCATCAGCTGTAAGTTAAATCCATATACCACAGGGCTGAAGAAGGGTTAGAAATAGATTATTTCATCCAGGTCAAAATAATCACTTTTTCTTTCTATACTTTCTTGTTTTCATGGGTGACAATTCATGTAATCGAACCCATACTGCAAATCTGATCAATTTAGACCTCATGCAGGAAAAGACATCTGAGCCAAGGATGAGGCTAAGCACATATTTCTCAAATGACACAGAAGCGAAGAAGAAAATAGATCTTCCCTCTATCCAGAGCTACATGGGCAAAATCCATTTTGCTTCCAGTCCCAGCACATCACCCCTCCAGCTCCACCAATCTGTTACAAGAGTTTTTAAATGCCCTCCCTAACGCATTGCTGTCCCCATATATGTTGAAACACTATGAATTTTGGTGGGGAAGTTGAGGACCACATTATCTGCTGTACACAGCTTCCACACCGAGATGTTTGCCCATACCTAGCACCCTACGTGCAGCCAAGACTACATCTTTCACCCGCCTTCTTCGTGGAGCTGCAGCCTAAGATGTGTAGGCGCCAAGAGAAGAAAGGACAGGCAAAGCTGAACTTTGGGATGAGGTTTTTCTAAACTGCTCTGCCAGCCCTTCTCCAGCCGTCGACCATCAGAAAAGCCTTCCCTCCACAGAAAGCAGCAGAATGGGGATGAGCAAGCCAAAATCTCACTTTGGATCTAATCTGGGCAGCCTTCAGGGGCTGGATGAGCTTCCACACCTCCAGCTGTTCCCCAGTACCTGGGCACATCCCCAGGACCATACGAGCTGGTGCAATCAAACAGCCCAAGGTCACAAGGGAAAAAAGCAGCCTTTGCCCAAGGCTTCACTTTCTCCTCTCCTCCGGCTCCACTCAGTGCTTACCCCACGTTCAACAAGTCCTCAAACCGGAGGAAAGCCTGACTCACTCCCTATCACGGTCATCAGTCATCCACACATGTGGCTTTGGTCTGTGGAAAAAGAAAGCATTTTAATTTTCCAATAGTTTATGGCCAGATATTCCTGCTGGCAAAGAGAGCTGTGAATTTTTTACGGGGGCCCTTTGCTCCTTACGCGCTTGTGTTCTCAGCTCCTTTGCCTGGAACAACTCCCGCTGGAAACCTGAGCGGCTGCAGGAAAGATACAGGGCATCGGGGCTGCTCCATCCAACGCCACGCAGCTTTGCCAAAGCATTTTGTCCCCTTTCCCCATTCACGGGGACAGACAGACATCGGCCCCGGGGCCCAAGAGGCACTGCTGCCTCCTTACCCAGGCAAGGGATGGCCCTGGGCTGTGCTTGGGGCTGAGCCGCTTTCCAAGGAACCCGCCTGGCACCTTTCCACAGGGCTGGAGAGAGGCAGGAAGATAAAAGACTGCCCCAAGGTCATGGCCATGGGGAAGAAAACACTTGTTCAAATGTCTTTGATCCTGTGCAAACACACCCTCGAACTGACGCTGGAAAACTTGCTGCACAATATGAGAGTTTCCAGAAGAGCAAAACCACCCCTTCTAAGGCATAATAAACCCCCAAAGGTTTCAAATAGGTGCACAAGGTGATAAATACAGAGACCACATCTCGGGCATTGCTCAACACAACGTTCGCGTGCAATGGCAGCATCTATTCAATCTGAAACCTTTCCTGACAGACAGCAACCCAGCAAGCCCAGCTGGAGGGGGGCAGTTGTTATCACTCGGCTCCATCAGCATTTCTGGAGGCACCACATGGTTGTGCTGCAGGGACATCCCAGCCCCTTGAGGAAGGGGCGCTCAAGACACCAAGTTTCAGTTGAATCATGTAAGCAGGGATGGGACCGAATCCAAACCCTGACTTCCAAGTGATACGGAAAAGAGTTTTCACTTGGCTCCTTTAGCAAAAGTCACCCGAACACAAGCACCTCGGGGAAGGCTGGGATCTCAGCAGGGCCCAGAGAGACATGATCCAGCCTTTACATGCCATACCCTGATGTCCGTACGAAAGCTCACCCAAACAATTTCCGTGCTCAGGCTCATTCAAAGCTCTCCAGGCTCCTCCAGCACAAGCTAAGCTTCTTGCCTTGCTGCTGGTTTGAATTTACTCGCTGGAATAAGCATCCACTGAACTGCGCTGAGCCACAACCACGTTGGAGAGCCCAGGCCAACTTTTTTCTGGCCATACAGACCAGGACGTGTTTACCCAGAGCTCGGAAAAACGATTCAACTTTTATTTTAGCTCAGAGGAGAGACCAAGGGGTCACCTTCAAGCTAAGGGTGGCATAAATAGAGGCTGAGTGGAAAGAGCAATGTACAGAAAGCAGGGAAATGCTCTCTCCAAGAGGGAGGAGGAAAGCGAGACCCCAGAACTCCAAGCGGACACGTATTTAATAGAGCAGGTTAATAGGGACCAGGGTCCAGGTCAGCCCCATTCTGCAGCCCCATCTGTCCCACCTTACGGATGTGGGCAAGTCCACAGCTGCCTCAACCTACATATCCATGTATATTCGTGCCACAGGATGCAAAAGCGTACTTTTGGCAGGCAGAGCAAAAGCCCAAACTTCTGCAACACTCCTGGCCCTGAGCTTTCTCCTGCTCTCGTACGCTGCTGCCAAGTCTCTGTCAAAGAAACTGCAGGGAGGGAGAGAGGTCTGGGGGAAAGGAGGACTGGATGCTGGAAAATAACCCAAGTGACTAAGGCATGCTGGGGTTTGGGGACATAAAGAAAATCAGTGTCTTGGAAAATCACAACCAAATACCAGGATGAAATTACTTTTCACCCAACACCCTGAGCTGCTGCAAAAAAGAGGGTTTAAAGCACAGCTGGTGGCACTTAATGCCCAAGCAAGGCTAAGTCATGGACCATGTGCTGCAGCACAGCCCTGCTGTTGCTGTACTTGTCATCTGCACGGTCCCTGCTTTCCTCTGCAAGGCAACACCCGTATCAACCTCCCAGGGATGCTCCAGGGCTTGGCAACTGTCTGTGAGCCCTCAAAGATTCCTGATGGAGCACCTCACTGCTCAGCAGAATACGGTGATATTTTCTTTGCTGTATCAATACAGCTGTCGCCGCTTTCATGTGACAACTTGCCACCTGCCAGCATTTGCTGCAGCAGCCTCATAAAGGACCGCTGGCCCAGAGATGCCATCCCTTTCTCCAGCACCAAAGCAAGTGCATGGCATGGTGCAAGCCCTGAGCTATGCAAAGGAGGGGGAGAGGACCACGTGCATCCAACGAGCATCATCTCATGCAGAAGAAGAGCCTCAGTGCTGCATGGGCTGGATTTATTCGGGTTTGCTATTGCATGTTTTACCACCATGGTTTGCTAGAAGCCCATGGTTCAGTATTGAGTTTGCCTCTCTATGCTTACACTGGCACTAACTTCTTCACAGCATTTAATGCCAAAAGAAACATGCAGGGAGACATGCAAAAGCAGGTATTCGGCAGTGGAGCAGTTCGCCGTTGCATCAGCGGCCTCGGGTTATTTTTACGAGGAGCGCAGAGCGCACACTTGGCCACGGCTCGGTCCTCTCCCAGGGCAAAACGTGGCGGAGAAACCAGCTTAGTCACGACGCTTTGGAAAAGGGTAACCTCAGCGGGGAAACGGGGCCTCTCTGCCTGGAAACAGGCCCGTCAAAATAGGTTTCTTCAGTTTCCCATCTCATTGCCCCATGGGGGAGGAGAGAGGCAAGGATCTTTTTCTCCATAAGAAAAGGGAAAGGATATATTGGTATCCTTGCATGGGTTTGCTACATAGCACAGGGATGTGTCTGCATCTTGAGCTCGCACCATAGGACACGGGACATCCATCCTCGGTCTGGAGATGGAGATTTGGGTCCCTGACGTCCCCAAGCCGTATCTGCACACTGCTGCACTTGCTCCACCCTTCCCAACATGGTTTATTGAGTGTAGAGAGTTTTATGAAGCACTTTCAGAGCCAGTTTCACACCGTAGTCCAGGCAGACACACCCTGAGCATCACCACAGCTTTTCCTCAGCAAAATTACAGGAATCTTTAAATATTTCAAAAAAGCATATTCACTCATTTTTAAGTAGTGGTGGAGGTTATTATTAAGTAAAACATCCACGAGAAACAGAAGTGAATGACTCTATCCCTTCATACACTCTTACAGGAAATTAAAGACCCATTTTTAGCAGTAAGTACAGGAGAGCGATGCCTGCAGGTCCCAGCTCGGACCCCAGCCTGATTGCACCGGGCACACCACACCTACAGACAGTCCCTTCCCAAAAAGAGCTTAAAAATGCCACGTGCAAATCAAAAGGAGGCACGAGATGGGCAAATGCCTTACAGTTCAGCAGCAAAAACAAGAATGGATGAGCTAGCTCCGAGTTCGCTGTCTCCAGGAGGAAAAAACAAACAAACCACCCCTTTCCCCATCAAAATCCAAGGATACAGAGTGCAACAAGTGTGCTTTTGGCAGAAGTTCAGTGGCCTGATGAGCTCACGGAGACCTGCTGAGGAATACAAACATTCCCCTCAGGAACACCCAAAAAATATTTGGGGTTCACAGTGTGATCCCCAATGGCGGCTGGGTCTGACTCAGATGTCCCCTGAGATGTGGCTGGGACATTGGTGGTGCTGACTTCCAGGAGGACTGCAGGAAGGGCTGCACCCTTCCATGTCACAGGGGATGGACCCACAGACCTCAGACACACACCCTGCCTGGGGCATTTGCACCTCTCCTCCCCACTCCAGGTTACGTCAGCGTATGAAGTCTTACATGCAGTAATGAACCTGGATGATTGATGCCATGGCACTGCTCCAGGCAGCTATTTCCCAAAGACAAAAACGCATGGGAAGAGTTTGGAGGACAAGGAAGGAGAGTGCTGGGAACAACATGGCCTTGGAAGTGGTTCCTGGTGGCCCTCAAACAGAGCTCCATCACATCTGCAAGCATGATCAGAGCCAAACGCAGGTTAAGGGGGTGGAAGGGCTTCCTTTTTTGCTCAAAGTGAACTTTTTGGTAGCTTATTGGTTCCAGACAGCAAGTTCAGGGAAGCCACGCAGCTCCCACACTCCCAGGGAAGCTGTTACAATGAAGACATCCCACCAGGATGCCCTGCAAACCCTCCTTTGGGCTTACCACAAAAAAGTCATTCAGCCTCTTCCTACAGTTCACATAATTTGTTTCAAATGTAACTTTAGTTCCTGACAAGCAATGTGCAGGGGAGAAGAAAAACCCAGTCATGACAGATGAGCCTTCAGCTCTCCACCACACTTTGACCTGTACCAGACAAGAAGACAAAAACATGGACAGAAATGTGTCTTTAGGAAGAAGGCCATTAATGGGAGTTTCAAGAAGAGTCGAGGGAGCATCACCAACTACAGCTCCCCCTCGCCCTACACTCTGCATGGTGCTTTGCAGAAGAAACACACCTTTCGGAGGAAATGGTTATCTTAGATGTTTGCAACCAATTCATCTTTGGTGCACGACATGTCCCCATGACTGTAGTGCCAGGACACATCACACCGATTTAGCGGAGCTGTGCCATCCTCCCAAAAATTACAAGTAGGGAACTGCAGCACAGGAGGACTAAGAGATCAAAACCCCCCAGAGATCTGATGCCACCTACATCTTCTGCGATCAATGTCTGGTAGCTTTTGGTCTTCTCTCCTATCCCTTTTCCTTGCCATCCAGCATGTTTTGAGAGATTTCACACCTTTCTAAACCTACGCTGCTCTGCAAATCAGACACAGACAATACGCTTATTTAAAAGAAAGGCTGCGGGAAGAAACCTTAATTATCCAAACAGCCAGTGGCCACCACGCAAAGTCACATTTACCATGGAAGAGAAGGGAGGGAGCCAGCCCAGGATTTTCAAAAGCCCATATGCTGCTATAGCCGCCAGTGAGCAAATGGGGCCGAGCGTCTAAAAAAGCCCACATCTGCCTGTGGCTGCGGTCACACAGAAACCTGCTCATGTTTGAGCCCAAACAGCTGCCCATGGAGGCTCCGCTTTTTTATGAACCTGGCCTTGAAGGCAGAGCCAAGGACTCTCTTGTCATTTGGAGTCATGATAAATAATCGCCCAAGGGCGAGGAATGGCCTGTTATCCTTGCGAGGCGGAAAGTGTTCCTAATGGGGTAAGGTCTTTAACACAGAAACACAAAGCGGCAGAAAGCAGAAATCATTTGCAAAACAAAGTGCTAACACCCAAAATACTAACATTAGGGGAATGTCACTTGGTCAGCTGGAAAGCCTGACACTGTGCAATCAAACCACTATCTCCAAGCAGGTCCTCTTGGTCCAAAGGCACAGAAGCACAGCAGTAACTGGGAGGCTTTTTCCCTGGCACTCAGGGAGAAGCTCCATGCTCCCAGCAGAGCGGTTTCCCAAGCCAGCACAGTTCTGGAGGTGTGATGAGACCATGGTACCTACCGGTTTGGGGCAGTGGATGTATCTAGCAAGGCTGATGATCAAGTCATGAGTGATTGGATCCACCAAGTTTCGAAAGCTGGCATATCGATACAGGACATCATCCAGAGAGGTCGACTCCATTCCTAAATCCTGCAAAAAACAGGGTAAATGAGCAATATTAGATGTGCTACAAAAGCCAGTGCTAGCATAGATCTTAAAATTAGCCCACAATGGTGATCCCTACGAAGAAGCCAAGAAGAAAGTGATCCCGCACCACCACCCAACACAAGGAAGGGACACATGAGCACATCACCCTGGGGAAAGCTGCACCCCTGTGCTTTATATGCTCTGCAAAGAGACATTAGGGCTGCAGGAAGAACACCCCAATGCCTCTCACAAGCCATAAATCCACCCAGCGAACAGGATGATTGCAACAAGGTAAAATCAAAGATGACTCCAGAGAACATGACAGCTTGATCAGCATGAAACAGGAATTGGGGAATAAATACAGCATGGAGGTGCTCTGGGTCTGCTGTGCATAGGGAGAAAGAAATGAGCCTAAAATTGCAGCAGGGGAAAGAGGGGGATAAATTGGGGGGGTGCGAAGTGCTGGACTAGATTGCCTGGGGAAGGGGTGGAGGCTCTGCTGTTGGAAACTGGACAAGGATGTGTCACAAACAGTTCAGATGGAGCTGATCCTGCCCTAGGGATGGATCAGGCCTCTTGAGCTCCTCTCCAAAACTATCTTCTCTGATTTTCAATGCTTAGACATAATAATTTGAGGAATTTTGGCAGAGAACTCATCATTATATGAAATATGTTAGTGCACAGGGACAAGGAGGAGTAGGGTTATATATAGTGTACTCCTTACTTCAAATATTTTATCTCCACTATGTTTTGTTCCTCAGCAGCAGCCAATTAGGGCACAGGACAGCACTCCTCTCAGATGACCACACATTGCAGCGAGGTCCATCAGCCACCCTATAGGATGGCCAGAGCCAGTCCATCAGGGCAATGTGCCTCACAGGTCCTGTCCAACACTGGAGGTCCAGGAGAGCTGGACCATTTTCCAGCCCTGCCTTACTGGGTGAGCTTGAGCAAGCCACTTCCCTTCTGCCTTTTGACAGAAATAAGGTGTTGTATTTGTCTTCAAAGGCCTGCTTTCGCTTTTAAAGAGTGAAGCCCAGAAGCAGCCTCCTCTACTTGGTATGGATGGGATTTAGGAAAATGAAGACCTATGGGTTCTACACTTCAGGAAACTCATCTCTCCTTTGGGTGTCGCATCCACCTTCCCACAGCAGAGACACCATCACACCCACCCAAAGGCATTTACTTTCCAGATGACCTCTACAAGACGCAGTGGGCAGGGACATACCCAGGCTGAGACCTGCCTGCCATGCTGCCATGCATTTTGGCAAGATAGAGCCCCTACGCTACTAAAACAACGTGGAAGTGGTTGTTTCACAGCCACCACTGAATACTGGAGATGTTACTTGGTAAGGAAGAACTGACTACCAGCATCATTCCAGTGCAAACACTTGTGTAGGAAGCCACAACCTCTGGTCCTTAAAGCCCTCACTGGCAACGGGAGCTGGATTTCTAAGCTGGTGGGCTGGTCCAGCTCTAAGTGTCTGCTCCGGCTTCCTGAACCAAAACACAGCACAAATGAGGAATCACTTCAACTATCCACGAAAAAATCAGGCAATGGTGAAATCCTCATATCTGTATCTCCACTAGCATTGAGGGAAAACTACTTCTGAACCCCCAAGAACAGCCATGCTGGAGACAGAGACCTGTCCACAACTACATCAAATGCCAAGTCCTCCTCCCACATAGCTGGTGGCATCTGGCATGAAGAGTTTTGTGCTGCTTGAATACACACGTCTCTGGGGATGAAAAGGTCTGCTGCCCAGCAATGGCAGCACTCCCAGGGATTAATCGTGGTGCCATCAAACCAAACTGGTCCAGTTCTACAACAAAGCTGAGGCTGAAAAAAAGCTGAGCAGCAAAAATGAGGTGGAAGTTTCAGGTGGAAAAGGAATGAGCGATGCAAGAAACATGCGTAAAGGAGAAAGCATATGGTGGCTTTGGTCCTTTTCTTAGGGAAAACCAACCAGCTACAGGGACGAAATACAGGAGGGGACCCCAAGGGCAGGGGGTGCTGTTGTGTGGAGCTGGGGAAAGTAAGACAAATAAGTTCTTTATAAGATGGCAGTAATAGGAAGGCGTCATGTGGGAGTCTCAGTTTGTCTAAGTGACTCAATAAAAAAAAAAAAAAAAGTGTCAGACACACAGCACAGGGCTGGGACAATCTTATTCACCACCATCCTGCAAAAAGCAGCCTTCCTGACTCTCTTTTTATTTATAGTTTTGACTAATAACTTGTTATTTATTGAACGTTTTCCACTTCTGCAGAACTTGCCATGTGAGGACATTAGAGCATCTCACAAACACAAATTGCACTTATCACCCATAACCACAAGTACTCATGATGCATCTAAAAGGCAGGCATCACACAGAAGCACTATCTCCCTTACAGGGCTGAGCAGAGCAGCTCAGTGAGATGTTAAGCCCTGCAGATGTGAGAGAGGAGTCCATCTCAAATATGTGCCACAGCACCGCAGCTCCCAGCCCTCCCGGTACAAAGGCAGCTTTTGCCCAAACAAGTAGAAGTGCAGTAGGGTTGGACATAGCTGTTGTAGGGAATCAAAAAATCAACATGGCAGTAAGAAAGTAGCTTTACATGGTCTAAAAACTATTTAAAAAGGGGGGAAAAGAAGATAATCACAGACCTGAGGACCTGAGTAACCTCCCTTTGTATATACAGAGATGGATAAAGACAAGGCAGAAAAACAGAAATACAATTCAGGAGCTTCAACTGTCAGAAATCCATGACCCCCGTCAGACCCAGGGCACAGATGGGGACAGAAACGCGTGGCTGAGGGTGGGGACCGTCCCCAGGTCCTGGCACCACTCTGCAACTCGATCAGCTTAGGTGTGTGTTAAAAGCCTCCCGAGAGAGCCTTCCTCTGGCCAATGTCCCCGAGCCCAGCTGCTCCAGGGCCACAGTATGCAGCTCACTGTTGACAGCCACACATGCAATTTGTTAATAATTTACATGAAGAAGTTCCCTTTCTCCTCCCCTCAGTGTTTTTATACAGCAAATCCAAGCCAATAACAACTTGGCGCTCTGCAATAAATTGGAGCCTGTCCTGAGCTCAGAGATGCTCCGACCCCAACGAACCGCACGGGAAGGCACATTGGTTGTAGGCGCTGATGCTCTGTGACTTCAGACAGGATGAAAATGACCATCTCCACTTAAAAAAGCAATCTATTCCATCTTAAGACACTGGCTGTAGCAGCCAGACAGATCTGGCATTGCGTGCAATTACACCTCATGCCACAAACGAGGTGGCAAGTCTTCATCGTCCTGGTTTCCTTGTTATCTTTAGGGGCATCACGGCAGCACTGACTGAGATAGCGCTTTGCTGACTCTTTGCAATCAGGCCATTTAGTAAAAACGAGCCGAGGCAGTTAAAAAACCCACACGAGTGGGGCTGTTCTCCCTCGCCGGGAGCACCAAAAAAAGCCTCAAAACAACAAATCCAACCAGCCACAAAGCCCAACCACCCAACGCCTCCACTGATTGCAAACACACCTAGTTTGAAAAATAAAGTGGCTGAACCGACTTATGATCTATCTTACGGCTTCTGCCAAGTTTGCACTTAAAAAAAAAAGGATTAACCTCAGCCTTGAGATGTAGAGCTAAGATGAGGGCGTGAGCTGTGCTCCCCAGGAGCAGCACTGTGACAGCCAGGCCAGCCCACCAAGGCTGCTCCGACGCCCTCAGGTTTAATTAGGCTGGGAAAACTAACTTCTTAATTCAAGACCATCTTCATCCTCGTGTGTTTTGGCACTGCACAGGTGACTGCACAGAACTGGGGGGGGTTCAGGAGCTCAGGCTCCTTTGCAAGAGGAAAAAAAGGGAGAAATAGAAATTGTGCAGGTAATGTAGGGCAGGGAGACCCCCAAAGGGAACTCCCACTCTTTCAGGGAGAGAAACACCTCTCCTAACAACAGTGTGGATGTTTCCTTCCCAGTCTGGTAGAGCTCAACATTAGGATTGAGCAAACATCAAGCAGAGATGGATTTGGCCCATGGTCATATGGCATCGCAGCCAAACACCATGCACTACCAAAGGAGACAGTTCTGGGGCTTGGTAGAAGTAATCCCGCACACACAGCTCCCAACACACTGGGATCCTTGAGGATCAAACCAGGCTTAGCATCTTTAAGCATCTCAAAACTCTGACAATTTTCTCTTAAGTTAAAATTAAAATGCAGAACCAATAAATCAGAGAATTTTCCCCTCCTCTCTCCTGGGGAAGCTTACATTTTTCACATGAAGTATTCCCTCCTCCCTCCTGGTACACATTTTTTTTATGCACAGATGTCTTTCTCAGCTGCTCCCTAAATCTCTCTGCCACACCAGCATTGTCTCTTTTCCACCACATGTAATATTTTAAAGCCACTCAAGGCTGAAACTTGTTCGAGGCCAAGTGATGAGCTCATCTGCAATTTAATAACTTAACACCAGTTCATGCTGTCAGCAGCAAATCACGAATCGCAAGCTTTGGAGAAAACGCCCAGCATCTGGCTCGAGTCACTTGGGTATTTTTTCAGCACGTTCCCTTTTCCCAGGGGATCTTTACCTGGATAGCAAGTGCAACTTTCAAATAGGAAGGGTACAAGGGTTTAAAATGATGGTATTTATGAGCCAGGCAGGACCATGGCTTTCTTGGTGTAGGCTGGAGGGGTGTTTTTCTAGCATGCACCCAGAACCCTCACTGTGCTGAGATGGTTTGGGAAGGTTTGTGCATGTGCGGTGGGAGAAGGGGAACATCTCAGCATCCCTGAACCACCTCGAGTCCCGACATCCCCATGGGCACTGGCAGGAGGGGGCCGAGAGGACATTTCAGAGCAGCACATTCAACAGCGCATCTGCCCATGCGAGGCAGCCGGAGCCGACTCGAGCAGGATTTGGGATTAATGACACAAAACAAGCAGAGAAAATCAGGAACGCAGAAGCGACTGAAAGCAACCCAGAGGCTGCGAGTGGATCAAAAAGCACTGGGGAAGAAGCTGCTGTCCCTGAGCACATCAGCTCAAGTCTTGCTTTGCCAGGCAAGACTAAGGAGCGGGGAGAGGAGAACGCTTTGGGACTAAGTGGAAAAGTAAGTCTCTTGCTCAATTCATTTTGCTGCGCATCCTCCCTGCCGTCATTCATGACCTTCCTGCAATTTATCTGATTTGTTTCCAGCTTTGGGAGGCCAAGAGAGAGTCAAACCACTCATCAGTCCTTGGGGATGGCTTACCCACTGGAAGGAAAGCTTCCTGCCTCCAACTAGTTGCATTCAGCCTCCACAGGAGGAGACTTCTGCAAATGTAGCAATGCTAAGTTATTAGAATTAAAAAAAACAACCAACAAACTCAACCCACACCAAAAAAAAAAAAAAACAACCCCACAAAAAAAACTAAACAAAAAAGTGAAGGAATTAGAAATTTAAATCAAAGGAGTACAGCAAAAAAATGTAATGCCTTCCTCCACAGCATCCAGCAATAGGATCCAGCCACAGCCACGAAAGGCATAAGAGAACCCAATTATTTTGGAAAAACACCTAGCCAGGTGAGATCCCAGGCACAGTCAGGCCAGCTGCCCCGCAGAGCTGATGCTGTGCTAGATGCTCTCTTCAATCTGGGTCCCTTTTGCAAGCACCAGCCACAGAAACAGCCTTTCCACCCAAAAACCAGCCCACACTAAGAGCTCACCATTGACTTCTCCAGGCCCACACTACCCAAGCAAATCTGTTTTGCCAGTGAAAAAGGAAAAATAAATGCAAGGCATTTAGGAGCTGTACCCCGAGCTTATCTTTCCCTAGTGCCAGGTGAAACGACTTGTTACTCCCCTTCTGCTGCCTGTCAAAAAACGCAGCATGACGACAGCTACCAGTTGAGCAACAGGCTTTTGAAGCTCCAAGTTGTGTTTCCATGAGACGCAGCATCATGCAATACTCCCCTAAGCCTCAAGGAGCCATAAACAACGGAAGTCAGGCCCATTTTCGCTTATTAAACTATTTATCACTGCAAATTGAATTGCAGTTAGAGGAAAATTCAGCAGGTCCACATAAGAAGTCATACAAGAAAGCAGGTTATGCTGTTGCTGCTTTCATTAACATGGAAGCAAATGCAGTTACCGGCTGCCCAAATGAGGTTACTACGTAAAATATCATGCCGAGCTTCTGCAATCACGGCTACTCATAAATATACTGACAGCTGCTATTTTGGTCAGCATCTCTTCCAAAACTGTTTCTTATCTCCACTAATAGCCAGGGCAGCATAATGAATTTCCAAGCGGAGAGATTGGTATTATAAACAAGGGTCGGGCATGAAGGAAGAGAAGGATTAATATTGTGTGCAATCAATCATCTGCAGCAACTTATCTGGGAAAAAATGATTTCATGAGGTGAACATTAGCAACGGGTGAGTAAGGTCAGCTCAGAGAGACAGGCATGTGAGATGTGACTCAACAGCGAGCACAGTGTGGGGTGCTCAGAGGCTACGAGGTTGGTTTTCTTGATGGAGGACATGTTTAGCTGCTCAAACCCCATCCCTTGTGAAATACACCCTTGAAAACAAGCAAACAAAACATTTCTTGCCTTTAATCCTTAGGATGTTTGACTCCATCACAAGTCCTCCAATGTCTGGTTGACTTATGAGGTTAGCAAGCCACTGTAAAACCTGGTGTTTATGGACTTGCCAGCTGCAATGGCCATGGCTGGTCACAGCCTAGGATCAGCCTCCACCTCTTTTGCACGTGATGAGCCCTCCATCATTTGCTTCACAGCTGATAAGTTTGGTGCTGCTTTATTTTCCTAAGAGACAAGACTAAGCAACGTGGAAGTGCACTGCTGCAAAGTTTACCTGCCTGGTGCATTTACTGCAGCCCAACAGCCCTGGTCATCTGCATACACTCCCTATATAAACCATCCATTGCAATAAGGTGTTTTACACATGCTATAAATAGCTTAATTCTTAACTGGTGATCCGAAGGAAAGAAGGCTGAAATAGTCATGCTGTCCATCCACCTCCTCCTCTTCTTCCCCAAACAGCTTTTTAACGCATTAACCAATTTCATGGGTTGAGAAAGCAGTAAAGCATCTGAAAGGTAAGGACTTTACAACAGGTTTTGGGGAAAAAAGAAAAAAAAATAAAACAGACCTCAGCAATGCAAATATGTCCAACTTTGCACCTCTGAGGAGGGCAGGCAGCAGTTGGCAGCCACACATGTGTTGGCTGTGACCAGGCAGCTGGTGGTGGGAACAGTATATGTGGATGGTGCATTGTAGAAGGCACCTTGGGAACCTCCAAACAAACCAGCAATTGCTACTGCTGCTTAGACATTTATATGTCTAATCCACCAGAATGATGCAAAAAACAGAGTTTAAATATGTGGGATATTTTCTGTTTAAGAGAGTAAATACTGGTTTGGAACCAATGATTGCTCATTCAAGCCTCAAGTGAGGGTGCAGTTAAAGAGAGTCAATGTTTCAGGGAAGAAGTAAACATCTCCCTGGCAGATTGACTCAAATAATAAATGGTGGCAGCTTGAACCCCCTCCAGGAGCCTTAAATTACAGAAACTCAGAGAGATGGATTAATGGGCAGAGATACGATGCCACCATCCATATAATAAACAACTGCGAATAAGAGATTTGCAGAAGAATGCGCTGCGTTTATTTTAAACTGCGAGGCAAATGCAATTACCCCAATTGGAGTTTGGCCAGACCACAGCTAACAGACTTCTTCAGGAAAGCGCCTGTGGATATTTAAGGAGAATAGATAGCTTCAGCTACCCATCCCATTTTGATTTACAGTGGGATCCCAGTACACAAAAAACTTGGAAACACTATTTGGGGAAGGTGACTCCAGGCCTTCCTTTGAACAATTAAAAAGATTTAGATTCATCACTGCCTTTGACACAAGCGTTCATCTTAAGCTCACAAAATATTCATTCATCCCTTCTAAACTAGTGGGAGTTGCCCGCATCCTGGTTTCCCATCCAACCTGGTGCATCAATCTGGGGCCGCTGCTCCAGCTGGGGCTCCAGCCCCAAGCCAGGATCCTGCTGGCCATGCAGAGCCTGCACCAGATGGCTTCTGGTGGGCCTTGCTACTTCTTCCTTCTGCTCCCCAGATGGATGGGTGACAACAGCAACCTCAGTCTCAGCCCTAAGGCGCAAGAACCTCTTTTGCTCTGCACCAAAACACTCCCAGGGAGAGAGATCCCCCCACGGTTTTCCTCCTGCAAAGGAAAGACAGAGGCAGAAAAAGCCGCAGGTCTAAGGGCAAGATGTGGAGGAGGTTGTGAGCAAACACACCAGTCTCTCCAGTTTGCTGATAGCCAACTGCAAACACCGAAGAGCCGCTCTCATGGCCTCCTCACCTTCTGCTAGCCAACTCCACCCAGAGCCCACCACATTATATGGCTAAAATCCAAAGAAAAATGTTAATGCATCAACCTGGCAAGACACCCACCCTATTAACTCTGCTCTTGCTGCTGGAACTCCCATTAACAACTCTGCAGTGAAGCATTAAAAGAAAATATGACAAATTTAATCAAACATCTGCCATTTCTTTCCTCATGTGTCTGCTCAAACAGCTTGCTGGAGCATCCAAACCACAGGTCAGAAGAAGAACTTCAATTTATCATTCTTTTTGCTCTGCGACTAGTGCCTTTGACTATGAAAAGCAGTAGGGGTTGCACAGGGACTCCTGTCCCAGCACGGGTCGGTGGCTGATCCCCAGAACGAAGGCTACACACCTCTCCCCCCTGCCACCCCTCATGCAAAAAAAAAAAATAAATTACTTATTTTCCTTCACAAAAAGTCCCCGAGATCTCTGTCGGAAAATGGAGTTACAGGACAGGATGCATCTCATCTCCTGTCAGGTAAGGATTCAAGCTTGTCACCTATGCTAAATCTACTGTCAATTCACATGAAGATGGTGATTCATCCTATTCTAGGGCAGCTGGGCTGAGTCAGTCTCTGGATGTGGCTGTCTCTATCGGTTATCCGCTAAGAAAAGCCCCTCTAATTAGCTTATCCTAGACATTTAACGTTTAGGCAACTGGAGCAGGAAAATCCCACTCATACTGTTCTGACCTTTGTTTTCCAACACAGCAAGCGTAGAGCTCTGCATGGCTTTCATACCCACTCTTCCAGCCAAAGAACAGCCCCATCTGTTTTGCAGCTGATCATCCATCAACACTAGTTACATTTTTAAGCCTTGCTTTAGGCCCCCACCGTTTTGTTGGGAGTAACTGGAAGCTCAAACAACTCTCGTCCTTGGAAGGTGACAGTAGATGCCTTATGGACACTGAAGAATTTTATTTGTGCATGCAGATATTCTACCATGTTGTGTTCACGTGCACTAAATACACACACACATCTTTATTATAAATATTTACAGGAACAGCAACAACAAAAAAGGCAATATCAAGATCCTTGCAGGAAAGGGGAAGAGGTTTCCAAATAGAAGACGACGCTGTCAGATGGGGAGGAATCACTTGTCTTCATAATTTCCACTGCCTGTTAGAGACGGCCTCAGTGTCTGGGCATACAATAAGTGAACGATTCCTGATACAAGAGCAGCATTTACAATCACACACCTTTCCCTGCTTGAAATTACAGACCACTCTTCCTGCACACGCTGCAATTGATGAGAGTTCTTGAAGCAACACCGAGTCTACAAGCACTTCGTGCAACCTGCTCCTTATCCCCCACCTGCACATACTGCATTTCATTAACAGTAATAAGCCAAACACCCTTGCTTTACACATCCCTCAGATATCTCTGCTAAGGGATACGCTAAGAAAAAAGACCAAAAATCTTGACTCAGATGGCTCAACCTCAATAATGAATCAAACAGGCACCAAGGCTTGAGGGACTGTGCTGTCTGTCCATCCTTCCACCTCTCTGTCCTTCCCCAGGTAACTCTGTGTCAGCCAGTCTCATTAAACTATAGCAAAGGGGCAAAAGTCTCCAAGGGTAATTAAGGTCCTACAATTTTTGGGGAATCAGTGTCAGGGGAAGGAAGAGACTCCAGCAAGGGAAGGGCCAGGACTTGGGTGTGGTGCACCCTGCATGGCAGCAGATGGATGGACAGGAGGACACATGTTCTGCAGCTGGGCCAGATGGTCCACAGCTGCTGTCAGGGTTGCCCAGCTGGGACCTCAAGGAGGACACTGGGAGCAGCTGAGTTTTCCCAGAGCTGAGATTTGGCTGATGTGATGGACAACCAAGATAAACCTGTGGGAAAGCCAGCCTCACCTTGTCCTGCACTGGAGACCACGCTCTTTTCTAAGCAGAAGTGATGAGAGGAGTCCTCACCTCTCACTGTTCCCTGCTCTAATCCAGCCACTTTCTCCAAATTGCCCTCACTTCACAGATTAACATGACATGGCACAAGCTGCCTGGCTCTGACATTAATTCCGTTGAACCAGCCTCTGGTTAGCAGGAAAGCAGAATTTATTGCCTTGGCCCACTTGAGCCCCATCTCCTGTTTCCAGCAGCTGCCACTGTGAGATATTTCAGGAGGAGGTCAGCACAGGTCTCCTTCTGATGTACAACAGTGCAATCCTGCCCACTGGGCGAAAAGCCCTCTCTGAGCACAGTGTAACCAGCTGCTCCCAAGAGAAGGAGATCCCAACACAGCCAAGCACAGAAGGAATTGCACGGCTGAAAAGTCATGTTTACTTTTCTACCCATTCAAAATGCTGCTTTCTGAAGATCTCCCTTCCTCTCCTCAGCCAGGAGAGCTGTTGCAATCCAATGACAGAAAAAGAAACTTGAGAATTTCAGGGGATCAATCAGGTCTGTGTTAGCAGTGCTGCAGCGGGGATTACCCTCACCCATCTGATACGGGGGCTTTGTTGTAGAAATGTACAGCTCTGCCAAGCAGCGAGCACGCAGACGGACACGCAAGCCACCGGGAAACACTCCCACATCATCCCTAAGTACTGAAATTCCCAGACACGTCATGCTCAACCTGCAGCATTGATAATGATGATACCGTATCACTGGGAAGCCTCCTGGACCCCCCCCCAGTGCCCAAAAGAAATCAATACGTTACTGCACATACAATAAGAGCTTGCAATCCAATAACTGCTATCTAAAACCTGGTTTCACTTCCAAGCCCTGGGTTGATTATTATTGCATTAGCTATGGAGGGATGTATTGTTACCGCTCAACGAATGCTAAGCTCTACATCAAAGGGACTGAATTTCAGTGGTGGAAGACTATACAAATGCTTCAACAATTGCTTTGGGATCCTTCAAAGCAGATAGGTGCTAGAATAAAACCTAAGATCCTAATGATACAGGCTCTAGTAAAAATAAGCATCAAGGATTCCTCAACACAGCTCTTTTCCAGAGTAGGTTATTCAAGGGAAGTAATTTAAGACATCTTTGAGAGAGAGAAATATTCAATTAACTCTTTAAACCGGCTGCCACAGAACAATATGAACATTACAAAAGGATCATTTAAATGAACAAATTGCAGCTGACTCCAATAATAACAGGTCAAGCCTTTTTTTTGGTGCCATTTATACCACTGCAGAGGCCTGGGTGAGAGGACAAGAGGGACAGAAACGGATTTGGATAGATAGCAGCAAGGGAAGAGCCAGACACTGCAACGCGCACCACTGGCACTACCCTAAGCTCACCAAACACCTCTCCAATGCACTGCCACGCTCTTGGGCTGCCATTGCTATGTCTGGAAAGCAATCACACGGCTGAATCAGAAGGTGAAATGTTTTGCCATAGCCAAAACCATGCCTTGGTAGGCAAGGCAACGGGTACCATCCTCTCCTGTCTCAGCCTGAGCACCCTGTCCTCTGCGTACCACTGCAAGAAGACACAAGACAAAAGAAGACAAAAGAGATTTTGCACTGTAAAACCTTAGAGGGAACAAAATAAAGGTAGATTTTAGCCCGAAGCAAGAGATGAGAAAATAGGGTCGAACTTGACATTGACATAAAACTTCTCTGCCCCTTTTCTGCATTGAGACTTATCCTGGGTTAACAACAGCCTATTCCACACCAAGGATGAAGCCTCTTTCTACACTTGGTACCTCCTCAACAGTTAAAAGAGGCTTCCAGCAAAAGGAGCAAAACAAACAAGTCCCACAGCACCAAACTCATTTTCTTACTTAAGACAGAGCAACGGGAATGGAATAAAAATAAAGGTTTCCACAGCTTCTAACGGCTTGCCAAGAAGGCCGGCATCGCACAAGTAATTAATATGGACAACATGAATTTCAATTCTTTCATTTGCAAATCCAGCATCACAGTTAATCTCAAGCATGGACAAAGTCCATTAATAAAGCAGATTCATGTAATGGGATTCAAAGCAATGGCAAATCAATACATAACACACTTGTATGCTAGAATAATCTATGCTTTGCATAATAATTATGGTAACTGTAATGCTGTGCATTTATACGGAGACATATTCAAGACCAGCCCAGGCCACCTAACGAGCCCGGCAGGGTCTGTCTCTCCTGCAGTGGGATGCAACCGGCACCAGGAATGAACACCGCCGAAGGAATACCCAGCAAGAAAACCAGATAAACCTGTGCACAAAGCGATTGCAGCAGGGAGAAGAAATCAGGGAGGATGCTATTTAACACAGAGGGCTGGCACTCCTAACTTCTCCCCAAAAAAGGAAAAGGATAGATATGTGCCACCATGTTCTTGTGATTACGATAAAAAAGGCTTCCACGGCTGAATGGAGGTGTACATCCCCCGTGTTCCCAAATGCCGTCCGAGGGGCAGGGGTTGCTCGAGCAGGGCAGGGAAGGGACAAACTCCTCAGCAACCCCATTTCGTGAGTTAGACTTGGAGCTAGCGGCACGTTTCTCTCCAGACACCGACAGTGGGCGGTTCAGAAGCAGTTTCATTAAACACCCACCACACGCGCTTTTGCACAAAGACATCCACTGCGCCGAGCCGGTGAGCTATCCCTCTAATTACGGGATGATAACAGACACGCTCTGAAACCAGCCACATCCACGCAGCTCCAGCCGAGGGAAAAGCAGGGGCAGCACCCACTTTTCCAATTAAATCCTAATCAAGCCTGTGAAATGCCTTTTTTTGCAGGAGCTGTGCCTAAAAGTATGTGATGCCAAGGTGACAGGCAGGACAAGAGCTAGGGCTGCATCCAGCAAGGCACGGCACGGCTGTACAGCTGAAGCCCCAAAGGAAGCCTGGCACCAACATCCACACGCAGCGAGGGTTTCACATCGACACTGCTTTGCCTGTGATGCTCCGATCACCACTGAGCTCCACATCTGCATAAAAAGATACTGCAAAAGCGTCAGAGCTGACTCTAAATAGAGAGGTACAGCAGGAGCCATGGAGAGCTGCTATCTGCTCTGTCCCCATCTCTTCCTTCTGCTTTCAGGCAGGTTATTAAGTGACTTTCCCAATTCTTCACAAGGGAAGATGATCAAAGACTCCCTAAGTCTCACAAACGATGGAGTTATTCTGTTTTTGGGAAAGTCCTCCCAACCCCGTTCATTATCAGCAGCAGGAGTCAGGGCTCTCCATGTTAGTTGCTGAATTGCTGCATCACCTCGGGCAAGTAATTTCTCTTTTCCTCAGCTTCCCCTGCAGCAAGATTGAGGAGAAAACAACGGAAAACTGAGCAGATTTACAGTGGTGCAAAGGTGCCTGAAGATGTAGGCAGCATCCTCTGCATCTTGAAAAGCCTGGTCCCCAGGCCTGGGGCAGTGTGATTTTATGGAGTTAATCCCAATAATCACACTGCTTAGTCCCCCCGGGATGAAGGGAGGAGGCAGAGAGTCTTGCCCTGAACAAACCAGAGAAACTGAGTCCGAGCAAGTTAAATCTGCGTCCCCAGACTCACACTCTGCTCCCTTCTGCCTTTAACATCCACATTTGCAAACACCTTTAGTTAGGAGGCCACAGTTCTGCTCTCCTCCTTCTCCTCTGGGATATCTTATCTCATGCTTGCCAAGTCAGAAAACCACTTAAATACCTGATTAACTATAAGCACATGTTTAAGTCCCACTGAAGCCAAGGGGCTTTGATTAGCAGAGCACTTAATACAGGTTTTTGCTAAGCAAAACTCTCCTCCACCGCCCTCTCCACCCAGTCCCTTCACGGCAGCACAGGGTACAACTTGAGAAGCAGTGGCCAGGACACACCGTGGCCATCAGCTTGCCAGAGTGAAATGCAGCTCAGGAGATCAGCAGAAGAGCATTTAGCACAAAAGCAGGCAACGAAGATCCCAGGAGACCCAGGCAATTTGCAAGCTGGGCTGGTCTGAGAAGCGCTCTGCCCTGCGAGAGCCAGCGCACTAACTTGCCAGCAAACGTTTCCAGTAAGTGCTATTAAGATCCTCCTCTTCATTTCACCACACATTGTTGAGGGCGGTGGCTGCGAGGGACGTGACAGATTAACCTATGTGTGGCCAGAGACCCCTGCACTTGGCCAAGAAGAGAAATTCATCCCAGGTTTCACCTGTGGTGATGAACGGACACAGAAAATAAACAGCCTCTCTGCTGTGCTCCATGCCTCTTGCCCTGTTTGCAGGCTCTGGGTCCTCTCCAAGGGGGAAGAGGTGCTCTCTGCACTCCCAAAACCCACAGCAGCATCCCCAAACCAGGCAGGCTGGGGGAGCGGCAGGGAAAAGCAAGTGCATCCCCTCCTGCCCACCCAGGAGCTGCCTCCCACTTGGAAAGGCAGCAGTACATCTTGTTCAGCAATAAGATGTGTCAAAGCCCCCCGATTAAAAATGAGAATCTTTCTGCTTTGTTTGACAGTCAGGGCCATTAAGCTGCTCTTGTTGATATTTCATTTCCCAGTGAAGATGCCGGCAGCGTGTGCCAAATGAACTCGGGATGACCTAGACAGAGAACATACCTTTGCCCAGGAAGCTTCTACGAAAGAAATTCAGCATGTGATGGATTTGTGGCGATGCAATGCCCGGCAGACGATAGCACGCTATTAGCCGATGCTTGTGTGTGATAATCACCACCCCTCAAGCTCACTTTGCAGAAGACAGCTTCATCGAGAACCTGCTGCTTCCTCAGCTGAGTCACGTCAGAGCCCCTGCGCTTCCAGCTGATGCAATGCAGATTTCAGCACGGGCTTTTACTTCTCGTAGCTCCCAACCTGATTAGGAGTTTCCTTCCACAAGCGGCTTCTACCCAGCCTCCACTGTTGGGATGCAAGGCGAGGACCAAAAGCACCACCAGTCAGTCCCAGTAACAAGGCAGGAGGATGCTTTAGAAGAAGTTTACATTGGATGTCGTGATTCCTTTGTCAGCTCCTGTTCTGTTTTCACACGCATGAGGGCACGGCTGAGCTCTGTGCCCTGGCATTGAGGATAAAAGCCCAGACTTGCACAGTTGGTTCTCACAAGTTTAGCATGGTCAGAGAGACTGAGACACAAGAAGAAAGTGGTGCTGGCAGCGAGCTGTGACTCAAGGTGCTCCACTGCACAAGCATGGGCTGATCTCTCCCTTCAGCACAGGGCTGGCAAGTCAGATCAGCTCCTCTGCCCCATCCCTATTGGCTTTGGGTTGTTATCAGTATGTGCTGTTAGCTTTTCCTTCATTTACCCTGCTGAAGATCCTTCCTCCTCCATCAATTCCCAGCATCCTTTTGAATTTCACCTCCCAAACCTGGCTGTTGACCCCCAACACTGCTGCCCATACCAGCGGGGTCCAACACACACCACCTCCAGGGCATGTGGCCCCATGGCTCACGCTGGGTTTTGCTTGTTCACTACAAGGAGCCAATTTCTGGAGTGCTTTTTGCACCTGGGAACTTGCTATGAGTTCTCCTCATTTAGTCTGCGAGGACAGCCAAAACCTCCCCTTACACAAACCTTGGAAGAATATCAGCAAAGCACCCAGAAAGAAAAGCTTCTGTCTCCGTGCCCTGGGCTATTTCCCTGTTTCCTTACAATGTGACACCAGCCCAGGAAGTGTCCCCAGCCAGCAGCAGAGGCCTGAAATGCCAGTGGTAACAGAGTACCCTGCTAATCCCTCGTCCTGCTCCACGGGTGGTTGAGCCTTCCTGGGAAAACTAAACTAGATCCTATGAAATGCTATGGCCAAAGAACATTTCCACAGGTGCTAGAACAAAGCCTTTGCCTTGAAAGTCTCACCACAGCTTCAGCATTACAAGCCAGGAACATTTATTTTCCAACTTCGAAATAGCCAACACTAATATTTTTGACCACCAGTTTCTCCTGAAGCTAACAGCAGAGAATGAAGAACCCTAGAAGCCTTCGGGATGCAGGACCAGCTTCTTAATATTGTTTTCCAGATACAACGGCAGGGCTGAATAATCGCTGAAACTCGATGCAAGACGATGAGCTGAGCAAGAGCAAAGCCAAGATGAGCTCATGGCGCAGCCCCGTCTGCCGGCAAGCCGAGCTTTCCCTTCCCTGCTCTGGTCCCACTGAGACATTCACAACCCTGGGCTGAAATTCCTCGATCGGCCATGAAACAGCTGATTTCAATATCAAGACAGCACTGAGATGTGACTAATACAGTCACTGGGCTGGTTTCCAAGCATGGAAGCAACTGGCCCGTGGCGAACCAGACACCTACAGCCTCGCACACAAGGGATGTGGGTAAGCCATGGCATTTGCAATGGGCTGGGGTGGCATTTAACACACAATAACACCAAATGAGTCGTGGGGCCTTCTTCCCCCCAAGAAACACCAGAGAATCATGCTTGAAGGAAAGACTCCTTTTGCAAGACATTAAACAAGAAGAAAAAAAACCCCTTGTTTCCCTCTGAAGATGCCACAGGCTTATACAAAATCGCCACGGACAAGTAAATAGGTTGGAAAAACCTACTGCTGAGGGCTGGCAGGCTGAGAAGCAGACTTAACATGTGTTATCACTTTCCTTTTTTACTCTATCTTCCCTAACATGCCTGCTCAGAAAGAGATAAGGAGCAGCTCCCCCAAGCCTTCCTCGTGGCTCTGACACCTCTGGACACTGCTGTCCCTGTTCCAGGGACTTTCCCTGCTCCATCAGACACTCTCCTTCTCATTTACCATGGGGGTGCTCAGCCCTTCTGCCCCTCCATTCCCCCTGCAAAGCGAGCAGGACAGACATTTTCCCCCCTTACCTAGGTTTTGGAGAGGCGATGAAGGCAAAGACTACAAGGTGCCCAGCTGCTGCAAGAGGGGAGCCACGAGAACCCATCTGCCCACTTCCTGAGGGTGATACACCTTTGCTCTTCACCCTTCAGCACTCAGCCCTTGCAAACCCTTTTGGCCAACCTGATCACATCAGCCCCTTTTGCTTTGCCGAGGACTTTCTCCAAACCTCTGCTCAGGGCTGAGCACAGCCCACCAGCATCAGGCAGTGAAGCCACATCTCTCCCCACGTGCCATGGTCCTGCTACTGCTGCTCACTCCCCCCATATCACCGCCTCTGTTCCACGTTGAGCTGCCGTAATGGTAAAAGCTGGATCAGACCAAAAAAACATGCCTCCACGTGTGTATTGCACTAACACACACAGCAGAAGCTTGTAACCCCCAGGTCCTACTCCAGAACCCAACCACAAAACCAACTTCTCTTTCTCCCAACTCTTTCTTTTGCTTTGTGCAGCTCCCTCTGGAGAGAGTTTAATTCTGTTTAATTAGCAGCAAAGCCTGAAGCACCCAAGCTGCAAATCAGCCCCGTGGCATCCTGCCGGCTTGTGGAGACGAAGTATCCGGAGATGGAGCTTGGTCAGTGCAGGGTCTCAACAAGACTTTGCACGTGATGCTCAGCAGCAGGATGTTATTCTCATCCTTCTGCAATCAACGGAGGCAGAACTGTGAAATGACCTAAACCTGCAGGAACAGCACTTTATCCCTGGCTTTGGGAAAACCAGGACAGGGATTATTTCAGGCACTTCCATATTTTTGCTCCAGCATTGTCTCCTCTGAAGGGAGAGCACATAAGCAAACACGAGTCCTTCTAGAAAACACAGCTGATTTACAGGATACGGCAACATTAAAAGAGAATTTTTTTAAAAATGGCTTGCAGCAGAGGAGTTTAGGAGTTTATTTTCTTTGTGTTGGTGGAGAATAGCAGCTGATGGGCAAGAGATGAAAGCGCCCCAAGCAGAGACTCCTTACCATGTTTCAGGGAGTTAATCTCATCAGAGAACTGCTTTACATCTGTTTGAAGAGGGATGGAGCGGTTGACCAGAGCCAAACCTCGTGCTGGTGCCGACCGGATGACCCTGTCACCTGCACCGTGCCAAATCCTCCACCCTCCTCCTCCGGACAGTAACAGGGTGGGAAGAAAAACAGGGAAGACCAACCAGACCCAGTCCACGCATGGAGAGCACTAAGGAGCTCAGAAAGAGCACCAATGCTGTTTCTTTTTTCCAGTTCAGCCTATCCACTTAATGACCAGCACCATGTACTGGAAAGTCAACCTGTGGTACAGTTACAGCAGACGGTTCCCACGTGGGAGCAGGGACCCACTGTGCTGGATGCTGCACACACAGAGTCCCACATTGCTTACAATGCACCCAGGAGGTTTAGAGGTGCACGAGTCCTTAAAAGCCAGGAAAACCCACAGTTCTAGCAGCTCTCAGAGCTGCTGACATCCTCATCCTAATGCAGCAGGGCAAGAGAGAAGAAATGCCTCTTCTGGCATTCACCCGTGCAAAGGACTGGATTTTTATACTCAAAAAGGAGATGTCAGAAAGCAGATGTTGTGCACACACAGTTCAAAGACACCTTTCCCCCCTGCTTAAGCCAAATCAGTGAAATAACTCAGTGGAATACTTAAAGCGTGCTCGTACTGGCAAGTCCCAGGGAGGAGAAGCTCTCCCTAATGCAAGTCCCCATGGATAGATGTGGGTCCAGAGCACACTCCCACTTTACACACGGGGAAACTGAGACACAAAGGAACTTACCAAACACAGAGTCCCCACAAGCATCGGCTGGGGCTACACCACACTGCTACCAACAGCACCAGCCAGGGTACATTTGACACACCGCCGCCTCTCATTTGGGGCAGAAACAGGGCTTTCACCTACATTGACTTGGGTGAGGGTGTTTCCCAAGTCCGTTGGAACACAGACATCGCAGCCCTGCCGCAAGAAACACCGCAGAGCCATGGAAGGAGCCTGTTTGCATCACCCACGCTGGTGATGCTCAGTGTTTTTAAGGGCACTCAGGTATACGGTTAAGAGCTACACTTCTAATCTGAAGAGAGGATGAAAAGCACAGCCTCGCGCTCAGCGATGGGGAGGACAGGAGGCAAGGGCAGCAGGCACAGCTCCCTACCTGCAATAAACAGGGCCATGCTGAATGCTCTTAATTCCCCATCCAAAGCTATCAAGCTCTTAATTCCTCTCCAAATCTATCAAGCTCTTAATTCCTCTCCAAATCTATCAAGCGCAGCCCGCTGTTCAGACCGGCTGTATAAATCGTCGCCCTCCGCCCCGCTCACTGGGCAGGCAGTCTGTAATTCCCATTATACAGTCTGACAGGTTGGTAATAGCACACATAATAATATATTGATTTTGTCTGCTTGTATGAGAGGCTGCCAGGCAGCCCGAGGAAGGGAACTGCCGAGATGAGGGCTTCCTCTCAAAACACCCGCAGAAAAATGGGACGCTGATTGGGAAGGTAATGGATGAGACCATCAGCCGGGGCAAATTAACTCCACTTTTCGCAGGGTGTTTCAAAAGCCTCCCATCTTCCCACCCCAAGACTCAATCAGTGCTGTGATTCACACCATGGGGAACTGGGAACCTTGCCCCTAGCTTAGGAATATATAATCGAAGGGAAGTCAGTGTGTTTCGGGGGTTAAGAGAAGAAATTAAGTATTTTTGCATGTTTTTATCCCATGCTTGTGTGTTTTTATTTCCAGAATAAGATTTTTAACTATTAGGGAGAATGGAGGCTATTCTGGGTTGGGATCTAGTATTTCATACTTAGCTCAGAGGGAAGAAGCTTGGAAAGTAAAATCTTTCTTGAACACTTTCATAGTAACTTCCCTATCTGGCACCAGGGAATTTGGATGCTCCTCGGAGGATCCACCTTGGAAGCTACCTCCAAACTGGGGCTAAGCAAGACATGGCAGCTACAGGGGTGGGATCTTCCCAAATCACTCAGTCTCTTCCAAGAAACCCAATGGTAAAGGCGCTTGGCTCAGCAAAGGGAATAGTAAATGCCCAACCTTGCTAAGGAAGAATTAAGGGCTGCACAAGGATTCCATTCAATGGCATTAAAATTCAATTAATACTGCTATTTAAAACAGCTTTAAACATTAAATACGTTTCCTTTAAAACACTCATTTCAAACAAGCAATTTAAGGTGATGCCAACCTATGGTCATGCTTTAATATTAAACAGTTTACGTTAGCCCAGGCAAGCAGGACATGCCGGCTGCCAAAGTTTTAAGGACAGCCACTGATGAAAACACAACCAGAAAAGACTGAAGCACAAACACAGCTTTTGTGGGGGGGGAGCCTGGCTCTCCCACAAGAACAAAGAAAACATCTTCATTTCAGCTAATTCACCCAATCCAGCTAAACACCTACCTTCAACAAGGCGATGAACAAATCAGGGAGAAATGCATGTTTTCCAATCTGCAAGTAAAACTGCAACCCGAGAGCCCAAGATCACTAATTATGGTGACCAGAAGTGTAACTCATTATGTACAATTAATACTTCAGTTGATGAATCAACTAGTTTTAAATGTAAGATGTGGTTTGAGACGTTTACTTTCTCTGCCCTACATATCCAGCATATTTTGAGTTTATTAACTGATCAAATAACATTAAAATACTAGTTTTCTGCATTTTAAACTCTTGTTTTCATCTCCATGTAACTTGAGTCAGAAATACAAAAAAAATAAGTCAATCGTGTAAACCCCAAATTCACCATTTCCCACCAGAATAAAAACATAAAAAATTAATCACCCGGCCAAACAGCTGCCTAAATAAACGCCCCCAGATACACCAGGCTCCTTGCTCAGAAAAGGAAGTATCCGATTACACCAAGCAGAAGCAGCTTTTTACAACCAAACAGGAAAACATCCTCTTTCTTGCAGAATGACCAAAAAAAAAAAAAAAAAAAAAAAAAAAACCTACCCACAAAAAAAGGCCACTTAAAACAAGATTCCCTCCTTGTTGATTTTGGCTGTGGTCACTGCCATGGATGTAGGTCATTCACACTCGCATCCCAAACTGCTTGACACTTTCTGCCTTCACCCAGGAAGCCCACAGCAGCCATCGGGAGCGAGATTTTCCTCAAAGCCCCTCTTCTTCCAAGCGGTTAGAGCTGTTCCCAAGCAGATGGGATACAGGGAAACATATAAAGGAACGCCAGAATGAACGAGAGCTTTGTTAGCCCTGCTCATGTGCCACCATGGGTCAACAGGGACCTTCAGAGAAGGGACCATCAAGGATGGGCTGACCGGACAGGTCCGAGTCCTGCTTCTGCAGAGATTTGTGCTTCGCTACCTTAATTCTGGTGAGCTCAGGCTAGACCAGGGCCTGGGGCTTATTCACCACGAGCAAACCCCGTGGTAGATGCTGCAACGGGTACGAAGCATCACTCGTACTTAGGAGCTGGGGCTCTGCCCCAATGTTTTCCTTTTGGGGTTTGCATCCCTCAGGTCTAACCTGAGGCTTTCGCTCTCACACTTGCCATCTCACAGGAACACCAACCTCCTGCTTTCCACTTCCTTCTGGAGCTGGGGGTCCCCCAAACCATGAGAGATGGTACCAGTCCCCACCACAAGCACCGTGCTCCGTGGGACCAGCTCTGCAGGCAGGGTGGGAATGAAGAGAGAGGTGCCCCAGCAAAAAAACTCAGCACATCTCTGGCTAAAATAACAATTTTCCACCACAGACTGCAAAAGGCTGAGGGCACGTCTGCTCTCCTTCCTCAGCAGATTTTGCTTTCCCCTGCTGGGACTTAATTGCTGTGCCAAAAAGATCTGCCTGGCCTTGGGGAGGATGGGGGCGAAGGAACAGCTCCGCAGAACGAGATAGTAATTAATTGCTCGCCAGCTCCCAGCCATCCCCCAAGTGGGCTCAGTTTAAGCATCCCCAGAGACAGAGGAAGAGTCAGCTCCGGGAGTGTTTCCCAGGGTGGTACCCGGCCAAGGGACATGGGGCTCCTGGGCACAGATCTGCATAAAGCCCTTTCGGTCTCACAAACAGAAGGAATCTCTGCCTTTGCACAAAGAAAATTGCTGCCTGCGAGAGATGAAGATATGAGAACCAGTAAAGGTGCTATTTTTATTTTTTAATATAAGTTTTCCAAGCTCATCATGCTTCAGAGGCTGGGGGAAGTATCCCCCCAGCTGGATGAAGGCAGGGGCCATCGCTTGCCCTGTCCCCCCCAGCCTGACCAAGCTTCTCTGCATCCTACAGCCCCCACTGATGGCTCACCTTTTCTAACCTGGCAGACTTTTGCTTTCCCAGCAAGCACTCATTTTCTCATTTTCTGTGGCTAATTGTAAAGCCAGGAGCTGCAAAACCCAGCACACGCTTCCCCATCCTCCAAAGAAACACACACCCCCATCCCTGGCACTTGAGGGTCCTGCTCGGAGTGCAGGCTGGTTGGTTGGGCCCTCCTTTACTTAATTAACCTTCATCTCAACTCAATTACTATCAGAAGTTTAGGGACAGCGCCTGTCTTGTGCAACACGTGAACGCAATCCCCTGCTCCCCATGATCACACCCACAGTTGTTGCAAAACCTCGCAGGGATGGGCAAGTGGAGCAGCCCCAGTGGGAAGCAAGAGCAGGTCTGCAGCAAAGCAGCCCTGGAAATGCTGCTGCTGCTTCTCAGAAACCAGCCTCAAAGGCAAAAAGGGACATTAAAGGACTGAAAGCAGCAGGCAGCAGCTCAATCCACTGCCTGTGGACGGCAGACCTCAAGGAAACCCTCCATGGGCCAACAAGGATGCACAGGGCTGTTGAAACCTGTGCAAAACCCAGAAACATCTCGTAAAGAAACTCCTCCACCGATACCAAACCTGCTCTGTAATGGAAAGAGAGCCAGACCTCTAGGAAGGTATAATATAAAGAGGCCCTAAGGAATGAGATATCCATTGAGATACCCAAAGGCACGAGGAAGGAGACATCTCCCGTCGGCTCCTGTGCGTGTCCGAGGCTCTCCCTTGAGCTGGTGATGCTCAAAGCTTCACACAAAGAAAGCATCACTGACTTCCAGACATGAAGTCTGAAAGGTAAAGAGTCTTGAAAAGATCTGAGAAAACCAGAGAGCTTGAAGCAGCTCCTGCTCGCAAAGCAGGAAGGTCAGAGCCAGGAGTAATTGAAGCTAAAACCTTCAGCTTTGGGAGGAACGGAAAGGACAATTTGCTTTTGCTTTTAGAGGCTAGATTAAATTTACCATTAGCTGGTCTTTTCTCCAAAATTTGGAGGAGAAAGAGGCTGAGATACACAAAAGAGAGAAATGGAATTATGCATTAAATCACATCAGGCTTTTGTTTGGAACCTGCAGAAAAAGTTAAATGCTAAAAAAATCTCGTATGTCTTTGTACAAGAATTAAATTAATATTAATATATAACTATCTCCCTTACCTAAGAGGAGGCCACGGTCTCCACACCCCCAACATATGAAATATTATTATTGATCTAAAACTATCAAGAAGCTACAATATACTGAATTTCAAGTGCATCCCCCTGTATCCCTGCCCCCTGAGATCCCCAGCACACCGTCACAGCGCAGGTCTCAGCGCTGGGATCTGCAGGGAGGTCTCTCCCCACACAGCCGTCACACCCACGCGCTGGCAGGAGAGAGAAGACATCCTCAGACACAGGGGTTTTACAGTTTGAAGCAAGATAAAAAGGACAAGGAAAAAAAATAAAAAGGTGCATGCCAGCCTGTCTGAGGGCTGGAGCCCCGAGCTGCCTGTGTTTCACATCAGATGTGAAAGCAGCAGCAGCAGCCTGGGGGAGGAAAAAAAGACACTTTCCTGCTATTCTATAAACAGATAAAGTGTTGAATAGGGGCTGGCTTGCCAACTGCAACCATTAACCTCCCCCAACTTGAAGATTTCTGGCTCCAGAGGGGCACAAGCAAGACCTTTTCCTCCGTTTGGGAGCAGCTGCCCACTGCCCCTGGTCAGCAGCAGCCTGGTCTACCCCAGACCAGCATAACCCAGCCTGGCTCTGCAGGTCCAGAGGAAGGAACCCAAGGTCAGACCCAGCAGTTTCATCCCTGACCCTTTCAGATGAGGCAGCCCCGTGCTCCTCCTGAGCTCCGGCGTGCGTGGGAGCCACCACCTCCCCAGGCACGCAGCCTTCGGAGGCAGCAGCACTTCCAGCAGCCTGGATGGGGGAAAGGCTGAGCTGGGAACCTGTGGAAAACTGGCTCTGGAGGGAGCTAGTCCAGGACACGCTTCTCAGATGCAAGCAGATACGTGAACATAGGTCTCACCCCTGCTCGGGCTCTCTCATTGCCATCCCTGCAGCAAGCAGGGCCTGCCCAGTTGCCTTCAGTGTGTTGCATTAATGCACCCACTGGCAACACTCATTTCTTATGTGTGTGATTCCCCAATTCCAGGGAGGACATCCCTGCCAGAAGAGAAAACCCACTCTGCTTCACACCAGCAGCAGGGTGAGCATCACTGCCGCACGGGGGGGGCTCCAGGGACTGAGCCCACACTGCCAAGCACAAACCACCTTTGTCCACCCCAGCACTGCCTGACCTTCCCCTTCCTCCCTGCATCTCAGCATCCCCCAAAGACACATTTTCCTCAGCAGAAGCAGCAGCCACTTTCCAGGGGGTTAATTAAAACCAGGCTGCTCGGATGCCAAGCAGACACCAAGATGTATCCACCTGTGAATCTCACGGGAGAAGGAAAAAGAGCAGGAGCCAGGATGGGAAGGAATTGGAGAAAGGAGGCTGCAAGAGAGCAGCTGGCAGCAGGGCAGAGTTGGGGGGCACAGCAAGGAGAGCAGAGACCCTCGTTGGGGCAGAAAACACCCCACCATTGCCAGGTATGGTCATTTGCTGTCAAAGCCACCAGCAGCCAAAGGGTTAAAAACAACTGTGGGGAGCACTGGTGGTTTCGTCAGCAACCCAAAGCAAAGGAAACCAGTGCTGATCCCAAAGCCGCCCCATGGGGTTACCCAACTTCCACCATGCGGTGCTCGGTGCTGCAGGCAGAGCGGGCACCTGGCCTGGACCCCGCTCCCTGTCCCCGGGGACTCCCGCTCATGAAAAAACCCCCCAGTGCTGCAAACCCTGACATCCCTGCCCTCCTGCCAGCAGCTCACAGGCTGCGGGGAGCCGAGAAACCTCAGCCCCGGTCACCTCCGATGCATCAACTGGTCTTAGCGCTCAGAAGGAAGAACCAGGCATTCAATTGTGTGGCAGAAATGACGCTGAAGGTCCTCCAGCATCCCGGAGGGTTCACAGGATGCTCTCCATGGGGATGATGCCCCAAGGGTGGTGTGTGCGGAGCCAAGAGCAAGCACAGTCCAGCCACGAGGCACCCGTGGGCTGCGACAGAGCTGCATTGTATCAACCAGACCGCAGTGCTCCCCAAGATGCTCTAGATGTCAATAAGCCTGTCAGATTGCACGGCTGAGGAGGAACGTTGAAGCAGTTCTGGCATCAGCAGGGCTGAAGCATGTGCTTTGAGGCCAGTGCAAACCCCATGGGCCAGCATCCTTTGGGGGGAAAGCTTGAATCTGAGAGAAGGCGGCACCAGAAAACTTCCCCTTCATCCTGCTGAGCTGTCAGAGATGCCGCAATCATTGCAAACTCGCCTGACAACACATCCACCTCCGTGGGGATCTACTATGCAACAGCATCTCTGTCTCTTAAGTGTAGTTTGGGTAAATAAATAACTCTGAAAGCACTCCTGACCCACAGCGTGTACCAGGAAGGTGCACATTGTGTAACACACAGACCAGGCTGATACTGGGCCATGAAATGCTTTAGGAACTTTTCCAAGTGCATAAAGTTAAACCAAGAGGCCAAATCTGTGCCTGCATTTCCAGCCTGCCCGGGTGCAACGCTTCCCAGCTGGTCTGAACTCAGGTAGACCTTCTCATCCCCATCCCAGCATCTCCGGACACCCACAAGATGCTGGAAACATCCACATTTCTCTCTCTGAGAGCTCCAGAAGCGGTGCTTACCCTCCCCAGGAAGGTTGCTGGCCTTTTGATATCTCATTCCTCCCCCCCCCGGCTGCCCCAGCCATCGGCCGTGGCTCATCACCATCACAGCCCTGTGCCAAACTCCCCCCAACAGCTCCTGCTTCCCCCGAAATTGCAAAATCTGGGAACTGGGGTAGAAAACAGGGACAGGTGTGATATAAATCACAGGAACAACTGGGATAAATAGCCCTCCATCTACATCAGCTGCCATTTAATGCACCTACCAATGTTAATTAAGCAGAAGAATTGCCCCTAGTAATTGTTTTTTATCACACAGCCCTTTGCTCTGGTGTAGGGGGGAGAAGGCAACAGGAACCCAAAGTGAACTGTCTCTACATTAGTCACTTTAAAAAAAAAATTTTAAACTATTCCCTCTGGCCAATCCCCCTCTTATGATGAAGATATTCATCATTTAATTAACAAAGCATCCCTGCGCCATGCAGTCCCCACGGCACCAGGCAGCTGCTCAGAAGTAGCAGGCATTTAATCACCGACCCAGTGGGACAGACGTTGGGATACGTCGTGCATTGCTCCCCCCGGGCTGCAAAACCCAGGGGTCAGCCTCAGATGGGGCGGGGGGACACCTGCCCCCACAGCTGGTATATGTTTGGGGGACAGACCACGGGGGTCACAGGCTCTCCATGGCCACCTGCACTGCAGGCACAGGATCTGCAAAGCTCAGTGGGTATCAGAGCATGTTTGGCCCCCGCCCCTTCTTGCAAATTGGAGTTATCGTGGTGTCTTTGTCCCCATTTAGGGCCCTGACCCCTTCCCTGCCCTGAGCAGAGAAGCCACCTTACAAGTCATGAAGCTTTGCCACACCTTGGACCTTGCCATTTGGCTTCTGGCCATCTTCAGCGCCAAGAGGTTTTATTACAATACTTTGCCCTCTTTTTCCCTCTTTTTTTTTTTTTTTTTTGTTTTAATTCCTGGAACTGTTGTACCCCACTGCCCTGGGCAGGTGATGACAAGAGCTGGTGGATGCCTCCTCTGCCTCCTCCTCTTCCTCCTCCTCTCTCCCACCAGCCCAACTCCGCCGGAGCAGCAGCGACAGCAGCAACAGCCCAGCAAAAACTCCACGTTGAGCCATAACCAATGGCAAATTCTTCGAGTGAAACGTAATGTGCTGGGAAGCGCCTCACCATTTCACTTGGGAAAATGATCCGTTTGGCAGCGGAGAGGAGGAAAACATGCTTTGTTTTACAAATCCTCTCCCCAGCAGGAGAGACACTCCCAGATTTTAATATACTGACAGCGCTTGGCTGCTTTAACCACTGAAACTCAAGAGGCATAAAAAAAAAAAAAAGTGATGCACCATATAATATTAAAGCCTATCCTATTCTGCAACTGGTGGTATCAGGCACAGCAATTCATCAGCACAGAGGAGCCGCAATTCTCCCACCAGTGACAGCCAGCAGAGTTGAGGCACAGGCTCCCAGGTTTCTCCAAGTGCTGGACACCCTCAATTAATTCAGTTTTCTCTGAAAAGGGTGAGGCCCCACAGCAGCTCCTTGTGGGAAAGCAGAGAAGATGCCAACAGGTAAATCCAGGAAGTCGCTTTACAGCAGAGAAACTGGATTCAAAGTTATTCAGCACAAGAATTACTTCCATGAAGGGCAACTGGCTCCATCCAGGTGACAAGCAAGCTTCTTGCAATCCCAAACTCCGACCTCAATAAAATGTTAAGTATTCCAGTGTATTTCCTTATCCTCCAATGCCTTTAACTGCCAAAAGCATCCTACATGCAGCATTGGTGAGGATGGCTTACGGGAAAACACTCCTCATCCAAAGAGGGCAGCGGGCAGCACTTTTTTGGGAGGGCATTTTAATTTTGCAGTGTGGGGTTTGGGCTCCGGGCAGTCGAGGTGTTACCAGAGCAGAGGGAAAGAGCAACGAGTATCTCTAGCTAAAAGAACCTGTCGTTAGATGAGGCTGGGCCGTGCCAAAGGAGCACATACCCTTTCGAACGGCCAGTGCCAGCTCCTGCGCGCAGCAATAACACGAGTGTTATTTTGAGGGCAGGCAGCGGGATCGAATTGCCTCCGCAATGGAGACCGCTCCTGACCTCTCCGAGGAGCTGCCTCGAAGCAAATAAGTCCGTCTGCTGTTTCACATTTTTTACCTTTTTAAACAAAAAGAAGTCTGCTTTGTATCTTAGCACTTTTATAGTTGTTTGCAGCCACCAAACATTCTCGGAAACACTAAATAATCCTTACGAGAGCCTATAAAGAAAACAGCATCACTCCCATTTCAGGGGAAGGGAGCAGGATGGATAAATTTGATGAAATGCAAAAGGCCAGAGTGGACCTGTCCATGCTCTGGCATGATGTTTAAAATACAGTTTTGCTGCCCTAGCCTTTGGCTGATTATTAAACACAACTTTTGGGGGGGGCCCTGGCAGGAGAGAGAAGCCTCCCGAACCTTGTCTTGCAGGGGGTGGGTTGTGCAGAACGTCATGCCAAGGAAAGCTGGAAAACTGATCAGCCTCAGGTCTGGCAACATGTTTGTCTCGCTTGAAAAAAAGGATGGAGCACCTCCAAACTGTGGGGATGCTGTCCCCTACCCCCTCGCAAGCACGCTGGGCTGGCTTCAGAACTTGGTGAAGTCAGTGGAAAGGCTCCCAGTGACCTAAATAGCTGGGATTTTCAAAAGATAAAAAGACTAAACAAAACTGAGAGCTGGGCACCAGGTCACTAGGTTTGTTCAAAACCCCCAGTTTTGCAGCTTCAGCATCATTGCACGTTACGCCAGCGACTACCCTGACCAACCAACACCACAGCCCCTCTGTGGTGGATGCCATACTAATAGCTCACGAGAAGAGGTCTCTGTCCCACCATGCTCGCGTGTCCAGCCCTCTCTGCAGGGGGAAGCTTGTCCTTCCCCCCATATCTGCGTTTTCAGGCTGGGACGTGGCAGGAGCTCAGCTCTCCAAGACTCCCGCTGCCTCACATCCCCAGCTCCTCGGGAGCGAACCGAGCATCCCTTGCAGCCACCGATCACCCCTAAACATCTCCTCACAAAAGTTAGCCCGTGGAAAACCACAGCAATTGGGATTTGTTCATTGGGGCATCCCACGTTTGCTACCCAGAGGCAAGGAATAATACCGCCTCATTAAAAATGTGCTTTGAGTCTATTATAGTATCTGGGACAAAGTGTTCCCTATTTTGACACTCTAAGATATATTTTATCAGAGCAAGCTCTTCAGAAACACTCACTCACAAAGACTTATCTGACTGTAACAGGTTCCTCGCTTCCCCCAGAGTTTTAACATTAATTTCTAGCTTTTTTTTTCCCCCCTTTAGTCAGATGATGGGATGCCCCCACGGTCAGATTTGTCACTGGGGCAGCCACTGTGACATGTTCCAGCTCCCTCACACCCTGCATGGCCAGCCCGTGGGGAGAGAGAGAACAGTCCAGAGCATCAGTGAGAAAAAACAGTATCTGAAGCTAGAGAGAACTTGGGAGCAACTCACAGTACTTCACGGGCACCAAGATTTATTTTTCGGGGGGGGGGGGGGGTGTTTGTTATAAACACCTTCTAAAATTAGCACCTGCCTTTCTGCCAGCTCCAATGGGCTGCTGGTGCAATGATAAAGCTTTGGCAGGGCTGAGAGGGTACAACATTTTGGCACAGATCACGGCCACTTCTGCCCCACGGGGTTTTCCCAGCCACAGGTTTGACCCACCACGGCCACACAGATCCTGCACGGAGAGGTCACCGTCCCAAAGAGTCAAACCCCCGACTCCCAGAGAGAGGGTGTGTTCCCCCTCAGAAAAAGCATCTTATCTCAAGGTTGAGAGTAAATCACGAGAGCTTTCTATAAAGGAACGCAAACACGTATGAAACTGTTCAGATTTCTCAGCTGGACGGGTCCAAAGATAATCCCGAGTCACATAAGCCATCTGGGAAGAGTGACACTGGCTGACAGGGTAAATGGAAGTGTGCCCCTTTGTGGGGGGGACAGGATGAAGGGGTCAGGGACATGCCCCAACCAACACACCCACTTGCTAAAAAGTTAACAGGACCAGAAAATGGGGGGGGGGGGGAATGCAAAACAAAATCAAGAAGAAAACCACAAGACTCTGGACCAGCTGTTTTCACGTGGACAGAGCGACACACAGCAGATCTATGGGGCGAGAAAGCAGCTCCCGATGCCCAGCAAAGATCTGAGCAACTTTTCCCCAGGTAGTAGAACTGGTTACGCCAAACAGCTGGGTGCCTCGCAGGCTCCTTGGGAGAAAAATCAAGCTTGAAGCCAGGTCTGTTTTCAGCTTGCATGGAAAACTTCCTGGTTTTCAGAGCCCTGTGTACCCCAGAGCCTTGAAAATATCCAGCACTTTGGTCTTTTTATCACTTTCTATCAGCAGAAAAGGTTACACGCTAATTTGCTGGATACAGAGCAGTGCTCCTCAGCTGCCTTTCTGTTTGCTCACAGCAACTTTCCGTGGTGTTGCTCCTCAGCTAATGCCCAGCTCAAACAGACTTTCAAGGGGAAAGGTCTCACGCTCCGTACAATTAATTCCTCCCTCTCGCACAGCGTCTCGCCTGCTCATTTCTACAAGCCCCAGTCAACGCTACCAAAACTCCACCAAGTGATCGCGTGTCACAAAGAACAAGATAAAAAGCAAAGCTGCCAACTGTTGGTGTTTCTGAGCCGGGAAGAGCTGATTCTCAAAAGCTCCTCGCTCAAATTGCCGCAGCGCTTTTACAGATCTGCTTTAAACACCAAACTTTTTGAAAGTTGAGTGGGAACCTCCTTGAGTGGGCTGTGCATACTGCAAACCCCAGAGCTATCAGCGCAAGCAATGAAGGGAAAGAGAAAAAATGTACCCAGCAGGGTTCCTTGCTGCAGACAATGCAAACCACCTCCCCGGGGTTATTTTCCCATCTCCAGCACCATGACCACCCTGCAGCTCCTCAGCCACTTCCCCAAAATTACGCCACGAAAAAAAAGTTAGACCCGCAAAAAACCAGAGCGTGCCCCCTCCTTGCTAGCAGGCTTTTGGCACTGGGATGTGCCTTGCCTATATGAATGCCTTTTCCCCACCGCAAAGCAAGCAGCCCCCCCCCCAGGAGAAACCTGCCCATCCTCACCTGCCGCAGGTGCCTCAGCAGCTCGGTGGCCTCCTCCTGCTTCCCCTGCTTCACCAGCACCAGCATGTCCTGGATCATGCAGATCCGCCGGTGGTAAGGGGGTAAGCTGCTGCCACCGCCCTTCCCAAACTTCTCGCCGGACTTCACCACGAGGGAGGCAAGGAAGTCCCCCCTTTCTCTGGGGGGTACCTTCTTGCGGTGAGGGGCCGGGGGGCTCTCCCCGGCGCTGCCCGGCTGGCAGCCCTTGGTCTGCTTGGTGCCCATGGTGTGTGGCCCCGGCTCCCGCAGCCCTGGGGCTGCATGCAAGGGGGGGGGGCTTGGGGCTGGAAGCCACGGAGGGGAGGGCACGAGGGGGTGCACAAGGAGATGAAAGGGATGCACAAGGGGTTTAGGGGCGCACAGGAGGGTTTGGGGGGGACGCACAAAGGGTCTGAGGGTGCACAGGGGGTTGGGGGGAATGCACAAAAGGATGCACAAGGGGCTGGGGGGGAGGGATGCAAAGGGGTTCAGGGGGTGCACGAGGGGTCCAGGAGGTGCGGGATGGGGCTCGGCACCCCCCGGGAGCCTAGCAGGGGGGCCGGTGCCCGGCGGCGGGGCTGCTCCGCTCCGGCAGCCGGAGGAGAGGGCGGCTGCGCCCGGCGGAGAGGAGCCGCGCCGCGGCCCCGCCGCCCTGCTCCATCCCTGCGGGGAGGCGAGAAGCCGGGATCCGAAGAGCTCCTTCTCCCGGCCCCAGGCGGCGGCGGCGGCAGCAGCGGGGCGATGAAAGTGGCAGTGCTCTGCCCTGCAAAGCGGCGGCGGCTCCGAGCCGCCCCCACCCCCGAGCAGCCCTCGCCGCCGCCGCCTCCTCCTCCTCCTCCCGGCGCCGAGGGGGCTCCCTCGGGGAAGGGCGGCCACGACTTAGGGGCAACTGTTGCGCGTCGGGGACCCGCCGGGGAGGCGGCGCGGCTGGGCTTGGAGCGGCTCGCCCGGCTGTGGGGTGCATGTAACCGGGGAGAGCCGGGGGAGGGCCGGGGGCGGGCACCGTGCACCGAGGCAGGGCTTGCGGAGGAAGCTGGATCCGGACGGGGCTCTTCCTTCCTCCGCCGCCTCCTCCTCCTCTCGCCCTACAGCGCTGGGGATTGCACCGGCGGATGGGGGGCTGCACCTTGGGGTGGGGGATCGTACGGGAGCGGTTGCACTGGGCTTGTATGGGGGGGGGATTGCACCGGGGCTCGGCTGCAGGCAGCCCCCGGGAGACAGCGTGGGGCATCCCCGCCGGTGGTTCCCGGGGAGGAGCACGGAGGGGTTTCCCGCTGTATTCTCACCCCAGGGGACCTTACAGGGGCTTGCCGGTGCCCGTCCGCCGCAGGGCTGTGCTCTGACCCGGGCCCCGCAGCCCTGTCTGTCCCCTCGGCTCCTCCGCTCAGCCCGTCCCCGGGGCGAAGCACCAGGCAGGGACCGCTGCGGGTAGGGGCATCCTGGGGGGCTCCCAGCTCTGACTCTGGCTGCAGTGCCACACCAAGCCATGGCTGCTCCTGCACCTCCTGCCTCCTCCCTCACCTTCATCCCTGGCAGCAGCCACTCCTGTGCCCATCTGGAAGTCACTGCTTGTGCCCTGCCATTCCCTGTCCCAGCCAAAGCCCCCCCCCCATCACCCTCATCCAGCACTTGCAACCACCCCTTGCATACGCTGCTCCTTCCACCAGCTCCCCATCCAATATTCAATCACTCCTTATCTTCCAGGCAGTCCTCTGGCGGGGCTTAGGGCACAGATTAAAGCTCTTGGATAAAGATCATGATGAGCAACTCTTCCAGACAGGCAGCGCTCACCTGCTGCAAGAGACAGATTGCTGGAGAAATGCCTGGCAGGAATAAGCTCTGGACTGATGAGGCCCCAGCAGTAGCCTCAGACCCTCTCCTGATGCGAGGGGCTGTTTTCCAACGCAGACACACAGCAAACTCCGTGCATCCACCTCCATGCTTCTGCTTGGCCAGGGCAGGAGAAGACCCAGTGCAGCCACTGTGCTGTGCAGTGCCCAGGCTGCGGAAGCATCTCCTTCTGCAGCAGGAACGTACTATGGAGGCGTTTTCCAACTGTGTTAGAAATAACTGCAAAGCAACAGGTGAGAATTTTTGCCTCCTTTGCATCCTGTGCAACTGCACATCCACGAACACACAAATGTTATGTTCTGTCAATGAATAAAAGGTGACTCTCCTCGATAGCCAAATGGCTGGGGGCCCACGTAGTTGTTTCTAAAACTCCCAAGGCCAACAACTGTAATGCATTTTTATACATGGACCGCGAGAACGATGCAGAGCGCCACTGACTTCAGCAGGGTTTACACAGCTATGCTGCACAGGATCCCAAACCAGACCAAACACTGGTGTCCCCCCAAGGTGTATCTTACACTGCTGTCATGAGCTAAAAACTGTGTTTCACTAGTTCAGCCCTATCATGTTAAGCCACATGAGAAAACACGCAACCACATGGTTTGCGGAAACCACGGATTTGTGTGAACCAGAGGCCTCACCTGGCAGCAAATTTCCCCAGAGAAGTCAGGGAGAGGCGGCCAATTTGCCAGTGTCAACAGGAGGCAGCGGGAAGCAATGCCTGACACCCCCCACAGCAGCACTTTCCCTGCAGACTCCGTCCTACGAACAGCCTCCTCCCTTTAAAAGGATCAGGCTGCGGGTACTGACCGTGCCAGGAAGACACAGACAACTCTCCACCTCTTCAGATCCATCCAGTGGGCCAATTCGCATTCGTGGGGAACAATCCCCATCCCCTGGGGATGCCAATGGAATGGGAGCTACAACCCCCCTCCTTTTACCAACCCCTTCTCTGGGGAGAGGGGAGCCCGGGCAGAGCCACGTCCCGGCTGAGGAGACAGTTTTGCACAGCAACCACAGCCCCGAGTACATAAAGAAAACCCAACCTTTGCACTTGTGACACTTCTGTCAGCAGGGCAGGGAATTTATCGGCTGCTCCTGATCAGGCTTATTTACAGCACACAGGACAAAGCCAGAAAAAAAAGTAAGAAAGAAAGGAGTATGGTGCGTATTCTTGTTACACCAAAGCAAAGCAAACACCAAGTGCTGTGTGTTGGATTTATGCTCCCCATGAGCAGATGCAAAGGCACCGTGACCACTCATGACCGCTCAGGAGCGACTTCCAGGCTCAGCACCAGTGGCTCAACGGTACAAGACATGCAGATCCCTCACTAACGCTCCATCCCGGAGCATTACTTACTTCTAGACCCTCAAAAGGGTCTCATCTGACTATAGACCCAACCAGCACTCAGCTTTCATGCACACACACGATTTTCCGTACACCCGTGTACAAACCAAGCCCATTCAGCGCTGAAAAACTTGACCCCGGCACTTGTGTGCTGGGAACCCGTTCTGCCCTGCAGCTCTGCGCCGGCTGGAGCTCTCTCTGACCAATGACATATTCTGCTAAACTCATTAGCCGATCCGCAGCCAACATGCATTTTTTCCTTAGAGCAGATGCGTGCAAACTGCAAATTAGTAGATGTTTCTCTAAGGGAGCTTGCTTTTCCTTTTTTTTTTTTGTTTTACTGAAATTCATACTCCTCATGATATCTAATATTAAGGGACTGTTAGAATAGTCCATTGCTTTAAAAGGAAATAATTTCAGATCATGAGACCATGGAAGAAAACCTTTTCTCCTCTCCCACAAAACTCTGATTTAAGAATGTTTTCACTTCTACATCAAAAAGAAACTAAAGCTTTTCAATGTATTATGCAGAAGCCAGGGAGCATCCATACCACACGAGTCAATAACCCGATGGAATAAGCTGGCGTGCAGGAGATCCAACATCAGATGCCTGAAAACGGAGACACTCAGCCTCAAGTTCCCTGACATCCCAGGTGTGGGTACCCACCACCAAACCGCTTTGCACGCGTGTACGCATACACATTTGGTTTCAGATTAGTCACACATAAAACTAACTTCCCACTTCCAGGAAGGACTGACTGGTTTCAGTGGAAGATCACAATCTAGTTACACTTCTCTGTTGCCAGCCCACTTGTGTTGTCCTTTGCAATGTTCTTTTCAAGGTGCTGCAACTAACCCCTGTATCCATGTGCTTACAGGCTTAGATGGGGGAGATTAATTTTGCAGCGTGCCTAAGGTAGAAAACCCCTTTCTGATCCCAGCTTTTGACCAGGACTCCCATCCTAAACTGGAAAATCTACTCTGGACAAGTATGTTCCAACATGGAGTATTCAAAAGAGGGATACTGCTCAAAATGCTTGTAGACCTCCATAAATGGGTGTTTTGCAAGACATCCCCACCATCACTTCTGTATTTGAGAGCTCTCATACCCCACCTGAGACACTCAGCCACATGAAAACTTGGAGTTCATGAGTTCTTCACCTGACAGGTCCTAAGGGCAGGTTCCTGGCAGCTCAGCTCTTGGTCTAAAACTCAGAGTTACTGTTTCTCTGAGAAACAGAGAAGAAACAGCCCCAAATTTAAGGGCAGTTGTTAAATTTGCTTGTCACACCCCCAGCATTTAACCATTTCATCACCCCAAAAATCTCTTCCACAACCCAGATCTTGGCAGGACTGAATAAAGCCACGGCAATCGCAAGCACTTGGAACGCCAATCATCTCATCTATGTCCATCCCTTTCCCAAACGTTCAAGGAGCTCAATCCAGAGATTGAGTTGGGACCAAGCTCTGCTTCTCATCAAACTCTATTGCTTTGGAGGCAGCACAGGACTTGCTGATTTTTCTTGATAGGGATGGGATTATTAGGATTAATTTTAAATGTCAGTATCAGATTCAGGTTAGTGCTCCTCAGCATGTGGAAAGGACTAGGCTGACTCTAAGAAATATTACTTTCAAGATGGCATTTAAAGGAATCCCAGAGTTAATGTGATTTTTGTCTCTTAAAAAAAAAAAGACAACAGCCTTACCATAAGATACCACCAAACCCAGCAAGAGGAGAGCAGTCAGTCTCAACAGACAATCTCTCGGGAAGAAGACCAAATTGAAAAATACAATTTTAAAAGAACAAAAGGCTATCCGTATCCTAAGCTTGATTCAATTCAGGTTTGACAAGGCACGGCAGTGAGACGGGTTGAAGTGCCTCATGAAATGCTGCGAGATGTAATTGCAGATGAACTAAACTCCAGGATAAATGGGACAATATAATGATGAGAAACATTACATGTACTGAGAGATGTTTTTAAGGAGAAATGAAAGAATCTCACATAGAAGAACCTATGTTTCCTCCGGGCAATGGATGACATCTTCCCGTATTCTTCTCCACATTTGGCCTAAGCTAGAAAAGTCAAGTGAAAAGGATTAAATAAATAAATAAATCCCTGTCTTCATTCCCCAAAGCAAGGGAGAACACAAGCTGAGTAGCCAGAGAAATATCGGCACAAAATAGAGAGAAGTACCTTCCTCCTCCTCCTCCTCTTTCTTGCTGCTTGAAATCTGTCCCAACGCTCTGGTGTCTGGTTTTAACGTAACCCATGGGAGATGGTTAGAGGAGGGTCAGAGACGAGGAAAGGAGACGTGTGGATCGAGGATAGGTAGCAGGGTGAAAGAAGTACTACAGGCAAGAGCACAGAACTGCCAAAATCCCCAAACTACAATGTGGAAAGCTTTCTTAATTATTAATTTACTACACCTTATTACTTTTATTACACAAGAATAACTGTACCTACACCAGCATTTTTAGAGGAAAAGAACTCACATTTAAATCAAACCCTAACCCCCTTCCAAGCAGTTCTGCTGTGGCAGAAGGAGATTGGGATTTTTCATGCAACACCTTTGGCCAAACCATTTCACCTCCAGATGCCCCACTCTCCTCACAAAGCTGGACTTGCTGGGGGGCCACCAAAATGTGGCATCACCCCAATATCCCACGAAGAGCTGCTGCCTCCCATCCAGCACCCTGGGGAGGCACGAGAGAAGGTCCCTCCGGTGCTCGCTCACAAGGCTTTCAACATTAAAAATAAAAAATAAAATTAAAAAACCTACAAAGGCTATACTCATCACCCAGAGAATGGGGAACGGTTGTGGGGGTTTTTGTTGGGTTAGGTCTTGCGGCTGTTTTGGGTGTTTGGGGTGTTTTTTTGCCACTGGTGAGTGTTTAATCATTTAGCCCAATCAGAAGAGCAGAAAAACATCTGCTAGTTGCCAGAAGCATTTCCTCAATAAAAAGGGACAGCCCATAGAGGTGTTTGCCTGCATTAAACCCATGGGTGCTGGAAGGATGGATCCCTCCACATCAGAACTGACCCCCAAGGGGAGCAGGGACCAACCCACCTCCCCTCCATGCTCAAGTATCAAATGTGGCTGGGAATTGCTGTCAACAGATGCTTCTATAATCTCCTATTTTTCCAGATTCAGGTGCTTTCCCCCTCCAGTGCCACCTCTCCCTCCTCCCACATTTCCCATGCAAAATACATCCAAACTCAAACCCTTAACCCTGAGAGAATATAAAAATACTTAAGCTGCCGGAAGCAATACATCTTCCCTTCACGTGATGGCTTCAGCTTTTTTTCCACTCAACAATCTGGATGCCGTGTTTATAAAACCAAAAGACTGTTTACACACTGTTCAAAAGTTGTTTAGCAAGAGGTTAAAGCTGCCAAATATTTTTCTGGAGTCATCTTGAAAACTACCCTCTGCTTTCCCTCCAGCAGGATTAAAAAGGCTTGGACAGTTTTCTGCACTTTGGCCTGTAGGGAAAAATTATTGCCTTGAGATGCTTTAGCAGTGGAAAAAAAGAAAAAAAAGATCAATGAGCATTTTTTATGGAGATTTATCCTTTTGTGCTGTTAGGGACTAAGAGCCAATTCAAATATGGGATTGGGAGTCAAATCTCTGGGAGCGTGTTATTGAATTTTTCCTGAAGACAGCTTTGTGTCCCAGAGTCGCATCCCTTTCCAGACTCTGATACCCGATCTGTAACGGGATGTGAAGACCCAGCAGTGTCAGGGGGGTTAATCCATCACCAGCCAAGCGCAGTGTGGAGGTCGGTGCAGTAACAGCGATGGAGGGGGCCGAGGGCTGTTGCACAAAGCCTAAACCAAGGGGCTGGTTTATCACCAGGAAGGGGGAAACCCCACCAGGACCAGCCCCGTGGCTTGGGGAGTGCTTTTCCAGGATGGCTCCCAGCCCTCCTGCAGGAGCCGGCGGCTCCGCACCATTTCTGCAGCCAGGGAGAAGCCAGTGCAGCGCCCGGCAGAGCCAAGAGCCACGAGTCAGTTTGACTCATGCTCCTGACGCTTTCCAAATGTTTCCCAGCATCCAGACAAATGTTTTGGAGGGGCCAAACCACAGCCCAACTCCAGCCGTGTTTGGCCTTGGGAAGAGGGGTCGTCAGTTATGATAGGAGTTTATCAAGTCCCTTTTGCACATGCCGGTGTCTCTGGATTCAGCGCTCTGGTTATTTGCTCTCTAATTTCTGTTTGGGATTAACCCCCCCGTTTGGTGGAGCTGGCCAGGGGCCATGGGTGTGCTGTTGAGGTGGCTTCTGGGGACAATGTGGGGCCACAAGGACACAAACCAAGCTCGCTGGCCCATTCCGCACTGTGGGCACTGCCTTTCCAGCAATTACTGCCCGTTCCCAATTCAAAACTGTGGCTTAAAAAGGTGAAAAGTTTCACATACCAGGAGCACCAACATCCCCAGCCATGTGTGCCCCTGGGCTTTTCCATCCTGACCCTCCTGCTCCTTCCCTGCATCATCCAGGACCTGAGATCAAGTTATTTGGCAGCCTCAGCCCCATCAAATCTCAGCACCAGATGCAGGAGAAGAGTGATGCCAGCCCGGTTACCTTCACAAACATGCACAATAGACTGCCAACTGAGCTCTACGGTGCGTTTTGTTTAGAGGAGGAACAAAATAACCTCCATCCACCCAAGCTATTTGGGGTGAGTAGGAGGAGCTGAACTCGGGGGTTGTTTATCCGAAACAAACTGGTGCAAATCCTGTTTGTGCAAAGCTGCTTAAACCCTCTGGTTCGGAGTCTTTTTGGTTTTCCCGGTGCAGGGGATAGGCACGTTTGCTGATAAGGGTCAGGGATAAGGAAGTTTACAGCCTGGGTTTGCCATCAGTCTCCGCACCTGGGGGTCGCATTTCAAGCGGGCTAGAAATCTGCAGCTCTTCAGGATTAAAATAATAAATGAATGAAAAAAAATAATCTAGGCTCAGTTACCTGCTGCTCAACAGAGCCTGAAAGGAAAATAAGTGCAGATGGAAGGGGGAGGGCAACAAATAAATCCTCATCATTTCATCTCCCTTTTGGATTGCGTATGTTCATTGACTGGACATGTCCTTGGTGAGCTGTGCTGTCAGCGTGGGCTCTATCTGGGATGAAGGAGCTGTTTTCAGGGCATTCAAAAGAGCAGAAAATTTAGGCTTAAACTCTGTTATGAGAAGCAAACCTCATCCTGGGCAGCTCAACAGCCTTGTCTTAGTTTAATTGCAAAACTAAGTTTTACCCTCCTCATTTTAACTTTGTTAAAACTGAAAAGAATTATATTCTGTTTAGAGGAAAGAGTGGCATGGTGTGTTTTTCCAAGCAGGGGTAAGACCCCAGCATGGACTGCACCAAGATTTGGACCTTCCCAAAGCAATGCTATGATCCAGCTCAGGCACCTTCTCTATTCATAACACTGAAAAGACCCTTTTTTTGAGAAGGAATAAGTGAAGTCTTTTGTGTTTGCAGTTCAAATCTCTCAAGCGTGGGGTAAAACTGACCTAAATCCAAGACTTCCTGGTCACAGAGAGGCTTAAACTGAGGGTTATTTTCCAACCTGTAGTAAAAAGTTTATATTTCAAAAATAATAATTATAAATCAAAGTTTTCATTCACCTGTGCAAGGAAAACTTTCTGATTTCAGAACTACTAATTTTTTTATCAGTTTACTGTGATGAAGTGACTGGAAGCAAGGCAGCTGACACCAACGTTACACCACATTTCTCTAATAATGCATCTCCTCCTGCCTTCACCTTCCCTCTCAGGAAGAGTCCCTGGCCTGGCTGGGCTCCGGGGATGAACCTGGGATGATGCTTCTTTCCAAGCTGACCTAGTGAAGTACCTGCCTGGCAGTGCATGGGTAGACCTTGCTGGGAAGCCTCGTCCATGGGATAAAATTGGCAATAAAAAATAACTTGCATCATGCAATGCACTAGCAGCAAGATTCAATTTCGTTTCATTGAAATAATCAAATATTTTGGGGTCATTTCAGCAAAATGCAGTGATGTGAGTCAGGCTGACCTGATCCAGCATGATACACTCACTCAGTGCTCCCCTGGCAGAAAACGCAGCCCTGTTTAACAGGGAATTTGCTGAGAAATCCTGAGTGCTCACAGGGTCACGGTTCTCCATCCCCTCCCACTGCAGCAGGGGAGCAGAGCAGCCCAGAGCTTTGTGAAACCAAGCCTGATTTTAGATTATATCAAAAGGATTTATGCAGGCATTAAAATCCCAACACTCTGGTCCCCGAGCACGTCCCCAGGTAAGCAGCCCTAATTCCCAGCCAAGTTGCCCACGACCCCCTGTCAGCACAGCAGTGGGTACTGCGGGCTCGGATTTTAACCTCACTGGCAAATGCTCCCTTTTGTCCTCCGGTCACCCCCAAAGGGTCAGAAGAATTGATGGAACCGAGGATATTCCATTTTCACAGCTGGCAGAGAAGCCCAGACCCAGGACCTCGCTCAGCTCCAGCTCCTGGGCTTGTCCCTATCCGACAGCACCATTCATTGTGAGGCAATTAATTAACCAGCACCATACGTGGGGCCGGTGAAGACTTTTGCATAAAAAATTTGTTTCCCAGGAAGAGGGGGAGGGGAGATGCAGCTTAAAACATTCCTTGGGATGCCTAAATAATCCAGCCCAGATGGAAAATGTGTTCATAAAAGGAAGATGTTAAATACAAAACAACTGTGGGGGAATGCAGAAGGGCAGGAATGGAAGGGAAACAGCCGGGGCAGCGCGATTCACAGCCTTCATGCTGCAGGTGATACCCAGTCCTGTGAAATCCAAAATCTGCTCCTAATTTTTTTATTTATTTTTTTTCCAGCAGCACAAAGAAGATTATTTTTCTCATCACGACAAGCAGAGGTAGGACAAGAAAATACCAGCCCAAACTGTTTGATAAAGGTAAATAGAAGGAAAGAAAGTGCAGGTTTCTTAAGGAAAAAGAAGAGTTGAGCTAGAGGAAGAGGATGTAGTTGGACAGCCCTTTCCCCTTCGCAGATGGGAGCATCAAAAGTTTAGGGCACTTCAGAAAGAAAAGACGAGCCACAACCCAAAATTCAGACATAAAATCTGGGGAAAATTTAGAAACAGTCTTGAGAAGTGTGGATGTACTTTCCCTTTACTGTAGGGCTCCTTTCATGGCATTGCTCAGCATTTCGGTGATACCATGTGCAGGAGGAAAGCAGACATGAAAGATGACATGGAGATTAGAAGAACATCATTTTTTAAATGCAGTCCCTGGGCTTAATCTTAGAGCAAGGAAAAGCAATAGCCACCAGCACCTAGCAAAACTAACATTAAAAACTATCACAGGAACCAACAGCCGACGGATCAGACCTTCCTCATGCCTGTGCAGAGTCTCAGTGTGGAGGGTCAACACAGAGGCCACCCTCCAAACCCCATCAAGTGCAGGAGCTCCTCAGCTCCTCAGCAGAGCCAACAGGCCGCCATGTCCACAGCAGCATTTTTAGGGCTATCATCAGCACAGCAATCACTTCACAGCTCTTCAACGACCCAGAGCCTCTGCTATTACCAGCTGCCATCAGAGGAGCAAGAGCAGCCAGGATGCTGGAGAAGCTCTTGTCCTGGGACAACCTGTTCAGACACTCAGTGATTTATTTATCTTTTCTTTTTTTTTTTTTTTCAGCATAATGAGCACAAATTAACCAAAAGCTGCAAAAAGATTGAGCACGGAATAGATAAAGCTCATCCCAGTGCCAGATGGTAGCAGTCCAGACCAAATTCAAAGGCCTCTTCCCTGCTTAGTCTTCTCAGCCCTAATCTAGATAAAAGCCCTCGCTTCTTGAGCAAAGAGCTTATTTTCCACAGTAAGAAGATGAAGGTGTTAAATCTTGGAAAGCCAGGGAGTACTGCTATTTAGAGGAGGGGATGAGAGATCCCAAGACCAACTGTCTCAGATCTTGCACTAAATGGTCCCAGTCTCACCCTTCTTTGTCAGTGGGGGCAAATCAGTAGATGACCTGGGATAACCCATACACCCATCAGGAAAGAAGAGCCACAGCTCTTCAAAGTAACTTCAGTCGGTTGTGACCATGGCTCAGACCCCTGAAATAACCATTTTGCCAACGTGTGTTCACATTTTCAGACCCAGGTTTGTAAGGCTACACAGGCTCCCAAATGCTAGAGTAAGCCCACCCCTAAGCAAATCCCTGGGGGAAAGCCAAGCACATCCTTCAGTGTGATCCAGAGAGACCTATTTGCAGGGGATGGAGCCTGGATTTCCATCTGACACCTTCAGAAGAAAACCTGTGCCTGGACACGTTACCCCAGTGGCACGTCTGGCATCAGAAGGTGAACCCATGGATGGGCAATGGACACACCAGGTCTCCCTGCACTGTCCTGTGGGAACATCCTGGCCACAAACAGGAGGGAAAACTCATGAAAGTACAGGGAGAACTCCACTCAGGCACCTTCTAGTCCTCATTTGTGCTATCAAGATGGCTGTCAACATAACCAGGCACATTTCTGCTGCGGAGGACAGGAGCAAAGCCGGCTGTCTGGCAGCTGCAGATAAGGGATGAGCAGATGGACACGGTGGGGTGGGAGCCGGGGGGTAGGAGGGAAAGTTACAGGCCTGAAAGTCTTAAAAGGCAGAAGAAGAAAGAGAAATCAAATCAAAGTTAAATGCTGCAGCTCTCCCTCTCACTACAACCTTCAGCGTTGAAATAACCCAGGAGTGCTTTGAATTCCTGCAGAGAGGGCTCTGAACATCTGATTTTGGATTCAAGCCGCAGCACAGAGCACCAGCAACGTTAACCCCAAGCACGGTGGGAAGCACCGAGCCCTGCCTTTCTTCCTGGCCATCCCAGGGAGGCTCACAGACCTCACCACCCCCACAAAATCCTTCCGAAACACCACCTCTCATGTAATAAACATGGATACAGAGATGCGAGACTGCCACCTACGACTACAGCAGCCTCACACCGACGCTCTTCCCTGCTGGGAGGATCGATCCTGTCCCAGTTCAGGGGCTCTATCTTCTCAACCATCAGGACAGAGAGGTTTTATCCCTGCTTTGCAGATGAGGACAAAAAGCAAGAGGCGGACTGGAGCAGGAGCATGAGGTGGTCTCCAGAAACCAAGCTCAGGGTCTCAGATTCACATGAGCTCATATCATAGAATCATAGAATGGTTTGGGTTGGAAGGGACCTTAAAGATCATTGAGTTCCACCCCCTGCCCTGGGCAGGGACACCTCCCACCACACCAGGTTGCTCAAAGCCCCCTCCAACTTTTTGTTGGTTTTTTTTTTTATTATTATTATTTAAAACCCTAAACTGCAGAGGCACAGCTCTGCTTCTTATTCAAGCCTGCTTTCTCTTAACGCAGCCCCAGCTCCATAAAGCATTTCCCAACCAGAAACAGCGGTCTTAAATTCTTCATGAACAGCGGTTAGTCTCGCCACAATTTTTATTGTGCATCATGAATTTTAATAGAAATCCACACGAACCCAATCCCTCAGCACCAAGGCATCAAGACAGGCGGGGTTTGTACAAGGTGAGAGGTGCTACTGGTTTTTAAACAGAGTCACAGCAAATAGTTGTGGTGGGTGAGGGAGAGCCCAACGGAGCTACTTCCACCCGCGGAGAGCATGGAGCTGCCTGCAACTTAGAAATCATCTTGGTCGGGCCCTGCATCAGAGCAGGGCTTCCTGACGTGGGTGCTCTGTATCAGGATTTGTTAAAGCTAAACCAGCCCCAAAAAAACCACCCCAAAAACCCAAAATAGAACCAGTGAACCTGCCCACTCCTACCTGACAGCAGCACTTCCCACCCCATCCCTCCACCCATCCACGCACAGGAGATGACCCCACACACCAGCAGCCCCCCCACCATTAACACCACCCCTGGATAAGCAAGGCAAGAAGCCCCAAACACAGACCCCAAAGCAGCCCAGAGATATCAGAGATTTCTGGCTTAAATGATCTTTCTGGCATTGCCAAGGGGGTCCTCTGTTGTGGCCTTGGAAGCAATTACACCAATCGCTCTGCTTTCTCTTTACATCTGTCTCAAAAATGCTCCCCTCCCACCCCCATTTACGTCGGTGCTGACACAACACAGATCCCTGCCTTCCCACATGGAACAGTTTAGGGATTGACCCTCTGGTTTCAGCACCTCTGGAAGCCCAAGAAATTAAATTAAACTCCTCTAACACATCCTTGACATCTTCCCCCCAAACGTTAAAACAAACAAATAATAAACAAAACCAAACACTTTCATTTGCCAGAAGGAAAAGCAACCCCTACTAATGCTCGGCATGGAGAAGTGTGGGTGATGTGATGGACGGACAGTCAGTTCAGTGGAGGGTTTCCCATTTCCAGGAACGGGCTCCCTCACAGGCGTGCTGAAGGTTGCAGTCTTAGTGGCAGGTTTCTGCAACACCAAAAACCCCAGACTCTGATGGTTGGAAATGACCTATTTTGGGGAAATGAGCAGAATGACGCCCAGAGCACCCTCTCCTTGGAGAAAGGGCAGCAGGGAGCAATGTTTTCCAAAAATCTTTTGGCAGCAAGATGCCATCTAGTTTTGCAGTCAATAGCACACTCATGGGCAAAGCCACGTGTCATGTGAAATAAGGCTGGGAGGAGGAGGCAGCAGCATTACCAGCATTATTAAGAAACCTCAGAAGAGACAGACCCCACCAGAAAGCCCTCTTCAGTAGGAAGCTGATGGCTCTCCTGGGCTGTCCCATACAGATACGGCAGCTCCTGGAGACATTGTGCTTCCAACAACGTGAACATTTGCAAGCTGCTCTCAGGAAACTTGGCCAGAAATAGGAGACACATTGTGCTATCTGCAAGAGTCACAAGCCTTTGGCCCTCCTGAGGTCACACCACAGGACTCACATGGAGAGCACCTGTAGCAGCTTCTACTCCATTTACCAGCCTCCTCCATCCCACCACAGCAGAGCTGTCTCAGTGCTAAAAGCTCCTGCAGACGCTCTTTGCTTTTGAAGATCCTCTGAGAGATGCTCTCATGGAAAACACACTACCATCTTGCCCTCAGCGTGGCAGCAAACAAAAGCATGGAGGTCTGAGTGCATCCAAGACTCACCAGGACACGGGGGAACCCACAGATCTCAAGTCACTGAGGTTTCTGACCTGCAAGACAAGGCACCTCACTCACCTACTGCTCAAAGTAGTTATAAGCCACACATAGAAGGATTCAACGCTACCAGGAATATTGGTTTCAGCAAGTTTCTGTTGCCCATGACCTTAAACACCAACCCTGCTCATATGCAGCAGCTCATGCCCTTAAGCAAACCTTTGCCAGACCTGCTCCCATCACTCTCAGCCCCCAAAGGCAAATGCTCCTCCCCACACATGGGTAAAGACCACTCGGTTCTAATCTGATGGTTAAGATATTTACGTGGCAGCCAGATCAGCACAGCACCAGACGGCTTCAAGGGACTTGGGGCTTGCGAGAGTTTAGCAGAGATGCCAACAGCAGATGGCAGGTAATGGGAAAAGCCCCTTGCCCTCGACAGCAGGGCTTTGAGCACCCTCCTTGCACAGTGTGCTGCTTCTCCTGGAGACCATCGCCATGTCTTCCCCATCCCACCCAGGAATGGCAACCTGGACTTCATTCTTGGGCAGCTGTGAACTTTTGCTCAAATTTAGCTCTCTCTGCTGCTGCGAGTGACTCAAGGGAAGATCCCGATGCTGCAGTAGCTGGCACATCGACCCAAGGTTGTATTATTCACTGCATGCTCACACTTAGCCTCCAGTTTTCAGCAGCAAATCTGCTCAGATCCCAGTTCTCAAAGCTGGGGAAGTGCTTCTCTAAGTATTTTGACTTTGTCAAGGTGACCGTTCCAGGGGGGCATTATCTGCTCCAGCCTATTCAGCTGCCCCAGCCGAGCAAGTCCCAGCAGCGCTGGGCTCCAACAAGCCCTGGACGCTGGGGGACTCCTTCCTCCGGCCAGTCAGCTCAAACACAGCAGCTTTCAAGCTGCTTTAATTGACACCGGAGTCTCTGCCAACCTCCAGCTGTGCCCGGGCTTTGAGAAGATGACGGCCACCTTGTGTGCCAGGGTATGGGCTTCCCCCCGCGCTACAGTCACTTGTTTGTTTTATGCATGTACAGTCATGCCCGGGCAACCAGTAGGTGGAGGGAGATTTTCTGCTGAAAAACTGCTTTGTATCGGTCTGCATCCCTTCTGCACACACAATGCTGGGGAGACAGGAACCCCCGCAGAAAGGCTGCCTTAACACTGGGCAGATTGCGGTGCTCCGGCGATGGCAGAGCATCCTTGTGGGGTCAGCGTGCCCGGGGCAAGCACTGCTGGGAGATCTCCCGCAATGAAGGCTTCCTGTATTCCTACAAACCATTTTATTCATGCACGATGGAGTGTCATAAATAATTACGAGCGGGCTGTGCTCCTGGAGAACCGAGCGCAGCACATTTTGCCAGGAGTTCGTCTCACTTACTAACAGCCAGCAGGAACCATGCAGGCAGCATCTTCATTCAAGCAAGATCCGAGGCAAGGGGAGAAAGGAGAAGAGTTCCCTCATCTACCATGGCTGGAAGACACAGGGACTGTGGCTTTCTTTAAAAATTGGAGAAGGGGGGAGCTCAAATCCTTCAAAGAACAATTAGGTGCCTAATTTCTGTCCCCTTCAGAGCAAAGTGAGCCACAGGATGGGGGTCCTGGTCAAGAGATAGTAAGTCTTGCTGCCAGCAGGTTTTGAGCCATCTTCCTGGAAACATCACCTCTCTCCTCCTGGTGTCACTGTAGATATTAATTCTGAATTAAGACAGACCCTGTGCTTGTTAGTCAGCACCAGCATCAGACTGGGGGGGGCTGAGGTTTATGGTTGTCACAACAGAGAAAGGCAAATCCTCCACAATACCTCCTTTAATTGATAGCAGGAACAGGCTTGTCTAATTGCTTTGACCTTTGGTCGGTAAGCCTTCCGCTCACCAGGCTGGACTTCAAGCGGGGGAGATCCACAAGCCCGATTTATTCCTTACAAATTTCCTGCTATTCCCTTTCCCTGCCTGAGAACAAGACCCAGGAAAAATGATCTAATTCCCCAGACTTTTCCTAACCAAACACAGAGGTGGAAAGACCTGCAGAAACAGAACTGAGCCCAGGTACTGGGCTGTCTCTGACACACTGAACAGACTGAGGAGCTGCTTCTCTCTGACACTCACTAGTTTGTAGCTTTGAGCCAGTCCAAAAGCCCTACAAAGCAGCCCTGTGAATGCTACAGGGCTTCTGTTGTATGAAAGATTTGTTTCTAATCAAAAGAGTGCATCCATGGCCTGGGATGCTGCTCGGGGGGTACCATGTGCCTGCTGCTAAGTGAGTGCTAACACTGGGTGGGCTGTTCATTGAAATACAGATGGAGACAAAGAGACCCACCTGGACAAGTTCCTGTGCAACCTGCTCTAGGTGGACCTGCTTTGGCAGGGGGGGTTGGACTAGATGATCTCCTGAGGTCCCTTCCAACCCCATGTGATTCTGAGACAAGGCATTTGACAGGTAAGAGGTATTTGGGCATAGCATGGTCTCTCACTGTGCTCCATGGCAGCCGTGGGACCTGGTGGAGAGCAGGGCTACAGGAGGGGAGCAGTGTGGGCACCATCCTGGCTGACATCCAGAGCCCCCAGAGCCTCCCAAAACCCAGCAGGTCTCTGTGTGCTGGCTGGGAAAACCTCTCCCGTGGGAGATCTCACAGCTTTCCCTTTACCTATTGACACCTCAGCTAGGTCTGGTGCAAGAGGAGATGCCAAGGGGCATGGCCTTAACTAGAAGCTACAGATAAAGTCAACTTTGGTGAAAAATCCCCGTCTTTGCTCCTACAGCTGAGGCTACTGCACAAAACCTGGGCACTGACCAAGTCCAAAGGAGCACCTGAACTAAGAGACCACATAGGAATATCAGGCAAAAGGGCTGGGGAGCTGCTGCTGTTCAAATAAAAATTCTTAAATTAATCCCCCCTATTTTAAGAGGTCCACAACATCTGACAAGGAAATGTTTATCAGAGGAAGGAGGGAAGCAGCCTACATTGACACCACTGCTCTTTACGCTCACTCAGGAGACACAGACCCTGACTCCCCACAAGGGATGCTCCCACCTCCCTTTGGGGTCACAGACACCCCAGGAGGGCTGTGGGATCCCCATGATGGAGCTTTTCACTAAGAAAAAGGCTCTTACAGCTCCAGGCAGAGCCACGATCCCATGCTGCTGACTGAGTCCCCGAGGGGCCCAGGCTGAGCTCTGTTTCGAGCAGGGAGGGTGGCAGCACAGACGGACAGACAGCGCGCCCTGGATGGGACTCAGGACACCTCACACCCTCGCTCTGCTGCTGATTCCGTGTGTAGCTTTGCCAGAGTTTTGTTTTGGGTTTTTTTTCCCCCCTCCCTGCCCTTTCCCCGCAGGATGAGAGAGGCGGTGGGGAGGGTTCTGTGTCCCACACTCCGCGCCCGCGGAAGGGTGCTCCGCGCAGGCAGCGGCCCCGCTCCCGGCCCGGCGAGGCGGGCCCACGGCTGAGCTCCTGCCGCCATCTAGCGGTGCTCCAGGGGAGACCCGGACCCCCCCCCGCCCGGCCCTGCCTGGCAGAGCTGAGCCCTGCTCCCCCCTCCAGCTCCCCCTGCCAAACACACACCCCCCACACCCCCCCGGGGGAAGCCGAAGGGGGCTTTCAGTTCCTCTCGGTGCTTCAGATTATTTGCTTGCAGGAGTTTTCAGGCTTATTTTCCTGACCCAGATCAGCTCTTGGTTTCTCCTCATTCCCAGGCTCTCTCAGGTCACCTGCACTAGCTCTGGTATCACTGAGGATTTCATAGAATCACAGAATCGTCCAGGTTGGAAGGCACCTTTCGGACCATGGAGTCCAACCATCAACCCAACACTGCCAAAACCATCACTAAACCACGTCCCTCAGCACCACGGCTGCCCCTCTTTTAAACACCTCCAGGGATGGTGACTCAACCGCTGCCCCGGGCAGCCTGTTCCAAGATTGAAAACCCTTTCTGTGAGGAAATTTTTCCTAATATCCATCCTAAACCTCCCCTGGCACAACTTGAGGCCATTCCCTCTTGTCCCACAGCCTGTTCCTTGGGAGAAGAGACCAACCCCCCCTGGGTACACCCTCCTTTCAGGGAGTCGTGGAGAGCGAGAAGGTCTCCCCTCAGCCTCCTTCTCTCCAGGCTGAACACCCCCAGCTCCCTCACCCGCTCCTCACAAGACTTGTGCTTGTTGCCCTTCTCTGGACACGTTTCCTTGGAAATTTTAATTTTCAAGCTGTTTGGTCCCTTCTTGAGCCTTAATGAACACAACCAGGTTTTCAGGAGAGCAAGGCTTAAAGGTCAGGGGCAAGTTCAGCCACCGCCATTGCTCTGAGGCCTGTAGCGAGCCATAAACCCACAAGCCATGGCCTCCTAAACCCCTTTGAGCTCACTCTGAAGCCCAGTTTTGCCCCACAACAGCAAAAGCACCACTGGAGACACCCCTGCAGCCCCCCCCCCCCAACATTCCCCGCCGGCAGGGACTCACCAGAGCGGGAGGAATCCAGTAGCTCCAGTGCAGCCAGTTCACATCCAAGCAGCTACTCCTATCGCGCTGAGCCAGCACACCCAAAACATCGATTTACTGCCTGAAATACCTCTCCAGTGTCCCCTGGGGAGACAAGTCACCTCACCGGCCCGGGAGCAGCAGGGAGTGCCGGGTGGTGGCCACCCCAGCCCCCCACGGCCCAGCTGAGGAGCAATCAGGGGTGATTGGCATCTCCTGTGGGCAACCGCCAAGCTCCATCCCCACAGCCTTCTCCAGCTCTAGCTAAATACCGGAGCAAAGCCCACCCAGCTGTCTCTCGGTGGCATGTAATCGCTCGTAAAAAGGGTGAATCCACCCAGCTGGGACCTTCCAAAACAAAGCAGGCCAGAACGCGGCCTCAGCGGTTCAGCCACTGCTGCTGCCGAAGGAAGGAGAGGGTGAGAGTCCAGAGGAAAGAGAATTAAACCCTGGGGTGACAATCCTGCTTGGGGTGCTGAGCTGTGGTGAGAGCTGCTGGGAGGAGATGCACATAGCCACGGCCCCACCTACGGGTCACAAAATCACATTTCTTACCCACTTGTGCCTGCTAGAAGGTGTTAATTTTGTTCATAGAGGGCTCTGGGGTGAAATGGGTGCAAGGACATAATGGGTTTACCCACGTTTCAGTCACCCACCTCACTCTTGCTCCTGGGCTCTCACCCTTTCCCCCAGACACACCAACTCCATGGGGTGATTTATACCAAGCCCACAGAGAGGATATTGCCATCCTCCTCGCTCTAAAGCCCCCAAGATAGAGGTCATTACCACAAGTGATCTTTTCAATGGATAAATGATAACATAGTGTATTGTGAAACGTTTTATTCACGAACATTAACAAGGTCTATGAAAAAGCTAGTCCGTGGATTGCCCTACTCTTTTGTTTGTAGCTACAGATTAAATCTTACGTTGTTATTTATTTCATCGAGGTGCAAGAATCAGGTTGCAAGAAGCTAACAACAGAGGTAGCACAAGGAAATAAATCCGTGCTCAGATCCCCAACCATTTCTTTAACGTTCTGTAAAGAAACACCTGCAAGAGGTAAATGGGGAATATTGGTTCTGCCAGGAAGCCTTGCAGGTTGGGACACAGCCCCCCCCTTTCCTGTAGCAGCAGGGTCGATCAGATGCATTTTCTAGCCAAGGATTAAGTTATTTCTATCAGTAAAGGTCACAGCACTTAGCAGAGCTGTAAAAGCCCTTTATAAAGGAGAAACTGAGACCTAGAAGCACAAAGGGCTGCCCAAGTCACCCAGCGAGGTGCCAGATCTCCTGAGAGCCCGTGCAGAGCACTGAGGGACGGGGACACAGCTTGGCACTGGTGCTGAAGGAAGGGTCCAAACCCCGTGAGCTCCCACCTTGCTTCTCAGCAGTGCTGCTGCCTATTTCCCTGAGCCTGGGGTTCACAGACACCCCCACATCAGTGCCCAGGCTGCAGCTGAGAAGTTGGCAGGAGCTCGTAGGGAGGACACCCCATCAACAGAGGCCACAAAGGGACCTTTGTGTGTGCAGCCACTCGGGGATCTTCCAGGAGGACACTCGTGGGGCTCAGAAAGCAGAATTTTGACAGTCACGGGGTTAGCTGGGTAACAGCAGGCAAACAAGTCGCAAGAGTTTAACAGAAACATGGGCTGCTACCTTTAGCTACAGCTTTATTTTCTCACTCCGCCAGGCAACTCACCACCAGCAAAATTTTGATTAGAGCTGGAGGGAAGAGAAAAGGAGAATTTACAATCCAAATTTCAGCAGCTGCCAGCATACTCATTCACGTGAACTTTTCAGAACAACATTTCTTTGAAACTATTTTAAAAAGAAGGCTGAAGCAATTTGCTTGCAGAAAGCAGGCACTGCTGCAAGACAGATGCTGTTCCTCATTTTCAGCAATACTTTCATGTAATACCAAAATATTTGGCACAAAGCACCCGATTAAAGAAATGCCATCGCTGACAGCAGATGGTACTTCTCATCCCAATCCGTAGCTGCCTGCTAATGTTAGATGTAATCTGATTGCAAACACAGCGCCTGCATTTTTTCCAGATGAGCAAGCTTTACATAAGTTTTCACTGCCCTTATTTTAGTTTGTTAACAAACATCCACCGTTATGAGCAAACAGCCTGATTACAGTGTTATCAAATGAATCCCTGCTGCTCCCCTCAGCCTTCCAGCACCTGGAAATATCAGCAAAACAGCCTTTTTTCCCCCCCGCACATTGTACCACCTGCTTAAAACACCTAGTTTTAAGCTGCTCATGCTCTCAGGAACCGGGGGGAGCCTTGAAAGAACCCAATTTAAGGCCATGGCACTAAATTACAGCAAGACTTTCCCTATGTAAGAGTCTTGGGAAATATTCCAGGCAGCAGGTCCTACCTTTACTTTAGAACAAAATGAATTCAATCACATATTGATTTGCCGAGTACTTTTGCCCCAGTGGGAACTCACCGTGGATTTTCCTGTAAGTTTACTCAAGCGTGACTCTATGCAACAAGAGCTACGAAAAACAGGATTTTCTTCAAGGAAGTTGCACGTCTATAAAACTCATCGAACAAAGCCATGCACTTGCCAAATAGTGGCTGCTTGAGTTATGAAAGAGAGTTTGTTTAACAGAAAACAAGTGAATACGTGTCCGACTGCCTTTCTCTTCCTCGTCGCTGGCCGAGGGACAGGATCAGCGGAGGCCGGAGGTGGCTGCTTTGCAAAGCACTGACAGACACAGAGTCGAGTCCATGCGAACACGGGGCATTAATTAATGCTTGTTAGGGGCAGATGTTTCAGAGCCAGCCAATTTCTTATAGCCACAACAATGGGGTTTGTAAAAAAATATTCTACCAAAATCAACTTTTTTCTATTCATTTTCTACTCCAGGCACCATCCCTGGAGGTATTTAAAAGACAGATTGACATAGAGCTTAGTGACATGGTTTAGTGATGGTTTTTTTAACTGGAGTTAGGTTGATGGTTGGACTAGATTATCTTAAAGGTCCCTTCCAACGTAGACAATTCTATGATTCTAATTCTCAGAGTCCCTCTTCCCCAGTAAAAATTATAAACCAACGTCACAGATTTGCTTTGTTGTAAACAACGCTCCCGTTCGCCACCGGATCTGAATAGGCACCATTTGGATGCTTTGAACTCTGCTCTTCAGAGAAGCCAGCCAGACTGACTGCCTTGTGCTTGTCAAATACGTGGTGCCCAGCTTTTAACAAGCTTCCAAGAACAAAACGAAGTATGTTTTTCCTACGCTCTCAAGCACTGAAAACACACAGGTTCAACTTGTTCCCGCTGCACAGTAACTAGAACTAGAATTTAACAAGTTCCATTATCTTGATTTCCACAGCCATCCATACAGTCCTCCAACCATCTCCAGCCACCTACAGACACCGAAACACTCAGCAGCTGGTCTTGGCTCAGCAGAGAAAGTCACACAGTGAGGAGGCAGCGGAGACCACCCTTGATGATCATCATCAAGCAACAGCAGCAGGAGAGATGGGTCTTTGTCACAAATTCTGCATTTCTCATGACGAGCACCAGCCACATCCCCTACCCCAGGATACTCAGTGGACTTGGCAGCATTAGGTTTACGGTCAGACTCAGTGATTCTTTTCAAACCTGACTGATTCTACGATTCTATATATAAAAATCCACGTAAGGTACTCACTGCACCATTTGTACACAAAGGCTTTGAAATTCCAACCTATTGCAGACTTTTGAGTCCTGATTTCCTCTGACGGTCCATAAAACATAGGTGATTTATGAAACCTCCACAGCGACTGGGCAGTAGAAATGAAGACAACAGAATAAACTTCATCGTTTTTATTCTGCAAAGCAATATGCACATCTTACAAACACAAAATTAATCTAGGAGAGAAATGTCATTTCCAAATCAGCTATTAACCATCATGCAACAAGACAAGTGAAATGTAAGAACAAAACAAACAAACAAAAAAGCCATCTTAACCCTACAATCACCTGCAGAGGGTTGAAAACCAAGGCTCAGATTTTCTATGTAATGCCAAAGAAAAATGCAAAAGAAAATGGCAGCTTTCTAAGAACAAGAATAAACGTACAAATAGAATCAAAACTGATTCAAGTCATAGTTAAAAAGAAAAAGAAAACAAAAAAGGAAAGATCAATATGATCTGAACTTTAATATTAAAGTTTTTACTCTTCTGTTTGGCTGCATTTAACTTTTGTACATCACGCCTAGGAACAATCCAATATTCCTCAGCATTACAGCATTCCAACCTGATGGACACCCTCACCTCTCTGCTGCAATACAGGGGTGCAAAGGGATAAACTAAGGCCAAAAAAATACAACTATCTGACATTTCCCCGTTTGTGGGTTGCAATCTTATTATTTCTGGGTACTTCAGTACAGTGGGTGATAAATTGCAAAGCAGGCTCCTCTAATTACCAAAGAGCAAAACCAGATTAAAAAAAAATAAATTCTGTTTTCCCCAACAGACCAAATTCCAGTTAGAAAATCTGGAATTTGATTTTTAATTTGCCGAAACAGAAAGGACTTGGCTTTGCCTTTTTTTTTTTAGAGGAATCGCATTCCGTTGGGTGTTTTCTAGGTATTTCCAGAATTTGCAACACCACCCCGATCGGTTTCCTATTCCTGCCTTTGGTCCCCAGATCAAGCCACCCTCGCGGGCAACTCTAGAAGTCAGGATTCATGCAGAAGGCTGGGCATGTGTGAATTAGGAACAGCTCAGACAGTTTCCATGAGAAGCTGTCTACCTGTTTTGACTTCACCGATTGATTCCAGCGAAGCAGCATCAGCCCATAGCAGCATCAGGAGAAAATTGGAAGCTTCATCTTAGCCCTCGACTCCAAACTAGGCCATCTCTAAAGCTTTGCCTTAACATCCCTGGAGAAAAATGCTTGTTAGTTAACACCACTTAAGTAACTGAAATTCTACAAAGGAAATATGTTCTGAAGAGAAGTGTGACTATTTTGCTTAAAGACTTGTGAACTTACTGAAGTGCCACACACACAGACCAGCAGGGTACCACTCCATAGCGTCTACAGGTAATAAACTAAGAATCTTATGCCAGCGCAACTGAGACTCTGAGATTTTGACTTGGGTTTCTTCTTTTGTGTAGTTTAGAGCAAAAGGGGGAGGGAAAAAAAGCTTATGTGTTATGTATACAGTTATACTACCCGACAAGAAAGCTGAAAGACAAGATGAAAGGTCAATTAAGGCAACCAGTGAGATTTTAAAAGCAGTGGTGGAAATGTCTGCAGGAAAACCCTGACTCCTGAAAATTAAGGAGGCTACTGAGTAAGAAGCCAGAAAGAAACAGCGAAAGCCAGAATGGGAAATGGAGTAACGCACAGAATAAACCATCTGATTTAAGAATGGACACAGAGAACAGTGTGTGTTTTACCGTGTGGTTTCTTTGACCTTAATCACCACAGCCCTAGTTCTCTCCCCGTCATTCTCCCCTGAGTGGACAGCATTAAATGGAAATCGGACAAAGCTAATAAAAGTGTCATTTTCAGCTGCCCTTCAGAGATGGATGGAGAGTCCCAAAGTGAAGCTCTATAACAGACTATGGGATTTCTTTTCCTTTCATTATTTGCACTTGCCCAAGGCTGTGCAGAGCCCCAATAGACTGTTAATACAATACATCTTTTTATTAAGTTTCACTTTCTAAAAAAAAAAAAAAAACAAAACAAACCAAAAAAAAACCCCAAAAAAACCCCCAAAAAACCAAAAGAAGTTTACAGAAAGCTGCTCTGCAGCAAAGATTCACAATCCTGGTTTGAGGGCTGCAGATGGGAGGCCAAGTGGAAAGCTTTCCAGATAGTCTCTATGCTGACTGATTCTCTGGCATTCAGCAAGCCAAATGGAAAAAAAATAAAAATCAAAATCAAACTTAGCACTTTTCAATAAGAAACATTTTTAAATGGGACTTCACTTCTTATTTTTTTTTTACTATGAATAAAAGCACAAGTTTTTCCTAAATACAGCACTATTAAAATGTGACTATGTATTTCTTTTTCGAAAAAAAATCTAAAATGTTGATATCTTTTCTTGCAAGCAAGGAGCAAATGGAAGAAAGTATTAGGCCACACAAACACACATTTAATTCATGTAGTAGATTGGTGGCTTTGGAAATGCAGTATTATATCAAAGGTGCATACTGTTTCAAACACACTGTACATATCATTGGGCAAAAAAACAAAGATCTGTTGGTTTGTTTGAGACACTTGCAAAGGCATCTTAACCTGCCCAGATGCAGCTAGACAAAAATATCTTGCTCTGACTATATGTAGCCATATCACTAAACATATCTACACAAACATTCGGCTATGTCCACAGGTAAAGACTGAAAGTTTCCCGCCGCACTACAATGCGGAACAAGTGCATCATCTGACCTATTCTGAATATACTTTTATAAATATGTACAAATCAATTACAGGCACTTGAAATGTCTTTGGTTGGAATAAACCAACATTGCAAGATAATGTATTCACAGAGTGTTAAGACCCATTCTGGGTTCAGCAGGCAATGATTACGGTTCTCAGTCATTGTCAGTACAAGGAGAGGATGGATTATGCTTCTGACAAAGCAACCTAAACAAAAGAAAAAGAAAACATTTCATTAAAGTCAAATTCTTAATCCCGTAACAGTGATATTACTTATCTCCATGCAGCTGGGCATATCTGTCCTTGCTTTTTCAAAGAGCCTTGAAAAGTCTAACTCAGAAAGGAAATCAAAGTAAGTCTGAGGGTGTCTTGTACTTAGCATAATCAATTCAAAAACAAAAACAAACCCCAAAAAACTCAAATGAGCTTATACTACAAAATATCATTAAGATCAAAAGGTGCCAACATTAGCAATTCACAATTAAATACATCACAATTAAATGAAGCAAAGTGCAGGTCTCCAGTGTAGTATCAAATACTGACTGCTTCAACAGCTTTGTCTTTTTTTAAACTTCATTCTGATTAACAACCATTAGAATTACAGATCATGTTTTGTTCAAAGTTTTCAGTCTGTTGTGATAAAAATAAATAAAACTACTCAACGCTTCATACAAAACGGTGCAAGTAACATCAGAATTGTGGCAGAAGAGTTACGTTACAGCACGTACTGACCTGCAGTAATCCACTCCTGTAGGAGAGAAATCTGAGGATCTACAAAGCACGTGTATGGATTCTGTAACACCCATCTGTACAATGAAACACCCACGTCTCTCTGAAAGGGAATTAAATCTACATCTCCAGAGATAATAAAAATCAGTCTGTACTAGGTAAGGAAGGAGGTTTCCTATGTTTTCCGATCGGAGTCAATATTGTGTTATTACACACTCACCTTTTCAGAGCAGAACTCTGTATTGCTTTGCCTCAGTTTGCTTGGTCTGCCTTTAATAACTGCATAGCAGAACATCGTAATCACCATCACAAAAAGAAAGTAACTGGTATGCATGAGATGCAGGTTTATTAGAGAGCGATCATCCTGCAGAGAGAATTAAAACCGTTTACTGACAACGCACCAATAGTTGGCATTTTATATTAAAGCAATAATTATCAGATCAGCACAGAAATTACTTAATGAATCAACTTTCCCCTCTTTGTGCAGCTGCATAGTAATGAAAGCCATTCCTAATTGTGGCACATAAAGAGCCAAAATCTTCCTCATGTTAAAAATTTGTACTAGAGATCTCTTCCCATACACTGGCAGTGTCTTTTGTCAAACGATTTCAAAATATAAATGTTAGTTATCAAAAGCTGTGAGGCACAAGGAGATTACATGAAAACCATCATGCCCACCGGGAAACTCCACCTCAACCCTTGCCCTACGTAATAACCCAGCACTGAATATGACTATTTTAGGACATGAACAGAAATATATTCAATTAAACCAGAGCAAGGCGTTTATTCGACGTAACACATAAAAACATCATGGCACTTACATCTGGAACTATAACAGTTAGTTTGGGGTTTAAAGCATGATACACTTTTCCGATTGCTCCTTTGTAACACCAGAAAGGGTTATAATCTTGTGCATATTTTGTGTTAGAGTCCCTTGCTGTGGTAAAGATCTTGTACCAAAGCGTAGCATTGCTATATGTCTCGGGAACACAATGTGGTGGTTGACTGCAGAAAAACAGAAATAATTAGCACCTCAATTGCCATTCTCCACGTTCAGTAAGGAGAACTTTCAGAACTGAGTCAAGCCCAGTCTCCTCAACAGCAGCACGGTTTTATTTTGGACCTCCCAAAACAACAACAAAAAACCCAAAGCTTAACCGTAAGGGTGTATAAAAAAACCCCTTATGATTCTTATACTAAGATTAGCATTTAACTGCATGTTGTTCCAGTAAGTCAACATCCCACAGCTGAATTAGAAAAACATTGGTTTTCATAAGGCTTCAAAGAGCCATGTGAATCTAACCGGTGGTTCTCCAGGGTATATTGAATAGTGTCAGAGAGCCTAGAGAAGACAAAGGGAAACTATTTTGATGAAAGGTCTGTACCTGCTGGGACATGGCAGCAAAGCAGATTCGGCTTACGCTGATCTCTCAGCAGGGAAGAGGATAAGAACCTTAGTGTCAAGCCTCAGCTCTCTCACAAGGTAGCGAAACTAAATTATAGGGTATCTTTCTTAAATATTCACAGATCCTTTTGCTCCTAGTGAAGTTTAAATCACAGGTAGCATAGAATCATAGCATGTCCAAAGGCAGGTAGGGATCATAGTTCAAAACAGCCATAGAAAAAAAATCTAGCATTGCTAAAAGACAGCAAAAGTCTTAAGACTCGAGACGGGGTTTTCACTGTGGGGGAAGGCAGGCAGGTACGTAATTTCCACGTTCATCAAAAAGAAACAACCTCAGAGAACCAGCTGAGGAATTAATCACCCAGCAACCAGTCTATGAAGGAGTGTTTGAAATGCACTTACACTGTGACAGGAAATACATTGCTGGCTGCTGTCACAGTCATGCAGGTTGTGAACACGACCTGCTCGCAGTGGCCGTGGAGAACGCAGTCATCTGAATTCCAGGCAGCCGGCAGGGTGAAGGTAATATTTATTTCCTCATGGGATTCTCTGCCTTTGAGAGAGAGAGAAGGAAAGCTGGGTTTTGTCCACAAAAGTATCTGAGCAACAATCACTAGGATAAGAACAACACGAAACATCACCCTGACCTTCAAAGTCATCCAGGATCTTCACTATTGACAAAGAGAGCAAAAAGAAAGTTAAAAACCAAAACAAACCACAAAATCCCCAGGTGCTGCTCTTTCTAATCTCTCCCACCCCCAAAAGAAGTGGGGTGATTAGGCTTCTTTCAGAAATTAAAAACTCACTATTTATAAGTGAATTCATGCTTGTTCAGAGAACTTTAATTATTAGAGAGTAAAATCAGATCTTTAGCCTTTCTCCTCCCAAAGACTTTGTTCCACATTTGTTTTTCCTGACACTTACTTTTCAAATTTGAGATATTTGTGTAGACAAAAAGGTACTAGGAGATATTGAACTGCAGATTAAGTGGTGTATGTTAACTCCATGTAGATATATTCATACTGAAAATAAATCCAGGCTACTGGAAATGGAACTTGAATTTGATCGCTCTTAAAGCAGTAACAAAATAACAACAACATAAAATACAGTAATAGAGATTTACAGCTATGGTAAATGTCTCTTCACAGGTCTTTCAGGTTCAAGAAACCTTCAGGCATTATTATAAAATGCAGCCCTGGCTAAAAGCTAAAATTAAATTAGGTTCTCTTATCAATTTCTACTAATTTCCTACAATCTCCTGTCAAAACTTACTGGCAGGGCAGCCACGCAGCAGATCAGTCTCTTCACACCACAGAAATTGTAACCATCTTATTTGATGCTGTTTGCAACATTAAAGATTATTCGTGTACGCATTTTAGATAAACTATTTTTAGACAACATGCAACTTGATCTCTAATGCATAAACATTAATGCTTTTAACATGTGAGTTAAGGACTTGAAGATGCATCAAGACAGAACTAAAGAAAGTCACTGTCAAAGCCTTCGCTACTTGGAATTTTGTTGGCTTAAAAATTACCTTCCATTGTCATTAGGTTAATAATTTAAAAGAGAAAAGCCTAATCTTGCAAACATGCAGGTTTTTTTCCGTTCTGAATGCAGGGAAAAGTTTTTCCAGCAAACAAGTGAAGGGCTTTACATAGGAATATACTCACAACAAATCTGGAAACACATAGATGTTCTAAGCAAAAGATTTATCTCACCAATAATAAGATGGTCAATTTTTATTTGATGATATAGTTACCACTCAAATTTATAAAGGCCAAGTTTTGCATACCTGAGAGTCCAATTTGGTGTCCAAAAATTGTGGAACTTAGATGTGTGACATTGCGGGAATATCCGCCAAACGGTCTGAGCGGGTCCAGCGTCAATGTGATTGTAACAGAGATGTTTATTGGACCAGAGTCCTCAAGAGTCTGTGGAGACTGTGTAGAAGATCTCGCCTGTCCGCTTGTCACCGTACTTTCTGGAGTGGTGGTATCGTTGATGAGATGCTTTAAGGTTTCATTCTCAGATATACAGAAGTCCAAATCATTAAACCTCAGGAGGAAGGTATTCCAGTCCTTAAAACAAAGGTGAAGATTTCAGCCAGATTAGCAAGTTAACTGTTGGCTGCTGCTTCTCTAGAGCGGTGCGGACCTTGATATGCACCATCCCGCTGACAGTTCCAAGCCATTTAACAAAAATTACATGGCTCAAAAAGCAAGCACAAACACCGCTGTGGCTATCTAAACAAGGGGGCGAGTTGTTTGCACAAGTTAGACGTGTTCAGTCCCAGCCACCGCCTGATCGCTGCTCAGCGCAGAGGAGAATACCCTCTTCTAAACTACAGAAGGAATATACTGACTTGGTCCATTCTCACCACGCTCAGGGGATGAGCGGTTTCTAGCAAAGCTTCCCTTGTTACAGAACAGTACTACTAGGTAAGAAGTTTCACAAGCAAACGAGCTGACACAGCAGAGTAAGAAAAAGAAAGGCTTCCAGATCCAAGATCCAAGTCAGATGATTCGCCCTCATCCTCACAATAAAACAAGACTATTCAAACATTCGCACCAATAGCCTCTTTCCTTATGAAATTAGAGGCGAGTATGAGTGAAGAAAAATATCCCATAAGACTGGGCACTTCCATGAGCGGGGAAAAAAAATAACTCATTAGCTTTCTTGGGGGAAAAAAACCCCACACTCATTAGCTTGTTTTGGGGAAAAAAAACTTATTAGCTTTGGGTATGTTTTTCAAATTAGCATTCCCACCATTTAGCTCAGGAACTTTTTGTACCTACCTCTGTCATTTCTGGTGACTTGATCTCCTTGATTTTGAAGAAATAACCCAGTGTCAGAAAAGCTATTGCCATAGCGCTCACGCTGATCATAAAGACCACAAGTGGAGGTCGACTGCTGATGTAAACCTTCAGGTTCTCCAACAGGTTTATGTTGAACATTATTCTGATTGTTCACCTGAAAACAAAGAATTTCACAACAGTGACTGGGCTGTGTGTGTTACAGGGTGGGGGTTGGTAGATCATATAAGACAAAAATTTGGCCAAAAAAAAAAATAAAAATGGAATCATACTAAAATGAGATTCAATTATATGGCTCTATACTGTTCACTGAACACAGACTCAGTGTGCCTGAAATTAAGCACAAATCAAAGCACGCTCGACTTCACCTTCTCAGCGCCTGAAACTGCCAGCAAGGAACAGATTTTAAGAAATGAGGACAACTTCTAGCACAGCCAAATAGTGCTGATAAGCAACAAACCCAGTACTTTTCTTTCCCCAAACACCTAGGCAGGATACACACTGCTACACTTTTAATTCCAGTAATACCGGAATTCATCAAATTACCGTGCGGATGGAGTTGTAATGCAGCCACAGATCAAACTTTTTACATCCTCGCACATACTTTTAAAGCTGAGGCTGAAACCTTAAAGCTCCCCTTTTACCCCATCCTTAGCCCTGAGGGACCAGATCTTCAAAATGGGATCCGAAAAGCAGCTTACATCACTTCAGGCTTCTGCATCTAGAATCCTGTGGTCAGAAACACCTAACACCTGCACTCGGGTGGATGCTGGAAGAATCCCTTTCTTTTTTTTGGTTCTTGCAGGGTCTCGAGAACTTTTGCTAGAGTCTGTAAACAAAGAGAGGACCTTACACATGCTGAGGCAATGTACTTCTTGTCCTAATCTGAAGTATATCACATTGAATCATGAATTTTTGTCCAAAATATAATATTTTCTCTGATTCCCCTCCTGAATTTTCTTTTCATTAGCAGAGCAGAAAGAGCCAAACTCAGTTTACTGTATCAGCTCCTCCAGCTCCACTCACAAAAAAAAAAGCAAACAGTCCAGTGTTAAAGGGCAGCCTTGCGGCATGGACTTCAGAAGCTCTGCGAGGAAGGAGCTTCAAGCAAACCACTTATCTTTGTCTTACCTAAAATCCTGGTTGAAAAGGCTTTTAACATCTACTGAACTAAAAAGGCAATAACTCTTCCTACCAACGTGTTGCTTATCCCCAAAATTCATAGGAAAAGGCAAACTTCAGGACTGGCATCTAAAGAATTCAGGGCTGCGACGGGTAATGTTTGAGCATTCGTACAGATCTGATAACATTTAATTAAGTCAGGAACTCAGCTCCCTGCAGGTCTGGGTGATTCCTTATTAGCAGCACACTTCGTTTACAATCCATATGTAGCAGAGCTGGAGAGTGGGAAGCCCGAGGATGAGAGAGGGGCAGAGTTTTGAGAAAGAGGGCAAGGGAGAGAGTGATCTTTGATCTGATCTATCGATTTAAAAGAAAGCAAGAGAAGGCAAAAGGACAAGCTTTCAGACAAAGTCTTTTTCAGATCCCACAATGTACAGTGACCACAGCTTTCTTGTGTACGCTCAAGATTTTACTGGCGGAAGAGCTTCTGTTCCTCTTAACAGAAGGAATATTCAAAAAACTTGCAAAACTGCCCCAGAGAGGGGAAATTCAACTCGCTGAGAAGAGACCCGAGCTCCCGTGGCAATAACACAACACCGAGCTGTGCACACTGACTCTCCCCGTCTTCTCCCCACGCACCTACTTGCTCTCCTCGGTGAAAGCTGCTGAAACAGCGCTCACTCCGGAGCACAACATCACAGCCTGGGGTTACTATTTTGCACCATCAACCAATTTTCATCCATTCCGCAAAGACCAGGAAAGCCAGCAGGAACGACGGGGTGCTGCAAACCTCTTCACAAAAATACAGAGTGTTTCTGAGAGTGAACAGCACGACGCAGAGAAAGGATGGAAAGAAGGAGAAGAGAGGAAAGAGAAGGTAATGATAAATGTACACCTTACCAGAACTTCCATCTTTGCCCAAGACCAGCTGTCTGGTCAAAAAAAGGTGTCAGGAGAAAGCAAGAGTGAGAGGGAAAGGGAGAACTGGTGTTGGTAGGGATCACGCTGGGTACGATCTGCACTTCCATACGCTTTGCCTCCTATCACTGGCAGCAAATTTCTTAAACGAGCCCTAGTTAAAGATCCCAAACGCTCCATCTCGAAACATCGGAGACACATGTTGAGATGGAAAACGATCAAAAGATAAACCAAGAGCAGAGTTGTATTCGGTGCTCCCTTCTGAATTTCCTTTTGAAAGTAACAACAGAGATGCGGGTTTTATTACAGCATTTAATCAACGCTGAATGTCACCCTCAGCACACGCAGTCCTGTGATCCCTTTTTCGAGGGGCTTCCAACAGCTCCATTAGCTGTGCTTGTTTACCACAGGGTCTAAAATCAGCCATCAAACTGGATGCGCTGAAAAGCATACATACGACAATATTTGGGCTAATATTTTTACGTAAGAGATCACCAGCTTTTAAGTGCCGGTTGCTTAATGTGCTCCCATAACTCAACGGCTTTGAAAGCAATTAGAAAAATGCTATAAGCTGCAATTTCCGAAGCGTAATATGCCTTTTGAGCATTTACGAGAGAAAAGGGAACAACTGTGGATTTCAATACCAGAGCTGACATGAAAATAGCAATTGGACACGGTTAGTGCAGACCAGAAGAAGGTTTCCACGCTGCTGCCTGAAGAACTACCGGTATTTTATGAAATAAAGTACTTAAATAACACTCGTTATCAAAGAACTTGTGAAACAGATCAGTGCACGCAAATCAAAATATACATTCCCACTAGATTTTAGGGGTTCGGTTAATGGCCCACACACTTCAGCCCCTCCTTTCTGGTAGGACCTGTTATAAACACAACACAAACACTATTCTTCTACCGGCTCTGGTAATAACTAACAACTTCCTCCGCGTAAATGAATAACCTAAAGAATATAATTTACATTTTTACTTCTTTTTCACACAGTTTAAAAAAAGAAACCGAACGCTATTACCTCCCAGCAGGTCAGGAAAGCAAGATCAGATTTCACTTTTTAGCTAAATAAATAATTTAGAAAGCGGCTCTAATAACTGCCGCCTGCCTCGCTCCGCTCCGGCTAAGCCTTTTAATACTTGTGCAATAAAAATCACCCCAGTCAGCCTAACGAGCAGCTCAAGCGTAACGGGAAGAATGAAAACTGCCAGCCTGGAACATTGGCCACCAGCTCCAAAGTAATTGCCCAGTATCGAGGTGTGTACGTCAAGACAAAACGCCACGTTCAGGCAGAGTTACAGCTGACGGTCCTCATCGGGAAACGCTCGACCAGCCCTGGAAAGAGATTGTGCTCTTAGATCAGGCCCTACAAACCCCAGAAATTCTGTTTAACAGTTCAAAAAGAATGGTAAAAAATGGAAATAACACAAGAGTTAATACGTCAGAGTCCCTGGCAAAGACAGAATTGGGTAACCATCTAAAACGTGAGGAAATAAACACTTATTCTACAATTTAGGGGAGTCCTCCTGCACAATAGCTCGAGAGTGAATGCAATAACCTCTAACAAGCAACATTTTTAAATCCTCCTTATTTGTACATGAAAGGGTATAGAAAAGCTAACTGCTGAAACGGACCTATGAGTTTTTCAAGAATAAGTTACAAATAAGGAAAATCTTGAAGTCTATTGTAAAGACCAAAAAGTCAATGGAATGAGTCACAGCAGATTAAATTCCCATTTCAGGGCTTAATATCAAAGGAACTGAATTCCTAACAACAACAAAAAAAAATGCATGCTGTACACGTAGGTATTAAAAGTAAAATTGTAGCTGCCAAAAGGAAAAAAAAAATATATTTTTAAAGTGATCAAAGTAAACATCTGACATAATTTTTGCATGTTTCTTGCCATAATGTTGACTAGTCTTTCCACCAGAAAGCTTAAAATCATGTAGTTTCCTTACAAATATTTCTCCTTCGTGTTGTGCATGTAAGATAGCCACAGTTTAGAGGAGAAAAATATTTGGGAGGGGGTTAAATAATAAAAAACCCCACTGAAATACCTTAAGGAAGAAAACTGAGGGTGGAAGAGAAGGGCAGAAGGCCAGCACTAACCTATTCCAACACTCCATTAAGACCTCTCATGTTTTCTAAGCCTGAACCTCTTATTGCACATAATAGCGTTTAATCTTAACTGTGTAGTTCAGTTTATTTATAAATCAATTACATTTTCAAAGATGTCCCATTACTACAGCACAATGTGAGTTAGGAAATGGGTCACATCAGGGTTAACCACTTTGAATGAAAATAAAGTTGCGTGCCAGAAAAACACTCATAAACACAAATCAACCGAACTGTGATTTTCCTACCAAACCATCCATAAATAACATGCAAACAAAGAAATGGTGTTGATCTCAAACTAAAGTGCCTCTCATTCAAGAGCAGTAAACAGCAGCAGGTACCAAAAATATCTTTAATTTGGTTTTCTACTCCTCAAACCAAACTTGATGTCTAACACCTAAACCACTAAAATAGCAGAGCAAAACAGATCGCAGTCGTGTTTACTGTGAGGCTGCTTATTCAAGTTCAGAATATTCAAAATGGTCTGTCAAAGCCTCATCAAGGCTAATTATTAAGAATAATTATATGTATCTCTAATATCACCAGCCCATTGAACAGAACTAGGAAAAGTAACCTCACTTGATCTTACAAGTGAAAATAAAGCCTCTGCTGGTTCTCAGAGCAGCAGCAATTATTATCTCCCCCTCCTTTAAGTGAAAGAAAACAGGATAAAAATTAAACAGAAGTTTTTGAACTCATCAGAAGGCTGCCCTTTTATGCCCTGAAATGAACTACTCATTTCTACTATCACAGTTTTTAAAGTCAGTTTCTTTCACAAATTGGGGAAGGCTAATCAAGATTTTTTTTTTTTCCTTTAAATCTTTGGTAGAACTTCACAACATAATATTTTTATCATAAAACATGCAGTTGGGAGGAAAAGAGGGGTTTCCTCTTTTATAATTTATAATAATTTAATTTAATAGGAAGACTTACTTTACCGTCCTGCTATCTGGGGACACAAAGAGGTGCCAGTACCTGCAGCTGCTTCAGTTCATCCTTTTAAGAAGCGTATCGAGACCCTGTGGGATGAAACTGTGGAGCCGAACACCTCTGCAGCAGCAGAAGGGCCGGCAGGGCTGACTCCTAGGCGTTAAAAAAAATAAACCAAAGTCAACTGACTCATAGTAAATGCCACCAGTTTTCTTCAGAGAACAGGGGAAGAGACTTACGGAGGAAAAACGTTGATGAAAATATCAGCTAGGACCCTTCAATGCACCGCAACCAAATACAACCGAAAGATGGGCAGCCAGATGTGCGCAAACACATCGTCTCCCCCAAGACTGCTCCAGGAGAAAGCACCCAAGTGGGAGATAAAAGTGAATCAGCTCAAACCACTCAGTAGCTCATCACAGTTTTCCGAGCTATTTTATCCCATAAGTATGTTTACTGATAAAAAAAAAAAAAAAAAGCCATTTTCCTAGAGCTTGGGAGCAGAAAGCGTGGCAGGAAAACGGCCTGACCCTTTGCACATGCCAAGGGCACAGACAGAAGACACCGCGCAGCACAGAAGGAGAGCAAGAACGTCACCTGCTGAAAAGGAGCTTCTTTCCTCACGTTATTCTGATAATGGAGTCCGTCAGGAAGCAGGTTATTAACGAAACCCTGAGAGCCCCGGGGACTTGGAAGAACAGAATGAAGCAAAATGCTTCGTACTTGCACGAAACGTTTCTTTTCACCTCTAAAAACACTTTTCAAAGCATAATGAAGCACTTCAACATCCCCAAGAGCTACATAAACAGCAAACATTTCAGTCCTACCCACGAAACAAAGCCAAGGAAGGGAAGTAATTCGGTCAGAGTCATAGTAAATTCCAAGGAGCAAATTGATACTGAATTTCAAACACCCAAATTCCTCACTGTAACTCGTTAAGGACAGAAAACTCACAATAAAAAGTAGAGGAGTTAAAAAAAAAAAAAAAAAAAAAAAAGAAGGAAAATTTGTGGCTCAGACATTACTCAATCCGTGTACACAAAGTTTCCAGATACTTAACAGCCCTTCCCAACAAACGCCTGTTGTAGTTCAACGTGTCTGTGGTGGATTTAACGCAAGCACCTGAGCAGCGTCAGCTGATGCTCCTGGAACAGCCCAGTTGATTTTAATTTACTACTTAAAGAAAAATTTCTGCCAAAACAGGCAAACACAAACAAGTTCCAAATCATTTTTTTTCCCCAACTCTTAGCATTTAAAAAAAGTAACAACCAGAAAAGGGTAGAAAAGTTATAAGCCAAGAAATCTAAATGATGCAGGGAAAGACATTTATTTTTCACTGGTTCAATGAACCCTAAATTCTGACTTTTGTAAAAAGGGAAAAACACAATTTAAACCATCCCCAGCTGTAAAACGAAAGTAAACGTAACCTCTGGTTGAAAATAGACATTTTGCTGCCAAACTTTAAAAAGTCAGCCCTGTTCGCCAAGTGAGCCTGTGCCATGGGAAAGAGTACACACTCATACGCAAGGCTCGGTTCTGGCTTGGGCATTTTTAAAACCTTCTGACTTTTACAAGTCAAAGTCATGACGTTATAATCTTAATCATACGGACTCCAATAAAACATACAATATTAGACTCAAGGACTTTGAAGCTGTATTACAAAATGCTATTCTGGTTATCGCTGCTGCTCGGCATGAGAACCTGGGAGAGGAAGGCAAAAGGAAAATCATTCAGTTTTATAGGATCTGTCCAAGTTCCGCGAGAAATCAAATCCTGCCTATACTGTACTGACAGGAGGCAAACACACACAGTTTACAGAAAGGCTTTACTCAAGGAGCGTGAAAAGTCTCAGTAACAGTTTAATAATCAGAAACTGGTTTAGTGACCAATTTAAGGTGGTTAATCGTTGACTTCCTGAAGGTACACAGTTCAGAACTCGGCAGCGTGAGTACAGAAAAATGCCAGAAAAGGGGCTCTTCAGACTGTTTGTAATGAGAACTGTGGCTTGTAATGAGAACTGTACGGCCAGGGAGACGCAGACAGATACACAGCTTGAATCACAAGCAGAAAATGACTGACAAGTGGAGGAAATGGCAGCTTAGAGAAGACGGCAAAATAAGAGTTGTGGATGTAGACAGAAGGTAACGCTGGCTGCGTGAGAGGAGGAGGAAAACAGCCAGTGGCCACTAGCGAAAGAGAAAAAACAAACAGCAGCAAAAATGACTGAAATAAGGGACTTAAGCAATAGCTGAAATACCAAGGATACGGCAGCGATATCACCGCGTCTGTGTGCTTCACCCCCGCTGGTCAGAAGAAATAGGACTTTCAAACTCACGTAGGTAAGTACAGTCTCCATTTTACGGACAGATAATTAACAAAGCCCGACATGCCAGGGCATACACGAGTTTTCTTCCAAAACAAAACCTGGGAGTTCCGAGTCCTGGCAACCAGCTTTATTCGTGGGTCAGAACGGTCTTCTCAAAAAAAAAATGAAACTCCCACCACAGACATGCTTTTGGCAAGGGGAGATTTGGGAAAAGCAACAAAATTCTGACACCAACAAGTTTCATGACTACCTAGTCTAGGGCTCATTTGATAAAAGAGCTCTATTTCTAAAAAAAAATTTATGGTATTTAACAAGAAAAAAAAATAAATAAAGATGATGACGGCTAACAGCTCCACGGGAACGCTGTCGGGAGTGTTCGGGGAGGGAGCTGGGCTCCTGCCACACACCATCCGCCCAGGGGCGATGGAGGTGCCAGTCACTCGCTCACACAAAGGACACCGAGGTCCGTCTGTCTCTGCCCTCAGATGCTCCTCTCCACGGACAGAGCACACTGGCTATTTTGTATTATCCGGCAACGTTTCAAGTTCTTATCTTTCAAGTGGGAAAGAAGAATGACATTCCACCGGCCCTGAGCCACTCCTCAAATTACGGGAAGGAACAAAGCTACCAAGGTCTTAATCCTCTTTGATGGGACTAAATCTAGGGTCGCAGAGCGTTCGGTCTCGCAGGCACAATTCGGTATTATCTCTGCTCAGTCTGCCCACAAAAGTTGTCCCCTGTCCTGCGGACACCTGCTGAGCAGAAGCCGGGTTTGCAGCCATGGGCTGGGTCCCGGAGCCCTGAGGGCGGATGGAGGTGGCTCACGGGATGAACCTAGAACCATTTTATACGTCCAACCTAGAAGCGAAAGGATTAGTACGTATTTCCTACAACTCAACCGTTTATAAAAAATGATTTACCACAAAAGACAGGCCCGGCCACACCAGGCTCTCATCTCACCACACACTCCCAGCCGCACAACTTCTCGGAAGTTCCAGGAGGATATGGACAGTAATCCTTAACCAATTCTTATCTAGACCCAAGGTTTGGCTAAACAGGACAGATTTACCCATATAATTACACCGCTAGAGCTAATCACGCAAATAAATTTCCCCCGGAGGAGACAAGCCCTTAAAAAGAAAACAGAGGGAAAGGGGGAGGAGAAGCCGGACGCTGCTCTTCCCCTCGCCAGGCTGAAACCTTTCCCAGGGTGTCCGTTTCCCAGGGTGTCCGTCTCTGTGATTCCGATACACGGTGCAAGTTTTAACGTCGGGTATCCAGCAGCCATGTTCTAGGCACGATGCACCCGAAACGTTATAATTAAAAAAACAGCATAACATCTCTAGACACGAGTTATAGGAAAAAATTAAAAGAGGATAAGATACGGGTATGTAATGAAAAAAAAAAAAAAAAAGAAAAAAACAAAAGCCAAACCCCCAAAAACCAATGAAGGAATCACTATTCAGAAGCTATTTTGAAACGGAAATATTTTTAGTGCTACTGGAATTACTCTTTCTTACTGTGTTTTCCCCAGTAGGATGCCACACGTGCAAAGTTCAAGCTAACAGCCTTTAAAAAAATAATAATTAAGTAAATAATAAAGTCAAACTAACGCTGAGGTACCGCCCCCCCCCGCAGCGTATTACCCTGCCGACCCGAGCACAAACGCCCTGGAAGCGGGTCTCTGCGGCGGCGGGGAGGGACGCGCCCGGCTCCGGGCCCGGGCTCCGGCCCCGCTCCCCCCGTCACACGCCGTTACCGGAGCAACCCCCCGCCCCTGCCCGGCGGCGGGATCCCGGTGCCGAAGCCCGCAGCTCCCCCGCGGAGCGGAGGCGACCCCACATCCACCGACCCCGCCAGGCCGGGACCCCCGCGCCCGAGGAGGGGAGGCCGGCGGGTCCCCTCAGCCAGCCCCGTCCCCGTCTTACCGGCGCCCGAAGGGGGGGGGGAAGAGGCCCCCGGGCCGGGCGGGCGGAGGCCCGGAGGCAGCGGCGGGGCTCAGAGGCGGCGGGGCTGCCGTGCGGGCGGGCTCTGCACCATCCTTCTGCCCTGAGGGGGCCGCGGGGAGGGGGGCCGGAGGCGGGGGGGGAGGCCGCTACCGGCGCCGCTGCCCGGACGCCCGCCTCCTCCGCCGCCGCCGCCTCCCGCTGCTTCCGGGGACGCAGCCGTGACCTCTCACCCCGGGCTGGACGGTGGCGCGGGGGGGACAAGCTTCGCGGCGGCGCCGGCAACGCGCGGCCCGGGCGGAGCCCCGCTGCCGACATCGCCCACCCCCGCTCCCCTCCGCCCCCTCCCCGTCAAAAACCGTCCCAGAGAACGGAACGGTGCGGCCAGCGGGACCGCGGCGGCGGCGGTGTCCCCCCCCCCCGCTCTGTGCTCGGCGCTGGTGAGGCCCCACATCGAACACCGTGTCCAGTTTTGGGCCCCTCACGACAGGAGGGACATTGAGGGGCTGGAGCGGGTCCGGAGAAGGGCAACGAGGGGTCTGGAGCACAAGTCTTGTGAGGAGCGGCTGAGGGAGCTGGGGGTGTTCAGCCTGGAGAGAAGGAGGCTGAGGGGAGACCTTATTGCTCTCCACAACTCCCTGGAAGGAGGATGTAGCCGGGGGGGTCGGTCTCTTCCCCCAAGGAACAGGCCATGGGACAAGAGGAAAGGGCCTCAAGCTGCGCCAGGGGAGGTTTAGGATGGATATTGGGAAAAAGTTCTTCACAGAAAGGGTTATCAAGCCTTGGAAGAGGCTGCCCAGGGCAGTGGTGGAGTCACCATCCCTGGAGGTGTCTAAAAGAGGGGCAGAGGTGGTGCCGAGGGACGTGGGTTAGTGTCAGGTTAGTGACACGACTCCATGATCTGGAAGGTCCCTTCCACCCCAGACAATTCTGTGAATACCTAAAAATGCTCAAGATGAAATCCTTCAGAAAGGTAAAACTACAGCGTTTCCCTGAAGGTCAGAAATCACCCTGTCTTCAGAGATGTCCAAGGACAGAACTGAATGACTCGCCTTAATTAACGACCGACTGACTCCCTTCTCGACCGTGGCTTTTGGAGAGCAGGCGGCAGTACCGCCCATGCACTTCGGGAAGCCTCGCCAATGATTTAAACAAAAAAAACCCCAAACCAACATATACACTATTTCCACACACGTCTCTGATAAAAGGACGGTGGCTGTAGATAAAGCAAAGAAGTTCTGTATCGGATGGAACACCGCTTCCTCCCCCCTCGACGATTTTAACGCCTTTTTTCAAATTGCCATTAAATAGTTCCAGCTGGAACTATTCTCCAGTTCTATCCAGAACTCCAGTTCTATCTGTGCCTCTCTCCCTTCGGCATGAGCCACCCAGCCCCAAGAGAATATACACCGGAGAATTAGCAAACATTGATGATTAACTGGGTAGAAGAATCAATTTAATTTCAAAATTCAGTTATACGAAAGCAAAGATGTTGTACAGTTTAATTAACCAGTAATCCCTGTAAAATAGGTTCCTTACTAGAGCAAAAATAAACGGGGAGTTCACGTGCCAAGAAGTAGTTTACAACTTAAGATCCGATTCCTAGTAATGAGCTGCACGATCTTCATTTTCAATAATACTGATCCGATAGTGGGCTGCTGAAAAAAACCCAAAGAATTTCTGATGCTGTGACTGTCACAGCAGCCTGTGTTCCAATTCCATATTTACATTAAACTCTCTGATTCACAAACAACTTGTTCATAGATACTATTTCATCGCTTTTTGCATCCCTGGGGTCTCTCACTGTATCTCACCCCAAACCTGCCTCTGGGACCGGAGCATCTCTATCCTTGGGGGATGCCCAGGACCTGGGTCCGATCTGGTCCCGCTCACGGGAGGGTTCATCAGCTCACGCTGAGCCCAGAAGGGACACAGCATCTCGCAGCGCCCTGTGCACCGTGCCTCGCCCAGCCTGAATTTTTCCAATGCTGGGAAGATACTCTGCAGTTATCACTGAGGCAACTGAACTACCTTACTTTTAAGCAAGAAAAAACCCCCAAAACCCTATTTACCTGTTTCACCTACAGACAGGGCATTTGCTGGCCAACCTTTAGCTGGGGTAGGAAACCCCCCCCAGCTGCCTCGCCGGGCACTCAGAGGATGTGTTTGCCAAAAAGGCTCCCGCTTTAGTGCCTTGATAACAAGATGGCATATAAATTAGAGATACTTTAGGTACAAATACACCAGCAAGTTGTTCTTAAGTACTTAATCACTACAAGGATCTTTCTACAAAGAAAAAGACATTGTTACCTGGACTTACACTTGAATGGCTACCAACTGCGCCTCCCAAAACACAGAGAATGCAGAAGCAGACACAATTATATTCACATTAATCATTAACAGCATAACAAAACCCAGGGACGAGATTTTTTAGGAACTCATTAACAAGGGCATAATGTACACACTTTTATTTAAACATCGAAATTTATACAATAACTCGAAGTTTGCGCTCCCCCCCCCCCCCCCAGGAAAACCTGTGTACCTGGATATCAGAAGTAGCACCTAGTGTTTGTAAAGAAAATAAAGACTTTACAGTATTATTTACTGCAAGCACTGGTCAGATCCTAAGCAATTTGGGCGCAGTGCCACGTGGATACATTAAATAATCTAATTTCTTGCGATCATCCGCTTAGGTCATTGCTTCACCTCAGCAGTGGAGCTTTGGGCAACTGGTTCTCCGCGAAACACTAGGAATGCATAGTTCGTAAGGCTGAATACATTTGACAAAAAGGGACAAATCACAGTCGTGGTCTGAAATTATTGCAGTGCAAATTTAAAAGAGCAGTGTTTTTAAAGCAGTGGAACATAATAAAGAGGTAGGTACCTTCCTCCTTGATGGAAAGAATTTAGCATTGCTTAAGAGTAGCTCGAGCTAAGTGGCTTTATGTTAGATATCTCAGGTACACAAACAAGTCACGGCTGACTGGATTAACTGGAAGATATTTAAAATTATATATAAAATGTTTCGCTGGCATAAAGAAGTTATATTGCAAGAGGTTACTTTTTGTGGAGTGAGCTATTTTTCTTAACTTGAAATACACCCATTAAACTTCTAGTGACATAAATTCACGTTCACCTGATGTTCAATCCTTTAGCAAGGTAACTCCCTTTGCTAAAGGGGGGGTCACTGAAGATCAGAAGACTGACGTTTCATGAAAATAAAGTGCACTTTTCTGCTCAGAGCAATGGCTCTGCTTCTAAAAAAGCAGCCTCTAATTATATGAACTTATTTATCTACCAGGATTGTCAAAAAAATCAACGAAGACCTCGCCCACTGATGGAAATTACCAGGCAATGCCAGAAGAAGAAAACCAGTTTTGGTGCAGCTCTTACACTCTCTCCTCCCCGCCCCCTTTTTGTTCCACATTATGCAATTTTTAATAAAAATATTTCCTTCCTTTCTGAAGCTTGGCTGAACATTCTCTTTGAAAGTAGTAATACCAGCCCTTACGTGCACCACCGAAGGCTCTCAGGTGTACTGACAAACCAGAGAGAACGTTTACATGAAGAAATATCGTATTTTAAATAGCACTACTTTTTTTTTTTTTTTTTTTAACAGAGCAGATTTCGGTATGGATTCAAGTTTTCAAATCATTACAACATCATCTCCTCTGTCTGTAATTCATCAGCTATACCATCCAGCTTACTGAAACATTAACAGCATACTTGCCTTTATACTGCAACGGGATTTAACCAAAAGGTGCTAAATGAATACTTTTATATCGTTTTTCACTCATAGACAAGATGTCATGCACAGTTGAGACATTAGATTTTTAAATCTATTTACAATTTTACATATTTTACAATATATATTTCATCTTTACAGCTACAGAATAAATTCAGACTAACATTGGTAACTTTCGAGTTTCTGCCGGAACTCAAATTCTTTAAGTTAAACTAATTATTAAAAACAAGTAAGTGCATGCCTAGAAGGAAGCTTTCAGGAAAGATGTCAAGGGTCTAGTGTCGCTTAAAAATTACACCGGTTTGTGTAGAAAATTTAAATTCAGTTCAAAAACCCACAAAAGCCTAATAGAAATCTACTTGACTGAAATAAATACAATTAACAATACACTTAACCAAAAAATGTACCTTTAAAAATGTACTGATTTAAGCTCATCTGATTTTTAGCCTTAAATTTATTTTCCTTCCCAAGTAGCAGATAGTACTAGGTGAGGATACTGATGCTTTTCAGAGTTAACACTGATAATTATCCTGCATAAACCTGAGGCTGCAGTGGTGGGGGCAGCTTGTCATTCTCCACATTTTCAGAGTCAATAGCTGCTAAGGCTTGATTTTTTGGTTTTATTTCTAATGGATATTTCTCAACAATATCTTGGACTTCCTTTGTAATTCCATCAGTCCAATCTATTAGGTCTTTCTCAAGCTTCTTGGCTTCACTGACAATTCTTTCCTGTCTCTCATTGAGCTGAGATAGTAGGTCTAAGTTTTTATACATTTGCTTAACACCCAGGCACACATCAGGCGAAAAACTGTCAGATTCTTGCTTCTTCGGGGATGTCTGACCCGTCATAAAACGATCAAAATCTTCTTGGCTTAGATTTAAAGACTGAGCATCCAGTTTTTCAATGAAGGCCACGGCACAGCACTGCAAAGAAAACAGAGTGACTATCATTGCAAGCTACAGATTGGAACCAATGCATCCTATTTTTCAATCCTGCTGTTAGATCAATAACTAATTATTTTATTTAATGCCTCAACATATTGCTCCTAAAGAACTTTTCCGGAAGCTAACTATATCAGACAGTTCACAGGCCTCTCTCCTCTCCCCAAAAACTCAGAGTGATACAGGAAGACACCACTTCACCTAACAGTCCTGCCTCACTGGGTAACATCAGTTACAAACCTCAGGGTCACTGCATTTTGGAGGCGAGAAAGAGTAAGACAAGGCAACTAGACAGGAGCTCTATATTAATATCTAATAATCTGATCAGCAGAGACCTGCTATGCTCTCTATTCATTTTCTGAAGGAAGAAATGTCAATGCCTGTCTTACCTCGTGGATGCTCTCCTCCTACTGAAAGGAACATTTTCACAATTTTAACATTCCAAGTATTTTGTTCAACTATGTATTTTCCCTCAAAAATTGCTTTATGGTGAAATGCAGAGAAGCCAAGTTCATAATCATAATTCCTTCTAATATAAACAAGCACACCAATAAATGTCTCTTGCAGAAGCTTTAAAAAGCCCTTTTACCTCCACATGTTAATGGCCTACTTCTCCACTCCCTTCAAGAGAGAAACTCTCAGGGGCTTAAACGGGGAACTTCCCATCTGTAACACCTGCACAGTCCGAACTCAGGATTTTAGGAATGAAAAGTACTTATCTCCTTACAGAATAAAAATATACCCAAGTCTGAGCATCAGACTGTTCAAATAAAGGGTTTAATATCATAAAGAAAGCAAAACTGGTTTGGAAAGCAGAGGAGGAAGAGAGAGGAGATATAAAGAGCTTGCTGTACTCTAAGTAACCTCAACCACTATTTGAAGAGTAGTTTTAATTTTCCTTCTATGTTATGCCGTGTTTGACTTTACCGGAAATTCCTACATCCAAATAAAAGACAATCTGGTCTAAAACGTCAACACTACTCCTGCACTTACCAGATTGGTAAAATAGTAGCCGTCTTCTCCTGTCATTAACCTGCTTGGATTACAGAAGCGTGTTATGTACTGGATGTTGGACTGCAGACGGGGCGGGTTCCCCTTCAAAACAATGTATATAAGCGTTGGAAGAAAGTCATCAGCAGAAGCTGGTTCGTTTTTTGTGATTTTAATAGCATTAAATATATGCTTGCTGCACTTGGTGATGCATGCTAATTTATCACGAGGGACACGCTTTGAATCCATTTCAATAATATCTGTAGGACAAAAAAGTTCTCTAGTCATTAAAACCGTATTAATCAGACACCAGAATGAGTAAGACACACACTGGAAAATACTAAAATTGCATCATTTTTATCTGTGGTTCTTGATGTTCCACAAAAGTATCTGTTTATTCAACCTTCCCTTGGTTCAGTCCAAGCATTTAAAATAGATCAGGTAAACCTAAACACTTCTGTGATGGGAAAATTATTTCCGCTTCACAGATGATAAACTGGTCCAATACCACAGAGACCACTGCAAATCTGAAAGCCTGGACCCCCTTTTGATGACAGCAGAAAATAACCTCTGTGAACAAGAGATCTGAAATTTAAAGCTGCAAATGTAAACTTCATTGTTCACAAACCTGTAATTGCTTTTACAACCATATCGGAGACCTCTGGAATTTCTTCATTGACAGGAACACACAGCATTTGTGGAGTTACCCAGTGCAAAGCCCTAGGACAAGAAAAAAATGTTAAACTGTTCCGTGCCAGTAACATTCAGGTGTTTGAAACCAGCTGCTTCTTGAATTCAATGCACAAGGAGCGCTTTGTGTAAATGAGGCACTAGTCCAGTTATAAACTAGTTTATTCCACTGAAGTAATTTATTTCCAGAAAAAATATTTTCTTTTTTTTTGCCATAATTTAACAAAAGCACACCAATTAGTTTCCCTAGCACAGCAGCTTTCGTTATTCATTCTATTCCTTCTGTTTCTTAAATGAAGTGTTTTTAACTCTTTCTGGTTAAAAGCTAGATTCAGAGCTCATTCCCAGGGCTGTGGATTACTCAGCTTTTTTTCTTTCAAAGACTTACCTGATTCTCTTTTGGACAGTGAGATCTTTCTTCTCATCATCAGTTGTTTCAGGGCAAAAGACATATTTATACTGTCGAGTCATAATGTATTTTTCAATCTGATCCATTGCTTTCTCAACTTTCTCAGGGGGCACTGAAAGGTACAAATCCCACCCCCAAAACAGTAAATAAAGCATCCTGTGTCTGTTTTGAAGACTTAATACAGTTTGGTCCCAATATCCCCACATCAGTACTGCTGACTTGAGCCAACCCGAGCTAATAAAGAATGGATATAATTGGGGTATTCTCACCCTCTGCAGCAGAAGTAAAAATATAACGGTGAGAACGCCATAGTGATGTGCCAAAGTAAGTACATGCACAGGTTCGCAATGAAGCACATTCGACACACAAATTAGGTTGAGCTGCTTGTAGCTTACAAGAGTATTTCTCAAAAGTACAGTCTTTGACAATAAATCCAGTGAGGTCTTCCAAGTCCTCTGTCCACATTACAGTGTACTGTAAGGCGCTCAGCCTGTTAATTGGGTTGAGGCTACACATTCGAGCTCAGTTTTAAACAAGTACTATTGAATTTAAAACAAGAAAGGAAAACAACTGAACCACATTTCATTGAGAGTTTAAGAAAAACCTGTAAAAACAAATACTTTGGACTGCAAAACTTTACAGAACTGGTGCTCCTGGGAATAGTTCTAACTATGGTACTGGAATTTGTTAACTGCATTTCTGAAAGCTGGTTAGGGATCCTTTGTTTTCACTTGAAAACGCAAGAGGCTTTATCCTCAAATCATTACTTTTTCAGCAGTAAGATATGAGGAAGAGGAACATGATACCTTTCCAACGTGTCTGTAATTTCTCTGCTACGTTTTGATAGAAGTCCTGGGCACACTCAGATTGCTCCTCAATGCTTAAATCCTGTAATAGAAAACTGATTAAAGTGTGTGTGTTTGGAAGAAATGGCAGCAATGACTCTGGTGGTTTGTTTTTGTTTAAGGAAAGTGTCCAGCTGCAGTAACAGTCTGAGAATGCAAATATATCCTCAGAGGTGTTTATGTTGGCTAAATTATATTCAAAAATACGAGAAACCAAGACATACTGGCTCTTTAACATGTGAAAGACTTATGTTTATTTGCTGAACAGATGTATATCAGCAATGGGATTGGCCAGGTACAATGCCATTTTCCCCAGACACATCCCCAAGTGACAGTGACAAAATAACATAGACTATTAAGCAGAATGTTTGCTCACAACTTTGTGTCTGTGACTTTTTAAAAGATGATATACCATATACCAAAATAACAAATCATATATTTGAAAGAATACCTATACAGTAAACACTTCTAATGACAAAGTTACTATGAAATATATTCACAATGTTATTTGCAAAACAACATTGTCTTTTGAGCATTAACTGAGCTACTGAAGAACATAATGGGGGCTTTTAAGGGTTAAAATTAACTTTACTGATCAAGTCACATAAACCGTATGTAAAAAAATAAATGGAGAAAGAATGTAGTTTCTGAATTCTTTAAGGCCAAAAACTAGACAGTTACCCTGAACTCAAAGCCTCAGCTCTGATGGCAGAGCTGCATTTTAGGCCTGGTTTACGTGTAGTAGCAAATTGTACGTTTTGAGAAAGACTTGGTTTTGAGCGGCACAAACTATCAAGGAACCAGGAAATGAGAATACCTTCAATGTTTATAACCAATAATAATAATGTGCTATTTTCACTGTGCTCAGAATGAATCAGTTGTAAAAGAACGAAAAAACAACCTTCAAGATGTTTTCAAAGTGGGGGGCGTGTAAGATTCTATCAGAACTCTGTTTAATTTCCAGTCAAATTTGAGGATATAATTTGAGTAACTACAAACTAAATAGGAAAGATACGGGAAAGAAAAAAAAAAAGTGTGGTGTAGTGCTGTATACTGACTCATTTCAACCCTAGGTGGCACCACAGACACATTAATATTTCAAGACCATTAAATTTTTTATATGGAGAATGAAGATGTAACCCTTATTCCATACTAAAAAAAAGAGCCTAGTCAAATTCCCCATCCCCAAAGAAAAAGGGTTTGATACTGTATTATCTTTATAAATTTTTAGACTTAAGATATTTAAAGACTTGTTACGTAATATATTATGATTTCCACAAGTCATATTTATCTAGAAAACTGTTTGTTCAACAGACATTTTATTTTTCCTTATTCATTTATTCAGGATGCAAAGGAAAGTTCTCTCAAAAGACCCGAGACACTGGTGTTGGAGGGTTTCTTTGGTCACGTACCATACCAAAAAGGACAGCATTCGGAATTAAAGACTGCCACTAGACCTTCGTTTGACTAAACATTTCAGCTGAAGACACCCGTATACAGTATGTAAAAACCGAACTGCTGGAAGAGCAGCAGCATTTTCCCCATCTCTCCCTAATTTCCCCATTTTATTTATGTAAAATGCATGCAAAACTTACCCTTTTATGATTCATTGTGTCCAAAAAGAGTTTACATTGCTTATAGATATCTTGTCCGGGTTTATGATATGTCTTGAGAAATTCTATGAATTCCTTGGATACTCGATCTGTCTCGATGCTGGCCTGCCTGTTTACAGAAGGGCTGGGAGCCTTGGCTTCTTGGATCTCTGCTGGGAAAATTTGGGAGCACCAGATTAGCTTTTTTTTTTTTACACTGACAGATGAATTCTGGAAGCGTTTAACACATATTAAATTTTCAGATTGGTTTTTTTCAACTGTGCAAATGAGTAAGCATTTATTTCTCAAGCTTTACCACTGAAATGCTGAGTATTATTAAATAGAACTCTAGGAAAATATTCTGCTGAGGTGAAACATTTATAGCCACATACCCATTTACACTAATGGTCTCTTTATATTAGCAAATTACTGTAACATGGCTTTGTTTTCCGGTTTCTTACATTTTCATTCCCAGGTAAGATAACTCCATATAAGGTCAAGGCTTCCAGACGGGATTTTGCATCAGTTTGAGATAATGGAGCGGTCCCTTTTCCATTCTCCCTCACTTTTACATTCCTGCTCCTTTACTTGCACCAACACAAGCATTCATTCAACTGGCTCATGAACTACCTCAGGAAGTAGTCTGGGGCAGTCCTAATCAGAAATTAGTGTTTCTTATGGGGTTACTTTTCAGCTTTATCAGCTCCCCAAGATGCCTTCCTACCAGGTCACAGGAGCAGCGGCACAAGACAAGGAATGGGAGCAGGAGGTTGGTGCAAAACGCAGCAGCCCTGCTTTGGCTACGCAGCAGATACCACAGAATCACACCCACAGCGTAAATGAGAACTTGGCCATTTGTGTTTCAGCAAGAGCAGAAGCACCCCGTCTGTTCAAGGAAGAACTTGCTTGGCACTCAAGGAGGAGGCAGGAACACAGACCGCACACAGCATGAATATGAGTTTATACAGCTGAGACCACAGGGTCTTCCACACAAACACATCTGATCTTCCAACGTGTACGCTGCAAGTTAATTCTGATCCAATACCTTTACTACCCAAGTTTAGTTCACCCACCTTTCAACTTGCCAGCCAAGACTGTTCAAAATGAAGGATTGAATAGAGATGATGTAAATGAACATGATGAAAAGCAAGCAGCAAAGAGACAGAAAACATGAAAATATTCATGATCAACATGATGCAAATGTATCCGTCACTCCAAAAATACTAACATGCACAACAAAAATATCCTTGTTTCAGTAAGCAGACATGCAGAACTCCAAAATAAAAGGAAATAAATGGGAATAGTATGTTTAAATTGGTATGTTTAAATTTGAACTTGAGGTAGTTTACAGTTGTGGTTTTTTTTTTTTTGGTTTGATTGTTGTTATTTCCTTTTAAAGAGAACCAGCACTGCAGTAAATTCAAAGCTGTATGATCCAGTGACTAACACACACTGATCATTTGACCAAAGCACAAGACTCGTTAGGACCTCTACACTCCAGCATAACCTTCTCTGGATAGTTTGGTCAGGTACCATTAAATACCATTTATGGTATTTAAAGTGGTAACAATGGAAAAGGTTTTACAAATATTTACATTCCAACTGTAGCAATCAAGATAGAAAGCGCAAATCAATCTCCTTTCTAGTCACACAAGAACACTTTTTCCAGAGGGGATTTCCTCCAACCTTCTTTGTACCTAAGATTCAAAGCAGAACAACTGCACAGTGTTCAAGCTGAACAGCAACTATATGTCGATCTAAATTTGTTACATTTAATATTCCATAACCAGTCAGAAGAAAGCATAGTTTTGAAATAATAAACAAAGAAAGTAGGTGCATTTTGAGAGGGTGGAATTAGAAGATATTTTTTCCACAATTATTGACTTTAAATAAATCTTCAGCTGTTTTTTGAAATACTTATTTCAACATTGAGTTCACTGTATTATAAAAATAATGAATTTCATTTGGCTATTTGACCTTAAGGAGTACGAATATTATTTTTTCAGTCACAAATTTAAAATAAATTATTTTTTTAGTTACTAGAGAGATGCAGTCAATTAAGGCAGATTACTCTTAATGTAGGAATTAAAAAATTGAATGTTAGAATGAACTGTCTTTTTAATGAGTCTCACCAAAAACTACATGTCACTCAGAAATGTTCATTAATCTCTATGTTGAAATCCTGATTTAAGGAAAATGCATCTGTACAATATGCACCAATTGCTAAGGACCGCATGAACAAATATACTTTCAGCAACAAAATATTTTCAGCTTTGTCATGTACTCTAAAAGAACTAAGTCTTACTAAAAAAGAAGCTGATTATAGAAAAGAAATTCCATCTGAACAAGTTAGAGAGCCTAGTAGAGGAGATATGCCAAAATGAAAAGAGTATGGGAAGAGTTAAGAAAGGATGACCTTCACAAAGAATGAACACTATTAATATTAACATCTTTCTCAAGGCATTCTACAAAATCCTAGTTGTCACAGCAGAACATCAGCACTCCAGTGATTCACTATGGTTGTGCCATGGTCATAGATCTGAGCCCAAGCAAAAAATATAAAAAAAACCAGTTTGTCATTAGCTCTACTATGCACACTCATTCATCTTCTTCATGTATTTTGCAAAATAAAGAATAGTACATCTTCAAATTTCTCTAGTCAGCAGAACATGTCAGAATTGCAAACAAATAACATAGGACAAGATCCTAAAGCTGCCTGCATCAAGGGCTTGGCATCCTTTTTGTTTAAATGAAACCAGTATGTCTTCTCTTGACATGAAATTGTCTTCTTGATTAATGTAACAAACATCTGGAGATGTTTTGAGATTGCAAAAGTTCTTGAACTATTAAACTGAAGTAGTTTCAACTTATAATCAGATTTATAATGGCAACCTGGAATTGCTTTCTGATAAAAATACGAAGCAGCACAAGATCTAGCTGCTGCTTGCAAAATCCTTATTTTTTTGAAACTGCATAATCCTTCAGATGTCTCACTAAGGCAGAGCTCAAAGAAGCTTCAGCTTTATTGCTGTACTTTCCCTACCAAAAAGCAAAGAATTGGTTTAGAGATTCGAGTTCACTTCAAGATGCTACACTTGCTTTTTATGTCATCTTCATATTCAACAGCACAAGTTATAACTGGCACAACCCTAGTTTGTATTTTGCAAAGCCCAACTAAGAAGTAAGCTTACTACAATCAAGCAGAGAGCTTGCTCAAGCTGTACTCTGTTACCTTCAGTAGGGGAAGCCAGTTCCCAGGAGGGAGTAAAAATTTCCTTCAAATCTCTGAGAATGTTATCAGTATTTCGCTCCCTCCCAAGCTGTCCTTGCTTAACGATTTTCTCTTGAGCCACTGAAATAAATGCAAAAGCAAGCAAGACACCGAGAGCGGGAGCATGTCAGGAGAGATGGTGAATGGGATAAACAAAAAAAAGAAAATATGGAAAGTGAGAAGAATGAACATAAAAAAAAAGTTCTTAATACATAGCTGAATGACTTATTTAGCCAGCTGCTACCCATGCACCAAGACAAATTCTAAGATGAAATCCAGACACGTTTAGAACTTCTTTTAAGGAAATGCATCGTCTATAAGGCCAAAATACATTAATGTTGCTTTTTCTTCTGGAATGCCTCCTCCACAGTCTAGCATTTCCCGTTTTCTGCTCATGTAAGCTATTGCTATGCAAAGACATCAGTGCCATTAATCACTCTTACTTGTAACACATGCTGTAGAATAAACATTCAGCCAACCGCAAACTTGATATTCACAACCCACATACACATAAACACTGCAAGTTTCCTTCCACATTTATTTTCATTTAAAGGCACCCTGCTTACACATTCCAATTTTCCTGTTAAAGCTGCTGAAGTGATCCATTACGGCAGCATCCCCTGATATTTTAGATCAGCATTTCTCTCACACTTTGACATAACAGTTTGTTTGAGGTGACTGACAGCTGGTACCTCTTCTCCTGCTTCAGGAAGAATTCCCCTTCGAGTCTTGAACCACAGTATCACACTATGGTTGACTCATGAATGTAGAAAGAATTTGTCATATGAACGAGGTAATTCCACTCAGCAGTGCAGGGGTAGACCACCAGGAGGAATATGTTTGTACTACACTTCAGTGGAAGAACTCCTGTATAACTACCACAAACATGGCCACAGGTTTACAAGTGCACTGGTCTGTATAAAGATTATTTGGCATCACCCAAAAGCTCACTTTTTTCTGTGTTTTCAGTAAGACTTCACATTATCACTCTCCAGAAGCATCATTGTTCCAACGTCACAGAGCATTACTCTGCCCTTTAGTACCATACATCTATCAAAAATACAACTTGACACATACAGAACCATTAAAAGCAAAGGAGAAAGTTACCTTTCTTAGCTCCTGTTCTGGAAGAAGCAGTGAAGAACTTCTTCACAGTAGTGACCTTTCGTGTTTTCTCATTGGTTTTCTTTTCTTCAAATTTTGAAAAGGTCAGCGACTGCGCCCCTTGGGTACTCTGACTGCTGGCATATGCTTCTTCCTCCTCACGCTGAAGCCTGGAATTAGAAAAACGTAGGTCTAATTTAAGTGCTTAAAATCAGCACAAATAAACTAATTTCCTATGCAATAAATTAATTACTCACTTGACATGCTAATTCTCCTCTATGTCCATCTTCACTTCTTGCTTCCTATCACATCTCCCTTCACTACATTAAGTCCACTCTTTCCATGTTGTAATGGTGAAAGTGAGGGAAAGCTTAAGATGGCCAGGGAGGACTAAATAGTGAGGTCAAAAGGGAGGAGACTTAAATATAATCATGGTCACCTTCCCCTCTCGTCACAGCCCCAAATTCCACAAAGGTAGTAGAGATGAGGGGAAAGACTGTGGGAGCACATCCAATAACCAATTCAGTTGCTTTCCTCCCTACATCCTGTTCTGTTTAATATCCTATTACCACAGGCAATCCTTTACCATCTTCTTGAAGATAAAAACCATGGCTCGCAGCTGAGCAAGTGAGATACCCTATCACAATCCCAGAAATATTCTGGGAAACAGGTTATTGTTGTCATAATTTGTTTTCAAAGGCTTGGTAATACATACACTTGCTTGAATGAATGAGGCAAACCCTTCAGTGCAACACTGGTGGGTGCTTTGCAAAGACCAAGCCCATCTTTTAATCTACAGGTACAAAAGGCAGGGGGAGGGAAGGGGGACAAACATGTTCATCCTTCAAGGGTTACTTTACTTCCTATGCAGGAAGATTAAAATGGATTAAATTATATTGCTCTTCAAGATGCTAAAAGGCTGAGCAATTTTCTTTAAACATCCATCCAACTCAGGATAAATGGTCCTGCCTTTGTAATCTTGAGGCAGGAATTGTCTTATCTGTGCTGTCAGATAAGCCTTTCTGTTCACTACAGCAATCATAGCTTATCTGCCCCTTTAGCATCTACCTACTGAACAGTTACTTATTAAAGAATTCCTTAAATGCCCCATTTTATTGTACATGTTATAAGACTGACAGCATAACTATCTGCTCTAGTAATACTGAAGTCCTTATTAACTGTTTAAACCAAATTTATGGCAGAGGAACAAATGACACCTCCTCTGTACCGTACTCAACAGCTTACGTGGCACTTTCTGATTAGGCTAGAAAAGGTTTCAAGCACTTCCTTCTACCTTTCTTTGCAGTTAATCTGTTCCAGTGCCACACAGTAAAGGGAACTTCAAACAAACAAACAAACAAACTACATCAAGGAATAAGGTAAAAGGGTTTAGGGTTGTGGAGATCAGAAAACGAAGGGCTTCCAAACTGTAACCATCAGTTTGGACCCAACTCAAGTTCAGAGAGCTTCCACAGATGTCACCTTCTTCAGGCAAGCTGATGTGAACACTGCATTTAATGCCTTTTTTCCCTCCAGTGACCTCAGTTAACGTATCACCAGGTAACTCAAGTGCACCGAAGGGTTCCAAACTCAAGTACACACATGGCTCTCAGGCATCTGTACTTTTCTCTAAAGTTCTGGCACAGACCACTAATACATTAAGGTAAGCATACGTAGAGAATCTGTGTCAATATGTCCAACAAAAAGCAGTCCTACCTGCTCTTATTTTCTCACTCAAGCACAGATTTCCTCCAACACCCCTTTTTAGGGCAATGCATTTATCACACTAGGAAAACTAGTTTTCTGCTTTGCAGAAAATACGTGCTTAGAAAAATTACCTGAATTATTAAAGCTAAAACTTTGATGCTTTTGGGCTTAACCCTGCAGTTTAAAAGAATGACAGACACAATTTTTTTAATCAGTAGCTGAAATGTAAAATCAATGTGTAAAACCAAGACAGTAACTGTGGCCTCCAGAGGCAGAGGTATTTTAATCACAATTGACACTTTCACCCTTCCAACTGCTAGTTAGAATTACAGATTTCAGTATGCAAATTAGGTCAAAGTATTTGTTGAGAGGTTGGGAAGGTGTTTACATTTGTTACTTCACAGACTTTCTTCTGAAACCTCTTAAATTAGAATGTCATAAATATTCATCTTTGCACCAAAAGGAAGATTTTTAATTCCTGATGGAAAGGTCAAATTTCAGAACTTATGATGCAACTGAGCCAGAGCAAACGGGACTAGAAAATAGGAGACAGGAATAGTATTTAGCGAAGTCACCCTACTGTAAAAGACGAAGGAATAAAGAGGGCTCTTTACCGCTCTGCCAGCTCCCAATCCTCTTGAATCTGTTTCTGCCTGGCCTTATGGTATTCCTCTCTCCAGCACTTGGAGCAAAATCCCTGCCAGGCGGGATTGCCATAGTAACCGCATCCCTTCTTGCACAGTAGCTCTGACTGATCAACGTGAATTCCTCTGCGTTCAGATTTCAGGTTCATTTTCTTCCTGTTTAAAGAGAAAAGGGTTAAAGATAGAAACATGGTACCAGCCTGCTAGAAATCATTTCTTTTGAAGGCTTGTCTTTTAGAAAGAAGTCACCTGTTTTAATTATTGAATAGTTCCATAGTAACAAAATAAAGGGCACAGTTATACAACCATACGGCCCCCAAAGCCAAGTGCAGCACTAGCATATGTTTGCATAGCTTTGACCTGCAAACAGTATCAGTCAGCTGTTCTGGAGAGCAGGCCAGCAGTACCAGTCGTACAGCTCCGGACACATGTGGAAAAAGGCACAATTCTCTGATCTCACCAGCGCATTGTTCTAACAATCGCAGAGGCACAAAGCAATGGAGGAAAAAAAAAAAAACCAAACACAGAAAGTTACAGTCGCCACCAAAGAGAAGCAAACTGAGTAAGAGACAAAATGTAAATAGGTTTGTATTCAGGCTGAGACTGTCTCTGCAAAGAATCACACCAGTGAGACTTCAGATAACGTATCCTTGGCCTCAAAGAATCTGTCTTCACAGCACAGGGAAGTGTCACAGCTAACTCAGCAGAGTTCATTAACACGGATGATGTGCGCCTCCATTTCCTTCAGTACTCAAGTTACTTCAGAGTTAAGCTGGGCATCTGTATAAAGCACAGCTCCACAGAATTTATATATAGCGACTGCAACAAAAAGATTTATTTTCATGCCCACACCAGCACTGTGCAGAGCCTGTCTTCCAATGATCCAGCCCTCCCCTTCCTTTTTTTGCTTGACAGAAACCAGCCCACGTGCCAGCTTGCTCCCAAGGGCATTTCAACTTCTTCTAATTCTAAATGCTTGATTCGTTTTAAGAGAAAAGCAGCACAGGATCACCCACACCAGCAAGTTTAAAGTCCACGTATTAAAACATTGACATTTGGATTTCAACATTGACATATAGACACTAGAAATATCACAGCAAGGCGCTGAAAAGCGGGTCTTGGTCACTAAATCCAGCCCCTTTTTCTTCCTGCCATCCTCAGCAGAGAGTGCTACCCATAGCCGAAAGGCTGCGAGAGCTGGGACTCCTTAGCCTGGAGAAGAGAAGGCTGAGGGGAGACCTTATCAATGCTTATAAGTATCTAAAGGGTGGGTTGAAGGAGGAGGGAGCCAGACTATTTTCAGTGGTTGCCAGTGAGAGGACGAGGGGCAACGGGCACAAGCTGGAACATGGGAAGTTCCACTCAAATATGAGAAAAAACTTCTTCATGGTGAGGGTGACAGAGCCCTGGAACAGGCTGCCCAGGGAGGTTGTGGAGTCCCCTTCTCTGGAGATTTTCAAGACCCGCCTGGATGCAGTCCTGAGTAACATGCTCTGACATGCTCTGGGCAATCCTGCTTCAGCAGGGGAGTTGGACTAGATGATCTCTATGGTCCCTTCCAACTCTAAAAATTCAGTGAAATTCAGTGAAATAAGCTGAGCAAGCATCTTAGCCGTTCGGTTCCTTGCTCTCACATTCACAACCAAAGGCGTCCTTAGGACTTCCTTCCTCTAACAGGAAAACCAGAAGATTTTTAAACCAACTCTGCCACGCAGTTTGAAGACGCTGCCCTGCCCTCCAGCACACTACTTCAGATCACGCAATTAAAACACACATTGAGATGCAATGTATAGAAAGCAAGCTGAAAAGTGATCTTCTTAAATAACGTCAGTAAATCTTGTTTTTTCCCCCAAGATTCATAATGACCCCTAAATTCATAGGTTTGAGGAATCTGGATCTCTAGCTGTTCATGTTTGTGCCCAGCACAGGTTACTCACCCCCTGGAAGCTCTTGCAGTCAGTCTCAGGAAGAGCCCCAAACTCTTCCCTGGGTCATCCAGCAAAACATCGTGATGGTGTGATATGCACAACTGTCACTGCCAAACATCATTTTCTGCTACAGGAAGTAACAGCTATTTTGTTCCAAGCTGAACTATATAAGATCAATTGTTTTAAAAGACTGATAATGTTTAACATTTCCCATTAATCTAAACAAGTTATTTTAAGTAAAGTAACAGGAAACACATACATGATTTTCTCCAAGGGTAGAACAAATTAAATATTCCATCTTATCTATGTAGGTATTAAGGCTCCTTCCACTAACATCTTTTCTATCTTTGAAAGAAATAAGGCGTTTCTAAAAATAATCTAAAAATAGTTTCATTGTAGAGACCTGTATATTAAGGGAATCAGTTTCTTAATGGCATAATTTATAAAGACACATTTTCTCATTTACATAGACGGAGAGCAGTTGAACACTCTCTTTTCTTTCCCGCAGAACTGTCTCGCAGTTAAACAGACATTAATACGCTTCTGCAAAGCAAAATTAAAAAAGAACAACCAGATTTTAAATATTTGAGAGTTTTACTTCATTCCCAGATGCACAAATCAACAGAAGAAAATAAGTACATTGTCTTCACAAAAATCTTTTGGTTTCTGTACTATCTTCATTTTCTGATTCCTCAAGTAAGGTCTTTACGTTGACTATAACTGTGCACAGATCTGCTGACTGACAATCTATCTAGCAGACCAGAAATTAAATATCAAACGCTCATCAGCTGCACGGCCTGGGACGGAAATTTGCACATTGGCAGTATTTGGAAACACAGCCCATTCTCAGAGCATCGCACATGCCCTTTATCACCAATTCTGAAAAGAATGGGGAAGCAAAAGCTTGGAACTCTCGAGTTGCTCCTGATCCAGTTTAAAGACGGCTTCCTGAAAACAGAAGCTGCAGCAGTGTTTTGATTAGAGACTTCTATTGCAGGTGCCTGTACTAGAAAAAAACCCCACCACGCATAAAATTTACAATATTGCCATTAATGGTAAAGCTGATCAGTCTGAATGTTTTCATTGTAAACTACAGGGAGCTACAAAGACACAAGAGATAAAAGCATTTTCATAATGCAAACTTCAGAGAAATTTTACACCAATCTCTATCTCCCAAGGAAATAACATCCCTGATCCTATCACCCACTACAGTACAGCAGGTCACAACAGTTTTGCAGTCGCGGTCTGTAGGCCGGTTTCATGAATTCAGGTGTCTGTTGTTCTTATTCAAAAGCACCGTGCTTCAGACACTCAGATTTTTTGAAAACTGAAGGAGTAGAATGAAATATGTGACCTTGATTCTATCCCACGTCTTGCTTTCTGAAAGGTTAACAGCACACTTGGTTTCTATGCCCATTGTGCGCTTTCACTATCTCTATACAAACACAAAAATTTGCTTTCTGTATCCACAGAGCTTTAACCAGATACTAGCGCCACAATTACCTTTGGCATCCTGCTAGCACTTTGTGTACATTGGAACTAAAAATAAGGTTCTGTTTAGTGTCAAAGTTCAGCAGCTTTCCCTGGAATAAGCAAAGCAAGTCTCTTAGTAGCAAGATTCATTATTTTTTCTTGCATTCTTTCGGGACAGGTTTGTAAAGAGCTGCAAAGCCAAGCCACTAGAAAGCAAGCTCTTCTGTTTTCTCCCCTTCAAGTATTTTCAATTGCAGTTACATCAGTTTCAGATCCAGGGACAAAAGAAGTCACCCTGAATCAAAATGAAGAAATCACATGCTGCACTTAGAGCAGAGGCTTTCTGCTTCCTTTAAAGACATGCAGCCATTAAAAAAAAAAAGTTTCACGGCCAATTTTTTGTAATGTAAAAATTTTTTGTTATGTAAACAGTATTTACATGATAATGAACGGAACAACTCAAGTTTAATAAACTGAATATGAAAAAAATCCATCTTAAGTGTGCTTTCTGCAACTAAATCACTGTGTTCTTTATGTTCTTTCATTCCTAGAAATGTTTTGTTGGAACTCTTAAGTGTTCAAAATGTCTTTTTTTTTTTTCCTTTTTTTTTTTCCCCTTCTCTCCCTCCCCCTTCAGCTAAAGGTGTATCATTCTTTATTCAAAGATCAACTCCTCAATGTATCTGCACAGTCACACTTCTTATATAGCATGGTCAGACCTCTTATTTTAATTCCTGCCCTGAATGCATGACCTGTTCAAAGTTCACTCAAGGGTAACATAATACAAAAGAAAGAATAAATTTGTTATTTTTCTGGAGTCACAGGGGCAGCAACTCTGACCAGCTTCCATACTGCCTGACCACGGAGAAGCCAGAAAAACAGTGAGGAAGGTCCAAACTTCCACGTTAAAAAAAAAAAATAATAAAATCATCTAATCAAGAAGGACAATGAAGTACCAAATAAATAAAAGTAATTAGTACACTCTGGAGAGGTGCACTGCACCAAACACCCTTTTCACATCTCCTATATGCCAACTAGAACACTCAACAACTGCAAGAAGCACCATGTCTGCCCCCCTCCCAGGATCAAACGCCTGTAATTTCAAGTATACTCATATGTCACTTTGCTCAGTAAGTGCTCAAAATAGTTCTGCTGTGAATATCGTCAGGGGAAGCAGAAATGACACCTTCTTACACAGTTCCTCACAAATCCCATGATATAGACTTTTCTTCTACGCATTTTTGTACCAGTACTTGACCTTATCAAAGGTTAATATCTGTTAATTAGCATCACCCCTTTGAAAAGTTTAGAAAGAGAACAGGCTCTTAGACTTAGTTATTAATTTATAAAATCCCTTTCCCCTTGTTACTTATTTGCAAGTAAAAGCTTCTTCCCTCCCATTTTCCTCTGAATTAAAAAAACGGAAGACACCCAACCCCTTTCTATGATAAGGATCTTTAAACTCCACCTAACACACCATGCAACGTGGGGTTCCTTAGAGGATCGCTGCTAACGTGTGCTGTTACATCACAGCTGCAAAAGTGGATTTATTCTGGACAATTGCAACACGGAAAGCTGTTGCATTGCTGGCAATCGGTGTATTTGTACCGCAGCTGACAGAGGACTGGACTGTACAGACACCAAAGAGCTCCTTGTCTTCCTGCCACACGCGTTCCTGGGCCGGTACCCCCCAGCCTGGCAGCACAGTAACCCCCAACTACAGCATCCGCTGCCCATGGGTACCTCCTTCCACGCCGTTCTAGATGTAGAGCCTTATTTCTGCAAACTGCAGTGATATCAAGAACAGATTAAAGCCTTGTGAGTCATTGGCAGATGAGGCATACGATACACGTTATGGTAGATATATCCGAAGGGTTGCACCACCAGAGGTGTCTAATGACAGATAAGAAAAAGCTACAGAAGGGGATCTGAAGTGTCTTAGAATATTTAGTTTTGTTACGATGTCTAGCATGTGGGGAAAAAAAACCCACAATGCTGTGGTTTAATTAAAAACTAGCTTTTTACTTGCTTTAACACAATTCATTCTGAAGCTCTCAAATACATCTTCCTATCAACAAATTTTTGTACCTAGACTCATCTAAAATTTTTCTTTTTATTTAGTAGTATTTTAAGTACCTGTTTACTTAGAGCAAATACTTTTTTAAAAGTGCAACACCAACTCAGAGGTTTCTGGGGTCCCCTGCTCACACCCCTAGATTTTTCCTGTCAAGTTTGCCATCCAAGAAGAATATCCAATAAACCACAGCTCTTACTTCAGAAAATGGAAATTCACGTAATTTTCGTAGAACAGATAAATCAGCTGCCTGCCCAACAGTTCCTCTGTGACTCCGTGAAAGCTGCAACTGAAAACGTATGTGCAACCAGTGCACGGTTTCGGTTACCACAGCCATGAAAGCAGACATCTGAGCCAAAACCAGAAAAACCAACTTTTCTGCAAAATGCTGCTGGCCGACAGCCACATCACTTTCCCCAAGTCACATACTTCAATCCGCCTTTGAAGATTTACTAAAGAAAACACAGAAAGAGTTAAGACACGGGAAACATGCATTTTGTTACAAGTATTATCAAAGGAAAGGAAGCAAAGCGTTAAGGTTGGTAGGGGGCTGGGGTGTGTCAGGGGAGAGTGAAGGAAAGAGTAAAAGGTTTTCTTTTAAGAAATGTTTTTCATTACCCTGAAGTGCAACAGTATTCATTGAATGCGGGTTCTTAATAAAACATATTCCAGTTTTCAAGGATTTTCAGTTTCGGGTCTCAGGAGCCCAGGTTTCTCATGGGAAGCAATAAAGATACATCTAAATTTACAAAGGGATTCCATCAAAGCATTTAGTCTTCAGACATTTGCAGACTGCAATCTACAATCTTCATTCCCTACACGCCGCTGGGAGACAGCTACAGGCATCTGATCTACGGGCACTACAATCTACAACAGTCACCAAAGCTCAGGCAGCAACACCTCGCTTACATCCCACCTTGGATGCCCACGTTCCCATACAGGTCTAGTCCACCAGGCTGGACATCCAACCTCTGGCACTTTGACTGCTCACGTAAAAGGACAGTGAAGTTCACCAACATCAGTTCAGAACTAACCAGGTCACACTGATACAGAATTAGGCAACCAGATACTATTTTACTTCTTTTTGCTCTGATGATTTTCCAATACGTTCCCATGCGACTAAAGATAAAGCTTTCATAATCAGTGCTATTTCACAATTAAAACTATGGGATAAAAAGAGAGCTCAAAAGTTTGCCAAAACCTGATGATATCCTGATATGCAGGGCAGTTACATAAAGCACAAAACTACCTCTAACTTTCCAAAAGGCGCTCTCTCCTCCAATTATATCCATAATTGGATATTCCACATGGAATCCATAAATTCTTAGGCCATTTTTGTCAGTATGCCGTAGTGGGACTGAAGTAGCAGCAATTATTGCTCCAGGACATTGTACCTTTCATATCAAACTCAAAGATCTCAACAACAGCAAAAGACTATATTCTAATTTTCACACAGACCAGATTACAAAACAGCTGGAAAAATTAATAGTAAACTTATTAAAGCAGGTATCACAGTCACAGCAAAGAGCAAGCGCATTCTTAGCTTTTATGTAACATGGCAAAGGGGCTCCTTTCATCAAAAGAGGATCTGTCACCAAGGGCTGACTTAACGCACACATGAAAGAGACTACACTTACGTAACACGTTCTTTTCAGCAATAAACCTAAGATAATTTTCATAACACATTAGGGTTTCCAAAGACTGCAGACACAGCTCTGGCTTCAGGAAAAGCACCGTATGTGAAATAAGGTTTAAAAGTAGTATAGATTTATCAGGAGTTCAGACACCACCGGCTTGTTTTTCTTGTTCTTTTCTAACATGTACCTACTTTACTTCCCAGGGACTGAGCAGGCAAACAGGTCCCTCTATTGCCACTGCAGATTGCATCACTGCCACAACGGCAAGATATCGACTTTTTCATAAACTATTTATTAGTCCTGGATTGTTCAGGTCACCTTTGATGGAAAAGTTAGTTGAAAAGGCTCACGTATCAAAGCTGAGTAGAAAAGGGTCTCATGTAGTCAATCTATAAACTCTTTTAGTAAGAGGTAACTGCAAGACAATTTATAATTATTACAGGTTATGAAAAAGTTTCCAAATAATTCTGCACACTAACTCTGGAAATGAAAGCAGTGGCTTTGTAAATGAGTTTCAATATTGGTATCAAAGTTCATTAAACACATCTGAAAACAGAAAAGACTTGATGTAACAGAGTTGAAAGAGGCAGGCTGACACAAAGGTATGGAACTGCCTCTGACTTCTGGGAGGCCTATTTCAGCCTCCTACACTTTTGACCACAAAAAAACCCCAAAACAAACCACCTCCTGCCATCTGAACCTCTCCTTTTGATTTTGGGTTGGTTTCGTTTTGGGGGTGATGGGGGAGTGTTCTCTCATCTCTTTACCTCACCCTACTTCCTGAAATCAACAGTCTTCTCAAAAAAAATCTCGGCACAACTCTTTGCAAGAACCTGCACCAGTCTTTTCCCTGGACTGAAGCGAATGTGATTTGGCTCTTCAAGTTTAAGTCTTCATAGCACTTAATGATCATCTTGCATTAATTCTTCTTGTTAAAAAAACATCAAAGTGCCCCAAAGAGTGTTCCCAATGTCTCGCAGTACCACTCATTACAACTGTCTGGTCATTAACGGCCATCCCCAGGCACGGGATTTTAGAGCAGGAAAAGAAAAACTGGGGAAGTCTCCAAAGACACCATTCTCACAGGAAGAGTTGCTGGTTTACATTTTGATGGTGACTGAATAGCACACAATCCTTTACATCAGATCAAGAGAGTGGCAAGTTCCACCTAAAACTGCATGCAACCTCAGTTACGGAAAATAAATTTACAAAGTAGACTAGAAAGTGCCTCAAAACTGAGGGAGCGGAAGGAGGGGACTGGGTTAAGGCCTTTAACAACTACAAAATTTGCCTATGGAAAAACATCCTTAAAATAACATGTATGTATGTATTTCAAAGAGCAACCACTGACCCAAATGCCACAAAATTCTTAAAAGCCATGTAAGTGTTGAAATAGTTATGATTCATGTGTAACCCCAAATATTCAGGCATATAATTAGCAGAAAGGTAATTAAACATGAGTTAATTTCCTCTAAAGGAAAGGGTGGGGCAATATGATCCAAGAGACTCATGAACAGAAAATACAAGAGCCATTAGACAAGTTACGAATTAGGAAAGGAACACGGCTGCTACCTTTGCAGAATAGATCATGTGAGTCTTCACAGTTTTAACCCGCGTCTTTCTTGCAATTAAGAAATTTCAGCTGTAGTAGATGTTTCCTAGTATAAACAGTGCAGGTTGCTAACTAACAATCCTGAGGAAAGAACCAGTCGTTAAGCGTGATGACAGACACACAGTCTGATCAGCCACCTGAAAACAACCGCGCTGTTTGGTGCTGTCATTTGGCAGGGGAAATTGCAGCCACTACTTAAAACCTCTGAAACCGAATGGCCACGAAGCTTCAACGCTCTACCCACAGAGCTCACTTCAGCTGGAAGATGAGTTTTCCTACGTCAGAACAGACCTTAAGCTATGGTTTTGTTTGTCCGCATCAAGTTCTTAACTACTGCCCGTAGCAATGACCGCTCAGCCAGGAGTAGCACGTATTCATGAATTAAGACTATGTCTCACCATCTACATGTGACTCATTACTGCACTTTTAAATGAAATCACAAGAAACATCTAAAAAACTGCTTTGTACTGTTCAACTGGGAACTCAAGTAAGAATATGAAGAGGATTAGCTAAAACTTCTAAGATCTCCCCAGAAACAGCAGTGATCGGGTTCTACACACTGCTTTCTGCCAACATGCCAACCATGCTCACTTGAATACGGATTAAAACTGTTTGCTACAACCTCAGAGAAAAACTTCCAAGTGTCTTATGCACTTTGTACCTGAGTTGTTACTGACAGCGTTTTAATAGGACTTCACAAGCATAAACTGTGATTTTTAGGTCACAAATAGTCCATCATCAGAAAAAAATCAAAAGGCATAATTAAGGATTATATAGCGAACATCAGAAGGGGAAGGAGGGAGCTGAGAAAGGCCGTTCTAGATTCAGTAACGCTGCAAAAACAAAATTAAATACCAGAATCATGGACTATCTTCAACCTTATAATCATAGTTTGTTGTGTAAAGTTATCTTATTAATTGGTATAATTGGCTTTATATCCTATTCTTCCCTTCTGTTGTGTGTTGTTTTGGTTTTTTGTCAGCAAAGTACTCCATTGAGTTACAATTCCCTTCCTAATCCTGCCCACTGCAAAACACTTGTGTAATCGTGTCCAGAAGGCCAACCCATCCAATTCCCGGGTAAAGTACTGTTCCTGGAAAACACTATGTCTGTCTGTGCTGATCCGTCATTAGTCTCAAAGGAGTCTCAGGTAACTGGAAAAGCCAGAGTACTGGCAGGAGGAACTGCCAACACAAAGCACCGCTTCAAAAATAGTTTCCTGACTATGAGACCAAGCAAGAAAAGCACGGCAAGTCGTGCCAGTAACGAATGTAAATCACAACTTCCATAAAGCCACCCTTTTTCCAAAACTGTGCAGTGCCACTAACTCCCAGCACTGGGCCACATCAGGGCCCCACTCAGCCCAAACAGATTTATTTGAATTTTGCTGGTGTCAACCCCCTCAGCAGACCCAGCACCCCACTACACAAGGGCCACTGCCCCTGCCACAGACCACGGCAGCCCAGACCAGCAGGATTTCAGACGGTGTGGAACTGGAACCACTCCCTCGGAGAGTTTTTGAGTACTTGGAGTACGTCATTCATCTTTCAATATCTCACACCCTCTGGAAAATACAGCCACTCCCTACTTCAAGGGAACGAGACGAACACTACACAAGGTGCTCACACAGTGACAAACACCCATAAAAGCAACCAAAAAGCGCTGCTCAGCATCTTAAATATAATTCAAACTTCATTTGGCTTGAGTTTAAAGGACTTTAATCCCCAGTCTCACAAGAAGAAGCCATAAAACAGTAATACTCAGAAGCAAAGAGTCAAAATCCCCTCGATCCACAAGGAACTTTACAGGGAAACAGGCCGAGGGGACGGATTTGCAAAGTTATCAGCGACACCCTCACCCTGATTAACTACTGGAACGCACCCAGGAATTAAACTAAAAATACGTATTATAAAAACAACTTAGTTTTAGGAACCGCACACGGAGGAATCTGTTTGACGAAGTTTCCCCGTGTCCCGGTGTGTCGAGCCCGACTGCGGTGTCCCAGAGAGCCCCTGGCACAGGCACAGCCCCTGAGGAGAGGGCCCGGCTACTCCCCCCCCGCCATCAGCGGGCCCCGTATCACCGACGCTTATAACGAATTATAACGACCGGCGGCGGAGAGGAGGGGGAGGAGGCCGGGGGGGGAGTGGTTGGGGAGGGGGGACGCTGACAGCTCCCGAACTGTCACCGCGGGGCTACAGGGCTCCCTCAGCGGGGCAGCCCCTTCACAGCCGGGCCCGGCGGCAGCGGGCAGCCCCCGAGGGGGGCCCAGACCGACCCGCGGCCCCTCGGCGGGTCAGAGCTGCGGCTCACCGGTTGCCCCGGGCGGCGGGGGCGGCCGCCGCTCCGCTCCGCGCTGCTGGGCTGGGCTGGGCTGGGCTGGGCTGGTCTCAGCGCTCCGCTCGGCTCGGCTCCGCTCCCCTCACGGCCGCCCGGCGCTTCCTCCGCTCCGCGGCGGCGGCGGAAGGGCGTGCCGTCACTTCCGGGGCGGGGCGCGCTCCCGGAAGGAAGCGAGGGGCCGGGTTGCCGAGGAGGAAGCGGGCAGGCTGAGGGTCCCCGTTACTGCTGGGCCCGGGGGTCCCTCCCGTTGTCCTTCCGTGCCCCCCCCCCAGAGCGCACCGAGCCGCGCCATCCCTCCTCTCCCCTGGGACACGCCGCGCCAGCCCCCAACTGCTGCGGTTTTACCTCAAAGCCCGGCACAGGCGGCTGCGGCAGAGAGAGAAACAGCTACTGCCATTTCAGACTGACCTCCTCTTTCCCTTCTCGTTCACACAGCGCTGCGTCAGTGTCTCTAAAACAGCTGTCATGTGCTGGTTTCGGTGTCTTTTTTTTTTTTTCCCCCTCCCACAGCCCCACGCAGACACCCAGCTGTGGAGCGGGGATCGCTTCAGCCAGACTCCGGCTCACGGGATCACGGAATTGTCAGAGTTGGAAGGGACCTCTAGAGATCATCTAGTCCAACTCCCCTGCTGAAGCAGGATTGCCCAGAGCACATCGCTCAGGACTGCATCAAGGCGGTCCAGAGGAGGGCCACCAAAACGATCAGGGGGTTGGAGCACCTCTGCTGTGAGGACAATCTGAGGGAGCTGGGGTTGTTCAGCCGGGAGAAGAGGAGGCTCCGGGGAGACCTCATAGTGGCCTTCCCAGTCCCTGAGGGGGGCTACAGGAAGGCTGGGGAGAGTCTGTTCCCAAAGGCCTGCAGTGACAGGACGAGGGGCAATGGGTTTAAGTTGGAGAAGGGGAGATTTAGATTGGATATTAGGAAAAAGTTCTTTACTCTGAGGGTGGTGGAACACTGGGAACAGGTTGCCCAGGGAGGTGGTTGAGGCCCCTTCCCTGGAGATATTCAAGGTGAAGGTCGACGAGGCCCTGGGCAACCTGGTCTAGTTGGGGGTGTCCCTGCTGACTGCGGGAAGGTCGGACTAGATGACCTTTGGAGGTCCCTTCCGGCCTGGACCAATCTATGAATCAATCTATGATTCTATGAATAAGGCAGGTCTTGAAAATCTCCAGAGAAGGGGACTCCACGACCTCCCTGGGCAGCCTGTTCCAGGGCTCTGGCACCCTCACCGGAAAGTAGTTTTTCCTCATATTTGAATGGAACTTCCTATGTTCCAGCTTGTGCCCGTTGCCCCTCATCCTATTGCTGGAAACCACTGAAAAGAGTCCGGCTCCATCATCCTTCAACCCACCCTTTAGGTACTTGTAAACATAGATAAGGTCTCCCTCAGCCTTCTCTTCTCCAGGCTAAATTAGAGCCCCAGCTCTTTGAGCCTCTCCTCGTTAAGGGAGATGCTCCAATCCCTTAATCATCTTAGTTGCCCTACGTTGGACTCTCTCCAGTAGTTCCCCATCTCTCTTGAACTGGGGAGCCCAGAACTGGACGCAGTATTCCAGTTGTGGCCTCACCAGTGCAGAATAGAGGGGGAGAATGACCTCCCTCCACCTACTGGCCACGCTCTTCCCTACGCAGCCCAGGATCCCATTGGCCCTCTTGGCAACAAGGGCACATTGCTGGCTCATGGAAAGTTTGCTATCCACCAGGACTCCCAGATCCTTCTCCTCAGTAGTGCTTTCCAGAAGATCCATCCCTAACCTATATTGGTGCCCGGGGTTCTTCCTCCCCAGGCGCAGGACCCTACATTTGCCCTTGTTGAACCAGTTACTTCAGAAACGAGGGGAAAATACGTCTGAACCCAGGCAGGTCAGCAAGAGGAGGCTGAGGGGAGACCTTACTGCTCTCTACAACTCCCTGAAAGGAGGGTGTAGGGGGGGGTTGTTGGTCTCTTCTTCCAAGGAACAGGCAATGGGACAAGAGGAAAGGGCCTCAAGCTGCACCAGGGGAGGTTTACAGAATCACAGAATCTTCTAGGTTGGAAGGGACCTTCAAGATCATCTTGTCCAACCATCAACCTAACTGACAAAAATAAACACCCACAAAACAACAAAATGCAACACCATCACTAAACCATGTCTCCCAGCACCACGTCAACCTGTCTTTTGAACACTTTCAGGGATGGTGCCTCAACCACCTCCCTGGGCAGCCCATTCCAATGTCTGATAACCCTTTCAGTGAAAAAATTTTTCCTAATATCCAGCCTGAACCTCCCCTGGCGCAACAAAGGATTGGATAGGATGGATATTGGGAAAAAAGTTCTCCTCAGAAAGGGTTATGAAGCATTGGAAAAGGCTGCGCAGGGAAGTGGTGGCGTCACCATCCCTGGAGGTGTTTAAAAGAGTGGTAAACGTAGTGCTGAGGGACATGGGTTAGTGGTGGGTTTGGCAGCGTCAGGTTAATGGTTGGACTCCATGATCTGAAAGGTCCCTTCCCACCTGTACAAGGCTATGATTCCAAATCCAGGAACTAGTATTTCTTGTCAAGCACTGCACAGGCAGGTTCAGCCACAGCCCTTCCCTGGGCTGCTTACGGAGGGAAGGAAGCAGAATCCAAACAAAGTGGTATCGGTCGGTGTCCCTGAGGAGACTGCCGCCGCCGCGTCGGTGCCATCTGCAAAGGAAGTGATGGTGAATGAGGGAGTGGTCGGTGCCGTTAAACGAAGCCTGGGACGCAGACTGGTGTCTTAATTGTCATTTGCAGCCGTGCAAAGCAAACGCCAATGACAGGGAAGGTGAGGAGGGGGATGCAGACCAGATTAGCCAGATTCCCACAAGTTTCAGTATAACATACTTTTATTGCACAACACAAACTTTATACCCACATTTGTCTTCTATGTATTTTAAATAAAAAACATAGACTATATATTACTGAACTGAAAAGCGAAACATAGTAAGAAGTAATACACTACTATACCCACAGTATTAAACATCACACATCAACTTACTTAAAATAAAACACATTTGGAGATAATTCCAAACCCTGATCATTAGCATCCAGGCTGGATTTTCAAAGGCATTACGGGTTACAATGCATAGACACATACAATTTATAATTCAGCAAAACAAAATCCATTTATAAAAGTCACAGTGAAAGTGTAGGTAAACTTATACTAAGCTTGTGTTAAGTAAAACGAGTAAGAACTGCTGTTCTGGAAAGCAATTTCCAGTTAGAGGACTATATACAGAAGATAATAACAGAACATAATTACCCTCTGAAATCTAGCTTATTTGCAGAAAGTTAATGAAAGACTGGAGGTGCTTTCTGTTTGTTAAATGAAATTATGTTCCCATAGCCCCAAACTGAAAACTATCCTGGGTCCTCTCTGCTGTGACTGAACAACCTGGAAACAATTCACAACCATTTGTAACGAAAGAGATCAATACAACTCCAATCATAACTTACAGCCAGCGTGGTCTGTAAATTGTCCAGAGTATACTTATTAAATGAAGAAAGTGAAAGCAATATCAGGTCCCCGAGATTTATGATGAGCTAACAGGCCATCTTTCCACATTCCTTGCTTTGAAGTCTTCTCTTACCTGCCAGGCAGTTGCATCCCAAACCTGATTGCTCTGCTTGGCCGTGCAGAAAAGAAAGATCCAACGCATAAGCTGTGGCAAAAAGGCCCTCAGACCTCTAAAGAATGATGCTGAAATTCAAGTAGTGTGAGCCCCGCAGCCACCTCGCCCGCCCCTGCTGCACTTCCCAGCACAATCCACAGCCACTGGATTTTCCCACTCATTTAGCTCAATAAATCACAGTACAACGAACTTACACAGAAAATTAACGAACGCAGTCAAGCTGAGCCGGGCTCCCAGACAGACGGGATCCTCACGTGAACAGTGATGAAGGTTCCTCTGCCTCACATAGCACAGGGGTTGAAATAAAATGAAAGAACGCTCTGCAATGCAAACACTCAGCTCTGACATGAGACTCTCCCCATTGGCACTTCCATCATCTTCCTCATCGCGTCCCCTGTCCCAGGTCATCTATAAACAAGAACGAGCAGCAAGAACAGAATTGGGAAGGAAGGTTCCCAGAGGTTGTAAATGCCAAATGAAGCTAGAATATCATAACTTATATCAGTAGTTATTTTTTTTTAAGGAAAAAAAGCAAACAGGTGAGAGATCATGCGCTTATCCTGCAGCTCACAGCGAGAAGTAAACGAGGCCCTCAAACCCCAAAATACAGGTGCTTAGCCTGAATACACACTACTAAGAAACAGATGTAAGCCCTTAAAAGAAGTAAGAGTTTACATTTCTTAAGTCTTCAGAAAAAAAATAAAGCAGAAGAGTGAAATTAAAATGCTTATGCTATAAATAAAGTTTTTAAATTCATTTATTCACTTATTTTTGTCAGTAATAAGATTTTCGCTGATTCTTTTAACAACTATCAGTCACCATATTGTAATATTAAAATAATCCCTTTAGTTTAAAGCAGACTAAATAGACACCTTGCAAACAAATTTGAGGGTGCAGCAGAGAGAAGTAAAACACTTCCTGCACACAGAGTTGTTCATCTTAAAGGTTAGAGAAAGGCACGAGGACCAAGGGGGAATCCGGTCAGAGTCATTACCTCGCGGTGACTCTTCAGGCTAGAGAGCTCATCTCCTCACATCTCTTACACTTCATCTAACACATGGAGATGTGGGGGAGCATAGGTCGGGATCTCACCGAAGTTCTTCAGAGCTGGTGAGGATTGTCCCTGGGGAAATACACTGGAGAACTGATTCCCTCCCGCTTTCATTTTTGCAAAAACCAACACATGCTCAATGCACAGGACAGACTGGAAATGGGCTGTATTCAGTCCCGGGGACAGTGATCTGCAACCTCGCTCGGGTTCAGATCTCACTGGGAAAACACAGATACACCGAGAACCATGAACAAAAGAACTGGCCAACCCCAACCTCTCCGTCTTTCACAATTCAGACATTGGAACAGTCTGGCACAACACAGATTAGGGTTTGACAAAGCTATCGCTTACAACAGTTTGAAGTATCAACATCCTTCAGAGTTTGTTGGAAATTTAACCATCGCTTCAGGAAAGGCCAGATTATGTGCTTATGCAAATCAGTAAATTTCTCACACGACAGAAGTCTTTGACTTTCGCCTTCAAGGACTTGTGGAACCAGACCCAACCCCGAGCGCTCTGTCTCCCTGCTGAAGCCACAGGCAGCCAAGCGGAGCAGAACGGAGACGGCAATTGGATTAACAAGTACCGATTCCCTTAATGGGCTCATTGAGAATCAAGGAAGGTTCTTGATTCTCCTGTAACGGTAATAGCCATTACTTTTCCATATATTGAACACCTCCGGGATCAGTGATTGTACAAGATGGGAGCAGGGGGATATCTAAGGCATAAAAAAGTTTATCAGGAAACCAACGTTAGGTTCAGGAAAAAGTATTACACAACTCAACAACAACAAAAAAACCTCAAAAATATCCACATTAACCAATTCAGGTATTTGCATATATTACATCATGAGGTGTCTCCCAGGCAGACTTCCTAAAACTTAAAAAAAAAATCCATCAAAAAAGGGGTATGCAGAACTTTCTGCTGCAATAACTTACTGGTTTTGCTATTTGGATAACCAAGACCTAGAAACCCCCCAAACAAACCAAAGAACCCACACCCTCATCAATGCAGAAACTGATCCCTCACTATAAATTTGGGCTAAAATCAGCTTTAAAAAAAAATAAATAATCCAGCAGTATTAGAAAAAAACATGCACCATGAGGACAAGCAAGAATCTGCTAATGGCTCAAAGGCTTCCCAGATCAAAGATGCACCTTCACTTTCCTCCAAAGAGGACGGAGGTTCAGCAATGAGCGTTTCAGATTACTGTGGGGAGTACTGTGGTGTTCGAGTTCAGAAGCCTGCACCAAGTTGAGAAGTTATGTTAAGATTTTTTTTGAACTCTTGAAATCAACAGCCATTAAGTGGATGCTGCACGTAAGTATCTTTTCATATCAGTTTTGAGTGCTCTATAAAGATAAGTAGGTTTCCTTCCTATTTTACAAGTGTAAAACTGATGCAGAAACATTCAGCGTGCTGTGAAATTGGCCAAGTCACTGACTATGAGACCCGACAGTAAGACCTCCCTTTGCTTCCTGTTAAAAACCACCAGACTATGCATATATAGAGGGGTTGTTAAAAAGGTTAGTCTTGTTACGTTTTTACTCAGACACACAGCAACCTAAAAAAAATAGCGTGCAATTCTACTTTTGAAATAACTATCCCTCAACTGTCCCACTATTACCTCAGTATTCATAAAAACCAGAGTAATCACTGCAATCCGGATACACAACCCATGCTTTGAAAATATTTGAGACTTCTTATTTAGCAGAAGAGGGGAAAAAAAAAGTTGATTCTAACACATGTTCCTTTACATCAATTTGGAGCCACAAATGGCACGTATCCTGTCTCAGAACACAAAATAACAAATGTCTTCTCTTCATTTTGAATGAGCTGAAGGGACTGATGTGTGTCGTCCTTTTAATGATTTGCAAACATGATATTCACAGCGACATTCCATTGATGACCTGAGACCCTTGACTGCACGGCCAATGTGTCTACAGTGTCAGCTCACAAACACGGTATTTGGGAGTGTGGGGGTGGAAAAGCAGCTACAGAGATGATGATAAAGTGGCAAAAAAGCTAAATAGAAGTACAGAGAAACCAGTAAGTATGTTCTAGCAAACCTCTGGCCTAGCCAGATACAAGGGAAAGTCCTAAAGTAAAGGAAAAAAAAAAGCAGTATTACATATGCATTTAGTTTAATTAGACAATTATAAAGCATTCATGATATACAAAAACACCGATCATCTTAAACATGGATTTAGTAGATCAGCTACTCACATTTTTGTTGCAAACGCAGAATTTCAAAAATTACTCTAAACGCCAAGAAAAGATAATGTTATATAAACCAGTTATTAGATTACACTCCCCTGACATCCGCCTGCACAACTCTTCTGTTTCTGTCAAAAAACGAACACATATTAGGCAATCTCATCTAAATCATTGTAAACAAAGACTGCTTAGAACAAGTGGAGTCAATAGCAATATTGTTAACTCGCACAAATCACGACACAGAATGTATGCGTTTGATGAAAGCATGTTGGCTCAAATCCATGTTTTCTTTTCGATATTGCACTTAACGTTTGCTGTCTTCTGAAGGATTTGAAGGATGAAAAGCTTCGATTAAGATGCAACCGATACAGAGCAAGATTTTAATTTTTATCTTTTTGGTTCGGTAGTCTTCCTTACTTACTTACGCAATAAACAGGAAAAAGTTATAAAAATATCAGTGTGTGCATATTAAGAAATAGCAAACATGACCGAAACAGGAATTTTGTCACTATAGCTTCTCCGGAATAACAATAGAAAAATTCTAAAAGCCAACCCAAAAGTTATACTGTTAAATCAGATTCTGTTCCATTTCTGCAAGGAGTGCTGAAATTCAAACCAGAGTTATGTCCCATGGAAATACGTATCTGGGAAGGGGCAAAGAAACACCAAATAACCCAGTAAAACTGCAATTCCCATTGTAGTCTCTAAATAAACTGATGCTGAAAATCCTCAACTTACATGTCTGAAGTGTACAAGCAGCCAAAACTTTGTAAGCCTCAGCTCTAAGATCTTACGTAATTTTATTAGAAACTGTAGTTTGCAGTTTAAGATTCCCTGGAAAAACAGAAAAGAAGCCAGCAGAATAGTGAACAAACCATGCAAGCTTCCTCTCAATTTAGGCATACTTTACTGGTCTTGGCTTGACTTAATTTTGGGTTGTCAAACACAAGCAGAGCAACTCTGTAACACAAAGGCCAATATTTAAGAAAACAATTTAAAATAACTTAAAATAAGATCCAAATGCACGTAATTTCTTCCTTCCCTCCATTTCAAAATTTAAGCTCTGGACTCAAAACTCAGCACTTGACAATGATTCTCTGTCAGTAAACATTGGAAAAGAGATCATTAGAGCCGTATGTCCCCACCTCAGAGAGACAATTTACTAAAAATTCCTAAATTAAATACATAAAAGTATGACAAACAATTTGCCTCTTTTTTTTGCAAGACAATTTGATCATAAAGTTCTTGGAATTATTCTAAAAATTGCCCCAGGTAACTGAGAATTTTGATCATGGCAATTAACACGTTTCTTAATAAGCAACATCCTTGGATTAACTAATCCAATGGAATGCAATATGCAAACATTTACTTTTCCTCTCTCTTTAGGATTATTTTGAGTGGGGTCTTTTTGAAAAATACTCGAGTTTTCTCTACCTCACAAAACAGTAACATCTTCAGATGTTTAGATCTACCTTTCAGTTTTGCACAGGAAGAAATTCAATTTTGGGATGTGGTTGCTAATGTCAGAAGTGCAACAATAACCTTCTGAAAAGAACATGATTCTGCAATGGCTGCCTCTTTCAGTGTGGAAAGAAATCTACCAGCCATATGTACTGCTTTATAATTGGAGAAATTGGAGAAATATTTGAATATGAAGGTTGAAAATTCTTTTTCCTGATATTACACCAGGAAGGATCAACAAGAATGCTAAAAACGAGACTTAATTGTCTGAAGGTGGTGAGGTGAAGGAAGCACTTGTCTAGTATCATCATTTGACCCTAACTCTAGAACAAAGTTTAGTATCACAGAATGTAAAAAGAGTTAGTAATAAAATAATATACATTAACTATTTCTCTTACTTCTGCTAATAGGAACATACATATAGGGTTTTCTCATTTACCAAAAGCCTTTGTAAATGACCTGATTCTATAGAGCTTCTTTTTTTTTTTGTAGATACTGTAAACATTTAGAATTTCTAAGGCTAAAAACAGGCACAAGTCTTCCATGAACAGTTATTATTATTCCTAAAAGCATTAAGGAATATATTCCAAATCTGCTATTCCTTTTTATAACAATGGAAATAATTGAAATATAATATTATAATTCACAATGCAGATTCTTAATTAAAAAAGAAATATAGCTTAATCGTGACAACAATTATTAATATATAGGGAATACTCCTATTTTTCTTTAAATGATCTATTACATCAAAATTACATTTCCAGAATCTCTGTGCTGGGTGTTACTCAATTGTATAAAGTGGTAAGTTTAAGTAGTGACTAAAACATTTCTAAGTGGGTAAAATTCAACCACGTTACGTCAGCATTATTAGCACCCCGGCTTTACAATAATGCAAGTGACATCTGCAATATCGACCTTGCAGACTACGGTACCAAAGCCACATGGTAGGTGGCACCTTTTAAAAGACATTAGACACTCCTCTCCACAATTTCCATGAGGTGATTTTGTTTTGTGCCTCGTGAAGGTACCTGAGCCAACAGTCTTGTTTCAGGCTGGTTTTTCAAGATTTCAGAGGTTTTTCAACCTCTGTAACGGGTTCCCTTTTGCTGAGCAGCTAAGCGTTAGCCAACACATCAGCAGACTGATTCCAATATACGTTAGCAGCAATGCGTTTCCAGAGACACGTTGCAAAAATATTAAAAGCAATTGTCGTCTAGAAGTCCTTTTATCCCTGCACCGTTCTGGACAAAATAACTCACCACCAGGTAATCTTGAATTCATAGATAGGACGCTTGCAGTAATAGTGGTTTATCAGGTGTTTATCACACACCCCAATACACTGATGATCCACCGTTATCCCTCTGTCAGACAGGTCTGTCACGATACAGTGCAGAAGATCATAGACATCAGCTACAGCCTCCCAGGGGCCAAAAGATACATCTACTTCGCAGTGATGCTCAAACAGCTTTGTCTCGCTTTCACTCCTTTCAAAGCGTAAAGAATTGAAATGTGGGCATTCGTAGGGAGTGATGGGCATCTCTTCTTTGAAGACACAGACCTTCAGTTTTGCAAATCTTGCTTTTCTTTGCATAGCTCTAAGCTTTGCTATTTCGATTATCCGTTCCAAATGATCTAAAAAAAAAAAAAGTGGAAAATAATTATGAAGCACCTAGTAAAAGGCAATGCTCTGGGCAATCCTGCTTCAGCAGGGGAGTTGGACTAGATGATCTTTATGGTCCCTTCCAACTCTAAAAATTCAGTGAAATTCAGTGAAAAGAAAAAAAATGCAATTATTTAATGTGAGAAATATTACTTCAGTGCTTAACTAGTTATTCTTAACATAATACTAGCAGCAATGGGAAGCTGCATGTAGCTAGAGATATAGTAATTAAATCAATCTCGGTTATCTTGTGACTTAGCGTCTTTACTATATGCCCAAATTTACTCAATGCAGGCCCTAACAGAAGAAATGCAGAGGCAGAAAAACCTGCTCGTTTAATAATAAGCCTTGCATGTTGTGGCCTAGATCTTGCTCCCTTTTAAGACAGCATAAAAATCCACATCCTTGGATACAGCAGGAACAAATCCAATGTGGAGACATCAAAGATCTAAAGAGCACGAAAGGTACATAATAAACTTCTCAAATACAATGGCATTAGCCTGAGAGCAGACCCGAAAGCACCATGTACTCTACTCGAACCACGCTAAAAGAAACAGTCAATACTACTTTGTTTATTTACCTTTGTAATATGGCATCAGGCCCAGGAAAGCTTGTCTAACTTTTTCTCCTTTCAGAGGCTGGATATCCTCTAGATTGTCTAGCAATGGTCCTATGGAATAATACTGTGCTTCCTTGTAAACTGACCTCACTCGCTCTCTTGGTGGCAGGTCACCAGATCGTAGAAAGTTAAGTATGTCTCTAAAAAAAAGGCAAAAATACTATTAAGTAACAAGTTTCCACCAGAACTGCTGCAGTTGGGAAAGGAGAGAAAATGCTGGATATTCGTTGTTTATACTATTGAGGCAGAAATCCTTACGTTTAGACAGTAACTGAAATAACCATGAGTCATATTTCCAACATATGTTTTTAAAGGCATTTGCCACGTTCAAGTTTCCAAGTTATCATTTCGCATTTTGCTTCTGTTAATGTCAAAATTAACTCAAAAAGCCCCATCAACTTTTAAACAAAAAGTTCAAGGTGGAGTAACCACCTAAAATAGAAGAGGGGACAGTATTTAATGGGAAAGAGATTGTAGTCACTGTATTTAAAATTTAGGTCTGTGACAAAATCATCGTTTCCATTTTCCTAGAGAATCGTATGCATGGACATTTTATCCCACACAGAACCAGGATTCGAGCGTGGTCCGCTTGCAAAGGAAGTGTTCTCTTCACAGGGCCATATACACTTGTAATAATAATAATAGAGAGAGAGAAAACATTTCCTTCTAGTTCTGAAAGAGTTAAGCAGCCAGATTTTCAACAGGGAAAGAAATCACTTTATATGCATTAACCAACAAAACCATTATTGACCATATCAAATAAACCAAGCATTACTGCAATCTTCATTAGAATGTCAACAATTACAGCACGTACTAACTTGGCACTCTGTTCTAGCTGTACTTTGAATTCCGATTGATAACATCACAAATGAATTGATTTTCCGACAAAGCGCCACACACTTCCAAATTGCCAAATGTAAAGAAACAATTATTTTCCAATAAACACAATGACTTAATCTACTTCTGTCCCAGGTTATGGTATAATCCAAATATGCTTTGGAAATAATTCAATCCTCCTCTGTTGAAGGGATTACGGAAATGTCTACAAAGGAGAAACAAGAAATATAAGTTAAACTGCAAAGGGTGCTTTGGGCAAAGACCTTAACCCATGAACATTAACCCATGAACACTGCCTACCTTTGCTAGCAATCTCACACCAATTCAAACAGAATATTAGTAAGATCATGGTTAGATTAATTAAAAATAAAACAAAAGCTAAACACGTAAGAAGGAATCCTGAAGGTGAAGGAATATGACACTACCATCAAAAATAATTTTCAAAAAAATACTCTTTGAGGCTTCTGGTTTTTTACCAGTTATATTACAACCTGCTTAAACACTGAAAACATCACACTTTCAACGGTTTAAGAAACCTAGATGCATTCCTTCCACTTCCTCTTTATCATATATACTGTAATATCAATTAAAAACAGTGTTGTACAAAAGAGCTTCCCACGAAAAGCAATGCCAAATATATTATTTTTTAAAACATCAAAACAACTTGATACCTTGAAAGGAGATACTCTAGAGGAGACAATGCACACATTCAAAACATTACTTGTTTTTCTTTTCCCATTGAAAACTTAAGCCCTTAAGAATAAAACAAATAGTTTTTTAATCTCAGTATGATCCTCTCCTGAGATGTTTTGAAGGCATGGATGCTAGTCAGTCACGTTTACCTACTACACAAATATGATTTAACTAGAAGGAAAAAAAAAAGAATGTTAAAACTTACTTACTTTTCTTGAAAAATAATTTTCTTCAGTAGCAACTTTTAAAATATACGACCGAGGACACTGTACCTACCCAAAGTAGGTTCCATCTCTGTCAATGAAGTATCTGCCTTCAGCATCTGTTGGAATATAGTGTCTTCCACTGAACATAGCCGCCAACATTGTGTCCTCATAACGTCTCAGTGTTGACAGTCTTGTTGTAAAATACATGCCTCCTACGTTTAGTGGAACAACTTCTGGAAACTGCAAAAGGAATCACATCACCAGAAATGAGCCTCTAGTCCTTTGCAGACACGTTCAGGCCAAATGGGTTACAACTTCTAGAAGACACAGCAAACAGTCCTTGCCACTGGGACTTAACTTGGTCCAACAAACGTTTCTTTCTTGGCCTGTTGCCACAAGACAGTGAGGTTCAAGGGTTAAGAACCTGAATACTTTGGCTGGCTTCTGGGTACAATAAGTGAATGTTTGAATTTTATTTGGAAATCTGAAATAGCAGTAATCACTCGGCTTTATTACCAGCTATTCATTAAAAGCCTGAATGTCTCCTCTCGGCTCTTTCAGGGACAGAAAAAACCAAACCAGAACAAATCCCTCCCTCGCCCTTCCGCACTCACAAACAAACAAACAAGGTAGGAAATCTCAGTCCAACCTTGGGACTTGCACTCAGTTGCTACTCTACTGGTTCCTTTACACTACACTACACTACTCTACACTGAAAAAACCACAGTGATTCTGTGCTTACATTAGGTTTACAGCAGGCCTAAAATCTTAGTATCACACCTTAAGATGCCTCGCTACCAGAACAACACTTACTTGTATTTGTGAAGTCCAAATATGGATGGAAATTCCGAGTAATGCTGCCAAGCTACTGAAGTAAAATTCACGAGATTTAGTTTTATTCAGCCACTCAGCTACTAATGGAAACTGAACTGTATATCCATCAATACTCCAACAAAGAAATCCTGAATTCTTTGGCACCTGAGCAGTACGTGCTGCAATAACTGGACCTTATCAGATGAAGAGTACCAGAGAGCTCTTACCTGCTGAGGCAGCAGAGGTAGTGCTTGTCCTGCCTGGGTTGCAGTAGGAGTGGCTGGCTCTTGGAAATCATCCTCTGCATCCGAGCTCGACATGGCATCATCCGGGTCTCCACTCACTTTGTTCTGCCCCGTAACTACCACCATCCCTCTGGCTCTCGTAAGCAGGTCTGCTGGGTAGGCAGCCGTGGCAATGCTAAATGGGAAACAAGACCCAAATTACTGTCCCCAACAGCTGCGGAAGATCACGTGGCAGGCAAGGCACGTAACTCCCCGGCTTTACACAGATCATTTACAATGGCATTGTTATTGCTAGGAAATGAATCACAGCGAGGATGACTATTGTGCTGAGAAACAAACTGGGAGAGAGGGCTGTCCCTGCACGAATGCAGTTCACGGAGCCGTACCAAGGTCCAGCAGTCACAGAGCCCCTGCCAGTGGCTGGGTAAGAGCCCGGCGTCCATTGGCTGTGCGGTGCAGTGCGTGATTGGCTCCGCTTTTGATTTGCTGCTTTTGCAGCAAAATGTCATTTGCTGGGTGAATTTGGGTGGCTGCTGTTCCACCCCGTCCATCGCAATAGGCCATCGGCAGAAACACATCCCGAAATGCAGGCCCTCATTGGCCCTGCGCGCTGGGCAACACCCCGCTCTCCCGCTCCCAGCCAAGCTCCCGGGCTGTCACCTTCAGCTGCAAAAGCGGCTGGGACCCCGCTGTGCGCAACGACAGGCACCGTAAAGGCTCTCTGCTCAGTTCTAGCCTTTCCTGTCAAGGGAAAAAATCCAGCTTTCTAACCAGACAAGAGAAAACAGGCATTTTCCTGCCCACTGCATCGCATCATACTGGACACAAACGCACACATCTGAGACGCACGTCTTTAACTCCGCATATTACTATTTTACTCCGCATATTATTATATATTATAGATGATCTTTATGGTCCCTTCCAACTCTAAAAAATTCAGTGAAATTCAGTGAAATATTACATTGTGCGTTTATTGCTAATTATCCATTTCCCTTCCTGCACAGGAAAAAAATCCATCGCAGCACCAATTACAATGCTTTCACACTTCAGTCCATCTTCAACCGGAGGGACTAACAATAAACTGCGTTATAAAAATAATAGTTGAAAGAGCAGAGTAGGAAAGCCTAGAAACCCCGCTGTTGTCTTTCCACTGCATTCTTATGTAAACAGTACCTCTGTTTACAGGATCGCTGTGGTGCCTCCAGTGGCATCACAACATCCTAACGAAGAAATTAAACTACTAGGAGGTTTTATCCAGCTCTTTAATCCTGCAAACTCCTTGTCTCGCATCAGTCTAAATTACAAAAAGAGAAGGAATATTTGCACAAGCACATCAGGTGTATTTATTTATTGACTAAATCAATGTTTCATAAAGGTTGCTTCCAATCAAAATCAACAAGCAGAAATGACATAAAATTTTAATAGCCATGATTAATTATTCTGCCTTACTAATTCTGCTAATACAGTCATTATGCACACTGTCAGGCTATCTGTAGATCTCAGCTCTCAAAGGAAATGTTGCAAGTTCAAAACGAACCCAGACAGAGCTGGCATGCTCCTGGCCAAAACATACTCTTCAGGGAGCTTCAGGGAGGTCAAAACCTCCACACTCTGTGAGAGTGCACGTTGTCTTCTTTCACCAACATTTGGGGTAGAATTCTAGATTCTGTTTAACACCCCAATAAACCCAGATAAACAGGTACCGTGAAGTTTCAAAAATTTGTTTTCAAATTGCAGCTTGTTAAGAGGTTTGTCTCGGCTCAAGATAGGATTGTGAAGTGAAACTTCAGCTTTTGAACTGTAGAGTTGAGAACTTAAATACCTTTTTCCACCACAGTACAATGCATAGGCAGATAAATGAGGACAGAAGGACCTCTCAATGTCCACAACCTCATAATAATTTTAGTATTTGTCCTGAAACAACACCTATTTTGACATCATCAATCATCTAAACAAGTCAACTATGCCTCACAGATAAACAACATATACAACAGAAATGAAAGACTATTTTGGTAGGGCCTCCTTTTTAAGGAGGTAAACAAATTACCAGCAAGAGGCAGCTTGTAGAAGCTTCATTTATAACATGTATAGTCAAAATTGCCTGTGAGGCTCTATTTACTGTCAATGTATTATTTATAATGCTGTTACTTGACACCAGTGCTTTGACTGCTGTATTTCCAGTTCTCTTAAGGCTATTCAAAAGAATTCAAGACTGACCAAAAATGTGATCTTTAATTGTCCACGCTTTTCAAGAATGTCCCATAGCTTTCATGTAAATGGAGCGTATACTCAGAATAAACAAAATTCAGCTCCATTAAGCATATCAGAATCCTGGACCACAGAATGTGTTCTGGGTAAGTTCATCCATTTGGCACTGTACCAAAAAGGCCCTCTTTCCCAGCAGAAGTGGAGGTTTAGGAAAAAGGAATTCTTCTTCCTCTTTCATAATCCTCCTTCAACATGACACTAGGAAAAATGTGACACCATGTCTTTAGGAAAAAACATGAGAGAGGATAGGTTAATTATGTTATGTTCACACACAGCAACCTCCTAAATAGTAAGGTTTAGCATAGAAGATCTCAGCCCATAATTAGTCCAGGATTTCAAGAATGAGATTAATGGCTGTAAAATGAAGAGATTGATCATTGACAAGTTTAACCTGTTTTTTGACGTTCATTAAAAGGTAACATAGGTTCCTCTCTAAGTTTGCTTCACTTCCTGCTCATCCACAGACACGGAGTAGTGAAACAGCAGTATCCTGACTGGAATAGAGCCTTCCTGAAAGAAAAACATAAGCTCATCACTGGTCAGTTTTCTGACATACAATTCTACATTTCGGTTCTCTTCCCTTCGTGGGGAATATGCATCCACCTGAATATCCTCTCCACTTAAAGCATGCGCAATAATTATTATTAACTAGGCAGAAAAATATTTCTCTGTTAAATCTCACACTAAAATGTGAATGCATCCGTTTAATTTTCAAATACGTCTCAGGCCAAATCAACAGGTAATTAATCAGAAAACATCACCAATCAGCAAAATGATTTCTAAATCAAGTATTTAATTGAATCACACATCAGCGCCATCCAACTCTACCAGAAATACCTCCTTCCAGTTGACAAGCTGCCTGTCATTTAAATGGCAGAGATTACTTCCCAGAGCTTTGTTATCAACAGTTCAGATGCTTCTCACATACACACACCAAAAAAAGCTTACTAAATGAACCGGACCTGCAAGTTTTGCTTCATTCCCTAGGGAATGGTAGCAACCCTAGAGCTGCATCAAGTTTTACTTGATGCCAAAGTTCAAAAAAGCTTTTCAAGACTCTGCTGTTCCCTCAACTTTTCTCTATCATTTTAAACAACTTCTCTTAAATACCTTCTGAGGCTACACTACTGTTGGCAGTTACATACCTATAAAAAAGTGATATAATGATTACACAAAGTCTTTATCATCGAGGTAGTGATGTATGAATCCATCACAGGAGACCTCCACAAACTGCTATTCAAAGCCAACTGATCGAACGTGTTTGTTTTGGGGAGACACCAACCACATTCTAGGAAGGCTCTCCCTTTTCAAGAGAAACCGAGTCCCTGCGAGGACACAGAATGAGACGTGACGTAGCAGTGTCTCCACAGCATTCTTCAAGAGACTCAAATGCGTGAACAAAGTAGGAAAAAATGCGACATCCAGTTAATTCTAATGAATCTATGTCAGAATAGTGAAGAAATGTCCTGAAAAACGGCAGGGATCCCTGAGCTGCAGGAAACTGTACTATACATTTGACTGTAACAAATTCTGGACATACGCAGCACCTCTAGTCGTTAGCAAAGGACGACACAGAGTGCGATGAAGGGATACTGTCAATTAACTTCTGCATCGGAGAGCAAAGACACAGCGTACAGGAGGCTACGATGGGAAACCTCATCACCCCAGTGACCTTCTTGGGTAGGAAGAGGACAGCAGGGAGGCCGAATGACCAGCGGAGAAAGGCCACCCGCTCTGTACCGGCTGGCAGCAACAACTATTTTTTTTTTTTTTTTACACAGAATTTCACCGCACAGATAAGCCTTTATAAGCTTGAACCAGCTTTCCAGTTTCACCACCATGAAGAGTGGAGGCACCGTCCTGTTCACGGATGGGGCAGCACAGGCCCAAGGGAGCTCAGAAACTGAGCCAGACGCGTGAATAAGCCAGGTCTCTGGCAAATTAGAAATCAGTCAGGCAGCTGAACATTAACTGTCCCCTAGCACCTTGCTAGGTCCTTCTAAACAGCTTAAACACTAACAGAATTGACCAGAAAGCACCTGCAGATGCGGGAACTGACTTTCTGCGGTGTGACCGGCGAAGGACGGGGTCCTGCCGCGACCCCACCAGCGGCCCCGGGCCGGGGAGGGGCTGCCCTCAGCGGCTGCTGCAAACCGCCCTTTTGAGGGCTCCACCGACACCCTCCCCTTCCCCCGGCCGGGCCCGGGCCGCGCCTCAGCCCGCCGCCGCGGGGTTTTCCCGCCCCTCACCTGACAGGGCGCCGGTGGCCGCTGAAGGGGCTCATGCCCCCTGCCGGGCCGCGGGGGAAGCGCCTGCCGCCGCCGCGTCTTCCGCGCCCGGCCCGCCGCCTCGCCGCCCGCCCGCCGCCACATCTGCCGACGGAGGGAGAAGGGGCCGTGGCGGGGGGCGGTGCCGCCTCGCCCCCGCCGCCCAGGAGAGGAACGGGCCCGCCCGCCCTCACCGGCTGCCCGTTCCGGAATGGGGGGGGAGTGGGGGTGCGGGAGCGGCCGCCGCGCCCCCGCGTCACGTAGGGCCCATCCGGGTCCCGCGCGGGCGGGGCCGCCGACCTCCGGGACTGTCCCCTCACGGCGGGCGGCGGGAACGCTCCCCCCGCGCTGCTCCCACGGCCACGGCCGGGCCTTGGCTCGGGGTGTGTTTTGTTTGTTTGGTTTTTTTTCTCCTCATTTTTGCCCACCTATGAGGGAAAAGATGCCGTAACTCATGGGTTAATTACCGCGCTCGTGCCCTCCGCCGGGGGCCGGTCCCGGGACAGGCGGTCGGTCCCCGCCGCCCCGGGGAAGGCGAGGGGCAGCACCGCCCGCTGCCGGCGCTAGGGGGTGCTGCGGGCCCGCCTTTGCCAACAAGGGTACTCTGAAATTGGGTAAGGATTTGGTAAATCGGTACCAAACTGTAAAATTTAACTTATTTCCGTTCAGTCACTGTTGGTTTTATAAATACACGTTAATGATCTCAAAACGGAGTGTAGCAACAAGAACAAAAAACCACCCAGGAAAAATTGTTTCAAATCCTAAAAGGCAGAATTTGTGGAAACTCATTTTAGAAAGAAGGTAATTAAGAGATTTCCTCTCTTCTTTTGGGAGAGTGAATTTCTTCCCTTAAAACAGGCCGAGGCCACCTTCAGTACGCCAAGAACCACTGAAGGGACGAAAAAAAGAGAGACAAAAACCATCCCAAAAATCCCTTAACTTGAATAATCACGTTCCCCACCGAGCGACGGATGCCCAAACCCTTAGGATCCAGGTTTCCCAGCAGGGTTTTCAGCAGCGGTTTCACCTGAGCACGATCGCTCTTGAGGAGCGAATTCAGTAGGCTAAAAAATCACCTACTTTTTCCTGCAGTAAAAAAATCTCACGTTCCTCTTTCATACCTCTCCGTTTGCCTTTTCCTCATCACTCAACTATTAAAAAGCAAACAAAACGCATTCAACTGCAAACTTTAAAAATTAGAGATCCAAACCCAGGCCATTAGATCATATCTTCCATCAGAGTAATACATCAATATCTTGAATTATTTAAATCTTGAATCTGAGGCAAACACATTAATAAAAAAAAAAAAAATCAATCACATTTAAAGCATTTATTTTGAAAAATAAAATACAAAAGATCATTGAATTGTAATTGTACATGTAATTTATCAACTTTTTTTTTTTAAATAAAAGATATTTAACAATTTCCACATGTGAATAAAACAAACAACTGTTCCACCAAAAATCTTTTAGGACAAGCACAGACCACTCTTTTGGAAGCTTCATACATTTAAAACCAAACTGCTACAGGAAAGAAAAAACAACCCCTTGAAGACGGGAGTTTTGTAATTAAGACAGAATAGCAATTTTGGAGACAGGCATCGCTTTGCGCTTTTTAAAACCTTAAAAAAATAGTTGTGCGAATGTAATACGGTTCTACAGTAACATCAGTGATTTCTTTTTTTTTTTTTTAAACAGGTTTACATGCGCTCACAACAGCAACATTTGGAACAAAAAGGGTATGAAAGAAACGGGGGAGAAAATTCTGAAAAAAAAGCAGGCCATGAGCAGTAACCTCACTCATCTCAGCGGGACAGTCCCTGTAAGATCGTTTCCATCGAAAAGGCAGCAGTCTGGAGAAGAAAAGAGAAGAAAAATAAAGTTATGTTTCAGCTTTCAATGTAATATTCTGGTTTTATCCTTGACGACATTTTGTAAATGCAAATAATGTATAATTGAGAGTAATCGCTGTTATCTCAGTAGGTGAAAAGTCACCGTCAAGACTTAAGGACAGCCACTAAGAACTTCCCTGCAAAAGGAATGTGCCTGCTTTTTCCATCGTTTATCACTAGAGTTATTTCTTGGAGCATATTTAGATGTAAGAAAAAAAAAATATATATCCGAACTTCCACTTACATTCAAAATCCTTGTGAAAGTGGGCTGCACTTACAGGCTGAAAGTGTCTCTTTCATTACAATGTACCAGTGGCAGTTACTGCTGGGAAGTTTACAATCTGGTTTCTCAGAAACTAGACAGCAGCTTTAGACAGAAGTATCGTAGTTTTAAATACATTTTTCCCCAAGAGGTAAGTGGCAAAATGAAGTAGATGTTTTAGTCATTTTAACATTGACTACGTGAAAAGATTATGGTTTCTCTATCGATTTCAGGATGAAGGCCTGCAGTTAATTTTTGGAAAACTTTTAGATCCGTTATTTCTAATCGGTGTGATGCTTCTGGCTGTATTTAGGGCTATAGAGAGTGCTATATTTATGGCTGCATAATAAGTATCGACACTGGGTATATTTGTGAGGCGTGTTGCTTTTGGCTAGATTTAAACTGGATGTGTTTTGCCATCTTTTGTTGTCAAGCCAGAACATTTGATGAGTTGGCAAGTAAAAATCCTGGAATAATACAGTAAATCTTGTGCCATTCCTTCGTTAACTCGTCTGGAATTTACTGAGTTCCTTGCACAATCTTGCCATTGTTCATTCAACAACTAAAATGCAGTTTATTTTAAATACTGGCTATGGAACATATTAAAAGAAACTACACAAATCAGCTCATCTTTGGCAGTTTCCTCTATCTAGAAAGGGCAATTGATTTAAAAACAAAAACCAAAGATGATTAAGAGTCACCTTTAAAGTTTCGCTATTTCAAAATGGGGACCTGAGCATGCTGTGTGCCACAGCACTGAAAGACACACGGATACTAACGAGAACAAGAAACTGCTAAAGAACACCAGGCTGAGCAGGGGCACGGTTTTATGGACTCGTTTTGATTCCAAGCTCTAAATCGGCGCGGACAATCCAACAGCAGAGCGAACACCGCAAACTGCCATGAGCCACCATGAGCTGCGCTGTGAGTCTTAAAGCACCTGAACTACGCTTTTGTAGCTCTCACCACTAGCACTTACCTCAGTGTGATCCTTACACCTTCCGAATCAAGATCCGTATCTTCATATTTTTATTACCCGCAATCTCACATAGAGTTACGTAAGTTTAAAAAAAAAAAAAAAGTCCCCTCAACTAAATCAAGAAGAGGAAGTGAGCAGGACTGCACGCTCTTTGATTACCTTCTGTGCAAGAAACAGCCATTGCATCTTCTATTCCATAGGTTCAGTCTGTCAAATAAATAATTAAAATGAAATTAGCTATTTTACATTAGAGGAAAAGATACAATTATGAGCACTAGTGTTTGTACTCAAACCCATCTAGATCTTTAGTTACATTATGGTAATTTTATCTTTAGTATAATACTAAAGGAGAACACTATCAGCATCAATTTCAACTCCAGCATCGGTTTTTATGGTTTAAGCAATATTCTCTTACTATTTCACAAAGCTTATTTTCGCTTTTTAGATGATCTTTCCTTGCTTTGGATAAGTTTGCTTAGAGTTTGGTAAATACTGTAATCACACCACGCTAACTGTATAAATCCACCTCCTGAAATTTAGCAGGGTCCCATTTGAAACCTCCCTATCACATGGATTGAAAGAGGGCATTTACTAGAAAGAGCGGACCGATTTCTTTATCGCAAGATAACTGGGATATACGGACAGCATAATTTGACTAACAGATACTGCAGGCAGATCAAGGATGGTTTATTTTGCTGGCACACTATCTATACAGCGTGTTAAACTTTAAAGACAGCTCATCTCCCTTCATTTTCCAGAAATCCTTATCAGCAATATTTAATCTCCTTCCGTTTCAACACACTGTGCCTGCAGCTATACGCGCTGCAAGTTTATCTGCAAGGTTGTAGATCGTGAAATAACCACAATAATTGCATTTGAAAGCACTGGAAATAACTACAGCACACTTTTTCCATACAATTTGCTGACAATAACTGTTAAGCAGCACACGTTTCGGTAGCTGTCTCGCCGCTAAGCTGCATAGACATTTTGGCCAGCAGTTGAGAGTGAACAACGCTGTGAGCAACAGCACAGGTAGCTGCGTGATGCCAGGTCCTTAATGGTTTTTCTATTAGCTGAGCACAACTCGCAAAGCATGAGCGCTGACTGGTCAAGGGTGAGAGCAGGCAAACATCCAGTCAAAGAGCAAAGCCCACATTAGAGACCACAAAGATTTATCAGAAAGATTTGGTGTCCACAGCAAAAAGTTATATTCTGAAAACATGAAACAGACACTACGGCTATTCGACTTTACTGATCCATGTTCATTTTATCTTGCCACGAGACTTCCTTTCTATTGTCTTCTTTGGCTGGAACAAAAGAAACCAGTTTTCCTTTTTAATCAATCAATTTTCGTTTGAATGAACGGAGTTAAGTCAAAATGCTTTCTTTGCACGTGGTAGATTCTCTTGGGTATTCTTCAACCTCTATATCTAACAAAAATCATAATCACAGAGTCCTTTCCTACTGTTGGGGATCCAAAGTGAAGAAAGCTTGTACCCATTAGTCGTGGGTTGGTTTTTTCCCTTTTAAAAGTAAAGGCATTGCAAATTATTTTACTTCCATTCTATATAAACTTCTGTACTGTATCATTAAGGATAGGAAATCGAGTAGAAATCTAAAGTAATGCAAGCAGAGATACACAACTCTGGAGGCAGAGAGCCCCTAAAAATCCTTTCTCTCCCAATTCTGCAACGCTCTACTCCTGTATATGCAGGAAGAATTGAAAAAAACCCAAGTATTTTTCAACTCAGCTTTACTTGAACACACCCTGAGACAGTAACAGTGATGAGCCACTTCCCGTTTTTCTATCAAAGCACAGTGGAGAGAGCACTTTAGATGGCATTTAGACATTTACCATCAATTATACAGCCCGCAAAACTGGTATTTTTATGAGTCTAGTTGAGCAGCTCTTACCCAAAAAAACAAAGCCAATTGCTACGTTCTACTTATTTCATATAAAATATTTAAGCAATAAAATACAAATATTTGTTATTTCTCTGATAAAGGTGAATTAAATGATTTGCTCCTTGTCTAGAACATCTGCTCTGATCTTTCATGGCTAGATTAGTAGAGCTTAAATCTGGAATGCCATGGGAGGGAGAATTAATTTCAGTACACATTGGAAAGGAAAAAAAATTAATCCCTCCCACACACAGAGAAGTCCTTCAGGCTTCTGAAAGGGAACACTCCAAAGGCAGCTCCATGGAACAAGTCGATCTTGTCTGCTCCGTTACCTCCAGGAGACACAGAAGAGCCGCCCAGCAGGAAGGGATGGCATCTTCCAAGCTGAGCTCCCGTGTCTGTAAATGGGCTAGTGGTTACAGCCCAAACCCTTCCCATCACGTCTACATGGGGAAAGGGCATGACGTTGGAAGCCCACCTTATTCACATCACTGGGGGGCAGGTATCAAGAGATCCTGCAGTTTTAAGAGACCTCCGTTGCTTTTTCAACCTCCATTGATTTTGCTTTTTCAACTGCTTTTACAAAGGTTAGGCCCCTTAGGTAGCTGATGACAATTAATAGCATTTGAAGGGTACCAGACTATGAATTCTCAGTACAATCTGAAATTCAATAGCTCACTTGATTATTAAATCAACACACCATCACTATCCATGGCTGAACTGGTTTTGTTTGTTTTGTCTAATACAGTACTATTTCTTTTTTAAAATATCTCATTACTTATCTCTGCTGTCTGTATTATACTTTAAATATTTCCCTGCAAGGCAACAAAAGATAAAGTTTCTCTACAAATAACAAACTTTGCTGTTTGGGCTACACAAAGAAGAGACAAACTTATCCTTAAGTTTCACAGCAATATTCAGTCCACTCAGATTTACAAGAACCATACCATTAACACTGGAGTTACACGTACACTCAAAAGAGCCCTGGGATTGCTGGGTGCAAGAGCACCAGAGAATGAATCTCACGGACAAGCTATTCTCTTATCTCTAGCCAGATGTTCTCTTACGATCAAACAGAAAATCAAGTTCAAGAAGAAGTGGTTTATAAAGATTGGTTGATACAAACTTGCCCCAACACCTGCAAAAAGGAAACTAATCCAATACTGTACCTGTGGCACTTCTTTAAGAAAGTCCGGCAGCTGAAATTCACCTTTGTAGACCTATAAAAACAAAAAACAATATACTACTGTTTGAAATGCTGAACAGCTTGTTAGAGCACAATCTATTTGTAAAAGCAAGTTTTATTCACAAGGCTTGGTCATCCAAAGTAGTTCTGCAGCTGCATGCTCAATCCCAGGCTTGCTCTGTACTCAACACTCTGACCTTGTTTGCATTAAAATGGTAAAACTATGTAACTCTTATTACTTTTCTAGCTTTCTTGAATGATTAAGTCCTGTGTAACCCATTCACTATGCTTCTAGACACAGATTTTTAACAGGATGATTAAATACACTAGGAGTGAGTTGCTACAATACATACTTTTTTTTAAGTTTATATATAACAAATCTGTTGCTTCACATTTTAGCACCTTCAGTAAATTAAGTTCTCTTTGGGCTTAATTACATTTCACAATTAAAAGAGTCTCTGTTTAAAGTTTTTTGAAAGTTACCCGTCATGATCTCATGGACTGGGTCAGAACTGACATACCAGCCAGGCAACATTCAGTTCTCAAACAGTTCTTTTTTACAGTTAGGGAACTTGACAAACGTCACATAATACAACATTTTCTGATGTGTCACAATATTCGTTATGTACAAAATAGGTATCATTCACACAAACAGCAGTATCACACTTGAACAACTGGTCCCATCTTACTATGCTGTCAAAGGAAAGTTCGGTTGGGTTTGAATCAGTTCATCGACACCACGCGACTACAGTCAAAGTGTGAAAATGCTAACAATTTGGGTTTCAATCTTGTTGAAATGGTCAACACAAGGAGTGTTAGCATCTCCTTCTACCCTATTTTATACATACTTCATACACGAGTACAGAAGAGCTCCACTTACTAGTAGGGCTGTGACAAAGTTACAATCAGCAACTCTTATAATTATGAATTTCTACAACAACTGTAGCCTCGTTACCAGCCTGACTTCATGAAAATTTGTCAGTACCGCAATTTCCAATATTTTAGAGAATATTAATTCTGAAACAACACTGTTTGGAGAAGGAGCAAGCAATAAATTTCCTCAAACATACCAACAGCAACAGCCACACCAAACAAGTGTTTCCACTATCTGCCAATTAGGAAATAAATTGGCAACGTATTGTCTTCTCTCTAGAGAATCCTTCTTACAAGCTGTTTGCTTCTGAGATTAAACTGGAATACACTCCAAAGGGGAGGGAAAAAAAAAAAAAATCTGTTTTTATTTTTTTTCCAAAAAAGAAGTGTACTTAGAGTTCTACCATCCTTTCTACCGTACCAAAAAAACCAAACAGCCTAAAGTAATTAGTTCTTTGTAGCCTTATGTAGCAGTAATCACATAAAAATCAAAACCCACAAACCTACTTAGAAAAATTTCTATAAGGCCGTAAAATTAAAACGGGTCTACTTTAAAGCCTCGCTCAGAGTTGCACTCCCTGGTTTACAAATTGCGTCAAAGGAAGAAGATTCAGGAAGTCAAGGGATGCTTATTAACAATATCCTTTTTCTTTGCTTTCCTATGAACAGATGACCGGAATATAAAGATGTACTCGTTTTGTTGCTATACTGCAGTGGCCCAGGACTGCAGCTGAGCCAGCTCCGAATTTCCTGTCCCCGAGATGCTTCACCCCGCCACAGGCTGCAGCATTAAACCCTGACTCATGTGGGGTGGACTCTGGAGCTGGCAGTTCTCAGCACTCGTTATCGCTAGGCTAAACATATCCAAACAACGAGGCTTCACTGAGTCCCAGCGTGAGAGTAGGAATTATTATACATTGAAGAACTCTGTTCCTTCCGATATTCCATGTTTTAGATAAAATAGAAAGGCTGATTCAAAATGATAGGCACAGCTCTCGTTTATATTCAGCCAGGGGGTACTGTCATTTCCATGGAAACCTTAATGAAAGCCACACTGGTCAAAAATTCAGTGTGTGGCTTACTGGAGCCTAGATATACTATAAATATTTATAAATGAAGGAGAGTATTTCTTATTTTCAGCTTTTAACCAATCCATTTAAAATGCAGGCTGTGTTCTACAGAGCAGAAATGGAAGTTACAAATCAACAATATTATCCCATCAAAAAATGCTACAGAACAACCTAGGCAAGGTTCACAAGAAAAGAAAACAGTATCTTTTTTATTACACTTGTGCTAACATTGGGAGAAACAGACAGGCTTCAACTATTCAGGCAAACCACTACACTCATTATCTGGGAATTCTTAAAACCAGTTAATACTGATGATGATGGTACCTTGTGACTGATTCACAATCAGAGTGACCAAAACCACGTTTGTCTGGAAGTCTCCTTCTTTCCTTCTCCTGCAATTATGACTTGGTCTAATTTTTATATTATATCTATATGTATGTCTGCTCTAAAAACTTCACCATTGTAATGCTCTTTGTAGGAAGAGTGTTTACTACTACTAAGCATCTAACAGTGGATAGACAAGGGTATTCATCCATCAGCAATATTAAGAAAAATCGTGACACTAATGTCATACCCTGAAACGATAAGAAAATGTTTCAGGGACATTTAATGTTATATTCACATAAATATCCCAATTTACACACCACAATTTACAAAGGCAAATCTAACCATTGACAAGCCCAAGAAGATTAGTTTTAACACGCAAGCGTGCCTAATTTTGGTTCAGAACTGACACTATCTAGAATACTGGTTTTAACTGAGACTGCATAGAAACTGGTTTAAAGTAGTTCCAGAAACAGTAAGTGGTCCCTTTTGAATCCAAACCCAGGGAAATTCTAAAAACAATGACTCCATCTTCAGCCAAAGAAATTAAGAGGTTGCAGATCCAAAATTCTTTTCTGACCAATTTCTAAGTCTAAAACACATTATTCAGAAAGTGGCAGAAGTGGGACATTGGAATGATTTCCACTCTAAGCAAGAATTCAATAAGTTGAGCAGAAGTGGTGTTTACCATTTCTAAGGGAATTATTTTGCAAATCCAAATGGATTTCCAAAGGCGGGGGGGGGGGGGGGGGGGGGGTGAGGGGTGTGTAGAATCTGAAGCCTGTGTCAGTTGGTTGTTCAGTGTTGGCAGTATTCAAGCTGTTCTATTAAAAAAACAAATCACATTCTTATAGCCAAACTAAACGTGTATTATTCTCAAAAAGAGATCAGAAAAGTTTCACATCCAGTTGTCTGAGAAAACCTTCAGAAGTACACAAGGAAAACTTAAGAACAGAAGTGTAACTCAGAAGTGTAACCTATAATTCATCTTTATAGAAGATTAAAGCACTCCTTTTCACCCACTCCAAGCCTGGATTAGAAAGAGTTTCATTCTATTTGGTCAGTTCCCGTACACAGAGATAATGGCTCTTTTTGTCTAGAAGTTAGCCTGCAATTAAGTGTACTTGGGCTTGGTAAATTTTCAAAACATCAAAGTTGCAGAGTCCAAGGCTATTGAAGTTTCATTGTCAAAGAAAAAAAAAAAAAAAAAAAAGGAACACTGGCAAAAACGAACCAGAGCCCCTTTCTAGAAACAATCCTCTATTGCACATGGAGGTACCCTCATCTCGCTCTTTCAGACTTTCCATAAATTCTAAGGTAGCTCACAAGGCTTACACAGCTCTGCACCTCTTTGCTGGAACTACCAAGAAAGGGGACATCTGAGATGTAAATATTTACCCAGCAAGAACAACACAGAAAGCATGATTTTAGACAGGCCTATGAATATCTGCCAAAAAGCAGCTTGGAACCATACCTCATTGTGTATTTAGTTTGTTAATAGCTCTGTGCACCTTACTAATCATACACATGTATAGTTGGTTTAAAGGAAAAAAAAAAAAGACGATATTGGCATCTCTGGAGAAAAACAATGCAGTTGGGAATCCACATGCTGGAAGAAACACCCTCTAAAGAGGGTATAAAACAAATTTAAAGGACACTAAGAAAGTCTGTGCTGTTTGTGGTCACAAGACAGATGAAATAAAACCCCCAATTTTTGTTTTAGATGTCAGAGAAAATGCCCACAAAGCCAAATGCCTTTATGTTCAAGTTAAGCAGCATAGAGATGCACAGCCTCGAGCAGCCCGTCATTACAGCATACCTCCACAATTACACATCTTTGACAGCACAAGTAATTATTCTCATGTGTTAGTATAAATATACTTCTCACCCTTTATCACAGATTGTTTCTGTCTTTAAGACCTCAAATACAAAGTCTTGAAATGATGATTGTCGTGGACGTCTTGACTCTTAACAGCAGGAGACATTTCCCCACAATTTAAAACAGGCACAAAACAGGAGTTAATAGAACTCTGGTTTTCACTCTAGATGTTACTGCAGAAAATACCATCAACAGAACATAAAACAGAGACAGATAACAGTTTTCGGATGTGATTAGAAGCCGCCACACGTATTTAAACAGCCATGATGAAAACCATAGCTTTTTCTGTGGAGTTCTGTACACTTCCGTCTCTCCATCTCTCCAGGGCAAAGAACGTAACTTCATGAAGAAGTTAAAAGAAATTACTGGAATATGTATTCCAAGCATATAAATTCATTTAGTGGGAAGTGTGTGCCAAAGAAAATCTGATGTAATACGTTACAGATGTGAGAGGAAACCACTTAGCCAATCATAACAATAAGCCAGTTTCTACTGGGCATAAGTCAGTCTTGTAGTTATGAGCTGTTCTCCACTTCTGGTGTGTTCTGTTAAACTGCTGACATACACTTTTACACAAACTCACAATATTGATAAGGATGTATCAGACACTCTTCTAACGTGGAGTGATTCTACTTTTGCAATTCATTATATAGCGATTGGGCTACCGGTTGAGATAGCTTAATTATTTGCCTTTTCTGCATCATTTGCAGATGAAAACCCCTTTTAGTTACAGGATGTTATTTTCCTTTAATGTTCAGGATGAAGAATTTGTTAAAACTCTGGTGGGGGTGGGGGAAGTAGTTATGTATCTATAAGGAAGGGACCCTTGCAATCACGACAGTAAAATGAACAACCAGCAGACTTATGAGAAAAACCCAAGACAGCACAATTCTACAGTCACTGAATAACTAAAGGTAATTCAGTGACCTCTTGAGGACGTCACGTGCAGAGAGATCTGCTGAATAGCACAACACTGCTCAGACCTTGTTCTGCATTCCTTACCCGAGACAAGATAAAGGGTCATAAAAGATAATAGTGTCAGGCCTAACATGAAAGAGATAAATAAAAAGTTAATGGCTTTGTTATTGAAAACATCAGAAAAAAAAAAAATCTGTTATACTTGTGCTAGATTTGTATTTTACCAGTGCAGATGCTGTTAGAGAAGTCTTATTTCATAACACCACATAGCACTTGGAGACCAAGGTAAGAAGAGATGAATTTAGCTTCACACACTGTTACGTCCTAAAACAAAACCAGAACTAAGATGACAAAGTACAAACAGCGGTTGCATATCATTTTTTTGCTGTATTACAGAAGCACGAAAAACCAGCCTAACCATTTTGGTGTCCTAGGTGGGTAACATCAAAGTGAAAAATCCAGTTTAGCAGAGAGCATTGTTTTCCTTGCATTACCTACAAGCACACAGAAATTCTAATTCAAGGACTGTACTTTAGCTGATAAGAATCATCATTTTGTTTCCAGACTGAAGAAAAAAAAAAAATTTAACCTGTACATACGGCAAGTCACCGGCAGGGGGACAGAAAAGGATAAAAGAAAAACAAGAACAGGGCTTAACTGCTTAGAAAGCGTAGGGGAAGCTAATATTTTTGCACCACACTGGCCATTCCCTTCTATTTTTCTCCAGTACTAGCCCTTATTTTAGGCACCCTTACATTGTTGGTTCTTACCTTGAGGACTAACAGCAGCAGATTTGAAATTGCTGAACAATATTTTCACTGTTAAGTCTAGTCTTTTCCAAGAAGCGATATATTTCGCTCAGCGTGGTTCCTGCAGTGTAGTATAAATGCAGTTCTACAAGCAGCACTTGAGCACATTTTAGAACAAAGACATTGTGCAGTTTAAAGTTTGGAATCTTTTACGATTATCTTCTACAACTGGGCAATACACAGACTTCTGGTCATAAAATACCGACCTGTCTGCATTCAAAAGAGGCTTTCTAGCTATGAGTATGTTTTGCATCCTGACCAGTTTTCCTATTTTGGTTCCACTTATCTTTATGCTTTTGTATGTAGAGTATCAAAATGCTTTAGAGTATCAAAATGCTTTCAATCATACAAAACAAGAACTCTCCGTAACAACAAGAACTGATTTGTTTGTTTTTTAACGTATCTGATAGCAATGAACTAGATGACACAGCATTGTTCCATCTTTAGGTGGAGCCAGAATCTCCCCTGCCAGTAATTTCAGTGGTGTTGGGCTTCCACCCTGTTGCTGTTGTTGCAACTTTCACAATCAATTTAAGCCAGCATTACATAACCCCCACGGAACTGAACAACTCCCCCTTCAAAACCACACCAAAAAGTTTTTAAAAAATTTTAAAAAATCAGTCCTTCCCCCTTACTATTGCTTTCTGTTTGGCAGACGGGGGCAAGTTCCTTCATGTGAAGTTCTAGCTCACACCGTTTTAAATGGATTAAGAAACTACAACTGTATTGGAGTAGCAAGTAGCAGATAATTCAACGTTATTTCACATTAGTCACTCTAAGGGGTTACTGTACTAACACAATGCAGTGCCGCTTTAGTAGCCTAAACTTTATCTGTTTTCAATGAATAAAATCCAAGTTCTGAGTTAAAGTTCTCAGAGACCACAAATATAAATATAACGGAACAGCTTCCAAACACAAAGTGAACAATGAGTGGTTACATGCAAGATTTATATATATTCTTATTATGTACTGGAGAGTAACTTTGGAAAGATTCTATTTGGACAGCTTCATCTCCAACAATACACCCAGTACAAAACTCTGAAAGACTATCCCATGTGAAGGAATTTAGAAAGAGAGCAAGACAAAAGTAGTGCTACAGTAATTTACAAATTCACCAGCTACGAGTATGCAATAGCACATTTAACTTGCCAAGGGCCAGTTCCTAAAAGCTGGAAAAATCTAGATCAAGATTTTTTTTTTTTTAAATGTCTTCTTCTCCAAGCTGCAGCAGCAAGATAGAAATTAGCTTGGTTTTATGGAAGAGAAGGGGAAACCCACAGGGCAGCAGATGCTATCCCTGACGGGCAAAACCAACACATTACAGTTCCTTCTCTTTCTCACTACTTTTCCAAAACACCTTAAAGTGTTTCGAAGTATCTGCCCCCCATCTCTAAATAAAAACAAAATAAAGCTGTGGGGAAAACAAAACAAAGCATTTTTCAAAAGTGAGTCAGCTCCCACTGACCACCAACCAGCACATTAGTTATTTCAAAACTTCCTTGGTTTAAGGCCAAGCTCAGTGCCCAGCATTTTGGCGATTTACTGTGCAAGATGCACGATGGCAGGAAGCCTGGCACTTCCAGGGAGAGCTGAGTCTGCTGCCCTGGGAATTAGGTAACCAGAGCAGCAAACTGGTCTGGGAGTTGGGAAGCCTTAAATCCTGGAACCTGAGGAAGTCAGGACATCAACGTTTCCATAGTCACAGAGAAGGAGAGAGGACCCAATGGTCTAAGCAGGGATTTGCTGGGAACCAGCTGGGAGGAAACAAAGCAAAGTGACTGGGGAGGAATTCAGGCCATCCAAGTGCAAACTCGAACAGCGATTTGAGCCATCGACTTGAGCCATCATTTGAAATGGCTCCTTGGGGTACACAACATTTTGAAAGCCTCATGTTTTTCCATTTTCAAAAGGCATATTGTAAATTTGGAAGATTAGCCATCTTTAATCCTTTTGCCTTTTTGGATTTTAGTCTTAATTCAGGACATCTCCCTCATTATATCGATACAAACCATACATACAGAAGTAATTTTGTTAAAGAACAAGTGACTAGGAAAATATATACTGGATACTACAACAAATAACAAAGCTAATATGCTATCTTCAGTCTGTAAGTAAAACTACTAAATTAGAATAGCAGTCAAACTATTAACAAGTGTTCCATACGTTTGCAGTATTTGCATCAGCTATTATAACAGTAACCTCCAGTTTTTCACAGCTGTCTTTAGCATTAGTAAACAAACAAATTATGCTTCAAAGCAAACTTGTGAAAAAGCCTCAATACTCTCTAGCCTTTTAAATTAGGCTTTAATTTTTTTAAAAAAATTAAAGCTTGTGGCTTTGTTTATTACCTGAATTCTCTCTCCCATCTTGAGCTGAAATAGATTTCAAGAATTCCCCTGGGAGTAAGCAACTAAAATCATACAAATTTTTACAACTTGGACTGAGCTTGACACACAAAGGTAGAGGCCTCAGAAAGGTCACCATACTTTACGGTTTTCACAAACTAATTTCAGTTGTATCAGTAAGAGATGACCAACCTTCAATTGCGTTACGATACAAATTTGGATCTGAGTCACTGTTTTATAGTACGTACAGGTAGATGCATGAGGATTTTGTTTGCAAGGCTCTGTGAGGCAGTATTGAACACCTTTTTTTTTTTTTAAAAAAAAGGGACTGAATTGAGTGCAGCAAAGTTTGTAAGACTTTTAGAAGAGTAAGTGCCAGGAAGCCTCTAAAATGCTAACCGCTACCCCTACCAGAAAAGCTGGGTTATCTTTTCCATGCTGAGCTAAATAGTCAACGTGCCATCCTTTAATACATTGGTCGACTGTTTACGTTTCCCAGGGAGAGCTTCTAAAAAGAAATAATGCAAAGATGTTTAAAGACTTCACAAAAAGTGGTATTTTTTTTCCATTAGTATTTAGCCCATCAGCATACCAAGCAGTTGGGGTTTTTTTTTCCATATTGGAAGGCTAGTAGAAAACAGTCCTTTTAAATTGTTTAAATCAATTTTTCCACTGATTACTTTGCTGCAGCAAAAAAGTCACCTTCTTTTAATAAACAGCAAAGAGTTAACTACTCTCATTTCAAACAATGGTAATGAACTTTTCAATGGGTACCTCCACGGAAAAACAGCTGTATAGCCTAACTACTCAAATTCCAACAACATTAAATTCAGACTAAAATCCTTAAGTTTAGGTTAATCAGCACCAGATCTTCCTTCATCTTCTGTTTATTCTACAAAGGACAGCAAAGAATTGGAAAAATATGACAGTTTGATCATCTTGGGCCATTTTCCGTGGGTCACTTTCCAAATTCTACCACGCATTTGGGGTGTAATTTTCTGACAGAGCTTTTGTGAACCCTTGTATATAAAAAGCTGAGCTCATCAATCAAGGTTGATGCCCAGGTGACAAAGCTAGCTTTTTCCACTGCTAACTAGCTCCGCACCTATCTGGTCGATTCTCAAAAGGTTCAGCTCCATACACCAAAGAACACAGCTCAAGCCTGGGGCTGGGGTAAAGGAAGATGAACCAAATTGAAAACAAACAGCAGGAGCCAGACTTTTCAGTGCTCGAGGTCCCACAGACGTCTTCCTTCTTCCCCCCACGGCAAGGAAAACATCGCTAAGTATCAAAAGGTATTAGAAACAGACTGAAATAAAGAAAACACAAGACTTCTGCTCTGTACCTCACATCCATTTGGTCAGTAATTAAACACACAAACATGCCTTACCCTCCTTGTGTTTTCCAGAACTTTTTGATCTGGCTTTCCATAATTTGGTGGATTGGCATACGGATCATAGCCCAGTTTTGCTAGCATGGGTGCAATCACGGGCATGTCTTGCAAAACATCAGCAGGTATCTTCCCAACCCATTTTGACAGCGCTTCCACATTGACTGGCTTGATTACTTGGTCAGTAGATCTTTCAACCCTATGGATGGAGAAAGAAAGGTTATATTTTGCATTCCAACCAATACTTGCTTCTTCACTACTGTTAAGTCCTTTAGCTTATTTTGTTTGGGTTTTTTTTCCCCTCATCTTCTTCCCCTCTCAAATGTTCATGTTTCTACAGAGCTGATGGGAAGTGAAGTTTTACTACATAAGGGTAAAATGAGAATAACTAGCACAAGATTCACATATGCTTTCTGGTTTAGGCTTTCACACAGAATGTACTGAAGCAAGTTCTTCACATAAAGAGAGCACTGAAAGCCAAAGAGCAGTTAAGTCAAAGCATGCACACACCTACATAAACTGTTTTCCCACTGGCACATTCCCACATTTGCTGTCTCATTGTCTTAAAGGCTCTTGCAAGTTGTGTTCTAAATTAAAATTCATGTGCCATTTATTCCCACCACCCCCCATACTGTGACTAAACTCTCTTTTTTGGTTTTTTGTTTGTTTTTTTATTATAAAAGAGACACCTATGGAAATGAAAGAAAGCTGTAGACTGCAATAATATTTTTCATATTCTTTCTTCTTGCTGATTGAGTGTTTGATCATTACACAGTTCTTAAAGGCATGTGCATAATCATAGCAGCGTCATATGTACATGTGTGTAATCAACAGTCCTAAAGTAATTTTCATTCTTGCACCCTGATTTTTTTGTGTTTTTATTGTTGGGTTTGGGTTTTTTTTTTTCCCCAAGGGAAGAAATGTGGCATCACTTTCCTTGCTTCTTTTAGATTAGAAGACATACAACTTCTTTACTGTGTTTATTCCTGAAACAGGCCAGCAGGACTCAGAACAGGTTCAGTAATTTAAAACTGAGTTTTTACTCCGAGTAATTTAAAAATTCTTTCTGCACTCAGAAAGAGCGTGCATGCATTTTGGATGTCAAGGTTTATCTTTTAAGTCAGATTAAAAATCAGGTCTGTATATACAGTTTGCCTAAAGGAATATTCGCATCTGCATTGCAAGTAATACCATAAGGTACCGCTGTAGCAGTAGCTCCTGCTGGCTGGCTATACCTGCCTCAAACCTGATGCTGAGCATACAGCTGTCACATCCACTCGCAGCTGTCATCCTTCCCAGGCCTTATTTACATCACAAAGAATTCTGATCTCAAAAAGCTCTACCACCCAGAAAACAGAATTGTTATACTTGAAAGCTACAGGACGAAGTATAACACCAGTACCTCATCTACACAAGATAAAGAATGAGAACACTGAGACTCAAATTAATTCTCAAGCAGCTAATTCTTCAGCTCTACAGGAGGCAGAATATGAGAAAACATCTTCTGAGAAAAATACACGGAGATTTCTTGAAATACTCCTGATAATCCAGGCTTCTGGACTCAGAAACTAAAGACAAATTGCTCTAAAGACTGTCATCAGTCAACTTACAAGGGGAACAAGTTTGATTACGGTTATCTAATTAACCTTCTGAGTCTGAGAAGAGGCTGAAGAATTCTTGCACAGCAGACAAACATTAAATCAATAGCAAGAGGAATCCCATTCAGTTGCACACTGTACCATGCAGTGAAAGCCTTACATTACAAGCTATGTATGTGTGTCTGCTGGTCATTAGCTCAATTTGATCTTGACACCAGTCTTACCTTGTTGCTCGTTTTGACTTGTCATCATAGCTAAAATTCTTCCAGGACAGAGGAAGGAAGTTAGTCATACAATACTGAAAAGTCAGTAACCTAAGTACTTTAAACACAATCAACAAAGAACAAACCAGACAGGGAAACGGTCACCCAAGGGGGAAACTGTCTTGGCAAGCAGGGCCTTCGCAGGCTGCTGCAAAAGGTGCTTAAGGGAAGCTGATGAGTAAGCACCTGACAAACAAAAAAACTGTACGACAACCCCCAAGATGTTCAGCCTTACTCTCTTCAACCATTTTCAGAAGCTCAAACTGAAGGCGGGAACTCGTAATGGGATTCGGGGACCAGGGAGTTGCAGCCAAATTTCAGCCTTCCTGAAGGCCACTGTCCGGAGATCACAAGCCTGTACAGCAAACAAAAGAGCCTGCCTATTGCCCTTCTGATCCTTCTAATTAGAAGATGAGCATCTGACTTCACATCAAGTTAGTAAGAAAATAGCTGTTGAGAGTTGAGTTTCAGATGTTCAAAGTGGCAAGGCAGAGGACAGAGCACCACACAGTCAGGAGTCAGTAGAACCATGCTGGCTGGGACCCTCAAGAAAAATTTATCACTAGGTCTTTGAAAAGTGTAAGATTTACGGCCCTCTCTCTCAGAGACAGCCAAGCCCAAAATCCCTTCACCAAAACTGCAGATTGATTCAACCATTTAAAATAAGGATGATACTGTGACAATGAGGTAATGGGCTTGGCTAATAGCTTGTTGGAACCCCAAAACAAGGGGTGCTATACATCAGTTAGGACCTAAATTAGTACACATATGGATACCCCTTCCTGAAGTAAGAGCACATTTAAAATGTGTATGTTTTGCCCCACTGCCATTTTAGTCTTTGCTAGCAATAAGCTCAGCGTGAAACATTTCCTGGTGATTAATAGCTGGCAAGAGATAAGCTGGGAACTACATTTAGCTCCTCCTCAGCACCGATTCAGAAATAGACTGTGCCACATTTGGTCTTCTCTTTAGATCCTTTTCTGTCCTTTCAGTTAAGGCGGGAAGAAACGTAAAACAGAATTTGTGGGAAAGATTCTTCAGACCAAAGAACATCTGAGGAATATGGGGGGAGACAGATTGGGGACAGGAGGAAAGAAACACCCAAAAAAACCAAACAGAGCAAAACAAGGAAACATACCAAGTCTTAGCAAATGTGATTATATCTGCACATGGCAAACGCTGCCTGGTCACTGCTTCCAGGCTCCACGGCAAATCCACAGGAACAGTTCCAGCTTTGAAAGCAGCTGGTACCAGGGAATACAGGACTAACCCCAAATAATTCCACATCTCTACTAGAATCAAATGAAAGGTGTGTATTAAAAATAGTACATTCTGAAGTAATTTTGCCTAGACAGCTATTTTCATAATAAGCCTAATAAAAATTGTTATAAAAGGGTTGACATTTCTTTGCATCAGTGGTCACCACAGCTGTTTTCAGTTAGGAGGCAAATGCCAGAGCTATATTAACAATACTAGTTATAGCATGTAGTCCAGCCAGAATACATTCTTTCAACAGCCACGCTGGCAATTACTTCAAACCACAGAAGGTTTCCCGCTACTACAAATGCTGCGGTGCACATCCTTAAAACCCTTGCAGTGTTTTTCCTTGCAGCTAGATAAAAACCAAAATAAGGGGCGAAAATACTAAGTAAAAGAGAACAAACAGTGAGGCCAGGGCTGCATGAGCAACAGAAAAAGCAGGGATTACGAAGCAAATGCAGAGAAAAGAATGAGGCAGTTTCTGCAAATCAAGCAGCCAGGGGAACAGACAAAGTCAGAATCTTAAATACGGACTGTCTAGTATCTAATATTACTATTAACAGATTATTGCATAAGACTTTCTGAGTCTGGAATAAGAGAAAAATGGAATCAGCTCACTGCCTGAAGAATTCTGCAATTCTGCACCCAATTCTCCATTGGGTGTCCAGCTCATGTCTGGAAGAGAAACAGCCTACATGCACAATTTAACTCTATATACAACTGAAAATAAAACACCTTACACTAACCTAGAGCCTCATTCATCTGATACAGATTTCACTTGACATAGTTAATTTTGATTTCAGATGAGTTAAAAATATATTCTCAAACATTCGCTTTCTGTTACCAGCTAATAACATCAAGATCTTTTAGCGATACTGTAATCTGTTTCTCGAAGTGTTTTTAAATATTTCAAGATGACAAACTCGTCAGATTTCTTTTCAAAAACCCTCCAGCAGTTCAAACACATCCAGGAATCTTATGCTGGGCCTGATCTGGGCAGGCATCATGCTTCCGAAGTGGATGCTGAGCCTGTCTGAAAGATCTGAATGACTTCAGGTGAGTGGAAGATTATCGAGACAGGTTTCTCTATGATTTAGTGAAGTCTTTTCACAGTACCTCAGCCTTTGCGGATTATAATAGTAGCTCAATCTTTGACTTCAGAGGTTTTCTACCCTACCTAATACCTTGTAGACAAATGAGGAAATCATTTTATCTAGATTTTCATATTCTCCCTCCTATGCTAGAGGCTAGGCCTTTGCGTTGGTAACTTTTAAATGCGCGTCACATTTCAATACAGATCATTTGATACTTGTGATTTCCTCCTCCTGCCAGTAAAAAATGTAATATAATTTGAGTGTTCCAATTTTAATATACTATTATGAAACAGCCTGAAGCACTTGGTACTAGGCATGTGGTAAATTAAAGCTCTGTGAGATGACAGAGGTGCAGTAGACAGCAGCGTTTTGAATTTCCTTAGATTATCTCTGATCTTCAGCACCATCCTTTGGAAAATCGGGTGGGAAAAAGCTACTGATCAGAATATGGAGTGCGACTCTTGTTTCAGCTGAAAGACGACTGTAATCACACTGTGATGTAAAAAGCACTCTCCAGTATGTCCAAAGAGAAATTCTAAGTCATAAAAGAACAAGGTTGGTTAGAACCTGACCCAGAACGTAACAGCCACACATACCCAAGGCCGTAAAGAATCTTGCCACAGCTGAGAACAAGCCAAATTCAACTTGACAGAAGGAAAACTAAGTCTGATGCAAGGTGTATTTTGTTCAGCTGTCAAAATTTGATAAGCTGTGGCAGACTCCAAAGTTCTCAGTAAACATTTTTCACGGGGTGATTTTTGTGGGCAGTTACCCCCTGCTCTGGGCAAGGACAGCCCCCCCCCCCCCAACAGGCAGCCATCCCCAGCGCTCTGCTGCACATGAGAGGGCAGTGAGGAGCCGGGGATGCCAAAAGCAGGAGGCTGTAACTGGTACAAGGAAATCAAATTGGGGAATCTCAAGCTCCCCCTGCACAGTTTCAATTAGTATCATATATATACACAAAACAGACATCTAAGAGAATTTCATATTCACTGTTTTTTCTGCAGCCCTCGTAAGACTGAGTCACTGAAATCATTATTAAATTATAAAGGCCTCATGCAACTGAAAAACATCTCACCACCTATTTCAAGGGTATTTGATTAGATAAAAAAAAACATCAGACATAACACAAATAACCCCGTTCTTTTTCCACTATTGCCAGAGCCTTCTGAAATAATAAATTACTTTCACATATCATCTTATGAGAGATAATAAGAGCATAAAGAATTCCATGAGCGGATTGAATTGAGGGTCACAAGAACACTTTCACACTCATTTGCCTTCAATTTGAAAGTTTGATTAAAAAATAAACACGAAGCCACATTTTACTTTCAATAATCCATTTTCTTAATTTTTAGAGACATGAACAAGTATTCTCAACTCCTCACGTCCCATTCCACCAGATTTAGCAAGAAATATTACTTGAAACTGTTATGTATTCAGTAAGGCTATGAGTTTTATAGTATAGAGGTCCATTAATTTTTAACAACGCTAATCTGGAAGTTTTAAGGTAGTAATATTTTACTAGAAATGGCGCTATGCATAGTTATTTTTACAGGACACTTAAAAGAACCTGGCAACCACCTATTTATATCAGTAATAGTAAGTTTACTCCCCTCTCAGCTGCCACTGTGAAGCAGTAACATGATACGGGTAACTAAAGAGAAGTTCACACGCAGATACAGCTTGCAGAAAGGGACAACAGTGCATTGCTTCATTAACATTATCAGAAGGCTTCAATCTGCTAACGAACAGTACTACACACCAAAAAAAGGGGGTTGAGATGCCTTCTTGATAGCTCTGAGGACACAGTGATCGCAGCTGTGTTTCTTCAGTGGGAATGCTGATGTGAAACCTCCAGATTGTAGATACAGAACCATTATCTCAGTTTTAAGTTACATTTGTAGCTGCTGACTAATAATTCTTCTATTTGCTTTAAATCGCAGACCCCTACAATATGTTAGAAAATCCACTGTGTCACTTCCCTAGGCATGAAATAAACATAATCTCCCAATTTTTTTAAAAAAATGGAATCACCCTGTATTCAACAGTTTGACACATCTCTACCCAGCCCACGCTGCCTGCTGTGCAAGGTGCCTCTTGGCCAGTGATGAATATTAAAAAAAACAGAAGCCAAGGAATTTAAGTGGGCATGCCTTGCTGCCGGAATAGGGCTTTTTAATCAAGATTTTAGAAACTTAAACAAGACAATCTGGTAGATGTATCTGCCATAGCAAAAATAGAAAGAGATTCAAACATTCACACCTTTCCCCTCGCAATATATAGACTAGCCAGCTTCCATATTTCAGTTGTTCAGCTGTAAATAGTGGCAAAGAAACCAGAATAGTTTAACTTTTTTTTTTTTTCTTTTCAAAATACCTATCTGTGTTTTCTAAGCAGAGCCGGATTTTAGTTTCTGGAATTAGCTAAATCAGGTGCACAGATGGCACGACAAAATACTGAGAGATTTGCTCACAACAAGGTTAATTTTATTCAACATGCTTGTCCTTTTAGGAGCGCATGCCAACACAAAAGCACGCCAATTCTGCTTTCTATTTTGTTGGAACTGTTTCTCGAGTTTCCTGGAAGAGTATGTTCTTGGCAAATATAACTCAAAGGCCATTCTTGCATTGACAACAAAACTTAAGTTCCTGAAATCAAACGGGTGATCTTGCTAGGATGAGTAACACCAGTCTAGATAAGACAGTCCAGCTTTATTTTGGGGCACAAGAGAAAAGCAAAGCTATATTGGAAGTAATGCTGATACTAGACATCCAAATTCAAGTTAGACTAACCATTAATTAAAAGTTTGTTCATATGTTCCATACACGTTATTGGGACAATTATTTAGTGGGAGCACTCTGAGATTGCAAAATGATAGTGAACAGTGATTCTTATTTTCTAGATAATATACATCATAAATCTACTTAAAAACTGAAACCAAGTTATGACTAGTCTTTTATAACAAAAACATACTATTTTACCTCTTCGAACAACACAAGGTAAAGGAGGAACGCTCATACTCACTTTGAAAGAGAAACACCCCCTGCTTTTCCAATCATTTCTTCATGGTGCAGCACCGCTTGGTTCCATGGGATGCGAAGAAACTTTAAGAGAGTTCTCATCCATCTTTCAGGATGCAATACAAGTTGTTCGTAATGTACCAGCATACACCTTTCAAAACCGACCTCCATACACTGGTTATACATAGTTTCTATAGCACGATTCCACTTGGTCAAGCAGTCTCTGTAGCTGTTAAGGTCAAACCCAGCTATTGTGACTTTTCTAGATATCATGGAATGCACAGATGCACGACCATCTCGTACCATTAGAAGGAATTTGGCATTGGGGAAAATTCTAGCAAGATAAGTTAAGGATTTTAAAGCAAAAGGATCTTTGTTACACAAATACGGAGCAGGCTCCCCATGTTTCACAATGATTTCCAATAAAAACGCTTGCATGGCTGAGTCCAGAACCTCATCTGTGACTCCAGCTTCATCCAGTCGGATCTTCTCTTTGCTTGATCTAGCCCACATCTGCTTAACTGCCAGAATTCGTGGGATTACCCTGGTCTCTTCTCCGCATCGAATATCCGGATGGGCATCAAGCATGGCACGCATTAAGGTAGTGCCACTTCGAGGTACTCCTCCAATAAATATTAAAGGCATGTCTTTGTTGTAAGCAAAGGTTTTGTTTGCATTTACATTGGAAGCAGTTCTTACTGTGCTTCTCACACTTTCAATCCTCATGGGCTGGCTGCGTTCTTCTATCCGGTGGTGACACTCCATAGCGTGTTGGCCCAAATAAAACACCGTCACTGAACTGATCACCAGACACGCCAATAGCAAGTTCTGTTTGAGTTTTCCAACCATTTTGATAAAGACCGTCACTTCAAAATAAAGAGACCTTGGATTTCAAATTATCTTCTAGTTCACATGTCATGGGAATCCTAATCCAAAATAAATTAAAGTCTGGTGAAGGGGGAAAAAAAAAAAATTTAGAACTTTGTTAAGAACTACTACGATAAATCAGCAACAGAAACACCTGACAGCATTCAAAAAAACTATTACCTCCTGTTGTTGCATTAAGACCAGTAAATGCAAAATCTAAACACAATTGTCCCAGAACAAAAAGCCTTTTTGTTTACACATAGGAGCTACACAAAACATAACAAGATTCACAACTAAAATTACTGTTTACATAGAAGTTCTCTGGTACATTTTAACAACATATTTGAAAGAACTCTACCACTGGATAGCTACTGTTAAACTTTACATTCAAGCAAAGACATCATTTATATGGGACTCTACACATTAAAAGAGTAATTATTAATAAACCCCTCGTCTTTACTCAAGGTTTTACAGCAAAAAAAGACCTCTCTGAGCCAGAGTCACCTAGATAAAACAAATGAGCGCGACACCCCACAGAAATCACAAAAGAATTTAACTATTAGATAACCGACGATAGCAGTATCCTGCTCATTGTCACATTTTCACGTAACTACTTTATCTCCTGTTTTGCTTGAAATACTCTATTTCCTTCACAGGATATGAGATGATAGTAAAAGATGTTTCACTGTTACCTGTCAACACTGACAGTGGCCACTTTTTGATCAACGCCTTTAAGCACTGAAGAAAAATAGTCTGCAGCAAGTAAGGGCAACTTCAATTTTTACTTCAAGGAAAACTGTGATTAAAGAAGCGTATAGTCATTAAAGACTACAAACATAATCCAGGATTAAAGCCGACTAAGATCAAGACTAAGATCAGTCTTAATTTAAATAAGAACAACCACCACCATCCATGCTGTCTTAAAAGTTTTTATCCATCCCGGTATCCAGATAATACAAAGCAGGATATACAAAAGAAAACTAATGATTTCATCCTAACTTCCTCCTTTATTGTTTTCTTTACCTAAGATTTGGCTCTTAGAGATATTCCTCTCAAAAAAAACCTACCCAAACTCAACATAACCATAATCAATCATTGTTCCATTGGTTAAAAAAAAACCCAAAAAGCCCACCAGCCTTCCCCCCACATCTTAGGTATTGAGCTCCAGAGAAATGTTGGCTGAAACTAAAAAACTGAATAAATTAGGAAGAAAGAAAAATAGATCCTGTTCTCAATCAGCACCCTGGGGGGTTAAAAAAAAAAAAAAAAAAGAGCTAAAGTCTTGCGTAATTTTAAGTCATGTAATAAAGCACTGCCAGAATAAAGCATATACTGCATTCTACCTTCAAATAAGAAGGTTTGGATTCCTTTTAAGCAGCGCTGGTAAGCTTGTTCTTTCTTTTAGTCTCTTCATCTAGGTAACTCCCTATTTTTGCTAGTATGACAGCAAGAGTCTTCCCCCTCCACGATAAAACGTAACACTTCAGGGTCAAGATTCTGTATATGTGGTTGCTACACAGAAAGGTTTATGGAAAGAACTCGCGTAGCAAATCAAAAGCCAACAGACAGTAACATGATGCTGTATAAAGCATCACGGCAGCCCACGCTAATGAAGTTTACAGTTACAGTCATTTCATATTTATAGCATGGAATAGAGAAATATACTGTAGAAAAATTTAACTTATGTCATAGTATAATCTGCCTTCTAGTTCTACAATATCACATTTAAATTAATCAGTGCATTTTAAACCCTTACAACTATTACAAAAAAAGGAAAAGAGGCAAATCAAGGACAACCACTCGTCTATTTTATGAGGTATCAATACATGGCTTTCATTCTGCTTTCTAGCCTACAATTTAAGCAGTGATGATTATTCTGTGACAGAACAATTTTTCAACACAAATATTATTTGAATAAAGTGAATTTTACCATACCAAAGGCCACCACTTTTTCCTGTAAGTTTTTTTTCCAAATAGGTATGGTGCTATTTTCTACAATGAAAGTATAACAGTATTTGAAAACAAACAAGACATGTATTGGAATTAAGGGCTTGTACAGCTAACACATCCATTACTAAATATTTCATATATCCCCCTTTTTAATTCTAAAAGTTCTTTCTTCAAGCTCCATTTCCTCAAAAAAAAAAAAAAAGAGAAAACCGAAAACAAACCCTCCACAAAAATCTTCCGCTTCCAAACTAAGAGCTACTTGAAGACATAATGTTCCCCAAATGCAAGAGTTAGCCAGCTGATCGCTAGAGAAAAACATATCAAGACCGAGTACATCAACTGTTTTACCCTTATCATTTCATAGAATCATAGAATCGTCCAGGTTGGAAGAGACCCTTGGGATCATCGAGTCCAACCATCTACCCTACTCTACAAAGTTCTCCCCTATACCATATCCCCCAACACCACATCTAAACGTCTCTTAAACACATCCAGGGATGGTGACTCAACCCCCTCCCTGGGCAGCCTGTTCCAATGCCCGACCACTCTTTCTGTGAAAAATTCTTTCCTAATGTTCAGTCTAAACCTACCCTGTTGGAGCTTGAAGCCATTCCTTCTCGTTCTGTCATTAGTAACCTGTGCGAAGAGACCAGCACCAACCTCTCTACAGTGTCCTTTCAAGTACTGGTAGAGAGTGATGAGGTCTCCCCTCAGCCTCCTTTTCCTCAGACTAAACAGTCCCAGCTCCTTCAACCGCTCTTCATAGGATTTGTTTTCCAGGCCCTTCACCAGCTTCGTTGCCCTCCTCTGCACTCGCTCCAGCACCTCGATATCTCTCCTGTATTGAGGTGCCCAAAACTGGACACAATACTCCAGGTGTGGCCTCACCAGTGCTGAGTACAGGGGGACAATCACCTCCCTACTTCTGCCGGTCACGCTATTTCTAATACAAGCCAGGATGCCGTTGGCTTTCTTGGCCACCTGGGCACACTGCCGGCTCATATTCAGCCGCTTGTCAATTAGAACCCCCAGGTCTCTTTCTTCCAGGCAGCTCCAGCCACATTTCCCCAAGCCTGTAGCGCTGCTTGGGGTTATTGTGGCCCAAGTGCAGAACCTGGCACTTGCCCTTGTTGAAACTCATACCATTGATTTTGGCCCAATGATCCCATCTATCTAGGTCTCTCTGTAGAGCTTAATACTTTCTATTAGAGTATCACTTTAAAAACAACCCAAACCAGCACCAGCTTTCAGAACCAAGCTGCAAATAAACCCCACCTTCTCCCTCCTCTATACGAATGGGCCCTTTGGATCACATCTGTCAACCTCAAGGATTAGTTCAAGTCATTAATGTTCTGCTGTTAACAGTAATTAATTTGACAGCATTTACAAATCACAACAAGGCAATCCCTTGTCAGCATTTAAGCAGAGCTTTGAAAAATTATGGTATTTTTACCCACTGTGACCTGAGAGGAGCAAAGCGCCACTCCACCTAAAAGCACAGACAACTCTTAATAGAACTACCCCAATACAAAACAAGTAACAAAACCCTAAAAAAATAAAAAAAAAACTGAGCAAAAAAAACAAGCACAAGCCCCTCTCACACACACCCCAGTCATAAGCTGAAGAAGTTGAAGACGGCTACAATGGTAGAGAAGGCCTTTAGCAGCAGTCGTTTCAAATGGCAGACTAAAATGAATTCTTAGAAAAATTTAAGTGTAACTCCAAAAAAAATAGAGAGGTAGGATCTACAAGTTTCAGTACAAGGAAGTACAGCTAAGCAGAAGTGTATGTAACTGAACTGTACTCCCAGAAAAGTCAGGCCTATGAGTCAGCCACAAGATGATGTTAGCAAAGCAAAAATGACTGCTTTGTTTCCTTCTTCTGCACATGCTAATTCTCTCTCCCTTCTTCCCTCCCCCAACATGCAGCAGGTCAAGACCTTTTTCCTCAAGTTCATCCAAGAAACGTTGAAGATTTTCAGCTTAGTCAAGAGGCAAGCCACTCATTTGCATTTTATGTTAGAACAGTTTGGGTTTTGTTGTTGTTTAAAGCATTCCCTGCCAGGGAAAAAAACCAAAACAAACGATGATCCATTAGCACCCAGTAATAATCAACCCTCATGAGCTCTAGAGCCTCGACTTTCACTTTGGAGGCTGGAAAGAGCGACGACCACCTCTCTTCTCAAGTTCTACAAGGCAGCTTTTTCCAAGGCTAAATTAACAGGACAGCTACACTAGCATCACCCATCTCAAAAAAAACCCAACCAACCAACCAAACAAAAAAAACCCCAAACAACAAAAACCTGATATATATAAAACATTTTTCAGTGATGAGCCTGTCCTCTGCTTCCATCTCTTGAACTTCTGGCTCAGATTCCGATAGCCAGACCTCCTTCTAGGAGGAACAAGCATAGAAGTACTGCTTAGATTTGTTCCTGCATCACCCCAAGTGTTCATCACAGTGTTTGACCAGAGAACTTTGCTGGGAAGAAAGATCACACTCAGCTTTCTGCCAACAGGCCATCAGCTTCCAAGTCATCCAAGTCCAGGTGCCCTCCCACCTGTGCTGGAAAGCAGGAGCAAGACAGATGAGTAGAAGAATGGTAGAGTTCATACTATAGTAAAGTAGTTTTTCCCCTCACACTCTTTTTACAGTTTACCTTCACATCCTCCTGCCATGCTCCTATGATTTTCTTTTCCTACTTAGGAGGTCTACTCAATCCCTTAGTCTCTGGGGCTGTTATACCCCCGTAAGGCTTTATGCAGTAGACTCCAAAACACAGACCCCAGAAATAGGAAACTCTCATAGTTCAGAAATGCTGCCTTTCACATGCACAACCGCTGTCTGAAACCCAAAGTTTGGAGTATAAATCTGCAGAGGAAATTCATTTTACAGGGGCAAGGTAGCGAAGTTGAATGGGAAAAAATCCTAAACTGTTGTTATCCGTTATCACTCTCTGCTCGTGACTGTAGAAGGAAAAATGAAAATGCTGCTAGCACTTAAAGAAGCAAGTGTCAACCATGTCAGTATCTTCCTTGCCTCTTCTTGCCCCTTCACTTTTCCTCTGTAGAAATAAATACTGGAAAGGCAGCAGGTACTGAGAATTCTCAAGAATCACATTCAAAACAAAATACGCTTAGAAAACTGGAGACTATATTTCTTAGAGGAAGTTCTATATTAAGCTCATCAAACAGTCCAAGTAAGAAGCCCTTTCATACAGTGCTAGTCTTTCAGCATTCCTAAATGAAAGTTAAAGAAAGGAATTCCATAAAACCTTTTCTTCAATGAACTGGTTTGTCTCTGGTAGTTTGTGTTTGTTCACCACAAAGAAGATTGCATAGGGAAGCCGACAGTTACATGATAATGGTATAGCACAACACCAAGGAACACGACTGAAATATTCACAGTACACCACTTCAAGAAGCTATCCAAACCGTCAGAGGCTCATTTAGAAGATTATTCCAAAAATCATTTAAGTATTCAGGAAGCACTTTTACACCTTCAAAGCAGTGTTTGCACAATCACCTTAATGATTTCCCCAAAGACCAGATATCAGGTATCGCTACCAGACATGTAACAGAATCAGAGAGGAATGTCAATGTACAAGACAAGCAAGCAAACCCCAAGCACGATACTCAGCAAAGCTAGAAATCAAAATCAAGAAGCCTCGAGTACCAAGTCCATCTTTAGCTTTTTAAGCCATCGTGGCTCTCAAGCCCTGAAGCTGTTTTCTCTAGATTTCTCCCCCCCGTTCTATAAATTCTGCTCTACCTACAAACACATACACCAAGTTATCTGGGTTCGCATATTGAATGGTCAGAAGAGAGTTACCAGCATGCTCCCAGTTATGCAAGAATACACAGCATTCGTTAAGTACTGCAGTTACTGCTGGAGAACAATTCAACAAAAAGAATTTTATTGGCAACACACATAGGCTTCTAGCTCTTTAAATTAATGTTTAAAAGAAAAAAACAACAACAAAAGAGAGGGGAAAAAAAGTCAGCAGCACACTAACAGCAGATGAGCCACTGTTCTGTGCGCTTCGATGTGCGCTGTGCCTCCTAAGGCAGATTCCAGCACTCCACTACACAATAAGGTGCTCCGAAGAATCAAACTACTTGATAATACTAATACTTAATAACACAAAAATTCGCACAACACGTTCACAATAACGTATGCAAATGGCTTATTCTGCAAAACCACTTCCAGCTGAGAGACGTATTGGGTCTACTGCTATGAAACTACCGCTACAGCACTTGCACATACCATGACTATTACAGGTTGTTTGCAGACATAAGCGCAGCGCTATAGAACTATTTCTGCGCCTCCCCTGCCCCGCCGCGGGCATTCACAGCGGCGGAGCTGCCGCCGCCAGCCTCCCCCGGCACATCCCAGCGCCTGAACAAAGACAGCGGGAGCGCCGGCAGCTCCTGAAGCGAGTTACCCGCCCGTAGGGAAACTTTCCCGTTTACCCGGCTCTGATCCGCCTCGCACCCCGCCGCGGCGCCGGCGGGAAACACCGAACCGGCCCCGCCGGGCATCTTCGGGCGCTCCCGGTGCAGCTACGGAACCGGCGGTGCCTGCACAGCCGAGTGGCCCGGCCGGCACGGCCCGGTTCCCCCGGCCGGCAGCGGCGCCTGAGGGGCGCGGGCACCGCACGGCCGCGCCGCCGACCCGCTCCCAGCCGCCGCCTCAGGCCGCGGCCGCCCCCCAAGCCCGGCCGACAAAGCCAACGGCTCTGGCAGCACCGGAGCCGCCCCAGCGCCGGCGGGGCGGAGCACGACGGCCGCCGTCGGGGCTGCGCGGGCGGTGCGGGGAGGGAGGGAACGACCGCGCCCGGGGCCCGCCCCGCCGCGCCTCCCGCCTCAGGTGCGCGGCGCGCAGCGGCTCCTCACCTGCGCTGCCACCGCCCTCGCGCCGCGGCGACCGCCGCCAGGGCCGGGCTGGAGCCGCGCAGCAGCAGCACCGCTGCCCCTCCGCCGCCGCCGCGGGTCCCCGCAGGCACCATCGCAGTGAGTCGCGACCGGGACCGGGATCGCGACCGGGACCGGCTGCGCCCCCGCCGCCGCCTCCCCTCAGCCGCGCGGCTGCGGCTGCCATGGAAATCACAACCACGCCCTGATTGGTCGCCGGCCTCGATGTGTCGCGGCACACGATTGGACCGCAGCTGAAGATTGACAGCTGAGGGGGCGGGGCCGGGCGGTGCGTGTGGGGGGGGTGTCGTTAACCCCTGAGGGCGCGGCGGGAAACATCTGGAGCGCACAGCTGGAGCGGGTGGGAGGGGGGGCCGGAGCGCGGGCGCCCGCATCTGGGCGGTGACGCCGCGCGAGCGGCGCTGGGTGAGCCCACGTGCAGCGACGCCCGGGCAGCTGTGCCAGCCAGATGTCGGTGGCCGGGAACAGCTGGATTTCATCAGGGCTCCCTCCGGCGAGACCCGCCGCCATTGCTGAAGCGGAGAGGGAACGGCGCGCCCGAGAACAGCGTTTTCACGAGAAAACTCCTTCACCGGCTGCGACCCACTGGTGTAGGGCTCCGAGGTCGGTCCCGGAACCACCCAAAAACAGGCGGGTGCCCTCATCCTGGGTGGAGGGGGTTGGAGCGCGGCCCTGCCAACGCTCTCCATAAACCGAGAAAAGCTCCGGTTAAACATTTCGCTGGAGAGGCAGAGGGCAGGGAGCACCGCCGGCCCCACGGCTCAGGTGTCCTGCGGCGTCACGCGCCTGTTGCGCAGCGCTGGGGAAGCAGCAGCCATGTGGCCGCCACCTGTGCGGCTGCGGAAACATCTGGAATAGCATCAGGCTGGAGCGCTAGCCGGAGCCTGAGCTGGCTGCCGGCACATCGCACCGCTCCTCTGCCCCGCGGCCGGGCGAGGACCCCGGGGGGACTCGTGCACCAGCGCTTTGCCCCTGGAGGTAACAGCTACAGCAAGCTCTGTCCAGGAGGAGACAAATCTATAGGTTAAATCACCTCTCATAGATTCATAGATTGATTCATAGATTGGTCCAGGCCGGAAGGGACCTCCAAAGGTCATCTAGTCCCACCTTCCCGCAGTCAGCAGGGACACCGCCAACCAGACCAGGTTGCCCAGGGCCTCGTTGACCTTCACCTTGAATATCTCCAGGGAAGGGGCCTCAACCACCTCCCTGGGCAACCTGTTCCCAGTGTTCCACCACCCTCAGAGTAAAGAACTTTTTCCTAATATCCAATCTTAATCTCCCCTTCTCCAACTTAAACCCATTGCCCCTCGTCCTGTCACTGCAGGCCTTTGGGAACAGACTCTCCCCAGCCTTCCTGTAGCCCCCCTCAGGTACTGGAAGGCCACTATGAGGTCTCCCCGGAGCCTCCTCTTCTCCCGGCTGAACAACCCCAGCTCCCTCAGCCTGTCAGATAAATACTGGCCTCAGGCTCCCTTCTCAGTGATCTATGCAGAACGACAGCTTTTATCCCTAAAGAGCGGGAAAATGGGTTGAATTTGACCTGTTAACGTTAACATAGTTACACGTAAAGTCTTAATCAAGCTGAAAAACTATTTCTTCTTCACACACTGGAGGTCTGGCCCCGCTGCCATCAGCGTGTGCAGACAAACACCCTGCGGAAAAGTCAGCGCTGCTATGGGGTCATATCAAAGGGAACGATCCATGTTCCCCAAATTCATGTTGATTGCCAAATTGGGGGAGGGGAGAGGAGTAACAGCTAAAGGGATTTAACGTGGTGCCAGCCCGAAATTCAGTCTGAGAAAAACCACCCCTGCACTGAGCAGTGATGATCAATGCCACCACCGATTCGGTGCCACAGGAGTCGGTAAGGGCTTGGCTGGCCGGGGACACCAGGGCTGGGAGACAGCACCAGCAGTGAGATCTTGGTACGAAAAGGATGGGAACCACCATGTGAGAGAACATCCCCTTTTTATCCCAAAAGCCCGGAAATCAGATCTGACTCGCTGTCCTGCCTCCCGGAGAGACGGCACAAATCCTGCGTGGCTGGGGAGATAACCGGCTGGGCTTTGCCGTCATCCCGGCCTCACGAGATGCCGAGCGACGGTTCCGGAGCTGCCAGCGATACCGACAGGATGCAAGAATTAATCACGGCCCATTACCTCGTTTCTCATAGCCCTTGAAAAGCACCCATCGTAAAACTTTTACAACCTCACAACCAGGACGTGGTTTCCACCCATACGATGAGCCGACGCTCACTGCCCGGAGAGCCGATCCGATGAGCGCTTGTTCTGCTTCCCAACTTCTCCGAGGTGATGCAGAAGCATCGCTATCGAGTGGGGCGAACGTGGTATGGCTCATGCGTGTTTTACTTGCTAAGAAAATTAAGCGAAGGCAGCCACGTGAGCAGGTACCTACACGCAGGACAAGTATTTTCACGTCGGGAAATGCTCTGCCCTGTGAGGACTGAGTTTTGAGAGTCCGTAAGGCTTTCGGACATGCCCAGGGAGCCGCTGAGAGAAGCCAGTAACTCCTCTCAGGTGGTAAAATTCCTTTCAAATTTCTTTTCCCTGACAGCTATTGACGGGGAATAAATGTCATTTGCTCCCGAATGCAGCTGGATTTGAACTAACGATTTAAAGATGAAACAGTCTGCATCCTGTTTCCAGTAAGTTTGCCTCAATCCATTAAACAGCACTTTTCAGATCGCTTTATTGGTTTTTCTTTTATGGCTTTAACTGTGACTCACACAGATCATCCCTTTTAAAGGCTTCCAATCTGTGGCAATCAAACAGTGCCTCCAGGGGGGAAAAAATGCCGTTCTCCAAGGGAGAAAAGGGGAAAAGCACGAGGAGCTACTGTACATAGCGGGTGCCCCACGCTGGGCCCGTCTTTAATCAGCGCTCGTCTGAGAGCTGTGGATCAAATAACCCCCCAAATATTGCATCACACGAAGTCTCGGTACAGAGAGAGTTTAACTCTCAGCCATGAAGTTGCTGTTGCCGGTGGATAAACACTACGAGAAGGGATGGCACTTAATTGCTCATCATTTGACAGTTGTATTGGCTGCTCCTTGTGGGCTTGTTCCCATTTTGTTCCTTGAGGCTGGGAAATGATTCCTCCTCGCCAGGAGCTCAGCCGCACGCACGGGGGGTGAAGGACGAGCCCAGGACCGAAGCCGCAGCCCAGGGTTTGCGGAGCTCCAAGAGAAACAGAAGCAGGTCCCCGGTGGCTGTGCCTGCTTTGTGCCCGGTTTTTGCTTGGCACGGGCACGACTTACGGTTGTTCCCAGTTCTAGCAGTGCCATACGGTGCGCCTGGGACCGCTGGCGGGAGGAGGAGGGAAGAACAGCCCTGAGGCCTGAAAGCTGGTGCTATTTAGGAGCCTACATTAAACTTTTTTTTTTTTTTTTTCCATGTTATTTCCAAATGTGAACCACAATATAAATCAAACTTTTTCTCCAAATCACTGCTATGGCAGGGACCAAGCTGGACATCATTGCCTGGAGGGACCGACCTGGTGGCTGCATCCACGCTCCCTCCTCACATCGGGTCCAGGGCACAGGAGGAGCCAGGAGCCATCCTGCACAGCCTCTGGACACGCAGATGTCCGGATGCACAGATCCGGCAGCAGTGACAGATTTTGCTGCCTTACACTCGTACCAAGGCCTGCCCGGTGAGCAGCAGCTTTTCTACCACATCATACAAGTCACTGGGCCAGCACGTGAGCGAGCGAAGCGCCCAGCGATGCCAGCTGGAGATCTGGCACATTCCGAGACAAAAACGGGTCTTTTTTTTTTTTTTTCCCTCCCTGGACTTCCAATACAATGCTTTTCCTGACACCAACTCCACTCCAAAAGTATTCCAGTGTGATGCTTAGAAGCAAGAGAAGGCTTGCTAGTCGAGATATCCTGGCCCTCATCCAGGAGTATTTTACCTTAATTCCACCTTCCCACTCCTAAGAATGCAAAGAATTTCCCTCTGGCTCTGCCCAGCTCATTCCCGGCCTGGAGCAAGGAGAGCTGAGCTTGCTGGCTTAGGCATGTTCTTGCCAGAACTGCTAAATATTATTCTTTTTCCTCGAATGCCTCAGCAGCAATTGCACAACCCGGCTTTTTCGCTGGCTGTCTCGCACGAGAGGCAGATGGGGAAGGGTTGGTGCTTGTGCCTTTCATCCCCACACTCGCTAAAGGCGGTTTTGAAAACCAGGGGGTGAGAGGCTCAGCTGTCCCTTCTGCCTTGAAAAAAAATCTCCCTGTTACCTCCGCTGTAGAAGGATATGTATGGATAGATCCATTATAGAAGGAACCGAGGGGACAGAGGGATTTGGAGGAGAACACCGATATGATAAAGCACAAAGCAACTAGGTTGGATTTCAGCTTGTCCTGTGCGTCTGGGAAATTCATTTGGCCTTTAGGTAGGATTAATTCCGAAATCCTGAGCCCCACGTGTCCCGGTGCTGTCTCGCAGCCCAGAGCATCCTCCCTCCCACAAGCAACCCCGCTTAAGTGCTCCGTTGGCTCTGTGTCAAAGACGTGCTTAAGTCGATCCTGTTATCTCTGCCTTTATGAATAAGAACAAACTGCCCTCTGACTGGGGGAAAAGGATGGACTTAACACCTTACTGACAAAGTAAACTGCCGGCACTTAAACCAGCACAGACCTCAAGCCCTGGACGGGTGCCTCGGCCAGGGGAGGACCACGGGGCAGCATCCCTCTGCACATCCCGGCCTCCGAGGTGCCCTAAATTTATCTTGGGCTGAGGGTTATTCCAGACCCCAGGAGCAGGGGATGGGAATACCTGGCTCCTGGCTGCACATCACGGCAGGATGGGGAGCAACGGGGGCAGCTGGCACCCAGCACCGCAGACGGATCCCAGCGGTGCCTGTAAGTGCAGGCCGCTCCAAAAAAACCCCAAATTGGACGTTCAGGGAAGACTTACGATCCCCAGAGGAGAAGAACATCCAAGGACTGCGTTCACGGGCCTCTGAGTTTAGGGAAAACAGGCCCCACAAGCCATTAAGCTGATGACATTCCTCTGCATCCCCTCACAGCAGGAAAATAAGATGTTTCTGCTGAATAGATGTTTCTGCACCCAGGATCACGCCTTGCGCTGAGCACAGTCTGTCTTACGAGCAGAGCAAACCTGTCAGCTGCGAACCCAGCGAGGACGCTGTTTAACTTGGAAGGATGCTCATGCCTCTCTCTGCATTTCCCAGAGGCACGCTCGTTTTTATTGCTTTTCTCTGCTACCGATATTATTTTTCTGGCCCGGCTGCCTCGCGTATCGATCATCTGAACGGTGTAAAGGATGCCCCAGGGGATGCCGGAGCAGACATGGTGCGCGAGCTGATGGGCTGGGGCACTGATAGGCAATTTCAATAGCCACACGATTTGTATTTCACAGCCAAAGTTAGAAAAAACAAGCCCTGAGAATCACTGTGGGACCAGAAAGGTGCTGTTCTTGGTGTTTGCCTGCAAAAAGCCTCATCTGCCAGCACCGGGATCCACCTAATCTGCACGCACAGCATCATCCTTGTGCATAACCTGAAAGCATCACTCCCCTTCCCCTGGCTTGGCCCTATCTAGCTGCACAGCAGCGATTCCAGAGGTCTTGCAGGGCACGGGCTCATTCTGCTCTTCCAACCCGCTCTCACCCATCCCTTGTTGCAGCTGCACCTACCTGCCGGGAGAGGTATTGGCCTGAAAATAGAAAATCTGAGCTCGCATCCCATGGGAGGGCAAAGTGTGACACGTCGGACCCGGTTACGCTTCAAACACTGCTGGGGGTCCAGGCTGGGGGTCTGGGCACAGCTACGGAGCCAGACCCTCCTGGCTCATATCACCCGAGTGCTGTAGCCCTGAGAAACCCACCTCCCTGCCAGCCCCAGCCGCGGCTTTCATCCCTTATTTCCCCCATCCCAGCAGGGCCACACTCCATCGCCAAGCAGGGCTGACTTTTCAGCTTCAAGCACCATTTCAGGAGGACTTAAACCAAAATTATCAAGGTCAGGAGAACATGGAGTTTTCTTTAGGTAGCTGCAACCCAACCTTAGCCCACTTGCGGCTCAGAGGGGAAAGAGACGGTTTCTGCTCCGATCCCTAAAGCAGCTCTTTGTGATAAATAGCTCCATATTCCCCCGTCTCTGTCTGATCTCGCGTCTGCTGCTTTAGAAATATGACAGCGGAGAATTGATCTTTCCACGTGCCTGGAGAAATAATTACTGGGCTAGGAATATCTCCGTGCAGTCCTCGTCCCTGTTCTCGCAGGCGAGGTGTTTTAGGCATCAGATGTATTTATTTCACAGGGAGACGTTTTCCCCAGCTGGAGGAGCCTCTGGAGGTGGAGAGTCCTCGGCTTTTTCCAGCCAGTAGGCAGTCCTAGCCCTCCAATAAATACAGAAGTAGCTGTTTTTCCAGTCACAGCGCAGGAGTGAATACTCTCCTCTTTTATATTTATAGGCATCTTCCCGTGTTCTTGGCTTGCAGAGAGCTGCCTATGTGGCACGACGGACGTGTGCGGGCGGAGAACTTGTCTCCTGCACGGGAACATCTGAGAACAAGCCATTGCCTAATTCCTTCCCCCTCCTTTAGGTTTCCCTTAAAAAAAAATTTAAAAAAAAAAAAAAATCAAATATCACAGAGACTGGCTAAGCTGGAGCTCATATCACCAGCTGCTGACGGCGTTTGCTTCGAGTGATGTGCGATGCTCCCGGCTGCTTTTGCCGAGCTGCCCTCATGGCTGGTCACGGAGGCAGGAGCAAAGGGCTGGGTTTTCATCCACCAGCGAGGAGCGATGGTCCTCAGAGCCCCGTTGCACCCGCACGGCCCGTCCTCAGCACGTTCGTTCATCAGATCCGTGGGCATCTGCCTGGGAAAGCGCCGCTGGCAGCAGCACGGCAACCTTTAACGGAAGAGGGATAAGCTAGTTCTTGCGGGACTTGTCCCGTGAAGTTTAAGTGGCTGAAAATACCCAGAAACTTGCAGGATTAAGGCCTGAGTTTGTAAAGAGGTAGCACGTGTGGCGGCCATTTACTGAGCTAAATAACCATTAGTTTATTTATAACGTCAGCGATACAAGAAATTCTCTCGTCTGTGTCTGGAAAACAGCACAAGGAGGTGAAAGAGCAGCTCAAAAACTCCAGCATCCAAGAAAATAAACCCCAAAACCCCACTGCCAAAGACAGAGCTCTGCTTGCATGGGATCAAAGGCTTTCAGACCCTCCGCTTGTGGTGGTGGCAGCCAGAGACCAGTGAAATCACTTCAGCCACACACACCGTGCCTGGGCACTCGGCTCTGGTTTATACGCTGAGTTTCTCGGGAGGAGGGGACCTCGCTGGCACTTGGGCTCTTGCAACCCCAGCAGTTCTGAAAATGAAAAATATCCCCTTGTCTAAACGCGGTGGCATCTCCATCAGGCGCAGGGCGCGGGGGTTTATGAAAGCAGCGACTGTACGACGAGTGCCCAGCGGGTCCGTCACTCGTCCCTTCGTTAGCTGCCAGCTTGCAAGGAGCTACAGAAGCGTAAACAGTTTTAAAATGACACAAAGCTCTGAAGGAACGTAATTAACACTTCTAATGAAATCATACATGGTGCAACCCTTTTCTTTGAGTTTCTTACAAGTGGTGTTAAAGTTCATACCGTTAAAGATCAGACAAGGCAGAATTTTAATCCCATCCCCACCACGGTTTCTTGTTCCAGGCTTGCAGTATTTCCATCGTGCCCTGCCTCCTTTATGGTTGAGCTTGATTCGTCAGCTAAAAGAAACTGCATTAAACCCTAATTCCCCCTCCCCGGGGGATGGCGGCGTGCAGCCCCGCTGCTCTCAGGCTCATCACCAGCAAGTGTCGGTTCAGCAATGGGATTCCTGAGGGAGATGAGGAGGGTAATGTGATGCCCTTAAAAAAAAAAAATTAAATTAAATCCTATTGTTTTGGGGGACAGGCTCGCTTGCTGGACCCAGCACCCTACCCTGGCTGTGGTTTTTCCCCCATTTGCAGTAGCTGAACGGCTCAGCCCGGGGGTGTCACTTGAAAACCCTTGGTTTGGACCCATTTTTTATTCCCAAGGCTGTAACTTCAGGTCTTGAGCGAGGCGCGTTGTGAAACGGGTGAAGTCTGAGAGCCCGGGCCAAGGTCTGGGAGAAGGGTAAATAGGGGAGGGAGGAGCGGTACCTTCCGCAGAGCTCTCCCTTCTTGTTTGGTTTCCATCAATCATTTATTTTTACGGTGGCCTTTTGAAACGGGAACGCGGCATTTAATGCTCTCTCTGAGCTCACCAAGATGCTGCTGGGTTTGCGACAGGGAGGGAAATAGCCCTAATTGAAAACAGACGAGGGACCTTCGTTAGAGAGGTGACGGGAGCGGTGAGACCCAACTGAGAACCTGAGGGTGTGAAGACATCTCAAATTTGCACCCACCAAAAAATGGCCCATATCAAACTTTAACTTCATTGTAGCCAAGCTATAAACTCCAGACCTCCTATCTCCCCATCCCCAGCTCTAACCACCAGATAATATCCCACCCCCCACCCCCAAACTATAAAACAGATGTTAAATTAAAAAAGCAGTACAGAGAAGAATAAAATGCACTGAAGAAATCATCTAGTGAAGCTCTGCCCCTTCATGTGAAAAACCTGGGGCACAAAAAGAAACAATTTCCTTTTCTTTTTTCCTTAAGAAAACCAGAATTGCACCAGCAGAGGCAAATAATGGACCCATCTTCCTGCAATAGTACTTTTAAATCAATATAAGAGAGCAGCCATCAATACGCCAATTTTCCAGACTGCGATGGAGAGAAAGGGAGCAGAAATGGCAAAATCAGGACTCACTCAACCCATCCTGCTTCCAACACCCCCCGCACGGCTTCTCCGCTATTTCCAAATACAGGCACGTTAAATAGACCGCTTGCAGCGAACGTTAAACGCCATTTGACCTATTGCCATAGGAACCAGCTGAATTCTGTAGGTGTCTTCCCTAATAGTAACAACTTCATGTTCTCTTGCATTCAGTCCTATAGGAATATTCTATTTCTTGCTTTCCTAAGGAAAAAACGAGACTTTCTCTGCCGGAGACGGAGCAGAAAGGGCAGAACTCCCCAGCCAACGTGCTGCTGACGCTTGTAAAACGAAATAAGAAACTTTCTTCACTCGTGTGGCCGGCGAGAAGCTTTTGCCCTTAGATCAGGGCTTTCGATTCCAAATACTTTGGGTTCCTTTGGGCAGAAATCCCTGCCTCGCTCCGCAGACAGCCTCTGACTAACTCCAGGCGGATGGAAAGCAGTTGTTTTGGGTTTGTTTTTTTTTTTTTTTTTTTGTGCAGACACCTCCACAGCTCATTGCACAGACTTGCTGAGAGCCAGGAAGGATGATGGTAGCAAACCATCAGTGACCCAGATCTGCAACGTGCTGCCCCAAATCAGCAGTGCCCCTATGAATGACCTCCCCATGCCGGCCTGGAGATAAACGTATATACATACGTAATGCACATACATATATATAAATATATATACACACTGGAACAGGCTCCCCAGGGAAGTGGTTATGGCACCAACCCTGTCAGAGTTCAAGGAGCATCTGGATGATGCTCTTAAGTCATATGGTTTAGTTTTAAGTAGTCCTGTGAGGAGCAGGGAGTTGGACCGGATGATCCTTATGGGTCCTTTCCAACTTGAGATAATCTATGATTCTACACACACACACACACACACACACATATATATATATGAATTCCTGCCACAGTCTGTACTTGCTGTGGGGTGGCCTTGGCTGGCTGCCGGGCACCCACCCAGCTCCTCTCCCGTTCCCCTCCTCAACAGAACAGAGGAGAACACAGGATGAAAAAAAAAAACCTTGTAGGTCGAGATAAAGACAGGAGACGGCCCGTGGCCACCAAATCGCCGCTCTAGTGGCCACCAGAGTGCCCAGCCCCGGCACAGGGGGACGCAGCCCCTCCACCACCTGCGTTGCCCCCCCAATTTGAGTTTCCCAAATTGTCCGACAAGTGCGTTTCCCCAGCACAGCATCGATGCAAACCGGCCGGGATGCAGGCGAGGCAGCGCCGCTGTTTCTCCCTCAGCGACTAAGAAAATGTGACTATGCGATCAACCCTCATGAATGCACCGGGGGAAGCCTGCCAGTGCCTGCATTTGATTTCTTGCCTAAACTCCAGCCAGCTTAACGCAACATCAGCTTGGAAGCCATAAAACACGAGACAAACAATGTAAATCAATGCGACCAGCAGAATTTAACAGGAAACAGGCTGTGCTCTTTATTTTCTGGACGGGAGAGCAGCTGGCCGGCGCAGCCACGATTACCTCCGCGAGCCCTTGCACCCATTTGCTTATTTGCAAGCAGGGAAAAGGGAGCTGAAAGCTGATTTCATGTAACATGGGGTTTGGTATAAATCAACTGTATGCGACTTAAAATTGGACAAAAGGCAGAAAAGTCACAAGAAGAGACAGAGGAAATGCTATTAAACTAAAAGACTGGAGTAAAAAGCAAGCAGAGGGATGAAACTGGTGTCTGGAGATGTTGGGATTTACTGCTTATCTAAGGACTGGCAGCAAGGGCAGCAGCGTACATCGTTCATCGCTGCAGGAGTGAATGTCTACCACAGAGCTACAAATAACGGCACTTAACACCTCTTTGGGGTATTTTAAGGCTGGCAACAAGGCTGGCAGAAAGCTCAGTGTTGCTTCTCCCTCCAGCAGATATATTCTCCTCCCAGCCACAGTCCGTGCTCTGCTGGAGGGTCTCAGCCACGCTCAGCGACGGCACCCGGTGCATCGGCCCCGCGGGGCTATAAACGATAACAGGGATAAAGCCAAAATGCGCCGGTGGGGAGGCTGGGAGCCAAGCGCTGAGCTCGCAGGAGGACGGGACTTGAGACAGCCGTGGGGGTCAGCTCATGAAGCGCCCAGCTGATATAATCCCTCTCACAGCCCGATCAAAGCCTGCTAAAATCCATTTCCATTCATTTCCCCCCAACCCCGTCTATTCCCCTGCAAAACCCTGGCAGCAGCGCTCGCTCGGTGCTGCGTGTCCCCGCAGGATAACGCTGCGATAACCCCCCTAACACCATCACATCTCCCAAACTGCAAACACAAATGGGGTTTTCACCAAAACCAGCCACTATCCCAAGTCCGACCCGCCTCGTGAAGAGCATCCCGCTCACCCCCGACCCGAGCGACGCAACCCCCCAACTCACGGCACTGCTGAATTTTCACCTTTTTAGACTTAAATGGGTGATTCTGGTCCCCATGGGCAGTGAGTTCTGGCTCTGGGCAGACCCTGTCCTTCCCACCGCAGCCACTGACCGCCGAAGGGATCACAAATATTTGAAGAAGGGCTCAGCCCGGAGCTGGAGCCTGATTTCAGGCAGATCGGGAGGATCTCCCCGTGACGAGAGGCAGCTCAGGACACGCACCGGGTCTTTGGTGATCTCTTCCCACCAGCTGCTATTTCTTCCCCACCCGCTTTTATAGGAGCCTGATAGCTCCCATTGGCTCGAGGCACACTTATTATAGCGACTACTATGACCCATTTAAATTGCGTTAAATAATTTCTCAGTTCATTGTCCTGCAGAGATTAGTTACATATAAGCATATTTTAATGATTAACTATTGGGCTCTGCTGAGGCCCCAGCAAAAAAATGCAGAATCCGCAGCCTCCCTCCGTCCCTCCCTCCCCTCCTGCCAGCTCCCCATCGCTATCCCCATCACGCTCCTTCATCACCAGTCTCGCAATATTTATGGTTTTCCTCGGAGCCTCTGCTCCTGGCCTGATACAACCAGCTCAGCTGGCACTGGAGGGAAGGCTCCAGCTCCCGGGGCTGGGAAAAGCTCAAACCCTACTGTTCAAAGATGAAGAAGCAACATTTGGAGGTTAAATCACAAAAATGCAGCATTTGTAGAGTCAATCATATGTTTTGGAGCGAATCGCAGGCTTTCACAGTGGGTTGGGGGTTAGAGGTGAACCCGTGGTCGGACCTCGCTCCCGGTTGCCCTGGTGAAAGCCAGCGAGATGCCGTGGGTAGTGGTGAAGTTACCTGGGACACGAGCCAGGGTCCGTGCAGAACCTGCACCGCACGTGGCTGATGCCCGCTGCGGTCCTTGCTCCCGGCATTTCTTCCTACACTCGGCTGCGAGGGTTGGGGCTCCAGCACCAGGGCAATTTGGGGCTGGATTCACCTTTTGAGCCGCTCTGCGCACAAGGAAGATAGGTAAGAAGCAGCAATTGCTCACCCTTGTGTGCACGGCCCCCGGTTCAAGCGATCCCTGCTTCTGCACCCACCTCTGCAGAGCAAAGCCTCCCCTGGGCAAAGCACATCAACCTGCCCAACAAGCCCGAGGCAGGAAAAATTGCCTTTCACCAGAATAACATTGGACGCTCGTACGCGGCTCGTCCCACCTCGTCCCACCAAACCTGGCGGATTCTGAGACGAGGCAGCAACGATCCTGCCGGGGGCACCCGGCATGGATGGGACAACCCCAGCACTGAGCGGGGATGAGTTACACCAGTTTTTTGGACCACGAGGAGCATTTTAGGGTGGTTTTTGGTGCAACACCCACAGCATTTGAGCCACCTTATCCAGATTCCTGAACCTCCAGGGTGTCACCCAAGTCGGTGACACACGGGCAGGGGTCCCGTTCCACTTGGAGCAGGCCCACAGGGCTGGGAAAGAGAAAACCTTCTGCTGAGCCCACGCCTGGGGGAAGGATACTGCACAGGAAAAGGGAAAATGTTTAAATTGGCGTGAAGTGGCCCATTTCCACCCTCGTCCCACTCACTGGGCAGCTGGGAGCAGCAGCATTTGGGGGGTTTTATGGGCTTTGCCGGGCGATGGAGAAGGAACCTGTTGGGAGGACGCAGTTGGATCCCAACAAGTTGAGTGGGTGTTTTCGGCGCTTCCTTTTCCCTCCCTCCCGGCTGCTGCCTCCCAAGGAAGCCTTTAGCCCTGCCTTCCTACGGCGTTTAAGGAAATCAATGAACAATACAAAAGGGGAAAAAACCCACCTTTGCAAATTAATTTGAAGGGAATAAAAAAAGCAATTGTGTCTTGAAATGATACGCAGCAGATTGAAATTTAATGCTGCAGCTGGTGAAGCTGGGAAGGGGCTGGTCCGCAGCCAGCCTGGGATGGGGGAACAGGGCTCAGCCAAGGAAGGTGGCACCAACCACCTTTCCCATGGGACAAGGGACACCAGGCGCCCAATACATCAGAGCGGGGACCAGGAAGCCACCTGCAGAGGTGTCAAGGTTCTTGTCCTGCATGTATTCCCTAAACCCCAACAGCTTTCTGTCCACCGTGACATTTCCAAGCTCACTGTGTATTGCTGTGTATCGCTGTTCCGTCCTGGGGCAGCCAGAAAATGGAACACATCTAATTAACAAAAAAAAAAAGCAATTTGAATCAGGTGATGAGCCCTCTCAGCCCAGTGCAAGAGCAGACACACGAACCACAGCTGCCCATGAAAGACCCCGAGTTCATCCCAGCTGACGCCCTCTCTCCTTAAGGGGCAGCCCAGGGAGCAGTAAACTTGAAAGTCCTTTTAGACCTGGCAAAAATATCGCTAGTCCAATAGAGAGCTTCTTTTTTAAAGCCTTTAGCATGTCTCCAGGGGTTAACTTTTACTATATATATAAATATACACATATATAAAGTGTGGGAAGAGCCGGGAGAGCACCCCCCAACACACTCACCGCTGCGCTGGATAATTTCAACTGCTCAGACTTTCTATTTTTGGAAGCCTTTTTCCTGACGGCGTCTGGTTTGTAACACAGGGGATTTGCTCCCCGAACCGACATCCCACGGAGCAGCCCCAGGGGCGAGATGTGAGGTCAGGGGGCCAGGCTGGCTCTGCCGCCCCCAGACATCCAGAGTTTTTGGTGGAGGAGCAAAGGGTGAGTGCTTGGGGTGAAGGGGGGGTTTATCCCGGAGGAGTCCCAAGGGTGGCAGAGGGATTGCAGATGGGCAGAGCCCTCCTGGGTTGGAGCAGAGCTCACTGCTGGGGCAGTGGGTTTAATCTCAGGCTTAACATCCCCTTCTCCATCCCTGATGTTCCGCAGAGCCCGCAGCCCATCGCCAGGGGAACAGGTTGGGTTAATCGAGGCATCACCCACTGGTGGCTCCTCCGCTGTGAGAGCACAGCACAGCAAATGCTCCAGAGGAGCTGCAAAAACGCCCCAAGCTCCAGGAGCAGCAGCCAATGTGTATTTTAATTCCCTATCTTTTAAGGGGAAAAAGCCAGGCAGTGCATAAGGAGCAAATCTGTCAGGAGGAATGGCCTTGCTGCAGAAACACAAACGTACCAGGTCCCCGACACACTGCAGCAACCCAACGATGACAGGAGCGGTGGCAAAGACGTCCCGTTACTTGTTTCCAGCTGGGACCGATGGTTTGAGATCATCCCTGTGCTCCCAGCGCTGATATCCCAGGTGAAAGCCCCGCTCCACGGCCTCGCTGCTGCCTCAGCTCATGTTAGACATCACCGTCCTGCGGCCACATCTGGCTGGGAAGCAATGGAATGATGGGGAATCTGTGACCATGCTGTCCTCCTGTCCCCGGAGAGAACAATGGTGGGCATTTTTTGGGGTGAGAGGTGGGGGACTTTTCAAAACAGCTGGGTTTGGTGTGATTTTTTTCTTTTTTCTTTCTGTTTTTTTTTTTTTTTTTTTTTTTTTTGTAAATGAACAATGAAGTTTCTGCCCGGCCCCATAAAAGAAAAGGGCCGGGTGATTCCTGCCAGCTTTTCTCTCGCAGCTCTGCAGGGCACCGAGCAGGAGCCCGGCGGGGCCAAGCACTAATTGCACGCAGCGGTTCGGGCGGTGAAGCTGCCCGTTAGAAGGAGGACGGGGGGTGGGATGCACAAATAAGGGCTTTAAACCACAGCGGCACAGAGAACCCTCACGCTCAGCTCTACTGAAGCCCATCTGAAGTGACCAAAGACACTGGTGCCACCAGTGCCACCACCACCTTCCTGCACCCAGATACTACCGCGTCAGGGACCTCCAGCACCAGCTGGGATCAGGAAAAGGATAAAATAAACCAGAATATCCAATAGCTCTGCAAAACCTGCAAGGGTGAGGCAGAGCTGTGCTGCGGCCTGGGTGGCTGCATAAAAATGCACCATCAGCACCGCTTCGCAGGTGGCTGCGAGAAAAAGCCCCTATGGCAGGCTTGGCTGTGGGAAAAAGTGAATTTTGGACAGGGATCTCGGTGTCGGGCGTCTCCGGTGCCCCCGTGAAGCGTGTCCCCCAGCTGCCTTGCCAGGATGTGGCAGAGATGCTGGCAAGAGCCATTCGGAGGATGCTCTTTAATCCCCCAAGTACCCGCCAGGCACTGGGCCCTGCTGGGACTGTTTGCAGCGTCCTCGAGCCCTCCCTGCAGCTCCCTTCCCAGCTTTCTTATTCGCATCAAGTCCTTCCCGATGATTTTTTGGCTTTCCCATCTCTTTTCAGATGTTCTCTCACCCCATTTGGCTGGTTCTCAGGCTGGCTTTATTGTAATTATCTTTAAAGTTTAACAGCATCTCAGCTATCTTTGATGGTTGTTTTTATAAACACTGAAGTTAATAAAATAAAGATCCTTAATGCAGAGGGAAATTAATTTAAGCAACATGTGCAGGGAGACTCTTGCTCGTGGCAAGCAAAGGTTCTTGGGGCTTAACAAATGTTTCCTAAGTGCTTGCTGCATTTTAGTTGTGCTTTGGCTGCAGCTCTGATTTTTTTTTTTTCAGCACAAGCATTTCTTTTTGCTCAATAAAAACTTTGCAGCAGGATTTCTTTCTGTGGGAACAGAAAATATTTCCTCTGTCAACGTCTTCAGCAGCTCCAACCTAAACAACGCTGCCATCGACTCCCTCCAGGACGCTGGCCGGATCCCAAGCTGCGCCTCCATAGCAGCCCTTTGGAAAGGGGGATAACATGACCTTCCTCTCTCCGGGAAGGTTATAAAACATCACTTGTGGTTTTAAAGGGTGCTTTGGGCTTCTTCAGAGAATTCCCTGGGCTCATCTGGGGGAGTGGGGAGGTTTGGATGCATCCAAGCTGCTGTTGAAAAAAGAGCTTTAACATCCCAAGGACAAACAGTTCCCTGCCTGCCCTGACCCAAACCCCCTCCCCTTTTGCAGGAACTCACCCAGGAACAGGGATCCCAATCCCTGATCTCCCAGTGCGGCACTGGGAGCGTTGGGTTATCAAGTTGGTGGTGAGGAACCGGTGTCTTTAGGGCAGGATCTCACTGTCCAGATGAAGGCATCGCTCTCACAGGCAAGGAAGAGTCATGATGCTCATTTTGGTACTCACCACTCATTCATCTCTTGGTGGCTTTCCAGCTGCCTGCTTTCTGCACTGCTCTGCCCATGTCCCCAACATCAGCTGTACTATGGGACACAAACTGGGTCCTCCCTACCAACACCAACACCTCGCTGGTGCAGAAAGGCCAGTTTTGGTGTCCCCAAGTTGCCCTTTGCAAACTCTCCTGCTGGGATAGCACCAAGCGCTGCGCTCCCCACCTCTTCCTTGAGCCACAGAATGCTCCTGCACATGTTGCTGTCATGACACCAAGGTCAGGAGAGCAACGTCCATGCACGCCAGCTCAGGATCTGCTCCAACCATTGTATTTTAAACACAAGAGAAACCTGTGCAATTTCGGTTTCCTGCATAAACATAACCCTCTGATAAAATAAATGAGCTGGAAAGTGTGACTTTCCCCTGCTGAAGAGGACATGGCCACCACCCCCTTGGGGCCGGCACGCTGGTGCCTGGCAGCCCACCCGTGAGGGAACGCTCCTCTTTGGCCTCATAGCTCAACCCCATCCTCAGACTTGATCTCGTGCCCAATTCAAGAGCACAGATGTTTTCATTAGCAAATCATTTCATCACACAGCTCCACTCCCCGTTACCTCTGCTGCCGGCGATGGGAGTGATGTGCAGCGCTTGGCAGGACGTGCCTTCACAGTGGGGTAATTCCCAGGGGCGCGAGGCTGTGAAGTCTGGCAGCTCCCCGCCCTGTGAAATTCCCGACTCGACTCTCTCTAATGAACGACCTCTAAGTGCTCACCGCAGAGACGCAAGTACATGGTCATGCCGGGGCTGCTGCAGGAAGGAGACAGCCCCAGCTGGGAGCAGGGACCACCAGCACAGCAGACACACATGTCTCCAGGAGGACGGGACCATGGTCACAGCAGTGCCAGGACACCCACACGTGGGTCTTAAAGCACAGGGAAAGCCGAGGGCCGCAGCCTCCTCATCAGCTCCCGGCTGTTCGTACAAAAGGCTCCTTTATCTGTCAGAAAGCACAGAAATGTTAAACAAGCCCTTGGGCCGCGCTCCTGGGGTCAGTCTTGCTGCAAACCCCGAGCGACAGCCCTACCTGTGCCCAGCCCATCGCCCACCTCGGGGTCCCGAGGGCTTTGGAGGAAAAACATCAAGGCAAAGAGAAGAGAAACAACTTCCCCGAGGCCACTGGCCAGTGGCAGAGCTGGCATTTGCTGATTGAGCCTGTCTCCAAAGCCACCATATAACTCTCCTCTTCTCTCACTGGTTGGGTGGTGTTGGAGACCCAATGGAAAGCTCTTGAGGTGGCAAATGCCAACCCTGGGATGCAGCCCCCTCTCCACCTGCATCTCGCTACCCATCCAGCCATCCATGGCATCTCCCACCACCGGAACAGACACCACCCATCCTCCTGGACACCACCACGCTGTCTCCCCGCTCCACATCTCCCACCCCAGCGCTGCTCACCTGCGGGAAAGGACATAAGTCTCTAAGGACAAAGAACTGACCTCTGGGAACAGTTTTTAGTCCCTGCCCACCACCCGGTCACCACCTCATCCTAAAAGGGTGATAGATGTTGCTCAGATTTAAATGCAAGGCTTAATTTCTGTGGGTCAGAGCACAAAGAGGCAGCTGCTGTGAGCATCGAGGAGTCAACGGAGCCATTTCCGTGAGTCCTTCTCAATTACATTTCACAGGAACATTTCATAACCACAGATGTTATCAGCGAGGCAAAGCTCACAGGGTGAGCCGCTATCTGTTATTTAGACCAACCGCTGCAATTACAAAACACCAGACAAGTTTTCAGCCTCAAAACATCTTCTTCATGCTCCTTCTGCAGTATGTCTTTTGAAACAGCCTGGCATCCCCACACACTGGGAGCTGGTACCAGGAACAGGCTGGAAAAGGCTGGTTATGGGTAGCAGATGGAAAACGAAGAAAGAAAAGCGGGAAAAGCTCCATCTTGGCTAGACCAAGTTGCACACAGGTTCCCCTGACTCCCCTTCCTCTCACCAAAGCCCAAAGCGTTTCAGAAGTCTCTTGAACAACAGCTCCCAGTAGCTCCCAGTTGAGACCGGTGCTTTTGAAGCTTGTGCCCAAGCACAAGGAAGCGGATTTCATGCCTAGGAAGTGAAGAGTTTTCTGGGATACAGAACATGGTGTTTGCATGTTGCTGTGGCAAAGAGCTGCCACCCCCGGGGGCAGAGGCAACAAAAAGTTTAAGTCATAGAAAATGCTATACAGAAAAATGTGTGCGTTTCAAAAACCAGGATCCAGAATAACCCCAGTTTGGGTTGGGTTCGTTGACCCATGGCTTGACTCAGGGGAGCCGAGTACAGCCTGCGTGAACGAGTGAGAGTCTGTATTTTAGCCCAAATTTAAGACAGAGAGGCGCTACGGATTAATTTGGCCCGTGGAGTAACATTAAGCAAAACTCAAGAGAAAACTGTGATTAAGATCACACTGAAACACCATCTTATTCCAGCAGCATCCTGGGACACATCCTTCATTCCAGAAGAGCCTCTTCTGGAAGGGACCCAGCTCACTGTCGTAGCTGCAACGTGCAGAAGGATACGCTGCTCATGCACAGCAACTTTATAAACTGCAACTTCAGGCTCACACAACTGATGAAACCGCAGGCGGGACATAAAATCCTGCTGTCATCTTTGCAAGACTGTCCCCTTCTCTGTCAACATCCCAGAAATAAAGTATCTGGGCTGGGCCAGAGCCCCCAGCACACACTGGCAAAGGGGCCGGGCTGCCCCAGGCGTGGAAGGAAAGGGGGACAAGGGAGAAACCCCCAATCTGCTGTCTCAGCTTGACGGGAGCTGCCTTTGCCTCTCACTGGGTGAGGAAACAGAGACATCCTGAGTCCACAGTGGGAGGAAGGGACTTGGAATGACAGAAACACTGAGGTGGAACGGGAGCTCTGGGGATCACCAAGTCCAACCCCCCTGCTCAAGCCAGCTCTGCCCCCTTCCCTACCAGCTGGGAGAAACTCATCCCATTCCCAGGGGGTTGAATAGCAAGGTACAAATTGGGCAGCCTGGAGCTCATCCCACTCCTTCCCAGCACAACCTCCACAGCAGCGCTGGGACCAGCAGGAATTTGCCCAGGGCACGCACTGACTTCGCTCTGCAGCAACTCCGCTGTGTTCCAGTCACATCTCTTGACTTTTTTTGCATCTCAGGTATGACACAGTTTGCTTATTCTTCACGTGTCAGGGGTCACACAGATTACAGCAGCTGCAGACACCCACCCCTGACGCCGTATCGTTAGTGACCAGTTAATTGTTTTAGGGTACGATTCTCAACTGGTGTAGATCAGCCCAATTTGGGCAACTTCAAAAGCAATCGGTCGACTATGACCAGTAGAGATTTAAGTAAAAAGCTCTGTATAGCACTGGTATTGACAGGACCTTTTAAAAAACCATTTGTATTAATGCTTTTAAACTTCCAGACACTCCGTAGATGTTATTTAACCCTTCCAGCACGCCGACACATCAGGCTTGAATGCCATTTCCATGTACTACTACAAAGTTGTTCAAAGACATGCTTCAGAAGAAAACCAAAAACGCCAAGCTTTTGGAGTTTTTGGTTTGCTTTTTCTAATTAAGACTACACACCTTCAGCTGGTAAATGCACAACACAAATACAAACAAAACACATTTTGCTCCTTGTAAGAAAAGCAGAGGTTGTGAAATTCTCAGTGTGGGCAACAACCTTACACACACGGTGTGACCACCACCAAAGCTGCTCAGCTCATCTGTAGGGATTTCCTGCATCTTCTACAAAATTCCCTGTGAACATCTCAGTTTCCAAAGTACCCGTTTCCCTTTCCCCGCACCAGAACACAGCCAGGCAGGAGCAGCAGCTCCTTTTCCTCCCATAAAACAAAGCTTCTTGCTAATAAATCTTCTCCAGCGAGGACTGTCAAACAGCCCTAAGGAGAGCCATCCTTCTTGGGCTTCAGTCTACGAGAAGAGAAGCCGCGGCACCTCACAAACAGCCTGAAACCTCACCTAAATTCTGGCACCTCATTCGCCCTTTCTCCCAGAGCACAAGAGCTGCCATGACAAGAGCTGCCAACCTGCCAAAACCCACGCACGTGACACAAAATAAAAGCAAGGAACACACAAGAAATAGGAAAGCTAAAAATAATATGAGCTTCTAAATACTCAGAAAGTGCCAAGTTCTCTGCCCTTTTCTTCTCAAAATTATGGACCAAGCTTTTAAATGCCTCGTACTCACAAATGTTTCTTGTACCCATGACGCATCAGAGGGCCACTCTCTTCATGCCATCTTGTCTCCTTCAAAAGGACGAGCAGAGTACATTTTCTGTGTTAGGTACCTATTAGTTAAGAAAACAAAAAGCAGCGTTGGAAGACAGACAGGTCTTTTACGTAATACATAGGACACTGGGAAAACGGTATCACATAAGCAAGATGACATTAGCGTTCCATAAACCATTTCTGAGTCTGGGGTTTCCAAATAACACACCCGAGAGCAAACCCCACAAGGCGAAACCTGCTCCCGAAGCCAGAGCAATTCCTCACCTGTACTTACACCCTCAGAGAGCACAGACAGGAGATTTAAAAATGACTTCTCGATGTAATGCAGATGTCGAAATCCCAGGTCCCTTCAAATATTACTTGGTATTGCATTTTTAGGGAAATCATAGTTTACGTATCTTAATTGAGACTGAACAAGCCATTTGCACAAGTTTCATATATGTATCCATCTGGAATGGATTTTGATAAAAAGGTTAAATAAAATAGCAAGTGAAGGGGTTCTTGTATCTGTTACAATACACATACAACAGATGACAACATGGATGTTGGCAAAAATCCACCGTGATAACAAACCAATTCCCAAGATGGAACACACAACTTCAGAGATCTGTTAAAATATTCCTGCTGGCTAAGGATACTTGCGATCTGTTTCCATCTGCTTTTCGTAAGTTTAGAACATGCTTCAATAACTTAATTTTAGAAAAAGACAACAAATAAATATGTAAACTCCTGCAGGCCAAGGCCACAGCACGTCAAACAACACCAGTGACTGCTAAGAGTAAAAATGCTAATTTTAACATTAATTTCACATCATTGCATGATATGCTCTACTCATCTCTTTCATTTTGTTGCCCATTTAGAGAGAAATATATATTGACCTATCACAAAAACCACCAAGGACTTCTCCCCCCTAATACTATACTTACCCAGTCAAAACGTACCTTTAGTCTTCAGCCTTGGAACGCGTTTAATAGAAGATAAATTAAGTTTAAGAGGTAAAAAATATATTTTCCAATCATTTCCTTTCCTCTCCAAACATCAAAGAAGCTTAAAATACTACGGAAATGCTATCATAAAACCCCCAGACACTGGAAGTTATCACTCCCTTTCATATATGGCCCAGCTAAAGGTCAGAACGCGTAAATTCTTCGCATAAGAACACAAAATAAAACCACGACAGAAGTGGGGAAAAAGTCAGAGATTCTGACTCAAGGTCTTATTTCTTTTCTATAAACCACAAAATTCCCAGGATGTACTTCAAACTTTATTTCTATTTCCAGTATATTATAATAATGATAAAAGAATGGTCTGCAGTCACAGTATAAAACCAGTGCCATGTGTAATTACTGACTTACTGTGTGTATATATGTATATATACAAAAGATTTATTATAATCATCAATGCTTTCAACGTTAAATACTCAATCCTGAAATCTTTAATCAGAAGAAAGCTCAGTACACAAAAAATTCTGCTTCAACAAGGATGGATTCTCACTCTTCTAAACCAGATTATTCAGTGTTGACTCATTCATTTATTCCATGGTCGACAGCATGTTCACAAGACTGTGACTTGGCTATAGATAAATATTGAAACAAACATTCAATGGGAAAATATACACCTAAATGTTCTTCTGTCAGTATTACTAAGAGCCTTAACATTGGAGTCCAGAGTCTCAACTGCTGTAAACTGGTGTGACTCAGCTGATTTCAGTGGCAATACGTTTAGCTGATGACCTGGATCTCTCTTTTATCGAGCACAGACTGCCAGACATCCCTGAGAACAGATACCCTACCAACACATCCTCTCACTTCCGTGATGCCAACAGCCTACTTGAGAGCGTCTGGCCAGATACCAAGCAGTTCTTGTGCATCACTGTATGTTCTGATCACTGCAAACAGCCCTTTTCACAAACAGCTCCCAAAGTTGGCTTTGTATTGTAGACCGTATTCTGAAAACCAGTTGGGCAATTCAAAAGCATATGAAAGCAATTATAATTATAGTACTGCTGTGATAATGAAAACATTGCCAGCTGTATATAAGCCTATTCAAATGTACAGCTGTTACATGGGTAATGGAAAAAATACAAAAGCTTCAGATTCTGTGCCCCATAAATTTTCAGACTGCTACATTACAAACCCACTCACTACCATTCCTGTTTATGACAAAATGCCAACACAATGGTGTCCTTTTCCATGCTTTCTTGTAAACAATTGGTTCCCTCATCACCTCCGAGCAATAAAAATTGTAATATATTTTACAATGATGTCCAATACAAGATTAAACTGGTATCAAGTAAGAAACAGAAAAGTATTAGTTGATTCTCTTCTGGTGAAATTGTTGCCAGCTTTGGTCTAGATGCCTCCTATGCTCGGTCACCTTTGTCTTCGGTTGCCATTGCTGAGTCTCTCTGTTGTTCTTCTGAATCCCCTGGAAGAATACTGGTGACTGTCTGGAGAAGTGACTCAATCTGCTCTTCTGTTAGCCTTTCCTCGCTTTCTTCTACCATCTGCAGGTCAAAAAAAAACACCTATTGTAATCATTAAATCCATACTTCCTTCCTCAGCTCCAAACAGAAGGACTTAACTAATTGGGAAATGCTATTCTCAATGGATGCAAGACATTGTCTGCGCTCGTTACAAAAGCATTTTACAAAGTGGAACTCTTACAGTATTTTAAAAAAAGAAAGAAGAGCTCCATTGTTAACCACTACAATTGGCACTCCATAATGAGACCCTGCTTTCTTTACAACAAGGAGAACACCATGCTCAGAAGAGGCTTTCCTCACGGGTTTCTCCTAAAGCCTCTCTCAGCCTACACATCCGTATCGTGAGCCAGGCTTTTCATTTAGCTCACGTGCAGACCTACCTTCCAGCCCTGTTTCCCTAAGTTCCTGTGCTTTCATGTGAGAACAGAAATGAGATAACCTAAGAGTGGTTACCAAACCTTGGTATCTTATCCAGCACCTAGACTATAAGTAATCAGGCCATAAAAGAAACCACCTAATCCTACAGCAGCTATACTTTATTGGAATTTGCTTAGATTGTGAGATTCCTGAATATAAAGGGATATAAAAGCTCTGAGCAACACAAAACATGCTGTCACAAACCAACAATAAAATTCTGTAAGATTAATTAGGGACCTACTCTCACTGCAGAGCTGTGGGAACTCTTATATCACTGCTACCAGTAAAAACAACTGCCCTAATTTATAGGCAGCTGTTAAAAGGAAAAGCTTGTGAGAGGACTGGAAAAGCAAGCCAAAAGAACTCTTCAAACGCAAATGAAACCAATTAGGATTGCGGAGTTTGAGATTTTCTTTTTTATACAAAGTCCTTTAAAATGTCCTTTGAAGAGCAGTGATTTATATTAATTATGGTTCCAAGTCAACGCAGGTTTCAGTTCTAGCTATAAATTGTCAGCTGTTCAGATGCATCTTGCCTTCTAAAAAGCAGAGTGGTATATTCAATTAACGTTTTATTTCTTCAGTGTCCTGTGAGCCCTCTTTGCACAATCTGATCATCTTTCATCAGCCATTACCCACAGATCCTTGACGAGAGGAAAACGAGCACGCTAGAATCCGCTCATGTAGCAAAAGGCAGACAGTGAATATCCATTTGGAAATGACCTGGGGACTCTCCCGATCAAAGGATGGAATTCTCTTTGGAGCGGCTTTCCAAGTACGGTTAGTTCAAGAACTACTGTAGGACCCCAGCTTGAAAAACAGCCCTGGCTCTCATTACTGCCAGCTGCTATATGATACACTGCGAGTTAAAATATACTAAAAATCCTCCTAACGTTACCCTTCTGTGTAAGCAACTGCTGCAGCTACTGAAGTGGTATCGGATAATTGCCTGCTGGGCTGCATTTCAGAGGGGATCAGCAGCTTGACGAACACACCTTGGGGCATCAACATTATACAATAATGTATGTTGCAATGCATACATACGCTCTTTGCTGCCGATACTGCTGACAAAGCCATTACTTTTCAGATGACCTATGCTATTAAGTTCTGTAGAGGATTATCAGCCTGGTTTTTGGACTGGATTATAGTGTTATTAATTACTGTTACATTGAACTTTAAAGGTGACAGCCCCATCGCAGCAGGAACCGTACAAAGAAAAAGCCCACATCCTTTGGACAGGCAATATCACTTAAGGCAGAGTGATTTATCTCTTAGTGGCCGATGTCTCCTGCATTCGTTACCATCCCACTGCCTTCCCATCTTCAGAAAAATGGCACCTTGCCTGGTGTAGATTTGATTTATTGGATCACATGAAGTCCGCCCTTCTTCCCCATTTAAATTTTATCCCTCCCTACACATCTCCTTTCCCTCTCTTCTCCAAACATTTTCTCCTTTAGGTGTTTGCTTCAGGTAGCCAGAGTTAAACACAAGGATTTGATCAGAACTTAAACAGATAATAGACAGCGATTTCTAGGTCAGCATCAACTCTTCTCGACTTCTGCATTTAAGGCAGAATATACTTACGCGAGCGTCTCATCACGGCTTCTTACTCACTTCCCAGTGCCAAATGAGTAATGCCCCAACTCCCAGTATGAACAATCACGTTGATGTCATTTGTACTGGCTGAACACAGAAGCCTGCAAGACTGACAAACTGCAGATACGACTGGGGACATTGACAGATGAGCTCTGGCGATTGCTCTGGCAGTTTAAGAAATCACACTTTACCAGAAAGTTGATGAAAGAAAATAAGTCTCTCATGTTTCAGATGCTTTGGTGCTGTAACTGATCGGAGTGTTGAGAAAAGCATCTTTAAAGAAAGATGCTGGAAACTGCACGGAGGAGTGGGTAAGGCAGCTCCAAACTCCCTTCTGTTGACAGATCCATAGTCTCTGCCAGAGGGAAGTGGTAATTCCTTAAAATGTGGAGCAAATTCATCAAGGGCTCACCTCTCAGTGCCTTGGAGCTGCGCATCTTTACGGCCAGCTCTCACACCAGGAACCACCGATAGACAAATATCTGCATTTGGCAGGATGGACAGTTTAATACTGAAGTTGATGCTTCAGCGCTATTTAGCTATGATACTGTTCAAGAGCTCAAAGGATCAAAAGCATAAGCTATAAAAATCAATTTTTTTCACTCTTCAGGGAAAAAAGCCTGAGGAGCGACTTATGAAAATATAAGCAATTAGGAAGCAGCAAAGCAGCATGGCAAAAGGGAAAATTCAAAAATTAAGCACCAAGAGCACATAGAGACAAATGAAACTGTCCTCAAGGAAAACAGATAAAGATAAAACAGAAGGTCACTCAGAGGTTTATTTTAGATTCAACAGATATTCACACAGTCTTCAGATTTACAGCTAGAAGACAAAATACCTTTGCTATTTATATTGCTAAGAAATAACGTTATGATGCACAGAAGAGAAATTATGCGTAAAAAAAAGCTTAAAAGGCAAAAAGAAACCATTGTATTTAAGTACCTACTTTTCCAGCAAGGATTTCAGCAATATATGAAAAAATATCTACCAAAAAGCCTTGCTAACCTCTAACTTGCAATTGCCTGAAACTGCCCCAGCAAGAGATTCAAACCATAAGCAGTCAGGAATGCGAAGTTTATACTAAGGAAAACAAAAATGCAAATGTTTTTAATAAGTGTATGACATCAGATGTTTGTGTTGGCAGTGCCACACACAACGAATGGAAATAGATTACCCTCACAGATGATGCCACGTGCAAAGTGTAGGGCACCATCACTCCGCTGAACTGTGCATTTTCAATATTCAGGCGTTTGTGCAAGTAACAGAATTGGACAATGCTGCAGGAACACGACTGACAGATAAAAAGCACCCTGGTGTGCAGCAAGACGAGCGTGTCTCCTCAGGGCTGAGAACAAGGATTTTTTTGAAATGAACACAAGAGAAAGGCAGCAAGCCGTGTCAGCTCTGCTGCATCTTGCAATAAATAATTCCCCAGTCATTACTGCTTTTCAGCACCTATACTATACCAAAATAATGACAGTGGTTTTGTAGCAAATGTTGTATCAATGTCATTCATACGTACGTACAGTATGTATTTTCTATGAAGTGCAATTCTGTGGCCAAGATTCAATTCGGTCAAGTCAGGCCTCAATAACAACTTTGATTTCACTCAAATCAGTAACAGTTTTTTAATTCTCACTGCACTACACGCATACAGGAAGCAGTTTTCACATTTCATTTCCCCCCCAGCTAATGCTCTTAAACAATATCATCCACAGGGCGACTAAAGAAGGAATCAAGGAAGGAAACAGGAAAACTTTACTTGGTAACTTAATTGGTATAAAACTCTTACAGCTAAAAAAAGGAGGCATGTTTCCCCTTGCAGCTAATATATATTTTCCAAGCTTGAGTGCCTCGAGTTCCTTTTTATTTTATTGATAAATGTGTCGATAAAAACAGATCTTCAGAACTGTGGAATATATACAAAATATTCAGAAGGCAGCTGAAGCTACTGTACCGCTCACCTCTGAAAGCAATGCCACCTTCACTTAGAAGTCTAATAACCAATTTTTCACCTGCTTAAGCACCTTGTACCTACTGCGGTTAAGCCACAGCTTATGTAGTGACTGAATTTGAAATACTCAAGAGGTACAACTAAGCTTAAAGTTAGGCAAACATTTACTGAATGGAGACTATGTCAAGACAAGGGTGCCAATTCTGTTCTGCCTCTCCAGATACACCTCTGCGGGGGCTAACGCCGCAAAATGAAACGTGCATCCAACATCCACCACCGAACCTCGCTACAAGAGAAGGAAAAGACAAGTCTCTCGCCAACTGCAGAATTAAACACTGGCAGATGCCTTGCTCAGTAACGTAACCGCTGCTGGGAACCAGAGCTGGGCTTATTAAACCAATGTGTATGTGGAATATTGTGCTGCCGCGCAGCCAGTCCCAGCTGCACATTCTAACAGTAGCTTTTTTTAATTGAGCACTATGTATCGATTTCTCAGAGGAACAAAACAGCCATAATTACCAAATCAGAACCTAATAACAGAATTACGTTAAGCAGTAAGTCACACTAAAGCTTGCTGATGGCAGAATGTTATTTTCAGAAGTTTTTAAAGTTTTTATTTATTGAGAAGGTAAATCTGAAAATAACAGCTAGCCTGACTATCAAGATAATTTCAAGGATTAAAATGTTTACTCATAAAACGAGCATGCAAATCCGTATACCCGTAGTGCCATGTATACATGTAAGCACAAAATATGAACACAGACACATACTACATATATATATATATACACACACACATATACATACTTGTCTATATTTTTTTTTACTTGGTCAAACGAAGACAAACATTTTAAGCATGTGCTTTCCCTAATTATAGCCATACCTTATGTACTCTGCTTACCCAAGTAAAAGCAAAGTAGAGAGACTTCATCACCCTCCCTGTACTTCTTTTAAGCTTTCAATGCTAATGGTTATTTCATTTAGCCTTCTGAGACATGACAATACACCGAAAATGTTAAAGAATAAAGACACACTGAAGAACCCTAAAAAGTTCTGAAAGAACTGAGAAACTGTCTCAAGCATAAGTAATATTTGATGGGTAACAAACCTCAGTGTCACAGGACAGAACAATTTGTGGGTTAAAAGCCATTGTTTGTTTGAATAAGTTAAGTATTCTATTTAAATATAATCATCAGTAAACTGCAGTAAAAAAGGAAATAGGGGTTCTGATCACTTCCAAAGCTATCAAGCATATAATTTACCTCCAGTGTAGGAGGTACATATTTTATGAGAAAATGACCACTACTTCCTCCTTGGAGCAGTAATTTGAAATTGTTCAGCACCAACATGCTAAAAGAAAAAAAGCACATTAAAAAAGGAATAAAAGACTGAATGACTGGATTAATGTCCCTCAGAGATAATTAACTGAGTATGCAAAGTGGGAATCAAAATATATTGCTGAGAAAATAAAATGTTTAATCCTCTAACATCTCCTGTTTTCCAGAAGAACACTTTATATTATTATTTTCTATTCAACAATAAAAGACAATCTGCCAGGCTGGTTATGCAGAGCACACATCACAAGGTACAAAGCTCTCCGAGAGGGAAATCTAGTTTTAAAAAGCACAGAATTAAAATCTGCTTTTCCAGTCAGAAAGAAAAATGTGGAGCAATTTGTTAATTAGAAAAGATGATACTTAATCTTCAAACCCATCATGGTTCAGCATGAAATAAAGCTGGACCACTGTCATGCTTAGATCAACATCACTGTCTTTTATTTTTTTCCTCCTCCTTTGTGAATTACTGAGCCAGGAACAACATATGTTAAAGATTAAAACAGGAGGTCAAGATAGCTGCAATGTGTACAGTGTTTTACCCTGTGGGATATGAATTAGAATTTCATGCTCCTTTTGTTGCTATTGTTGTTTGCAAATAAATCCTGGCACACAGTCCAGAAAAGACAAATATGAACAATACAGCAATTTATGCACGGAGACTTACAAAAGCACTGGAGATCAAAAGATCACAACATAAATTTGCCTTTTAGCTTAAGTATAATTTTATCAAAATTGATTTATTGTTTGCATACTACTAAAGACAAGGGATTCTGTAGAGGGAAAGTAAAGAACCAAAAAGCTGGAAAGGCAAAAAAGCAACAAGGAGTAGTAAATGTGACTATCCTCCCACTGCTGCTAAAAAGCCCATCAGGTAAATCTGACTGCGTTCCACAGACAGGCAGCACTGAATGAAAATTTGAGACACCAAAACTATTTAAGCAAGTGAGAGACAGAGATATGACTTGCTTGGCATTTTGTTTAAATCTGGCTTTTTAAAAAATAAGATTGACTTGCCTACATCACATGAAGCGGTCAAAAGTTTTCATCATCATTATCAATTCCAGGAGTGACTTAAAGCTTTTGAGTGGCAGGGGCAAGTTCAGTGAAAAGAGAAGCAAGACAATTTTAAACCTAGAATTCACTTCTCTGTAGGTTGTCTCTCATCTGTTGACTGCAGTGAATTGACTTGCCCGCACAAAATGTGTCTATGGGGAATCTTCTCCCCACCGACATCAAAGAAGAAAATGCTGTTAGCCTTCACAGCTCTGCATTATTTTATACTCAATGACGATCGGAGAAGACAGAGGTTTTCTGTGTTCAAAGACGCTGCAGTGCTACACTCTCTTTCCCCAGTCCTCACCAGAAACCAAAATGACTCAGGACAGCAATCAAACAGCAAAATCATTTCCTTACTATTGCTCCAGTCTCTGTATTTCACTAACAAAGATGGCCTGCAGTTTCCTAGCAGTTATTGAGCTCAAAAGCTCTTTGATGTGCTTTGATGAAAGTGTACTGCAATTTTGGGGAGGTCTAATTTAACACAGCGTTAACAATCCAGTCAACCTAGTTTACTGTAATACTAGTTTTGGAGAAACTTGCCCTGGGAATTACAGGGGTATTGCAATGGAACAGAACTAACTGTATCCCCGATACTTCCATGATGATACAAACTTGGGCTAGTCCCCAAATGTATGAATATTACATTTTTCACAAGTTGCTTTTGATCATTAGAGAAGGGTTACGTACCAACGATGGACTGATGCTGAACTCAAATCCTGTACCTCTATTCTGTAAGTTTTAGCAATGAGTTTTACCTAACTTTGACATTACAAACCTTGGAATATTGAAAGTACAACACTCTGAAGAAATCTGACTTCTAATATAAAGGCCCAAATTTCTTATACTCGCCTCCTGGACTTCAAACACGACACAGGAGCAAAACTATTTTCAATATTTTATGGATAGGTAAAATAATGAGGAACTAGGTAGGATAACAAGGGAGGAGGAGAAAGACAGACAAAACCACACAGTCCCTTGAAAGCAGCAAAAAATTACTGCATTTAAAGAAGGGGAAAAAAAAGACTGTGTATCGCCTAGGGAATATAAGAAATCTGTGCCTAAGCCCATGAAGCTAATAAAGGTATGAGACAGGCTCTACACCATTGCTTATAAGAAACTTCCTAAGCAAAACTCACACAGCCTTAATACTCTTGGTTGGGCTGATGATTGACACTGATCTCATCAATCACAAAACACTGTATTAATTCCTCAGCTAGAAGCATTCTTTTATGAGATGCCTTCAGCATTACACTGTCTGCTCCTCGGCTATGAAAGAAAAATAGTCCTACTGGTACCTCTTTAATCCTTCCCTTTTTTTTGCAGCAAAATATGATCCTGTTACTACATAGTTTGGATTCAGGATAAGATGGTAAACAGATGTTCTTAATGTAAGAGATCTTTATTAAAAGAATATCCTTATTATAATAATCTCTTTATTACCACAGGATTTTGTATTCCTAAGGAGATACTTCAGAGAATAAACCATCTATTTCTACTTAGCAACAATCCCTCTTATTATGCTTAACAGATTGACGAGAGCTACATTACAGCAGAAAGTCTGTTTATATCCATTTCTCATTCTGCATCACTGCGCAAAATTCCGTATCAGTGATCACTCGCTCACTTTCAGCATGTTTAGTTTCACTATACCACAAAACCCTGCCATCAAAACAACCGTGTCATCACAGCTGTCAAAACGTGAAGTACTTGATTAGGGAGCAGCAGCGAGAAGACTCAGGTTAAACATATTCTTCGTCGCGATACTGTAACTAACCTTTAATGACTCCGTTGGGCATTTTCACTATGTGACACTGGAGCAAAGAGGTGGAGAATCTGTCCAAGAGAAAGATGGGCAAGTCTCCGAGGAGGCCTCAGAGAGGAAGCTGAGCGGATTTGAAACCGTGAACGTAAAGACGTGCATAAAGGGATACATTCAATCACTGACCATGAGAAAGTAATTTATCAATTGATCTTCAAGGTTAAAGCTGCTTTCGTTTAAGCTTTGAACAGGCAGGAGCATTGTTACTCACCAGCTGGATTTCAACTGCTGTTACAGGCCTGTGGTTAAGCAACTGCAGCTTTTCTGCCCTGTTTAAAAGCAAAGCGTAAAACAATCCGCATTACTATATAATTTAAGGATCCTCCAAAATGACTGGTAAGCAGCAAATACATTCCTGATAGTTTAGTTTCTGACTGGGTTCACAGTGTGGTTTAATTGCTATGATAATCTGGGTATTTTAAATACAGTACTTTCTTGTGTGTTCAGACATATTGCTGCTGCCATCTCTAGTCTAAGGTGGGAAGGCAGAGGACCTTAGATCATTAGTGTACAAGCATTAATTAACATGCACTGTTGCTTTGTTAAACGCCATACAGAAACGCTAAACAATTTGTCAAACATCAGAGTCTTTTGCTATGAACACACAACCACAAGAACAATTACCATACCTAAGAAGTTACAATCCATTAGCCAGATGGTAATAACTTGTTTATTCTTTTAACCCACTGCAAATGCAATGTTAAAAAAATAAAGCAAAACAGCTTGAAACCACCCTGTGTCCCACACAGTTTAAGCCAATGTATTTTTCACACATTATTATAATGGACTGAGGCCATACTTTTACGTGTATCTTTGGGCAAAAAGGTCTCTTCATCTCTGTTCCCACACAAATCTACCTTTCTGTTGTATTTCTACAACTGGAGCCAGTGGCAAAATCCCTGGGACATTCAGAACCATCATTAAGCTCACCCAGCATCACTGCTTTTCTGGCTTCATTTTAACCAAACAGCTATTAGCTCTACCTTTTCATCAAGAAATCACAAGATCTCACAAATAACCATTAAAACACTTTGATCATTAAAATAGAAAAGAAAGGGTGTGAGGGAGAAAATTTCATTGATGTTGAAAAATAATTTTTTTTTTTTTTTGGAAAATGTGATCAAAAAAGTATGTTCATTAAATTCAAACCACAACACTTAGGCAATGGCTCTGCAGCCAAAAATTATTAATTTTTACACTCTAATACAAATAATTCTAAAACCAAAGTAAAAACAGCTGTCACATGCCAGTAATGCACATTTCGTTCATTTCAGAAGCCCAAAACATTAGCATTGACCACATAATAGCAGCATGGCTAACGATCTGAGCCTATCTTTGTGCTTTAGAACAGAAAAGCACAATAATACGACTCTCCTAAAGATAAAACAGATGTTTAAAAGGGCGTATGAAACAGTAACAAATGCACTTTTATAATGAAAACATACAATTACGGTGTAATAATAATAGATACGATGAGTAAACAAACTCGAACATACATTTGGGGGGGGGAAGTCTTCAAAGGTTATTACTTGACAAAGAGCAGCCATCTATTTTCAGCAGCCACCTATTTTTAAGCAGCAACTCTATCACAGACATTCATGCCTTGAAGTGAGACCTGACAGTTAACATGCACAATCTTCCAGTCTATGATACAGTAGTAAACTATGATTTTGAAGAATAAAAGCTTGGAATTTGTTATTATTTAAAAGGCGTCTTTAATGCATATTTAAATTGATTCCGGAGTTTCCCCCCTGGTTTATTGGATCTGTGGGTGGCTTCCAGGAGAACACAGATGCTGTAATTCACAGCCCCGAGCTCTCCCATGGAGGTGTTTACAACCAACAGGTCCATGTCTATGTATCTGGAGATACTTCAGAGACACCGTCTTATTTCAAGTGGCCTCCGACACCGGCTGCCCTTAAAATCTAACAGCAGCCAACAGCTTATAATATCGTCAGGCATTTCAGAACTTCATCATTCATCTGTGTGCACCGGTACGTGTTCAAAGACTGGGGTGTTGAGGCTTCTTAGGAGAAGCCTTGGAGAGGTGATGTGTTGCTCTGGTGTACACACACACACATCTATATGTCAAGAGACTGAATTTCATACTTAGGAAGGCAGGCAGCTGACTCCCAAAGAGAATAAGGCCCTTCATTTAGCCACCAAACGAGCAGCACCAGCATAAAATTTTCCTGGCTGATGTCTCCTGGAGGAAAAAATGATGCATTACCACAGATTGGATGATCTAACAGTCTCTCTTCAGCTAAAATGTCCATGATTGCAAGTTTCGCAGTGGTGGGAACAGGACTATGGGAGACCATGGCTCAGTGAAGACCAGGGCTTCGCTTTGCTGATACCAAACACTGGGATTCATTATAGCAGTGAGTTTTGTGATGTGTATTCACAGCCCTTAAGAACAGAAAATAGTTCTGAAGAGGTAACACACTGACTGTTGCTTTTAGACCCAGCCTCCTGGTAACAAAACCAAAATCCTAAAAAACCAATTAATCTGGAATTGTTCCACCTAGTCCATTCTGGCATCCTTTTTACAAAACGCTGGCAAATAATTTTAATCATGACTTCCAGCTTCAAAAGAAAAGCTTGCAATTTTAAAATGTGGTGTTTGTGAAATACTAAAAATTCACAACAGAAAGCTCCAAGAAATCATTTACCGTTAAAAGATGTACCTAATTCAACATCTTGAACTTACATTTATTTTACAAATGTACCTATTTTTTTCCTCTCTAAATCTCAAAATTGGAGAAGGGCATAAGGAATTAGGCTTCATAAAGAAGAAAAAAAGAAAAAAAAAGAAGAAAACTCCATTTTAGTCAACCACAGAACTGTTCAAAAAGTCTGTTTAAAAAACGAGCTCAAACACTTTGGGTACCACCCTACCCTTTTAATCTTCTTTTCTACTTCTACAGAACCACATCAGAAGATTCTTCTCAGTCTTCAGAAAAAGCTTGCACTAAAGTGACATTTGGCACCTGGGTAAATGCCAACAAGAGTGGCAGCTTTCACATCGATTTTAGATTTCACAGCTAAAAGATTATTTTTGCTGAAGAACAGGAAGACGTTCCTACCTGCACATCAGCCTTTCCAAGCAGGGCCATCCATCTACTCCTTAAAAACAAAAAAAAGGTGCCTAAATATGTTCCTAAAGCAAATATTTTAACAGTGGTTTCAAAGTGTTTTCTAAGAAATACCAATTATCAAATTAGTTTCTTGAGCTTGCCCACATTTATTTGTGTTGTATATAGTAGCAAGGATCACTACTCCTATTTTAGAGAGAGTAAGACTGAAGGGAACAATTAAGCAGTGACTGCTTTAAAGGTGTTGGGTTTTGGAGGTGTAAGAACAGAGAGGAAATGTGGTGTGGGAGGAGAAAAGGAAAGGCCCTTGATTCAGCACATGGCAGCCGAGGTTGCTGTTCTCTTGAAGGCTCCACTAAATAACGCTGAAAAGGACTGGCCAAACCTCCTCCTTCCTCCTGGAGTTTCTGCAATGCCTGGAAAAGGGTCTGTCCTTGCATTCATGAACTGTAAAGTGCATCCAAGCTGCAAAAATACAGGAGGATGCTGGGGAGAATGTATTTTGTGTCAATTATGGTTTAAATCATCATTTAAAGGCAATTCCCACTGCAGTGACCGTGTTCTCTGTTCCCTCCTGCAGAAAAACTGTTCACATTTTTCCTCCCTCTCCTGTTAACAACTCCTTGGCATCACAGGGTTTGGTCTTCAATTCTGAATGCTGCGATTTTACAGACGACACAAAGGAATCAGAATAATAATCAGAAAAAAAGGAATCAGGTTAGCCAGAATTATCAGATTGCTTTGGTTTTGGAGAATCCAGGATGAAAGCCAACTATGTTTCCATTGGTGAGAAGCAGGGAATACACCTCCTTTGTTCTCCCATGCTAATCGTATCTATTTGGCAGCTTGATGTTTACAACAAGAGACTTTTAAGAGCATGGCTGAATTTAACACTGAACTGAGAGCACCACTGTTGGCTGCTTTATTGTCAAAAAGTGAAGGTATTTATAACTGCTGCCATTTATTATAGTCATAAGTAAGGAAAGGACGGAAATAAAACCTTAATATAGATGGGAGACAAGTGCTGATATCTTTTAGACCAGAATTAAAATCTAGAGCAAGCCATTTAAGGAATCAATGAGAGAAAACCCCCACCCTCATAAAATTGCAGCAAAAGACATCACTTGCCATAAGAGCAGAAGTCCTAACAGAGCTGGGTAAAGAAACACCTTCAGCGTACCAAAATCTGGCCAATTCATCTGAAAGATGAAAGATTTAGTGCTTTTTCCTCAAGAGCAAGGAAACTGCCTGGTTTGGTGCCTGGAGCAGTTGACGGAGGCGCAGGAGCTGCCACGCTGATCCCAGCTTTCAATGTTACTTGCTTTATGGTCCCTGCCCAAGCACGTGCCTCTGCCTCAGTTTCCAGATACCTGACACAGAAACAACATTTTCAGCTCTTGCAGGGGAGCGATGAAGATATCTCCTTGTAAAACACTTCCCCCTCCTCCCAAAGCCCTACTTACAAAGACAGACTTTTAAGTTCACCGTTTAATGAATTCATACGAGTTTCTCACTGCACTGTTCGCTCACATGCCACTTCTGAGATCACAGCCTTTTCAAACAAGTCTTTCTTCACTTTTGCAGCAAGACATATTCCAATCCAAGCCTACAGCTCCACCACATCTCCAGACAAAATGTATTATTTGACTTTTACAAATGAAAACATAAGATAAATTCTCATATTCTTGTTTTTCAAAGTAACATCTTTGAAATTTGTTGCCAACAAAACTTCAGAGTATTTGCAGTTTTAAAAATGTGTGCAGAAGAACGAGAGATTAATTCGCAAGTAAATCATTAAAATGTGTTATCTGAAAAATTTCACGCTTGTTTTTGATCTGCAAAGCTCCCTACTGGAAAAATGACTCAGAACATCAAAAAGGAATTAGCTGCAGGGTACAAAAAACCAAAAGCTACATAAATGACATATTTAATCTGAAGGTGCTTGTGTAGTGTTTCAGGGTTTTAGAAATTACGTACAGTAATTAACACCAAAAAATAATAATCTTTAGACATGTTAACATTATATAATTATTACTTAAGCAATGCTTTTTTTTATTTACATATAGATTGAACCCAAAGACACAGAGAAATGACCAACTATTTAGTAACTGTCATCTGAAAATTGGTACTTAGCCAGTTATTTGCTGATCAACCTAAACATCGTTCTGATAATGAAGATGTAAATTATTTCATTTTGGCAAAATATTGCAAGATGGCAAAGGGATAACTGGCTGTAATTGAAGACATTTGGACAAATATGTTGATACTAGTGTGGGCACGTCGGATAGGTAGACGTGCTCCTCCTGTAATAGAGAACCATAACATTTTATCTTTTCTCTAGTGTTTAGAAAATATCCAGTTCTAAGATTATTTAAGAAATATGTATGTAAGGCATGAGTGGTTACCTCTGCTCACTCAGGAGGTCCCTGTTAGCAGCTCTTCCCACTGTTTGTACAGAACACAGACACACACTCCAAGCTCAGGATCTGAGATCAGCTCAGGGGACCCTTTTGATGTTTTGGTCCCAGCTTTTCTCCCTGAGTGCAATTTCCGACCTTCCTACATGTAGCAAACAGAGCAACCAGAAGATTGCTGCTCTTGGCATCCCCTTGAACCAACCACAAAATACCTCTGAAGTTCAACGCTGAAATAGAAAACCAGATTCCTCAGCACTCAGCACCCACAGTAAGCAGTGTATCACTGCGTGCGGGGCGAGTCAGAGCTCAGTACCCACTAGCACCAACTTTTTCTAACACCAACACCAAAAATTGACTGTTAGGATCAGAGTCTCTGTGTACCTCGGATTTCTTCCTAGCACGTACACAAATTAGAACGTAAAGACTCACAATTCCATCAGAAATGAGTTTTAAGGAAGGCAAACGCTGCAAGCCTGAACATGCATCAGTGTCAGTGCAGCATTTTGCATGGGCGCTGACATGATAAGCCTGAGTTTTGTTCATGCTCCATTACATCTAAAGAATAAACAGAACTTTTTCCAACTCAGATGAATCCATCTTTACACTTTCCACAGCACGCATGTTTACATTCACGCTCATTAAATAAAAAGGGTAACTGTCCCATTCAACTAAACAGAAGGTAAAGAATATTTTCAGCTTAATTGCCCCCCAAAAGTAAGTCTCTGTATTTTCTCTGTACTGCCTAGATTTTAGTAACACTGTTTGGAACACGAAAGCTGCTTGTTGAAGAGAAGAATACATACAAAAGATGAGTGACAGCTGAAAGCCATTTTCTCACATAGAAGTACGATTCCCCTAATCAGAGTTAATCGCCCGTTATGCAGACTCTTACGGGCCCTGCCCAGTGAGAACTCCCCACATGGCAATTACTGCCGTCAGCCCGAGCAGAGCCCCCCGCCTCCAGGCCACAGCCAGCAGCAGCCGAGACTCAGCCCGAGCCAAGATCAGCATCTCCAGCTGAGGGCAAAATGATGTGGAGCGGGCTCAGGGACACATAAAGCTCAGGCTGCGGGAGACAAAAATGTGGGCAGTTACAGGAGAAGATGATGGGTCTGAGGTCTCCGTTTGAGGGGAGAGTGTATATTGTAGGAGGGGAGAGTGTATATTGTAGGAGGCGAGGATGTAGGATTACAATAGCGTAATCCTTCACAATAAAAAAAAAAAAAAAATGTTCTCCTAGAAGACGAGAAAAAAAAAAAACACCAAACCACTGTTATGTGTTCAAGATGACACTGCATATCTGGGGAGCCAGGATGGACAGCACGCTGCTACAGCACATAATAAATTCACAGATTCTAAACAAACAAAAAAATAAATAAAATAATAGAACAGTTACGTACTGTTGTGTAAATTAAGACAAAATGTATCATACTCTGTCAGCAGTGAGCAAATATTTACAGCATTTATATTTTAACCATAACCTCGTATTATGTGTCTTGGTATTGCCTGTTTTTTAGCTCCTGAACTCCTAGACTGTATGGAAATATATATGCATGCACATTTTGTCTTCCTAGTAAGAGATCTATAGGCATGGGTAAGAAGAGAACAGTATTAATGCCAAGATACAGCAGACAGAGCTATAAAAAAAAGCCTTAAAACATCCGTGACTGTGCAGAGGCAAATTTATCCTCAGGATGTGTATTTTTTAGTTGCTAGGAAAAGCATAAATTAACAGCAGTGTGCATACCCATGTATTTTATTACTAGCTGTAAATATCTAAGAGTCAAATCCTATGGTCTTGAGTCAACCACGGCCACTCATGCAAAATGTTGGCTGAATCAAGACCGCAGGATCTGGTTTAGGGATGAGCATTCCCGAGCGTGGTCTGTGCAGTCCCGGCACTGGTCTGCGTGGGATCTGTGCAAACCTCTGCAGGGGCTACCGCTGTGCCTTCAGTGTCAGCAACTTTGTCCAGGATGAAAACCGAGGGCTGATAATAGTATCTGAATACAAAACACTGAGCCAGAGATCAAAGGGTTAATTCCCCACCAATTCAGAGGGAAGCCCAATAGTCTTTTTAAAGACTACTAAATGATGCTATTGTTAAACCAGCACCATCCTGACTTTCCAGGAGTAGACAAAAATTACAAAGTAAATCATTCAGCTTTCAATACTGTAGAGGTTTATATTTGTTGTAGGTTTTGGCAGTAATGAGGGAAAATACTTTCTTAAAGTACTACTGATTTTCAGCCCAACACTTCCTTGAATGTGTTGATTTAACAACGGAAAGGGCAATGTTTATGTCCAATTTTTTAAAATTATAATAATACACAGTGATTGGAAATTTGATTATTCCAAAATTAGATCCAAGATAGGCTATCAGTAACAGGAAGAAGTACAAGTAGAGCCAATTTTCATTTAACCACAATTCCAGAGTGCAAGCTTAATAAATGTTCTTTCCATGCAATGCCATTTGCGCTACCTTAGAAAATATGAAGCCATTCCAGGGACTAAAACTGGAAAATTACCTGCTAGTGGCAAACTGGATTTCGAAGTACCACATGGCTTACTGTACTGTGGCGTTAGCCAAAGCTTGAGGCCTCAACAAGGTAATAATAAAATTCACTATGATGTCAGTTCAGAGCTTTTCATTTAAAAAAAAATATATAAAAAAAAAAAATCTCAGTTCTGCAGTTTCAATTTTACCAAAATAACTGATGACAAGGAAAAAACCGTGCTCTACCATACTTTCCTGACTACATCAGTGAAATATATATTTAGGTGTCTTTGAATTCGCTCCATTTAGCAAGGCAGCTATCTGAAATGACTCTGAAAGGTTTAAGTTGTTTGTACGTGTTAGTATTGATTTTTAAAATTTGTCTTTCAGGAGAAAGTACATTTTTCTGCCTGTAACACTAATCGCAAAATGGCTGGCTGCCAGCAGAAGAGAGATGCTGGTCTGTTAACCTGGTATTTTGAGTAGCCAATATCAGCAGTTACAGAAAGAAGAGACTCGAGGTGATTTTACAGGAACTGCACCATTTGCCAGCACAATACTATCAGCTCTGTAACTGGAGCGAGAGAGCTTTAGGATATCACAGGTAGCCTGACGAGCCCTGCATTTTGCACGACTAGTATTGCAGGTTGAAGGAAGGCAGGAAAAATGAGAATTCACTTGATGAAAAGCTTTGTTCTTTAAATGAATGTACCTCAATTCTTGTGCTTCCCTGGATGGTGTCTGGTCTTTCTTCGCTACCCGGAAATTCTCAGATGCACTGGCACAACCTAGTGCTTGAGTGCTGCAATAACACACTGAGCGGGGAAAGCTCATCACACTACCTACCTCCATCAGAATTTTAGATATAGCTGCAAATCCTTCTTATATTTAAAGCCATAAAGTCCTTGTATTAGAAAAGAAGTTGCTGAGCCTAATTAGCAGCATAAACTCACCGCTTAATTGTTTCCTCCTTGATTAGAGGCAGAGTCATAACAAGGAATTTAAACGGCAGAGGAAGCGGTTTAAGTTGATGAGGTGTTTCTGACCAGTCGTGCCTTTTAACCAGATTCTCTATTCCTCTTGCAATGAGAAACAGAAAACGCTGCTGTGCCCTCACTGAGGTCAGACACCAACTAACATATATCTTAAATCAAACCAGCTACCTTCAGAAAACCGTTACCAGCAGCACATGACCAGCTACGAGATTAAGGGAGAGAGCACATCTTTGAATGCCTTACCCAGAAAGGAAGTAGCAAATAGACTCAAGATCATTACTCTTCGTGGGAGGAAAGGTCATTACAGCGAGATCATGTAAGCAAGGTCCCGGAGAGCAAACATTGCAGGTTCTTTCCTCTCACAGGGGCAGAAAGCTCTCTACCAGGTAACTGGAACAAAATCTCAAGTGAAGTCTTTTATACAAATACCACCTCCATCCCACAGAATGGAAATGATTAAAGCCTTTAGTTTTTCATCTATCTAACAACAGAGCAGCGTTGAAATGGTCTTGGTTATGAACCAAAGGGTAGTTCAAAATTTCCTTAGAGGCATTACTATTTTAAGCGGTTTAACATAAAGTGCATTATATAGTAATTGCACACCATATGCTTTCTGTGTTTTGGGGAGAAGAGGCTGCCAGATGGGCTCCGATACTTCTAGCTTGAAGTGTGTGAATGGAAAAGATTAGAAGAAAGAAGATGTGCCAGGATCACACTAAACAATTCTGTTTCTTATTTTGTAAAGTACGTGGCAAATGCAGAGCTGGCAAGTTCTTTACCAGATGACAAAGATATTAACAAAGTACAAGTTGTAGAGGATGCTCAAGAAACTAAAGTACGACAGTCCAATCTGAGCTCTGATAAGCTATAAATGCAGTAAATTTGTAACTTAAACTAGTGGTTGGCTGTTCACTTTCATCCTTCTGCCATTATGCAGAAAGAAATGACTTGGAAATAATTCTCCTGCTTATCTTACAGACTGATCCAGAGAAAAAGGACAGAGAGGATGATACCTAAAACCAAAGGCACCTCCTAGCATCCATAAAAAAATAAAATCATCAAAAAGCTCATTTAAACCTTGTAACTGTTTCAACCTTTGCAGCAGCGCTATAGCTCACAGAACAGGCAGGTGGGGGAAGGTGAATATTTGGGTAGGTCTTCTACAAAACAGCTGGGCACTATGGAAGACGGAGAGATTCCATACCTAGAATTTTCTGTGTTATGACCCACCATCATTTAGTACTTCACTCTTGGAGACCCCGTATGCGGGAGCAGATGCGGTCAACATGGTAACAGACCTCCCCTGCCTTTTTATAAGGGTTAACCCTGAGGTCCTGGTCAAATTCTACCAGAAACAAGTTTAGAAATGAGCTTTAAAATAAAAAAAAAAAAAAAACCCCACACTTTGACTTTTACTAGGACTCATACCTAATTCATTCACTTACTTCTGAAAAATCCTATTCTGCTTTTTTAAACCCCGCTGGCTTTCTGCTGTGATCCAGCATTCTTCTGGTGCCTTCCTAAACTGCTGCCCTGTACAGACCAAACAAGCTTATTTGACTTCAAAGCGGATGACTGTTTCACATTACCACAAATGAAGGATTCTCACTACTGACTCAAGAAATATTTTGCTGCCAATTTTAAGATACCCTCTTTCACTTCCATACTATCAGCTCTTTACAGTAAACAGAGTATTTTCCCCATGATTCAATACCTCCGTGGCAGAAAACAATTAAGACACCTTGCCCACTGCAGAAATTAGTATCCTGCTACAAAAAATGAGCGATGGGAGGACTAAACACTGACATACTGACCTGGCAGCTTTCGTTCTACAAAAGAAAGCACTACAAGCAAAGTTGTAATACCCGTGACAAAGCTTCCAAGTACTAGCACCCCTGTGTCTGCAATGACAGCACTACTGTGATCAGGGCTGCTGATGTACTGGATGTGAGCAGAATTGTAGGGAGGGGGCACTGAAAGTCAACGAAATAGCTGACAATCTGCTTTCTACTTAACTTACTATGCTTTGGACAGGCTAAAAAGTTGCCTCGTAGCACTCTCAGATGCTCTCACTTTGCATTTCTTTCTGTGACACAACCAAATTATTAGCAAGGGCCTCCTTCCCAGAGCACAAACTCCTTGGGAGTCCTTCCAGCACGGAAGAAAAATGCAGTCAGTGTCTATACAGCATAAACTACTCCTTCGTGGTGGAGGAGGAGCCATTTAGAAGCAAATAAATCTTTTCTCTTTCTGCTTTAAAAATCAGATGACTGATTAGAGCTATCCAAGCAAGCAGCCAACTGATTAAATTTCTTTTGGGGCTATTTACAAGAGGCTCTGCTCGTGCTCTGGAGAGAGGTTCAAGAGGATTATGAGTTTCAAGCACTGCGAAGAGGCATTCACACTGCTGCCAAAGAGGGAACGTGCCCTTTGAGTCTTCTTTTAACTGTGAAGGAAATCTTTTAATTCCTATGCTGGACTTCACAAAATAAGAAGAATGAACTGTATGTTCAGCTTTACTAAAAACTGTGGGCGGGAGGGAGGGAGAGAGAGAGGGAGAAAGTCGGGGGGGAAGGAAGGTTGATTGACACAATATTTAGGCAACTGAAATGTACCTCTCAGAGATCCTAATGGACATAAATATCAGTGGACAAACAGCACAAAAAGAGAAGATGAACCTCTTAGTTCGCTAAACACCAGTTAGAGAGCTTAACCCTGAGAGATGGTCTGTAGCAGCTGGCGTTCACAGATCCACATAAAATTTAACTTCAGAATAACATTCTTTCCCACACATCTATATTAGGATTTTATTTATTTATTACATCCCTGCGATAAAGCCACCTTTTTTTTGCCTTTGCTTAAGGAAGTTTATAAAAATAAACTGATTATAAACCGAGGTTAGGTTGGTTTTTTATTTTCAGTTCTCTTACTGTGTTCAAAACCCATTTATAACTTACAAATTCTTCCTCGGAAAATATTTGATGAACTCTACTTTGTGCTTGGATCACGTGAAACTATGCTAAAACCCAAAATACTGACAAGAATCTGTTTGAGAAAAGTAGGCCTGTGTTTACCAATGTATAATAATGTATACATACTCATCTGTGTAGGCGTTAATGAGTGAAGGAAAAGATGTTTGGATGAGTATTTAAATAAATGGCAGAAAATACTTAAAATATGTTAATCAAAACCAGACAGATTATCACATGTACACGATCCCCTGTGTACATGGGGATCAGTTTTTCAACACATCCATGAGTTTATACTTTTATTCAAAGGCACATTTCTACTTACTTGGTTAGTTTATGGCCTTTCATTGCTGCGAGGAACTCTCTCACAGTCTCAGGACTCTGGTATCGACAGGGTGTTTTTGAAATGTACTTCAGTGTCTGCAAGGGGTAAGAAGGAAGTATACATTATTTCACAGTTACTATTTGCTTTACCAGTTGTGTATTAAACAAGCTGATTTTCAAAAGGCTCCTTGGTAATAGAAAAATTGGAAAAGTCAATTCAGGTTTTGGGGTTTGGCTTTTTTTTTTTTTTTTTTAACAGCGGGAAGTGCTGTCGTAGATGATAAATCACTTGCATTTTTCAGTAAGACTATACTGATATTTGCTGAAGGAGCAAGAAACAGGCAATACGTAAATACAACATTACGTAATAGAAATTACATTAGTACTTATCCAGAAAGCCCCAATGAATTTGTTCTGTAAAGACATGACCCAGCCAGCTCACGACACATCCAGGTGGGAATAACAGTGTTGACACTTCCCTCTGTGGCTTTGGACGGGCATTTATCTGATCTGTTCAAAGCCCAAAATCCCATGTGGAAGACCAATGAACATTTACATATTCAAAGCTAGCTTAAAAAGGTACAAAGACAGAGGGGGTTCAGGGATTTGTTTGTGGTGTTTGTTGCTGGGGTTTTTTTGGGTGTTTTGGTTTGGTTTTTCAAAAAGCAGTAGCACTTCAGAAAAGCTGAATGCTATTCACCCTTAAAACCATGCTACCTTCTGCTAAGTTTTCATGGGCCAGTGATACTCTCATTGCCAACCCATAAATAACTCATTAAGCTCTCCAATCTGTGGTTGTTTTCATCCTGTATATGCATTTTGGCAATGCTTTCTTAAAGTTCATAGAAGCAGGTGAGGTGGCTCATCATGGAAATCTGCAAGAATACTGTAGTGTTAGAAATGCTTATCTGACTTGAGATGATTTGTCTTTGCTCTATTTTTTACATCTAACACTTACCAAACTTAGCTAACATTTGCTGAGATTATTTCTGCTTTCTTTATTTAAAACACGACACCTAGAGACAGATAATACAAAATGTAATTTGACCCAAGTTAAAAAAAAATATAATTGTTGATAAAAACCCCCCACACAAATTCCAGTTCACAGCTGCCTTTTCACTGGAAGTAGCTTAGAATTTTCCTGAATGTCGCTTTGATTAGACCCCAAAATGATGAGTTGCGAATAATAAGCATCAAAAGTCAAGGAAATCCTTGCATTGTCTGCATTGTGTGCATCAGCAACTGAAGGATTTAAAAGAGTATTGTCAATGCTTGTTTTGAATTAAGGAAGAAAATCTTCATCAGTTGATACTGCATAGCTATACATAAAGCTTAAAAGTGTCAATGCAACTGACTCATGATGCACTAACTGCATTGCAAATACCGAGATGTGTGGCAGGATGCTACACGCACAGATTATCTATAATATTAATAAAACCCCATAAAATTCTATAGAAACTCAAAGAGTATCATTTCTCAGAAAATCTTTAAACTGAATACTTTCATTTGAAAAGTCAGAAGCCAAAAAAGCTGAATCAGTAGTCACAGAGCAGAAAACAACAGATACTAGGAAAAAATGAGCTACAAGATCAGTACGGCAAGTAAGAAAATATGCAAATGTTATTTCCAGTGTAATTCCATTAAAATCTGCTATCACTTAAAAATGCTAGGTAAGGGAAAACAGACTTCAACAACACGGGATAATTCACCCTACTTAACAGGTAAGAGTGTTGATGAAATATGAATCACTGGTGTTCTTAAGCACCAGTTTCACTGGAGAGATTTAAAAGCCCAATAAGATGTTAGACAGCCCTCCCTTCTCCGAGTTCCATCCCGACCTTTTCAGATAAAATGGAGTTATTATACACCAGTAATGCCTGACATGAAAACATCGTGTTATCATGTAATAAGATTATTTAATAGGAATAATTTCTTTTGCAGTTTAGTCTTTTTCAGCGATTTCAGATTAATTAAAATGCCAGACATACAGCAAAGCACAGCTCCAGTTTAGCAAGTTTCATCTAGTTGTTTCAGTACCAGTGGATACAAGCCTGCACAGAGCTCACGCAGACGTACTCAGAACGAATAAAAACAATCCTGCAAGATGAAATTCGTGTTTTCTTTCAGTCACATATAGAGAAAATGTACCTAGAGTTTACACCAGCTTCACTCCATGCACAAAAGCGAGCATCCTATAGTTATTGAGGATGCAGCAATATAACATGGCAATTAAAGCTTTAGGATGTGTTCTGACAAAATAGACTTACAGGATCTTTCTCAGTCGTTTCAAAGAGGTACCGGAAGAGACTGTTAGTCTCCATGAAGATTTAAATTAGATTTTTTGTAAGCCCCTATTTTGTTGAATATGAGGCTCAGGAATTACAACTCTCTACCTTTTCAAACAAAGCCAGAACTAAAACAAAAACAAAGCCTAGGCCAAATCTTATTCGCATGAGTAGTTCCACTGCTCAACAGGATTACTCATGCAAGCAAGGCAAAGTGCTTTCAACATTCTGCCAGCCCTGGTGCTACTCACGCAATGCTCTGACACGGACACAATAGGTCACGCTCCAAGTTTGTTACCAAGTTGCTAATTTGAGATATTGGAAATGTTAATATTTGCATTATGATTTTAAAAGTTCATCCTAGCAACAGATCGAACATTTATTACCAGTGTGGCATCCAGCTGATGTTGCTATCTGCACATGTGACTTTGTTATTCAGGTTGTCCATGTCTTGCCCTTTTGACCAAAAAACAATATATATATTTTTTAAAATATCTATTTTAGTGGGAAATTATTAGTTTAATTCCGTTAATAAGAAAACATCTGTGCCTCAGCTTTGAAATCGCGATTAGGTGGTTATCATTAGTTCATCAGATGATGGCAAGTTCTGCCCTGGGTCTTAAAAGGATAGAATATTTGGAATTCAAAAAAACCACACAAAACTAAACAGTTAAAATACAAGGCATGATTTATTCTTTTTGTGATTTTAATAAGAGCAGCTGCACGCCTTGACAGCGCCATTTATCCTACAACCTGAATAAAGTGACTGCAGAGAAGCAGCAAAAAAAAAAAATTCACTGTGTTTTTTAACAGGGTAAATTTGATAGAAAATTATAAGTATACAGAGCTAAGAATGTGAATTACTCCAGCTTGGGCTAATTTGCAAAGGAATTTCACAGTGCTACTCACTTCATACATGATTGTGTTCAGATTCTGCTGACCAGAGCTCTGCTTGTTTTTTCCGCTCTCTTTGCGCTGCTGCTTAAGATCAGTAAGTAACTGGAACACCTGGGGAAAAAAAAAAAAAAACGCATTATACAACATTTGAGAGTATTTTACCTAAACATACTACAGCAGGAAAATATAGATGAACAATGCAAAATCCTACCAACTAGGCAACAAAAAACCACATGGCTTCTTTGGTGAATGCACCAGCAATTGAAAAATATTATGGCACCAGAATGATGAATAACTATGTCCATTGTTTTTTAAAAAATGTGACTATTTTAAAACAGATTTTTAGGGCTTGTTAAATGTTATCCAAGAGCCCCAAAGGAGCCCCTGTCCTACTTGTTTATCTTATCTCATGCCCTGAACAGAGTTGGGTCATACCCTACTGTACTAGCACAGAGCTCCCATTGACATATGAGTGATGCTTGAAGCAAAACATCACACAAGTTTATGGCTCTACTGGATTTGTGATGACAGATGCACCTATAATATTAAAATGGATATGCATCTTGTCTCACAGAGATGCAATTTTATATTATCTGCAAAAAAAAAAAGCTGTCACACTGCCAGGAACCAAGTAAATAAATGCTTGACCTATAGATGCTCCTGATATTAGTGATCCTATTGTAAATTCCAGTGGAGTTATTCATACTAGTAAATGTTACAGTGACCGGTACGGTGTTATGATATGTTAAACCACAAAGATTAAATTAGCTCCCTATTTTATCAAAACAATGTAACACACAAGCAGACATTCTTGAAAAGAACGTAATAAAGTTGTCTTCACATTTATGATGCAGTGAATATTGATGGAGGAGCCAGACTCAGAGGGTAACTCTGAGGGCAAGGAAAGCGGTTTGATTTTTGCAACTGTGCTTTGTCAAGTCTGTTGCAACAGCACCACATCTTTATTCCTCATAGCTAGATGTGCACCAAAGTGTCGAGACAGCATCCCAATTACTCTTTTATTCCCATATTAAATCACATTAGGTTGAAACTTCTTCAGATGTTTTGCTTCAGGCTTTACAGTACATCCAGAGCCAATAACCACAGCAAAGTAACAGACCACTTCTTACTGCTTAATCCCTTGATTTTTAACTAGCTTCATTAAAGATCCAGTTCCAACGGTATCATAAACTGACAAATCCATAGAAATAAGAATATAAACACTTCTAGATAATGACAAATAAAAACATTACTGGCTACAAATCCTGCAATTACTTTACATTGCATCTTCTACAAAAAAGGAACACCTGTAAATCCTGACTTGAAAGCCAAAACCCAAAGTAGGAGCTTTTATCTAATAAATATTTGGAGAAAATGTAGCCAGTGACAATAAAACACAAAATAACTCCAAACTCACAGGAGAAATGTAGGCATGGAATATACAACATGTCAGTCCTGAATATCCCTTTCAAACATCACTTTCTGTGCAAAAAATTACCTCGATAAAGAGAATGTTAGCTATGCCAGGCAAACTGCAACCGGAAAGAGGAGCAAACAATGAGATGGGTTGTTTTAAGGGAATCAGAACTTGAAGAGCAGAGAAAAGCCATGCCCCAGAAGCCTATAGCTGCAGAGATCGTTTTGCAATAATCTTTGAAATATTTGCTATTTTCTTTACTGAAATGGTACATTGTTTTTAACAAAGAGACACTTAATACTAGTTTGGCTGACATAATATAATCTATTTCTTAGGCAAGACAGTTCTTTCCAAGTACCTCATTAAAGCCCTTCTAACAGTCAGCAGATGGTTGCTCTGCTCTTTGCAGGGAGATGCAGCTCAAGACAAAACATTTCAAGATTTATTTCGGAATGGGATGAAGCAGCTGTGCAACTTCTAAGCTTCAGCAATAAAACAGTTATTAAAACCATTCCAAAAAATTACACTCATAAACAAAGCACTGAAATCTTTGCATCACCTGACTGAAGTTAAACCAACAAGAACATGACGTTTCTTTCTACCTCACTAAAAAAATACCTTTGCTCGGCAGAGAGGAAAATGATTCAGAACTTATCCACACTAGAAAATAAAATTATTTTTTTATTTGCATGCTAATATTTATTGTTTGTTACGACAAGGCACTGTAGCTTCCCGTGACACCAGATCAAGGTACATTGCTGGCTTCTAGGAGTGTTTATCCTGCATAACACATCTCAGATCAGCAAACTGCCTCACCTTTACTATAACCTCTAACCTGCTTTGGAAACACCTCAAGATGTTTAAAAAAAAATACTGCCAAGCATTCAGAGGTGTAAAACTGCATTTCCTGCACTGGTCTTTATAAAACTAGGTGTTAATGAGTTACAGGTTCTTGGATGGTACTACACATCACGAGGTTAAAGTTAAATAGGAAACATTGATTCTAGCAGCATCCACCTGCGAAAAAGCGTTTGAATTTTTCTGCAAGAATTTTTATTTGCAATATTAAAGAGACTCCAGCAATCGGTATTTCACACGCATGGCGGTATATTGGCTTCTCATAAGACAAAATTCAAAAAAGATACTTGGACATTGCTGCCCAGTTTCTGAGGTGTCAACATTCCTGATTTGGGATCTGACGCACCGTACATTAGACAAAGCAGCAGTGAATCCCATGCACTTGCCCAAATACACAAGTGTTTAAAGATGTGGAGAATCAAATTCTAAATAACAAACCACCACACACAAGAGGATTCAACAAACTGACCACACAGCGACAGAGTAAATACAATAAGGCTGAAGTTAAAGTTACTGACATTCTAAAGATCTGCTCCTCATCTATTTGAAAAACATATTTATATCTGGTTTTATAGATTTGGGATCAACCAAATTATACTACAGTACCCATTACTAGTGAAAATTGAAAACTAGTAATTTTTCAGAGAACTAGATTTTCTTTAAAAAGATTTTTTCTTAATAACATCAAATGGAGTAGGTGGAAATCACATACAGGTCTTGCTGAAAATTGCCAGTGATAATCAGCTTCCAAAGAAGTATGTAAGTGACTGATTACAGCTTTAAACAGCTGATTTAAACCCAGGACGCAGATTAACTTCTTACCTCAAAGTTACTCAGCAATGCAGCATTTGCATCTTTTCTAAAACAAAAAATGAAAACGATTAGTTTACATTCCAAATGAAACCGTCTAAAATTTTTCTTTGCTGAGTTGCGCGGGCTCTAAAAGAACAGATACCACTTTCATAAAGTTAAAAAAAAAATCATCATTAAATCTATTTTTGGTGATTCTATAATTACCAAGTTGTGGCCACCTCTGGAAAATAGTTTTTCCATGTTGTTAGTAGAATTATTACATAAATATACTGTATATTTTGCACAATTTGCCCCATAAATCATAACACACTTTTTTTTTTAACTTGGTCACACAATTTCATTCACTCACCCAATTAAACAAACTAAAACAAAATTGCCTTGCCTCTTCCTTACCAAAAAGGGCCTCCAGTTTTACTTGAATAAAGACTGACAGGAAAAAATCATTCAGATTACACACGCTATTTATTTATTGGTCAAGAGTATAGAAAAAAATACCATTAGTATTTTTAGTACAGTGTACACATGTGTGTATAGTTACAGATATGGCACTATATTTATACATACTGTACTGTGTAAAAATACCTTATTGCATTTCCACTTTATTTATTCTTTGACTCTTTATGTGGCTACTGCTTTATTAGCAGGGCAAGGCTGAGAGCTTCCCATTTTCCACCAGCCAAACATTTCCCTACTAATTCTGTCCCAATTAAGCACAAATCGTTATCCACCACTGGCAGGCTGAATGCACTCTCTTGGACTCAAGCTCATATTTAGATTAATCACGCCTCTATTGCTACCGGCTATTGTAATTTTATATTTTTAAATTTAAAAAAAAAAGGGAGAAAAAACTAACACACAACATCCTATATTCCCAAACACCACATTCTGCTGAGCAGTCAGTAGCCAACACAACAGAAAGTTTCCATACAAAAGGAAAAAAAGGCCTTTCTCAGGTCTGTGCAGCAGCTTATAAAAAGAAAAAAGGTACAATGTATTGTTAAGCATCATCAACTGTTTGAATAGAACTGTCACGTTCATCACTTTCAAACGAGTTAAATGCGTCCACAAACTTCCACAGGTTCTATCATTGTTTTTAAATGAAAAGGACCCTCTAAAATACGCTGAGATGAACTTCAACTTCCATTTCGCTGACTAGAGTGAAACTTCAGCAAGTGAGCTCACACACGCATTAGCTTTCATTCATGTTTTACAAACCATATAGCTTTTTTTGTTAGGTAAATGCAATTCTTCAGAATGTTTGCATTCAGGCTACCACTACAGAAATCCCTATGGATCAAAGACATTCTTTGTTAGAAATAATAATGCTACAGAAGAATTATTAAGGGAATTATTGTGTTAAATAAGTGAAAGGGTCATATAGAGTAAATACATCACTGTGTAAATGAGCCTGTGAAATCTATCCGAAGTTAAATTATTTAAGACAACATTTTTTTAATTCAAAACCACTTTATCATCAGGAAAATATTATTTTTCTTCTAACAATGGATAGCAAATGAGTCAGTCTCAGATCTTCAACAATTTTTGTTGTGCTGAAATACCAGAATTCCAAACTGATAAACAAGACCAGCTTGAAAAACTTATAAAGTAGAAACACAATTTTCTTCAGTCCTAACTCTCATAAATCAACTATCAATTTCACATCCAGAAAACAAGAAATTATAAGTGATGTAAATTTTTAAATAGTCAACTAAACAGTATGTTTAATTTTTTACAGGATTATGACTTAAACAAAAAGGAAAGAAATCTCATGTTAATATCAAATGTATAAACACTTTTTAGAATCTTTAAACAGGTAACATTTGTCCAAACCAAAATATTATTGAGAAGGTTTTCTGCATATAATATAGAAAAATATTGAAGTATATGGCATCACAGCTCTAAAAATATCACTGATGCTTCACGTTTTTAAATCTATTGCTTAAAACATGTTGTACATTTAAACCACGATGTTTTCTGGAGAGTTCTTTTGTCTAGTCACAGATACTTCTGACACAGTAAGAACTTAGGAGAGGTTTTCCTAATTCCAGAGCTTCCCTCTATGAAGACAGAAGGAAGGAGGTAAAAGATTAGGAAGATTAAATTCCAACAGCAATTCAAGTGCAAAACGGACTAAACTGTTCCATTCCAATGCAAGGGATATTCACCCATAGCTCAGGACTTCAGCTCCCAGGTCTTCTACCTCTGAGGCACCTTCCTATTGGTACTATAAGAGGTAGCACCAGTCAAACAAGTTGGGCTACTCAAGGCAGTAAAAAACAAGTGGATGTATGAACAGTATCACTGACTTCCTATTAATGGTACCAAAAGCATCTCTCCCAGCAGGGCAAATCCTATCTTTCCTCACATGCAACAGCAACTTTCAGCCTGTGTATGTTTCACAGCATTTTTCAGTATACAACAGCAAGAACAGCTCATTTCCCTGCACTTCCCCTACTCACGTTGAGGCTAACATAATAGAACCCCGTATTTCAAAGGATGTTTCTATTTGCTATCTACTTCTGAATTTTATGTATAGAAGATTTAATTGTAGTAATATAGACGATTTAACGACAATAAAGCATCCATGGATAACATCAACTACAATAGCTCAGCTGACTTCGGCGGATGCCGACATATATCCCATGGAACTTGCATCCTCCGTGCCCCCATTCATTAGGAACCAGCGCCGCATACATGTATCTAACTACACAATGCAACAGGCTCCACAGAACTCACCAGAATGAGTTTCTAAGCTTCAAAATAGGTCAAATCGCATTGTTTTGTGCCCAAGCGATGCTAACAAGAGAGAAACGCACATAGTGCTGTCAGCGTAGGACGCCAACAAAACTTACTGCCTGGGATGGCAACCAGGGGGCCAGCTGGTGTAAGTGCCACAGACCCTCAGCTAGCCCAAACTGTGACTCCTCTCTTGTATTTGCAATTCCTGGAGCACACCCACTGGGCTTCCTCTTTCTCCAGCACATTCAGCTCCTACAATTAGCTGTCCACCTGAGGCAATTAGCTGTCCACCTGGCGCCCATGGGAATCACTCTCTCCCAGAAGCCACAGCAGAGAATTCACGTTTCACCTCTCCCTGGGCAGAACAGAAAACGGAGCACGAGGGGAGCGGAGATGGGGACGGAGAGCAGGATTCAGGCTGAGCCACGACACCTTTTGCCCAAACACATGCTTCAGCAAGACTTTTTAAGCAAACATAAAAACCCCAATTCAGTTTCTTATCAAAATGCCTGAACACGCTGCTGGTTACAGGGGTGTTACAGCCAAATATACCCCCATATGTTGCACAGGAGGCCCATATATCCATGCCCACTGCAGGCAGGCCCATATAGATGCACCCCCCTACACTACAGCAGGCAGGCCCATATAGAAATACACCCCCATGCCACAGGCAGGACCATATAGATACAATTCCCCGCACCACAGGCAAGCAGGCCCATGCAGAATTACCCCACACACACCACAGGTATAGCTGTGCCCCTACCACCACCACAGGCAGGCCTGTATAAATACCCCCCCAACACCACAGGCAGGCAGGCCCATATAGATTTACCACGCACACTGCGGGCAGGCCCATATGGATATACCCCGTCTCCGCACACCCCCACCCCGGCCCTGGAGCCCCCGCTGCCGCCAGGGAAGGTGGCAGCTGTGGGGAGGCGGCAGCTGCCCGTCCCCTCCGCACCTCCCCCGGCTCCTTACACCTCCATCTTGTCCCCCGCCGCGCCGGGACCGCCCCTGGCCGCCGCCGAACTTCCCTTCACACGCGCACACCCGCGGGACGGCGCGGAGGAGACCGGCGTGGAGCTAAGAGTCGTTTTGGCGGCCGGGACGGAAGCGGAAAAGGAAGGAGAAATAAAGAGAAGGGAAAAGAAAGAAAAAAAACTCGACTGCATTGGCCGGGAATCGAACCCGGGCCTCCCGCGTGGCAGGCGAGAATTCTACCACTGAACCACCAATGCCGGCGATGTAAATTATTTTCCCGCCCCCTTCCTTGTAACTATTAAGGACAGAAAATGGGGCAAAAATATATCACCTGTGGTAAAACGTGTTCTGCAAACCTACTCAGATTCTGACAACTGGCCACTGTTAAGTATGATGACAAGGGAGAAACACTATTGTAGAGCGCCTTCCAAATAAAATCTCTAGCCGTGTGCAAACAGAATACTGTTAAGGCTGAACTAATTGTGTAATACTCCTACGGTCTTTTCAAGCCCCTGTACATACACCTTACCAGGCTCACCAGCACCATATGTCTTTTCCTACCATCACTGTGATTCTTTCCCATTTAATCCACGTGCTACTAAATTTTGTAAGAGCCCTTTTCGTTCTCGAGAAAACTGGTGACTCTTCATTGAGTTCAAACAGCCGAAAATCCTGTTGGCTGCAGCGAGGAAAATCGTCTGGCTCAGGGACTGAGAGCCAGGGAAACGTCAATTAATTCGCTTTGCCATTATCTCTCAAGCAAAAGTTTATATGCAAAACACAACAACACTAACTCCCTAAGGAGTCACAGACACAACACACACGTGCTTATTTGCAGCAGGGCTGTAAGAGCAATCCAGGGAACCGAATGTGTTAGATTTCTTGTGCCCACAACCTCCAGCTCGCAACAAACAGCTCCCGGCTCTCTCCAGGAACCATCATCGGATACCTAAGTGCTGGGTAAAGTTTAAAAGCCTCCTGCAAAGCTTTTTCAGCCCCTTTTCAGCTGCAGACCCCTAAAAAAGATTTAGTGGACATCACATACAGTTTGTAGTACAGATAGAAAAGATTCTGGAGTATAAATTGATTTCTCTTGGAGTCCTACGGAAAAAAAGAGCCAGGAGAAAGGTCTCCAAACTGTGGACTGAAAGGCGCTGGTCTGACTCAGTGACAGGATGTAATGGATGGATGCTGTCCTTTTGCATGTCAGGATTAACCGATCTTGTAAGTTGGCCAAAACTGGCACAGCAAATGCTCTGTAACTTCTCTGCCATGTCCCAAACCCTGCACATGAAACTGGCTGTGGACCCGCTCCCCACCGGGCTAAAGGGAAGAAAAGAAGAGGGAGGATGTCAGCTTTCATTTGAGGATGTGATATTTCCAGACTATCAAATTACAGAGTTTTGTTCCAGAAATCTACTAATCCTTGCCATCACTCTCTTTAGATACAGGTTCAAAATCCTCAACTTATTAATTTTATTTCTCCTTTGCATCTCCTCTTTATATCTCTCCCCCAGCACCAACCTACCATCTTTATTTTCACCATTTCTCCAGAAGTTTCATTCCAGACCTGGATACCTGCTGATAGACTTTTTTTACAAGCCATGACGACGCCTGATCCCAGCAGCTGAGACGAATGAGCACAACACAAATGCCTCTCTAGCTTTCAATTTATGTTTTTTTTTAAATAGAGAAATTCTTCCTAAATGTTTTCCAATGGAGACGTATAGCCTGTTGGGGTGTAAATACACACGAGGACCAGCTACAGGTCCACTGACATCATGCAAAGGAGAAGGGGAATATCTAAGAGAGGGCCCATTCCTCTTACATACAACTGATTAGTTCAGGTCACGTTGTTTTTAATTGCTGCACTTTAGGTGTTAGACAGTTATGCTACACCATCCATAGGGAATGCAGACATAGGTTTTTCTAAATGTGCTTAGCATGTCAACATTTTAAGCATCGGCTTGTGATTGTTACCACTAAGGCTCGGTGAGAGAGGGGCCTCGGTATTAACTATTGAAAGCAGGGGGCCTAGTAATTGCTATTGAAAGCAGATCTGCAGGGTATTTGTATTCTTTGTCATGAAAGGTGTTGACTGTATTCAGCATTTCGCTGATCACCCTATAGTGGTCTTTTTTTTTTTTTTCTTTTACATTCAAAATTCATTAAACAAAGTTGTTTTTAACAAAAAAATGTCAGCACCGCTTCACATCAGTCTGGCTGACAGGGCGTTTGACTAGCACTTTCAGCCCATAGAGCTTTTTTCCTTTTTTCTAAACCAAAACGACAGTTAAAAAAAGAATGTTTTTAAAGCAGGTACGCTGTAGCAGTTTGTGCCAGCCTTTTTCTTCACAGTTATGAAAATAAGTCCTATTATGAAAAGTGTCCTTCTAGAAACCACTAAAGCACTCCTTCAGAGCTGCTCTCCCCAAGTACTGCACTCTGCTAACAAAAATGCTCTCTAAAAGAAATAGTAAGGCTGTAACTGATTACAAAAACAAGTACAAATAAAGTTCAAATCTTTGAGGACATGAAAATATATTTAATTAAACAACTCAATGCTGCAAAATGGGCAATTTACTCTCTAGGGCTACCTCGTCGTACATCAACTTGGAAAAGGCTATAACTGGGAATATTAATGTATGAACAATATGCCATTTGCTGTGCCAGAAGGGAAAATAAGTAAAAGACCTTTCTCTCAGACCTTCCTTGGTATTTAACTGTGAGGTGGGGATTTTGGGGGTTAACCTTTCTATTTCACTAAGCAAACAAAATACTGAAAGAAGATGATGGGGAGAAGACAGTAATGAGAATACATTTCAGTGTATATTAGAAAATCTGCTTTGCAATACTATTTCACTGTTTTCCCCTCAAAAAAGTTCAACTTTCCAGCTCCAAGTGCCTTTAAGAAAATCTGTGTCTTCAATGTTTGTTTTTACATTAATGACCTCTGCTTGGATTTACAGTTTCACTTCCATTTTTATTATAAAAATATCACTCGGTATTCTGCATTGCTGATTATACAGAAAGGATAGTTATTGCTTGCTTAATCTAAAAATGGGAAAAGAGAGAATTAATAATCTCCTAGATATAAACTGGGACAGGAGTTAAGCAGCGTAGTACAAACAAACTAATCCCTATGAAGTTTGCTAAACACACAGTGATACTGCTGACAGATCCCATGTGAAAGCACGCGTCCTTGCCACATGTAATATCAGACATAGATTAATAAGATCTTATTGACATAGATTCACTCTGGTTATAAATTCAGTGCTTACTATTTTCCCAACACACCAGTAATCTCCTGTCAAAGCCCAGAGTAAGGACAAGGACGCTCCTAAAAGGTGAATAAGACAAGAAAAGCAGTTAAAATTAGGGATTTCAGAGTAGGAAGGAACATGATCACAAAATGATCAAGCACTGTTTCCTAGTGTGAAAAGGAAAAGGAGGTAAGTTGCAGAACTGAGAGAAGAGCAGTAGAAAAGCACAAGAGGGTCAGTAAAAGAAAGAAAATAACCCAACGAAATGTGGACAAGAAAGTTGGAATATGTTTCCTGAGCTCTGGGACAGGTTTGGACCATGCAGATGGAAAAATATTATACTGTAGTAGCACACTCCGCAAGGTGAACCAGCAAGTGTTCTGCTTTCTGTGGAGCAGCTGCAGAAAAGTGCTCTGTGTCTGAGGAGTTAATGAGAAATTGGTGCTGAGCCGTAGCTTTGCGAGTTGCTGCTCCCAAAGCTCTCCTGTATCTTAAATCTGTTCTTTACATTTAGCATTTGATGAGTTTACGATATGGGCTATTTGCCAAGGCTGCCGGGCACAACCTCTCACCCCACGGCCACAGTCTGAGGCTCACAGGAGCCTCTTGGCAAGAATGACCCCATGCAACTGGTGACAGCTGGGAAGCCCCAAAGCTGGAGCTGCAACATCCTTACAAGTGGGGTGAAAAGTCTCACCCACACAGAAATGGGAAAAGAGCAAGTAGCTCCCATCTGTTTTATTCTTGTGTATTTGCTGGGGTCGCAACAGGGACACAGCAATGATGATCACGCCATCACGTCAATTACTTTCATATCAAAGACTACTCATTAGAGGGGTATGACACAGAGTGATGTGACTCTTTCACTACAAGAATATTCCCAGAAAAAGAGGTGAACTGTCAGGGAAACCACACAGAAGACACTGATGCTGCAGGAACACTTACCTAAAGCTACACCAATAACTTCACTAACAAGTAACCTGAGAGCATCTCTCCCAACCCTCCTCCTTGCACCATCCCTGCCTCCAAAGGAACTCCTCTCCCTGACTTACTAATCATTCCCTGGTCGAGCAGGGGCCGGAGGCCAGAGAGAAGTGGGATGGGCAAAGGGGGCTGTGTGATGGGGGGGACCGGAGTGGGGCCGGTCCCGGGGGACACCCCGCCCCATCGGGGCGGGCCGAGCCGCCAGCCCGGCTCCGAGGCGTGTAAAAGCGGGGCGGCGGGGCCGGAGAGCAGCGAGCGACCAGCCGGGGCTGCACGGCCGAGCAGGTGAGCGGGGCCGGGCGGGCAGCAGGGACCGGGGACCCGGGACCCCTACCGGGACCGGGAGCAGGACCGGCGGCAGAGCCTCACCTCACCTCGCTGTTCCACAGGTTGCACCAGTTGCCAGGATCGCCGCACAAACGAGCAAAACGTCGTCCGAAATGGCAGCCGAGGTGAGGGTGACCTTTGCTTCTCTGGCGGGGTGGTCTCGGGGTGCTCTGGCAGTTGCAAACTCAACCGTGTGATGACCCCAGCTCTGCAACGTGCCACGCTTCTTGGTGCTGCTTGCTACTTGGTTTGGTTTCCTGGGGTTTAAATGGAGAAAGGGACAGCAAACATATTTGCTGCAATATTTCTGACAACTCACCTCTGATTCTGGTGAAAACCCACAGCAGTGAGGATAGACTCAGGTACCTCGGAGATATACTGAGATACCTCCTCCCCATCCAAGTGCTTGGCTCCCAGCACTGGCCTTGCCCACCCCATTCCCTCTGCCACTCGCCCCAGGGGACTCGTTTCCCAGCCAGGAGCTGCAAAACTTTTGCTTTTTCAACTCCAATTCTCACCCCACAGCTCCTACTGACAAACCTGCTTCAAAACCAGACCTCCAGCGCCCCGTGCCTATGCCCTTCCCGCGGTTGGACTTGATGATCTTAAAGGTCTCTTCCAACCCAAATGATTCTGTGATTCTATGATTCTCCTGCTCGCAGGCGGGCTGGTTCAGACAGTTTCTGGGGAAAGGGCCGCCGGGCTCACCGGCCCCAGCCCCGCCGGACGGTGGCCACCAGCCACGGGACTGGCCCCGGTCGCCGCCCGCTGTCCATGGTCCCGGCGCCGCGCTGCTTCGGAGACCTTCCGGGGGGGAAGAGTTTGGGGCCATAGGGCTTTTTCCTTTCCTTTTCATTTTACCCTAACACTTGTAATACTGAAAGGTAACCCAGACCTCCCCGTCTGGATTCTGCACCTTAACCAGTTTTGTGCTAATCTTACGCCAAAGCTTGCAAGAACATCATGGACTCTGGAGATGCTTCAAACGGTAACTTCAAACACTTCATGGTTACAGGTCTGTTTTAGAGCACGTGGCTTGTTTTAGAGCTGTGGCCCCACAGCTCTTTGTCAACCAAATATTTTCTTATAGTCTCCCTAAAAGAGTGGGGTTTTATTAATTATTCTTTCAAGGCACAGTAGATACTAGCTAGCACTATATCCCTGACTCCCTTACCTTTTTTTCCCATGCCTAGAGACTATCAAAGGGTGAGTGATCAGCAGCTGCTTTAAAAGGGAGATCCATGCTGATCTTGCACCATATGCCCTGATATTCATTTTCAAGGAGAGGACATACTCCCTCTGGAGTCTTGCAGAAGTAAAATATCTTGGAGAATTCCTGAGCCAGACGTGACACCTCAAGGGCTAAATTCCAGTGACAATGACATGTTCTTCACTTCTACAACTACTTGCCAAACCTCTTAAAGTCCAGAGCTTTTATACCTTTTAAATGCCTTTTTTAATGTACTTTTACAGCACAGAAAAAACATGCCTGATTATGTCGTCAGGTTTGCTTGGATAAAGAGTGGGACAGATATTAACTGATTTTTAGGGAATATATCAGTAAGTTTTGAACATGCCTCTTCAATTCATTACTTGCAGGGGGATAAAATGATGGGAGGAAGGTTTGTCGGAAGCACAGATCCAATCATGGAGATGCTCAGTGCTTCCATCAGCATTGATCAGAGACTGGCTGAAGTTGACATCCAGGGGAGCATGGCTTATGCCAAAGCCTTGGAGAAGGCTGGGATCCTATCTAAAACTGAGCTGGAGAAGATCCTGAGTGGCCTGGAAAAGGTATTTATTTCTTCATATCTGTCATGCATGGTGGAATGAATGGCTTCTTATCTGACAGCATCTGTAGTAGCCTCCCTGAGTTGCCCTCATTACACTAGGAAGAATTCTGGGCAGGTGATCAATGCTCCAATTACATCCCACTAAAGGCACCAAAGCCCAGCAGTAGGATGGGAACCAGCTGACAAGCCCCCAGTGACAGCCTGGTGCCCTGGTGGGCATAATGTCAGTGCTCATTATGGCAGCCCCACTGCCCCAGTGAGGTGTGCTCAGAGTGATATGACCATCCTCCTCCTCAGACTGAACAACCACCATTAATTGTTTCAGTATGAGTTAGGAATATTCTTTTTCTGCTGGCACTTGGGATCCTTTTGAGTCTGGCTGCCCGAGTTAGCAGAAGGCCATGCATAGCAACCTATAGGGGTGAAGAGAAGTCAGCACAAAGCACTTTTTAAAAATATCCATTGTTGTTGCTCACCCACCGCAGACACTGGTGACTCTATACAATGTCCATATAGAAAAACCATTGTGGACAACACTAAGGCAATCACTGACATTTCAGGTCACTTTCTCATTGCATTGCTTAAAGCCTCCTATAGCCATCACACTGCAGGATCATCACAGTAGACAGATGAATCCCACTAAGCGCAGTGTAGAATATCAGGATATAGGAAGCAGCCAGCCTTGCCCTGAAAGAACAGGAATGTCAGTGCTCATGTGAGACTGAACACTTTCATTTCCATTGGGATGGCAGAAGTTGGTATTCACTGGGGACAATTTCAGGCCTCATGCGCAGCAGGGTAACAGTAGTGGCTGACTGGTGTTTCTGCTGATGTTTGTAGATCTCTGAGGAATGGTCTAAAGGAGTCTTTGTGGTGACCCAAACTGATGAGGATATCCACACTGCCAACGAACGCAGACTAAAGGTTTGGGTCCTCTAACCTCTTGTTCCCGTTCCTCTGTAGCTAGATCTGCTTGACGTTAAGTGCATGCACCTTTTCCCACTGTGAAATTCCTCCGGACCTTGTGGCACTGAAACCCCAGGTGCACAATCAAGTGTTTCCAAGACCCTTTTTGCGGAAGAGGCACTGTACAAGCATAAAACCCAAACCTGCCCTTCCCCAGAAGAGACCCCATGGCTACTCACAGGATCCTAGATCTGAGTCCCTTCCAGGCAGGGAGGAGGTCTGCTCATGTGGAGACTCTTCCTTAGAGTACAGAGACACTGATAGAAATCCTCCTTTTGTCCTCAGGAGCTGATCGGCGACGTAGCTGGAAAGCTGCACACTGGAAGAAGCAGGAATGATCAGGTATGTACTGAATCTTTTTCTTCCCCTTTGTACTCCTCCCCCACCTCACTTCAGGAGACGTCAGACCAGAACAGCTTTGGATCTCTTCCTGGAGAGCATGATATAGTGGCATTATTACATCAAAATGACCAAATGATGAGAGGAAGATGTGCTTTCCCATTACACAGAACAAGGAGGGGTTTACTTTGCAACAAAAGTGGCAAGTCACAAAGTATGTCACATTCTACTTTGACTGACCGTGGCCAATCTCACGCAGGTTGTGACTGACTTGAAGCTGTTCATGAAGAATTCCCTCTCTGTCATCTCCACTCACCTCCTGCAGCTCATTAAGACCCTGGTGGAACGCGCTGCCATGTAAGTCCTTTTCCATGTCCACGGCCTTGGCCTTTCAGGGGCAGGAGACTTCCAGGCTTCCTCTTTGACTGACACCAACCAGGGCAGCAGCAGGATCTTCTGTGAAAGAAGTTACAGACAGACAGTGGGCGACAGCACAGGGAAAGACAACGGACCCTCTTTCTCCACAGTTCACATCAGAGATCTTCCTCTTCCCCCCAGTGTATCCTGGCAAAGGAACTAAGGGGGGAGGTCCACACAAGACTTTAGAAGGCAACAAATCCATTTAAAGGAGTGGAGAACTTGAACGTGTTTCAAGTTGTTCCTTATGAGAAAAGCTCAGCTGTGATAACTCCCTGTCTAACTCTCCTCCTCACCAATAACACTCCCAAACGGTGGTGGACTGGGGAATCTTTGCCTGCCACTGAGAGATGACTGTACCAGGCAACTTTCCAGGGAGGCCTAGGGCAGACACACCAGACCGGAAGAGCGGGAGATCCAAACCCTACCTAAGTGGGCTTACGTAGTAGGTGACAGGCAGAGGAAGACATAGACCAGCTTCATCACAACACAGGCTAAAGAAGTTCTCTTTGTGACCTTGCCAGGAAACCCTGGAGTGTTCCTGCCACTGCCCTCTATCCTGCTCACCTCTTTCTCTCCTTCCACATGCAGAGAAATCGATGTTATCTTGCCTGGCTACACCCACCTGCAGAAAGCTCAGCCCATCAGATGGAGCCAGTTCTTGCTCAGGTAACCACCTTTCACACTTGGCTGGAGGAAGCCTTCTCCACCCTTGGGGCCCTGCTCAGCTGGAGCCTAGAAGCGCATCATCCTTTGAGGAGGCAGCTCAGGGTAGTGGACAAACCAGTGCTAACCTTGCAAAAACTGGAACAGGAGCTCCCCGTGTTCCTGGGTGGCTCTGGGACCAACCTGGGACTCAAGCACTGAGTGGGCAGAGGATGCCAACTGCCTGTACGCTCCATCCTTTGGCCAGTGTTACACCTCAGCTACTGGAGTCACGTGGAGCAGCTTGTATGGCTGATGGCTGTTCCACTTCCAAGGGCCTGAGTGCCCAGTCTCCACTTCAAGCCTTTTCTGTTCAAGAGGGGTTTCCAGGCTCCAGGCATGGCAGCATACTGCTTGGGAACAAAAGTGACATCTTCTGACTTCGGGTGCTTTATCTCTCATGTCTTTTCATGTCCTTTCTTAGCCATGCTGTTGCTCTGACCCGTGATTCTGAGCGCTTGGGCGAGTTGAAGAAGAGGATCAATGTCTTGCCTTTGGGAAGGTAAGGTCTACTGTTTGTGTAATCAGTGGGCCTTGCTTTGCTCTGTAAAGTCTTTAGATGTATCTTCCCTGCTTCCTAGAGCTTAGTTGTGGTTGGAGTGTGCAGGCTATCATGCATGACTTGTGTTTATTTCTTCCCTGACAGCGGTGCTCTGGCTGGAAACCCACTGGAAATCGATAGAGAGCTTCTGCGTAGTGGTAAATGTCTCCCTTTGATTGAGTGGCACAAGGCTACTTGTAATATCTAGGAGGGAGGGAAACATTGATATGTCTCCCAATGGCACTGTCCAGGAGCCAAAGCCTTTCTTTTATAAGGCTTCTTACTGCAATGAGACAGGCACTGCCTGTGAGGCGGGAGCAGGAAGAGGCACCTCTGCTCCATGCTGGATGCCTAGGGTTAATAACCAAGGCCCCAGTCAGTGTAACACTTAAGCACGTTTGTGTTTCTGGGACAACTCGAGGGCTCACAGTCACCTGCATGCTGGGGCATCCTGCTGCAGTCAGGCTCCAGTCATGCCAAGCCTGACCTCCGCTGTCCATCACCTTCCTTACAGAGCTGGACTTTGCTTCCATCAGCCTGAACAGCATGGATGCCGTTAGCGAGAGAGACTTTGTGGGTAAGCACAACTCAATCCCTTCTTCCCACCATTGTTTTAGAAGCTGGTCTCTTCTGAGACCTTCCCAGGGGACCTCCTTTAATAAGGGGACTGAAATCCCTCACTAGGAAGTACTTAAATATTAAAGGTCCCTTCCAAGGTAGACAATTCTGTGATTCTATGATTCGCTCACGTTTAAATATGAGTCAGGGCTCTCTGGGTTGTCAAGCAAACAAGCACCTTCTTCACCTGCTGATTTCCTGCCTTCTCTGCAGTGGAATTCCTCTCTGTTGCCACCCTGCTGATGATCCACCTTAGCAAGATGGCTGAAGATCTCATCATCTACAGCACCAGCGAGTTTGGATTTCTAACCCTCTCTGATACCTACTGGTAGGTTTCTGGGCTCTGGGGAGTAATTCTCCTCAGCTATACTCACCTGGGAGAATGAGATAGTGTTTGGGGTCTCCCTGCTGACACAGGACTAGAAAGCTGGCAGAAATGCAGCCTTAGGGTGAATACCACTTATTTCTGATTCTGGTAACTCAATCAAGCCTGCATTCAGCAGACACTCCTCCCTGGCAACTGCTGGCAGAGAGAACTTCCTCCTCTGCTGGGAATGCCAGCCAAAGGCCTCCCTTGATCAGCCAGGTTTGCAATCCTAACAGACTTCCTGTCTCTCGAGGCTGCACAACCACAGCCCTCCCACTCCGAGGTCACAGCAACACTTAGGCTGCCCTGTTGATACCAACACCGGATGGGCTTGGAGGCAAGCCTCCTTTTTGCGTCCTCTTTGAGAGGTGGGACTATGTGGTAGCTCTAGTAAAGACTGCAAAAACAAAGGCTCTGTTTTGAGAAACATGAGAAATTCCACACACTCAGTTTTCCTACATCCTAGAAAGGTGTCTGGGGTACAGGGACCTATGTATCACCTTTGGAGGGCTGGACAAGTATGTTACATCTCCTGTCTTAGCCTGTGTCTGTAAGACAGGGGTCTTACTGTTACACTCCACATACCTTTCTTTCAGCACTGGCAGCAGTGTGATGCCTCAGAAGAAGAACCCCGACAGTCTGGAACTGATCCGCAGCAAAGCTGGCCGTGTGTTCGGACGGGTGAGCCTGCTAAAGAAAGAAGCGGGATGGGAAAACTGCTCCTACCGGGGCTGAAGAATCTTGTTTCTTTGTAAAGAAGAAACCAGTCTAGAGTCAGCCCAGTCTAAGGTCTGAGCCTCTGCTGGGGCAATGTGCTTCTCTTCCCAGAACTAACTGCCTCACCTGTTTCTCTCTCCAGTTGGCTGCTATTCTTATGGTTCTCAAAGGACTTCCAAGCACCTACAACAAGGACCTGCAGGTAAAACACATGATGGGTTTCACTCCATTTCCCTGAGCAGACACAGCCCTTTTCTGCTCTTGAGCAGTCTTGCCACTACATTTCCCTGCTTTTGTGTGGGACACTGAGAAAGGGGCTGAGGCACGGCACACTGCAGTTGACACCCCAGCCATAGCAGAAGCCCCTGGGATGACGTGCCTGCTCTGCTGGCTGGGCTGCTCTTGGGCTTTTGGGCTGCATCAGCCTGACTTATAGCAATTTCTGTCTCTGCTCTCATGCAGGAGGACAAGGAGGCTGTCTTTGATGTTGTGGACACCCTGAATGCTGTGCTCCAGGTTGCCACTGGAGTTATTTCTACCCTCCAGGTAAGGCTTCAGCCTCTCATTATTGAACGTGGTTTGGGGGACACATTCTGCGAGTGAAGCACAGAAGAGAGCTCTAGACTGGTCCTAAGATGAAGGCTCTTCAGTGGCCCACCCATACTGCTCATTATGGCCCCCAATGTCAGCTAATGTGTCCCAAAGGAGGAACTGATGATAATGTCTCACTCTGACCCTCCTTTTTGCAGATCAACAAGGAGAACATGGAGAAGGCCCTGAGCCCTGAGATTCTGTCGTCTGATCTGGCTCTCTACTTGGTTCATAAAGGAGTAAGTATCAGAGGAAGACTTGGAGCTCTGATTTCTTGGGATGCAGAATACTGCTCTGTGAAGGCCTGAGATGAGGCCTTCTATTCTGTCCTCAGGTGACCAACAGTCTGGGTCAACAAACACGAAAGCTGGAAACCCATTCTTTACATGTATCCCAAGTAGTGGAACTGCTCCCAGGTGGACTAGGTAGTAATTAAAGGTGGAGTTTTACCTCCTAATGCATACCCTCTTCACACCCCAGAAAACCCAGAATCAGATTGCATTGCCCTAACTGAAAACAAGCCCACCAAAAAAGACAGCACATCCATTTTTTCCTTTGAGGCTGCACCCCAGTTGCCTGGTCACTGACTGCAGCCTCTCCTTCTCACTGCAGATGCCATTCAGACAAGCCCACACTGCCTCTGGGAAGGCCGTCCACCTCGCCGAGTCTAAAGGCACCACCATCAACAATCTCAGCCTGGATGACCTGAAGAGCATCAGGTTTGTATCACGATTATTTTGCCATGACTCCCCTCAACAGGCAGGTATCAGCCTCCCTTCATATGGGCCTCCTTATGGTGTCCCTCCTCAAAAACCCAAAATCCTCCTGGCCTGAATTTCAATGCTGCTACTGCTGGGCCTGAAGTAACTGAAGGGGGACAACATCCCTACCATGCAGATCCACCGAGGCACGGGCAGCAGCTATAGGGAGGGACTGGAAGAAACTCATGCCCTGACCTGGAGACACCAGCCCTCCACAGGACTTTGGCTCCAAACTTCCTCACTCTCCCCTCGGAGCTGACTCTTTGCTCTGCCCCAAGCAGCTCCTGCCAGGCACTAGAAGCGCAGAAGCAGGGCTGCAAGAGGCCTTTCCCCTCAGAAAAAGGCTCTGTCTCCACTCCCTCACCCTCTCTGCAGTCAGCATGTAAAGCCAGCCCACAGCACCCAGCACTCTCCGCTGACACCTCTTCTCTTTGCCTCCCCAGCCCCCTGTTTGGCAGTGACGTCTCCCAGGTCTTCAACGTCGTCAACAGCGTGGAGCAGTACACGGCCATGGGCGGCACCGCCAAGAGCAGCGTCACTGCCCAGATCGAGCAGCTGAGGGAGCTGCTGAAGAAGCTGAAGGAACAAGCTTAGAGTGTGGGGAGATATCCCGTGGATGCAGCGTTGTGCCTATCACACTAATCTGGAGTTAATAAACACTGTGTTGTATGTAGTTCACTGAAACTCCCGTCTTGCGTCTTTCTTCTTAGGGGCAAAGTTGAGCTGGGCTTCCTCAGCCCTTGTGAGGCTCAGGGCAATGGTCACTGGTGTGAAAGAATGGGGGGGCTCTTTCCCCTCCCTGGTAGTGGAGCTGGTTTATGGGGTGTTCAAGCTCTTGGGGGCTGGTAGGTAGAGAGCAGCAGGAGTGTCTGTCTACAACAAGAGACTTGAAAATGTGTCTCTTGAATGGGAGGTTGGTGGACTAGGGAAATGATGGTCCCTTTGTACTCAGCACCACTCAGCAGTGAGAACAGACCTCAAATACTGTGTTCAGTTTTGGGCCCCTCACGACAAGAAAGACACTGAGGTTCTGGAGCATGTCCAGAGAAAAGCAATGAAGCTGGTGAAGGGTCTAGAGCACAAGTCTTATAGGAAGCAACTGAGGTAACTGGGGTTGTTCAGGCTGGAGAAAAGGAGGCTGAGGGAAGACTTTATTGCTCTCTACAACTACCTGAAAGGAAGTTGTAGTGAGGTGTGTGCTGGTCTCTTCTCCCAGGTAACAAGTGATAGGATGAGAGGAAACACCCTCAAGTTGCATCAGGACAGGTTTAGGGTGGATATTAGGAAAAATTTCTTCACTGAAAGTGTCGTCAAGCATTGGAACAGGCCGCCCAGGGAAGTGGTTGAGTCACTATTCCTGAAGGTATTTAAAAGACGTGTAGATGTGGCACTTAGGGACACGGTTTAGTGGTGGACTTGGTAGTGTTAGTTTAACAGTTGGACTTGATGATCTTAAAGGTCATTCCCAAACTAAATGACTCTATGCAGCACAAGGCTGGGTCCAGCAGTGCCAGAGCAGGCTATACAATGTGCTGAGGGAGACTTGTGGATGTGCACGAAGGATAACTGATACTGCATCTGTAATACATGCCACATCTCCAGCTATCACTGCCCTCCTCATAGGAGTATATTTGCCTGCCTGCCTGCCTCCTGACAGGGGAAAATAAGTGGCCAAAAGGAGTCTCCTCACCACCTCACACCTAAGCTTGCATAGTCATAGGCAGCACCTGGCCAGCAGGTCAGCCCACTGGTCATTCCAGCCCATCACAAAACCACCTTTGGCTCTGGTTTCCACCAAAGCACAGGGATTGCATGGTCCCAGGTCAAGCTTTTTCCTCTGTGTGACCCACGCCAAGCCATCTGGGGCAGAACGCTTGAAGAGACTGGTGTGGCTGGATGCCTCTTACAAATCATATTCTATCTTCCTTCTGTCCTTAGAAAAATATAATCAGAATAAAGGAAAAAAGGAAAAGCCTTACTTGGGGAATGAGAATGCAGCAACCTTGTGTCTTTCAACAGATGAAAACATTTGATTAAACAAACACTCGAAACATTATTCTCCGCTATTGTTCTGCAGTGATTTCAGGATGGAATATGCCTGCTACTTGATTCAAAAGGCAGAGAAAGAACAGTTGTCTACAGGGAAGGTGAGGCAATTTTCATTAAACACTAAACCTGCTTGAACCTGTAGCACAGTAGCACTAGTTTTGCCATGGACAATCTCTTTTCTGCCACAGCATTTTAAAGCTGGCGTTTTGCTCAGCACCCTACCCTCCACGCTGATGCAGCAACACATTATTGACTCAGTCCTGCAAGTCTCTGTAACCCACGCAGGTAATGGCAGTAGCACAAGCATTGCCTCACCATGTTTAGGTTAAGGGCTGTAGGACAGACAGTACTAACTACCAGGAGCTAAATCTCTGCCATTAACGAAGCACCCCAGGAGACACAAAGCGGTCTCATCCTACCTTTATAGTATTTGTGCTTTAAACGCGTGCGAGAACCAGCAACAGAACTTCCCTTTCTTCAACACTTCCCCTCAACCTCAGCCTCCCCTTATTCTGGCCCTAAACCTGATCTGTTCTCCTGCCATTTAAAGAACAGCACATTTCAATCACCACTCCATAAACAACCTCTGTGTTTGCTCTGTTACTTTCTGCTGTGTTTCTGTTTTGGCACTTGTGTCTCACTCTCCAGATAGGTTTGCTGTGGCCAGGAAATCACTTACGCCCACTTAGGAGTGGGAGCAAGAGTATGAGAAGCAGAGAATTAATAGTTGGCTATGAATCCAGATTGAGAGTTTGAGCCTTGTTCTGGACCGATACTGAAGGCAGCACACTGGAAACACAGCTGCAAAAGGTACTTGCTCATTCAGGCTGTGTAGCCAGAAGCTGCCTGATGCTAGCCATGTCACTCTGCCTGTGTCTGCTCCGCTACAGAAAGCAGCAATCCCACTGTGCCCTTCATCTTCAACTCAGAAAGAGGATGAATAGCAGGACAGAGAAAGAAAGGAAAGACATAGGAAATATAGGAAAGACAGCTGGACTAGCTCCCTTCCTACCTGAATTATCCTACAGTCCTGAGACAACAGGGCTCGTTAAAGAGCAGAAAAACCCGAAAGGGGACAAGAAAACTGGGATGCACTTCCTGCACTCGCTCAAAGGCTCTGACAGTGCACAGAGAGAAAAATATGCCGTAGCAGCACACTCCCCCAGGCACAGCAGGAACACCCCCGCCCTGCATGAAGGGAGGGGGGGGGACCGGAGCGGGGCCGGTCCCGGGGGACACCCCGCCCCATCGGGGCGGGCCGAGCCGCCAGCCCCGCTCCGAGGCGTGTAAAAGCGGGGCGGCGGGGCTGGGGAGCGGCGAGCGACCAGCCGGGGCTGCGCGGCCGGGCAGGTGAGCGGGGCCGGGCGGGCAGCGGGGACCGGGGACCCGGGACCCCTACCGGGACCGGGAGCAGGACCGGCGGCAGAGCCTCACCTCTCCCCGCTGTTCCACAGGTTGCACCGGTTGTCAGGATCGCCGCACAAACGAGCAAAACGTCGTCCGAAATGGCAGCCGAGGTGAGGATGAACTTTGCTTCTCCAGCAGGGTGGTCTCGGGGTGCTCTGGCAGACGTCAGCAAAACTGAGTTAAAATCTAAATTCCTGCCATTTCCTTCAGGCTTTTCCCCGAGAGACGCTAATAAGTGACGCGTTTCATTCCCACCGACTTGCGTTTAGGCAGGAGGTACCTTTCAGCAGCTTGTGTAAACATTTCTCTGTACAAAAGCTGCATTTTCAGTTTCTGTGCCTGGTAGGTGAGACGTGACTAGTCATCTTGGCCAGTCACGCTTTCTGCCTTCCGAATGGCTACTGCAACCCTGGCCTCCTGTGCTCCGGGTTGCAGAGAAGTGCCCATCAGCTGCCAGACTGTACTACCCACTTCTCTAGTCCGGGAGCTAGCTAAAGTTAATCTTTCAGTTTTGATTTCCCGATTGCAAATGTATCTGTTGCAACGTTTCTGCTGACCCACCTCTTACTTTGGTGGAAACCCCTAATACTGAAGATGTACCTAGATGGACCTGTTCCCCATTTAAACGCTTAGCCTCTGGTACTGGCCTTTAATTTAGCATCCTGTGGGGACCAGATGCATGAGGAAGACCTCTAACACTTTTTTCTTTTTCAATTCTGATTCCCTCCTCTGCCTTCCCTCAGCTTTCTGACAAAGCTGCCCTACAGATATCAAAAACCACGTGCCTACACTCTTACCTCCGTAGGCTCTCTCCTGCTGTCCTCTCAGGCATGTTGTTTCAGCGGGGATCGGCAGACGTGTGGAGACAGTCACTAGGGAAAAAGTTTCTAAGGTTACTCAACAGTGCTTTGTCTGGCTAAGGAAGCCCTGGCACAGATAAGTTTGCAAACTGTTGGGCCAGGTTCTTGCTGTCCACGGTAGCTACAGCGTACAACAGCAGAAGGAACCCACAGGGGTGTTTAAATAATCAAGTACATTCGTATTTAGGCCCTTCCCCTTCCTTTAAATGTTCTCCCATTTCTTTTTTTGTGGCTGCCAGCGTTGCAGAGTTGCTTTTGAAATCTTGGATAAGTTGTAAAGTCTCCGCACGAGTAAAATTCCTACCCATTCCGGTGCATGTTTGCCAGAGTTAGGGCTTCAGGGGGCTACCAGGGCAAGCAAAAAAGCTTCTGATCAAGTGACATACATGGCTCTTCGCTAGTGAAGCCATTGAGTTGCTGAATCAGTGGTGAAAAAAGCTTACACACGCCCTGCTGTGATGCGTGGCTGGAATTGTGTACCTGTCCTTGGTCACCCAGTGTAGTAGCTACGTAGATGACACATTCAAGCATGTGAGGTTACTGTATCAATGCTGGTTTGTGTAGAAAGACAACCTTTGTTCCTGTGTGTATTAAAACCTTCTTTTTGTTGATTTATTTTCCTAAACATTCCTGATGCTGAAAGGTACGCAGGCCTCCCTTTCTGGATTCTGCACCTTAATCAGTTTTATGCTAATCTTATGCCAAAACTTGCAAGCACATCATGGACTCTGGAGATGCTTGAGAGATTCCCGAGACCGACCTGACACCTCAAGGGCTAAATAATAGTGACAGTGACATGTTCTCCACCTCTTCAACTACTTGCCAAAGGACCTGAAATCCAAGGGCCTTTCTGGTCAGTGCTACCATGTTGAAAAGACATAGCTGAACATGGCCTTTATACTGGATAAGCAGATCACTGGATGTTACACGCATAGCACTAGAACTGAAGTTATTACACCTTTTAATTTACTTCTTCCTCTCAGGGCAATAAACTGTGGGGAGGAAGATTCAGTGGAAGCACAGATCCAGTCATGGAGATTCTCAATGCTTCCATTACCACTGATCAGAGACTGGCTGAAGTTGACATCCAGGGGAGCATGGCTTATGCCAAAGCCTTGGAGAAGGCTGGGATCCTATCTAAAACTGAGCTGGAGAAGATCCTGAGTGGCCTGGAAAAGGTATTTATTTCCTTCAAAAACTGTCATACATGCTGGAAAGAATGGCTTCTTATCTCACAACATCTGTAGTAGCCTCCCTTTTTGCTATAACAAAAAACATCTTTAAATGTTTTTTCACGTCCTATTCCTTAGATCTAGGCATGTGCTGAAGTGCTTTGTGAAAGGGAATGCTGTACTAAATCATGGACATGACAGGCCCATGTGTATTGCCTTCAGTACACGTGGAGACAGGCAGGGCATCGATGCTCCAATTACATCCCACTAAAGGCACCAAAGCCCAGCAGTAGGATGGGAACAAGCTGACAAGCCCCCAGTGACAGCCTGGTGCCCTGGTGGGCACATTGTCAATGCCACTATGGCAGCCCCACTGCCTCAGTGAGTTGTGCTCAGACTCAATGAGGTGTGCCCTCCTCCTCAGACTGAACAACCACCATTAATTGTTTCAGTATGAGTTAGGAATATTCTTTTTCTGCTGGCACTTGGGATCCTTTTGAGTCTGGCTGCCCGAGTTAGCAGAAGGCCATGCATAGCAACCTATAGGGGTGAAGAGAAGTCAGCACAAAGCACTTTTTAAAAATATCCATTGTTGTTGCTCACCCACCGCAGACACTGGTGACTCTATACAATGTTCATATAGAAAAACCATTGTGGACAACACTAAGGCAATCACTGACATTTCAGGTCACTTTCTCATTGCATTGCTTAAAGCCTCCTATAGCCATCACACTGCAGGATCATCACAGTAGACAGATGAATCCCACTAAGCGCAGTGTAGAATATCAGGATATAGGAAGCAGCCAGCCTTGCCCTGAAAGAACAGGAATGTCAGAGCTCATGTGAGACTGAACACTTTCATTTCCATTGGGATGGCAGAAGTTGGTATTCACTGGGGACAATTTCAGGCCTCATGCGTGGGTAACAGTAGTGGCTGACTGGTGTTTCTGCTGATGTTTGTAGATCTCTGAGGAATGGTCTAAAGGAGTCTTTGTGTTGAAACAGAGCGATGAGGATATCCACACTGCCAACGAACGCAGACTAAAGGTTTGGGTCCTCTAACCTCTTGTTCCCTTTGTTGTAGCTAAATCTGCTTGATGATAAGTGCATGCATCTCCTTCCCACTGTGAAATTCCTCCAGACCTTGTGGCACTTCAACCTTATGGGACAATCAAGTGTCTCCAAGACCCCTTTTGTGGAAGAGTGTTTTTATTATGCGTTTTGTACAAGCATAAAACCCAAACCTGCCCTTCCCCAGAAGAGATCCCATGGCTACTCACAGGATCCTAGAGCTGAATCCCTTCCAGGCAGGGAGGAGGTCTGCTCATGTGGAGTTTCCTCCTTAGAATACAGAGACACTGATAGAAATCCTCCTCTTGTCCTCAGGAGCTGATTGGTGACATAGCTGGAAAGCTGCACACTGGAAGAAGCAGGAATGATCAGGTAAGTACCAAACTGGTTGTTTTTCCTCCTTCCATGCCTCCTTCACCCCAGTTCCTTAATCAAATTTCTTTATGCCATCTTTCACTTGCCCTGACATTCTCCAGCATGTACTCCCTGGGGCTTTAAACTAGTGACAGTGATGTCACTCATCCGCAGAGGAGAATGGGCTCTGCAGGATGGCTTCCCAGTGGTATAAGGCCACAAACGTCCACTGACATCCCTTTGAAAGCCTACAGAAACCATGACTTTACTGGCTGGGTGCCGTGCATCTTTCAGGATCAGTCCTTCTACTGATGACGAACTTGTGTCAGTTGGGGACTTTCTGATCCAAAGTTGACAATACCCAAAAAGTCCACTGAAAAGAATGGGCTTTGGTTCTGTTCATGGAAAGCAAGATTCAGTGGCATTCACAAATCAGTGACCAGGGACACATCTGGTAAGAGGAAGATACCCCTTCCCATCACATAGAACAAGGAGGGGATAACTCTGCCAAGGCTTTCTGCTGAACAATATTTGGTCACAAAGTATGTCACATTCTACTTTGACTGACCATGGCCAATCTCACGCAGGTTGTGACTGACTTGAAGCTGTTCATGAAGAATTCCCTCTCTGTCATCTCCACTCACCTCCTGCAGCTCATTAAGACCCTGGTGGAACGCGCTGCCATGTAAGTCCTTTTCTGTGTCCACGGCCTTGGCCTTTCAGGGGCAGGAGACTTCCAGGCTTCCTCTTTGACTGACATCAACCAGGGCAGCAGCAGGATCTGTGAAAGAAGTTACAGACAGGCAGTGGGTGACAGCACAGGGAAAGACAACGGATCTTCTTTTTCCACAGTTCACATCACAGACCTTCCTCTTCCCCCCAGTGTATCCTGGCAAAGGAACTAAGGGGGGAGGTCCACACAAGATTTTAGAAGGCAACAAATCCATCTGAAGGAGTGGAGAACTTGAACGTGTTTCAAGTTGTTCCTTATGAGAAAAGCTCAGCTGTGATAACTCCCTGTCTAACTCTCCTCCTCACCAATAACACTCCCAAACGGTGGTGGACTGGGGAATCTTTGCCTGCCACTGAGAGATGACTGTACCAGGCAACTTTCCAGGGAGGCCTAGGGCAGACACACCAGACCGGAAGAGCAGGAGATCCAAACCCTACCTAAGTGGGCTTACGTAGTAGGTGACAGGCAGAGGAAGACATAGACCAGCTTCATCACAACACAGGCTAAAGAAGTTCTCTTTGTGACCTTGCCAGGAAACCCTGGAGTGTTCCTGCCACTGCCCTCTATCCTGCTCACCTCTTTCTCTCCTTCCAATGCAGAGAAATCGATGTTATCTTGCCTGGCTACACCCACCTGCAGAAAGCTCAGCCCATCAGATGGAGCCAGTTCTTGCTCAGGTAACCACCTTTCACACTTGGCTGGAGGAAGCCTTCTCCACCCTTGGGGCCCTGCTCAGCTGGAGCCTAGAAGCGCATCATCCTTTGAGGAGGCAGCTCAGGGTAGTGGACAAACCAGTGCTAACCTTGCAAAAACTGGAACAGGAGCTCCCCGTGTTCCTGGGTGGCTCTGGGACCAACCTGGGACTCAAGCACTGAGAGGGCAGCGAATGCCGACTCCCTGTACACTGCATCCTTTTGCCAGAGTTACCTCTTTGTCCTTGTGACATTTTCTGACCTCAGGTGCTTCATCTGTCTTGATGTTTTCTTCCTAGCCATGCTGTCGCACTGACCCGTGATTCTGAGCGCCTGGGAGAGGCAAAGAGGAGGATCAATGTCTTGCCTTTAGGAAGGTAAAGTTTGCTTTCTGTGTAATCCTTGAGCCTCACTTTGCTCTGTGAAATGGCTAAGAGGCAGATCTTTACATCCCCTGAACCACTAGTGCTGGTATGCCATATGTGCTGCAGAGCTGTGAGGGCACAAGCCTTGCTTCTCTCACCAAAGAGAAGATTCCTCACCACAGATACTGTTCTTCTCCCTCCTTGAAATCAAGAACTACAAGGCTTTCATCAAGCAAACCTTCCTCTTTGGAAGGGAACTTCTGGTTTAGTCAAGAGTTGAGAGTTTGCTGAGCCAAAGGCTACTCTGTGTGACACCAGTAAGAACCGAGGGAGGGAAGCTTTCAGAAAGGTGTCATTACTGCCTGCTAGAGCTCAGTTTTGGTTGGAGTGTGCAGGCATGACTTGTGTTTCTTTCTTCCCTGGCAGCGGTGCTCTGGCTGGAAACCCACTGGAAATCGATAGAGAACTTCTGCGTAGTGGTAAATGTCTCCCTATGACTGAGAGGCACAGGGCTACTCATAATATCTCGGAGTTGTGGAAGCATTGATACGTTGTCCTGATGTTATTTTGGATGTGTTGCAGCACCTTAACATAGGGATGGAGGGTAATAAATACTAAAAATGAGTATGATCTGATGCTCAGTGAAACGGGTGGGAGGCAGCTCCTAATGACTCAGAAAGCCAGAAGGCTTTTTACTACTATGAGACAGCAGATGCCTGTAGGGTGGGAGTATAAACAGAACCGCCTCTGCTGTACACTGGCTGCCTGGGGCTAATAACAAACCCTTGCTCAGCACGTTTGTGTTCCTGGGACAACTCGAGGGCTCACAGTCACCTGCATGCTGGGGCATCCTGCTGCAGTCAAGCTCTAGTCATGCCAAGCCTGACCTCTGTCCATCACCTTCCTTACAGAGCTGGACTTTGCTTCCATCAGCCTGAACAGCATGGATGCCGTTAGCGAGAGAGACTTTGTGGGTAAGCACAACTCAATCCCTTTTTCCCACCACTGTTTTAGAAGCTGGTCTCTTCTGAGACCTTCCCAGGGGACCTCCTTTAATAAGGGGACTGAAATCCCTCACTAGGAAGTACTTAAATATTAAAGGTCCCTTCCAACGTAGAAAATTCTGTGATTCTATGATTTATACAGAAAATCTGTTTGCTCACACTTAAATATGAGTCAGGGCTCTCTGGGTTGTCAAGCAAACAAGCACCTTCTTCACCTGCTGATTCCCTGCCTTCTCTGCAGTGGAATTCCTCTCTGTTGCCACCCTGCTGATGATCCACCTTAGCAAGATGGCTGAAGATCTCATCATCTACAGCACCAGCGAGTTTGGATTTCTAACCCTCTCTGACGCTTACAGGTAGGTTTCTCGTCTCTGGGAAGAGAGCCCTTCCCTCACTCCTCACTCCACAGCTCTCCTCACTTGGGAGAATAAGACAGTGGTTGGGGTCTCCCAGCTGCACGAGGCTGACACAGCATTAGAAAGCTGGCAGAAATGCAGCCTTAGGGTGAATACTCCTCAGTAATGACCACTTATTTCTGCATTCAGCAGACACTCCTCCCCAGCAAGTGCTGGCAGAGACAACTTCCTCCTCTGCTGGGAATGCCAGCCAAACGCCTCCCTTGACCAGCCGGATTTGCAATCCTAACAGACTTCCTGTCTCTCAGAGTGGCACAATCACAGCCCTCCCTCTCTGAGTTCACAGCAAAACTTAGGCTGCCCTGTTGATATGAGCTATGGAGAGGCTGGTGGGGAAGCCTCCTTTTTGCTTCCTCTTTGAGAGGCGGGACTGTGTGGTAGCTCCAGATAAGACTGCAAAAACAAATGTTCTGCTTTTGAGAAACATGAGAAACTCAGTTCACAGCTTTCCTTCGCCCTAGAAAGGTGAAGTACTGGAAGTACTTTGGAGTACTGGACCAGTATGTTGCATGACCTGTGTCAGTAGGGACTGGGGGTCTTACTCACTGTTACACTCCAAACACCTTTTTTTCAGCACTGGGAGCAGCCTGATGCCTCAGAAGAAGAACCCTGACAGTCTGGAACTGATCCGCAGCAAAGCTGGCCGTGTGTTCGGACGGGTGAGCCTGCTAAAGAAAGAAGCAGGATGGGAAAATGCTCATACTGGGGCTGCAGGATCTTGTTTCTGCTTGTCTCTGTGTACAGGAATGTGCCCAGTCTAGGGTCTGAGCCTCTGCTGGGGCAATGTGCTTCTCTTCCCAGAACTAACTGCCTCACCTGTTTCTCTCTCCAGTTGGCTGCTATTCTCATGGTTCTCAAAGGACTTCCAAGCACCTACAACAAGGACCTGCAGGTAAAACACATGATGGGTTTCACTCCATTTCTCTGAGCAGACACACACCTCTTCTTCTCTTGAGCAGTCTTGCCACTACCTTTCTCTGCTTTTGTGTGGGACACTGAGAAAGGGGCTGAGGCACGGCACGCTGCAGTTGACACCCCAGCCATAGCAGAAGCCCCTGGGATGACGTGCCTGCTCTGCTGGCTGGGCTGCTCTTGGGCTTTTGGGCTGCATCAGCCTGACTTATAGCAATTTCCGTCTCTGCTCTCATGCAGGAGGACAAGGAGGCTGTCTTTGATGTTGTGGACACCCTGAATGCTGTGCTCCAGGTTGCCACTGGAGTTATTTCTACCCTCCAGGTAAGGCTTCAGCCTCTCATTATTGAACGTGGTTTGGGGGACACATTCTGCGAGTGAAGCACAGAAGAGAGCTCTAGACTGGTCCCAAGATGAAGGCTCTTCAGTGGCCCACCCATACTGCTCATTATGGCCCCCCAATGTCAGTTGGTCAGAGGGTCGTTTTAAAGCTGGGTCCCTTCTAGATTAAGTCCCCTCATGGAGACCACTATCGTGTCCCCAAGCAGGAGCTGATGACAATGTTCCCTCTGACCCTCCTTTCTGCAGATCAACAAGGAGAACATGGAGAAGGCCCTGAGCCCTGAGATGCTGTCTACTGATCTGGCTCTCTACTTGGTTCGTAAAGGAGTAAGTATCAGAGGAAGACTTGGAGCTGTGATTTCTTGGGATGTATAATATTGTTCAGTGAGGGCCTGAGATAAGGCCTTCTGTTCTGTCCCCAGGTGATGATCATTCTGGGTCAACAAACCTGGATTCACATGGCATTGCCCTAAGTGAAAACAAGCCCACCAACAAAGACAGCACCTCCATTTTTTCAGAATCACAGAATCTTCATGGTTGGAAGGGACCTTTGAGATCACCAAGTCCCACCAAAAAAAACAACAAAACAAACAAACAAACAAAAAAAAAACACAAAAAAAAAAAAAAACCAAAACAAAACACCACACACCACACCCACCCACAAACAGACACAAACCAACAACCTTGGGCACCAGAGCACGCCCTGAAGTGCCACGTCTACACGTTTCTTAAATACCTCCAGGGATGGCAACTCCGCCACCTCCCTGGGCAGGCTGTTCCAGAGCCTGACCACTCTCAGTAAAGTAATTCTTCCTAATATCTAATCTAACCCTCCCCTGCTGCAACTTTAGACCATTTCCTCTGGTCCTGTCATTATTGACTTGGGAGAAGAGGCCAACGCCCACCTCTCTACAACCTCCTTTCAGATAGTTGTAGAGGGCAATGAGGTCCCCCCTCTGCCTCCTCTTCTCCAAACAAAGCATGCCCCTTTTCCTTTGAGGCTGCACCCCAGTTGCCTGGTCACTGACTGCGGCCTCTCCTTCTCACTGCAGATGCCATTCAGACAAGCCCACACTGCCTCTGGGAAGGCCGTCCACCTCGCCGAGTCTAAAGGCACCACCATCAACAATCTCAGCCTGGATGACCTGAAGAGCATCAGGTTTGTATCACGATTATTTTGCCATGACTCCCCTCAACAGGCAGGTATCAGCCTCCCTTCATATGGGCCTTCCTGGCTACTACTGCCGGGCTTGAAGTAACTGAAGGGGGACAACATCCCTACCATGCAGATCCACCGAGGCACGGGCAGCAGCTATAGGGAGGGACTGGAAGAAACTCATGCCCTGATCTGGAGACACCAGCCCTCCACAGGACTTTAGCTCCAAACTTCCTCACTCTCCCCTCAGAGCTGACTCTTTGCTCTGCCCCAAGCAGCTCCTGCCAGGCACTAGAAGTGCAGAAGCAGGGCTGCAAGAGGCCTTTCCCCTCAGAAAAAGGCTCTGTCTCCACTCCCTCACCCTCTCTGCAGTCAGCATGTAAAGCCAGCCCACAGCACCCAGCACTCTCCACTGACACGTCTTCTCTTTGCCTCCCCAGCCCCCTGTTTGGCAGCGACGTCTCCCAGGTCTTCAACGTCGTCAACAGCGTGGAGCAGTACACGGCCATGGGCGGCACCGCCAAGAGCAGCGTCACTGCCCAGATCGAGCAGCTGAGGGAGCTGCTGAAGAAGCTGAAGGAACAAGCTTAGAGTGTGGGGAGATATCCCGTGGATGCAGCGTTGTGCCTATCACACTAATCTGGAGTTAATAAACACTGTGTTGTATGTAGTTCACTGAAACTCCCGTCTTGCGTCTTTCTTCTTAGGGGCAAAGTTGAGCTGGGCTTCCTCAGCCCTTGTGAGGCACGGGGTAATGGTCACTGGTGTGTGAACCTGGCAGTGGAGATGGGCTACGGAGGGTAAAGTTCTAGGGCCCCAGTAGGTAGAGAGCAGCAGGAGTGTCAGTGCATATGTTGATGGAGGCTTGTGTGTGTCGACAAAGAGAGATGCTTGGTACAACATCTGCAACACACTCCACACCTCCAGCTATCAATGCCTTCCTCCTAGGATTATGTTTCTCTGCCTTCTTTCTGGCAAGAAAAAAAATCTGCTCACCCCCAGCGCTGGAACTTAGCCAACAGGTCAACCCACAGGTCATCCCAGTCCCTCACAAAACCACCTTTGTCTCTGATTCACTCCAAAGCACAGAGTTGCAAGGTCCCAGGTCCACCTCCTTCCTCTGTGTGACAAGTGCCCTGACTTGCCTCCAAACTTGCTGGTGCAGAGTGCTTTTAATAAAAATCCCTGACATCGCATTGATGTTGCCTCTTACAAAAATAATTTACCATCTTTCCTTCTGTCCTTAAAGAAGTTAAATCAGAACAAAGACCAGGAAAAGTCTTACTTGAGGAATGAAGTGCCAGGAAGTTCCTGAGTCACCTCCTGCTTCCTGCCATGTTTCTCTGGTTTAGTACATTTATCTCGCCTTCCAGCTAAGTTAGCTGCGGCAAGAAAATCAGTTATGTACACTTCACTCAGGTGGAGAAGCGACAGCCAACACCAACAGACTCAGAAGATGAGATTATCTCCTCTTCCCCCCCAGCTCACGGTTCTTTTCATTCCTCACATAAGCTTTTTCCCTGTTTTTTCATTCTGGGTCAGTACCTTCACACGTCTCAGCTGACTCGACTGTCGCGTGTTCCTAGTCACCACTGTTCAGCATCTTGGGAGTCAGTGCTGGGTAATGCGGGGCCCTGCTGATTTAAAAAAGAAGGTGGTTTTAGCAGATTATCACATCTCAATCTCTTGCGTAAATAAATAGTTCATAGTCATTGGTAGTCCCCATTCGACCCTCCACTTTTCTGATATTCTTATGTGTCACCATGCCTTTCATTGTTCTGCAATAAACCAAGCTGTTGCTTCTGTAACTGAATCATGTACAGCATGACTGACAGCTGCTTATTGCACATGGAGGTACATGTTCTCATCCAGGGAACAAATACAGGCTACAAATAAATGTACTGTAAAATTAAAATGAATCCAATGCCATTTTCTTCCTCCCTTGCCCTGTGACACTTTTCTCCATCCTGCTTTATTCCTAACGAAGTTCTGAGGGGCGTGGACTGAATAGGAAATGTTACCATGCTCCACAGATGAGTCCAGACATGGTTTTCTGACACAGCGATCATCCCCCTGCCTGGCCCCAAGATGCCATCTGGTCATCGGTGCTCTTCTTTGCCATTTCCAGTAACTCCTTGCCCTCCTGCTTCAGTGAGTGACTCTGAAAATAAATAAAAGTAAGCAAGGAAATGAATCATAGAATGGTTTAGGTTGGAAGGGACCTTAAAGACCATCTAGTTCCAACCCCCCCGCCCTGGGCAGGGACACCTCCCACTATACCAGGTTGCTCAAAGCCCCATCCATCCTGGCCTTGAACCCCTCCAGGGATGGGGCAATACATAAAATAAAATATAATAAAGGAAATAAATAAAAGAAACACACCCACACCGGAAATCCAGCAATGCTGGACACAGCCCAACCCCTGCAAGTGTCTTTACGCCAGGCCACCGACGACTTGGGCAGCTCCGCGACCCGGCTCGGGATGCGCCGCGGTCCCTCCCGGCGGGGCGGGACCTGCCCGTCCCGGTCCTGCCCACAACCAAGATGGCGGCGGGAGCGTCAGGCGGCGGCATGGTGGGGGGTTCCCGTCTGCTGCTGCTCCTGCTGCTGGGGCCGGGGGCGGCCGCGGCGGGCGGCATGCTCTACCCCCGGGACACCCCTTCCCGGGAACGGAAGGAGCTCGGCGGCCTCTGGAGCTTCCGCGCCGACTTCTCGCCGAGCAGGGACGCCGGCTTCGCGCAGCGCTGGTACCGGCGGCCGCTCCGGCAGGTACCGCGGGGCCGGCGGCGGGCGGGGGGGTGGTCTCCTCCCGGGAAGGGCCCCGGGCACACCGGGCTGCCTCCCTCTCCCCACAGCGGCGGTTCTCCCTTCCTTCCCCATCAGGCTTGTCTCTCTGCCCAGTGCCGAGCGCCTGGTCGCTCTGCAGAGGTTTTTATTAAGGGGCTCGCTAATTAGCCACCGACTCCGATTAGCCCGTTTTTCCCTCAAATTACAGCCACTATTGAGCTGTCGTAGAAATAAATCCCTGCGCTGCAAAAGCAAGGCTGACCTCGCACGACATTTACCTGTCCCCAGCAGCACGGAGTAAACAAAAAAGTGCCTGGAAAAGGGCACTCTGGAATTATTTATCCCGAAGTAGCCCCGCGCAGATAAGCAAGTTGCAGCGTAACAAATCCGTTGTGCAATCAACACCGCTGCATAAAAGAGAGAAGTTATGTATTCTGTGCAGAAAATGTATGCGTCCATCATTTCTGGTTTAGCTCTTTGGGCGGTTTTTTGCCAAATTGCAGAAGGCGCTGTGCTGCTGGAAGTTCAGCCGAGAGCAGGGAGAGGAACGGGATCCTAGGCTGGGCCCCCCCTAAAGGAGGGCTGAGAAGTGGGCGCTCAACCTCCTTCAGCCATCAGAGAATCTCCTTGAAGGAGACGCACGCTATGGCCATCCCAGTCAAAGGTTATCCCGTACCAGAGACTAGAAAAACCCACTTCACCGCCCAGGGGTTTTCCTGCTGGGATGTTCTGGTGTCTGGCCGGGGCGCTGAGAGTCTCTGCGGAGGTGCTGAGTCAGCCATGCACATGATGCTCCCCCCCGGAGTGACCAGACCTTCCTGCTTCCGCTCCCCATGGAAAGGTTTCCATAGGAAAGGGGAAGCGCTCCAGCTGTGCGCTGCTGCAGGGCTGGGTTCTGCAACACCACGAGGGCGGCGGGTGCTAAAAATGAGCGGTTCCATTTTGCAATAGCGGCCGGTTTCCTCAAACGTTAAGTGCGGTACGGCACTGCCTGCCCGTGATCCTCCTATGAAAAATAAGCAAGCGAACCGGCTCTCTTGTAATCCTAAAGAGCCTGCGTTGCTTTCAGGGAGCGACAAACCTGGGGCTCAGCCCAAACAGTCTCCGTGGGCCTTCCCTGGAGGATCTGGCCCAAAATATCTGATACTCTTGCCACTCTCCTGCTGCAGCTCTTAGCCTGACACGCAGCCCCCTGTGCCGGTGAACTGACAGCACACCAGCACCACACGCCAAACGGCTGGAGCTGTGTGGGAGGAACTACAGTTTGTGGGAAGCTGAAACAACAACCTGGGCATTTATTTCCCCTCCCTCCCCCATCTCTGATTCCACAATACCAGAGCCATTAATAAATGCATTTCCCTATTGTAAATCAGGAGGGGAAAAAAAGATCTGGGCAGTTTCTTCCCGTAGGAGCAGGCAGGCTCCTGGGCCTGGTATCAAGTAGGACTTTTGTAGGACCTTTGACAGACCACACCAGTTTCTAACTAGTTTTTCCCAAGTATTTCCACTTGGGAAAGGGACTGTACAGCTGTCAGTGGAAGGGGATACCTCCAGCGGTACAGGTTGGACAGTCAAGAGAGTAACATTTCTTTTTTTAAATTACCTGTTCCCTTTCTTTCTGTGCAATTCCTGCCAGACCGGTCCTGTGATTGACATGCCAGTGCCTTCCAGCTTCAACGATATCACTCAGGACCCCAGCTTGGAGAACTACATTGGCTGGGTTTGGTATGAGAAGGAGGTGCTGCTTCCTCTCCGATGGCTCCAGGACGACCTCAACACCCGAGTGGTGCTCCGTTTCGGCAGTGCCCATTACTACTCCATCGTGGTACGTTGCACGGGAAACTGTCCCTGTGTTTCCAAAGTCACGCTGCACTAAAATCTGTCCTATGACTTCTTCAGCAAACACATCTCTGCCTAGATTTTTATCAGTTTGCTATTTTCTTAACTCTTGGCTGTTTTCCTCCAGCCAAGAACTTGGTCGTGTTTCCCAAGTCTCTCTTCTCTGATCCTTCGATATCAGGACCTAAAAACATAAAAACAACTAAAACATTTCCTTGCTACGGAATCGTCCCAAATCTGTTTCTCTCAGTGACACTTGCTTGTACATGACCCAGCCCTAGCTCCTTGCCTTCTCCCTGCTACTCCTACCACAAAACCCCAGTGACCCTCCCTCTGGGGCTCACGGGTGTCTTCTCCTCCTGCAGTGGGTCAACGGAGTGCAAGTCGTGGAGCACGAAGGGGGCCACCTCCCTTTTGAAGCAGATATAAGCAGCATCGTCAAGGGCAGCCCAGGGATCCCCTGCCGCGTCACAGTCGCGCTCAACAACACCCTGACACCCCACACTCTGCCTCCGGGATCAATTCAGTACATGAATGACAAAACAAGGTGAGTTGCTGAAGCGCTGTACTGCTGAGCGTATCCCAGGGATAAGAGAATGGGAATTTATTCGGCTGCTGGTTTATAAGACCCTCCAAGTAACTCAGTTATATTGGTTGTTATTTATGCCAAAATTAATCAGCTGAGCAGGAAGGAGTTTAAGCTTTGGTGTTAGGAGGAGAGTGCACTGAGTTACTGCATGTGTTTTATACGCAGGGAACTGAAATTAAGTGCCAAGTTGAATCAGTGGCAGATTTGAGAATTATAGAGTGGTTTGGGTTGGAAGGAACCTTAAAGATCATCGAGTTCCACGCCCTGCCCTGGGCAGGGACACCTCCCACCAGACCAGATTGCTCAAAGCCCCATCCAGCCTGGCCTTGAACCCCTCCAGGGATGGGGCAGCCACAGCTTCTCTGGGCAACCTGGGCCAGTGTCTCACCACCCTCACAGTAAAGAATTTCTTCCTAATATCTAATCTAAATCTCCCCTCTTTCAGTTTAAAACCATTACCCCTCCTCCTATCGCTACACTCTCTGATTGAGAAGCTTAAATTCAGCTGGAAACTACAAGTACCAGCTATCCTGAAGGATCAAACATATTCAGTGCATTAGATATTCGTTAATTGATAGTTCCCTTCAGTGTAGCAGCAGTAGCACAACTGAGAAATAGACCCATCCTGTTGTAAAGACTATTTTACCAGCTAGCATCTATTTTTACATGGCTATTTTACATTGCTAGCATCCATATGCTGCCTTCAGTTCTTGTGTAATGAAACATAATGTAGCCATTTCTCCTGTCTTGCTCACTCAGGTATCCCAAGAACTATTTTGTACAGAACATCAGGTTTGATTTCTTTAATTATGCTGGAATCCATCGCCCGGTTGTGCTTTACACCACTCCTTCTGTCTACATAGATGATATTACTGTGACAACTACTTCATCAGAGAGTGTTGGTAGGTCCAGAACAATTACAGCAGCTACCTCAGGCTCCAAATGGAGATGACAAGGGCAGCAGAGAAAATATACTGCAAAAGTCTGATTAAATTTGTATCACAGTGGCTTTCTCTTGGACCTGAGTTGGTCTATTGCACAGCTCAGCAGCTGCAAGAATATGATAGAGAGTTCAGAAGCAGCAAGAAAATAAAGAAGCACTTGCAAAAGACTACTGTTAAAGTGAAAGGATGATGAGGTGTTTCTCAAAGTAGAATTTCTCAGTAGGGGCAGTCTTCCTGCTACTTAAAGCAGGATTATCTCTAAGTAACAGAATTGTGTGATACACAAATTTTGCTGGAAACTTCTGGACCTCCAGACAGACAGGTCATGCTTCCTACATTCTATTCATGCCACTCTGTTGCTGTTCTACATCTCCCTAATTTTTTAATGCTGCTGTATGTGAAAACCCTCTAACATTTAATGCATGTGTTTTTCCTTTCCTGGCAGCCTCTGATTGTCTTTTGTTTCCTTTGAACCAGCAATGGTGCAGTATCAGGTGTCGGTTGTTGGCAGCACACTCTACTCCTTGTCCCTGAGTTTACGTGACCAAGAAGGGAAAGTGGTTGCTACAGGCGATGGGCCAACTGGAGAGCTAAAAGTCCTGAACCCAAACCTTTGGTGGCCTTACCTGATGCACGAGAACCCTGGATACCGTTACTCCTTAGAGGTAACAGTGACATTTCTTCCTTTCTGTGTGCGTTCCCTCTGACTAATAGCGTTAAGGAACTGCCATATGGCCCATCTTCCGTACTCATCTTCTCCCGCAGATCCTGTTCATGTGACCAGAGTGGCATTGCTAATTAGATAGTAATCAAATCAAGCTTTGCCAGCTTCCTGGATGCTGAATTGAAGGGTCTGTCGGTACGAAGAAGGGGGAATGCCTGGAGTGCACGCACACACTCTCAGATGCTTGCTCTTCGCATTTAGGGCCCAATCCATCCCTTACCAAAGGACTGTTTGACACAACACAGGGGAGGAGATACCACAAAACCAGAGAGTCTCTGAGGAGCAGGCTGCTAACCGCTTCCACATGCTTTGCCACGCAGTGAGCTTTCTTCCCCCTCTGCAAGAGTTCAGTGTCAATAGCATGAGCCTGAAAGACTGAGTTAAGGATGAGTAGTGATGTAGATGCAGAAATCAGGGCAGATGAGCTGCTGTGAGTTTCCAGGGGCTCAGGTTTGTAGCTCTTGTGAGCATCTTGTGACATTTCAGTTGTTGGTTGGTATCAAGGTGCAGAGCAGAAGAGGTGTACCGCTGCCTTGCCAGGAGTGATGAAATGGCCCAGATGAATAAGGGGAGACAAACAAGCCCCAGAAGGGTCATCCAGGCTTCATTCTTCATCCTTCAGCTTCCCCAGCTTGGATTTCTATTTTCTGTTCAGTCAGACCTTGCTCCTTCCCTGAGGAGATACATGGGGACCACAAGAGGTGGCTGAAGCAGTGGCGAGGAGCAAGCAGGGTGCCGAGGCAGGGCCGGGAAATGGATGGGCAGTCAGGACAACCCTTACAGACAAGGGGGAAGGAGGACAGGGCATCCCTGTGAAGCCCAGCACGTCACTCGTGTCTCTCCTTTGGGAATCCAGGTGAAAATGCAGGCGCAGGTGAACGGGGCATTGCTGGAGGATGTGTACACGCTGCCGGTCGGCATCCGCACCGTCCATGTCACCAGCACGCAGTTCCTCATCAACGGCAGGCCCTTCTACTTCCACGGCGTCAACAAGCACGAAGACGCAGACGTAAGTGTGCAGTGCAGGTGGCGGGGGCACCTAATGGCACCTCGCTTTGTGCCGCTCAGGTGGCAACCGCTCTTACCTCTCCTCTCCACCCAAAGGGGCTGTTTCCTCACACCCTTCTCCCGGGTGGGAGCTGCCAGGGTGAACATTAAGGGGACACCATGCCCAGTCCTGCCATAGTCATGACATCAGGGCTCATTGGCGAGCCCGAGCCCTGCTGGCAGAGGAGCTAAACGACCCCCCGGCCGTGGCTTCCAGTCAGAAATAGCGGCTCCCGGCTTCCCCACCCGGGGAAATGCCGGTGACCGGAGTCTCCGGCGGGGAAGGTCCGAGCCGCAGGGCTGCGAGGCGCGGCCCGGCCGCTGGGCGGCCCCACAGCCGCGCCGGAGGCCGCGTCCCCGCCCCTCACCTCAGGGGCGGCGGGAGCGCGGGCTCTCCTCAGAGGGGAGGGCACAGGGCCCCGCCGGGCCAGGGCCTCCTTCAGCCCTGGTCACCTCATGGCTAACAACTGTGACAGGGAGGGAGAGGGCAGCCCAGGCAGGGCAGAGCAGCGCCCCGAAGTTGCCAGTGCCAGCGGCTTGGCTGCAACCGCCATCCCCTCTTGCTTCTCCAAACACTCAGGGTCTTAACTGTGCGTGTGGCAGCTCCCCTCAGAAAGGCACACAGAGGTGGTGCAGTCTAGAAATGGTGCCCGGGGCTGGAAGCACTCCAGGAGCAAGCAGGGCAGCAGTGGTGCCCAGCTAATGTGTGAGGAGAAGCCCCCATCTGACAACATGATGGGGTGTGATGTCTCTGTCCCTTCCCCAGATCCGTGGCAAAGGCCTCGACTGGCCCCTGGTCATGAAGGACTTCAACCTGCTGCGCTGGCTGGGGGCGAACTCCTTCCGCACCAGCCACTACCCCTACGCCGAGGAGATCATGGACCTGTGTGATGCCTATGGCATCGTGGTGATCGACGAGTGCCCGGGAGTGGGGATTAAAATGCCGTAAGCAATCGCTCAAAAGGACCCTTCCCCTTGTTTCCAGCTTCACCCCTGTCGCCGCGTCCCCTTCCCCTCCCGCGGCGCCCATTGTCCTGATAATGGAAGTACTTTGCTCTATTTAGAAATCGGCCCATTGCGCCACGTGTGCCTGGCGAGGTTGGGCAACGGCAGGGCGTTTTGCCACATGGCCATCGCGTCATTTGGTCTGGCTTGATTAACAAGCCCAAACCATGGCCCTGAACTGTGCAGCAGGCTTTGGGGAAATAGGGCAGAAGCCATATTCAGTGTCCAGGCTCAGAGGCTTGAGTTTTCACAGGGAAAGGCAAAGGGGATGGATTTTATACCCTCACCTCACTGGATCTTTCTTCCTCTTGTCTTTAAGCGAGAGCTTTGGGAACAAGTCCTTGCAGCATCATCTGGTTGTGATGGAGGAGCTGATCCGCAGGGATAAGAACAGGCCGTCAGTTGTGATGTGGTCAGTAGCCAACGAGCCGGCATCGGAGCTGCCCCCAGCAGCTTACTATTTTAAGTAAGTGCGTCTGCTTGTACACAGAGCTGAGGCTTGAATCTTGGCAGATGCTGCTGCTGCTTCCTTTAGGATGGCATAGAGAAGTAATAAAGAGCGAGCAAGCATTTTTTTTGGGAACCCTGAAACACTACCCAGAGTTGCAAATTAAAAATGTAACCACTGCATGTGTTGAACTGATGTTCAGAGACACACAACAGTCTCAATCTGTTATTTTTGAATCAACCTATTTTCCTCTGCAAAATTGCCAGGAGTCCATTTGGTCTGAGCATCTCTTCTTGACCGAAGGGTCCAGCAAAGGCAGACATGATGGGAACAGGATATTCCTTGTTACCAGTGGAAGACAAGTGCTAAATTCAAAGCTGAAAAATAATTTGCCTTTAATTCTGAAGACGAGGTTCTTCAGTTAATGCTAGTTATTTCTCCCTACAGACCCCTGGGGCTTATTTTTAAAGAGATTTAAGCTTTGGATAGCCAAGAGTACCCCTGTAATGGGGTAGCAGCCTGTCCCTAGTAGCTGTAAGCGCATTAGGAGGTAACTATGAATTTTCATTCTTCAGAGTGATCCACAACCTTCCTGCAATATGAAGGTAGCAGCAGAGCTTGACACTCCCGTTCTCTCTCATCTCCCTCTTTCAGGGTACCCTCAGAAGCAGCCAATCTTTGACTGCTCTGCCTGCTGTGGCGTAGGGCTGGGGCCTCGTGCCTTTGCAGGAACACATCCCAGGAGCTGCTTAGAAATTTTCCACTACCCTTCTCACATTTTCATCTTCAAACTCACTGTCCCTTCTCCAGCTTCTAAGCTGCTGACACCAACAGACAAATTAACATGCCCGTGTTTGGTATAGTTTCACTCTGGTCTCCTTTCAGGTGGAATAGCAACCAACTTTGTGACAGATAAAGGTCTCTTTGCCATGATATTTATACTTCTGCAGAACTGGCTAGAATTGCAGGCACTGTATAGCAAATGATCACTAAGTATCCTGCAGTATTTAATCAAAAAAACCTCTACCTACTAAATCAAAAGCAGCTCTAAATGTCTGAGGGGGGGTGGTGAAAGGACAGAGAGCTTGGGGAAATGGGGCTCTGTTTATCCATGTTGTTGTTGAAGTCTTGCTTTACTGTTTGCAAACAGGACAGTGATAGCTCGCACTAAAGCTCTGGATCCCTCCAGACCAGTAACCTTTGTGACAGATGCTAATTACGCTCTTGATCGTGGTGTAAGTTTACTTTATTTTCTAGCTCTTTGTTTTTAAGTTCATACATTACATTTCCTTCTCTTGTCATTTGTTTTACAGTCCTTTCCCCCCACCTCCCCAAGTTTACTGGAAATATTTAACAGGGAGAGGCAAAAGAAAACTTACGTTTTTGTTTCTAGTACAAAGCATCTTATCCTGTAGTTGTAGTCCAGCTGAAAAAAAATATCTGTTAAGAGAGAAAAACAGTTCTTTGTCTTAAGTATTAAAGATCGGACCCCTGGGTTCTATTAACACTGTCATGCTTTGCTATTCCATTGATTGGGTTTTCACTTGCAACTAAACCAAAGCTTAAACCTCTTTAAAATGCTAACAGCCCTTGTGGAAGTCTAAAGAAGGAAGCTTTGCTTTAATTCCTGCTTTAAACTGCTCTAGATCTTATTTGGCAGATGTCTGCTTATGTTGAATAATCAAGAAGCTCTTCCAGCTTTATAATTAAAGCCCTAGAGCTGTAGAAATAGCCAAAAGGCTCTTGGATGCCTGTGCCTTAAGCTGGCCAAAGCACAAACCAACGACCTTTAACACAAAAATAAGTTTCCAGGGTAGTTCCTATGTACGTTTTAATTTTTCAAGATGGCTTCATAATAGTCAGTACTGTACAATAAACACTTCTGGCAGGTGAGTTTGTAGGTATATGACACGACTACCGCACGTCCCCGCTACAGGTTACACCTTGTATTTATTTTTTTTCCAAGCTGTGCTACAATTAGCAGGAATGGCCTCCTGTAACTCCAAGAGGTCTGTTCCTCCCCACCCCAGGAAAATAAAAGCGATGGCCTTAGTTTTGAGGGTGCCCAGCAGGGATCTGCCCTCAGATATCACCGTTTCATCAGGCACACACAGACTCCGACATCCCATCCCCACGAGCGTGTTCTGACCAGCTTGAGGAGACACAGGAAAAACAGAACCAAAGAATACATCTCATACACTGATGTGATATTAGAACTTTTTTTTTTCCTTTTATTACAAAACATGTTAAGAGAACATTGAACAAGTTACATACAACATCACTTTATCTTTAGCGGGCTTTGTGCCCTTTTATCGTACTGTCCATGTGGTAGAAATGGCATATAACTTGCAGAATGCTTAGTCTTAGTATTGCACCATTGATGCACAGATTTAGTTGCTAGTCAAAATATTTGACCACTAACTTGATAATCACATTCCAATACTCAAAAAAGTACATCTAAGTGTACCAGCAAGCCAGAGACATCTTGGAAACTCAAAAACTTCTAACAAACCTGAGGATGAAATGAGTTGATCTTGTCTAACTCTTTGATTCCCTAAGGCTGTAGGAAAAAAGCCAAATTTATGCGCTATTAGCTTGTTAATTTTATCCTGCTTTTTTTCTGGGAAAAAATAAAATGTCACATTGGGAGGGCCTTAGTGATAGGGAAAAAGACTTTATTGTGTAATGAAACTGTATTCCATGAAACGGAGCAAAACGAGGATTTAGGTTTACGAGTGAAGGTTGTCTACCCCGAGCCCTGTGACAAAACACTCTCACCTTGTTTTCTGTAGGCTCCTTATGTGGATGTAATTTGTGTAAATAGCTACTTCTCCTGGTATCACGACCCAGGGCACCTGGAAGTTATTCCACTACAACTCACAACCCAGTTTGAGAACTGGTATAAAACCTACCAAAAACCTATTATCCAGAGTGAATACGGAGCAGACTCGGTTCCTGGACTTCACAGCGTAAGTGTTACAGATGCTATAGATGGAAATAAAGCATCGCTTACAGGGTCAGCAAAATTTAATTAGAAGACACAAGTACCATTGAGCCTGACTTCTTAGTTTTGAGATCCATTAGCTTGTGAGCATCCAAAATACGCCAGGATTGTAATCCTGCTCCACTAAAAATCAATGAGCTTTGCCACTGACTAACAAAGGTTAGATTCTACCGAAGGAGAAGTTCTTAGCTTTGAGTAAAAGCACTGAGCATTTTGAAATCTGTACTCCGGTATTCATAGGAAACACTTAATGGGAAGATACGACTCTGGAGAGCGGAGAATTCGTTTCACGATGCTGTCCTGCATTGAAGGGGGCGGCACTCCTATACCCATCACGATAGAGCACCATTACCAAGCAATACCACAAACTTCTCCCCAAATATATCTGGCGTTATGTTTGTACTTTATGTGCCTTTCCCGTTGTAACGTCAGGAGTCACTAATCATCACGAACAGCCATTGTTAATGCAGCAGCAATGAACAGACCAAGCAATTGTAAAGCTTGTTTTCAGGAAGCAGGTCCCCAATAAATAGGAAATTAACGTACGGAGGCTTTGCTGAGATTAACTGTCACCTTAATTCAAGGCCACCTCTTTTTTCCTGGCTGTAGGATCCACCTCTGATGTTCAGCGAGGAGTATCAGAAAGCCATGCTAAGGGAGTACCATTCCGTTTTTGACAAAAAGAGGAAAGAGTATGTAATTGGGGAGCTCATATGGAATTTTGCCGATTTCATGACTAATCAAGGTAAGCTTATATTTATATTCTAAGCAACTCTCCATCCTCCCTGCAAGTTTAAAGTGGTTTATGATACACAAAGAATACTGTGCTGTAGAGTAGGAGAAAAGGGCCCTCTGCTTACCAAAGACAGAGCACAGCTGGTTTCTGTGACAAAGTCCAGCATGACTGGAGCAAAAGGGACGGTCCTGCCTGGACTTAATGCATCCTCTCTCTCCAGCTTGAGCTCCTACATGTCCCACCTGCAAAGATGCTACCCAGAATGTGAGACAACGCCCTAGGGCAGAATGCCAGGGAAGCTCGTGAGCAGACCCAGGTTACTTTATTTCTTGGCCATCCTCAATTCAAAGCCTCAGTCAGCTGTTAGGGATGCGTCTCACTCACTTCATGCTTCATCTACAGCTGCCCTTAATAACACAGCACCTTAAATAACGTGTTATTAACTTGGTAGAGGTTTAGCAATAGAGGACCGGATGCCACACCGGTAGACAACTGTCCATCGCGATGCTCCATCCACATAAATAAGTGCATTCGCAGAGTATGGGGCATTACTTAATCTCCAGTGCAGACAGTCACACAGAAATTAAAACAATTACAACTCAGGAGACCTAGTAAGGAACCAGTTATGCATATGCCACCTGCGGTGAGTTAGGGTGGTGAACAGTCAGTGTTAATTTCAGGCAGAAAAACACCATTAGGAATAATCTGTAGAGCACCAATGTCGGTATTACAAAGCTAAGTCATCGCAGAGAAGCGGTCAGAAAAGTAGTACCAATATTAAATAGGAGAATGGAGAAAATGTAGACAGGTTTACATACACATAAGCAGTCCCAGTCTCTCTACATGTTGTGATCCTCTTCTCTAGTTTCCTATTAAAACTAAAACAGCCAAAAGGATACAGACACCACTAAAGACAGGACAGTCAAACAGTTAGTAATCAACATTTTCACCATCAAATTTCAAGGTGGAGCTAATGGCAGAAGAAACATCTGCTGTAAATATAATACTGATCAAGTTAATGGGCACACCTGAATTAACTGTCATCGACTTACCAGTTGCAAATACAATGGATTGCAGCAATATTGCTCAGTTACATCAATTAGTCTTGCCAAGATGACGCAAGTTACATCTGCCAAGTTCCCCGTTGTACCTGACTATCTGTAGAAGAAAGTGCATAGGTCTCTTCCACCTAACCTGATTAGTACCTACATTGTAACAGTTCACAGTAGGGGATATAAGAGCATTTTATATATACTTGATTTATTTTATAACTTCTCTACAGGGACCACACGTGTTTTGGGGAACAAGAAAGGAATATTTACCCGCCAACGACAGCCCAAGTCAGCTGCATTTGTTCTTAGAGAAAGGTACTGGAAGATCGCAAATGAATCGAGCTGTCTTCCTCCTATAATAAAATCACATTCCCTCTTTCTAAAATGAAATCAAAAGGTACAGTGGCTGGGTACTATGCTGAACTTGTTCATTAAATTTCTTTTTAAATAATACTTATGCCCGACTCAAGTCTTGCACATCTAATGCAATTTCTAGTCCACCTGAATTAGTGACTATAATACAAAGCAAATCAGAAACACTATTTTCCTACACATAGCCATGTCTGTAGGCTTCCTCCTTCCAGGTAGTAAAATGAATATTCAGAGTTTCAAGGAACTGAACTTAAATATCCTGACTGAGGTATCTGTTTATGGCAAAAAATAAAGTAAAACTACATGATATATAAATCAATGCTAAAGACTGAAAAAAAACCAAGTTACTCTAAACGAACATCACATCCCTCCAATGCAAATGAGGTTCTCCAGTTATATTCCCCTAGCAGTTACGCTACTCAGATCACAGCAGATTGTCCACAGGATTACTGACGAGCACAATTTAAATAGCTTCTCTGGCTGGACAGAACGTATGTGCCTGGCTGAGAAATTCTGAGAGTTCACAACATTCAGGAAGTGTATGAACCACCACTTCCGAGAGGATACCCGACACATTCCAGTACAGTATGGAATTCATACTACAGCAGCAAGGGGGAGTATGTAAGATAAGTAGGTACTACATTAACTGAACTATTAAAACTATTTATTTTAATCACAGTACCAGAACTGCCACTATTAGATGCAGTTTTACCTTCCAGCATGGAAGGGCTTCCTTCACATTAAATTGTCACTATGCACTACAGTTAACAGTAGCTGAGGGTAAATTTGATCTAAACCTTTTTGATACTGGTTTTGATACTTTTTGATACTGAAGCATTCTGGGGTAGGGCAATGTGTAAATTAACATGCACACACTACTTCAGACCGTGACATAGTGTAGTAACATCCTTTTCACACTGCACACCCAGTCTTGGAGGACTCCAAAGGCCAGGCTTTAGGCTGCAATAGATGATGCCAATACTCACAGAAGAGCTCAGTACACTTAGTCTGCAAACTTCTGATTGCAACATCCCAGGGTCGTCCCAAGAGCAGCCTCACCTGTAGCAGAACCACAAGATTGGAGGCTGCCTGCTGAATTTTGGAAGCTGGCACAATTATGTGGTTTCATTATTACAGTTCACAGATACCGCGTGAAACTCTTGCTCTATTTTTTCTGCAACTGGCTCTTCTGCTAGTACCACCAAAAAATTACCAAAATGTCTCTGCTATTATGAAGAAAATATTTGCTCTTACGTTGTGTGGTGGCCAAATTCTCTTTCCTTTAGATGTGGTACATTAGAAACCCACCCCACCTTCCACGCTGCCTCATGCAGAGTAAGGACATACACATTCACTGCAGACCTCAATTTTTCTTGTGTTTTTAAGGGGAAAAAAAAGAAACATACGATCAACATTCTGTGTGGTTATACCATATTAGGTCTACAGATTTTTCTATATCACTAAAAACCCAGAATATAAATGTCTATCCATAGTAAAAAGACGCTTGCTCAAGAGTACCATGGTATAAGAGTGACTACTGTATTTAAGCCCGCTGCTAGTGTTTGAAAGTAATTTCAACTTCTCCATCTCTAGACAGAAGTTTTTTTGAAACCTTTTTTCTTCCCCATCTCAACAGACGTGACACACCAACAGCCACCACGTCAAAATACAGATAAAGATCTGACATTGTTAACGTGTTACAAACTAGGGCTCGGATCCCTAGGAGAACACAGGGGGCTCACGGCTGCAGAAGAGAAAGCCATTACTTTCGTTCAGTCCAACAAGAGGGATGCAAAGATGAACATCCACACGTACGGGACGCACACGTTTCAGTCGTAGCTCCTGCTTGTTCTGAACAGCTCAGTGCAAAAACCCAACCCGCCTCATCCAGCCCTTCCCCAAAGCTCCCTCCCTCTCCCCAAAACCCAGGAAAAGGTACAGCGGTTTCCAGATACTTTGTGATCTCCTCAGAGAGCAGTCAGGCAGCCCTACAGATCCAAGGAAAGCAGGAAGCGCTACAAATAACATGCTTAACAGGGGTTTTTTATGTGCATGTTGCTTAAAGAACTGTAAACAGTTAAAGCCTCAAGTCAATGCTGCTCAACCTTTACACGCCCGCGTGCACACAACATCCAGCGAGACACGATGAAGCTGCAGAAATTCTATAAACTGGTATCTCTGGGGACCCAGGTGCTTTAACCCCTCTACTGCTAACACACGATGTCTATAAAACAAAAAATAATCACAACTGAGTACATTTCTAGAAACAGAATTACAGTACTGCCTTTAAAAACAGTTTCTAAGGCTCAGACTGAGTCCAAAAAGGCCTCTGATTGGGTTCATTCAAGCTCTTCTGTTTCGACTGCATGAATGCAGCATAAGAATGATTGCAGCAAGACATCCACAGGTAATTTCTACATTTATTTTTTTTTTATACCAAAAAAGTTATGTGCAACAAATAGAATTCGTACATATTTACATTGTTTTACCTGTTAGCAAAATTGTATCCTAAACCTCCAATAGAGAATCTCTCAACCTATATTGATAAAAGGAGCATCTGCCCAATGACTCCATTTAAATGGATGTTTAATTTGGAGTTTAAAGCACTAGTAATAAATAGTCGATGGAACATACTATACAGAACACACACCTAATATTTAGGCCATGCTTAATACAGTTTTATGGTAACAGAATACTTCATCTTTTCTGGACCGGTTTTGTCTAGATCACCTTTAAACAACATTGGCAGAACCAAAGCTATTTGAGATCTCTCTTTGACTTTAGCCCATAGAAATTAGGAGCATCCAGTGCTGCCTGAAGCACCTCACCAGTCGTTAGGAACAGTCGAGAGACTCTACAGCAGAAGACAAATGCATCCTACGGTACGCAGAAACCTCCTCAGAAGAGAGATTTGCTGTCACTTCAGAGATCAAAGGTGGCAGGGAATGTTTCATTGGCCTTAGCGTTGCAAACACTTTACAGAAAGAAACTTCCAAGAACATTCATTTCCTAAACAGGACTTGAAATCTTCGTTGGCCTTAAGAGTAGCGAGTACCTTACAGTAAGAGGATTTCAGGAATGTTTAATTCCTAAGCGGGTTTTGGGATGAGGTTCTTTTGCCTTTCCAATCGGCCCCTCCCTGCAGAACTTCTGAGAGACGGGAGAAGGGGAAAAGCCCAAATTCAGAACCACTGTTCATAGATTATGAATTTTTTCCCCTCCGTTCTCATGAGTCTTGAGAGTGTTGAGACCACAACCGGAATCTGCGTGATGGCACTGCCCCCCGCCCCTCTGCCAGAGCAGGTATTATTGACTAGCATTTTATCCATAATCTTATATCCTCAAGATTTCTCAGAATTTGCCTTCAGATTTGTAAGGCTCAAATTAATATCGAGCACATATTTGCCACGACGTTTGTTTCGGGTGGGGTCAGGCAGGGGGGGCCGTTGCATAGAGAACTCATTAGATTTCCATCACATCACTAATTGTAACCTGAGCCATTTTACTGGAAGAAATATGCTGTTTCTATCATTGAGAGCAACGAGGAAAGAGTCAAAGAACTGGAAGCAAAAAGGTCCAAATTTCTACTGCTAATATTATTTTGCCCTTTATTCAGGCCAACTGCATTTCTGAAGCACAAGAGAGAAAAGTAGAAGAGTTAAAGAGTTAGGGCCATTTCTAGCAAATCACTTCCAGTAAAAAGTAACTGCAAGAAAAGCACACAAGACAAGAGAGTTCACAATTAAGGATCAGATTTGCGAGATCGTGCACAAAGTGTAGCTGCAAATTCTTCCAGAGACCAAACTCAATTTCCATTTGATCCCTACGTGCACACAAACAAGGACTGCAGACACCACGGCTGAAAATCTGGCCCTAAACAATTTTACTAAACAAACTGAATTAACAGACTATGCCCACACAGACAAGCACAAGACACAGTGAAGTTAGTCAACACCTATACTTTCAGCTGATGGGGCTTTTTTTTTTTTCCCCTCCCTTGATGTACTACACCCAGAGATTGGACCAAGTAATCATTGATTATACTTGTCTCCATTGCTGCTTGTTCTGAGATATTAGCACTGCGACTAACCATTTCAGGCAGCACGTGTTCACCTCTTCCTTGGATGAGAAGACACCTTAGTGTAGATCACAGGAATGCATCAAAATAAATCTATACAACGTATTAAACAGTGATATTGCCCCAAGGCTTGTCAGAGAACAAAGTGAAGCCTTGAGGGATGTTTAACATCATTCACTCCCCTCATATCAAAGTTCAAGGCATTTGAGAGACAGAACTAAACATCAAGACAAGCTTTAACTATACTCTGGTCAATACAAAACGCATTTAATGAATTGTTGTCTAAAACTGTTAGACAAGAGGGACAAGTAATTTAGTGTTACATGCAACAGATGTTACTCATACCACAGAACTCTATACATAAAAGCAGTTTCCACCTACATCCTTGATACAAACCAGAAAATTACTTCAGTAGTAATTTAAATGCTATTTTGTGAATTCAATCTAAAAATTTCTATTTTCTCTACAGAACACTGCATGTTTCACAGTCAAGTTTATCCTCAGCAATTTAGTGTTTATAATCCACTTAGCCATACAACGTAAGTGTGTCTCTGACATTCATGTTTAAGCAAAAAAAATCCTAAAATTAAGTTAAACTAATTCTTTAAATAAATGGGTACGCAGTTGGAATTCTTCATATTTAGAAGCTGACAAGGGCAAAAAGCAGCACAGCACCAATTACAGAAAGTAGCTGAACCTACACATTTTGGTGTCACAGAGTCTGAAACACAAGTATTTTACTTTTCTGAATCACATCATCAACCTTCTATCGCATTGATTTAACTGAAACAATATTGCTACCACTTCTCAGTCTAAAAACTAAAATAGATCTCTTAATACTCGTCTATCCCCAGCACGTTTGCTGGGAATTTTGTTTGTTTGTTTGTTCATTTTTAAAGCAAGGACACTTCTGCCTGCCAAGTTCAACACAGAGTATTTGGTTTAAGATTTTAAGACAGAAGGCACTTTTTACATTCAGCCATAGAATACTGAGCACAGAAAGAACATTTACAATTTTGTTCCTTTGTTTAAATCTGCAGTTTAATTTTTTTTTTTTCCAATTAGTTATTAGAGAGAGCAATGATAGCACTATATCACATTTCATTTTCGGGAGCACATTTACTTACTTATCCCACTAAACAGGTTTCCCTTCCAAGGGATCTTACGTGCGTCAGGCCTAAAGTTCATTTCCCAATATAGCACAAACCAAAGATCCTGATGAAGATCAATTAAGTAACTGCTTCTTTAGTGCACTACTTGGTTATCCCACTCAGCCGGTGGTTTCCACTGCAAAATGCAATTTTATACTGCAGCATTCATATAACATCAAACATTAGTAACACTGGCTGTCTGACCGCAGTTTAAAAATGAAACAGCTCTGCATGGAAATTAAGTCCTTTCAAAGAACACTCTTTGATGCACCAATCCCCAATCTGCATCATCATCCCACTGGCAGCTTTCTATTGACCACAGAGAGCTATTTTCATTCTGTACAGAAATTAATGAAGTTGTGGTTTAATGAACATACTTCAGGTTTCAGCTTTAATTCCATTTTCATGACTGGAGACAAAAAAAACAAACCCACACCCCAAAACCGGAACAAACCCCAACCATCATTGTTGTGGAAGCACTAGCAGTTAGTGCAGCAACACGGTGTTCTCTATAGAGATCACTTCTTCCATCGCGTCAGTCGACTCCTGGCTGCACAATCTGACAGCTCCTAGGCTAACAAAACTCATCGTACTGTGAGTTCTCCAGGGATGAAACCAATATTTCTAATTTTATTTACAGTATAAGTCCTAGTCAAATCTAAGTCCATCAGCTAAAAAAAAAAAGTAATACACATACTGTAAACATGGCAACATTAAATATGGTAATACTAGTCTAGAATATTTAATGTCATGATCACATCTTGTTATACCTGAATTTATATACAGGATATTTTATAGCAAGTGTTACCCACTTCACAAGTGGAGGGGGAAGAGAGAGAGTCTAGGTTTTGCTGTGGCTAAAACTCCTTCAAAGTAAAGTTAAAGCTTGTCTTTGATTGTATTAGAGCTTTCTTTCATAACCACATTTAAATTGAAGATTAGCACAAAAAAAAAAATTATCTAGGGCCCCTTCAAATTTATAATTAAAAATTCAGTTATGATTCTCAGGGAAAGTGTCTGATATGGAGAATAAAAAATTACTGCAAAATAAACTTAATGGAAGTTGGGTCTTCAGACTGTCAGTCAAGAGTTCAAACAGGCGTTATTCCTGTTTGGGTTGGAGTTGCCGTTTCCAGGCCTCGTTCAAATAAACTAGTCGTTTGTAGTTGATGATAAAGAGAATGAAGTTCAGCAAGTATGTGATGACGCAGACAATGCAAAATTCCTTCAGCACGAAGTACAGAATGTACGCCAAGTACAACGACCCTACTACAGACACTATGGAGGATGTCATGAGGATTAGAGCTGCTACTGCACTTGCTGTCATACCTGCAACAAGAGAGAGAGAGTTACTACCGCTGCTCCCGTTCCCCCCCTTCCACACAAAGCAAACAGCCTGAGCACTCTAATGCAAACTGAAGGCTACTCAGCAAGTTTGTTATCACAGAAAAGTCTGTTTAAAATACCATGAGTTCAAGATGGCTGACAAATCGCTATTTGGAGGGGAGCTTCTAGGTTCTGTACGACAGTCCTTTCATAAGTAGTATGTGTTGTATTTAACATCTTCCGTATTCCTGAGTTATGGGAAAGTTACAGGTTGGTCAAGTTATGTCTATCAATATTAATAGCTTTATAGTAGTAGTTACAAAGAAACACACATACATTACACCATGCACTTTTTTTGCCTGCTACCTCTATTACTCCTGCAAAACTTGCAAATTCCATTTTTATTTCCTCTCTTTTCTATTGCGCAATCCAATGCTAAATATATTTAAGGGAAAATACCAGTGCAGCAACTGTCTTGACACTTATTAATAGCATAGCAGGAGAAAATGCAATTGGTCTGGTTATCAGTTGGGTTTTTAAGCCCCTTGGATAGATGTATCATTAGACTGGTGCTAAAAGAAAAAAAAAGATAAAAATCCCATGCATTTATCTGGTCTCTTGCACATTGCGCAATGTATAATGCACTACTCTCATCACCACAGACCTGTTATACACTTTAAGCTCTAAACTGAATTAATACTTACCAAGTAGCATTTGTAGTATATAAAAGACGAGTCCAAAAACACTGTTTGACTGATTTAGTGCACTGTCCTTTCCAAAGATGGAACCCAACAGACCGAATCCTCGACCCCATCTGTAAAACAGTGAAACTAATTAACTTGTATTTGGGCACCTGCTGCTTTATGTCAGTATTTTCAATTCATCGCTGTTGGGAAAGAAAAAAAAAAAAAAGATACATATATTCTGACATGAGCACTGCACTCCTATAAGAAGTTCAGGGTTATCTTGGAAAACCAAGCAGCTTGCACCAGGAGGTGCACTAGGTACAACTTCATCCCACACATCACTGATTAAAGGTATTTAACACACCAGAAACTATTAAGTTCACGCAGTTGCAACTTCACCAAATACCATGTCTGCTTCGTAGGGTCGTAGTTTAAACCTCTTTTGTCAAATAAACACTTCCTCCCTCTACCGATAGCTTCAGCAGTCCTCTCCACCATTGCAAACTGGACACACGCTCACTCTACAGCTGAGGGAAAACAGTACTGCTTGGTAACCAGTTACTGCCTCTGCCAGCACTTACCTCCCTGGCATCCGAGGAAGCAAATCCAAACATATGTTTGCACTTCAGCTGCTCCCGATCAGTCTAACACCTTAGGAGGAACCCAAATCTGTCAAGCAGATGAGCTGGGGATGGTACCATAACAATATTCACAGACCTCATTTGTTAGAGCCCTCGCACAGTGTGACATCTTGAACTAGCACCTTCACCACAAAGCGACTTTCAGCCTTTTAGTAATACGGTAGAAAGCGGCACAAGCCCTACAAAACTGCTGCTGCAATAAGGGGGATAAAAAGGTTAAATTAGCAAACATATTTGTGCTAGAAACCATTAATTTGATGCCCTAAGGCAGATCATGCCATTATTTGTAAAAGCAAAGCGAGGACCCCATTTATTAGTGTCACTTGAAAATACGATGAGAAGTTATCATTACTTCAACACGCAACGGAATTCACTTTCAAGAGGTTAGGATTCTGCCAGCGTGTCTTTGGAGCACCGAGTCAAGCACTACGCAAATGTAAGGCTGGGTTCACATTATCAGGTTGACTGTCACATAACTACCTAAAAAAAGGTGCAGTTCCCCACTGCTGGTACAGCACAAAACGCTGGCGTGCTTCATTTATGCCAACAGAAGCGCAGCTTCCAAATAACTTGCTGTACTAGAGGCGTTGGTTCTAGTAAACCAAGACACAGCACAGGTTCACTCTCCGCACGCTACAGGAACGTTGCTGATACACCTCACCAAACGTCTGAGACCAGTGAAAGCTACCACCATAAGTACAATTTAATGCCATCTCTAAAATACTTTATAATCTTGGATATGCAAAAGGTTGTCCAGCTATCAAATGTAGTATTAAAGAGCCAGACAAATATATTAAAGGTATAGTAATTTTGCATTTAATACTCTATTTTCATTTTTCTGTGTTACCACATTTATAGATTTTTCAGCTTACTATCCACAAGTGCAACTTATTGTTCTAGTCTCCCAAGTGAGAATTCTTTGTAGGGTGACAATAAACTATTTGAACACACTCGGGCTTTTCTTACCAGGTGATGGAACAACGTAACTCAAAGTGTGCCTATGGCTGTGGTTCACCATCAGCCCAGCTTAAAGGTACTGCAGGGTGCTGAACTCCTACCCTCTCCCTGCCCCATCTGAAGCTCTCACTTCTTCTGATGCTCGTGAGATCCTGTCGTGTTTGAGAGCGAACTCAAGCTTAAAGCCTCAGAAACTGTAGACTACAGAATCTGTTCCTACAGTTAATCCGCAAGTGAATAAAATGTTGTTAATGGAAAGATAACAAGCTCAAGCCCTTCCTGACACTCAGTGTTCCCAAGCGATCTCTTTGTAGCTGCAAGAAGGTCAAAGCGTGGTGAGAGCTTTTTCCACATGCAATAGTTCATTAAGTCTCTTTTTGGCCTTGTAGCAGCTTTAAGGACACCAAGTATTAAATTTCAGTCCATGGAGTACAGCTCTAATCTCACATCTTATTCCACACACATCAAAAGAGCAATGCAGCCTATGGTTTAAGATGAAGCACTTTTTCCAGCCTTATAAGGTTTGAAGTGTGAGGAAGTTTTCTGCAACAAACTGAAAAGCAAAACATTTAGACTTTGTATACTTCTATTTCCACCTAATTTCTATCAAGAATCCTTCATCAATTTCCTCCTAATTCTATCAAGAAGGTCCCAAAACCCACTAAAATGCACAATGAACCAAGTACTTTTGCAGGCAACTGGAGGAAGGAAGATGAGTGTGATAATCATCCTTCTCACACCTGAGTTACGATAACTTTGAAAGCCTAAAAAACAAATAGCAAGAAGATTGCAGTCCTAACAACAGAATGAACACCAGCAAATAAAACATCAGGAAAAAGGGCTACAAACTGCTCAGGAGTTCTTTGCGGAACTTGCCTTTCTTATAAAGAATATAATTTACAAGAACTACTGTTAACTCGGATCAATTTTTTTTGGATACAGAATGCTAAGTCAAATGAACTGCGCTAATTAGAGAGTTGTTTGCACAGCAAGATAAAAGCTTAGTCCAACATCATCAACTTTTTCCTGGTACCGACTTGCGGCTCCTCATCCCTGAAGCAGTCAAGCTTCTGTTGTGCAAATCACGCTGAAGTCACCCTGGGTGATTCAGAGCACTGTGACAAACATGTGGCAAACCGGCTTTTGCCACACCCCAGTTTCACTCCTATTTAAAAAAAAAAAAAAAGAAAAAAGAAAAAGCAATCTGAACTACCTTCAAGGAATCATAGAATCATCCAGGTTGGAAGAGACCCTTGGGATCATCAACCAGTTTTAAAATAAATCTTTAAGATATCTTCCCGTGTGTTTCAAGTAACTCCAATTCCCCTCTCTGTCGAAGATGACACCCTGCTTCACTTCTCATTTGCAGGCACAACTTCTAATGTTCTTCAAAAAAGTTTTCAGAATAATAGTTGAGGAAATTCATGACAAAGCGTTTAGAACTGTTCATGGAGTTTCCCAACATCTAACGTTTAACACGACAGTAACTTTTAGTCCAATGCGCACTTCCTTTTATCAAAACCAGGTCTTGAAAATTATTATCCACTCTCTAAACTGTGTCCCTTTGGTTTTGTGATATTTAATGAAGCTCAGAAGCATTGCATTTTTAGAAATTTAAAGCAGTATTTGCATGTGCTTGACACTTCTTAAAGACAAGAACCAAAGTCATTTTGATCCACAAGTGACACATCTCCAATAAAATCTTATACTGTTAAATCACTACCTCCTTCGCACAATGATCAACATCCTCTATGTTCCAGAACAGTGTATTATGGGAGTACACTTAAACTTTAAACATTTTACCATAATTTAGCAGAGACAGTTCCACTGGCAGAAAGGCAACCTCATGCAGTACACTGGTATCTCAGTTATTTTAAAGGACAAGTAAACAACCTCCACGTTTAACAAGCTCGAAGCTGTAAGACTTATCAGTATTAGCTCAAAAAGCAACAGAATTCTAAGTCTGCCAAACACAGCAAGTCAAACAAACAAAAAACTATGTATTTACCCAGGAGTCAGACTATTATCCCATCCACTCTCCGTAAGAAATGCTATATTGGTTTTTCTAGCCGAGCACCCCAATTCTGAGAGTCACCTACAGATGATGTTTTAAAGGGCTTTTACAAAGAGATTATTCCCCAAGATCTCTCCTTGACCTCAATTATCATTAAATTAAGAATCAGCTTAGGGAACTTCTGAACTGGGGTTTCACCTGCATCAACATGCTCAGTAGCCAATCTTGAAGCCTTCCCGAAGGTACCCAGGTCCTCTCTGAACATATACTTTTGACCTCCCCAACATCCTTCGGAGAGGAATGCCAGAATCATGTCACCTCAATTTCACTTGGAATCCTTAGTTCTCACGTCAAGAAAAGAATTAACTACTGTATATTCATTTTAACATGAAAATAATGATACTAGATCAGGTCAACTCCCCCTAGTTTCAGTACCATGCCCCTAACATCAGTGAGTAGCAAATGCCTTGAACAAAGCACACACGCTTCCCAGTTCGGATTCTGGTCTCCTAAATGCCTGACTGAAAACACTATCAAATCCTTCAGGAGATCAGATTATTAAATGGCACATGTGACTCAAAATCTGAGAACACTCTGCATTTGTGCAGCAGCAGGTTTTCCAACACATTTCTCTCTCAATTTTAAAGTTTGCTGCAAAGGGTAAACAACAACAAAAATTATTATATTTTTTAATATATATTATAGATTATAATATCTATTTTGTGTATATATATATATATATATATAAAGCTGTAAGGGAAGAACTCAAGTTTTGTTTTCTGAGTACTAGTAGATTCCTTAAAAGCCCCTCATTTCAGTATTATTGTTCATCCCATAAACACTATTTTGTTATCAATGGCAAGCACCATTTACTACTTTGCAACCCTGAGGAAACAATAAATATTTTCTAAAAAAAGCCTACACCTGATAAGTCATACGCACATTTCCTTAAGCGTCATCTGACTTTTGAGATAAATTATGGCACAGAATGAAAGTTCTCAGGAGGGGAGTAAAGCTGGCCTGCGCTCACCCATCGCCTTCAGTAAAAAGCTCATATAAAGGTCAAAGGATCTGGAGCAACGTTAAGAAAATTCGGTTGCAGCTTCTTTACAGCTTCACTAGGGGATTTTAGATTAAGCCTAGTTCATGGTTACAAGATCACTTACGCCAATCTAAGAGTTTTAATAAATTAAAAGCCTTCAATTAGAAGCCAAAAGAAAGGAGATTAAAAATTCCCCATTTGTAAGCTTGCCAAGAGTGCTCAAAAATTTTGATACGCTTAATTTCATGTTTAACTCTATTAGCAGTGTTTACCATAAGCAAATGCGATTCTGTTCTTTAATATCCTCCAGCTCTACCTCAGAAACAGTCCAAAAAAATCTCAGTGTCTATACCAGCAAAGTCTCAAGCAGACAGTAGTTAATTATTTTATAGCAGTCTTTACAGAAGCACTGGACATTCAAGCCACAAGCCAACAGCACTGTATTCCTTCTATATAATCTATTTTATTAAGCTATCATAAATGAAGCCCAAATTTAAACTATAGGCACATTATTAAATTTACTGTGCATCAGTCAAAATAATTCTCAGCCCTATTGCAAATTCCAATCAAGCTAGAAATGATGTATTTATGAAAAGCAAAAATACACGTGTGGTTGAGGCACCATCCCTGGAGGCATTTAAAAGACAGGCTGACATAGAGCTTAGTGACATGGTTTAGTGATGGCTTTTTATCAGAGTTAGGTGGATGGTTGGACTAGATGATCTTAAAGGTCCCTTCCAACCCAGACAATTCTATGATTTGCCACTTTGCTCTGGTGAGACCTCACCTGGAGTACTGTGTACAGGTCTGGAGCCCTTTCTATGGGCTTGATGGAGCGGGTCCAGAGGAGGGCCACTAAAATGATCAGGGGGTTGGAGCACCTCTGCTGTGAGGACAATCTGAGGGAGCTGGGGTTGTTCAGCCGGGAGAAGAGGAGGCTCCGGGGAGAGCTAATAGCAGCCTTCCAGTACCTGAGGGGGGCTACAGGAAGGCTGGGGAGAGTCTGTTCCCAAAGGCCTGCAGTGACAGGACAAGGGGCAATGGGTTTAAGTTGGAAAAGGGGAGATTTAGATTGGATATTAGGAAAAAGTTCTTTACTCTGAGGGTGGTGGAACACTGGGAACAGGTTGCCCAGGGAGGTGGTTGAGGCCCCTTCCCTTGAGATATTTAAGGTGAAGCTCGACGAGGCCCTGGGCAACCTGGTCTAGTTGGGGGTGTCCCTGCTGACTGCGGGGAGGTCGGACTAGATGACCTTTGGAGGTCCCTTCCAGCCTGGACCAATCTATGAATCTCTCTATGAATCTATGATTCTATGTGTATACACTGTAAGGTTGAAAAAAAAAAAAGTAGTCCTGTAGCTCAGCTACTGCTCAACTATTAAGCCATCAATTTTTGTTAAACAGATGAGACAAAAATCACTTGAACTATCAGCTTCTGCCGCTTTGGGAACAATTTGCTGTAGTTCCAACAAAACTGTTTTTCTACAAACGTTCCTGAAACACTTTCCTTCCCCGGCACAGGGAATAACCTGCAGCTCGCCCTCAGCACGCACCCTCCACACCCTGCCTTCCCGACCAAGTCCACTCTCTATCGGCTCTGTCTGCGTCCTGTTTGTGCTCCCGCTGCCCGGCTGGCTGGCAGACCACGCGTGACAGATAAGCTTAGCTCACAGGGCAGGGTTTTTTTTTTCCCTTCAGCAGAGGTATTACTGTGAGTCTCTCTCCCCTCCCCTTTGGCTCCGAATCTGTTTCAATAAAACTTTGTAACTCGTACCCTTTGTTAAATTTTGCCATACAAAATGAAAAAGTATAAAATAAATTAATACATAACAGCAAAATCTTCTCTAGAAACCAGGCTAAAAAAGCACTATAATACAACGTATCTTGGCCTCAAGTTGTTTGTGATTTTTGGCTTGGTACCCTTAGCCGTAAAACTTCTCTTACTCATCTAGCTACAGCTACGCCAATTCACCATCACCTCCAACCTGCAGCACTCCAAATCCTGCCGAAGCAGAGCACTTGACACACTACATGTATTCTGTCTACACTGATTTCCCCAACCCCAATCAAGGAACTAGAGATCTTCAACCTTTCCTCAGACCACAAAAAACAGTGAATCCTTGCTACAGAATAACGGAAAAAGGACCGTTACACCTGCTATCTAACAACTTGCAATCCTCAGAAGTCAACAACCACCAATTTTAAATTACAGGACAGATTATAGCCGAGTCTCAGGAGGCAACATTTTCAGGTAAAATATTTCAGTAGCCTAAAAACCACAAATATGATTCCTGTTGAATGACCACCAGCTGCTCCACATACTGCCCTTCAGCAGTTTAATTAAGCTTCTATACAGAATCAATGACACCTAACAAAAACAATTAATTTGATTCAAGTTCAAGATATTACTGACCAGAAAAGAGCAAAGACTTGCAGAACTAGTAAAACTTAAAAACAAAAAAAAAGGCACATGGGCCTCATTTATGTGCACTGGTTCACAAAAGGGACTCGACAAGTTTTTCCCACTACCTGCACAAAGCTACTTCTGCCATTCCTCACCTTCCATCAGTCACTAACAACTGCAGCTCAACCTCAAACGTATCTGAATGTTTGTTTGCAGATACGGCAATAAAAAATGCTGGGACATCAGGAACTTGCCATTAGTATGAAAGATAACTGCTATATTATGTTCTTAACCTGGAATCATGCAAACTTGACGGACATCAAGTTTACAGGAACTCTCCCACAACAGAACTGAATGGGAACCTGCAATATAAACATCAGGTTAGGGAGGAGGTCAGAGAAGTTTTCTCCCATGTCCCATTTCCTTAGATAACAGGGTCGTTCTCATCAACTTGATCTCCGTTACGGTCTGCACTCTATAAAGATGCACCAGAAGAACAGTGCTAGCAAGGTGTGCTTCGCTGAAAAACCAGCACTGGTCAAAGTTTTAACTGCAATATCTTACAGGATAATTGCATGGCCACTCTGCAGAGGAACCAGCATAATTATACTCACACAACACAGCGCTGAAGTACTACATCACAAGACTAAGCAATTCAAACATAATACAAGTCTAAATTCACTGTTTAAAATGATTTATGAAGGTGAGCAGAACAATACAATAATACTACACTTGTCAGAGGCCACACCTGGCAAATCCAGTAAAACAACTGCCTGTCTGCACACATCTGTCCGCAACACACAAGATTTTACAGATGTGCATTTTCAAGAAGTACCAGATGATTATTTTGGTGCATCCCTGAGAAGGCAAACATGCACATTAAACCTTTTCAGAATAGGCATTTCAGAATGGCTCAAATACAAGAGGACAATCCAAGACCTTGCACATTAGCATAAAAGTTCAGACATCTATCAAATTATATCTGAGTGAACCCAAGTTCTTAAAATCCTATTTTGAGTGTAGAACTTCTTCAGTGAAGTCAGCTAAAGATGTTAACCTAGATCAATATTGACTATTGCCAAACCTCTTCAGTTACGCAGCTGGCCAAAAGCTACAAATATTGCTAAAGATATACAGTGACATGTGCCCTTTGGTCATTCATGCCAGCTGTCATTAAAACACATGCCAGGCTACAAAACTTCATTCAAAAAGAGCCATCCACTAATCTGCTCTGCAGAAACCTTAAATCAATCGAGACTGAAAGCTGAAACATATTAGAAGACCCAAAAGTCTTTCGGGGCATGAAAAAGAACAAAGCAAAAAGCTCTGGGTCTCTGCATTACTACTTAAATGTCACGTTTTATTTCAAGCCACGCCACTATCCACACTACTCGAAATTCATCTGTTAGTTTAATTCCCTCTGTGAAACTACTGTAACAGCAAAACAAAAATATTTTTCAGAAACTGCTATTAGCCAGTTTCATTATATATAAAGCCATTCTCAACACTTAATTATTCTCAAAGACAGCAATTCACTTAAAACCTCTACATACAACTGCCAAATGAAAACGTTAGGTATTTCCCAAATACCTTCCCTTATTACACACTCCTTGGTTGTTTTTCTTTGTAAACTCTTTCATGAACTTTCCCTGTGATAAAAGCTTGAAATATGCTGACCATTAACATTCTGAGTAAGGGATACTAGGAAGGTATCTTTCCAACACAATCTTCTGGATGAGTCAGTCTCTGATATAAGATTTTCCACGCTCCTCCCTCTGCACACTGGTAATCTTTTCAACATTTCTATTCTCATTGTTGTGCCAATACCAGATTTGGCTTAAAAGCAAGACTTGGAAATACCAACAGCTTATTAGTAGAAAAAAAAAATATTCCTCCTCAAAGACCAGAACTTAGTTCCAAAGTCAGCCAGCTCGGGGAAGAGAACACTAATTTATTCTAATTACTCTATACAGTTAAAATTAATCCCAGCAGCATGATGTGCTTTTCAAAATTCAGTCCACTGTGAAAGTCAACCCTTGAAATGTGAAGATGGGTTACATTCCAAATTCCATTAGTAGATCTAGCTTCAATAAAAAGTCACACAAACGAACACTCTAGAAGCCAGCAAAAGCCACAAAGTACAAGTTTGTCACCCATTTAACTCTGTAAAGTTAACTCTGCTAATCAGCTAATATAATTTTTGACTGTCAGTGTAATATCTTAATGAGAAAAGAAACAGCAAAAGTTAAATCTGCATTACATGTGAAAATGCTGGAAGGCAGCGTTTGAAACTCTGCTATCTCGGTGAAATGTAAGTAGTAGTTAAAAGTTCCTTTTAGAAATCAAATTTCAGAGAAACTTTGGTGACGTGTGGCAATAACAAGGAATATTCCATTGGAGAAAGGGAGAGAGAATGACCGATGGACAGAGAGATGTGGCAACACGGAAAATAAGATTAATTTCTTTCCATGTTATTCTTACTTCAAAGTTTAATAACTTGCCCTCTAGTCTTAGTTTTAAAGCAATACTCCTTTTTTGTCTGTGTCCTGTACAGCGTTGAAAGCACATTCTTCTCCAAATATGGTTTGACTGAACAGAACTTGCAGGCTCCTCTTCTACAAACTCCTTTTACCACCTGCTCTAATTACCAGGATCTATCCTGACATTTGCAGCACTTCAGTCTTTAAGCATGATTCTCCTAGCAACTGCTAGGGAGATTTTAGTTGATTTTATCCCTAAGTGTTCCTGTTATTACATAGAATTCCTGCAGTAAAGTTTTTACAGGTCTTCCCATGGCATACTCAACATTTCAGCTGCAGCATTACTAACGAGACCTATTATTACCAAGCATTATTTCATAATTACAAATAGCTAAAGACATAGTTGGAATTATTTTATTACTTCAAAGCATTTAGTAAACGTACATTAAAAGTATTGCTTCAAATTCCCTGTCTCAATAGCATCATTTACAATAACAATAAAAAAAACCTAACGAAGGACCAATTCTATACAAGAGCAGAATAGTACAAAGGCTACTTAGGTGCTTAAATCTCTGTTATTCTCTTATCACCTCTACACCTGTGGTAAAATTTAATTACTGACAATACTCATGTGATTTAATCTCAGTAGTTTACACGTCATTTTAATTTATAAGTTGAAGTTTTCTGTCAAACTTATTTAAGTCTTCTTCCCGTTCAGATTGAAACCTCTCATTTCGTGACACTTCTCAGATAGAGGCATGAACAAGCACTTTCACAAACTAAAGATTATCTGATGACAGACAGAAAAGCGGAGTTAAAGCCCCCATTCAATCACAAGAGCCTCCTTTCAGGCATCTGTAGATACTCATCTCTGTAACATAACACAGTCCCACTTCTGTCACCACATAAGTGGTTTTAAGACTAAGAGTTTCTTCTATGTTTTGCCTAAACAACTTAACCAGCTTCCACCCGGGCAGAGTACGGGCGCATTCTCCCCTGTTGGCTTGGTACGATAATACGGCAAATACTTTTACAAACTGTGACAGCTTTCATGCAGGTTACACTAAGAAGAAAAAAAAAATAATCTCAAGTACTCATTCATCTGAAGGCACTAACATGATAACAACAAAATGCTCATATATAAAGAAGGAAGCATTTAATACATACATTTGCTGAAGGACCAAACCCCTCCCCTTCCCAACTTGTTACGTGTAGATGCCTCTGCATATGCCTTTATGTGTCTCTACACATATACACACACACGTATATACGTGCACAGAGCAGTTTTGAGATTGCTAGACAAATCATCTTATTTCTTTAGTTGAAATACTTGAGAATATGCTTCCAGGGGAGTATTTCCAGTAGCATATTTATATTGGTAGCACTTGTAACCATACAGCAGATTAAGTCTTTTCATTATTATAATTCAATTAACTAGTTACTTGACAACAAGTCAACCTAGCAGCATATAAAAATTTATACGTGGACTCTCCTAACAGGAATAACAACCACTGACCTTTAGAAAGCAACTGCTAAAGTAATTACTGACAGGAAACTGCACAATAAATCAAGATTTGGACCGGGCTTTTGCTGCTGGGGCATACAAACCTTTCTCAAATTAAGCATTTCCTCCATATCATGAAGGCAGATCTTCTGTGCTGCCAGGTAACATTATAATGAAAAAGCAATTTAGATGCTCCAATTAAAACAACCCAAACCAATCATCCACAATTGTACATGTTTACGTTGGCCACAACCACTAGTCACACCTACAGCTTTTCACTCCAAAGTGCATTTGCCACTAAAATGCCTGTCACTCCACCCAATTGCCATTGATTACAACACAGAAACTGCGGGTGCCTCACCCTCCTGGCGCAGTGATCCCCCAAAAAAGCCGTTCCCACACCAGCCCTCCAGCGAACGGGATGCTTAAACCGTGATCCCCGACCCCTCCCCTTCCTCGGCCTGCCCGCCCTGTGCCCCCCAGCACAGACCCAGCTCCCTTTACGCCTCCGGCGAGCCCTCCCCGGGCCGAGCCCCGGCCCGCAGCCACAGGCTCCTACCGCCCGGCCGAGCCCCCTCAGCGAGCCGGACCGGACCCCCAGCAGCCCCCGCCTCATCCCTCGATGCACCGGAGACAGCGCTCCGAGGCCTGACCCCGCCACCCCCCGCGCCTCCAGCCCCTTCTCCCCGCGGCGGCCTGAGGCGGCTGCAGGTCCCATCCCCGCCTCACCTGGAGGTGATGGCGGCGGAGCAGCGGACCCGCTCGCTGAGGTCGCACAGGGCCTGGTAGTGAAGGTCGCGGCCCTTCTCCCGCTCCAGGTGGCAGGCGTAGAGGGAGAGCAGGATGCCGGCCGCGCACACGGCGGAGCGGGCCACCCGCTCCCAGCGCGGCACCGACACTCGCAGCAGGACGGGCGCCGCCATCTTACCCCCTCCCTCCGCCTCAGCCCCGCGACGCGCACCCGGCGCCGGCCCGCCGCGCACGCGCGCCCATATCCCATTGGCTCGCGGGGCGGGCGCGCCCCTCCCGCCCCGCCCCGCTGAACGGCGCCGGACGTGGCGCTCCGCGACGACGTCACGTCAGGCGGGGGCGGGGGACGAGGGGGGGGGCCCGTGGCGCGGAGGGCGGTTATGGCGCCGCCTGGCGGCCGGATGGCGGCACCGCGGGGCGCTCCCTCTCCCGCGGCGCCCCCCTCCCGCCCCACGGATTTCAGCAGGAAAATGAGGGGGTTTCCCCGCTTTTTTTTTTTTCCCCTCAGATCCGGGCTGTTCCGGGAAGTGCTCACCCGGCACGGCTGGCGTGAGGCTCATGGGTGATGTGCCCCTTCGCTGGTCTCAGAGAGGCGGGCACTCCAGGTTTTTATCCCAATTTTGGAGAGAATGAGCCAAAACGCCACAGGCCGCGGCCACGCAAAGCCCAGCTGGTGCCTCCTGGGCAGAGGGACCTCGCCGAGGGCCTGTTACATTCCCAAAGTTTACCCTGAGGCTTTCCGGGAGGCACAATTTGCACAAGTGATATAAAAAGCACATTAAGTTTGTTTTTTCCACCTGACTCCCGATGAATTTCCCCCAAACCCCGCTCGGCCTCATCTTTTGGAAGAACAGGCTTCGCACTTGAGAAATGGGATGTCCTCATCTGTTTCAGGGATCTAGGATGACATTGGAATCACACCCCTAAATATAGCCGGCCGACCTGCGAGCCGATAGCGCTGCTCGGAATTAGACGGATACGACCCAAGGCAATGGGGGCTGGATCATCTTTCCCTTGTGTGTCTCTGGTTTCTATCAAAAGCAGCACCAACACCCCCCCGGCTGTAGTCGAAGAAGCAGCAAATACCTCTGGTCTACCAACAGAAGAAGTCCTCTAGTAGCTAAAAACAATCTTTGCTCTACTGTGAACACCCACCACAGCCACCATTACGGCTTTATTTTGAGGTTGGCCACCGGCTCCTTGTGTCTCCTTCCCTTCCCCGTTTTCCCGCAGGCACGTCACGGCCGGGCATTAGCAGGCGGAAGAGCGAGTCAGTACGAAAGGAAGTTTTTTCTTTTTCCCAAGGAAGGCAGGAGGAGAAAGCACAAGGGCGGCATTCATGCCGCAGCCAACGCCAGCCCTGCCGACATTGTGCTGCAAAACAAAAGGAATTCAGAGAGAGACCTGTTGCAAAATGACTTCAGCCACAAGAAGGAAGCCTGCCAGCAAAAAAAAAAAAAAAAAAAAAAAGAGAAAAAAGAAAAGGGAAATTGAAAACCATTAATTAAAAAGAGTTGAGCAAAGCAGTCATTAAGAAATGAGTTGTTTGAACTCTAGCTAGCGTATAAACTAAATTAAAAATCTCCCGCTGTCTACGCCGTCAACGGGCACAAGGGGAGAGGGACAATGGGAAAGGAGATGACCCAAGACTGAAGGGGCAACCAAAAAAATAACAGGTGGACTAAAGCTGCAGGAAAATAAATCACCTTATCTCACACATTTATAGGTTAGCCCCTAACTAAGACAAGGTCTAATCAAAGGTTTTCCTTTTCCTAACCCAGATGGACACCATGGGCCGTCGGGCGCTGGAAGCATCGCTGAGCCTGGCAGCAGAGGACGGAGGAACGGGGCTGAGCCCTGCTCTGCCGGGCTCGGAGAGGCCCTGCCGTGCTCCGGGAGCGATCCACCGCCATCCCGGGCCAACCGCAGGAGAGGGAGTGCCAAATCCGAAGTGAATTCCTCACCGTCTGTCTGCGGTGTGAAACCCATAATGCTCCGCCGGCGTTTGACAAAACCCCAAACCCAGAGCTGCTGGGGAGGGAGCCAAGATGGAGGGAGGCCAAGAGCAAGAGAACCAGAGGGAAGATGCGCGGAGAGAGGAGCTCCTGCGGTAACGCCAGCAGCCTGAACTAAGGCACACACCGCTGCTCTGAATATATATATTGTTTATATTTATCTCCTAATAATTTTTACGTTAACAGCAGCTGCTTTTCCGAGCGAAGCTTTGCTGTTGGATTATCACTGCTACATAAACTCACAATATGGGCGCTTCCCTCGTCAGACAGTAGTTACATCCCCTCACACGAGAGATCTTGAAATGACTGCCCTTGCGCAGCCACCTCCCTCACAACTGAAGAAATTGTGAACAAGCAATTTTTTGTCGAGATAATGGCTTTAGAACAAAGCTATAATGTTGCAGGGCGGCAATCGCATTGTAGGGATGAACGCGTATATATGGACTTTAAGGATAAGAAGCGAGGTCCTTGCTTACAATGGGAAACGGAGTTGTTTGAAATTTCACTTTCTGTTGAGCCTAATTTGAGTTTATTAACTCATTAGGTCTAAGCCTGTGTACGTTAGTCATTTGGGCTCTTTTCATTATTTTCAATGGTTCAAGAAAAAACCAAACAACTTGTGTGCTGTATTAACTGAGCAAATAAGGATCAGATTTCAGCAGAACAGTTTTACCTCTAGTATATCTCAACTTACGTAGTAAACTCTAGGGACTATATTTTAATTATATTCCAAGGTATGAGATATAACTTCTGCCCTTCTCCTTCTCCTTATTAAAAAATTCCTTCTTTCCTAAAGGTCCGCTAAGGTTAGTAACTCACAGCAGATTTCAGGAATCATTTGTGTCTTGTCTAAAGAAATCCCCCCATTTAACGAAGTTAAGTGCAGTGCTGTTCCCTTTACCACAACAGCTCTGGATCTAGTACCATGACTACACAGTGGAAGACCTGACTTTCATTTATTCTCTTCCATTTGCTATTTTTACTGTGTCCCCTCCCTAGGCTATGCAATATCAGTCTTTTCAAGTTGTTTTTCACCATCTGTCTCAAAACTTCCTACCCTTTTTTTTTTTTTTTTTCCCCCACAAAAACCCACAGCCACTTCCAAACCCTGATTCAGGTGTGCAGACCTCTGAGGACAGCTAAGATGGGGTCAAGCAATTGGCAACGCTGGCTCTGTCACGACGTATCCCGTGTTAGAGATGCTGTGCACAAAAATAACAACTTAATTAATAAAAGACATTCCTCAAAATATGGACAGTGCCTCAAAACAAACCCGAAGAGCATACACCAGCCTGTGCAGATGGGTCTTGTGCATGGGGCAGAGAGGGGCCGGATGTGCCCTTACTCTTTTTGGGGTGGATCGTGGTGGACCCCAGCCTTTTGGGTAAAACCCAGCAATTCTGTGAAAGGCTGAAGGCCTTCTGGTGGCTCCTTCACCGTGTCATATGTGCCAACTCTGGGCTTCTCCAGAGAAAGCGATCCTCACAGGGCAGGCACAGGTTTAAACGCAGTTTAATTGTTTATTTTCACATCCGGACCCGCCGCCATCCCTCCCTCACACCACCATCCCTCCCTCACACCTCCGTCGTACAGCAGCACCCGCCACCACCGCTCCCTCACTCCACCGCTGTACAGCCGGACCCGCCGCCATCCCTCCCTCACACCACTGTCATGCAGCGGGACCAGACACCAACCATCCCTCCCTCCCTCCTTCTCTCCGCCATCGCCCCCTCACACCGCCGTTTCCCGCTCCGGGGCCTCCCCTCAGGCGGGCAGCCGGAAGGGGCGGGGCCATCGCCAAGCCCCGCCTCCCCGCGCGGCGTTACGCGGTGACGCAGGCGCGCGCGGCTGTTGTCGTGTGACCTTCAGCGGCGGCGGTCGGCGTGAGGCCGCTTTCTCTCCTCTCTCTCCGCTTCTCCTCAGCGAACCTCCCCTCGCCGTCGCCATGCCCAGGGGCGGCCGGAGCCGCACGTCCCGCGTGGCGCCCCCCGCCAGGTGAGGGCCGCCGGGCCCCTTCCCTTCTCCTCGCTTTCCCTTTCCCCGTGTAGGCCGCAGGCGGCAGAGGCCTTTCCGCCATTCCGGGGTTGGGTGACGCACCGGGGTGGGGGGGTGGCCCGGCCGCTTTGAGTCCGGTGAGCGGAGTGGGGTGGGTGCTCGGCGGGGATGGAAGTGGATCTCCTCAGGGCTCGCTCGGCGGCAGGGCCTGAGCGTTAAGGCCCTGTTTAATCAGGCCTTTTGAGGTTATATCTCATTTCCCGCAAAACAGCGGGGCCCTTTCTGGTGTTGGGGGTGCGGTTAGTCTTTAAAACGCAGCCAAAAAGAAGCCTGTAAACCTGGCCCTGTTGTGCATAAATCACTCACCAGAACATTGAGTTCCTGCCGTCAATGTGCCGGGTGTAACAAGGACAAACCACAAATGCGCTCTGCAACCAGGCGGCCTCTGCCCGGTTTGAGTTTGGAGTGATGATGTGAGGTTCCTCTCTATGTCCTTGCAGTCGGGCACCACCAATGAGAGCTGCATCACCAGCGCCTGCTGCTCGGGCACCTGTCCCAGCAGCGGCACCACCTTCTGCTGTGGCTGCTCCTGCACCGAAGCAGCCTGGGCTGATGGCACAGATGGCTACAACTGCTGCTGGGGTTGCTGTAGGCTCTGCTGTAGGCCATACCATAGGTCATGCACTTACAGGAGGATTTGGTGGAGGAAGCAGCTCTGAAGCTGCGAGGCCTGATATTACTTACCAGGTAAGAGAAAGCACAACTGGACACCAACTAATGAGGCGCAGTTAACGTGGGACATCATGTAACTTGGGCTGATGTAATTGCTATAGATGTAAAGACCACACAAATCATGGCTGGGAAAGCTTGGGTGACTTCATTGACTCAGTCTCCAAGGTAACTACTGTAGTCACCGTGATAGTTTTAAATGTAGGTCAAAGGGATACATGAGCGCTTGTGGTAGGGTATTGGTGTTCTTTTAAACTGTAGTAGCTCTCGGATTCAGACAGGACTTCATGTTCCAGGTCTGATGATGGTAAGATCTATTGCAAGACCTTTTTGTGCTGCTCAGACATTACGACAATGCTATTAGCTTGCCCAGATGCTGTCCAGAGTTACCTAAGTGTTTGTAACTTACAAAACTTACAAAGACTGTTCAGAACTTGTTGTGCCACTTCTGGAAGCCTTTTTGTACTTCAGCCCATTACTTTTTAAATGGAAAACAAATAACACATTTTGACTAAAACGCAGGGGAGGCATACACAGCAAGCTGTATGGGGACAGTGGGGCTTCGTAGGCTGGAGCTGTTGCATGGGCATTTATGGAGGTGTCTGCTCTTTCAGGAGCCGCAGGCAGCCCAGCCTGCCTACCAGCAGCAGCAGCAGTCCCAGTTTGCTCCTTGCCAGTATGAAATGAAGCAATTCCTGGAGTGCGCGCAGAACCAGACTGACCTCAAGCTATGCGAGGGCTTCAGTGAAGTACTGAAGCAGTGCAGGTTTGCTAATGGTAAGTAGATAGCGCTACCAGACCACTATATGAGCTACTCAGTAAAATTATTGTGGGAGTGTCTTTTTTTTCCAATCCATCTGGTAAAGAATGGGGATTGATACAGAGCACGTACGCTGAAGTGAGCTAAAGCAAGTTGCCGTTCTGTTTGGCTTCCTGTTTTGGTCCTGTACGTGGAGCTGGAGGTGATAGGGTGGAGGGAGGATGAATTCCTGAAGCCTTTGTGCTGAAGCGAACTGTTTGAGAGGGTGGTGGCTGCAGCGTGCTTGGAGATCAGCGTAGCACTGCTGGCCTGTAGCGAGCGCCGGTTTGGCACAACAGAGAAACCATCCTGGCCTGGGAGAAAGGAGAATGCCCAACGCGGGTATCGGGGTGCTCGGCTGAAGTCTGCAGTTCAACATCTCCCAGCAAACAGACGGGGGGAGAGGGAACACCCTAACAATCTGCTTTAGAGCAGGGAAGACTCCCTCCTCCCCAGGGATTCAAAACTTACTCTGATTAACTGTGAGAACTTCTTACCTTGCAGGTTTAGCCTAAGCCTTCCGAACAAGGTTGCTGAAGACCATCTTACAAGAACTGACCTATGAATGAAAAAAAAGCTTCAGTAATAAAAGTCTAAAGCTGTCTGATATCTTGTTAGTTCCAAGTATTCACACTGTCGTCCTCCTCGTGGCTTGATTCCTGCCATAGCCGCTGCAGACGTGATACAACTTACAGCCGCAAACTAATTTAGCACAAAATGGGAGAATGAACAATAAAGCGGGATGAACTAATTTGGGATAACTGTTTTGCTGATTGTTGTGTTGAATGTAAGTGATACGGTGTATAAATAAACTTCTCTCTCTAGAAGTACCGTGCTTTAGTGGACTTTGGAGCCAAGTCTCAAGGGCGAGCAGGCCAGCACTGATTTTTGGCAGGTGTCTGTCCCTGCCACCAGCGGTGCCTGAGGGGCTGGAGCTGCAGCAGCTCAGCGGTTGCCAGACATCTCATGCTTGGGCGTTTGAACCCCACGGGCAACTCCTGCTGATTAAAAGCTTTTAGGAACAAGCTCTATATTCAGATTGAAGACGTTCTGAGGAATACCTTCCCTCTGCTCAGAGGGGATCTCGGGGGTAGGCTGTTACCTGCTCAAGCCTACGCGACACCGAGCAGCTCTGCGCTTCTATGATGATGCAGCCGCGCGTCAGACTTGCAGTTCCCTGTCACACAAGCTGTGGGTTTGTTTTTTTTTTTCATCCTCCATCCCATGATGGAAGTCGTGGACTGAAATGAGAAGGTCCAGTTGGCTGGGGGGGGGAGGGGGGGCTGTGGCCTTCTCTCCCCTGGCTTAGTGACAAAGCTACTGCTGCCACATGAAGAAAAAAAAAAAATGTAAAATTACTTAAAGTATTTACTCATTCAAAGTGCAAACCCTTCCATGGGAGGGAGCAGGGGTATGCTTTGTACGTCCATCGTACGCTTCAGGGGTGGTGTAAACCCTGCACCGCCGGTACCTGGGGGGGTGAACTCAGGCCAGGAGCGTGGCAGGGAATAACCTTGCACCGAAAAGTGCAATTCCTGCTAAAAATACTTCTCTGGCATGACCTGTTTTTCCTGATCTGCCTTCATGCTGCTGGGTGTTCTGCCTGTTCCCAAGAGCCCCCGTCAGTCAGTCGCTGAGCTGGAAGCGGAAAAAAAATCAGTATTCAGAATGGGGAGGGGTTACCCCAAACGGTGGTGGTGGGGACAAGGACAAATCCTGCCTTTTCCCGGTGACACGAGCAGCTTTGCTTCCGCGGCCCGAGCTCACATCTCGGTTACCGGGTGTTTCACCCTCCTGGAGGGGGGGGGGGGGGGGGAGAAAAAGAGTAGAAATTGAAGCAGTTTGGGCCAGAAAAGCCTGGGCTGGGCTGCGGCTGAGTGCGCAGCAGAGCTCCCTGAAACCGCTCTCGGGGAGATACAGGCTTCGGGAAAAGCACCGCGGCTTTACAACTGGCCGCGCCGGGACGGCAGCAGCCCCTCAGGCGAGCTGGGCTAACGGCGACCGGGCGAACCGAGCCGAGCCGAGCCACCTCCGCAGCACCGCCGTTCTCCAGCGGCTGGGACACCACCCGTCGTTTAGCCGGAGGGCCGAGCCCAGGGAAGGGTTAAAGCCGACGGGGGAAGTCTCCGAACCTCCGCGCCTCTTCCGCGCCTCACCGCGGGGGGTGCCCGGGCTCTCCCCCCCCACACACACCGCCGCCACCGGCCACCTCCTCGCCTCACGCCCCGCCATGCCGAGCCGCCTTACCCTTTATTTTTGGCTCGGCGGAGCCGGGCGGCCCTGAGCCAGCAGCCGGGGCCGCCAGTTCCTCCCCCCCCCCCCTCAACCCCGGTGCCCAGGCCCCGCTCCCCGCCCGGCCGCGGCCCTCCCGCCCGCCCGCCATCGCCCGCCCCGGGCCCGGGGAGGGAGCCAGGCTGCCCGCAGCGAGGTGAGGCCGGGAGATACGGTGCTTGAGGGGATTTCGGAGCCGGCGTTGGGGGGGGGAGGATAGGTTTTAGCTTGATTTCAGGATTATTTTAAGCGTTATCGCCGGGAGCCCCCGGGAGGTGTCGGTTCGGGAGCCGGGGGGGGGGGTGGTATCTGGGCCGGAGGTGTGGAGGGGGGGGGGAAGGCAAGTGGCCTAAAAGCTGATTTTAGCTTGGGCTTTCGAGATTTATCTCAATAAATATTTGCATGATATTGACTATTTAGCAAGGGGAACGCACAAACCCCCGTTTGCAGGCGCACGGCGGGGGTTGGGGGGGGGGCAACGGCCAGCGCCGTTCGCAGCCCGGCATCTCTGCCTCGGGACAGACCCCTTTGCCCCCCACCACCTCCCCCCGACCCCCTTCTTCCCCCCCCCGACCCCCCTTCCACTCCCACGGAGCTCGTACGGCCCTGATAATAAACCCGTATTTATTATCCTGTCCGTGCCCTGCGCCGGCTGGAGATTTTAAACAAACTCCCGGGCTCCTTCCTGCTGGAAGAAGGTCCAGGGACCCTCCAGCCCTTTCCCACACCAGGGCTTTTGATTTTCGGCTTCAAAGAAATCCAAGTTGTTGGCTCTCCCCCCACCCCGCAGGTGTTTTCTTTTCCCTGCCCCCCCGTTCCTGCCTCTCATGTATAATTTCAGCCCGGACGCGGGTTCGGCATCGCTTACAATACTTCCAACGGATAAAATTTTTATGAATTAAATCAAACTGGTGGCTGTTTAGAAATGCCGCAGCCCTCGTTAGGCATCCCTCCCAGCAGCAGCCAGATACCCGAAACACAGCATCGGTCTCTATAACCAGGTCAGGACAGATACGCATTAATAATAAGATTTAAATGCACTTAGAGCTGCAAACCTGCCTGGCGGTGTCCTGCCAGAGTTATTGCCACCTCGGAGAAAAGGGCAAAGGAAAACCTGCAGTATCAAGGCTCTCCTGCCCACCGACTGTCCCTCTCCCAGCAACAAACTGTCACCCCAAGGTGACAATTTTGCCTCCCAGGTTGTAAGAGCTGCTTTCTACACAAGCTGCTTGGTCTCCCTGTATGTTTGCGGAGCAGTTGGACCTGGACAGTCGGGATTTCAGCAATGCCGGGCGCAGGAACAAGCTGAGGACATCCAGTTCCCAGGGCTTAAAGGGAAATGCCAGTGAAAATTAGGAATCACGACTACTGATTATTCCCCCCCCCCAGTCAAAATACTGTCATACTGCTCCTCCTCCAGCAATGGGAGCACATACCAAAAAAAACCCCAAACCAACCCAACCACCCCCCAGAATTAAAAAATAAATGGGGCAAAAGCTTTTCAGGAGTTTTGGAGGCTGCTGGCAGCTTTACTCATGTGGCCGAGGAAGCTCGCTTGGCTGCTGTCCTCAGGCTGGCTTGGCCCCATCTGACCCCACAGGGCTGGCTGTCCCCAGCCACGTGGTCCCACACCCTGACCCACTGAGCCCCCTGCCCCCCAATGCTTCACCATCCCTCGCCACCTATTTTCCCTCCTAGGTCCTTTTCCCTTTACTTTAAACACTTGTTTTTTCCACCTTGTTCTCAGCCAAACTATTCTGGACAACTTTGTCGTCTTAAAAATGATGAGAAAAAAAATGAAGACAAAAAAAAAAAAAAGGCCATGCGGATTTCAGCGCTTTGCAGGGGTCTTTGGGTGGTGTCGGCGTGGGGTGACATTTCTGGAGGCTGCTGCTGCTGGGGACCTGCTGTGCCAGCACCCCCTTGCTACTGCACGCCTTTCAAGCTTAAGGTTCAGCTCAGCCACTGCCTCCCCACAGTGGGAGTCTTAGAAATTAATTAAATTGCTTTTCCAGGTGGGAGACACCAGGAGAAGTGTGGCGTGGTCCTTAGCACATGGTAGGAGCTGGAGGACGATGCTCTGCAGGAAGGGACAAAGTTTTGAGGTGCTGCAGTGCTTCCCAAAGCCCTTGGCCTCAGCCAGGCTGCTTCTGCCTCTGGGGACAGCCAGGCTAGGGGTGATTCAGTGGGGTTTCTCCTGTTGTCTTCAGCAGAATCTTCACGGGGTCCTGAGAGCAAAGCTTTGCTTATCCAACCAGAAAAATACCCCTTCTGGTCTGTGGTCCAGAATCATTATCCTCCTTCTTCTTCTCCAGCTCAACATGTTCTCCTCCGGAGTGGATCAGGGACGGGGCAGGTCTCTGCTCCTGCCCTGGGAGCAGTGAGTGCCCATCCTTGCTCTTTTCTCCTTGCAGCCCCTTTCTGTCAGCAGACAAGCCCAGAGTGGCGCCAGGCAGGAGGCAGAGATGACCAAGGAAGAAGACTTGCCGGACTGGAACTCATCCAAGGAGTTTTATGAAAAATATGAGCCGAAGGAGGTTTTGGGCAGGTAAAGCTTGTTTTTTGGCAAACTGTGGTTTCACCTGCTCCAGTACCTGATAGGAACAGCATCCTTTGGGAACCTGATATGAACAGGGCCCATAGCAGCAGGAGGTTAAAAATAGCATGAAGCAGCACTTTGCATCAGCTCAAAATCTTCTGTCCCACCAAGACAGAGCAAAACTCTCTTGTAGATGAAAATACCAGCCAGCCCAGGGACTGGTGGCACGGCCGCAAAGTCAGGCTGGATGGGGAGGGATGGAAACCCCCATCTTGTCTGTGTTGTCCCTTGGCAGGGGGGTGAGCAGCGTCGTCCGTCGGTGCATACACAAAACCACCCGGCAGGAGTATGCCGTGAAGATTATTGACATCACGGCGGGTAACATATCCCCCAAGGAGGTCCAGGAACTGCGAGAAGCCACCACTAAAGAGATCGACATTCTCCGGAAAGTCTCGGGCCACCCCAATGTCAGTAAGTCAGGCTCTGAGCTTCAGGGCAAGGGGGTTTTCTGCACCATTTATTCTTTGAGGTGTCCCCAGGAAGGGTTTTTGGGGTGAAATCCTTGGAGGGTCAGAGCTCCAATGGTCCTAACACAACACAGGGTGCCTGCTTAGAGCATTGTTTGCTCCACTTTGCACACACACCAGTAGTGCCCACGCTGCCCAGGTTGTCTCCCAACCAAAACACCAGTGAAGATCTATGGCTCCTCATTAATTCAATCAGCACTCATTAATCAAATCAGCAATTATGGACAGGAACATGCTACACGCTGTGCTCACAGCCCCTGTGTTTTATTGCAGTCCAGCTGAAGGACAGCTATGAATCCAGCACCTTCTTCTTCTTGGTGTTTGACCTGTAAGTACCAGCTTGCCCATCACCATCTCCCCAAGCCCGTTCCCACTCTGCAGGCGGCCACCAGCCAACGCTCGCCCCAGCTTTTTATGGCCCAAACAGGGCAAAGCCGGGGGACAACCAGCTTTTGCGTAAGGTAGAAATGAGCCGGCAGTGTTTCCCCTCCGTCAGCGGCTCAGCGCTGCTCAGGTTTCCCCGTAACCTTTGGTGGGAGCTGTCACACGTCCCTGCGGGTTATTTATATGCCCAGCGGGACCAGGGCGCGCGTGACGCCGCAACCCCTGATGCCGGGGAGGCGCAATGGACGTCAGCGGAGGAGGATGGCATTGGGAAAGCCCTGTCCTTGTCCCATCCAAAACCTGCCCTCTCCGGGGACAGCCTTTCCTCCTCTTGCCCGATGTTTTGCAGCGATGTAGAAGCATTTTTACTCCTTTTCATTAACAAGTTGGCTTGTCATTTTGTGCAATGGGTGCCCCGGGGCTGTTAAAGGGCAGCGATCCTCCCCAGGGGCACAGGGATGGTTTGCCACCCGTTCCCCTGCTTCCATTTTCCCTCCCACACACAGGATGAGGAGAGGGGAGCTCTTCGACTACCTCACCGAGAAAGTCACCTTGAGCGAGAAGGAAACCAGGTAAGGCCAGATGCAGATGGCTGGAAGGATGACCTTGCAGCCAGCATGGCACCCAGGGGTCAAACAGCACCTGGGCTGTGCCCTGCGCTCAGGGATGGGGGCTGAGCTGCTCGGTCCCTGTCCCCGTCCCCGGGAGCGCGGTGCCGGTGGGTGTTCAGGGTAGGAAAGGTGCTGTGACCCCTCCCCAGGAAGATCATGCGTGCGCTGCTGGAGGTGATCCAGTACCTCCACTCCATCAACATCGTCCACCGGGACCTGAAGCCGGAGAACATCCTCCTGGATGATGACATGAACATTAAGCTGACGGACTTTGGCTTCTCCTGCCAGCTGCGCGAGAATGAGAAGCTCAAAGGTAGGAGGATGACAAGTTGGGGGTGATGCTGGCGTGGCCCATGGCTACCCCGTTGCTGCGGTACCCACGGGGAGTCAGTTGAGTCTCTCCAGCGCCATTCTCTTTGGGGCCAGTCTCGCTTCCACGGGTGCAAATTGGTGCCTCTTGGTTTGGGGTGCCCTCCTGCTCGTGCATGAGCCCAGCTCTGCCTTTGGCACAGGCTCCACACCGCACTCCGTGCCATGACAAAGTTGCTGCCCATTAGGAAAACCATCCTATTCTTTCTGCTTTTTTTTTTTCCCCTCCAGCTGACCCTTGTTACCCCATCCATTTACTGCCCAACATTAAGGTTTTTCCCCCACTCCCACCCTGTGAAGAGCCACATAACCAACAACTGGCATCCTCGACACTCTCTTCGCTCACATTTTAGCCATTATAATCCACCAAGAAAAGTCACCAGTGAGATGCACACAAGCTGCAGTTACTCCCTTGTGAGCACCATCGCTGTAAAGATCCCACCTGGGATCCAGACCCCCTCATCGACCGCTTCGGGGGGCAGGGGGAGGGACAACACAGATCCTCCTGGGAAGCTCAGGAGGATGCTCTGCCCCATCTTTGCAGAAATCTGCGGCACGCCTGGCTACCTGGCTCCCGAGATCCTACAGTGCTCCATGGACGACGAGCACCAGGGCTACGGGAAGGAGGTCGATATGTGAGTGAGACACCTGCCTTCCTGCCTCACCCCTCGGGCTGCTCCCAAAACGCACCCGCTTTGAGGCACAGCAAGAGTTGTGCAGATTTGAGTAGTTGGAAGGAATTAAGCGATGCACCAAAAAACACCCTTGTGGGCCACATGGGGCTGTCCTGGTGATCAGGGGCTCTGGCACAGAGTTGGGGGAGAAGCAGCCTGGGGAGGAGCACGTCTCCCCGCTTTGGCCCACCAGGGAGGAGGGAAAGTGACACTTTCTGCTCATAAAAATCAACTTGGGCTGGACTCCAAGACACAGAGCTTTTTAACCACACACTGTACCAAGACATTAACCTGAGGCCCCTGAGAGAGTAGCCACCTCAGGAAAGCCCATCAGAGCCCTGCAGGGACTTTGTCATCATCTCTGGTGGCTTCAGGCACAGATCTGCAGCAGTTAGAGCTGTAACCAACCACTCAAAACACACCGGGGCACTTCAGCCCCCTTTCAGTTTAGATGCCTCCATTAACTCCCAACGCCAGGACACTGCAAACCACAGCCTGAACTGAGACAGCCCCAGAGCATCCAACCTCACTGGCACCACTGTGTCCCAACACATCCCACCCTCCCGCATCCTCTCCCTCCCCTAAAAAAACCCAAGAAAGAACCAAGAAAGGCAAGTACCCCTGACTCACAGCTTCCTCCTGCGGCATCCAGGAGAGCAGCTCTACATCAGCTCAACTCAAAAACCCCAAGCCCCTCCCCAGCAGTAGGGCAGCCCCTGCTCCTTATTGCCCATCAGGGCTAACGAGCCCCAGCAGCGAGCTCAGCCTCCCTCATCAGACACCATGCAGGGCGGCATCCTGGTTTTCCAGGGTGGGAAAGCCCAGCACGTCCCAGTTGAGGGGATGCATCAAGCCACCCTTGAGACACAGACCCATCCGGGTGCCCCTGGGTGCCGCTTGGGGCTGGAGGGTCCCTCTGGGCTGCCTGCAGGTGGAGCACCGGGGTGATCATGTACACCTTGCTGGCCGGGTCACCTCCCTTCTGGCACCGCAAGCAGATGCTGATGCTGCGGATGATCATGAACGGGGACTACCAGTTCGGCTCCCCGGAGTGGGACGACCGCTCCGACACCGTCAAAGACCTGGTAGGTGCTTGGGGATGGGAAAACCTTGGCAGAGGGTTGCAGACATCTGGGACATCCTAGCTTAATCCAGTGCCCTTGTGCAGATCTCCCGGTTCCTGGTGGTGGACCCACAGCAGCGGTACACGGCCAGCGAGGCGCTGGCCCACCCTTTCTTCCAGCAGTACGATGTGGAGGAAGTCCGGCACTTCAGCCCCTTCCGGAAATTTAAGGTGAGGTTGGGTTTGGGGGTGGCTCAGCACCCTGAGCCCGGGAGCTGCAGGAACAGGGTGGTGGTGGGATGGGTTTCCCAGCTGAGCTGGGACAAACTGGGAGTTCAGGAAGGCTGATGGACCTGGGCTTCGGCAGGATGTGGCAGCCTGGGTGGAGATCCTTCTCCAAGCACCATTGCACTTACTTTCTGGGACTTCCTAAGGACTTTTTCCCAGAAGAGATTAAATAAGAAAAGGGAAAAGCCTGCTGCCTCCTCAAAAAAAAAAAATCCATTATAAAAAGAAAAGATTGCTTCTAAGGGGAAATCAATAAGCCTGACATCACACGGGTGCATAAAAGATGCAATAGTTGATAGCACAGAGGAATTCCCTACAGCCGGCCATTGGGACAGCTCAACGGTACCCAAAGTGGCATTAGGTGACGCATTTAGGACTGACCCGCAGATTTGACATTAAGGGCACACTTGGAAAAAGCCCGTATTGCTCACATGGGACTAAATACCTGTGCCAGGAGCTGGGCTCCCTCCCGACTCCTCCACACGGAGAGCAGCCATGTGGGATGCGTTGGGGCTGGACCGGTCCCATTGTAGGACGAATTCCATCCTGTTGTGTGTCCCCCGCAGGTGATCTGCCTGACCGTCCTGGCGTCGGTCCGCATTTACTACCAGTACCGGCTGGTGAAGTCGGTGACCAGGGAGCTGGTGGTGCGGGACCCGTACGCCCTGAAGCCCGTCCGCAAGCTGATCGACGCCTGTGCCTTCAGGACCTACCGGCACTGGGTGAAGAAGGGGGAGGCGCAGAACAGAGCCGCCCTCTTCGAGAACACCTGCAAGGCCATTCTGCTGACCCTGGCAGCCGAGGAAGGGCTGTTTTGATCGCCGCTGCGTAAGCCGACGAGTTTGCTCAGTTAAGGCGAGTAAAACCTTTGAAAACCAACTGGTGGTTTCTTTTGCTTTTTCTTTAGAGATACGGCTGGCTTTGGGTCAGTGCAAATGCAAACCCAGCAGATGGATGTGACTTGGCCCTGGGGTATGTTCTCCTCCAAGGGATGGGTTTGGAGAAATTGCCTCCAACAGCCGTAACCGGCTGCAGCTCCCAGTGTGCTTGGAGCAGCAGATCTGCCTGGGGAAGGCTCAGCCCATTTGGGGCAGTCCCAGGTGGAGAAGGGATGAGCAGTGCCTGGAGGGGTGGTCCTTGCCCACCCCTGTGCTCAGGGCTTTGGTGGCAGAGGTCCTGCACAGCTGGTTTGTTGCCCTTAAGTTGGCTGTAACACCTGGGGGAGGTAGGTCACTGGTTTGTGTCACCCACGCACTTGGAAATCAGACACATCTGGTTTTGTCACTGTTTAAGGGTCAATAAAGGTGCCTTACTTCACTTCTGGGAAGATTCAGAGGCTGGTACGATGCTGGGGTTTCCCAAGGAGATGGGGACCGATGTATGAGTCCCCCTTCCAGGGATGTGTCCCCATCACTGCCCACCAGCAGCCCCACGCCGGCAGTCACAGGGGGCCTGTGGGTGTTCGCTCGCCCTGGCTGGGGCTGGGGGTTGGAGCAGCTCTGTCCCGGTCACACACACACACACGCGCGCGCGCGCCCCTCTGCTGGTTTAAAACGGACACCAAAAGGAGAGCTGTAATATCTACTGCACCAAGAGGAGATTACAGACAAACCACCCTGTCTGCCATTCCCAGTCACTGCTCGTCCCCAAACGTCCCAGTGCAGAAAGGAGTTTTAGCTGAAAGTATTTATTTTTAATTTTTAGAACTGTCTGGGTTTAATGACAGTGACTTCTGGGGCTTACTGTTCATCTCCACAGGAGAAAATGCCTTCGGGTCTTCCCGGGTGACCTTCAGAGCTCGGGTTTGGTCCGGCTTTTCTCGGCCGTGACGGGCAGGACGTCAGCAGCGCAGCGGAAGCTGAGGTTGTCGGAGGCTGAGTCCGGCGTGTTCCCCATTCTCACAGGGAAAAGAGACCCAAAGTCAGGGATCCTGCCTGGGCAACACTTACATCCTTTCATGTGACCCTCCGTAACAGACTAGAAACATCTTCCACTTCCCTTGAATAACTTCACGAAAAGCATTTCATTCTAAATACTGGATGGAAAATAGACGTGGCAGTGGGGTTGGAACGGGATAATCTTTAAGGTCCCTTCCAACCCAAACCATTCTAGGATTTGAGAAGCAATTAGGAACGTATCTATAGCAGGAACGTTTTTAGCAGTATTTTGAGTATGTTTTTCCTAACTGCTTCTGAGAAAAATGGAGCAGGAGCAAACAAATGTCTTTTTTAAAAGAAACCCCCCTCCCAAATAAATCCAAGCCAGAAGAAATCGCTGCCAATCAGCAGCTGGGCATTGCCCAGACCTACCTGGTAGTAACGCGAGCTTTGTGATTCGCAGACCCGTCTGCAGTGTCGATCCAGGAGGCACCTCTCAGGACCTGCATTTTCTGGGTGTGCTGCCTCGCCGAGCGCCCCGGGGGCACGTACTCCGTCCCAGTCCACTCCCAGGTATTTCCCAGCAGGTCATACAGCCCTGAGACACGCACCGTTTTGCATCAGGATTACGAGAGCGCATTTATAAGGGCTGCAAAAGCACTTTGGTTTATGGGAGGGGGTGGGCAACACTCAAAGCATCACTGCGAGAGCGTGGTTTAACGGTGAGACTGGGAACCGGGAGCTTTTTGCCGTATTTCAAAGTGGCCCCAGTTTAGAACTGGACCTTTACCGTGTCTCACGATTTCCCATCTGTGTGAGGGCACAGCATACGCTGCCCTCAAAACAACGGGCTCGGGATTTTCAGACAAATCACAATAAATGGAAAATAAGTGACTTCTAATTAGAAACAGGGGCTGTTTTGGTGCATTGCAGTGCACCAGGTGCACATCAAGCCAACTTCAGTAACGACCACCAGTGCTTTTGCTGGGCTCGGCTATTCTATCAAGATGCTGATGTGATCCCACATCGTATCTGCAACTCTGCTAACAACTACAGGATTTTATAATTAGTGTTCACTTAGGAAGCGGATGCCATCCCCAAAACCAGGGTGGGGATGTCTGCTCCGTACCGTAGTTGTTCTGAGGAGGGAACGCTGCCACCGGCGAGACGCCGTGATAACCGTCTTCAGCCGTGTCGACCCTCGGGAACTTGCCCTGCAGGAAGAAAGATCACTCCGAGCAGAGACCCACCGCGGAGACCACACAAAGTCCTGCTCTTCATGGGACCGCGTCACACTTAAATAACGGAAATAACTCTCCATTGTAAATTAACTCTACGCAGCATTTCTGGCCGAGAGAGGAGGTCAACCATCTGAGGTCAACCATCTAAAGTCCTCCCAAGACAACCTCCTTTTCAAACAAATTTATGTATGAATTTTTGGAAGCACTGAAATCCCAGTTTCCCAGGGAAGCTGGGCTGAGTCTGCTCCCTCTAAGGCTATTTGGGATAACCCACCAGGAGCTGAATTTCAATACCCTACAGGTAAGGCCAGCATTGCTTCCCAGGACCACGCAGCCTCCTCAGGCAGCCACCCACACTCTGTGGTCGAGTGAAACACCACCCTCAGAGGAGCTCAGAGTAGACAGGATGATTTTTAGGATCTTACCTGCCAGAGATTTGTACGGTTCGGCTGAAACTTGTTTCCCCAGGGATACACCCTTTCTGCCAAGGAGGAAGAGAGACCTGTTACCCCTGTGTCAATCCAGCCTCTGCATTTCCCTACTTTTAACCAGGCTTTTAGGACCATCCTTTTCAACTCAGCTCAAGACACCAAGGGGGGTTATAGGAGTGGGGATTGTTGGTCCAGTCCGTACAGACACTGCCAAGGAGGCGAGGAGAGACAGGAATTGGCCACAGGGACATCCTTGGCTCATGCCAGGGAGTCCCACGCTCCCCCCAGTGATCCGAGCACCGACATGGGGATCCCAGGGGGTCGCTCTTTGCCCCAAACCCATGAAATGGTATTTTTATAGCTGGCAGAAGTGCTTTGTTTATGAAGATACATTAAAACTAAAGATAAGCCACTACTTCTTCCTATATTATTATTATTATTTTGACTCCTATACCAAAAGTGGTGGCTCAGCCCCCCAATTAACCTCTGAAAACATCCCTGGATGGAGGTTTGGATCTGGTAGAACTACCACTACTTCACGCCTTGGTTTGGAAGAAGGTCAGAGCTGTTGGTACGTACGCTCCAGTCCTCCCCTGGCAGCAAATTCCCACTCCTCCTCTGTCGGAAGCCTCTTCCCTTTCCAGGTGCAGAACGCCTGCGCGTCGTTCCAGCTCACATGCAGCACCGGGTAATCCAGCCTGTCCTTGATGCTGGAGCCAGGACCTGAGGGCTGGGAGAAATCGCATCAAACAGATTTTAATTGACATTATAAACTTCTCAATTAAAAAGGGACTAAAGGACAAAACAGGCCAAGGCAGGGAACGTGTCACAACCAGAAATGCCTTTTTTCCCCCCTATTTTCAGTCTATAAGGTTCAGCACACACTAACGCATGCAGGCTCTCAGCAGGGAGAGGACTCACCGCACCTGATTTTTACCCACCTGCCGCCAAAAAGCCTTCTCGATGGGCAGCCACCAAGGGGCAGACTGGGAAAAGAAACGACACCAGATTAAAGCTGAACTGGCAACAAACACACCCCTGGCACCGTGCTACAGCAGCGTGTGTAAAGCAGAGCGCTTGTTAGTCTGGAAATGGTTAAATGCTGCAGTTTGAGCTGGGTTATCACAGGCATTTTGATAGTGCTCTCCAACAGAGTAGAGGCATCTTGATTTTAAAAATTAAAATAGCTCAAGCAGCCCATACTGTTTAGTTTTTCTATTTTAAGATTTAATTAGAAAAGTACTTTGAAATGTGCTTTGCTCTCTCCCAGCGCACTGCAGCATCTCAGGAGTCCAGTCTGACAGCTTTTGGAGAGGATGTGGACAGAGGAGTGCCATAAATCAGCCCAGGCTCAACCCCCCCGTTAGTTTCAAAAGCAAAACAACCCCAAACTAAAGAAAAACCACTGAGAACAGCCAGGCTCTGCACTGAGAGGTAGCTGCTACTCAGCAGAAAAGCAATACTGGTAAAGGTCTCCCCTCCTGGGCTTTTCTTACTTAAAACAGAGAGGTCAGACAGGGATGTGATCAGAAATACCATCTCCATCATCATCACTGAAACCCCCATGGGATTTAGATTTACCTCCAGTTTTTGGGTGACTTTTTTTTTCAGCTCTTCAGATACGAAATCCTCAAAGACAAAGCTCCAGCCAAACGCTTCTGCTTCTGTTTTGTATTTCTTTGCTCTAACAAACTCCCTGGCATAAACACAACAGGCTCAGGCGTCTGGGTAAGTTCTTCAAGAGCCGCACCACCAAACGCAGCCGTCCGCGCACGCAACAAGTTCAAAGCAAAGCAAAACGCGGACGACCTACAGACACCCCATCTGCCGAGAGTCCCGGCTCCTCCCAGCACAGCTCCGCTCGGTGTGATATACGTTTAACAGATAAACCAGTCCGATTTGCATCACAGATCTGATAGGGTCCGGTAAACAGGTAAACTCCCCCCCCTGCACTCCGGTCTTCTGTAAAATCTAACAATTGCACAGATCAAAAATCATAGAATCATAGAATGGTTAGAGTTGGAAGGGACCTTAAAGATCATCGAGTTCTAACCCCCCTGCCCTGGGCAGGGACACCTCCCACCGACCAGGTTGCTCAAAGCCCCATCCAGCCTGGCCTTGAACCCCTCCAGGGATGGGGCAGCCACAGCTTCCCTGGGCAACCTGTTCCAGTGCCTCACCACCCTCACAGGAAAGAATTTCCTCCTAATATCTAATCTAAACCTCCCCTCTTCCAATTTAAAACCATTAGGTGCTGGAGCAGGTCCAGAGAAGGGCAACGAAGCTGGTGAGGGGTCTGGAGCACAAGTCTTACGAGGAGAGGCTGAGGGAGCTGGGGTTGTTCAGTCTGGGGAAGAGGAGACTGAGGGGAGACCTTATTGCTCTCTACAACTACCTGAAAGGAGGGTGTAGAGAGGCGGGGGTCGGTCTCTTCTCCCAAGTTACAGATGATAGGACAAGGGGTAATGGCCTCAAGTTACGCCAGGGGAAGTTCAGGTTAGATATTAGGAAATATTTCTTTACTGAAAGGGTTATCAGACATTGGAATGGGCTGCCCAGGGAGATGGTTGAGGCACCATCCCTGGAGGTATTCAAGAGAGGAGCTGACATGGTGCTCGGGGATATGGATTAGTGTTGGGTGGTGTGGTGGTGTGTGTGTGGGTTGTGTGTGGTGTGTTGTGTGTGTGTGTTGTTTTTTTTTTTAGTTTTATTTTTTTTTATTGGTTGGACTAGATGATCTTAAAGGGTCCCTTCCAACCTAGGTGATTCTGTGATTCTGTGATTACCCCTTGTCCTGTCAAATCCCCTAAAAACCACTAGAACCTACGCCTCCTGTTAGTTAAATCTCACCAAAATGGAAAAAAAAAAAAGTCACATATCGCCGAATCGCCTCACCCTGCATCTGTCCCATTTGTTTCCCCATTGCCCAAGGCGCAGTAATTGCCACTACTGTGTGTCACTGGGCAGTTACTGGTGTGTGGGAGCGTTGGTTCTTTTTAACCAACACGGGCTGAGCCAGGCAAATAAAGGCTTTTCCCCCAGAGCATTAATCAGTGCTCTGTTAATGGGCTTTGATAAAATACGTGGAATGGTTTACAAATGGAAATGGAACCTGTAAAACCTGGAATCTGAAGCAGTATAGCCTGGTACGGAAAAGACACACACGCTAAAGACACACACACTGAAAAGCATGTTTGCAAGGGGAAGAGGAGGGAAAAAGGGGGAGGAAAAGGAGAAAACAAGGGGGAGAAGGGGGAGAAGAGAGGGAAAAAAAACAGGGGGAAGGGCAGGAAAAAGAGGGAGAAGGGGGAAAGAAGGGGGAGAAGAGTAGGGGGAGAAGAGCTGGGGGGAAGGGAGAAGAGAGGGAAAAAAGAAGGGATGGGAAAGGGGGAGAAAGAAGGGAGGGGAAAGGCGGAGAAAAAAGGGGGAGTAAGGGGAAAAAAGGGGAAAAAGGGGGGGAAAGAAGCACATTACAAGCTGCACTGGTAAGATGCTTCAGCTTACACCCGTAGAGGTGATTTATTACAGAAAGACACATTTTTTGTCCTAAGAGAAGTGCTGGGAGCATCGAGCGTTGGGTTCCGGAGCCGGGAACCAGCCCCAGAACCCCAGCACCAACAGCCACATCCCCCCCCCCGCCGCCGCTGGGGCCCTACGGACCCAAACCTCCGCTTTTACCTGAAATCCCTGTTTGTGACGGGGTATTTGTCGACAGCAAACGGCTTCACCGTCACCGCCCTGACGGGCCCCTCTTCATTCCTCTTCTCCAGGAAACTGGATCCCATCTGAAACTCGCCCCCGGGCAGCTGCACCATGCTCTCATCCTTCCCGAATGCTGAAAGCGGGAAAAAAATCAGTACGAGAATTTTAATTTTTTTTTAAGTTAATTTTTTCTTCAATTAAAAAGGGAAGAAATTCAGTACCAGAACCTTTTTTTTTTTTTTTTTTAAAGTTAATTTTTAAACACGACGGCACAGAACAGCCTGCATTATTTGCCAGAAAGTCACTTTATTTACTGGAGCTAGGGTGCCGTATAATAAGCGACTACGATTAGCATCCGTAGAGGTCTCGTGTATGTTTTGATAACAAGCTTAAAATATTTTTGAGTCCCATTTTCAGTATTCCCCTTGGGAAAGGAAGGGCTCCCAGCCTGGTTAAATCAGCACGGCAGCTCCTTTAATTAATGGTTTGCTGCAATTAGATGAAAGAGGAACCTATAGAGGGAGGAACGAGGTGATTTTTACGGCTTCCCACCGACGAGCCGAGGCAGAAGGGCCGGCAGAACCCGGGCACTCACCCGGCAGCGCCCAGTAGCCCAGCAGCAGGGCCAGCCCCGTCGCACCGGGGACCATAACGGGTACCGGGAGCTCCGGGAAGAGGGGCAGGAACGGCGGGTCCGGCCCGGAAACGCTGCGGGAAACGGGGAAGTGCTTCCGGGACCTCCCCACGGCGGGCACCGCCCGCAACACCCCACGTGGTGTGTGTTTCACATGCAAAAGGCGGGTTTCTTCTCTTTTTCTATTAAAAAAAAAAAAGAGGTTGTTTTTATAGTCTATAGACTAACGATCTCTGCTAGTGAAATTAAACCCAGCTCAATTCTTTTCAGTGCCCCTTATTCAGGGAAGAGTCCAAAAAATCATGGTACCATTGAAGATTTCTCCTCCTCAGTGAAGTCACCGATTTACTTGTGCCTACATAAAGTGAGAAAGCATTTATCTTAACTGAAGTTATGGTATACATTGTATATCACAGTCTGAAGTATAAAAATGCCGTATGGAACTTATAAAAGAAACCTCTTCAGGATCTAATGGCCTTTCGCTCTTAGGGTTGTCCGTTAACATAACGAAGCTGGTTTCAGGCTGCAGGAGCCCTTTCCCCTCCAGTAAACCCAACCCCTCCTTGTGGAAGGCTCCCTCTAATGATCTCCTAATTGTCCATAAATAAAGATTGCTAATCGTCCATAAGTGACACAGCAGGACCAGTGTCAAAAATCCACCAGTGTGTTATGACAAGGACAACAAACATGCAAGAGGTCTTTCAAAACACTTCAAACCTCCCGGAGTAAATTAACTCAACTTTACCTGTGAGCAAGTACAAAACTGCAGAGCAATTAGTTTAATCCACCTTTATGCTTAATTAATAAATTCCAGGTCTGAACTCGCCCCCCACCCCGCCAGCAGCGGAGCCTCGAGCAATTATTTCACAGCCCCTCCCAGGAGCAGGAACACTCTGCCGTGGCAAGTATCGGAAGCAATAACGGAGTCCAGCACAAAGAGCTGGGAGCCAGGAGCTGCTGAAGAACGGTCCAAGCAGAACATTCAAGACCTTGGCCCAAGGAAGGTGAAGTTTTAAATAACCGACACCCATAAAGCACAGAACATAACAGTTTATTGGGTAAAAAGGAAAGCAACTTCAGTTGTACACTTCAGTGAAATCAAAAATAAATAACTGATTTTTAGAGCCAAATATTTGACTAGTTGCTAATATTTTGAAGTGGCCGTGTTTACCAAAGAGGGGCTGCTCGTCAGAGCAGTAATTCCTGTTGCTGGGAGAATCCACCGGGGCCAAGAAAAGCGCGCCTGGGGGTCGAATTCAGCTGCCGGAGCTGAGCGCCGTCGCCAGCAGCAGACCCAGCTCAGCCCTTGAGAGAGGACATTCCAGCTCGCATAATTTCATCCACCAAGAGAATGTTGCTGGCAATCACCGTGCTAGGAATATTAAATAAATATTGTTAGAATACCTGTTTTGACATAGTTCATAGCTTCATTTCTGCTTTTCAAGAGAGTTTCCTCAATGTGGGACCCCTCGATTCCCCATTACTCGATCAATTTAAACACCCATTTAAAGCACCCATTGCTATTTGAAGTGAAAACACTGTAACACTTACCACGAATGAAGCAGTTGCTTTTTGACATTATAATTATCCCAGATTCCAGCTGCTGCAGCTACCATTGGCTCACCTACAGAAGAAATAAAAAAAGCCTTTAAATAACCAGTTCACATCATTCAAAGCAAGATTTTTCCGCTGTCTAACATCGGATATTACTCACTACATCCAACCCAGCGCTACCGTCTGCTTTATCTTCACAACAGACGTGAACAGAACCCATTTAAGCGCAGGCAGCAACAGGACGCCCGCCAAGGCATTCTGCATAGCTTTTTTAGGAAAAAAGGTCCAGCTTTCTGCATTCAGAGCAACTTTATTCCTGGTGGAGCTGAGCCACAACAGTTTTCTCACACGAGATCGTATCATTATTCGAGGAAGCTCTTACCAGTGTTCAGATCGACTCCAGTGAGCTGCCCCGATTCCGCGTGCTCTGTCTGAACCTTCACCAGTGTTTCCTGGGGATCGTAACCAGAGTTCTGGGCGAGAACCTTTGAGAGAACAGGCACGTTACTTCATGTTGTTAATTAAGAGACCTCCAGCAGAAAAACCGATGGCTCTTAGCGTGCTTTAAAGGCACTTTGTTCATGAGTTCCTCATACCTTAGGGATGATGAGCAGAGCATCAGCAAAAGCCTGAACTCCGAGCTGGGCTCTTCCTTTCACGTTAGGTTTATGCTTAACAAGAGCATTAGCTACAGCCACTTCTAGCGCACCTGCTCCTGGGACCACACACCCTGCAAGGGAAAACTCTATATTCAGACTTCACAATAAGCACCTATTCCAATTTAAACAGGTAAATTTTACTGTAGTCTGAGCTCTTCCCTCATCCTTAAAAAAAAAAGGGAGCTTGTATCTGATCAGGGCGTGGACCTGTCAGAACGGGTCCAGCAGACGGCCACGAAGATGATCAGAGGGATGGAGCACCTCTCCTACGAAGAGAGGCTGAGAAAGCTGGGGTTGTTCAGCCTGGAAAAGAGAAGGCTCCAGGGAGACCTCATAGCAGCCTTCCAATATCTGAAGGGAGCCTACAGGAGAGTCAGAGAGGGACTCTTTGTCAGGAAGTTTAGCAACAGGACAAGGGGTAATGGTTTTAAATTGAAAGAGGGGAGATTTAGATTAGATATTAGGAAGAAGTTCTTTACTGTGAGGGTGGTGAGACACTGGAACAGGTTGCTCAGAGAAGCTGTGGCTGCCCCATCCCTGGAAGTTTTCAAGGCCAGGCTGGATGGGGCTTTGAGCAACCTGGTCTGGTGGGAGGTGTCCCTGCCCAGGGCAGGAGGGTTGGAACTCGATGATCTTTAAGGTCCCTTCCAACTCTAACCATTCTATGATTCCAGGTAAGCACTTATACAGTTATCAACAACTTGTAAAATAGGAGGTGTAAGAATAGCAACTAAAAGCACTTCACACTGAAATACGCTCAGCTTGGCGTCTGACTGCATGGGATACCAAGGAAGCCGATACAAAATTCACTGATTTTGAGGTGAATTTCAAGAGAAGATCTTTAATATCGTGTAACAGAACTGAGACTTACCATCCTCAATAGCGTTTTTAACGGCACGCAGACCATCTCTTACTGCATCCTTGATCTGTGTCAGCGTATGCTTATTCGGCCCCCTGATCAACAGGGTAACAGAGCGGGGGTTGTCACATTTCTCAATGAAGGTGTATTTCTCTTCACCCTGTGAAACGGGGTTATGTATTCACGTCATACATTTGCTTAATTAACATATACATGTAATAAAAGAAAAGCTGGCATCAAGTCAGGTGTATTTAACCTGGCTTCAGCTGAAAGCTGAGTTGTACTCACCAACGTATACTCATAGACGAGCCCTGCGTGTCCCAGGCAGTCGGGAGCCAGATCCTCCACAGAGTTCATGGCGGTACCGCCACAGGCAAGGGTCAGCCTGAGAGAGAACACACAAAGCTCAGCACCCCCTTTACATTAAACAAAATCTGAAGTCACTAACGGAACTACAGCATTTCAGCATGCAGAACTCCACGCTTCCTAGGCTTGAAACAGTTTGCTTCTGTTCATGAAAGAGCTCTTCACAAAAACAAGCGTGCAAAATTAAGTCTCCTCTATAGGTGTCTACATTTGATTTACATTGATTAATTACATTCCAACGTCACTCCATGGGCTGAACTGACATTCCTATAGTTTGTAAAAACCACCCTTAGTTATGCCAGTAAGAACCGGACAGACTGAAGTCCTTAAAGGTGGATTCAAGCCAGACCTGACTCACTGTTCGAGTTTGCAAGAGCAAGTTATTTTACCCCCTCCTCTCCTCAGGAACTGACCTTTCCATGTTCCTCCTTTTAGCTCTCCGCAAAGCAACTATTCCTTCTTTTGCAAGCGCATCCAAGGAAAACGGGTCAATTCCCTAGAAATAAAGAAACTGACCATCAGGATAAAGAGAAAGCTAAAACCACCCTCTCTCAGTCTGACATTGAGTAAGTTCTTCCTCGGGGCTCAAAAAAGATCTCAAGTAGGAACCGTATTCATATATTCAGAAGTTCACCAGCTGAAATTCAGCTAGTTTGGTCTGAAGAACAAAGTGAGTCAAACAGCACACGGCTTGTCAAGCAAGCCAACGTTTCCCATTAATTTTTCTAGTTAGTTATACCCTTCATCTCACCTTCTGGTTGATCACAACAAATCCTTTATCTGAATCGCCACAAACTTTTCTTTTCAAGGCTATGATTTTGTTCACTCTGTCTTCAATGAACTTCCTTTCTGCTTTCACTAGCTTCTCTCTCTCTTCAGCACTTTTATAGAAGAATCCAGAGCTTACCTCTCTGTAAGAGAAAAAAAACCGAAAAAGTGGTAAGACAACTATCTTCAGCGCTCTAAAAATAAAACTTTAGCATAAGGAATCAATACTTTCAGCTATATTCTTTAAAAAAAAAAAAAAAAAAAGGAAAAAAATCAAAACAAACCGAACAAGAACCCTACCCCAAACCAGCAGGCTGTTCCTGCACTCTAGCTCAAAGCTTTTCCATTTGAAATTGAGTGCACTCTAAAGTGTATTTAGATGTTCACTCCAAAATATAAAATTATGCCCAGAAAGGAAAGGACTTCCAGCCTTTCTTCAACGAAACAACAAAATAAAAACCACTACGAAAGCTCTGCCTCTCAAAGACATTTTCTCAGCCACCAGCTTTTTTTCATAGAAGGACCAAAGAAGCAGCATCACCTCTTCCATTCCACCTTCTACACGACCTGCCTCGCTCTACAAGAGTCTATGCGGTCCCCTTCGTTCTTATTTAAGCACACCTTAAATAAAAGTCTTTTAAGATGGGAGCATCTTCTGCTCCTCACCTCGTTGCTGTGTACTTACGTTTTCTCATATTCTAGAGACACGTTGCAAGTAAGAACATAAGCATCTTCCACTCTTTTCTTCATGTCAGGATGACGAGCACCATGATCCAAAACCAGCCCCCGAATCAGCCTGAAAGATTAGAAAGCATTCTGTGTGTTAACACACACATACAGAAAATAGACACTTCGTGGAAGTGCAGACCAGTCAGAGAACTGACAGTGCAACTGGTCCAACAGAAACTGTGAACTTGTGTTAGGAGTAAACAACGATCATGTATCCCATTTCCAGGGGCGTGCCCATTCTCACATAAAAAGCACACCAATCAGAGTGCAAAAAGGGAATTTATTCTGGCATAGTGTCTGACTGCATTAGCTACTGAGGAAAGCTAGTGCAGAATTCGTCCATGCCACTGTGGTAAATAGAAAGCCTATGGAATATCCAAACAGATGACCACAATCCAGTTTCCATTTATCAAATGCTATTTTGTACTTGTAATGAACAGAAAAAAGCCTAAAGCATCATCGAGCAGCAGAAACCACTACGAAGAAAAAAAAGTATTTACTCAACATTGTTACATAAAAGCCAAAGCCAGTGTTATTCTTAGCTGTTCAAAAATCTCGTCAGAGAATCAAGTTCAGCAGCTGAGGAACTTCTGCTGTCTAGATAATTTATGGCTGAAATTGGTATTTCTGCCTTTCTTTTATTCCTTCCCTAATAACTTTTCCAGTGGCAGCTTTAGAACAGCCAAGTTCTTCTAAAAAGAAAACAAAATCCCACAGACTCCTCAAATTAGGGCACCATTAAACTGAAGCTCAAGGATACTCGTTACTTACGCTGTGTCAGTTTCTGATTTATGCTTCATCTCCATAATCTCTACCATGTGGAGGTCAATAGGCTCATCTGGTTTTCTGACTGTCAGAACAGAATCTACTACAGCCTGGAAAAGAGGGGAGGGGGAAAAAAGCCCCAAAAGGGCCATTAGTCTTTTAAAGTGCAAGTTCACACCTTTCCATCCACCCTTCACTCAAGTAATAATCACAGCACTTTAAAACCCGAACCTCTTCACACAAAAAGAGGCAGAAGAGACAGTTGGACACTCGCCTCTGTCAGGATGTCAGCAAGCTCGGTGTGGACTTTTGTACGGAGGGATGTTCTGGCAACATCTATAAGGGTCTCCCTGTCCATTTCCTTGGTTACTTTGACCTGCTCCAAAACTTCAAGTGCTTTCTCCTTTGCAATTTCAAATCCTTCTGCTACTATTCTCGGGTGCAAACCCTAATGCAAGGAAGGGAAGGGAAACTGTTAGACAACAGAAGACAAACTGACACTTTTTCACAAATAGAATCTGTGGTTTCAACATTCCATGTAACATCAAAACACAGGGAATATATGCATCCTACAGAGACAAGAAAATGTACTGTCCTTCTGAATACATATAAAAGGAATGCAAATCCTTCCAATGCAGAGGAAAAGTACAGATTATTCTAGCACAGAATTGAGACCAAGGGAACTACAAAGCACACTTGGGTGTTCACTGTGCAATATGAATGCCTACTCTGTAACTCTTAGTATCCAAAATACCTACTATCAGGGAGAATCTCCTCGTTAACATACAAGTTAAAGAAGTGTTTTCACTCACACAACACAGACAGAAGTAATAGCAGGTATCAGACAAAACCTTATTAAAAGCTACAGTATTCACAATAAGCTGTTTTGATTTTGAACAAGTTTAAGTCCTCTCTCCAGCTTTTCCCCATTTTACAAGTTCTGTGATGCACCCATTTTAAGCAGAAAAAATAATTTTCGTGTTTGACTTACAAGTATGAAGCATTAAACACAAAACAAGTTGAACGGTCTCAGATGAAGCTTTTAACTTGTTTACCTACAAAAGAAATACTGCACACATACCTCAGAAATATAGAGATCTGCCTGCTTTAGGAGTTCTCCAATGATCAAGACGTTTGAAGTAGTACCATCTCCAGTGATGTCATCTTGCGCTGTTGCTACTTTTGCTATCAAGGAGGCTGTGGGGTGTTGTATTTGCTAAACAAAAGAAGCTCAGCTGTAAGTCTTACTGCATTGGTACAGGAAGCAAGCAAACTGAAATCAGTTAAATAAAGACTAGTTGATGCTTTCGTAATTCATGTCAATTCAGCAGGTTTCACCAAATAACACCAATGAACAACAATCGCTTTGACAACAAGTTGATTGAATTAATCCACATAACACTATTTATCCCCTCATATTATGCATCTATACACAAAAATTTTGAGTGTTAAGAGCCAACCTAGTCCTCAACTTACAAGCCTGCCAGAATTCTCCTCCTCTTTAGGCAAAGGATGCACAATCACTAGACTACAGCTGGCACTAAAACCAGAATGTTTAGAATTAATTTAGGACTCTCTGAGTGAAAAGTGCTGCACATACGCTAACTGGTTTGCTATTCCTTTGGCAGTTTATTTTACTCATTCTAATGAAATTAAAGAACATTCAGGTAGCTTGCTTCTTGCCAGCTCCTCTGCTAAGTAGTACATATAGTGTCCCAGCTATAAGCATTCTGCCTGTCTGGCCAAACTTCAGAAACCCCACACAACCTTAGGTTACCTATAGAAGCCAGTCTTTTAATTTAAGGAACACACACATCACTTAACATCTCCAATGGCTGACTGAAGAGTATTTTAACATAGGTTTAAACCTATGAACCTATAGAACACTATCCACATTTGAAGAGGTTGGTGTTGGTAACTGTACTAGAGCAAGACAAAATCCAATGGGACCATTTATACTGCCATTTAGCTTTTTATCATTATTTTCTTAAAAGTACTACCACTAGTATGAAAGAGACGATTTAATGATTTTTTTTTTTTCTGTCTGTCAGATCACTGTGTACATCAGCTTCAATACTTTATGCTGAATTACAACAGACAGCTAGTGGAGTGTAACACTCCACACACACTAACAGGCTGTGTTCAGCCGGGGGCACACCCCAACCACACAGCCCAGGGACGCAGGGCCCACAGGAGACCCCATGGGGTGACACCACCCCTCGTGTAACCTTCACCCCTACGGCAGGGAAACTGTGATACAACCCCAGACTCGATGGGAAAGTGAGATGAGCTGCATCCATTACCCAGATTTAAACACTTTCCAGGCCATGCACCCATGAAGGACTCTGCTGTCCTAGGCCTGTTCAAGTGTAACAGCAGTATGCTTTCCCTAAGCAAAACGGAAGGAGACAAAAGTGCCAGTATCATTAAACAGCCCATGCTTCCTTTATAATACCCAAATTAGTTCATTTAACATCTACCAAGCTACATTTCTTTACCTGCCCAGGGACATATGCCCCTCAATGCATGCACAGGGCTAAATAACACAGAAATGCAGGCCCGGGGCAACAGGGGACATGCCCTCTCCCTCCCAGCCACAGGCTCTCAAAGAGAAAACCAACAGGCTCCTGCCTCCCTAAGTCCCCCCTCCACGGCTCCCCAAGGTTCCCACCCCCGCGAGGATAAAAAACAGCTTACCATTTCCTGCAGCAGCACGTTGCCATCTTTGGTCAGCTTGATGTCTCCAGCCCCCGACACCAGCCTGCGGGCGACAGGAGGCGGGTGAGCAGCCTCTCCCCCTCCCCCGGCCCCGCCACACGTGCCCGGCCGACGGCCCGCACCGCTCCCTCCCCATTCATTCAGCCCCACCCGGCCGGGCGGCCTCCGCCTTTGTTCCCCACCGCATGGCGGCGGCAGGAACGGCGCCCCGGTCCCACACGAGCCTCCCCCCAGCGCTTTTCTCCTCACGTTTCCCCTCAGGCCTTAACGGCCGCCCGGCGCGCTGAAGAGCCTGCCCCCTCCCTCCCCCCAAACCCCAACCCCAACCCCGGGGGGGTTCCCCTCACATCTTCATGGTGCCTTTGGGGCCCAGGTTGGTCCTCAGCACGTCCTGCAGCCCGCGGGCCGCGCTGATGTTCACCGCCAGCGCGGCCTGGGCACGGGCCACCTCCGCCTTGGGGTTGAGGGCCTTCACCGCCATGGCTGCCGCTCCGCGCTGGGCCAGGCCGCGCCGGGCGAGCCGACAGGGTGGGCGGGGACTGGGGAGGCCACGCCTCCCTGCCCGCCCCTTCTAGAACACTCCGGGGTGCGCGCACGACCATTGGCCCACAGCCGCGTTGGCCGCTTTCCCATTGGCTGAGGCGCCTGTCGCTCTGCCGGGATGTCCCGCCCCGCCGCTGAGGGGCCGCGCTCCCCGTTAAGCTCCGCGCCGCCGCGGTGGTTAACGGGGAGCGCCGCCCCTGAGGAGAAGCGAGGGGTTGCCGGAAGCGGGAATAATAAATAATTAAACTCGGCGATTTAACGTTAGGTCGGTGGAATTAATAGTTAAGCGGGACGGTTTAATAATCAAAAGGGTTCTTGGTAAAAAAAAAAACAACTCAGCCTTCAGAGTTGAGGTTGATGGACGCCGTGCAGGCCTGCACACCCAGCCTGATCCTGGGCCTGGGCCCTTCGCAAGGCTTTCTAAACACGGGGCACAGTCTCTCCCAAGGCCACGCAGAGGTTTTCATGAGGCTTGTGGAAGAAAAGCATAAAATATTACTGAAGTCAAGGCAACCTTGATGGGTGCTGGAAGTGTTGAGCCTACGCGGCCTGTCAGGGCCCGGTCCTTGAGGCTGCCCGATGCAGCTTGCCAGCTTTGGGCTCCCGAGTGGAGGAATATTGACAGTTCCCCTTGACGTGAGTTTGAGAAGACACACCATGGGCAAGGATTGCACCGAGTTTGGCTCCCACATTGCCCCATCCGGGCTTGCACCCCCGAACGCCCATCTGTTACTTCGGGGCACCTGGCAATACCAGGCGTGACACAACCCTCTGGTTATTTCCAAGTATTTCGTAAGGAAGGTGCCCGCCCCCAGAATAATCATGGCCCGTGGCTGCAGAGCTGTGCCAAGGGGATCCAGGCCAAGCGGTTTTCAGCGTTCCTGCAGCCCATCTGCTCCAGAAGTTGCTAACTCCCAGCAAACAGGGACAATTGGCCCCGAGGCCAGGATTTCCTCAGTGTTTGGTACAGAGAAGAAAGACAGCCTTCCCCAACGCTCATACACCAAGCATGAGGATGGCGCAGGGTAAATCTCCCCGACTCCATCCCAGTTTTTGTAGCTGGGAGCTCTGGATGCAGCCCTGGACGCTGGGCTTCAGCAACCCAGCTGCTGCTGAACGTGTTTTCACATCGCTTCCAGTAGTCAAGTCTAAGCCTGCTGTTGGGTATGATTTTGTTGCACAAGCATTTTGGGGGAGTTTGACTGGAAGAGTGAGTGAGCGTCAAGTGTCAGGGGCAGACTCCCCGGCTGCTGGCTTTGGCTATAGGCTATGGCACCTGCTGGGAATCTGCTCCGCTGCTTTGGGTAAGGATCTCAGGTTTCTGGGCAAAACGCCACGCTGTGCAGGAGGACTGTCACGCCTGGCCTGTCAGTCTGACTTGGCAGGTCTGGAGGGGAGAGCTGCTAATATGTTTTTTGGTTTTTAAACGTTTTAGATAAAGTTGGTGTTTGAGCATAGTGCACCACAAGTTTGGAGCGGTTTTGTTCAGCTGAGCAGTGCATGTGTCTTGGGAAATATTTTAATGCTGACACTTTAGTGTAGTGGCTGGGCTTTCGGTTCTGTTACTGTAACCATTAGAAATAAACATTAAACATTGCAAAATGCAGGAAATTACACCTGGCATTTCATAATTGGCTCTGGACCTCTCCTGTTAATGTTTAGTCTTCACTTTCGTTGGGATGCTACAGGCCTGCTGAAAACCGTAACAAACCAGAAGATGCCAGCTCAGCCCTGAGAGGCTGCAGTGCTAAACGTTCGAGGTGCCTAGATGCAATGCCCGGTTAAAACACCCGAATCCCCAGCTCTGCCCTAGATTTGGTAGCCAACGGGTCACACACAAATATTTTGCTATTCTTGCTTCTCTGGTTTGTAATTTTTTTGCCTTGATCCTCTCTCAGGGCTGTTCTCAGCAGAGGGCAGCCTTGTCAAACCCATACGCGTAGCAGCAAGCCTGTTGTATTTTATATTTTCCTCGCTGCTGTTCTGTGATCCTCGGGGGTGATGTCCCGTGGAAAGGCAGGAATTATCCATCCTAAACACCTGGGACATGGGGCTGGCTGCTAACAGCGATACAGCCATTCCCCAAGCAGCTTGAGGCTTGTGAGGGGAGTTACTGCTGCGAGAACATAAAATGTGCATCCTGGCAAATTTTAATTTGAATTTTAGATATTTTTAAAAAAATTAAAAAATAAAAGGAAAGCCATTTTCAAAGTTATTCTAGTCCTTCATGTCCGCTTTTTGTACAAATGGAGAGGTTTCGTAGTCACGTCCACGAGTTAGCTGCTGTGCTTGTGTCGATAGTCGCACAATCACGAGTTAATGTTTTTCGCTCTTCAACATCCTTTTAAAGTCTCCAGGGACAACTCTCCGTGTTTCTTTCCTGGATCACATGTCTGAGGATAGTTGTTTTATGGTATAGTAACATTTCTTATTAGCATTGTCACATTGAATGCCCATCTTGCAGCATTTTTCAGGCAACAGGACAAGCTTTTCTACATTTTTTTGGCCTTAGCTGTAGTTGTTGAACTGTTCTGCATATTTGTTTTTAATGCATAGTAAAAATACAGGGCAGATGCTTACTAGGCCTTAATTGTCCTTTGAAATCAATGGATTTACAACAAATTACATCAGATTAGAATCAAAATATTTAACTGAATTACAACCAACGTGTCTGTTAAACTAAGCCAAATAAAGGGAATAATCCTCCATGAAATATTCAGCAGCAGTTTTCTTAGTCGAATCATGCACTGCTTATCTTGGCAAAAAAGCTTCTGAGATTCTCAGTAAAAGCAGTTTTCTTTCATCTTTATCAAGATCGGTTTTCATTTAACCTTATTCACAGAAATGATTTCTAAATCCGTTTTAAAAACATACTGTCCTGCCATGATAAAACTAACAAACAGGACCAGATTGAACGGCAAATTACGTCACCAGTTTTGCAGCGAAGGGGCTTGGTACCAGCTTTTCCTGACACAAGAAGTTACTAATGGATGCTCACGTGGACAAACAATCGTGTACTGAGAACTTCTGAAAAAACATAAAGGAAGACGTGGGAGGAGAGGCACAGAGGGCTATTGATTTTAATAAATGTATGTAATTTTGAGGGGCAATACTGCCGGAATTGCAAAAGAGATCAGGCATAGAACGTGCCTGGTGCATGCAGTGGCGCGGAACAGTCTTTCAAAACGGGCAGCAGTCACAAGACTCCTATCACAAGCGAATGAAAGAAGCTAAATCAGCTAAATCTGGCTTTCTTGACTTTGAACCAACCAACCAGCTTCATAGTCCTGGGGTTGGCAGCCTCCTGTTTCCTAACCAAGGACCACGGTCGTGTCTGAGGGAAGCTCTTCTGTGGGATGCCAAAACACAAGCACAGACAGGTTTTGCAATTTTTCTGTTGCATTTGACAACATTACATTTGGGGAAACAAAACAGAGCTGTCTCAGAAGCAGAAGTTTTAATTTTGCCTTCAAAGCTTTTGATGAACTTTGATTCCGTTTTTGTGTGTGTAACATCACACGCTCTGATGCACCGAGTAACAGCTTAAGCCAAAATACAATATTGCAATCCTAACTCACAAAACCTTTCATCTCACCCACAGTGAAAGAAAACAGTGTCCCTGCCTCCCCTCCGATTTCACGCCAAGACAAACTCCTGACAGCGGCTTGTCGGAGCCCCTCCTCGGCTCTCGTCCCTCGCCCTCCCACGCTGGCGCTCTGCGTGGAGCGAGGTGAGTTTGCCAAGACCCGTCTTGCTCTCCGTGGCACAGGCTGGCTGTCGGGTGAGCAGGCTCTCCATCATCTTCGGCAGGGTCTGCTCCCTGCCAAGCCGTGCCTCCCCAAGCTGGGAGCGCCCCAAACTGGGCCCGAGCGGCTCCTCCCCCGACGCAGGCAAGGTTACACCTCTCTTCCCTACGCCTGTCAGCGAACAGCTGGACTTCTCTGGTTACATGTGTGCAACCATTTAAAAAAAACATCCAGGCTGGCTTACTCAGCAGATTATAAAAGAGTGATTTACAAAATGCGGCTTTCTTCCAGATCAGCTCGTGCCGTTGTATTTATGTGACTGAAGGTCTCAGCTGATCCCTACTTTTCTTGTGCAGCCAAGAGGTTTGCAGCAGCAGCAACAGCCACGGCCAGTACAATACTGTAAGTCACTGGGAACGTTTTTTTCTCTCAGTTTGGAAGGGGTTGGCGTTTGGCGTATCAGATCCATAACACTTACCATATTTTTCTAGCATAGAAAATGAAGAGTATCTCCTGCTGGGGCTGTGACCGTGCTGCCCTGCAAGATGCAGCAGCAGCAGCGTGGTGCCTGTTTAATAAGAGCAGCATGAATGAATGATGCAATCGTGCAGGGGGGAAGCATCATCATTTTTTCAGGACAGGCAAGAGGGGATTGGAGAGTTGGGAGGTGTATTGTCAACATCCACCAGGTTCCTTCTAGCCCTTTTCAACTACTTTTTAAAAGGTGCTTAAATAAATTCATTGTTAGGTACTGCTGTTCAAATATTAGTATATAGCTGCAAAAATTTCATTTCTTGATTTGCATCCAGGTTTGTGTTGCTACCTTTAAAACCTGAACAGAAAACCAGGAAGTGTGAAGCAGGCATAGTGAAGTTAGGGACTGAATCTTCCTATTCTCACACTGAAAACCACAGAAACTCACAGTTAGGGATGGATGGGTAGTTGAGTAGCACTTGCAGGGGTATAAACAAGTCACAATTTGCTTAAATATAACTAATCTGCTTAAATGTATCCCCTTTCCTCTAAAGCTTTCAAAACGTATGCTAATACAGAGAATTAAACCTCAGCGTAGTAAAGCTGTATCACTATATTATTCCCATTTTACAGACACAGGACTAGAAACAATGAGGATTAAGTGGTTTCTCTAAACTAATACCATGGAAACACTCCTGTGAACGTTCTTACAAGCAGGACCAGTCCTGTAGTGGGAACAGGTCCTGGGAAAAGTTTTGAGAACTTTTTTCTCCAAATCCCTTACTTTAAGCAACAGTTTCCCTTCAATAAAAGGGAAACGGTTTAATGCAGTTGCCTTTCTGTTAATCTCGCTGCATATTCAATGCAGTGTTATTCTGCTGCGGGAACGTATCTCAGTGCGTGTCTCAGTGACGTGCTCACTCTCACCTTGTTAAATGGGAAAGTGAATCAGAAACAGAAACACCAGAGACTGTTGGCAAACTGTAGGATATTCCCGACTGATTTGTTTCAAAACATATTTTAGGTAATATTTCATTAAGATTCACTTAATCTTCATTTTTTCACAGCAATAAATGTGAACATAAGGCAAAGTAGCGGCACTTCTGAAAGCTGAAATATGGTAACAAGTGAAGTCTAGTCACAATGAGGATTTTGAGATCTCGTCAGGATCTCATCAAAATATACCAGCCCCAGAACACCTGGAGTTCTGAGTACCATTTACTTGTTCCTTTTGCACTATATGTAGCAGATACAGCGGCTGTTTCAGGTTTTCAGAGTGCAGCGAGTGCCCTTCTTTGAAGGGTCAGCAAACAGAAAAGATTTCAGTTGTTTTCCTTTGCCATGTGGTCTTACATAATTCCCGTGCTTGCTTCTCTAACTCCACCCTCTCTGTTACGAAACAGAACTTGTGGAAATACCTTTCTTTTTTTTTTTTCCAAATGGTTCAATGAAGTACTTCATAGTCTGGAGACAAGGAGATCTCATGGGAATTCCATTTTTCCCTTCCTTTTTTCCCATCTTTATTTCAAGTTTCACTCTACCTCTCTCCCTCTATTCTTACGTCTTCTCTATACACTTGTTTGCCCATTGTTTATTACCTTCCCCATTTTCTGCTTTCCAGCTTTTCCCCACTATATTTTATTACCAGACCTGTTGAAATTTTTGCTGCTTGGATGCTTTTCCAACATGCGGATAATAGGACAGGAACAGATTACCTATCTGAAATTAAATGGCAGAAACACCAGATTTTCTACCCGTGTTTTTCATATGGTGACAGAACTCATTATTTATGGGAATTTCTTTTTTCTTACCATCTCATTAAAACATTGATGTATTTAAGCAATCAGATACCCTGAATTTCAGAGTAATTAATCTCTGCCAACTGTAGAGGCCTGTACCACTCTGAAATAAAAAATTGCTGTTCTGTTACTACAGCTGTTAGAGATTTGTCCATAGAAAGGTTTTACACAGCTTTCCAAGTGACAGCTACCTGTGGACAAGCTACTGTGTCTGTCCTTATTTCCTGTGGTCACTTACCCGGAGGTGAGTTCTAGGCAGCTTCTGGTGGACGACATGCCAGGGCGGCCCACTGAAAATTTTAAAAACAAGGGAAGCAGCTGAACCTCTCCTGCTTGTATTTCCGCCCCCCACTGCTTTTGCCCGTTACTCACTCACTGAAAGCCTTGCTGTGTGCTCTCATCTACCCTTAGAGCTGGGAAAAAAATGTCATGAGTTACTGAAATTGGCATGTTACCATTTGGAATGGCACTTGCCAGCCTCTGGAGCTGATGGTGACCCCTCAGGCTCTGCCAACAAGGGCAGAAGAACCTTATTTCACTCCAAGTGAACCACCTTTAACTCCTAAGATTTACTTTTCCCACCAGCAAGACTCCCTGCAGCAGCTGAAGCTTCCTTCATAGGTTCTCCTCTGTGTGAGCTTCCCTACTTTACCGTTCATCACAAGTTCTCTAACATGTGCCAAACATGTCTCCATACATTAGCCAAAACCAGGGCTGCGTTTTTTGGGACTCAGCCCAGCTATCGCAGAAAGTGGAAAGATTTTAACAGGTCACAGGCTGAGGGAGATCAGGAACTACTGATGGTTTCTGCATTTCAAAATGCAATTCTTCTCTTCCAATTTGTCATTTTTAGGCACTATAAATCACAGCTTGAAACTCTTTTGAAAGAGGTATTGCATGGAACAAAGAGAGGACAGAGTTAATTCCAACCATGGCTCTACACTGGTAATTCTTCCTCTGACTTGTCTATTTGTCCACCAAAGTGCAAAGTCCACCACAGCGGTGATCTCCTCATTGTAAGGAGCATCCAGAAGAGAAAGGAGTATGGGAAGTGTGGATACCAGAGAGAAGGAAAAGTTAAAGTCTCTTCCGTCCTGCTCCCAACGTGTGTTTCTAGAGATACCATTTTTTTCAGAGAGATTAAAATTTTGAAGATACGTATCCAGAAAGTTATTTCAGGTTCTCGCCAAGAAATCACATCACAGTGCGGTGTCCCCACACAGTGACATTGCATCACAATGTGGCACTGTTGCAGTGCAGCCTCAGGTTAGCGTGAGGCAATGGGATGGCTTTGCATAATAAGGAATCAGTGTTGGAACACCGTGACGCAAATCTGCCACAGTGATGCAACAAGTTTGTCCAGTAGAGCAAATCTTTAAAATTGGCACCAAACCCGTGGCTGAATTTTTGGTGGACTTTTATAATTTCCAGTAGGCTGGAAAAAATTAACTCCCTGCCATTAAAAAAATGTTAGTGGATTTTATTTTTTTTTTTTAATTCCACTGCACAAATATATCTAGCAAATGGCTGTCAAGGACTGCCCTAAAGTCAAAGCCCTCCTGCTCAGAAAAAATCAAAATCTTCCACTGAAAACACAAACACAGTGCTGTGGAGCCAATGTCAAGTCAAGGCTAACACAAAGTAAACTTGGAATTCACGTGTCACTTGTCCACCCACAGCCAAGTGACAGTGGGTGACACCCGCACCACAGCTCAGAACCAGTCTCTGTCAGAGAGAAGTTTTTATGGCCATTGAGAGAGAGAGGTTTCTCTTATGTACCACGCTGATGGCATATAACTATTTCTTATATGCACAGCGCAGTCTTTATAGAAAAATATAAAAAACATATGCTGTCTGCAACAAATAATTCTTTAGTGATGCTTCTAAACCTAGACCAGAGTTTTACAGTACGTGCATGGAACAGCTCTGATGCATCAAGAGCAGAGACCTCTCGAATTATGGTTCAGTCCTTGTTTCTACCCTTCCCAGAGATGGAGTTTGCGAAAGCCCTTTCCTGGAATATCTCCTCTTTGCTGCGTCCCCACTCACCTTTGCTTTCTGGCACAGTGGGGAGGTTAAACCCAGGCTCTGTCCTACCTTCCCACACCTAAACCGAACGCACAGGAGGGAAGTATGTGCTGGGTGATACCTGCTCTCCCATTCTCACACCTGCGATGCAGATGAGCGCTAAGGAAGCTTCTGTGTCACCTTCTCAGCCTTGTGCCAAAGCCACAAACCCACTCTGGTTACTATAGTAGTGCATTCACACCAAAAAACTCAAGAATAGCTAGAACGACCCTCAAACGGTACTGTTTCGTGGCTGCCTTTAAATAGCTTTGCCTTTGATGTGACTTGCTCTGTCTGTTTCTTGCTGTTTCATATCCACCTGTTTGTTAAACAGAGATTCTCTCTTACAAATATGTTCCTTAGCTGTTCACAACAGGTTTCCCCACCTAGGTTTGATGGCTTCATTCATACAGATTTTACCTTTCAATGAAGGACTGGAGTATTCTCTTTTATTCTACACACATGAACAGATAAAAGATGAGTGTGCATTCTATATGTTTTTTCAGTGATTATGGTTTTTTTTCATAAAGCCTTTTGTATCTCAGTATTCACCATAGGGTTACTAGTCGTGGGAATAAACCCAAAGGTTCCTCTTCCTGCTTTGGCCATTACCCACTGAGCTGTGATCTCTCAGTGAACACTCAGCAGTCACCTCAGGAAACAGCACCGGTGTTTACCGTGTGCAATCCCTGGATGACTCCTGTCTGGCAGCGAGCTACAGCAGTACCCATCAGCTCCTGTACTTTTCCACAGCAAGGTACATAGTGATCATCTCCATCTTCACGGGATGTCTTTTGTATCTGGGGATGCCAAATTTGTCCAAAAAGGGTAAAAAATGAAATGTTTTGTAGGAGCTTGTGTAAGACCTCTCACCCTCAAAATTCACATGGTGTATAGGAGAAAAATAAACTAGCTTAGTGAGAGGAAAAAAACCTATGAGGGTATATAACATGCTGTTTGACGGCATTTTTTCCCCTATCCCAGAAAAAGAGAGAACCTGCTACTCAGATCAATTACACAAGATGTGTCCTGAGAGACGTCTAAGTAGAAGAGACAACAACACAAAAACTTTTACAAAAATCTGGGAAGTCAGATAGAAAGAATGCTGTTATTTCTGTCTAAATGTACAGATTGGTAAATACTAGTCCACACTGAACTCCCTTATGAAAGGGTGAAGCACAAGATGAGTAGGGTAAAGTAAGAAAACACTTGTTTGACACTCATGCTTCTGATCTGCAGAAGTGCTCAACATAAATTTAAGTGGACAGATATAAAAGGGAAGAAAATAGACTTTTGTCAGGCGTTGCTATTGAAGAAGTTGTGTCATGATGGGATATCTTAATGGGTTGAGTGAAGTTCTCAAAGTTCAAGACTTTAATAGATTTTATAAAAGACTAATTCCCAATGCTAATGGCTAAATCTTCTACGCATTCATAGATGGTGAGAATATTTAGTTTATATTAATCAGGACATGGAAGAGAATCTAAACCTGCATGATTTAGGGACAACCACTCACTAATAGGTTTAAGATAGTTAAGTCTACTGCGATCAAGCAAATCCTTAAAGGGCTGGCTGTCTTTTACTATCCCCTGGAGCAACTAATTTGACACACGAGACTGGGTCTGATGAGAAAAGATCCATTTGAGCGGTGAGGGCAAGATGAGGCAGAGAACTGCAAGTCCCACACAGCAGTTGGCAGTCTGATGGTTCAGCAAATGCCAAGTATCACAACCTTGAACCCCGTGTGAACATCAGTGGGCCGAGCCTGCGGAGAGCAAATCAGCAACTGACCAAAGCTCCACGGCCCACCTGTAACGTAAATTGAACATCATAGGCAGCAACGGCAGAGAGCAAATCAGCAGCCGAGCCAGACCTCCACCGCCGCTCACGTTCTTTGATAAAAGCTGGCTACCAGGCTGTGCTCGGCCCTTCTCGCAAGAACCAGATCAGTTGCTCAAATGGCTCAAGACGTAGTGCAGTGCTTTCACTCAGAGAAAGACTTTATCTTGTCCCCTCACAGTAAGAAGGTTCCTAAAAGGATGGCGTCCCTCTTAGAGATGAAAGAAATCTTCCGCAACGCTGATGCAGTGTGCTTTGATGTGGACAGTACGGTCATCAGGGAAGAGGGCATTGATGAGCTTGCAAAGTTCTGTGGAGTCGGAGATGCCGTGGCAGAGATGTATGTATATTTGCTGTTTACTTCATAGGAATAGTAGTAAAAAATAAGCATGGATAAGGTTAATCTGTGACAATGAATTTACAATAGGGATTAAATCACCTCTGTCATAGGGGATTATTACAGTTTAAAAGGGATTTGGGGAATAATAAGTGGAATTAATGCATAATGAAGTAACTTCTTTTGGAATTGTGAACCCACTCAACAAAACTATACCAACATAAATTCTCTAATGTAAATTTTTTTGATGGACTATGATCAGCCCTCATCATTAGACTTGGCTAAGCACTAGCAAACCTTATTATGAGATGGAGGAGAGGGGACAACTGTCTTAACAGGCTGATGTTGTTTCCATTGAAGCTTGTAGCAAAAGTTGTGTTGCTTTCCAAGAACAGCACCTGGGCTGCAGTTCAGGAAAACTGGTTCCAGTGGCTCAGATGCACTCACAGGGAATGAAACAGTTTTCCTTTGTCTCACTGGTTGTCACAAGAGCTCTGACCTGTGGAGATCTTCTACCAGTGGTTGCTACCAATCTTCTCAGTGTACCAGTCTTCTCCATAGATATGGTATAACCTAGAAACTATGGCCTCTTACCTTGTTCCTTGTTATTCTTCTGAGGAGTGTTATTCTGAGGAGAAGCCTCAACTTGTTAAGTGTCATTGATTTCCTTTCTTTGGATCACAATTTAGGACCCGCAGAGCGATGGGTGGCACTGTGACATTCAAAGCAGCTTTAACAGCACGACTAGGTCTCATACGTCCCTCCTATGAGCAAGTGCAGAAATTAATATCTGACAACCCACCTCAGCTAACACCAGGAATAAGGTAAGAAGAATTTCAGACGATCTGATGAAAACGTCTTCCAAAAGTATGTGGCATAAATCAACAAAATTCTGTGACGCTAGTGAGGCTGTAAGACCGAAGAGCTGATTTAGATTGCCTTCCTACTCCATTTCCATGTTGTTTGTGTACAAAGCTTTTATCAGGAGCTTACAATGGCCTGACTCCACGTCAAGTGGCTAGACATCCACGTAAAAAGAAAAGTGTGTTAGGTATTAATTGCCATTTTGGTTGGTAAACTCAAATTCTGGCTCTAGGATTAAATGGGCATGGAAAACAATCTGTTCAATCACAGCTGTGTTTTCATGGGTGATGGAACTGGGAGGAGATTTAATGCCCAGTATGAACTACTGGCTTGGTTTATTCTGCAATTATATTACTTCTCTCTTAGAATTCTGTGTGCAGTCACACCCCTGAACTCAGCTTCAGAGCTACCCATTTTGTACTGAAAATCCCTCAAAAAGTATTAAAAAATCATTAAGGGGAAAGACATATTTATGTCTGTATTCATTTGGTTTTGGGTTTGGAATAAACATTAACTATTTAAACTGAGAAGTGTTTTTTTCCTATTCAAATTGTTTCAAACAATTGAAATTAAATTTTTTACTACAAAATCTGGCCATAGCTCCAAGTCTAAAATATTTTTAGCACATACAGTAGTTTTAGATGATATTGCACTTGTATTTTCTCCTTGAAATGAAGCACATGCTCAGCTTCTTCTGTAAAAGGCATAGCTTGATCTAACTACAAAGAGAACATTGTTTCCTTGTTTAGAATCACATGATTTCCCTTTTCATTCCTTCCCTTTCTTCCTCCTTTTCTGTGTAGCCTGCTTTAAGCCTCCACTTTGCTTTTTAGTATTTAGCATTTCTGCTGTTACTGCTACCACTTCTTACCCTCAGCATTGCTGCACGCTGACCTTCCTGCTTCTAGAGCCAAATCCCGTAAAACTTTTAACTGCCCTCAAGCCCCGTTGACATTAACTGCGTCTGAAAAGTTCTATTTTTTCCGATTCCTTTTTTGTTGCTGGTGCCCTCTTCTAAAGATGGCATCGATGTCCAGCGTCTGGGGAACCAACTCTAAGTTAGAAAATGTTTGCGCTTTGCACATTTTTCAGCCCACTTTTGCATTTTGGCGCAGTGGCTTTATCTCCCCCATATTCCCTACTTTTTTTCTGCATTACAGATTCATTTTCTTGCTTGTTGTTTTACTTCAGAAAAAAATCTGAACTGCATCTTCTCTCATTTTTTCAAGGGAACTAATGTGAACAGTAGGAAAGTGTAAAGAAAACTTAGAGTGCTTCTTTCTGAACAACTAAATACCTGTTTGTCTCTAGACGTGATGGTTTTGTTCAGCTTTTTTCAAGCAAGGTGTATGAACAAACTTGCAAGGGAAAGAAGGAAAAGCTTTGGGAAGCAGAGTTGGATGGAGCTGGAAAGCAGCACACATCCTAACTAAATTGGAATAACACTAAAAATGGGCAGGCTCGTCTAGGAAAGATGTATTTTAACTTCCTTGTTACCACTGGATGCTGCCGTGCACTCACGCTTGGTGACTGCTCTTTCTTCTCAGGGAACTGGTGAGCAGGCTTCATCAACGGGGGGTCCAGGTCTTCTTGGTCTCTGGGGGGTTTCAGAGCATCGTGGAGCACGTGGCCTTGCAGCTGAACATTCCAACAGCAAACGTCTTTGCCAACAGGCTGAAATTTTACTTTAATGGTGAGATTCCCTTCAAGTCTCTTTTCTCTGGTAATTAATGACACTTTTTTGGTCCAAACTGTCAACTATTGGGCCACAGATACTGTCGAGCCTACATGACCTTGTTACCAATGCAGCTACCTCCAAGTAGGAAAATTGCAATACCTTACCAGAAACATGAGTTCTGGTAATTTTCCATATATATGAAAGTTACTGTAGTTACTTTTTAATTGCAAGCTGTGCCAAAGGTAAAACATGTTACAGTTGCTGACAGCAGAATTTCATTTTCTCTTGCTCCTCCAAGTTAAAAGAGTTTAACCCACTTACCTGCTTTCAGAGGCAAACTTCACTCTCAGGGACTTTGAGGTATGTATGGAGACGGATGTACTTTAGCAGAGCTGCTCTGGACTTTAAGCTAGTGTAACCAAGCAGAACTGGAGTTAGTGAGGTTTTTTCTTACTCTCTGTTTCACACACTGTCTACACATCATACTTTTGAAATGTTTACACCAGTATCACCAGACCAGAATGACTGGGAATGGATTGGTAACACTACCCATATGGGGTTTCTACTTTTGTCTTAGCATTTCAGCTCTTTGAAAATATCCCCACTGGAACCTGGGTAAAATCCTAATTTTTACACTTACCTTCAAATTACTTTTTTGGGATGCTGATATTATGAGGCTTACAGGACTGCATGTAATTAGCTGTTTTCTGCAGTAAAGACCATAGGCATGTATCTTTCTTCATTTACAAGAAAATATGCTACGTGTCTAACTTGTCCTTCCACTGTGTTCTAGGCGAATACGCAGGATTCGATGAAACACAACCAACTGCTGAATCAGGGGGGAAAGGAAAGGTTATTACTCATCTGAAGGAACAGTTCCACTTCAAGAAAGTAGTTATGATTGGTGACGGAGCTACAGACATGGAAGCCTGTCCCCCTGCTGTAAGTATTAAAGAACTGGAATTCTAAATTCCTTTTGAGCAAATCCTTTGGGGGGAAAAAAATGGGGTTTGAATTCTTTACAGGACTTCAGGGAAGATCTTTGTCACTTCCCACAGCCTAAAAGATCTGCGAGAGAGGCAGTTTTCCTCTAGAAAGGCCGCATCAGGGTCCAGCAAGACTGTGTACCAGTCTAGGGACCTGTCTCAAATCAAGCTGGTATTATCACATCTGCCTTCCCTCTGTGTCCCCACAGTAAGTGCTTGCTTCTGTGCAGAGGCCTCCCCCTACCAAGATCCTGGCCCTGAACAGTGATGAATGGTGCTTACCATGAAGGTCTGGCACAGGTCTGGTGCACATTTACCTGATACTGGCCTACCAAGAGGGTTCATCTCACTGCACAGTGATGATACCTTTGAAGACAGCAGCCCTGAGAGGGTGATATAATAAAAAAAAAGAACATAAAGACAACTTTTATAAACAGTCATTTTGCAGAGGAGATACCTTAATTCCGTCTCCCCTTTAGTGCCTTTCTCTACATAAAAGTCCCCCAGTACCCGTTCTTCACCAGTGCTGAGGGACAGATGTCCCAGTGCATGGAAATGCACAGGAACAGCCTCTGCTGCTGCTGGTGTTAGGACAGCTGGTCCCTCACTGCTAAATATGGGCATGACCAAAGCAGCTTCGTATTTGCTTAATGCTTCCTACCTAAATGCAAAAAAAAAAGAAGCAGTGGAAATTTTAAACACTGCACTTTCACTGCAGATGGTTTTCTGAGATGTAGAAATGATGATTGTTCCTGGTTAATGATTGAAGACATGGTTAATGTTTCCTTTTGGTATCTATCAAATGAGGTAAACAGAGCTAAGATAAACAGTATAGGAATAATGGTGAGATGCTGCACACACATTTGCACGTTAACTCATTCCTGCGTATGAAGGCTTTATGTTGCATCACATTTACATGAAATTTTCAGTAAAATCTCTGATTTGAACAATCTTGAGGTCACGAGGCACCGAGACACAACTTTCCTCTTGGAAAAAACCTCTAATAAAGTGGTGCAAAATTAAATGTTAATAAAGTTCTTGTTAATAAATTTGAAAAATGAACATGCAAAGTGAAACAGGGGAAGAGGCAGGGAAGAATATAATAATTTTAAAAACCTGTCTTAAAACCAAACTTAATTGCTGAGAAGCTCCGTTCCTTGCATGGGACTGCAATAATCTATGTGCCCATTCTTTCCGTTTTGCCAGGACTGCTTCATTGGATTTGGAGGAAATGTAATCAGAAAGCAAGTAAAGGAGAAAGCTAAATGGTACATTACTCACTTTGATGAACTGCTAAAGGAACTGGAAGAACGATAAATTGTACAGTAAAATAATATATTTAACAACTATAAATCCATTATACAATGCCATTAAACATATATTTGTTTGCAAAGTTGTGTTCTGGATTTTTTAAACGATTCTGGGTGTTGGGTACCTTCATCTCTGGCCTGAAAGTTGTGTTGCAAATGGCACCATTCTACTCAAATATTTTATAATGAAAATGGTAAGATTTTTTAAACATATTTTCCAAGGTGGAAGAAGTCAGTTGATTATTCACTCACGAGTGAAGACCAAAGGTAGAAAATTATCAGTAAGTTAAAAATACCTTAATGAATTTGCCCCCATCAGTATTGCATATCTAGTGTTTCAGAATCATTGAGGCCAATACCTCTGCTTACGTTGTTTGGCAAAAAAAAGGGGGCCACAAACAAGAAGTTTGTCTAATCAATTATAATAATAATAAATAATATTATAATTTATTATTTTTATTAACTTTTATATTTTAGAATATTATGTATTATACAATATAATTATATTTCATATCACTTATTATATTACTGTAGTATTATATTATATATATTAATATTTTAATAAATAATAAATAAAATACCTAAAAGGTAAACAGTATAGTAAGTAGTTTCCATTCCAAAGAATCCCAGAACTAGGTTAAAAAGTGAACAGATAAGTAGGAAACATTACTAAGTATCTCTGATTTCATTGAAATATGGCTAGAAGAGAACCTGAGATGTCACCTGTTACTCAACATCACTGTTACCCAACCTGTGTCTGAAAGACATGAGATGCAAATCGGAGATATGTGCAATATTCATCAGTGTCCAAAAAGCATATTTTAAGGCTAGTGACATAGTGGTTCCCAGACTTCATTAAAATACTTTAAACTAAACTCCAAACTGGAGATTTTGTAAAATGGTCAGACTGTTTACTTAACTGTTTTATTTATTTAACAATCCACCCCCATCAACATATAACTGGACAGAAGGTAATTCACCAACCTTTAAAAAAAAAAAAAGGGTCTAGTGGTTAAGAAAATACTGTGAAACTTCTCGAGTCTTTGCCTCAAGTGTGGACCAACCACCCTCACACTCTTTGTGCTGGAAACAAGTCTAACCTCTTCTAAGTAAGTACTTCTCTGAGCGTCACCCAACAAATCCTACTTTCTGAAGGATCTGTCTTTTGTGGCCGCAGTGGCTGATGCAAGAGGGTTCTTACACAGAAACGCTGCCTTTTTGTCAGCAAGTTCCTGACAACGCTTCCGAGTACGTCTTTTTAACCAGCTTTGCTGACACACCATGGTACTTTTATTTCCCTGACTTACAAGAATCTCATCTCTGATAATGTGAAAAGCTTTACTAATATCAAAATACATGTCACATCTTCCGCTTCCTCCTGTCCACGTAATACCGTCACAGGAGAAAGATGGGTTGCTGTGACGTGATTTGCCCGAGTAGAAAAAGTCTATGCAGGCTCTTACCTCCTGGGTGCTGACAAACAGAGCCAGGATTTTTCTGGAAGCTGAAGATTAGACTGAATGTGCCAATTCTCTTCTAGTCCACCGCGTTTTTCATAGATAGGAAGAGAAACAAGTGATGCACTCACCTTCCAAAACCTTATGCTCTCTCCACGAGATAATCACAGGTTTTCACAACTTGCGCTAGATTTCCTTAATTTAGTACGATTGTCAGATGCAATATGAGGGCTCCTGTCCGACTGTTTAAGCATCACCAACAATTAAAACAAATACTGGTTCTGTCCATTTTGCATCATCATCAGAAAGGATATAGGGGAAAGAGGCGCTAACAAAGCCCCAGAGTGATGACTGGCAGCTCTCGGTGATGCCATCTAATGTTTTTGGCAAAAAATGGAGGGAATAATTGCTTGAAGTTACAACAGCCTTTAAATACTAGTGAAGTAGAATGGTTAAAAAGAAAACAAACCCAGAACCAAACCTCTGCTGGCTTTTTAAAGGCAGACATATAAACAGCTACACTGAGTATCCGTATAGAGAGTTTAGAAACCTTCACAAAAGCCCAGACAGACAATAGCTGGCAGGCTGCTCACCAGAACCCTTCTGGGAGTATTAAACATGATCTCTTTTAAATTCCTCCTGAGAAAAAGCCCAGCCAGCTCCAAGGGCAGCTCATGTACAATCATGCTTTTGTTTAGGCAAGACTGCATGAGTAGAACAAGTATAAACTCTTTCTGCTCTCATTCAGTGTGTTCCCCTGCAATTCTACAGTCATGAAGCAAAAGAGAAGTGTTTCTGTTTGCTGCAGTTTCCTTTTGAATTAAAAGGCCACTAAAAAAATCCAACATCTAGCTAAACCAGCTACAGCTACAGGCCCTGGTCCTGCAAACGCTGTGACACGCTTCGTTTCAAATCTATGTAATTTCATTAATGCCACAGTCAGAGGACCACGCAGGACGCTCTGTGCCACAGAGATGTTAACATTCACAGCAGGATCTTCTGCCGGTCTGAGCGCCATGGAAACGTGGCCTCATGCCAACCATTTCACAAGAACCCTTTAGGTCTGACTGGTTTGAAAAAAAAAATAATAAAATACCACCCCCCTTCCACTGGGCAAATATCAAGCCTGACCTCTAGTCCAGGAGGTACCAAAAGGATTACTTAGTGTTGTGAGGGACTAAGCTCTTTTGCCTGTAAAATACTGGAAAAAAATAGGAGAATGAAGCAAAGTGAGGGAAGTTTCAATGTTACAACCAAGCTACCGATTTACCTGAACGTACGCCATCACAGCAAAGCCTGGACAGCAGCACACATCAGCAATAGCTGGTCTTCAGGTGGGTCTCCTGACTGAGAGCACGGGGAGGCACCGCTTCATATAGAGCCTTTTATTTTAATGTGATCATTCAGTGAGGTGGAATTCTTTAAGTTATATATTCAATTTGTATGAGGGAACTTCTTAAAAGAAGAGTTTGCAGCCTCTTCTAGGAAGACTACAGGACAGCTAAACTTCATTGTGTCTTCGTTACAGTGGAACAAGAATTGATAATTACCAGAGACCCTTGCAGGCATTGTTCCCCACTTTCCAACCACTGGAAAGTGTCTTCAGCTCTGAACTCTACGAATTCTGCTCTAAGAAATGCTGAAGTATTGCTAGTTGAAGGAAGAAGGCAGGGTTGGCCAGGAAATTAAGAGGGAAAATCACAACAGTGTTCTCAACAGGGAAAAATCAACTTTGGAAAGGGCTCAGGCAAAGGAAAGCGAGGAAAGATTGGCATTACTTACTTATCTACTGTGTTGTGTGAGTTTACATAGTTATCTGTAACTAAAATAACAGGAACTAATCTCTCTCTGATGACAGCCAGAGCAGGAGTCTGAAGCTCAGAATGACAGGAGGCACATTCATAATCCATCACAACAACTGGTGGGAATTCGGATCTCGGGTAGCGCATGAAGACTGGAGAGACTTGTACAATGTAGTGTCACCCCACAGAACATCCAATTATTCCTTCAATTTCATTTTCATGTGAAACTTCATGGTCCTTAAGTAATTAAATTCCTGATTGAATTTAATTCCTAGTGCTTGGGGGTGAAGGTAAGAAACACGGATTGCATCAGAAGCCACAGAATCCTGTAAGCCCAAAAATGTTTTTTCGCCTTTTGTCTTTGACTGAGATTGCTGGTTATGAGGGGTAAGTCACCAGGAAAATTCTCTTGGAACAAGAAATATGGGAGGATACTGGGAGAAATAACAAGGACTGCAAGCTGATACCGTCATCCTTTTTCTCCTTTTGCAGCTTAACAGTAATCCCACAAGTCTGGAAAAATGACAGCCTGAAGTGATAGCGCAGCTCGTGACTGATGTACAAGAAAGAACAGCTGAAATGATGTACTTGGCCCACTGAGAAAGCCAAGCTGAGAACGTTCAGCTAATAGAGTACAGAATTTTAGTCGGTAACATCCCATAATCAGTTGACAACAGGAGGAAAATGTGAAAACAGCCAAGAATCAGATCAAATATTGACTTTGTTCAAGATGGAATTCAAGTGAAGGCAAGAGTGTGGTGTATTTCACACAGGAAGAAGAAATCAGACCTGAAATATTAAGCACAATTTGTGGAGAAAAATCAAAAGGAAAAATATTTTCTGTTCATACGACAGCACTTATGCCCTCTAGAACACTTAGCAAAATGGGATGTAATGGAGATACTGTGAATTCATTTTGGAGGAGGAGAGCATAGTATTGAAAAATGTTGTCCCCGACACAGAGAAGTGATATTGGCTAAGCAAGCTGAAATATTCTATGCAATTATTCAAATTTTCCATAATAAACGCTGCAAGATGAGAGAACAACGCAAGTGGTGCAATACATATAAAGTGCCAGTAAAATGTGAAAATTAAAAGGATTTTATTGACTGGTATGTTCGTCCTGAAAACTCATTGAAATGTACAAACTGGACATTCAGTAACTGATTTGTACATTCTGTATGTTACACTGAATTTTGTAGCCACTTTAAAAGAGAGAATATTATTTTCACTTACAGGATGTTCACATCATTGCAGACACCAAAAGAGTGGATATATTCTAGTCTAAAAGTGAAATCAAAATAGAACTGGACATAATGGTACACCGCTTTATGCCAATCCTATCGACTCAACATGCGGCAGTTTCACACATCAATTCAGAAGTACCTACTGTACAGTTAGTGAAACACCCGACCAAGCATATGTCTGAAGTCATGATTGCTTATTAAATTAAACCCCTTTTCCTAGACTTCCAAGTTATTTGTAGAGAGAAATGTATTTAACTGAACTTGATTCTCTGCAGAATGTTCAGGCAATCACGTCTTGTCAGTACCTCTTTGAAAACCGTAGGTCATACTGCACAAAATTAAATTCAGGTGTAGGTATCTACACAAATGTGCGATTCCAACAGGCTTCAGAGTCCTTGCAAAACAGAATGCCCTATTCTCTGTCCATAAACTATCACCTGACAAACAGTATTACCCTCAATTAACGACTGCCTATTTGTAAATTTAGAGCTACTTACTGATTTCAGGCCTGCCAGAACAGGCAGGTGTATTTCAGAGCTGCCTGAGGGCTTCAGAGCTTCTAATTTCAGAACTCCCCCGTTTGTTTTTAAAATCTGCAGCCATTATAATGTTACACAAAGGCCACAGCAACTGTAATGCTCCGTTCTGCTGCTGTCACTGAACGCTGGGCACTGTCTATGTGGCAGAAGATATTAAAATACTGTATGCCATACTAAACCTGAGAAGCTGTCTCACAGAGGAACTCATCTATGTCTTTGTACTTGTTTTCAATTAACTAACCTTTTAATTAGAGTCTTGTATTTCTTTTTTCCCTGGTACAATTCTAAGAGCAAAAGGTCGTTAGATTCTAAAGAAAAGAGGTCTTTTTTATAAGCTCAGTACAGTACTTTTATATTTCAGACTATGATATACAATGTATACCATAAATTAATTTAAGACAAATACTTGTCACTTTATCTATGTAGGCACAAGTAAATCAGTGACTTTACTGAAGAGGAGAAATCTTCAATGGTATCATGATTCTGGACTCCATTTCCTGAATAAGGGGCACTGAAAAAAATTGAGACAGGGTTTAATTTCACTAACAGAGATCATTAGCCGTTCTGCACACTCAGTTTGAACAGGTATTGTCTTCAAATTACGCTCCCCGCTAGTGCATGCCAAGTCAGCAGTAACCACCAACATTCCTCTAACTGAAGCACAGTAGTTTGAGAACAAGTGATTTTTTAATATAATCTGTCTGCTCCTTTGAAGACAAATATTCGTATTCCTTTTCACCTTAATGAAAGTTATCGCACATTTTTCTGGTATACTTCCTTTGAAAGGTACCCTATGGAACCAAAATCTGACGTTCTTGGCATACTTTTGTGAGTTTTGTTATGAAAGATTATCTTTGATCTCAAAGATCTCCTGGCTTCTAGTTCCGAAGTCTAAACTCCCTTTTCAAAGGAATGCATTTATCAAGGCTCCCATGTTTCATGAAATATTACAGGTAGTAATTTAATATAAATTTCACTACTGGCTTCCTAATTTTTTGGACACAAACTTAAGCATTTACACAAATCTGTTCTTCTACAAGAGAGGTGCTTGTATAAAAACTTACTATTAATGTAATAATTTTTTAGCAATTAGGCAACTTTTCCAAATGTGTATTATCAATTGCAAAATTCAATTTTCAGTGAATTTCACTTTTCAGCTTAGTGAAATGTCCCTCCTTTCCCTTACAGTAGAAAAACTGACACACAGACATACACACCCCCCAGAGATGCAAAACTTTTTATCATTGTGCAATGCACCGAAGAACAAAAATGATGGCACGGACAAAAGTCTACCTCCAACATCCCAGGGAAGTTAATAGGTTACCTGTGTAATAGACTAGTTCATCCCAGCCAGGTTTATTCCACGCAGCGTTCCTTATATCTTCTCTGGTTTGGAGATCTTTGTAAGCTGGTGAGGGAAAAGAACAAGCATAAAGCTTAGAAGCAACTCCGTTTCCTTCTGCACGTCAATAGCTCCCTTAAAAGTGTTCTAGTGGGTGATTAGGAGGCCGCAAACACTGGGAAGGAAAAAACTCAAGAAGTTCTCCACAAAAAGGAAAAGCTCCCAAACCAACACAAACAGAAGAAACTGGGGAGAGAATGTCTCAGACACAGGTAAGACAGATAATACAACAGAGAACAGTTCTACGTGAGTGGTATCAGATTTCTAATGCTGGAATATAATATTCTGAGTTGCCAAGATATTAAGATAATACTGCATATTTTCTAAAATAAATATCAGACAATGAGTTTCTTCAAGTTGAAACAATCCTAACATGTGAAAAGCAGTTACCCATTTGCAGAAACTAATGCAGAGAAAGCCAAACCACCACAATGTAGTAATGTAAAGAAATGCTTGACTCTCCTTTTTGTAGGTGTGGTGTATGTGATGCTTGAAACTAAACTGTAAAATCCTGACTTCAGCATGAACGGGGATGGAGAAGAGAGATTGCAGGACATGGCTTGTCTTGCTTATGTTATTGACAGCAAACAAACAGTCCCTGATAAGAAAGGGCCATGAGAAACTGTTGAGGGAAACAGAACAAAACAAGAAATGTTCACTTCTGCTTGCTTGTTTGAGAAATAAAGGTACCTACACAAAAATTAAGAAAATCAACATTGTTGGTGTAAAACAAAAAAAAAGCCTCGTAAGACATTCCTTTGCCTTTTGTAAAAACCTTTTCTCCCGGGCAAAGTCAACAGTCTGTTCTGGGCTGATTCAGTGAGAAAAGAGCAGAGAACACAAACAAATTTACCCCAGAGGTGATGAACCATATAAAGCTGTCCAATTTGTGAGAAAAATCCTCCAACTGCTTCATTATTATCCTGTCGGAAACGAATTGCACGAGCCCTACAGAAGAGCAAAGCAGCCATTAGAAACAGCAGCTCTGGGTAGGAAATAAGTGATAATTGAAAGGAAGCCCAAATGTTCAACAGCATTTGCAGTACATTTCAGTAATTAAAAATGAGAAAAAAAATCCACAATACACCGATTTTAAGCACTAATTAATTAAAACATACCTATATATCTTGTTAAAATGAGTTAAAATTGGAGGCTTACAGTTTCACTAGACCGTGCATTAATCATTCTTTGTCTTCAAGATTATCCAGTATAATAATAATTGCTGGCACGGTGTCAATTGGCAGGACATTTTTATAGCAGGTTCTTCTAAAATTAAATCCTTCAGTTTCAGTCATATCATCTTTGCCACACTCACTCACCATGGATTTTGTGGTAGTGGAACACAGCTTTTTTATTCACAGGGACCTTTGCAATGCATTCGTCCTATGAAACACTCGGTGATTTGTTGTGTAAATAAGATCAGTATCTCTCTTAACTATAAATTTGTTGCATCTTCTAAACAGACTGGCTACCACTACAGATATGCCTATTTTATAAATTCAATTTATGTTATTCAAATTGCTTTAATTAAATAAATTATATTGGTGACAAAGACACATATAACAATCCAAGTCCTCACCTTTGTCACAATAACTGAAAATACTCCAAATTATTTAGCTATCAACCGTTAGAGCTGCATGGACTTAGTGAATGTAAACTGAAAGAAACACACACTGGTTTTAAATATAAGGATATATTCAAGTGAAGACTGTCTCAAATGCTTTTAACCTAAGTACTAAAATAAAGATGTGCTGCTCAACAGGTTTTCAAGAAGCAACTTGACATTTAAAGATTAAAAGAGCCAAGACTTAGGCCATTTAAACTAAGTGTAAGTCACCTTCTAGTGGTGGTGTGAAAGATCAACATAATCTCAAGGAGTTCACCACCACTCTTCACTGAGCACTGCTTTCTGCTGAAAATAAATGGTTTCTGCTAAATTACATCAAACTAAAAGGGTTATGTGAAGGAAAGCCAAACCACAGAGCCCACAATGTTGTTTGCACACAGAATTCCTCTTTCTTTCCTCAAAGGATAAATTAAGGGTTAAAGAACTATCTCACAAGTTGCCTAAGTACAGAGGCAGGCCATTAACTGAGTGACTGAAATGCTTTGGTACCATTCTGCCACCTCCACTTCATGATTTTTAAACACACATCTCTTAAAGAGCAGAACGCAAGCGCTAAAGCAACACTTACCAGTAATTTCCCCACTCAATCATTGTTCCGGGCTACAAAAACAAAACAGACTGTTAAAACTGTAGTTGAAAGAAAGTTAGAATATTTGGACAATTTTCACAACATTTACATATGGAAAACACTATGAATTAACAAAATCACTTCCTTCACGTGATAAACGTTATTATTATAATCTCTAATTACTCTGTTTACTAACTGTATTACTTCTTCAGTCATTTGCCTGAAGTTTCCTTCAAATGAAAACACAGGGTCTTCAGCCCTGAAGATATTAGCACCTTGTTGGAACCTGCCTTCGTTTTGGACCCCACACTTTGAGAGCAACGATGACTCACACGTCAGCTTTGATAAGAACCAGATTTTTTAAGATGAGGTCTGTTTTCCATCTACACCGTATAAACATGCTTTGAACATCTTATGACAGCGTAGAACTTAGAAAACAAAAAGAAAAATTTCAACTTACTCTAAGTTGATAGGATCTCAGTTCATAAATATTAGGCCCCTCTCTGGGAACAGGTTCATTCCAGAAACTGAACTCCAACAATAACTGGTTCTTGCGCGAGAGAAGCATGTTACCTCTTTCTTTGCGAAACTCTGTGAATTCCTGAAAAATAACATGATCACTGTCAAATTGTGTCTTACACTTCAACAACAAAAAGCAGTATGCAATATGGTGGCTTAGATATGTTTCTTTTAATGCTGTCTTGGGGTTTTGGGATATTGAAATCCTTTAAATTGTAAAGGCATCTTAATTCCCCTGGCATATTTGGAAATTTCAAGTGGCATGTTTACACAGCACTAAGCGTCAGTGTTTCATAAAGTATTCAGGTATTAAAATTCAGTATTTCTGAGTAAAACTTTTTCCAAAGAGGTTTCTAAGTTTGTAAGGAAGTGATGAGACACTGAAGTAAAAGCGGGTATGCAAACGGGCAGGTTTTTACTCTGACTATTCGTTGTTCTCTTCTGAGTAAAATAACCAATTCTAACAAAATCAATGTTTTTTACCTTATTTTGACGGAGTTTACTCATGACCTCATTGAGAGCTGGATAACCTCCCTCGTATCTCCACAAATGAACTGAAACAGAAAAAAAGGAAGTTTTTTCAGGGCTGTCACACACCAGTGCTAAATCTTACGGAATATCACAGTAGAAAATGCCCTTCACATTACAGAATTATACAAAAACAGAAATCAGGTAACAGGTTTAAAAATAGATTTTCATAAAGGAAGCGCTGCACATTTGAACATTCTAAGACTAATGGAATAATCTGCTTTTTTGAAAAGGGTTCTTGGAAAATTTTGCAATCTACTCTGAAGATAACAGGTAAATTTCTGAAAGGACGTTTTGTTGCCATGCTAGTGAGATGTGATGACTTTATATGACTGTAGTTGAAATTGAGATTCAATTTAAGAGGATGACTTAATTCCAAAAATGTGTTTTATACCAATTTCACCTAAGAGCAATAGAGCGGTAGACTTTTTAGTTCAGTAAATTAAGCACAAATAGCAACACACTTTCTGTAGGACATGAAAAATGATGCAAATGTTATTTTTGAGGCAAGCATTACATTAAAAAAAAAGCGGATGTTATCTGAACATGCTAGAATTGTTACATTTGCTAGGATTTTCCCCATAAAAAGCAATTTCAGAACAGGTATGTACATTTCAGTTTTTTCACAGCATTCTCTCTTTAATAAATCATAATAAATCCCTTTAATAAATCCTAACAAGATTTATTTACAAGCACTCAATATAGCAAGGCAACAATATTTCACCTCAAAGAATCTCCTCTAAGAGTTGTGCCTTTTCCAGGAGAGCGAACTGGAGACTAAGATACGGCACTTCATCCAGCGTGCCTGCTTTTGCTGTCTTATCCCCAGGGCAAATTTGAGATATCCACCTAGCATTAACATAGCCTGGGCACAGCACTGAACAAGTCAAACCCCCATAATCTGCTTTATTACACTGCTAGAACTGTTGCAATCACATTTTCAAGGCAGGCTTTGGATGCAATCAGAGGTACAGTCTGTGTTAATACATTACAAAAGCAATGAATGAGATTTGTCTAAGATACTCTCATTTCAGTTGTCTTCCCTCCCCAATTTCCCCTCAACTTTTAGAACTGTTTCTCAGATATTATTTGGTTTATCTACTGTTAGTTCTTCGCCTTTGTTCAGTGTCAATATTGCAATATGCTGTCAATGGAGGAAAAATTAACTTGTACATATTTTTCAATAACGAAGCAGTGACATTGATACTAGCACAGCTCTAGCAATGGAGCTACATAACAAACTCCGTAACAAGTATCAGTACACCACTCTGTATTTGTGGCTTCACATTCCTTCAATTTCCCAGAGCCCAGGAATTTTTTCAGGTTTTCTCTCTACACTAGACTCTGTAGTTACCTCTGCAGCAGTTCTTCAGTAATTTCCAGTTCCAATATATTTTCAATCTGCACAGTTAGGCAGTATCCTTACGTGAACACGAACAGAAATGTTTTTACTTTCCTCCAGTAGAGGCTTAACTTATTGTTGAGTTTACAATGCAATCATTTTTTTCAGATGGCGGGAATGATCTGCATTTCATTATCATACAGCAATTACAAGATCAAAGTCTGAGTAAAGCTTTTATACTGGCCAATGCAAGATAAACTCTGTCTTTGTAAGCCTTTGCCTTTACCCCAAATATTCAGGAACATGATCTGTGCCTGCAAAATATTACAGGACAACATTTTATAAGCATTTCCCAAAACGGTTAATCTACCACCTGGAAAACATGAAAATGTATTAACAATAGGACAAATCTTAGGAATTAATGCTTTACCGTCAAACTCAACAAGACAAAAAGCAAGCACTGTAAATGTTAATATGACTATTGATAATAGATGCACACACACCCTCAACTGTATACATTGCTAAAGGTTTACTGTCAACAGAGATGATTTAAAGAGAAGAAACCTGCCAAGCACACGGTTCACTTGTATGGTTTTACATTCTGTTGTACTTCTATCTCCTACCAGCCTGATCTTGCTCTCCGTACCACGTGTTCCAAGTCCCCACCAGTGCACATGGGTAGTGTTTTTCTTCATGAATCTTTGGCAGCACCTCTTGACTTGAAAACAAGGAATACAGACACTATGTTGCATTTCCTCCAGGGAGGCTACAGTTGATATGTATAACAAATTACCACACGTTTATCATTATGGTATGAAAATTCACAAGCTCTACTTTTCAGAAGAGAAAGCTGACGCACAAAAATCTGCTATGCAGGGGAAAGATAGCTACTACACGATGAAAAATTAAGGAAAGTGTTACCATTTCTTAGACTGCATGACAAATGAACAGCATGGTAGAATTCTTTTAATGCAATAAACTATGTCTATCACATACAAGGCTACCCAACACATTAGGAAAATAAATATCAGGATGTCTCACTGGCAGAAAATGCAGCCTAACTCCATGGGTGATCTGCTTTAGGAAAAGCTTTTCCTTAGCAAGGGAGGTAGAATACACAAAAACAGGAAAGGACAGTCTTCTGTACCAGCTACAATGTTATTAATTCTGTTGAGCTGAATGAATAAAACCAAGTATTTTGACAGCTCAAATGATGACTGTGCTTCACTGTATGCAATCTCATTGCTTTCTACCATTTCAGAAAGCGGTTTTGGTTTGAGGCAACTTACCCATTAAAGCATACAGTGAAACTGCCTTAAAAATACCTCCAATACAAAACTCTGACTATTTCCAGTATTTCTAACATTTTTTCAAACTTTAAAAGTGGCCTACATCAGCATTAGGAAATTAAGTTTTACCAATTGCTGACTTGGTTAAGACAGCTTTCACTGCACTGTATTTTGATGAGTAAGTCAATTATTCTGGTTGAACTTTGCCTTTTAAAATTTTTCCCTGAATAACTACCCCTCCTACTCAGTTTGGCTCAGGCAATGAGTCTCTGCACAATATCAAATAATAGGAAGTAGGTTGGTCTCGGGCCGAGAGTCATTAGATAACGAGGTTTCCTCTTGATTCTGCCACTGACTTTTCAGACAACCTTGACCAAATCTCATTACCAATGTGTACCTCAAGATTCTCACTACATAGTGTAAATAATGACAGAATGACTCTCCAAGGGTGTTTTCAAGGATGTTTCACCAGCAGTTTGTTTTTGCAAAGCATAATAAGATCCCAGAATGGCAGCTTTAAACAGGAATGCAAAATTATTACAATAACCCTGAAATAGATTTTTTTGCAAAGTACAGAAAAAAATGCCCACACAATACCTTATGAACACCATCTTTTTCCTTTTTAAAAATAAGGGTTCCTAATTCTTCAGAAGGGATCCTTAACCAGTGATTCATGAAGTACTCTCAAATTGTCTTCATTACATTATTTCTTTATTAATACACGATGACTAATCCTTATTCTGATTTGATACAGAATAAGGAATTAACCTGTTCATCTTCAATTTAGGGAAAGGAAAGAGGGAAGTTCAGGGAGACTTGGATTTTTTTATTATTCCATTCTTAAGTTTTCTCCTTCCCTGGAATACTTAAATTTGCTTTGGTTTGGAAAGAGTAAATCTAACCACACATACTTCATCTGATTGCTGTCAGCAGCTTCTTTCTTTGCTGTTGTCTCTTTTCTTGAAAAGAAAAGCCTCTGCTTTCACTCAACATTTAGGGAGCTCATGAGATATCACGGAGAAGTTGTTCCCTGTTTTGTATAATTGGACATGTTTATATTAAGCTTTTAAACAGAAAGCTGGCTGAACGTTAACTGTGCTTCTCTGTGTATTTATTTTTTTAAAACAAAAAAGCTAAAAATACCTTACAATTCAATGTTATTCTAGTGGATTTCTATGTTTGTACAGCAAGCAAAACATTTCTGGGTTATCTAGCCCCATTTCAAAGCTGAACACATGAAGGCACAGAGCTGTTACGATGACCTACTCATGGCTGTACAGCCAGCCAGTAACAGAGTCAAAGACATAAACTGGGAGTTCTGGACTTGTTCCCCTCCCTCCAGCCCAGCGGGTGTTCTCACCAATACACCAATACTTAAAAAATTGGCTGCAGTAAGGTATCATTATGCTAAGAATGTTTTATTTAACTGACAAGATGATCCCTGGCAGTGAGAAAGCACTGCTCTTCCCCAATGTGTGAGGCTCACCACATTTCCAAATTTAAACATACAGTTCTTGAAAAGGCAACTGTTCTGGCTCCAGAGGAGTGATTACGTAGGCAGAACAGGACCAATATTTCTGCAATTTTGTCCCTGAAGTACTAAATTCAAAATGTTACCAATTCATACATTTTACGAAGCTGTAACTCTTAGGAAGACCCATAACAGTACCACTCCCTTTGGAGGATACCACCCCAATGCAAAGATCCTACCAAGGATTTGCACAGCTCTTTAAGAGTAGATCTCAGCAATATTACTTTTGTAGAAGGATATAGATAAGCTAAGAGAAAGACAATCCCCGCTTTTTTAAAACCTCCTTGAATTTATACTTCAATTTAATACTGGCATGTAGTTTTACTTAGTGGTGATCTCTCCCTTTCCTTCCTGTAAGCAGACAATAACCACCCTCACCACATTCCTACACGGCCGCTGGAGTGGGACATGCTGGCGTACCCGCACCTACCCCCATGCACCAGCAAGTGCAGGACAACTAAGGGAAGGGGGAGAGCATCACCAATGTTCTCACAAAAGGCATCATCCTAAACTGCAGCTTAGGAAAATGACACCTCCAAGAGGGAAGGGCAGGGGGTGAACTGAGTAAAGTATCTTTTGCCATCTCTTTCCAAGAATAATATAAACTATTTAACACCATACCCTGCAAGTAAAAGCAGAATTTTTCCACCTCCCCTCTAAATAATTATAGTATTTGGCAATTTTCAGAACAGCTTGTGATCAAATCAACATGTCTAAAATGTGAAAACATAATACGTAAACTTACCAAAGCTTGTTGTAGGCGTCTAGACATTCTGGTTTTACATTGTGAACTGAAACAACAACATTACGTGAGAAATGCAGGAATAGAAAATAGAAATATAATGTTAAATATAAAAATATCACTCACTCTGTAGTTTATACAGACTGCTGGTCTCTCTTTTCGCTAGAAGGTTGGAGTGAGCATCTTTCCTTGGATCGACTTTGCGAACAAATAGCGATTTTAACCAACTGTCTTCACGAGGTCTGCTACCTGAAGATGCCAGCCCCCTACATATTAACAAGTACATTTTACTGTCACTGAGCGTGTCTTGAAAATGTCCACAACACAGGGAAGATAGGCACAATCAAGTTTAATGCAAACAGTATTATAACACACAGTTACATGTACATCTGTTACTAAAATTTTCCACTGAGCCACTTCCTAACAAGGTAAAGGTAGTTCTTTCCCCACTGAGATTTACCCTCTCACAGAGCTGAAGAGTTAATCGTCCGTTACCCACTTTTATTCTTTGTGCACATGGCAGGGAATAGCTGGATGGCTGCTTTTCCTGTCTATTTATCTTCTTTTTAATCAAGTGTCTTTGCTGAAGAAGGCTGGGTCTGTCCTGATGTGTGCAGACAAGAGTGAAAAAGAGTGAAAAGACAGTGTGCATAAGGAAAAAATTGTACGGTGTAAATAGGAATGTAACTGCCTTATGTTCCTATGTTGCTTAAATGTAGCTCTAAAGAAGGAAAAGTTAAATAGTGCATCTTTCAAGATAAAAAATACAATGGAAGTCTAATTTGAGAAAAATCACAAGTGGCAGGAAGCAACCAATCTGCAAATATTTCAATTCCAAATTCTGGCAACTGTACTATGTAGGGGTACAGATCCACATTTTTGGTACAACATTCACAATTTCCCTTTCTTTGAAACAGAAGAATTTCACTGTCTTTTTTTTATCTAATCTTTATGCAGTTTCTGCAAGCACTCTTCCAAAATAATACCACTTCCCTTTACACCACAGACTACACAAAACATTACAACTGATAACTGTGCTTTTTAAAAAATGATGTGTTAAAGGAACTGTCCTCTTTTCCAGCTCACAGGAGACCCCTCAATCACCAAACATTGTACAGAAGGGCAAGAAAGGTGATGTATTTAACTGATTCTCTATAATGTATAATAGGGGGCCCCAAGCTCAAACGTTCCTTCTTCTTTCTCATAAGAAACACTTCCTTCAATTTGCCTCTTGATATGAGATTTCTGCTGAAAAACTACAGTATTTCTCTGATATACTAAAAATGCGGCATTGCAGCTGGAAATTTAAACCTTTTCCTGCCTCAGAAGTCAACTTTTCACCCTTATTTACTGACTAGGAGATCCAGAAGATAGGTGTCAATCTTCAACTATAAAGTTGTCTTCCAGATATCAAAAATTTGTGACAATCATCCAAGGGAAAAAAAAATAGGGAAAGAAAACCTCAGCTTCCTTTAGGAAAAACATCTTCATGAACATGCCTGTCTGTACTACACAAAAATAGTTCACCCAGCAGTGTTTTTCAACAATCAACCTTTTAGTCCTAATGTCTGAGAATAACATAATGAACTGGTTCACCCCATGGAAGCAGGACAGAGAAAAGGAAAAGTATTTCATAGCAGAAAAACAGTAACAACCAGAAGAACAACTGCAGCTGAGATGACCTTCAATGTTAAGAAGTAATTGGTAAATACCTTATTGGTGTATTTATTGAAAACGGTGCCTTCTTTGGCCCTAGGGCAAACACACAAACATGTTACTGTGTTGAAAGACAAGAGGCTACTCCTGAGTACAAGTATTTAAAAGGGCATTCCACGATAAGGCTCTTGCCAGAATAGAGTGAATGCAGCTGCCTGGAGTCGACCTATCTCTGCTCTCAGCTGGAGGAGGCGAGGCACAGGTGACACATCTACATCAGTGTTGTCACATCGACATCAGGTGTCACAGGAACACAAGCTGTCCCAGATGACAGGGGGTAAACACCACCTAATAAATCCACGTTGTTTTAAAAAGCTCCCTTAAAGTAAGCGCTAATGCTCACTGGACAGCAAACAGGGCTCTAGAAGACAGTACTCAGTTTCAGTCCTGCAGTGCTCACTTTTGCAACCCAGATCTGTAAACTATCACCATTTCCTCCCCTGTATTAAATAGAGTTCGCAAACTAATCTGTGGAATGCTCTTCTATGAGGATTATTGTTTGCAGCAAACTCTGAAGACGAGAGATAAATAATCATGATCCTCTTTTTGTGAACCAGCTTTATCAGTAGCAAGAGTAAGCTGGAGTTCTGGGGATAATACTGGAAAGTAAATTCCTTGGCTATTAAGAGAGTCTCACGACCTGAATGTTAAACTGCACCTAAAACTGGAGGTATATTTAATTTTCAATACAGTGAAATGAGTAATAGTTTACATTTATATAAAATCTTTTACCCAGCAACTGTAAAGCTCCTCATAAACAATGACTAACAAATCACGACTATTCATCTAAACATAAGCTTTTCTTATAATAGAGGATGGTAACAGCTTAAGTTTATTAAAACAGATATTCAGTGCATCCAATCTGAGATGTTAGGGCCTTATTTTTAATCCATCCTTATTTTAACCCTTAGGGAAGCCCTACACTACGGGTGTCATTCTAGACACCCACAAATCAGGAAGCCCTGAACCGATTTCCAGTTCACTTGTGTGGGCATCGTGTACCCAAGATTAGCTTTGGAAGAGCAGGGATTAAATTCATGTCCTTGGACTTCCAGTTGTGAGCATCAACCACAAATTAGTTCAAAATTAATCCACCATGCAAAAGATCTACTTTTAACTAACTTCTTAATATTATGCCTGACAATATTATACTTGTTCCAAGTAAAACAGATATTGGGTCCAAACTGTTCCAAAACCCAAATACCACTGATGAAAATATGAATATAGACATAGAATTAACATATATGGAATTAACACCACAGCTCACAATTTTTTATTTTCTGAGAGCAATACTTGTTTTTTCATGCAGTTTTCATGCAATCATTTAAGGCACTGCTCGACTTTGCTAGCAAGTTCTTATCCTACAAATGTTGCCTATGGGCTTAGCTTTCTTGCTACAAAGATTGGGCTGTGAACACAAAAGGATAACACTGAATAGCTTGCTTAGATTTAAAATTATGGTGAAAACACTTTTATCCCACTTAGCTTCTGCTTTAGCACAATATATAAACTGGGTGGGAGATACCAGGTCAAATATTTAGATTTTGTAGTAACCCATGTCTGCTTGGAAGAGAAAGAATAACAACTTGTCCATAATTGACAGGTTTTGATCTGTGGTCTAAGCAAAGTTTATTTGAAACTAAAAAAAAAACCCCAAACATGCACATAAAATCTCACAACATATACTCTCCACAACTCTCCCCATTCCTGTTTTAAACAGCTGCTTGCAGTGAGGCCTTTAGTCTTGCGCAGGGGCTGCTGCCCATTCTGAGGCTTGAGACAGCAGCTTTCCCTGTTTCAAAGAAAGGGTAGAAAAAAAATGTGTGTAGACCCATCCCAGTTTGGCTACTTCTGTGTCTCTGACACCCAGGGAACACGTGTGTCTGCTTCCTATACCCCAGACACGTGTGCGCACATCTGTGCCCTGACAGCTGTGTTGCGTGCCCTGGAGGTGTGTGCGTGTGTTGGACCCTTCACACATCAGACATGTGAATGTGTTGTAAATCTCTGCACCCCAAAACTCGATGGATGTGTCTGTGCATCTGCCCTGACACCCAGGGGCTATATGCATGTGCACACACATCCCAGCTCCTAAGGGAAGTACGAATACACATGCCCTGACACCCAAGGGGTGCACAAACATGCTGGGGTCCATCGTGAAGGCAGGAAGATGCTGGTGTGTGCAGCCATGCACCCTGACACTGGGGGAAACATGAATGTTGGGTAGATGTGCAACCTGGCATCGTGAGGGTGGAGCAGTAGTGTGCCCTGACACAAGGGGTGGTGGTGGGTGTGCAGCCGTGCTCCCCAACACCAGGGAACATGAGATGCAGGGTGGCCACGCACCCTGTTGCCTGGAGGAGTGGGGATGGGGACCACCTGTACACCCCAGTCCTAGAGGAACACCTGGGTGCGGGGCATCTATATACCCCAGCACCAGGAATACACACGTGCAGGGTCGCCGCGGGGTGCCTCCACACCAAGTTGCCTGCTGGGTCGGGGTGTCACTGCAGCCCGAGCCCGGGGGACAGGCGGCAGGGGGTGGCGGGCACCCCGTCCCCGGCGGGGCAGGGCATGGCTGCGGCGCGGCGGGCCCAGCGGTGCGGCCATCATCCCCACCCAGGGGCGGACTCGGGGGAGGGAATGGAAGGGGATGGCCTTGGGGCCCATGACCTTGAAGGACACCCCGAGCGGGTCGCACTGCCCGCCCCACGGGAGGGCCGCGGGCCCGGCCCGCCAGCTGCCCGCCATTTCCAGTCAGGAAAGTGGGGGGGGGGGGGGGAGGGAGCGAGTCTACGCGGCGGGGCGAGGGGAGGCGCGGACGGCGTCGGCTCCGTCTCCATCCTCCCTCGGCGGCCCTCTCCCGCCCGCCTCAACCCCCTCAGGGCTCACCTGAGGGCCAGGCCGCCGCCGGGCGGGAGGCGCGGCAGGGCGCTGGCTCCCGCCAGGCTCCGCCGCAGCAGCACTCGCGCCGCCATCTTGCTCCGGCCGCCGCCTCCCTCCTGGGCCGGGGGAAGGGGAGGGGGGGGGGGGGGGCGTTGCAGCGCCGCCGCCGGACGCGAGGGGCGCAACGCCACGGGAGGGGGGGTGGTGTGGTGTGTGTCCTCCGGCCACGCCCCCCGGAGGGGGCAGCCACGGCTGCGCATGCGCATAGCGCGCCGGGCTAGAGGCCCCCGCCTGCGCTCAGGTTTTGGGGTGAAGCAGCTACGGTTTGGGGTCTCGCCTGAAAAACAACTTAAGAGCGAGCCCAGGCGTTTATTGAATCACGTGCAAAAAACCCGTTTCTGACTCATTTTTCACCCACAGGGAGTTGAAACGTTTTCTTCACGCCGTTCCAGCTGCAGTAGTGTTTAATTTGGCTAAATTGGTGATGCAGGCTAGCATCAAATCTTTAAATAACTCTAAATTAAGAATAAACTTATAATTAGGCTAATGGTTAAAGGACATTTCTAAAAGCGACTAGCCAATCAACAAGAAACAAGCTAATGAGCAAACCTCATCTTTTTATGTAGCACATACAAACTCCGAATCATTTCGCTCTGCAGCTTCCATTGCCATTTTAGGATATTTCTATCCGCACAGAGAGTAAATCGGAGGCACACGCAATGGGCTTCAGCATCACTAAAATACAATGTTCGTGGTGCCTCTTTAAAAACCAGTTTACCCTACAGTTGCCATCATTCTTAAAAAAAAAAACAAACAACAAGTTACACTTCAGACGATGTACGTTTAATCACGTTTTGATCCGACAGCATGTCGAGTTCTCCAGCAACCCTCCCAGAGCCTATCTGTACGCTGAAAAACACTGACAACCCTCTGTGATGAGCCAATCTTAGAAAAAAACCAGGACATTTTCATAGCTACTCAAACAAAAACCACAGGAGATACAGGGAAAGATGATTTACTTCCCCAATTAGATGTAACTCATTAACCAAACAGGTACCTTACTCTGTTTTTTTTATAAATATTATATGCCTATTTATTTGAACACTCCTATCCCAAGTACAGAGGGTGAAGTTCCTTTTCCACCTGCCTGGATACAACTTCAGTGGGTTTCCTACAGCCCAGGGCCACCTTCCAGCTGGGTCCGATTTCTCTCAATCTCTGCTGGGGATGAAGTTTCACACTTTACATTCACCAGAGCAGGAGTCAGAGCCCAGGTTTCCTTCCACTTCAATGAAGACGTTAATCAGCCAGCTACAGTTACCAAGTGATTTACATAAACCCAATCCACTTCAACAAACATATCACCAAGAACAACCTCAATGATTTATAATCAATAACATCATTGATTTACACCGAGACATGTGAATCAAGGCGTCTTGACATCCCAGCTTATCGATCTGACAGGCAGGACAGTACCTGAGGACTAAAATTCAAAAAGCTGTATTTTTCGGTTTGAAGCACTGAAGAAAATTTAAGTCTTTCATTCTTCCTGGCCCAAATAATTTGCTGAGTTCAACTAGATTTTGTTAGCAGTTTGCAGGCAGCTGTAACTGATTTTGTGCAGGTGAAGGAAGTTAAAGGGCAAGTGATTTACACCACTCCAACCATGGAAGAAAACACAACTGGTAGCTCACTAGTGTAAGCTGGCTCAGTTTCTTCAAGTAAGGTATATTAGGGGAGAGGAACTCTGTTCAGATACGCCTTGCTTAACTTCTGATCTTAAATGAAGACCAATTACACAGGTAGACACCTCAAAAAGGATTTCTCTTCCCCCCCATACAGGGGCATGGAATGCCATCCCCACAAACACTGGGTTTTGAGGCAGATGCCCCTTTAGATCTGAATAAAAAAACCAGCAACACAAGGCTGCTCCACCAGCCGCACACTCCTCATTTGCTTTATGTCCTGGAAGACAGGACATAAAATCCTCAGAGCTTTAGCATGATAAAGTGATCTTTAATCATTAACTGCTATGGCCTTCTAGTTTCATATTAAAGTATGCAGCAAATCAGTACCCATCTCTCTCCCAAAACATGTTGTTTTAATTAGATTTTCTGATGAGACTAAATCTAGCCATCTTTACTTTTACTTTTTTGGCTTTGTATTCTCATCAACTTCTATTTCCTGCCAGCAGCTCAAAGAGATCCACCTCTCCCAGAACTAAATACTTCCTTTGGACAGGTTACAAAGGCAACCAGGCTAAGCTACCCAAAGTTCTTATTCTCACCTCACTGCCAGTATAAAGGCAAGTGGCTCTGTTTTTGTCAGGGATTTTGGAAGTTAGAAGATACTGCAATGTGGTATGAGCGACTGTAAGAGGAAATAAGGACACATGCAGGTAGCTTGTTTTAAAATTCTACACTTCCTTTCAAAAGACATGTTTAATAGCATTATCTTAAGTAATCCTACAAACCACAACAGTCTGTCTGAAATACAGAACAATCAAATAATATAATGACTCTCCTACCAAACTTAAACATTATACAGTTATATGCTTGTCTTCCTCAATACAGAAGGAGTCACTCCAAAAGAGCAGCTGGCTTTTTAAAGTGTGAAGGCTCAGGGCAAAACTACATGCAACAAAATGAAGCGTTAACACTAAACTCACATTTTCTCTGTATTTTCATTTAAAGATTTGAGGTGCCTATCAACATCTGTTCTTATAAACAACTATGTTTACTATTTATTTTGACTACAGATTTCACTGAAACATTTAACATAAAACAGCAGGGCCCCAAACATCCCAAACAGAGACAAGCTGAAAAGCCCTCTGTTTAAGTATTTCCCCTCCCTATTTGTCTGTTGAACAAACTTTAAGTTCCTGAAGTTTTTCACTTAGATATGTAGTATCTGCTTCTGTCAGATTTTCTGAATCTGACAGATTTTCAAGGAATCTGGTTCCTGCACAAGGCTTTCCTGTTATTGGATCTATGACATTTCCAACCTTGAAAACAATTTCAGCCAGTTCGTGTTTCACATGTTTGCTCCTTCGCTCAGGCAAAGCTTTCAGAAGAACAATGTCTCCAACAACGCACTGCTGCAATGGATCGTGGGCAAAATAGGTTTTTCGTTTGTTAAAGAACTGTAGAAGGAAAAAAAAAAAAAGGAACATTGGAATTAGATTTCAAAATTGAGCAATTGGCAAACATATAGTTAATATAAAACAAACTAAATATCACTAAGAATTAAAGTCTTATATATTTTTTAAATGAGATTCAGTTTGGCTCATGGAGAGAAACGCAACTGTGCACTCTACTGTTTCCCCAAAGAAAGCACAGCACCACCCTCCCCTGACAATCTCTCTGGTCAGGATGTTGCTGCCAACCAAGCCTTTAGAAAAAGGAGATGGGGAAGAAAAAGCCAAGTACAAAAAGCTGTTCATAGTGAACATGTGGATACAGGTAAAACTACCAAGCTCTTCACTTAACATGGATTCCCTTTCCTAGAATCACCACTTCCCACAGCCTCTCTGCTCTCTAGTTCTGCTGTGTTAGCCTTTCTTCTCCTTAGGCTGCTTCACACCAACACCGCTTCAGCAACACAGCCGACTTGGCTCTCCCAGGCTGAATGACTTTATTGTGTAGTCCACACTTCCAGAAATGGTATCAATTCTTATTTATCCTGTTATGTCTAAAGTTCATCAGCCCTGACTGAAATCAGGATTTTGAAGTTTGCCATTTGAAGGCTTTCTTCCTCAATTAATTTTCTTTCATCTAAAAATTCAATATTTATTCTCATTGGAACAGCAGAATTCAGTCTTTTAAAAAAGAAATTAACAGGTTCTTCTACTGGGTGAAGTGGTGGACTGGGATCTAAGACCCATTATCTAATCCTGACTCTATCCTTAACCTTCCAGTCCTCAAAGGCAAATTTCCTTATCTAAAAATGGAGAGAATACTAATTTTAACCTCCCCATTTGAAATGCATTGACCAGAAGTGATAAATACAAAGCTCATACAGCACAGATTCAAATACTAAGTATGCTTACAATTATGCATACAGAAAGACTGCTGCAAAATTTATTGTCAGTGACTAATATAACGCCAACTTTCCAAACCAAAGTACACTCTAAATCAATATGAAAAATTAAATTCAAGTGTGAAACAACAAAAACTTATCTTCTCAACTGACATCAAATGAAGTGCATTAACAAAGCATTTCAAAGAAATGCATTTAGCAGATAATCTGTAAGGAAGTTTCCTCACAACAGACTGCTTTTCAGCATTTGCAGTTATCCCCACAGAAAAATCCTTACCCACATTTCTTAAGGAGTTTGCATTATAAAGAGCTATCAAAAAATCCAAAAGTCAAATCAATAAAACATTCCTCCACGCAGTACCACACAATACAAGATGTTAACCAGCTTTTACCTTTAGTAAGTAAGGATCTAGCACAAGCCTTGTCACTCTCACTTTGGCAGTTTTCTGCATTTTGGTTCCTATTACTTTCCCTACTATCCACTTCGCGTGAACAGCTCCACGTGGTACAGACATTGTTTAGGTATGGTCATCCAGTGCCTGGCAACAAGCAAGCAGATGTTATTTTAACATCCCCCCCCAACCAGTTTCTGATCAATATCAAAATCATGCTTTCCATTTCAGATTAATTTAGGTCATTATGTTGGAAAAACAGGGTAGATAGAAGCAGTGCAAGACTCCATATATTGCACTGCCTCAGCTTCGTTTTACCATATAAGAAGGGATCTGAACATGTCCCCATTACCAGGGAAAGATGCTTAAGGACAGCAGGAAAAATGGACATAATAGTGTGAGGATGAGACATTCCACAAAGTCCACAAAATTCCTTTGAATCGTACCAATTGTCACAAACACAATCTTACATAATACACAGAAATGTGTAGCTGTGGAAGTTATTATTTTAGCTCATACTCCAGCAGCTGTTTTTGCTGGAGACCTGCTAATCAGGTCTGCTTATGACCAGAGTTAACCCATACAGCGAGTTGCCTATAACTTTTGTTCAGAAAGTCATTTGCTTCTGTGTCTCATTAGTAGCTGAGCTGATGAAACCAAAGAAATGTAATAAGCTTCTCAAAGCATAAATGGCATATCACAGATTTGTCTGACATACAGTAAGTGTAATCACTTTTGAGTTAGTTCTTTCCTGTAACTAACTACGCTGCATTACCTTATTTGTTTTGTTTAATTATGGAGAGCTTTCTACACAACTCTTGCAAGAGTCACGAGCAAAACAGACAGCTAAGCATTAGAAGACTTGAACCAATATGAGTATTGATTAAGACTAATGACCTTTTTCTCTTTCCATCCAGCTACATACAGTTAAGGACAACTGAGACCTGTTGAATTCTCCATCCATCCATTTTGTAAGACCTAATGACACTTGGTATTGCAACATATCAAAAGAAAAGTTTAGTGATAGAGACACATCCATAGGATGAAATGCTTCAAGCAGCAATACTCAGAGTTGATTTTACCATCCTTGACTCAGTTGCCAGACCGGCAGAGATGAGGGAGGGTTATTGTAAGAGGCCCTCCTTGTGTCCAACAGGACTAACCACCAACTACCACACAGTGACCAGGGTGGGGAGAGGCAAACGTGTACAAGTTAAGGAACACCCACAAAGCACAAGGGAGCTACCAGGAAGACACGAGGCAGACAGCTGGGCTGGCCGTCTCTTACACTGAAGAAGGCGATAAAAGAGGGCGTTCAAACAGACTGGGAAACTGGGAACCTGCCGCCGCCCCCCCCGCCCCAGGGTCTCCACAGTCCTCCCCACCAGGCCAAGCACCAGCAACCTCCCTGCCAGCGGGGCTAAGGGCAGAATGCCTTGTCTCGCAGGCACCGGGCCTCAGCTCAGCACCTCAACCGCCTCCTAGAGAACACCTCTGGCCCAGGGAACAACGCCAGACCCCGCAACCGCAGCACCTCAGCCCCTCTCACCGACCAAGCTCCCGCCGCTGCGCCTCAGGGGCCTTAAAGACACCGAGCCGGAAGGGGCGGAGCGGAAACCGGAAGTGCCGTGCGGCGGCGGGGAGGGGCGGAGCCTCCTGAGGGGATTTAAAGACGCAGGGGGCGCCTTCCACCACTTCACAAGTGGGTGAGGGAAGGGGGTGTTGGTAGTTTTACGCTGAGGCTGGCTCAGCGTATGGTAGGAGAATAAAGCTAATGAATTTGAGGTTTTTTTTCCTCTCCTAGGCTGAAGGCAATAGGGGGCGCTGCTTAGGCCTGCAGCTAGGGGAGATCAGGGAATGGGCCTGGGCACTGTCCCTTGTTCCTTAGGGAGCTACTGTCTGAGGGGAGACCTGCTTTACCTTTGGCCCCTGTGGGCTCATACAGCTGAACCCGGCCTGGTTTTTGCTATAAATAAGTCATCCAGATGCTACATTCAGCAGCTATGTGTTGTGCTGTGGGGCTGGACGTAGTCTGCAGCAGGCCTTGCTCTGGAGCCATGGGGAGGAGGTAGAATTGTGAGAGCTGAGGGGCCATTTTTGTGTGCTGGATTTCAACGAATGAAGGTGACTGTCAGTGCAGCCTGTTTTTGTAGCTGTGTGGCACTGAGGTCTGTTTCTAGAAGGAGTAGTTTTGTGCCCTTGCACCTGCTGTTAAGTAAATGAGCCAAATCTGGAAAGTTTTCCGTGTAAATCTGGAATAATTGTAATGTATGAAGTGAGAGTTGGCCTGTTGTCCTTATTTATCCACATCTTGGTAGAAATTCCGTTTATGTAAATCTGTGTCTAAAAAGGACATTTAAAAAAAAAACCACTTTACAAACTGAATAAAAAAGACTTTGCTGTTGCCTTTGAGGTAATGTGCTCCTGGCAGCTCATGGAGCTTGTCTGTGTTGCTGTGGCTTCAGGCTGAGGCCATCCCTTTTTTCATTTAAATGTGTTCATTTATCTCTTTCAGCTGGCAAGTATTTTGGCTGCTGCCCACTTTTCAAGCTTGTTCTCTTCAGGCATTATTGTCCCATCATCTCTCACCACAGGAAGAGGGCAGGTAGGGAGCTGTATTTACTCAATAGGACAACACTGTGCAGCTTCCCTTTTTAAGGTGGCTGGGTGTGGTGAGAACAGGCTATTCTTTGTATGACTGGAGACACTGTTGAAATAGGTTGATCAAATACTATCAAAGGAGCTACCTGGAAATTCATTATCAGTTCTTACAGATATCCAAGTCAAGATTCATAGGCTTCTCTTATTTTAGTGTCTTACTTCTCGAATTAACAGTGGTGAGAAGTTGGGAGGAGTCTTGCTGGCACCGGCAGGAAATGGTTAAGAGCCTCTCGTATCACCTGGGAAAGCAATTCTTTGATTTTTCAGAGGGCGCTAACATGCTGCAGTTCATAGGAAACAAAGGAGAGGGGATCAAGTATAAAAGTTGTTCTTGGATTTTATTTTCAGTGGCATAACTTCTAAGGGCTGGATATTGATGTCTGCTGAAAAATACGGAATTTTGGATTAAAAAGAATTTTTTTCTTCTTATCTTTCTTCAGAAAATGATCTGTGAGGTAAGTCTTGTTTCTATCTGGTGACTTTAGATAACTTCTTTTTAGATTGAGTGGTAAGAAAAACCTTTATATTGCTGACCCATTTTAAAACAGTGAATTCTTTGCTTACATTGTTACTTGGGCAGGGCAGGGAGCACAGGCAGAAGTGTGAGTCAACAACTGTAAAAAGCCCACAATGCTTTCCTGTATTGTCTGCATTCAAATTCCTTGCATTAATTTCTGAGCTTAAGTATAGAAATTCAGGAACTGGGAGAAACATAATGAGTCAGGGGAATTTATGATTAAGCGTTGCAGTAAATATTCAGTAAATATTTCAATAAATATGACAGGGGGCTTTCAAATTGTAGTAGTGTCTATGTTAATGTACTTTTGCAGCTGATGCTTCAAGCATCTTCTATTGGTGGCTCTTAAAAGTACTTCCCAAACCTTGTTTCTGAAGAAACATGCTGCACTCCCAAGGGTTTTATATTTGCAGGTCGTTTAGGGACTTTGCTAGCAGGTAGTGCAGTTGCTGCCCCTGTGCATATGCTGGTCCTTAAGAGCCGGGCTGGTTTTGGGGTATGAGAAGGGTATCACAATTGCCATTAATTCCTAGCCTGTCTGCAGCTGAGACTAAGGATGTCTCACCTTAGAAAGCGGTGCTGGCTTTTTGGTGTGTGTGAAAACAGATGCTTTTTCGCTTGTGACTGACCCAAGTGTGATTGGATGGTAATAGCTCATGCACAGCTGTCACTCAGAGCAAGTGCCATGTGAAGGGAAATCTTTGTCCTGTGGAGAGCCCTGCAAACCATCCGTTTACCTTGGAAATGCCAAACTGAAAGTAAATTGTACTCTCACTCTTGGGAAGGTTGTTCATTGAGGTATTTCCCTGTGTATGTCTAATGTACTGAATTCTGGTGGATTTATTGAGCTTTTGGGAGGGGAGAGCTGATTTTGTTTTCTTTCCCTTTGTACTTTTCAGTTAATGCTGTAAGTGGTATCTGATGTGCGAGTTATTTCCCATTTCAATCAAATGTGCAACACGGTGGTGTAACGTTGCCCATCTAGTGCTGTGATACAGATAAGCATCAGTCCTTGCAAGAGTCGTTTTGCTAGTTCTTCTTGCTATTGCCTGCTGTTCCCAGTTCTGCTCAGGCACTAGATTCTCATTGTCAAGAAGGGAGAAGACTATAATCCAGCCAGAGCTAGTGGATGTCAGTTCTTTCATCTTGGACATGAACATGCCTAAAAGGCAGAGTCAGGACCGTTTAGTTCCTGCAAATTATATTCCTCATCACTGCATTTCTGTTCCCCTCATCAAGCAAAGCTTTTATTGTCTTTCTGTTGGTTTTTATAAGGTGCAGGAGAAGCTGTGAACATTCACAGCTTCTGAACTATCTGTTGCCAGATTCTGGCTGGACAGGAATCTTTTATTACCCTGCCCTATTTTGGATTAATGTGTTATTTGGTAAGGTTATGACATGCTCTGATGTTGCTGCTTCTGGGTCTTGAGCTTAGACCCCTCTGGCAACTGGAGAAATAAATCACTGGAACTCAGTGACAGAAACTCTTATCATGAAATAGGTTGCACGTGATTCACAGTTAAATGTTGTTACTAGCAGGGACCTGGAGAGTGGATTGCTTTTGCATTTAAACAAAAGATTGCAAACCCAGATTGTCTTATTCAGCAAGTTTTCTCTTAGTTGAAAGAGTTATTTTTCTACAAACTTGACTGTTAAGTGCTTTTGCTTCTGTTGTCAGTATCTGAGATGTAATTTATCTGACACTTAGAGTGAAAACCTTTTCTATTTCTTTACCAGTGCTATTGATTAAAATGCAGTTTACATTGCTTGGGAAAATTTGATATTCAAAAATGTCTTTTCACTGTGAGTCAGAATGTACTTTTCCATGGAATAAAAATTCTGGAAAGGAAAAATGCGATTGGAAATGTTGAACAAATTACATTGTCATTTCAACCAGGTTATACAAGAAAAAAAGAAAGAACTTCAAAGTAAAAATGAAGGGCTCTGGTGTATTTGTCATATTTTGAGAAAATTATTACATTCTTCTGTAGTTGTTCAATTTTATCTGTTCAGCATTTTCCATATGAAACTCTTTGAGAATGTTCTGTACTGGCCGTAACTCCAAGTTCCTGTTTAATTCAATTGGCCGTTTCAAATTACCTATTAAATATGAATTATGAAGCTTTTTTCTCCTTTGTCTTCAGCCGTTGGTGTTTCTTCTAGAACTAACAGATGAAGGGGTTGTTTCCAGTGTTGGATAGTAGTTTGTAGTTCTCATGCTTTAACTGCTGTATCCAATGGTACAATTATTTACAGTAAATCTCGGGTTTTGAAGAAAACTGGACAGGAAAGACCTTTGGAATGTAACAGGTTAAAATATAATTTTGCTGTTAGATGTGTTGCAACTTGCAGATTAGAGATCAAAAAAATACTGGAATAATTACTGCTGTTTCGGATGCCTTGCTGATGCTTTCCAATATTACTGTGGTCACAATACACCATACTATTATGGTAATTTTTTGTTTTTTAAATATTCCTTTGCCCTGAATTGAAAACACTTTTCTATGCTAAATAGAAAGGACCTGAGCTCTGCTCAGTGTGCACTGAGGTGTTGCCTAAATTATAGAGGAAACGCACTCTGGCAAGGTCTGTTTTTCACTCCTCTAAAAAAATATTCCCTGAGGACAAGGGGGTACTCTGAGGATGATGGGATTTGGGCTCTGGATATTCCTATCCCTGAAGCACCCCAGCTTGCACTGATTTGTGGCAGTGAGAACTGGGCTGTCCTAGGACTAGTGGCAGGGACCAGCAGAAGGACCAGCCTGGGAAAATGCCAGTCTTGAGGTGGCAGTAGATACTGTCACGCTGTTTCGTATAGAAGTTCAGAAAGATAGAAATTCCATCCTATGCTTTTCCAGTGTCATAACGTTCTTATTGTTAGTGATTTTTTTTCTGTGTGCAGTCTGTCTGCAATTTAATTAAGCCCATTATTCATTGTCCGAACCACTGTGGTCATGAAGAGCAGATATTATAGTGTCTCACCGCACTTGTCCCTTCTCTGAATTAACCAGTACTTTCATTTTACCACAGATTGTCTAGCCCTTGGATGTCTCCTTTGGATTCTCTCCAGTTAGTCCATTATCTTTCCTAAGTGTGTTGTCCCAAAACTAACAAGACTTCAGCAGAAGCTTCATCAGAACCAACTGGAGGGAGAGGACTCCTCAACTGGTCTCGATGGTGTCAGAAAAATGAGTTTCCTCCTGAGCCTTTCTTCCCTGCTCTGAGTTGTCTCAAGTACTTGGTCTCAACTCTGCTGCTGATGTCCATATGATTTGGTAACTAACTCATCTGTTCTCTGCCTCAACTTCCCCACAATTTGAAAAGAAAAACTTCCATATACATTTTACCTTCTATTTAGCTACTTGAAATTTTTGGATGAGGGGCATATACAAAGTAAGTGGAAAATAATCACTATGTTTGCAAGCCAATTTAGAGCTCAGCAGAAGGAAAGAAGGCGACAAGGTATTTTATAAAATCCTGGACGGTACAGACAAATGGAACTTTTCAGTATGAGCTAGAACTTTATTTTGGAATTCCTTAAGGAGAGATTGGAAGTCTGCCACACTGTAATAGTCTTACATTGTAGGAAACCAAGAATGCCTCAGTCTCTTCTTTACCTATGTAGTTCACAGATACTAACTAGGTTGTACAAGTCTAAGCTGTTAATTTTATAAAGTAAAAACAAAAATAAAACTTTACAAGCTGATTTCCTGGGCTCAGAAATAAACATGAGAACTGCATAGTGCAGATTAACACTATCATTTAACCCCAACTTCCAGCTTTTGGTTTGAACAGTATCCACAGAACCCTCATGGCTGTGGAAATAGCACATCTCATCATTTTCCTTGATGGCATGCAGTCAATTGCATTTAGAATAGAAGATTTGTGAAGGAATTTTCTGTAGGCTTCTGCAAAATTAAATTCATTTCACTTCACTGGAAAAAAAATTGTGTTCTAAATAGCTTTCATCATTGTGAGTTAGTATGCCCAAAAGAACAGGGTAAATCCAGCTTAATTTCACTGCATGTATTCTTGGCATTTGTGTAATTTCAGTGAGTTAAGATGTAATTTTTTTAAAGAAACTCAATAGGTTAGTTGCTCAGGGAGCCATAACTGATGGATAAGTGAGTTGGATTTGATAGCATAAGGTTTTGCTGTGTGATGTAGCTCTCTGCTGGGTTTTACAACTGGAGCCTCCACTGATGCCTTTGCTATAGGTACAAACTGCAGAGACCTTTACTGCAAAAGGGACTTTTGCTTGGATATAGTAAAAGGGATTAGGAATGTTGTATTTCTGTTGGCATTATTCAAAAGCTATGTATTACCTTTATGAAACTGTAAACATTCATCCATTTTAGTGTTTTGTTGCAAGAGGCTGCTGGATTACCTGGATGTGTGTGATTATACGGAGCATGAGGGCTGGATTGGAGGTTTCCTAGATGTCCTCAAGTCACAGTGAGGGGCAGGCCCTGGATCCTGCAACACGAGCTCTGAATGGTGTTCTTTCTAGTACTCTGGGAACCCAGTGTTTGCAAAAGTCAGAGAAGAAAGACAGGAGTGACATTTTTGGAGCAATTGATTTATTTTTTTTTAAGGAGTGAACTAAATGTTTTGTTTCAACATTCATTCTTATAGTCTTGGACACAAAAATGCGTATTTGAAGGTGACTTTATTCTGCAAGTTTGGACTGATCCTACTTTGGAATCTAACCAAGAAAATGTTACTGAATTTCTAGCCCTAAATGTAATGGGTGTTTGATTTCAGGTGTGGCTATCCTCATAAACTAAAAAATATGTCCATCCGAGGCCTGAAGAAGAAACAACCGAAGACTTTTAAAGTCAAAATTATAACAGTGGATGCTGAAATGGAGTTCAGCTGTGAGGTAAGAGTCCTCAGCAGAATGCTAGAAAGATGGAGATTGACTTTTGTATTAGCAAGGCATAAATTTGAAAAGTTCACATTATCAGTTCATGGATGGTCTTAAAACTGACCTATTACTTCTATAAACAATGAATTAGTTAGGATCAGATGCATTCTTCTGTTAAACAACTCTGTTCAGAATTTAAAGCTGTTTCCATGAAATCCATTGACACTGTCATTGACTATGACACAGCTAAATTAGCAGCAGGTCTTATTTCTTCATAAGCATTCCAGCACATGATGCAGGGCCTGTTTGTAAGCATGCCTACTTCTTCACAAAATTGTTTCTTTGGTACGTGACAAGGCTCTAAGACACTGCGGGCTTGGATAAAGAAGTCTGGTCAGAGCTGTTCTTAAGATGTTGCTTATAAAATAATTTATAAGATGATACTTTTGTGCTCAGTTGATCTGGGACATTCTTTTCAAATGTGATTTGCCTTTTGTAAACTCCAGTTTATTTTGTTGGCTGTTATGGCTGGTTTACATCTCTGGGCAGAAGAGAGAAATGATCAAATGAAAAAGCTAGCTTTTCTCTTATTAGGGCTATTTAATAAATTGGCTAGAGAAATCATGACTGAAAAAAATACGGAAGAAAGCAAATATAGCAAGTGATCAATTGCTGAATGAATTGGGCTGCACAGTTGAGGAGACAGAACTGTGCCTGATTAATTCCTAATCATCCAGCAAAAGCAAAGACAGACATACAGTTATTTTGAGGAGTTAGAAACCTGAGGTCTAATAGGACTGGTGTTCCTGATGAAAGATTGGGCTGTCTTGTGCGGCATTTAGTATTTCATTTACTAGGCCCCTCAGAGGCAGAATAGATTAGTCACAAGCAGTCACAATGATCTAGAATACTTGCAGGCAGAGTTGTGAAAATACAGGATTTGAAAATTTGATTCAGAGATCAGAGTCCTTGTTATCAAATCCAGCTTGATGTATTCTTTCCTTCTCCCCAGGTACTGCTTTTTTGCTGGGATGATTTCCTGCTTTCCATCCAAATATTGCTTAAAAGTTCTTTTATTTGTCATTAAGTTTTTAGTAGCTGACCCGTGCAATTAGACAAATTAATCTTTTTAACATGTAGCCAGACAGAAGAAACAAATGCGCTGCCTCTTCAGTGAAAATGAGATGTCATGTGTGTGTGTGAATTTCAAGGCCTTTAATCAAAGTTTCTGTTCTCTATGGAGCCAGGCTAGGAAATTACCCTAGAAAACAGGCTCCTGTTCATTTAAATCAGAGTAACATAAAGGCTTGGCACCACTGAAATAACTGAGGTTTATGGATGATGGATTTGCTTTGATTGGCATTTCTGTGCTGTGCCCTGACACTCCTTTGATTTCCCCTGGCCTTCTCTGTCTCTTCAATTTGTATAAACTAGTGAATAAGATTTTTACAAATATTAATAAAGCCTTGCTGTGTCCTAGGAAATCAATGGTACAATCCTCATTCCCTGTGCTTATAAAGTGCATGGTGGTGTGGTTAAATGACCACAGTTGCTCTGTGAGTACTTCTCTGGAGGAGAGAAAGAGGAGTTTGAGCATTTTAACTATTGCACCTTTGCTGTAGACAGCAATAAGCATATGTCATTGAAAAGCTAAAGCTGAAATAAAAGTTCATAGGAGAAAGGCAAATGGTAGCCTGGTTTGCTTGACTAAAAATGTAGCAAATTCATTCAAGACATACCTGTTTTTCTTAATTTTCTTTTTCTTTTAGATGAAGTGGAAGGGAAAGGACTTGTTTGATCTGGTGTGTCGAGCGCTTGGTTTAAGGGAGACTTGGTTTTTTGGCTTGCAGTACACAATAAAAGGAATGTGCACCTGGTTAAAGATGGACAAAAAGGTATAGGAAACAAAAAATAACAGCATGGCAATTTTCTACTTAAGGATTTACTTTTTTTTAGCACAGGAGCTAAAGGAATGTGTTATGTGAAAACTCAATTTTAGATGGTATCATTTTTTTTAAAACTAGATTTTGTGTGTTACTTGGTCTGATTGCTTCTATCGCATTTGGCCTGAAGTATTACACACTGATCACCGCTATCTGCACTGATTGCTATTAAAGCTCAGCATTGCCTGTCCTTCTAAAATATGTAAAGGCTGCTTTAAGTGGATTGTCTGCTTTCTGATTATCCTCTGGAATACTATTTTGAGACGCTTATGTACTATTTTTGCTGCTGATTTTATTTTATCTTTAAACAGGTTTTAGATCAAGAAATCCCCAAAGAAGATCCCATTAGCTTTCATTTTTTGGCTAAATTCTACCCAGAGAAGGTAGAAGAGGAACTATTACAGGAAATTACCCAGCATTTATTCTTCCTTCAGGTCAGGAACAGTTTTTAACTGTGAATTCCTTCTGTATTTACCCCAGTCCTTTAGATTTGTCTTTGATCTTGTTGGCAGCTGTTAGTCTCAGAATGATTCTGCTGGCAGTAGTATCAGTGTCTCTAAAGATCTCGTTTTTATGAAATACAAACATCTTTTCTGACTGCTGTGGTTTTGTGTACTGGTAAAGCTGAATGTTGTTTGCTTTCTGCAGGTTTTTGTTCTCTTGATGGCTTCTCTCACTGTTTGTGTTAGGAATGGAAATTAAATTGCTGGAACCTGTAGTTGCGTGTAAAATGACTTTTACACCTAGCTGTTTGGGTGATAATTCCACATCTTGATATTCCAGACTTGTTTTGCTCCTATAGTATGTGTTAAAAAAAGAAAATATCCATGCAACACTGCCATTGCTTGAAGAACTGTGAGGTTTTTGCCTAAACTGGTCAGTACTGAGAAGCTTAAAGTGAAGCCATCGTTTTTATCAGCTTCAGAAGTTATGTTGAGGACTCTGTCATCTGGTTTGCTCTGGCTGCAGCTAAGTTGGATGAAGAGAGTCTCAACAGCTCCTTGTCATCATTGTCTTAGACCTGCTGGTTTAACCTCTTGTGTAACCATTCCCTAACCTAGTTCTTTCAAAATGAGCAGAATTAGAAGAGACCTGTTATTAGATGTACACACTGTGTGGGGGAGTGACTACACAAGCAATTACGGTGGCAGTTGTGAAGGTGGAGAAGAGTGAAGGAATGGTGATAAGCAGTTGGGGACAATAAGCTTTTTCACCTGTATCAGCTGCAGAGAGAACAAGACCTGTGACCACAGCCTATTCCTGAAGCTAAAACTTGCAAGTTCCTAAAAATAGACTAGGTGGTTACTGGGAGATCTTGTTGTGTATGACTGTAGAAGGCACAATCACTAGAAAACAAGAACTCCCTAACCTGTCCTCCTTAAATGTTCATTTGGGATTATAGGGGAAAAAAAGATCATAGAATTTGATAGCCATTCTGAAACAAAGGTTTGTTCATCTAGCAAGTTTTGAAAGGAGTGAAGCAGCATACACAGCCATGACTCAAACAGGAGATTCACCACAATGTGTGATCCTTTTAAAGACAAAGTCTGGAGGCATCATACTGTCAGCCCCTGCATGTGAAGTGCTGTTCCCTTGATATGGTGTTGGTATTCTTCTGGAAAGTCTAGACTTGCACACACTGACTTCTGCCAGTCAAATTACCTGGTTTGAGTTGTCTTCTACTTGTGCTAGCAGAATAAATCCCCAGCCCTGGCAAATCTTCATTACAGGTAACAGAACCCATTTCAGCTCTGCCATAGCAGCAGCTACTGAGGAGCTGCAGGACAGCAGTACTGTGCTCAAGAGTAGAGTTGTTAGCTCTGTGGACACAGCTTGGTCTGTACACCATGGTGGTTCTTACAAATCTACAGATTTCCATGAGATGGAAACCAGTAAAAGTAATAAAGTTAACCCCACATATGCATCGATGCTTGTAGCTTTGCAGAGGCAGCTTTCTTATTTGCCACTTGGTTTTCTTTTGTCCCAGAAACTGTTAAAGAGTTCTCTTACCGCCATTAGAAAGTAGATGAAGGAGCAAATTCTTGGAGCACAATGCTTCATTATCAAAATAGAGGTGCATTGACCAAGCAAAGCTATGCTGTGGCTCCGTACCTGTAGCAATAGGTATACGAGCATTGAGTTTTGGGTAGTCACTTGTTGGTCAGCTATTTGTTCCAATGTCTGTGACATCCGGCTTCTCTGCTGAGTTGCTGTGGAGTCCTCTGCAAATCTGGTGTGTTGCTTTATTCTGGTAGTTTTCAGCAGTATATGTCTGTGCATGTAGATTGGGTGCATGGAATACATTTGGTCTGCATCTGTAAATAAACACAGTAAATACACTTGTTCCCTGAGGAGGATGTGTTAATGAAGTAATGAGAAAATGCTGTTGTCTGAGGGTTAATATACTAACTAGAACTTCATCCAGAACCCTTAACCACTTGGCAGTTTGTTTCTTAAGCTAATTTTGGAAAGGAATGAGAGGGGAGAACTCTTTTCCTAGTCTTTTAATCCTGATTTTTTTTCACTTTTTTTTTCCTCCTTGAACCTGCCTTGACTAGCAGATATGCAATTAGCAAATTCTTCTCATTCCAAAGTAGAAAAACAAGACTGAAACAAATTTGAACTTGCAAAGTTTCCTGACTATAAGAACTTAAGATCACACCTGGATGCTAATAGGAAAAACATGTACAGACATCTGGATGCCTACAGATTTCAGCTCTACTGACTTACTTAGACCTTTACAAATTAATGTGGCATAACAGCTTTTTGCAAAATGTGTGAATAAATGTAAATGACTAAAGCTAAATGTCTGCTTAAAGATTAAGTAATTTGCTCCTTCATAAAGATGTGTAACAAAATGTCCCTGTAAGACCTGAACAGAAAGAAAAACCCAGACGTTTATGGGGGATTTATCTTAAGTTGTTCTAAATTCTGAAATGTATGATTTGCACCATGGAGTATGAAAGCTGAAGCTTTCCAATTTGGAAGAAAAGTCTTTTCAGTCTTTTCATTCTTTCCATTTTAACAGTCTAGAAAGAATTTTCCCTGTACTGTAACTCAGGTTCATATATTGTGCTCACCAGAGACTAAATTTAAAAGAAAAACTTTCTTTACGGTTCATTTCAGTTCACAGTACCTACAGTGCCAAAGTGTATTTGTAAAGATAGCTCAGTGCTATCTCAAGTAATTTTTCTTTATGGACATGTTTAAGACTGTGCATTATGCAAATTTTTCTTGTCTTGTGCTTGTTAGTAGGTTAAATACATTACACCTGAGAGGAGAATTTGTGGACAATAATTTCCCCTTCCCTCTTCAGGTTTTCAAGTAGAAAATACCCAACTGATTTAAAATCAAGCAACATCTTACCACTATTACACCTCTGATCTTGGTAGCACCATAGATTATTAAAATGGAAAGTATTTTAAAAGACTCTTTACCATATATACTAGGCTTTTATTTTTAACCCCCTATGTTTTTGTTGTGCTTAGACCACTCTGATTGAATAAAGTGCTCTATTAATCAGCTTCCCTTTGTGGGGTCCCCTTTATTCTCTCACTGTGGAAAGCTCGAGAACCTACTATCATGGTTTTCAGAATGTCTCCGTCCTTGGCAGTACCAATCAGCTGGGCAGCCCTGAGCGATCTGGTCTAGTTGGATCTGCTTTGACTACGTGACCTCCAGAGGTCCCTTCCAACCTAAAATGTGATGTTTTACGTGTTGTAAAGCTAATTCTTCCAAAGCAGGAAGAAAAAGAAGAATTGTTAAAAGGTGTGTGAAGTGCAGACAATTAAATTAATCTTTTATAACACATTCTTTTTCAGGACTCCTTATATAAATGTGTGGAGATATAGAAATGCCAGTTGACTGAACTTAGAATTAAGATACTTCAACTTTCACAAGTTGGGGTTTTTTTTCATTAAATGTAAAGCTAAGAAAAGGTTTCCTGTGTTTCTGAATGCCTTTTTATTGTTGCTGTTATTAACTCATAATAGTGTTTTGTGCCAAGTTATAGTCCGGGCATGTCTAGTTTCATTTCAAGCCTGGCCTAAGTTCTGACTTTGAGCTTCTTTAACTTGCCCCCTTTTTCTCTTGATTTAGGTTAAGAAACAAATACTGGATGAGGAAATCTATTGTTCTCCAGAAGCAACTGTTTTACTGGCTTCTTATGCTGTTCAGGCCAAGGTTTGTGCATAGATGTCCTCTTTTTTTTTTAATTGATTTATCTTTTTTTTTAACCAGTACATACACATGCTGTTATGTAAAACACAGCAGTGTTAAAATTTGCTATTAAAGAAGTAGGTCATCTTGTGAGGTTCAGGCACAGCTAGAAAAATAAGCATGCGATGCCACTACAAGGATTTTGATATTATATACTGTGCTTTCACAACTTAAGGGATTCCTTCGGCCCTAACATTTTAATGTAATCCCAGCTAGAATTCTTTCCTGTTATTTTAAAAAATGTCCATGGATACAAGAAGTGCTGATAACAGAGCTCCCAGTGGAAGGACATGATGTTTTTTAGTATCTCTCAGAACATAATTCACTTTGTGCTACCAAGAGCCCCTACAATAGCAGGAGGTGAACACAAATTCTTAGCAAGGCCGGCTGTGCAGTGGCCCAGCCTATATGCAGGAGGCTATAGGAGTAGGGGAGCTTATACTCCTGAATGTAGCCTGTAGTTCAGAGAAGGTTATGAAGTCATGGGAGATTCCTTCATATCTGCAGTTACTGAGAGCTGCTGGAGCTCAAGTCTGGGGTTATAGGGCACCTTAGTGGCTGTATTGGAGCCATGTGCATAGCACAAAGGCTGGAAGTAGCTTCCATGGACAACAGGCAAGGGGAGCCTGTTTATTATGTGTTGCCCTGTATATAGAAGAACCAAAATAAACTGTCTCAAGCAATTGCATCAAACTGAAGTTTCGTTTCTTTTCTTGGGACAGTATGGTGACTACGACCCAAATTTTCATGAGCCAGGCTTTCTAGCCCATGATGAACTTTTACCCAAAAGGGTAAGTCTTTATTCTGTATCAAACCAAACTTTGAATCTACTCTTCCCAGCACAGATATTGCTGTGGGATTAATCAGAGCATTAGAAACTGTTTTGTGTTTGCCCTGAACTTGGCAAACTGACTGAGCTGTGAACTGTGTTGCTGCATTCATGTTGCTTGGGAGAGACAGCACATGCATTTGTATCTTCAAAGGAAACCAAACTCTTTCCTTTGTAGGTCCTCAGGCAGTATCAGCTGACAGCAGAGATGTGGGAAGAGAAGATTACTGCTTGGTATGCTGAGCACAGGGGCATCGCCAGGTATGGAAAGTGTTTCGTTCTTTGGAAATCCCATACATTTCAGTAACCGGTTATTTGTTGTCTTCAGTGAAATTTGGCTTTTGTAGAGTGAGAAAAGAAAAAACTGGTTTCCAAGCTGTGATGTTAATAGGTTAATTTATAACTAAGGATAAAAATTTACCCGCTCATTGGGGGTAAAAAGTGTCTTGTGTAAGGGCTTCAAGTGCTTGTAAACTGGAATTGCTTTGAAGTGCACAGAGGGCTCTTGCAGAGTTTCATGACCTAACATACCTAAAATCAGAGTCCTGTCTCATCAGAGTCCATATATGCCAGCAGAGAGAAGTTCCTGCAGAAAGTTTGAGCTGTGTTGAATTTGCAGTTTGCCCTGTGAGATTAATCTCTTCACTTTAGGCTGTCAGCCTGGAGCTGCTGCTGTGTATGCCTTATGCAGCAGCTGCCTTTCGGGAGCCATATCATGCCAGTCTACCTCTAGAATAAAAGAGTCTGATATATTTTATACCTTGTGAAAAAGAGTGTCACCATACTTAGCAAGGAACCAAAACAGTGAAGACATGGCATCGTTAATTACAGGATTGAGTTTTGATGCTCCATGTGGGCATTCAGCTACTTCTAACACATTCCGCATGTCTGGAAATTCAATTAAACAAGAAGTAGGAGCTGTTGGTGCCCAGAGGGAGCCTTTCCTAATGTTTCAGTTCAGTTTCTCTTTGCCTGTTCTAGATGCTTCTGAGCACTGTTTTTACTGCATATTTTCCTCAGGACTTACTGATGCCTTAACTTGAAGGGAGAAGAATGGTGGTGGAGAGATTCTCACCTTTCTTTGGCCTCTGCCCAAAGCTCTGTTTAGAATTTTTTAGGACTCCTTTCACCATGAACTGTATTTCCTGAAGGAAATATCCTCATGTCATAGAAAACAATAGTAGGGTATATCTCCAAGATGGAATAATGATGGAGTGGCAACACTAACACAAGGATAAGTCTGGACTTGAATTTTAATAAAGATTGCACTGTACATGATTCAAAATTGGTACAGCTTTCCTGTCTATTCTGTAGAGGTGCTCTTTCCATTATCCTTTTTCTACTGTTGTGAGTAAGAAGGCAAAATTAAAGAAAGTACAAGGAACCAGATTGCCTGTTCTTCTGAGTGGGAAACGTAGAAAGGACAGAGAGGTTGGAAAGGAGTCTCCAAGTATAATCATGGCCTTATTCCCTAGGGATGAAGCTGAAATGAACTACTTGAAAATTGCCCAAGACTTGGAAATGTATGGTGTCAATTATTTTCCAATTGCTGTAAGTGCTTTATTTTAGCAATTTTCAATTGCTGTAGATGATGGTACTGCCCTTTTAAAATCCTCCGGGGAGTCTGGAACTAGGACTCCTGATTTCTGCTTTTCTCTGCTGATGGTGGGATGTGTACTGATTGTCCTGACTTGGTTGACTTGCCTGCTAAATGAGGAGGTGAATAAAACAGTTAAGATTAATGTTTTACAATCCGACAAAGGTCTTGAGTAGCTCTGGGTATGTAACAGGAAGGAGGAGAGAAAATTTGAGCTGCTATAGTCAACCTAAAGGACTGGGTTTTTTAGCTAGCAGTGACAACATTCATAATATAAATATCAATGTGTTAGAATAAGTGTGGTTCTTGTCTGTGGTTTTTTAATATCACCATAAATGGCTTTTACTGCTATCTATTGTTTTTTAGCAAAATAAAAATCATACAGATCTCCTACTTGGAGTTGATGCCAAAGGTATTCACATCTACAGCATTAACAACAGGTTCTCTCCAAATAAGTCGTTTGAGTGGAGTGCTATCAGAAACATTTCCTATAGTGAGAAAGAGGTATGATGGCTTTGATATATTATTCTTTTTATATGGGCATGGGTGTGGACTGGGATTCTTGGAACAGGCTGAAAGCTATCTCTGTTTAAATAATTTGGGGGAGAAGGGGAAAATCCTAGGGAGCTTTGTTACGAAACTAAAAATAACAGACCTGCCTTTCAGATGTGCTGCATAACCTTGGTTCCCTGAGGAGCCAAAGGCTGCACTCAGCTCTCCAGACTTGTGGAGCCCACTGTTCTGGTTCCTTCCCTGCTGCTTGTCCTTTGCAAAACAAGCGTGTTGATCTCTGAAAAAGATATTAAGAATGCCACTGTGACTTCAGTTATCTTAGCAGGAATTAGATGATCTGTAAAGGCTTAATGCCATTTTCGTATGCAGAAGCTGTCCTCACAGAAGAGGTTTGAAGCACGCCTGGCAAGGGGACATGCAGGGAGATGTACATGTTTCTCTGCCTGAATTCTGCCAATTTGTCAGTGTGGGATTTCAGTCCAGCACAGCCCTCCCGCTGTAATTTCACTGGGGTTTCAGAGCCCATCTTTTACTTATAGAAAGTATGGTGGGGAGTGGGTGAAATCTAGTCTTGTTACAAATCATGTGCCTACCTGGAAAGCTGTAATCAGAAAAACAAAACAAGAAAAGCTACATTGGTAGTGGAATACCTGGAATTTGTCAGCCAAATGACAGCACAGCCTGTTCCATTTTCTGGGGGCCTTTTGAAAATCACTGAGGATGAGATTTGCTGTCTGGACTCTAAATCAGGCAGGGCAGTCTACAGGAGTTCTGCCTCCAAAAAGTTTTCTATCTTTACATGACATTAAACTTCTCTGGTCAGTGATAACTCCCTATTGTTGGGAAATTGAGCAGCCCTATATTAAAGCTCCGCTGTATTCAGTGACACAACTCACAGCCTTGCTCCTCGCAAGGCAACACATTCAACCAGTTGTTACCCACGGGGTGAAACAAGCTGTAGAACATTATGAACTTGGTGACTCAGATGGCTTGAAATTATACATTGCATTGCAGATGAATTATAGGAATAGAGTGCTAGCTAAGCCATGAGTCACAGAAAACAGGATCTTAAAGAATGGAGCCATATTTTGTTATGCAGCCAAACTGAGCACAACATATGAAGCAAAAGAGTGTGTACTGACCTGGCAGCATGAAAGCGCTTCCTGTCCTCTGGAAACAGCTTGGGAGATAGGACTGAAAACTTGAGAAAGCAGGAGCTCCAGGACTTTTCTCTGATGGTCAGAAGAACAAGTCCTTCAGGCCCTTGATACACTTTGTTAACACCTGCAATGATTGGTATTCAGAAGGGTGTTTGACATCTCCCTGACTTTACTAGTCCCCAGAAGCAGTGATATTCTTAATGTATTCTGTTTTCCTGATAAGCAGTGCTTGTTCCAGAGCTCTTAGTATAGTTCGCAATGCACAGATTGTATAATTATGAAAACCACCGTTGAAACTGGTACCAGGGTGGGTCTGTGGAGGCTTTGTCTTCTACCAGCCTGCTACTGCAGCAGATGAGCAACCTGTGTAACAGCAGCCCTGGTTCTGATTATTTTGAGCAAAACATTTTTGCATCACTTTCATCACATTTGTGTCATAAATCACTGCTTCCCTGGAGAGGAGTGGAGATGGGCTAAAGTTTGCATTAGTATTAATAGCTTCAGCTTTGTTTTTCCTCCTTCTCACTGTTTCCTTTCTTTTTTTCTTTTGCCTGTATAGTTAACTATTAAACCTCTTGACAAAAAAGCAGAAGTTTTCAAGTTCTTTTCCTCTCAACTCAAAGTGAACAAATTGGTAAGTGTTCTGCTTTCCTTCTTTAAAACTGAGCCTAGTAATACTGACTGATATCTGAGTGAGAAATATTGTTTGTAAAACCTATGGAGAGGCCAGGGAGCATTGAGTGTCATCATGTGTTTTCCTGAGGATTGCTGTGTCTGGGAAGTCAGGGTGCATATGTTTGTCCTCTCTGGGAAGGGGAGATGATGGGTGGGAAGTGAGATGTGAAAGAAGGCACAAATCACAAAAGGAAATCCAGATGGTGGAAGGGGAGGATGTAGCATATGGAAAGGTACAAAGCCACTGCAGCATCTGCCTGTCTGCCTGCTGTGGGTTCTTAATCAGCTACTGCCTCTCCTTTTCTGGGAGAGGAGCAACAAGGAAGGGATCTAATCAACTGGCTAATTATCATCACTGATTGCTTCCTAACATCACCTGAGGTGTAAGGCTGGATGGCTTCTCAATGAGGGGCCATCACAGGTGACCATTCCCACAGCTACATCTTGTGTACTCTTGGCTGAGATCTATTGCCTGTTCTTATTTGGGAAAATGGAACAAGAGTGGGATGAAGGACAGAAGGGACCCCTCATCCTGTTATGAACTTTTCTAAACTATTATGTACCTGAGTGTGAGCTTGCCCTAGGTGCTGATTTTCTTGGAAGGGCAGCAACTGCCAGCACTTGTGCTGGAGTCAGAAATGTCAGCTTCTGCCCTGTGAGGCCAGTGTGGAGTTGTTGTCCCTCTGGCTGGGGCACAAGTACATGAAACCACATTTGCTTTGCTTTTCCTATCCAGATTTTGCAGTTGTGCATTGGAAACCATGACCTATTTATGAGGAGAAGAAAAGTGGACTCAATAGAGATTCAGCAAATGAAAGCACAAGCAAGGGAAGAAAAAGCTAGAAAAAAGGTAGATTCTTTCTGCTCCTCTATTGTTGAAAACACTGATTATTATTCCAGCTGGTGCCCTTGCTGTCCATGCACTGCATCGATATGTGTGTGGGAGGTGAGAAAGTGCAGCAGGATTGAATGTGAGAACAGCTCTAGTGTGTTTGCAGCATCTGAGGTTGTAAGGGATGTTTGTGAAACTGAATGGGTGATTGCAAAGATTTGGGATACATAACAGATCGATTCAAGTGCTCTTCCAGCAGTCTGAAATAACCAGTATTACCTGTTAGAGGACTTCAGTGCTGCAAAGTGCAAGCAGCTTCAGTGTGGCATCTCTGGTGAGTATCAGTCCACTAGCTAGAGAGCAGTCCCTTCTTCATTGGATTCATATGCTGTGCTGCCTTGGGCCCAGATGAGATGCTGCTGCAAACCCACAAATGTGGTATTGCTCATTCTGTTTGCAGATGGAGAATCAAAGGCTGGCCAGGGAGAAGCAGCTTCGAGAAGAAGCTGAGCGAGCCAAAGAGGAGCTGGAAAGGCGTCTTTTCCAGCTGGAAGATGAAGCCAGGCAGGCCAACGAGGCCCTGGTGAGTAGCACATTAGTCTGAATATTCTTGTGCTTGATGGGCTTTCTTGGTTTGGAAGCTTTTTTTTTTTTTAATGACTCCTGTGAGACACCAGGAATTATGGCTTAGACGAGGCTAGACTGTTCCTGACCACTGGTGGAGAGGGCACGCTGGAATACCGAGGAAAACTCTGATCTGCCATAATCTCTGTTTGCTGTGAGCCATTTGCTCCCTGTATTTGGCTTGTGGTGCTTTCTTCATGAAGGAAGAAAGGAAGCAACCTTGGAGCTGAAACTGGGAGAAAGGGGCAGGTTATGCTGGCAGCTGAAGGGGCCAGCTTCAGGTTTTAGTTGATATCTTTGTCCAACTCTAAGCAAATGTATCTCCTTGCTTTGTAGAAATGAAAGGAAGGAAGTTAGGCAATTCTGGACCAGAGGAGGAACACCAGGCCCTACAATTGTTTATTATACTTTTTATTTTAATGTATAATATATTTATCACTTGATCTTTTGGGAAAAGAGGTCATCTTCCTGACTGTCTGCAGGGGTGATTTTGTAGATGCTAACAGGGTAACTAAGAAAAATTGTTTCTTCTTAGCTCCGATCCCAGGAAGCAGCAGAGTTACTGGCTGAGAAAGCTCAGATTGCAGAAGAAGAGGCAAAACTGCTGGCCCAGAATGCTGCAGAAGCTGAGCAAGAGCGACAGAGGCTGGAGATCACAGCTCTGAAAACCAAGGAGGAGAAACGCCTGATGGAGCAAAAGATGCGGGAGGCAGAGCTGATAGCAGTGAAGCTGGTGAAGGAGTCTGACCGGAGGTTAGATTTGCCTGACTGGGGGTTGTGTGGTCTCTACTGAGATACCTAGGTAGAGAGAGTGCGGCTTTTCTCAGAGCTAAGCCCAGGAGGGAGGGGTTGTTTCCTAAGCAACACTAGAAGGCTTAGTCCCTAAGTGTCCTGTTTATTCCAGCTGGTACCAGTGGTGGTGATGCAGGTCAAGAAGTTTACAGGGGATAGGTGCAAGGCTTTAGAGTTGTTTAGTATTAAAGACCCAGAATGCAGAAGCACTTTCTATTTTGCGTTATCAAAAGAGCACTGGCTACCTATCTATCTAAACTTACCAATCTCTATACCTTGTGAGTTAGGAAACTGTTTTAATTCATTAGTACCAAGTGATGATCTTTTGTATCCTTTTTAGATCTTTGGGAAGTGTAAACCAGGTAAACTTGTGTTGAATATAAATCCCTCTGTAAGCGTTTACGTGTTCCGTAGCACTGTGCTGCCTGAAGATGCAGAGCAGACCAGTGTTGACAGAGGATGTTTAACCTTGCTATTAAGGGCCTTCTGCTTGTTTTAGGATACTGCCAAAAAGCTTGCCAAAATAAAGAGCAGATATGTTGCACCTCTCCCCACCTCAGGGAGGATCTCTGACAGCCTGGAGAATCTGTATCAGCAGGTCATAATTGAGCCCATGGAAACTAGAAGTAGAAAAACCATGTTAATTCAGCCAGTTTGTGCAGGATTATCTTTGAAAGCATGTGTCATGCTGTGATCAATTAGTTCTCCATGCGACCATCCTTCCACAAGGGTCTTTGGGTAAAGGAATCAGTAATCACAGTAATGGATCTTGCTCTCTGGAAGCCAGTGAGGTGCATAGCCCCGAAATCCATGTGTTGCTCTATACTGGAAATCACCAGCCGTTCACGTCAGGATATTTGTCTTACAGAGCCAAGGAAGCAGAGCATCTGAAACAAGATCTGCATGAAGCCAGAGAGGCTGAACGGAAAGCGAAGCAGAAACTCTTAGACATAACCAGGCTTAATTATCCTGTAAGTTTCTGCTCTACTGGGCACCCCTTCATCTTCAGAGACAGTCAGATGTTGATTGCATTTTTATAGCCCCATCAAGCTGAGTAGTAGCATGTCTGTATCCAGCTGGGGGACAAACACCTATAGGACTAACTGATGCTTAAACACAGGGTAGCTGGGATGGAAGTTGTATTTGTTCAGGGCAGTGAGTCAGGATGATAAGAAAGGTGAGACAAAAGTGAAAAACAGGACTAGTGTTGGGACCTAGGGAGCAGATTGTCTTGCCTGTGTTCATGTCTAATGCTGACTCTGTGCCGTCTCAGGCAATGCTTTGTTGAGGTGGTTGTACAGAGCCAGCTGTATTGTCCTGGCATCTGAGTTGCCCATGAGCGTCTTTAGGCAAAGCTGATGAAGCTCTCTCCATCAGGAAGGCAGAACTAAGGCTGTGTGCCACAACTCTCTCTTCTGCCTCCAGTCTTGCTGAGAATGGATTTTGCCGAAATAGAAATTAACATTGCAACCAGGATACTTGGATGTGTGGGTTGTTGAACTTCAGCATTTCTTCTGATGCCAGTCAGGCAGGGGGGAAGGGCTGCAGGAGCATCTGTGTGTCTCAGAACCCATAGGTAACTTATGAAATCACAGAATGGTTTAGGTTGGAAGGGACCTTAGAGATCATGTAGCTCAGCATGGCATTCTTGCAGAAGCTGAGGAGATAAACCCGAAATCACGCAATCAGATCTTACTGACAGTGCTTGTGTTGTTTCTTTCAGCACATGGTCAAGTACCCGCAATATTCGCCAACTGACACCAGAGATGCCAACTTTGACAAAGGATCCATAAAGCTGGATTTGAAGGACATTGACCTCAAGAGACTATCCTTTGAGATAGAGAGAGAGAGGTATCAGTATGATTATGGTGTAAATAAATGAGAATATTAATCATGGAAAGTACAGAAAGGAAAAAATCTCTGGGAATCATAGTTCATCTGTTTAACAACTCACGAACTCAGGATAGCCTCCTCCTTGTACATACGGCTGGAAGTGTAGATTATGTCTGTCTAAGACTAGTTATTTACACAGAGGAAGAGTGTTGTGGTGGCATCAAGCCATGACAAGCCCAGAACACTTCTGTCTTGGAGAGCATTTTGTCAGGGGTGAAGTACTTTGCTGGAGTAACATCATGTTAGAGGACAGAAGTTTCCCTCTAGTGTTAAAGTATGGTATTGCTTTGGTATAATACCTCGAGAGGCTTTTTCTCTCTTGCTCTGAAAGGAAATGCTTGGTAAAAGTGTGTGAATGCTGAAGGGTGGAAGTGAGCCCCCTTCTGACTGGGTCAGGGGAGTTGGGCTGACATGTGCAGGACTTTAATTTTGTTTTTTTGATAGCTAAAGTAAACAAAGAACTTCCTCTCTCCTGCGTCCACACACACCTCTTCTTGAGCTGTGTCATGCCAATAAGCTTTTTGTCTCCAATGTGTGGACTGCAGGCTGGACTACTTAGAAAAGAGCAGAAAATTTGAAGATCGACTGAAAGAACTGAAGTCTGAAATTCACGCTTTGAAACTAGAAGAAAAACAGTCTGGGCTTTACTCTCATTGGAATGAAGTACTGGGATCCTTGGATCGCTCCTTAGGAAATGTATGTACCCTGAATACCTGCTACTTTTTTTCAGCATAAACCATAAAAGAGAATCATGTGGGTGTGCCAAAGGCAGTTGCTGTATTCCAGTTAAAGGCGCATAGTTTAGTACCCTTGGTAGTAAAATATGAAAAGCATGAACACAGACAAGGAAAATGCATGTCAAAACAAAATGTAAGAAGCTTTTCTTGGGCAGGATACCAGTACCATAAGCAAAAAATAATGTTATTTTACAGATTATGAAATCACAGTAAGGGTTTAAGGTCTTGGAGCAAACTAAATTGTTGTAACTTAATAACACATTTAAATGTGGTTCCTCAAAGTTTGCATGACATCCTCATTCACATGCTTTGTGGTTGCTAAGTCATAAAAGCCTTGGTGTATTTTTTTTTAAGGCAGTGAGAAACTAAACCCAGATTTTTGTCGTAAATTTCTTGTTACTTATATGAACACTCCAGCCTCTTCCTGAGCCAGTGCAAGAATGGGGCTGGTTTTGTCTTTCCAGGCTGTTCCACATGTAGCAAAAATGGCTCTGAGTCAACAGTTTTAGAGAGAGGAGGGAGGCTTGGAAAAATTATGAGGGAAGATGGCCTTTATTTTCTGACTATGCATCTGATGTTCTTTTTGGCTTAATAAGTGTTGATATAAAGAGGGCATTAAATTTCCATGTGTTCTTTTCTTTTAAAGACCCCATCGTGGATGAAAACCTTTGAAACTGGAGATTCATTAGATATGAATCTTCAAAGACCTTTCCCTGCTTACTCGTTAAATACTACAGGCAGCTGGCCTTGTACCAACAAAATTCAACACACAGTGCCAGTGGAAAAGTCATCTTTTCAAGCAAATTCCTTGGTTGCCAACAGTGTGGGCACAGGAACCAGAAAACAGATTATAAAGGTAAACAGATTTGTAAGTAAATTTACAAATGTTGACTAAAAGTTTAGAGTTCAGAGAGGTAAAGAATGTCTGGCTTTAGAGACCTGTTTTGTCCAGCTCTGTCAGCACCTCTCAAATGATGAGTTAATGCAGGGTTTGGAGACCCTGCCTTGGTGCACAGTTTGGGACTGTTTATAACTTGAGGCCACTTGTTTTTTCTCACTTATGATCTGAGCTGGAATGCAAAGCTGTAAGCCTTGGTAAATGAAACAGAGATGCCCGTATGCAGTAGGAAGATGTGTTTAAATTTTGTTTGTATCAGCTGGATTTGGAAATGAGAACGTGCTCCCAGGTATAGAGCTTTAGAACATACTGTGCCTGTCTTCTGGTTTGAAGGGGCAGGGAGTAACATACCAATAAATGCCTGGACTTCAAACAGTTTTTATTTCTCTTCCAATGTGTTCCCTGTCAAAGGGTTGTGAAGAGCTCATGAGTCGGGTCTTATGAAAAAACAACCTGCTTTTAAATTTCATTAAACTGGAGAACCTAGTATGCATTCACAGAGAACTGCAAAGGCATGTGGCCTTGAACAGGGAAGGGGAAATCAGCTTTCTCTAGGCAATGCTAATTGTGCAAGGTATTAGGAATAAAGAAGGCTTGATGTATTTGCTGCTGTTTTATATGAACAAAACTGAGGGGTTTAGGATCAGTTGGAGGCTCTAATATATAACATTCCAGACCTGCATGTTCAGGATTGTATGCTTAGAGCTAGAAGGAACGCAACTGAGTGTAGCAACAGATGAGGAAGCAGTTCTTTCTAGTGCAAGTAACAGAAGCAACTTTTAAGACTAACCTAATCTGAATAGCAGGGCTGAGGCAAATATGCTTAAGAAGGAAGAAAAAGCTATAGCAGAACATCTTGCAAAAGGCTATGGAGTCAGAGGTAAAGGAATAACTGGACGAAAGGGAGTTACTTTGCTTTAAGTAGGTGTTCAGGGCAAAATTAATTTTTCCTATTTGACTTGCCTTTAGGTTCAGCAGCATGACTCGGATGTGATCTACATTTGAAGCCTTGTTTCGTTACCAGACTGGTAGAACCCAGTGGCCTTTTTTTGGCTGCTGCAAAATGCACCTACATGAGGACGCTTGCGCCGCGGTGTCTGCTGACAGACACGGGGATGAGAGCCGTGGTACCATAGTTAGAGCAGTGCCGTTCAGCTTCCAAGCAGGTAACAAGCTGGGAGCACTAAAACTGCCCGTGTAAAACAGCAAGTGCCTTTGGGTACAATGATAAACATACAAACCCAGAGGAGTGTTGTTTACTACTTAAGCACTTTTGAAGAAATACTTTATACTTCGCTAAACCTTCCTCCCCCTGGTGTGTTTTTACAGACTGACTTATCAGGATGGTACTCTACTTTTGTAGAAAGGATGCTAGGCAGCAAGTGTTCAGGAGATGTTTGGGATGAGAAAAAAAAAAAGAAAACATGAGCTTGGTGTTTACCTACACAATAGACTAATTATGTTTTTTGGTTCAGTCCATGGGACATGACTCCCACAGAGCTGCTTGACATCTCAGTGTTTGCCTGCCAAATATTTTCCTTTTTCTCCCTAAACATTTCTTGGTTCACTTAATTGATTTGCATTTCTCTGTGAGAAATCTCAGCTTTTAATTCCAGATGTAGAAGTGGATGTCTTCAAATACCTCTCATTCCTGGGGGAATCCTTTGTTTGGAATGCAAAGCTTCTGTTCTCTTTACAGTTTCTCAGTAGATCAAACACTTTCTGTTGCTTTTGCTGCTCCAGCAAACTTTGCATACATTAACTTGTTCCCCAGTTCTGTGTAAAACAGCTTCCAAATTAGACAAAGACAAAAGATGCTATTGGTGTCGGCTAAAGTTGGACTTGCTTCTGATGGAGAGGCGCATGCAGCGAAATGTCTGCCTCATTAGTAAAACCTACTTGTGTTTTCTGGTTTTGTGTGTGTTTAAGTGTGTGTTTCACCATAAATCTTCAGTCTGAGGACTTCTGGGGAAGCAGACAATATGCAGCTGTAGCTAAAGTAGTAGCACAGTTGAGCATGTGACATGTGATGTAAAAATGAATGTTAACGTTGTTAAATACCTTGTTCTAAAAGCTAAGATTAAAAAAAAATACATTCAATAAAAAGCTTCAATTTCCACTTGCTAGTAACAGCTGTGAACTGAATGTTGTGTCAATATTACAACTACATTAACAAGGCAAGTTGGAAGAACAAGCACACAAGTCTCCTCTGTACGCATCTACAACAGGGTGAGAGCACCGTGGGGGACAGCATCCGTAGCCAGCTCTGGTCTCAGATTCTTACCAGTCATGACAGTTGCATGGAGAAGCACATAACAGCGATCCACAGTGGTGTCCTGGTGTCGTCGTTTTCCCAGCTGTGAGAGTAGTTGCTGCTTCTGGTGTGCAGAGAGAAGGGAGGGTGCTAATTCTCTTCACAGCTCTGCCTGATGTGAGATGTTTGCAAACTATGCATGCAAGTCAATAGTTTCTGGTCTGTCTGGGAGAAGCCCCGTGTGCAAGATGGAGAAGCTGTCAGAGGTGTCAGACTGAAGAGGCAGATGCTGTCAAGGTCCCACGGCTGGGTAGGTGGCACTGGCCAGGACTTGGACAGCAGTGAGACAGGAAATGGTCCTAGAGGAAAGCAGTATGGAACAACTCTGGATGTGGCATTCTTGGCTTTGAGGGTGGGGAGGAGTGCTGGCATTTCCCTGGTTCTTCTTTTCCTGTTTCCTCTTTTTTTTGTGTGTGTACCTTTTGTGCCACAGGTAACTAACCTTGTGCCCTCGTTTTGCCACATGTGCCAAGGCTGCTTCTTGCTGTGGTATCTGAGCTGCATCATGGTATAGGGCATATAGGAAGACAACTCTTCCATATGCATGATTGATTTCTTTGGACTAGTTCCTGTATATCACAGTGTAGAAAAGGAGAGGGTCACACTGCTGCCAGCTTAAAAATGAAGCCTGTCTGTGTAAGCCTCTTCTCAGCCTGTGGGCTTGCAGGTATTCTGGCTGTGCATTGCTCATGTGCAGCACCATGTTCCTGCGTACTTATATGGACGTTTGAAAGATGAGGTGGGACAAGAGGAGCTGGGACCTGCTGGAGAAATGCTTGCACAACCAGAGATGAAGTCAGATGTACTGGGCTGTTGCTGGGAAGGCACTGCAAAGAGAAGTGCCACCCTGGTGTTAGTTTGCTTAAAACCTAAATACATATTTGCAGCAATTAAATTTTGTATGTTAGTGCTGCTGGGGCTCGTACTTACTTGCAGTGTTGACCACTTTTTAAAACAGGCAGTTACAGATACATTGAGGAGGATGTGAGATTGTCTTTCAGTTGGAGAAAGTATGAGAAGCGTGAGCCCTGGTTTTCCCAAAGTAGGGAAGACAACACAGGAATCTTGTTTCAATCAGTAATGGCAAGTTTGTCACTATAAGAAGCGAGGTATTTGCCTGATAACGCTGTCAGCATCTTTGAACATTCGAGGCCCAACATACAGCTACGATGAAGACCCGTGGACCTGCAGGCAGCAGTCGGCAGATGGTGCTGCAATGCAGCTCTGCCACACAGCTGAGATGTGCTCTACAGCAGCTCAGAAAGACCTGGCTCAGAAACCCTGCATTGCTTCTTGGGAATCGCTGCCAATTTCTCTGTTCCCACACTAGCCTGAACTTGCTCATATTCTCTTCCTGGAGTTTAACCTGACATAATTTTTGATGGGGATTCAAAATGTGCAAGCAGTATACTCTGAGAAGTGATTGCTGCCCAAACAGCTTAGTCCCATGGGCATGAGTTAGCTCCCTCTATTACCAAAAAAATCCTGTCGTAGTTCTGACACATCATTGTCATCATCAGACTGTGAAAATGGCCTTATTGAGTGGATTTCATCCATAACTGCCAGAAGCATGTGGGACCCCACAGGTCCGGTGCTATGTGATATTTTTATTAATGCTATTTGAAACAAGCATAGGCTTGTTAAATTTGCAGAGCGTGGAAGGATTGTGGTGTGAGTCTAACCAGGGTGAGAGAGGCCTGAGAGCAGTCTGCGAGGGTCACTGCAAGGAGCAAAGAACAAATTCATCCTTTGTTTTCATGCTGGATAAGACACAACATCCTGGTCTCAAACTACAGCAAAATGTGGGGAAAAAAAAGCATTGCAGCAGTGAGGAAGTGCTAGTAGGTCACCTGGAGAGCAAGGAAGTCTGTGCCTAGAGTGACATGGTGAGTGTTAATCTGTGTGGAAGTTGATGACTCTCCCCAGCCCTGTCTTCTGTGTTTCTCTGAAAAGCCACTTGCTCTAACCCCAAGGGGCTCTCCCTGCCTTCATAAAAACCTTAGATGGGAAACTGCGTATTCTTGCTCAGCAGGGTGCTCCTGGTCTGAGCTGTGGGAGTGAGCAAATGCCGTTGGGTCCTTAGAGACAGCATGTCCTCTCCAGGCACCTGTCTGTTAAAGACCAGCCAGTTCACATCCACCTAGCCTGGATCCAGGGTTCTGAAATGTGGGCACCACGGTACCTATGGCTGACCCCTGAGTCAGCTCTCTTGGCCTTTTCCACTCTGCACTGGTGCTGTTAAGGAGTCCAGTCACCAGCAGCAGGATGAGTTCACATCCTGCTCTCACAGACTGCTGGTGCAGGACTATTGACTCGGCAAGAGAGGCAGCCCAGGAAGCTCTGAGGGACTTGCAGCTGCCAACCTCGTGTGTCCTTCCCAGAGCACCCTTGGCTCTTCTGCTCAAACCTCGGGAGTGGAGGTGGGGGGGAGGCACTAGGCTACCACCTTTCATTTGCCATTGCCACATGTGCTCCCAGCCTGCTGCTCTTGGTGATGAGGGTGGTGGGGACACAGTCCTGGCATGTGTGAAGAGTCCTTGGTGGCAAGGACAAATCAGAGGTCGAACTGGTTTCATGCAGCTCTATGGGCAAAAGCCAGGCTCAGATGCAAGACTGAGCTGTATGGTGTTATTTCTGATTCTGTGCATGCCTTGGCCTCCTTTCCCTCTTCCTGCAAGGCAGTTTCAGGGGTAGCAGGGTCAGCTTTTTGGAGGGGCTGTGGGCACACAGGGGATCCCACCCCCAGGGCTGCACTGAGGCATTTAGGCTGTGGTAGAAAGTAGTTTTCACACCAAAGAGTGTTGAATTAAAGAATAAGGCTAGGTATGGCTTGAAGGTTTGCTCACCTAAGTATGAGTTAGCAAATATAACTTGGCTGACCACAAATAGGGGCCTACACCCCTGCAGAGCTACGATAAGTAACAAGACAGGAAGGTACCTATGTAGATAGCAATTGTGAGGCCAGCACAATGTTATCTTATCTCTGACAAATGGGGGGCTCCAAGAGGGAGGTAGCATATGGTAATGAGTTACTGGAAACTAATGAATATGTTAAAACTCCTTGCATGAATATGTATGTATGGTGTGCATATATGTTGTTAAACTGACTCTGTCGGGCACGCACATTTGGAGGAGCTATGCCCTGTGCGTCCAGCGCTGCAATAAAGGATACCTGCTTAATAGTGATCCCGACTATTGAGTCCTGATTTCGTCTTTCACGGCATCAGTGTTCTGAATCCAGAGTGATACCTGTGCTGGAAGGAGAAGGCTTTGTCCTGCTGAATTATACCCAGCAGTGGAGTCTGCAGGAAGGCGCTGTCTCTTAAAAGGACAGTAAAGACCACGCGGACAGCGGTAGCGGCAGCCAGCCGCAACAAGGTTAGAGCACGTGCCAGGGGCGTGTGTGAGCAAGGACAGTATTCTAGTGTGCGGGATCACGCGTGCAGAGCGTGTGGGGCTTGTGCACAGGACAGAGGGGAGTCAGTGAGTGATCAGTCTGTTCAGGCTCAAGGGAGGAAATAGCAATGAAACGCCCCAAAGCCCCTGTGAAGAAGAACATGGGAACTCAGACCGAGCTCCCACACCAAGATGCAGCAGTTCAGGGCCCTGGCTGTACCGAATGCCTGAGCCTGGCTGTGGTACCACAGGGACTCAGAAACACCCACTGTGTGAGATGTGAGCAGGTAAACGACCTGCTCGGGCAGGTGGTGGAACTGAGAGAAGAGGTTGAAAGATTAAGAAGTATTAGAGAATGTGAAAGTGAAATAGACTGGTGGAGCCGCACCCTGCGGCAGCAAGAAGAGGCTCCAACAAAAATAGATGATCCCCTCCCGCCCTGTCACCGGACAGAGAGAGAGGACTTAATAGAAAGGGGGGAATGGAGGCTGGTCCCTCCTCAGAGAGGGAAGCGGAACCCCAAACAGCCTCCCTCACCTTCCCAGTTACACCTGCATAATAGGTTTGGACTTCTAGATTTTGGAGACGAGGTAAATGAGAACAATGAGAACGATCTACCCAGTGAGGCACCCAGGAGTAGTCACCCACCCCCATGCCTCAGGACCTCATCAACCAAGAAAAAAAGAAAGGTGGTTGTAATAGGTGACTCCTTTCTGAGGGGAACAGAGGGCCCAATCTGTAGACTGGACCCATCCCACAGGGAAGTCACCTGCCTCCCAGGGGCCAGGATTAAAGATATACAAAGGGAAATTCACTCCCTGGTTCAACCCTCAGATTACTACCCTCTTCTGATATTTCAAGTGGGCAATGATGAGGTGGGCACTAGAAAGCTAAAAACAATGAAGAGGGACTTCAGAGACCTGGGAAGACTGGTCAAAGGATCAGGAGCACAGGTGGTGTTCTCTTCGATCCTACCAGTCACAGGGGTGGATGAAGGAATAAATAGGAAGATTCAAAAGATAAACTCGTGGCTAAAAGACTGGTGTAAATGGCAAGGCATTGGATTCTTCGATCATGGGCAGATCTACAGGTCACCAAGCATGCTGGCAGCAGGCGGGGGAAACCTAAACCAAAGGGGAAAAAGGCTATTGGCACAAGAACTTAAAACTAGATTTGAAGGGGGATGGGGTTGGAACCAGGGTCACTAAAGTGGTGTCTGGGAGTAGCGTGCCAGTGCCACAAGGTAAAGGTACCAGCAAGGCCCTACAGCCTACTACAGCAGTTGATGTAGGGGAGAGAGACACAAGTGGCAGAAAAGACATGAGGAGTAGCGACAAGATAGTAACTGCAGAAAAGCCTGCACATGGACAGGTGGGAATTAGTGCTTGCCCTCCCAGAAAAATAGTGGGACAATTAGCCCGGCTGAAGTGTATCTACATGAATGCACGCAGTATGGGCAACAAACAGGAGGAGCTGGAAGCCATTGTGCAGCATGAAAGCTATGATGTAGTTGCCATCATGGAAACGTGGTGGGATGAATCAAATGACTGGAGTACTGCAATGGATGGCTACAAGCTCTTCAGAAGGGACAGGCAAGGAAGGAGAGGAGGAGGAGTGGCCCTGTATGTTAGGGAGGAATATGAATGTGTGGAGATGAATGATGGTAATAGTAGAGTTGAGTGCCTGTGGGTACGAATCAAGGGGAGGACCAGCAAGGCTGATATTGTGTTAGGAGTCTATTACAGACCACCCAACCAGGATACAGAGGTTGATGAAATGTTCTATAAACAGCTAGCAGGGGTCTCGAGATCACTTGAACTTGTCCTGGTGGGTGACTTCAACCTACCAGATATCAACTGGGCACTCCACACAGCTGAGAGGGAACAGTCTAGGAGGTTTCTGGAGTGTGTCGGGGATAACTTTCTGACACAGCTGGTGAGTGAGCCAACTAGGGAAGGAGCGCTACTAGATCTGCTGTTTGTAAACAGAGAGGAACTTGTGGGGGATGTAACGGTTGGAGGCCGTCTGGGGTACAGTGACCACGAAATGATAGAGTTTCTGATTCTCAGGGAAGCGAGAAGGGGAGCCAGCAGGACTGCCATCATGGACTTCCAGAGGGCAGACTTTGGACTTTTCAAGAGTCTGCTTGACAGAGTCCCTTGGGAGGCAGCCCTGAAGGGCAAAGGAGTCCAGGAAGGCTGGACATTTTTCAAGGAGGAAGTCTTAAAAGCGCAGGGGCAGGCCATCCCTGTGCGCAGGAAAGCGAGCTGTCGAGGGAAGAGACCGGCCTGGCTGAACAAAGAGATAAGGTCACAGCTCAGGGAAAAAAGGAAAGTTTATGTCCTTTGGAAAAAAGGACAGGCGACTCAGGAAGATTACAAAGGTGTAGTAAAGTTATGCAGGGAAAAGATTAGAAAGGCCAAAGCTCAACTAGAACTTAACCTGGCCCTGGATGTTAAAAACAATAAAAAGAATTTCTATAAATATATTAATAGCAAGAGGAGGACTCGGGAGAACCTCCACTCTCTCCTTGATATGGAAGGTAACATAGTGACAAAGGATGAGGAGAAGGCTGAGGTACTGAATGCCTTCTTTGCCTCAGTCTTTAGCAGTGGAGTAGGGTGTCCCCCAAGTGCCCAGACCCCTGAACCAGCAGACAGGGGCGGGGAGCGGGATGAAGCCCCCATAATTCTAAGGGAGATGGTGAGGGACTTGCTCCAAAACCTCGACATAAACAAGTCTATGGGCCCAGATAGGATTCACCCGAGGGTTCTGAGGGAGCTGTCAGAAGGGCTTGCAGAGCCACTCTCCATCATCTGAAGACCCTGGTCACCATTAATTACAAAGGATTTATTCATTTGTAGCCCCAAGCACAGAGTGGCTTAAACAGAAACAAAGGGTCCAGCGGAGGGCCACGAAAATGATCAGAGGGCTGGAGCACCTCTCCTATGAAGACAGGCTGAGAGAGTTGGGGTTGTTCAGCCTGGAGAAGAGAAGGCTCCGGGGAGATCTTATAATGGCCTTCCAGTACCTGAAGGGGCCTACAGGAGAGATGGGGAGGGACTCTGGATCAGGGAGTGGAGCGATAGGATGAGGGGTAATGGTTTTAAACTGAAAGAGGGGAGAATTACGTTAGATATTAGGAAGAAATTCTTTGCTGTGAGGGTGGTGAGACACTGGCCCAGGTTGCCCAGAGAAGCTGTGGCTTCCCCATCCCTGGAGGTGTTCAAGGCCAGGATGGATGGGGCTTTGAGCAACCTGGTCTGGTGGGAGGTGTTCCTGCCCAGGGCAGGGGGTTGGAACTCAATGATCTTTAAGGTCCCTTCCAACCTGAGCCATTCTATGGTAAAGGCAGTTGGAGAACGGATCTGGAGAGGTTGTTTCTGTTCATACTACCGCCCTGAGGCCAGACCAGCACTGCCTGGCTCCTCCTGAGCATCTCCAGTGAGATGATTTATGCGTGCTCACCCGTTCTCACCTCCATCCTATCTTTTCTAAAAGAAACAATCACAACCTTTTCTCCCAATCCTAGACAAGTGCTAGCTTGGAGGGATGCATCCTTCAAACAAGGCACCTGCTGGCAGGAGGAGGTTTTCTGGGCAAACGGCCATCGCAGCCACCGAGAGGTTTATCCCTGCGTGTGAATGGGGAGCATCGCCCCTGCCCCGCAGTGGGGATGGGAGGACGGGAGCAGCCATTGCTCAGCTTCTTGGTGAGTGAGACTTTCCCCTTGAATCAGGGCGGTGGGAATTAGTCACACTAAGGGTCAGGAGGCTGGTGGTGAGAGGCCAGGGGTTGGTGTGACAGCTGGGAGCTGGGCACCAAACCTTTTGTGGCACCATGGGGCAGCATCATGGCAAGGCCAGAAAAGGAGAAAATAAGGAGAAAGCAACAAGTTTGGCAGCTCTTTCTTTCTGGGTGTGCACCGGCATTTGGGAATTACCCTCTGGGCTTGCAAATGCTGCCCTTTTTCAGTCGTGCTACGATCTCCTCAGGGCTTCATCTGCAAGGCTGCAATGAGCTGATCTTGGTGTGCACCAGCAGCATCCTCTCCTCCCTCCAGATTCTACTCTTAATGCCTGGTCTCCTGACATAGATTTGTTTGCTTTTTTGGGGCTAAGCCAGTAGAGAGAACTTAAATTGGATGAAATTATCCTACTTGGGAAGAAGTGGGCAAGCAGTAGTTGCAACAGCTTGACTGTCAAGAGGCTGCAATGAATGGGGTGGTTGGAGGGCAGAGGGAATCGCTGCCTAGATTCCCTCCTGTTGCAAAGGGAATCGCAGCCTGGAGCTTCTTGCTGGTGTTGCTTCATGGCTGCCAGCTTGGGATTTCCCTCGGGACTCTGGCCATGGAGCTTTGTACACCAGTCTTGCTCATGGCTGGTGGGGTCCTTCCAGCAGTGGCAGGGTCAGTGTGGTGGGGGTTTGGGCTGCGTCCGGTCCCCGCCGGGCACCCGCATGGAATCTGAAAGTGGCAGCCGCGTGGCTGCACTTCCCCTTCTGTGGTTTCCTTGCCTGCTCCAGCTCAGCAAATCTGGGTGATCCTGACATAATTTCCCCGGTATGATGCTCTCATTTTCTTTCCTTGAAACCCTGCGCCCGCCCCGTGGCTGGGGATAAAAGGAGGGCACGGCCAGAGGGGCCAAGCATCGTGCAGAGGAGAGCCCTGCAGCCCCCGCAGCTCCAGCTCCGCTTGCGGATCCCAGGCCCCCGCAGCAGCATGAAGGTCCTCGCAGCCACTCTGGTCGCTCTCCTCCTCGTGGCCACCTGCTCCCCGTCCCAGGCTCATCTTGGTGAGTCCAGCATCGCTGTCCCCCTCCGGGGCTTGGTGTGCCACTGCGGCATCCAGAGAGTCCCATGCCCATCATCAGGGACCCTGGGGCTGTGGGGAGGGCTGGCAGCAGGAGACACCGCCAACGCTGGGACTCGGGCTTGGGGTCTCAGCCCCTCCCTGGGGGCCACCACCAGGGAATATGACACAAGGCTGGGGATGGGAGATGGCAAAGCCCTGGGGAAGCCCAGGTGCCGGTGGGGCCAGAGCCTGTGCTGTGTCCTGTGGTCTCTCACCAGGGCTGTCTGTCTCTCTGCCCTCACAGATGGCGTCCCGACTGCGTGCTGCTTCAGCTACCAGAAACGTCCCGTCCCACGGGCCCTCATCTCCTCTGTCTACATCACCAGCAGCAGCTGCAGCCAGCCGGGGGTGATGTGAGTACCCACCGCTGTGGGGGCTCGGGGCGGGATGGCTGGGGGAGGGCCTTGAGGGAGGCTGGGAGGGGGACAGGGACAGGAACACGGCTGGGGACACGGGTACTGCTGGTGGGACCCAGCGCAGGCACCCCACTGCCCCGGCGGAGCACCCAACACGGGTTTTCTCCCAACAGCCTGGTCACCAAGAAGAAGAAGGAGCTGTGCGCGGACCCCCAGGCGCCTTGGGTGCAGGCACATCTGAAGCACTTCCAGACCCTGAAGAACTGACCCATCCCTCCTGCCACCCGCCATGTCCCCGGTGCTGCCCCCAGCGGGCTTGTCTTCCAGCCCCAGGCACGCCAGAGAGTACTTGAACTGCAGCCTTCTTCAACAGAAAGTTTATTCTATTTAACTTATTTCAGTTAAAGTAATTATTTTTTGTTAATAAAAAGGAAAATTAAATAATGAACTTGTAGTAGGGATTTCTTGATGTGGCCCAGCGAGGCAGTTGGGTGTCAAGATGTCAGAGGACACGGGCCTCTTATTGCTCGGCCGACGCACCTGGAGCCGCGGCGCTGCGTGAAGGTCCTGCGCCGGAGGGGCTGGAGTCCTGGCCGGCTGCAGCGAGGGGCAGGGAGATGATGAGCACAACCAGCCCAAGCCAAACTCCCTCCCTCCCCGGACCACAGCCCCGCGCCTGTCTGCTGGTCTCGGGCGGCTGTGGTGGCCACTTGGCCCTGGGGACCCCGTCCCCATGCATGCACCACTCACCTTTGTCTATCTCCCTGCAGTCACTGCACTGCCAGGACTCGGCATTTGCTTCCATGCCGGAGCAGCGCCGGTGGGTCCCTTGGGAAGCACAGGAGCCGCAGAGAAGAAGTCTCCAGGGCCTGGGGGAGCAAAGGGAGCAACTGCCACCAAATTCCCCCGAGCTGTGGGCTGCCAGCCCTGGTGCTGTGCAGAGCCCACCTCCACCCTGCTCCCCCCTGGCAGCTGGGGCTGAGCTGCCCACACGCACCCTGCGCCATTCGCCCGCTTGGCACCCCAGGGAACCTCCATCCCTGCCCAAAGCCGGAGAGGAAGGCATCGTCTGCTCGCTGGGGCTACGGGGACCGGGGTCACTGACACTCACCCATTCTCCTCTGCCTCCTGCCGTCCTGCCGGGCAGAGGCACTCCTCAGCATCACAGGAGCTGTGCTGTTCATACAGGTCCTCAAAGTACCCGTCCAACTCCCAGGCAGCATCCCTGTGGGAGTAGAGGAGTGCTCAGCCCTGGAGTCCTGGGGACACCTTGCCACAACCCAGGGAGGCAAGAGAGGGGCGTCCAGATCATCACAGAGGGGGAGTGAGACAGAGGCGATGGCACCAACCTGTCAGGGATTTTTATGCCCAGGCGAAACATCTCCTCCTGGAATGTGGCCATGTCCTGGCACAGTGGGCAGCGGAAATGGTGCAAGGCAGAAGACAGTGCCTGGCCCTGGGGCAGAGATGGCATCAGCATCAGTGGCAGCGGGGTCCCATTTGCTCCCTCAGAGCTGGGTGATGGGGTGATGATGAGGGTGCTCATGTCAAGGGCCTGGGGCGATGTCACCTACCTGGATGCAGCGTCGGTGGAACCAGGCGCTGGTGCAGGTGGGACACACCAGGGTGTCATAGCAGGGCCGCTCTGCCACCGCCTCCAGGCAGATGAGGCAGCTCTGGCCCTGCTGCAGTGCCCGCACCCGCTGCACCGGCCGGTGCTTCCAGCAGAATGACCTGCGTGACGGAGGTGACAGTTCAGCCCCAGCCCTCCTCCGCCCCAGCCCCAGCCCCAGTGCTGTGGGGCAGCTACACTCACTTAAACTCCCCGAAGAACTGGGAGAGGCAGCCGCGCTCGATCCCACAGGGGAAGTGGAAGATTCGGTGGCAGCGCCGGCCCTGGCAGGTGACCGATGCTCCCGGCAGCCGGCAGATGCAGCACCTCTGGGGATGGAATGGAGGTGGATGGTGTTAGTGCCACGTGCCCCCAGGGAGCCCAGTTTGCCCCCGGCCAGCACACCACGTTCTGGTGTGCCTCCTGGCCGGTGACACCGGGCCACTGCCAAATCCGCCGACCCCCCTCCAAATCCCCATCCATATAAATGGGCCTTTTTGGATGGAGGAGGATGTGGAGGTTACTTGCAGATGGCTTCCAGAGCATCCCTGGGGGATTACTGGCCTGTGCATTGCAGGACAGAGGCATGGAGACCATGGTGGGGACATATGTTCCCCTCCCCGGCCTCACCTTCTGTGCCACCCGCTTCAGTTCTTGCCGGATGTCAGGGAAGAGAAAGCCGTAGAAGCCCTCTTCGTCGGCTCCTCTCTGGATAAGACCACTGGCGTGGTACTGCAAGGGAGGAAAAGAGGGCACATGGCAGGGGCTGCCGAGGGTGCAGGGCTGGGAACTGTGGGGTGTCGGGAACCAGTGCCGGAACCAAGGGACTCACCAGGCAGTTTTCATGGATGTAGAGCCCATCCTGCTGGCACAGCTCTCCAACTATCTCAGTTTCAACGTCTGCCCGCCGGCACAGCCCACACACTGCTGGGGGACAGCCCCACCGTCACCCCCAGCACCATGCTGCCAGGGTGCCCATGGGGGTAACGGCAGGAGCGAAATGGGGGAGAGGCTGGGGCAACTTCCTACAGCACAGGGGCCTCTGCTTGCATGGCCGGGCACCAGCCAAAATCCCCTCTGGTGGGTGCCCGTGGGGATGCTCATCACTCACTTTTCTTCTTGGGGACCTGGCGCATCCTTTTTGGCTGGGGAGGCGCACAGGAGGATCCTGCCTCCTCATCTTGGAGCCCGGCAGAATCCTGGGCAGGGGGCGACTGGGGGCGACGTCGTCGCCGTGCTCTCCTCTCCATTACTGCTCTTGACGACAGAAGGCGTTGATGGACGTGGAGACGTTGGTGTGGTTAAAGACCACCCAGGTTCTCCAGCGCCTGTGGCAAACACTGCCGCTCTTGACGACAGAGAAGGCGTTGATGGACGTGGAGACGTTGGTGTGGTTAAAGACCACCCAGGTTCTCCAGCGCCTGTGGCAAACACTGCCGCTCTTGACGACAGAGAAGGCGTTGATGGACGTGGAGACGTTGGTGTGGTTAAAGACCACCCAGCTTCTCCAGCGCCTATGGCAAACACTGCCACGCTGGGGGCAGCAGTGCAGGGGCATTTATACGGCCTGGAGTGTTTGTGACACGGCACCGCACGCATGTATATGTCACACACATGGTCCCGCCCCTGCCCGGCAACGCCGGGTGGTGCAGCAGGACCGGACCACTGCCTCATCTGCCTGGAGGTGGTGGCAGAGCGGCCCTGCTGTGACACCCTGGTGTGTCCCACCTACACCAGCGCCTGGTTCGTCCCACCTACACCAGCGCCTGGTTCGTCCCACCTACACCAGCGCCTGGTTCCACCGGTGCTGCATCCAGGTTGGTGGCATCTCCCAGGCCTCTGACATGAGCAGCCCTGCTGTCACCTCGTCACCCAGGTCCAGTGGAAGAGTGCCCCACTGCCACTGATGCCATCTCTGCCCCAGGGCCAGGCACTGTCTTCTGCCTTGCACCATTTCCGCTGCCCACTGTGCCAGGACATGGCCACATTCCAGGAGGAGATGTTTCGCCTGGGCATATGTGAGAGGGAGATTGACTGGTGGGCCCACTCCCTGAAAATAAAGGAACATGTTGAGGCCCCACATAAGCCAGAGGACCCTCTCCCCATCTCTCGCCCGACAGTAGAAGGGGATCTCAGAGAAGAGGGGGAATGGAAACAGGTCCCTAGTCGGCGAAGCAGGCGAATCCCCTCCCTGCCTCTCCCACCTCCCCAGTTACCCCTGCAGAACCGGTATGGAATCCTGCAGGAGGAATTGACTGTTGGAGAGGAGGATGGTACAACTAGGCAGGATGTGCCAGAAAGACCAAGTCGCCGCAAACCTGGCATCACAACTAGTTCAAGAAGGAAAAGCAGAAGGGTCATCGTTGTGGGTGACTCTCTATTGAAGGGGGCAGAGGGACCACTATGCCGTCCTGACCCGCTTCACAGGGAAGTCTGCTGCCTCCCTGGGGCACGGGTCAGGGACGTGTTGGACAAAGTTCCTGCTCTAGTCAACCCTTCTGACTATTACCCCCTTGCAGTTTTTCAGGTAGGCAGTGATGATGTATATAATACATCCAGGAAATTAAAAACAATCATAAAGGACTTTAAGACACTGGGAAAACTGGTTGAGGGATCAGGGGCACAGGTAATTTTTTCAGCAATACCCTTAGTTGCAGGAGGAAATCCTGAAAGAAATAAAAAGGCAACTGCGATAAACAAGTGGCTCAGAAACTGGTGCCATCACCGAAATTTTGGGTATTCTGAACTTAGGGAACTTTATATGGCACCGAGTCGGATAGCAACAGATGGAGTACACCTGTCTCAGAAGGGGAGAAAGATACTGGCAAGTGAGTTGGCGGCGCTTGTTGAAAGGGCTTTAAACTAGGATCGAAGGGGGAGGGGGTTAAGCGTAGGTTGAGCAGAAAAAAACTCAAAGAGAGCCTTCAACCTGCCATCTCAGCTAATAAGTCGGCCCCTTTAGGCACCCAGCTGAAGTGCCTTTACACAAATGCACGCAGCATGGGGAACAAACAAGAGGAGTTAGAGATGTGCGCACGCCTCCAGGGCTACGACATTATTGGCATCACCGAGACGTGGTGGGATGGCTCTTACGACTGGAGTGTTCGAATGGAGGGTTACAAGCTCTTCAGGAAGGACAGGCTGGGCAGAAGGGGAGGGGGTGTTGCCCTCTATGTCAAGGACCAGCTGGAATGTATGGAGCTTCACCTGGGGATGGATGAAGACAAGACAGAGAGCTTATGGGTCAGGATTAAAGGGAGCACGGGGGCAGGTGATGTTACAGTAGGAGTCTGCTACAGGCCACCAGATCAAAGTGACAGCGAGGATGTGGCCCTCTACAAACAGATAGGGGCAGCATCGCGCTCACACGCTCTGGTCCTCATGGGGGACTTCAACCACCCCGACATCTGTTGGAAGGACAACACAGCAGAGCACAGGAAATCCAGGAAGTTCTTAGAATGTGTTGACGACAACTTTCTTCTGCAAATAATAGAGGAACCAACGAGGAAAGGAGCAGTGCTGGACCTTGTCCTCACCAACAAGGAGGGGCTGGTCGGGAATGTCAAATTCAAGGGTAGCCTCGGCTGCAGTGACCATGAGATGATAGAATTCAAGATTCATAAGGCAGCAAGGAGGGTGCGCAGCAAGCTGGCTACCCTGGACTTCAAAAGAGCAGACTTTGATCTCCTGAGAGATCTGATTGGTAAGGTAGCGTGGGAAAAAGAACTGGAAGGGAGAGGGGCCCAAAAAAGCTGGGTGGTATTTAAGGATTGCCTCCTCCAAGCTCAGGAGAGGTGCATCCCAAAAAAGAAGAAATCGGGCAAAATAGCCAGTAGGCCGGCGTGGATGAACAAGGAACTGCTGGACAAACTCAGGACCAAAAAGGAGGCCTATAGAGGGTGGAGGCAGGGAAAGGTAGACTGGGAAGAATACAGAGAAGCTGTCCGAGTCACCAGAAACCTGATCAGGCAAGCGAAAGCCCAGGCAGAACTAAATCTAGCCAGGGATGTGAAAAATAACAAGAAGAACTTCTATAGATATATCAGGGATAAAAATAAGACGAGGGAAGCTGTGGGTCCCCTCCGGAAGGAAACGGGAGACCTGGTCACCCAGGATATGGATAAGGCTGAGCTACTGAATGACTTCTTTGCCTCAGTCTTCACTGGCAAGGGCCCTAACCACACTGCCCAAGTCACGGAGGGCAAGAACAGGGGCTCTGGGAATGAAGAACCACCCACAGTACAAGAAGACGAGGTTCGAGACCTCTTAAAGAACCTGAAGGTGCATAAGTCCATGGGACCTGATGAAATCCATCCACGGGTCCTGAGAGAACTGGCGGACGAAGTTGCTAAGCCCCTCTCCGTCATATTTGAGAAATCGTGGCAGTCTGGTGAAGTTCCCACTGACTGGAAAAAAGGGAACATAACTCCAATATTCAAAAAAGGAAACAAAGAAGACCCGGGAAACTACAGGCCGGTCAGTCTCACCTCTGTGCCTGGCAAGATCACGGAGCAGATCCTCCTGAAATCCTTGCTAAGGCACATGGAGAATAAAGAAGTGATTGGAAACAGCCAACATGGCTTCACCAAGGGCAAATCGTGCCTGACAAATTTGGTGGCCTTTTACAATACTGCCACAGACTTGGTAGACAAGGGCAGAGCGACTGACGTCATTTACCTGGACTTATGCAAAGCATTTGACACTGTCCCGCACGACATCCTGGTCTCAAAATTGGAAACTCATGGATTCGATGGATGGACCACTCGGTGGATAGGGAACTGGCTGGATGGCCGCATCCAAAGGGTTACAATCAATGGCTCAATGTCCAGGTGGCGGCCAGTAACGAGTGGTGTTCCGCAGGGGTCGGTACTGGGACCAGTACTGTTTAACATCTTTGTCGGTGACATGGACAGTGGGATAGAGTGCACCCTCAGCAAGTTTGCTGATGACACCAAGCTCGGTGGCGCGGTTGACACGCTGGAGGGAAGGGATGCCATCCAGAGGGACCTAGACAGGCTGGAGAGGTGGGCTCGTGCAAATTGCATGAAGTTCAACCAAGCCAAGTGCAGGGTCCTGCACCTGGGACGTGGCAACCCCAGGCACAAATACAAGTTGGGTGGAGAATGGCTGGAGAGCAGCCCCGAGGAGAAGGACTTGGGAGTGCTTATGGATGAGAAGCTCAACATGAGCAGGCAGTGTGCACTGGCAGCCCAGAGAGCCAACCGTGTCCTGGGCTGCATCAGGAGAAGTGTGGCCAGCAGGTCTCGCGAGGTGATTCTGCCCCTCTACTCTGCGCTCGTGAGACCCCTCCTGGAGTACTGTGTCCAGCTTTGGAGTCCTCAACACAGAAAGGACATGGACCTGTTGGAACGGGTCCAGCGGAGGGCCACGAGGATGATCAGAGGGATGGAGCACCTCTCCTATGAAGACAGACTGAGAGAGCTGGGGTTGTTCAGCCTGGAGAAGAGAAGGCTCCGGGGAGACCTTATAACAGCCTATCAATACCTGAAGGGAGCCTACAGAAGAGCTGAAGAGGGACTCTTTGTCAGGAAGAGTGGTGACAGGACAAGGGGCAATGGTTTTAAATTGGAAGAGAAGAGATTTAGATTAGATATAAGGAAGAAATTCTTTACAGTGAGGGTGGTGAGGCACTGGAACAGGTTGCCCAGGGAAGTTGTGGATGCCCCATCCCTGGAAGTGTTCAAGGCCAGGCTGGATGGGGCTTTAAGCAACCTGCTCTAGTGAGAGGTGTCCCTGCCCATGGCAGGGGGGTTGGAACTAGATGATCTTTAAGGTCCTTTCCAACTCTAGCCATTCTATGATTCTATGATTCTATGATAAAAATCCCTGACAGGTTGGTGCCATCGCCTCTGTCTCACTCCCCCTCTGTGATGATCTGGACGCCCCTCTCTTGCCTTGGGCCCAGATGAGATGCTGCTGCAAACCCACAAATGTGGTATTGCTCATTCTGTTTCCAGATGGAGAATCAAAGGCTGGCCAGGGAGAAGCAGCTTCGAGAAGAAGCCGAGCGAGCCAAAGAGGAGCTGGAAAGGCGTCTTTTCCAGCTGGAAGATGAAGCCAGGCAGGCCAACGAGGCCCTGGTGAGTAGCACATTAGTCTGAATATTCTTGTGCTTGATGGGCTTTCTTGGTTTGGAAGCTTTTTTTTTTTTCTTATGACTCCTGTGAGACACCAGGAATTATGGCTTAGACGAGGCTAGACTGTTCCTGACCACTGGTGGAGAGGGCATGCTGGAATACCTAGGAAAACTCTGATCTGCCATAATCTCTGTTTGCTGTGAGCCATTTGCTCCCTGTATTTGGCTCGCGGTGCTTTCTTCATGAAGGAAGAAAGGAAGCAACCTTGGAGCTGAAACTGGGAGAAAGGGGCATGGTATGCTGGCAGCTGAAGGGGCCAGCTTCAGGTTTTAGTTGATATCTTTGTCCAACTCTAAGCAAATGTATCTCCTTGCTTTGTAGAAATGAAAGGAAGGAAGTTAGGCAATTCTGGACCAGAGGAGGAACACCAGGCCCTACAATTGTTTATTATACTTTTTATTTTAATGTATAATATATTTATCACTTGATCTTTTGGGAAAAGACGTCATCTTCCTGACTGTCTGCAGGGGTGATTTTGTAGATGCTAACAGGGTAACTAAGAAAAATTGTTTCTTCTTAGCTCCGATCCCAGGAAGCAGCAGAGTTACTGGCTGAGAAAGCTCAGATTGCAGAAGAAGAGGCAAAACTGCTGGCCCAGAATGCTGCAGAAGCTGAGCAAGAGCGACAGAGGCTGGAGATCACAGCTCTGAAAACCAAGGAGGAGAAACGCCTGATGGAGCAAAAGATGCGGGAGGCAGAGCTGATAGCAGTGAAGCTGGTGAAGGAGTCTGACCGGAGGTTAGATTTGCCTGACTGGGGGTTGTGTGGTCTCTACTGGGATACCTAGGTAGAGAGAGTGCGGCTTTTCTCAGAGCTAAGCCCAGGAGGGAGGGGTTGTTTCCTAAGCAACACTTAGGGACTAAGCCTTCTAGTGTCTTGTTTATTCCAGCTGGTACCAGTGGTGGTGATGCAGGTCAAGAAGTTTACAGGGGATAGGTGCAAGGCTTTAGAGTTCTTTAATATTAAAGATCCAGAATGCAGAAGCATTTTCTATTTTGCGTTATCAAAAGAGCACTGGCTACCGAGCTGTCTAAACTTACCAATCTCTATACCTTGTGAGTTAGGAAACTGTTTTAATTCATTAGTACCAAGTGATGATCTTTTGTATCCTTTTTAGATCTTTGGGAAGTGTAAACCAGGTAAACTTGTGTTGAATATAAATCCCTCTGTAAGCGTTTACGTGTTCCGTAGCACTGTGCTGCCTGAAGATGCAGAGCAGACCAGTGTTGACAGAGGATGTTTAACCTTGCTATTAAGGGCCTTCTGCTTGTTTTAGGATACTGCCAAAAAGCTTGCCAAAATAAAGAGCAGATATGTTGCACCTCTCCCCACCTCAGGGAGGATCTCTGACAGCCTGGAGAATCTGTATCAGCAGGTCATAATTGAGCCCATGGAAACTAGAAGTAGAAAAACCGTGTTAATTCAGCCAGTTTGTGCAGGATTATCTTTGAAAGCATGTGTCATGCTGTGATCAATTAGTTCTCCATGCGACCATCCTTCCACAAGGGTCTTTGGGTAAAGGAATCAGTAATCACAGTAATGGATCTTGCTCTCTGGAAGCCAGTGAGGTGCATAGCCCTGAAATCCATGTGTTGCTCTATACTGGAAATCACCAGCCGTTCACGTCAGGATATTTGTCTTACAGAGCCAAGGAAGCAGAGCATCTGAAACAAGATCTGCATGAAGCCAGAGAGGCTGAACGGAAAGCGAAGCAGAAACTCTTAGACATAACCAGGCTTAATTATCCTGTAAGTTTCTGCTCTACTGGGCACCCCTTCATCTTCAGAGACAGTCAGATGTTGATTGCATTTTTATAGCCCCATCAAGCTGAGTAGTAGCATGTCTGTATCCAGCTGGGGGACAAACACCTATAGGACTAACTGATGCTTAAACACAGGGTAGCTGGGATGGAAGTTGTATTTGTTCAGGGCAGTGAGTCAGGATGATAAAGGTGAGACAAAAGTGAAAAACAGGACTAGTGTTGGGACCTAGGGAGCAGATTGTCTTGCCTGTGTTCATGTCTAATGCTGACTCTGTGCCGTCTCAGGCAATGCTTTGTTGAGGTGGTTGTACAGAGCCAGCTGTATTGTCCTGGCATCTGAGTTGCCCATGAGTGTCTTTAGGCAAAGCTGATGAAGCTCTCTCCATCAGGAAGGCAGAACTAAGGCTGTGTGCCACAACTCTCTCTTCTGCCTCCAGTCTTGCTGAGAATGGATTTTGCCGAAATAGAAATTAACATTGCAACCAGGATACTTGGATGTGTGGGTTGTTGAACTTCAGCATTTCTTCTGATGCCAGTCAGGCAGGGGGGAAGGGCTGCAGGAGCATCTGTGTGTCTCAGAACCCATAGGTAACTTATGAAATCACAGAATGGTTTAGGTTGGAAGGGACCTTAGAGATCATGTAGCTCAGCATGGCATTCTTGCAGAAGCTGAGGAGATAAACCCGAAATCACGCAATCAGCAGCCCGCCCACCGCCTGTCAGCCTCGACCACGAGGAGGAGGCTTCGCCCTGCGTCCAAAAAGCTCCCGAAAGAGCTTTTCGTCGGCCTTTCCAGCTACAGATCCCTCACCCAGCGCAGTCTTACCTGCCCTGGAGCCGGTCTCTGCCGCACCCAACACGGGTTTTCTCCCAACAGCCTGGTCACCAAGAAGAAGGAGCTGTGCGCGGACCCCCAGGCGCCTTGGGTGCAGGCACATCTGAAGCACTTCCAGACCCTGAAGAACTGACCCATCCCTCCTGCCACCCGCCATGTCCCCGGTGCTGCCCCCAGCGGGCTTGTCTTCCAGCCCCAGGCACGCCAGAGAGTACTTGAACTGCAGCCTTCTTCAACAGAAAGTTTATTCTATTTAACTTATTTCAGTTAAAGTAATTATTTTTTGTTAATAAAAAGGAAAATTAAATAATGAACTTGTAGTAGGGATTTCTTGATGTGGCTCAGCGAGGCAGTTGGGTGTCAAGATGTCAGAGGACACGGGCCTCTTATTGCTCGGCCGACGCACCTGGAGCCGCGGCGCTGCGTGAAGGTCCTGCGCCGGAGGGGCTGGAGTCCTGGCCGGCTGCAGCGAGGGGCAGGGAGATGATGAGCACAACCAGCCCAAGCCAAACTCCCTCCCTCCCCAGACCACAGCCCCGCGCCTGTCTGCTGGTCTCGGGCGGCTGTGGTGGCCACTTGGCCCTGGGGACCCCGTCCCCATGCATGCACCACTCACCTTTGTCTATCTCCCTGCAGTCACTGCACTGCCAGGACTCGGCATTTGCTTCCATGCCGGAGCAGCGCCGGTGGGTCCCTTGGGAAGCACAGGAGCCGCAGAGAAGAAGTCTCCAGGGCCTGGGGGAGCAAAGGGAGCAACTGCCACCAAATTCCCCCGAGCTGTGGGCTGCCAGCCCTGGTGCTGTGCAGAGCCCACCTCCACCCTGCTCCCCCCTGGCAGCTGGGGCTGAGCTGCCCACACGCACCCTGTGCCATTCGCCCGCTTGGCACCCCAGGGAACCTCCATCCCTGCCCAAAGCCGGAGAGGAAGGCATCGTCTGCTCGCTGGGGCTACGGGGACCGGGGTCACTGACACTCACCCATTCTCCTCTGCCTCCTGCCGTCCTGCCGGGCAGAGGCACTCCTCAGCATCACAGGAGCTGTGCTGTTCATACAGGTCCTCAAAGTACCCGTCCAACTCCCAGGCAGCATCCCTGTGGGAGTAGAGGAGTGCTCAGCCCTGGAGTCCTGGGGACACCTTGCCATAACCCAGGGAGGCAAGAGAGGGGCGTCCAGATCATCACAGAGGGGGAGTGAGACAGAGGCGATGGCACCAACCTGTCAGGGATTTTTATGCCCAGGCGAAACATCTCCTCCTGGAATGTGGCCATGTCCTGGCACAGTGGGCAGCGGAAATGGTGCAAGGCAGAAGACAGTGCCTGGCCCTGGGGCAGAGATGGCATCAGCATCAGTGGCAGCGGGGTCCCATTTGCTCCCTCAGAGCTGGGTGATGGGGTGATGATGAGGGTGCTCATGTCAAGGGCCTGGGGCGATGTCACCTACCTGGATGCAGCGTCGGTGGAACCAGGCGCTGGTGCAGGTGGGACACACCAGGGTGTCATAGCAGGGCCGCTCTGCCACCGCCTCCAGGCAGATGAGGCAGCTCTGGCCCTGCTGCAGTGCCCGCACCCGCTGCACCGGCCGGTGCTTCCAGCAGAATGACCTGCGTGACGGAGGTGACAGTTCAGCCCCAGCCCTCCTCCGCCCCAGCCCCAGCCCCAGTGCTGTGGGGCAGCTACACTCACTTAAACTCCCCGAAGAACTGGGAGAGGCAGCCGCGCTCGATCCCACAGGGGAAGTGGAAGATTCGGTGGCAGCGCCGGCCCTGGCAGGTGACCGATGCTCCCGGCAGCCGGCAGATGCAGCACCTCTGGGGATGGAATGGAGGTGGATGGTGTTAGTGCCACGTGCCCCCAGGGAGCCCAGTTTGCCCCCGGCCAGCACACCACGTTCTGGTGTGCCTCCTGGCCGGTGACACCGGGCCACTGCCAAATCCGCCGACCCCCCTCCAAATCCCCATCCATATAAATGGGCCTTTTTGGATGGAGGAGGATGTGGAGGTTACTTGCAGATGGCTTCCAGAGCATCCCTGGGGGATTACTGGCCTGTGCATTGCAGGACAGAGGCATGGAGACCATGGTGGGGACATATGTTCCCCTCCCCGGCCTCACCTTCTGTGCCACCCGCTTCAGTTCTTGCCGGATGTCAGGGAAGAGAAAGCCGTAGAAGCCCTCTTCGTCGGCTCCTCTCTGGATAAGACCACTGGCGTGGTACTGCAAGGGAGGAAAAGAGGGCACATGGCAGGGGCTGCCGAGGGTGCAGGGCTGGGAACTGTGGGGTGTCGGGAACCAGTGCCGGAACCAAGGGACTCACCAGGCAGTTTTCATGGATGTAGAGCCCATCCTGCTGGCACAGCTCTCCAACTATCTCAGTTTCAACGTCTGCCCGCCGGCACAGCCCACACACTGCTGGGGGACAGCCCCACCGTCACCCCCAGCACCATGCTGCCAGGGTGCCCATGGGGGTAACGGCAGGAGCGAAATGGGGGAGAGGCTGGGGCAACTTCCTACAGCACAGGGGCCTCTGCTTGCATGGCCGGGCACCAGCCAAAATCCCCTCTGGTGGGTGCCCGTGGGGATGCTCATCACTCACTTTTCTTCTTGGGGACCTGGCGCATCCTTTTTGGCTGGGGAGGCGCACAGGAGGATCCTGCCTCCTCATCTTGGAGCCCGGCAGAATCCTGGGCAGGGGGCGACTGGGGGCGACGTCGTCGCCGTGCTCTCCTCTCCATTACTGCTCTTGACGACAGAAGGCGTTGATGGACGTGGAGACGTTGGTGTGGTTAAAGACCACCCAGGTTCTCCAGCGCCTGTGGCAAACACTGCCGCTCTTGACGACAGAGAAGGCGTTGATGGACGTGGAGACGTTGGTGTGGTTAAAGACCACCCAGGTTCTCCAGCGCCTGTGGCAAACACTGCCGCTCTTGACGACAGAGAAGGCGTTGATGGACGTGGAGACGTTGGTGTGGTTAAAGACCACCCAGCTTCTCCAGCGCCTATGGCAAACACTGCCACGCTGGGGGCAGCAGTGCAGGGGCATTTATACGGCCTGGAGTGTTTGTGACACGGCACCGCACGCATGTATATGTCACACACATGGTCCCGCCCCTGCCCGGCAACGCCAGGTGGTGCAGCAGGACCGGACCACTGCCTCATCTGCCTGGAGGTGGTGGCAGAGCGGCCCTGCTGTGACACCCTGGTGTGTCCCACCTACACCAGCGCCTGGTTCGTCCCACCTACACCAGCGCCTGGTTCCACCGGTGCTGCATCCAGGTTGGTGGCATCTCCCAGGCCTCTGACATGAGCAGCCCTGCTGTCACCTCGTCACCCAGGTCCAGTGGAAGAGTGCCCCACTGCCACTGATGCCATCTCTGCCCCAGGGCCAGGCACTGTCTTCTGCCTTGCACCATTTCCGCTGCCCACTGTGCCAGGACATGGCCACATTCCAGGAGGAGATGTTTCGCCTGGGCATATGTGAGAGGGAGATTGACTGGTGGGCCCACTCCCTGAAAATAAAGGAACATGTTGAGGCCCCACATAAGCCAGAGGACCCTCTCCCCATCTCTCGCCCGACAGTAGAAGGGGATCTCAGAGAAGAGGGGGAATGGAAACAGGTCCCTAGTCGGCGAAGCAGGCGAATCCCCTCCCTGCCTCTCCCACCTCCCCAGTTACCCCTGCAGAACCGGTATGGAATCCTGCAGGAGGAATTGACTGTTGGAGAGGAGGATGGTACAACTAGGCAGGATGTGCCAGAAAGACCAAGTCGCCGCAAACCTGGCATCACAACTAGTTCAAGAAGGAAAAGCAGAAGGGTCATCGTTGTGGGTGACTCTCTATTGAAGGGGGCAGAGGGACCACTATGCCGTCCTGACCCGCTTCACAGGGAAGTCTGCTGCCTCCCTGAGGCACGGGTCAGGGACGTGTTGGACAAAGTTCCTGCTCTAGTCAACCCTTCTGACTATTACCCCCTTGCAGTTTTTCAGGTAGGCAGTGATGATGTATATAATACATCCAGGAAATTAAAAACAATCATAAAGGACTTTAAGACACTGGGAAAACTGGTTGAGGGATCAGGGGCACAGGTAATTTTTTCAGCAATACCCTTAGTTGCAGGAGGAAATCCTGAAAGAAATAAAAAGGCAACTGCGATAAACAAGTGGCTCAGAAACTGGTGCCATCACCGAAATTTTGGGTATTCTGAACTTAGGGAACTTTATATGGCACCGAGTCGGATAGCAACAGATGGAGTACACCTGTCTCAGAAGGGGAGAAAGATACTGGCAAGTGAGTTGGCGGCGCTTGTTGAAAGGGCTTTAAACTAGGATCGAAGGGGGAGGGGGTTAAGCGTAGGTTGAGCAGAAAAAAACTCAAAGAGAGCCTTCAACCTGCCATCTCAGCTAATAAGTCGGCCCCTTTAGGCACCCAGCTGAAGTGCCTTTACACAAATGCACGCAGCATGGGGAACAAACAAGAGGAGTTAGAGATGTGCGCACGCCTCCAGGGCTACGACATTATTGGCATCACCGAGACGTGGTGGGATGGCTCTTACGACTGGAGTGTTCGAATGGAGGGTTACAAGCTCTTCAGGAAGGACAGGCTGGGCAGAAGGGGAGGGGGTGTTGCCCTCTATGTCAAGGACCAGCTGGAATGTATGGAGCTTCACCTGGGGATGGATGAAGACAAGACAGAGAGCTTATGGGTCAGGATTAAAGGGAGCACGGGGGCAGGTGATGTTACAGTAGGAGTCTGCTACAGGCCACCAGATCAAAGTGACAGCGAGGATGTGGCCCTCTACAAACAGATAGGGGCAGCATCGCGCTCACACGCTCTGGTCCTCATGGGGGACTTCAACCACCCCGACATCTGTTGGAAGGACAACACAGCAGAGCACAGGAAATCCAGGAAGTTCTTAGAATGTGTTGACGACAACTTTCTTCTGCAAATAATAGAGGAACCAACGAGGAAAGGAGCAGTGCTGGACCTTGTCCTCACCAACAAGGAGGGGCTGGTCGGGAATGTCAAATTCAAGGGTAGCCTCGGCTGCAGTGACCATGAGATGATAGAATTCAAGATTCATAAGGCAGCAAGGAGGGTGCGCAGCAAGCTGGCTACCCTGGACTTCAAAAGAGCAGACTTTGATCTCCTGAGAGATCTGATTGGTAAGGTAGCGTGGGAAAAAGAACTGGAAGGGAGAGGGGCCCAAAAAAGCTGGGTGGTATTTAAGGATTGCCTCCTCCAAGCTCAGGAGAGGTGCATCCCAAAAAAGAAGAAATCGGGCAAAATAGCCAGTAGGCCGGCGTGGATGAACAAGGAACTGCTGGACAAACTCAGGACCAAAAAGGAGGCCTATAGAGGGTGGAGGCAGGGAAAGGTAGACTGGGAAGAATACAGAGAAGCTGTCCGAGTCACCAGAAACCTGATCAGGCAAGCAAAAGCCCAGGCAGAACTAAATCTAGCCAGGGATGTGAAAAATAACAAGAAGAACTTCTATAGATATATCAGGGATAAAAATAAGACGAGGGAAGCTGTGGGTCCCCTCCGGAAGGAAACGGGAGACCTGGTCACCCAGGATATGGATAAGGCTGAGCTACTGAATGACTTCTTTGCCTCAGTCTTCACTGGCAAGGGCCCTAACCACACTGCCCAAGTCACGGAGGGCAAGAACAGCGGCTCTGGGAATGAAGAACCACCCACAGTACAAGAAGACGAGGTTCGAGACCTCTTAAAGAACCTGAAGGTGCATAAGTCCATGGGACCTGATGAAATCCATCCACGGGTCCTGAGAGAACTGGCGGACGAAGTTGCTAAGCCCCTCTCCGTCATATTTGAGAAATCGTGGCAGTCTGGTGAAGTTCCCACTGACTGGAAAAAAGGGAACATAACTCCAATATTCAAAAAAGGAAACAAAGAAGACCCGGGAAACTACAGGCCGGTCAGTCTCACCTCTGTGCCTGGCAAGATCACGGAGCAGATCCTCCTGAAATCCTTGCTAAGGCACATGGAGAATAAAGAAGTGATTGGAAACAGCCAACATGGCTTCACCAAGGGCAAATCGTGCCTGACAAATTTTGTGGCCTTTTACAATACTGCCACAGACTTGGTAGACAAGGGCAGAGCGACTGACGTCATTTACCTGGACTTATGCAAAGCATTTGACACTGTCCCGCACGACATCCTGGTCTCAAAATTGGAAACTCATGGATTCGATGGATGGACCACTCGGTGGATAGGGAACTGGCTGGATGGCCGCATCCAAAGGGTTACAATCAATGGCTCAATGTCCAGGTGGCGGCCAGTAACGAGTGGTGTTCCGCAGGGGTCGGTACTGGGACCAGTACTGTTTAACATCTTTGTCGGTGACATGGACAGTGGGATAGAGTGCACCCTCAGCAAGTTTGCTGATGACACCAAGCTCGGTGGCGCGGTTGACACGCTGGAGGGAAGGGATGCCATCCAGAGGGACCTAGACAGGCTGGAGAGGTGGGCTCGTGCAAATTGCATGAAGTTCAACCAAGCCAAGTGCAGGGTCCTGCACCTGGGACGTGGCAACCCCAGGCACAAATACAAGTTGGGTGGAGAATGGCTGGAGAGCAGCCCCGAGGAGAAGGACTTGGGAGTGCTTATGGATGAGAAGCTCAACATGAGCAGGCAGTGTGCACTGGCAGCCCAGAGAGCCAACCGTGTCCTGGGCTGCATCAGGAGAAGTGTGGCCAGCAGGTCTCGCGAGGTGATTCTGCCCCTCTACTCTGCGCTCGTGAGACCCCTCCTGGAGTACTGTGTCCAGCTTTGGAGTCCTCAACACAGAAAGGACATGGACCTGTTGGAACGGGTCCAGCGGAGGGCCACGAGGATGATCAGAGGGATGGAGCACCTCTCCTATGAAGACAGACTGAGAGAGCTGGGGTTGTTCAGCCTGGAGAAGAGAAGGCTCCGGGGAGACCTTATAACAGCCTATCAATACCTGAAGGGAGCCTACAGAAGAGCTGAAGAGGGACTCTTTGTCAGGAAGAGTGGTGACAGGACAAGGGGCAATGGTTTTAAATTGGAAGAGAAGAGATTTAGATTAGATATAAGGAAGAAATTCTTTACAGTGAGGGTGGTGAGGCACTGGAACAGGTTGCCCAGGGAAGTTGTGGATGCCCCATCCCTGGAAGTGTTCAAGGCCAGGCTGGATGGGGCTTTAAGCAACCTGCTCTAGTGAGAGGTGTCCCTGCCCATGGCAGGGGGGTTGGAACTAGATGATCTTTAAGGTCCTTTCCAACTCTAGCCATTCTATGATTCTATGATTCTATGATAAAAATCCCTGACAGGTTGGTGCCATCGCCTCTGTCTCACTCCCCCTCTGTGATGATCTGGACGCCCCTCTCTTGCCTTGGGCCCAGATGAGATGCTGCTGCAAACCCACAAATGTGGTATTGCTCATTCTGTTTCCAGATGGAGAATCAAAGGCTGGCCAGGGAGAAGCAGCTTCGAGAAGAAGCCGAGCGAGCCAAAGAGGAGCTGGAAAGGCGTCTTTTCCAGCTGGAAGATGAAGCCAGGCAGGCCAACGAGGCCCTGGTGAGTAGCACATTAGTCTGAATATTCTTGTGCTTGATGGGCTTTCTTGGTTTGGAAGCTTTTTTTTTTTTCTTATGACTCCTGTGAGACACCAGGAATTATGGCTTAGACGAGGCTAGACTGTTCCTGACCACTGGTGGAGAGGGCATGCTGGAATACCTAGGAAAACTCTGATCTGCCATAATCTCTGTTTGCTGTGAGCCATTTGCTCCCTGTATTTGGCTCGCGGTGCTTTCTTCATGAAGGAAGAAAGGAAGCAACCTTGGAGCTGAAACTGGGAGAAAGGGGCATGGTATGCTGGCAGCTGAAGGGGCCAGCTTCAGGTTTTAGTTGATATCTTTGTCCAACTCTAAGCAAATGTATCTCCTTGCTTTGTAGAAATGAAAGGAAGGAAGTTAGGCAATTCTGGACCAGAGGAGGAACACCAGGCCCTACAATTGTTTATTATACTTTTTATTTTAATGTATAATATATTTATCACTTGATCTTTTGGGAAAAGACGTCATCTTCCTGACTGTCTGCAGGGGTGATTTTGTAGATGCTAACAGGGTAACTAAGAAAAATTGTTTCTTCTTAGCTCCGATCCCAGGAAGCAGCAGAGTTACTGGCTGAGAAAGCTCAGATTGCAGAAGAAGAGGCAAAACTGCTGGCCCAGAATGCTGCAGAAGCTGAGCAAGAGCGACAGAGGCTGGAGATCACAGCTCTGAAAACCAAGGAGGAGAAACGCCTGATGGAGCAAAAGATGCGGGAGGCAGAGCTGATAGCAGTGAAGCTGGTGAAGGAGTCTGACCGGAGGTTAGATTTGCCTGACTGGGGGTTGTGTGGTCTCTACTGGGATACCTAGGTAGAGAGAGTGCGGCTTTTCTCAGAGCTAAGCCCAGGAGGGAGGGGTTGTTTCCTAAGCAACACTTAGGGACTAAGCCTTCTAGTGTCGTGTTTATTCCAGCTGGTACCAGTGGTGGTGATGCAGGTCAAGAAGTTTACAGGGGATAGGTGCAAGGCTTTAGAGTTCTTTAATATTAAAGATCCAGAATGCAGAAGCATTTTCTATTTTGCGTTATCAAAAGAGCACTGGCTACCGAGCTGTCTAAACTTACCAATCTCTATACCTTGTGAGTTAGGAAACTGTTTTAATTCATTAGTACCAAGTGATGATCTTTTGTATCCTTTTTAGATCTTTGGGAAGTGTAAACCAGGTAAACTTGTGTTGAATATAAATCCCTCTGTAAGCGTTTACGTGTTCCGTAGCACTGTGCTGCCTGAAGATGCAGAGCAGACCAGTGTTGACAGAGGATGTTTAACCTTGCTATTAAGGGCCTTCTGCTTGTTTTAGGATACTGCCAAAAAGCTTGCCAAAATAAAGAGCAGATATGTTGCACCTCTCCCCACCTCAGGGAGGATCTCTGACAGCCTGGAGAATCTGTATCAGCAGGTCATAATTGAGCCCATGGAAACTAGAAGTAGAAAAACCATGTTAATTCAGCCAGTTTGTGCAGGATTATCTTTGAAAGCATGTGTCATGCTGTGATCAATTAGTTCTCCATGCGACCATCCTTCCACAAGGGTCTTTGGGTAAAGGAATCAGTAATCACAGTAATGGATCTTGCTCTCTGGAAGCCAGTGAGGTGCATAGCCCTGAAATCCATGTGTTGCTCTATACTGGAAATCACCAGCCGTTCACGTCAGGATATTTGTCTTACAGAGCCAAGGAAGCAGAGCATCTGAAACAAGATCTGCATGAAGCCAGAGAGGCTGAACGGAAAGCGAAGCAGAAACTCTTAGACATAACCAGGCTTAATTATCCTGTAAGTTTCTGCTCTACTGGGCACCCCTTCATCTTCAGAGACAGTCAGATGTTGATTGCATTTTTATAGCCCCATCAAGCTGAGTAGTAGCATGTCTGTATCCAGCTGGGGGACAAACACCTATAGGACTAACTGATGCTTAAACACAGGGTAGCTGGGATGGAAGTTGTATTTGTTCAGGGCAGTGAGTCAGGATGATAAGAAAGGTGAGACAAAAGTGAAAAACAGGACTAGTGTTGGGACCTAGGGAGCAGATTGTCTTGCCTGTGTTCATGTCTAATGCTGACTCTGTGCCGTCTCAGGCAATGCTTTGTTGAGGTGGTTGTACAGAGCCAGCTGTATTGTCCTGGCATCTGAGTTGCCCATGAGTGTCTTTAGGCAAAGCTGATGAAGCTCTCTCCATCAGGAAGGCAGAACTAAGGCTGTGTGCCACAACTCTCTCTTCTGCCTCCAGTCTTGCTGAGAATGGATTTTGCCGAAATAGAAATTAACATTGCAACCAGGATACTTGGATGTGTGGGTTGTTGAACTTCAGCATTTCTTCTGATGCCAGTCAGGCAGGGGGGAAGGGCTGCAGGAGCATCTGTGTGTCTCAGAACCCATAGGTAACTTATGAAATCACAGAATGGTTTAGGTTGGAAGGGACCTTAGAGATCATGTAGCTCAGCATGGCATTCTTGCAGAAGCTGAGGAGATAAACCCGAAATCACGCAATCAGCAGCCCGCCCACCGCCTGTCAGCCTCGACCACGAGGAGGAGGCTTCGCCCTGCGTCCAAAAAGCTCCCGAAAGAGCTTTTCGTCGGCCTTTCCAGCTACAGATCCCTCACCCAGCGCAGTCTTACCTGCCCTGGAGCCGGTCTCTGCCGCAATGACCGTTTGTCGCCTTGATGGCTCGTTTAAATGGGGCCGCGGGAGGTGCCGGCTCCGCCCAGGCCAGTCAGCAGCCCGCCCACCGCCTGTCAGCCTCGACCACGAGGAGGAGGCTTCGCCCTGCGTCCAAAAAGCTCCCGAAAGAGCTTTTCGTCGGCCTTTCCAGCTACAGATCCCTCACCCAGCGCAGTCTTACCTGCCCTGGAGCCGGTCTCTGCCGCAATGACCGTTTGTCGCCTTGATGGCTCGTTTAAATGGGGCCGCGGGAGGTGCCGGCTCGCCCAGGCCAGTCAGCAGCCCGCCCACCGCCTGTCAGCCTCGACCACGAGGAGGAGGCTTCGCCCTGCGTCCAAAAAGCTCCCGAAAGAGCTTTTCGTCGGCCTTTCCAGCTACAGATCCCTCACCCAGCGCAGTCTTACCTGCCCTGGAGCCGGTCTCTGCCGCACCCAACACGGGTTTTCTCCCAACAGCCTGGTCACCAAGAAGAAGGAGCTGTGCGCGGACCCCCAGGCGCCTTGGGTGCAGGCACATCTGAAGCACTTCCAGACCCTGAAGAACTGACCCATCCCTCCTGCCACCCGCCATGTCCCCGGTGCTGCCCCCAGCGGGCTTGTCTTCCAGCCCCAGGCACGCCAGAGAGTACTTGAACTGCAGCCTTCTTCAACAGAAAGTTTATTCTATTTAACTTATTTCAGTTAAAGTAATTATTTTTTGTTAATAAAAAGGAAAATTAAATAATGAACTTGTAGTAGGGATTTCTTGATGTGGCTCAGCGAGGCAGTTGGGTGTCAAGATGTCAGAGGACACGGGCCTCTTATTGCTCGGCCGACGCACCTGGAGCCGCGGCGCTGCGTGAAGGTCCTGCGCCGGAGGGGCTGGAGTCCTGGCCGGCTGCAGCGAGGGGCAGGGAGATGATGAGCACAACCAGCCCAAGCCAAACTCCCTCCCTCCCCGGACCACAGCCCCGCGCCTGTCTGCTGGTCTCGGGCGGCTGTGGTGGCCACTTGGCCCTGGGGACCCCGTCCCCATGCATGCACCACTCACCTTTGTCTATCTCCCTGCAGTCACTGCACTGCCAGGACTCGGCATTTGCTTCCATGCCGGAGCAGCGCCGGTGGGTCCCTTGGGAAGCACAGGAGCCGCAGAGAAGAAGTCTCCAGGGCCTGGGGGAGCAAAGGGAGCAACTGCCACCAAATTCCCCCGAGCTGTGGGCTGCCAGCCCTGGTGCTGTGCAGAGCCCACCTCCACCCTGCTCCCCCCTGGCAGCTGGGGCTGAGCTGCCCACACGCACCCTGCGCCATTTGCCCGCTTGGCACCCCAGGGAACCTCCATCCCTGCCCAAAGCCGGAGAGGAAGGCATCGTCTGCTCGCTGGGGCTACGGGGACCGGGGTCACTTGACACTCACCCATTCTCCTCTGCCTCCTGCCGTCCTGCCGGGCAGAGGCACTCCTCAGCATCACAGGAGCTGTGCTGTTCATACAGGTCTTCAAAGGTCCCGTCCAACTCCCAGGCAGCATCCCTGTGGGAGTAGAGGAGTGCTCAGCCCTGGAGTCCTGGGGACACCCCGCCATAACCCAAGGAGGCAAGAGAGGGGCGTCCAGATCATCACAGAGGGGGAGTGAGAGAGAGGTGATGGCACCAACCTGTCAGGGATTTTTATGCCCAGGCGAAACATCTCCTCCTGGAATGTGGCCATGTCCTGGCACAGTGGGCAGCGGAAATGGTGCAGAGCAGAAGACAGTGCCTGGCCCTGGGGCAGAGATGGCACCAGCATCAGTGGCAGCGGGGTCCCATTTGCTCCCTCAGAGCTGGGTGATGGGGTGATGATGAGGGTGCTCATGTCAAGGGCCTGGGGCGATGTCACCTACCTGGATGCAGCGTCGGTGGAACCAGGCGCTGGTGCAGGTGGGACACACCAGGGTGTCATAGCAGGGCCGCTCTGCCACCGCCTCCAGGCAGATGAGGCAGCTCTGGCCCTGCTGCAGTGCCCGCACCCGCTGTACCGGCCGGTGCTTCCAGCAGAATGACCTGCGTGACGGAGGTGACAGTTCAGCCCCAGCCCTCCTCCGCCCCAGCCCCAGCCCCAGTGCTGTGGGGCAGCTACACTCACTTAAACTCCCCGAAGAACTGGGAGAGGCAGCCGCGCTCGATCCCACAGGGGAAGTGGAAGATTCGGTGGCAGCGCCGGCCCTGGCAGGTGACCGATGCTCCCGGCAGCCGGCAGATGCAGCACCTCTGGGGATGGAATGGAGGTGGATGGTGTTAGTGCCACGTGCCCCCAGGGAGCCCAGTTTGCCCCCGGCCAGCACACCACGTTCTGGTGTGCCTCCTGGCCGGTGACACCGGGCCACTGCCAAATCCGCCGACCCCCCTCCAAATCCCCATCCATATAAATGGGCCTTTTTGGATGGAGGAGGATGTGGAGGTTACTTGCAGATGGCTTCCAGAGCATCCCTGGGGGATTACTGGCCTGTGCATTGCAGGACAGAGGCATGGAGACCATGGTGGGGACATATGTTCCCCTCCCTGGCCTCACCTTCTGTGCCACCCGCTTCAGTTCTTGCCGGATGTCAGGGAAGAGAAAGCCGTAGAAGCCCTCTTTGTCGGCTCCTCTCTGGATAAGACCACTGGCGTGGTACTGCAAGGGAGGAAAAGAGGGCACATGGCAGGGGCTGCCGAGGGTGCAGGGCTGGGAACTGTGGGGTGTCGGGAACCAGTGCCGGAACCAAGGGACTCACCAGGCAGTTTTCATGGATGTAGAGCCCATCCTGCTGGCACAGCTCTCCAACTATCTCAGTTTCAACGTCTGCCCGCCGGCACAGCCCACACACTGCTGGGGGACAGCCCCACCGTCACCCCCAGCACCGTGCTGCCAGGGTGCCCATGGGGGTAATGGCAGGAGCGAAATGGGAGAGAGGCTGGGGCAACTTCCTACAGCACAGGGGCCTCTGCTTGCATGGCCGGGCACCAGCCAAAATCCCCTCTGGTGGGTGCCCGTGGGGATGCTCATCACTCACTTTTCTTCTTGGGGACCTGGCGCATCCTTTTTGTCTGGGGAGGCGCACAGGAGGATCCTGCCTCCTCATCTTGGAGCCCGGCAGAATCCTGGGCAGGGGGCGACTGGGGGCGACGTCGTCGCCGTGCTCTCCTCTCCATTACTGCTCTTGACGACAGAAGGCGTTGATGGACGTGGAGATGTTGGTGTGGTTAAAGACCACCCAGGTTCTCCAGCGCCTGTGGCAAACACTGCCGCTCTTGACGACAGAGAAGGCGTTGATGGACGTGGAGACGTTGGTGTGGTTAAAGACCACCCAGGTTCTCCAGCGCCTGTGGCAAACACTGCCGCTCTTGACGACAGAGAAGGCGTTGATGGACGTGGAGACGTTGGTGTGGTTAAAGACCACCCAGCTTCTCCAGCGCCTATGGCAAACACTGCCACGCTGGGGGCAGCAGTGCAGGGGCATTTATACGGCCTGGAGTGTTTGTGACACGGCACCGCACGCATGTATATGTCACACACATGGTCCCGCCCCTGCCCGGCAACGCCGGGTGGTGCAGCAGGACCGGACCACTGCCTCATCTGCCTGGAGGTGGTGGCAGAGCGGCCCTGCTGTGACACCCTGGTGTGTCCCACCTACACCAGCGCCTGGTTCGTCCCACCTACACCAGCGCCTGGTTCCACCGGTGCTGCATCCAGGTTGGTGGCATCTCCCAGGCCTCTGACATGAGCAGCCCTGCTGTCACCTCGTCACCCAGGTCCAGTGGAAGAGTGCCCCACTGCCACTGATGCCATCTCTGCCCCAGGGCCAGGCACTGTCTTCTGCCTTGCACCATTTCCGCTGCCCACTGTGCCAGGACATGGCCACATTCCAGGAGGAGATGTTTCGCCTGGGCATATGTGAGAGGGAGATTGACTGGTGGGCCCACTCCCTGAAAATAAAGGAACATGTTGAGGCCCCACATAAGCCAGAGGACCCTCTCCCCATCTCTCGCCCGACAGTAGAAGGGGATCTCAGAGAAGAGGGGGAATGGAAACAGGTCCCTAGTCGGCGAAGCAGGCGAATCCCCTCCCTGCCTCTCCCACCTCCCCAGTTACCCCTGCAGAACCGGTATGGAATCCTGCAGGAGGAATTGACTGTTGGAGAGGAGGATGGTACAACTAGGCAGGATGTGCCAGAAAGACCAAGTCGCCGCAAACCTGGCATCACAACTAGTTCAAGAAGGAAAAGCAGAAGGGTCATCGTTGTGGGTGACTCTCTATTGAAGGGGGCAGAGGGACCAATATGCCGTCCTGACCCGCTTCACAGGGAAGTCTGCTGCCTCCCTGGGGCACGGGTCAGGGACGTGTTGGACAAAGTTCCTGCTCTAGTCAACCCTTCTGACTATTACCCCCTTGCAGTTTTTCAGGTAGGCAGTGATGATGTATATAATACATCCAGGAAATTAAAAACAATCATAAAGGACTTTAAGACACTGGGAAAACTGGTTGAGGGATCAGGGGCACAGGTAATTTTTTCAGCAATACCCTTAGTTGCAGGAGGAAATCCTGAAAGAAATAAAAAGGCAACTGCGATAAACAAGTGGCTCAGAAACTGGTGCCATCACCGAAATTTTGGGTATTCTGAACTTAGGGAACTTTATATGGCACCGAGTCGGATAGCAACAGATGGAGTACACCTGTCTCAGAAGGGGAGAAAGATACTGGCAAGTGAGTTGGCGGCGCTTGTTGAAAGGGCTTTAAACTAGGATCGAAGGGGGAGGGGGTTAAGCGTAGGTTGAGCAGAAAAAAACTCAAAGAGAGCCTTCAACCTGCCATCTCAGCTAATAAGTCGGCCCCTTTAGGCACCCAGCTGAAGTGCCTTTACACAAATGCACGCAGCATGGGGAACAAACAAGAGGAGTTAGAGATGTGCGCACGCCTCCAGGGCTACGACATTATTGGCATCACCGAGACGTGGTGGGATGGCTCTTACGACTGGAGTGTTCGAATGGAGGGTTACAAGCTCTTCAGGAAGGACAGGCTGGGCAGAAGGGGAGGGGGTGTTGCCCTCTATGTCAAGGACCAGCTGGAATGTATGGAGCTTCACCTGGGGATGGATGAAGACAAGACAGAGAGCTTATGGGTCAGGATTAAAGGGAGCACGGGGGCAGGTGATGTTACAGTAGGAGTCTGCTACAGGCCACCAGATCAAAGTGACAGCGAGGATGTGGCCCTCTACAAACAGATAGGGGCAGCATCGCGCTCACACGCTCTGGTCCTCATGGGGGACTTCAACCACCCCGACATCTGTTGGAAGGACAACACAGCAGAGCACAGGAAATCCAGGAAGTTCTTAGAATGTGTCGACGACAACTTTCTTCTGCAAATAATAGAGGAACCAACGAGGAAAGGAGCAGTGCTGGACCTTGTCCTCACCAACAAGGAGGGGCTGGTCGGGAATGTCAAATTCAAGGGTAGCCTCGGCTGCAGTGACCATGAGATGATAGAATTCAAGATTCATAAGGCAGCAAGGAGGGTGCGCAGCAAGCTGGCTACCCTGGACTTCAAAAGAGCAGACTTTGATCTCCTGAGAGATCTGATTGGTAAGGTAGCGTGGGAAAAAGAACTGGAAGGGAGAGGGGCCCAAAAAAGCTGGGTGGTATTTAAGGATTGCCTCCTCCAAGCTCAGGAGAGGTGCATCCCAAAAAAGAAGAAATCGGGCAAAATAGCCAGTAGGCCGGCGTGGATGAACAAGGAACTGCTGGACAAACTCAGGACCAAAAAGGAGGCCTATAGAGGGTGGAGGCAGGGAAAGGTAGACTGGGAAGAATACAGAGAAGCTGTCCGAGTCACCAGAAACCTGATCAGGCAAGCAAAAGCCCAGGCAGAACTAAATCTAGCCAGGGATGTGAAAAATAACAAGAAGAACTTCTATAGATATATCAGGGATAAAAATAAGACGAGGGAAGCTGTGGGTCCCCTCCGGAAGGAAACGGGAGACCTGGTCACCCAGGATATGGATAAGGCTGAGCTACTGAATGACTTCTTTGCCTCAGTCTTCACTGGCAAGGGCCCTAACCACACTGCCCAAGTCACGGAGGGCAAGAACAGCGGCTCTGGGAATGAAGAACCACCCACAGTACAAGAAGACGAGGTTCGAGACCTCTTAAAGAACCTGAAGGTGCATAAGTCCATGGGACCTGATGAAATCCATCCACGGGTCCTGAGAGAACTGGCGGACGAAGTTGCTAAGCCCCTCTCCATCATATTTGAGAAATCGTGGCAGTCTGGTGAAGTTCCCACTGACTGGAAAAAAGGGAACATAACTCCAATATTCAAAAAAGGAAACAAAGAAGACCCGGGAAACTACAGGCCGGTCAGTCTCACCTCTGTGCCTGGCAAGATCACGGAGCAGATCCTCCTGAAATCCTTGCTAAGGCACATGGAGAATAAAGAAGTGATTGGAAACAGCCAACATGGCTTCACCAAGGGCAAATCGTGCCTGACAAATTTGGTGGCCTTTTACAATACTGCTACAGACTTGGTAGACAAGGGCAGAGCGACTGACGTCATTTACCTGGACTTATGCAAAGCATTTGACACTGTCCCGCACGACATCCTGGTCTCAAAATTGGAAACTCATGGATTCGATGGACGGACCACTCGGTGGATAGGGAACTGGCTGGATGGCCGCATCCAAAGGGTTACAATCAATGGCTCAATGTCCAGGTGGCGGCCAGTAACGAGTGGTGTTCCGCAGGGGTCGGTACTGGGACCAGTACTGTTTAACATCTTTGTCGGTGACATGGACAGTGGGATAGAGTGCACCCTCAGCAAGTTTGCTGATGACACCAAGCTCGGTGGCGCGGTTGACACGCTGGAGGGAAGGGATGCCATCCAGAGGGACCTAGACAGGCTGGAGAGGTGGGCTCGTGCAAATTGCATGAAGTTCAACCAAGCCAAGTGCAGGGTCCTGCACCTGGGACGTGGCAACCCCAGGCACAAATACAAGTTGGGTGGAGAATGGCTGGAGAGCAGCCCCGAGGAGAAGGACTTGGGAGTGCTTATGGATGAGAAGCTCAACATGAGCAGGCAGTGTGCACTGGCAGCCCAGAGAGCCAACCGTGTCCTGGGCTGCATCAGGAGAAGTGTGGCCAGCAGGTCTCGCGAGGTGATTCTGCCCCTCTACTCTGCGCTCGTGAGACCCCTCCTGGAGTACTGTGTCCAGCTTTGGAGTCCTCAACACAGAAAGGACATGGACCTGTTGGAACGGGTCCAGCGGAGGGCCACGAGGATGATCAGAGGGATGGAGCACCTCTCCTATGAAGACAGACTGAGAGAGCTGGGGTTGTTCAGCCTGGAGAAGAGAAGGCTCCGGGGAGACCTTATAACAGCCTATCAATACCTGAAGGGAGCCTACAGAAGAGCTGAAGAGGGACTCTTTGTCAGGAAGAGTGGTGACAGGACAAGGGGCAATGGTTTTAAATTGGAAGAGAAGAGATTTAGATTAGATATAAGGAAGAAATTCTTTACAGTGAGGGTGGTGAGGCACTGGAACAGGTTGCCCAGGGAAGTTGTGGATGCCCCATCCCTGGAAGTGTTCAAGGCCAGGCTGGATGGGGCTTTAAGCAACCTGCTCTAGTGAGAGGTGTCCCTGCCCATGGCAGGGGGGTTGGAACTAGATGATCTTTAAGGTCCTTTCCAACTCTAGCCATTCTATGATTCTATGATTCTATGATAAAAATCCCTGACAGGTTGGTGCCATCGCCTCTGTCTCACTCCCCCTCTGTGATGATCTGGACGCCCCTCTCTTGCCTTGGGCCCAGATGAGATGCTGCTGCAAACCCACAAATATGGTATTGCTCATTCTGTTTCCAGATGGAGAATCAAAGGCTGGCCAGGGAGAAGCAGCTTCGAGAAGAAGCCGAGCGAGCCAAAGAGGAGCTGGAAAGGCGTCTTTTCCAGCTGGAAGATGAAGCCAGGCAGGCCAACGAGGCCCTGGTGAGTAGCACATTAGTCTGAATATTCTTGTGCTTGATGGGCTTTCTTGGTTTGGAAGCTTTTTTTTTTTTCTTATGACTCCTGTGAGACACCAGGAATTATGGCTTAGACGAGGCTAGACTGTTCCTGACCACTGGTGGAGAGGGCATGCTGGAATACCTAGGAAAACTCTGATCTGCCATAATCTCTGTTTGCTGTGAGCCATTTGCTCCCTGTATTTGGCTCGCGGTGCTTTCTTCATGAAGGAAGAAAGGAAGCAACCTTGGAGCTGAAACTGGGAGAAAGGGGCATGGTATGCTGGCAGCTGAAGGGGCCAGCTTCAGGTTTTAGTTGATATCTTTGTCCAACTCTAAGCAAATGTATCTCCTTGCTTTGTAGAAATGAAAGGAAGGAAGTTAGGCAATTCTGGACCAGAGGAGGAACACCAGGCCCTACAATTGTTTATTATACTTTTTATTTTAATGTATAATATATTTATCACTTGATCTTTTGGGAAAAGACGTCATCTTCCTGACTGTCTGCAGGGGTGATTTTGTAGATGCTAACAGGGTAACTAAGAAAAATTGTTTCTTCTTAGCTCCGATCCCAGGAAGCAGCAGAGTTACTGGCTGAGAAAGCTCAGATTGCAGAAGAAGAGGCAAAACTGCTGGCCCAGAATGCTGCAGAAGCTGAGCAAGAGCGACAGAGGCTGGAGATCACAGCTCTGAAAACCAAGGAGGAGAAACGCCTGATGGAGCAAAAGATGCGGGAGGCAGAGCTGATAGCAGTGAAGCTGGTGAAGGAGTCTGACCGGAGGTTAGATTTGCCTGACTGGGGGTTGTGTGGTCTCTACTGGGATACCTAGGTAGAGAGAGTGCGGCTTTTCTCAGAGCTAAGCCCAGGAGGGAGGGGTTGTTTCCTAAGCAACACTTAGGGACTAAGCCTTCTAGTGTCGTGTTTATTCCAGCTGGTACCAGTGGTGGTGATGCAGGTCAAGAAGTTTACAGGGGATAGGTGCAAGGCTTTAGAGTTCTTTAATATTAAAGATCCAGAATGCAGAAGCATTTTCTATTTTGCGTTATCAAAAGAGCACTGGCTACCGAGCTGTCTAAACTTACCAATCTCTATACCTTGTGAGTTAGGAAACTGTTTTAATTCATTAGTACCAAGTGATGATCTTTTGTATCCTTTTTAGATCTTTGGGAAGTGTAAACCAGGTAAACTTGTGTTGAATATAAATCCCTCTGTAAGCGTTTACGTGTTCCGTAGCACTGTGCTGCCTGAAGATGCAGAGCAGACCAGTGTTGACAGAGGATGTTTAACCTTGCTATTAAGGGCCTTCTGCTTGTTTTAGGATACTGCCAAAAAGCTTGCCAAAATAAAGAGCAGATATGTTGCACCTCTCCCCACCTCAGGGAGGATCTCTGACAGCCTGGAGAATCTGTATCAGCAGGTCATAATTGAGCCCATGGAAACTAGAAGTAGAAAAACCATGTTAATTCAGCCAGTTTGTGCAGGATTATCTTTGAAAGCATGTGTCATGCTGTGATCAATTAGTTCTCCATGCGACCATCCTTCCACAAGGGTCTTTGGGTAAAGGAATCAGTAATCACAGTAATGGATCTTGCTCTCTGGAAGCCAGTGAGGTGCATAGCCCTGAAATCCATGTGTTGCTCTATACTGGAAATCACCAGCCGTTCACGTCAGGATATTTGTCTTACAGAGCCAAGGAAGCAGAGCATCTGAAACAAGATCTGCATGAAGCCAGAGAGGCTGAACGGAAAGCGAAGCAGAAACTCTTAGACATAACCAGGCTTAATTATCCTGTAAGTTTCTGCTCTACTGGGCACCCCTTCATCTTCAGAGACAGTCAGATGTTGATTGCATTTTTATAGCCCCATCAAGCTGAGTAGTAGCATGTCTGTATCCAGCTGGGGGACAAACACCTATAGGACTAACTGATGCTTAAACACAGGGTAGCTGGGATGGAAGTTGTATTTGTTCAGGGCAGTGAGTCAGGATGATAAGAAAGGTGAGACAAAAGTGAAAAACAGGACTAGTGTTGGGACCTAGGGAGCAGATTGTCTTGCCTGTGTTCATGTCTAATGCTGACTCTGTGCCGTCTCAGGCAATGCTTTGTTGAGGTGGTTGTACAGAGCCAGCTGTATTGTCCTGGCATCTGAGTTGCCCATGAGTGTCTTTAGGCAAAGCTGATGAAGCTCTCTCCATCAGGAAGGCAGAACTAAGGCTGTGTGCCACAACTCTCTCTTCTGCCTCCAGTCTTGCTGAGAATGGATTTTGCCGAAATAGAAATTAACATTGCAACCAGGATACTTGGATGTGTGGGTTGTTGAACTTCAGCATTTCTTCTGATGCCAGTCAGGCAGGGGGGAAGGGCTGCAGGAGCATCTGTGTGTCTCAGAACCCATAGGTAACTTATGAAATCACAGAATGGTTTAGGTTGGAAGGGACCTTAGAGATCATGTAGCTCAGCATGGCATTCTTGCAGAAGCTGAGGAGATAAACCCGAAATCACGCAATCAGCAGCCCGCCCACCGCCTGTCAGCCTCGACCACGAGGAGGAGGCTTCGCCCTGCGTCCAAAAAGCTCCCGAAAGAGCTTTTCGTCGGCCTTTCCAGCTACAGATCCCTCACCCAGCGCAGTCTTACCTGCCCTGGAGCCGGTCTCTGCCGCACCCAACACGGGTTTTCTCCCAACAGCCTGGTCACCAAGAAGAAGAAGGAGCTGTGCGCGGACCCCCAGGCGCCTTGGGTGCAGGCACATCTGAAGCACTTCCAGACCCTGAAGAACTGACCCATCCCTCCTGCCACCCGCCATGTCCCCGGTGCTGCCCCCAGCGGGCTTGTCTTCCAGCCCCAGGCACGCCAGAGAGTACTTGAACTGCAGCCTTCTTCAACAGAAAGTTTATTCTATTTAACTTATTTCAGTTAAAGTAATTATTTTTTGTTAATAAAAAGGAAAATTAAATAATGAACTTATAGTAGGGATTTCTTGATGTGGCCCAGCGAGGCAGTTGGGTGTCAAGATGTCAGAGGACACGGGCCTCTTATTGCTCGGATGACGCACCTGGAGCCGCGGCGCTGCGTGAAGGTCCTGCGCCGGAGGGGCTGGAGTCCTGGCCGGCTGCAGCGAGGGGCAGGGAGATGATGAGCACAACCAGCCCAAGCCAAACTCCCTCCCTCCCCAGACCACAGCCCCGCGCCTGTCTGCTGGTCTCGGGCGGCTGTGGTGGCCACTTGGCCCTGGGGACCCCGTCCCCATGCATGCACCACTCACCTTTGTCTATCTCCCTGCAGTCACTGCACTGCCAGGACTCGGCATTTGCTTCCATGCCGGAGCAGCGCCGGTGGGTCCCTTGGGAAGCACAGGAGCCGCAGAGAAGAAGTCTCCAGGGCCTGGGGGAGCAAAGGGAGCAACTGCCACCAAATTCCCCCGAGCTGTGGGCTGCCAGCCCTGGTGCTGTGCAGAGCCCACCTCCACCCTGCTCCCCCCTGGCAGCTGGGGCTGAGCTGCCCACAGGCACCCTGCGCCATTCGCCCGCTTGGCACCCCAGGGAACCTCCATCCCTGCCCAAAGCCGGAGAGGAAGGCATCGTCTGCTCGCTGGGGCTACGGGGACCGGGGTCACTGACACTCACCCATTCTCCTCTGCCTCCTGCCGTCCTGCCGGGCAGAGGCACTCCTCAGCATCACAGGAGCTGTGCTGTTCATACAGGTCTTCAAAGGTCCTGTCCAACTCCCAGGCAGCATCCCTGTGGGAGTAGAGGAGTGCTCAGCCCTGGAGTCCTGGGGACACCCCGCCATAACCCAAGGAGGCAAGAGAGGGGCGTCCAGATCATCACAGAGGGGGAGTGAGAGAGAGGTGATGGCACCAACCTGTCAGGGATTTTTATGCCCAGGCGAAACATCTCCTCCTGGAATGTGGCCATGTCCTGGCACAGTGGGCAGCGGAAATGGTGCAGAGCAGAAGACAGTGCCTGGCCCTGGGGCAGAGATGGCACCAGCATCAGTGGCAGCGGGGTCCCATTTGCTCCCTCAGAGCTGGGTGATGGGGTGATGATGAGGGTGCTCATGTCAAGGGCCTGGGGCGATGTCACCTACCTGGATGCAGCGTCGGTGGAACCAGGCGCTGGTGCAGGTGGGACACACCAGGGTGTCATAGCAGGGCCGCTCTGCCACCGCCTCCAGGCAGATGAGGCAGCTCTGGCCCTGCTGCAGTGCCCGCACCCGCTGTACCGGCCGGTGCTTCCAGCAGAATGACCTGCGTGACGGAGGTGACAGTTCAGCCCCAGCCCTCCTCCGCCCCAGCCCCAGCCCCAGTGCTGTGGGGCAGCTACACTCACTTAAACTCCCCGAAGAACTGGGAGAGGCAGCCGCGCTCGATCCCACAGGGGAAGTGGAAGATTCGGTGGCAGCGCCGGCCCTGGCAGGTGACCGATGCTCCCGGCAGCCGGCAGATGCAGCACCTCTGGGGATGGAATGGAGGTGGATGGTGTTAGTGCCACGTGCCCCCAGGGAGCCCAGTTTGCCCCCGGCCAGCACACCACGTTCTGGTGTGCCTCCTGGCCGGTGACACCGGGCCACTGCCAAATCCGCCGACCCCCCTCCAAATCCCCATCCATATAAATGGGCCTTTTTGGATGGAGGAGGATGTGGAGGTTACTTGCAGATGGCTTCCAGAGCATCCCTGGGGGATTACTGGCCTGTGCATTGCAGGACAGAGGCATGGAGACCATGGTGGGGACATATGTTCCCCTCCCTGGCCTCACCTTCTGTGCCACCCGCTTCAGTTCTTGCCGGATGTCAGGGAAGAGAAAGCCGTAGAAGCCCTCTTTGTCGGCTCCTCTCTGGATAAGACCACTGGCGTGGTACTGCAAGGGAGGAAAAGAGGGCACATGGCAGGGGCTGCCGAGGGTGCAGGGCTGGGAACTGTGGGGTGTCGGGAACCAGTGCCGGAACCAAGGGACTCACCAGGCAGTTTTCATGGATGTAGAGCCCATCCTGCTGGCACAGCTCTCCAACTATCTCAGTTTCAACGTCTGCCCGCCGGCACAGCCCACACACTGCTGGGGGACAGCCCCACCGTCACCCCCAGCACCGTGCTGCCAGGGTGCCCATGGGGGTAACGGCAGGAGCGAAATGGGAGAGAGGCTGGGGCAACTTCCTACAGCACAGGGGCCTCTGCTTGCATGGCCGGGCACCAGCCAAAATCCCCTCTGGTGGGTGCCCGTGGGGATGCTCATCACTCACTTTTCTTCTTGGGGACCTGGCGCATCCTTTTTGGCTGGGGAGGTGCACAGGAGGATCCTGCCTCCTCATCTTGGAGCCCGGCAGAATCCTGGGCAGGGGGCGACTGGGGGCGACGTCGTCGCCGTGCTCTCCTCTCCATTACTGCTCTTGACGACAGAAGGCGTTGATGGACGTGGAGACGTTGGTGTGGTTAAAGACCACCCAGGTTCTCCAGCGCCTGTGGCAAACACTGCCGCTCTTGACGACAGAGAAGGCGTTGATGGACGTGGAGACGTTGGTGTGGTTAAAGACCACCCAGGTTCTCCAGCGCCTGTGGCAAACACTGCCACGCTGGGGGCCGCAGTGCAGGGGCATTTATACGGCCTGGAGTGTTTGTGACACGGCACCGCACGCATGTATATGTCACACACATGGTCCCGCCCCTGCCCGGCAACGCCGGGTGGTGCAGCAGGACCGGACCACTGCCTCATCTGCCTGGAGGTGGTGGCAGAGCGGCCCTGCTGTGACACCCTGGTGTGTCCCACCTACACCAGCGCCTGGTTCGTCCCACCTACACCAGCGCCTGGTTCCACCGGTGCTGCATCCAGGTTGGTGGCATCTCCCAGGCCTCTGACATGAGCAGCCCTGCTGTCACCTCGTCACCCAGGTCCAGTGGAAGAGTGCCCCACTGCCACTGATGCCATCTCTGCCCCAGGGCCAGGCACTGTCTTCTGCCTTGCACCATTTCCGCTGCCCACTGTGCCAGGACATGGCCACATTCCAGGAGGAGATGTTTCGCCTGGGCATATGTGAGAGGGAGATTGACTGGTGGGCCCACTCCCTGAAAATAAAGGAACATGTTGAGGCCCCACATAAGCCAGAGGACCCTCTCCCCATCTCTCGCCCGACAGTAGAAGGGGATCTCAGAGAAGAGGGGGAATGGAAACAGGTCCCTAGTCGGCGAAGCAGGCGAATCCCCTCCCTGCCTCTCCCACCTCCCCAGTTACCCCTGCAGAACCGGTATGGAATCCTGCAGGAGGAATTGACTGTTGGAGAGGAGGATGGTACAACTAGGCAGGATGTGCCAGAAAGACCAAGTCGCCGCAAACCTGGCATCACAACTAGTTCAAGAAGGAAAAGCAGAAGGGTCATCGTTGTGGGTGACTCTCTATTGAAGGGGGCAGAGGGACCAATATGCCGTCCTGACCCGCTTCACAGGGAAGTCTGCTGCCTCCCTGGGGCACGGGTCAGGGACGTGTTGGACAAAGTTCCTGCTCTAGTCAACCCTTCTGACTATTACCCCCTTGCAGTTTTTCAGGTAGGCAGTGATGATGTATATAATACATCCAGGAAATTAAAAACAATCATAAAGGACTTTAAGACACTGGGAAAACTGGTTGAGGGATCAGGGGCACAGGTAATTTTTTCAGCAATACCCTTAGTTGCAGGAGGAAATCCTGAAAGAAATAAAAAGGCAACTGCGATAAACAAGTGGCTCAGAAACTGGTGCCATCACCGAAATTTTGGGTATTCTGAACTTAGGGAACTTTATATGGCACCGAGTCGGATAGCAACAGATGGAGTACACCTGTCTCAGAAGGGGAGAAAGATACTGGCAAGTGAGTTGGCGGCGCTTGTTGAAAGGGCTTTAAACTAGGATCGAAGGGGGAGGGGGTTAAGCGTAGGTTGAGCAGAAAAAAACTCAAAGAGAGCCTTCAACCTGCCATCTCAGCTAATAAGTCGGCCCCTTTAGGCACCCAGCTGAAGTGCCTTTACACAAATGCACGCAGCATGGGGAACAAACAAGAGGAGTTAGAGATGTGCGCACGCCTCCAGGGCTACGACATTATTGGCATCACCGAGACGTGGTGGGATGGCTCTTACGACTGGAGTGTTCGAATGGAGGGTTACAAGCTCTTCAGGAAGGACAGGCTGGGCAGAAGGGGAGGGGGTGTTGCCCTCTATGTCAAGGACCAGCTGGAATGTATGGAGCTTCACCTGGGGATGGATGAAGACAAGACAGAGAGCTTATGGGTCAGGATTAAAGGGAGCACGGGGGCAGGTGATGTTACAGTAGGAGTCTGCTACAGGCCACCAGATCAAAGTGACAGCGAGGATGTGGCCCTCTACAAACAGATAGGGGCAGCATCGCGCTCACACGCTCTGGTCCTCATGGGGGACTTCAACCACCCCGACATCTGTTGGAAGGACAACACAGCAGAGCACAGGAAATCCAGGAAGTTCTTAGAATGTGTCGACGACAACTTTCTTCTGCAAATAATAGAGGAACCAACGAGGAAAGGAGCAGTGCTGGACCTTGTCCTCACCAACAAGGAGGGGCTGGTCGGGAATGTCAAATTCAAGGGTAGCCTCGGCTGCAGTGACCATGAGATGATAGAATTCAAGATTCATAAGGCAGCAAGGAGGGTGCGCAGCAAGCTGGCTACCCTGGACTTCAAAAGAGCAGACTTTGATCTCCTGAGAGATCTGATTGGTAAGGTAGCGTGGGAAAAAGAACTGGAAGGGAGAGGGGCCCAAAAAAGCTGGGTGGTATTTAAGGATTGCCTCCTCCAAGCTCAGGAGAGGTGCATCCCAAAAAAGAAGAAATCGGGCAAAATAGCCAGTAGGCCGGCGTGGATGAACAAGGAACTGCTGGACAAACTCAGGACCAAAAAGGAGGCCTATAGAGGGTGGAGGCAGGGAAAGGTAGACTGGGAAGAATACAGAGAAGCTGTCCGAGTCACCAGAAACCTGATCAGGCAAGCAAAAGCCCAGGCAGAACTAAATCTAGCCAGGGATGTGAAAAATAACAAGAAGAACTTCTATAGATATATCAGGGATAAAAATAAGACGAGGGAAGCTGTGGGTCCCCTCCGGAAGGAAACGGGAGACCTGGTCACCCAGGATATGGATAAGGCTGAGCTACTGAATGACTTCTTTGCCTCAGTCTTCACTGGCAAGGGCCCTAACCACACTGCCCAAGTCACGGAGGGCAAGAACAGGGGCTCTGGGAATGAAGAACCACCCACAGTACAAGAAGACGAGGTTCGAGACCTCTTAAAGAACCTGAAGGTGCATAAGTCCATGGGACCTGATGAAATCCATCCACGGGTCCTGAGAGAACTGGCGGACGAAGTTGCTAAGCCCCTCTCCATCATATTTGAGAAATCGTGGCAGTCTGGTGAAGTTCCCACTGACTGGAAAAAAGGGAACATAACTCCAATATTCAAAAAAGGAAACAAAGAAGACCCGGGAAACTACAGGCCGGTCAGTCTCACCTCTGTGCCTGGCAAGATCACGGAGCAGATCCTCCTGAAATCCTTGCTAAGGCACATGGAGAATAAAGAAGTGATTGGAAACAGCCAACATGGCTTCACCAAGGGCAAATCGTGCCTGACAAATTTGGTGGCCTTTTACAATACTGCCACAGACTTGGTAGACAAGGGCAGAGCGACTGACGTCATTTACCTGGACTTATGCAAAGCATTTGACACTGTCCCGCACGACATCCTGGTCTCAAAATTGGAAACTCATGGATTCGATGGACGGACCACTCGGTGGATAGGGAACTGGCTGGATGGCCGCATCCAAAGGGTTACAATCAATGGCTCAATGTCCAGGTGGCGGCCAGTAACGAGTGGTGTTCCGCAGGGGTCGGTACTGGGACCAGTACTGTTTAACATCTTTGTCGGTGACATGGACAGTGGGATAGAGTGCACCCTCAGCAAGTTTGCTGATGACACCAAGCTCGGTGGCGCGGTTGACACGCTGGAGGGAAGGGATGCCATCCAGAGGGACCTAGACAGGCTGGAGAGGTGGGCTCGTGCAAATTGCATGAAGTTCAACCAAGCCAAGTGCAGGGTCCTGCACCTGGGACGTGGCAACCCCAGGCACAAATACAAGTTGGGTGGAGAATGGCTGGAGAGCAGCCCCGAGGAGAAGGACTTGGGAGTGCTTATGGATGAGAAGCTCAACATGAGCAGGCAGTGTGCACTGGCAGCCCAGAGAGCCAACCGTGTCCTGGGCTGCATCAGGAGAAGTGTGGCCAGCAGGTCTCGCGAGGTGATTCTGCCCCTCTACTCTGCGCTCGTGAGACCCCTCCTGGAGTACTGTGTCCAGCTTTGGAGTCCTCAACACAGAAAGGACATGGACCTGTTGGAACGGGTCCAGCGGAGGGCCACGAGGATGATCAGAGGGATGGAGCACCTCTCCTATGAAGACAGACTGAGAGAGCTGGGGTTGTTCAGCCTGGAGAAGAGAAGGCTCCGGGGAGACCTTATAACAGCCTATCAATACCTGAAGGGAGCCTACAGAAGAGCTGAAGAGGGACTCTTTGTCAGGAAGAGTGGTGACAGGACAAGGGGCAATGGTTTTAAATTGGAAGAGAAGAGATTTAGATTAGATATAAGGAAGAAATTCTTTACAGTGAGGGTGGTGAGGCACTGGAACAGGTTGCCCAGGGAAGTTGTGGATGCCCCATCCCTGGAAGTGTTCAAGGCCAGGCTGGATGGGGCTTTAAGCAACCTGCTCTAGTGAGAGGTGTCCCTGCCCATGGCAGGGGGGTTGGAACTAGATGATCTTTAAGGTCCTTTCCAACTCTAGCCATTCTATGATTCTATGATTCTATGATAAAAATCCCTGACAGGTTGGTGCCATCGCCTCTGTCTCACTCCCCCTCTGTGATGATCTGGACGCCCCTCTCTTGCCTTGGGCCCAGATGAGATGCTGCTGCAAACCCACAAATGTGGTATTGCTCATTCTGTTTCCAGATGGAGAATCAAAGGCTGGCCAGGGAGAAGCAGCTTCGAGAAGAAGCCGAGCGAGCCAAAGAGGAGCTGGAAAGGCGTCTTTTCCAGCTGGAAGATGAAGCCAGGCAGGCCAACGAGGCCCTGGTGAGTAGCACATTAGTCTGAATATTCTTGTGCTTGATGGGCTTTCTTGGTTTGGAAGCTTTTTTTTTTTTCTTATGACTCCTGTGAGACACCAGGAATTATGGCTTAGACGAGGCTAGACTGTTCCTGACCACTGGTGGAGAGGGCATGCTGGAATACCTAGGAAAACTCTGATCTGCCATAATCTCTGTTTGCTGTGAGCCATTTGCTCCCTGTATTTGGCTCGCGGTGCTTTCTTCATGAAGGAAGAAAGGAAGCAACCTTGGAGCTGAAACTGGGAGAAAGGGGCATGGTATGCTGGCAGCTGAAGGGGCCAGCTTCAGGTTTTAGTTGATATCTTTGTCCAACTCTAAGCAAATGTATCTCCTTGCTTTGTAGAAATGAAAGGAAGGAAGTTAGGCAATTCTGGACCAGAGGAGGAACACCAGGCCCTACAATTGTTTATTATACTTTTTATTTTAATGTATAATATATTTATCACTTGATCTTTTGGGAAAAGACGTCATCTTCCTGACTGTCTGCAGGGGTGATTTTGTAGATGCTAACAGGGTAACTAAGAAAAATTGTTTCTTCTTAGCTCCGATCCCAGGAAGCAGCAGAGTTACTGGCTGAGAAAGCTCAGATTGCAGAAGAAGAGGCAAAACTGCTGGCCCAGAATGCTGCAGAAGCTGAGCAAGAGCGACAGAGGCTGGAGATCACAGCTCTGAAAACCAAGGAGGAGAAACGCCTGATGGAGCAAAAGATGCGGGAGGCAGAGCTGATAGCAGTGAAGCTGGTGAAGGAGTCTGACCGGAGGTTAGATTTGCCTGACTGGGGGTTGTGTGGTCTCTACTGGGATACCTAGGTAGAGAGAGTGCGGCTTTTCTCAGAGCTAAGCCCAGGAGGGAGGGGTTGTTTCCTAAGCAACACTTAGGGACTAAGCCTTCTAGTGTCGTGTTTATTCCAGCTGGTACCAGTGGTGGTGATGCAGGTCAAGAAGTTTACAGGGGATAGGTGCAAGGCTTTAGAGTTCTTTAATATTAAAGATCCAGAATGCAGAAGCATTTTCTATTTTGCGTTATCAAAAGAGCACTGGCTACCGAGCTGTCTAAACTTACCAATCTCTATACCTTGTGAGTTAGGAAACTGTTTTAATTCATTAGTACCAAGTGATGATCTTTTGTATCCTTTTTAGATCTTTGGGAAGTGTAAACCAGGTAAACTTGTGTTGAATATAAATCCCTCTGTAAGCGTTTACGTGTTCCGTAGCACTGTGCTGCCTGAAGATGCAGAGCAGACCAGTGTTGACAGAGGATGTTTAACCTTGCTATTAAGGGCCTTCTGCTTGTTTTAGGATACTGCCAAAAAGCTTGCCAAAATAAAGAGCAGATATGTTGCACCTCTCCCCACCTCAGGGAGGATCTCTGACAGCCTGGAGAATCTGTATCAGCAGGTCATAATTGAGCCCATGGAAACTAGAAGTAGAAAAACCATGTTAATTCAGCCAGTTTGTGCAGGATTATCTTTGAAAGCATGTGTCATGCTGTGATCAATTAGTTCTCCATGCGACCATCCTTCCACAAGGGTCTTTGGGTAAAGGAATCAGTAATCACAGTAATGGATCTTGCTCTCTGGAAGCCAGTGAGGTGCATAGCCCTGAAATCCATGTGTTGCTCTATACTGGAAATCACCAGCCGTTCACGTCAGGATATTTGTCTTACAGAGCCAAGGAAGCAGAGCATCTGAAACAAGATCTGCATGAAGCCAGAGAGGCTGAACGGAAAGCGAAGCAGAAACTCTTAGACATAACCAGGCTTAATTATCCTGTAAGTTTCTGCTCTACTGGGCACCCCTTCATCTTCAGAGACAGTCAGATGTTGATTGCATTTTTATAGCCCCATCAAGCTGAGTAGTAGCATGTCTGTATCCAGCTGGGGGACAAACACCTATAGGACTAACTGATGCTTAAACACAGGGTAGCTGGGATGGAAGTTGTATTTGTTCAGGGCAGTGAGTCAGGATGATAAGAAAGGTGAGACAAAAGTGAAAAACAGGACTAGTGTTGGGACCTAGGGAGCAGATTGTCTTGCCTGTGTTCATGTCTAATGCTGACTCTGTGCCGTCTCAGGCAATGCTTTGTTGAGGTGGTTGTACAGAGCCAGCTGTATTGTCCTGGCATCTGAGTTGCCCATGAGCGTCTTTAGGCAAAGCTGATGAAGCTCTCTCCATCAGGAAGGCAGAACTAAGGCTGTGTGCCACAACTCTCTCTTCTGCCTCCAGTCTTGCTGAGAATGGATTTTGCCGAAATAGAAATTAACATTGCAACCAGGATACTTGGATGTGTGGGTTGTTGAACTTCAGCATTTCTTCTGATGCCAGTCAGGCAGGGGGGAAGGGCTGCAGGAGCATCTGTGTGTCTCAGAACCCATAGGTAACTTATGAAATCACAGAATGGTTTAGGTTGGAAGGGACCTTAGAGATCATGTAGCTCAGCATGGCATTCTTGCAGAAGCTGAGGAGATAAACCCGAAATCACGCAATCAGCAGCCCGCCCACCGCCTGTCAGCCTCGACCACGAGGAGGAGGCTTCGCCCTGCGTCCAAAAAGCTCCCGAAAGAGCTTTTCGTCGGCCTTTCCAGCTACAGATCCCTCACCCAGCGCAGTCTTACCTGCCCTGGAGCCGGTCTCTGCCGCAATGACCGTTTGTCGCCTTGATGGCTCGTTTAAATGGGGCCGCGGGAGGTGCCGGCTCCGCCCAGGCCAGTCAGCAGCCCGCCCACCGCCTGTCAGCCTCGACCACGAGGAGGAGGCTTCGCCCTGCGTCCAAAAAGCTCCCGAAAGAGCTTTTCGTCGGCCTTTCCAGCTACAGATCCCTCACCCAGCGCAGTCTTACCTGCCCTGGAGCCGGTCTCTGCCGCAATGACTGTTTGTCGCCTTGATGGCTCGTTTAAATGGGGCCGCGGGAGGTGCCGGCTCGCCCAGGCCAGTCAGCAGCCCGCCCACCGCCTGTCAGCCTCGACCACGAGGAGGAGGCTTCGCCCTGCGTCCAAAAAGCTCCCGAAAGAGCTTTTCGTTGGCCTTTCCAGCTACAGATCCCTCACCCAGCGCAGTCTTACCTGCCCTGGAGCCGGTCTCTGCCGCACCCAACACGGGTTTTCTCCCAACAGCCTGGTCACCAAGAAGAAGAAGGAGCTGTGCGCGGACCCCCAGGCGCCTTGGGTGCAGGCACATCTGAAGCACTTCCAGACCCTGAAGAACTGACCCATCCCTCCTGCCACCCGCCATGTCCCCGGTGCTGCCCCCAGCGGGCTTGTCTTCCAGCCCCAGGCACGCCAGAGAGTACTTGAACTGCAGCCTTCTTCAACAGAAAGTTTATTCTATTTAACTTATTTCAGTTAAAGTAATTATTTTTTGTTAATAAAAAGGAAAATTAAATAATGAACTTATAGTAGGGATTTCTTGATGTGGCCCAGCGAGGCAGTTGGGTGTCAAGATGTCAGAGGACACGGGCCTCTTATTGCTCGGATGACGCACCTGGAGCCGCGGCGCTGCGTGAAGGTCCTGCGCCGGAGGGGCTGGAGTCCTGGCCGGCTGCAGCGAGGGGCAGGGAGATGATGAGCACAACCAGCCCAAGCCAAACTCCCTCCCTCCCCAGACCACAGCCCCGCGCCTGTCTGCTGGTCTCGGGCGGCTGTGGTGGCCACTTGGCCCTGGGGACCCCGTCCCCATGCATGCACCACTCACCTTTGTCTATCTCCCTGCAGTCACTGCACTGCCAGGACTCGGCATTTGCTTCCATGCCGGAGCAGCGCCGGTGGGTCCCTTGGGAAGCACAGGAGCCGCAGAGAAGAAGTCTCCAGGGCCTGGGGGAGCAAAGGGAGCAACTGCCACCAAATTCCCCCGAGCTGTGGGCTGCCAGCCCTGGTGCTGTGCAGAGCCCACCTCCACCCTGCTCCCCCCTGGCAGCTGGGGCTGAGCTGCCCACAGGCACCCTGCGCCATTCGCCCGCTTGGCACCCCAGGGAACCTCCATCCCTGCCCAAAGCCGGAGAGGAAGGCATCGTCTGCTCGCTGGGGCTACGGGGACCGGGGTCACTGACACTCACCCATTCTCCTCTGCCTCCTGCCGTCCTGCCGGGCAGAGGCACTCCTCAGCATCACAGGAGCTGTGCTGTTCATACAGGTCTTCAAAGGTCCTGTCCAACTCCCAGGCAGCATCCCTGTGGGAGTAGAGGAGTGCTCAGCCCTGGAGTCCTGGGGACACCCCGCCATAACCCAAGGAGGCAAGAGAGGGGCGTCCAGATCATCACAGAGGGGGAGTGAGAGAGAGGTGATGGCACCAACCTGTCAGGGATTTTTATGCCCAGGCGAAACATCTCCTCCTGGAATGTGGCCATGTCCTGGCACAGTGGGCAGCGGAAATGGTGCAGAGCAGAAGACAGTGCCTGGCCCTGGGGCAGAGATGGCACCAGCATCAATGGCAGCGGGGTCCCATTTGCTCCCTCAGAGCTGGGTGATGGGGTGATGATGAGGGTGCTCATGTCAAGGGCCTGGGGCGATGTCACCTACCTGGATGCAGTGTCGGTGGAACCAGGCGCTGGTGCAGGTGGGACACACCAGGGTGTCATAGCAGGGCCGCTCTGCCACCGCCTCCAGGCAGATGAGGCAGCTCTGGCCCTGCTGCAGTGCCCGCACCCGCTGTACCGGCCGGTGCTTCCAGCAGAATGACCTGCGTGACGGAGGTGACAGTTCAGCCCCAGCCCTCCTCCGCCCCAGCCCCAGCCCCAGTGCTGTGGGGCAGCTACACTCACTTAAACTCCCCGAAGAACTGGGAGAGGCAGCCGCGCTCGATCCCACAGGGGAAGTGGAAGATTCGGTGGCAGCGCCGGCCCTGGCAGGTGACCGATGCTCCCGGCAGCCGGCAGATGCAGCACCTCTGGGGATGGAATGGAGGTGGATGGTGTTAGTGCCACGTGCCCCCAGGGAGCCCAGTTTGCCCCCGGCCAGCACACCACGTTCTGGTGTGCCTCCTGGCCGGTGACACCGGGCCACTGCCAAATCCGCCGACCCCCCTCCAAATCCCCATCCATATAAATGGGCCTTTTTGGATGGAGGAGGATGTGGAGGTTACTTGCAGATGGCTTCCAGAGCATCCCTGGGGGATTACTGGCCTGTGCATTGCAGGACAGAGGCATGGAGACCATGGTGGGGACATATGTTCCCCTCCCTGGCCTCACCTTCTGTGCCACCCGCTTCAGTTCTTGCCGGATGTCAGGGAAGAGAAAGCCGTAGAAGCCCTCTTTGTCGGCTCCTCTCTGGATAAGACCACTGGCGTGGTACTGCAAGGGAGGAAAAGAGGGCACATGGCAGGGGCTGCCGAGGGTGCAGGGCTGGGAACTGTGGGGTGTCGGGAACCAGTGCCGGAACCAAGGGACTCACCAGGCAGTTTTCATGGATGTAGAGCCCATCCTGCTGGCACAGCTCTCCAACTATCTCAGTTTCAACGTCTGCCCGCCGGCACAGCCCACACACTGCTGGGGGACAGCCCCACCGTCACCCCCAGCACCGTGCTGCCAGGGTGCCCATGGGGGTAACGGCAGGAGCGAAATGGGAGAGAGGCTGGGGCAACTTCCTACAGCACAGGGGCCTCTGCTTGCATGGCCGGGCACCAGCCAAAATCCCCTCTGGTGGGTGCCCGTGGGGATGCTCATCACTCACTTTTCTTCTTGGGGACCTGGCGCATCCTTTTTGGCTGGGGAGGTGCACAGGAGGATCCTGCCTCCTCATCTTGGAGCCCGGCAGAATCCTGGGCAGGGGGCGACTGGGGGCGACGTCGTCGCCGTGCTCTCCTCTCCATTACTGCTCTTGACGACAGAAGGCGTTGATGGACGTGGAGACGTTGGTGTGGTTAAAGACCACCCAGGTTCTCCAGCGCCTGTGGCAAACACTGCCGCTCTTGACGACAGAGAAGGCGTTGATGGACGTGGAGACGTTGGTGTGGTTAAAGACCACCCAGGTTCTCCAGCGCCTGTGGCAAACACTGCCGCTCTTGACAACAGAGAAGGCGTTGATGGACGTGGAGACGTTGGTGTGGTTAAAGACCACCCAGCTTCTCCAGCGCCTATGGCAAACACTGCCACGCTGGGGGCAGCAGTGCAGGGGCATTTATACGGCCTGGAGTGTTTGTGACACGGCACCGCACGCATGTATATGTCACACACATGGTCCCGCCCCTGCCCGGCAACGCCGGGTGGTGCAGCAGGACCGGACCACTGCCTCATCTGCCTGGAGGTGGTGGCAGAGCGGCCCTGCTGTGACACCCTGGTGTGTCCCACCTACACCAGCGCCTGGTTCGTCCCACCTACACCAGCGCCTGGTTCCACCGGTGCTGCATCCAGGTTGGTGGCATCTCCCAGGCCTCTGACATGAGCAGCCCTGCTGTCACCTCGTCACCCAGGTCCAGTGGAAGAGTGCCCCACTGCCACTGATGCCATCTCTGCCCCAGGGCCAGGCACTGTCTTCTGCCTTGCACCATTTCCGCTGCCCACTGTGCCAGGACATGGCCACATTCCAGGAGGAGATGTTTCGCCTGGGCATATGTGAGAGGGAGATTGACTGGTGGGCCCACTCCCTGAAAATAAAGGAACATGTTGAGGCCCCACATAAGCCAGAGGACCCTCTCCCCATCTCTCGCCCGACAGTAGAAGGGGATCTCAGAGAAGAGGGGGAATGGAAACAGGTCCCTAGTCGGCGAAGCAGGCGAATCCCCTCCCTGCCTCTCCCACCTCCCCAGTTACCCCTGCAGAACCGGTATGGAATCCTGCAGGAGGAATTGACTGTTGGAGAGGAGGATGGTACAACTAGGCAGGATGTGCCAGAAAGACCAAGTCGCCGCAAACCTGGCATCACAACTAGTTCAAGAAGGAAAAGCAGAAGGGTCATCGTTGTGGGTGACTCTCTATTGAAGGGGGCAGAGGGACCACTATGCCGTCCTGACCCGCTTCACAGGGAAGTCTGCTGCCTCCCTGGGGCACGGGTCAGGGACGTGTTGGACAAAGTTCCTGCTCTAGTCAACCCTTCTGACTATTACCCCCTTGCAGTTTTTCAGGTAGGCAGTGATGATGTATATAATACATCCAGGAAATTAAAAACAATCATAAAGGACTTTAAGACACTGGGAAAACTGGTTGAGGGATCAGGGGCACAGGTAATTTTTTCAGCAATACCCTTAGTTGCAGGAGGAAATCCTGAAAGAAATAAAAAGGCAACTGCGATAAACAAGTGGCTCAGAAACTGGTGCCATCACCGAAATTTTGGGTATTCTGAACTTAGGGAACTTTATATGGCACCGAGTCGGATAGCAACAGATGGAGTACACCTGTCTCAGAAGGGGAGAAAGATACTGGCAAGTGAGTTGGCGGCGCTTGTTGAAAGGGCTTTAAACTAGGATCGAAGGGGGAGGGGGTTAAGCGTAGGTTGAGCAGAAAAAAACTCAAAGAGAGCCTTCAACCTGCCATCTCAGCTAATAAGTCGGCCCCTTTAGGCACCCAGCTGAAGTGCCTTTACACAAATGCACGCAGCATGGGGAACAAACAAGAGGAGTTAGAGATGTGCGCACGCCTCCAGGGCTACGACATTATTGGCATCACCGAGACGTGGTGGGATGGCTCTTACGACTGGAGTGTTCGAATGGAGGGTTACAAGCTCTTCAGGAAGGACAGGCTGGGCAGAAGGGGAGGGGGTGTTGCCCTCTATGTCAAGGACCAGCTGGAATGTATGGAGCTTCACCTGGGGATGGATGAAGACAAGACAGAGAGCTTATGGGTCAGGATTAAAGGGAGCACGGGGGCAGATGATGTTACAGTAGGAGTCTGCTACAGGCCACCAGATCAAAGTGACAGCGAGGATGTGGCCCTCTACAAACAGATAGGGGCAGCATCGCGCTCACACGCTCTGGTCCTCATGGGGGACTTCAACCACCCCGACATCTGTTGGAAGGACAACACAGCAGAGCACAGGAAATCCAGGAAGTTCTTAGAATGTGTCGACGACAACTTTCTTCTGCAAATAATAGAGGAACCAACGAGGAAAGGAGCAGTGCTGGACCTTGTCCTCACCAACAAGGAGGGGCTGGTCGGGAATGTCAAATTCAAGGGTAGCCTCGGCTGCAGTGACCATGAGATGATAGAATTCAAGATTCATAAGGCAGCAAGGAGGGTGCGCAGCAAGCTGGCTACCCTGGACTTCAAAAGAGCAGACTTTGATCTCCTGAGAGATCTGATTGGTAAGGTAGCGTGGGAAAAAGAACTGGAAGGGAGAGGGGCCCAAAAAAGCTGGGTGGTATTTAAGGATTGCCTCCTCCAAGCTCAGGAGAGGTGCATCCCAAAAAAGAAGAAATCGGGCAAAATAGCCAGTAGGCCGGCGTGGATGAACAAGGAACTGATGGACAAACTCAGGACCAAAAAGGAGGCCTATAGAGGGTGGAGGCAGGGAAAGGTAGACTGGGAAGAATACAGAGAAGCTGTCCGAGTCACCAGAAACCTGATCAGGCAAGCAAAAGCCCAGGCAGAACTAAATCTAGCCAGGGATGTGAAAAATAACAAGAAGAACTTCTATAGATATATCAGGGATAAAAATAAGACGAGGGAAGCTGTGGGTCCCCTCCGGAAGGAAACGGGAGACCTGGTCACCCAGGATATGGATAAGGCTGAGCTACTGAATGACTTCTTTGCCTCAGTCTTCACTGGCAAGGGCCCTAACCACACTGCCCAAGTCACGGAGGGCAAGAACAGGGGCTCTGGGAATGAAGAACCACCCACAGTACAAGAAGACGAGGTTCGAGACCTCTTAAAGAACCTGAAGGTGCATAAGTCCATGGGACCTGATGAAATCCATCCACGGGTCCTGAGAGAACTGGCGGACGAAGTTGCTAAGCCCCTCTCCATCATATTTGAGAAATCGTGGCAGTCTGGTGAAGTTCCCACTGACTGGAAAAAAGGGAACATAACTCCAATATTCAAAAAAGGAAACAAAGAAGACCCGGGAAACTACAGGCCGGTCAGTCTCACCTCTGTGCCTGGCAAGATCACGGAGCAGATCCTCCTGAAATCCTTGCTAAGGCACATGGAGAATAAAGAAGTGATTGGAAACAGCCAACATGGCTTCACCAAGGGCAAATCGTGCCTGACAAATTTGGTGGCCTTTTACAATACTGCCACAGACTTGGTAGACAAGGGCAGAGCGACTGACGTCATTTACCTGGACTTATGCAAAGCATTTGACACTGTCCTGCACGACATCCTGGTCTCAAAATTGGAAACTCATGGATTCGATGGACGGACCACTCGGTGGATAGGGAACTGGCTGGATGGCCGCATCCAAAGGGTTACAATCAATGGCTCAATGTCCAGGTGGCGGCCAGTAACGAGTGGTGTTCCGCAGGGGTCGGTACTGGGACCAGTACTGTTTAACATCTTTGTCGGTGACATGGACAGTGGGATAGAGTGCACCCTCAGCAAGTTTGCTGATGACACCAAGCTCGGTGGCGCGGTTGACACGCTGGAGGGAAGGGATGCCATCCAGAGGGACCTAGACAGGCTGGAGAGGTGGGCTCGTGCAAATTGCATGAAGTTCAACCAAGCCAAGTGCAGGGTCCTGCACCTGGGACGTGGCAACCCCAGGCACAAATACAAGTTGGGTGGAGAATGGCTGGAGTGCAGCCCCGAGGAGAAGGACTTGGGAGTGCTTATGGATGAGAAGCTCAACATGAGCAGGCAGTGTGCACTGGCAGCCCAGAGAGCCAACCGTGTCCTGGGCTGCATCAGGAGAAGTGTGGCCAGCAGGTCTCGCGAGGTGATTCTGCCCCTCTACTCTGCGCTCGTGAGACCCCTCCTGGAGTACTGTGTCCAGCTTTGGAGTCCTCAACACAGAAAGGACATGGACCTGTTGGAACGGGTCCAGCGGAGGGCCACGAGGATGATCAGAGGGATGGAGCACCTCTCCTATGAAGACAGACTGAGAGAGCTGGGGTTGTTCAGCCTGGAGAAGAGAAGGCTCCGGGGAGACCTTATAGCAGCCTATCAATACCTGAAGGGAGCCTACAGAAGAGCTGAAGAGGGACTCTTTGTCAGGAAGAGTGGTGACAGGACAAGGGGCAATGGTTTTAAATTGGAAGAGAAGAGATTTAGATTAGATATAAGGAAGAAATTCTTTACAGTGAGGGTGGTGAGGCACTGGAACAGGTTGCCCAGGGAAGTTGTGGATGCCCCATCCCTGGAAGTGTTCAAGGCCAGGCTGGATGGGGCTTTAAGCAACCTGCTCTAGTGAGAGGTGTCCCTGCCCATGGCAGGGGGGTTGGAACTAGATGATCTTTAAGGTCCTTTCCAACTCTAGCCATTCTATGATTCTATGATTCTATGATAAAAATCCCTGACAGGTTGGTGCCATCGCCTCTGTCTCACTCCCCCTCTGTGATGATCTGGACGCCCCTCTCTTGCCTTGGGCCCAGATGAGATGCTGCTGCAAACCCACAAATATGGTATTGCTCATTCTGTTTCCAGATGGAGAATCAAAGGCTGGCCAGGGAGAAGCAGCTTCGAGAAGAAGCCGAGCGAGCCAAAGAGGAGCTGGAAAGGCGTCTTTTCCAGCTGGAAGATGAAGCCAGGCAGGCCAACGAGGCCCTGGTGAGTAGCACATTAGTCTGAATATTCTTGTGCTTGATGGGCTTTCTTGGTTTGGAAGCTTTTTTTTTTTTCTTATGACTCCTGTGAGACACCAGGAATTATGGCTTAGACGAGGCTAGACTGTTCCTGACCACTGGTGGAGAGGGCATGCTGGAATACCTAGGAAAACTCTGATCTGCCATAATCTCTGTTTGCTGCGAGCCATTTGCTCCCTGTATTTGGCTCGCGGTGCTTTCTTCATGAAGGAAGAAAGGAAGCAACCTTGGAGCTGAAACTGGGAGAAAGGGGCATGGTATGCTGGCAGCTGAAGGGGCCAGCTTCAGGTTTTAGTTGATATCTTTGTCCAACTCTAAGCAAATGTATCTCCTTGCTTTGTAGAAATGAAAGGAAGGAAGTTAGGCAATTCTGGACCAGAGGAGGAACACCAGGCCCTACAATTGTTTATTATACTTTTTATTTTAATGTATAATATATTTATCACTTGATCTTTTGGGAAAAGACGTCATCTTCCTGACTGTCTGCAGGGGTGATTTTGTAGATGCTAACAGGGTAACTAAGAAAAATTGTTTCTTCTTAGCTCCGATCCCAGGAAGCAGCAGAGTTACTGGCTGAGAAAGCTCAGATTGCAGAAGAAGAGGCAAAACTGCTGGCCCAGAATGCTGCAGAAGCTGAGCAAGAGCGACAGAGGCTGGAGATCACAGCTCTGAAAACCAAGGAGGAGAAACGCCTGATGGAGCAAAAGATGCGGGAGGCAGAGCTGATAGCAGTGAAGCTGGTGAAGGAGTCTGACCGGAGGTTAGATTGGCCTGACTGGGGGTTGTGTGGTCTCTACTGGGATACCTAGGTAGAGAGAGTGCGGCTTTTCTCAGAGCTAAGCCCAGGAGGGAGGGGTTGTTTCCTAAGCAACACTTAGGGACTAAGCCTTCTAGTGTCTTGTTTATTCCAGCTGGTACCAGTGGTGGTGATGCAGGTCAAGAAGTTTACAGGGGATAGGTGCAAGGCTTTAGAGTTCTTTAATATTAAAGATCCAGAATGCAGAAGCATTTTCTATTTTGCGTTATCAAAAGAGCACTGGCTACCGAGCTGTCTAAACTTACCAATCTCTATACCTTGTGAGTTAGGAAACTGTTTTAATTCATTAGTACCAAGTGATGATCTTTTGTATCCTTTTTAGATCTTTGGGAAGTGTAAACCAGGTAAACTTGTGTTGAATATAAATCCCTCTGTAAGCGTTTACGTGTTCCGTAGCACTGTGCTGCCTGAAGATGCAGAGCAGACCAGTGTTGACAGAGGATGTTTAACCTTGCTATTAAGGGCCTTCTGCTTGTTTTAGGATACTGCCAAAAAGCTTGCCAAAATAAAGAGCAGATATGTTGCACCTCTCCCCACCTCAGGGAGGATCTCTGACAGCCTGGAGAATCTGTATCAGCAGGTCATAATTGAGCCCATGGAAACTAGAAGTAGAAAAACCATGTTAATTCAGCCAGTTTGTGCAGGATTATCTTTGAAAGCATGTGTCATGCTGTGATCAATTAGTTCTCCATGCGACCATCCTTCCACAAGGGTCTTTGGGTAAAGGAATCAGTAATCACAGTAATGGATCTTGCTCTCTGGAAGCCAGTGAGGTGCATAGCCCTGAAATCCATGTGTTGCTCTATACTGGAAATCACCAGCCGTTCACGTCAGGATATTTGTCTTACAGAGCCAAGGAAGCAGAGCATCTGAAACAAGATCTGCATGAAGCCAGAGAGGCTGAACGGAAAGCGAAGCAGAAACTCTTAGACATAACCAGGCTTAATTATCCTGTAAGTTTCTGCTCTACTGGGCACCCCTTCATCTTCAGAGACAGTCAGATGTTGATTGCATTTTTATAGCCCCATCAAGCTGAGTAGTAGCATGTCTGTATCCAGCTGGGGGACAAACACCTATAGGACTAACTGATGCTTAAACACAGGGTAGCTGGGATGGAAGTTGTATTTGTTCAGGGCAGTGAGTCAGGATGATAAGAAAGGTGAGACAAAAGTGAAAAACAGGACTAGTGTTGGGACCTAGGGAGCAGATTGTCTTGCCTGTGTTCATGTCTAATGCTGACTCTGTGCCGTCTCAGGCAATGCTTTGTTGAGGTGGTTGTACAGAGCCAGCTGTATTGTCCTGGCATCTGAGTTGCCCATGAGTGTCTTTAGGCAAAGCTGATGAAGCTCTCTCCATCAGGAAGGCAGAACTAAGGCTGTGTGCCACAACTCTCTCTTCTGCCTCCAGTCTTGCTGAGAATGGATTTTGCCGAAATAGAAATTAACATTGCAACCAGGATACTTGGATGTGTGGGTTGTTGAACTTCAGCATTTCTTCTGATGCCAGTCAGGCAGGGGGGAAGGGCTGCAGGAGCATCTGTGTGTCTCAGAACCCATAGGTAACTTATGAAATCACAGAATGGTTTAGGTTGGAAGGGACCTTAGAGATCATGTAGCTCAGCATGGCATTCTTGCAGAAGCTGAGGAGATAAACCCGAAATCACGCAATCAGCAGCCCGCCCACCGCCTGTCAGCCTCGACCACGAGGAGGAGGCTTCGCCCTGCGTCCAAAAAGCTCCCGAAAGAGCTTTTCGTCGGCCTTTCCAGCTACAGATCCCTCACCCAGCGCAGTCTTACCTGCCCTGGAGCCGGTCTCTGCCGCACCCAACACGGGTTTTCTCCCAACAGCCTGGTCACCAAGAAGACGAAGGAGCTGTGCGCGGACCCCCAGGCGCCTTGGGTGCAGGCACATCTGAAGCACTTCCAGACCCTGAAGAACTGACCCATCCCTCCTGCCACCCGCCATGTCCCCGGTGCTGCCCCCAGCGGGCTTGTCTTCCAGCCCCAGGCACGCCAGAGAGTACTTGAACTGCAGCCTTCTTCAACAGAAAGTTTATTCTATTTAACTTATTTCAGTTAAAGTAATTATTTTTTGTTAATAAAAAGGAAAATTAAATAATGAACTTATAGTAGGGATGTCTTGATGTGGCCCAGCGAGGCAGTTGGGTGTCAAGATGTCAGAGGACACGGGCCTCTTATTGCTCGGATGACGCACCTGGAACCGCGGCGCTGCGTGAAGGTCCTGCGCCGGAGGGGCTGGAGTCCTGGCCGGCTGCAGCGAGGGGCAGGGAGATGATGAGCACAACCAGCCCAAGCCAAACTCCCTCCCTCCCCAGACCACAGCCCCGCGCCTGTCTGCTGGTCTCGGGCGGCTGTGGTGGCCACTTGGCCCTGGGGACCCCGTCCCCATGCATGCACCACTCACCTTTGTCTATCTCCCTGCAGTCACTGCACTGCCAGGACTCGGCATTTGCTTCCATGCCGGAGCAGCGCCGGTGGGTCCCTTGGGAAGCACAGGAGCCGCAGAGAAGAAGTCTCCAGGGCCTGGGGGAGCAAAGGGAGCAACTGCCACCAAATTCCCCCGAGCTGTGGGCTGCCAGCCCTGGTGCTGTGCAGAGCCCACCTCCACCCTGCTCCCCCCTGGCAGCTGGGGCTGAGCTGCCCACACGCACCCTGCGCCATTTGCCCGCTTGGCACCCCAGGGAACCTCCATCCCTGCCCAAAGCCGGAGAGGAAGGCATCGTCTGCTCGCTGGGGCTACGGGGACCGGGGTCACTTGACACTCACCCATTCTCCTCTGCCTCCTGCCGTCCTGCCGGGCAGAGGCACTCCTCAGCATCACAGGAGCTGTGCTGTTCATACAGGTCTTCAAAGGTCCCGTCCAACTCCCAGGCAGCATCCCTGTGGGAGTAGAGGAGTGCTCAGCCCTGGAGTCCTGGGGACACCCCGCCATAACCCAAGGAGGCAAGAGAGGGGCGTCCAGATCATCACAGAGGGGGAGTGAGAGAGAGGTGATGGCACCAACCTGTCAGGGATTTTTATGCCCAGGCGAAACATCTCCTCCTGGAATGTGGCCATGTCCTGGCACAGTGGGCAGCGGAAATGGTGCAGAGCAGAAGACAGTGCCTGGCCCTGGGGCAGAGATGGCACCAGCATCAATGGCAGCGGGGTCCCATTTGCTCCCTCAGAGCTGGGTGATGGGGTGATGATGAGGGTGCTCATGTCAAGGGCCTGGGGCGATGTCACCTACCTGGATGCAGCGTCGGTGGAACCAGGCGCTGGTGCAGGTGGGACACACCAGGGTGTCATAGCAGGGCCGCTCTGCCACCGCCTCCAGGCAGATGAGGCAGCTCTGGCCCTGCTGCAGTGCCCGCACCCGCTGTACCGGCCGGTGCTTCCAGCAGAATGACCTGCGTGACGGAGGTGACAGTTCAGCCCCAGCCCTCCTCCGCCCCAGCCCCAGCCCCAGTGCTGTGGGGCAGCTACACTCACTTAAACTCCCCGAAGAACTGGGAGAGGCAGCCGCGCTCGATCCCACAGGGGAAGTGGAAGATTCGGTGGCAGCGCCGGCCCTGGCAGGTGACCGATGCTCCCGGCAGCCGGCAGATGCAGCACCTCTGGGGATGGAATGGAGGTGGATGGTGTTAGTGCCACGTGCCCCCAGGGAGCCCAGTTTGCCCCCGGCCAGCACACCACGTTCTGGTGTGCCTCCTGGCCGGTGACACCGGGCCACTGCCAAATCCGCCGACCCCCCTCCAAATCCCCATCCATATAAATGGGCCTTTTTGGATGGAGGAGGATGTGGAGGTTACTTGCAGATGGCTTCCAGAGCATCCCTGGGGGATTACTGGCCTGTGCATTGCAGGACAGAGGCATGGAGACCATGGTGGGGACATATGTTCCCCTCCCCGGCCTCACCTTCTGTGCCACCCGCTTCAGTTCTTGCCGGATGTCAGGGAAGAGAAAGCCGTAGAAGCCCTCTTCGTCGGCTCCTCTCTGGATAAGACCACTGGCGTGGTACTGCAAGGGAGGAAAAGAGGGCACATGGCAGGGGCTGCCGAGGGTGCAGGGCTGGGAACTGTGGGGTGTCGGGAACCAGTGCCGGAACCAAGGGACTCACCAGGCAGTTTTCATGGATGTAGAGCCCATCCTGCTGGCACAGCTCTCCAACTATCTCAGTTTCAACGTCTGCCCGCCGGCACAGCCCACACACTGCTGGGGGACAGCCCCACCGTCACCCCCAGCACCGTGCTGCCAGGGTGCCCATGGGGGTAACGGCAGGAGCGAAATGGGAGAGAGGCTGGGGCAACTTCCTACAGCACAGGGGCCTCTGCTTGCATGGCCGGGCACCAGCCAAAATCCCCTCTGGTGGGTGCCTGTGGGGATGCTCATCACTCACTTTTCTTCTTGGGGACCTGGCGCATCCTTTTTGGCTGGGGAGGCGCACAGGAGGATCCTGCCTCCTCATCTTGGAGCCCGGCAGAATCCTGGGCAGGGGGCGACTGGGGGCGACGTCGTCGCCGTGCTCTCCTCTCCATTACTGCTCTTGACGACAGAAGGCGTTGATGGACGTGGAGACGTTGGTGTGGTTAAAGACCACCCAGGTTCTCCAGCGCCTGTGGCAAACACTGCCGCTCTTGACGACAGAGAAGGCGTTGATGGACGTGGAGACGTTGGTGTGGTTAAAGACCACCCAGGTTCTCCAGCGCCTGTGGCAAACACTGCCACGCTGGGGGCCGCAGTGCAGGGGCATTTATACGGCCTGGAGTGTTTGTGACACGGCACCGCACGCATGTATATGTCACACACATGGTCCCGCCCCTGCCCGGCAACGCCGGGTGGTGCAGCAGGACCGGACCACTGCCTCATCTGCCTGGAGGTGGTGGCAGAGCGGCCCTGCTGTGACACCCTGGTGTGTCCCACCTACACCAGCGCCTGGTTCGTCCCACCTACACCAGCGCCTGGTTCCACCGGTGCTGCATCCAGGTTGGTGGCATCTCCCAGGCCTCTGACATGAGCAGCCCTGCTGTCACCTCGTCACCCAGGTCCAGTGGAAGAGTGCCCCACTGCCACTGATGCCATCTCTGCCCCAGGGCCAGGCACTGTCTTCTGCCTTGCACCATTTCCGCTGCCCACTGTGCCAGGACATGGCCACATTCCAGGAGGAGATGTTTCGCCTGGGCATATGTGAGAGGGAGATTGACTGGTGGGCCCACTCCCTGAAAATAAAGGAACATGTTGAGGCCCCACATAAGCCAGAGGACCCTCTCCCCATCTCTCGCCCGACAGTAGAAGGGGATCTCAGAGAAGAGGGGGAATGGAAACAGGTCCCTAGTCGGCGAAGCAGGCGAATCCCCTCCCTGCCTCTCCCACCTCCCCAGTTACCCCTGCAGAACCGGTATGGAATCCTGCAGGAGGAATTGACTGTTGGAGAGGAGGATGGTACAACTAGGCAGGATGTGCCAGAAAGACCAAGTCGCCGCAAACCTGGCATCACAACTAGTTCAAGAAGGAAAAGCAGAAGGGTCATCGTTGTGGGTGACTCTCTATTGAAGGGGGCAGAGGGACCACTATGCCGTCCTGACCCGCTTCACAGGGAAGTCTGCTGCCTCCCTGGGGCACGGGTCAGGGACGTGTTGGACAAAGTTCCTGCTCTAGTCAACCCTTCTGACTATTACCCCCTTGCAGTTTTTCAGGTAGGCAGTGATGATGTATATAATACATCCAGGAAATTAAAAACAATCATAAAGGACTTTAAGACACTGGGAAAACTGGTTGAGGGATCAGGGGCACAGGTAATTTTTTCAGCAATACCCTTAGTTGCAGGAGGAAATCCTGAAAGAAATAAAAAGGCAACTGCGATAAACAAGTGGCTCAGAAACTGGTGCCATCACCGAAATTTTGGGTATTCTGAACTTAGGGAACTTTATATGGCACCGAGTCGGATAGCAACAGATGGAGTACACCTGTCTCAGAAGGGGAGAAAGATACTGGCAAGTGAGTTGGCGGCGCTTGTTGAAAGGGCTTTAAACTAGGATCGAAGGGGGAGGGGGTTAAGCGTAGGTTGAGCAGAAAAAAACTCAAAGAGAGCCTTCAACCTGCCATCTCAGCTAATAAGTCGGCCCCTTTAGGCACCCAGCTGAAGTGCCTTTACACAAATGCACGCAGCATGGGGAACAAACAAGAGGAGTTAGAGATGTGCGCACGCCTCCAGGGCTACGACATTATTGGCATCACCGAGACGTGGTGGGATGGCTCTTACGACTGGAGTGTTCGAATGGAGGGTTACAAGCTCTTCAGGAAGGACAGGCTGGGCAGAAGGGGAGGGGGTGTTGCCCTCTATGTCAAGGACCAGCTGGAATGTATGGAGCTTCACCTGGGGATGGATGAAGACAAGACAGAGAGCTTATGGGTCAGGATTAAAGGGAGCACGGGGGCAGGTGATGTTACAGTAGGAGTCTGCTACAGGCCACCAGATCAAAGTGACAGCGAGGATGTGGCCCTCTACAAACAGATAGGGGCAGCATCGCGCTCACACGCTCTGGTCCTCATGGGGGACTTCAACCACCCCGACATCTGTTGGAAGGACAACACAGCAGAGCACAGGAAATCCAGGAAGTTCTTAGAATGTGTTGACGACAACTTTCTTCTGCAAATAATAGAGGAACCAACGAGGAAAGGAGCAGTGCTGGACCTTGTCCTCACCAACAAGGAGGGGCTGGTCGGGAATGTCAAATTCAAGGGTAGCCTCGGCTGCAGTGACCATGAGATGATAGAATTCAAGATTCATAAGGCAGCAAGGAGGGTGCGCAGCAAGCTGGCTACCCTGGACTTCAAAAGAGCAGACTTTGATCTCCTGAGAGATCTGATTGGTAAGGTAGCGTGGGAAAAAGAACTGGAAGGGAGAGGGGCCCAAAAAAGCTGGGTGGTATTTAAGGATTGCCTCCTCCAAGCTCAGGAGAGGTGCATCCCAAAAAAGAAGAAATCGGGCAAAATAGCCAGTAGGCCGGCGTGGATGAACAAGGAACTGATGGACAAACTCAGGACCAAAAAGGAGGCCTATAGAGGGTGGAGGCAGGGAAAGGTAGACTGGGAAGAATACAGAGAAGCTGTCCGAGTCACCAGAAACCTGATCAGGCAAGCGAAAGCCCAGGCAGAACTAAATCTAGCCAGGGATGTGAAAAATAACAAGAAGAACTTCTATAGATATATCAGGGATAAAAATAAGACGAGGGAAGCTGTGGGTCCCCTCCGGAAGGAAACGGGAGACCTGGTCACCCAGGATATGGATAAGGCTGAGCTACTGAATGACTTCTTTGCCTCAGTCTTCACTGGCAAGGGCCCTAACCACACTGCCCAAGTCACGGAGGGCAAGAACAGGGGCTCTGGGAATGAAGAACCACCCACAGTACAAGAAGACGAGGTTCGAGACCTCTTAAAGAACCTGAAGGTGCATAAGTCCATGGGACCTGATGAAATCCATCCACGGGTCCTGAGAGAACTGGCGGACGAAGTTGCTAAGCCCCTCTCCATCATATTTGAGAAATCGTGGCAGTCTGGTGAAGTTCCCACTGACTGGAAAAAAGGGAACATAACTCCAATATTCAAAAAAGGAAACAAAGAAGACCCGGGAAACTACAGGCCGGTCAGTCTCACCTCTGTGCCTGGCAAGATCACGGAGCAGATCCTCCTGAAATCCTTGCTAAGGCACATGGAGAATAAAGAAGTGATTGGAAACAGCCAACATGGCTTCACCAAGGGCAAATCGTGCCTGACAAATTTGGTGGCCTTTTACAATACTGCCACAGACTTGGTAGACAAGGGCAGAGCGACTGACGTCATTTACCTGGACTTATGCAAAGCATTTGACACTGTCCTGCACGACATCCTGGTCTCAAAATTGGAAACTCATGGATTCGATGGACGGACCACTCGGTGGATAGGGAACTGGCTGGATGGCCGCATCCAAAGGGTTACAATCAATGGCTCAATGTCCAGGTGGCGGCCAGTAACGAGTGGTGTTCCGCAGGGGTCGGTACTGGGACCAGTACTGTTTAACATCTTTGTCGGTGACATGGACAGTGGGATAGAGTGCACCCTCAGCAAGTTTGCTGATGACACCAAGCTCGGTGGCGCGGTTGACACGCTGGAGGGAAGGGATGCCATCCAGAGGGACCTAGACAGGCTGGAGAGGTGGGCTCGTGCAAATTGCATGAAGTTCAACCAAGCCAAGTGCAGGGTCCTGCACCTGGGACGTGGCAACCCCAGGCACAAATACAAGTTGGGTGGAGAATGGCTGGAGAGCAGCCCCGAGGAGAAGGACTTGGGAGTGCTTATGGATGAGAAGCTCAACATGAGCAGGCAGTGTGCACTGGCAGCCCAGAGAGCCAACCGTGTCCTGGGCTGCATCAGGAGAAGTGTGGCCAGCAGGTCTCGCGAGGTGATTCTGCCCCTCTACTCTGCGCTCGTGAGACCCCTCCTGGAGTACTGTGTCCAGCTTTGGAGTCCTCAACACAGAAAGGACATGGACCTGTTGGAACGGGTCCAGCGGAGGGCCACGAGGATGATCAGAGGGATGGAGCACCTCTCCTATGAAGACAGACTGAGAGAGCTGGGGTTGTTCAGCCTGGAGAAGAGAAGGCTCCGGGGAGACCTTATAGCAGCCTATCAATACCTGAAGGGAGCCTACAGAAGAGCTGAAGAGGGACTCTTTGTCAGGAAGAGTGGTGACAGGACAAGGGGCAATGGTTTTAAATTGGAAGAGAAGAGATTTAGATTAGATATAAGGAAGAAATTCTTTACAGTGAGGGTGGTGAGGCACTGGAACAGGTTGCCCAGGGAAGTTGTGGATGCCCCATCCCTGGAAGTGTTCAAGGCCAGGCTGGATGGGGCTTTAAGCAACCTGCTCTAGTGAGAGGTGTCCCTGCCCATGGCAGGGGGGTTGGAACTAGATGATCTTTAAGGTCCTTTCCAACTCTAGCCATTCTATGATTCTATGATTCTATGATAAAAATCCCTGACAGGTTGGTGCCATCGCCTCTGTCTCACTCCCCCTCTGTGATGATCTGGACGCCCCTCTCTTGCCTTGGGCCCAGATGAGATGCTGCTGCAAACCCACAAATGTGGTATTGCTCATTCTGTTTCCAGATGGAGAATCAAAGGCTGGCCAGGGAGAAGCAGCTTCGAGAAGAAGCCGAGCGAGCCAAAGAGGAGCTGGAAAGGCGTCTTTTCCAGCTGGAAGATGAAGCCAGGCAGGCCAACGAGGCCCTGGTGAGTAGCACATTAGTCTGAATATTCTTGTGCTTGATGGGCTTTCTTGGTTTGGAAGCTTTTTTTTTTTTCTTATGACTCCTGTGAGACACCAGGAATTATGGCTTAGACGAGGCTAGACTGTTCCTGACCACTGGTGGAGAGGGCATGCTGGAATACCTAGGAAAACTCTGATCTGCCATAATCTCTGTTTGCTGTGAGCCATTTGCTCCCTGTATTTGGCTCGCGGTGCTTTCTTCATGAAGGAAGAAAGGAAGCAACCTTGGAGCTGAAACTGGGAGAAAGGGGCATGGTATGCTGGCAGCTGAAGGGGCCAGCTTCAGGTTTTAGTTGATATCTTTGTCCAACTCTAAGCAAATGTATCTCCTTGCTTTGTAGAAATGAAAGGAAGGAAGTTAGGCAATTCTGGACCAGAGGAGGAACACCAGGCCCTACAATTGTTTATTATACTTTTTATTTTAATGTATAATATATTTATCACTTGATCTTTTGGGAAAAGACGTCATCTGCCTGACTGTCTGCAGGGGTGATTTTGTAGATGCTAACAGGGTAACTAATGACTGACGTCATTTACCTGGACTTATGCAAAGCATTTGACACTGTCCCGCACGACATCCTGGTCTCAAAATTGGAAACTCATGGATTCGATGGATGGACCACTCGGTGGATAGGGAACTGGCTGGATGGCCGCATCCAAAGGGTTACAATCAATGGCTCAATGTCCAGGTGGCGGCCAGTAACGAGTGGTGTTCCGCAGGGGTCGGTACTGGGACCAGTACTGTTTAACATCTTTGTCGGTGACATGGACAGTGGGATAGAGTGCACCCTCAGCAAGTTTGCTGATGACACCAAGCTCGGTGGCGCAGTTGACACGCTGGAGGGAAGGGATGCCATCCAGAGGGACCTAGACAGGCTGGAGAGGTGGGCTCGTGCAAATTGCATGAAGTTCAACCAAGCCAAGTGCAGGGTCCTGCACCTGGGACGTGGCAACCCCAGGCACAAATACAAGTTGGGTGGAGAATGGCTGGAGAGCAGCCCCGAGGAGAAGGACTTGGGAGTGCTTATGGATGAGAAGCTCAACATGAGCAGGCAGTGTGCACTGGCAGCCCAGAGAGCCAACCGTGTCCTGGGCTGCATCAGGAGAAGTGTGGCCAGCAGGTCTCGCGAGGTGATTCTGCCCCTCTACTCTGCGCTCGTGAGACCCCTCCTGGAGTACTGTGTCCAGCTTTGGAGTCCTCAACACAGAAAGGACATGGACCTGTTGGAACGGGTCCAGCGGAGGGCCACGAGGATGATCAGAGGGATGGAGCACCTCTCCTATGAAGACAGACTGAGAGAGCTGGGGTTGTTCAGCCTGGAGAAGAGAAGGCTCCGGGGAGACCTTATAACAGCCTATCAATACCTGAAGGGAGCCTACAGAAGAGCTGAAGAGGGACTCTTTGTCAGGAAGAGTGGTGACAGGACAAGGGGCAATGGTTTTAAATTGGAAGAGAAGAGATTTAGATTAGATATAAGGAAGAAATTCTTTACAGTGAGGGTGGTGAGGCACTGGAACAGGTTGCCCAGGGAAGTTGTGGATGCCCCATCCCTGGAAGTGTTCAAGGCCAGGCTGGATGGGGCTTTAAGCAACCTGGTCTAGTGGGAGGTGTCCCTGCCCATGGCAGGGGGGTTGGAACTAGATGATCTTTAAGGTCCTTTCCAACTCTAGCCATTCTATGATTCTATGATTCTATGATTCTAAGAAAAATTGTTTCTTCTTAGCTCCGATCCCAGGAAGCAGCAGAGTTACTGGCTGAGAAAGCTCAGATTGCAGAAGAAGAGGCAAAACTGCTGGCCCAGAATGCTGCAGAAGCTGAGCAAGAGCGACAGAGGCTGGAGATCACAGCTCTGAAAACCAAGGAGGAGAAACGCCTGATGGAGCAAAAGATGCGGGAGGCAGAGCTGATAGCAGTGAAGCTGGTGAAGGAGTCTGACCGGAGGTTAGATTGGCCTGACTGGGGGTTGTGTGGTCTCTACTGGGATACCTAGGTAGAGAGAGTGCGGCTTTTCTCAGAGCTAAGCCCAGGAGGGAGGGGTTGTTTCCTAAGCAACACTTAGGGACTAAGCCTTCTAGTGTCTTGTTTATTCCAGCTGGTACCAGTGGTGGTGATGCAGGTCAAGAAGTTTACAGGGGATAGGTGCAAGGCTTTAGAGTTCTTTAATATTAAAGATCCAGAATGCAGAAGCATTTTCTATTTTGCGTTATCAAAAGAGCACTGGCTACCGAGCTGTCTAAACTTACCAATCTCTATACCTTGTGAGTTAGGAAACTGTTTTAATTCATTAGTACCAAGTGATGATCTTTTGTATCCTTTTTAGATCTTTGGGAAGTGTAAACCAGGTAAACTTGTGTTGAATATAAATCCCTCTGTAAGCGTTTACGTGTTCCGTAGCACTGTGCTGCCTGAAGATGCAGAGCAGACCAGTGTTGACAGAGGATGTTTAACCTTGCTATTAAGGGCCTTCTGCTTGTTTTAGGATACTGCCAAAAAGCTTGCCAAAATAAAGAGCAGATATGTTGCACCTCTCCCCACCTCAGGGAGGATCTCTGACAGCCTGGAGAATCTGTATCAGCAGGTCATAATTGAGCCCATGGAAACTAGAAGTAGAAAAACCATGTTAATTCAGCCAGTTTGTGCAGGATTATCTTTGAAAGCATGTGTCATGCTGTGATCAATTAGTTCTCCATGCGACCATCCTTCCACAAGGGTCTTTGGGTAAAGGAATCAGTAATCACAGTAATGGATCTTGCTCTCTGGAAGCCAGTGAGGTGCATAGCCCTGAAATCCATGTGTTGCTCTATACTGGAAATCACCAGCCGTTCACGTCAGGATATTTGTCTTACAGAGCCAAGGAAGCAGAGCATCTGAAACAAGATCTGCATGAAGCCAGAGAGGCTGAACGGAAAGCGAAGCAGAAACTCTTAGACATAACCAGGCTTAATTATCCTGTAAGTTTCTGCTCTACTGGGCACCCCTTCATCTTCAGAGACAGTCAGATGTTGATTGCATTTTTATAGCCCCATCAAGCTGAGTAGTAGCATGTCTGTATCCAGCTGGGGGACAAACACCTATAGGACTAACTGATGCTTAAACACAGGGTAGCTGGGATGGAAGTTGTATTTGTTCAGGGCAGTGAGTCAGGATGATAAGAAAGGTGAGACAAAAGTGAAAAACAGGACTAGTGTTGGGACCTAGGGAGCAGATTGTCTTGCCTGTGTTCATGTCTAATGCTGACTCTGTGCCGTCTCAGGCAATGCTTTGTTGAGGTGGTTGTACAGAGCCAGCTGTATTGTCCTGGCATCTGAGTTGCCCATGAGTGTCTTTAGGCAAAGCTGATGAAGCTCTCTCCATCAGGAAGGCAGAACTAAGGCTGTGTGCCACAACTCTCTCTTCTGCCTCCAGTCTTGCTGAGAATGGATTTTGCCGAAATAGAAATTAACATTGCAACCAGGATACTTGGATGTGTGGGTTGTTGAACTTCAGCATTTCTTCTGATGCCAGTCAGGCAGGGGGGAAGGGCTGCAGGAGCATCTGTGTGTCTCAGAACCCATAGGTAACTTATGAAATCACAGAATGGTTTAGGTTGGAAGGGACCTTAGAGATCATGTAGCTCAGCATGGCATTCTTGCAGAAGCTGAGGAGATAAACCCGAAATCACGCAATCAGCAGCCCGCCCACCGCCTGTCAGCCTCGACCACGAGGAGGAGGCTTCGCCCTGCGTCCAAAAAGCTCCCGAAAGAGCTTTTCGTCGGCCTTTCCAGCTACAGATCCCTCACCCAGCGCAGTCTTACCTGCCCTGGAGCCGGTCTCTGCCGCAATGACCGTTTGTCGCCTTGATGGCTCGTTTAAATGGGGCCGCGGGAGGTGCCGGCTCCGCCCAGGCCAGTCAGCAGCCCGCCCACCGCCTGTCAGCCTCGACCACGAGGAGGAGGCTTCGCCCTGCGTCCAAAAAGCTCCCGAAAGAGCTTTTCGTCGGCCTTTCCAGCTACAGATCCCTCACCCAGCGCAGTCTTACCTGCCCTGGAGCCGGTCTCTGCCGCAATGACCGTTTGTCGCCTTGATGGCTCGATTAAATGGGGCCGCGGGAGGTGCCGGCTCGCCCAGGCCAGTCAGCAGCCCGCCCACCGCCTGTCAGCCTCGACCACGAGGAGGAGGCTTCGCCCTGCGTCCAAAAAGCTCCCGAAAGAGCTTTTCGTCGGCCTTTCCAGCTACAGATCCCTCACCCAGCGCAGTCTTACCTGCCCTGGAGCCGGTCTCTGCCGCACCCAACACGGGTTTTCTCCCAACAGCCTGGTCACCAAGAAGACGAAGGAGCTGTGCGCGGACCCCCAGGCCCCTTGGGTGCAGGCACATCTGAAGCACTTCCAGACCCTGAAGAACTGACCCATCCCTCCTGCCACCCGCCATGTCCCCGGTGCTGCCCCCAGCGGGCTTGTCTTCCAGCCCCAGGCACGCCAGAGAGTACTTGAACTGCAGCCTTCTTCAACAGAAAGTTTATTCTATTTAACTTATTTCAGTTAAAGTAATTATTTTTTGTTAATAAAAAGGAAAATTAAATAATGAACTTATAGTAGGGATGTCTTGATGTGGCCCAGCGAGGCAGTTGGGTGTCAAGATGTCAGAGGACACGGGCCTCTTATTGCTCGGATGACGCACCTGGAGCCGTGGCGCTGCGTGAAGGTCCTGCGCCGGAGGGGCTGGAGTCCTGGCCGGCTGCAGCGAGGGGCAGGGAGATGATGAGCACAACCAGCCCAAGCCAAACTCCCTCCCTCCCCAGACCACAGCCCCGCGCCTGTCTGCTGGTCTCGGGCGGCTGTGGTGGCCACTTGGCCCTGGGGACCCCGTCCCCATGCATGCACCACTCACCTTTGTCTATCTCCCTGCAGTCACTGCACTGCCAGGACTCGGCATTTGCTTCCATGCCCGAGCAGCGCCGGTGGGTCCCTTGGGAAGCACAGGAGCCGCAGAGAAGAAGTCTCCAGGGCCTGGGGGAGCAAAGGGAGCAACTGCCACCAAATTCCCCCGAGCTGTGGGCTGCCAGCCCTGGTGCTGTGCAGAGCCCACCTCCACCCTGCTCCCCCCTGGCAGCTGGGGCTGAGCTGCCCACACGCACCCTGCGCCATTTGCCCGCTTGGCACCCCAGGGAACCTCCATCCCTGCCCAAAGCCGGAGAGGAAGGCATCGTCTGCTCGCTGGGGCTACGGGGACCGGGGTCACTTGACACTCACCCATTCTCCTCTGCCTCCTGCCGTCCTGCCGGGCAGAGGCACTCCTCAGCATCACAGGAGCTGTGCTGTTCATACAGGTCTTCAAAGGTCCCGTCCAACTCCCAGGCAGCATCCCTGTGGGAGTAGAGGAGTGCTCAGCCCTGGAGTCCTGGGGACACCCCGCCATAACCCAAGGAGGCAAGAGAGGGGCGTCCAGATCATCACAGAGGGGGAGTGAGAGAGAGGTGATGGCACCAACCTGTCAGGGATTTTTATGCCCAGGCGAAACATCTCCTCCTGGAATGTGGCCATGTCCTGGCACAGTGGGCAGCGGAAATGGTGCAGAGCAGAAGACAGTGCCTGGCCCTGGGGCAGAGATGGCACCAGCATCAGTGGCAGCGGGGTCCCATTTGCTCCCTCAGAGCTGGGTGATGGGGTGATGATGAGGGTGCTCATGTCAAGGGCCTGGGGCGATGTCACCTACCTGGATGCAGCGTCGGTGGAACCAGGCGCTGGTGCAGGTGGGACACACCAGGGTGTCATAGCAGGGCCGCTCTGCCACCGCCTCCAGGCAGATGAGGCAGCTCTGGCCCTGCTGCAGTGCCCGCACCCGCTGTACCGGCCGGTGCTTCCAGCAGAATGACCTGCGTGACGGAGGTGACAGTTCAGCCCCAGCCCTCCTCCGCCCCAGCCCCAGCCCCAGTGCTGTGGGGCAGCTACACTCACTTAAACTCCCCGAAGAACTGGGAGAGGCAGCCGCGCTCGATCCCACAGGGGAAGTGGAAGATTCGGTGGCAGCGCCGGCCCTGGCAGGTGACCGATGCTCCCGGCAGCCGGCAGATGCAGCACCTCTGGGGATGGAATGGAGGTGGATGGTGTTAGTGCCACGTGCCCCCAGGGAGCCCAGTTTGCCCCCGGCCAGCACACCACGTTCTGGTGTGCCTCCTGGCCGGTGACACCGGGCCACTGCCAAATCCGCCGACCCCCCTCCAAATCCCCATCCATATAAATGGGCCTTTTTGGATGGAGGAGGATGTGGAGGTTACTTGCAGATGGCTTCCAGAGCATCCCTGGGGGATTACTGGCCTGTGCATTGCAGGACAGAGGCATGGAGACCATGGTGGGGACATATGTTCCCCTCCCCGGCCTCACCTTCTGTGCCACCCGCTTCAGTTCTTGCCGGATGTCAGGGAAGAGAAAGCCGTAGAAGCCCTCTTTGTCGGCTCCTCTCTGGATAAGACCACTGGCGTGGTACTGCAAGGGAGGAAAAGAGGGCACATGGCAGGGGCTGCCGAGGGTGCAGGGCTGGGAACTGTGGGGTGTCGGGAACCAGTGCCGGAACCAAGGGACTCACCAGGCAGTTTTCATGGATGTAGAGCCCATCCTGCTGGCACAGCTCTCCAACTATCTCAGTTTCAACGTCTGCCCGCCGGCACAGCCCACACACTGCTGGGGGACAGCCCCACCGTCACCCCCAGCACCGTGCTGCCAGGGTGCCCATGGGGGTAACGGCAGGAGCGAAATGGGAGAGAGGCTGGGGCAACTTCCTACAGCACAGGGGCCTCTGCTTGCATGGCCGGGCACCAGCCAAAATCCCCTCTGGTGGGTGCCCGTGGGGATGCTCATCACTCACTTTTCTTCTTGGGGACCTGGCGCATCCTTTTTGGCTGGGGAGGCGCACAGGAGGATCCTGCCTCCTCATCTTGGAGCCCGGCAGAATCCTGGGCAGGGGGCGACTGGGGGCGACGTCGTCGCCGTGCTCTCCTCTCCATTACTGCTCTTGACGACAGAAGGCGTTGATGGACGTGGAGACGTTGGTGTGGTTAAAGACCACCCAGGTTCTCCAGCGCCTGTGGCAAACACTGCCGCTCTTGACGACAGAGAAGGCGTTGATGGACGTGGAGACGTTGGTGTGGTTAAAGACCACCCAGCTTCTCCAGCGCCTATGGCAAACACTGCCACGCTGGGGGCAGCAGTGCAGGGGCATTTATACGGCCTGGAGTGTTTGTGACACGGCACCGCACGCATGTATATGTCACACACATGGTCCCGCCCCTGCCCGGCAACGCCGGGTGGTGCAGCAGGACCGGACCACTGCCTCATCTGCCTGGAGGTGGTGGCAGAGCGGCCCTGCTGTGACACCCTGGTGTGTCCCACCTACACCAGCGCCTGGTTCGTCCCACCTACACCAGCGCCTGGTTCCACCGGTGCTGCATCCAGGTTGGTGGCATCTCCCAGGCCTCTGACATGAGCAGCCCTGCTGTCACCTCGTCACCCAGGTCCAGTGGAAGAGTGCCCCACTGCCACTGATGCCATCTCTGCCCCAGGGCCAGGCACTGTCTTCTGCCTTGCACCATTTCCGCTGCCCACTGTGCCAGGACATGGCCACATTCCAGGAGGAGATGTTTCGCCTGGGCATATGTGAGAGGGAGATTGACTGGTGGGCCCACTCCCTGAAAATAAAGGAACATGTTGAGGCCCCACATAAGCCAGAGGACCCTCTCCCCATCTCTCGCCCGACAGTAGAAGGGGATCTCAGAGAAGAGGGGGAATGGAAACAGGTCCCTAGTCGGCGAAGCAGGCGAATCCCCTCCCTGCCTCTCCCACCTCCCCAGTTACCCCTGCAGAACCGGTATGGAATCCTGCAGGAGGAATTGACTGTTGGAGAGGAGGATGGTACAACTAGGCAGGATGTGCCAGAAAGACCAAGTCGCCGCAAACCTGGCATCACAACTAGTTCAAGAAGGAAAAGCAGAAGGGTCATCGTTGTGGGTGACTCTCTATTGAAGGGGGCAGAGGGACCAATATGCCGTCCTGACCCGCTTCACAGGGAAGTCTGCTGCCTCCCTGGGGCACGGGTCAGGGACGTGTTGGACAAAGTTCCTGCTCTAGTCAACCCTTCTGACTATTACCCCCTTGCAGTTTTTCAGGTAGGCAGTGATGATGTATATAATACATCCAGGAAATTAAAAACAATCATAAAGGACTTTAAGACACTGGGAAAACTGGTTGAGGGATCAGGGGCACAGGTAATTTTTTCAGCAATACCCTTAGTTGCAGGAGGAAATCCTGAAAGAAATAAAAAGGCAACTGCGATAAACAAGTGGCTCAGAAACTGGTGCCATCACCGAAATTTTGGGTATTCTGAACTTAGGGAACTTTATATGGCACCGAGTCGGATAGCAACAGATGGAGTACACCTGTCTCAGAAGGGGAGAAAGATACTGGCAAGTGAGTTGGCGGCGCTTGTTGAAAGGGCTTTAAACTAGGATCGAAGGGGGAGGGGGTTAAGCGTAGGTTGAGCAGAAAAAAACTCAAAGAGAGCCTTCAACCTGCCATCTCAGCTAATAAGTCGGCCCCTTTAGGCACCCAGCTGAAGTGCCTTTACACAAATGCACGCAGCATGGGGAACAAACAAGAGGAGTTAGAGATGTGCGCACGCCTCCAGGGCTACGACATTATTGGCATCACCGAGACGTGGTGGGATGGCTCTTACGACTGGAGTGTTCGAATGGAGGGTTACAAGCTCTTCAGGAAGGACAGGCTGGGCAGAAGGGGAGGGGGTGTTGCCCTCTATGTCAAGGACCAGCTGGAATGTATGGAGCTTCACCTGGGGATGGATGAAGACAAGACAGAGAGCTTATGGGTCAGGATTAAAGGGAGCACGGGGGCAGGTGATGTTACAGTAGGAGTCTGCTACAGGCCACCAGATCAAAGTGACAGCGAGGATGTGGCCCTCTACAAACAGATAGGGGCAGCATCGCGCTCACACGCTCTGGTCCTCATGGGGGACTTCAACCACCCCGACATCTGTTGGAAGGACAACACAGCAGAGCACAGGAAATCCAGGAAGTTCTTAGAATGTGTCGACGACAACTTTCTTCTGCAAATAATAGAGGAACCAACGAGGAAAGGAGCAGTGCTGGACCTTGTCCTCACCAACAAGGAGGGGCTGGTCGGGAATGTCAAATTCAAGGGTAGCCTCGGCTGCAGTGACCATGAGATGATAGAATTCAAGATTCATAAGGCAGCAAGGAGGGTGCGCAGCAAGCTGGCTACCCTGGACTTCAAAAGAGCAGACTTTGATCTCCTGAGAGATCTGATTGGTAAGGTAGCGTGGGAAAAAGAACTGGAAGGGAGAGGGGCCCAAAAAAGCTGGGTGGTATTTAAGGATTGCCTCCTCCAAGCTCAGGAGAGGTGCATCCCAAAAAAGAAGAAATCGGGCAAAATAGCCAGTAGGCCGGCGTGGATGAACAAGGAACTGCTGGACAAACTCAGGACCAAAAAGGAGGCCTATAGAGGGTGGAGGCAGGGAAAGGTAGACTGGGAAGAATACAGAGAAGCTGTCCGAGTCACCAGAAACCTGATCAGGCAAGCGAAAGCCCAGGCAGAACTAAATCTAGCCAGGGATGTGAAAAATAACAAGAAGAACTTCTATAGATATATCAGGGATAAAAATAAGACGAGGGAAGCTGTGGGTCCCCTCCGGAAGGAAACGGGAGACCTGGTCACCCAGGATATGGATAAGGCTGAGCTACTGAATGACTTCTTTGCCTCAGTCTTCACTGGCAAGGGCCCTAACCACACTGCCCAAGTCACGGAGGGCAAGAACAGGGGCTCTGGGAATGAAGAACCACCCACAGTACAAGAAGACGAGGTTCGAGACCTCTTAAAGAACCTGAAGGTGCATAAGTCCATGGGACCTGATGAAATCCATCCACGGGTCCTGAGAGAACTGGCGGACGAAGTTGCTAAGCCCCTCTCCATCATATTTGAGAAATCGTGGCAGTCTGGTGAAGTTCCCACTGACTGGAAAAAAGGGAACATAACTCCAATATTCAAAAAAGGAAACAAAGAAGACCCGGGAAACTACAGGCCGGTCAGTCTCACCTCTGTGCCTGGCAAGATCACGGAGCAGATCCTCCTGAAATCCTTGCTAAGGCACATGGAGAATAAAGAAGTGATTGGAAACAGCCAACATGGCTTCACCAAGGGCAAATCGTGCCTGACAAATTTGGTGGCCTTTTACAATACTGCCACAGACTTGGTAGACAAGGGCAGAGCGACTGACGTCATTTACCTGGACTTATGCAAAGCATTTGACACTGTCCCGCACGACATCCTGGTCTCAAAATTGGAAACTCATGGATTCGATGGACGGACCACTCGGTGGATAGGGAACTGGCTGGATGGCCGCATCCAAAGGGTTACAATCAATGGCTCAATGTCCAGGTGGCGGCCAGTAACGAGTGGTGTTCCGCAAGGGTCGGTACTGGGACCAGTACTGTTTAACATCTTTGTCGGTGACATGGACAGTGGGATAGAGTGCACCCTCAGCAAGTTTGCTGATGACACCAAGCTCGGTGGCGCGGTTGACACGCTGGAGGGAAGGGATGCCATCCAGAGGGACCTAGACAGGCTGGAGAGGTGGGCTCGTGCAAATTGCATGAAGTTCAACCAAGCCAAGTGCAGGGTCCTGCACCTGGGACGTGGCAACCCCAGGCACAAATACAAGTTGGGTGGAGAATGGCTGGAGAGCAGCCCCGAGGAGAAGGACTTGGGAGTGCTTATGGATGAGAAGCTCAACATGAGCAGGCAGTGTGCACTGGCAGCCCAGAGAGCCAACCGTGTCCTGGGCTGCATCAGGAGAAGTGTGGCCAGCAGGTCTCGCGAGGTGATTCTGCCCCTCTACTCTGCGCTCGTGAGACCCCTCCTGGAGTACTGTGTCCAGCTTTGGAGTCCTCAACACAGAAAGGACATGGACCTGTTGGAACGGGTCCAGCGGAGGGCCACGAGGATGATCAGAGGGATGGAGCACCTCTCCTATGAAGACAGACTGAGAGAGCTGGGGTTGTTCAGCCTGGAGAAGAGAAGGCTCCGGGGAGACCTTATAGCAGCCTATCAATACCTGAAGGGAGCCTACAGAAGAGCTGAAGAGGGACTCTTTGTCAGGAAGAGTGGTGACAGGACAAGGGGCAATGGTTTTAAATTGGAAGAGAAGAGATTTAGATTAGATATAAGGAAGAAATTCTTTACAGTGAGGGTGGTGAGGCACTGGAACAGGTTGCCCAGGGAAGTTGTGGATGCCCCATCCCTGGAAGTGTTCAAGGCCAGGCTGGATGGGGCTTTAAGCAACCTGCTCTAGTGAGAGGTGTCCCTGCCCATGGCAGGGGGGTTGGAACTAGATGATCTTTAAGGTCCTTTCCAACTCTAGCCATTCTATGATTCTATGATTCTATGATAAAAATCCCTGACAGGTTGGTGCCATCGCCTCTGTCTCACTCCCCCTCTGTGATGATCTGGACGCCCCTCTCTTGCCTTGGGCCCAGATGAGATGCTGCTGCAAACCCACAAATGTGGTATTGCTCATTCTGTTTCCAGATGGAGAATCAAAGGCTGGCCAGGGAGAAGCAGCTTCGAGAAGAAGCCGAGCGAGCCAAAGAGGAGCTGGAAAGGCGTCTTTTCCAGCTGGAAGATGAAGCCAGGCAGGCCAACGAGGCCCTGGTGAGTAGCACATTAGTCTGAATATTCTTGTGCTTGATGGGCTTTCTTGGTTTGGAAGCTTTTTTTTTTTTCTTATGACTCCTGTGAGACACCAGGAATTATGGCTTAGACGAGGCTAGACTGTTCCTGACCACTGGTGGAGAGGGCATGCTGGAATACCTAGGAAAACTCTGATCTGCCATAATCTCTGTTTGCTGCGAGCCATTTGCTCCCTGTATTTGGCTCGCGGTGCTTTCTTCATGAAGGAAGAAAGGAAGCAACCTTGGAGCTGAAACTGGGAGAAAGGGGCATGGTATGCTGGCAGCTGAAGGGGCCAGCTTCAGGTTTTAGTTGATATCTTTGTCCAACTCTAAGCAAATGTATCTCCTTGCTTTGTAGAAATGAAAGGAAGGAAGTTAGGCAATTCTGGACCAGAGGAGGAACACCAGGCCCTACAATTGTTTATTATACTTTTTATTTTAATGTATAATATATTTATCACTTGATCTTTTGGGAAAAGACGTCATCTTCCTGACTGTCTGCAGGGGTGATTTTGTAGATGCTAACAGGGTAACTAAGAAAAATTGTTTCTTCTTAGCTCCGATCCCAGGAAGCAGCAGAGTTACTGGCTGAGAAAGCTCAGATTGCAGAAGAAGAGGCAAAACTGCTGGCCCAGAATGCTGCAGAAGCTGAGCAAGAGCGACAGAGGCTGGAGATCACAGCTCTGAAAACCAAGGAGGAGAAACGCCTGATGGAGCAAAAGATGCGGGAGGCAGAGCTGATAGCAGTGAAGCTGGTGAAGGAGTCTGACCGGAGGTTAGATTGGCCTGACTGGGGGTTGTGTGGTCTCTACTGGGATACCTAGGTAGAGAGAGTGCGGCTTTTCTCAGAGCTAAGCCCAGGAGGGAGGGGTTGTTTCCTAAGCAACACTTAGGGACTAAGCCTTCTAGTGTCTTGTTTATTCCAGCTGGTACCAGTGGTGGTGATGCAGGTCAAGAAGTTTACAGGGGATAGGTGCAAGGCTTTAGAGTTCTTTAATATTAAAGATCCAGAATGCAGAAGCATTTTCTATTTTGCGTTATCAAAAGAGCACTGGCTACCGAGCTGTCTAAACTTACCAATCTCTATACCTTGTGAGTTAGGAAACTGTTTTAATTCATTAGTACCAAGTGATGATCTTTTGTATCCTTTTTAGATCTTTGGGAAGTGTAAACCAGGTAAACTTGTGTTGAATATAAATCCCTCTGTAAGCGTTTACGTGTTCCGTAGCACTGTGCTGCCTGAAGATGCAGAGCAGACCAGTGTTGACAGAGGATGTTTAACCTTGCTATTAAGGGCCTTCTGCTTGTTTTAGGATACTGCCAAAAAGCTTGCCAAAATAAAGAGCAGATATGTTGCACCTCTCCCCACCTCAGGGAGGATCTCTGACAGCCTGGAGAATCTGTATCAGCAGGTCATAATTGAGCCCATGGAAACTAGAAGTAGAAAAACCATGTTAATTCAGCCAGTTTGTGCAGGATTATCTTTGAAAGCATGTGTCATGCTGTGATCAATTAGTTCTCCATGCGACCATCCTTCCACAAGGGTCTTTGGGTAAAGGAATCAGTAATCACAGTAATGGATCTTGCTCTCTGGAAGCCAGTGAGGTGCATAGCCCTGAAATCCATGTGTTGCTCTATACTGGAAATCACCAGCCGTTCACGTCAGGATATTTGTCTTACAGAGCCAAGGAAGCAGAGCATCTGAAACAAGATCTGCATGAAGCCAGAGAGGCTGAACGGAAAGCGAAGCAGAAACTCTTAGACATAACCAGGCTTAATTATCCTGTAAGTTTCTGCTCTACTGGGCACCCCTTCATCTTCAGAGACAGACAGATGTTGATTGCATTTTTATAGCCCCATCAAGCTGAGTAGTAGCATGTCTGTATCCAGCTGGGGGACAAACACCTATAGGACTAACTGATGCTTAAACACAGGGTAGCTGGGATGGAAGTTGTATTTGTTCAGGGCAGTGAGTCAGGATGATAAGAAAGGTGAGACAAAAGTGAAAAACAGGACTAGTGTTGGGACCTAGGGAGCAGATTGTCTTGCCTGTGTTCATGTCTAATGCTGACTCTGTGCCGTCTCAGGCAATGCTTTGTTGAGGTGGTTGTACAGAGCCAGCTGTATTGTCCTGGCATCTGAGTTGCCCATGAGTGTCTTTAGGCAAAGCTGATGAAGCTCTCTCCATCAGGAAGGCAGAACTAAGGCTGTGTGCCACAACTCTCTCTTCTGCCTCCAGTCTTGCTGAGAATGGATTTTGCCGAAATAGAAATTAACATTGCAACCAGGATACTTGGATGTGTGGGTTGTTGAACTTCAGCATTTCTTCTGATGCCAGTCAGGCAGGGGGGAAGGGCTGCAGGAGCATCTGTGTGTCTCAGAACCCATAGGTAACTTATGAAATCACAGAATGGTTTAGGTTGGAAGGGACCTTAGAGATCATGTAGCTCAGCATGGCATTCTTGCAGAAGCTGAGGAGATAAACCCGAAATCACGCAATCAGCAGCCCGCCCACCGCCTGTCAGCCTCGACCACGAGGAGGAGGCTTCGCCCTGCGTCCAAAAAGCTCCCGAAAGAGCTTTTCGTCGGCCTTTCCAGCTACAGATCCCTCACCCAGCGCAGTCTTACCTGCCCTGGAGCCGGTCTCTGCCGCACCCAACACGGGTTTTCTCCCAACAGCCTGGTCACCAAGAAGACGAAGGAGCTGTGCGCGGACCCCCAGGCGCCTTGGGTGCAGGCACATCTGAAGCACTTCCAGACCCTGAAGAACTGACCCATCCCTCCTGCCACCCGCCATGTCCCCGGTGCTGCCCCCAGCGGGCTTGTCTTCCAGCCCCAGGCACGCTAGAGAGTACTTGAACTGCAGCCTTCTTCAACAGAAAGTTTATTCTATTTAACTTATTTCAGTTAAAGTAATTATTTTTTGTTAATAAAAAGGAAAATTAAATAATGAACTTATAGTAGGGATTTCTTGATGTGGCCCAGCGAGGCAGTTGGGTGTCAAGATGTCAGAGGACACGGGCCTCTTATTGCTCGGCCGACGCACCTGGAGCCGCGGCGCTGCGTGAAGGTCCTGCGCCGGAGGGGCTGGAGTCCTGGCCGGCTGCAGCGAGGGGCAGGGAGATGATGAGCACAACCAGCCCAAGCCAAACTCCCTCCCTCCCCAGACCACAGCCCCGCGCCTGTCTGCTGGTCTCGGGCGGCTGTGGTGGCCACTTGGCCCTGGGGACCCCGTCCCCATGCATGCACCACTCACCTTTGTCTATCTCCCTGCAGTCACTGCACTGCCAGGACTCGGCATTTGCTTCCATGCCGGAGCAGCGCCGGTGGGTCCCTTGGGAAGCACAGGAGCCGCAGAGAAGAAGTCTCCAGGGCCTGGGGGAGCAAAGGGAGCAACTGCCACCAAATTCCCCTGAGCTGTGGGCTGCCAGCCCTGGTGCTGTGCAGAGCCCACCTCCACCCTGCTCCCCCCTGGCAGCTGGGGCTGAGCTGCCCACACGCACCCTGCGCCATTCGCCCGCTTGGCACCCCAGGGAACCTCCATCCCTGCCCAAAGCCGGAGAGGAAGGCATCGTCTGCTCGCTGGGGCTACGGGGACCGGGGTCACTGACACTCACCCATTCTCCTCTGCCTCCTGCCGTCCTGCCGGGCAGAGGCACTCCTCAGCATCACAGGAGCTGTGCTGTTCATACAGGTCCTCAAAGGTCCCGTCCAACTCCCAGGCAGCATCCCTGTGGGAGTAGAGGAGTGCTCAGCCCTGGAGTCCTGGGGACACCTTGCCATAACCCAGGGAGGCAAGAGAGGGGCGTCCAGATCATCACAGAGGGGGAGTGAGACAGAGGCGATGGCACCAACCTGTCAGGGATTTTTATGCCCAGGCGAAACATCTCCTCCTGGAATGTGGCCATGTCCTGGCACAGTGGGCAGCAGAAATGGTGCAAGGCAGAAGACAGTGCCTGGCCCTGGGGCAGAGATGGCATCAGCATCAGTGGCAGCGGGGTCCCATTTGCTCCCTCAGAGCTGGGTGATGGGGTGATGATGAGGGTGCTCATGTCAAGGGCCTGGGGCGATGTCACCTACCTGGATGCAGCGTCGGTGGAACCAGGCGCTGGTGCAGGTGGGACACACCAGGGTGTCATAGCAGGGCCGCTCTGCCACCGCCTCCAGGCAGATGAGGCAGCTCTGGCCCTGCTGCAGTGCCCGCACCCGCTGCACCGGCCGGTGCTTCCAGCAGAATGACCTGCGTGACGGAGGTGACAGTTCAGCCCCAGCCCTCCTCCGCCCCAGCCCCAGCCCCAGTGCTGTGGGGCAGCTACACTCACTTAAACTCCCCGAAGAACTGGGAGAGGCAGCCGCGCTCGATCCCACAGGGGAAGTGGAAGATTCGGTGGCAGCGCCGGCCCTGGCAGGTGACCGATGCTCCCGGCAGCCGGCAGATGCAGCACCTCTGGGGATGGAATGGAGGTGGATGGTGTTAGTGCCACGTGCTCCCAGGGAGCCCAGTTTGCCCCCGGCCAGCACACCACGTTCTGGTGTGCCTCCTGGCCGGTGACACCGGGCCACTGCCAAATCCGCCGACCCCCCTCCAAATCCCCATCCATATAAATGGGCCTTTTTGGATGGAGGAGGATGTGGAGGTTACTTGCAGATGGCTTCCAGAGCATCCCTGGGGGATTACTGGCCTGTGCATTGCAGGACAGAGGCATGGAGACCATGGTGGGGACATATGTTCCCCTCCCCGGCCTCACCTTCTGTGCCACCCGCTTCAGTTCTTGCCGGATGTCAGGGAAGAGAAAGCCGTAGAAGCCCTCTTTGTCGGCTCCTCTCTGGATAAGACCACTGGCGTGGTACTGCAAGGGAGGAAAAGAGGGCACATGGCAGGGGCTGCCGAGGGTGCAGGGCTGGGAACTGTGGGGTGTCGGGAACCAGTGCCGGAACCAAGGGACTCACCAGGCAGTTTTCATGGATGTAGAGCCCATCCTGCTGGCACAGCTCTCCAACTATCTCAGTTTCAACGTCTGCCCGCCGGCACAGCCCACACACTGCTGGGGGACAGCCCCACCGTCACCCCCAGCACCGTGCTGCCAGGGTGCCCATGGGGGTAACGGCAGGAGCGAAATGGGGGAGAGGCTGGGGCAACTTCCTACAGCACAGGGGCCTCTGCTTGCATGGCCGGGCACCAGCCAAAATCCCCTCTGGTGGGTGCCCGTGGGGATGCTCATCACTCACTTTTCTTCTTGGGGACCTGGCGCATCCTTTTTGGCTGGGGAGGCGCACAGGAGGATCCTGCCTCCTCATCTTGGAGCCCGGCAGAATCCTGGGCAGGGGGCGACTGGGGGCGACGTCGTCGCCGTGCTCTCCTCTCCATTACTGCTCTTGACGACAGAAGGCGTTGATGGACGTGGAGACGTTGGTGTGGTTAAAGACCACCCAGCTTCTCCAGCGCCTATGGCAAACACTGCCACGCTGGGGGCAGCAGTGCAGGGGCATTTATACGGCCTGGAGTGTTTGTGACACGGCACCGCACGCATGTATATGTCACACACATGGTCCCGCCCCTGCCCGGCAACGCCGGGTGGTGCAGCAGGACCGGACCACTGCCTCATCTGCCTGGAGGTGGTGGCAGAGCGGCCCTGCTGTGACACCCTGGTGTGTCCCACCTACACCAGCGCCTGGTTCGTCCCACCTACACCAGCGCCTGGTTCCACCGGTGCTGCATCCAGGTTGGTGGCATCTCCCAGGCCTCTGACATGAGCAGCCCTGCTGTCACCTCGTCACCCAGGTCCAGTGGAAGAGTGCCCCACTGCCACTGATGCCATCTCTGCCCCAGGGCCAGGCACTGTCTTCTGCCTTGCACCATTTCCGCTGCCCACTGTGCCAGGACATGGCCACATTCCAGGAGGAGATGTTTCGCCTGGGCATAAAAATCCCTGACAGGTCGGTGCCATCGCCTCTGTCTCACTCCGATGCTCCAGACTTCCCAGGCTACGGCAGAGTGTCCCCAGGACTCCAGGGCTGAGCACTCCTCTACTCCCACAGGGATGCTGCCTGGGAGTTGGACGGGACCTTTGAAGACCTGTATGAACAGCACAGCTCCTGTGATGCTGAGGAGTGCCTCTGCCCGGCAGGACGGCAGGAGGCAGAGGAGAATGGGTGAGTGTCAGTGACCCCGGTCCCCGTAGCCCCAGCGAGCAGACGATGCCTTCCTCTCCGGCTTTGGGCAGGGATGGAGGTTCCCTGGGGTGCCAAGCGGGCGAATGGCGCAGGGTGCGTGTGGGCAGCTCAGCCCCAGCTGCCAGGGGGGAGCAGGGTGGAGGTGGGCTCTGCACAGCACCAGGGCTGGCAGCCCACAGCTCGGGGGAATTTGGTGGCAGTTGCTCCCTTTGCTCCCCCAGGCCCTGGAGACTTCTTCTCTGCGGCTCCTGTGCTTCCCAAGGGACCCACCGGCGCTGCTCCGGCATGGAAGCAAATGCCGAGTCCTGGCAGTGCAGTGACTGCAGGGAGATAGACAAAGGTGAGTGGTGCATGCATGGGGACGGGGTCCCCAGGGCCAAGTGGTCACCACAGCCGCCCGAGACCAGCAGACAGGCGCGGGGCTGTGGTCTGGGGAGGGAGGGAGTTTGGCTTGGGCTGGTTGTGCTCATCATCTCCCTGCCCCTCGCTGCAGCCGGCCAGGACTCCAGCCCCTCCGGCGCAGGACCTTCACGCAGCGCCGCGGCTCCAGGTGCGTCGGCCGAGCAATAAGAGGCCCGTGTCCTCTGACATCTTGACACCCAACTGCCTCGCTGGGCCACATCAAGAAATTCCTACTACAAGTTCATTATTTAATTTTCCTTTTTATTAACAAAAAATAATTACTTTAACTGAAATAAGTTAAATAGAATAAACTTTCTGTTGAAGAAAGCTGCAGTTCAAGTACTCTCTGGCGTGCCTGGGGCTGGAAGACAAGCCCGCTGGGGGCAGCACCGGGGACATGGCGGGTGGCAGGAGGGATGGGTCAGTTCTTCAGGGTCTGGAAGTGCTTCAGATGTGCCTGCACCCAAGGCGCCTGGGGGTCCGCGCACAGCTCCTTCTTCTTCTTGGTGACCAGGCTGTTGGGAGAAAACCCGTGTTGGGTGCTCCGCCGGGGCAGTGGGGTGCCTGCGCTGGGTCCCACCAGCAGTACCCGTGTCCCCAGCCGTGTTCCTGTCCCTGTCCCCCTCCCAGCCTCCCTCAAGGCCCTCCCCCAGCCATCCCGCCCCGAGCCCCCACAGCGGTGGGTACTCACATCACCCCCGGCTGGCTGCAGCTGCTGCTGGTGATGTAGACAGAGGTGATGAGGGCCCGTGGGACGGGACGTTTCTGGTAGCTGAAGCAGCACGCAGTCGGGACGCCATCTGTGAGGGCAGAGAGACAGACAGCCCTGGTGAGAGACCACAGGACACAGCACAGGCTCTGGCCCCACCGGCACCTGGGCTTCCCCAGGGCTTTGCCATCTCCCATCCCCAGCCTTGTGTCATATTCCCTGGTGGTGGCCCCCAGGGAGGGGCTGAGACCCCAAGCCCGAGTCCCAGCGTTGGCGGTGTCTCCTGCTGCCAGCCCTCCCCACAGCCCCAGGGTCCCTGATGACGGGCATGGGACTCTCTGGATGCCGCGGTGGCACACCAAGCCCCGGAGGGGGACAGCGATGCTGGACTCACCAAGATGAGCCTGGGACGGGGAGCAGGTGGCCACGAGGAGGAGAGCGACCAGAGTGGCTGCGAGGACCTTCATGCTGCTGCGGGGGCCTGGGATCCGCAAGCGGAGCTGGAGCTGCGGGGGCTGCAGGGCTCTCCTCTGCACGATGCTTGGCCCCTCTGGCCGTGCCCTCCTTTTATCCCCAGCCACGGGGCGGGCGCAGGGTTTCAAGGAAAGAAAATGAGAGCATCATACCGGGGAAATTATGTCAGGATCACCCAGATTTGCTGAGCTGGAGCAGGCAAGGAAACCACAGAAGGGGAAGTGCAGCCACGCGGCTGCCACTTTCAGATTCCATGCGGGTGCCCGGCGGGGACCGGACGCAGCCCAAACCCCCACCACACTGACCCTGCCACTGCTGGAAGGACCCCACCAGCCATGAGCAAGACTGGTGTACAAAGCTCCATGGCCAGAGTCCCGAGGGAAATCCCAAGCTGGCAGCCATGAAGCAACACCAGCAAGAAGCTCCAGGCTGCGATTCCCTTTGCAACAGGAGGGAATCTAGGCAGCGATTCCCTCTGCCCTCCAACCACCCCATTCATTGCAGCCTCTTGACAGTCAAGCTGTTGCAACTACTGCTTGCCCACTTCTTCCCAAGTAGGATAATTTCATCCAATTTAAGTTCTCTCTACTGGCTTAGCCCCAAAAAAGCAAACAAATCTATGTCAGGAGACCAGGCATTAAGAGTAGAATCTGGAGGGAGGAGAGGATGCTGCTGGTGCACACCAAGATCAGCTCATTGCAGCCTTGCAGATGAAGCCCTGAGGAGATCGTAGCACGACTGAAAAAGGGCAGCATTTGCAAGCCCAGAGGGTAATTCCCAAATGCCGGTGCACACCCAGAAAGAAAGAGCTGCCAAACTTGTTGCTTTCTCCTTATTTTCTCCTTTTCTGGCCTTGCCATGATGCTGCCCCATGGTGCCACAAAAGGTTTGGTGCCCAGCTCCCAGCTGTCACACCAACCCCTGGCCTCTCACCACCAGCCTCCTGACCCTTAGTGTGACTAATTCCCACCGCCCTGATTCAAGGGGAAAGTCTCACTCACCAAGAAGCTGAGCAATGGCTGCTCCCGTCCTCCCATCCCCACTGCAGGGCAGGGGCGATGCTCCCCATTCACACGCAGGGATAAACCTCTCGGTGGCTGCGATGGCCGTTTGCCCAGAAAACCTCCTCCTGCCAGCAGGTGCCTTGTTTGAAGGATGCATCCCTCCAAGCTAGCACTTGTCTAGGATTGGGAGAAAAGGTTGTGATTGTTTCTTTTAGAAAAGATAGGATGGAGGTGAGAACGGGTGAGCACGCATAAATCATCTCACTGGAGATGCTCAGGAGGAGCCAGGCAGTGCTGGTCTGGCCTCAGGGTGGTAGTATGAACAGAACCAACTTCTCCAGATCCGTTCTCCAACTGCCTTTACCATAGAATGGCTCAGGTTGGAAGGGACCTTAAAGATCATTGAGTTCCAACCCCCTGCCCTGGGCAGGGACACCTCCCACCAGACCAGGTTGCTCAAAGCCCCGTCCATCCTGGCCTTGAACACCTCCAGGGATGGGGAAGCCACAGCTTCTCTGGGCAACCTGGGCCAGTGTCTCACCACCCTCACAGCAAAGAATTTCTTCCTAATATCTAACGTAATTCTCCCCTCTTTCAGTTTAAAACCATTACCCCTCATCCTATCGCTCCACTCCCTGATCCAGAGTCCCTCCCCATCTCTCCTGTAGGCCCCTTCAGGTACTGGAAGGCCATTATAAGGTCTCCCCGGAGCCTTCTCTTCTCCAGGCTGAACAACCCCAACTCTCTCAGCCTGTCTTCATAGGAGAGGTGCTCCAGCCCTCTGATCATTTTCGTGGCCCTCCGCTGGACCTTTTGTTTCTGTTTAAGCCACTCTGTGCTTGGGGCTACAAATGAATAAATCCTTTGTAATTAATGGTGACCAGGGTCTTCATCTGGGGCATTTGAGGAGGGCTTGGAGGAGAGGTAGTACCTGGTGTAAATGCTCCTGTTTGTCAAATGTCACTGGATACACAAATGCAGAGGAAAAAGCTGAGTTCCTCAGAACTGAAGATCTGCACGAGCTTTTCTGTTAATGCCACTGCAGTCACTAAGAGGTTTCTATGAACCTCAAAGTGTCCTCTGCGTGCAGAGCAATCCCAAGTTCAGGGGTCAGCCAGCAGACGCCTTTTGTGTTTTTATAAACCTCTCAGCCTGTAAACCCCCATGTCTCCCAGAAAGACCTGCCCCAGACCTCTGCCCTCCAATCACCCCTTCGGGCACCTCTCCTGCCCTCACCAGAGCTAGCTTTGCTTTGTTTAACAAGGACAAGTGTGAAGGAGGATGTATTCATGCAACAGGCTGTTATAGTTAACACAACCAGCAATTGCTCTCTGGGTCAGCTGTAGGAAGAAGACACTGAGCTCCCAGGATACTTCTAGGGAGAGCACCCTGAGCCAGGGTTGAGCTGGGCTTGGCCAGGAGAACCGAGTCATGGGATGAGCAATGGCAGCAGGCAACGCTGGCGTGGTGGGAGCCCCTTTGCCTGCCCAAGCAGAGAGAAACAGGGTGGGATAGGCAATAGAGTAACAATGGGAAGCAACAAATGCCAGGATGGTGGTAAGGAATATCCCACATCCAGCAAATATTAGAAACTGAGATCATCACAATGACAAGCAGAAGCGTGATGATCTGTGGGCATTGGCTTTAGCAGTTACCAGAGGAAAGCTTGTCATCCGGTAGGAACCACAGAAAATCTCACAATTGCAAAGATTATTTCTGATGGAAATGGTGAAAATATTTCCTCTTTCCTGCAGTAGTTGGTCAAGCTTTCAGTTCTCCATTTAGATGAGAGCCGGATGGGACTTCTTACTGGATGCTGATGAAATACTTTCCATTCTGACTGGAACTGAGGATATTTCAATGAATTGCACAAAACTGCAGCTCAGCAAAAGTAGATAGTTTGTGTTTAAGGAATTAAATATAAGGAACTGATGTAAAGGGAGAGTGAAGAAATGACTATGGTTTTATTGCTCCTTCCATGGAAGCCCTCTGTAAGCAGATGACTTTCTAATCCACCAGAGAAACACAAGAAAAATTCAAGGGTAGGGATGGGGGGAGGGAAGAACCTGGCTTTACAAATACAAATTTGAAAAACAAAAGAAAGTAAAAACCCATTAGTTAGGAAGGGTTTGTCTCTGCAAAAACAAAACAGGAGGTTATGGCCAAGTACTCGACAGAATCAAAGTTTAGTGTGCACAGGTGAGAAAAGGGAGAATAAATAAGAGGAAAAAAAGAGAACAAATAAGTAAGGAAGAGGTAGATAAGGCAGGTATGGTCAAGCAAAAAGGCCCCAAAGATTCCCCTAACATCTTCCTGAGCCAGGCTGTGGCCATCTCTGTATCACCGGTGATTAGCAGGACAAACTCACACGGAGTGGGAGAGGTACCAGAAAGCCAGTGATGAGCAAACATAACACTAGTCTTGCCTTTGGCACTGCCTTGCATTTATCTCCTTAAGAAAACAAGGGAATTCAAGTGTAAGAACCACATTAACACCAGGGGCTGCAAGAACAGTTAAAGAGCAGAGGGACCGTCATTACTGACCCAAGGGCAGGCACTTTGCAAGGCAGAGGGGGACAAGTCGAGGAACAGTGACATGCAAAGAGCTGCCAGAAACTGCAGGGACAGTGTGCAGTCAGAGCAGCCCCCCAGCTTTGCTCAGTGCTGGGGTGATGGCTGCTGGTGAGAAACTTGCCTCTTAGGGCCTCCGTTTTCAAGAAATAGTGATAGGAGAAGAGCGAGAAAAGAGCAGCAAGTCCCGTTCCAGACGGGGCAGCCAGCCAATGTCACAGGATTCATTTAGACTAAAAGAGAAGATGGGGGATGATCTCGGTCTCTGGCTGAGGGCAGCATTGCTTCTGGTCCCCAAGCCTGCTGAGGAAAGCTGAGACACAACTGCCTCGTACCAGCTGACTTTGGGAAGGCCTCCCCAGTTCTGCAGGGAGTTTACCCCGAGGACAAACCCCTGCCAGCCCACAGGAGCAGGCTGTACTTCTGCCCCTGAGTCGGCGCTGAGGGATGCTCTCTGCACCTCTCCCAGGCGCACGTGGAGGTGGTTTGCAGCGCTAAAGGGATCCTGGCTGCCCTTGTGCCTTTACCGTGCACCAGCATAAGACAGAAGGAAACCACAGGCAGAAAGAAATCAAAGAAACTGCTAATGCCACGATCTCATGCAAGTGTAGAGAAAACCACACGGCATTATGAAACATCCGTCTGGGAAGTGACACTCATCATTGATAAAAATTATGCAAAGGGGTCCCGTGGCTAGAGGTTACAAGGAAAACACAGATCAGCTGCCAGTCTCACCCTGCGGTGAGCTGTCACTGACCCTTGCGTATATTGTTTTATGAGAGTAACTCAGCATTCAAAGTGGAATTCCTAAACCAGACCCCACTGCTATCTTCTTAATTCAAATTCCCAAATGTCCCTTCCCCCTCAGAGGACCCTGTGCCATGCCCTGCGCAAAGACCCACAATGCAGGACAGGGATTTTTCTATGGTCCTGGATCAAAGACAGACCTCTTCTCCCCCCAGCTTGAGTGACTTCTATGCTAGACTGGAAGGAAAGAGAGTGGTCAGAGCAAAAATAATCTCTCCCCAGGCAGGAGGTTGCAGCACACAAAGTCTGTGCGCACATTACAGAAAAACACAAGGGGATTAGTGAAGTCCAACAAAAAGAGGGTCATTTGACCCTCCAGCCACCCAGCACAGCTCTACCAAACCAGAGGGACGCTCTGAGTTGGTTACCCTCAGCTCTACATCTGAGAGCTTAGAGACCACCCCAGGGGATGGTCTCACCCAGAGACGGCTGCAGCCTCAGCTTCTCACCTCCTCCCGGACTCCTCCATACTGATTCCGAGTCCCCAGCCCCAAGCACCTCTTGCTCTTTAAGGCAAGCAGATACATTCCTTTAAACAAAACCTCTGTGACCAGAGCGAGCATTCACATGAGAAAGAGGTACCCTGCTTCACCTACAAAGTAAATGCATCCCTCTGCAGGTAGGAGGATTCAGAGCACAAAGCACAGCGAAACACCAGGGTGAGCAGCTCCCTCGCCAGCCCACCAACACCTTCTTGCCACACTATGAATTCAGCTTTACCCTGCCCTACCTCCCCAAAACAGCACCCGCAGCCTCCCCGCCTCTGCCCACCCACCCCAGGCCACCATCCTGCCGTTTGTCCCCTGCACCCTGTCCCCAGCCCTGTGCTCAAGTGGAGGAAAACCCTGGGGCTGATTCTCACCGGGACTAGCTTGGGGTTTGCAAGGACACACGGGCTCTGGTCACCCAGATGTAGGGACCTACAGCTCCTCTGTGCCACTTGGCTCTCAGTTACTGCCCCTGCAGAGATCTGCGCCTGCCCTACGCTACATCATTGGGACTTTAAAAAGAAGTCGTCTGTTGGCTACAAGTGATTTCCGTTTTGAATTGGCAGACACCAACAACCATTACCTCCTGCACCCAGACGGCAGATTGCATAAGCCCCATTTCCATGAAAACAAGCTAAAAATAATAATAAAAAGTAATCTAAACTTACACAGCTGAGGTTATCTCATAGCACTTTCTTCTTTCTTCTCCACTTTTTGCCCTTGATAAGACCTCCTGGCAGAGAGTTGCACACGTTAATTATGCCTTGTGTCAAAATATTTCTCTCTAGTACAAGGTTTCTCTCTTTAAATGGTTTTAACCACGTAAATGTCCCTTTCTTCTTCTGCATGAAAGGGTAAATAATCAATATTGAATGTTTACTTTTAAGCTCCCTTCATCTATTTACCCCACTCTTTTCAATCTTTCATCTCCAAGTCGCTAAAAGCTTTCATCATCTGGCTTAAAGTCTTCTGTGTCTGCTCTATCCATCTCAGAGTCAAAATGATCAGAGCTGAATGCGGCATGTGGAGATCAGCCTGCTGGATTCCACAATGACATTATGGCATTTGGAGAATGAGTTTCTGTCCCATCCTTCAGGCACTCCCACATTCTGCCTAATCCGTGGACTTGCAGCACCAAAGATCAACTCTAGAAAATAAGGAGATGTTAAGTCTCATTTTCTAAAGAAAATGGCATTTAGGGGACCTGAATGCCATTGAAGAGGAATGGAACAGAGACTTCTAAGTCACACGGGCCAAATACTCAGGACGCAAATACTTTTAAAATCTGTCCATAAACTCAAAAAAAATACCACAGTCCTTTTTCTTCCCCAAGTAGCTGTAGTTCATTTGACCTTAAAACCAGAAATTAGTATTTCAAATGACTCCTGGGTGAATGTCACCAGCTAGCTAGTTGCTCCGTCAACTAACTCTGTTAAACCCCAGTCTCCTCCAACCCTGATTAAGATAAATAATCTTGTATTTTTGCAGACATATGCCTCCCACTGAAATCCCTTCTCCAGATCCTCGGGCATCGCACAAGATACAACATATTCGCAGCACATCAGGCAGCGTTGGTCCTGACGTGCACCAACACTAACCTAATAGCTGCCTTTTATAAGCTCTGTGACGAAGGAAATGCAGTAGATCTCATGGGCTTTAGCGAGACATTTGAAATGGTGCCACACAGTAAATCATTAGTTAAGCCGGAGAAGATGTGACTGGCATATGAAATGTAACATGGGCAAAAGGCCTCCTGAAAGGGGCATGGTAATTGCTTCAGCTGAAAGGGGATGTGTCAGACCGAAGGGGGTTTACCAGTGCAGTTCCTTGGGTTTCTGCCTCAAAAATTATTCTGCTTAACATTTGCATTAATGATCTTTGGCACAAAAAGCAGGAGAATGCAAAGGAAATTTGCTGATGAGGCAAAACGAGATGCTATCATCAATCTAGAAGAAGCCAGGATATCACACAGAAAGATTACAGTGACCTTGAGGATGGGAGTAATGGAGAAGGGATTTGATTCAGCAGTGCAGACTGCGATCCTGCTGCTGGGGACAAGGGATAACAGCAGCAGCCCTTCCAGTTTGGGAAGCTGTCATCTGGGATTGTCTGGGGCAGGGAAAGATCTGTGCTACAAATCACAAGACTGTGACAAGACCCTGGTGTTATATATGACATGAGGGGAAGAACTTGGGTGGAAGGGTTAGGAAAATGAGGGACTGATCTGTGTGAAGGCATCGGAGTCAGCACCAGGGGCAGAAAAAGGTGTAGTGGACACTGCTGGGGTGAGGACACATGGCTAGAAATTGGCTGGGAATACGAAGAGATGGGAAATTAGATTTCCACATGAAAGGTTTCTCATGCAGGTTTCTGACCCCAGCAGGGCAGATAAAAAACAACCACCACTTACATGGATATTGGTCCTACTGGGCAACCAGGACGCTGGAGAAGCCAGCCAGATTAGAGGTGTGACCTTCCTTCAGAATTTGAACTGGTTTGTCTTTACAAGGGCCTATTTGTGGAGGCATTTGAGAGCCTGCTTTCTTATTCTCTTATTCCCAGGATAAACACCCAATTCACTTGTTCCCTTCAGGGACCAGCGGTGGTTTCAGCGGTTGTGGGTTTTTGGTATGTGATTAACTGCTTGACTCTGAAACCCCTCTGGCCTGCTCAGCTCAACCACTCACTGATTAATAGCACTTCTTACAAATTTCCTCCAGAGTATCCTTTTTGGAGATTCCCATCTCTACCAGCTCCTCTTCCCCTGTTCCTAAGGAGCAGGGCTGAGGGAGGGTCTCTCTAGTGCAGACACCCCGCTCTCCTAAGCTGACTACTCGCTGCTTCTGCTCCCCAGGAGTCCATTTAATTTTGCAGTTGCAACCTCTTTACATTCGCTGTATTTACCCATCCCAGCTCGCTGTCCTTGCTGCCACATCCCCAGGAATGCAGTCACCTTCACTGCAGCACCCACGCACATCAATTCTCCTTTGGGATCATCAGGGGTTTCTATTTCTTTTCGGTTTCCTCTGCATACTTAGCCCTGCGAGTTCCTCAGAGCTTCCTGGGCTGCTTCTCTTGCTGAGTCAATGTATTTTTTAATAACACTATTTTAAATTTTCAGGCTTTTTCTGTTGGCTTCCTCTTTCTCTGGAATCTCCCTTTCGAATTTACTGGCACAACAACTATTTCTGGGGTCAGCTTGTATCCTTTTCCCTTTCCTCTTTTCAACCACAGGACATGGGACTGAATCACACTGTAGGCAGGATCATTTAATTGTCCCTCCAGGTCTCTCACTTCCATCCCCCCCAGTCTGTGAACCCCAGCACCCACAGGATGCCCCCCGCTCTCATGGCCCAGGCACAAAGCTGTCTCTGGACAGTCTCTTCCAATTTTTTCGTTAAAGGGACTGGTTTTTCCTTCCGATAATTCCCCAGTGAGAGTACAGAGGCTTATGGCCAGCAGGTAACAAGCTGTCACATATTGGCTTAGATTTTAGGACCAAGCCTGGAGTAATGGCAACCATTAGCCCTTTACTGTCCTTTTAAGAGACAGCGCCTTCCTGCAGACTCCACTGCTGGGTATAATTCAGCAGGACAAAGCCTTCTCCTTCCAGCACAGGTATCACTCTGGATTCAGAACACTCTTTGGTGTGAAAACTACTTTCTACCACAGCCTAAATGCCTCAGTGCAGTCCTAGGGGTGGGATCCCCTGTGTGCCCACAGCCCCTCCAAAAAGCTGACCCTGCTACCCCTGAAACTGCCTTGCAGGAAGATGGAAAGGAGGCCAAGGCATGCACAGAATCAGAAATAACACCATACAGCTCAGTCTTGCATCTGAGCCTGGCTTTTGCCCATAGAGCTGCATGAAACCAGTTTGACCTCTGATTTGTCCTTGCCACCAAGGACTCTTCACACATGCCAGGACTGTGTCCCCACCACCCTCATCACCAAGAGCAGCAGGCTGGGAGCACATGTGGCAATGGCAAATGAAAGGTGGTAGCCTAGTGCCTCCCCCCCACCTCCACTCCTGAGGTTTGAGCAGAAGAGCCAAGGGTGCTCTGGGAAGGACACACGAGGTTGGCAGCTGCAAGTCCCTCAGAGCTTCCTGGGCTGCCTCTCTTGCCGAGTCAATAGTCCTGCACCAGCAGTCTGTGAGAGCAGGATGTGAACTCATCCTGCTGCTGGTGACTGGACTCCTTAACAGCACCAGTGCAGAGTGGAAAAGGCCAAGAGAGCTGACTCAGGGGTCAGCCATAGGTACCGTGGTGCCCACATTTCAGAACCCTGGATCCAGGCTAGGTGGATGTGAACTGGCTGGTCTTTAACAGACAGGTGCCTGGAGAGGACATGCTGTCTCTAAGGACCCAACGGCATTTGCTCACTCCCACAGCTCAGACCAGGAGCACCCTGCTGAGCAAGAATACACAGTTTCCCATCTAAGGTTTTTATGAAGGCAGGGAGAGCCCCTTGGGGTTAGAGCAAGTGGCTTTTCAGAGAAACACAGAAGACAGGGCTGGGGAGAGTCATCAACTTCCACACAGATTAACACTCACCATGTCACTCTAGGCACAGACTTCCTTGCTCTCCAGGTGACCTACTAGCACTTCCTCACTGCTGCAATGCTTTTTTTTCCCCCCACATTTTGCTGTAGTTTGAGACCAGGATGTTGTGTCTTATCCAGCATGAAAACAAAGGATGAATTTGTTCTTTGCTCCTTGCAGTGACCCTCGCAGACTGCTCTCAGGCCTCTCTCACCCTGGTTAGACTCACACCACAATCCTTCCACGCTCTGCAAATTTAACAAGCCTATGCTTGTTTCAAATAGCATTAATAAAAATATCACATAGCACCGGACCTGTGGGGTCCCACATGCTTCTGGCAGTTATGGATGAAATCCACTCAATAAGGCCATTTTCACAGTCTGATGATGACAATGATGTGTCAGAACTACGACAGGATTTTTTTGGTAATAGAGGGAGCTAACTCATGCCCATGGGACTAAGCTGTTTGGGCAGCAATCACTTCTCAGAGTATACTGCTTGCACATTTTGAATCCCCATCAAAAATTATGTCAGGTTAAACTCCAGGAAGAGAATATGAGCAAGTTCAGGCTAGTGTGGGAACAGAGAAATTGGCAGCGATTCCCAAGAAGCAATGCAGGGTTTCTGAGCCAGGTCTTTCTGAGCTGCTGTAGAGCACATCTCAGCTGTGTGGCAGAGCTGCATTGCAGCACCATCTGCCGACTGCTGCCTGCAGGTCCACGGGTCTTCATCGTAGCTGTATGTTGGGCCTCGAATGTTCAAAGATGCTGACAGCGTTATCAGGCAAATACCTCGCTTCTTATAGTGACAAACTTGCCATTACTGATTGAAACAAGATTCCTGTGTTGTCTTCCCTACTTTGGGAAAACCAGGGCTCACGCTTCTCATACTTTCTCCAACTGAAAGACAATCTCACATCCTCCTCAATGTATCTGTAACTGCCTGTTTTAAAAAGTGGTCAACACTGCAAGTAAGTACGAGCCCCAGCAGCACTAACATACAAAATTTAATTGCTGCAAATATGTATTTAGGTTTTAAGCAAACTAACACCAGGGTGGCACTTCTCTTTGCAGTGCCTTCCCAGCAACAGCCCAGTACATCTGACTTCATCTCTGGTTGTGCAAGCATTTCTCCAGCAGATCCCAGCTCCTCTTGTCCCACCTCATCTTTCAAACGTCCATATAAGTACGCAGGAACATGGTGCTGCACATGAGCAATGCACAGCCAGAATACCTGCAAGCCCACAGGCTGAGAAGAGGCTTACACAGACAGGCTTCATTTTTAAGCTGGCAGCAGTGTGACCCTCTCCTTTTCTACACTGTGATATACAGGAACTAGTCCAAAGAAATCAATCATGCATATGGAAGAGTTGTCTTCCTATATGCCCTATACCATGATGCAGCTCAGATACCACAGCAAGAAGCAGCCTTGGCACATGTGGCAAAACGAGGGCACAAGGTTAGTTACCTGTGGCACAAAAGGTACACACACAAAAAAAGAGGAAACAGGAAAAGAAGAACCAGGGAAATGCCAGCACTCCTCCCCACCCTCAAAGCCAAGAATGCCACATCCAGAGTTGTTCCATACTGCTTTCCTCTAGGACCATTTCCTGTCTCACTGCTGTCCAAGTCCTGCCCAGTGCCACCTACCCAGCCGTGGGACCTTGACAGCATCTGCCTCTTCAGTCTGACACCTCTGACAGCTTCTCCATCTCGCACACGGGGCTTCTCCCAGACAGACCAGAAACTATTGACTTGCATGCATAGTTTGCAAACATCTCACATCAGGCAGAGCTGTGAAGAGAATTAGCACCCTCCCCTCTCTCTGCACACCAGAAGCAGCAACTACTCTCACAGCTGGGAAAACGACGACACCAGGACACCACTGTGGATCGCTGTTATGTGCTTCTCCATGCAACTGTCATGACTGGTAAGAATCTGAGACCAGAGCTGGCTACGGATGCTGTCCCCCACAGTGCTCTCACCCTGTTGTAGATGCGTACAGAGGAGACTTGTGTGCTTGTTCTTCCAACTTGCCTTGTTAATGTAGTTGTAATATTGACACAACATTCAGTTCACAGCTGTTACTAGCAAGTGGAAATTGAAGCTTTTTATTGAATGTATTTTTTTTTAATCTTAGCTTTTAGAACAAGGTATTTAACAACGTTAACATTCATTTTTACATCACATGTCACATGCTCAACTGTGCTACTACTTTAGCTACAGCTGCATATTGTCTGCTTCCCCAGAAGTCCTCAGACTGAAGATTTATGGTGAAACACACACTTAAACACACACAAAACCAGAAAACACAAGTAGGTTTTACTAATGAGGCAGACATTTCGCTGCATGCGCCTCTCCATCAGAAGCAAGTCCAACTTTAGCAGACACCAATAGCATCTTTTGTCTTTGTCTAATTTGGAAGCTGTTTTACACAGAACTGGGGAACAAGTTAATGTATGCAAAGTTTGCTGGAGCAGCAAAAGCAACAGAAAGTGTTTGATCTACTGAGAAACTGTAAAGAGAACAGAAGCTTTGCATTCCAAACAAAGGATTCCCCCAGGAATGAGAGGTATTTGAAGACGTCCACTTCTACATCTGGAATTAAAAGCTGAGATTTCTCACAGAGAAATGCAAATCAATTAAGTGAACCAAGAAATGTTTAGGGAGAAAAAGGAAAATATTTGGCAGGCAAACACTGAGATGTCAAGCAGCTCTGTGGGAGTCATGTCCCATGGACTGAACCAAAAAACATAATTAGTCTATTGTGTAGGTAAACACCAAGCTCATGTTTTCTTTTTTTTTTTTTCTCATCCCAAACATCTCCTGAACACTTGCTGCCTAGCATCCTTTCTACAAAAGTAGAGTACCATCCTGATAAGTCAGTCTGTAAAAACACACTAGGGGGAGGAAGGTTTAGCGAAGTATAAAGTATTTCTTCAAAAGTGCTTAAGTATAAACAACACTCCTCTGGGTTTGTATGTTTATCATTGTACCCAAAGGCACTTGCTGTTTTACACGGGCAGTTTTAGTGCTCCCAGCTTATGTTACCTGCTTGGAAGCTGAACGGCACTGCTCTAACTATGGTACCACGGCTCTCATCCCCGTGTCTGTCAGCAGACACCGCGGCGCAAGCGTCCTCATGTAGGTGCATTTTGCAGCAGCCAAAAAAAGGCCACTGGGTTCTACCAGTCTGGTAACGAAACAAGGCTTCAAATGTAGATCACATCCGAGTCATGCTGCTGAACCTAAAGGCAAGTCAAATAGGAAAAATTAATTTTGCCCTGAACACCTACTTAAAGCAAAGTAACTCCCTTTGGTCCAGTTATTCCTTTACCTCTGACTCCATAGCCTTTTGCAAGATGTTCTGCTATAGCTTTTTCTTCCTTCTTAAGCATATTTGCCTCAGCCCTGCTATTCAGATTAGGTTAGTCTTAAAAGTTGCTTCTGTTACTTGCACTAGAAAGAACTGCTTCCTCATCTGTTGCTACACTCAGTTGCGTTCCTTCTAGCTCTAAGCATACAATCCTGAACATGCAGGTCTGGAATGTTATATATTAGAGCCTCCAACTGATCCTAAACCCCTCAGTTTTGTTCATATAAAACAGCAGCAAATACATCAAGCCTTCTTTATTCCTAATACCTTGCACAATTAGCATTGCCTAGAGAAAGCTGATTTCCCCTTCCCTGTTCAAGGCCACATGCCTTTGCAGTTCTCTGTGAATGCATACTAGGTTCTCCAGTTTAATGAAATTTAAAAGCAGGTTGTTTTTTCATAAGACCCGACTCATGAGCTCTTCACAACCCTTTGACAGGGAACACATTGGAAGAGAAATAAAAACTGTTTGAAGTCCAGGCATTTATTGGTATGTTACTCCCTGCCCCTTCAAACCAGAAGACAGGCACAGTATGTTCTAAAGCTCTATACCTGGGAGCACATTCTCATTTCCAAATCCAGCTGATACAAACAAAATTTAAACACATCTTCCTACTGCATACGGGCATCTCTGTTTCATTTACCAAGGCTTACAGCTTTGCATTCCAGCTCAGATCATAAGTGAGAAAAAACAAGTGGCCTCAAGTTATAAACAGTCCCAAACTGTGCACCAATGCAGGGTCTCCAAACCCTGCATTAACTCATCATTTGAGAGGTGCTGACAGAGCTGGATAAAACAGGTCTCTAAAGCCAGACATTCTTTACCTCTCTGAACTCTAAACTTTTAGTCAACATTTGTAAATTTACTTACAAATCTGTTTACCTTTATAATCTGTTTTCTGGTTCCTGTGCCCACACTGTTGGCAACCAAGGAATTTGCTTGAAAAGATGACTTTTCCACTGGCACTGTGTGTTGAATTTTGTTGGTACAAGGCCAGCTGCCTGTAGTATTTAACGAGTAAGCAGGGAAAGGTCTTTGAAGATTCATATCTAATGAATCTCCAGTTTCAAAGGTTTTCATCCACGATGGGGTCTTTAAAAGAAAAGAACACATGGAAATTTAATGCCCTCTTTATATCAACACTTATTAAGCCAAAAAGAACATCAGATGCATAGTCAGAAAATAAAGGCCATCTTCCCTCATAATTTTTCCAAGCCTCCCTCCTCTCTCTAAAACTGTTGACTCAGAGCCATTTTTGCTACATGTGGAACAGCCTGGAAAGACAAAACCAGCCCCATTCTTGCACTGGCTCAGGAAGAGGCTGGAGTGTTCATATAAGTAACAAGAAATTTACGACAAAAATCTGGGTTTAGTTTCTCACTGCCTTAAAAAAATACACCAAGGCTTTTATGACTTAGCAACCACAAAGCATGTGAATGAGGATGTCATGCAAACTTTGAGGAACCACATTTAAATGTGTTATTAAGTTACAACAATTTAGTTTGCTCCAAGACCTTAAACCCTTACTGTGATTTCATAATCTGTAAAATAACATTATTTTTTGCTTATGGTACTGGTATCCTGCCCAAGAAAAGCTTCTTACATTTTGTTTTGACATGCATTTTCCTTGTCTGTGTTCATGTTTTTCATATTTTACTACCAAGGGTACTAAACCATGCGCCTTTAACTGGAATACAGCAACTGCCTTTGGCACACCCACATGATTCTCTTTTATGGTTTATGCTGAAAAAAAGTAGCAGGTATTCAGGGTACATACATTTCCTAAGGAGCGATCCAAGGATCCCAGTACTTCATTCCAATGAGAGTAAAGCCCAGACTGTTTTTCTTCTAGTTTCAAAGCGTGAATTTCAGACTTCAGTTCTTTCAGTCGATCTTCAAATTTTCTGCTCTTTTCTAAGTAGTCCAGCCTGCAGTCCACACATTGGAGACAAAAAGCTTATTGGCATGACACAGCTCAAGAAGAGGTGTGTGTGGACGCAGGAGAGAGGAAGTTCTTTGTTTACTTTAGCTATCAAAAAAACAAAATTAAAGTCCTGCACATGTCAGCCCAACTCCCCTGACCCAGTCAGAAGGGGGCTCACTTCCACCCTTCAGCATTCACACACTTTTACCAAGCATTTCCTTTCAGAGCAAGAGAGAAAAAGCCTCTCGAGGTATTATACCAAAGCAATACCATACTTTAACACTAGAGGGAAACTTCTGTCCTCTAACATGATGTTACTCCAGCAAAGTACTTCACCCCTGACAAAATGCTCTCCAAGACAGAAGTGTTCTGGACTTGTCATGGCTTGATGCCACCACAACACTCTTCCTCTGTGTAAATAACTAGTCTTAGACAGACATAATCTACACTTCCAGCCGTATGTACAAGGAGGAGGCTATCCTGAGTTCGTGAGTTGTTAAACAGATGAACTATGATTCCCAGAGATTTTTTCCTTTCTGTACTTTCCATGATTAATATTCTCATTTATTTACACCATAATCATACTGATACCTCTCTCTCTCTATCTCAAAGGATAGTCTCTTGAGGTCAATGTCCTTCAAATCCAGCTTTATGGATCCTTTGTCAAAGTTGGCATCTCTGGTGTCAGTTGGCAAATATTGCGGGTACTTGACCATGTGCTGAAAGAAACAACACAAGCACTGTCAGTAAGATCTGATTGCGTGATTTCGGGTTTATCTCCTCAGCTTCTGCAAGAATGCCATGCTGAGCTACATGATCTCTAAGGTCCCTTCCAACCTAAACCATTCTGTGATTTCATAAGTTACCTATGGGTTCTGAGACACACAGATGCTCCTGCAGCCCTTCCCCCCTGCCTGACTGGCATCAGAAGAAATGCTGAAGTTCAACAACCCACACATCCAAGTATCCTGGTTGCAATGTTAATTTCTATTTCGGCAAAATCCATTCTCAGCAAGACTGGAGGCAGAAGAGAGAGTTGTGGCACACAGCCTTAGTTCTGCCTTCCTGATGGAGAGAGCTTCATCAGCTTTGCCTAAAGACACTCATGGGCAACTCAGATGCCAGGACAATACAGCTGGCTCTGTACAACCACCTCAACAAAGCATTGCCTGAGACGGCACAGAGTCAGCATTAGACATGAACACAGGCAAGACAATCTGCTCCCTAGGTCCCAACACTAGTCCTGTTTTTCACTTTTGTCTCACCTTTCTTATCATCCTGACTCACTGCCCTGAACAAATACAACTTCCATCCCAGCTACCCTGTGTTTAAGCATCAGTTAGTCCTATAGGTGTTTGTCCCCCAGCTGGATACAGACATGCTACTACTCAGCTTGATGGGGCTATAAAAATGCAATCAACATCTGACTGTCTCTGAAGATGAAGGGGTGCCCAGTAGAGCAGAAACTTACAGGATAATTAAGCCTGGTTATGTCTAAGAGTTTCTGCTTCGCTTTCCGTTCAGCCTCTCTGGCTTCATGCAGATCTTGTTTCAGATGCTCTGCTTCCTTGGCTCTGTAAGACAAATATCCTGACGTGAACGGCTGATGATTTCCAGTATAGAGCAACACATGGATTTCAGGGCTATGCACCTCACTGGCTTCCAGAGAGCAAGATCCATTACTGTGATTACTGATTCCTTTACCCAAAGACCCTTGTGGAAGGATGGTCGCATGGAGAACTAATTGATCACAGCATGACACATGCTTTCAAAGATAATCCTGCACAAACTGGCTGAATTAACATGGTTTTTCTACTTCTAGTTTCCATGGGCTCAATTATGACCTGCTGATACAGATTCTCCAGGCTGTCAGAGATCCTCCCTGAGGTGGGGAGAGGTGCAACATATCTGCTCTTTATTTTGGCAAGCTTTTTGGCAGTATCCTAAAACAAGCAGAAGGCCCTTAATAGCAAGGTTAAACATCCTCTGTCAACACTGGTCTGCTCTGCATCTTCAGGCAGCACAGTGCTACGGAACACGTAAACGCTTACAGAGGGATTTATATTCAACACAAGTTTACCTGGTTTACACTTCCCAAAGATCTAAAAAGGATACAAAAGATCATCACTTGGTACTAATGAATTAAAACAGTTTCCTAACTCACAAGGTATAGAGATTGGTAAGTTTAGACAGCTCGGTAGCCAGTGCTCTTTTGATAACGCAAAATAGAAAGTGCTTCTGCATTCTGGATCTTTAATATTAAAGAACTCTAAAAGCCTTGCACCTATCCCCTGTAAACTTCTTGACCTGCATCACCACCACTGGTACCAGCTGGAATAAACAAGACACTAGAAGGCTTAGTCCCTAAGTGTTGCTTAGGAAACAACCCCTCCCTCCTGGGCTTAGCTCTGAGAAAAGCCGCACTCTCTCTACCTAGGTATCCCAGTAGAGACCACACAACCCCCAGTCAGGCAAATCTAACCTCCGGTCAGACTCCTTCACCAGCTTCACTGCTATCAGCTCTGCCTCCCGCATCTTTTGCTCCATCAGGCGTTTCTCCTCCTTGGTTTTCAGAGCTGTGATCTCCAGCCTCTGTCGCTCTTGCTCAGCTTCTGCAGCATTCTGGGCCAGCAGTTTTGCCTCTTCTTCTGCAATCTGAGCTTTCTCAGCCAGTAACTCTGCTGCTTCCTGGGATTGGAGCTAAGAAGAAACAATTTTTCTTAGTTACCCTGTTAGCATCTACAAAATCACCCCTGCAGACAGTCAGGCAGATGACGTCTTTTCCCAAAAGATCAAGTGATAAATATATTATACATTAAAATAAAAAGTATAATAAACAATTGTAGGGCCTGGTGTTCCTCCTCTGGTCCAGAATTGCCTAACTTCCTTCCTTTCATTTCTACAAAGCAAGGAGATACATTTGCTTAGAGTTGGACAAAGATATCAACTAAAACCTGAAGCTGGCCCCTTCAGCTGCCAGCATACCATGCCCCTTTCTCCCAGTTTCAGCTCCAAGGTTGCTTCCTTTCTTCCTTCATGAAGAAAGCACCGCGAGCCAAATACAGGGAGCAAATGGCTCACAGCAAACAGAGATTATGGCAGATCAGAGTTTTCCTAGGTATTCCAGCATGCCCTCTCCACCAGTGGTCAGGAACAGTCTAGCCTCGTCTAAGCCATAATTCCTGGTGTCTCACAGGAGTCATAAGAAAAAAAAAAAAGCTTCCAAACCAAGAAAGCCCATCAAGCACAAGAATATTCAGACTAATGTGCTACTCACCAGGGCCTCGTTGGCCTGCCTGGCTTCATCTTCCAGCTGGAAAAGACGCCTTTCCAGCTCCTCTTTGGCTCGCTCGGCTTCTTCTCGAAGCTGCTTCTCCCTGGCCAGCCTTTGATTCTCCATCTGGAAACAGAATGAGCAATACCACGTTTGTGGGTTTGCAGCAGCATCTCATCTGGGCCCAAGGCAAGAGAGGGGCGTCCAGATCATCACAGAGGGGGAGTGAGACAGAGGCGATGGCACCAACCTGTCAGGGATTTTTATGCCCAGGCGAAACATCTCCTCCTGGAATGTGGCCATGTCCTGGCACAGTGGGCAGCGGAAATGGTGCAAGGCAGAAGACAGTGCCTGGCCCTGGGGCAGAGATGGCATCAGTGGCAGTGGGGCACTCTTCCACTGGACCTGGGTGACGAGGTGACAGCAGGGCTGCTCATGTCAGAGGCCTGGGAGATGCCACCAACCTGGATGCAGCACCGGTGGAACCAGGCGCTGGTGTAGGTGGGACGAACCAGGTGCTGGTGTAGGTGGGACACACCAGGGTGTCACAGCAGGGCCGCTCTGCCACCACCTCCAGGCAGATGAGGCAGTGGTCCGGTCCTGCTGCACCACCCGGCGTTGCCGGGCAGGGGCGGGACCATGTGTGTGACATATACATGCGTGCGGTGCCGTGTCACAAACACTCCAGGCCGTATAAATGCCCCTGCACTGCTGCCCCCAGCGTGGCAGTGTTTGCCATAGTCGCTGGAGAACCTGGGTGGTCTTTAACCACACCAACGTCTCCACGTCCATCAACGCCTTCTGTCGTCAAGAGCAGTAATGGAGAGGAGAGCACGGCGACGACGTCGCCCCCAGTCGCCCCCTGCCCAGGCTTCTGCCGGGCTCCAAGATGAGGAGGCAGGATCCTCCTGTGCGCCTCCCCAGCCAAAAAGGATGCGCCAGGTCCCCAAGAAGAAAAGTGAGTGATGAGCATCCCCACGGGCACCCACCAGAGGGGATTTTGGCTGGTGCCCGGCCATGCAAGCAGAGGCCCCTGTGCTGTAGGAAGTTGCCCCAGCCTCTCCCCCATTTCGCTCCTGCCGTTACCCCCATGGGCACCCTGGCAGCACGGTGCTGGGGGTGACGGTGGGGCTGTCCCCCAGCAGTGTGTGGGCTGTGCCGGCGGGCAGACGTTGAAACTGAGATAGTTGGAGAGCTGTGCCAGCAGGATGGGCTCTACATCCATGAAAACTGCCTGGTGAGTCCCTTGGTTCCGGCACTGGTTCCCGACACCCCACAGTTCCCAGCCCTGCACCCTCGGCAGCCCCTGCCATGTGCCCTCTTTTCCTCCCTTGCAGTACCACGCCAGTGGTCTTATCCAGAGAGGAGCCGACGAAGAGGGCTTCTACGGCTTTCTCTTCCCTGACATCCGGCAAGAACTGAAGCGGGTGGCACAGAAGGTGAGGCCGGGGAGGGGAACATATGTCCCCACCATGGTCTCCATGCCTCTGTCCTGCAATGCACAGGCCAGTAATCCCCCAGGGATGCTCTGGAAGCCATCTGCAAGTAACCTCCACATCCTCCTCCATCCAAAAAGGCCCATTTATATGGATGGGGATTTGGAGGGGGGTCGGCGGATTTGGCAGTGGCCCGGTGTCACCGGCCAGGAGGCACACCAGAACGTGGTGTGCTGGCCGGGGGCAAACTGGGCTCCCTGGGGGCACGTGGCACTAACACCATCCACCTCCATTCCATCCCCAGAGGTGCTGCATCTGCCGGCTGCCGGGAGCATCGGTCACCTGCCAGGGCCGGCGCTGCCACCGAATCTTCCACTTCCCCTGTGGAATCGAGCGCGGCTGCCTCTCCCAGTTCTTCGGGGAGTTTAAGTGAGTGTAGCTGCCCCACAGCACTGGGGCTGGGGCTGGGGCGGAGGAGGGCTGGGGCTGAACTGTCACCTCCGTCACGCAGGTCATTCTGCTGGAAGCACCGGCCGGTGCAGCGGGTGCGGGCACTGCAGCAGGGCCAGAGCTGCCTCATCTGCCTGGAGGCGGTGGCAGAGCGGCCCTGCTATGACACCCTGGTGTGTCCCACCTGCACCAGCGCCTGGTTCCACCGACGCTGCATCCAGGTAGGCGACATCGCCCCAGGCCCTTGACATGAGCACCCTCATCATCACCCCATCACCCAGCTCTGAGGGAGCAAATGGGACCCCGCTGCCATTGATGCTGGTGCCATCTCTGCCCCAGGGCCAGGCACTGTCTTCTGCTCTGCACCATTTCCGCTGCCCACTGTGCCAGGACATGGCCACATTCCAGGAGGAGATGTTTCGCCTGGGCATAAAAATCCCTGACAGGTTGGTGCCATCGCCTCTGTCTCACTCCCCCTCTGTGATGATCTGGACGCCCCTCTCTTGCCTCCCTGGGTTATGGCGGAGTGTCCCCAGGACTCCAGGGCTGAGCACTCCTCTACACCCACAGGGATGCTGCCTGGGAGTTGGACGGGACCTTTGAAGACCTGTATGAACAGCACAGCTCCTGTGATGCTGAGGAGTGCCTCTGCCCGGCAGGACGGCAGGAGGCAGAGGAGAATGGGTGAGTGTCTGTGACCCCGGTCCCCGTAGGCCCAGCGAGCAGACGATGCCTTCCTCTCCGGCTTTGGGCAGGGATGGAGGTTCCCTGGGGTGCCAAGCGGGCGAATGGCGCAGGGTGCGTGCGGGCAGCTCAGCCCCAGCTGCCAGGGGGGAGCAGGGTGGAGGTGGGCTCTGCACAGCACCAGGGCTGGCAGCCCACAGCTCGGGGGAATTTGGTGGCAGTTGCTCCCTTTGCTCCCCCAGGCCCTGGAGACTTCTTCTCTGCGGCTCCTGTGCTTCCCAAGGGACCCACCGGCGCTGCTCCGGCATGGAAGCAAATGCCGAGTCCTGGCAGTGCAGTGACTGCAGGGAGATAGACAAAGGTGAGTGGTGCATGCATGGGGACGGGGTCCCCAGGGCCAAGTGGCCACCACAGCTGCCCGAGACCAGCAGACAGGCGCGGGGCTGTGGTCCGGGGAGGGAGGGAGTTTGGCTTGGGCTGGTTGTGCTCATCATCTCCCTGCCCCTCGCTGCAGCCGGCCAGGACTCCAGCCCCTCCGGCGCAGGACCTTCACGCAGCGCCGCGGCTCCAGGTGCGTCGGCCGAGCAATAAGAGGCCCGTGTCCTCTGACATCTTGACACCCAACTGCCTCGCTGGGCCACATCAAGAAATCCCTACTATAAGTTCATTATTTAATTTTCCTTTTTATTAACAAAAAATTACTTTAACTGAAATAAGTTAAATAAAATAAACTTTCTGTTGAAGAAGGCTGCAGTTCAAGTACTCTCTGGCGTGCCTGGGGCTGGAAGACAAGTCCACTGGGGGCAGCACCGGGGACATGGCGGGTGGCAGGAGGGATGGGTCAGTTCTTCAGGGTCTGGAAGTGCTTCAGATGTGCCTGCACCCAAGGCGCCTGGGGGTCCGCACACAGCTCCTTCTTCTTCTTGGTGACCAGGCTGTTGGGAGAAAACCCGTGTTGGGTGCTCCGCCGGGGCAGTGGGGTGCCTGCGCTGGGTCCCACCAGCAGTACCCGTGTCCCCAGCCGTGTTCCTGTCCCTGTCCCCCTCCCAGCCTCCCTCAAGGCCCTCCCCCAGCCATCCCGCCCCGAGCCCCCACAGCGGTGGGTACTCACATCACCCCCGGCTGGCTGCAGCTGCTGCTGGTGATGTAGACAGAGGTGATGAGGGCCCGTGGGACGGGACGTTTCTGGTAGCTGAAGCAGCACGCAGTCGGGACGCCATCTGTGAGGGCAGAGAGACAGACAGCCCTGGTGAGAGACCACAGGACACAGCACAGGCTCTGGCCCCATCGGCACCTGGGCTTCCCCAGGGCTTTGCCATCTCCCATCCCCAGCCTTGTGTCATATTCCCTGGTGGTGGCCCCCAGGGAGGGGCTGAGACCCCAAGCCCGAGTCCCAGCGTTGGCGGTGTCTCCTGCTGCCAGCCCTCCCCACAGCCCCAGGGTCCCTGATGATGGGCATGGGACTCTCTGGATGCCGCAGTGGCACACCAAGCCCCGGAGGGGGACAGCGATGCTGGACTCACCAAGATGAGCCTGGGACGGGGAGCAGGTGGCCACGAGGAGGAGAGCGACCAGAGTGGCTGCGAGGACCTTCATGCTGCTGCGGGGGCCTGGGATCCGCAAGCGGAGCTGGAGCTGCGGGGGCTGCAGGGCTCTCCTCTGCACGATGCTTGGCCCCTCTGGCCGTGCCCTCCTTTTATCCCCAGCCACGGGGCGGGTGCAGGGTTTCAAGGAAAGAAAATGAGAGCATCATACCGGGGAAATTATGTCAGGATCACCCAGATTTGCTGAGCTGGAGCAGGCAAGGAAACCACAGAAGGGGAAGTGCAGCCACGCGGCTGCCACTTTCAGATTCCATGCGGGTGCCCGGCGGGGACCGGACGCAGCCCAAACCCCCACCACACTGACCCTGCCCCTCCCGGCTCTGTGGATGGATTTTCCGTATGAGATGAGGCGATTCCCAGGGACCTGGAGCTCCCTGGCAGAAGTAGGGTCATCCCCACGGTTGCCCATCTCTGGGGTCTGGCAGGGACTGAAGGACAGTGCTAAACCTCCAGGTACCTCTCCTTCTGCAGCCATCCCTGGATAAGCCCTTGATCCATCTGGGAAGACACCACACCAACCCCCAAGGCCCCCTGAGCCAACCTTTCTCCCATTGCCAGCCTGCACCTGCCTTTATCCCTGCCTCCATCCACATCCCACCCAGGGGTGGGGGGGGCAGCTGCCCAGGGCATCCTTAAACCCCACACCCAGGCAGGGGCTGCTTCATCTTGGGGGGGAGGTGGGGGCACCAACCTTGGCCCTTTGGGTTGCTCTGCACTCCCAGGGGCTCCTGGACTATTCCTGGGTCCCCACAGGGCTGCCCAGCCCTGATGTGAGCCCTGCTTTCTCCCAACAAATTTACATCCTCTCACTCCAGCTGCAGGTCAGCACCAGGTCTTTTATTAAACCCACGGAGGGACATACAGTAGTGTGGAGGGAGCGATGGCAGGCGAGGGGACAGACCGGGCTCCATAACTATACAAGATCCGAACGTACAGATAATTATGAGATGCAAATAAATAGAGTTTAAATGGACGGCAGCTTCACGTGGAGGCGCTGGTTGACTTTTTCTGCTGCAGATACTGCTGGAACCAGGGCTCCTCCGGGTCCACGCAGAACTTCTTCCCCTTGAGCAGCTCCACACTGTGGGGCAGAGAGGCACTGCGTTATTGGGAGGGATGCAGGATCTGACTGTACCCTGGATTTCCCCCGCCAGCCTGGGAATGCCTGCAGCATCCTGCCCCCCTGCACCTCCTGAAAGTGCTGACTTTCAGCACTCTCTGAAACCTTGGTTTCTTTCCCATTTTTCTGGGTGGCAGTTGAAATGGGGGATTTGGGGGCTATTTGGGATAAAGCTTCAAGGGGTGAGTGTGTGTGTGTGTGTGTGTGCAAAGAGCCAGGGCAGGGCACCCCCACCCACGCATCCTTTGGGGTGGCTTGTTTTGGGTTAGCCTGAAAGGCAGAACCACTGGCAGGGAAGGTGAGCGGGTGAGGGTGAGGAGCGGGACACGAGGGAGGAAGGCTGGGTGGGGGCAGGTGGTACTCACCGCACAGCTCTGCGGGAGCAGTGGGAAGGTGTCTTCTCGTAGCTCCTGATGAGAAAGAAAGGGATTTTCTTCTTGATGAACATCTCCTTGTAGCAGCAGGTGCCGTAGGAGCTGCGGACTGAGAGGAGGCGAGAAGGGTTGGTGCTTTCCCACGCCTGGCATGAGGGGTGTGGATGCTGCCCTGTGGGATGTGGGTGCTCCCCTGGGGACTCTACTGCTCCCTCCTGCTACAAGGGGTCCCCTCTCACATCCCCAGCAGTGCTGCTTTGCCCCAGGGTGGGAGCCCCCCATTTCCCTGCCTGTGGGGGTTTGTTACTGAGCTCCCCAGCTGGGGTGCTGAGGCTGAAGCCATCCCCAAGCCTATTTTTGCTCCTTTTGAACAAGACCAGGACAGCCCCATGCTTGGGCAGCTGGCAAAGCCCCTCACCCACCCCAAACCCATGGCACAATCAGGAGTCGAAGCTCTCACCCTCTTCCCTGACCCCTCCAAAGCCCATCAGTGGAGGAGCTGGGGACGAAGCTGGGGCAGGTATGGGGAAAGGCTCTGTGTCGATACTCACAGGAGACACCCTGGCTTCCAGTCCAGAGAGCCGCCAGCAGCAGACTGATCAGGGCCAAGGAGAAGACCTTCATGTCCAACCTGGAGCTTGGTCAGCACAGCAGATGGCAGCTCTTGCTTACTTGGGGCCACCGAGAGCTACCTGCTTCTCCTGCTGGCACCTCATCATGATATACCCACCCCAGCCAGGCTTTCCATGACAGCTCTGGACTCTCCCCGGGGAAAAAACCGCCCAGAGATACTGATAAAGGGCAACCAGTGAATGGAAATTCCTTCTCCCAGCCCCTCTGGCCCCTGTGGTACCCAAGGGCTGCTGGAAAGTGTGGTGAGCAGCCGGCAGCTCTGCGTCGCTGGTGATGCACCGGGGCCGACAGTCTATTTTGGGTTTGGCTGTTGCCACCAGCAAACCACACAGGATGATGCTTGGCCTTGCCGAAGTCCTCAGCAAGTTCATTTGCAAAAACCGCCATTGTCAGCTTGGCTGCGACGCTTCTCTTGCAATTTTGCACCGGGGTGAGCAGCTCAGCAGTGGCTGGGCTCACCCCAGCACACCCTGAGACCCATCGCTGGCTGCCCATCACAGTGTCTGTCACTGTGGCAATCCCCATCTCCTTATGGCATCCCAGGAGTGTGGGCTGTCAATGGGACCCGACCTGGCATCTCTGAGGGGTGGCTCTGATCAAATTTGGGCCAGGGATCTGGCTGATGAGGAGTGTGGGAAGCCCCCTCCTCATGGGCTGTGCCTGCCTCTTGCCTCTCTCTCCGGTAGCTTTCCCAAAACGTACACGGACATGGTTTGGCCCCATGCACCCCCTGGACTCCTTCACAGAGACGTGGTTGGGGCTTTGGCTCTTCCCAGCTGCTTACTGACCCCAGCACTTAGAGACGTGGTTTAACACCCAGGTAGGAGAGCCAGCAGCAGGATCTGCCTGCTCCCAAGACACTTGCACAGCCAGATGTTTGCATGCATGAGATTACATTTAATTCTATTCGGTGTGTTGTACAAAAAATAACCGTGGAGCTGCTCCCCCTTAACCCTTCTGCTGCCGCCAGTCCGGCGAGCGCAGCCTCACCGACACGCTGCTGCTGCCTGCGTGCAGAGCAGGGCTGAGAGCGTGGGGGCTGGCAGCAGGTCTGGACCCCAGCTCCCCGTGGGATCAGCGCACCCCATCCCAGTGGGATGCCGGGGATGGAAAAGGCCCTTTGGCTTCAGGGGGATGGTGAGGGTCATCACAGTGTGATGGGGAAGATGTCACTGATGAGCTGCTCTATCCAAATGTGGTGTCCCCGCAGCTGCCTCTGCAAAGGGGTCACCTTCGTGGTATCCCGTCCCCTGTGGAAGGGACTCCCCGCACTGTCTCTGGCTGCCCCGCTAGCTGGGAATGGAGAAGGAGCTGACTTGGAAGCTCTGCTGGTACCTCTTCACCCAGGGCCTGCTCTCCTGGGCGCAGATCTCCTTCCCACTCCTCACCCTAAAGCTGGGGCAGAGAAAAGACTGGGTTAGCGGGGTGGTGGTATGGGGACCCCGGCGCTGAGTTTCCGAGGGGCTCAGAGTTACAGAGGATCAGGATTGGACCCATCAAAGCAAGACACAGGGTCTGGCAGAGTTTAGAGGTGCTTTACCCCCAGGACTGGGTTTAGGGTACTCACATCACAGCCTGGTGCGGGCACTCGGGGCTGGTGGGGTAGCAGGCGACGATGTTGTCTCTCTTGATCCTTCTCATCTGGAAGTTGAAGCAGCACTTGTCCGGCATGGCTGGGGCTCCTGGGGACACAGCGTGAGCTCAGCTTAGCCTGGAGACACCCACCTTCCAGCTCAGCCCCTGCCACTGTGGGCACAGCAGCTCTTTGGGGGCAGCCCCCCTGTACGCCATGCACAAAACGAACCCGTCCCCACAGCCTTGGGGGCTGTCCCTGTCCCCCAGCCCGCGGGAACAGAGCGGGCAGCAGTACTTACTCTGAGCCGGGCTCTGGCAGCACAGCACAGCGAGGAGGAGAAGGAGGGTCCAGACCACCCCGGCTGCCTTCGCCATGACAGACTGCGGGAGGGCTCCTCGGTAGCGCCGGGCAGAGCTGCCGTCTGCTGGGGTCACGGCCACCGGGCTGCTTTTATGGGGGAGCAGCAGGGCTGGCTTCCCCCAGGGCCAGCAGTTGCGTGGTCAGGGGGAGGACCTGGTCCCCTGCCATGTCCCAGAGCACAGAGGGTGAGCAACACTCATCCCCTCCCAGCGCAGCCCCAGGAAGGGAAAAAACCTGCTCCTGGGCTGTGTTTTTGCCCTCCCTGCGACGGGCTTGAGATTTTTCCTGACCTCCTGCCTCCAGTGGCAGGGTTGCTCCCAAAGCTTGGCTCGCACCCCCGTCCCCTGGGCAGGCTGTGTGCCCCGCAGCAGGAACCCTGCGGCAGGCGAGAGGGTCTGGGGATCTCCCTTGGATGGGACCAGGGCCAGGCTCAGCACCCTGCAGGGTCCCCAGCAGCCCCACACACTCCTGGTCGTCAATGTCCTCCCCCTGCACCAAAAAGTTTTGCATCCTATTGCTTTGCACCCCGCCCCAGGGGCCAAATGGCCAAATAATCCCTCCCTCCTCACAAAAGCCACGGAGAAACAGCTTCTGTTTGTGCCAGGCCTATACACAGCTCTGTCCCTGGTTTTGGGGGTGTTTAGTTCCCGCTGGGGCCCAGAAAAGGCTGGACACGGGGCTCCACTTCCCTCCCCTCGGCGCTGAAGCAGCAGCTCGTGTTCTTGGCTGTTCTGTGCTGGGAAAGGCAGGGGCCGGTTTGAGGCTTCCCCAGTGGATTTTGCCTGGCTCCAGCTGTCTAAAAAGCCCCCTCTCCCCTCCAGCCTCAGCAAATCTCTGGGCGCATCCCAGCTGCCGGCAGCTGGCGGATGGTGGGAAGCAGCGGGGAGATGCGGACGTACATTCCCGCCAGCCCAGCTGTGCAAACAGCTACGTCCCACCATGCAGGGGACACTGATGGCACCCTGCCGGCATTTTGGCTGCCCTGATGCAGCCCCACCATGGAGAGAGACCTAGCTGGGTCTGTTCATGAGAACATGGTGTGCTGGTCCCAGGCAGGGAGCTGCCCCGATGGGAGCAGGGGCCACCTCCGTGGTGGGACCATTTGTGTCCCTCCATTTGCTCTTCTCCAAAGCCATTTCCCAGAAATCGGCCTCAATTTTTTTGGAGTGCACATGTGGAATAAATAATAGGAGGGGGCAGCAAGTGGGGCTGGGTGATGCTCCAGGGCTGGTGGGTGCGGACAAGGGGGGCTTGTGTTTCTGTGCCCGGCTGGTGGAGCAGAGCACCTTCCTGTCATCACCCCAACTCCCGTTTAATCTCTTCTGGGGGAGCGGAGGAAAGCAGATGCCTCTGGTCCTGGTCTGGCACAGCTGCCTGGCTCGGCTTTCCCATCCTGAATCCACCCTTTCCCTTTATCCTCCTTCTTACCCCCATTGCACTGAGGACCTTCTGGCCCAGCTGGGGTAAAAGTGGCCTCCTAAGGGTTGAAAATAGTCCCTGCAATAAGAAAATGAAACAGAAGAACAAGAAAAACAAAAGAGAGTTCTTTAGACTGGGAAAGGCCCTTTTTAAAGACTCGCATGCAAAACATGGATACATCAGCTGGGGAATTCCAGAGATGACATTCCTGGCACCTGCAGCATCCCTCTATCCTGATGCGCTGTCATCTGCCCCATGGGATGAGTGGACCCTGCAGATGGGGGATCTTGGACCATGGGGGATTTTCAGCCCTGGTTGGGCCCCTAGAGCTGGCAGCCCCTGAGCACTCTTGGATCCCCGGGTCTCGTCTTTGTCTCAGGAGGAATATCCCTTGTTCCCCTCCCCACGTTGGCCAGGATGGGTCTTCACTGGTTTTTGCACAGACCTGGAACTGGAGCAGGGGATGTCCATGGGGGCTCAGAAGGGCCAGAGGCAAAACCAGGTGCTTCCATGGCTCTTGATGAATTTAGGAGAAACTGGTCTTCCCCCCTCCCCCCCCCTCCAGTTGATCAGCCCTCCCATGTTTGGTGCAGAAAAGGGCATGGGACATGGGCAGATCCACTGCTGTGATAAGTGGATCCTGTCTCTGCTTTGGGGCGGCCCCACAGGTTCCCCAGTCCCACATGTGGTCTGGGCTGAAATAAAACCCCTTTCCTCCCTTAATTCCACTATTTCATGCTGGCTTCTCACTGGCATTCACAGCTCTGGCTCTGGGCTTGGCTCCAGAGCGTGGTGAGGAGCAGAGCCGCTGGGGACAGGCCACGAGCCTCCATCTCTGCCTGTCCCCTCTCCCAGGGTGGCAGGGTACTGTCCTGAGGCTCTGCCAGCTCTGGCTTTTACCACCTTTGTTTGTTGGGAAATCCCATGGCTGGGGAAATCCCTCCAGGAAATGTGGGGGATACAGGTGGCAGACCCCAGGAAATGCTGCCACATCCCTACATCCCTCCCACCACGCCTGGTGTGGTAGGAGATTCGGGGGGTGGGGGGAGAAGAGCTGAGCCCCGCAGGGGGGGTGGGGAGGTTGGCACCTGCAAAACATGCGGGGCAGATCCTGCTCCTGCTGCCAAGAAGCCCAGGGGAAGGTGGCAAATCTGGGGGCTGGCAGAGGCATTTGGGACCCCACTGGCGGCTGAGCTCTCATTGCCCCCTCCAAAAACTTTGCAGGGGCTCCAAATCTCCCACTGCTTGGGGAAACAAGGATTTCCTGATCCCACCAGCCCTGGGGGACAGCGGTGGGTGCTGTGGCCCCGACTACCCCACGGCCACCCCGTGGCTACCCCATGCGTGCATTGCTCCCCACAGCCTCTCTGCATCCCTGAACAGAAAGCACAAGCAGTTCCTGGGGAAACCACCGCCCTCACCGGGAGCGTGTCAGTGTTTAATCACCCTCCGTGCTCAAAACCAGCCCCAGCCTTGTCTCGCTGGGTGCTGTGTTGCTGGGGCTGCCAAAGAGAGCTGCCGGGCATGCCGGGACGCCCTGCTCGATGGCACAGCCCCCCTGGAAATGCTGCTTGCCCCTGGGTGAGAGCTGCTTTTCCAGCTGTGTTTGCAGACGCTTTATTGATGCTGTGGCGCTTCTCCTCGTTTCAGCTGATCGATAACCCCGGGGGAGGAAGATCTAAGTGCAGTGCCTATGGGACAGAATGGCTGCTGCAGCTGGGGCAGCCGAAGTCATGAACGTGATCAAAAGCAGCTTTTTCAGGTCAGATCCATTTTCTATAAAGGATTTGTTTGATGTGTTCTTCTCCTGTTTAAATCTTTGTCTGGGTCGGATCAACTATTCCGTTACCTTGCTGGGGCTGATGGTGAGATAACCACTAAATGCACACCCCGCATGTGCTGTTTCCTTTTTTGAGGTCCTTGCCTGGCCCCGGCCACTTGGGACTTCCCCAGCTGCTTGCGGAGATGGGTTATATTGAGATGGGTCCACCCTCGCCTGTCCCCAGGAAGAGGTGGCTCACAGTCGCCCCCACTCCTGCCACCCACGCCCCTGCAGAGCTCAGCTGGCTCCTGCCCAGATGCCATCACCTTCCCCAAAAAGCAGTGGAGGGTTTTTTTCTGCGTCCAAGGCTGGAAAACCCAGCGGGGATCTGCATCTAACCCCAAAGCAGCTCACTGGGGAGGGAAAACGGGTTGTGCAGCCCCTGAGGCATCACCCGGTACCCGACTGCCCTGAGGCTGTGGGGATGGACCCATCTCCCGCTGTTGGAAGATGCAAACGCACAGAAATAAGACAGAACAGATGCTGCCATCCTTGTTCCGGGGGAGATTTCACCAGGAAAGTCACAGCCAAGCCCCGATTTCAGACACGTTAATCACAGGGGAGCAATGGTGAACACGCTGCAGGCGTTGCTGGAAGAAGCTGCAGGTGCGTTGCCAGGCTCAGACCAGCCCATCTCACCCTTGCCCACCTAAACTGGGAACCCAGTGAAACGAATGGCATTGTGTGGCTTTGATGTAGATCTCCAGGGCTTTGGGGCCCTCTCTTGATTTTTGGATCCCATGCTCTGCTCCTGGCTGGCGCCTGTGCCGGGGCAGCTCCCCCTTCCCTGGGTGTTGATGTTGGGCAGTGGGATGCAGGTCGCCCTATGTCCCACTGGCCCCATAACAGGGAAAGCAGCCCCAAAGAGAAAGGTTTTCAAGCCAAAGCGGTGGGTGGGAGGCTCAGGGTATCCGTGGCAGAGTGGAAAGCTTTCCTCTGGGATGATGATTCCTCTCTGCATCACCCGGGGGAAGGGACCTTGCGGTATGCACGTTCACATGGCTTGTTCCGCAGTGGTTCACCCTCTCTCAACTGTCCCAGGCTGAACTCTCCCCCTTCCTGGTGTCCCCCGCCGTGTGCTGCCTGACTCATTTCCCTTGTCCTTTGGCCCCCGGCATCCTGGCTGCCTCCGCACGGCGACGGCCCTTGCTGAAAAGCTGATTTCACACCAAACTCCTCTGCTTGAGATTACGATCAGGGCTGGGCTGCTCGAGTTGAGTGATCTCTTCCCCCGCTCCCCAATGTTGGCCTTTGAAAACCCAGAGTTTAAAACTAAAATAAACCTAAGGCACTGTCTGCCTCCTTATCTGCACCCTGATTTCTGCAAGTTGCACATGCCTCACCATTTCCCAGCAATACAAAAGGCAGGAAGCAGCATTTAATGGTGGGAAAAAAAAAAAAAAAGAAAAGCCAAAAGAGCAAGTAAGATGCTCATAAAGTCCTCTGCACCCAGGAGCTGGGGTCAAAAATAATAATAATAAAAAAGTACACTAGGTACTTGCTGGGCTCTCTGGATTTTCTCCAGGCACAAGAACCAAGGCTGGGCAGTGCCGGTGGGATGGGAGGTGGTGATGGGTAACGGGGATCAGCATCACCCCAAATCCCCCCACAACCCAGCCCTGGGTCCCTGTCGTGTTTTTCCCCAGGCTGCAGCTATCAGCAGCTACAACCTGCTTTCGCGGCATTAGTGACTGTTCGTTTTCACATGTGTTTTCTGAAACTACCTGCCCAGGGAGGAAAAGACACCCGGCAGAAGATTAATTAATTTCCCTTGGGACAACCTTGGGGTACTTTCCTTGTGTATCCTTCTCCTGGCACCACTCTGAGCCAGGGCAGCAGGGACCTGTGTGGCCCTACAGCAGCCCCGGTATAGCCACCCTTCCTCTTGGTGTGAGTCACTTTTGGAAATATCCCTAAAATGTTTTTGCAAATATTTCCTGGGTCGGCTGTGGGAAAGATCTTCCTCACCACTGTCCCACCGAGAGAATTAAAAGTGGATGGCTGAGATACCATTGGATGTGGCACCGGTGATGGGGATGAGTAGTGACTGTGTGGGGCTGGGGTGAGGGCTGGGTCCTGCTGGTCTTTGCCATTTTTGTGACCCCAGGTCTTGTTCGAGGCTCACAGCAGTGGCTGGACCACCAGGCGGGTGAGGTGCTGGCCCATGGGAGCCCTTTGGTCCTGCTGGATGGCTGCCCTCGCTCTGCTGGGCTGGGGGGAACAGGGTTTGGGGTGCCTGCGCGGGGCACGGCAGCAGTGGAGGGGTTTCTGCATCCCTCCAAGCCTCAGATGATGTTTTTCCTCCGTTTGGCACAAGATGTCAGTGCTGCCCAAGGAACAACTGACGGTACCGTCCCACCACATGGCCTGGCAGGGTCGTGGTGCTCCTTCTCCATCATCATGGGATCCCCAGCCTGGGGTGCTGCCCGGGTGCTCCCGGGGCCCAGATGTGGTCCCCCCACTGGCAGGGTCCCACCAGCGCTTCTCCTGACTGATTGAGATGCACTGAGAGCAGCAAGTCTCAGCCAGCCCCAGGGCCTCAGGTCCTTCTCCTTTGGAGACATCACAAGGCTCTCAGACGCCCCCATCCCCACTGGAATTATCTGGGGAGAAATCCAGGAGTCTGGAAGAGGAAGGTGGAGGGGAATCAGGCCCATCCCCACATCCCATGGCTACCATCACTGCTGCTGGCCGTCCTCCCTCTCCCTGTGGTGTGCAGGGGATGGAGAGCAGCTCTGTCAAGGCTGGCATCCCTCGGAGGCGGGGAGGTGTAAGATGCTCCATGCTGGGAAAAAACATAGGAAAGGGGATAGAGAGGGAAAATAAGCTGGGAATGAAAGAACCGAAACCCTCTACCAGCCACACGTGGAAAGGGGAAGGGGGGGAGAAACCCTCAAAAGAGTGTTGACAAGTCTGGAGGCTTCTGGGACCTTGGGTGACCAGAAAAATAACACATCAAAGACCTTACGTACGCCTGAAGACAGACAAAAACTCTGAACCAAAATGTTCTATGAATATTTAACTACCATCAATATTTAATTAGCAGATAGAGAGAGATTAAGAGCAAAGGGATCCATCCTCCCCGTTTGCTCCAGCCCCGCTCTATGGGCGCGTGGGGGCTCGCAGCAGCGGCGAGGGGCACGGTGCTGCCTGCAGCCAGGCTTGGTGTCAAGATCGGGGCACAAGGACCCCAAAGGAAGTGAAAGAGCCCCCTGAAAGGAAAGGATCTGCTTTCCTAGCCCCCAGCTGTGAGGCTAGGTGGGAGAGGGGAGGGATAACTCCTGCATGACCCAGGTGCTTCATCTCCAAAACAGCCGTCCCACAAAAATCTGCCAAAAAGTATTTTCAGAGATTCAGGATGCTGCAAAAAGAGCATCTTTGCCCTCCAGCACCACAGGGCCCCCCACGTTCTGATGAATTGGCCGCAGAGGGTGGCAAACAGAGCTGGGGAGCTTCTGGGGAGAGTGGGTCAGGATGCCAGCTTTCCCAAGGGATGCTCAGAGCCAAACTGGGGGAGCTTTCAGGGAGCACAGTGCTGCTGGGGGCTGCTCAGCCTGGAGTGCTCGAGGGGGGCCAGGGCACGGGAGCTGGCCCCGGGGAGGGACATTAGAGGTGACTTCTCCCCCTGCTCTGGGTCCATCAAGCTTTTGGTCCATACTTGCCCTCCTCCGGGCTTGAAATCCCTCTCCTGCTTCGGTGCCTGTGAAACCCTCTGCCTCTTGACTGCAGCCAGTGGAGCAGAAAGGTACCTACCTGCCCCCCAAGCTGCCCCCCAAGCTGCTCACACTGCTCAGCTGCGTGCTAATGCATCGCCCTCCGTGTCTAAGCCATATGTGACTGAGTGTCTAATCCACTATTAATCCCTAATGACTAATCCTTTTAGGTGACAGCAATGGGCGCCCTGTATGCCACTGTGGTCCCCTCCTAGACCATGTCCCCATGTCCCCTGTGTCAGGGGACATCTCAGCAGGCCCCAGCCTCCAGCCCAACCACGTGGCTCCTACCCTTTGCAGGAGGCTCGTCCTGGGCCACTGTGGTCCCCAGCATGGGGGTGGGTGCTGGGAGAGGGTCGAGGGTGGGGAGGGTTCGACTCGGCCATCCTTGGGGCTGGGGGGAGAGCTGAAGGGTCCCGCCACAGCTCAGCCCACGCTTTGAGGCTAGTTCCCTTTTTGGGAGCTGCTTTAGCTGGAAGGGGACTGGAGAGGGCAGTAGAAGCCAAGCCGCGATGGATTTTCCTTTCCTGCTGGGCCAGGAGCAGGCAGGACCTGGGGGGATGTGGGACTGGCATGTTTGCAGCCCCCAAAACTCCCCAGAAGCTCTTCCCAGCCCCTTCTTGGCCAAACAGTTTCTTGTGCAAGCGAAGCACTTTGTGGCTGTGCCCATGAGAGTGTCTGGGTCTGGGCGTTTGGTCTGGACCAAGTCTCAGAGGTGAGGATGTGATGTGGGGCTGGGGTAGGGATGGTGCTAGGGACTCCCCGTGCTGCCCCATATCCTCTCTCCATCCCAGCACTGGTCCCTAAAGCCCATGCCAGCCAGCCGGTGAGCCACGGTGCTGTGTCCTCTTGCACCAGGAGACATCCTGGTGCCTTTACTCTCCCAGCTGGGGTATGGTGGCCAACCTGGTCCTTGAGCATCTCCTGAGCCATGGATGCTGTGAAATGGGGGGGGGGGGGCATTTCACACCTGCTGGCAGCTGCCGGCAGGGTGCAGCCAGCAAACCGCTTTGCCATACATTTTCCCACCATTTGGGAAGGGGGTTTATTTTCCCCTCTTGTTTTTGATGCATTTGAAGCAAAAGCCCTTGGTGCCTCTTCTCCACACCGCAGCAGTCAGGGCAGAGCTGGAGCCTGGGCGAGCAGTGGGAGCCCAGCTGGGCTGGGAGCGGGCACGGGGGGTCCCCATCCTCCATCCTCCCCAGCCAGGCAGATCCCGAGGGGCATCCAGAGAATAAAACCAGCCTCCCAAAGCCCAGCCTAGTGTGTCTTTAATCACCAACAAAGCCCAGCCCAGCCGACACAGGACCCGACACTCCGCACTCGGCAGAAGTGCTGTCACCCCGCGGCGGTCCCTGGCCCCGGGGAGGATGGGGATTATGCCAGATCACTCGTGTATAAAATTGCTCCTCATCCGGAGAGGAGCCCGTCGGCAGGGGAAGCCACGATGGGCTCCACTCGCTGCCTCGGCGCGGAGACCTGCCGGGCCCTGTGCCGCCCGGCGATGCGGCGGCGGCGGCAGCGGCTGCAGTTTCCATATCTGGGCCATTCACCACTCGAGACTTTTAGCGCCCGGAGCAACGGCATGTACTGCTGATGAGTTCTTTCTGCTCCAGTAATTACAGTGAGGAATTTGTCAGAACGAGCTTTCTAAAACCTTCTTGTCTTGTTCTGATTTTACCTGGAGTGTAAAAAGTCATTAGTATGGTAAAACGGAGGCTGTGCTAAGCCAGCAAGCCATCCAGATAACGCAGTTTACATCCAGTACACACTCTATATGCACAAAAAAAAAAAAAAAAAAAAAAGGAAAAAAAAAAATGTTGTTTTTTTTCTATTTTACCCAGATGGAGTTTTCTGTGATTGAAATTAGCAGGATGGGAAGGAAAGCAGAGAAGGTGGCAGGCCTGTGGGCTGGGCACGGCGAGATGTGCCGGCTGCCGGTGCCTCGTCTTCCCCCCGGCAGCTGCGTCTCTGACTCCCAAGGCATGGAGCACCCCGCCGCTGGTCCCCTCGGGGATGGGCCAGCCCTACTATTGGGGGCAACTTGGTTTCACCCACAACCCCTCTTTCAGAAGGTTTCTCTCCTGCCTGCAAATGCAAATCCAGGTTCATCGGATACATGTGTCATGGTTTGGAGAGGCTCCTGCCAGCCCCAAGCCGCAGCCTGTGATGGGGCTGTGCTCTCCCCAGAAAAATAGCTGGTGGGAAACTCACCTGGACAATGCCCCAGATCCCCTGGGACTGCTGTGAGCATCATGTTGCGAGGCATCAAGGCCGGAGTGGGGAAAACCCCTCCTGATCCCGTCATGGCCTGAAAATAGCATCATTTGTGGTTTCAAAGTCTCCCAGCCCCTTTGGGCTCCGATTTCAGGGATATTAGCAGATGTCAGGGAGCACCTGGGGAACTCAGGCTTGAAACGAGCCAGGAAAAAATTGGAAAAAAAATCATATCAATAGGGAAAAAAAGGAGCTGAGGTCAGGAAAAGTTGTGGAGCGGGTGTCGGCACCCTCCTTGCTATTTTCAGCAGGGAGTCAGAGCCCCGGTTTGCCGGCAACGTGAGCGGGGCTCTGCCCACAGAGGGTTGCCGACCCCAGTTGGTGGGGGGGCGGTGGATGGGTGTGATAAGGCCTGGGTCTTTCTTTTTAAACTTTCCAGGCAAAATATAATTGAAATTTAGCCAAATGTATGATATGGTGAAGAGGATTTCTCCTACAGACCCTTCCTCAATCTCCCTCCGGGGGATGATGCCTGGCTGGGTACCACAGCATCCATCCCTGATGCTGCTTCATCACTGTTCTGCCTGAAACCTGGCAGGAACTCCTACCCTCTGTGACCTTTGGGGGCTTTTGTTACTAGGAAGGTTTAAAAAAAAAAGAGATGCTTCTGTCTTGGGGTCTAATCAAACCATTTTGGTTTGGATTTAATTAAATTAAAACTTTTAGGGGGCTGAAGCCAACCCTTTGGTGAGGACTGTTTGGATTTCAGGGTATTTCCAGCACCCCTAAAGGCCACTTCAAAGAGAAGAAGTGATTGTAAGGCAGAGCATCTATCTTCTGCTGATGCAAAACCCGAACCTTCAGATTTCCTCCCTTCTTATTTACTTTCATGAGCAACTTGGCAAAGTTCAGTCGAGTTTGGAAATGCTTTTGGTGTCATCAGATTTGTCTTTCAACCCCAGAAATCCTGGGAACGGAGAGAACATTTCAACTCAGTGTTATCTCCTGGAGACACAGCGACTCCCAGGTGCCAGGCAGGTACTTTAGTGCTTAGATAGGTATCTGGGGAATGATGTTTATAAGCTGGGCAGCAGATTAACCCCTGTGCACAACAAAGCTCAGCTTCTGCTTTTCCCCTTGTTTTTCCTCCCATGAGCTATTTTGGGGTAGAAAGACCCATTTTCCCTTTGCTGCACTTTGACTCTGCATGCCTGAAGGGTCCTGGGGTGCAGTACGTAGCATCTCTGATTAATATTAATTATTCCCTCATGTTAACAATGTAAGACCCCATATCTGTGCACCCCGGAAAGACTGGCGGCTTTGTGCTCTGCTCCCAGGGTAAATGGCAGGTGAATAAGATTAGGAGCTGTGAGTGTGTGCTGTATAAAAGCCTTAACTGGCAATTCCCAGAAACGGTAGGGAAATAATTCAATATTATTTATGTCATGCTGCTGTGTTGGAGCCAGGAGTGCATCACGGCTCCCTGCAGCACAAAGAGTCACCCAGGAATCACCAAAGGGGGTCCTTGATTCCACTCCCTGCCTGTTTAGACTCCACACAGGGTGTTGGAAGCATTAAAGTGATGGATCTGGGAAAGCAGTGGTGATGGGAAGGATCCGAGTTCTCCCCTTTCCTCCCCAGGCTTCCCTTCCACTGCTTCTGGATTTCCCCAACCAGAGCTGGGCGTCCCCAAATGGCACCTGCAAATCTGTCCCTCCCAGCCCAGCTGTCACCCTGTGGTGGTGGTGGGGCTGTAGAGATGATCTGGGGTGTTTGCGCTGCCAGTAAAGCTGCCTTTGGTTCCAGAGCTGGAGAAGAACAGTGCTCATCCGGCTACTATTTCTATTTTGCTGAAAAAACGGCGGTTTTGGGTTGGCAGAGGGAAATGAGACACCAGTTCAAGGTCAAGCTCCAGTGGCTTTGGCCAAAAAAACAGAAAAATAACCCCATGCGGGTGATTCAAAACATCCGACTTCACGCTCCCAGAGGGGGATTTTCTTGCGTCTCGTTGCCCAAGGCCAGAGCCAGAAGCCGGCCGCAGTGATGGAGAAGCCTGTGGCTGGGGACCCTGCCGCTCCACGCTCGCTGCTCTCCATGGCTCTGTCTCAGCCCTTCCCTGATTTTTCTTCCCCTTTTTCTAGCCCTGTCCCCAGTTTCCAGCATTTTGGCTATTGCCCCGCTCTGCAGGGCTGCCCTTGACCCCCCTCTTCCTGCCTCCATCACAAGGATGAAGAGGGTCTGAGGATGCTGCAGGATCCCTGGCTGGAGCCGAGACGCTGATTTAACGCGAGCACTGCAGTTTACTCTCTAAGAGAGGTACAAATATCACCTCTCAAGCATATAACCTGGGATTCGGTCGAGGGGAAAGGCAGTTCATTTATTGTCAGGGTATATTCCCCGCTGCTCACAGCGGCTGGCAAGGGCAGGGTTCGAAAGCTGCCTCGGTGGGATGCGCCCATCCCATTCCTGTGTCACCCAAACATGTGCCTGCTTCTTGGGGGGACGTGTCTTCACCAGCACATCCCTCTCTGCTGACCAGCGGGTGCTCCGAGATGCGCCCTCAGCTCTGAGAAAGCATCAAGTGGTTTTACTGGGCTGGGTCAGGATTTCTTCACCTCCCCATCCCTTCAGCAGTCCCGGGTGAAGCACCGACGATGGGAGAAGGGAGTTGAAGTGGCTGGAAAATGTTTTTAAACAGCCTCAAAGCCACTTTGCGTCTTCACATTGTTTCCAGTAATAAAGTCGGGTTATTACAAAAATCTATTAACCATCAAAAGCTGATAGGCCTCCAATCCATCCGCCATGAGGTTTAATATTCCTCCTGGAGAGCTTTCCCTTTCCTGTGGCAGCGGGCCCTTATCTGCCATCGCCCACCTGGGGCGGGCTGCGCCGCGATCACATTGGGTTTGCCATTTGCAGGGGGTGTTCGATTTCTAATCCGCAGGATTTCGGGTTCAGCTGTTGGATCCACACGGGGAGTGGGCAGGTGGGGAGACTCGAGTGACACCGTGGGGCTTAAAGGTGTGGGTTGGGATAAACTCTCCCCCCGCCTTAAAAACACCCCACATCAAATATAGAGATATTATTAAAAGCAAAATTGTCTGCCGGCAGATGAAGTGCAGAGCCCCAGTGCGTACACCAGAGTCCAAGGGCTGTTGCAAAGAGCAGCAGCTTTTGTGGGGGGCACATTGTACCCCTGAGATGGGCTGGCGGCAGAGCAACGGGAAACAGGAGGGTTTTTTGCAGTTTCTGACAGTTTTAGAAAGAGGAGAAGAGGAATCTGCTTTGGGATGGTTTCTCCCTCCTCTCCTAATTAGGCATAGATGGAAACGTGGAGGAATAAGGAAATAAGGTATAAGAAATAAGGCATAAGGAATCAGGAATAAGGACTAGAACAGGGTCCATTCCCAGCCCCAGGCTCTGATCCCAGCCTCATGGAGCGGGACCACCCTGCTGCCATAGACCCTCAGCGCATCCTCCTTGTAGCCAGGTTTTGGGGTTGCTCGCACAGGGGACGCTGCCGGAGCCGCCTCTCGCTTCCTGCCCGGGTAAGTGGGAGTCCGGGATGGAGACTTAAGTGACAAATTGCCTGCTTTTTAGTGGGATTAAAAATAGAAGATGGGCTCCTGGGATGGCACTAAAGCTCTGGCAGATCTGGCTTGCGGCCGGGCTGATAACACTGGCGCCAGCGTGTTTTCTGGAGAGCCCTGGGGAGGCAGATGGGGAGACAGCGAGCCCCGTGGCCCCGGGGGGAGCAGGGCTCGCTGCGGTCGGGAGGTGAACTTCGGGCCCAGGACCAGCATTGATCAGAGGCCGCCGTTAATTGCTATTAGAGTCGTAGGACCTTGGGGGGCTGCTCACCCAGCTTGGCCCATAAGGAGGATGAGGGCTGGTGGGGCTGGTTGGGTTCCTTTCAGCTCTCTCTGGGCTCCGCTTTGGGGTGGGAAGGATTTTTTTTCCGGGTTTAGTGAGAACTGGCACATCCGCATGGATCCAGCGCTCAAATCATGGCTCTGCACTGGGAAGAGGCTCATTTTGGGGTCCATCTGCTCGTTTTGGAGCCACTCAGCTGATTTGGGGGTCTTTCTGCTTGTTTTGATGCCCCTCTGCGTGTGTTGGGGTCCCAATGCTCATTTTGGGGTCCCTCTGCTCAGCTGCAGCCCTTACTGCTGCCCAGGGGTCTCAGAGGCGTATAACTAAGAGGGGGTAGTGCAAGGAGGTGGTCCTTAATTAAGATCACTAATGGATGGAGTAGGGCTGGGCGGGTGCTCACAGCCCCCACCAGCCTGGCTTTTTCCATGGGAATCACCCTGCTGTGGAGCATCCCTGCCTTCCCCCAGCCCTGGTAGGGCCATTCGGGGCCAGCCCTGGTACTGAGCACCTCCATGGAGCCCGCGTGGTCTCGTCGGCTTCTGGAGGGGTAACATAAATCTTTCAAGGCTGCAAATGTCTTCTTCTTTTTTTTTTTTTTTTTTTTTTTCCTATTCTGGGTGAAGAAAATGGATTTTTTTTGCAACTCTCTTCAATGTCACTGGTATGAAGAGACGGGAGCGGACGCTGTTTGTGCACCACAGACCCCTCCCTGCGCAGCCAAGCGGAAACTCGCTGCCTTCCCTTGCCTGCCCTGTGCATATTCTTATTTTTCTCGCTGCCTGGTTCTTTGGGTGGAGTTTTGTGTGTGCCAGGACAATGCCTGATGATATGGGGAGAGACTTGTGCAGCTGGGGTGCCAGGGCATCCCATGGGCCAGCCCAGGGTCCCGCTGCACTGCAGCCTATGGGCACCCTTCAGAGGATGAGCACAGCTCTCCTGAGGGCTGAGATCTGTGCTAGAAGGATGCTGTGGTGGTAAAATTAAATTGTTGAGGTGAAGGAAGGTGACAAAGGACACCCTGCAAGTTGGTGGCAGGGGCTCAGCCCTTTCATCCACCTCTTGCAGAGCCCTCAAAGACTGTCTTTGCAAAGCATAATCCCAGGCTGGGAAAATGCAGCCCATGCCCTGGCAGCTCCCAGGCAAATGGGGGACCCTCACCCTCCACGCCGGCTCTAGGGGAGGAAGATGAGGCCAGGGAAAGACGTGATTGTCCATCAGGCCCCTCGAGGAGATCAAAAAAGGGCTGCAGACGTCAGAAAAAACTCCATGTCTAGCCCCATTAGCAGGGTTGATGTAAAGGATGCATCAGACACGTCATCGAAGATGTCGGAGGCTTTAATTGAGATGTGACCACCTATAGCCAAATACTGAATCATCTTTGGCCAGATACCGTCAAGGTCAGGAGCATTTTGTACAAAAAAACGCTGAGCTCTGATAGAAATTGTTGCCAGAAGCCTGAAACGCTGGCTTTTGCCACAAAATTGTGATCCTTTCCCTGCCTGCCCCCAAGACAGCCCAGCAGCAATCCCACTGGGAAATCTTCCCTCTCTCCTGACCATTCCCCATCCTTCCCTTCCATGCCTGCACTTTCCAGGGGCTTTATTTTCTTTTAAATGACTGCTGCATATTGAGCAGAAAAATGATGTTGAAGAGGGCTCTTTTGCCCCTGGTGCTATAATTATTCCAGACTCCAGCAATGCATGTGGTTCAAATGCTGTTTTCCCCGACGCCTCCCAGCCCTGGCTGGCAGCTCCTTTCCATCGGAATCGGGATTACCTGTGGTCCCGGAGGCTCAGCGCAAGTGATAGGGGATGCAGGCAGAGCCCTTTGCATGGGTTTCCCAGTAGGTTTTTGCATCCCGTGAATGCCCAGGTGTGAAATGAGGATTTTTCTGCTGTTTTCAGGCACGTTTTGGGTGAGACTCAAATTCTGCTGCTTCAAGCTGGCACCGGCTGCGACGCTGGTCCTTCTTGTGCCGGCAGCAGGTTGCTGTTGGATCCAGAGAGCAAAGCAAGGAGCCAAACCCAGGCCCTGCTCTTACCTCTGCTTTCCCCCTGCACCCCCCACCCCCCCCCCCCAAATCACAGCAGCCCACTCCCACTCGGATCTGCCTCCTCCACTCCCCCTGGGGCAGCTGAAGGGGTTAATCCACTTTGTGCAGAAACAGATGGGAAAATGTTTGCTACTAAATGAGGCTCCTGAAAAATTCATGGTCCTAAATGGTCTTCCCGGGGGTTCCTCCCCTCCACTTCCCCGCAAGGAGTGGGAAATCCCAGATGGGAGCTACTAATGGCAGGAAGGAAAGGGCCTCGCTGGGCTCTGCTCCAGATGGGACCCCACGCCCCGGGGACACCCCGGCCATTACCAGGGTGGCCATTAGGCAGCACTGGGGCTGACTCAGATGAATTAACAGCTGCTCCATCGTTATCCCGGCTGGACACGCCAGCCGGGCAGGCGCTGGGGATGGGGCTCTCAACTCTGGGATAAAAGCTGGTCTCTGGTTTCCCGAGGCTGGTGGGCAGGGGAGGTTTCCACTTGCTGGGGTGGGAAGGTGCCCCATCTGCTCGCAGTGGAGCCCCAGCAACCACTCAGGAACCTCCGGGGGGGAATTAGGGCTGTGTTTGATGACTCCTTGCTCGCAATTAGCTGCTCCAGCACTGGGTTGCCAGTCCTGGAGAGAAATCCCCTGGGGAGGTGTCTGCTGGTGTTGAACCATGTCCCATGGGAGGAGGCACCGAGGGGGCATGGGGGAAACCCCCCTCCTGCTGCTGGGGCCTAGCGTTTTGGAGATGATTGGGTGCTTTTTGGGGTGCAGTGGGGTGCCTAGCTTGGGGCCACTCTGGAATGTGTGTCCTGTAGGAGATGCGCTTAGTGGTGGGACTCTGGAGCTGCCACCACCCCGTACCCAGGAGCAAACTCAGCCCAATGCACTGTGGTGCCTCAGAAAACAAGGCAGCTGTGGGATGCTCAGCCAGTCTCAGCCCTTCTCCCAGCACCTCCCCCTGCTGCCATCTCCATCCCCAACGAGCACTGTTGTGACAGGTCCAGCGAAGGGGAAAGGGAGGCCCTGCTCGCTGCCGGTGCCTCTCGCTGCTCGGCTGGTGACGGTCCTCAGCCCCGGCCACACGGTGCCAGGGCAGGTGGTGGAGGGGTCTTGCTGCGGGGGATGTGGAGCCACCGGTACGGGAGTCCTCACCTGGAAAAATCATGGTGGTCATGGGGAGAGAGGGGACCTGAGATGAAGAGCATCTAGAGGAGAAGGCAGAGACAGGGGGTGCGGAATGGGTGGAGGGAGGGAGAAAGGAAGGGAGGGAGGAAAGGATGGAGACATGGATGGAGGGAAGGCTGGAGGGATGGAGGGATGGGTGAGGGGTGGAGGGATGGAGAGACAGGGGTGGATGGGCAGGGAGAGGGTACAGAGAGATGGACAGGGGGATGGATGGATGGATGGATGGATGGATGGATGGATGGATGGGCAGACAAAGAGAGGGTACATAGGATGGATTAATGGATGGATGGGTGGGTAAATGTAGGGACAGAGAAAGGGTATACAGGCAGGGATGGCTGCTGGCTGGACACTGCTGGCTCACCATCCCAGTGACCAGATCCAGAGTTGGAAGGACCTTTGCTCTCAGCTGAACTGGCCATTTTCATATTCCCCTGGTAAGTACCCCAGCCTTGGAGAGCTGGTGGGCTCTCATCCCACTCAGCCACTGCCAGGCTGTCAACTTTGGGCCAGCCGCAAGCCTTGGTGCTTACCAAGCCCATGCTTGGGGGACAGCCTCCCACCAGGCAGGCAGGTCCCCCTGCCCTCAGGGGATAGTCCGCAACCAGACGCAGGCAGGTCCCCAGCCCTCTCTGAAGGGCCAGTTTGTCTTTCCATTCCCACAGTAGCACCTCTGTGGGGCACACACAGCTCCGATGCTGGGAATGGACTGGTGGAGAAGCCGCTCTTGCAGCATTCCCCCCACCCCACGTCTCATCGTGGTTCTCCTCATGTCGAAAAGGGACATTTTGAGGTGAGACGTGTTTTTGTCAGTTTTCTGCTGCCTTTTCCCCAGCTTACAGTGAAAACCCATTACTGGGATAATCGCATGGTGCCGGTCTTTGCCGCATCCTACTGGGACCCGTTTTGCAGGGGTTGGTGTGTTCATCAGCTGGCCTCGGGCTGATGCACTTTTCCTTGGAGGGATCACTGGGGATGGATGGACCCCAGTGAGGAGTGAGCAGGGATGTGGTGAGCACACTGGGAGCAGGGGAACTGGTCAAACAGCCTTTTCCATGCAATTCGCAGCTGAACCCACCCTGAGGACAGCCAACATCCCCAGGAGGGAGCTGCCGGGTGGCAGGATGCTGAGGACCTGCAGGTCAGTACATGTCAATGAGCACATCTTCCCTGATTTGGGGCCACCCAGCATATTCCCGTATCCTACCCTTCACCCTTCAAATGAGTCCAGCTCCAACCCAACCTCTCCATTGCCCACAAATTGCCCAGGATCGGCTCAAGCCCAGAGCATCCCAGCTGGGGAAATGGAGGTGGGAGGAGAAAGCGGCTCAGATCCTGCCCCACCGGGCACACAGGCACCGGAGGGGACTTGGCAAGAGCTATTTGGTGTGATGGATGGGACACCATGGCCACGCCAGGCCTGTGGGAAGGCTGTGCCCCACGATGAGCTCATCCCCGCAGCACCATTAAGGGCTGCGCAGCCCTGAATCCTCCCCACCCCCCCTGCGGCCCCTTATCTGATTAGGGACCAGGGGAGGCCTAAAAGCCTCCGGAAAATCAAACTGCCTGAGCTGAGCCAAGCGAGGGGGCGACTGGGAAACCAAAGCAAATGGGCTTTTCTCCTCCTCTTAAGTGCTTTTCCCTGTCCGTCTTTCCGTCTTGGCCAGAGAGGCAGGGAAGGGGGAGGGAGACAGGGATGGAAAGGCGAGTCAGGACCGTCAGGTGTCCCCCGGCGAGAGCATGGGGATGCTGATGGGGACCTGTCCTGGGGACGGCCACTACGCGCTCTCCTGCACCCCTGCGGGGTCTCAAACAGCATAGTATGGGGAGCAAGGCTGGAAAATAAGGAATCGTGCATTTTTTAATGTTTTTTATATATGTATAGGTGTTTATATATATGTATGTGTATATATATACAGGTCTGGGTGTCAGGAGGGTGACAGTAACTCCTTCAAGAGCAGGGTCCCTTTGCACACAGGGGCTTGCAGTCACCCACTCTGCCTTCTCCCTGCCTCCTCCCTGCCTCCTCCCTGCCTTCTCCCTGCCTCCTCTCTGCCCTCCAGCTCGCTCAAGGTCTAGAAATAAATGGTAGCAGCTCCGGAGCTGTTTGGAGATGATGAACGTCCCTCCTTGCCCCCGTGAGACCCCGGCCGTCCCTTTGGGCTCGTAGGAGAAACCAGCTGCAACCTCATCAGCCTTGTGGGAGGGAGCGGGGCTGGGGCCAAGGCTCACCCTGCCTGATCCTGCCTGCTCCTGCCTGCCAGCCTGCTGCCTGCCCTGCTCCGGGAGGGTGTATATCCATAGGGGCCATAGAGTCTGTGTGCCAGGAGTTGAATTTACCAGTGCCCTCCTGCACCCCCAGGCACCGCAGGGCTTTGGTGATCCACAGGTCAGGACCCGGCCGTCGCCGATATCCCGAGGTCTTGCTTAAGGCAGAACCTGTTGCCTTTGATTTCCCGTTGTCTGCTGATGCCTCAGTCGCCTCTCTTCCATCGAAGGCCTTGATATTTGATTTAGGTGCTGCAAACCCCCTCAACCCCTCCAAAATAACGACAAAAATGACACATGCTGCTCCCTACATCCACCAGCACCCAGCACTGTGTGCTCGTGGCCTCAGCGCTGCCATCAGCCCACTGCTGATACTGGAGGAGCTGCTTTTGAACTCATCTAAGTGGCTAAATCCTCCCCCGAATTTCCACAGGGTTTTTAAATTTTTTTTTTTATTATTTTTTATTTTTTTTTTTTAGGAAAAAAAATAAAGCAAACAGCAAGGCAAGAAAAGAAACGCTATTGCTGGCCTCCCTGGCTGCCAAGATAACCGCCCCCTCCTAACGAGCTGCTGTAATTAGGCGCTGGAGAAACGTGGTGCTCATCAATTTTCTGCGAGGATGCTGGGATGCTCCATTTTAATACGGGGTGTTTTGGCACGTGGTGGATTTTCTCACATGCATGTGGAGCACAGCCCAGCACCGGGCTGCAGGGACTTACACCATCGGTCCTACCCTGTGAGGGAAACCCTAACTTTGGCATTTGCCTCTTTTTTTTTTTTTTTTTCCTTGGAAATACAGCAAAAAAAAAAGTGGAAAGGGAGAAATTTCCCCATAGGGTAAAAATTTTTGGAAGGAAAAGGGGAAATGTATTGCTATCGGCCTATTGAGATGTTCCCCTCTGAACTGCTGAGTCCGCAGGGTTTCCCACTCCTGGGGCTATTTCATTCCCCCCATTCCCCCGTGCTGAGACCCAACAACTTTGATAATGTTGACTTGTTACATCAGATAAAATATTAAAGGCTATGATATAGCCCCAAATTAATATTTTAATAGAATGTAAAAGTCGAGGCAAAGACGAATCCAAACAGTAAAATTGAAATGAAACATTTTTATCTCGCACGAAGGAAAGGGCTTGGCGCTACTGCTTTGATTCGCCCTTCCGTTACTTTTATAGGCTACTAAAATATTCATTTTAATATTATAAATATTGCATTCAATATCTAATGCGCCGTTACGCTGTTTGGGGCACCCCGAAGTCCAAACAATTTGCTGGCCACGGGTACCACGGGGCGGGCTCAGGACCCGCAGCATCTCGGTGGTGAAATATCTCAGCCCATTTCTTGCTTCTTCCACCCGTTTTCCTTTGCCAGCATCACCTGGGGCGGAAGGAGAGCCACGGGGTGGCCCTGGGGACCAGTGACGGGGACAGTCCCCAAGTGACCAGAGACAGGGGAAAGAGCAGGACAGAGCCGTGGACCTGTGTAACGAGCCATGAACCCTGCAAGGAAACCTTGCTGGACAATTAATTACAATAAAAGGCTTTTTTTTTCCCCCTTGCCTTAGAAATAATAATATAAAATTAATTTATGGCAATTACGGGATTTCTATATTTATGTCATTATCAGAACTATATAAGGAAAGGCAGATGATATAAATGTATTTCGGGCACTGCTTTGAAGGGGAGGGAATTGATATATATTTTTAATCACGTTCCAGAATTGGCCATTCAACTCCTGTGCAGAATTAGCTGTCGGGCCGGGGTGCAGGCGCTCCAGCCGCTAACAAGACAGCCACCGTCGGAGAGAGCTGCTCGCAGGCGAGGAACTTCCCCGCCTGCATTAATCTTTATTGGAAAATAATGGGAAAACTGGAGGCTTGGGCTGAGGTTTTGCTGTCCTGAGGCATTCCCAGGGTTTTTTTTTGTTTTTTTTTTTTTTTAATTCGTTCTGGTTTATAGGTGATTTATCTTCTTTGGAGGATACTTGGGGTCATGGCATGAAAAATAACAGCCCAGCGTGTCCCCTCTGGTGAAACCCCCAGCTCTGGCTCTTGGCTTTTTGTTTAAAGCTCCCCCAAAAAGTGGGGTCCGGTGCTGTGTTTGCCCATGCTGCTGTGTCCGGGGGAAATTTGCACCCCCTGGGCCCTCCCCAACTCTGGTTCATCCCTTTCATAGCCCCCTCCTTGCATTACCAGCTCCACTCCAGCACCTCCGCAGCGGCTCCCACTGGGATTAGGGCCAGATCCGGTGATTAGCACCTACTGGGCACTGTTATCCCAGCGATTAGTGCTTCCCTGGGATTACAGGCAGGTGAAACACAGGCCAGGGATTACCAGGGAGAGGCCAGGCTGTCCCGGCACAGTGGATGCTTTCTGTCCGACCCAGCACAGGAGCTCTTGCTTGGGGTTTGTTCCCACAGCCGGGATTTATCCGCATGGATGTCGGTGGCTCCCAAGTGGCTCCTGTAGGGTTTGCACCCCAAAGTCCTTCCCTGTGTAGGGGCTCAAGGGGCTGTTGCGGTGGGGGTGGATGCGATGTCATCAGGAGTGAAGCCGATGACACCAGTGTGAGAGGGACATGTGGTGGGAGGTCACTGGTGCTGTCCGGTGTCCCCAAACTGCCCGGGGGTGATGTGGGAAGCCAGACCCAGCCCTGCCTGGACATCCTTCAATGTTTTTTTGGGTAACTCCTTGGGAAATCCATCCTTGGGCTTTCCAGTACATTGTGCGTCTGAAAGAGCAGGAGATGCTCAGGTGGGTCCCTGCAAAAATGGACAGGACCCTGCCCTGGAGTCACATTTTGACCTTCCCTGCCTTGGCTCCTGCTAAAATAACAGGATTTATCTCCGTCACCTCCCCAGTACAAGCGGCAACCCCAGCTTCAGTCCTTGCTGAGGAAAGAGAGATCCCAGCCCACCCCAGCCCCTCTGCCTGCCAAAGCCAGAGCCATAAATAAAATCCAACTGGGGTAAAAATACTTATTTCTGTAACAGTTGAAAAATATCCCAGCGGTGGTGCCAAGAACCTGCCAGAGGCGTCGCGGGAAGGTGGGAGGGAAGGCACCCAAACACCCCGCTTTAAAAGCCCTCATCCATCAGCAGGAGAAGTTTTCTGTGACGGGGCAGGATGCAGCGTGGTCCTGTCATCATCCTCAATTTCCCGACTCCAGGGCCCATTTTAGAGTGGGGAAACTGGGAGTCTGGCCCATCGCCTTCCAGGCAGGCTGGGGAGGGATGAATCAGGGCCCGGCCACTGCTTCGCTCTGCCTGCTGCTTCCCCATCCCTGGGGATTCAGGCCCGTGAGTCAGCCCCCCCCCTTCCCAAAGCAATCGGGAGATTGGCTTATAAATCACGGGATTTTTATGAAAACAAGTGGCGGTCGCCTGGACGGTGGCGTGGGGCCACTCGGCACAGCAGCTGGGCCGTTTTTGGTCACCAAAACCAATGCTCTGTCCTTCCTGCAGCTCTCCGGGTGGTGGGTTTTGGGGCAGACCCCATCTCCCTCCTCTTCCTCACCCTGGTCCCTCTACCGTACCCCAACATTGTTTGCATAGACCTCCCAGCAGCACCCAAAGGTGCCGGGAGTGCACAGGGGCTCAGCCTGGGGGCTGTCCCCCACCCACCCCCCTTCCTTCGAGCTGCTGGGCTGCTGCTTCTTGGGGGCATCTTCAGCTTCTGTCACTGCTCAAGGTCAATGCCATTAATTGTCATGAATTATTTTGGCATTAATGGAGATGTCTTATGCACTTCCACTGTAAATGAGGCTGCCAGGAGGAACGCGCCGGCCAATATTTCCTGGTGAAGGGAGATGGGGAAATATATGGCAGCAGGGAGGGAGGGCGAAGGCACCTGGGGGTGCTTACTGGGGTGGTGGAGGCAGGAAAACCCACCCTCGGGCTGGGGTGTCTGCACCGCAGGTGGTGTGTGCATGCGGGGACAGGACACTGAACCGTGAGGGAATGGCTGGTGGGGACTTGGTCCCCAAAAGCCAGCATCCCTGCTGGGCGCTGTGCATTTGAGGGGAGCGTGGCATTGCTGGGGTATGACTGCAGTGATGCTCCCCGAAACCCCATCTCTCCTGTGGCTCTGTACTGGCAGCAGGAAGCTGGGATGAGGGGAAATCCCTCCCCAGCCACACTGTGAGCATCTCTGGACCCTGTGGGAGACGGTCCCTGGGTGTGTCGTGCAGAGGGGACCAAGCAACCCATGAGGGACCGGGGCGAGGTGGTGGTTGATTCCCCATTCCCACGGGGGCACAGGGGGTCCCCAGCCACCTGTGGCCATGTGTGGGGGCTGCAGCCGGGCCCTGCCTGCATGTACAGTGCTGCAGGGAGCAGGGTGGCAAGGCTGATCCCCCCTGGGTGGCACTGGCAGAGGGGGACAGCCAGGCAGGGGACAACCCAGCCACAGCCACGATGGGGAAGAGACTGAAACCTCCCCCCCAGGGTGGAGAGAAGCGACCAAACTCAGCTGACCCTCTCTACCCTGGGGGTAATGAGGCCCGTGTCCCCCCTCCGTGCTCCACACCTCTCTGCTCCCCCCCTATAGCCGCCCTGGGGGTTCCCCAAACCCTATTTTTTGTGATTTTCCCCTTGCATTGCAGCCGGTGGCAGTGAACGCATGGCACTCGAGGGCGGGCAGGACCGGCCGTGCAGCCCCCCCCTACCGCCGCACCCCGGGGTGCTGGGATGGGGGGGGGGTCGGCTGGGAACCTGCTGGAGGGGGGGAAGCCCCGGGGGGGGGGGGGGGGGGGGGCGCTGCATTGCATTGCATCGCCTGGCATCGAATGGCATCGCACTGGAGCGGGGCTCCGCTCGGCTTCCACCTCCTCGCCCGAAGAGGAGGGGGAGGAGGAGGAGGAGGAGGAGGAAGGCGCCTCCCCCTACCGCCCTCCCCGCGCTGGCACCCACCGGAGCCCGATGCGGCTCCGGCCGGGCGAGCGGCCACGGGAGCGCCCAGCGGCGGGGCCCCCCCGGCGGTGGGCACCGTACGGCCGGCCCCGGCTGCAGGCGGGCGGGGGGGGGGGTGCCCGGAGGGGGGCAAGGGGCAGCACCCCCAAAACTTGCCGCTTTCCCTAAGGCTTCTGCACCTCCTCTTTAATTTTATTTGCGAGCAGGAGGGGGTGCACCGCCCTCTTTAATCCGAGGAGGGGGGGGGCAGAGGAGGCGGGGACCCCCCCCTCCTTTGCATGCTTATGGCCGGGTCCCCCCGCTTCCAGCCCCCGCAAGGGGACAGCGAGTGAGCCCCGGCCCCCCCCGGCTGCGGGGCGGCCGCTCCCCGGCCCCGCTCCCCCCCCAAACTTTGCCTTCGGATGCGGGGACTCCGCCGCCGAGCTGCTCCTGCAGCTGATTAATTGCATCTGCCTGGGATTAATTATTCACCCGCCTGCTTTGGGTTGTGGTTTTTTGTTACCGTTGATTTTTTTCTCCCGGGGGGAGCTCTTTAATTCAGCTTTTTTTTTTTTTATTTTTCTCTGAAGAACCGCGCTTGGAGATCTTATTTTTATTCCTGTGCATGGGGGGGCTGGCGACCTGCTAGCCCTGCAGCATCATCCTTCATCGGCACATCTTTTCTATTTTTTTTTTTTTTTTTCCGGGAGGGGGCTACACGTGCTCTTCTCCCCCCCCCTCCCCGGCTCCTGAGGAGGAAGAGGAGGAGGAGGAGGACGGGGACCCGCCCCCGCCGGCTGGGCGCTCCCCCGGTCGCCCTGCAGGCACCGGGTGGGGGGGTTGCGGCAGGTTTGGGGTGCGGGGAGGGGTGGGGGGGCCGGAGATGGGGTGCTCTGCTCGCTGAGCTGGGGGGGGGCAAAGCCGAGCCCCCCCCCCAACCTAAGCCGGGTCCCCCCCCCTCCCCAAATTCCGCCGTTGGCTGCTGCTCCCGGCGCGCACGTGGTTGGATTTAGGGGATTTCTGCGGTTTTTTTGGTGCTTGGTTTGGATTCCTTTTTTTTTTTTTTTTTTTTTTTTTTTCCCCACGGGGGTGGCTCGGGGCCTGCCCGGCCCCCCCGCCTTTCTGGCTGCCCCCCACTTTGCAATGGCTTCTCCGGAGAAGATGCACCCCGGGCCGGCCGCCCTGCTCTGCTGCCTCTGCTCCCTGCTGCTCCCCGGTAAGTGCACCGGGCGGGGGGGGGAAATATATGTCTTACGTGTGTGTCTGCATCACGGAGGGGGTTTGCACCCATCTCCCCCTTCCGGCCCCATCTGCCCCCCAGCAGGGGCAGCCCCTGCCCAATGTGTCTAGCGGGGAACTGCCCCCCCCCCTCCCGCAGCCACCATCTCCCCTGGTCCTCTGTCGTGTGTCCGTCCTCCCCCCCCCCGCGAAATGGGTAAAGATTAGAGTTTATTCCTGGCTTAATAAAATGACAGCTTGTGCTTGCGAGCGCTTGCAGCGGGCTGTTTCTCCGGGCAGGGAGCGGGGTGGCAGGGGGGGAGATGGGGTGAGGGGGCTTCGGTGTCCCCTCCTGCTCCCCCCGCCCCTTGTCTCCTTAATGCAGAGCTGGTTTAGCAGGAGGATCAGGGGCTTTATCCGCTATTATCCACTCGTTTATCCCCCAGACCCGTACCCAGGCGCTTTCCCAGCCTGCGGTGAGTTACAGGGCAAGCGCTGCCGAGGTGGCATCATTTTGGGGTGCGGGGATGGGGGTGCAGCCCCTGGCATCCCTCTGTTTCTTTCTGTTTCTCCTCCCCATGGCTTTTGGGACAGGGGTTTGGGGGCTGGTGGAGCTGATCCTGCCTGTGGCCTTGGCGGTGGGGGGGCCCACTGCCTGCTCTCACTTGTCCTGAGTTGCATCCAAATCACTGCCGTGCCATGGCCGAGCTGCGGTGACATCCCGGCGTGCCCTGGTGACAGCCCTGGGGATGCCAGCACCTGCTGCTGGGAGCGTTGTTGGCAAGGAAGGCCGAAGCGGGTCACGTACCCTGAGGGACATGGGGCTGGTTTCTGTGGATGGTTTATTCCGGGTGGTTTCTGTGTAAAACCAAGCCCCGCAGATGCACCAGCCAAAGCATCTCCCCCTGGCAGCTGCCTTGGCCAAGCAGAAAGCAGGGGACTCCTTGCAGTTTGGGTGGCAGCCACCTGGACCACTGATGCCAGCCTGGCTCCAGCCGTGGGCTCAGCATATCCTGGGGGCTGCACTGTCCTGCTCAAACAGGAACCCCTAGAAGCTGGAGGGGTCTCTGGGCCGTGCCCAGCTCCATTTTGCACCGGCAGCCCATGGTCAAGGCACTTTGGGGGCGCAGGCAGGGCTTTCTTGGGCATCTGCAGCCCCCCGAGGCTCTTTGAGAAGCTTGGGGAGCTGCTCACCCACAGTGGTGAAATAAGGAGGAGGGGGGACGCTGGGAGCATCGCAGGGAGCTGGCAGGGTCTTTCCCCCCTTAAAATCTCTGACCCCGGTGCAGGAGCAGAGATGCTCTAGGCTGGTGAGGACCGCAACTTTACGTAGCATCCTTTGGGGTGGCAGATGCTGCCCCCCTGTACCCTGAGTCTGGGTGTTTCCTGGGGTGCTGCCAGGGCAGGGTTTGCTGGCAGAGCTCTCTCTTTGGGACCACCAGGTGTGTGTGTGGGGGGGGGGGTCGCAGGCAGGGGTCTGGCAGCCAGCAGGGAAGCGCGATCTCCTTCTGCTCCTCAATTTGCCTGGATGAGATTCAGCCGCCTGGATCGGCGCTTCCCCATGGCGTGTGCGCTGCTGAAGGCGGCTGTTGGCTTTGCTGGCAGGTGATGGGAAATATCCCTGTGGAAGCCATCCACCAGGAATTGCCTCCAGTGCAGGGGCTGGATGTGGCCCCCTGCTCCCCATCCCCTCCCGGGGGTTTCAAAGCCCCCCCCCCCCCCCCCCCCCGTCACTGCTGGGACACCAACAGCCCTGTGGGTCAGGCCTCCGGTTTATCCCAGGGCAGGATCTGGCCCCTGGACTGGGGGATGCGATGGGTGAGGGGAGTCCCCGTGGCAGCGATGCCAGCGTGAAGCAGGCGAGGGTGGCCTGTGCCGGATGCGGGGCTGGGGCTTGCCGTGCTGCTGCGGGAGGATGCCTGTGCCGGCAGAGAGAAAAGCCTCTGCCAGGAGTTTTTAGGCTCGTTTCATGATGTGCAGCTGCCCTCGCTGCCGCTTCGGCCTTTCCTGGACAAATAAAGGTCTCGGAGGAGCCGGAAAAAGAGGCTGAGAACTCCTAATTCTCCCAGCCTTTCTTACAAATCGCTTGTGCTGGTGGCAGGGGTCAGCCAGCGGCGAAGCAGCGCCCTGCGCTCCTGCACAGGGTTTTTTATTCCCTTTTCCCTTCTTTTTTATTTAAGAGCAACCCTCAGTGACAGCCTTGCTCCTGCTGCGCTCCCCCGTCGGGTGCTGGGAGCCCCCGGAGCCGCTTGGCTGCCAGCCCTTGATCAGCTGCTTCCAGAAAGGGTTTTTTTGGCACCTCTGGGCTGGGATGGCCCCGGGGTGGTCCCAGGGCTTGCGGGAGGGACGGATGGACCCCAGGGCCGCAGCGCGATGGGGGATGCCGGTGGTGTGTGCTCGGCGCGGTTGTGCTACGAAGCTGCAAGGGACCTGTTGGGATGCGGCACGGCGCGGGGAGGGGGGTGGATTTACCCACTGGTTTGTGAAATAACTTGTGCTGTCGGTGGGGTTGAGCTTGGTCTCCTGCGTCTTCCCTCTGCTGCCTGCTGAGCCCCGTCCCTGCAGCGTGCCTCGGTTTCCCCTCACCCAGAGGCAGTGATCCAGGAGCGCTGGGGTTATTCGGCATCTGTCCCAACATGCAGGGCAGGCTTGGGGTCCCCCACTGGATCCTGCAGCCCCAGCACCTCCATCCTGCAGCCGGTGGGGATGTGGCCATGCTGCTCTCCCTGTATCTCCTGCCGGTTATTCCCACCGTGGGCAAGTCTGAGATGTGGGGCTGGGTCTGAAGGACGATGCTGTGGCCTGTGGCTCCATCCCTGGTGGGGGCTCCAACCTGTGCACCCCAACCCGGGGGGGGGGATACAGACCACCAACGACCCCCCACCCCCATTTCGGCTCAGAGCATCTCCCGGCTCGAGGATTTTCAGACCAGCAGATGGAGATGTGCAATAACTTGCTTCCGAACCGGGAATGTACACCCGGCGTTTGCTCATTTAATGCCCGAACCGGGAACGTACATCCAGCTTTGCTCATTTATCAGCCCCCATCCCGGCCAGGCTGATGGGGTCGGAGCGGGGGAGCATCCTGGAGGCAGGAGCAGAGGAGAGGCGACAGGATCTCTCCTCGCCCTGGCAGGCAGGTGAGAGGACAGGATCTGGCCTCTGAGCTGGGTTAAACCCGGTGCAAATTTTACCTTTGGTGCTGCAGAAAAGGGGGTCACAAAAGGGTACCCCGGAGCTGAAAACTGAGCAGCTTTTGGCTCTGGGGTGTCCTTGCATGACCCCAGGTCCCACTCAATCTCCCCCCCTACCCCCCCAATCTCGATACTATAAATCCCAGCAGGGTGCTTGTGCTGGGATGTGGGGGTGTGAAGTTGGACACCGCACCAGGAAATTGCCTTTTCTTCTACTCCTTTTTTCCTCTTGGTGTTGTTGAGGAAAGAGAAAAGGATGAGGGATGCTATCAGCAGCGTGATGGAAATCCTCTGAGCGATAATTTTGGTGAGCATCAGTCGCAGGGTTTGGCCCTGGGGATTTCAAGATGCATTAGGTGCCTCGATACCCTCTAGAGACACACTTTTGTGTGTGTCTGTGTGTCCATGGTGTTCCGCCCTGGGTTCAGCCCTGCTGTATCGCTGGGGGAAACTGAGGCAGGGTATTGGGTGGCAGCAACCTCCTGGCTGAGGTTTGCTCAATGATGTTTTTAGAAACCTGGCTATTTTGTGGTGTTTTTTTTTTTTTTTTTTAAGTGCTGCTATTTAATTCACCCCACCGTGACCGGCTGCTGAGGTCCTTCCTTGCCCAGCCTCTCTGCATCCTAAAAAGAGGAGGAAAGGAAAAACCAACCCAGCTGGGTCCCTGCAGAGCATCCCGGATGTTGCACTGCCACGTCCCAGCTCCATCCACTCCCGTAGCCCCCCAGACTCTAACAGGGAGGTGGGCAGCAGGATGTGGCCTCATCCTGGGAGACGATGGGTGAGGGAAGGGGTGCTTACATGGCATAACCTGATTTTTTTCAGCTCCTGCAATTGCCTGGTTGAAATAGCCTGCGATGGGCGTGTGGAGGAATCGGCAAGCTGCCGGTGTGTTCCCCTCCCGCGTGGCGCCCGTCGCTGCTGCCGTACGAGCATCCCATCCATCTGGAAAAGGTCACTCTCGCTAATCTAATCAGAGTCTTTTATTATTAAATACACGGCTCTGCTAATGAGCAGCCCCCCGGGGAGCGAGGGAGGCAGCTGCTCCTGGGGTGGGATGTGCAGTGACAGGCCAGGGACCTCAACGATGCCGTTGGGGACAGAGTCCCTTCCGGGGAGTTTGTCCACGTGTGATGCCAGAAAGAGAAATGGTTCAACAGTGTGAACTGAGGAAGGTCCCGGTGCTCCTTGCCAAGGGGAGTGGAGGTTGGAACTCACTGTTTCCCTGAAAATTGGGAGACACAAGGGTCCTCCAGGTACATTTGATGGTGGCCCAGAGTTCCCCACCCTGGGGGAGGCACCAGCCAGGCTGGGGGATTTATGGGCTATTATCTCTCCCTGAAATGTCCCAGGTTTGGGATGCATAGCTGCCTTCTTGGGATGTGACTCTCCTGGGGATCGGTCTCTTCTGTATTTTTTTAAGCTGTTTTATTTTTAAGCTGTTGCCTGACCTGTTGCCGCTCCCCGCTGGGCACACGTCCCTCGCTGCCGGCTGGGTGCAGAGCCCCTCGCTCGCTGGTCTTGCCTCCCAGGGGGATACCGTAATCAAGGCAATTCGCAATCATCTGATGGAGCCGCCGTCTCCTGCTGGCGAGCATTTTCCCATCACTTGGACATATTTGCCGTCCTTGATTCGTCAGTAGCTCTGTTAACAGCCTGAGAGGGTGCTGCCAGGGTGGCTTTGCCCCCGCTTGCATGTGCTGTCACCTCCTGGCCCCTGCAAGAGCTAATGGGGCTGGGTTTGCCACAGTTAAATGGGCTCAGCTGGTCCCGTTCTTCTTCTCCAGGACTGGCAAAAGTTGAGAATTATTTCATTTTTAATTTTTTTTTTTTTTTTTTTTTAAGGAAAAGCTGTGTTTTCCCTCTTGAAGGTAAATAAGATTGAAGATGCAATACCCACCGCTGCCAGCTCGGTGCGGCTGCTGGATGGGCTTGTCTCTGGGTACCAGCTAAATTAAAAAAGGAAGGGGTTATATTCGAGCCCTGCGTGTTTGATGCTGTGGCTGCTTTGCTGGGTGGCAAAGTCCTGAGCTGATGAAGTCCCCAGCCCAGTGCCTGTCCCTGGCTCTGCTTTTGGGGCTGCCAGCTTGGACTGGGTTTATCTGTGGCTCCTTGGGTTCCTCTGGAACTGAATCCCGCTCCGGCTCTGAACGCAGCCTGACACACGTCACCATGGGGGGAAATTAATCGGTGTCTAATCAGTCTGAAACGTGTCACTTGGCACAGCCTGGGCTGGTGATGGCAGTGGGGGGGGGCACAGCCCGAGGGATGTATTTGGTGTTCAGATTTGGAGGGTGCTGAGAGGATGTTCCTACTCCCGAACATGGTGGGAGGGGGCGGAGAGAGGACAGGGGGGATCTGAGCAGGGTCTGTGGCTTTGGGGGGGTCATTACATCAACTCCACACCAAACTTGTGATGCTGGGTGCTTCATCCTTGGGTGCTGCTGTCCCTGGCCCCACTTCCCTAGGCCACCCTTCAGGGCTCTCCCCTGCTGCCTGTCCTCCTACCTCTGGCTTGCTGGGGGGGTTATTTGGGGAAACCATCTGTCCCACCTGCTGCTGGGGGACTGCTCCCAGCTCCTGGCATGGGGGGAACCCAGTATGAGGGGGAGACCCAGCCCAGGACCTACCACAGCACATGCTGAGGGCTCAGGGGCTGCCGGCTTTCTCCCAGGACTGCTCCCCACCCTCTGCCTTTTGGACCCCACAAGCATCCCTGTGGACATTCATGGTCAGACACTTCCTCATCCTTTCCCCACCCCCTGCTAATTCATTTCTTCATTTTTCTTCCTCCTCTGTAAAGGCCCTCTCCTCCTGTCCCCTGGCCTGTCCCTTGCCGTGATTTGTGGAAATTGCTCTAAAGTAGCTGCTGTGTAAAAGCCTTGCCGGCTCCAGGAATTTATGGCAGGCTGCGCCTCTGCACGGCACATCCCATTTAGGCCATATTTATTTATTCCTTTAGGTTCCTTGCTTATTTTTTTCCCCTCCCTTTTAATAGTTTTCTGGGGGAAATGCAGAGCTCAGTACCACAGCCTGGTGTGCTGCTGGGATGGTTCCCTTTTGCTTAGTGCTGCTGGCCCCGTAATACAGGCTGTGTGCTGGCCTGGGTCTGAGTCCCACCAGCATTTCTTATTTTATTGCTTCTGCCAGTGAAGCCGGTCTGGACCTTTTGGAGGGGGAGAAGTCTCAAGCACCTAAAAGAAAGGAGAATATTGCAGTGCCCACCAGGCGTAAGCACAACCCTTTATTAGACATTAGAGAATCCACTTGGAGCCAGCGCTTCTGCTCACAGGAAGGCTTGATTCACTTTTCCTGACTAGCACCAGCTCAATTCCTACCCCAGGCTGGTTTTGGGAAGCCTGGACCAGTTTAACCTCCCAGGTTGAGCGTTGCGGTACTTGGTACCATGGGGCTTCCCAGCCCCATCACCACAGCGGCCATGGGCAGAGCTGGGGCCCAGGAGAGTCCCCATGTCCCCGTGTCTCCCCCTTCCCTGCAGCCACAGCTGGGACGTCTCACCACCACGCGCCGGGGGAAGATAGTTTTACATTTGTAACAATTATTCACTTAATTGAGTTCCAATTAGCAGGGACTGGAGATGGAGGCTCTCGACGCGTCGGAGGGAAGGGAGAGCTTGTTGTCTTTTATGTCACCGAAAACAATTTTCAAGGCTCTGGCTGCTGGGAAGCATTTTGGAGGTTTCCACCAGGGGCCTGCTTGCGTTTTCTAATTTTGGCTTCAGTTTTATTACTGGGTGGTTTTTTTCCCCTGCCTGTGTTGAAGTGCAGAGCAGAGGGGGGCTCGTGTTGGGGCTGACTGAGTTTTGGGTGGAGGTAAAGGCGCGGAGGCCTCCATTTCTCCTTTTTTTTTGTCTTTTAGGGTGTTTGGAGGTGCTGGCCCCACTTGGGTGGAGTGTAACATGGCAGGGATCAGTGCCACGGGGTGGGGAGGGTAAGAGATGGGTGTGATGCCCATTCCAGGGATGGATGGGGAGATGGGGCGGGAGCCTGGCCCTTCCTTGGGAGCCAGGGCTGCCTCTAGCTGCAGCATCCAGCTGTTGGAACATCCAGATGTGAGCCATCCCTGGCATTTGGGGCTATTGCTGCCTGTATTTCCCCTTTGTGCTTGGCCCCGATGGCTGTGGAGGCAAAACCTGGACCACCAGATTTTGGGGCTCTGAAGCCTCAGCCGGGGATCTGTGGGATGCTCAGGGGAGCAGGGCAGCTTTAAGCTGGCTTGAAATGAAACAGCATTTGGGACATCTGTGCTGGTGGCCTGGTGAGGAACAGCCGGGCTGGGCTTCCTCCTCGGGCACTGTGGGGTTTTGCCGTGGTCCCCTGACTCTCGGCATTTTGGGCGGATCTGTCACCTCATTGTCTGATCCAGGTGCTGACCTGTGCGGGGAAACTTGAGGCAGTGGCATGTCCTGTCCTCATCCCTCTGATTCAGGGGTAGGATTGTCACCTTGTCACCCTGGTATGGGGCTGGATCCAGGAAAAATGGGAACACTGATCGTCCTGGCATCCCTGGCGGTGCTGGCAGCCCTGTGGCCGGGAGAAGCAGCATCCCTTGCTTGTGTTTGCAGAGAACCAGAGATGAGAGCTGTGCCTGGGGCTGCTGCAGTTTGCAGGGTACCAGGGCCCATGTTTGGGGTCTTGGACTGCTGATGAAATTCTGTGAATGTTTTTATCCTGCGGCCAGGCTGGTGGCTCAATCTCAGTGACTGGTGACCACCAAAACCCCTTCAAAGGAGTCCTGAGCCGGGTTTGAAGCTGGCGTGAAGCCCTCTGCGAGGGATGATAACACAGCTCCCTGTCACCCCTCCCCGCAGCCCTTCCCACGTATTTAGTGAGGCTTTTATCATCGTGTCAGCTCAAGTCATTGCTTTATGGACAACTTTCCCGGCTTGCTCCGATGTGTGACCACCATGGAAGCCCAGCTGCAGTGGGCTAGCGTGGGCTATGGCCACGGTGTGTGATGGTGGCCTGGCAGGAGAAAAGGCAGCTGGGGCTGGTGTCTCACGTCACTGATATTTCGACATCTCCCTCAGAGCTGCGTTTGGTCCATCGATACACAAGCCCCCAGTGCTGCCTGGTAACATCACAAGAGGTTTTAACCCTCCTGGCATGACCTCAAACCTCCCCTCCCTTTTCTCCGGTGCTTTTCCTATAGCACTTGCCCTGCTAAGTGGGGATATATGTGCCGGGAGCCCCCCGCCGCATCCCATGGGATAAGCCGGGATAAAGATCCCCCATGGAGTGTGGCTAAAGTGATCCCTATGGCAGACAGCTGGGTCTGGGGCTTAAGCTGGAGCTCAGCACTGGCTATCGATGCTGGATAAGGGGAAGAGGAGGAGGAGGCGGCGGCGGTGGCTCTTTGGCCTCTGGACAGGGGGTGGGAACAGGAATGGGGCTGGTGAGGCTGTTGTGGGGGCAGGATGGAGGGGCTGAGCTGCATTCCCCCTGTGCCCTGTTTGCTGGGGATTTGGGGCAAGAAGGGAAGGTGAATGAGCCAACATCCCCCACCAGCCATAGAGACGTCCAGTCTGTCCGTCTGCCTTTCCCGCGTGTCCGTCAGTCTGTCCAAGCAGGGGGGGATGGAGCAGGAGGGTGGCTGGTGGTGACCGAAACCCCACGTTGGGACCCTCACTGAGGGAGGGACAGGCAGGGGCTGTTGGTGCTGCTTTTTGCACCAACAAGACCCCTTGGCCTCGGGGGGTGTGTTTTGATTTTAAGGCAGGGCTGGGGGTGCTGTCACTGTCCCCACGTGCACTCGTGGGCGAGGGAGGAACAGCTCAGCCCATCTGGCTGCATGGCTGTGGCCGGCACGGGCACATCTGGCTGGGCAGATGTGGGGGCTCGGTGAGGGGGCCACCGGCAGTTGTGTGTTTCCATCTTCCTCTCTTCCCCAATCTCCCTGCCGTGGGTCACAGGTCACCCCGGCTCCACGTGGACTGCCATGGGGCAGGAAGGAGGGGGCACATGGGTATCCCGTCCCATCCCGCTGTGGGGCTGGGGTGGCTCCTCAGCCTGAGGGGGTCCAGGCAGTCCTTGGGCCAGTCGGAGCCTGGCCAGGCATGGAGATCTGCTTTTTTTGCTTGCGGTGCTGAGCTGCGAGGGTGGAAGGACCATATGGTCCCCTCTGCGCCAGCCTAATAAACCCAGGAATGCAGGTCAGGCGCTGCAAATCCCGTTAACTGCAGCGGGCCACAGAGCAGAGCCAGCAACCAGGGCTTAACCCTTCTGTCCCCCCAAACCCAGCCAGAGGCAGTGGCACAAGAGCCACCTTCCCTCCTGGGGGCTGCTAGAAACCAGGGCAGGGTCTGGGGACAGTGGTGTGGGGACTGGAGTCTCCTGAGCTGTTTTGCTTGTCTGTCCATCCTTCCATCCATCCTTTCTCCTTCCTTCCATCTCTTGAGCTGTTGTGCTGTCCATCCATCCTTCTGTCCATTGTCTCTTCTCCCTAGAGCTATTCTCTTGCTGTCCAGCTATTTCCAATCTGCCTATCTCCTTCCATCCATCCATACGTGCATCCTCCATTCTCTCTCTTGGTTCATCCATTCTTATCCACTCTTTCTTCTTGGCTCTCTAGCCAGCAGCTGTGCATCCATACAGCCATGCATCTCCTTCCTCCCTTCTCCTTCCCTCACCACCCTCTGTCCCTCTGCGGTGCAGAGGCTTGGGCTGGGCTGTGACCCACCATCCTGGCACCCACTGTGGGCTGGATGCAGCTGGGTTAGACCCTCTCCTGGCAGGATTAGTTTATGGCCAAGGAACGGAGGCGCCGGTCCTGTTCCCCTCCCGGCGACAGATTATAGCATCATTTAAATGCATTTTGTCTGTGGAAGGAAATAGCTTCTCCGGGTGCCGGCAATCCGCCTGCGCTGAACTAATCATGACCATCGCATTAATCTCCATCCCAGCTCATCCCCGCTTCCTTCCCCCATCCGGCATGGCAGGGGTCCAGGTCTGTGCTCGGTACTGGGGCCACCCCGGGTGTCCCCACTGCAGCAGGGCTTGGCCACACTGAGCTGCCGATTGCTGCGGTGGCTTATCTGATTTGACCAGGGTCCCCAGCGCGCATCCCTCTCCTCAGTGCAGCCGGGCAGAGGAGACTTTCCTTGGCCCCCCAGTGCCCAACCCTCATTTGCCATCAGAGAATCCCCATGGCAAGGAGGAAGGAACTGGTTGCTGGGGGTCTCTGCCATGAGCCGGGGCCGGGTGACAAATTGCAGACAAAATCTGGCTATTTTTGCCCTCCCAGTGCAGTGGGTGGCAGCGGGTGCCCCTCGGTGGCAGGCGGCTGGGTACGGGCTGGGTGCTCTCTGGGCTGGCACAGAGGCTCTCCTGTCCCTCTGCCCAAGGGACGGGAGGTGACACCAGGCGTTTTGCACCATCCCAAGGGTGGGTTTCACTCGGGGCCATGCTGGGGATTGAGTCGTGTGTTTTTTGGGTGGCTTTTCTTTGTGAAATGACCTGATCCTTCCACAAAGGAAGATTTTTAAGGGATAAAAACTGATGCTATTTCAATGAGTCAGTTAAACACAGCCTCTTTCCCTGGCTGCCTGTGCCTCCTTCCGTCCTGCCGGTACCTCACCCAAGCGGTCAGGCTCATGTCGCTCCAGCTGGTGGATCCTTTTCCGCAAATAATCTCATGCCTTGGAAAAAATCCCCTTTTCTAATTGCTGGGGATAGCAGGAGCAGCTGTGTTTGTGTCAACTGGGATGTGGGGAGGACTCAAACCTTCACGTTTCGTGGTGAAAAGCAACCTCTGTGAGCCAGAGGAGCAGAAAGCCCCTCGCTGGTGGTCATTTCTGACCGGAGTGGCACCCATGGGTGCTTTCTGGGGCTCAGCACCTCTCCTGCAGCTCCTGGCTCTTCAGAAAGTGGCAAAACAGAGTGGGACGGGCTCAGCAGCCGGCGGCGAGCAGGGTTAGCGTGGCAGGGACTGGTGTTGTGCCCACTGCGGTGCCAGCACGGTGGCCTCACCGGTGATGTCCCCAGTGTCTGCCCAGCCCTGGGGAATTTGCTGGGTGGCTCTTGGACAAGTTTCATCCCAGGCAGCATAGCTGTGGATGCTGCCCGTCTCTGTATCGGCTGCTAATCCTTTTATGAGCCCTCTAAGCTGCTTAACTCCCCCATGTCCCACAGCAGAGAGTTCCCCGGGTGGGCTGTGGGGTCCTGCTTCCCCTTCACCCCCCAGGGAGCCTGACCACGGCCATGCTCCCGGCTGGGAAAAGCCCCGGGTCCTGGCATGCTCCGGAGCCCCCCGCCGGGGAGGGGACTGAGCCGTTCCCGGGAGCTGAGCCGTCACATCCGCACCTTTCGCTGCTGCTTGACGCGGGTAATTTGGGCTCTCCTGCTTGGGAGCCGCTTGGGAGCGGTTGCAATCAGCGCCGGGAACAGGGGGTGCAGGGGGGGACCCAGACCTCCTGGGAATCACTGGCAGCCGCTGGCGGATGCAAAGACCTTGAGATGTCTTCCAGAGTCCCGCAGCTCCGGCGCAGCCTGTGCCGTCAGCCCGGCTCCGCACCCACCGCCTTTCACATCATCTGCTTTAGCAGAAAGGTTTTCATGGGGTTTCTCTCCGCTTGCCGGCCGTGGCAGCGGAGTAGCCGGCTCCCCCCCCCCTGCGAGGGACTCAGGCAGCTCCAGCCCCTGGGAGTACATGGCCAGCAGGCACTGCTCTGCCTGTGTGATGTTGATTCTTTTTTGAAGGTAAAATGGTCAAAATGAAGGACAAAAGGGATTTCTTGGGGACTGTCAGACCTGAGCACTGCTGGGGTTTGCACAAGGTGGCACCAACATCGTCTTCATCACTTTTCCACTGAGTTGTGTCTATACCTGGAAAAACTGGGGCTGGACCAGCTTTGGTGCACAGGGGCGGTGGGTGGCACCCCTGGGTGGGTGACGGGTGACAGACAGCCTGCAGGGGTGGAGCTGGTCTGGGGCAAAGGAGCCGATTTAGCCACTTTCCCCCTGTGATCTGGGAGCTTAAAGTGTGAAGAAAGCCTTGGTCTTAGATACTTGGCAGGACCTGTCAGCCAGAAGTTAACCTGGACCTGCCTAATTTTCAGTAACGAGCCTCTGGAGAAACTGAGCGTCCTTTTCTCTGCACATTTGGAAGCAGGGATACAGCCAGTTATGCCCTGTTTCTACAAGTGGGTCCCTGGTGTTTCAGCCAGTGCCTTGGCGTGGGTGCCAGGGTGGGTGACCAGCACTTCGGGCTCCCCAGAGGCAATACTGGGGTTGGATGCTGTCGTGTTTTAACCCCAGACAGCAACTAGAACCGTGCAGCTATTCACTCACCCTCCCCTCACCCCCAAATAGGGTAGGGAGAAGAAGGAGGAAAAGGAAAAAAAAATAATTCTTGGGTTGAAGTAAAGACAATTTAATAGAATAGTAATGGAAGAGAAAATAATAATAATGGTAAAAGAATATACAAAATAAGTGATGCAATGCGGTTGCTCACCACCTGATGATCTATTGCCCGCCCTGTCCTGAGCAGCGATTGCAGATTCCTGTCCCCCTGGGCCAACCCCTGTTTTTATACCGAGCATGGCATCTATGGTGTGGAATATTCCTTTGTCCAGCTTGTCCTGTCTATGGGGAGCTGAAAAAGTCCTTGACTTAATACAAGCATTATTTAGCAACAACTAAAATAATATGCATTATCAACATTATTCTCATACTAAAGCCAAAATACAGCTGCTACGAGGAAGAAAATTATCCCTGCCCCAGCTGAAACCAGGACAGATGCGGCTTCAATGCACCCTGGCCCAGCCTTGGGCAGCCCCTGAGCATCCCTCCTTGCAGGACACCCCATCCCATGCCAAGGGTGGGTTTGGTGAGGCTGGAGCCACCCACTGGGAAACACAACAATGCCCAAGGTCCCGGGGAGGTCTTTTGCATGTTTATTTTGTAGGACAGAAACCCAGCCAGGCTCTCGCTGCCCTTGCGAGTGTTCTGGGGGCTGAAGCACCAGCTCCTCCTTTCCACAGGGCTGGATCGCTGCCACCTGGGTCTACTCTCCCTGCTTTGGGGCTCAGGAGATGCTCGGGGGGGGATGTCTTGCGCTGACCCACGTTCTCCAACCTCTTTGCAGCCCAGACCAAGGGGCCAGCCCCCAGCCCAGAGCCCGCTGAGCCCCCCGGTGCCATCACGCTGCCTGTGAGCTACCGCCTGTCCAACACCCGCTTGGCCTTCTTCCTCAAGGAGGTGGGAGCCAGCCCGGTGGGCAACGGCAGCGCCCCGCTGCAACGTGCCGAGCCCTTCGTCGTCTTCCAGACCAAGGAGCTGCCTGTCCTCAATGTCACCCTGGGGCCCTTCAGCACGGGGTTGGTGCTGCCCAAGGAGCAGCTGCAGCCCTCCAGCACCCTGGAGGTCCCCGACCGCCTCACTGTCAACTGGAAGGTGCGCGCCTTCATCATCCAGCCCCGGCTGGTGGCCAACCAGCCCGTGGTCCAAGTGCTCTTCTACGTGGCCGGCCGGGATTGGGATGATTTCGACGTCACTGACCGGCTGCCCTGCGTGCGGCTCCACGCTTTCCGCGACGCCCGTGAGATCAAGAGCTCGTGTCGCCTGCGGGGCAGCCTGGCCACGTGCCTGGTGCAGGCAGAGCTGCCCCACGCCTGGTTCGGCCCCCCGGCCGTGCCGCTGGGCAGGCGGAAGGGCCCCGAGAGCCTGGAGGTGCCAGGCGAGAGCCAGCAAGCCGAGCTCTACTACACCCTGCATGCCCCCGACGGGGCCGGCCAGTGCCTTGGGGAGACGGTCCCTCGCCGGGGGGTCGGGGGGGCCAGGACCGAGGGTCCCACGCAGCACCCGCTGCTGCGCATCGGCAGCGTCAGTCTCCTGCAGCCTTCCCCCGGGCAGCCCATGCAGGAGCACCGGCTGGATGGCAACATCTTCATCCGCCTGCCCGACAAGCCCCTCAAACCGGGCGAGGTGCTGAGCATCCTCCTCTACCTGATGTCCAACTCCACGGTGGAGCACTTCACGCTCAGGTAAGGTCCCAGGGCTGTCCCCACCCCGGGAGCAGACGCCCTTTGAGGGGGTGGTTGTTTCAGCTGGGCTGTGTGAAGACAGATGCGGGTTGGAAGGGAGGAGATGAGGAGGGTGTGTTGCATTTATAGGACCTGCTGGGGGTTGGACCAGGTCTGGCAGGGCTTCGGGAAGGTGAGGGAAGCTAGAGGAGCAGCTGGCACGTGGTTTTGCAATGTTGTGGGGCTTTGCGGTGGGAGCTTCTTGGAGGGAAGAGAAAGGTTGTCCATGCAGTTTCCACCTCTGCATCACCACTATGGTCCACTGCCTTCTCCCTCCCTGTTGCACTGGGATTAGGGTCCCATCAGCAGATGTGGATTTTGTTCACAGCCACTTTGGGGACAAGATGCAATATGGCCATGGGGCTCCTGCAGAGCGAGCAGGAGCTCCCCATGTCCCCCCTATTCCTGCCCCTGCAACCACCTCCTAGTGCTGAGCATCCCAGTATGGGGAGGTGCATGGGGGGACCCCCCCTTGCTGCATGTCCCTGAGGATGGGGGGACCCCCGCCACATCTCTCCAAAGGGCATTTACAAGTGTCCCTGTGGCCATCAGGCCAGCAACGAGCCCCTGGCATGGGGGACATGGCACACCAGGCTCTCCTGTCCTTTGCCCTGGGGATACCCAGGCCCACAGCGGTGTTACTGTCCTGGGGGGCAGCACTGGGGCTGGGGGACCAAACTCCTGCTGGAGGGGTGATGGGGGGGACAAAACCCTATGAAAAAAGAGGGACTGGGGTGGGCTCAGCCCCGTGGCTGTTGCTGCCAGAAATGGATGATGTTTCTGACAGCCAGGAGGAACTGGGGGCAAAAATTCCCCCTGCACCTACGGCAGGGTGCCTGCGGGGGGGAGGTCCAGGGGTGCCTAGGGGTGAGGGTCCAGCCCTGACCATTGGTCTCCACAGGGTGAAGGCCAAGAAAGGTGTCAACCTGCTCAGCACCAAGTCGAGGAGCGGGCAGTGGCTGGTGAGCTCGGAGCTGCTGACGGGCGGCAAGCACTCCACTGCCACCGTCGACGTGACCAGGGCGGACGGTGCTGGGCCCAGGTAAGAGAACCTCCCCCTACCCCCCAGAAATCGGGGAAATTGCTGGGGTTTGGCCCAGAGCGGTTCTCCCTTTGCCTCCACCCTGGGTGTCTGGTTGGCTGCAGTGCCATGCGGGTGCTGGCAGGGGAAACTGAGGCACAGCAGCGCATGGCCCAGACTGTGAAATTTGGAGGCACTGAAGGGGGTTGAGCAATTCTGGGGTCACACCTTCAATCCAGCTGTTGGGGTAGGTCCCACACCGACATGGTAAGGGACTTAATTTTGTGCGTGGTTTTTAGCCTTGGCCAGCAGCATGCAGCTGGCAGGATGGTAGGTGAAGGTGGATTTCATGGCCCAAGGTGGGCAGGTTTGTGGTTAAGCAGGTGAGGTGGTGTGTTCAGGTGGGATCTGCTCCGGATCAGCGCTGGCGACCAAGCCGGGGCTCAAGCAATGCCCTCATAAGTCATGGGTACCATTTAGCAGCTGCATCCCTGGCTCTGAGCTGGGATTGCCTGGCCGTGTCGGATGCTGGTGGGCACATGTGGTAGATTTTGGGGCTGAATTGTGAGGCCATGGAGGATCCCCCAGTTTGGAGTGGAAGTATTTTAATTTTTTTAAGAAGTTTTAGTACCATGAGAGGTGGCAGCTCTTTGCTGACTATCCTGGTGTTTCCTCTGGGAAGGAAGGGGAGCAGTCCCCAGACAAGGCAGTGATGGATGAGTGTCGGATGGGGAGCACAAACCAAGGCAGCACCTGAGATGGGCAGAGCCAGTTCTGCCCTGCTTGACACGGGGATGATGCCTGTTCCTGGGGATCCAGGAAAGGCTTGGGTCAGTTGAGGAGAGACCAGGGGATAGAAACGAGAATGATCTGAAGGAGCGAGGACCCACAAAGCTAAGCTGAAAACACAGAGGCTGCTCAGCCTGGAGAAGGGGAGATGTAGGACTGGCCTGTGAGCTCATGGAGGCTGCAAGGGCAAGGGGCAGTTTTGCCCTTTGCATCCACGTGGGCAGGATGTGGCAAGAAAGGGCAGGGCACGGGCATGGGGTCAAAACCACCAACAGGAAAGACTGTGAAGTGCTGGAAAGCAATTGTTCCTAGGCTGTGGTATCTCCATCGCTGTGTCTTTGGGAAAAGGCAGACAAGTGTCTCCAGGAGCTGGGTTAGAGTTGATGTGCTCGAGCCTTCCCTGCCCTTTGCGTTGGAAATCTCCCCGTATCTCTGCCTCACACCCCAAAACAGAGCGAAGCTGGGGACGAGCTCTTGCAGAAAGGAGATCCTCAGCTCTGACTGCTGTGAACGTGAGCTCAGAAGCTATCTGCAGAAAACCCCTCCAAAGGGCTGGAAAAAAATCCTCCGGAGGGTGGATTTTCCTTTACCCCACACCATTGCTTCCAGATACAAAATCAGTGTCCCTGGGGCCACCCCAGTGCCCCTGCACGTGGCTGCCAGACCTGCCGGCAGCGAGATCCTCTCCTCTCCCCCTTCCTCCTCTCCCCAGCTGCCGCCGCCGCGTCAAATCAGCCTGGAAAGGTTAGAGACGGAGGATGAATTTAAAGTGATTACAATCACCTTTTACACAAACAACTCCATCAAATATTAACGGAATGGAAAGTATGAATGACTTAAAGCCGTGTTGCCCTCCAGGCTGTGCAGCCGGAGGAATTTGCTTCGCCAGGGCTCTGGGGGCTCTTGGCAGCACCGGCTGTGCAGGGAGGGGGTGAGGGCCCTGAGATTTGGGGAGATAATGGCCAATTTTGGGTGTTTTTCACCCCAGCAGCTGCATCCTAAGTTATTCCCCCAATCCGGGTAGCTTGGCTCTTGTCTCTGTGATGGCCGAGAGCAGACGATGCTCGGGGAGGGCAGAAGATGGTGGCTGACCCCTGGCAGGGCTCCTGGGACACCCAGGGGCACCCCATGGCGAGATGTCCCAGCACTGAACCACCTCTGGCATGAAGCTGCAGCTCCGGTTTGCTTTTGGACCTGCTCTTCCCAGCTGTATTTAATACTACTGCATTGGAAGAGGCAGTAAGCAGCCAAATCCTCTTCAGACCAGGCAGCTTTTGGTGATTCCCCTTCACCCCCATAGCTGCCTTGGGGGCACAAAGTCCCAGCAGGACCCCACCAGCCCTTGCATGGCAGCTCCACTTAAAAGCCCATGGTTCCTGCAGTGCGAGCAGGGAGCAGGACTTCCCATGGTCTGGAGCAGCCCCAGCTTCTTGCTCTCCCCTTTTCTGTTCCCTTTCACTCATTAGATATTTATCAGAGAGAAACCTGACCGTATCCTGCATCCACAGATCGATGGGACCTTCTCGATGGTGTGATGAGAGCAGGGCTGGTCCCAGCTTCTCCTTCCACAGGGATTTCACCTTTCCTCACCTCTCTCCCTCCTCCTGCTCTGGTGGGGGGGGTTGCCGGCTGTGCGGTTCGCGGGGGCTCTGGGGTTGCTCCCATTTGCGGGGGTTGAACCCTGAGTCCTCCCCAAGGGATTTGCAAGTTGGACACAGAGATAAAAGGGCAGGATCGCATCCAGGGAGGTTTGCTTGTAGGGATGGGGTCTAAGAGTGATTTACGCTGCTGCTGTCAGATTGTGACCAACCCATGACACAGAGGATAAGGGACATCAGCTGCCGAGTCCCCCCGTCCCCTCAGGCTGGCACTTTGTGCTGGGTTTGGCAGCTCACAGCCTCTCCATCCCTTCCTGCCTCGGGGATGCCCCAGAGTTTGCTCCCTGTCCGTTAGCTCTGGGTCCCACCATCCTCAGCAGCAGCATTAAATGCATGGGGTTTTGATGAGCAAACAGTCTTGGGGCTGTTATCCCCTGCCAGTCCTGTCTACCTACCCCATCCCCTGCCCGTCTGCCCTGTGCATCCCCATGGCTGCCCATGCAGGCTGGGGACAGCCCTGCCCCAAGTCCTAGCTCAGAGTTGTCCCATCTGCTGTCTGTGGTTCTCCTGTGCCTCAGTTTCCCCATGTGATTGCCTTGGAAGGAGCTGTAAAATCAGCACCTTGGGCTGGGCTCTTGTATAGGAACTTATTTGCCGTCCCCAAGCATGCTGGCCTCCTGGGTATGGGACACTTGGGGTTTGACCTGTGGGACAGGAGTGTGCTGGCGGGAACAGCCTGGGGCAGTAAATCCAGCCACACTGTCAGGGAGACGGAGCCGGGGAGATGAGGGCATTGCCTGCAGCCACCCGCCATCCCCTGGGGCTGTGGCCACACACTCACCCTGTGACAATATATCACCCACAGCCTTGAGAGAGTGCCTACTTGAGCCACTGACGTTTTTCTCCCACTGGGGAGAGGCAGTGAAATACATTTCTCTCTCCCACTGGGACAATTCCCTTTGGATACTGAAGGTTCCCATGGGAGCAGCCCCCAGGGGAGGCAGGGATCAGGACTGCTGTGTTTGGGAACAAGCATCGTGGTGGCACCTAGAAGGGACCTGCTGGGGGTGATCTGCATCACTAGAGGGGACTGTCTGATGTCGATCCCGGGGTGTCTGCGGGACCCAGGGCACCCAGCTCACCATGTCCCCCTACTGTCCCCCTGCCCAGGGATGGGGACTCCTCCTCTGAGATCATGCAGCTGGATTTCGAGATGGAGAACTTCACCAGCCAGTCAGTGACGCGCCGCATCATGTGGCACATAGACTACCGGGGCCGCAACCCCCCGCCCGACCTGGAGAAGGTGGTGACAGAGCTGACGGTCATCCAGAGGGACATCCGAGCCATCGTGCCCCTGGCTATGGTGAGTGAATTCCTGCCCTCTGCTTAGCTTATCTGCTTTGATATTGGGGATGGGTTGGGTCCCCCTGAGGGATCTCCCATCAGCCCATCTGCCCCATAGCACCTATACATCCATACATCCCACCCACCCACACATGGGTCCTTCTCTGCCCCAGGGCTGGAGCAGGAGAGGGGTCAGCTGGCATCAGGGACAGGCTGCCCTCTAACATGATGGTCCCCTTTGCATCCTGTCCCCAGGACACAGAAATCATCAACACGGCCATCCTGACAGGGCGGACAGTGGCCATTCCTGTGAAGGTCATCGCCATTGAGCTGAGCGGCGTCATCGTGGACGTCTCTGCTATGGTCGAGTGCAAGTCCAACAACGAAGACATCATCAAGGTGGGTGCAGGGAGGGGGCTCTCATGGCCCTAGTGAGGGGCTGAGCTTCCCCCAGGGGTGCTGGCCCCAGTAGCGGCATGGGCTGGAGCTGGATGAGCTGGGGCTGGTGGCTGAGCTGATGTGCTGCACAAGCCCACCCCATCCCATGCATCATCCCCTTGGTGGCTTCAGTCCATGTGTGCCTCTCCCTGGGATCTGTCGAGGGAAGGACAAGACACTTTGTCACTGTCCTCGGAGAGGCCATGGGATGTTCCGGCGCTGCGCAGGCTGGCACCAGGCAGCAGCAATAACTATAGGTTATCACGGCACTTAGTGCTGATAATGTGAAATATTGTCACCTCGCAGTGTAAGCTGCACGTTTCCATCAATGGCTTCACTCGTGCCTCCTGGTGGCATTTATCTCCCGTTTGGATGGGACGGCTGAGCTCAGGCTGGAGGCTGGCCCCAGTGAGGTGTGGGGGGACGAACTGGGCAGCTGGGGATGGTGGAGGGAAAAGGGGAGCTGAGGGAGAGGAGCAAGATGGGCTGCACGGGAGAGATGCCGATGAGGCGAATATCCACACATCCGCCCCAGCCGCCAAGGCAGCAGCCCATCCTCAAATCCAGCCATGATTTTTCCATCACCAGACCCACTCATCCATATACATTTCTCTATCACTGTATGTATCCATCTATCCGCCTGTCCCTATTATTCTATCACCATTTCCATCCATCCACCCCTAGACATCATTCTCCCAAACACCCCCCACCCCTCTCCCTGCACGCACCCAGCCAGCCCACCTTCTCCGTGTCCCCACTGCCTCGGGCAGAGGCAGGGAGCCGTGCTGGGGGTCTGGGCTCTCCCATGTCCCCAGGCTCAGGGACATTGCTCTTTCTCCCCTTCTTTGCCAGCAGCCACCGGCTGCCCTCCCAGCCGAGGGGGTGACGGGCAGAGCCCCAGCCCTGTTAGGACTTGCTCTCCCCAGTGGTCCACGGGTGGGTGACAGCCAGTGTCACAAACTGTTTACCCAAGTTCTTGACTAAAACTCCGATCTGTGCGATTTACAGCATCGGGTCTAATTTATGGAGACCGGTCCTCCGCAGCGTGATAAAACACTAGAGCAATAATACACTTCAGGATGGACTCCAAGACACTTAAACTGTTTAATGTGCTGCCTTTCTACTCATAAATCTATTTACACGCTGTCCCCAGACCTGGGGGGAGCAGACACATGCACACAAGCCGGGATGAATAATGCATGGAGCAGCCCTCCGGCCCCGGCTCGCCTCCTGCTCGCATCCCGCTCGCCTCTCGGAGCCCCGTGCAATTTCTTGCTGAGTTATTTTGTGTTTGTGCTGGAGCTTCGTTTCCGAGGGAGCTCTCAGTTACCTGCTGAGATTGGGGAGTATGATTACGGTGTCAGGGCTATAAACCTGTTACATAAATCAAAGCTTACATAGTGGGATGCGCTATGTGTTACTGTAAATAATTTAACGTGAAGGAGGACTGGGGAGATGCTTCTCCCCACGGTGCCTGCGGCTTGGTGGTGGTTCCTCTCGTGTGTAACATGGAGGGGAAATGTCTTGGACCTGGTGGATGTGCCTGTGAAGGTGCCAGAGCCACCCATGAAAGACGGTGAGAGAGCATGGGTGGGAGCTGTCACCCTCATCCCCTTCTGTGGTCGCACAGGGTGGCTACCTGTGCTCAGCCCAGAGGTGAGGACCTCATCACTCAAGGCAGCATACAAATAAGTCCTGTTCCCTGTCCGTGTTGTGGCCTCGGGGACTGCATATGTGTTGAGGGACACGCAGGAAGTGGAAGGGCTCCTCTGCCACCAGCCACTCTCAATGAGAGATGCTCAACCTGACCTGCTATGTGAACCTTTCTTAGGAGACCACCATCCAAACCTGCTTGAGGACCCACCAGGAGCAAGTCAGTTCATTGGGGCTGAGCCTCAGGGACACTGTTCACCCACAGCCACCACCAGGATCCCTGACTAGCCAACATGGGGTCCCACCAGCTGTGGTGGCTCTTCCCACTCCTGAGGGCCTTGGAGAAGATGTGTCCCCTTGATCCCATGCTTGAGGCTGTGCCAAGGGGGGAGCTCCTGGCTGCAGAAGTGGAGCCGGCAGTGCCTTGGCTCGGAGCCCAGGCAGACCTCAGCCTTTCGCTTCCCGACGCCTTGCTGCAAATCCGGGAAGTTTCTCTGAACAAGCATGCACTTCATTTAAAAGCTAATCTGCAGTCACTCCATCATCAGGACAGGCCTGATGTGCTGGGATTTTTTGTTGTTGTAGTTTCAGCCCCCCCAATTGCTAAGCAAGTGGTCCCCAGAAGAAGATGCCGGGGGGATTTATTAGCTAAGGTAATGCAAGCAGCAGCCCATCATATTTATTGTGATAAATGGCACAATATCCACAGCACTCCATTGCTGGAGGATTCGCCCAGGAGCTCATCTTTATTCAGACACTGCCCTGCCAGAGATGAGATTGTCTTTTTAGACGTGCTGAGCTGGTATCTCTGATAGGAAGACAAGGAACAAACCCTCCTGCCTTGCACGTCCCTCCTGTGCCCGGGGAGCGGGGACTTCCCGAGGAGCCCAGGTCTCGTGCTTTGCTTCCTCCATTGGCCCCAGGGATCACAGGCACCTCATGGTGGGCTCCCACAGCTGGAACGTGGAGCTCTTGTAGAAGTCAGGCCCTGCTCATGGGCTCGGAAATACAAGGTTCCTGCAGCTGAATGACTACAAGTGCCCAAAGATAATAGGGGGAGAGAGGCAGTGATGCCAACACCTCTGCTGTCAGCTGCCATGCAGCATGGACTCACCTCCTTATCAGCCATCTGAGAATCCACGTGGGAGAACAGCTTGTTGGAAATAAGCCCTCCTGTGCTGCTGGGGTGCTTGTTGCATCTGAGAGAGTGACTGCGCTGCTGGCGGAGCAAATGGGCTTTATTTTTCCCCAGCAGCAAAAAAACTCAGAGGCAATTCCTGATGGTGTAGGGGGAGGAAAGGGGGTCAGGGTTGGGCCATGGGGCCACTGCAGATGAGAGGTTGGAGCCTCCCCAGCCTGGTCGTCTCCTCCCACCCTTGCTGGGAAGGAGAAGGTGCTGTTGACTCCGATGGCCTAAGCTGAAACACAGGTAATGCTGCAGTGGCATCCTCTTAGCTCCTTAATTGGCTCGGCTCAGTCGATAATAAGTGGTCCCTGCAGGATGTATTTGTTTTATAGCAAATTTAACTAATGGCATTTGCATAAATGGGAATTAAAAGTGAAAGAAGATGAATGTGAGGATTCAGGTGGACTCTGGGAAGCTCTTCCTGGGGTTAGCAGAAGGGACGGGGACGAGGCACTGGTGGGTACGGGCACACAGCTGGTCCGGGCTATGCTTACTGCCTGTGCCCTCTGGGTGTGAGTGGAGTAGATTTTGGGGCAAATATCCAGAATGAGTGATTTGTAGCCTCTGTGAAGCACCCACGGGTGCCTCTCACTCGAGCGCAGTAGCGGGGTATAATTCAGTGCAGGGGCCAAAGAAGCTGAAGCACCAAATGAAGGTGCCTGCAAGGGCGGGCAGAGGAGCTGGTTTGGGGGGAAGTACATGATATGGCTGTGGTGTGTGGGGGTCCACACCTCTGAGCAGGGACCTCAGGGCCTGGGCCACCTTTAACCATGTATGTGCTGGGTGATATTTGGCTCCTCCAGCACTTCCCATCCTCCAGGCAGCCTCCTGCCAGGATCTCTGGTGTGTCTGCGGGAGCATTGCAACCCCTCATCCTCCTTTCTCCCCCAGGTCTCCAGCAGCTGTGACTACGTCTTTGTCAGCGGGAAGGAGTCGCGGGGCTCCATGAGCGCCCGGGTCACCTTCACCTACGAGCACCTCTCTGCCCCGCTGGAGATGACGGTGTGGGTGCCCAAACTGCCACTGCACATCGAGCTCTCGGACGCCCGGCTGAGCCAAGTGAAGGGCTGGAGAGTCCCCATCCTGCCGGACAGGAGGTGGGTGCTGCTGAGCCACCACACTTAGGGTCTGTCCAGCCTGGAGAAGGCAAGATGAAGGTGGTGCTAGTGGTATAGTTTCCTTGTTCAGCTACTTAAAGAGGGGGTTTTAAAGATGATGGAGCCAGAGTCATCTCAGGCGTCCCCAGTAAAAAGGTGAGAGATCATGGACGCAGGTTGCAGGTTTGTATGGAAGGAGGAAAATTTCACTATGAGGTTGGTCAAACGCTGGAACTGCTGGGGAACACCCATCCTTGGAAATGGTCAAAATTCCCCTGGATGAGGCCAGGAGCAGCCAAGCGCTGAAGTTACCCCTGCTTTGAGGTCCAGAGACCTCCAGATGTCCATCCCAACCCAAGATACCTTGTCCTCTCAGTTGGTTAGGGGGCAGAGATGCCAGTGACCCTCTTGCCACGTGCTGCTAAAGCCCTTGGAGACCTCATGGGCAACAGGCATCTTATTGGCCAGGAGCCATCAGGTTTCTCCCGTGCCTGGGGAGAAACCTGCATTTCTCCCTGCCCAACCAGCCCTCTCCTTTCCTGGAGGGGCTGAAGAGCTGCAGCAGGAGGGAGCTTGGCAGCACTTCCTACCCACTGCCCCATCCCGCAGGTCGGTGCGGGACAGCGAGCACGAGGAGGATGAAGAGGAGCGGAAGCAGAACCGTGGCTGTGCCCTGCAGTACCAGCACTCCACGCTGCAGGTCTTCACCCAGTTCCACACCATGGCAGCAGAGGGCACGGGGCAGGTGGTCACCATGCTGGGACCCGACTGGCTGGTGGAGGTCACCGACCTGGTCAGCGACTTCATGCGCGTGGACGACCCGCGGGTGGCCCACATGGTGGACAGCTTCACGCTGGCTGGGAGGGAGCCGGGCACCACGCTCTTCAAGGTACCCCCCCGGCCGCCTTTTCCCCCCTCGGCCGGTTCAGCTGGGGATGGCAGGCGGTGACGGGCACCCTCGTCCCCTGCAGGTCGTGTCCCCGCTCATGGAGGCGGTGCTAGGCGAGACGCTGGTGACGGTGGCGGAGGAGAAGGTCAGCATCACAGACCTGAAGGCCCAGGTGGTGTCCAGCCTCTCGCTGTCCCTCCACCCCAGCCCTGGCAATAGCCACACCATCATTGCCCGGACGTCTGTGCAGCAGACCCTCAGCTTCTTCAAGCAGGTGAGGCCAGGGGGGTGCACTGGGGCTTGGAGGGCCCGGTGGGAGTCTTGGGATGGGGTGAGGGCTCCATCTGCAACACCCCTTTTGCAAATCCTGCCCACAGTCATCTTAGGCCCCCACAGCACCCGTTGTCCTTCAGACACCTTGGTGACCCCCAAAGTACCCCAGAAGCCTTCATGCAGACCCATGAACCAATCCTGCTCAGCCTGGGGACAGGACACAAGCATGGGGACAAAGAGGTCTGGATGAAATCCTATAGTTCCCAGCCCAGCTCAGGTAGCCACATCTGGCACCTCTGGGGCTGGGCTTTGCAGTGAGCCTGGGCAAGCATGGGGGAAACTTAGGGAAGAACAGACAAAAGGGAAAAACTAGGCAAAGGTTGGAAAGAACAAGATGGATGATGGAAAGAGAGAGGGTGAATTGGGTGGAGAGAAGGATGGAAAGGAGGAGGGATAGATGGCGGGATGGACAGATGGGTGCAGGTGGGACTGGCATCGTGCTGGGCAACCGGTGCCTGTGTTGGTCTCGCAGGAAGCGCTCCTGAGCCTGTGGATTTCCTACAGCGACGGCACCACAGCCCCCCTCTCCCTCTATGACCCCAAGGACTACAACCTGGTGGTGAGCAGCTTGGACGAGAAGGTGGTCTCCGTGACCCAGGACCGGGCTTTTCCCTTGGTGGTAGCAGAGAGCGAGGGCGCAGGGGAGCTGCTGCGGGCTGAGCTGGTCATCTGCGAGAGCTGCCAGAAGACCAAGCGCAAGAGTGTGCTCTTCACAGCCTTGGCCAGCGTGCGGGTCCACTTTGGGTCTGAGGAGGACCCAACCTATGACTATGACCATGTGTCCAGCAAGCCAGGGCTGGTGGAGACAGGGGCAAGCACCACCCTGCGGGCAGAGGTGGAGAGGAAAGCAGAGCCGAGCGAGGACAGTAGGATGTCCAGCGCATCTCACCCCACTGAGGACTTCCCCACGATCCCCACTGGCTTTGTCCAGGTGACCAGGGGGCTGACGGACCTGGAGATAGGCATGTACGCCCTCCTGGGTGTCTTCTGTCTGGCCATCTTGGTCTTCCTCATCAACTGCATTGTTTTTGTGCTGAAATATCGGCACAAACGCATCCCACCTGAAGGTCAGACCAACATGGACCATTCCCACCACTGGGTCTTCTTGGGCAATGGGCAGCCCTTGCGGGCTCACAATGACCTCTCCCCCCAGCCTGAGAGCCCTGGGAACCCCCTGGAAAATGTCCAGACCTGCTGCCACGGGGACCACCACAGCAGTGGGAGCTCGCAGACCAGCGTGCAGAGCCAGGTCCATGGTCGCGGGGACGGTTCCTCGGGGGGTTCCACACGGGACCAGAGTGAGGACCCACTCAACTCGCCCACCTCCAAACGGAAGCGGGTGAAGTTCACCACCTTCGCCACGCTGCCCTCCGACGAGCTGGCGTACAACTCCATCCCCATCGCTGATGAGGAGGACTTGGAGTGGGTCTGCCAGGACATGGGGCTGCAAGACCCCGAAGAGCTTCACAACTACATCCGCAGAATCAAAGAGATTGCTTAACGCAGGGGCAGAGGGGACAGGGCGGGAGGGAGGGGGCTGCCACGCTGTGCCATGCCATGCCATGCCACGCCACACCACACCACGCCGGCTGCTTCCCCAGGGCTGGAGACCCAAATTTGGCTCTCTTGCGTGTTCCCTCTTCTGCACATCTCACGTTCTCCTCACCTCCTTGGAAGGCACCCCCGGGGGCCTTTTTCTTTTCTTGCCCTTTATGGTCTGGTTTTCCCAGGGGAGGCAGCAGCACACGTGTGGCCCCCCAGCACGCCAGCCTGCAGCAAGGGGGCAGCAAGGGAGGTGAGTTGGGGAGCAGGAGATGGATGGGGTCAAAACCTCCGTGTGCCTGTCCAACAACGAAGGGGACAGGACGATGCTGCAGGTCCTGCTGTGCAGGGGACAGAAGAAGGGAGATGTCCTGGGCCCCTCCAGGAACCCAGTGGGGGCAGGTGGTGAGTGGGGGCTTCCCAAAGGCACCTCCCCTGCCTTTGCTGCACTTGGTTGCACAATTTTGGAGGTGAGTGCTGGTTCAGGGGTTTGCTGCCCCGTGGCTGTTGGGGTGTTGGGGGGGTCCCCCACCCAGACTCTGCTGCCCCATGCTATGGATGATGCTGGGTGAGGCTGGAGGGGAGGTTGGCTGCCAAGGGGGCTGGAGACCCATGGCCACGGGTCCAGGGAACCGCTGCCCCTGTCACCTGCTGTGTCCCAGCCCCAAGTGCCGGGCTCGCTCTGCTCCCTTTGGGATGGGAACAGTAATGTTTGCCATAGGAGTATCCCTTGAGGGCCGTTGGCAGTTGCTTCTGCCCCCTTCTGCTGCCTGGGAAGGGCTGTGGGCATGGGTAGTTTGGGGGTGGCCGGGCTGCCTGTGAGCTTGCCTGTCCTTGCCTCTCTGTTCCCAGCCAGCGCTGGGCCCCCCACCCACCAACACTGCTGGGACCTCCAGGGCCAGCCCCTGGTTTCTGCCCCCTCAGTGCTGGGATGTGGCTGTGGGACTGGGAGGTAGTGCAGGGGATTCCCACCACCCTGGGGGGCCAAGCCTGGATGGGGACACCCACAACCAGACCAGGCCAGGGTCTCCCACTGCCAGCCCAGTTCCCACTGGGATGCCGGGAGCCAGGCTCAGCCTCCGTGGTGCCTTCTGTCTGCCGTAACATAACGCCTCCCCAGTCACCCTGCGCTGGCGGCAGCTCCCAGCCCCTCTGGCTCTCCCGAGAGGCCCCCTGAGCCCAGGGCCACCCCATCTTCCAGCCCAGCAGAGCATCCTCGGCCAGGTTAACATTGCGGGGGTACTGGGGCCGGGGGGGGTCCCGGGCTGCGGACTGGTACCTGTGGGCACCGAGTGCGTGGGGACGGGGATCCCTCCAGCATTACGCGATGGAGGGGGGAGGCGGAGGCTGGCAGCGGATTATTTCTGGATTGGAAGTTACCCACCACTGTGTCTCTTTTTTTTTTCTTTTCTTTTTTTTTTTTTTTTGTTTTTTTTTTTTTTCTCCTTTTTCTTAAATAAAAGACCAGAAAAGAAAAAAACAATGAAAGAAAAAGCCGAAACCAAAAGGCATTGCAGCACTGTGATGGGTATCCATATCTCTGCCACGGTGCCCAGGGTGGGTGCTCCCAACGGTTTGGGAGTAAGGTCTGGTGGGTGCGGGGTCTGCTGTCGGGGGGAACACACTACTGGGGTCCTGGGGACATGGCTTGGCTTTGATTCCCACCTAAGCTCTGAGCACTTTGGGGTCAAAGCTGTGGATTTGGGACTCCTTTCTTCAAAATCCTCCCCTCCTCGGCAGGCATGAGGCGATGCTGCATCCCCATCCCCAGTGGGCCCTGTGCCTCAGTTTCCCTGGCAGGCAAGCAGCAACCCACAGTGGTGTGCGGTGTTTCAAAAGCCTCTTTAAAGAATTTATCAATTTTGGGCTATGAAAATTTCTCCCCCGAGTGGCCTTAAAACTTACCTGATAGCTCTGCTGATTACATATATATATGGGGGAATTGAGATGTGCTCAAAGGCCAGGCAGCTGATGCAGTTAGGTTTTACTGTGCCCCGTTATCTAAAGGACCCAGGTCTGGCTGAACGAGCCACTGAGCTGATAGTGGCTTTGAGCAGTAAAATTAATACAGCCGATTTCCCTGCTTGGAACTGCCAAACCTCCTTGTTAAATTAACATATATGAATATTTGTTAGGGGAAAAAAAAAGAAAAAGAAAAAAAAATAGAAAAGGAGGGGGGAAAGGTAACAAAAGTGTATAATAAAATTTTTTAATTGTAATAAGACACGGCAGCGCCTGGCCTCTGGTCCATGGGCGCATCTCAGGGGCTGCAAAGGTGGAAGGCAGCCAGGAGGGGACACAGACCTGTACAGATCAAGGATGAGGTAGCTTGGCTGGGCTCAATGTGGGGTGTACCCGTGGCTGAGCTCCCCCTGAGTTTCACCCTCCTTCTTCTGTTTGCTTTCTGCCAGCCCCCTTGAGCAGTGCTGGCTGCTCGCCCACCGCCTCCTCCCAGTGCTCAGCAGCTATAGCCAGGCCCAAGGTCTGACACCAAGCATCGGCGGCAGTTTTCCAGCCCATCACTTCCCATTTCAACTGACGGATCTGGCTTGGGTCTCCCAGAGCCTTTGGGAAGGCAGTGCCCATGGACTGGGGGAGTCTGAGCTGTTTGCAGGGGCTGATGATGCTCTCGTGCCCATGCATCCTCAGCTCATGTCCTAAGGTGGATCTCCCCACCCAGGCACTTCACCCCAGCCAACATTGCAGTGGGGATGGTGTAGTGATGGGCGAGGGGCAGCGGGGAGGGCGAGAAACCTGCTGAGGGTGGCATTGCTTTTGAATGAAGAGAGCAAAAACTTCTATATAGCTGTATAGCTAGCTATCTATTTATTGATATATAAATATGTATATATTTATAGTTCATACATATGTATATATTTATACTTTATACATATGTATATATATGCATATATAATATGTGTGTGCATATATATATTTATTTTTTATATATATATATAAAATATATATATATAAAGGATGTATGTGTATAGTCCCTGTATGGGTGTTGATGCAAAGGGCTTTGCTCAGGTGCAAGGGTGTGTGGATGCACATACAGACACCTATAAATACACATATATGCTTGCCCCTGAGCATCACCTACCACCCCAGCCCTTAAAAGCGCCACCCCCCCCCCACCCCAGCCATTAGGAGCAGGATGAAAGCAGCTCACCAACAGCCTGGTCCCATCCCGAGCTGGTCCTCTTTGCACCTAGTACTGTGATTTTGTTTTTTTCTCATCAGAAATTACCAGTTAGGACATGGAATTAAAAAAAAAAACAAACAAAAAACAACAAACAAACCAAACCAAAAGACCCAAGAGAGCAGTTGAGCTGGTGTGATTTAGGTGGCCCCAGCTGGGACAGGCCAGCCGCCACCTGTGCCCCAGCACCCAGATAGTCTGAAGCTAGCACCTTCCTCCCTTATTGCTTCAGATTCCATTAAATAGCCCCTCATCAAGCAGCCAAATCTCACTGAAGGAAAAAGAAAGAGGAAAAATAATTAAAAAGAAGCCTCTATTCCAGCTCTCCTCTTGTGCTGCCCTCTGTTTATTCTCCGCTGCCTCTTTCCTGTTTAGCGTTTTACTATCTGCTCCCAGCAGGCAGGGACAAATTTGCATTTTAATGCAGCGTTGTGAGGCTGCACAAACCACCTGTGAGGAGGAGGCAGAGCTGGGGACAGGCACCCCTGCACCCTGACGGATGCTTACCCCCCCCACCCCGATCCTGCCACCTTCCCAAGAACTTAATAATCCCCTTTAAAAATGATACACTCTTAAAAATAAAAATCAGACCTCATAAAGCATCCAACCCTTTCATACAACAGAGCAGGGAGTAAGGGTGAAAAATTGGAATTTTCCTCCGCTGAGGTCAGCCTCAGCTGAGTCCCAGCCTCCCCCCACCCTCTTTCTCCTCCATCCAACCCCCCATCATTTTCTTGTTCCTTGGATTTTCTCTTGAATGGCAAACAGCTATCAGGGCCGTTTTACCCCACTCCCACCCTAGCACATCCCTGTTATGCTCCCCTTGAGATGCCTCCAGCCATGTCCCCACCACACGCAGCTCTGTCCCCGTGATGGGACGTTTCGGACAGGGACAACAAAACCCAAGGGGCTTTTTCTTGCCCTGTGATGCCATCTCCACCCTCCATGGTGCTGTGCGTGGAGCTTCCCCCCATCACAGGGGATGGAGGAATATTCCCGACAGCGGGAGAGATTTATTTTCCGGGAATACAAGTGAGAACAAGAGCTTCTCTGCAGCCACAGGCCGGGGGAAGTTTAATTAAGGCAGGACCCATGTACTGCCCTCCCCCCCCCTCACTGTTGACATTAACTGGGCAGGATTTGCACAGCAGCCAGGATAATTACTTTGGTAATTGCACCATTATTTCTAGGGGCTTCCAATGACTTTTTTTGCCTGGATCAGCAAAGATATCTCCCTGGGGAAGGAAGAAGGATGCTCTCCTCCCCAGACCAGCTGGAGCTGAGGATGGGCTTTCCAAGTGGCTCCAGGAAAGTCCATTAGGTCCCAAACTTTTTTGGGGGCCTCCTCTGCGCTGGGAAGCTGTTCCCCTTTTGCCAACTGTGGATCCCTTCGTGCTGCTAAAATATTTCCCAGGGCAAGGGAGAGGAGCTGGAGCTGGATCCAAGCTCCAGCCAGCAGCCCTGTGGTGGGGAGCAGGCTGCAGGTCCCCGAAACACTCAGGAGTCTCTAAGGTTTTAGAACCCTGCTATGAATTTCCTCCTGTTTTCTAGGAATTTCCCAGCGCTTTCCAGGGATGGTGGGACTGGAGCCTGTCCAGGAGGTTTTCAGGGCTTTCTGGGAACTTTTGCTGCTCTCCCGGACTCCCCTCAGATTGCTGGGAACGCTGGTTTCCCTGCCTTTCCAGGAATTTCCTGTAGCTTCTCATAAATCAGATCAAGAACTGCTTTCCAAACCCTTGGCTGCACAGCTTGGGTAACAGCTTCAGCGAATCAATAGCTGGGTCAGTAGCGCTTCAAAACACCGCAGCACCCAGGCCAGAAGAGAGGGGGAAAGAGGGTTTCATTTTCCATGAGTGCCTCAGTTTCCCCAGCTGTCTGTGGCTCCAAGGCACCTTGAAGGCTGTCAGTGAACAGCTGTGGGATGCTCTGCCTCGGCTGACATCACGCAATCTCTGCGTGTCCATATATAAAATCAAAGCACCCTTGGGTGATGGGAGGATGGAGCTCATGGATGGAGCCTGTGATGGGGTGCTCCATCACAGATGGGTCCTACAGCACCAGGCCCCAAATTCGGCACAGAAAGTGCTCGTGGCCCAGACCTGCTCTGGGCTTTCATTCAAGTGCATCGGTAAAGATGTTATCAGGATGTCATTAGGAGAGGCAGATCCCTTTTAAACACCATTGCATTTTAAATAAGCTTCTCTGCTTCCCGTAAGGTAAAAAACGCTCATTTTCATTTCACCAACTCAGCACCGGCGGGAATAATTTCCCGCAATTCACTCTCGCCCCGCCGGTGGGATCGTGCCTGGCATGGGACAGGGCTGGTGGGGTGACCCCAGTGTCCTCGGGGGGGGGGGGGTCTGGCTCTGGCTGATGCCACAGGCACCGCTGGCACAGCCAGGTGGGACCCCCATGCCCAGCGATGCCACGTCTCCCCTCCAGCCCATTGAAGCAGGGTGCCTTTGCGTTGGGGCAGATGAGGAACCCTTGCCCGTGAGATGGAGGGGGGTCACTCCCCGCAGAGGGGTGCAGTGAGGGCCCAGCTGGGGCTTTGATGAATACGGCTATTCCTGGCTAGTCCCTGCCCGCGCAGCAGAGCCAGGCAGGGCAAGCAGCAGATGCTGCTGGCAGTCCTGGCAGCGTGGCCAAAGGAAGGCCCCAATTTCATTAGTCCGTAGATATAACGGTCACGGAAGAGCATCTTGTCTGACCTCCCGTGACACGGCTCAGCGAATGGCACCCAATTACCCGTCTGTTGAGGCTCTGCATTACGGCCGATTAAAGGGTTTCTCTCGGCCGTGACTGAAAACATGCTTGCGAGGACCCACGCGTGGCTGAGTCCCTTCATTTTCCCTGGAGCAGACTGCCCGCCGTGGGAAAAAGCACCCCCCAGATATTTGGCTTTTGAGGGACAGCCAAGCAGCTGGGGTCTCCACTTCTGGGGCCAAAACAAGTGGGTTTTGGTGCCAGTCCAGGGAAAACAAAGCCTTTTGGTGGTGGAGACAAAAAATGACGGATCCTTTTTTCTTGCAAATTACCTGTTTTATGGTTTGTTTTTTTTTTGTTTTTCACTCTGCTTCTTCATTGGGAGTCAAAAGAATAACTGCTCTGCAGCATGGGGACATCTGTGGTGGGAGAAACCAGCTCAGCCCTGAGGTAAACTGGGATGTGAATGGGAAGACCAGACTGGGCATGGAAACAGCATTTCTGTGATGATCCCAGATGATGGGGACAGGATGCGAGCCCTCGTCCCTCAAAGCTCCCCCAGCTGGCCCTGGGAAATGGCTTCAGCCATCTGTGCCTCAGTTTACCTTGACACTAATATGTCCTTAACCCACTGGGAATCCTGTGACTCTGTAGGCTCAGGGCTGCAGTCTCAGATGCAGCCTTAATTAATGAAATAATAATTCACTGCTAAGTGATTAATCACAGCCAATTTTCACACCCTCTCTGTCCCCCTCCCTGGATTTACAGGGTCTAATTCTGTCCCCTGCAAGATGCCATTTAGGCCAGTTAAAACTACAAAATCCTCCCTCCACCCCAGCTTCCCCCCAGCTCCAGCTTTGTCACCGTTGTTTACCAGGGAGCTGATGTCCCAACACAACAGGATGCTTTTGCCCGCCCCGACCTTGCAGGCGTTCAGGTCTTTTGGCTCCCTGTCCCCGTCGGGTGCCCAGCCAGGGCCATGCAAAGAGTAATTGGAGGCAGCATAGATCACACTGACGACGGCAAATCCAATTAGCCAAGGGTTAAGCACTCTGCTGATGAAAACCAGGGGTTCAAACTGCTGAGCCAGCAAAAGCTCTGCACCGATCGATGCCGTGTAAATAATATTGCTTGTTCTTGGGAGCCTATTTCTTTCTGTTTTAACAGTGAAATACATTTCGCCTGGCAGGACCGTGCTGAGCAGGTTAATAAACATCGCCCAGGTTTAGGTCTGGGGTGGGGGGTATGTAGAGGCACCGCCTTTCCTGGCTCTCCTGCACACACAATTAAACAAAATGAGGAATAATTGCCGCTCACGTCGTGCTGGCGGCTGCTCTCAAACGGTCCTGGGATTACTTAGCGAATGAGGAGGATTCTTGGAGTTGTATCTGTACTGGAGCGGAAAAAAAAAAAGCTGTTTCTATATTGGAATAATCCAACTACCAGTTTACAGAGTCCTCTGGGGAGCTCAAGAGAGGGCACATGAGCCAGGAGACACAGAGAAGCACCCAGTGAGAGCTGGCCCCAGCTCACCTGCACCCTTCATCACCTCTGCAAGGTCCATGAGCAGGTCTGAGTCCCACTGTGGATTCTCTAGTGGCTACTAAGGGGCAACCCTTACCTAACCCTTACATACACCTCTTCTCCATGTGCCCACCCATTCCCACCCTGTACTGCTGATGCTAATTCCTCCCACCCACTCTGAGCACTGACCAGGAGCTTCAGAAACATCTAAAAGCAGAGGCAGCTCCATGAGGAATTAGTGGATTCCCTTAAACTACCTCTCCCCAGCCCAGACACCTACAGGGACCTGCTGAACACTGCTGCTTCTCGGAATTAGACTCAGCGAGCACTGTCAGATAAATAAGCAGGGGGAAAAAAAAAAACTCCGCAACAATAAAAAACCCCAAAATGCAAGTGCAGACAGAGGTGATGGTGGGAGAGACGCCTGCCCCAGCAGAGTCCTTGGTCCCAGCTGCTTGGAAAGGGCTCCTCATCACTCTGGATTAATGGCTGGATACTGCTTGCCTTGGTGACATTCAAACCCCAAAGGGTGACTGCTTCCAAACAGTGATGCACTAAACAGGTCTGGAGGTGTGAGGAGCTGAAAGCTGCCCAGGTGAACACTCCCTGGAGGGGTAGAGGGGCCAGGGGCCAACAGGGACCATGGTGGTATCACCCCAGGTGTCCCAGCCTGAGTGCAGGGGCTTGAGGCTGAGCCTGCTCAGGCCAAATCACCTGCTCCAGTGAGGCTTTTCAGGAGCACTCCCAGCCTGCTGTGTAATTTCAGCTTCACAGGACACATCTTGTAGCGTTAGATAAACAGATAGGACCAGCCGGTGGCAGGGATGCTGCTGGGGGCTGGGGAAAGCATCGCCTTGGCTGTTTCGGGAGCGACGGACGTGCTGCATCCCAGGAGTTTGCTCCGAGTCCCTCGGATTTGTCCCTGCTTCGCCTCATCACTTGTGGCTGAAACACCAAGACACTCCAGGAGAAAAAGGACAGAAAAAACACATTCAAAAATAAAAATATTTCCTTTTGACATGTTTTCTTGGCTTGCAATAAGCTGCTTCGATCTTTTGATCTGAAACTTCTTTCCCCCTGACATGTCCTTTGATTGCATTTATTTATTTTTTGCCTTAAAAAGCTGGAAATCAACCCAAGCCTTTTGATTTTGACTGGAACAGAGCAGGAGCACAGATGATGTCTCTGGAAAGTGATTTTTTTTTTCTGAACTGCTCCAGAACTGGGAAGAAGAAAAACCCCAAATAAATCTGTTGTTGGCATAGCTGAGAAGAAGATAGTGAGAGTGTGGAGGTCTCCGGGGGGATTGGCCTTGGCTCAGCTCTACCAACAGCTAGAGGTGCCAAAATGCCTCCAATGAAAGCTGGGGGGGCGCACGAGCAGGGCCCCAGGGTGTTTGGCAGAGGGAGGATGAAGGAACATTCCTGAAGCCAGAATGACGCCCTCCAGCATGGAAATCATAGAATCATAGAATCATCCAGGTTGGAAGAGACCCTTGGGATCATCGATTCCATCTAGGGGAGATTTCCAAAATTCAGTCTCTCAGCCTAGTTTGGATGGATGGATGGATGGATGGATGGATGGATGGAGAGGCAGCAGGTCCTGTGCCATGGAGAAAGCAGCCTGCCCCAGCTCATCACGTAATCACATTGCCATCGAGTTCTTCCTCTTCCCCCAAGAAAAACTGGGCCTTTGGGGATCTTTACAACTTGAAAGCATATTTTTTGCTGAGTTATTTCCTTTGGGTACTTTGCTGGGTTTTGGCTTGCTCCAGCTCTCTCAGCTGACTGGAATAGCACTGCATGGGGTCACCACACAGATCGGACAGCCTTTGCTTGGGTGAGTAAGAGCCTCCATGAGAAGCATCGTAGATCATCTCCATTTCACCTAAGCTAAGCAGAAGTTACGGGCTTGGAAAGCTTTGGAGGTGTGAGAGAGACAAGCCAGGGCCTTCCGGGAGTGGCAGCAACAAGTTTAGTGCCATTTCACCAAGAAACACCATTTGTCATCCCACCACAGCTGATGGCATTGCCTAGATGAAGAATCTGCACACTGTGAATGCACCAGGGCACAAGCACCCTCCTGCACGTGCTTGCCACCATACAGGAGCTCCCAAACCCTCTGGAAAGCAGTTGAATCGTTTCATTAGTGAGTTTTTAAAGCCATCTTTACTGTGGTGCTCAGGTAGCTGTTTTATAACCTGTTTATTTTCTCTCCGCACTCAAAATGTTCACAATATGTTTCAAATCACTGCAGTGCACACATTTGCTACGTCCTCTCTCTATTACCTGATTTTGTATTTAGGCTTAGCATTGCTGGTTATGATCAAGAGAGAGCTCTTCATCCATTAGCGTGGAAGCAAAGTCTCTCTGGGGCAGCTCCCCCGGGCTCTTATTTGATTCCCAGCTGATGGCTGTGATTGAGAAGATACAGGTATCTTAAATCCTGCCCTCCTTGTGCTTTTGGGACTGGCGCATCTGTAATTCTGAAGATCCGAGCTCCCTTCTAGGGGGGTTATGAAGTTTCTGGAAACCTATTGCTAAAAGCTACAGTCCCCAGCCCGCGGTGCTGGGATGCTTAACCCTCCTCGAGGGCCCTGCAAATTGCTGTTTGCCAAACGTAGTCAGCGAATGTTTTGTTTCGCAGCTCACTGATGCAGAGATGGCAGATTTCCCCTGTAATCAGGTTGTGATTTCTTTTTCCTACCTCCCCCCTCGCCCCCCCCCCCCCCCAAAAAAAAATAATCAGTGCTTAAAAAAAAAAAAAGGTGTTTTTCCAAAGTGCGTGGCAGAAGACACAGGAGGCAAAGGCAGCCAGGAGGGGAGGTGGCATCCTGGGCTACAAACCTTCCTCCCCAGCAGAGAGAGGAGAAACCTTTGAACCAAATTGACAAAAGAAATAACACTGCTGGTGCGTGGGGCTGTGTTACACTTTACACAAGTGCTCACGTCCATGATTGTGGTTGTTGCCGATCATTGGTGGAAAAATCCAGCTCCTTCCCTCTTTCTGATCCTCGGGACCCACCTTGGTTCTCCCTTGTCCCACAGGTTCTGTAGGTGCTGTGCCTGCCCACCCTGCAAAGCTCCTGGGGTCCAGCCTGAGCTCATGCTCTCTACAGCGGTAAATCTGGGTTAAATCCAAATAAAGGGATCAAAGACCCTCTTCCCCCTCCTGGACCGGAACACACAAACCACCACCCAACCTCCACGGGGCTCAGAGATGTGTAACGCAATGCGGTATGGATCCAGGCTGGCTGTGGGGAGCTCCAGCCATTTCTCTTTCTTATTTTTCCTCTCCTTCCCCCTTTCCCCCCCACTCCCAGCACCATGTGATCTATAGCAAGATAACAGCTTCAATTGCTCCAAATTGCTTATTGAGGACTCTGTGGTAAATCAATGATTTTAAATGGGATCACAGAATAGCAATCCCGACAACAGCAGAATAAAAAAAAATAAATGGAGCTGGTCAGCAGCGAGGAGAGGCGAAGCAGCCGGGCTGATTGCATTGAGGCTCTGCCGCCAGTGATGGGCACTGGAGCCACCAGTGTGGGATAAAGGAGACAGGATCCAGCCCACCCGCTTGGAAATTTTCCTGGGTAAAGCCAAGCAAGGGGCGAGCTGTCAAAGGTCTGCATGAGCTCTCCTTCCTCCTTTGTCTTGGGGGCTGCAAGTAAAATTGGGATCAGCTCTTCAGCATCGTGCCTGGGACAGGATCCATGGTGCTGGGCTCCCGGACTCAGCACACGACTGTCCCTACAGCAAGGTCCCGACCTTCCTTGCACAGGGCAGGGAAACTGAAGCACAGGTGCGTGGACCCCCTGGGCTCTGCCCATTGGGCTCCATGGTCACAAATTGGGCTAAAATCCCCCCACATGTGTGTGCCGGTCACTGGGCACAGTCCACATCCCAGCAGGTGTTTGGAGACAAGGTGTAGATGAAGCCAAGTTCCCACCGAAGCCATTATGCATCCCCTCCAAATTTAATTTCTGGGTGAAAATATCCCCAGTCCTCTCAGAACAAACAGCTTGTTGGTCGCTACTGAAGAATATGAGTTATCATGTCCTTAAATAGCCATTTTATTGCTTTTAAGCGCTCAGGTTCTCGCAGTGTGTTAGTGCGAGCAGAAATGCTGTCACTTAGCAACCTCCCCAGTTTGGAAGACGCGAAAGGAAGTGGTGATGGGGAATTTTTGTCTGTCTTCTGCTGGAATTTCCAACTCGTCTCATTCCTGAGATTTCCACGTGTGTGTCTGCGAGGCAAGACTAAAATGAAGATGCAGGCAGACAAAAGCACTATTAGACAGATCAGTAAGTGGATGAATGAATGCTCTTCCCTTCAGGTTCTTCTCTCCCACTTGATTAATGAATTTCATTTACTGCATTAACAACCATACCTTCATCAGCATGGTCAAGGCAAGAAGTGGCCCTGCCTCAGGTCAGGCTAAATAGATAGAGATGCAATGGTTGGAAGGATGGATGGAGGAATGGAGAGATGGACTTCTTGTACGCATGGTGCTCCTAACAATTTCCCACCTGGCAGAAGACACATCAGTTTGGTGGGAATCCTTCAAGCCTTTGAGGGATGGGATGAAAAGAGACTTACAAAATCACAGGACAAGATTTCTGGTGCTCTCTGTGGTCATCGCCTATCTCTGCCACCCGAATCCAGAGCATTGTAAAATGACTGGAAGAGGGAGAGTTGGGTGCCAACATGTCAAAGCCCAAGAGCAGGCTCTGGAGAAGGTTGTGGTAGTTCTGGGGCCATGTGGGTAAATTAACTTCAATTAACTGCAGGGTGGGATAAAAAGTAGGTTATAAAAAGCATTTAGAGTCAGAGAGTCTTGCATGGGCACAGGGTGGGTTTGGGATGGGTTTGACCCAAGGAAAGAGAAGACAGATGGAGTTCAAGACCCTTGGCTCTGGAATGAGCTGGTTCATGGTGTTCAGCTTAAAAGCAAGTGGGGATGAATGTCCCAAAAGTCAAGGCTGAGGCTGGCATTGCAGCCCCCAGGTGAGACACTTTGGCTCTCCTACATCCCTCCTGCCTGAGCATCCCCAGACACCACTACAATACTGCCCTCAGACACAGGACACTGCTGGAGTTATCAACCCGAGTAGCTCAGGATTGCATGAGAAGTGATGGAGGAGAAGGATCACGATGGTTCTGCTGGGGTGCATGTAGAGTGGGGACAAGAGGGAGCCCTCCCTGCCCTGTGCATGAACTGCACTCAGGGAGAAGAAGCAGGTGAGCAGAAACGGTGCAGAAACCGTCTCGTTTGCAGGGTGCAGGACAAATGGGGAGAGCTGCAGTGCCAGCGATGTTCATGGTGACGGGTCCCATCAGTTCTACCCTCCCCACTCCAGTCCCCCATGGGTTTCTGGCTGCTGTGTGGGTCTCACTCTGACACACCCCAGCGGGAGATGGCTCAGGCCCTGCTCTAAATGAGGTGTCTGAAACACAACCCCCATTCTGCTTTAACAGACCACTTATTATATATAGTGAGCAAAACGCCATCGACCTTGCAAATACAGCTGGAACGGGCACCGCCACGGCGCCCCATCGGTGTCTATTATGCGACTGCTGAAGAACGTTCCTAATAATTAATTGTTGGTTATTTAGGAGGCGAGAACTTGCCCATTACACACAATGTGCAATTAGCTATATTGAAAAAGCTCTCTGCAGGGCTGGATTTAGCAAACTTGGCCCACCCCAAAGAGCAGTTAAGTGCCTGCTTAACTTTAAGCAGGTCCTTTTGTCTCACTGACTCCAGTTTAAGCATATGCCTAACTCTGTTCCTTATTCTGCACTTGATTTATTGCCTGATTTATTTAAAAACGTAATGTAGCGCTGCTGACAGTTTAAGCTTCAGAGACCTGTCCAAGAATAATCTTTATGAACAGAGACGGAGGCAAAAAATCTAATTCAGTTATAAACTCACATTAGAAAGCCGTTGGCTCTGCGGTTTTCATGGGGCAGCAGCATGCGGTGATCTCAGCGTGGGCACGCACGTGCCTCCTCCTCCAGCATCACACTTGGTTCGCAGTTTCCCTCGTCTCCAGGGTGGATTTTTCCCTCCAGGAATCTGATGCTGGACCTTAAAGAGGGGACTGGAGGGACAGAAGAGGTAGGGGAGATCAGAGAGCATCCATGCGAGGTTGCACCCACAGCAAATTCGATTCCTACCCAAAGGAGGATCTGGGCTGGGAGGATTTAAGGACCGGCAAATGTCTTGTTCCTGCCAAGGCTGGAGGTTTTGCTGGTGTTGAAACGGCTCCTTGCCTGTGACAGCGAGCAGGATGTGTCCCAGTGTGTATCCCCCCAAATCACGAGGGGAAAAGCCCCGTCTGCCAACCCTCGAGCTGCTGCCCATGTCAGGGACAAACTGAGCAAAGTCTCTTCTCACTTTGCTGCTCTCCCCATCTGTAAATACTCAGAGATAGCAGCCATAAAAGTACCTTGGAGAGAAGGCAGCGGTAAAATTACATCAAGCCTAGGGGCTTAAACTGATTGAAGGATACATTTTCCAAGCTGATACAGCTAAAGCAGCAGCAGAGCACTTGTGCACTGAGCAGACGGTGGAGTTTGATCTTTTTTTTTCTTTTTCCCTTTTAACTGGCCAGACAGCTGGAAAAAAGCCACACGAATATTTTGGGAATGTTTTCAGGACAAGGGCAGTGATGGGGGAATGTGCCAGCCAGAGGCAAAAGTCTCTGAGATTTTCTGTGCAAACAACCATTACTTGGAAAATAATAGGGATAACGTTAATCTCGGTGCGATGCGGCAACCTGTGCTGTTTTCTGGCCCATTTGGGGTCTTCTGCATCAGATCGTGAAAGGATGCTGGTCCTGGAGCTACTGCCGTTGGGACAGAAAGGGAGAAGGAGACAGCGGCTGTCCCAGCAAGGGCATGACTCGAATATGTGTGTTATCTTTAAAAAAAACCCCAAACTTCTGGTCCCTTCCAACTCTAAAAATTCAGTGAAATTCAGTGAAATTCTACACACTTCCTCCCCATTAATTTTCAGCCTCCGTGCCTTCTCTCTGCCCTTTTCCAGGGGGGTACATCACATCCCCCCCCAGCCTGCACAGAGCAGCCCGACCCAGGGCACAGAGGGGCTCAGCCCCTAGGGACCTCTGTTCGACAGCCGAGATGAGATGGGGTATATTTGCTCCGACCCGCCCTGGCACCTCTAATTATGATTAATGGCTGTGACGGTTATCTGGCTGACTTTTTCTCCGCACCCCGGCCAGCGCTGGGGGCGCAGATGCCTGACCTGCCCCGGCATTTGGGGGCCGGCGCTGACACCAAGAATCGATCACAGCGGCTGCAGCTATTGCTATTGCCAGGAGCGGGAAAGAGAGAGCACAGGGAGAGGAGGGAGGGCTGGTTTTGCTCTGCAGTGGGAATTTCCCTGGGGGAGATGAGTAAATGTGCCAAAAAGATCCTTAAGTCTCTTCAATTACCCCTGTTGCACCTTCTCTGTGTTTGCTGAGGGCAGGAGGGAAGGGACGGGGGGGATGGACGGGGCTTTTGACCCCAAACCAAAAGGCCAAAACCTTGAGTGATTTGTGTTATAAAGCCTCCAAACCTTATTGCTCCCTGGCCACAGAAATCTGGCTGTCAAAGGGATTAAACATCCACTTTCTCCCTGCGAGATATGGCAGGCAGGAGGGAGCGGGACGCAGCCTCACATCCCATGTTCCATAGATTCGCACGCCAGACCCCTTCCCCAGGACAGAGCCTGCCATGACCCGGTCCCCTCCAGACACCCACCTTCACAAAGACAGAGGGTGTTTGAGCTGCTTTGTGCCCAGCTTTGATAGATGGGCTTGGGCATTAAAAGCCACCCAAGTGCCCATCCCATCCTGTCCCATCCCCAGCTCAGTCCATCACTCCTGCTTGCCCAAGGGAAGGGAAGGCAAGAAGAGAGCAGGGGCAAAGGGCAAAATTACCTCTTTTTGGCAGGAAGGTTGGATTTAAAACAGTATTAGCCAGTCTCTACTTATCTCATGGTGTCACCTTCCAGGGAGAAGTGGCTGGGGAAGAGGAACTTGGACCCAGCCCTGGAGCTGTGACCTGCTCCTCCTAGGGAGGCAATGCGGAGCATCCCCAGGGAGAGCTGGTGGGGTCAACCAGACACACGAGACCTTGCTGGCCTCACCACCACAATTTCAGCTCCACTGAAATACCTGGTGGGCAAATATGGGTGATGAATTGGCTGGCTGCAGCTGAATCTCACTGTGGGCATGGTGCTAGCAAGATTCCACCATGGTACCCAGAAGGGCTCTAATGATCCGGGAGGGAAAAATAAAGGCAGGCGTCCTGATGGCAGCTCACTGCTCTCCACTGCTGCAGCTCATTTCCGAAATAGTTCCTGGGTTCATAATGAAGTACAAGGTTATGCCGGACTTTAACAAACAACACAGACATAGCAATATGCTAATAAATGCTGATTTACATTTGATGGAAGCCAGGAAGAATTATCCCAGAATGTATTAATTAGTGTGATTATGAGGTGTTTGAAAAATGAAAATGCAAAGCAGAGGCTATAAGGAGCAAAGGTATTTAAGGAAGGAGAGCCTTTGAAGCTCTTCCCGGGGTGATGTTCCTGGATTCCCACACCAAGGCTAGTCCTCACCCCAGGACTCACTGTGGCACCTTCTCTGTGACCACCCTGGGCCAAAGCCCTGGCCACGCTTCCAGCACAAAGCCCCAAGCAACCCACAGCCCCGCACTCTATTTGTCAAGGTGCAATGGGGCTGCGGGAGTGGGAATTGCCGGCCCGGCTCTTCTCCCCGAGTGATTTGGCACTGCAAAACTCCACTTTGCTGTAAACACACCGACAGCTCTTGAAATCACTTACTTCCCTGCCCAAACGCCTCCTCCAGGGAGCAGGACGCAGCCTCTCGCAGAGCAGCGCGCCGGGGTCGGCTGCCGGCGGGGCAGGCACGTGTTTCCCCTGAAGGGGAATAGGTTTTCAAAGTGAATCTTAAATCAGCAAGCTGACGGGCAGCCCTGGCTGATTTCCTGCTTGCTCTCTTTTTCGTTGTTGATGTTATTTTACCCCCAATATTCCTAGCCGCCATTTCCTCCACCGCGGTCTCCCCCCTGCAATTCCCCAAATCACACGATGTGCATCAGGCTCGTCCTTCAACCACCAGACTGGGGCTGGTGCCTCCTCTGTGCTGCAGAAACCTTCCCAGCGCCTTCCCCAGGGGATGACAGCTCACGGAGGAGAAGGGCAAACTGCAGCTCTGCCATTGAGACCACGGGCATCACCCTGGGATGGAGAAACCTGGGCGTCCCTCTGGGCACAGCACCAGCACCCAGTGCTGTGATCGCATGTGATACCCCAGACTGGTTTAGAACAACATCTCTGAGCTCCTTTGATGCAGCTCTGAGTGAGGAAATGATGCTCAGCAGCACTCAGGTTCCCAGTAAGGGCTATCTTGCCCTTTGCTGACAGTTACATGACCACCCCAAAGCAGATATCTCTCTTTTTCTATCTTTCCACAGAGTAATAACCATGTTGGTGGAGTTTTCCATTAATCAATACTGCAGGACAGCCTCAGGATCAGGCTGAAGGTGACATCTCACCTCTGCTCAGTGTCAATCTGTGCCCTGTTCACCAGCACCATGTTCCCAGTGAGAGAGGCGAATGGACAGAGCGATGGAACGTTTGTTTGGAGGAGGCCAGGAAGCATATATGGGAAAGGGTACACGGTGCTTTTCAGGGGGTGGGCAGCTAGTTAAACAGCCCAACTTGAAAGATTTCCCTCTCCTGTGATGGCACAGATTTCTCCACTCCTACCTTTCATCATCAAAGCAGACGCGGGCTCTGCAGCAGCTCCCAGCTGACAGCCCTCCCGTGCAGCAGCCCCGGCAGGCACGCAGCCGAGACGGGGACAGGATTTCCCTGAGCTGCTTCCAGCTGCTCCTCCATGCACACTTGCATGCATATATTGATTGCAGCAACCCCAATTAGCTGCAGCCCCACTGGAGCACCAGTCCCGTGGTCCTCCCAGTCTTGCCATCAAAGCCTAAGTCAGCCTCAGCTGAGAACATAAAGAGCCTCCCAACTCCAGCTGCCCTGTTTGCAGTGATAAATGCTCAGCTGTAGCCCAAGCTGTTATGGCTCCGGACTCAAGTGTGGGAAAAAAAGACCCCAAAGCCACTTCCATTGATCTGACACAAGGCAGGAGTTTAGCTAATGGGCTATTGCCATCAAGCAGCAGTTTGTCCTCTCACATCTGCCCCTGCTTTCCCATGGAGCAGAGCTGAAGGGGGGGGTGATGCCAGGAGGGCTCACACCTATTCCCAGCAGGAGCAAAAAGTGCTGGTAAAACTCTCCGCATTTCTTGTAGGGAGCAAGTTCATCGCTGGGGAGAAGGGCTGGAGGTGACAAACACACAATGACCCCGACAAAACCCTGACCTCCAGAAGGGCTCACCATGGGTGATGCTCCCTGGGCAGAGCACTGATTTATACCAGCTGGGTGGGCTGGGGATGCCGGCAGCAGTGACCTGGCTTGTTCTGGTGGAAGAGGTGACCAGGTCTGGGATTATTTTTTTTTTCCAAAAGCCTCAGGGTTTTAGGCATTCAGATTTATAGACATTTGCTTAATGGAGAGGCTGGGGAGGAGGAAATGAAAGTGGAAATTTCATGGCCCTACAGGAGGGAGCAGATGGGTGGGATTTTCTGCGTGGAAACCTCTACCTACTTTCCTGCATCTGGCTTTTGAGAGCCCAGTTACCCAGATTTTCACCAGCCGGTTCTTCAGGAAGTTCAGAAACACCCACCTCTCCAAGCTGGCATCCTTTGTGCCAGAGCTACCTCAGCCCCATGCATTGCCTTCCTGTCCTTATCCTCCAAAAGGATTTAAAGAAAAAATGTTCCCAGCTGCCACCTTCTTGGAAAAAAGAGGATACAGGTTAAAAATATCCTACAGAAAGGAAAAAAAACCACAACCCAAACCCTATAGATAAAAAAAATCAAGCCAAAGCAAACGGAACCCATCTATAAACCTTCAAGTCTCCAATCCCATCTTCAAAGCTGAAGGCATCAAGGGCACCTTTCCACTCCTCTCAATAAATCCTTACACTTTGTGCCTTTCCTGTGAAGATCTGTGTATAATTCATACTTATTCCCCCCCCCCCCCCCCCGAGAGTTTTATTCCTCATTTTCAGTCAATGCCTACAAAAGCAGAGCTTCCTTTGCCAGCCAGCACACGCTCATCGCCAGCTCATGCACATGGAAAAAAAAAAAAAAAAAAAAGAAAAAAAATCAACTTGGGGAGTTTTGGTGGTCAGTGCAGCCACCTCATCCTCCCTGAAGCCGTGACCACCCTCCTCTTGGTGGGCAACGGAGCTGTGGGGCTAACGTGGGGACCGAGCTCACCAGCAAGAACTGAGATGTGAAATAGTTTTCCAAGACTGAAGTGACTACGAAGCTCCAGGTCTGGGTGTCGCTTGTATTGGTTTCAGTGCTGGCGTCCTACCTGGGTTTGGACAAAGAGAGATGATGGATCCTCAGGTCTCCACTGGCTAGAGAAGGAGTTTGCATTAAAAAAAAAAAAAAAACAAACCACAATTTTTGCTCCTTGAATATCAAACAGAGAATCACATCTTCCTCAAAGCCCAGAGCCACCTGCTGCCCCAGGGTCCCACCTGCCACAGTGGGAGGGCACCCAGAGGTGGCCCCACACCCTGTTTCACCCCGCTTTGCCCAAGTTACATCCGGGAGAAGTTCAAAAAGAAATGGGCAAAATCTTCCCGGACTGCACCGGACTGTTTGGAAGGAAAAGATTTTGATTCAAAGTGACTGCTCCTTTGGAAATTTCCTCCTGCTGAAGGAGAAGCACGAACAAAAACCCTTTTCTTTGGGAAAAAAAAAAACACAAGGAAACCAAGCTCAGATCAGAAGGGAAAGCCGTAATGGGAGCAGACACTGTCTCCCACCACGGCTGAACTGACCGCCGACAAATCGTTTCAGGTCAGTGCAGAACAACACAGGCTCTTCTTGGAGACGGAGAGGCTGTGATGGAAAAGCACCGCCTCGATTAATTTGGGTGTTTTTAATTAGGGCAGCCCGTCTGGGCTGCAAAGCTGGGCTGAGCTCGCTGCGGGGCTGAGCCTGGGGACGGTGCCGTGCCAGCTGCCTGCCCAGAGGTGTGAATCCCTCCTGCCCGCACGTGCCATCAGCGAGGTCTAGGCATGCCATGCCCTCGGCTGCCACTGTTTTGGGGTTGATGGAGTGGAGAAATGTCATTTTCTACCGAGGTGACCCCACATGCTCAGCTTGGGTGGTTTTGGAGCTCGAGGAGAGCCCAGAGAGTGAGCGAGGGGTTGCCTTTATCCTACGCAGCAGCAGTGACAGCTACACTCACGTTCAGGCAGGGACGGATATACATGTCCTCCCCCTTGCCAGCACCTGTGGCAGGAAAAGAGTTTGCAATTCCAGGATCTCTCTGCAAGAAGGACCAAAGCAGGGCAGCACGTGAGATGTCTGTGGGCATCCCATGGGACCCGAGTGTCCGCCTCAGGGATCCCTGCCCAGGTGTGTGCAGGGGAGGGTGATGAAGGGATGGAGCCCTTGGGACCCTCAAGCCCAGCAAGAGCTCAGGGCAGTTCAGCCCTGGGTGAAGGTGCAATGGGTGGTGCAAGGAGAGAAAAGAAAAGAGCGGGTGTTAGCTCACCCCATGGGTGATTCCCTTAACTCAGCTAAAAGTCACTGCAGGGCACTTACAGGAAGCAGGAAAAGTGGCCAAGAAGGTCCAAGGTGTCCATCCCAGGTGAGTCGGGGGTGTCTGGTGAGCCCATGCTGGGTGGATGCTCAGGTGGGGCCACACGGACAAGCAGAGGAGAGAGCTGCACCCGGAGGCAGAGAACTCTGTAATCTATCAGGCATCCCAGAGCAGGCTCTGCAGCAAGACTTTAATAGACTTATCTTTACCACAATAATGTATTTTATTTTTCCAGTGCACATTCATTATTCACACACTTATTTCCCCATGGATTATGTATGCTGCCTGAGCTCTGTTCTCCTGCCTTATTTTCACGATGTCGGCTCTGGTACCTACTTATTTTTACAGCATTGTCACCTGCAAACGGGTTTCTATTTAATCGCCAAAACTAATAATACGGCTCAGTGGAGATGTCAGAGGTAGGATGCTCATTCGCTTCCGAAGTCCCTCGTCTGAAAAAGACCAGCTGTTGGCACCGAAGCATCCTGTGTGCAAGGAGTTCAGGGGCTCTCAAACCACCTCCTGTGCAGATCCTCTGCCACGGTGGGTGAACCTTGTGGCTGCAGCATCTAAGGCCCTGAGATGAAGTTTGCTGGAGGAAAAGTGAGGGATATACCATGCATCAACCCTGCTGCTTTATCCCAAGTTTAAAAAGGACTTTAAAAGGCTTCCAAAATCCGCCTCCCGGTCAATCATTGGACCAGAGATTCCCAAGGCCACATGGCACAGCAAAACCCTTTGACTTGTGCTGGGCTACACTGTCCATGAATACTTTTGAATCGCTCAGACCTGGGATGACCCATGGCACAGGGGAAAAAAAAAAACATCAAGTAGCTGCTCGTTAAGCAGGGACATCTGTGAAGCAGGTGAGTGCTGCTGTAATGGGATGAGCAACATCTGCTCAGATGCATCGAGCTCAGTCTGCAAGGCTTCTGCAAAAAGCAGCTGCACAAGCAGGACCTTGGTAGCCCAATTTCCAGCATTTCTGGATTTTTCAACCTCTTGGCATGTTAGAGCAAAGAGTGGTCCCTTACCAGGGGTTTATGGTCACCCACAGTCACCAAGGGCACATCCAAATACTCACGCACACAAAACTACTCTGCCATGCCTTCCCTAACATACAGCCACATGCACGCTGCTTAACACCCCAATGATCTATTTTTGAGCTGGATCTTGGCTGAGTTGGGTGTTCTGGTGTTCTGTGGAGGATGATGAGTTCATTTCATTGGTTTCCTTCCCTGGGAGAGGGAGGTTACTTTACACCAGAGGAAGCGAGGGCTCGTGTTTGCATGCACGCCTTTCCGTGTCCAGGGGAAGCAGCACAACCAACTTCTGCAAGCTGTGAAGTGCTCCAAAGGGAGGGAGAGACTTCTGTTTCTTCCCCTGAAATGATTTCTAGGGTTTAGGTTAGCTGCACACTGGGTTTGGAGATAGATCCTCAGGCAGCAGAGAGGAGCTCAGCACCTGCATCCCAACATCTCCCTTCTCCATACACTCAACTTCAGCCTTGCAACCCAGACAGAGAGGATGGGCTGAGAAAAGTGAAGCCTCCAAGCACTAAGGGAGAGAGTTTTCCTTGCTGTTGCTTTGTCAGTTCCTCTGCAGAGGCCGAGCAGCCCGTATGAGGTGTCCTCCCAGACGGGTAAGCACACATCACTCCCCATCCTCCACCTTCCCATTGGGGTACCCTGGTACCTTGCAGGATGCTCCAGCTCATGCTCTCATCCCCAGGCACAGCCTGGCCAAGGGGATGGCTGTCATTCTGTCATCCTGTCCTTGGGGTTCAGCTGCCCCCCGGGGTCCTGCCCTGCCTCCCTGCTCTCAGCCTGCACCCAACTCCCAGCCCTCATCCACCCCCAGATCCGTTTTCTCTTCAAGCCTTTTATAACTCCTGAGCCATGCTTTGCCTGGACCCTGGATGCTCCCCATCCAGGACGAGTCCCCGTCCCCACACTGCTCCCCCCAGTACAGCCCTGGTTTCACTGCAAGAATTTAGTCTCCCTGGTAATTCCTCTTCCCCACCTTTAGCTGGTGCATTATTCTGCCCATGTCCCTGCGCTCGCTCCCTGCTTTCAATGAGAGTCATAAATAAGGCATAAGGCACACTAAAAAGGGAGAGGAAACATTTCATCTTTTATTCTAGTTTTCTGCAGAGTTGAGATGAATCTGGCTGCTCAGGATCCCTCCTCTGTCCCCGGCCAGTCACTCCCACCCTCCCCAGTGCTTGCTCACAGACACGGGAGGGTGACAAAGGATGGACGCCATCCCCCTGGGGTTGACCTTATAAAGCCAGTTTTCTTCTGTTTTATCTGCAGACGGCAAGCACCAAACCACACATGAACAGGAACACTGGCACATCCCAGGGAAGGGATGGAGACGCCCTGTTAAGTGGTTCCTAAGCCCTCAAAATAGAGGAGCTCCCAGTCCCTGAAAGCACCGAACTCTGCATCCCATAGAGGTTATTGGGGGGGGGCGGGGAGGGGGGGAATCATCCCATAGCCAAAACCCATTTAACCCCTTGGTGTAAAATCCCAAGACAGAGGCCATCTCTGACTGCGACGCTCACCGTGTGCTTCCAGTTCAGTGAAAAACTGAGGTCAGGAGCTTTTTCCCGTGACTCAAGGACAGGTCATTCGTCCTGGGCTTCTGCTGAAAGAGGTCTTCAGAGGTGCTACGGGGCTCCGAGCATCCCCGGAGGAAACGGTCCCCGGATGCTGCTGCCGGCCAGAGATCTGCCATGGCACCTGCGTTGCTGTTGTCCCTCAGCAACGACAGGCTGAATGTCCTGAGCTCCAGAGAAACAAACAAAATCATAATGGCATTTTGGTTTCCATAGGCCTAGTTTCCTGAGGAAAAGAGGTTTATTCAATAACATTCCCTGTGCCTGAGACAGCCGGCACGTCTTCCTTTGTCATTTCCTACCTTAGGAGGCAATTTGAACCAAATTTGACAGTAATAATAGGAATCTGAAGAGAATTATGTTCTGACAGGCTGGGTGAGGATCCGTAGTCTGGCAGCGGAGTGAAAGACATAATTAATGGCCCCGCTGAGGAAAAGGCCACGTTGTGTTTTCCTTACTAGACACCAGAGACTCTACAGGCAATTATGAGCAGTCCCTGGGGAAAAGACTAGGTCAGCATTTGCTGGGAAACCCCAGCTGGCAGTGGGTACTCTGGGGTCTGCTGGGACAAGTCTGGCAGAGCAGCTCTTTTCCCATTTAGGACATCACACCATTGCTTTCCTGTGTGGATTCGCTGGTGTCTACTACATGGTTGTACCACTTGGCAGCCTTATCACCCACCCTCTCACCTCCTGCTCCATGCTCATGGCTGTTGCACTGGGTGGAAGAAGGAGCTTCAGCCAGACACAAAGAGCCCATGGGCACACACCATCCTCACCAGTTGGATCCTTCCCTCCATCCTCACCCTCCACCAGGGCATCGCAGTACATGCTGCCCTACATTTCCCCAGCACGGAGACCATCTATGCATGATTGGAGGACCAACGTGCTTGTCCTGCCATTTCCACTTAGCTCTGCGCGGGCACAGGGATGCGCTGTACATATCTTTAATCTTAAAGTATCACTTGTTACACCTGGAATCCTACTGAACGTTGCTATTGCAGCCGAGGACTTTGCTCAAACCTCACGACAGAAACACCAATTTGAATCCTCAGAAGGTTTAATAAAAAGGCTTGCTTCAAACCTAAATTTTAATCTTCCTGACATATTTTTTCCTTATAAAGAATTTGTCTTAAACAGCAAATACAAAAGCTCCTGTTTCTGTCAAGTTTATAGCAAAGCAGGTCCTCCACAAACCATCAGTCAGGACTCGGCTGGGCCAGGGTGGGATTCGTCATCTCCCAGAGCGATTTTTTTTTTTTTGGCACTCTCTATCCTTACAACCTGAAGGAGGCTTCCCCAGGGCACAGAAGGCTGGTGAGGAGTTAAAAAGCATTTAAAAAAACCATTAACAAACTGTTCTACCTACCTGCTGCCTCCCTCCTGCAATCTCACCTGCATCAGCTGGAGGGAAAGGGTTTGTTTGCCTCTGAGATTAAAAGTTCCCTTTACCTTCATGGCCCTAATTTCAATATTTGGAAACAACACTGTTTTGCAGTGGTGCATTCTGCCTCCTTTCCATTTCCTTCCCTCTGATAGGAAACAATTTGCCAAAGCTGATGGTAGTCCCCAGGCAGCTCCAAAGGCTCCATTTCGGGGCTAAATTCCCCCTTCACTCAGGTAAAGGACTGGGGGCTAGCTTAGATTTTCTTCCAACAACTAGTTTCTTCAGAAAACACTAGAGAAAGGCTGACGTTGTGCGTGAACAGTAGACACATGACAGTTTTTGGCTAAAAAAGGCTCGGAAAAGTAAAAAACCCCAACCAACCTACACCGTATGGCCACTGTAATGGCAACCACCCCCCTGTGCTCCCCAGCACGTTGCCATGGGGGAATGAAACCCAGCGCTGGCGCCTCCCCTTCTTCAATAAATGCAACAAACTCCCAGACCCAAGAGGTTTGCAAGGAAAAGGAAATAAAATAAACCAAGTCCCAGCACTGGGAGAGAGAGGTAGAGCCTGTGGAGGCTGGCCCAGCAGAGGAATGGGTGGGAATAAAATAATAAAATAAAGGCGGAAAGAGTCAATGTAAGAGGAATTATTTAAGAGGTAGAAGAAAATCGTTAGAAAAAGGGGGGGGGGGGGGGGGGAAATCAACCCTCTCTCGGGGGGGGGGGAATAAAAATGTTCAAGCAAAAGTAGGCCATTTGCTAAACAATAAAAAGGATGAAGCAGATGATGATTCTAAAATGGCTGAGATGCTGAACTGCTTTTAGAAATCTGCCTTTATCAAGAGAAATGTGGAAAAGTGGTTTGGACAATTAGAAAGTAACAAAGGCCTCATAAAAATAGCCCCGGGGGGAAGAGAAACACTCGGGAAACGGGAGCGTGGCAGCAGCATCGTGGCAGAGCGCATTAAGGGATTAGCTGATACAGGGGCTGACCCTGCGCTGGGGACCAAGCAGGATGGATGGGGACCAGGGTCAGGAGCCACATCCTTCCCCCCCTCCCCGCACAACACCAGGAGCTCCTAAATCTGCTGCCAGCATGGACTGGGGGCTTTGGGAAGCCAGACTGGGGGCTTTGGGAAGCATGGAAGAGTGGTGAAATGAGAGAGGCGAATGAAGAACCCGTCAGACAAATTGGAGCGTTGCCTCTTCTTTGCCTTTTAATAGCAGAGTCAAATTAAAGACAGCAAAGCAAATTCTCTCTGGATATCAGGATGCGATATCACTTCCCGGGGGGTGAAATGGAGGAATGATGGAATTAAATTAAAGAAAGAGGAAGTTAAAATTGAATATCTGAAAGGAAACATTGCTCCGAGTAATTCTCTGCTCAGCTGGGGATAGGCGTCCTGGAGGGTGATTGCAGATAAAGTCCGATAGCACCTGGATCACTCAACATCCAGAAAGCATTTCAATCACAGTTGTGGGGGCTGCTCTGAAGGGCAGAAACAGGGGCCACACACTGCCCAAGGGGGGGCTCGGAGCCTGCTGTGCCGCAGGAAAGGGCCCCTGGGATAGGGAAGAATAAGGGGGAAGAAACAAAATCCCCAGGCAGGGTAGATTTTCCTGAGGGTTTTTGTCTGCATTACAGCCACCCAGACCCTCTCTTTGCAGGGTGGGAAGCAACAGGGAGCAGGAGGAGATGATCTGAGACCCTGAGAGACCTGATGCACATGATCACACCAGGTATCTGCCTGCTGCCTCAGTTTCCCCCAGGGATGACATGGAGAAGAGACCACCACGTTCCTGCTGCTCTTTCCCATTGCTCTGTATGGGCTGGTGAAACAAAGCTACCCCAACAGGCCAACCCAAACCCCAGCCTTTCCCCAAACTCAGCCTCTGACCATGCTCCGCAGCAAAGCGGATAAATACAGCACGAGAGCTTCATGCTGCTCCCCCAGCACCTCTCCCCACCTCCCAGGATCTGTATCTTAGGGACCAGGATGGAGGATGCCCCAGCTGCCTGAGGCAAACGTCCTCTGGGTGGCATCTCCAGGCTGGAGAGCAGGATGGTTCCTGCGTCAAGGCCAGTGGAGAAGAGGTGGTGGGTGGGAGGAGTATTTCTCTGCTGGACTGAGAACAGCCTGGGGCTGGTGTAAATCTGGCCGATCCCAGGGGTCACTTCCCCAGCTCTGACTCAGCTGGGCTGTGCTCATCCCTGCTGGCCGCCTCCTCCTCCTCCTCCTCCGGCCAGCCGCCCTGTGCCTCCCACAGGGACACAAATGCCAAATCCCAAACCCCACTGCTGGAAACCTCTGTTTCCAAGCAGGGAAGCACCTGGCAGCCTCTTCGTACAGGGAGAAAGCAACCAAGGAAAAAAAAAAAAAAAGAAAAGGCTGGGAAAAAGCTCAAAATAAGGCAATTTGGGATGCCAGCGCCCCCAAGATTTCAGAAGTATTTTTAGCATCAAGTTTTGAGCTAAAGGAAACAGCTGTACGAACCCTGGCAGCAGGAGAAACAGGAGGTGGGAGCCAACACCCTCGTATTTTCATTGCACTTTTCCTTAAACCACCCTGAGTCATGCAATTGGCAGCCTCCCCCCCCATCAGCTGAAACGAGCGTGAAGTATCACCAGCATCCCCAAAAAAGCCTGTCCCCTTCACAGCACCAGAAGGCTGACAAAAATAGGTCTCTGTTCCTGCAGTGCCAAATATACTCACCAACACCCAGGAGCCAAAACCCCTCTGTGAGCCCAGGGACCTCTTTTATAGAGAGCTCCTGGTCAGCCCAGGAAGGCCTGATCCTGCCCCAGCCCATCACCTGGGAGGCTGCAGGTGAGGCTCAACCCAGCCTCGCACTTAAAAAATCAGTTTTCCTCACGAATGCAGTGATTTAAACAACTGACTTTCTTTCCTTTAAATTCTGGCATGTCCTGGCTTTGCACTGGGCTTGGGGAGAGGAGAAACCTTCCTTGGGTTTGGGAAAATGAAGCCCCACTTGGGGAGGAACCATCAGCCTCTGGCTTCAGCCTCTGATCTCCTCCTGGAGGAGTGGGGACAAACAGTGACAGCGGGGTAATAAATCAGGTGATGGATTTCTGGAAGGCTTTCTGAGCAATTGAGACGAGACAGAAATAACCCCGACTCCGGAGCATCCGCTCTAGTTACCACCCACCCGCTCAGCCCCAGCCAGGGCCCAAAAAAGCTGGAGGAGATCTCTGGGATCTTTAATAAGTCTTTTGATGACCCAACCTGGATTTTATGGCAAAGAAAAGGGGAGAAGGCTCCTGAGTGCACTCTCAGTGCTTCATCCACGCTCTCCAGCTGTGGTGAGCTTGCTCCCTTGTCCCTGGGCTCCAGCAAGAGACTACTCCGAGCCTGGGGCACCTAATTTCTGCTAGTCCTGTTCCAAGGTGAGAAAATCAAAGACACTCTGCAGGGATGCAGGCAGGAGAGGAGCAGAAGAGGACTCCGATTTCAGCCATAGGAGACCAGAATCAGCCCTCCTCACCTGAGCTGGTCCCCAACCGTCCTGTTGATGTCCCAGGCTGCTGGTGTTCAGGGCAGGTCTTCTGCTGTTGCACCAGCCAGAAAGTCCAGCAGAGTGGTGAGCTGAGGCTCATTACTGCAAAGAGCTACGAGGTAGGTGGGGGTTTTGGCCAGAAAACAGTTGATCTCCCACCAGATCTGCCTCCCAGGCGTTCAGTGAGGATTCAGAGAAAGAAATCACCTCTGCATCACCTGAGGATACAGAATAAGGCCCATGAGAAGATATGAACGATGACCCAGGAAAGACAGCCTGGGTTGTATCAGCTCTAGTAATGCAAAAACTTTTGAGGAGGTCTGTCTGGGAAGGTGGGGTACTGGGCTCACGTTAGGTCTGGCATGGAGCTGTGAGACCATCAGCTGCCTGAGCTGGGCCCATCTGCAGCTACAAGCTCGGTGCAAGGGAAAAAGGCGGCCACCACATCTCGCAGAACAACTGCTGGGTTACTGTTCCCTTTACACCTTGTTCCCAGCACCAATCTCTGTAGCTGTGCAAGACTACAAGAAGCAAAGAGGATCCTAAGCCGTCATCCGGGGGTGCGATTCCTTGGATGCAGATGCAACCCTTGGCGAGGAAGAGAGCTGCTGGCCATGAGCCATGCAAGCACAGATTGGTGTCTGGTACCAAATTCCCTTGCTCCATGAGCTAAAAATTATATGTTCAAGTCAAAAAGGAGAAATTGGCTAAAAAGCAAAAATTAAGGGACTCAGCAAGTAAAATGTTGGCATTGTGACTGGTCAGAGGACATAATACTAGGGTTGGCCTGGAAGAGTCTTCATATGTCAAGGGGAGAGTCCTGTCTCAGCATAAGACAGAGAGATGCTGAGCTGAAGGGCTGGCATTCAAAGGAGCCAAGGGTGCTTTCTACTTAAATTTGGGCAGTTGACCATAAAGAGGGCTGGCTCCTGGGCATGTGGCTACTGGTAGCAGCTTCAGCGTGGTGCTTTGGGACGAAACTCAATGGGCTCAATAGAGGCAGAAATCAAAATTCTGCCTGTCCAACCTTCTCGACTGGTCTTGAACAGAGTTGGAGAACTCAGCCTGGTCCATGCATCGGGATGGGGAGAAGGTCTTGGCCATTTCAGCCACACCACCTATGTAGGCAAAACAGAGAGGGTCAGCCAATTCTTGGCTTGGGTTTTGTTCAAGGAAAGAGGAGCATCTCCTCATCCCAGGAAAAGGTCTTGGGCATTTACTTGCTCGAATTGCCTTGGAATACATGACTGTGAATGACCAAGACAAGCAGTCTCAGTCGACAGAAGCCATCCAACCAGAACAGGCTTTCAGCTAAGGAAAGCTTCCTAAACACGGAGCCCCGGTGTCTGCGCTGTCAGAAGTGATGTTGTAAACGGGCCTTGGATGTACTACCACCTTGTAATACTATACAAAGAGCCTGGTGGATCAAGTGGAAAAATGATTACTTTTCAGAAGAAATAACTGGAGATGGGGGAAAAAAGTCGTAGGTTAGACTGATGTGAATCTACTGCTTTTTCTCTGAGCTGTGCAAAAAGGATTTTTTTCCCAAGAACATCTGGCTCTGCCAGAGGTTTGGGCAATAAAATCACAATTCCTGCAATACTGTGGCACATAGTACCTGTTAGAGAGTTAGTGTTAGCAGTCAGACAAGGCAAAATCTTGATCCATCACCTCCCTTAGATCCTCTTTTCACTTGTATTTATTAACTTGTTTTTTCCCCTGCTCCTTACTCATCACAGTTACAAGCTCCATCCCTTTTTCCTCAAACAGCGAGAAAAAACAGTTCAGATGTACAGTCACAGTTTTAAATACATTTTGCCTTCCAGGGTTGCAAAGAAAGTGGAGAGAAATTGTTCTGATGGCTCAGATCCGGGGAGGGGTGAAAAGGGGAGAAGGAAGCGTGATGGTGATCGATGGAGAAAGGGTCAGTGCAGGGTGGTGAGAGTCCCCTGGAGCACGCTCTCCCGGGGCTATGGTGGGGCTGGAGCTGGCCTGGGGTGGGAGAGCAGAGAGCAGCTGAGACCTTTGCTGGTAGCCATGGTTGGACCATCTCAAAGGGAACTGGGAGCTGGGTCATCGCAGACCCCAGGTGCAGACAGTCTGGAGCATTAGGACAAGGCACAAGGTCCCCTGCAGAGTCTGGGAGCCAGATCAATTCCCTAGACACTCAGTGACCTCAAGAGTTTGGTCTCTTGGGGAATGTGAACAAAGCTATGTCCCATGTCTATGGAGGGAGACAGACAGCCATGGCCCGATACTCTTTGGGTTGCTCTAATGACTGATGACGCTAATGACTGATGCACCTAATTAAGCCCTTTGTTTGCACACTCGAGAGATGGTCCTAATGACATTATCTCAGAGACTGCATCTCCTTGGAGCACCAGCTCTTGGGAAGGCAGGTCCAGCCCCCACCTTGAAGCACCAGCGAGGAGGCACTGGCACCCCCAAGATGGTCCAAGCTGCTGTGGAGGGCCAGGGTGGAGTTGGGACATTTGCTTAATTTAGCCTCCTCTCCATCCTCCGCACACCTCTCATTTCATGTGAACCTCTCTGTTCCTCGCCTGCGATGTCACACTGAGCTCAAGGAAACCTTCCCAGGGCAAAATGATAATGGCTGAATTCTCTCATTAGCAGCAGTGTGATGTCGTTAGGTAGGATGAGGTTTTCATGGAGACCAGACTTCTTTTTTTTAAGTCAGAAAAATAGGGATGGAAGTGGGAGGCAAGTAAAGGTCTCCATTCACACCTTTTCCACATAAAGCCTCCCCAAACTCACCAATAAAAGCCAAATTTGTGGCTGTAATTAGGAGAGGAAAAAAAGGATTCTTGTTTTGCATGAAATTTCTTTTGGAGTTTGTTTTTCCTGTGAGAAAATGGAGCTGGTGTGTCATTGAGTGGTTTGGGGCAGTTTACAATAGCCATGTCCCAGCTTAGGCTCTGGGCGGGGGATGTCTCATGCTCTCCAGGCAGCGGAGATAGGCACGATGCTGAGAGGGGCCATGAGACAGGACAACGAGATGAAGGTGATGCTAAGACACCCTGATCTGATGGGCACAAAAAGGCTTCCAACTGGACTCCTGCCATCACTGCTTTCTTATTTCTAATGGAATTCCACCAGCACTAGCTCATGTCCAGTTCTTTGTTCATTTAAACAGAGGTTGAAGGTGAACAAAAGCCACTTCCCTTTCCTGACTCTAAAGCCAGCCCTCGTACTTTCCCTTTGTTGGACTGTTGTGAATGAGGACTTGCAAATTGCTTTTTAATTCTGTGGGATTCACTCCTGCCTTCATGTTTTTTTCCAAGTGAGGTCCATTTGCTTTGCGTGAAAAGGACATCCTCAAAGACTCTGCTTTTGCCTTGGGAGGAAATACTCTTTTTTTTTTAAAAAAAAAAAAAAAGAAAAAAAAAAAGACCGGGACAGCTTCTGAATTTTGTAGGATGGCCCAGGAGCTCTCAAAAATCAATGAGAATAAGATAGTGGAGTTGGTGTTAACAGACTGCAAAGTGGGTTGTGAAGGGTCAAAGAGGGTCTTTCATACCCAGCTGGAGATTTAGCATATTTTGATTTTTCTTCTCATCCTGGCAGGTACTGAAAAGGAACTGGGAAGAAGCTGATACCTCACTAAGGGGAAAATTCTCCTTTCAGTCAGCGCTGGGAACTGGAGTCTGGTCAAGAGCGTGGAATATTAACACAGTGCAAAAGAGCAACCTGAAAATCCCAAATTGAAGCGACGGTTCATGGCAAATTTCCCACCAGCTCCATGAGATACACACATGTGGGAAAGACTCATGGCCCCAACCCAATGTATGAAGAAGATTTCCAGGAGCTACACAACGAGAAGAAGCAAATGGAGATGTCAGCCCTGCTCCTAGCACCATTTATCACATGGCATGTGGCAGAAGATGCCTCCCAGATCACCCCAGTTTGGCAGATGCTGACAGGCTTCTGACATCGCTCTTCCACCCATCCCTCCTGCACCATATGGCTCTCGCACGCTGGATCCCAGGAGGTTCTTTCCAACAGCTGCTCTGCTAATGACTCCTTATTAATAGCAGGACTCTGGAAGGGCACCAGCAATGCCCTGCTTGAAGGTGAACCTTTCAGGAATGGATTTGGCTTCAGATCTTCACCTTCACAAACGGCCAAGATCACCTCCACCACTGGCAGCGACAGTTTGGGCGGCATCATTTGATGGCTGCTGAACAGCTGGCAGTTAATGGCCACCAGTTATGTTATTTCCCAGCCTTTCAGGACCCTGTATATCCTGGTGCCAACATCCCACAGAAACTGGAGCCAGCCTGAAGAAGGCTGGCCTCCATGAAGAGTAACATCTTGGGTGTCTTCTCTTTCCACACCACCATCCCACATCACTCACTGTAAGAGAGCACGAGATGCAAACTGCTGGGACTGTTTGCTTCCCAGAGCTCTTGGCTCATGTCCCAGCTCACACAAAACCCTTCTCTCCCTGAGCAGCTCCTCCTTTGATCACAGAGCTGTACAGACAAGAGCTGGGATGGGGAATCATTTGTCTCCAGGAGTTATGTGGGTGACAGGTCTCAGTGAAACCAGCACTGGCCATATCCAGGTCAGGGCAGAGAGAAACCATCACGGAGTGGTCAAAAAGACTATTCACAAAGCTTTGGTTCTCAGCTGATCTCAGAAGATCCCAGCTGAAAAGCCTGAGCACCAGCGCTGTGCCCAGCAAGCCCCGGGCAGCCCAGGCTCATCGCAGCCCCATGTATTCAGGGAAGGAGGTGTGGGAGACCACCCCACAGTGACCTGCTCCTGTAGTACTGGTTCAGTCCTCGGGCAGCTGAGGAGAGGGGCAAACAAACTGTAAAGTCCTAAAAAAGCCCAGCCTTATTCTCGAGGGATGATGTGTACAGTATCTCCAGCACTGGCAGTTCTGCAAACCCGAGATTTTGGGGATCCATGGGTTTTTCTGGAGTGTGGTTAGAAGGACATTCCCAAGCCTCATAGGGCTGCCCTGTAGGGCAGGGGGGGGCAAGGAAGGGCAGCAGGACCAATACCAGGGACTCAGTCACCCCTCCTACAAGCCAGCCCTAGCAGGCAGGGTGAGATGCAAGAACATCCCCAGAGTGTGTACCACTAGCCTGGACCAGGTTGGAGCCACAGCAGCTGGAGCATCCCAGTGGGAGCCTCTTTCCTTCTGGCGGCTTGCCCAGGTGGTGGGGTCACCCCTGGAGCCCCTGTGGTCCCTCTCTCCTCGCTCAGCCACGCTGGGCCGCCCCAACCCACCTCCGCAAGTGGCCTCGCCGCAGAGCTGAAGCGAGGAGCAGAGCCGCGCGTAGGTGTGTGTGTGCGTGGAGAACATGTGTCTCGCTGAGAAGCGCTAGCATATGGTGACTCTGTTCCTGGAGGCACCAAAAGCCACAGCCATTAATCTCTATAAATAATTTTAGCCATGAAGTCTCCGATGGATGTTTCCCCCACTCCCTGCAATGAAAAAAAAACCCCACAAAAGCTTTGTAAAACATTAGCGTTCCTGAAACAGCAGTACATTGTGAACGAGACCACAGGACTGGAGAGCAATTAAGTCAGGCAACTAATTGCTAACAAGTGGTGTTTCTCTGATGGGTGATGGGGGCCCTGTGTGGAGGAGGAGCACAGCCAGTGAGCCAGCTGGTGGGCAAGCTGCTGGCTGATGGGGCTGTGTGGCTCCTCTGCAGGGGCCTGATTCAGCCCCAGGGATCTTCTGCCTTACGTTGGAGCAGGTCTGGCACGACTCGGGCTGGGAGAGCCCCTGGCTCTGCCCCAGGTATCATCCGAGGACTCAGTGTGGGTGTCCTGCCTGGACACAGAGTGGACAGTCACCAGGAGACCTGACTGCATCAATCCTGTGCAGGCATGACAGATGTACTCTGGCTTTCCAGAGCTCAGATCCAAACTTGGGCCCTTGAGTTTCCCAAACCAGAGAGAACAGGAAACACCCATAAATGCACACCGGCTGAACTACCTGTGCCCCAGTGCATGGAGATGTTCACCTGGGGTGACAAAAAGAGGAGGGGATGCATCACCCCATCATTTCCCAGCCATCTGCTGCCACTGCCTTTGCCCAGCTCCATCATTCCTCTTGTCCATGCTGCGATCAGGAGAGAGGTGCCACGTATAAGTTAATTGCATGGAGCAAGACACCAGTGTGTGCCAACAGCGCTCATCCCTGCTGTGTCCCAACTCCTGATCAGGTGGGGAAGGAGGATGACAGAACCTAGTTCTGCTCCAGGTCCCCAAGTCACCCCCCAGATGCAGCTGGGGAGACCACACTGGCTCTGGGCATGGGCTGGGGTGCAGGGCACAGCACCCAGCTCTGTTCTGACCAAGTGGCCAATTTGCTGTTATAACGAGCCATGGTGGCATTTTCCCGCTGCTGGACTGAGTCTCCTGGCAGTGGCAAGGTAGAACAGGGAAGGCACTCCCTCTGCTCCAAAAAGCTGCATAACTCAGCAAAATAAAGGGGATATCAGCATGGTATGGAGCTGATTCATCTCAGCAAATCCTGGCCCCGGATCTGCAGGACCTGTGGGAAGCAGCAGTTTTCACACCAGACGTTGGTACCACGAGACCTTGGCCAAGCCTGGACCTTGCATGGTCCTCGCCTGCCCGGGGAACCGCTCTCCCCTCCAAGGGTTAAGGCAGGAGCTGTGCGGGGCGATGGAGTAAAAAATTTCACTTTGCTCCTATTTGTAGTTAAAAAAAGCACTAATTCATTCTAAATCTGCCTGAAAGAGCCTTAAGTGGTAATACGCCGATAAGACGACTTTATTTGGCTTAGCATTTAGAAAGTTTTATGTGTGTAAATGGGTGAGGATATCGCAAAGGCTCATTTTCTCTCTCTCTCTTTTAAAGCGGGGAGCTGTCTGGCTTCCCTTCTGCTCTCCTGCCGGCAGCGTTTATATATCCCAGCCTTTTCCCTAGACACAGGCACGAATGTTGCCTGCTTTTCAGCAGGGGATTATTGCTCAATGCAGGACTGGCACCTTGTTTGGCTGATCCCCCCTTGTCCGACAGCCCCTCGGACTCCCCATGGCCCAAGGACCTCTCCACCCCACTGCTCCTGGGTGCTGTAGCCCCAGGTAGACCTGGAGCCATCCCTGAGCCTCTGTGGGTTTTTTGGCTCTTGCTGGGGTCTTAGCCTGGGTGAATCAGGGTTGGTCCCCAAGCACCCTCAGAGCAGAGGACGAGGCACAGCCTTGCAGCAATTCAGGGTGCACAAACCTTACTGTGAGGAACACAGCTGTCACTCCCCAAAACTACCCCACGCAGTTTCCCAGGTACCACCCCAATAGTGCTGGGGAAGAGACATCCCCATCCCTCCACTTTGTCATCCTCGTCCTCACCCCTCACCCAAATGAAGGAGGAATTTTGTTCCCTGTGTCACCACCAGCCTTTGCTCTCTGACTGCTCAGGTCACTGGGGCTGGGGACGCAATTTCATCTGGCTCAAGGTTCATTTACCCCCACTCATGTGAATCTCCAAAAAGCCACTGCCCAGCAGCACCTTCCCCAGCCTGGCCACGCTCCCCTGCTTCTTCCAACCCAATTCTTCACATTCAAGCCACCACCACAGCTGGCTTTTATGCAAAACACCCTCTTTCACAGGGAGATTTCTCATCCCGATCCCTCCATTTACTTACAGGGCCATCGTATAACTTCCCGGCAGCTAATAAGGCTCATGAAGTGCTCTTGTCAAAGGTTAGCATGGCTGTGAAGAGACTGATCATTAGGAGCAGGGAGCCGGCTGCAGGAGAATAAACACCGCCGAGTGGTACTCGGGCCGTGTGAGATTTGGCAAATTTCGCAAAGGTCAGTTATCAAATAAATGAGAGGAGATGAGAAATTTCAGCAAAATGCCCCTGCTTCTTGGAAATGTCTGATTGAGCACAAGGCTTGATGGATGCTATAATGGGCTCTATGTCTGTCGGTGTCTGGAGTTAATTTTTGTTCTCTGAATATGAACACCAGTGGGGTTTTGAGCCTTGGGTCTTGGGCTTTGCCAACAGCCAGGTGTTGTTGTACGGGCGTCACGTTTATTTCTGCACAGCTCATTCAGGAGGTAACAGCAGCAATGGTCTACAGTCAACCAGCGACAGTTAAATCAGTGCAAATACTTGTCAATGGGAGAGTCACTTACCCCGGTACTAGATCGCATTAACTGGTGGGCACCCAGCAAAGGGACAACCAGGGGAGTTCAGCGTGGGCAAGCAGGTCTGGCTGGAGACACCCAGAAATGTGCCTGGAAGGAACTGAAACATGTCATTATGATGCTTTCAAAATAAGATATTTCACTTCAGGACACTCAGCTCCCTTCAGATCATTTTTAAGTGAAATGTTTTGACTTCTTTTTAATGGATTTTTTTTTTTAATAAAAATTGTCTAATTTGAAGAAAAAAAAAAGGTAAATAGGCCCTAAAGTTATGTTTATTGGGGAGGGATGTATGTAAAAAAACTCATTTCCCACTGATGTGCAGTGATGTATTTTATGATTTTTTTTTCCTTTCACATATTCCCAGAAACAGAGATCAGCTGAGCATGGCTCTCCTCCTACAAGAACCTGAAGAGAGGAGGATGAGAGGAGAAAGAAGCTGGAGGGCATGTAGCAAGAAGTGGCCATGGGGACAAGGGACCAGAATCAGACCTTGTCCTGGCGATCCAGCCAAGGATGGGGCTGTCACCCAGGCTTGGGCTGCAGCAGCCTCTTGGGTAGCGGCTGGATGTTACCTGGACCTGCGAGATGCCACCAGGGAAGTCACGCAGGAGAAACCAAGCTTGGGTGCAACATCTGAAGGAGGAGCATCTCCAGCGGCTAGTCCTACCCTGCAAAATTTGGGTAAAGCTCTTAAGCTAATAAATTGCTTTACCCCAATAAATTGCTTTATTTGGATTGCAGTCCCGATGCCGCAGGTCTACTCACCATCGGGCTTTGAGGATGGTCTCTCTTGGGATGAGTTGACCAGGGCACTGGGGAGAGCAGGGGCTTAATAAAGAAACAGAGCAGAGAGGTGATGAGACACGGTGAGGAGAGTTTCATGCCTGCCCTGAACAATCCCTGACAGCCCAGGAGGAATTTGGACAATTTCAGTTTGGTTTTAGCATTATTCCTATTCCATTTAGCTAAATAAATAGAGGCTGGATTTAAACTAATTTAATCGTGTGCACGCAGCCAACTTGTGCAGCCTAAAGCAAATCATAATTTTTATTGAACTGGTGTGGCTTGAGTTTAGAGGAAGAATTTGCTACAAGATGAATTTTCAGGGGGTTTCCTACCCTTTCCAAAAGGGCCAGTGACTAACTGCTTCACGTGGGGAAATGAGGGGAAGTACCAAGAAAAAAAGGCCACTTTTCAAGGAGATGCTTGGATTTACAGCAAAATTGCGTTTGTCCTGGGCTGGCTTTAGAGCCATTTCACCAGGAGATGGGCTGGATCTGTCTGCATGTGGGATTTAACAGGATCTTTCAAAAAAAGATTCAAAGTACAAGAGCAGATAGTTATTAAAAAGGAAAGAATGTGAAAATAGGTATTAAATAGATAATGTAGATCCTTATATCCATCTCTCCATGCCCTCTTTCCCCCCTCCCATTGTAACAGCGCAGGAGCAGAGCCTGCAGGCAGCGCACCCCGTTGGGGTGGCACAGGAGGGTAGAGACACCCCCCCCCGGTAGCAGGTGACAACTTTCACGGCATTTCCCATCTGGAGGCTGCCGAGATGATCCAGTGGAGAGTTTCATCGGTTTATAACCGAGCCTAATCCAGCTGGATTAGGAACAGCAAGGACACCCCCCAACTCCGCATCGGTGCCCGCCCAGTTTCCCACCCCTGCTCCAAACTGGGAGGACACCAGCCCTGCCAACAGCAGCAGGAGGGAGCAGAACCACATTCCTCTGCCTTCTACTGTTTGCAGGAGCGAATGAAGATCTGTACTGGTGGCAATTCCCCTGCTCTCCCACCCATGGCTGCCCTAAGGCAGCAATTTGGCAGGAAAGCTTCCGCCTTCAGGGACTGGGGCTCGGCAGGGACCCGAGTGGGTCTGCAGCCCCGGTGTGCAAACCGGCCGCCCCGCAGAGCCATGGCGGAGCTGCTGGCGTGGGCTGGGATAATCCGGCGGCAGCTTGATTCCTTGCCACGCTGCTACTCACGTTTGTTTACTGCAGGAAATTCATCTTTTCGGCTCATGCTGGGGATTAATTAATGGTTATGGCTTCTGTGACCCTGTGATTAACTCATTTTCACATAATTGCTTGAAGACAAAAGGATGTATTAGTAGCTTTTCTCCCTCCCCATCCCCACTTGCCATGGCCTCCGGAGGGACCCAGTCATCAATAAGAACTTGGATTTTCCTTCCCATTTTTATGCCTTTCTCTGTTTTTTTGCACACCCCTTATAAATCCAGAAGAAGAAAGTCAGTGAGAACTGGAGTCAAGAGCATGCCCCAGCAGAAGTCCAGCTGGTCTTTGGCTGGCCACAGAGACCTTCACCATGTCCTCTGCAACAAATGCTGACCAAGGTTTTAAGGTTTGCTATCTGAGGGTCATGCTGCGCAGAGAAAACGGCTTGGGTTTGCTGTAAAACTGCTGCAACTTGGAGCAAGCCTTGGGTGACACCTTTGTAGCCTCCTGATGAGAGGGAGCGTGGTTGCCCACCTGCAAGACAGGTCACATAGAGAACAGCAAGGATGAACGTTCCTCCCTCATCATCAGGCAGCACCCTGGGCGCTGGGGCTGCGAAGTCTTGGTGTGTGAGAGGTGGTGAGACAGAGACATAGTGTTTAGGTGGGATCCATCTCCCCTTGCATCTTGCAGGGGACCTGTTCTTGCTAAGAGATCACAGTTGTAGGCGAGGTGAATGTGTCCGAGTCCTCCCTCCAGGATCTTTTCCAGCATGTCCTGCCTAGAAACTCCTCTCCACTGAAATGAGAACAGAAAAATTTTCCTGGTGTCAGGATACAGTCCCTCGCTGTGCATGGAGGAGTGGGGTCATCCCTTCTTGTATGTCCATCAAGAAAACTAACCCCCTTTGAGACCACACAGGCATGCTTGTGCCAGAGCCCTCAGCAAGCAGAAAAGCCTCCTCTCTAGGACACAGCTTAAACCACCACTGCCAGTGGTGGACCTACAGTGCAGGACCTACAGAAACCCCACTGTCCTTCATGGACCCCAAAGGAGAGGGACTGCCATGGTCTTCATGGCTACCAGGGGCCATGAAGCCCAGTTTTGGGTATCTTCACTTCTAAAGGAGCAGGGATGGCCAAGATGGAGGAGCACGTAGGCAGCCTGGACATCCATCATGACGTGACCTCCTTCACCCTTTCCTCTGCCAAACGATGGGCTGCCACCCTGTTCCACCTTGAGGTCAGAGGTTGCTTTTTACAATCAAAAGAGAGGCTGAAACTCACTCTTTGCCTAATCCAGACTCCTGCAGGAGCAGCCGCCTCGCCTCCTGCCACTCCTTTCCCTCCCAAAACCCATTTCAATCTGAGATTATTGAGTTAAAACACTCAGCTGACAGAAATAATAAGCACTCAGCAGGCAGCCACCAGCTCTGCTGGGCTTCCCTCTTCCCACGCCCTTAATCTATTTTTCAGAGAGTCTTCAAGCAATTTAAGCTGGCCTTTCAAAGCCGAGGAGCTTTAAACTTGGACATCAAGAGCTGTCCCTGCTTGTCCTCAGCTCACAGCTCTGCTCCATCCCTGGTTGTCTGCAGAATAGGGGACAGGGCAGGAGAGAAGAGCTGTGATTTCTTGTTCGGGAAGATGGGATGGTTGCAGAGAGAGAAGTAGGGGTGAGGCCTCGTGAGATGCCAGTGCTGGCAAGGTAGATGTGGAAAAATATGAGAATTATGGTGCTAAACCCAGGTTTCCTGCACAGAAAGCTGGCAGACTGCAGAAAAGGACCCCAACATGAAACTGCTGCCTCAGGGTCTGCCTCCAACCATGAAAATCAGATTACATGAGACAGAGAGATTTATCTCCTTGCTCTGATGGAAGCGAGGAGCACTGGAAAGGTGGTTTCCATCCACACGCTGCCCATCCTGTGTGGGCCCAGCAGGAATGAGAATAAAGTTTAAATCAAGCAATTATTTCCTTAATTTCTCTCAAGCTTCAAATGTCTTAAATTGCCAGAGGGTTTTTTGGGTTTCGGTTTTGTTTTACTTTTTTTTTTTTTTCCTTTTCTTTTTCATCTTATTCTTCCTATCCGTCTTTACTGGTTCTAATTGTGTCATTAGTAATTAATGACTTTGGAGGGAGACATTTTCTTTTTAATTAAGGGAAGAAAAGAAGAAAGCTGTAGCGACACAGACATCATTCTACCTCTCGGCACCGACAGGATTTTCCTGAAGCAGTTTATCTCTCTTCCAGAAACTGGGGAAGGGGCTGGGACCAGCCGCGGGACATTTTCTGTGCTGGTGTACCCCAGTTTGGAGACCTCATGCTCCCACCTCCTCATCCATGGCAAGGAGCTCTTCTGTGCCTCGGTCAAAGTGAGCCAGGGAGTAAATTTTAACTCCAGGAGAGACACACTCTGAGTGTGAATTCACATGAAGAGGGCAGGCTGGATGGTGCAAAACCTGCTCCGGATGTGGCTCTTCTCCCAAAGAGACCATGGAGAAGACCTCAGGCTCACCTGGTCCCCTCCAAACATCTGAAGAGCTTTGCAAGAGTTCATCCCACCACTGCCCTGGAAGCTGAAGAGATAGCAGAGTCACCATTTGGACCCCAGCAATGCTATGTTGTCCTCTCTGCTTGCTTGGGAGCCTGCACTGGAGGCATGCCACCCTTGGGGACCCCCAGAGCATCACTTTCTGATGCATCTCCACCAGGATCTGCTCTTTGGCTGCAGTGGGGACCCTCTCTCCACCTCTGTATTCAACTGCCGCGAGCTGCCCAGCTCCCAGCAAGGCAGCGCAGGAAAACCGCACATCCTATCTCATCTGGCAAATGGGTAATTATTCCTCCTGCCGATGCTCGCTGCTCCATCCAAGTCGATGTGGTGCTCCATTTGTCATTGTTTGTGAGAGCAGGAAGGGAGGCCACCGCGCTGAATGGGAATTGATTGCTTGGATGCCGGCCGGGCTGGGCAGGCAGCCTGGGCTCTGGGTTAGTGCAAATCATTCCTTTATGCGGGAGAGTCGCACGCCGGGATCCCTCCAGCAACTCCCCAGCTACTGGGAGAACTGGTCTGGTCCCAGAGAGGAGGAGGAGAAGAACCAACGGGATGTGATACCAGGATTGGGAGAGGATGGCAGCCACACATCTTCACTGTGGATTTGCTGACGCTCCTCAAATTACTTCCAGCAGTTGGCAAAAGGGGTGAAGGGGGTTTTGGAAGAGCCTGTGGGAAGCAAAGCGACTGGGAAGGAGAAAAAAGGAATGAAGCCCCACGTCTACAGATGTAGTTCTGCAAAGGATACAGTGAAACACAGTGGGAAAGGAGGGATAATTGGCCCTGAATTAGCGGCTGATGCTCAGGCAACAGCTCTTGGGGCTCCTGCAGACAGCTGGGAGCAGACACCTGCCCAATAGTCAGGGGAATTAAGAGACAAAAAAATAAAAGCCCCCAAAACCTAGCACAAATGTCAAGGCAATACAAAGGAATGAGCACAAAATAGCACAGGACATTTTCTAAGGCCATTATCTGAGATTCACAGTCTCTCTTAGGCAATGGGCTTGGCCCCGGCTGCCTCCTTGGAAAAGCTCCGCAGAAAGGAAACGAGGGTGAAGAGAAGAAAAACGGCCGTGGTTAATAGGGGAACAGAGAGTGCGTTTCAGCAGGGAATGAAAGTCAGAAATGATCTTGATGCCCAGTGGGGAGCCCAGCGTGGGTGCAAGCCGCAGGTGTTGTGCTATGCCAGCCCGGAGGCGCTGGGGATGCCGAGCTCAGAGGGGAGCCTGGCCAAGCCTTCACCTTTTCCTGCTCGTTAGAGACTAAAAGGAGGGATATGAAGGTGATAATTTGCCGTTGTTTGCAGGTGGAGGCCGCATAAGGAGCTTGGCTGTCCCCAGCAACGAGGGAACAGGCTCAGAGGTGCAGTGGAGAGGAGGAGAAGAGCTCGGGGAGATGGGAATGCATTTGTGGTGCTGCATCCTGGGCTAAAGATCTGATCCTGGCCGGGGTGGGGATGTGAGCTTGCTACTGCAGGGTGTTATTACAGCAAATGATTTAAGAGAAGTGAGGTTTTCCTATTCAAATGTGCTGTTCTCTGCAGTGGACTCTCCCCTTGGGAGCAGGTGAGCCTTGCACTGGGGGTTGACTTACGGTACAGAAGAAAATTCGGGACCTTGAGGGATCCTGGGTCTTCCTGAGCTCTGGCAGTTTTCTTGACTGACCCATCCTCAACGCTGGGCTGGGACATCCCACCGAGGTCTCCCTTCTTCCTGTTGGTCAGAGTTCAACAGAGCAACAACATGGAAAAGATAAGAAATCTGAGACATGATTTGAGGCAAGCCAGGAAGAAAAATACCATTATCCACCCAAAGCTATGGGAAGAGATGATAGACAGGATCGCACGGGCCACCGAGGCCAGCCCCAGCCATTCCACATGCCATGAAAGGTGACTGCTACCCAGAGGATAAGAGACCGACCCCTCTGGTCACACCACGCAGGTGACAGTCGCTGCCCCCTCTCCCGCACCACGGCACCTCACACTCGAGGCAAATCGATCTTCTATTGGCTCAAGGAGGCTCCATCCTGCCCCTGCTCCCCCCTTTCACTCCCCTCCTCCCTTCTTGCCCCGTTTTATTTTTGAAACTCTCAGGGAACCTCACATTAACTGCAGCTTGGAGAAAGTAATCAAGCTATTTCTAGGCAGAGAACTAATTTAATGCATGGATGACTTTAGCTCAAAAGAAGAAATAAGGACACTCAGGCATCCTAAGGGAGCAGAATAATAGGGTAATTTGCACAAGATGAGGAGAAAGGGGAAAAAAAGGGCCACTACTTCTTTTGCATAATCTCCTTTATAAATCTTCTTCTTTCCCCTGTTTGCTGGTCACTGCCATTGAGTCTCCAGCCGTCGAACGTTCACACACGCTGGCAAGAGCTGGGCTCAGCTCGGCACGATTTCTGCTGTGGTGCTCACAAGGGTGGGAGGAGCGGGACAAGGGTTTGTGGCTCTTCGGGGTGCAAGGAAGGCTTAAAATGCCCTCAGCCTGTGCCAGAGGGAAGGAGGCAGTGCAATTTCTAGTGCCTGAGAGAAATTCCACTATTTCCAAATGCCTAAGGGGAGGAAAGGGAAGGGAAGGCGGGAAAGGTGGGGAGATGCCGCTCAAAATTTTTCCTTCTGGCGGCAAGACTCTAATATTTAGAGCTGCCTGATTATACGGAATAAAAGAAATGTCAGCATGAAAATCATTTGGAGGTGCAAAATTGAAGCTCTCCCTTCCAATGTGTGGAAACAAGGATGTTTTCACTTCACCAAAATGCTCCGTGACATATTTTTCCCTTCCCTTCGCCCTCCCAACCAACATTTGATTGAAAGCACCACTTTCTTGTGGGAAGTTTCCATTTTGAGAAAAACGCCTTTCCTGTCAATAAAACTGTTCCTGCTGAGGATTTCCAAGCAGGGTGTGAATCCATGGGGATGGTCAAGTGCTGGGAATAATAAGGTTGGTGTGGCAGAGGCATGCATGGTCACAAACCCGTGTCCCAGGGCTGGACCACAGGCTGGGAAGGGATGGGTCTGTCCAGCCCTGCTGGCACTGGAGAGCCCAGTACAGCAACTGGAAGCACCTGGATCAGCCTCAGGATGTATGGCTGAAAGGGATGCTCTCCTGGCTGCAGGAAATTTTTCATTTCTAGATTGGACATGGCAAGTTCTGCCATGAAAGTGGGTGATTTTTTCTTGCTTTTATCCTGGATCAGCTCCCTTCCCAGAGCAGGTTCCCTCCCTGTAAGCATCTTGGTGGGAGTGAGGGAATTGCAGAGCAGCCGCTGTAACTCTGTGCAGGCACCGTGGGACCAGCTGCAGTGAGGAGGAGCCCGGTCACCCCCTCATCTTCTGCCCCAGCCCCAAGGAAGCAGGATCCACGTACAGACCCACTGTAGCCACCTTCCTGCATCCCTGACTTGCTCCCTGCCAAGCTCCAGCCGCGTTGCACCGACGGGGGAAAAAAATATAAGTAGGTCAGAGCCCCATTTGTCAGTTATTTTGCACCAGGAGGTGACTAGAACTGGCAGCTTAATGGATGGATCTCACTTGTGAAATTACCCAGCACAAAAACATGTGTACCTGCAGGGCACAGAGACTTGGTCACACCAGGAGGAGAGGAGATTTGATCCTGTTACCAGCGAAGAATGGAAGAAAAAAAGCCTGTTCCTCTCTTCCTCCCTCCTGTTTTCCCCTCTCTCTGTGGTCAGGGCCATGTGCCGGCCCAAGGAGAGCTCGCTGCTGTATTTCTCCTCACTGGCTGTACTATTTCGAAGGAAAACACCAGTCTGGTTCACCCAGGAACAGACTGAGCCTTTAATTATGCTGGGCTGGAGGCTGGATTTACAGCCAGCCCAGGGATGCTCTCTCTAGATCCAACCCACGTTTCTTCGGACAGAGAAAACGCATGTGGGGGTGACAGTTCATTAGGTAATTTTTTACTCCTTTTAACAACTGAAAATGGATAGAGGAAAGTAATGCATGCGGGGGAGCAGCTTTACTCTCTGCATAAAGTCTTAATAAATAATTTTTCATAATGCACTGGCCTTCTAAACCTCTCCCTGCTCTTGGTAAAGGCTCCTGAGGTAGCATGTGGTGCCTGGGCTCCTTGCAATGATAAAGTCAGTCCATCCTTGAGGTGTTCCCCACCCCGGCAGCCCCCGGGGGGCTGCCGGGGTGGGAACACCTCTCCTGGGGTACCAAGAGAAACGCTGCCATGCCTTGACACCACCTAAGCTACTGCAACCACTGTACATGCTGCTGCAAACACCAGCTCCCGGTTCAGCAGAGCTGATGTGATGGGTGTCCCCAGGGAAACGGGGTTCTCCTGCATCCCTTGAACTGAGCAATGTCCCTCCATCTCACCCCAAGCTCTAACTCGATGCTCGGATGCCCAGGCAGAGGAGCACATGGACACCGAGGAGCGATACGGAAACGCATCCTCGGGTGGGCTCGGAAAGACCCCGTGGATGGAAAGTGAGAACGTCGGGAAAGAATTGTAGCTTCTTATTAGTAAAGGCCATCTGAGCCTCTAATTAAAATTTGCCTAATGACCTGGCTGCTTCGTCATTTTCACTCTCAGAGACGTTAATTTAAAGTGATGGGTACTTAGGCAAAGACAAAATTAATTTATCCTTTAAAAAAAATTAAAGGAGCAGAGTGTGGATTCAGCTCTGCCCCCGCCCACCATCCCACTGCAGGAGGAGCTCAATGCCCACACCGCAGTGGGGCACGTCTTGGTGAAGATGGGAGGCGGAACAAACCACACAGAGCAGATGTTTCTTACCCTTAATCCCTCCTGGAAAGGGGCCCAGATGATGGGATAGTACCTCCACGGAGACAGAGGGTCCACCCTACCTTGGTGGCTCTGGTGACACTTGGGTACAGTTGTCCCAGTGTTGCCAGGGAGTGGTATGTCCTGCAAAATGCACATAGATACCAGGGATCAGGTCTGGGTTTTCTTCAGGGGGAAGAAAAAAAAATACACAGTTCCTCCCCCACACCTTCTTCCTATTTTCCACCTTTTCACTGCAAATAGGACATTTGATGATTTTCAGCTGCAGTCCCTTGTCCTCAGCAGACACCCTGCCCCATCCCCAGAGCCACCTGCCCTTCTCTCCCCCTTGCCACCTCGCTGGTTTTCAACAAGTCCACTTTAAACACTTGAACCTGCCTCAGCAAACTCCCTTCCACTTCCCCAGGTCACCCAAGGCCTCCTGTGGCCCTACCTAAATGAGACGAGAACGATACCCAGAAAACAGCATACCAGTCTCCCAGCAGTCCCCATTTACCATCTAACAAGCAACTCCTGGGGGCTCCAAGGGATGCAGATCCGTCCACGTGTGTCCCCTCACACCACCAGCCCTGCTCCGCCCACACTCCTACCTGAGCAGGGAAGATCTCTGAAGTTCTCATACCTTTGCTGTGTCCCAGCTCACAGGACAGTGATGCTGAGCCGTTCCCTGGCCACCTCCTGTCTCTTGCAGTGGCCACGCCAAGGCTGATGTGCGCAGCCTGGGCAATCACGGCTGCAGTATTCCTCCCCATCCCTCTCTCTTTGTTAAATCCAAGGCTGCAGTGGATTTAGTGTTCAGCGTCGGTAGTCCATACCTCATCGTTCATGCCACATTGATTCTCAATTCCAGCCCTGTAGGTTATTTAATTGGGCAGATATCCCTTCAATTTTCTCCTCCAGCGATATTATTGATGGCTGAAGTCTATCCATTTCTTTGCACGAGGCTTCAAAAGGAGCCTGTTAACAATTATAACAATAGTCAAACACTTTGCTTTCGATTGTACTTCACAGTCCCAAATCTCAAACAATCCATTAAGCCCATCTTGGAGGTATTAATTGTCCCAGGTTCAGTCCAGAGATAGCTTGTGCTGCCCTTCAGGCAGAAATCATTACTCTTCCCTCTCCATTTCCCTCCACCAAGCGCTCTTTGAGTTGTGAGCCAGACCAGAGGACCGTGCCCCCATGTAAATCTGCCCGCAGGAGCTCACAGAATGGTGCCGTGGGGGTCAGCCAGTGGCCCCGGCCCCCAGCTCACCTAAATCACACCCACACCCCGGTGCCCGAGCCGGGGACCGGCCGTCAGGGCAGGCACCGGCATGGGTCTGTGGCTATATCAAACCCCTTGCTTTTCAAGCTCCCGTGAGCCTGCACTGACTGTGGGAATCGATAGGCCAAACACCTCCAGTAAATCCCCATGGCGGCACTGGGCCACGGCAGGAGGTGGTGAAGAGAAACATTGACGTGTCCTGGTCAAGGCAGCAGAGATCCAGGACAGTCTCTCTGCCTCCTGCCCTCCCTTCCAGCTCCCTTCCACACCAATGTTCAGCTGAAGTGTTGCATGGCAATAATTTTTCCTGGGCATCCCGTATCCCCAGGGAACAGTGATCCTCTGGGATGGGAGAGACGTGAGCTCAAATCCCCCTGACTCTGCTGTGTGAGAAAGGGACCTAAACCCTCCTCCTCGGGCAGAGGTGGAGCCAGCTCCTGGGGAAAAGGGCCACCAGGACAGACTTCTGCACCCAGGTGCCTCCTGAGGGGCCTCACTCTACTGCAGCGCTGCACAAGGAGCTCTGCTCTGCCCGTCCTTTGCCATCCAGTGGAGGGACCAAAGCTGCTAGGAACAAACTGTGGCAAATCACTTGAACTCCCTTGTTTCACCTCTCCAACATCCAGCCTCGTACAGGGGAGGAAAAGTTTTATATCAAGCTTTATCCTTTCTACTTAATTTTTGATGGATGCATCCTCAACCTTTACACTATCTGAAAATGAATATTTTACTACAGTATAAAAGCTGAAATTACATGAATTAATTATATTTAAATATTATACTGAATATTTGATTTGCGGACTGGAATAGCCAGTGTCAGAAGAGAATGTTTCAGCTGTGCCTGTGCTGGGCAGACCCCAGCAAATGTGTGATCCGTAGGCGCAATTCCCTGACAGCCCCCATTTCATTCATGCTTTTCCTCCTCCTCTCTGCATTTTCAAGCGGAGGGCTGGAGAACAACAGGTCCGTGGCTCCCTGGGGCTCCTGCACCGAGCTTTCACCCTGGCAGCTCTCACGCATCCATCTTACAATCCCGCAGACCTGTTTTCTCAACAACACCATGCCCCTGTGGCCACATCCAGCCCCAGCACCGCGATGGGGCTGCTGCCGTGGTGGAGAAAACGCCTGCCTCGGCGAGCAGGGCTCCACGGAGAACACTCCTATTGCTGCCACTAATTACTCTGGGGCTGCTGGCCGTGCACTGTCTCATTAATTACCTGCAGGTCACAACGGCGATTCTTCCCGTATGAAAGCTGCACCAGTAATTTCGTGTTTCAAATGAATTCTGGGAGCACCCTGCAAGTCATTCTTTGCAGGAAAATAGAGTGTAATATCTATAATTAAACGCAATAGGGATGGTCTAACAAGAGCGTGCCGAGGAGCTAAGCAGAGATGGCTGCTCCGTTCGGACACCCAGAGGGATTCCCTTTGCTGCCGGGGTTTTGGGAAGCGAGAAAGGTTTGCTGGTGCAGCACCGAGACGGGAGCCGCCACTGTGGTGGTGAAACAAGGTGATGCTCAGAACAATGCTGGCCTCGGTAGGGCGTCCTGGTATGAACACATCCCAACCGCACCACGCCGCGAGGTCGTTGGGTGCTGGGAGGGGACAGAGAGCTACAAGAGTAAGGGGATGGTGGTGGCCAGGAACCACCACATCTCTCCTGCACAACAGCCCCATCCTTTGCTCCTCCAAAAGCATCTGACCCACCTGCACAAGGTACTGTGTACAACGTTTGTGGACTATCATCAGTCTCACACTCCAGACCCTCCAAGACCCTGCCAAAAGCTGCCCCAGGAGCTGAGGATGAGGACAGTGAGCCAGGGCAGGTCTGGGCTGGGAGGAAGAGGAGGAGGAGGAGGATGGGGAGCCCAGGATTGCAGTAACCTCGAGACGGAGGTGTTTTTACAGGGAGCACGGCGTGAGAGGCTTGTACACCATCTGCTCCTGACTGCCCTGCATCCAGCAAACCAGTGCGCTGCTCTCTTTCCTACGTGCTAAAAATACTCCCTAAAAAAAAACAAACCCACAAAAAAACAAAAAACAAAAAAGAAAAAGAAAGAAGATGAGAAAACGAGAGGAGTATAAACAAAGACTCCATGGAGACCAGAGGCCTCATCATGCTCTTCCTGCTGCATCAGGTCCCTTCCCCCACTTGCTGCATCTCTGCCTTACGTTTTAGGGCAGAAACGTGCTGTTACTGGTTTTCTATAGCTGTGGAAGCAGGCACATGTATGCACACACACCCCAACCCCGTGTACAGGACATCTGCGCTGCTAACGGAGCTGAGAGAGTGGAGCCACCCCTCGCATTCTTCTCCTTGGCAGCTGGTTGGAGGGGAAGGCATGGAGTCAGGGGCTAGTTTATAGATGGAGCCCCTTAGGCAGGGATGGGTTCAGTTGCCTCTGGCAGCTGCTCTGCCCCAGAAGCCCCAGCAGCAGACCCAGTTGCACGGTTGGAACTGGCCCACAGCCACCTCCATCCATACCAGATCCCTGCCTTCCCTGATCTTCTCAGCAGCAGGTCCCCAAACCTAGATGATTTTGCCTCAAGTCCGACCCACAGCCCCTGCAAACCCTTTTAGGACCACACTGATGGCTGTGGGGTTGGGCAGTAGGTTAGGACTTGAGCACTCAAGTCCTTACCTGTCTTTTGCCACAAACCCAGGAAAACCCAGGACAAGCTGCTTTTTCCCCTCTGAGCCTCCACTTCCCTCCCCATCCAGTATAGGTTTACAGCCTGAACTCTACAGAGCAACGCCGGCCCTTTGCAGGGCTGATGTGCAGCACAAAGCCAAAACATATGGACCCACCACAGGCCACCACCTCGCTCCCGGCAAGCGGGTGCCCACAGCAGGGCAGGCTGAGAAAAGCCCATTTGCAGGAGGTGCACAACAGCTCTAAGTGATGGAAATCCTCCTTCCTTGGGCAGAGGGAGAGAGAGGAAAGGGAAAGAAAGATTAAAAAAAAAGCTCTTTCTGGGGAAATTAAATTGGACTTCAAATTTACAGGGTCTTCATTTTGTTCTGGTGATAATGAATTAAGCTCTTGCTGGCAGTTATATTGCTGCAGAAATAAGTACCGGTTAAAAGCACTTTTGGAAACTATGACTTTCATTTTAAAGCTGCCACAATTTACATTTAATCCATTCATTAATTCATTTATTTATGCTGCTCAGGTACAAACCTCGCATCTCTCCTTTCCCAGGATTCACTGAAATGTCATTTTGAACCCAAAACGAGTTTCCACGCAGACTCGGGACTGGGTGCATTTTCCTGTGAGCGTTTTGCTCAGCATCCCGCATGGCCCCCCCAGGAGCTCCGGCTTGGAAGCGCTGGAACAAACTCCCCTCCTTCCTGGGACCAAAGACAGACACAGATGTAGGAGACGTAAGGTGAGCTCAGCAGTGACCACCACTGACAGCAGTGGGGAAGAAGCCCCATCTATCAGGTCTCCTAACAGCACTCCAGATCGGATGTTCCAGAAAACGTGTTTTTGCCTTCGCATGGCAGGAGGAAAACCCGGGTGACCCTGTATTAATGTTTTAGCTCCCTCTCACTAAGCATCTCCCTGCTGATACGGAGCAAGCCTGTGCGTCCGCGGCCATGGAATACTTTGGGCTGGAGGAACCAGACAGGAGTTTCCAGTAACTATAAAAGCCAGTAACCAAACTCTTGCTGCCCCTGAGGATGGCCTCACTCCCACAGAGCACCCATGGGCAATACCTGCATTGCCATCCCACTAACGAGGGTTGTTCCCCCCACCCCATCTCAGACCTGTTCCCTGATGGCCTTGCAAGGACAGAGTGTTGAACAGGAGCCAAAACCTGGAGATGAACAGCTCATTACCCTGATTAACCAGAGACATGGAAAATGCTGTGGCTTGCAATAATTTTACCTCTGCCAGGTGCCCCGGCTCACACGTGAATCCAGCCCCCACCTCCCTTCCCACGTGCGCCCTTTGCTTTCCACAGCCCCTCACCCAGCCAATGCTTTACTTCCTCCTGCATCCCAGCTCCTCCAAAAGCACCTCTGATAAAGGTTTCTGCTCCACAGCACGTGTACACAGAGGTCAGGCTTTCAGGAACCAAACCCAGCTCTTCTATCACCAAAAGTGATAAATTCTATCACCGTTCCTTGGGCAGGCTCACTAGGCTGCCCTGAGCTGCAGTGGTGCGTTACAAGGGTTTGCACGTAGCCTGAGAGTGCAGGGACAGGCTGCCATGTGTGGGCATCACCCCTGTGTCTCACTAGAGGGACATGCGGAGCAGCAGCAAGATCACAGCCTGGCAACGGTGCCCTGCAGAGGGAACATTGCCTCCTGCCAGCACCGTGTATCTGCTTGTCACCCACAGCATCTCTGGAGCTTTGCAGCATGGACTTGGGCTGGAATTTTGAATCCAGAGCTTCAGGAAGGTTGAAATGTAGCCCATGTGCTGCAGGATGGGAGGGGGATCTCGCATCACACCTGCTGATTCCCCCATGAGTAAGAGCTCTTCAATTCCTCTTTGGTCCGGGAGCATCGCAGCCAGCATGCTCCATCACTGCAGACAGAGAGGGACCCGGCCGAGCCTGGGAGCAGCGGGGGCTCTGCCTGCCCATGGCAAAAGATGCAGAAGAGGAGGGGGGAAAAAAAAAAGAAAAAAAAAAAAAAGAGACTGGCTCAACAAAAAGGTCCACAGCCCCTCCATGCCAGGAGCTGCTGATGTTACAGCGCCAGTAAATCCCTCACCCCTTACAGGACAAGCAAACGATGGTTCTGCAGGAGATGCTTGCTCCTCAAGCTAGTGGTTTGCTTTTGGCACTCCCAATCCCATTTCCACCTGCCTCTGGCATGGCTTTGTGAGGCGTCTGCCTCGATGTAGACACTGGCTCCATCAGAGGCCATGGAGCTGCCGTGCTCCCGCCAGCAATAGGATCCCAAACGCTCCCGTAATTTATATGGCAGTTTTCATTACTTCCCTTCTCCAAAGACTTGTTCAATAAATTACCAGTTTATGAATTCCAAAGTGCTCTGCGCAGCCCTGAACAAAAGGAAAAGGAAAAAAAAATACCGCCCAGATAAGCTTTAATGGCAGAGCTTTTCTTCCTGGAAAGAAAGCCATTACTAAAATGATATCCCCTCTCCCCCATGAGGACAATGTTGCTTTCACGAGCCAGAGGACAGCAACAGCCTCAGTTACTGTACTGCCCAGAAGTACCAATGAAGCTCAGGGCATGGGAGCCCCTCATTACCCAAAGTGCTGCATAGACATTGCACAAAGACCTTCCTTGAAGAGCTGAGCCACCCAAGAACACGGAAGGTCTTAAAAATAAAGGTTAATTGGGGAGAAAAGCCCTATTTCCTAGCACTTCGGTCCAGCCACAAACCCATGGCTTTGCCCACTCCTGTGGGCTGGATTTCCTTTAGCAGCATTATTCTTGTCCATGGAACACCCCATCCTTCCCCTAACATCACTAGTGAGTTGAAGGGCATCCCTTGGATCAGGCCCCAGGTAGTGCAAGGTTAGTGCCTCTCCCCATAGATGTCCCAGAGACACCTGGCAGGTTCCTTAAATCACATCTAAGAACTGCAAGTGGGAGAGGGACAGATGAGAAGAAGAAACAGGGACTGATGCATTCATCAGAAAAACATGGCAAGTCAGAGGTGAACAGCAGGGGAGTGGGAAATCTGCTGGCTGGGTGAGATGGATGGTGGCAAGGTAGAGGTGGCTTGCTGGAGATGCTGAAATGGTACTTTGGCCAGAGCTGTGGTCCACTCTTTTTCAGCCCCATCCCTATCTCTGCCTCCAGCCTCAATTTCCCCCAGCCTCAAAGGCAACTCCAGGGATGCTGAGCCAGGCTCAGGCACAGCAACGTGGGCAGGAGGCTCCATGGATGGATGTTATTGATGCCGCCCTCCCGCACAGCAGCCAGGAGTGGGGAGGGCAATGGGGGCGAGCTGCTGAGCAGATAGAAAGCCCCCGCAGTGCTGCCTCCAGAGCCTTTCCACTCTGCCAGGCAGCAAAGGGAGGGGACCAAGAAAAAAAAAAAAAGAAAAAAAAAAGAAATAAATCAACAACCACCACCCATTGTGTCTCCATCTATCTGCCATTGATTTATGGGCCTGCTGAAAAGCCTTGTTGTCCACAATTATTGGGCAGTCAGCTCCTATTTGGCATGATTTCCTCACCCCTCCATTCCACCCACCTCCCTGGCGGACCCCATCCTGCCCTGTAGGTCTCTGGCAGCTCCTGGGGTGGTCGGTGGCTGGGTTCCAGCTATGTCTGGTCCCATGGTGGGACAGTGACTGCTTGTCAGATCTGATCCTCCAAGGGCCTGGGATGGCAGCTGGAGTGCAGAAGTGGGAGCAGGGATGTGGACTTCTCAGAGTAGCAAGGGGGGGGAAAAAGCAGTCAGGTGGACTGCAAGTAAAGTCAACCAGAAAATTACATTTTGCCCTGAGCTGCTGAAAATTCAGTTTTATCTCACAAGAAACCAAAAGCTGAGCACAAGAAGATTTCCTTTCTAGCCTTCTTGACAGCCTTCCCAGCTCGATTTTGGTCCTTTGGCCATTTCTATCTTATGTCACACTGACCCAGGAGGTCAGATTGATCCAGTCAACCAAGCCTTCTGAGAGCAAGTGCCTGCTGGATGAGTTCCCCAAGATATGCGTTTCATTATACCAGTGTTTCCTCGGGGGGGAAAAACGCTGTGTCAGAAAATAATCAAGTGTCCTAAGAGTCAGCAGTCTAGTGCCTCCATCTGCAGAGTCCAGTCCAGCCACCTCCACCACCCCGCACTGAACCGAGGGCATCACTGTTGGATTAAAGAGCACTGCCTAATTCCAGTCCCCTGCCTGGCCTGTGCCCGCTGGACTCCTGCCCACCGCCAGCTCCCTCATGCTCTGCCTGAGATAAACAGCCCTGAAAATTGAGGAATTAACACTGTCTCCCCAAGGCCAGGCTCAGCTTTGGCAAGGGGACCCTGCAGGAGCAGAGGGGGGTTGGATGGGGAGATGTAGGGTAGCTGGTAGCTCAGCCCATGGCAAGTCCTAAGGACCAACCCCTGTAGCTGCTGGTCGCTCACATGCAATGACGCTGGGCTGCGGTGCCATGCAAGCAGTGATGGTCTTCTCCAAAGACGCACTGGAGACCAAGGAGGAGACACACATTCGGGGACAGGTGAATAACCCAAAGGGGTGAGAGGGAGGAAAAAGTGGTTTGAAGAACCAGGTTGGGGTAATCCTCCTCATAGGAACTGCTGGGAATACAGGGAACAACCTGCGACCTCTTCATGCGGCAGACCTCCCCTTTGGGAGATGAAGCAGCAATTCTTACTGGGACGCTTCAGTCATTTACCCTGTGGAAACCACTTCAACAGCTTCGGTCTACAGCAGAGTCTGGAAAGCAAATGCTGCTTGCAGCCACAGAGCAGACAAAGCCGGACGTGAGAGCTGGCAGGTTTATGTTCACCTGAACCCATAAGGCAATGATTATTTAGACTTAGTTTTGGTAAGAAAGGGAGATCTTATGGAAGGGCTGATTGCAGAAATAAGCCCCAAATTGAACATTTTGACCTAAATCAGCTTCTGATTAAGTGAATGAACAAATGAAAATAAGCCTGCAACTGAGGATCTTGATTTCAAGCAGAGTGGACATCGAGAAACAAAAGGAAATGGTTTGTGAAGTCAGCTGGAGAGAGGTCATGGACACAGATATGCAGGATGCCTGGAATTGCATCAAGAAGTCCCAAGCAGAAGGAAAAGAAGCTAAAAATAAAAGCTTGCAAAGGAGAGTTTGTGAGGTAATGGGCTGAGCAGTCAATTGAAGAAAGGTGTTAGGAAGAAGCAGGGACCCTGCACAGATTGGAAGAGAAGAGTCCTGGAATGGAGGTCACGGAGGCCACCAAGTTTTCAAAGTGGAAATCACATCAAGTCAGAGTTAGACCTTGCAAAAAAGGTATTGAAACAAATAGCTAGTTATAGAGCCTCAGAACCTTCCTGGCTTAAAGGAAAAAAAAAAAAAAGAACAAGTGTTGTTATGTGAGGAGAAAAGGGAAAAGATTAAAGGATAACTCAGGGCACATCCCAGTACTACTTGACCTCAGTTTTCAACTAGGGTGAAGTTGACCATGGAGGTAAGAGACATACGAGAAAGTGGAATGGGGAAGCAGGAGACGGGAGTGAGCAATTCCCTGGAGTGGTGAAGAATAGACACAGGGGAAAGCATTTCTGCTGGCAATTATTTTTATTACATCAAGATAAAGTATTATTGGTTTGGCGTACAGCACATGTGGGGGCTGTATTTAAATACGAGACACAAGCCCATTAATCTGATCTTGTAGAGGATGAGGCTTCACAGCAGATTCAGACGGCAAGGCTAATTGAAAGTAAGTAAACAACATTACGAGGGCTTAGCAAGGGAAGATCATGCCAGACTAAGTGGATTACCACATCCCCTTTGTCTGCAGGATCAACTGTTCTCATCCACCTGGACAGACCTAAAGCACCTGAAGATGGAAGACTACAGGTGTACACAGAAGAAACACTGCACAGGTTGGGACAGAATAAAAACAGGGAGGTAGTAACAGTGAGGCAAAAAAGATGAGAAACTTCACCAACCTGACATCAGACACCACATCTCAGAGGAAGCTTCAGAACATCTGCAGAGGGGAACCACACCACGACCACGGCAGCACCAGAGGACAACTGCCTCCATGTAGAAATCCTCCTTTTATTTGATCATTAAAATAAAATTCTTAGTCTGCCTGAGGCACACAGTGAGACCAAGCCTGCTTAGCACTTTGAACAGAGCCCTTGCTCCCAAGGGGAAAATTCAGATGAGATCGGTTGCAAAATAGGAAGATGGGATATTGTACTGCAAGACTTGAGTACCCTAGAAGGGGAATGAAATCGTAGCGTAACAGCGTGAGGTGTAAGGCCAGGTACTTGGATTAAAATTGTTCTTCTCTGCATTTTTGCCAGTCCCTCAGAGAGAGGGCCAGATTGATCAAAGGAGGATTCCGAGACAACTCTGACACGTGGCTGTGACTAAGACTAACGTATCTGGGTACGCAGAGGGGAGAAGCACATCCCACCTGTAGATTAAGGAGTAACGTTGCTGTAGGGAGGAGAGACAACCTGGGATTTGGCCACCTACGTTCAGGAGGGAGGGAGACCATGAGGAGGGAGCCCGTGTTCCTGAAACAAAAGCCAAGAGGGAATATCACTGTCAGCTATAAATACATCAGGGTCTAAATGCACAGAAGGGAGAAAAGCTGTTGAAGCCAGAAGACAATGCTGGCACGAGGACAAATGGGCAGAAACTGGCTGTGAATAGCTGTAGAAGGAAATGTCCGATTATTCCCATGATCCAGATTTGGCATTGCCATCTGAGAGGCTTTGCCTGAGGAGCCAGCCCATGAAGCGGGCTGGGAGATACTGTGTCCATGGAAGCAGAGGCACAAAATAGATATTCCAGGCTCCTCTCCAGTCTCCTTGCCCAGGAGCTCTTACCTACAGGAGGTGCCAGTTTTCTAGGGTTTCTTCTGTAATATGTCCTGGACCTCCTCTGGGTGGAGGAGGACCTGTTACCATTTAATACTGTAAGTCTTGTCCATAGATGTTCTGCATGCAAACCCTAACCAGATCTTCTGCTTTCTTGGAAGGTATTTGTGTGCTTTTGCCCAGGGGAAGAAGGCAAGAAGATGGGATGGGCAGTGGTCAGCAGCTACAGAGGGTTAGAGCAGCATACTCTCTCCAAAGCAGAGGAGCAGCAGGAACAGCCAGCTGCCATGCAAAATCCCTCTGGTCCCCCCTCTGGCACACATGCCCCAAGCTCCCAGCCCCGATCCAGCTGACAAGCTGCCACACACATTTGTCCCTCCGGTCCCTGATGTTCCTAATGGGATTAGAAAGGTAAACCCAGCATTTCCTGGACCAGAAAGAGCAGGGACTGTTCTTGAACAAGGCTGAATACTCCTGGCCTGGGGCATGATCACAGGTTGCTCCTTTCTCTCCTGCTCTAATCCTCATCACCCATCTGGCACCTCATCTTTCCTTGTGCCTGCTCCAATCTGATCCCCATGGAACCACGATGCCAACAGCCCTGCACCAAAACGGATTTCATGGTCTGACAAAAGCTGTCTTCAGAGCAGCCAAAAAGCAGCCAAAGCACCCAGAAATGCTGAGCGATTTCAGATGGCGACTTATGGCCAGGGTTACCTGGTGGTGGAGGCTGCCAAGGAGCACATCTGCAGCTGACGCAGCACTCTAGAAATAGGGTGCTGCCACTGAGATTTCAGCCAACTGGAAGGAGAACAAGTCAGGGGATGCTCCTCCCCCATGATGACCAGTGCTCACTGTGCATCCACTGGCCAGAGCAGGGGGACACTGTGTGCCAAGCAGGCCAGTAATTATGAATGAGACAGACTGGCATCAGGGGACAGGGAAGCCTGAGCAGTCTGTGCTCAGCAAAGAGGGCAGCGATCAAACACGAGTCTGCCTCACAGGCTCACACATTTCTTTCCCTGCCCGACTTCTGCAGTCTTTGCCTTCAGCGACTCCCCGCTACACATTTAAAAGCACCCAGTGGTGTTTGGTCAACCACTGAGCCTTCAACCCGGCTTTCTTGAACAGGAACTCTGATGGCCCACCAAAGTTACCTGCTTCTTGCTCACTCATATGCACCCACCTGCACATCTCTGCCCCCTCCCCATGCCCACAGAGGAGACCTCCTGTACCCTTTGCATCCCCTTGCCCGCAGGCCCGTATGAATCTTTTGGGCAGGAGTGCAGCCCTGTGAAAAGCAGCATCTGCTCAGCTTCTTACCCCCCCTCTACACCCCTGCTCTATCACCATGGAAACCCAGCGGTGGGAGATGAGTTGCTTGGCAACATGCACACCCGGCTGGACCACGCTGCTGACCCCAGGAACGGGTACCCTAGAGGGGGTTTGGCGCTCGCAGTGATGCTCCCCCCATGAAGGGGCTGAAGTGAGGAAGGGGATGGTGGGAGAGTAGTCCCAGCCCCAGGGAGGAGATGGAGTAAGCAGCTTCCACTGGTGCTTCGGTGGCATCTCTCCAGGGATGCCCCATCCATCTGGGGTCAGCACTGACCCTTCCCCAGGCCTGGGGGCAGCTCCTCCCCTGAGCAGAGGTGCATCAATGCAGCCAGGTAATGACTTCAACAGCCCCCTGAGGTGACCCTGCTGATGCTTCAGGTTCTGTTTGCATCACAGGCAGCTAGAGACAGGGTGTACTCCAGCTTTCCCCCACCTCCTCCCCTGGTCTCAGAAGTACAGCCCTCCTCCCCCCGTCCTGAGGTCCACCAGGCACAGCAGAGTTTCCCAAAAGAAAATGCAGGGCCCTGGAAAAACCAAGCAGTGAGCAGCCCCATTAAATCTGATAATGAAGGCAATTGCAAGATGCATATCCTTCAGCACACAGTCTAATCTCCACCAGATGAAATGCAAGAAGGAAGATCACTGAGGTAACAGAAGTTAGCATTTGCAAAAGCCGTCTGAAGAACCAGACTATCCGAAATTGCCAAGAGAACAGATAAAAGCAGTCATTACAACCCGCCAATGTGTGTGAGATAAAAACAAAGATACGGCCAGCAGATCGAGACACATACACAGAAAGCCACCTGCAGCCTCTAGCAAAGGCTTTGCAATAGGTGTGGGTTGCATCACACAAAGGTAGAAGACAGCCGGGGATATGGCCCGAAGTAGGACACACAAAGTAATTTTGCATGAACACGCACAAAAGGTACAGGGCGTACGGAGCATCCAGCTGCAGAACTTAGCAACATCCACTCTGAGGCTCTTTTGGCTCTGGTACAAGGCAAAGGAATACAAATAAATAAAAAAAGCAATGTGATAAAGCATGCATAGCTCTTACTAGGGTCAGCAGAAATGCAGAAGAAATGCGGAGCTGGCGAAGTGGGCTCAAGCACATCCGCATCTCAGACAGAATACGGAGAGAAAAAAGAAAAAAAAAAAGGAGCTGCCACCACAGGCAGCAGGAGATGAAAGCAGAGTTAAATGCTGGTGGCCAGGGGATGGGAGGTTTGATATGGCAATAAGCACACCAGGACAACCAGAACACTGTGTCTGCAAGCTTCAGCATCACTCGAGTGGACTGAAACCCTGATAGCAGCAAGTAAACCATAGACACACCTTGCAGTGGAAGAAAATAAGAGACTGATTGGAAGCATAGGGTATCTAAAGAAATAGTCCAAACAAGAAGTCAGTTGAAGCCACTTCATTTCTGACCCAGCAACATGAGTGCCAAGGAGCAGGTCCTCCTCGGAGCAGTGGGTCTGCAGCTGAGGACTCTCCCCTTGGGTCCAGACATTGTCCAAGGAAACGCCTTGAGATTAAGAGCCCTCCCTTATTAGGAGAGTAATTGGGTCATCAGCCATAAATTTTCAGAATTCTTAAGTTGGTTGTGTAGCATCTTGAACAACATTCTGAACCTGTGGATCGTTAGTGTGTGTTGGAGTCTCAAAGTGGTTTCAGTTAGACTAAAACTTAATTTGATTTTGTTACCATCTTGTAAAAACAAATCCTGTTTTTAGTTTGTTAGTCGCTCTGGCTTGGCTTCGTGAGGTTCTGCAACAGGCTGCAAACCACAGACCGCTGAGCATTTCCAAATCTGCTGTGAACAGAGGGAATTACTGGCCAGACAACCACCAAGCTTGTCCCAGATCTGGCCCTTCCCCAAGCTCCTTCTCCCATGGGAGCAAAAGGCGCATCCAGTGTCCTGCCCTCACCCGACACCTCCGCAGTCTGGAGCTTCTCCTGGCTGACCTCACCCTGGAAGCACATACAGATGAGAAATCAGAGATTGCCACCCCCAGAGAAGGATTCCTGACATATCTCTGGCTCCTTCCTTGCCAAGTCTGCCGCAGCTGATCTTAAAAGCTGCAAGTGGATCACAGGCCCCGTGCAGAAATTCTTGGAGCAGAGGCCTCTGAGCAGTTGGAAGAAGGGAAAAGGCAGATGTGAGCTCCACCTCTGCAGTGAGTTATACAGAGTCTTCTTCAGAGAAAGCAATCAGGATGAATTGCACAACCCAAGCGACAGGGCTCCTCCGGCTGCGAGAGACCAGGGAACCTGGTCTGAGCCCAGAGCCTGGATTGATATTGAATGGAGGAGGAAAGAAAGAGCAAGGCCAAGGACAACACAGCTGTGTGTGTTGGGAGTTAAAAAGCACCAGCAGAAACTTTCAGTGTGGTGTGGTATGGCAGAGAGGTTATTGCCCCTTAAAATGAAAGCATAAATAGAAAAGATTGTGATGGCCATGTGAGCATGAAGCACCAGAGAGAAGAGCTGAGAACCTCTACTCATCTGTAACCCATCCAGGAGGGCCAGCAGACAGATGAACTGCTCCGAGGAAACCATGACCTGTGCACAGCTGATTATTACCATCATTTTCTCCCAAAATGACTTCAACCGGAGCTCATGCTCGCCAGCACCGCAATGAGTCACATCGTGACATTGCTCTCCAGGCACAACATTACTGATGAACTAATCCCGGCGAGCGGACACCAATGCAGAAGACACATCGCACAGAGCAGCTGTATTACTTACAGGCCACTGGACCAGCTCAGACAGACCGGGCAGTGACAAACCAAAGCAGGCAAACACTCCAGTTCTGCAGATTCATCCAGTGAAGGCTCTGGCCAGGGTGTTACTGCTGCCAACTACAAGCCAGCACCAAAACCAAGCAGCTGCATGGAAAACCAGAGAGCTCCCGAGAGGAGCTTTTCCCAGGATACTCCCCCTTCCACGCTACCTGGGCAGCTACAGTCAACCAGCAGAATGGGCAAGGAAAGGACAGCAGCAATTGCCAATTCACAGCATTTTTTCCTCCGAAAGCCACCCTACTAAGTCCCTGTAGGATGAGAGATGCCAGCTAAGGGGCGGGTCAGCTTTCCCGGTGCCAGCAGAGATGTCCCTCTCACCCAGCTTCGCCAAAACAGCCGTGGAGGCAGCATCAGGCAGGCAGATCCCCAGCAGGGTCTGCATCCCCAGCCCACAGCACAGGGCAAGTCTCACCCCAAAGAATAAATTTTAAAAGGCACGAGGACACACAACTACAACACAACAATATTTTAAAGACATGAGAAGGCATCATCCCCCCACATGAAAGTATATCAGTTTAAATAAAGCAGCTCTGGATGCTGGGCTGAGAGAGGTTAACCAGATTCCCCAGTGATCTCTCAACCCCATCCCCGGTGGCTTAGATCAGCTTTTTAGAGGCTGCGTCCACTGGAGCACGGAGGGGCCTTGATCCAATTCAACCACCATGGGTGAGCAGTGGTGTGGGAATAACACCCTCGGGAAGTTCCTCAGGGAACCTGGTATAAAGGGTCACCAGTAGGTGGGATTTTTTTTTTTCTTTTTTAAGAGCTGCTTGTATTTTATTTATTTGCTTCAGAAAAGTACTATTTTTTTTGTGGAGGTAAGCAGCTAATTGAGTTCAGGTTCTTCAGCTAATGAAGAAGTGAGCTGAATAATTAATTATTTGAAGATAAATTATTCATGGCCGGTTGTGATTCCGGTGTGGGAACAGGGGGCTTGGAGGGTTATTTAGTTATTTTCATCTTAAAGAATAATGCATGTAAGTGCCCCACCCAGCCCCTCCGAATCTCGGCTGCAATGAGAGATGGGTGACTCAGGGGACCAGCCCCTTTGCTTCCCGGGGAATGGGAACAGCTTGTTTCAACGATTAGTCGCCTTCCAGTATAAAGTGTTATCCAAAGTGAGCTGGCGCTAGACCCGTGCGTCCCCTTGGGTCCCTACAGGGATGCTGGTGGTGCAAAGTTCCCCCAGCCACATCAGGGTTGTCCTCTGGGCCAGCCTTCCCCCTGAAGCCACCCCAAAAATCCCCCAGCTCCCACATTTACACATCACACAACAGAACCAGCAGATCAGTCCCACTTGTTCTCACCTCTTGCTTTTCACACCTTGCTCCAGGCTTGACCTTGCAGCTTGTTGGAGCATCTCACTTGATCTGCTTCCGCACGGGATAATGAGCCATTAGCCACAGTGACAGCGACAGTTATTACAGATAATGCTGATTGCAGCTAAACAGACAGGCTTACCCTGGAACCCCCCCACAGCTCAGACCCAGGACACCCACTGTTTGGAAAGGGTCACCTGGGACCCCAGCAGTCCTTTGCTTGCTTGGTGTTGAGAGGAGCCCCCAGGGCAGTTATCCACCCTGATGGCAGAGCCCTTTGATTACTCACAGTTTTAAAGGATGATCTTTCACCCTGTGCATGTACACATAAATAAATTGGCTTTTCTTGGTTCCCAGCAGCTTATGATGGCAGCTTTGTGTGGCCCTGTCTATTGAATGGTGGGATCATTTATAAATTCATAGAACCATTCTATGATTCTAATACCAGTGCTGCCGCTAGGGCCTCTTCTACTCAGTATTTGCTCCCCCTCACCACGCCTCCTTCACAGCACACCAGCAATTTTACCTTTCCCTCATCAAGCTATTAAATGATATTGAACCAAGAAGAGACTCCATGGGAGATCCCAATGGAAACAGAAACATTCGCTGATGCCTCCATTAATAACTGCATTTTGGAAGCCATCAATGACCCATCCAGCAAACAAAGACCCTTTTAATTCTCCACAATACACCTGAAGGAAGCAAGAGGGCAAGCGATACTAAGCTAAAGGTCTTGAAAAAAATCTTAATACGCCCAAACCTTAATTCCCCGTAGCCATATGGATGCCTCCAGACCAGAGAGCTGCCCTAAAGACCCCAGTTCAGTTTGACCTACCCTTCACCAGCCATGCTGACTTGCAAAGGTATTCCCAGTGCCTGCTCCTTCACCAGTAATACTTTAATGGATTTTCCCATGACTTTACCTCAGGGTGACCCAATTTCTTCCCAAAGAGTTGCAGTCACACTGGGATCCCTCCAGCCCCTGGGAACCTCCCAGCTTTTGGAGATCTGGGTGGAGGAAGCAGCAGTTGGGTGAACTGCCTGGCTGCCTCCTTTAGGGCTCCACATTCAAGTTGACAAGCACTAGACGGTCTCCAGGCTGCCATGCAGCCTCCTGCATTACAAACATTGGGTTTTATACACCAGCCACAGCACTGTCTGTGGCAAATACATCCTCCTGCCTCTTCTCTTCTGTATTTGGAATATATATGGAGCATCTCTACCTTTTCCACTCTGCTATTTACAATTTTACCATCTGTCTCTAACAACAGAGCCATTTTTGACATGGAAATAAATTCCCTGCTCTATTTAAGTGCTTTCTTATTGCCTTTGACCATTCTGGTCATTCATAGTCCATTAGTTTCTTTGATTTCTTCCAACTGTTAGGTGTATTTTTAGGTAACATTCCTTTTTTTAGCATTTGCCAAGACATTTATTTGCCTGTTTCCTCCCTCCCCCCTACACCTGTGCACTACTGAGGATGCAAGAAGAAAAAAAAAAAAAAAAAGCCCAGTTTCACAACACCTGGGAGCATAACCCATTGCTTACTGCCTTGTCCTGCCATCCTGGCAGACCCACACAGTAGGCAGGGGCTGTAACCAAATCACATTTGCTCCTACTCCAGGCAGCCATGGGTGTTCCACCCCCCCACCCCCAGCCAGCAATTAATGTTCCTCTGCCAGCAGGGATGAGGTCTGCTCACGGGTTGGGCTGCGGTGGGTGCAGGCACTGCACGATGAAGTCATCCATTACTTCAGTTCGGTTGGGGGCTGTTTTGTTCTTCAAGACACAAAGTGTTCCTGAAGTCGCCCCTCTTTCTACCCCCGACTCTTGAATCATCTCCCTAAAGCTCACAAACAGATGGTTCAGCAATTTATCCTGTTTTCCAGTAAAATCTCAATGTTTAAGCAGGCTCTCACCCATTCTCCAACTCTTTTAGATCCTCAGGCTCCTGCAGGTCAGTGCTTCTGTGCGCCTACCAAGATCTCGCCCCTTGTCACCACCCCCTCCAGTCTTGCTGCCACAGGAGGCTTTTTAGCCCCTCCTTTTAACACACTGACAAACACAGGAGACATTTAGCCAATTCTAACCCATCAGCACTTCTCATGGCCAGACATGAGGAGCTACAGATGCTGCATTACCTTGGTCCTCATATTTAAGCAAATCAAAGTTCTCCTTACGTGCCTCCATTCCATTTGAGTCCGGATCCTGAGGAGGGCTTGTGTATCTGCACATTGATAGCCCCGCTTAATATAAATGCTTTTAGTTAACTCAGAGGTTAATATTTCTACAAGTTAAGGCCAAGACACCAGCACGTCAACCGGCACCATGCAGGGAAATTTCATGCTGGAGCTAGGACCTACAGCAGGTGTGTACTCACAGTGCTTGTTCAAGCCCCACTTACATCCCCCATTCAGAGGGCCACAGGCCAATTCCTCCACCACTACTGCTCCAGCCCTGTTCTCGGGGGACCCCACAGCTCTTTTGGCCCCCATTTCCCTGCCGTGGGGCCAGGAAGCCTGAGTCACTGTGTCAGCTGGGTTGGGAGATGCTGAAACACACCCAAGGTGGGTCAGGCAGGTTTGCACCAAGCCCTGTGCAGTTGCCACTAATGAGGTCTACAGATGACATCTTCATGTCCCCCATAATGTATTGACGCCTCTCCACTTGATAGAAGTCCTTATCTGAATCACCCTACACTCTTCCTAATCTATTTTCTCTGGGGACATTCGGTGATATCCCTTAACCACGCAGCAGATAAGAGCAGTTACTTAGTTAAAAACCACCCAAGGACTCCCAGGGTCTGGAGAGGGGGAAGAGCTGAGGTTTTGCACAGCTGCATCACACAGGCATCTGCAGATCACTCAGAAGCCACCCATGCTCCTGACCTATCACAAACCCAGAGGAGATAGGGCACATGAGCTAGTCTATGAGGACCATGACTGTGAGTTTCCTTGCAGAGAGCAAAATGAGAAGCACCTAACAGTTAATACTCCCATCTCTTGTTAGAGAGGCTGTGAGAGCTGGAAAGCAGCCACGCATCCAGAAGACATCCCAGGAAGATATCTGAGATGAGCAAGCAGGAAAAGGAAAGGCAGGGCTGGCAGGAGACAGAGTAGAGAGAAGGGAGATGGTGGTGAGCAACAAGGAGTGGCTGCAGCAGCACAGGGAAGGCAAGCGTGAGCATCCCGTAAGGGATGCGGGCTCACACTGTAGCAGCACAGGCCAGTGATGAATTAACATCACCCAACTCCCCAGGAGAGGGTTGTCAGCACGAGCCACTGAACCATTCCTGCGCTGAAAGCACTTCGCAGAAGGAGGGGAAAGAAAAGAGAACCATTGGAGATGGTGGCGTGCAATGCTTGTGCTTGCCTCTTGCCATCCCTACTGGAAGGGACAAGCACACTCCGGTCCAGCTCCCTCACCCCTGCAGCACAAGGGATGGGATGCTCTGGGACTGGTACCAGGAAGGGTACCTTAGATGCCTTTTCTAGCAGGAGGCAGTTAAACTTCTTAAGGCCTCAGATGCAACAGGAGCAGTTTAGCTACCAATAAATACCTGAATATCCCATCATTTCCTATGCAGTTTCCTCACAATCCCACAAAGTGCTTCCAGATGAAGGAGGCCCAGAGACTTTCTAAAGGTCTCCAGAAAGCTGGGATGGAGCAAAGCATGCATTGGGCTCTTCCAGTTTCAAGCTGTGGGCTTTGAGCTCTGGACAGCCCTTCTGGAGCTTCTGGATGTGAAAGCCACCAGTGACCCCACCAGGCCACTTGGGTACTGCAGTGCCTGCACATGCCACCTCCTCTCCCTCCCTGCCCCAGTGAAGTACTTAACCAAGGGTAGAAGTTAGTAGTTCTGGTGGGGCTTTTTTTGTCCTTTAAGTGATTGAAGTGTGGCTGAGAAAGAGGCACTTGAAAGCAACTTGAGTCTGGTTAAAGCTGGTTATCCATCTCGATTTGCATAATGATTATGCAAACGGCAGTTTGCATAATGTTGCTATGATCTACAATCACTGTAGGGTTTTATTGCACGAAAAGACCACAGAGAAGATATTGAACAGCTGTCCAACCCCTCGACTGTGGCTCGGACACCACCAGGCACGTATGCCAGAGATGCTACTATTTCCCCTTTTTGCCCACAGTTTTGGTCCCCCGCAGGGGCTGAGCCTGACTTTGCAACTGCCCTTGGGTTATTTCAGACTTCACGCTTCAGAAGGAGACACCGGGCTGCAACTCGCTTCTTGGCATTAACTCCTCAACCGAAACCAGAGGTGATTTTGTGGCTGCCTCATTGCACATAACCTGTGCTAAAGCTGTGAGCTCTTCCACTCTCACTTTTAAGAGCCCTCCAGTGAAAGTGATGCCTTGTGAGCCAGCCAAACCCCTCACGAAGGGACCTCAGACTCAAGAACAGGTCTCCTCCACCACCCATCCATCATCCAGCTGTAACAGATTTCAATCAGGTGTTTGGGGCAATTAAACCGACTCCCACAGAGCTGCTGAGAAAGTCCTTCAGAACTGCTACCCTTCACCCCTGCCCCACAGCAGCACCCAAATTTAAGCAGGTCTGGACATACTCCTTACCTGGTAGGACAGAGCTGGATCCTGGGGTTCTTCTCCTCCTAAATCCTCCACATAACATCATCGCTGACCACCATAAGCCTCAGCACACCACACCCAGCGTTGGGGTCTCTGCAAGGAACAACATCACACAGCTTTTTCAATGGGGTGGCTCTGGCAGGAGCAAGCACAGAAGCCACCCACGGGGTCAAGGCTCCCCTATGGCACGAGATGCAGGTTTTCCCACAGGCAGGAGCATTGCAGCAGCAGATACCCCACAGTAGCCACCCCAGAGAAACCCAACTAAACAAAAGTGCCCCCAAGCTACCCTAAATCAGTGAAGGAAAGGTTAAGAAACCCAAACAAACCCACCCCAAAAAAACAAAAAACCTTTGCAAACCTTTCCTATCCAGAAGGCAAGAACCAGAGACACACCACCCAAGAGCTCCCTTGGCCGCTGCCCAGGCTTTTATACCTGCCCACCCACCCAGCAGCCATTGCAAGGAAGGTGACTCATCTGGCTGATTGACATCAGTTACAGCCAATGGGCTTATCCCTGCAGCCCTTAGACCACCCTTGTAGTGGTGGTGGTGGCGGCTGAGGGTCTCTTGAAGCATGTCACCAAGAGCTATTCTCCATCCATTAGCGTTCCAGATTAATGCAAAATAATTTGAAGGATGAGGTCAGGTCTAGATTTATCCAGACCTTTGTCCTGCCCCATTTTGCAAGAGGTCTCAGCGCTAAGTTTGCCGTTGAGTCAATCTGTGGTGGCTCCATGGGACATTGGTGACCCTCGTGGTCATCACCATGGTGGTGATGATGGTCAGCCTTGTAGGTGCTTGATGGCACTGGCTCTGCAGCAGTGTTACTGGTCCCACTTCCCTGTCACTGACTGGGACAAGGTCAAAGATTGCTTCTGAGAGCTGGGGGGTGCAAAACATGGCTGGGGTGGGAGACTGGCTTCCTTCTCCCTCTGTGATTGGCAGCACACAGCCCTCATGAAGCCTAGAAGAAGGGATGACCAAGCGCTACCGTTTGCGTCAAGGAAAAGGCTGGATTTGACGCTGCAGTCCCGTTTGCGTTACAGTCGCATCCGTGCAAACGCTTCTTGCCCATCCCCGTTTTTTGGACAGCAGCTCTGGCCACGGTGCCACGGCTGTGGGACAAGTGACACCTTCCCCACCACATCCTCGCCCCAGCACCAGAGAGGTAGGAGTGGTTTTATCTCCTTATACCTCAAGGTTACAAAAGCTACAGCAAATGCAGGGGGATGGTAGGCAGCATCCTGGAAAGAAACCAAAAAAATGGCAAAAAAAGCGCAGCTCTTTAGTGATCAATCTGAAACCACTGGGATGCAAAGAGAAGTGCAACGTGAATTGGCTCGGGTCTGCCTCAGCCTGAGCAGGACCTTCCCGGAAAGGCTGAGCTCCGAGTACATTTAGCAACAACAGCTTCTCAAGAGAAGTCGTGCAGTGAAGGAAGAGGGGAGGCTGATGGGCTCTCGGGGTCCCTCCCTGCTTCAGGCTTTCCTGCGGGAGATATATATAGTTATAAACAACACGGATCAAAAAGAGGAGTGGAGAGGGAAAGCTCCCCAGCTCTGGATTATATTTGGGTTCAAATCCCAACTCTAGTGGAAACTAAGTTGTTCAAACTAAGCAGAACAGCTTCAAAGGAGACCATGGGGACCCACCTGTGGCCATCAGCTATGAGACCTCCCCCAGATGCCCTCAAGGTGGGTGCCTGTGCTGGTCTCCCCTACGGAGGTTTCCCCAGCAGCCAGATCTGCGCCCACATCTCCGCTTCCCCAGCAGGTATCTGAGCAGACAGCATGATGGATAGAGCTGTGGAGGGAATACTGCTACCACCGTGAGGATTAATACCCAGCAGAAAGCCATCACTCCCTTCAGCCCCCACTTAGGAGGCAGCTGAAGCTTTGCTTTTCATCAAGGACGTGATTCAGAACCCAAAACAACTCAAACCAGCTCAGTTCTGGGCTGCAGTTCCCTCCCTGGGCCGGCGCCTTGTCAGCAGTTTATGTGCTGGAGTGATACGTAGGGGTGTCAAACGCTGAGTGACACACGCGGGAGCTGGAAAACACGATAAAGAGGTGCTGCCACGTTCAACGACGGGAAGCTGAGCCAAACCGCAGCTGCTGCGGCGTGTACCTTCTCTGCTCTGTTTCCTCCTGCACTGTGGCTGCTTACCTGCACGTAAATGGTTTTTTTAGTCTTTCATAATATATTTTGGCTTTCCCGGGGATGACAGGATCAGGTGACAGCCCGTTCCTGTGCAGCCTGACCTCTGCTTATAGCATTTTGGGGGGCAGTGATGGTTTAGGATGGGTGCAGATCCCCTAAACTCTCCTTACAAGCGGTCCCCATAATCGCAGTCACAGACCTGTTACTCCCCATTGACTGGGGTGGGGTGGGACTTGTCAGGGGGTCCCACACACTGGCCAGCCCTGAGCTGACCCGGAGAGAGGAGGCACTCTCAGCAGAATGGAAACCAGATGGTGATTTCTACCCATGGCATGAGAGACCCAAAGCCAAGCGGGAGACCCCAAGCCAGGCTGGGAGCTGGTTTGGGAGCTGAGAGAGCAGTTACCCTTCCCTTCTGTTTCTTCTCTCTCTCTCTTTTCTTTTATCTTCTGTTTTGGGGTCTCTAGCTGTATCCCTACTGTGAACCACAGTCCAAGAAACCCACCCTTCTGCATCCCTGCACTCCATGTGTGCACGAACCTCACTTCAGCCTCTGTCACTCCTAATCAGGAATGACACCACGAGAGACTGGAAAGCGGCTCAAGCGATCGTGACTGTTCTGGGGATGGAGGATACAGACAGAGGCACCTTCCCATGCCCAGGACAATCCCCGTCTCCCTGCCAAGTCCCCGCTACCCTTCCAGCCTCTTTTCCCTGCTCCCCCCAGCTCTGGGTGTCCAGAGGGAGAAGATGCAACACCGAGACCTCCTTCCACCCCAATCGCTCCCAACCCACCAGGCCCCTGTTTGCACTCTGAGCTCAGCTCCTCTCTCCTACCAGCAGCATCTTCTACCCACCCACCTCGGCAAAAGTCTCGCCTCACTTCAAAGCTTTGCAAACAGGGCTGCTGAGCTCCCCAACTTTCCCTGACATCAAAAGCTTTACTTATTTATGTTTTGCACAGCACCAAGAAGCCATTGGGATATGGTAGGTTTGTTTTTCCTGAGAAGCCAAACCATGGAAGCCTGAGTATAAATTCCTCAGCAGGAACAGAAACCCAAGTAAAAGGAGGAGAAAGCTGGGGTTGGAGACATGCGCTTTCCTTCTCTCTCCTTGCTTTGTTTCCGTTCCTTAATGGTGTCTTCAGCCTTAATCTCCTTCATGTTTCTGACTCCCGAGTTTGCTGAGCGTACGAGAAGGAGACCGGTGACAGCGATCAGAGGTTAGGCTCAGCCAGTGGAAAATTGAGGTTCTTGGGAAGATGTTTTATTCATATGCCTGAGCCTGACACGTGTGAGGCTGCTGCGGGGTGGACGGACCCTGCCGGGAGCTCTCACTGGGAACATGCTGGGAGGACTTGTCTTCTTCTACATGACTGGAAGGTGCATCTTGCTTGGCTGATCGTAGCAAGGCACGCCGTGGCGAGAGGTCACGCTGGAGAGCAGGGCAAGTGGCTGGAGAGCTGTCGCTGGAGCAACATGCAACAAAACTGAATTGCAAACTAGCTTGATGCCCTGTGAGACCACCCCAGGGAGGCACAGGGACCATAAAGGAGATCAATTACATCCATCTCATGGAAAGGATGTCCTGGATCAATTCAGTTGCCTGCTGCTGAAGGCAACCAGGTCATGCAATTATCTCTTACATTAATGTATCAGCCTCTGCCTTAAAACTGTGTAGGTTGCATTCCTCTTCAGTTCCTAAACCTTCTTTATATCTCCTAATTTTGAGCTTAAATGCATTACTGCCTAGCTTCTAGTGAGTTTTCCTCTGCAAAGATAGTCCTTTAACCTAAAGAACTCTTCTCCTTCCCTGATGTATTCTCAACCTCCTTTTTAACAGGCCAAGGAAGACATTCTCTGTGTCTCCTCTCAACAAACAGGTGCTCCACTCCCTACAGCAGCAGCAGAGTCCTCTCCTGCCCTTTCCCTCTTTGAATTTGCCTTCAGGAGAAGACCAGAAGAGTAGAGTATTGCAGATAAATCCCATCAGCAATTCAATCAGAGGCATTCATCCTCCCTTCTCAACACTGATGGTGCTTCCCCGCACTGTCACTCATGCATCCCTAATCCTTGTGCTGGGGTCAGGAACCAAATTACTCAATTGTCCTCGGGACCGATCTCCTGTAAGCCAGACACCACCACATGCAGCACACCAAGCTGTCAGCTCCTCTTTAGCAAGTTCCTTGCACACTTTCCACTCTCCCATTAATCCCTGTCCTCATTAATAATTTCCCACAAGGCACAGTATCAGACACCTTACTGAAGCATGGAGAGAAGAGATCTACAGCATTTCCTCTGTCCGGCACCTAACATGAGATGAGTCTGACATCTCCTGTACTGCATTTCATGTCATTTTCTATTTAGCTCTGTGTTTTTAATGACTCTCTCCTTCCAAATTTGTACTAAAGCCTTGTATACTCTGGGGGCTGGACTAATGTGCCTGAAGTTGCTCAGATCATTTATGTTTCCATTTCTCAAACAAGGAGTGAAATCTGTGGAAGGGCTTGGGTCAGTGAGCATAAAACCTAGAACCATGTCTTCTCCGCTGTGCCTGTCCCGTGGTTCACAGGGAAGATAGGGAGTCCCGGTACAGGCAGCTGTGCAGGCAGGGAAGGGCAAGGAAAGGGCTGCATTTGGATCACACCAATCCATCATCCTTTGCATCCTGGCTGTGACAGTGGCCAAGAGCAGATGCCTGGAGACCAATCACAAGGCGAGGGGGGAAATCTGGTCCTACTTCTTTTGCTTTCACAGTGAAGAAAATTCTGTATCAGAAGTTGTCTCATCATTCTGGGGCTTACCCTCCCATGATAACCCTGTCCTCGGTTAATTTGCCTAATCACCTTTTGAACCCACTTACATTACACAGTGTGTGGATGACATCTGTGCTGGGAGGTGAATCTGGTGGAAGTCACAACGTGCTCGGGCTCAGGAAGTAGCTGAGCTGAGAAAGGGGCGGTTTTGCCCAGATGCAGAGTCTAGTCCGTAGCGTGACTTGAACTGGCAGGATCCCTCTGAGCTAATCTTTAGTCAAGGAGAACAAACTCGCTGACAACGAGGCTGGGCTGGGATACAGAAACGCTCCAGGCAGATTTCCTGGAAAACACAGGAGGGCTGTGGTGCGAACGCTGAAAAGGAGCTTTTGCACGGTGCTGGTGATGCTTATGAGCAGGACCTGCTTTCTGATACCACCTACAGAGCTCAGCATGGCTGCTGGTGCAGCTGGGGTAGGTGCTGTACTGAATTTGCAGTAAGAAACTACTGTTGATTGAGGACGCTGTGATACAAACACCTTCTGTCTTTAGAAATGCTGTACAGTCCCACAAACCCAAATTATTAAACATTTTCTAGAAGAGTCCTCCTGTGCTCCAGAGAAATGGCTACAAATGATGGGGGTTGTTTAGGGTCAGAGAAATTCTCGCAGTCCTTTCATGCCCCTCATCTTTGCTTCCTCTCTCCTTCTTAATGTTGGTGAAAACATCCTCCCTTGATCCTCCTTGCTTGCAGCACTGTGAAATGAGCTCCTTGGTGCTTTGAGAAAGAAACTCCCTGACAGGCGGTATTGATTGGCTTGGAAAAGGAAAGGGAAGAAGAGGTTGGATGCGTTGGGTCATTCAGGTCTTGATACCAGGCACCGTCTCTCAGCTCTGTCATCCCCACCAGGGCACCTGCAGGGGAGAGGAGGGGGGACCTGGGAGGCTGTGGCACACCTCTGCCCTGCTGCCATGCTCAGCTATCCCCCCAGCGCTCCCCCAGCCCTTCCTGGGCTCCCAGTTCCACCCCATCCCTTCTCCCTGCAGGGAGGCGAAAGGCCACGGTCCACACTCAAGTGATGCATCCCAGATTGAGGGTGGCAGCGCTGTTACCCCCATGCTGTCACCCTCCCATCCCTGGCAGCCACCCAGCTGTGATGGCGAGCCCAAGTACCACTGCTTTGGGTGCGGGGAGAGCACAGAGGACCTGGCAGGCTTGGATCAATGGAGATAGGGTTTGACAAACTCTGGGGAGGCCAGATGGAAGGGGATTGGGGATGGGATGGAGCCAGCAACATGAGGGGGCTCCAAAGGAGAGGAGACCTGTGACCACGCAGTGTGAGCCCCCAGTGGGCTGCCAGCACCCGAAGGGGACCATGACATGAGCTAATGGGTGACCCTTTCCCAGAGGAGACAGGTTGTCAAGCACTGGATGTGCTCTGAGTTTTGTTGGAGATTCCTGCTCGCTGCTTGCTCCCCCACGGACAGCAGAGCCCAAGCCAGGCCCCGAGCAAATTTGGCTACATCCCATCCTCCTTTGAAGCACTTCCACTCTGGAAATGACAGCGATGGCACCCAACCTGTCCCCATCTCCCTTGTGCCTCACTGGTGGCAGGGTCAGCACAGCCTGTGCATGGTGGGATTTGTCTGGGTGAAAGAACCACGGCCAAATCCCTCAGCATCTCCTGCAGCCTCCTCGGCCAGCGCCCTGACTGGCCAGTCCCTGGCACGAGGCCATGGGGGTTTTAGGAGAAGACAGCAGCCCCCTTCTGGCACACAGCCCCCTCTCCTGCCTCCTGGGACTCTCACCCACCCCAGAAAACGTGCTGGGGCATTTGTTTGTCCTCTTTACTTTTTCCTCTGGCTGGCTGGAAAACAAGAGAAATACCAGTTTCTTCATCAAAATGTTTCCCCAAATGAACATTTTCTATCTGGTTTCAGTTTTTGTAATATATTCCTTTATTTTTTCTTGCTCTCCATAGGACACTTTCCTCTGGCTTCTCTATTTGGTTTTATTTTACTTTAAATGTGAATCCCTTTTAATTAAAGGAAGAGGGAAAAGCCCTTCAGTCCCATTCAGCTCAAAGCAAATTGGTCCTTCTCTCTTTTGAGGAGACTCAAGATACAGATTAGGGTTAGATTCATTTCACGAAGCGATCAGAAAATTCGAAGCAGCAGGATCAGCTCCATACCACATTTTCTCATTTCCCCTTGGCTCCTATTCCCCAAACTTTCAAATCTCCAATTCATTAAAAAAAAGTTCCCATCGCTTGAAAGAGCCGGCTTTTGCCCAAAAATGAACAAAAGCAAAAAACATTGTTGAAAACCTTCCAGCCCGGCACACAAAGCATCTCTTCCTCTTCCCGAATCCATGTTGCTCACGTTGGCTTTCTGGAAACAATACAAACTGATTGTGGAGTGGGCAATAATGATAACGTGCAACTGGAGCCGCAGAGAAATGGTACCGCTCTCTCCGCCCAGAAGAGCTCGTTTCCTTCCCCTGCGGCCGATTCCCACTGCCCGGCGTGGGAGCATGGCGCTGGGCTGGGATGCGGTGCTCTATGCTGGGGCCATGGTTTGTGTTGCCGGGGCTTTGCTACGATGCCTGGGTGCCGTCGGGCTGGTGCAGGAGCCAATGTGGCCGTACCCCAGCAGTGCCGTGCAAAGACACCCCAAGCCCAGCAGCCCCCAAAGCGGGGAGGAGGGGGTGGTGGGGCCGAGCGGGGCACCCCACATTTGCTTTGCCGTAGGAGCCAGGCTAATGCGTGGTGGTTACTAAGTGCCCTCCGAGGAGATTAAGTGCCACTAATTAATCTTCAGTGCTCAGATAACCAATTATTCAAGTGAGAGAAGCAGGCAACGTGCTGGATTCGGGGAAGTGGCACCGGCAAGTGACCGTTGGGGAAGCTCGTGTGCCAGCGCTGGCGGGGGTCGGTCCCCCAACACCCAGCCGGGATGGCGACAGCCCCTCTGCGTTCCCAGGTCCCACCCAGGGTTGCATCCCCCGAAAGCATTGCAAGCACATAGGGGCAGGCAGAGAAGGAAAAGGCAATTTTGACCTGGGGGGGGGGGAACTGAGGCAGAGCTCAGGTTAAAATAACCCGAGGCAGAGCCTGGAGCCGAGCTGTAGTGTCCCCCCCCCAGCCCGGCGCTTTGCTGGCTGGATCTGCTCCCTGGGCCGGGCGCTGCTGGGGGCTGCATCAGGGATGCAGGCGCCAGCCCTTATTAAAAGGCCTTTTCCATTTCTGATTTCTCTAATACAACTGAGTAAGAGTATTGACATGTCAGAATGGTCTTTTATTATGATCCATTTATGCCATTAATGTAATATCCTCCTCCTGGATTGCTTAGTTATGTATTAATATTGTAAGAAACTCGGCATTTCTTTTAGCTCTTCATTGTCTAAAATGAGTCCCAAACTCTCCGTGTGACAGGATTTTGACGGATGGTCATATTTTTAGCTGTGATCATGCCTTGATGCTCTGAAATTAGGGGCATGTTTTTAAAATATTTTACCACATGCATTTATCTTATTTTTCTTAATCTCTGTCTTTCCAGTTATCATTCTGCTTTTATTGTAGAATCATTAGTGCTTGTTATAAGTCTGATGTATGTATATGGCATCATTTATTTGCTGTTCTAAGCATGTCAAGGAACGAAAAAATAAAACATGACTATGGGAAAATGATCAGTGGATGTTTTACTTTTTTAATAAAGAACATTGCTAATGAATTGCCTTGCTGAGGCTGCTGGGGCATCATTGCATCCAGCTAGTCTGAAGAAAGATACTGAGGATTCAGGAAAGAGTTACAGGAACAAACCTGGAGAAAACGCTCTGCAGTGACAGACCTGTTTGATTTGACCTGTTTGATTTATCAAAGACATCAAGAGCTGCAAGTTGAAGAGCCAAATACCCTCAGCAGGAGGAAATATTAAAGGGTTTATTAAATCTCACAGAAAAGGGACTAAATAAAGCCACCACCTGAACATTTAGCCTGGACGCTGCAGGTCAGAAGCTGCCAGCACAGGATTCTAATAGAGATCAGACTAAGGACTGATCCGGTGTGTGTGACTCCGGGAGACCCAGGACTCCTGCAGCCCTTGACAGGATTTTCTCGCAAGCCCCGGAGCGTGGGGCCGGGGGGGCGGCTGGGGCCAGCTGTGAGGAAAGAGAATTCCCTCATTGCCAGCCCAGCAGCACTGAGTCCATCCCCATCGCTGTACTCGGCTGGGAGCACACGGATGAGTTATTTGCCACTTTATATATTACGATACTAGTGAAGAGGTGCATTAGCCCAACACAAATTACTGGGCTTGGGAAAAATCCCCGGTTCGTGTTGTATGAGTCAACTCCTTCATTTAATGGTTTCAGCTGCCCTGAAAAGTGGATGAAATTAAGACTGTTCTGCTCCCTATTGCAAGGCAGTTTATTGATGTGAATCCAAGGGGTGTTTCCCTCTGGCTTCGTCGGCAGAAGTGATGGAGAAGTCTTCATCCCCGTGCAGAGTGAGGAGGAGCCAACCGTGGCCAGAGACTGCCTTCAACCCCAAATCCCAAATCTCAAATCCCAGTGGTCTCTCGTCCAGCCACAGGATCCCCAGCTGATGCCTCCTTCTGTGCCCAGCTCCTGCCTTTACCCATACAGAAGAAAGGCAGAAAATGGACAAAAATGGTGCTGATTATGGGGAGAGGATTGGTCCAAAACACGGGGACATGAGGAGACCCCCTCTCCACGCTCACCGCCAGGGTAGCAGCAGCCGCTCCATTCGGCTGATGAACGGGAGCACTTCTCCTCTAGAAATTTGATGGATGATCCCAATTATATTCTTCCAGCACTGATTTAATGTAATGTTTTATTAATAGCAACAATCAGAGGAAAGCAAACAGCTTATTCTGCACACGCCATTCTCTTTCTGCTTTTACTTTCCCACGTTCATCTACACTCCGAGTCCTTGATGCCCCAGCATCAGGGGGAGGAGGAGGAGGACGGTGGGGAGAAATGAGCAGACAATTCACTGAGCAAGGCGATAGCTCATTAGTACATTCTCAACACAATTAACACAATTGTGACAATATTTTCTTCACTCATTCCTTACGGATTATTTGGAGGAAACTGCAAATTGCTGGTTTGTTTCCTTGGATGTTAACAGACCGTGTGAAAAGATGGGGAAGAACAATCTACGGTTTTTGTATAACTGGTTTTAATACTCTGGGCGCAGCGGGACTGGCAGTTGTGAGGTGCCCAGCAGAGACAGGGAAGGGGGTATCCGTGATTCGGGAGGGAGCCGAGGTAGCAGCCTGCTTAAAAGAAGCACAACCAAGAGACCAAAGCATCCTCGTGTCAAACCTCGCCACGTGCCAGTGCCCATTCCAACCTCTGGCTTCTTTCACTACTTGAATCCTCCCTTCATTAGCGGCTCTCCATCATCTCCCTGTTTGCTTTTGTATTTGGAAGCCTGTTTGCCTATTTACTCATTCGATTGCTTGTTTTAATAGTAATACAAAGCCCCCTGGGCCAGTGGTGATAAACTCGCGGTCGCGAGCTTTCCCCTAGTTTGTTATTCCAGTTTTTGCTCTTGGCTCAAACATGGAATTTAAAGTTCTTTTCAATCAAAAGTGCTCTATATTGTGGTTAAATGTTTTCTTTTCCCCTCAGAGAATCATTAATCAGGCACATGATCTAACATCTCTTGCTCTTTCTCAATCTCTTTTGGTGAATTCTTAAAAGAGGGGGGCGAGGAAGGGAAGGAAAAAAGAGAGAAAGATTAAATGGAGCAGGTGTCACATTTATCTTATTTCCAGTGCAAATACAATCAACAAGTGCCAGGCTAAAATCAGACCCTAAACAAAACCTGCAAAATGTTCTCTAAATAAATGAATCTTGGCTCTCTTCTGTTTGTTTTTAATTTGCAGTCATCCTCCGAATACTTCTGCCAAGCAAAAACTGCTTTGGGAATGAGCTCATCGGAGCCGACTCCACGGGGGGAGGTTCCTGCTGCCGGGGTGCCCCGCAATGCCCCGTCTCCATCCCCTTCCCAAGTCACCGCTGTGCACAGCCCTCATCCCAAACCAGCCCAGCGTCCCTTCCCAAAACAAAACTCTGAGGATGCACAAAGCTGAACATTGCCATTAAAACCTCTTTTCAGCGCTGGCTCTCCACCAGCAGTGAGAGGGAGGTATCTCCAGATGCAAATCCTAAAATAAATCCTATTTTAGCCTTTTTTTTTTTTTTTTTTTTTTAATAGGATTTATTCTAGGATTTGGAGCCTTCTCGCTCTCCATGCCCACTTTATAAGGTGGCTGTGGCCGGACTCTGCTCTTTTCTGTGGCTGCTGCTGGGTGCTCTCCCCTGTGCCCCAACACTGGCCCGTGGACCCCTCCTCCCCTGACCCCACTGACTTGTTCATCCAGATACGGGCAGCTGAAAAACCTCTGGGTTGCCTCCTGTTGAAGGGGGAGATGGTTTAAATACATGGGTGCTGTGCCAGGGTGCTGGGACCCAGGGGGGTTTGGTGGTGTAGACCATTTTCACGGTTCCTGGGGGACGCGAGGAGCCCTCTGTACGTGGGAGCAAGAGTGGTGTTTCCCTGTAAATCCCATTTAACCCGCTGCTGCAGGAAAATGGGGCTCATCCAGCACATGGAGCCCGAGCAGGGCACCCATGGCTGGGAGCAGAACGACAGCCCAGGGAATTCTGAGCACAAGCATCAGTGCGGTTTCCTTAGTGCTCATTAGAAACTCCAGATGTACCCCAGGAAAAGAAAAAAAAAAAGTGGTTTTTCAGTTGAAAATTGAAGATTTTAACAAAGAAAACCTTTTACAAAACTTTTCGACTTTCTATGGAAGGGATAAGGAAAAAAAATTCAAAACACATTAACAGGAAAAGAAAACCATAAAAACTCTTCCCTGAGTCAAAATACTTGACTCTGTGCTATAAATTGAAACAGAAATGGCTTGTGTGGCTTTTTCTCCACCCTGGCCCACTGCAGCGCCCCATGGGTGTTGCTGTTCGCGCCTGATAAGCACATTTTTTTCCCTGTGTCCAGTTCCCAGGCCAGGCTTCCTCTGCTGTGACCCACTGCTCTTTTACATCTCTCTCTAATCCATCATAATGCATCATTTGATCTGATAAAAGCCTCGCCTCTCTCTACAAAGCCTGCCATGCCTCCGCCTTCACCCCTCGCAGCTCCAGCACCGTTTCAAGGGCTCTCTGCTCCCCTTGGAGCTTTGACACGGTGCATTCCCGGGGACAGCCGGGTCCTCTGGAGACTCTGCTGAGGGACCTGCCATGTCCCAGGCTTCTGGCCAGCAGACAGATGTGTTGTAACCCCGAGCCTGGTCTATCAGCTAAGCAGCTGGATGCCTGAGTGGATTTTACGGAGGCAGCGAGTGGTCCCCGGTAAGCCAAGGCTACAAAGCTGGCATGAGTCACGGGGAAATGTGTTCATTTTGCCTCTGTTTTCTTTAAGGCATTACTAGTACAGTGTGTGATCCCACACAGCAAAGTGCCGGCCCCTATAGCATGACGCTTTGCCCTCTTGGCTGCATTTATTTTAAATAACTCAATCACCTGCAGTGCAGAGGAGCACTGCTCTCAGAAGATCACAGAATCACAGAATCACAGAATATTTTTGGTTGGATGGGACCTTTGAGATCATCAAGTCCAACCAACAAAAAAAAAAACAACAAACAAACCCCCCCCCCAAAACCCCCCCAAAAAATCCCAGAACACCAAACACCAAAACCAAACCAAAACAAACGCTCACAACCACACACCACCCCACCCACAAACAGACACAACCCAACAATCTCGGGCACTAGAGCACGCCCTGAAGTGCCACGTCTACACATTCCTTAAATACCTCCAGGGATGGCGACTCCACCACCTCCCTGGGCAGGCTGTTCCAGAGCCTGACCACTCTCTCAGTAAAGTAATTCTTCCTGATATCTAATCTAAACCTCCCCTGCTGCAACTTTACACCATTTCCCCTGGTCCTGTCATTATTCTCTTGGGAGAAGAGGCCAACATCCACCTCTCTACAACCTCCTTTCAGGTAGCTGCAGAGGGCAATGAGGTCCCCCCTCAGCCTCCTCTTCTCCAAACTAAACATGCCCAGATCTCCTGCCCTACCCAGTCTTGTGCAGGCAAAGACGAGTTTCTGGGAAACCTTGGAGGGGAGAATTTCTGCTTGGACCAGGTAGGGACACCTCTACCCACTGCAGCCGAGCAAGGGATGAGCCGTCCCCTGTTCCCCGTGCTGCTGCCGGGTCTACTGTGAGATGGAGAGGGAGGCCAAGCCCAAGGGTGGGCATCACCCCCAGCCCTGGCCCTTTGTGTCCTTGGCAGAGCCTGCAGGATGGGCACTGGGCCCTGGAGTGGCTGTCTGGGAGGAAGAGGACTGCATTTCCCATCCCTGGGAATGTTTTTCCCATTCCCATGGCAAAGCCCAGCAATACAGCCCGGCACAGCCGGAGCCAGCTTCTAGAACCAAGGCAGAGCACAGTGAGCTACAGTGGCATTAAAATGATTTCATTCGAGCTGCTGGATATGAAGTGAATTTCCAGGAAACCTCTCAGAGGAAAAGAAAAAACAATGCCCCCAGACAATACATAACTTAAAAACAACATGCTCCTTGACGTGGGCAGAGGAAGCGAGCGTGGTGGCTGGGGTGGCACGTCAGTGATGAGCCACATCAGTTACCTACAGCCAGCGGCAGGATGGAGGGTGCAGGAGGCAGCGGGACACGGGGCAGCCCTTCTCCCTCCGGCCAGGTTTGCATGCCAGGGCTGGGGCACGGCTCTTGGCACAGGCTGGGGGACAACTCGCCTCGGCCATGCCGGTGTCACTGCATTACCAGGCAGCCAACGGCCGTGCCGAGCCGCTCACATCTTGGACAGGAGGCTCCAGCTCTGGATTAGATCACTAAGGGACCAGATTCATTTCTGGCCCCTGGCTGCTCTGATGGTGCAAACGGCCATAAATCCCCCCAAAAGGATTGTTCTCGGCTGGTTTGCTCTGCATCAGGTGGAGCAGAGCAGAAAATTGATCCTGGACTTTTCCTCTTTCCTCGTGACACGCTGCGTCCCAAGAAATTTGGCCCCAAAGGAAGCAAAGCCAGGGGAGCGCGGCAGTGCTGATGTGAAGGCAAGGCTGGCTACAGCGACACCAGCTGAATTTCAGGCTTTAGAAAAAAAAAACAAGCCCTTCCCCCAGCCAAAGCCGAAACACCAGGTTTCCATTTATAATTGCAACGTACTGTGCGAATCAATGCAAATAGCCGGTCTGTTTGCAGTCACAAGGGGAGGCTTTTGTTCTGCCCCAAGACTGGAAATTTCTGTTAAGCTTATTTTAACATTGGAAACAACCAGATGTTGCAGGAGACAGAAAACCCAGCTCGTGTGCAAGTCCCAGCCCCGGTGCCATGTACATCCATCGCAGCCGCCCCGTGGCAGCTCCGGGTCTCCGGGCTCACTGGGAACAGCTTGTTCTGTTCAGCGCCGCAGGTCCTGGGGTCAGTCCCGTCCTGTTTCCCAGATGGTGACTGTCGTGTGTCACCGAATTACATGGACAGGAGCACAGGGACCAGCCAGGGATCTGCAAGGCTGAGCAAGGGCTCGGAAAGGTTTTTGTGCACTTCGTGTCACTAAAACCAGGTATAATTCAACCTGGTCATCTCCCCTTCCTCGCACTCACCGCCCTGGTGCCTTGACACTTGGGACCGCAATGATTTCTGACAGGGACAATATAACCAGGCTGCTGCGGATGCTGCCACTGGTGTTGGCCCCCCAGGTGTTGCTTTTAAGGTTCAATGGAAGACAAAGCAGCTGCTGCCGTGTTTTATTCATGCACCTTGTCTAGGGATGTACGTTTTTGGCCAAGAGCAGGGGAAAATGAAAAGGAAAAAGGTGCCAAAGCCCAGGCGCAACACACTTGGCTGTGGCTTTACAGGCTTCTGGGCCATGGCCAGGGGATTTCTGGGCTGCCCTTCCCTGGGCTGTAGGGTGGCAACAGAGTGGCTTCCATACCTCTTCCCATACAGTTCCATGCTGTGCTTTTCTCCTGTACCATATACACTGATTTTAAAATCGCTGCTCTTCCTGGTGAGCCACAACTTGTAAAGCACGGCTCCTTCTGCGTGGCCCTGCTAACCCTCGGGGACCTGAGCACATCTGCAGGACGTGGCCCCAAGACCTCCTGCGGTGCCTTGGGCTCTAAACACACAATTACTATTTGGGGGTTTTGTTTTCAGTTGAAAGTGTCTGATATAAGGCCGGTGCTGGGCTGCAGCTGGGCACGGTGGGTTATCAAGCACCGGCATGTGCTTCATGCCCCAGGGCACAGCGTGAGGGCACGCAGAAGGGTGCAAAGCCTGCCCTGGGGCTGCCGAAGGTGCTCAGCTTGGGTTGGTCTGGACCACTGTGCCTCCCAGGAGGACTTTTTGGTGTGGGTTGCCCCCAGGCTGAGCCAGGGCTGAGTTCAGCCAGTTCAGCAGGGCTGGGAAGGGAGCGGTGAATGATCACCCGTCTCATGATCGAGTCTGCTCCCCACATTTTTGGGCTGTCACCCTCCCCTGAGGCACCCACAAGGTGTGGGGACCTGAATTTGGTATTAGAGAGGATCAAGCTGATGGCAGCTGAGAACATGCAACTCATTCCACTGATGCACGACAGAAAGGGAACAGAAGAGGGAAAAGGGCCATTGATGCCCTAAGTGCCTTATTGATTCAGCTGACGCAGCAGATCTACACAGCCCATAAAGTGTATGATTGCATTTATAGTTATGTTCCTTCTAAGCGAGAGGCAAAGCAGAGATCAGTCATGTGAAGGAGGAGGAGGGGAGCATGGGGACACTATATCCTGGAGAGCTAATAAAGGCAAGCAGGGAAGAATCCCTGCTCCACCACCACCGCCAGCTCCATCCCATCAGCTCCTACAGGTCCGGAGGTGCCCACAGGACCCCCTCCTGAATCCACATCCCATTTAAACACTTCCTTCCCTTTTCCTTTCCTTCTCCCTTCCTGTCCATCTTTCTGTCCTTCCATTTATTGAGGCAGGTAAACATGGGCCACCCCATCCTGCCTGAGGGGGGGTGCTGAGACTTGGTTCCTACTCCCTTTCCAGGGCTGGGGGAATGTTTAGGTGCAGTGGAAAAGACCCTGTTTTTTTCTGCGATTTATTCTGACAGCCCTCTCCTGCCTGGCCCTGCCCTTCCTCACACACTCTCCGCACGGGCTCAGAGACCGGCGCAGATATTAAATGCAATTCCTGGTGGGTGATTTGGAGATACATTTACTGGATACGGTCAGGATACAACCCCCCCAAGAGCAGGATGTTCAGGCTTTGCCTCCAGCTCGCTGGGCAGAGGGTTGGGAAGGGCTCAGCTCAGCCGCAGCCTCCAGCCCTCGTTAAAGCTCTCCCAAAGAGGCTGCGTTTCCAAAGTCAAAATGTTCCTCACAGGAGGAAGGCAGGACTTATTAGGGGAGGCGGCAGGAGGAATTAAAGTGCTTTTATTGCAAAGGATGTTAATTGCTTGATGAACTCTTGTTGTACAGCGTGGTTGGGAAGCAGCCATGTCCTGGGGGAGATCTGTTTGTCCCCACACATGGTCTATGCCACAGAGGAGACGTTTTGGGGGGGGCAAACACACGAGGCCTCTTACCTGCACATCAAAATATCATAGTTACCCGTGTCAGACCTTCATGCAAGAGCCGAGCACCTCAGGTTTGTTCAGGGTTTACCCTCGCACCATGAGGACTCAGATGGGAGTTACTGTGTGCAACCAGGACTGAGCTCCCCTTTTCCATGCTGCAGCCCTGTAGGGGTGATGGAAGCACAAACCAACCCTCATGAGGATAACACAACCAATTCTATTAAGTTCTGGGCAAGGTGATGCCCTGCTGGATGCAAGGGAGAAAAGAAAGCTTAACACGCATGGGGTAACAGGAGGGGGAGCCTGGGGTGGACCACACACCCTGTAAAGCTAAATTTGGTAGTCCATACCCAGGCAGCAGGATGCGGGATGGAGAACCACACCACAGCAACTGGGGATGTGGTCAGCCCTCCCAACCTCCCGCTGCCTTTGCGGCCCTCACTGGCTTCGCATCAGCCCCGCCAACAGAGGCAGGGACACCTCCACTCCAGCCAGCAGGAAGGTCAGTGGATGGGGAGGTTTCCCAGATGGCTTCCCCGCACGGCAAAAACCCCATGAGCTCTTCCCAGCCCTTTCTGGAAAGCTCCTGCAGCCATTGACAGCCTTCGGGGAGCGGGTTGAAGGAGATCATGGAGCAGCCGTTCCCCACATGTGCTGGAACAACACTCCTCCGACCACTGATAGCTCAACAGCAGAGTTATAGACGGTCGCATGCAGAAACTGTGAAGGGTGTGAAGGCAACGGAACGAAAGAATTATGTAGAAAATAAAGGTAGTTACAGTTGCTTCAAAACATTTTTGCAGCTAGGGCTCAGGGCTTTTAATCAACTTTTTTTTTTTTTTTTTTTTTTTTATTGTGGGTTCTCTTTTCTGCCAAAAATTTGCAGAGGGAAAAAGAAACTAAAGGAAAGAGAGAAAAACAGTTTTAGCTGCCAATCTGTTGCTTGCAAAGCCACGAAAAGCACCCTGAGAGAGACGAGCATGTATTATAAAAAAGTGGAAGGATTTCGTGCATCCTCTATGCTGAGAAGTCTTTTTAGGCCCTTTCCCTCCTGAGACCTCCCATGTCCCTAACATGCTCTGAGCCATTAAAGGCGGCTGTTTCAGCCCACACCAAACTCATCACCGACTCCCTGTGTGCTCCTGAAAGCCTGGCTCAGCTCTCCTCTCTCCTGGAAGTTTATTCTGGTTTTCTGAGGCCGCAGTCCCTTGCTCCCCGCAGGTTCAGGTAGGGGCTGCTCTCCCGAGGAGCTCTGTTCCGATACCACACCATTCCCTGTCCATCATTGCTCCCACGGCTACTAAAAACTCTTCTGCAAAAACTTGTTTTCAACTTAAACACTGCCTGTTTGCTCGGCGCAGGGAGCCTGGGAGCGATGTGGCTGCCTCAAAAGCCGTCGCTGCAAAAGGACCTGCATCCTCCCTGTTAGTAAGATCTGCATCCGTCCCCTTTCACCTCTCCTGTTCTTTCTTGTGAAGGGTGATTTCTACCTTTCACCTTGCACCGCAGGACTAGAAATCAGACTTCTCATCCCACCTGAGGCAGAGATGCCCACAGAGCCCCGTGACGCCCGAAGAAGTGCAGTTGGGACAACCATGCTACAAAAAGACTTGTGGTAAAGCTGCCACAGGAGACAACGTTGGGTTGTCTTCAGTGGAGGAGGACTGAGAAGCCTAAACACACCCTTTACTCAGTTTTACTAGGCCAGAAAGCCAGGCATGAGCCTAAGTATGTGGGAGTCTCCTCCCTAAGGCCACATGAGCAGAAAAGTAAAGATAAAGAGATATATATATATACACGCTTGTCAAGCTAATCAAGGCTGGGCAAAAGGAGAGCCGTGCCAGCCTTCCACTGCTCTGCCATGCAGGGAAGGAGAATTAGGGGGGCAATGAGGAGAGAAACAGAGAGAAACATCCTCTAAAGCTTGTTTTTAAGACATCGCTTCCACCCTAGGGCTTGTTTTAACGGCCCATGCTGCACACTAGATACGTCCCCTTTTATTTACGATGATTATTACGGGCTGCTGCAGGGTCCCCCGGGTCCCAGAGAGGCAGCGCCGGCTGCTATTAAGGCATTTTGTCTTTCTCTAAAATCACATAAAGACCTTCCCCGTCCTCCTCCCGCTGGGCAATAAAAAGCGAAAGACGGCTGAGCTGGCTGCTCTCTAACTGGATGGGCAAAGCGCCTCGTTAGGCACAATAAAGTGCTCTCCTTAACCCCGGGCCATCGGCGGAGGCCAGGGCAATCAGGCCAAGGTGAAAGGAGGTGGCTGGAGGGAAGGGCCGGGAGCAGTGGCCACTGGCCACTGGCAAGCATGAGTAGAGCCATCGGGAGCTGAGCACGCACTGGGCAGAGCCGGCTGAAGCAGCATTAATGGATCTCCGGACATATCCCCATCCTGGAGCAAAAAGCGGGTGGCCCCCACTGGCCCGGTCTCCCCCACTCACACCCCACCACCAGCCCCGGGCTTGGCTTTGCTCCCCGGGCACAGGAGCAGAAAGCACGTCCAAGCCAGCCAAAGAGGTATTTTGGAAAATTAATCAGTCCAATTGAAATGAGATTGATTGAGGATTGAAAGCCACAATCCAGCAAGTCCTGCAAAATGTAATAGTCTAAAACCCTATTAATTTTTCATGTTCTCTCTGTTTTGATTTTTTTTTTTTTTCCTTTCCTCTCTCCCTTGTGGAGGTGGCTTCGTGCCAGGATGTTGATGTGTAAACAGTTCAGCTCTCTCCTGCCTGACTCCGTGCACTGGGTGCGGGAGGCTTTGGGGACGGTGAGACCCCACTCCCCAGCGCTCTCGGTGGAGCAGGGATTTCCATCCTTCACCTGTTCCCCCCAAGAAACCCATTCATCAAAACGCACCGACAAGGAGAAAATGGAGGGGAAGAGCCTCACGGTGCTGAGTTTGCCAGCTCAGGCTGCCCCCGAAACCTGGAACCAGTATGTGCTGTGACAGATACAGCAACACACATGAGTACGTGCATCCCCTCTGGTCACTGAGCAGTGGTGGTGCCACCGCGACTTTCAGAGATGGACAATGGAGAGGAGCAACATGAACATCAAGCTCAGCGCCGGCACCTCCTTGAATCTGAAGATTGTCCTCTAACGTGGTCAATAAATCACTGCTTGGCAACGAAGGGCAAATTTAGTGTCCAGAAAGTCAGCCATATTCCTGAATGCAGCACAGCAACCGTTTTGTGAAGCCATGAGACCTAGATGCCCAAAGCCAACGACATGATTTAACTTCTCGTTTGAGGTTCAGTCCAAAGCTACCTGTCAAGCATTTTGCCAGTGGACTGGCCGTGTAATTAGCAATCGATTTGAGCATAAGTTGCAAGCAGCGCTGTTAGTATGAAAATATTTCTGTTTTCAACAGATCTATTTTGATTTTGGTTCCAAAGTGAAAATGTCTCTTATTTACTCAACATTTGTTGTTGGCCTGTATTTTTGGTTGTGGGTTTGTTTTTTTTTTTTGACACAGTGTCAACATTTCTCAAGTGGGAAAAAACCAACATAGTTTAGTTTAAGAAAAAAAAAGACCAATTTTCTGCCAGCAGCATCCATGGAAATGTTTCAAACAGGCCTCTGATGAAGTAATCTGAACATATGCCATCAGACCCAAGATCTGACCTCTTCCAATAGCCCTTGTTGGACTGCTTCCCTGGGGAAATGAGACTGTAAAATCACACCTTCTCTGTGTCTATTTGTCATCTTTCCACCACCAAACTTTGGCATACCTGGGCAGATTTCAAGCACAGATGGGATGTAATCGTGGAGATAATTGGGTTGTGACAAACTTATCAAAAATCGCAGTCCAGATTCATTCGTATTTGGTTTTCTAACTGAAGGTGGTATGTAGCAGGGCTCTGGTTCTTATTACGACACAAAAGAATTTCAGGTGGATGAAAATCCTTAAATTTTCCCAGCTGGTGGGCAATCATCAGTTGGAGTTCGCACCTTTGTGGTCTGCAAGTCAACCAATGTACTCAGATGTACTTTGAGCAGGAACAACCCTTTTCTCCTACCTCATCTAAAGTGCTCTGCCTGCCACGTCTGTGGAGTCAGCCTTGGGACAGCGTTTCCCATGGTAGGTTGCCACATGTGTCCTCTGGCAGGTCAGCCACGAAAATTCATTGAAATGAAGATAAAGCAAGTGATCGATCTTGATCCCAGGGCCAGAACACAGCTCTCTGACAGGTTTTCCATTGGATTTTTTCCTGTGGGACCATGGGGTCGGTTTTCATGGTGGTGCTACGTCACGCTGTGTTTTCCCCAGAAACTTTTGCTGTTCTTGACATTTTGGCCACAAGATGGACCAAACCTGGCTGTGGCCTTAGGGCTCCTGTGTGTTTATCACTGTGCTGGGTCACTCCAGCCTTTATTAGGAATGTTTATTTATGTCCTGTGCCGCCCCGAGAGCCTTTCTGAAGCATCTTTGCTATCTCCGGCAGCTCCAGTTAAATCCGGAAGACAAAGCGTTAGTCCTCTCCACGAGGTTTTTTTATTTTTAATAAAACTTGCTTGTGCTCTTCCCCGAGGGACTTGTTGAAGTTGTGAAAGTCAAAGATAAAATGTTCTAGCTGCTGTTTCCTGGAGAGTGATGCTGTGTTTTCTCGTGAAACTCCTTTAATGAACACCTGTAAAGGGCAGAGAAGGGACTGAGGCACAATCTGTGGTCCAAGTACCTCTGAACCCTGGAAGTGTTGGCAGCCAGATCCAAGTACATTTTTTTGAGCTCTTCTTCTGCAATCGTTCCTAATAGGCTGAAGGAAAACTTGAAAGGGAACACTTCAACATGAGAGAAAAACCAAAGCCCGTTTTCCTTACCAGTCTATGCTTTGTGGGTGTCTTCCAGCTCCCTGGAGATCTCAGGACTTTCATGGGGCCACATGAAGAGGTTCAGCCCCGTTGGAGGAACAAGTTGATGGTGCAGAGGCCGTAAAAGTAGTTTCTACACCAGGCAAGAGGCAAGTTCCCTGAATCAGGATGTGCCATGCCACGAAACAATACTATCTGCAGGAGAACCCCAGGGCAGCTTAGCTCTTGGTGAATCTATCATCAAGGCTAACGAGCTGATACACTGTTGGGCTAACAAGGCTGCACTCTTGCTGGTCCTGGAGTGAGCAGTTGCTCAGGGGGCTCTGCCCTGCGCTGCACTGTGCAGGAGGGAGGAAGATGCTTACAGACCGGGTTCCCTCACAGACCATTTTGACAGGGAGAAAATGTATTTCATCCTCATCAAATCCTTGGCAGGAAATGCTGACTTGATGCCAACAGGAAAAAAACCCTAATAAATAAAGAGGAAGCACCATTTTCCTTCAGATGGTTTGAACTCTTGGTATTTTCTGTGTTGGAAGTTGACATTATTATTTTTTTAACTCTTGCCTGCTACTGGGACTAAGCAACATCTCAGTTGAATACCTTTCTACCAGCATCCATGAGTGCACACCACGGGTAGCAGGGTTGATATTGTTTGGGCACGAAAGTCACATCCCCCAGTGCCCAGGGCAGTATGGGAACATGTCCCTGTGTCATGGGGATGCCGTGCCAAGAGGGAAAGGAGCTGCCAGCAATGCTAATATCTGCAAGAGAGCAGGATGTTTTGCACTCAGGTCTTCCCCATGGGTAAATCTTCACCATCTCATCGGTTGGTCCTTGGAGAGTCAGCCACATTCAGTGCCTCCAGCAGGAAGATGGAGCCCTCAGCCAGGCTGAGCCTCCATAAGTGTCTCCCAATGCCCCCCCTTCCCCTCACCAAGGTCTTGGGTTTGCCTGTAAAAGAGGGCTGGAGGATGGAAAAAGGGAAATAGTGGTGTTCTGAAATGCCACAGAACGTCACTACAGTCTCCCCTCCTCATGCCCTGGGCGCTGGCACTTGTCAAAGGAACCTGGTCCACAGGAGGGGTGCATGTGCACAGTGTCACCACCCAGGGACACTGCCCTGCCCACTGAGGGTACAGCAGCAATGGCTGACCCCAAACCACTCATTCTTGGGAAGGAGGACTTTTATAATGAAAAAAAATTCACATTTTCTGTGAAAAACAGTACTTTACACGCAGACATGTGCTGAAATCCAGCTCCAGTTTTCCACTGAAGGAGAAGTGTTGAAAGGAGCTTTCATCTGCCCCACTACAAACTTTATACAGGCTTCAGCCCTAAACTCTGACCCTGCCAGGACTTCCCATTCAGCTTTGAACAAGTTCCTCCTCATTCTAGGAGCCAGTGCAAAGGGCGGGCGGAGAAATGGCTTTCTTGGCACCCAGATCGCTTTTCTGATTATTATTCTGGTCATTCGCCCTCTTTCTCTCTCAATCTTGAGGAAGGAGCAGTGATTTTGTGAGTTGGAATTTGGATGTATTCCCAGCTCTTTTTTTTTCCCCCCTCCTGTTAATTAAAACTAATAAATCTGCTCAACAGAGTTTGCAGAGCAGGGGGACAAGGTACAGTTATCTTGACACGGCAAGGCCATCTCGCTCGTTTCCCCACACCTTTTATTTATTTAATTTATTCACGTATTTATTCAGTTCTTGAGCCTGTTCCAGAAATATGCTGCTGATCTGAATTTCTCGTCTATACTACGTGCAGGCTCTTTGCCTTTCTTTCACAAGGAAGCAGTCCCACAGGAGCTGCAAATAATCAACAATTATCATGGCATGCATCCCTAGACATAATTACAGACAACCCAGAGTAACCTGGAAACAAAGGAGTCCATGTTATACAAGACCTGCTCGGTCTTTTTCTCCTCACGTGCCCTGTACCCTCCATAGTGTAAAGGGAGATGAAATCCCAGGGTTTTGGGTGCAGGGGGGGTGGGTAGTGCAGTGCTCAGTCCTTTGTACTGATTTGGGGGATGCAGCAGGAAAAGCTAAAAAACGGGATCAGCCCCCTCACACTTGGGTGTTTAATGCCATCTGAGATGTTGCACAACCCCCCTGGCAACCCCGGCCACCCCAGAGAGCCAGGTTGTACCTGCCAGCCCCGGGAAGGTACAGGGTCCCGAAGGGCTCTAGGTACCTATGAACCATCTCCTGTGTCCCTCTCCAGCATGGTGAATATGTCCTCCAGAAGGACAGAAGTTGCCTCCGAATTAGATTCCCAGTTTGAGATGGGACAGGCAGGATTTTTTTGGAGATGCTCCCCATCCCCAGCTTTGCAGCCAGGTCCTCCTTGTCCTCACGGAGCTGGTGGCGGTTCCTCCCTGGCATCGCGCTGCTGCCGGAGGGGAGGGCAAGGAGAAGGGTGGCCCACAGGTGCTGCGGAGCCCCTGGCTGACTTTCAAAGGCAGAAGTTAGTGCAAAATGGCTTTGCTCTGAAGTCCTGCGGTCTCCTCCTCCTCGCCGGGAGGAAGGCAGCACTGGTAGCTATAGCAACCAGACCTCCTTCGCTCCAGCTGCCAAACTTCGCCCAGACGGGCTTGGGCGAAGAAATGAAGAGGGACGGGAGAATGCAAATGACCTGCAATCCCTCCAAACCCTTCCAATCAATATTATATTAATTTTAAACCATGGGAGTTAGGCAAGACGTGTGTAAGGATAAAGGAGCGAATCCCAGGCAGCATGGACGACGGAAAAAAAGCAAAGGGAAAGGCGTGAGACAGAAAAACAAGATGATGATCCACCCCCCCAGCCTCCAAGCAGGCTCAGAAGAGGCCGTACTAGTGTCATCCAGAGGGTAACAGCTTTAATTAGTGATTTAAGTACCCTCCACAACAGACTTTGCTCTCTCAATGCTCTTGGGAAATGGCTACGCCGCAGTGGTTGAGGCAAAGCACGTCCTTCCCTTGCTCTTCCCCGACTCTGGCACATCGGCAGGATGCAGCAGCGGGGTATCGGTCACCTCTGAAACCATACTGTGCCCTTTCCGTGCGGAAAGCAGAGCTGTGGGGGGAACAGCAGCAGCCAGAGTGTCACAAACGTCGGCCTTTGTGGCTGTGTTTATCAGTGCAAGGCTCCATGTTCACCTGCCCCAACAACAATTATCACGGTGAAATTTGAGTCCAGCAAAATGGTGGCCAGTTACGGGACAGGACATCCAGGATCCCCGTTCAATGGTCCCTGCACCTTCCCATCCCTTGCCCTGAACAGCACCGGGGCTGTCCTACTCCATCTTTGTCCCTCTCCTCTGCTCAGGATTTCTTACGGCTGTCATTCCCACCTCTTTGGCTTTCTGATGGCTGTTCAAACAACCTTGCCGTCTCTTCTAGCCCCTTTCTCCCGAACTGGGTGAATTCCCTTTTCCTGCGTTACAGATGGGGAAATGTAGGAAGAGGACAATGGAATTGCTCAAAGTCATCCATTGGTGACCAGTGGTAGATGCAGGAATTGACCCCGGGACCCTGAGTCAGTGTGTTACATCCCAGCTAGGCTGCACAGCTTGGAGATTTCCGAGATTTCTCCCATGAAACAGTGCTTTCTTTTTTTTTTTTTTCTATTTCAGATGGCTTTTCAGCCAACACTCAAGGGAAAAAAAAAACAGAAACTTTGACTTCTGGAAGAAAAGTTATCATTCTCTTTGCACTGAACCCCCTGACTCAGCTGCCCAGTGAAAATCTCCAAGCCACTAAAAGCGCTTAAGTGTTGATTTTAGAAAGTTGATCGCTGCTTTTTGGAAACAATGACTTTTTAGAAAAAGCTGTTTATACAGATAACCGCCATCCTTCTCTCACTTGAAGCAGCAGCTGTTGTGGGAGACAGCTGAAATGGCAAACACGCTCTCGCTCAATCCATCACCCAGACACAAGGAAAGAAGAGCTACTTAAGTTAAAGGACAATGTTTGCATAAGGGGAGCTAGGCCACAAATCAATTCACACTAGAAGTCAGGAGAAGGTTTTAACCGGAGCGGTGGGCTCCTGGAATGATCTTCTGATGGGATCAGGGAATAAGAAATATCACCTTTTGTTCAGATGGAGCTGAAACAGGTGAGTCGGTTCATGCAGCATCACACATGATGGCTCTGACTTTGACCTGAGCAAAGCAGAAAGATCTGATTTCATATTTCTGTTTCATGACGGAGGTCTCTGGGCAGCTAGAGCTCTACCTAATGATCTGTGCTGTATGGAAAGGAACTTAAAGAACATTCGCTATTGAATTTCCATAGTCTTCCCCATCCTGTTTGCATTTAAAACTAGCTTTCAGATGCTGTGCGTGGGACAAGACACATTTCTGCTCAATACCCGTCCAATTTTCCCTGTTGCGGATTCAGGCTGGCGGCACTGATTGCTATCGATACAGATGGAGTTGCGTGAGAATCCAGAGTTTTCTGGCCCAGAGAAATCTTACAGGGAAATTGCTGCAGTGGTTCTGAATGCTCTGGTTGAGCCAACACATGGCAGGGCGAGTACGGTGTTTCTGATTACTGAGAAACAAAATTATGAGAATCTGGGGGGTTGAATCTTTTCCCTCTTTTAAATGGGGACAAACCCCCCCAGTTTCTGGCCCAACCATTAATAGTTATTCCAAAGAGAATTGATCTCAAGTAGCAAGAAACATATTGCTTCAGCTGTTTCAAAGCATTGTTTTTCAACCTTTGCAGCCTTGTTATTAAAATGCTTCTATTTTTTTAGAAGAAATTGATTTACATTTTAAAACAGCAGAAAAAGTCACTTTGAATTTAAAAAAAAAAAAAATCCCATTTGAAAATGTCAGAGTGGCTGAAGAGGGAAAACTATCGACAGACAATGCTGAGAAGGCTAAAGCCTCTTTCAGTTTAGTCTTTACTAAACAGATCAACTGTGAGTTGGTGTCTGACACAATTAACACTGAGGAGTAAGATATCAGGGTAGGAAGGGACAGAAGAGTTTTGAGCATCCTTAGCTAAGGCAGGCATTTTTGAATGGGCTGCGCCATGCCAGCTCCATCCCCGGGCACACTGAGAACCACCAAACGCAATTTTGGAGCCAACACGGCGGTATTTGAGAAGATGACAATGCAAAAATGTAGAAAAGGGCAGATGCAACACCTGCCTTTTCGAAAGGGGAAGGAGACGAATGAGTTTTTCTCTAATTTTTAGAAACATACTGAGAGCAAACAAAGCCTACACGAGCACCTGGGAGAACACAGGGAAATGAATAAGAGCCAACACGAATTTGTAAAGACCAAATTGGGTCAAACCAATCTAATTTCCTCCAGTGACAGGGTGGCAGGGCTGGTGCTGGGGGAAGATGCAGGAGATGTCATCTGTCTTTACTTCAGGAATGCTTTTCAAGCTGTCTCCCATGACATTCTCATCAGCACGCTGGGAAACGGCTCTATATTGCAATTTGGTTGTACCTACAGAGGGATTATCAATGGTTCCCTGTCAGAAAGGACGGATGTGTCTAACAGGGGTCTCTCTTGATCCAGTACAATTTGATATTTCAATTAACATCCCGGATGATGGAAGAGGGGAGATGTTTATTAGATCTGCAGAGGGTTCACCCCGGGAAAGGCTATCGGCACTTTGGAGGACACGAAACCAAATTCAGACCAGACTTGAGACCCAGTGACAGGAAACTAGAGGAAGGACCTGAGATATCCTATAAAGCGGATGAAATTCAGAGAGGACCAGTGTGCAGCTCGACGGCGAGTCGCTCACACAAACACCAGATGGGCTACAACGGGCTGGGCAGCAGCTCGGCAGAAAAAGATCCAGGGCTGTATTTGATGAGAAGCGGAACAGACTGTGGCAATAAAAGGCAAAGAGTTGACTGCAGTGTCGTCTTAGAAATGGCTCAGAAAGAGCCTTCTCTGGACAGGGGAGTGAAATACAGAAGCCCTCTGGGGTTTTCTGTCCTCGTTTCCCTTCAATGGTTTGGGTCCAGCAAAGGCAACTTTGGCTGCCACTGGATTTGGTTTAAATACACGGGTATTTCCGCCAGGAAGTTTCCAATTCTCTTTCTTCTTTCTGCAGAGCATGATTTCCATTCCGTGCCCAACACTGCCTCTCTGGCTCTTTTGATCTTTCATGTGGAGCCAGGGATTAATATCGTTTCAACACCATTTTCAGAAAAATCAGCAAATTGCATTTGCGTCTCACTGGAGGATACAGGCTCCAGAGCAGCCTTCTCCTTCGGGGAGACATGGAGTGATGGGGCCACTCCGACGGGCTGCGACCAGAAACCTGCCAGGAAAAAGAAGATTCACAGTCTCTCAGATCTCAGTGACGGCTCTATCCTTTAGCAACTCTGCTGTAAACATACGCCGAGCAATAGCTGTGCACGCACAAAAAAGGCTGTTGCTAATAGATTGTACTGCTTGTTGCCACTCTACTAAGAATGTCCTGCTAATTTTTTGTTTTCACCAAATTTTCCACTTGAAATATGAGAGCGGAAATGAAGCCGTGAGCTGCATCAATAAAGAGAGGCAGAGCTGCCACTTTGCCTTGGGCTCTGCGGCACCAGCGGGGACGGAGCTCAGAGCCTGCTGGCATCGCCTGCGTGGGTCCTGCAAGACCCCAAGCCATAGCTCGGACCTAAAATGATCTTACCCCCAGCAAACTCCATCCAGAGCCTCGTCCCAGGCTGTGACAACCATGAAAAAGGAAAGATAGGGGTTGCAAACTGTCAGACCAACCTACTCAGCCTGGTGGAAAGTAGGGCTTGTTCCTGGTGGCGTTGCAAATATTAAAAAAACAACAAATAAACAACAAAATAAGATCAACCAAACCAATATAGTCCAATCCTTAGAAATAAAGAATGATGCTGCCAGTCTTGGAAGACAAGAGCTTCTTTGGAGAGAGAGAGAAAGATGATAACCGGGCAAGCACTGCCATTTCTGGTGGTGTGGTGGCTGAGCTCCAAGGTCAAATTGACAAAGGCTATTTGTTTCACTCAAAAGCCAAACTTTTTGTTTCCCAAATGCACCTTCCTCCAGCCGTATTTCACACAAAGCCGCTGTCCTCGTGCGGTCAGCTGCAAAGCAAAGCGGGGAGGACCCAGACAGCAGAGCCGCATCAAACTGTGCCGCCGTTCAGCAGCACCCGGCAAGGAGATTTAAAGGCTATTGTGGAGAAATCCTTTAAATCCATCCGTGTAGTGTAGGAACAAGAAAGGCAAATGGGTAACTGGGAAGCATTTTGACGCTGGGAAGGAATACAAATCAGAAGGGCTGCTGGAGCTTTACTGTACAACTCTTGGCGTGTTGTTGCCAAAATCCCTGAATCCTGCCATTTTCAATTGACTAAATTATCTAGGAAATAGCAGCAGGGGCAGCTCTCAGCCCCTGCATTCAGGGGATGCTCATGGCTACCTGCTCGTCCAGCCTCTGAACATAAAGCACCTTCACTGGGCAGGGCAGAGGACCCAGCCAAACCCGCACCCCGCTTCTGCGCAGACACCCCAACCCACCCACGAGCACGGTGGGGCTGGAGTTTGGGGTGCAGCAGGGGCCCTGGGCACAGCTGGTACCTCCAAAAGAAACCCAGCACAGCAAAATGCACGGATCACGGGGGAAAAGCACACGGGGGCCCTGAAGCTCAGCTGCTGTTGGAGCTACCTCTGGAGGCTGGGAGACTGCTAATACTCCCCTTTTGGGGAATCACAAAAAACTGCCCAGAATTGCCAAAAACTGCCCAAAACCCAAACTTGGGAAGGCAAGGGGGCTGGAGTGTGCACAGGGGCATGGGTGAGCATGCACAGGGGGGCTGGATGAGCGTGCACGGGGGCATGGGTGAGCGTGCACAGGCATGCACGTGAGTGTGCACGAGCGGCTGCTGCTGGAGAAGAAGTAAGTGAGAGGCAGAGCCTGGAAGTGTTTAAACATGCAAACACACAAACCCTCTTAACAATCAGCACGGATGGAAATATTGATGGTTGCATTAAAAGTAAATATATTTTTAATTAAATCATTTTCCCCTTCTCCATTCAAGGGGCGTGAAAGCACTCATAAAATTAAACTGCTGCTTGAATTTCTCTCTCTCTCTCTCTCCTCTGACACATGCCAAGACAACGATTTCCCCCTCTGCCTTCCCACCATTGACACCACCCCACAGCATCACCGGCTTTTGGCTCTTTAACCCCTTCTTAGCATCCCAGAAAGCATCAAGGTTGGAGCAGAGCAGCAGATTTTCTCCCCCCTTCTCTCTTCCTTTTCCTCAGTCCCAACTCAGGCACAGCTCTGAAGGGCTCATTAATCAAAAGGCAATTAATTCCCCATCATGGGGGCAAATAACAGATACAGACGTTCAATAGCCGCCTTTTTCCACGCTCGAGTGTTTCTCTGATTCTGCAAACTAAAATAAGAAGAAGCCAAAGCAAAAGAAACACCAAATGATTAAACGCTTCATTAACATCCTGCAAAGGGGGGGGAGGCCACGGATTATTTATCTCTGTCGCCAAAGAGACAAATAGTTCAGAGGTGTCGAAATGGTTGCCAAAAGCGGGGTGTAAATCAGGGTGTGGGGCGGTGAGGTCCCCTTGCCCCAGAAGGTCTTGTGAACGTGAAACATCTACAAAACGGGACTGTTTTCCTGCAAAAGGTGGGAATAAAAATCCCTTTTTCTTCTTTCCTTCCTTGGCCCCCAGGCTTTGAGACGCGATGCCGCTCAGTCTTTCTCCATCTCGCCCTAATACCAGATCCCCGCTCTGCTCCCAGCACATGGCCCCGGTCTCTGTGAGGACCATTACACATCACACCAACAACCCACTACCCTTAAAATATAACTAATGAACAAGTTCGTGATGTGGAAAAGAAGCCATTGCTCCTTTTAATTTTGTTGCTGAGGAGTCAAGAAATCACTAAGAGTTTCGATACATAAAACCCTAAGTTCGCTCAACCCTTGTGTCCGAATCAATTAGCCGACGACCACTGCCTGTAGAAAAATTAAGAGCAAACTATTATATTAGTTATTTAATCACTGAACTTACAAAAAACAAGGCGCACGATTCAAGTGCTCAGTTGGTATCATTAATCATAGTTTGTAGCAGAAAATAATTTTATATTATTAAAGCAATTACCATGTAATCATTTACGTTAGCAAAAATTCATTAATCTTTATTCATTATTCAATCAGATTGCATTATTTTAGCCTATTCCATCTAACTTGCCATTTCACAGTGGTGCAAAAAAAAGGGGGAAAAAGTGACAAAAGGAACTTTTTATAATACTAAACCTAAGGCTTGGCAGAAATTACTTCTAAATATAATTAACGTAAAAGCATTATGTCTGCAGGAGGGACAGCACAAACGTCGTCCTCTCCACAGCATTTATTTGCTATTTCTCTATACCTCAGGCCGCAATTCCCAAGGGTTCAGCACTCACAACTTGGAGTAGGGTACTTCTTTTTTTCCCTCCCTTTTATTTAGTCACATGAATAAATTGCCAGCTTGTGTGTTCAGAAACCAGCAGCTCTCCTTGTGAGCCTGATGGGCAGATTAGCAGAAAAATTCAGCTGCATCGAAAGCAGGAAAGCAAAACGTGGTGCTCCTCATCGAAAACCTGACCGAAAACCTTCCCCCACCCCCGCATCCCCCCAATTCCCCTCCCACCCACCCACCGGGACGCTCGAGCGACTGGCAGCTCTGCTTGTGGTTTGCAACCTCGGGGTTTGGGGTCTGAGAGCCAGAACTAAGCCTCCCCCAAGAAAATCAAAGCTGCAGAGGAAGCTGAGCTCTGCCAATCTGGGTCAGGCTCTTATCTGCTGGCAAGCAAAAAGAAATTGGCCTGACTTTTTTTTTTTTTTTTTTTTTTTTTTTATATCTTCTGAGATGAGTGAAACTGCAGTGCTCATTATTATCGTTATTTTACTTTAATAGTCGAAGAGGTTACCAAAGATCTTTTGATTTTATATCCATGAATTTATCTTGATAGTTTTTCCTCCATGGGAAAAAAACGGAGGGAAAAAAAGTGTAAGCTTCTCCCAGGAGACAGCGGTTTCAGGCTCCTTAGCATGCCATTTACAAACCGGGTGCCTAAACACTGTTTTGGTTGGTGAACAGGTTTTCCTCTAGTCCCTCTCCCCAGGGAAACACAAATTTGTCTTCAAAACATCACTGCAAAGTAGGACAGCAACGTTAATGCTATTTTGCTGCTAAGAGAGCGTGAGCAGTTTGCCCAAGGTAGTTGAGGGGGCATGTGATGGATCCGGGAATAAGACCTGCGTCTCTAGTTTCCCTCCTCCCTTGGCATGCTCTGGAGTCAGGTTTCCCCTAAGATCAGGGGGAATTAAGTGTCCCCTCGGCCCCAGGGGCCACACTCAGTGCCATATGGGTTTGGGCACCGGCCATCCCACACAGCAGCACCAGCTCACACTCCCATCCCCTGCCTCCGAGCTGCTTTTCATGCCAGGCGGACACCGTTGAAGACAGAGTGACATCTCCACCAAACTCCCCTTCCAAGTCTTTGTGGCATAATTCTGGCTCGGATCCTGCCTTATTGTGGACTTTGTGAGTTATCCTGAATTTCCTGGGAGTTTCAACTCCCCCTCTGCCTGGCTCTGCTACAGCCCAGGGACTTGCCTGTCCCATCGAGCTCCAGTGTGCTCGGCACCAACGGGTGATTCACACATTTCTGGCCATGGGGCTGGCACGCAGCCCCCTGGGACCTTGTGGGACAGCGATATCTCAGTCACCTTGGAGGAAGAATAGGGGCAGAGCCATTTATCAAGTGAACAGAACGCTCCGCAAGACCAACCTGGGGACTCTTTATTTGAGTGCCTTTCAGATCGGAGCAGGACAAAAGAGCTTGGTCCTGAGGAGTGCAGAAGGAAAGAGAAGGATGAAGGAAAGCATAGCCATGGCAAAACACGGTCATTTCCAGGGCTCCCTGGAAGATGTCTGAGTGCTATCCCTTTCCGGAGATGGGATCATCACCTTCTTTTACTCTTTTTCCCTATAGACATAGAATTGCAGCTCCTGCTTCCTTGCCATGTTACTCCAGGATTGCATCACTGTGATATGAAACTGGAGCAAGGGAACAGTTATCTGGTCCCAGTGTTTCCATTTTCCCCATTGCTGGTCAAATCCCAGCAATGCCAAGGAAACTCAGCCAGCTCTCCCCAGCGCATGTTGGCAGAGCACTACAGGGTCAATAAAAACGATCCTTTCGGCCCACGGAGGGATTGACTCACACCACCCCAAAAAGTCATGATTTGGATTTATGAGGCAGAAGCAGCAGCTTCGCTGGATGCGAGAGGCAATTCAGTCTCAAAGTAAATAATAAACAAAAAGAGCAATATTGTTTTCCTTTGGAGCATGTAACAGGTTGTCATGGGGAAGGCGTGTGGGCTTTTTTGCGAAGGGAGCATCGCTGATGACCTTTGGATAGCGTTTGCTCAGAGCCAGCTGCTGCATTCAGCGCATCCCTGGGCTTTGTGAATCCACAGCCTCGCGGCTACGTCTGCTTTGAGCAAAACGCTGCTCAGCCCTGTCGTCCCTCTGGCTTCAAAACCCGACTGTCAGATCTGCATCTCCATGCTTCCTCCAGAGCCAGAAGAATACGCCATCTAATATGCCATCCTCGAGAGCTGGGGCTAGTGCTTGGTATTGCACAAAAGTCACTGAGCTCCTGAAAAAATGTCCCCTTTGGACCAGAAGTCTAATAAGCAGCTGGAAATCAGGAAATTTTAGGATATGCCCCAAATCAAGTCTGTAACAGCCTATAACAGAGCTCCTAAACCTGTAACTAAAGAGCGCTCCACCCGCAAGCCCGCGCTACGGCACCGGTACCTGTAACTGAGCTGCGCTTTGCTTGATGGATAAAGCAGAGGATCAACAGCTCATGTTTCTTTCCCAGTTTTGGCAATGATCCACCTGATGATTTCAGGGCTTTAACTACTCACTCCTTCGGTTTCTGGGAAAACTGCAGGAGATAAAGGTTTACACCCGACCTCCACCCAGTGCTTGGAGATACGGGGGTGGGATGTACGGTTTAGATGTGTGGGGAAACCGCTCCATTCTCAGGCAGTTCTCCTGCATGTCCCCCTGCGGACAAGCAGAAATTTTCTGCACGTTTCCTAAGAAATGGAGCCACCTCCAGAACACGCTCCCGGGGCACCTCAGGAGGGAAAAGAGACTCTTGCAGCCATCAGGCATGGATGTTGCTTGGTGTGAGGTTGAGTTGGGTTTTGAGGCTGCGGGAAGTCTGTCTGCGATCACATCTCCCACCCATTTTGCAGGCTTGGTTTAGTGCATCTGTGGTACGCTCTGGAAGCAGCTTAAAGAGATTTTGATAGCATTGCTGGGAGAAAATGAACCTGTTAATGCTGCTATTTGCTGCAAAAAGGATTCACGCCCAGAACACTTTCTCACAGCAATGATCATTTTTAGCTGTGAGAATGAATTAGCCTTCCACTGAAAAGCTATTTGCATGGGAAAGAGGTCAGCTAGGAGCAGCAAAGTGATTATCTGGGGCTAAGGCCCTGTCCCAGCCTTGAGGAGACATGGGTTTAATTCTCATTTTTAACTCTCGATTTCCAGCTACCCTCCGCACCCTGGAAATCTCTTTGTCCCCAGCTCTAATGACGAGGGGCAGTGCTCAGCGCAGAAGGGCGCAGGGGCATCAGAACGACTTCAAACATACCTGCGGATAACCTGCTGCTCCCGCCTTGCTAATAAGAGCTCTGGGTTTATTCTGGCAGGACTGGTTCATTTAATCATCCTCAGGTTGCCGAGTTTGCTTACAGCAATTTAATGACAAATAGTGTGAGATCAATGTAACTAACACCCGGCGCCCACTCATCGGCAGCCCCTCCTCTGATCCCAGGCAACCCCTGCACCCAGTCCATCTTTGCAGGTCGATCCGCCCGGGTCCAAACATGGGCCACGATCTGTCTGACTCCTCTCGTAGGAGTTAATTGCAGGCAACATTTCAACAGAAAAGAGTCAAAAAGATAATTATCCCTCTGAGCATACCAACCAGCCCTTGCCGGGGAATGGGGCTGGTTTGGTCTCCAGGGAACAACGCACAGGATCTGCCTGAAAGGGCTTTATCACATCTTGGTCCCACTGATGCTCATGCAGATGCTGGTGCTTGCTCCACTCATCCAACCCTTTCATCCCAGGCTGGGGTCCGTGCGCGCGGCTTTTCATCAGAGGGTGGGTTCACCCAAGACAAGGAGACCTTTGTAAGGCAGGAGTTGGCATCTGCTCCCAATGGGACAAGAGTCCAGGACAGATATCGTCCCCTCCACTGCCCAAATCCCGACGAGGCGCTGGGAGCAGCATCCAAGGCCAGATCCTCCAGACTGGGCGTGATGAAATGCAGGCCTTCATTGCCTGTTCTGTTGGCTCTAGCAGCCCTTGTTGGGTGGTAAGCAAACTTTTCTCAACCGCACCATTTATTTCCTTCTCCAACTTCCTGTGTTACTAATTATCTGAAAGAGATTGATAAACCCGCCAGTTGCCGTTCTGGTTACAGGTCACTTACCGCGGTAATAAGAAGTGTAGAAATCAATAGCCATAAATAGCGGTTGGGAATCAAATTCCCTGAACAGTACTTTAAGTGAGGAGAAGGTTTAATTACGCCGTTGTCTGGCTTACTTTGCCCTGGAGGAGCAGGACAGAGCTGAGGGGAGGCGAGAGGCAACACGGTCCCAGAACCCAGCCGGTTCTTTATTTTTGGGACAAGGCTGGAGAAGCCCATAGGTAAGGAGGGACGTGGAAGACTTTGAGAGTCTTCCAAAGGCAGCACAGCTTCACACCACATTTAGCTACAGGCAGGATTTTAGCTCTGCCTGTGCGATCCAGAGTGAAAGCTGTGTGTGATTAAAAAACAGGCTGGTGGCAGCCAAGCAGGAACAGGTGAAAGGCATACAAAGAAGTAAATTGATGTTTTTTAAAGCAAACAAGAGTTTCGACTTGGGACTGACTCAGCCATGCTCTGAGCTCTGGGATGGTCCACAGCTTTTGGATGAAGAAAGGAGGACACTGTGCGCTCTCGCAGGGGCTTGGGATGATGGAGTTGAAGGCACACACGTGAGCAGCTCCCATCGCTGAGATGTGCAGTTCCGGCAGGAGTGGGAATGACTTCTGGGCGGGTTGAACAGGGAAAATGGTACTGTTAACGATAAACTACTAATTTGCTTGGTTAGCAAATCTTGCATGCTATTGCAAGTTTGCAAGGTGCAAGGCTTTGCTACATCCAGGTAACTGACAGCCTTTTTGGAAGAGGCACATTGGTCAAACGCTTGTACCCGGCCCTAATGCCAGGGTCAGTGTGTGAAGTTTTCCACGGAGGTCAGACTTTTATGGGTATAAAAATCTGCCTCCAACCAAGTCCAAAGTCCCTTCTCTTCCTGGTGGAATGAGGTCTAGAGATGGTGGCAGACTCCAGCTCACATGGGACTTCTTAAGGAAGGGTGGGAAATAAAGGAAAATCTCTCCAGTCCTCTAACCCAGCTGCACCTCTCAGCTGCTGTCCTGCACTTCCAGAGGAGCTGAGTGCTGCAGGACCGTGGTGGGCCAGGTCTCACTTACCCTCTCTGCCCTGGGAAGGCTGGTGGACGCTCCAAGCAGAGCGCAGCTGCCAGATTGGAACGGGAAACCATCCAGCTGGTTCCCCACCACTGTCTCCCAAACAGCAAGACTCCAGCTGGAACAAGGAAGAGTTTCACCCCAGGAAAAAATACTGGAGAAAAAGCCAAGGAAGATTGGCAGCCTTCGCGTTTCAGAGATCAGCTTTCCCTCCAACATCTGCTCCCACACCTGGACCCAGACTGGGGCTTGGGCAGCCCCGTCCTGGTGCCGAAGGGAACCGGCTTCTCCTGCTCGCTGCACGGGGCTGATGCTGCAGCAAAGTGCTGTCCTGGCACCAGTCTAGCAGCAGGAGGTTTCCTCCGTGCGGTGCTGGCTACACTGCTCAGAGACAGGACTTAGAATAAATCCACTGCAGCAAAATGCACAGAAACACTGCGAGCAAAGTGGGGAAATGCACCCAAACCACCTCCTTGCCCTTTGCCCCAGGGCAGCTCCTGAGCCTCTACCCTGGGTTAGCAGCATCTTCCCTCAGGGCTGGGTCCTCTACTCTGCTCAGTCTTCCCTTGCTGCTGCCTCCCCAGGTCCCCAAACCCCTTCATTCCCCCCCCCGAATTGCCCTGGCACTGCACCCGTCTGTCTGTCTGCCTCACAGCACCCGCTCTGCTTGTGGCTGCTCCCAGAACCGCTCCTGTAGAGCCCCACTGTACTTCTCCAGCTATCAGGGTATAAATATGGTATGAGATAAATATTGTCACGGCACATTACCCTGCTCCTTCCTCACCAATACACACTGCAGACAGAGTTATGCATCTATTTATATGTGTATATATATCTAATTATACTATATAAACTGTATATTCAACTCTCTATTGTGTATATTTAATATAAATGCCAGCTAATTGCCCTCAGTAAATATATATGGGGATTAACCGTATTGAAATTAAATTTATTGGTAATCCCCTTGAAAATAAACACACAAAATAAAATAAACACATAAAATAAAAGCAGAGGACACTGCAATTTTTATGTTTGGTTCTTTTCACCGTACGCGAGGTTGGGGCTTTGCCAGGCAAGAGCATCGAGGACTCCAATACCTTTTCCAAAGACCCCCCCGGCAGCCGTCGGCTCATATTGATGGTGTTCGAAGCCGCAAGAGCCCGCGTTGCTCCCAGTGCACTGGCTCTTGGTTTGAGCCTCGTGTGCGGCGGGAGGAAGGTTTTGGCCAGCCCCGCTCTTCCCGCGGCGGCTCGCTAACGTGGCCGACAGCTGGTCCGGCAGATTGGCGATGGGCTCTGGTGCTTTCCAGCCCGGGGTCACCGCCTCAAATATGGCCCCGGTCAGCAGTGACGGAAAGTCATTACGGCCCAGCAGATGTTTGATAGCATGTGTGATACGGGCTGGGGGGGCTCGGGCCAGCTCTGGCGTGCAGGTGGCCATGGTGCAAATCAGCATCCATGCGGGTTAACCCCATTAGCCAAGCTGGCAAGGATGGCTGCCTGGCACCGCACTGAGCCCACGCCAGGGACAAGCAATGGGGTCTCTCCTGGCATCAATAAAATCCTCTCTGTAGGAGGGACAGTTCAGCTCTCACATCTCTTTTTCCACCCAAGAAAGAGGTGCCACTTGGTGGCTCTGTTATTTCTGCTCAGGGTCCACAGGGATTTGCACAAGGCAGCACAAGGAAACCTGCTCAGAGCAACGACGGCGCGGGCTGCTGCGGGGACCAGGATGGGTTTCAGCCTCCGTTATCAGAGGTTTTAAAGAAGAGGGTAGGTGAGCTTCTGCTAGGATTGGTTTATGCCAAAACGGTCTGGTACAACAGGTTCTCTGGCAGGCAGAGTGTGCAAAAGGAGTTACACAGGGCCCAAACCAGTCACTGACGACTAGGCTACACGGAGAGTTCCCCCATCTGATGCCTCAGATCTTCCCCTGCTCTTTTTGGCTTCAGCAGAAAACCCCTGACAATGCTAAAATCTGCTGTTTAACAGTTTTGCAACATTATCTGTCTATGCAGCCCTCCCGGCTGCTGCGCTGCTAATTATTTGGTTGTGATAATTTTTGTCCTGCTCCTTCATGCTGGCAATGAATGTGCAGCCGCTCGGGAATGAGGGACCCCACAGAGATTTCAGCCTGGATCCAAAGGGACTGTGAGCCTTTGACCCGTACCATAAATCCTCAGTTCTTGTGGTTTTGGTTTTTTTTACCAGCAAGACGACGATTCCTATCCACCTTCCTCAGATCATTAATTTATCTAATCCCACGCCTCGCCAGTTTGCCGGCCTCTGGTTTCCTTGGGGGGGAGGGGGCTCAGGAGGAAGATACTTCTCCAAGGCCTGTCCAACGTGCTCTACAGAGCTGCCCCACTGCAAGGGAAGAAGTCACCCAGCCTGTGTTCTCCATCCCTTCTATCACCCTTTTTCCCCTCTTCTCTGCCCTAGACATGGATCAAGGGAAGCCAGGCAGCCTAGAGCCGGTCTTGTTTCCTTTCCTTCCTTCTCTCTTCATCACTTCTCCCTGCCAGGTGCCTCCTTTCCCTCTGCAAAACCCTCAGGGAAAGGCTGTCTTGACTATTTTGAGGCCATATGTTAAATTAATGTTCTTGCTGCTCTCCTGGATCCTGGGTTAATTGACAGGAGCAAAAGGCAGAGGGAAGAGGCGCTTCCCCAAAGACACAGGCACATGTGGGTGCACGCGTGCTCCTGCGTGCTGCAGCCTCCCCTGGCAGCAGGACAGATGGCTCCTCGGTCTCTCCACTTGAACTTGGAGATCTGTCTTTGGGAGTGATGCAGAAGCGAGATGGCAGAAATGATGACTCAAAGGTGTTGCCTGGTCCAGGTGTCTGGAGGGGCTGGGGGCCAGGTTTGGTGCTCTCTATGAAAAGATCTTGGTTGCCCACTCAGGTGCCACAGCATCATTGCTCTTGGATGCCTGTGGTCACCCTACAATGGACCTACATTCATTCTCCTTGGACAACTGCAGCAGCTGATTTGGGGCTATTTCCTGCTGTTTGACAACCCCTCTCCAAAGGGCATGTGCATCTGGTTTCCAGCCGTGGGACTGGTCTGGTGCTTTATCTCCAGGGTGCTCCTGTCCTCCTTATCCCTAATGTCCTCCTTATCCTTAATGTCTTCGCGTTACAGACTCTGTGGACCAACCACCACAGAAACATTCATACCCAGAAGAAAGCCCATGTCCTACCATATGGCCCTGTATGGTGGTAAACTGCCTCCTTCTAGCCTCCAAAGTGAGCTGCAATAAAATGCATCCATCATTCATGGAAGCTTCCCCTCCCGTTGGACCAGAGCAACTTGTTTGGCAGTGAAAAAACCCCATTACCCCTTGGATCTCTTAATTTGACAGGGCTGGGAGCTAACAGATGAATATCTTAAATAACTAATGGTGACTCAGAGGAGCGTTAAACAAAGATAACATTGTCACTTCTTCTCTGTTTCTCTTTTGTTTCTCACTCTTCAGCTTTCCTGCCGGTTTATTATCTCTTCAGTTTTCCTTCTGATGATCTTGTTACTGTGACAGGATGTATATTATCTTTGGCAGCCTCTTCCAAACGTATGACCTGTTGTATCAATGCACGGCAGGAATAAACAAGAGGAATGCATGCAGAGGAATAAAAGCACCGTACGAAATGATGTGACTGCAACAGAAGGGCTCCGTTTGTCAGCTCAGGGGTTTTTGGTGGGTAAGGTGTGTGGGCTCCCCACGCTTGGCGCGTGTGAGGTAAGCTCCAGGTGGGAGGGTTTCTCTCTCCACTAACCCATGTCCAGTTTGGAGAGATTTCGAAACCGAATCTCCAGCAGTCCAGCATCTGGGCTGCCTGTTCCATGATTCTGTTGTGCATTGCTAAACAATTCCTAAAGTTCTGTCCCACAAAAAGCTGCATTTTACAGCAGCTGGAGTGATTTGTGTGCTGTGCCACGTGAGACCCGCAGCTAAAGGCAGCCTTAAGCGACCCTGGGACGAACTGATAATACCAGCCAAACCATTGGCACCACCAGAAGCACTCACAGAGGATCGCTGGCTCATGTATTACAAGGATGTGCTGATTGCAAGGTTAGCATTTCATGCTGTTATTTGGGTATTCCAGGGCCTGTTAAGCCACAGCTGGAGGTCTGCAGTCACCACCCTCCAAGCATTGCACAAAGCCAAAACTCAGCGGGACCATCCCAGTCTCCTCTTACAATAACATACACGCAACAGTGCGAATCATCCACTGCAGGAATAAACCATCTCCCTCAGATCCAGGCTTATAGTTCCCAAGGACCAGAACTATTCACTTCTGACCTGTCAGAGAAATACATGTGATTGGCAATGCTTGGTATTGCAGAAACTTCTTCAAAGCTGAGAAATGCCTGGATAAAAGGCTCCGGTCTGGTCTGTCTTTTTGTATACGTCAGTAGAAAGCCTTGGGGAAGTAGGAAATCTCATTAGGAATTAACTTGGGATCAAATATGACCTCTCAGGTGCTTCTGAAAGGGCAGGTCAGTCTAAGGGAAAATTGCTTGATGAACAGAGCCACCTCAGACTTCCTTTGAAGAAAAGTACCACATGAAATTTTGATATTACTAAGTATTTAATAGATCTAATTTACAAAGCAGTGTTGCTCCCAATTCCCAGAGTGCTAAAAATCCCGCAACCTATTTCTTTACAAGAATGACTTCAATTCATTCATGGGTTTTAATGCAGCAAGCTGTTTAACAGCTGCAAAAAATGTTTTAGGACAGGAAGCCTGAGCCCTACAGAAGTGTACCCGGCTCTGCTATCCCTTCAGCAAGCCAGGAGAGTTATGTAGCTCTGACATGACATCAGGTACCAGATTTTTTTCACTCAGCCTGGTAGCAGCATTACCACAACATGTGAGGTCATCATAGAGATCCTTCCTCACTTGAGTGCTACCACAAGGGCAAGCAACCTCAGCTCTGGGGAACAAAAAAACCTAGAGAGTCCCCCAAAATTTCCCCAAATCCCACATTTGCAAATGTCCCACAGCCACGTGTAAGCAAGTATATCATGTCACCAGAATACAGGTGTCCCTTTGGGTGATGGTTGCATGTCTGGCTACGTGATAGAGGGAACTGGGACGTGCTGACAGCAGCTACCACAACTTTGGTGTGAGCAGGGCGACATCCACCCTTTGACCACAGCACAGGTGTCCTCCAACGTCTGACGAAAACACTGATATCTCCAGCTAGGTGGTGGGAAGTTATGTGGTACATAAGGTCCTCAGGTCCTTCCCATTCTGGTCTACAGGTCATGCGCAACATCTGAACAGAGACGAAGGCATATTGCATTTGCACTGGTGCCGCACAAGGTCAGAGCTCGGTCCCCTTTGACCCAGAGCCCAGAATTCTGCCCAGAGTGACACCAGGATGTCACAATGGCAAAGCACAGCCCCTGCCAGAATCCCCCGAATCCAGGGTGGATGGCATCCAGCCCCTCGCAGAAATGTTTTGAGGATCTTGGTCGGGCAGGATCAAACAGAAAAGTACCCAGAACTTTGGTGAGTCTTCCAAGAACATTAGATTTTCCAATAAACACCTGAGCAGCTTTTCCACTCCTCCTGAGTTCAGGGAGGCCAATGCTGAGTGCAGAGAAGTCTCCATAAACCCAGATGGCCTCAGGAGTGAGAGCAGCAAGGTAGCTCATAGCAAGTCAGCTATCAACGATCCATCTCAGCTTCCCTGCACACACATTCCTTGTTGAGAGTTTTCCATGTTGCTACTTCATCCAAACCACTCTCACTGTAGCTTTTCTTACAACATTTTGGGTTTGTGTCCAGGCTGGTGAGCACTGGAAATAACTCAAAGACATACGTGGTGCCTTGCTTTGCTGCAAAGCCTACCTGGCAGCAATGAAACCCCACTACACTCCTGCTCAAAGGGTCAGCCAGAAGCTCTGGTACGGCCTTCCACCATAGCACAAGCCTCACATCCTGTTTTCTGCCTGGAAATTTGTTTAAAAGATAGATGTTTTCTCAGTGAACTCGGCTGCAAAGAACTTGCCTTTTACCCTGACGCATCTCTTATCTGTGAAGGCTGCAAGCACCTACAAAGAGTTTACACGAGTGCCTTGATCAGTCAAAGACAGGCAGTTTCAGAAGCTTTCTCAAACCAGAGTCTCTGAATGTACTATGTGATAGAGCCAGTTGAAAGAAGGTAATAAGCATGTTTAACAAAAAATAATACAAAAAAAACCCCAACCCAAAACCAAAAAACCCAAGGACTTTTCCTTTCATACCAAATGCTTATGAAGAATTTCAAAAATTATTTCTGTGCATGCTAGAACATAAACAAGAAGATAAAAGAGAAAACCCTGTTCTTCCCAGTTGGATTTCATTTTGACCAAAGAACAACCTCTTTTCTCATGATTAATTCTCCCTATTCCCTCTGTTACTGTTAGCTGGGGAAAGGGAAAATACAGAAGAACGAGCAAGAAAAAAAATAATCACTGCTTGTTTCACTTTGATGGCTGTATTGGGCTTGAATTTCTTTTGGAAGTGGAAGCAAACACCATATGCAATGCAATAATGGGATAGTGATGGTGAGAAAACGGTAAGGAAGTCAGGAGACTTTCCCTGTGATTTGCTGCTTCTCTGCTTGCAAGGGTGAAGCTGTGGAAGCACATCCTGAGGCAATTTCATTTGTATTTCTTACCCCAAAAGGAGGTGCAGGAGCAGGTATGAAGTATCTCTGTCTCTGAAGCTACTGTTAGGGCTTAACACGTGAACTGGACGGGCTGTTGATTGGCTCCAGGGTGGCGAAAAAAAAACAACTTCTGGGAGCAAGTTCTGATCCTCTGTAGGAGGTAAGGCCAAAAGCACGCCAAACTCGGCTGGCTGGAATGGTCCCTGCCTCTGTGATTAAGGGGATTCATAAATATTCAATGTTTCTTGGCAGCTGGGAGTGCTTCAGTTGTTCCAAGTATCTCAAGGGGGATGGGAAAGGCAGAATGAGCCTTAGTATTTCTGACACCCCGCAGAGACAATGAACCGGAGAAGGAGAGTGCTCATCTTCTTGCAGACAAACGTTTCACGTAGGGTGATTTTAATAATTCAGCCTTCGACTGGTCTGTTTAAATGTTTGATGCCTGTGAGTTGAGCTCTAAGATCTGGCCTCCCACAAATCCAAGGAGCTGGACTCCGGTTGGGTGCTGTCTGCCTTCCTCATCGGTGGTTTAAACATGTTGCCAGGGTAAAGCCCAAGCCTAAGTAAGAGCACAGATTTCTTCCTTCACTGCATGAAATTCTGGTGCTCTCATACCATGGGAAAAATATCAACCATCCCATTCTGGTTTCCATTTGGAAGAGAAGAAAAAAGAAAAAGCAGGAATGATGAAAAAGGATAAAAATGCTTAACTACATTCTGCTCATATTAGATACCAACCAGTGCTGTAGCAAAATGGATAGAAATCAGGCAACAATCATGAGAACTTTGGCACAGAAAGGACCACAGGGACTTTAGGTCTCCACCAGCTGCAATCAAACCATGTTGTAGCTGAGGATGCTGGTCTCTCTGGGGTAACAGAAGGGGCACAGGCGTCTGCGAGCGGGTCCTACGAGTGAAATGATCTCACTGAGTGACTCCTGTCTTGTGCATCGGTCTGGACCCCATCTAAGGTAACATCCCCACTGCTATTGTAATCTGCTGGGAGAAGGCCCAGTCCCTTTGGCTGCATCATCTCTCTGTTTGCTATAACTGGGCATTTGGACTGCAGAGGAAGGTGCTTTTTCTGGATTTCTGGACAAGACCCAGGATATTAGACGACCTGCTTCCACACAGTGGAGATGGGATTCTTGCATCTCCTTTGAATGATCCAATTCTGGCCATTCTCAAAGACAAGAGACTCAGCCAAACATATTTTGAGTTTGGCCAGTTTAGGAGATACCAGCATTCAAGGAACAACACCACTTTCTGCTCTCCCAGCCGTTGGCGTGCTGCCACATTCAGAAACTCTCTGTCTCACAGCTAGTTTCCAATCAGCTTTGTTCAAGAGAGACCCTTCACTTCCATGTGAAATCCTGATCCTGTAAGCCCTTATCCTAAATTATCCATGAAATGTGTGGGCATGAGTTATGCATGAGATGAATTATCCATGAACTGGGTTGGTCGCCTTTTCTCTCTGTCAAATCTGAAGGTTTCTGCCAGGTATCAAAGCATAGAGTAGGCTTCATTGGTTGGGGCTTTTCTTCCCCCACCCAAAGAATCTACATTTTATACAGTGATGTACAAAACCTGGGAGAGAGCTTAAATATTCAGTGGGTCATGATGGAAGAACACAGACAGCTGTTTGAGAGTGCACAGGGTCATCCTTTCCCTGAAGATGCAGTTTCAGATCCTAAATCTTTTCAGTGCTTATTCATTCCTGTAAAGAGGAATAGCTCCAAGAACGACAGAGACAACTTGTCTGTCTCTGACAACACACTCCCACACCCAGGCTGGTGGTAACTGTAGTCATCTATGAACTGGAGCTTGAGATTCAAGCCTCTTCTTTATGACAAACACAACAAAGTCTTAATTTTGGTGGATATCTACTTCTGATTTTGACATGAAAGTCTGTGCTGGAGCTGTGTTACTGTTCTTGAGGTAAGTTTTGTCCAAGTTGGTCTGTTTGGAGAAGGGAGGGGGAGAGAGGATTCAGGAAATTGAGATTTTTCTGGGGAGAAAACATTTTTTTTAGAGAATTCCTGACCAGTTCTATAACCTTGCTAATCATGTGGTTTGTCCCTAGGCAAGGCCAGCAATGATGTCGGCACCAGTTCCCCATTGTGCAGCTAGGAGCCTCTCCCCGTTGCCCGAGCACACGATCTCCCACACCTCCAGGGCCATCAAATACATCTTTCTCAAAGGCTGCAAGAACATCACTGCGTCTCACGCCATGGTCGGTGCAGGCACCCACAAGGTCTACAAAGGATCTGTCTCCTCCCGCCTCAAGGTGAAACACAACACCAGCACAACCTCAGACTGCTGCCCCCCCTTCCCCGAGTACCTCCCCATCTTTTCCAACTTCCCCATGGACCTGGAGAAGCAAGCCAAGGGTTCGGGGCACTTTCTTGCTTCCAAGAAGAGGCTGCCGGTGTTTCAGCAGCTGTGTGGGGAGGCCATGCCAGCCATGGCCCTTGGAGATGTGCATCCTCAAAACTCGAGCCAAGACCTGAAGGAGCTGCCTGACACCAAAGCACCGAAGGAGGACAGGAAAGGCTGGAGGATGAGGGAGGCAGCGGAGTGCTCCCCTTGTAACAATGGCATGAACTGATTCAGAGATAGCTTCTGAATAAAATATAAGTAGTGATGTCCTTACGCTACCAGGAAGTCAGTGGAGACTTGGTGTGAGCTCAGATTCACTGACACCCAAGGACTGGTAAAATGGGAGGAAAGAAAGGTATGATATTGTCTACCCAGGATATCCCTTCCAGTCTTCTGGGTGCCATGGCAGACTGCCAGTCCAACAGACTGGCAGTTTGTACAAGGATGGCCATCCAGCTTTATCCCTTTCACTCAACCCCCTTACCATGCTAGAAATAAAGAACAGCTTCCGACACCACATCCCAAAAACCAGACACATCTCCGATACTGACACCCACAGCCCCTTCACCAGGAATCCTCTCCAGCTGCTGCTCTGGAGAAAAATGCATTGAATGAAGCATTGAGTACAGGCTGTGGCAGAGCAAGTACCAAACACTACATGGGGAAACAAAAAACACGAAAGGGAGAAGAAAGCAAACAAGAAATCTCATGCAAGAGTGTCTAGGAGGAAACGTGAGAGATTTTCATTGCTTAAGTCCAGAGATTAAAAAAATAGTGACAATTAGAAGAAATGCCCCACAAAGAAAAAGGTAATAAATATAACTGGATTCAGGAGTTTTGACATATGTATCACTCTTAACGTGTTTCTGAAAGAAACTGTTTACATCTGGAAGATCCCAGACCAACAGGGACCTTCTGAATGGGTATGTGAAACCAGTCTCAGCAGAAAAGAGGAAGAGACAATAGAAATTGCAATGGTTTGAAGCCTAAGGAGGGATAGGATGCTACTCAGAGGACTTCAGGGAAAGCAGGGCAATCAGAAAACAGGAGGAAGACCAGATAGGGGGAAAACCAGACCTGCTCAGCCTTGGAAACAGGCAGGTATCTGTGAGTGGGGACTTGTTAGAAAGAACCGATGAGCGTACTGCTTATTTGGGACCAAAGAACAGAAGGCTGTGGCGTCTGCCAAGGGGGAAAAAAAGAGATCTTATGGGTTTAAGTTAAAAGCTACTGATGGTCCTTTACCTTGGGCCAGTAACAGTGGCAGAATCCCACAGGAATTTACTGCAGATGGCAGCACCAAACTGGAAGGTATTCAAAGAAGAGAGGCTTGAGTGATGGTCAAAGGTTTTTCTTGCAGTTAGCCAAGCACACCATGACGTTGCAGTCCAGCAGGCTCATCAAATGCTGATGCCACGAGACAGGTTTGAGGATGCTGAACTATTCAAGGGAGGAGAATTATTTCTGGAGAGTAAATTCCCCCTGGTTAGGTTTGGGTGTTGCATGCTGAGATTAAGGCTGACAAATCTAGAAGAGTACTATAAGAAACAGAAGGACCCAGAGACAGAAGAGGAGAATCACGTAATCATCATACCTACCGCCACAACACAGGGAGCGGAATCAGACTAGCAAGGATAGACCAAAGGACGAGGATGAACTAGGCTAAGATGAAAATAAAAGTTGTTTGGGAGAAGGACTCTGCAATGAGTTTGTAGGTCGTGCTGGAGACTGAGTTTAGATGTCCCCAGTCAAAATGGGACTGAGTCATCACGGAGGCTTTAATTTTTGAGGCACAGATTGCAGAGCAAATGTTGCTTATTGCAGGCACCACTTATTCCTGAGCATGATAATAAACAGACTTTGTCTCCAAATGGTTACTGATCCAGGAAGACACAAGGCTATTTTAGTAGTATTTCAGTGAATGTGAAGACATTACAGAAGAGGTTGACCTAGAAAATAAACATGAGTCCAGTGATCAGAAGTTGATGCCATTTAAATTAAATGGAAGGAGATATTAAAACAGGTCAGTAGCTGAGGCTATTTGCAATGAATTAGCATATGAAATTACCAACATGGTAACAAAGAATTTTACTGCTTGTAACAAACTGGGAGTGGAACCATATGCCCAGAGTTTACCAAACACAGCACCCACGCTTAAGGAAATGGGGCAAAAGTAATTGTGACAGCTAAAGAGCCTTTATTCTGACCTCAATGGTATGCTTTGATTTCTAGCCAATTTTGAAGGTGAGCAAAGAACAGGGTCCAGTGTAATATGCTTTTACAGGATAGGTCATGCCACGTTGGCTGTGCAAACACATCACCCTGTGGCCACAACCCACACCCAAGGCCACACTCTGCAAACAAGCCAAAAATCAGACAGGGAATGAATCAACAGCCAATATTTCCTCCACTGAGCAGTCCAGGAGCAAAACTGACCTTCACAGAGGTGCTGCCCTTGGCGGACAGGCACTCAGGGTTGCTGCTCCTGTGATGAAAATGAGATTTCTCTGGCAGACCTTGAGCTGACCCATGAGGACATCAGTCCAAATCTAGTGGCCTGACACTAACTGGCACCCTTATTGGAAAGGGGACCAATTCTTCTAGGCATGAAAAGCCTGGTACATCTAATCCGTGGGGGCATCCACACTGGCTCTGCAGTGCAGGAGATGGATTCAATGTGTACAAGTAAGAGTTCCTCAAACAATGGCCAAGGGACTCATGTCCTTGGCATTGCCATTGATGGATTTGGCACAGAGAGATATATTGGATTTAAGAAGATTGCTGATTCCCCAAAGCTGAAAGGAATCTATTTCTCTTGTGGGAGAAATTAGGTGACCTTGAGGAACAGCAATTGCACAAAATCTCCTCTAAAAGGAGCTTCTGCTCTAAGCTGGGAGCTCATCCATTGGAAACAAGGGAGGGGGAGAAAGGCAGATATGAACTTGCCAATCATAGGGTGATGATAAATCTCTGATTTAACGTGGCTCTGAAAGAAGGCAAATATGACAGTAAAAGGTGTCAGGGGAGATATTCCCTCTAGAGAAAGGAGACTGCTTCTGTCATTGCACAAAGCCCTGAGGAGGCCTTGTTTGGAGTCCTGTTGTGACTCCAGTCAACCATGTTCAACAGAGATTAATTGAAACCAGAACAGGTGGGAGAATGGGCGGGATGAAGATCCTTCCTTGAAGACCTGCAAGAGTTTGGCTCATTCAGCTTGGAAAAAGGCAGACTCCAAATGGAGGGGATGCAGCTACTGCCTGAACAAATAGCTGAGAGAGGAACATTTTGAGGGACAGGATGAAGAATTATTTAAGGTTGGCATTAGAAGAGATGGGGACAAAAAGCCCAAGGACACATTTCAGCTGGAATCAGAGGATCCTTCACCATGAAAGGAGCAAAGCTGTGGGACACCCTCCAATTCAGAGGAGCAAGGGGTGAAAAACTGAGCAAGAAGCTAGATCGGTTTAGGAATGGGAGGATGTAGGTGGTATCTCTCTCATTGAGGGGAATTTCAGCTTGATGACCAGGAGATCCTGCTCAGCATATGATCTCTATATCCCTTGTCAGTTGCAAGATCCCATATTTTTTTGTAATGCTGTCATGTTGGTGTATATATTTGGGTGTATTCTTCCCTCTGAGCTTTACTGACTAGCTTGAAATTTGCTCAGTATCGTAGATTTTCTCATCCTGAAAGGCAGGACTGTTTCTGAGACCTTGCAAACTGGAGGAGCAAAGACATCGCTTTCTTTCCCAAGACCAAAACCAGAGAGCTGTTTCTCTACCAACTGGCCAGCTGGCGTTGCGTCTTATGTGAAGTCTTAGCCTTGCCCAAATAAACGAATGACAGAGACCCGCTGGCACTTTACAGCTTCATTTAGGGGACAAGAGTTGCCCTCTGGAGCTGCCCATCTTTCCATTGACTGTAGAAGGAACACACAGAGATGATCCCCCCCTGCTCCAAGTTTAGGCGGTACAAATACATGGTGTGGTACCAACTGATTGCGCTGTCTCTGTCTTTCCAGTCACAATCTGGTCTCTGAAAGAGGGTATTTCTGCTCCTGTTCTCCGCTGGGCACATGCGCCTGCATCTGGGCACTCAAACCTGCCCCCCCTGCAAACCTCCCAGCCTGCAGTGAGTTTGCTCCTCTGCTCTCTATGAAGGCACCAAAATCCTAGCTTTCCTCACCTGCAAAGGAATCCCCCTATTTTAATTGTTTGCTGCCAAAATTCTTCAGAACCTAGCACAGTCTCCCCCTCCCAGTCTCAGCTTTTTAGCCTCTGCTCTTCTCATGCAGGTCTTCCTCTGTCTCCCTGCTTTTCCTCCCTTCCCAGATATCAGCATGCAAAACCCTCTACCTCCTGCTATTCCCCAAACACTTCCCACTCCCAAGGTCTCCACAGGTGCCTTATGCATGTGTGTGAAGAGCAATCAGTGCCTCACCTCCAATAATTGGAGTTGAGCCTCCGGAGCCGAGAGATGAATTTGATCTCTGCTGTTCTGCATGTGAGGGATGAGCCAGGGGGCTGAATTCTGCCGAATGCAACATGCTTTAGCGTTTAGGAGACTTTACAGCACGCCACAGAGATCAGGACACCCGACCAGGGACCAGTGTAGGACACAGGCACACACCTCTCCCTGCCTTGGTGTCTGCACCTTGTGCTCTGCTCTTGCCCTCCAAGGGGGAATGTCTGTCCAGCTCCTTGTGAATGGAAAACACTGATTGCTCTAAAGCTATTTTATTCCTGTAGCCTTTGTCATTGACGTGAATGCCAGCAAGGTATTGGTGCGCAGCACAGGACTGCTCTTTGCAGTGTGGTTTAACCATTTCATTGATGCACCAGTACAGACACAGGGCTATGAACAGAGAAGGTCCTTGCACCTTTACAGAAATCCACAAAGTTTCAAGAATGAACATAGATAGCAAGGGGGAACTTCTGCAAATCTCTGCTGGTTTGTATATACACATGGGACTGTGGTTTTGCCTCTAAATTGTCCTAAAGAGGTGGTCTCACCTGCGAACATGTGAGACAGACATTTGGGAGTGAATATCAGAAGGTTTTATCAGTATGCCCAAGAAGCCAGTGCTCCCAGGGAAAGGCAAATCACCTTCTCTCCATTCAACAGCATCCACTTGTAAGCAGGCTGGATCCTGCATAGGGCTGGGATCCGTACGGGGAGAGGAGACCTATTCCCCACAGGTGCCATCACATTTAGACAGGCGATGGTGTGTGCAAAAAAATGTTCATCTGTGAATACCGGAGCAAATTACTGTCATGTGATTATTCCTATGAAGATGTGTTTGTGGATGAATTACCAACCAGCCTGGAGCAGAGAAATGGAGCAGTGACTCCACCTAACATGTCAGCAGGCAAACCAACAACCCACTTGGGATAGTCATTAACAAATTAACTGATCACCCGGGTCTCTCCCTCCCCGTGGGGGCTCTGTGTGTCTTGAAACCCAAAGTAGCAGATTTGCATTTGCAACGGAGGTTTATGGGGATGAAAACATGAGTGCATCGATAGCAGGCTGGGGCTGGCTGGCCAGAAGTCAGCGTTGGGCTGGGCCAGGCCAAATCAAACTTGCCAAGTATATAGTCTGTAGATGAGAATAGAGCAGAAGAAAGACCCAAGAACCAAAGAAAGGCAGGGGGAAGGCTCCTAGAGAGGCAGAGGGAGAGAGCGTGAGATTAAATGAGAGTGAAAAAAAAAAATTAACAGCTTGCTTTATTCCTTTTCATTTATAGACAATATTATGCTTCTGCACAGAAGGACTAATTTAGCCTTCTGCACAGCCCCAGTGACCCTTCCTAATAGAAACCATTTAAATCTTTAAACAATTTACATGAAAATGTAACTTTGCTGCGAATATATTTCTTCCCCCTCCTGCTCCCATCACGAGTACAATCCTTCAAATCTCTGACAGCTTCCATTATCTCTTAATGAAGTGAGAGCATCTTTCTTAGGAGATGCACCGGCCCTGAGGTTAATCGCCGAAACGAGGTTCACAAATAAAAATCAGAGGAGGGAAAAGAAAAGGAAAAGCAAACACTTAAAAGAGCTCAAGGGGGTGGCTCCACCACCCAGAGACTTAAGATCCAGGAGGACAGTGATCAAATCCTCCTTGAGAGGCCATGTGGGCTGATGGGTGACTCCATCCCAGGTGACTCCATCCCTCCATCATGCCTGCTGTTGGCTGACCCTCCCTCATGGGACCTGGGATGGGTGGATCCTCCCTTGTGCTCCTATCTTATACCTGTGCCAAGACAAGGGTGGGGATAATGCCAGGAAGCACCTCACCCAGAGGTCTAACACGCTGTTGAGAGCTGCAGGAGCCACCGCCGCCATCGATGAATGACGGGTGGTCTCTGAGAGACGGATGATAGGAGCCCTGGGAGGTGTGAGGGCCACCAAGGCCAGGCCAGAAAAAGCAGCTCCCCAAGGCTGTGGGGAGAGGGGCAGCAGAGAGAAGAGCACAGATCAGCCTACTTAAAATGTCATCCTGGGACGTGCAGGGCTGTGTGGGAACAGGGCTATGAGCGTGTTCCCACACAATGGGGAGAGCTCCACTAGCAGCAACGACCCACTTGTCCCAGTGCAGGCACCAGAACACCTCCAGTCCCTCAACTACAGCTTTCATCCTCAGCCACACCAGGGTTACATCCAAAAGGCCTATGGACCCATCAGGGTCATCTTTAGAACCTGGCTCCACAGCTATAGAGACAGTGAGCCTGAAAGCAGAGGCTCAAGAGCATATGGGCTTCTGCATACCCTTGTAATACCTTGCCACATGTATCAGGAGAAACCATCTGCAGCACAATGACAGGGACAGGCTGGGACGCAGTGACACAGAAACACCCTGGATGCTCTTCAGATTTTGCAGGACCTACAAACATTTCCAGCCCAACTGCCAACTACAAATCATAGAATTATAGAATGGTTAGAGTTAGAAGGGACCTTAAAGATCATCGAGTTCCAACCCCCTGCCCTGGGCAGGGACACCTCCCACTAGAACAGGTTGCTCAAAGCCCCATCCAGCCCAGCTTTGAACACCTCCAGGGATGGGGCATCCACAACTTCTCTGGGCAACCTGTTCCAGTGCCTCACCACCCTCACAGTAAAGAATTTCTTCCTGATATCTAATCTAAATCTCCCCTCTTTCAGTTTAAAACCATTACCCCTCGTCCTATCACTCCACTCTCTGATCAAGAGAGAGATCTCCTGTAGGCCCCTCAGGTACTGCAAGGCTGTTATAAGGTTCCCCTGGAACCTTCTCTTCTCCAGGCTGAACAACCCCAATTCTCTCAGCCTGTCTTCATACGAGAGGTGCTCCAGCCCTCTGATCATTTTCATGGCTCTCTGCTGGCCCCGTTCCAACAGGTCCACGTCCTTCCTGTGTTGAGGACTCCAAAGCCGGACACAGTACCCCAGGTGGGGTCCCACGAGAGCAGAGTAGAGGGGCAGAATCACCTCCCTCAACCTGCTGGCCATGCTTCTTTTCACTGAATTTCACTGAATTTTTTTAGAGTTGGAAGGGACCATAAAGATCATCTAGTCCAACTCCCCTGCTGAAGCAGGATTTTGATGCAGCCCAGGATACAGTTGGCTTTCTGGGCTGCCAGTGTGCATTGCTGGCTCATGTTGAGCTTCTCATCCACCACTCCCAAGTCCTTCTCCTCAGGGCTGCTCTCCAGCCATTCTCCACCCAACCTGTATTCGTGTTTCTGTGTGTTTGCTCACTGGAAAACTCACTAGTCTCTGGGGCTCGCACAGGGCCGCAGTACGTTGTGGGACTGTTACAGGGGTGTCTGCAGAAAGTTGGAAAGGCAGAGCAGAGGCTATTGCTCCAGGCTCTGCCCTCCGTCAGATGCTCCCTGCTCTTCCCCAGGCTGGAGGGCTCCTTTGTAGAAGGCTTTGTGGTGATGTGGGGGAGATTTGAGAGAAAGGACGTAATGAAAAATAAATGGGCTGGAAATAAGGAGAGAAAGGCTGAAAAACTATTGAGCTGACAGGAGACAGTATGGAAAAGGGGATAAAAAATCAAGAAGGTCCCAGGGGAAAACAGATTCACAAGCAGGAGGACTACTGGCTTCAACAGAAGAGAGATGAAAGCAGAAAGCAACAGCAGTGGAAATAAATAGCTATTTCCAGAAAAACAATAAAGTTTGAAATATTCTGGGCCAGAATATTTTCCCAAAAGGGAAAAAAAAGCCCACCAAGAGTTAACAATTCTGGTTGTTGAAGCTGCTTAAGTAAAGAAAATAAAAAAAGAAAAGGAAAGTACAAAGCGCAAAAATAAGGAGATGAGCGATTGAGAGAGCTCTTCCTTCAGCAACAGTTTGCTCCCTACGGTGTACTCCACAGGACTGGCATGGGACGCGGCAGCATCAAACCACAGCTCTGTCTCTCTGAACAAAGCATCATTCCCAAGCTCAGTACACGAACTGATATTGTGTCGCCTCAGCAACTTCCCATCAAATTGCCTCCAGGCCACAATTTGATGAGCCTTTGGCCACAACCGGAGAGGGTTTAAGTCCTCTGTAATCTTAACGCAACTTTGCTGCAACCAAATAAACCCAAATTTGAAAATACTTGTACAGACATCTGTCATCTAGAGGAAAGATAAAGCCTCTGAAGAGAAAGAGCAAAAGGTTTTCTTTGTTCTGGGACACTGCCCCTCCTGCTTTCTTCTTCTCCACTCTGACTTGGCAGGCAGAAAGGCACAGGCAGAGACTCGCAGGGATGCAGGGATGTGTGCTCCCAGCATGCCAATGCGTCGCATTTGCCAGGCTAAAGGCAATCCCTGGTTCTCCTGGAGAAAGAACATCATCTCCAGATGAGGCAGGACAGGGCCAGGAAGGTGTGAAGACGGGCTGGGCTGACCCCACAGCCCCCAGTGCCACAACACACCAGCCAGAGCTGCGGTGGAGCGTGCCCGTCTTAAAGCAAATCCTCCAGCGGTGAAACCTGCAGCCCTTGGGTGGGGGATGACAGATGTCCTTGCTGATAACTGCACAAGACAGCTATCAGTCAAGTCTAAGTGAAGGCAAATCAGCCGTTATCTGTGCAGGGTAAGCCTCGTTAGCCACCTGATGTCAAATAAGATGGGAGCTCTGCTTTGCATCTCTGGGATTACCGGAGCCTGACAGGTCACCCAGGTGCTTACAACATCCCGTGGGCTGGAGCTGAGCCTGGGCTTTTTGGGGCACATGCTGAGCCTGAACCACTGGCCCAGGCTTTCTTATTGCACACAAGCAAAGAGAGGGGGGACATGGACCACTTGGGACCACTCAGTGTGTGCCCAGGGCTCACATCACCTAAAGTAGCCTCGGTGCTGCTCTGACTTAACCTCTCCCTGTCCCACGCAGGGTGACATCAGCTGTGTCCCCTCCTGAACTAGACACATCTGCCTTTCCTCCATCCCACACTGGGACCTGGGGGGGCAACTCCTCTCCCAGGGGTAGGTAATCCAGCATGGAGGGGATGGCAGGGACCCCGTGCAGGAGGGACCAGTTGATGGGACCTGACCTTCTGCGCAGGGGGACAGAAGGAGCAGGGAGAGGGAGCTGCAAGAGGGAAGTCAGCCTCTTCCTCTGCTGCTACCCTGACTTCTCACAAAGCTCCTTCCTCCCAGCGTGGAGAGGCACAAACAGCTCTCGTTAGGTGAAGAGGGTTTTGGAGGGTGAGTGGGATGGTGGATAACAGCCGCGTGTCAGGCCTGAGTGCCTACAGCCCAGCAGTCATCTCAAAACAGGGCTTTTAGCCGGTTCCCTTCCTCCCACTTTCCCCTCTCCCTGCCTCGGCACGGTGAGCGGGAGCGATTTAACCTTGTAACCTTTAATCAAGGGCTTGTGTACACGGAAAAGGATTGATGGAGCTTGTCTCCCTCATGGCCTCACACCACGGCTCCGATTACACCATTAACTCCCCAAGCTGAGTGCCCGGGCCGGTATCGGCAGCCAAGAAATAATGGCCCTGGAAGCTGCATTACAGAGCGATCGCTGGGAAGCAGCGGGGCACAGAAATGGGCATTTCCACCCCGAGGTGCTCCAGGAAAACCAGGGACCTGCTGACAGGAGGAGGAGGGGGGAGGAGAGGGCATTGCTCTCCTGTGCACATGGGCAGAGGGCTGGGTACAAACACCACTTCCTCGCATGAGTTTGGGTGAGTTACAGCCTGTCTGGATCTGATGAACAAAATGCATCCCAGGGAGTGGATGATGTGGGAGAAATCCCACCATCCCACCAGGTGAGTCAATGAACCCGACGGGCTACAGAACATGCACCAGCCACTTGGCCAGGAGCAGGCAGATGTCCCACACCAGCATCATTTCCCAGACCTTGGACATTTTCCCCTATATTTTGAGAATTGAGGTATCTTCAAGGATTTTGTGCACCCAGAAGATACATCTCTCATCCTTGGACAGCCTGGTGGATGCAGCCAGGATGTGAGATTCATGGGGCTGCATGGGGAGACAGGGAAAGCATGAACAAGCGTATCTTATCTTGCTTGTGAAGCCAGACCACCAGGCTGTGGAGACTGCCTCACTTCAACCTAGGAAGGCTGTATTATTAACATCACACGGAACGTCTCCACCAGGAGAAACTGAGAGTACTCTACCTACAGCAGGGGGAATCTCTTCAGTTGTGTCTTCCCACGTTACGTGGAAGAAAGCGGATCAGATCCTGACTGTGAATGAGGATGGTCCTGCAGCTACAGCTACTGCTCAAGTGAGTGCCAGGATTATGGATCTACTGGCTCTTCTGGGGCACAGGACTTTTTGTTCCAGAACTTTTTTGTCCTGGTTTGGGCCAGAAATGTCACCCCACAGGTGATATATCCCTGCAAAAAGCTTTATTTTAGTAAATTGTTAAACCCACACGATTAGAAAATCACGGGCCAGAACCATCTCGCAGGGCAGCAGGCTGGGGGAATGGGTGAGAAGAGGTATGGGGGTGGCAGTGATGACACAGACAATGCAGGGACGGGTTCAGAGCAGAGCCAAGGCTTGGTGGCTCCGGGAGCTACAGAAGAGAGAGAGGTGGCAGGGAGAGAATCCTGTGCTCTGCATCTGCTTGCGAAAAACTGTCTACCTCAGCCAAAGCAGACAGTGCTTGACAAGGAGCACAGGGTGTCCTGCTGCTCAGGGGCTATTGTTGCAGCTCCTGGAGCAGGAGCATCCCTCCTTGTAGCTCCACGGGGTGCGAAAACCCGGCCAGCAACCAGCAGTTCCAGTTATGGGGCTGGTACCACCTTCCCCTGAATACGGGAGCGAGCAGCCTTTCCCGAGTAGGTGTGCAGCATGACCTGCTCTCCGGAGAGGGTGTCTGGGGAGACCTCTGCTCTCCATGGAGGAAAGCTCGTCCTCCTGCCTCCACATCCACGAGCGGCTGGGAAATGGGATGCTACTGACACCCAGTGGTTCTGTGCATCCTGCAGATGGGGACTGGCTCCTGCGCTGGTGGAGGAGACATGTCCATGCTCTCCCCATCGCTGGGGCTTGGACTTTTGGAGGGACCTGCCTCTTTGGGGACTCGTCTGTGGAGGGAGGGGTTGGAGACCCTGGCAACATGGCTTTGCAGGGTGGCAAATGGGACATAGGGGAGAAGGGGGGTTGTGGCTCCATGTTTAGTTCAACAGTGTCTATCTCGTATCACATGCCCGGGGAGATGCTATGCAGCCTCCTTACCCATCACAACCTCTGCAAATGGCTGCATTATTTTATTCTAAAAACTTATCTCTGCCATATAAAAAAATGTCCTAAATTGCCACAGAAATGCTGGAGTGGGAGAAGGAGAAAGGCTGGGGTTAGTTCCTTCTGAGATGTTCTGGCTGCTGCTCCCCAGGTCCCCTTGCCAGCTCTGGGATGTCAGCTCCGACCTCTGCAGACCATAAATTCTGCTGGGGCGGAGGCTGGGATTTTAGGATGGAGCTCCACAGGCCAGCTGTCCGGATGAGCTGTCCTGTGAGAGCTCCCTTCACAAACATTTTGACTCCAGGCAAAGAAGCGGGTTAGAATTGGAAGTGGATTAAGCTAAATCAGGAAACGCCATTCGCATTCCAGAAGAAGGCCGTCTAAACAGGGAGTTATTTAAGAGCAGAAATGGAGCTTTTCAATCTACTTCGCCTGTCATTTCAGCCCCCAAATCAAGCAAGCAAGCAAACAGCATGGAAAAATAACAACAAACTGCCTGCATTTGGCACCCCACAGTGCAAAACCAGAGAAGATATAGCCTCTGACCTGAAGAACAGCAACAGATAAGATGGACACAGAATGGAATAAAAAAGGGTTCAGGAGCAACACTTCACAGCTGAGAAAAACACATTTTCCTATGGCCCTTCACACTGACAAGCTCCTGTTTTAGCTGGGGAGAGCCCCCAGAGGCTGCTGAAACAGAAATGCATTTTTAATTATTTGTTATTATCAATTGCTTTGCAGATAGAAGCCACTGATAATAGAAGCCCATTGCACTGAGCACGGGAAAGAGACAGCTCTCTTGGCCGGGGACTGTGTGAGCAGACACCGACTGCATAAAGGCAGTGACTTACCTAAGGAAGATTATCTCAGAGTCTCAGAGTGGACCAGCCATCATCCCTGCGGGATCAGAGGAAGAAGGGGTGCTTCCTCTGCAAATGTATAAATCAAATTGTGGGTGGAGAAAAAGAAACAGAAGCAATAAATGAAAATCATTGCGGCCAAAGCACATGGCACACAGATTTTGTGCACGGCGCACAGATTTTGTTTGTATTCCTCCAGAGAGGGCTGGTGGCTCTCTGCTTACAGGATCAGGAAACACTGGTTGAAGATAAGGCACCAAATCTGGGCTACAAATCGGGACAGAAGGCAAAGTCTGGAAATTCATATCTGCATCCTATTTCCAGGCCTTCATTGCCTCCTCCTGTCATGCAAAGCAGGGACACGAGAAGGGTCCGTGTGCCACAATTTGGGAGATTATTTTGAGGTGTCCAAGGAGTGCAAGGGAGTGCAAGGGAGTGCAAGGAGTTCAGCACCGGCTGAATTAATGCATCATTTCCATCTGTAATTTCTGAGCCCAAATGAGCCTTGTTGGCATATACTCACACGCACACACATCCAGCTCTGGAAACAAACGGACTGATTAGCATCGACTCTATTATCATTATTATGGGCAGAGACAGCTGATCGATGTCTACTCAATAAGGCAAAATCAGGTGTCAGTCACTCCAGCGATGCCTCCTTCCCCCTCTCCTGGGGCCCATGCGTGTGGGGTGCCTGGCTCGTGGACCGCAGACCAAATGGAGAAGGAAAGGAAATGTGGCTCCACTTTCATCCCCCAAAATGTGATGACTGCTTGTGTATCAGCAGCAGGGACCTGATCAGAACAGTCTTCTTCATGGCAGGACTTTAGCTGCCCCTTGGCAGAAGGTGGACTTCTTCAGGGCCCAAGACAGATCCATCTCCCACCCTCAGCAATGCCTGAGCACACTGACTGTACCCTGGTGATGAGGAGGAAACTTCTCTACTGCCCAGATGCCACCACATCCCATGCACTCTTCCCTAGCCTTGCTCAGTAAACATCTTGCGCCTAAAGGATTAAAACATAAAGATCCTGAACTGACCTTTTAGCTGGCCCTGTCTACTTTCTGCAGTCTCCAGCTCTGTGCATTAACAAACAGCTCTGCCCCGTCTTCCCACTCTTCCAAACTTGACACTTTCTCAATAGCCTTATTTTCTTCAGTTTGTTTTGTTCCCTGCAAGCACACCAAAACTCCTTGCTCCTGTTTCTTCTGCACAAATTGGTTTTCTCTTATACATTGTGTGGAGAGCAGTGAAGGAGTGGAAGAATCACAGCTCCTTTCTCATCTCAGATCATCCACTTTCCCTCTCTCCAAGCACACATTCAGAACCGGGAACAAAACAACCAGAGGTGGCTGCTTCACAGCGTGGCTGAGGATCATTTTGAGGCCATAGTGTGAAATGACTCCCCTGCTTCAGGGGTGACATGTCCTGTAGAGCCAGCAATGAATAAGCAAGTGATGCTGGGGAGAAGGAGTGCTCAGTCCCCTGCTCTCTGCTCCCACTTCTCTGCCTGCCAGCAGTGATGAGTGTCTGGGTGCAAAGCGAGGAGGCTCACAAAGGAGCCGTGACAGCAAGATGGGAGGTGAAGAAGGTCCTGGGGACACCTGGCTGTCTGCAGTGTCTCTGGGATGGTGCTCTCCCTGCAAGACCTATGGACAAAGGTAAAAAGCTTTATGCATCAGCCTCTACACGTGGTTCCTGGACTCGTTATGGGAAAACTGAAGGTCAGCTTCAAATCCCAGAGCAGACACAACCAAAATCTCCGCACTGCTCTAAACAGCTACAGAGTCCTTATTTTATTCTCTCAGCCTGGCTCTGGACCAGTGCAGGGATTGTCCTCTCATGGGTGCATGCAGCGTGTGGAGCCGAGGGGACAGGGGTGCCCAAGGTGCATTTGGCCACCTGAAGGGCAGGAGCAGCCGTCGGGCTCAGAGCTGACGCACAGCGTGGGGCTGGCTCGGGCGCTGTGCCCAGGAGACTGCGTTGCTGTAGTCTGGCCAAGGGGTGATGAAGTCATGAATAACTTAAGCCAGGTCGTTATCTGCCAGGATGAGGTAGAATCTCCTTGCCGGTTCGGGATGACAGAAAACATCATTCATGGCCGTTCCCATGTGAGAAGAATCCAGAAGTACAGCAAAACCCAGGCCACCATTTGTTGATGAGAACTTCTGACCAAGAAGAGATTTTCTCAGGGAAGCTCCAAACTCTCCAAAATGCTTTTTTCCCCATCTTGTGCAGATCCAGCCTCCCTGCTGCCCTGCTTGGCTCCTGCCAGATGTCATCTGTCCTGGAGTGAGTGTCTCTAGCTTGGGAGGAGCTGTGCCACCTTAACATCCCGCTAACCCTGAGGCTGTGCTGCCGGAGCGGCTGGTGAGGCGCCTGTGGGTGGGCATGACAGGCTGAGCCTGGGGGCTGCAAGGGAGGCCCCCAGCCATGGAGGCGTGCTCCTTAACATGCGTGTCACCCTAGAGAGCTGGCCCTGTCCAGCGTGTTGCCCTGGCCTGGTGCCACAGCTCCCAGGTGAGGCATCACGTCACCATCCCGCTGGATCCAGAGTGATGCAGGAGGATGCACGCGAGCGCCTGCCACCTCCTGACAGCGGGAGAGGATCCGTCGGTGGCACTCGGGCCGCTGCAGCTCGTGCTCTGGCCCGGATCCAAGTGCCAAGAGGGCTGGGAAATTGGCTGCAGTCAGATGAGCTTGTAGCTGGCCTTTGAATAACATCTGAGATACCGGTTTTCAGGCATCTGTGCAATTCATTACTCTCCAAATAAACACAATATGCATCACGCCCCAGGGCAATCTGTGCACCAGTAAATCCCAATCCCTCACCTCCAGAAAGCTGTAAAAACCAGTAAGATGCCTGTAACCGCTACTGAGCTTGGATTGTCCTGGAATCACAGCAAGCACTGGGTGGGCAGTGCAGTGGCACGAGAACGTGGGACCTGCCTGTGCCAGGAGCGGGGCTGCAGGAGGGACATGCGGTGGCCGCAGCACTGCTGAGCACCAGGTACTTCAGGCTGGGAGAGTTGTGCTCAGCAGCCCAGTTCACCATCGACGGTGCTGAGAAAGTCCTGAAGCATGGTGTTTTCTGCTGATGCACAGTGCCTTCCCTGCGCTCCTGAACGGGGTGCATGAGGACGTGGCCTGTTTCGAGCCCGGGCAGTTGGCAGGGCTCCTCGCACTGAGTCACTTTGATAGGGCAAACAGTTTGCACCTCTTTTGGTCAAAAAACCCTGGGAAAGCAGTTCATTTTGACGTGTCAGTACAACCAGAAGAGTCTCCCTTGAAGAGGGAATAACCCCCAGGTGTGAGCAGTCAGCACATGGCACGGTCTTTCTCTGAGACCGAAAATAGGAAGGGAAAAGGTGGAAGCTGCTACAGACATCACAGGAGCCAAAATGCTGCAACACCACGTGCAGTTGTGTAGCAAAGGGGAGAAAAAAACCCTGCATAAACTTGCCTTTGATTTAGACAAAATTACCCCTTGGGGTTCCCCAGTTGGGAGCATCTCCCAGCTGAGCTTTCCCCGCACTTTCATCCCATGGCAGGGCCGGGCTGTCTCCGCCGCCAAGGGCCCGCTCGGCTCCCCGCCGTGCCGTCAGCCTCCCCCGGTGAAGCAGCAGCCACCCGTAATCTGGCGCCACCACTTCATCTGATGCGGCGAGTGGATTTAATGAATGAATTAATTTTGTTCTCAACCGGGTGCGACACGCATTCAAAAGCTAAAAAATAAATGTTTCCCTTTCTTAATTTATCGTGTCCCTTTTGATTTGTCATATGCACAACCGCATGCATACGGTCTCTCCGTATCTCCCCACCAACCAGGTCCTGGATTTTCCACCATCGCAGAGATAAACAACCTCCCCTGCAGAAGCCGATATTGCTGTACCGTGTGTTTCATTCCATCCATATCCACCGTCTCTGGCACTGTACGGTACCACATGTTGCTCAGGAGCCCAGAACTTACATTGCATCTCTCTTGTGGGTCATCACGACCAAAGACAACCACCTCCCTCCTCTGTCAGAAGAATCTTTTTAGTATTTCCATCTGAAATGTATTTATGCTCATTTTCTCCCATGCCAATTTTCTATTTAAGCAACTGTATCCTTCTCCCTCCATGGTGTTATTCAGTGTGATATACACAGAGGGAGTGATCCTGTTCCCACTCAACTTCTGTTTTGCTAAGCTTAATAAGCCAAAAGTCTCTGCTGCAAAACATGCTTCTCACTCCTCTGGCCAGCCTTTTTTTCTGCTGTTCCAGTTTTTGGATGGACGCCACAAAAATAGTGATCATGTGAAAACCTTTAGCAAACTACTTTTAAATGACTGCACCACAACCAAGCCTTTTCTCTTTTATAGGAATGTACATGAGACTGCAACTATACCCAAAATTTGGACGTAAATTGGGGACGGTGGTGTTTTCTTCCGGTATTCACCTGAGGCTCAGGGACCACTTGGGCCACATCTGAGATCTCAGCTGCTCACCTCCTTGCTTCTCCACCTCCTAGTTTGCTCCTTCCACATTAGGGGATCTTCATTCCCTTTCCCAGTGACTCAGTGACTTCATTGACCCGAATCCTTCAGGAGACATTAAATGTCTTCTGCCCTGCTCAGTGGGTGTACGCGCATGGCTGGGCTGGTGGCTGCACACCTCACGGCTCTCCCATGCTCCATGAACACAGGTCCACTGGGATCTTCCAGTGCCCTTTCCCAAAAGGCAGGAGAGCTGAGCTCTAAATTCTGTACATTTTCAGGCAAACCAATTCTTTGCCTCTTTACACTGCAGCCTGTCTATGCCTGTGGATAGAGCCCCTCTGCTGTGGAGCCTGGAAGCCAATTAGGGTCATTAAGAGTGTCGCTACTGTTTCAAACATCATTTGCAATTGCAGGTATTTTCTGTCATGATATCTTTAGACAGTAGAGCAGCAGTTAAACGGTTAAGCGTAAGAAATCATCTCCTCAAACAGCCAACAGAGCTTCCCAGGATGGAGCGCAGAGTTTCAGCCCAAGAATTAGCATTTACAATCCCTCTTATAATGAGAGGCCATGGGCAGTCTGTCGGAACAATCTCTCACTAAACTGTCCCAAACACAAAGCTGCTCTGGGAAGCAAGAAGCTCTTTAGGAAGGAGTAATTGTTAAGATTTGCAAAATCCATTTTTTTTCCATCGGGTCTGCAAATCCATTTTAGAATTTGTAAATTTGTTCTAGGATTAGATTAATAGGTTTCATGATTTATAAACCCTTTCTTCTTTCTCACCCTCCCCTTGACTTTAAGCAGCAATCGCATATTTCAGCTCACTCCAGGTTTTGGAAATAATTTCTCAATCACAGCTGTTGAGATGTCCTGGCAGGGTTTGGTACATTAGAGGGGGAGATTTCCCACCCAGAACATCAAGACATCCCAGCACCAAACCCTCCTTACAAACAGGATGCTCGATGGTGAGATGTATCAGCCCCAGGCTGGTAACTGCCAGGAAGCACTGTCTGGACTGAAAGCGTGGGACAACTCCAGCAAACGAAACCTAGCAAAAGAAGACAAGACCTTGCTTTGAATCACCTGAAAACAGAGTACCACCACCACTGGTCTAGACTAGCTGTCTCCAAAGTTGGCTGCCTAGGAAAACAGCAGAAAAGCACGAACATATTGTGCTATTATCCAGAATATGTCACAAAATCCAACAGTTTGCAGCTCAGGGACTTCCCAAGCCAGTGATGCTGAGTTTGTACTCATTAGCCCCTGAGGGATTTGTCCTGTGTGCCCATGGCCAGCTGTGCCCTGAGAAAGGCCCCCTCCTCTTGGCTACCGAGGGCCCCAGAACGACTGCCCTCCTCATGCACGTGTCTATACTTAGTGCTGGCAGCCGAGTGCCTAAGCATCCCTCACCGCCCTCAGATATCCCAGTGGGATCAAACAAGACGTCAAGACACAAGAGCCACGGCAAATCTTAACTCTGGGACCTGCACCTAGCAGACCTGCAGAAGCAAATAATTTATCAGACTCCAATAAAAGGTCCCACTGAGTAGCCCCAAAGACACTGTCTCAGCTCCACTTTGCTAAGTGTCCGCATCATTCCCAGCTTGGGCTGATGTATTCTTAATTAGCATCTTAATGTGAGGAGCATATGCAACGAAGCATGAAAAGAAAATCCCCATCATTTAAATTCATTAACAGTCGTCGAAAGTCTTCAATGCAGAGGTGGAATTATCGCTGAACTCCTTCTGAGAGACCAGCTGTGCTCACTAAACTGTGGTGGATGTCGCTGCACTGGCTTATTTATTTAGCTGCCCCCAGGAGGTTTGCCCCCCTAGATTATCACAGATTGCACCCACCAGATCACCTGGGTGTCTGTGCCAGGGCGCACTTACAAGTGTAACCACAGTCATCACCCCAAGTCCAGCTACAGAAGCACCATTCACAGGTTGGTCATGGAAACCCTGCCAGTGCATCCCTGCTGAGGATGTTTACTGGTCATGTTTACCACGCGGTTTACTCTATCTCCAGTATTTGCTCTTCTTCTTACCCTTCCAACAGGGAATACCTCCAGCAGCTCCTGTGTTTAATTTCTCCCCCCCAGCAGATGTCATGGTTGTAAGGCGATAGATGCAGACGGCGCGAGAATGCCCAGCCTGGCCCGTGTCCCAGCAGCGCTTTGACTTTGGGCTGGCAGGAGGGCGTGAGAGCGAGAGTGGGATGCAGCTGCCCAGATGTGCCTCTGCCCAGATATGTCTGGGTTCACACCATGCTCCCTCACTGTGGGATGCGTTTGGCTACACAGAGCAAGGGCTGGACCGTGCCCAAGGGGTGCCGTGGGGCTGCCTTGCTGTGGGTAAAGATCCGTGCCAACCCATTCCCAGTATACAAGGTGCAAAATCCACCATGTTAATAAGGCAGGAGTTTTCCATCTACTGGAATGAAAAAGCACTCATTTTTCAACCCCACTGGCCCAGCCTTCCGCCCTTTACCTGTTTGCCATCACCCCAGTGGCTGCAGACACTCGATTCACCAGGCTGACAGACAGACACCCCACACAGACAGCCCCTAAGCCCCACCGCTCAGAGAACCGACCCCTGAAACTGAGGAGATACTGGGCTGGGCTCAGCCGTCCCATGTAGGGTTCTCCTGACACAGGTAAGGAGATGGTCCGATGTAAGATGGGAGAAGAAGAAAAGAGGAAAAGCTTGTGCCGGCGAGACTTGTACTATCAAGCATCCCCTGCCTTCCTCTGCCCTTTGTCTGTCCTGAGTGTTTTGCTGGAGGCAAATTACCAGAACCAAAGAGGCAAAGAAATCAGAATAAGCTGCTCCAGAGCAATTATAGTGAAGGTGTCATTTACAGAGAAAACCTGATTTAATGCAAAATAGGCTTATAACCTGGTGCAAACTAGTCTGTTTTAGGGTATTTGAAGCTTCTTGAATTTTTTTCGCTCAATTAGGGATTGGTTTTATAAACCAACCCCAAATTTACGAATAAAAAAGAATAAAACATCCTCACAGAAGTTTAAGCAAGTGCAAATAAACTGGATCGAGATCCTATTTGCATTCAGTCCGCGCCACTTTCGGAGTTCCTGAGGTGGAACTATCTGTGGAAGGAGACAGCAACCAACCCGATAAATCCAGAAAGCCCATGGAAATGTCAAATTGTCCACAACTATATATTCTAGGAGGTCAGTTTTCATATGTGGGTTACCATCATATCATCTTTCTAGTGACAGAGCTGCAGGAGAAATGACAGAAGTGTTTGAAGAATGCAATGATCTGAGATTCTTTCAGCCATCTTTAATAAATGGTAGAAAGGGTTGTTTTTTTTCCTCTGCTCCAGAAGATTTTCACATTGGGTTTCAAAAAGATCTTTTATTCCCAGAACAGGAAAATAAAACCGTTTCCATTCAAAACACACTCTAACGCTACGTTTGCCTCAACTTAATTTTTAAAATACTTTCAAAAGTGAGGAAAATGAGTGTAAAACAAAAGAAGCAGAAATCTGTTTTATTTAGAATTATACAGACTCCATCTCCAAGGCTCTGTGAAGGTGGAGAGGTCTCGCATGCATGAGCTCCTTCACGGCAAGAAAAAAGCTGGAAAACTCTCTATTTTGGGCCACTCCGAAAAAGAAATCTCATTTTCCGTTTTTTCTGGTTAGGCAGTAAAATGAAAAAGCAATTATTCATGCAGTTCTCATTAACCATCCATTTACAAGTTGTTTATAAGTGATTAGTCAATCTTAGACGCATGTCCTAGACAGAAGCAGCATGTGTTTATTAAAACCGTCAGTGGAAGGTGTTGAAGGCAGTTATAAGCTGTGGCTGAAAAGAATCAGCTAAACCCTTTAGCTATTGATTAGTGATTTAGCCAGCTCGTATTCATTACAATATCTCTTCATGGTATACTAATGAGCACTTCTGAATAGACCTGTAATCTAAAGCTGAGTTCTTAAATGGCAAACTCGGGTCCAGCTCTGAACTACTGATAAATTTTAGCTTGCCCTTGCCTGGATCCCATGCCAGGGGTCGCTCCTGGAGGTCAGGCAATTTTTCTCTAGGCCTCCTTGGAGAAAGCTGTAGAGTATTTTTCATCCAAGACCGTATCCAATTGACTTCCCGAGGATGGAGCCATCATGCTATTTCCCATTGAGGTGACTTTGGTAAAATTACCTGGCAGCCCTCAGTACTGATTGCATGGCCCTGACCTGAGAGCGAATGTATGAAAGGACCAGATTCAGCTTCTGCTCAATAAAAAAGGGAGGATTTACTCCAGCAAATAATTCAGCTCAGTAATTGTATTCTTCTCTCTCCTACTCTCGTCCTCCTTCTTTTTCTTTCCTAATAAAATAACTAAATGACAAGGACCGAATTCTGCAGTAGGAGATTTTTCAACCCAGGCCTCCTCCCAGGATAATCTATTATCTTCACAAATTACTGCAGACAGTTCTTTATTGTTTAAAACCTTTTATCCAAATAAATGCATAAACCTTTAGGAAGGGAAAAAGGGTGGGGGAGATGAAGGGAACCAGCCTTTTAAATGAAAACCTCCTTCCCTCATTGACTACTGTATGCTAAAAAAAATGAAAATAAGATTTTTTTAAAAAAAAAAGACTGAAAGAAGAGGAAAGGAATGAGCCCAGGGGAACAGAAATTGGTGATCTGCAATGGATTCCATTAAAGTCTACCCCCTTTAAATATTACAAGTGTTTGTTCTCTGCAGCCTGATAAATATCTCGCTGTGTTGAGATTGAAAATTGATAAGCCATGCAACATCAATCTCTTTCAGATTCGCAGCCTCCCTGCAAACTCATCACTTTGGGATGGGCACCAGTTTAATTAGCTGTTGGGGTAACGCCATGTCGGGCAGCTACCTAACAGCCTGAAAGCATTTCCAGTGTTCTGCTACATTAGGCCCCTTTGGGCAGACATTTCACATACACCCAAACACAAACAGGAATGCGAGAGGCCAAATGAATGAGCAGCCTCCTCTTCCTTCCCCGCCTGATGTGCTTTATTATCCTCGTTTCAGTATTAACTCGCTGGTGGTGGGTAAGATGCGGCTGGGAGACGGCTCAGAGAGGATGTTTAGGAAGAGGAAGGGCAGGGGGCTGGGGAATTTGTCTGAGCCTGAGGGCAGGCACCTGGTTTCTGGTGGCACAAGCAGAATCATGCCGTGTGGGTTTTTTTTTGCACCCGCTGCTTTCTGCCTCCGAGGGCACAGTGGGGAGCACAGTGGCTGCCATCTGATCCAACCGCCCCAACTCCCCAGCTCGGACAAACACCTGTGCATTTATAGCTTCAGCTAAGTGAGACTGGGACACAGGCTTCGAGGTTTTGCTCTCCCACCAGTGAGTCAAATCTTAACGCCCCGTTATCCCCCAGGCCTCTCATACCCACCTCAGGGTCAGGGCACCACATGGGTAAGGGTTTGTCAGTGCAGGGAGATGGCTCAGCTCAGCACAGACCCAACTGCTCCTTTCCGGGGACCCAGCTAAAGGGACCTCTTCAAAGCCATCCAGCAGGAACTGAACTCCACATGCCCCCTCGAAGACTGTCCTGGGGATGTTAATTGAAAAGTAACCCGAGGGCTGGTGGCAAACCACCACCGAGTCCTTGACTTCACCAATGGAGCCTCTTGCATCACCTGTTCCCAGCAAATTGAGAACCAGTTCTGCCCAATTTGGGCACCCCAGCTATCGCTATGGCAACTCAGGGCTTCCTCGGGCTTGCTGGGAATCACACCCAATTTCTCCTCTTCTTCCTCCTATCTCCTCCTCCTCCTCCTCCTCTCCCAGACCCAGACAGGGCCTCTGTCACAGTGTTGGTCTATTCTTCCCCTGCCACGGCAAGCCAGAGGAATGGGGCCATCACTATCTCACCCAGCGTTAGGGAGGCCAGCGCGGCTCCCGAGCGGGAGGAAATGACTCGGAGCTGTACACAATGAAGATGTTGCCCGGGAGAGCAACTCCTCTTGTCGGGCCCCTGCGACTCTTTATCAGGGAAGCCTCGTTCACTCTGACAAAGCACAGCTAATGTTCTGTTTATTACCTTCGCTGCTGCATTTGGACTGTCAGGAGATGAAGAAATATCCCCAGAATTAACAGCAACATAACAGAGGGAGAAGAGCCAGGGGAGAGGTTAAGGCAAGTGCTGTTATCTAAGAAATAGGCTCATAAACCCTCTTCACTGAAAACGGCTTGTGCTTAGATGGCAACACCCCTCCTGGTACCCGAGAGGGGAACCGTGGCTCCTCCTCTCTGCTGCAGCACCTCAACACGTAGCAGGCTGGGTGCAAGGCACCGGGGGAGAACCAGGCTTCTTCCCCGCTCACCTTTGTCTTCAGGGACGCTAACGTTCAGACCGTGAAAATACATCTAGTCCCATGAAGAGCATTCCCAGAGAGAGTTAACATTAAGTCCTTGAAGGCTTGAGTACTCTCTGCGTATGTACAGTGCTTAATATGACAAGCTGTGCTCTGGGTTAGTGCTTTCAGGTGGCCTGGTCACAGGGAGGAGAGGAAATTCATTAGCATCTGGTGCCAGATTGTAAACTCTCAGCAACAGAGATTAGAGACTGGGCAGGAGGGAGCCCATCAGACTAAAGGCTGAATCTCTGAGCTGAGGGAGGTGTCACCCAATCCAGAAGGCATCTAAATGCAGGGAACACACTGGGAGAAAGCAGGAAGGATCAAAATGAAGACACAGGACAAAGAACTGAACAGCTCAGGAAGATGATGCTGGAAAAACCTTCATTTTTGCGGGCTGAGGCATGGTATGTCCTTCACAGAGGGGCTTGTCTCGCCGGGAGTGGTAGGAGCATAGAGAGAGGGCAGGATCAGCTCAGTCAAGAGATAGAAAATACAAAAGCCTAAATAAAATAAACCCAGTGTTGCTCACAGATCTGGAACTATCAAGCCTCCAAGCTTTGGATGAAGAGCTTTCCACTGGCCAGCAAGGCATCTCCACTTATTTCAGAGAGGGCTTTCGAAGAAGCAGACATTGAGTGTGCTGCTTGACTGCTACACACATGTTAGGTAGAGGAAACTCCATGGCTCTCAGTGGGTCCCAGAGCCCTCCAGCCTCTGTTTTCTGGGACACTGTGGAGCCGGTGCTGCCTTGGCCTTTCACAGCTGGGAGGAAAGCCACGAAGCCTTCACAGTCTCTCCTCACAGTTCATGACCCTGTGATGCTGTGAGAGGGCTATGAGCCATGCTGTGCACTCACAGTGCTGTCAGTGTCAGTACTGCACCCAGGCCTTTGTGGGGTCCCTGCAGCAGCAGCGATACAAGTCCAAGCTATAAAAAGCACCAGGGCTTAGTGTATTATTGCTTCCAAACGGACCTGAATATGAACAGGAATGAAAGAGGCTGGAAGGGAGCTACAGGGTGTCTTTCCACATCTTTACATACAATAAACAGTGGAAAGTAGTCTGCAGTGTGGAGCTGATTGAGCTGTCATTTGCATTTGGCACCAGAATGAATTTCCTTTTCAAGATCTCCCAACCAAGAGCTTCTCACCTGCACGGGTATCTTCTAGCTCAAGCTTTTGTTTTATCTAGAAAATCAAGAGACAACGCCATGGGCATGGAATTGCTCCATGCAAGCTCTACTGAGCAGACTGGCAGGGGAGGAAGCAGGAAACACATCCCGAGCTGAAACACATCATTTGATCGGCCAAAGACCGCTCTGCATCCCTCAGGTCTCCTGACAATGTACCCCAGAGCAGACCAGAGGTGACACAGGCACAGCTAGCTCCTGTCCATCCCCAAAGGCTACACCGCTTCCAAACCGACGCTCACTTTAACGCATTTCTCATAAAACTGTGCAAAGCAAAGCGCTCGCCACCCCCCCAATACAGCTCCCACAGCGAATCAGCTCCGGGCCACGCTGCGCTAATCCTCTGCAAATATGCAGGTTTTCAATTTCCTTTTAAAGCGCCTCCGAGGAAGGAGCTGTCGGATGAGTGTACCTCAGTGCAGCGAAAGCGAAATCTTCCTCCTAACCAGGGCATTCACACCAGCCCTGCAGCAGAGTGGCCCTGGCACTGTGTCCACCTCCACATGGGTCCCCCTGCAAAGAGCTACGGACTCCTTCCACCAAGGGGGATCTGCAGATGGTAGTCCCAGACCATGCCCACCTCAGGACTCCCTGACCAGCAAGTCTTTTTCCTTTTGCACCTCCATCACGGGGCCAGTGATGGAGGTGGAACAAGGGAGCACAAGCAGTGTCTGCAGGTCCCCGCAGCGGGATGGCCTTTCCAACATTTTCATGCCCACACATAAGCAATTTCAATCTCCACTTGATGCCTGTCGCCTTGGAGAGCTGCAGCCTGCTCCCCAGGCTCCTCTGCGCCAGCTGCAGTCTGGTGGAATAGAAATGACCGATTAAGCTCGTGGCACATGGCTTGGCGAGGCCAGAGGGAAAAGCACACCCTGGAGAGGAGGGGAGAGGTGGTGCTACCCAGAGAGAAACGATGGGGAGACTGAAGCAACTCTACCATGTTAAAAGCAGCAGCCGAATCCTTTAATACTTTAGAGCTCCTGATCCCTCTGGCTAATTGAATTCATCTAGAAAAGGTAAAAGCTTACAAGGAAACCGTGAAACTATAGAAACACAAGGATTATTGTGTGGGGAGGTGACTGGTGTGTCCTCTACTCTTTAATTTAACCGCTATTGCTTCGCATTAATGTTGCTGCTGGCTGAGAAGCAGCCACAGCATCTGCTCTGTGGAGGTGGAGGACCCCCCATCATGGGGACAAGATCTGGGGCTGACCCACCAAAATCCAGCAGGACACGAGAGGCCGAGCGCATCCGCTGCAGCAGAATCTCATTTGGAAGATGGTCCTTTGGGTCACCACAGATGCTATGATGCTGCCAGTGTCTCCTGACACGGCAAGTCCGTGTGGGTTGGGCCCACATGGAAGGATGCGGCCAGGAACAGCCCCCGGATCGGTGCCGGGATTAAATGCTTTCCAAACACCACCTCGCTGGGAGGGTGAGATACACTGTCAGAACAATGCAATTAGCCACTTAATTCTTAATGTTAATTAACTTTCACTTGCTCTAGCACCTTTGTCAAGGTATCGCCCTGTTCTCTGGGGTGCTCTTGGGAAAGCAATTATATGCTAGTTACTTTGCAATTAATTACAGCTTTAAGAAGGCCGTGGGAGGGCACCTCTTCCTGTTTGATCTTGTAAATGCTTCATTAAAGGCCCAACAAGGAATAGAATATTTTTGTAGTTCTGTTCACCTGGCAACCCCGTCCTTCTCCCCTTTGAAGAGGCAGTGGTGGTAGGTATTTATACTTTCTTTTAGAAAAGAAGAAAGAAAGACCAAACTCAGCGGAATTGGTTTGGTACGGACACCACACACCACCTCTGTTGCTTTCCCCTGACTACACAGGCTGCTAAAATTAACGCTGAGAGTCTCCAGTATTAATAGGGAAGGACGGGTGAGACTTTCCTAATGAAACAGCTTTTTGGTAGAAAGGCTGCAGATGAAACCAAGCTTTTCACAGCGTCTGAAAACCTGGGAAATGTTGACTTGTGGTCCAAAACCTGGAGAGCATTTTGACTGAGATGTCTGAGGTCAAGCACTGACCACATTCAGTCACCCAAGAAAAGCTTTTAAGCCAAGAAATGAAAACTTGAGGGTTTACCACTGGTAAGTATTCAATGAAAGATGCTGAGGTTTTGATTTTAATTAGGCTGTTGGAAAAAATAATCCTGTTAGAATTTTCTCAGAGAAAGTGTCATTTTTAAAGTCTGTTCTACTGAAGAGATGCAGCTCAATTATACAATAGCTCCTTTGTTTTCTGCATTCTCACCCAGTTGCACAGTGAATTGAGCAACCGCCGCCAAAGAATGTGTTAAATGAATAATTGACACGGCTGTGCTTTCTGCAGCAAGGAGTAGAATCCGACCTCTTGTACACAGCACACCCTCTGGATGAGGCACCACGATGAACGACAGCCGTGGCAGATGGGAAGAGGAGCTGCTGGGTGCAGAATTCCCTAGTTTGAAGCAGTATCTCCATGGGCTGGTGACCCTTGCATAGTGTGATCCGCTGGCAGGTGTCCCGGTGTCATCATGTCCTTGACTCCAACTGTGCTGCATCAGTCGAAGAGTGGGCCAATTTGGCCAATAACCTGGGCCCCCTTGCCAAGATGGCCTTCGTCCCGTCCTCACTAGCCCTTGCATGGCCGCCTTCTCCCCCTCCCCGATGGTGCAGGGAGCGTTTGTGCCATACGGTGGGTTTCTGCTCTCCAGCTGGCACTCTCGCTCAGAGGAGCTCTGCCTCTCCATGAGCACCCTCTCGGGGAGGGAGGAACACAGCAGCTCAGATAAACTTCTTGCTTGGATTATTTTGGACACTGCTGGCAGCTGGAGTGTGTCGGAGGTGCTATGAAGCCTGGCAACGAAGTGAGGGAAAGAGGAAAGAACAGATGAGGAGAGGAAGAAAAGAGTCCATTTACTTGGGACTGCCTTTGCTGTTTCTGCATCTCTTAGCTTATCTATCCGATGCTGAAAAATTTAGTCTTTGTTATGTTAATATTGCTCATCAGCACAAATAGCATGGCTGTTCCCACCCTTCCCACCGCCCGCTCCCGACGGCACCTTCTCACTTGAGTGGAAGCACCAAGTCAGCAGAACAGACGGAGCCATCTCTACCCGCACAGCCTGTGACTGCAGGGACTTTTTGTCTGGTATTGTAGCTTCCCACTTTCTTGTTCTTCCTTTGAACCAATGTGGAGGAAAATGAAAGGAGAAGTTGAAAGGAAGGCGCACACATGTCGGGGAAGGCTGGGAGGCAGCTCGGGTGCTGCGGCGTTGACCGGTCCCTATGGGCAGCGTTGGGTGATCCTCCTGCCCTGATGGCTTGGAAGGGGAGGATGCTCACCCCATGTGTCATCCGATGGGGTGAAGAGTCTATTTAGGCTGTCAGCTCCACAGGGCTGTATGAGGTTGTAGAGGGATGAAATACCCCTGCTCTCACAGAAAAGCTCCACACAAACACAGCAAACCCTCCACAGCAACCCACAGCAGAGCACCTGGCTGGAAATGGATGTGTCTGTGCTCACCGCCCTCCTACCCCATGACAGTGAGATATTTCTAGCTGCTCCCCAAAGCCCAGCAGCATTTAGCTGCTGGGGAAGCTACAAGGATCTCATCGGGGGGACATAACTCCATCAGAAGATCAGGGAGAGTTTGCAGGCATGGAGGCCTTCAACAAGAGAAGGACAGGGATTAGGACAGGGCTTAGGGCATCTATGGGAAGGACAATCTGAGACGCAGTCTGCTTTCAACCTTCATTAGTGGCCTTGTTAATTTGCCCAGCTTTTCCCCTCTGCCACGGTGGCATGGGTCCATTCAGAGCTAGCTGCCGACCGCAAGAGACGGCTCTCATACTGTGTTGGATAATTCAGCTCGATAGCAAGCAGACACCACGAACTAGCCCAGAAGTCTGGGAATGCAGATGGTCCCTCAACTGACCATGAGGGCCACGACCACCTCCTTGACCCGCTGCCCCCTCCTGGTGCTCCTTTCCCGTCAGGGCTGCCTGCGCCAGGGAATCCCGCACACCCGACGCCCGCGTGGGGAGGATAAATGGGAGCCGTCAGTCACCAGAGCTATCAATCTGCCAAGCTGCATCAAATCTGCCATAAAAGATGTTTAAAAAGAAAATTGACATTTTGTTTTATAGCACTGCAATTTAACGAAGGGGAAATGAGAGCTGGAGGACCTGTGCTTCCTCGCACGGCTGCTCAGCACGGCTGTGTGGGACTTGTCCCGTTCCCAGCCCCAGGCAATGTCCTCCTGCTTTGGAGACCAGCGTCCACCAGGACTCCAGGGATGAAGTGTGAGCTTTTGGGAATGAAGTGTAAGCAGTAGTGTAAGGCTGAGCTTTGCAGCAGTGTAAGGCAGAGCTGAACCCACCGCTCTGCTGATGAATGGCAACTCTAGGTCTGTCCCACTAACTGAATCCTGTGTCTTGCCCTGGGGCCAGGCACGTCACATCCTACACTAACTCATTTGGTGAGCAGTAACACTGGCGGAGGTGATTTTCCCACTGCCTGACCCCAGCAAGGCGGAGATGCTGACTGAGCCTTTTCCATCACTTAGGGCAATCAAATGTCTTGCTCCCAAGTGGGTTCTTCAGTGTCTAATAAAGGTTGAGCACGCCTGCAGCCTGTTCCTCAGTAGCAGTACTAATGTGGCCACTTGTTTCTCCCCCATCAACTTCCGTGAATTGTGCAGAACCTGAAAATGTTGGTGACCTGCCGAGGTGCTCAGCACAGTGTGGGAGGGGATTGCAGGCAAATAGATGCTCCTTACTGAAACAGGAAGCTTCTCCCTTTTTCCCCCCTTGACTCCGTTCTCCTCGCCCTGACCAAGGACAGCCCATGTTCTTGGGCTGACCCTGATGCATTACACCATTTTTATAGAGGGGGAGTCCCTAAGTGGCATGTTCCCATAAATAATGAGAAGCCATAAAATCTGGGATTTATAGAGTACCTTCCACTGAGACACTGTTGAGTACTTTATAGCCAGTGATGAATGAAGCTGTGTGGTGCCCCGCAAGCTACAGCAGTCTCTCCCTGCGATGAAGGAAACTGAGGCACAGAGGAAGCAAGAGTTCCATGAAGGATGCACAGCCGGCCAGGAAGGGAGCTGGCAGGAGGATCCACATGCCATTCTGGGCTCTTGTATTGAGCTGCAACCTCAACTGCCATCAGCAGCATGGGGGATGGCACATTTTATGGGACAAACCTGCACTTGCTTTTCTCTGCCTTGCCACCCGGTGGTATACGGTGCCCCTGAGCAGCCCCCCTCCATGCTGCTGGCCCACCGTGAACATTTACTCCAGGAGATCCTTCCACTTCTCATTTGAAGCCTTTTGAAGCTATTATTCCTAGTCTTCAGCTCTTAATTTCTCTCTCCTTTGCCTATTAATTAATTCTACAAAACATTTTGGGATACATTTATTATGAATGACACAGTAGCAAATAATCTCTCCAGTTTTATTACTGTGTGACTACAGCAGATAGCCTGCTGATTGATGGCTACTTATCTGAGCAGGAGAGTGACCAGCAGCCAACGTGCATTAACCCCTCGCTTACGAGGATGTAGGTCATGTCAAGGAGTCACGGCAGTTTAATGGAAATCTGGGCACCGTCCAAGAGGACTGGAACGGTGTGTTCTCAGCAATTTGCCTTTTTTCCAGACCCGATGTATCCTGGGAATGGGGCTCACAAGCGTGTTGCAAAGAGGATCATTGCGCATGGAGGGCTCTGCCTCCTTAACCCATCGGGCACTGGGTTTTGTGCTCTGGCACTGGGCACTCCATGTGCACCTTCTGGAAATGAAAAAGCTGAAAACACTGCACAGCTGAACCACAAGGATTTCTCCTGGCTTGGTGCAGTGGATGCTGTCAGGCAGGGTGAAGGTGATGTTTGCAAAAATCGAATCAAACGTGAGATGAGCAGGAGAGGAGTGAGGGTGGGTGAGATAGCTCTGTCTGGGATTAAAATAGCAGAACTGAGAAAGGTGCACATGCTTCTGTGGTTCCAGTTCCCTCCCATTTCCCATGCCCTCATCCTCCACAAATGCCCACTGCCCAACGGCACTGAGTCTGGCACCACAACATCCTGCCAAAAATTGCCATCCGTGCAGGGATTCAGGCGAGGCTCAGATCTGCAAAGTCCTGCTGAGGCTGAAACCATCTTTGGTGAGCTCAGAAGCAGGAATGTTGGCATCTGAGAAATTTTAATGCTGAAAACTAGATTTTAGGTAGCTCCAGGGTTAAATAATAATTGAGAGGGGTTTATAGGCTTTAAATTTTTTAACTTTGCCATCTAAAATAGAAACCAAGTGCCTCTGTTCTCCAGCAGATGTAATTCATAGTCTCGTGTACCTCAGCTCTCCATCTATTAAATGAATAATACTCCACGGACATGCAAAGAGGGCAGATGCTAAAGAAGTTGAGGGGCTCAGATGCAAATTTGCAAGCCCAGTAATTACCTCATGGGGATGAAGATACCACATTCTTGCCATGATCATGAGAGATCAAGATGAGAAGGAAGGAAGGCCCCAAGATTGAAATAAGAAGTTCCACACAGCACAGAAAAAAATGAAGCCAAATGATCGTCATCTTGATGATAAATCTAATTAGACTTGTTGCTGATAGTTTCCTTTTATTTCCTCCAGCACTTTTTCAGGCAGAAGGACAGATGTCAAGACCAGCCTCTTAAATATCATTACCAAAGCAAGCATGGATATTGGGGAGCAAAAACTGTTTATGTTCTTGCTATTTAATGGCATAAAACAATACTCTTTACAGCAACTATTAGCTGGCTAATGGCATCCCATCATTCCTCATATCAGTTAAGTGACAGATGGAGCTGACGGCATAATTAAGCCACTAAGAGTCTCATAAATTACAAAACTACCACTGAAGCACCAACCACACCGAAGGAACCATTGCAAATATGATGTATGAGGAGTGCGAGCGAACAGTCTTCATTAAGTGACTGAAAGAAAACCATTACGGGGTTTGGTCGCGCTGTGAAGAAACCTTAAAGTCAGTCACACTGCATCACTAATGAGACATGTTTTGCTGCCATTCGGCCACGCTCCCGCTCACAGCCGAGCGAGGGAGGGGGGAACTGGCCTTCTCTCAGGAAGGAACGCAGCATCCGCGGCACCTGGAATGGCTGCAAATTCAATTCCTTGGTACGGGAGGTACTTTAGCAGGAAAAAATTGCACCACTGGAGCGGTACCTGCAAATGGGGCTTGGGTAAGAGAGGGTGGCAAAAATATGTCTTTTCTCCATAATGTCCCCATCAAAAGGAGGTGGCACTTCTGTGTCTCTCACTCAGGTTTACCAAATTGCCTGGTGCTAAGGATGGGAGAGTCCAGAAACGCTTCACGGAAGCTGGAGCAGATTTTGCACCTGCAGCTTTTGTGTTTCTGGAGTCACAGTAACTGAGGTCTCCTTTGTATTTCTAGCGGAACAGATTTTGTGGGAGTGGAGCCGTTTTTGACAGCGGTAAAATTTCTCTCTCATTACAAATCTAAATGAAGTTGTTCTCCTCAATCTTTTCTTTTCACTTCATTCTGATATAAAACAGGAAAATGAAATACTGAAGAAAATTATCTTGGATAATTCTGACAGAAGTTTTTTTGCTGTTTCCAAGATATGAGAAAATTTGAAATAACAACTTTTCATCCCCCTTCCAGAAAAATCAAGCTTTGCACTCCTGAAATGTAGTGTATTGAGGAGCAAATCCCCGATATGAAAATAGGATGTTGATCTTTTGTCTTTCCTCCTGGCTTTGCCTCCACCCAGGACCACAGTGTTCAAGTCAAGGAAACTGGGAGGAAGGGAACAGTGGGATTCCCACTGCTGGATTTCCTTGAACTCCCCAAAGCACCATACGAAAGGGTAAAGTTAAGGCCTTGGGGAAGGGGGATGCTCAAACAGTGGTGCATTGGATTTTAAAAGTCACCTTAGATAATCTTTTGGGTGCCACAGGCCCAGGATACGTGAGTATCTCCCTCTGGTTATACAGAAAATGGACATCTTTCCAACTCCTCAGATGGCTCTACTCACCGCATGGCTACTTTCTGGGAGAAGAAAGCCTTGTAAATGATAAATTATAAACAGGCTTTTATTTTACAGTCCAACACCATGACCTACAATGATACAGCGAATCATTTTAGCAGAATATTATCCCTTTGAATTTTAAATGAATTTAATTTACAGGAAGAAGGATAGAGGAAGAGAACTATCCATGGAGATATTATTTCATCAGAAAAAAAATCACACAGAGAAATCTGTAGCTCAGACAAATAGAAGCACATTAAGGCCGACAGTGAATGATGTGAATTTACCAGGGAATTATATAGAGAGGGTAAGGGAAGTGGCAGAATTTACATTTGGTGCCTGTGTTTATTGCTTACAGCTGAGCATTATAAATAATAAACTGGGTTCTTACTGCCTGTGCTATAAAGTTGTATTTTTCCCCTTCCTCCCCCTCTTCAGATCTTGTGGATTTTGTGACATACACAAAGTACTTTGGAGAAGGAGCCAAAGGAAATGATTCACTGGATGGCAGGAGAAAGGTGGGGGTCAGGGAAAGGAGAGAGTCATAGAACAGGCAGAAGTGGAAGAAATCCCAAATTTTTCCAAAGCAGAGGTTGCTGTGAGGGTTGTCCTATTGAGTGATACCTCTCAGGGACCTGGTTTTCAGGAAATGTCTTTGAAAAGCATGTTCTTTCAAAGCTTCCTTGATCAGGCCTGCAAAATGGTCAGGTTTTTCTAAACACGTGGCCTTGGAAGCTGTGTGCAGGCTCATTGCCATATGGGACATTCCTGTCCCTTTGCTGCCCTTAAGCCCAGCTTCACAGATCCCGACACCTCATCTAAAGAGGTGTTGAGCCAGAGGGAAACAAGGCTTGAAAACCCTCCATAGATCTCTTGCCTTGGGCCGAGGGCAAAATCAACCGTTGGGGCATTTCTGAGAGGCAGCAGCTGACCCTGAGGTGATTTACTCGGGGCGATCCTGCGCTGGCTGAAATCAGCCCTGTCTTGGGCAGTGCCTTCCGGCACCCCAAAAGCACCTCATAAATGAGATCAGTGAATTTGTCATCAAGATAAGAACAGAGACATGACACCTGCCCAGACACACAGCCTGTTCCACACACCAGAGCAAAGCATGTCCCAGGGATGCAGCTAGGAGAAGGGCACGTACTAAACACGAGGGTGTCTCACAGTTACGCTCATACCTGCCAAGCCAAAACTCCCTGATTCACAGCTGCCCAGTAAAAAATACATCTGCAGATCTGGGCTGGTGGTCACCATAAGAACTCCCCAACCGCAGATGCACAAGAGGACCCTCCTCTTGACTTTGCCAGCCTAAATATCTGCCTTAGGTGCCTCTGCCCACAGGGACCCTGCTTGCAGGCAGCTTTCACCCCAGCATCAGCCTCCCGGGCCAGGATCCCCACAGCAGGCAGGGCAGGAGCTGTGCTCCTCCAAGTGCTCATCTGAGCCCAAACGTCGGCAGAGCCACTAAGGCAGCCAGCAGAAGCCTGGCCTTTCCATCCCTCTGCTTCCCTATGGATAAAGGCAGCAAAGGGCAACATCCTCCTCTGTAAGTGAGTTGAGATCTAACCAGGCAAAGAGCCACGGAAGATTTCAGGGTCATGAAGCAGCACTGCTGCTGCACTTCATTACCATCCCCTGGTCCTTCTTATTTTCCCACCTTGATCCCTTTCTCAGCTCTGCTGTGGCCCTAGCTCTGCTCTTTCATCTCTTCCCCTCGTCTTCATGGCCTCTGCTTCATGCCTCTGCCCATCATAGTGCACTGCAACACCGAGCTCCCGCAGCTGCTAATGGCAAGTTATTTTCCTTCTCCCCCGTGGCAAGAAAGAAAAAGGAAATTTGATACCGATTTATTTCCAGTTATTGTTTGCTTCTCCAACAGTGGCTCATTTGGAAAGTTTAATCAGTAGGTAGCTTGTTCTGCTTCCTCACAGAGCATCTTTTGTACTGCAAGACACGTTGCACATTGTGTTCTTTCCCAAACACAATTTTCACGGACTGAGCTTTAAAAATAATTTTCCTTGGCCACTGTTCTTCTTGAATGTTTAAAGTACCTTTTCTTTGTGAATCCCTGGCTCTCCTCCCTCACAACTCTGCTTTCTGTGATCTGCCTTGACCCTGCATGGTCCGGTCTGAAATTCAATGAAATCTTTTATTGGCAGCAGGTTTTGGGTCAACCCCCCAGAGAAGCCAGAACCTGAGATGAGCCCAAACCACCGGGCTGAGATTGCTTAGTCCATCAGGCTGCCGACTACACTGTCCTGCCTACACTAAATTACTTCCAACCCAGAATGAGTTAACAAAAGAAAAGAAATAAGGCAAAATAAGAAACCACTGTGCTTTGGTAACTAGTAATTATCGCCACAGAGGGAAACTAATCCGAAACTAGCAAAGACAACTCTTGTTGTGTCGCTGCACAGGTGATTTATGCAGCTACAGTAAAGTCTGGGATATCAAAACGCGTCCCAGCAAGCGTGAGTCCACATGCAGCAGATCTTGTGCTTCCTGGCAGTACCAGGTTCATTGCATGAGCGGTTTGGTACGAGAGGACACATTTCTCTTGGGGAAGTCCCTGAGAAGGCAGCTCTGCCTTGGGCTCTCACTAACGCTGGCTGGAGTAGGTTTACAGGACAGTAATCCTGGATTTCAGTGGCTGGACTTGGCACACAGTCCCCACGTGTACGTGTCTGTAATGATTTATTCAGACACTGTGTACCCCATTATGACTTCTGTACATCGGTAATACTCCTAAGGTCTTGGAGAAAATTTAATTAATTACACTGTACTATTTAATCTACATTCATTTCAACAGCCCTGATTATGAAAATACCATTCTCTTTTTCACTGAGGCAAGAACAAAGATGCCCATGTGAGACATCTTTTTTTAAAGACTTCCTTTTAATTTATCCTTTTTTTGCTTCAGTGGCGTTGAGAGGATGCAACGGGGTTCATTTCAGGTAAGAAATAGGAGGAGCTGGTGAGGATGAAGCTGTGCAAAGACCAGGCGTGAGAACAAACTGGTAGAGCTCAGTAGGGTGTCTTGCTTCCCAGCTGGAGGTTTGGAGATGATGGCTAAAGAGGAGCAGGAGGCTGTGCTGTTGGAGGAGCAGACACCGAGGGAGGAGTATGTGCAACTCCCCTTTCTGGGTAATAACGCTTGGGGTCCAGGCCTGGGAGTCAGTCCCTTGACCACACCGGAGCTGAATGACATTAGCATGTAGGCTGGGCTAAAAAAACCCCCAGATATATCTGCATTGGCAATATTCAGTTGAAAAAACCAAAGCAGAAAGCAATATTCTCCACCACCCCAAGTCCGAAATACTTTAGTGTGACATTTTTCACAGGGACCACTCTAATTTCTCAGCTCACGGGGCTCATTCTCTTTTCACACGGACTCCCATTATATACGACCATACTCGAAAGGGTAAATCCCTCCCACTTCTCATTTGGGACTGAACAAAGCATTTCCTTTTGTCCCAAATGAAATCATTGCTGATTTCTCCATCCGCTAAAAATTCAAAACTACAAAAGAAAACTACCCAGTCTGGCTTGGTCTGAAATGAATTCATTTCCTGGCTTGTTTGGGAACGGCAGGTGTTAGAGCCAGATTGCAATGCAGGTAGTAAATGAGCTCATCAAACTTTAGTTAGTAAAAAATTCCACTCTGGACTAAATGAATCCAGCTTTGACTCTTTCTATAATCAGCCAAGATCAGGGGCAACTCCAAGAACAGCAGCCCTGTGCAGGGAGCCTTGGCTGCTAGCAGGAAGGCTTGAACCTGGGATTTCTTGTTGCACTAGAGATCCCCAATGGCAGGAGTTACCCCTCCTCCAAAAATCTTGGAGGAGGGGAGAGAGCTCAACACACAGGAACGACAAATCCCCCCAATAAGGCAATGTGTGCGCCAGACTTCAGCTCAAATCCTGGGTTCATTAATGAGAAAGACAAGTGGCACCTCTTAACTGCTGCGTGTCCTAAACAGTTCTACTCCTCTTTATTAGCACCTCCAGCTTTCTGCAAGAAGAGGGGAGGAATAAACAAAAAGTACAGTTCGCAGATACGCCTGACTGACCTCGGTAAGTCAACGTGACCTCAGTTTGTCTGTCTAATGAGTCAACTACATAATTACGGCTGTCTCAGGGAGCGGCTAATAAGTCGCAGGTATGTGAAGTGTCACCAGCCAGTGGAAGGCCTCTGCCACAGGATGGGAGAGGTCGCACTTGCGCTGGAGGCTGAGGGACGCAAGTGGGAGGGAAGGAGGAGGAAGAGGTAGGAGGCAGAAGATTGAACTTTGGATGCCTCTGCCGCAGGAACTGCTCTGTGTCACGGATCCATTTCCTTTGTGCCAAGGGAATGTCATTTAAGGACAGATCCACCTCTCCACCCAAAATCCATGCATCTGGGCTCCCTCTGCAGCTAAAGCAGAGACTCTAGCTTGCTGTGGACATTTGCTGTAAATGGAGGGGGTGACAAAACCTACAGGAAAAGTGCTTCTGCCTCTCCACTGCCTGTAGAAGAAGCTGAAAGGGCTACCTTGGATTTGAGATTTGGACAGTTAAAGAAAAGACACGTCCAGCTAAGCCCTTCCACGCGGCACCCTCGAGTGGGAAAATCTCTTTTAAGAACAGGTCTCTGCATCCCCCAGCCCCTGCTCTCCCCCTTTCCCTGCCATATTGTGTGGCACTGGGATAAACACACAGAAATCCTGCTGCAGGGAAAGGCTAAATAAACCGAAATACAGCCTGAAGCAGTAAGAAGGTTTTGCTGTGCTGTGGGACATCTCTAAACAATCCTGTCCTATGCGGGGCCGCTTTCCTCCCATCGCAGCCAGACATGAGCCCTGGATTTGGGAAGCTCAGGCTCTACCCTCCCAAGCAGGAGCTGCCATCCCATCGTGCGAGTGCAGGGCAATGTGTGTGTTGGTGGCTGTGCTGCTGTGAGCGTGGTAACGCTGGAGACCCTGCGACCTGTGCGTACGACCACGACACCACCAGCAGCATCTGCCGCTTACGTCTTTGTTCTTTCTGATGATAGGACTCTGCACTTGCACTTTATTGCAAGTTGCCATTTATTTGCCTTTTTTACAAATACACACCCCTTTCCTCCTCCCTCACTCTCTCTTTCCCTGAGATAATATTGACACCAATATCCATAAAGGAGAATATTAAAATAACCTTTTCCATTACATCCTAATTTAACTACTTCCCTGCGTTGCACAACACACCTGGCTGTCTTTGCCTGTTTGTAATGTGGTCCTTCATTCCTTTCTTGAGAGTCCTTCTATTCCATCAAATTCCTCCTCCTTGCACACTAAGCTGCAGATTACTTTTTCATAAGATGCAATTTCACCCAGATCTCATTACTTACTCTCTTAATGTATTTTCTGTATTTGTTTCATCTACAATTTCTCTTGTGCTCTGTTCTGCTGATAAAATAGTCAGTTGGGGTGCTGTGCAAAGCAACTTGCTGAGTGCATTAACTAAAACTCTTCTTGTTCTTGATTCGACAGGCATTCTCTGTGCCTTTGGCCTGCCAGACAGAATTAGACCCAGTTTGTGTACAGTGCAGAAAGGACCCTAGAATGTAGCCCTCTTGATTTATTAACATCTATCTGATAGTGGCATTTAAGCTGGCCAGGAATCAGGGACAACAGGGGAGTGGGGAAAGAAACTCAGTGAGAATGCAGGGCTTTCAAGCCAACCTCAAGATGCTAAAGCTTCATGAGGATGCTGTAATGCTCCACAAGAGGTGGAGTTCACTGTGGACACCCTCTCTTGGGATATACTAGAGTCTCCCCCAACCCTCAGTAGCCAGGAGTGGCACAGAAATGGCAATTGCAATGCATCATTGGAGATAGGAGTCTATTTGAGAGCCCCTGGCCCAAAGACAACATCAACTGCCTCCAAATTACAGGTCTTGCCCAGCATTATGTCAGTCCACCTAGACAGAAATTGTTCCATTTTGCCAGAATTACAGCAGTTGTGGACTGGACATCTTCCACTTTTCAGGTGTTCTGGGAGAAAACTGAAAGCAACTTTTCTGGGGAGAGGTGACAATGTTCAGGAAATGAGCTATTTTCTGAGAAAAAAATCACCATAAGTTTTAGATGAACCATCCTCATCAATTGTGAACTGCAGAGGAGCACCCTCTGCACTGACCAGAGTTACAGTTATGGACCCCATCGGCCATTCCACCCTCATACTGACATAAACCTCTCCCCAGGCAGGCCCACTGGGAGAACAAAGAAGGAAAAGGGTAGAAAAAGCATCTGCTACACCAGGGAAACAGATAAAATGAGAAGGTCCTTTTCAAGTCGAAGTGGGAACCAGTGGCTGGATGAAGGAACATTCTCTACTACATGTGTGAATCCTTCAATCCTGATGGACTTGGATTATTCAAACCTTGTCGAGCTCCTGTTCCCAGAGCATATTTAAGCCCAGCACTGGTTTGCCCCCTTCCCTTTATATTCCTGGCTGGACCCAGGGCTGCAGGGAGGCAGCAGCATTGGTGGTGACAGTGGCCAGGACATGGAGCCTCTGTGCTGAGATATCTGGCTGACAGGGGGACGTAACAGCACAGCCTGTTCTCAGAAAAGAGGTATTTGCCTTAAGAGGCTTAAAGTGCAAGTTTGGGGTCTGGCCTGATCTCAAGCCAAAAAGTAAAAAAAAAGAAAACCCTGTAATTACAGGCAATATTTTTACTCCACAGAAGATTAACAGGTCAGGAGAAGAATTTAAGTCTCCTTCTTTCCTGAATTCCAATTTAATAGCAAATAATCCTGCCCCTGAATGCAAGGAAAATATATTACCCTGGAGAATTCTGGTGAAGTTCAAAGGAGGTCAGACAACAAAAAGGTCAAAAAATTAAACAGATGGCAATCTCTGATGGTGTATACAAAATAAAAAGTGATCTGCCTTCCTTTTCCATACCTACACTCCTCCCTTACCATCAAATACCACACATATACCCCTTCTTGTTTGTTCTGCGGCTAAAATAAGAGTCTGAAGTCGCTAGCACTCCCTATCCTTCAGTGATGCTCAGGCAAGCACACCATTTTTAATGTGTCTGGAGGGAGGAATTTATTAAAGAGGCACTGCATTAAAAATATGCAAATGTTCCCAGTAACTACACAGGCCCATGAGGAAGCCAGATGAAATGTCATCCCTCCCTTCTCCCTTCCCCATTTTTATGCACTGAGATGGTTTACGGTTCCTCCTGTTTTATACTGTAACTGGGAGCATGGCAGATATTTAATCTGTTTGGAAATAATTGCAGCAATAATGATTATTTTATTGGGTTTAACTACGTTCTAAAAAAAGGAAACGCTGCGGCAATGACACGCCAAGAAAGGGGAAAAGAGAAAAGATGCTCTGAGTGTGTGTGCAAGGTTTTATACCCTCCTATTTGCACAGACGCAGGCAGGCATGGGGGGATGCCCATGTGATGCATGGGAACAGGGGGCAGCCAAGCTGCCTGGGACCTCCAAATAGGACCACATCTCTAAAGTTAATCGCTCATCCTGAGTTTTTACAAAGTTCTCCCTTTGGGAGTGCAGCAGGACAGGTGGGGCACGGGGAGAGGAAACACCATTAATTTTCTGTTTCTCTACATTTCCTCTCTGAAGTCGCTGTTACGCAGCCTCGAGGCAGCTAAAAGCCATGGTGAGATGGACTCTGTCGTCTTAATCCCAGAGAAAACGCATCTCTCAAGTTCTTTTTATATCTTCCCAACCTTCCCAAATCCCTGCCTAATACCAAGCTTCAACAAGCTTTTTTTTTTCACATTTCCCTTGATTTTTGCCATCCTCCCTGTTACTCCCCTCCCTTTTGGCTTCTGAAGCCCTGCCAGGACTCTGTGATGACAGCTTGAATGAAGGGCGGATATTTCCACACCGTGCATCACGGCAGCACATGCGTATCTGGCAGTGTTTGATGGAACAGGTTCCAGATTAGGAGGGGCTGCAGTGTGCATCTTTGGGGGTTGCTCATTCCTTGCACTGAAAGGAAAGGTTTTTGTCAGGGTCATGCAAAGAAACTGTAGGAGGAATCGAATTTAGGCCACCTCCGATCACAGCTCCTGAGACCTCCTGGAAGGCACCTCATGGGAAGAGGAAGGAGGGGCCAAGGAAACAGACACCTTCTGAAATCTCCTCCTTCATGAAAACCAGTTATTCTGAAATGCAGCTTCCTTCCTCTCCCCATCAGCAGGAGTCCTTGCCATGGCACACTGATGCTGGCTATCAGGCAGAGCAATGGTGCATAAGATCGGGGCAAATTTTGGATGGGCAGGAGGAGTAGGCTCCCTTGGGGATGCTGGAAGCAGAGGATGACACCAGTATCTGCAGCTGGTCTGCTCCAGGGATCCTGAGCTTTGTGTCCAGCATGAAGAGGAGGAAAAGGAGGTGAAGCTTTCCATCATGTAGCCCAGCTGCCACCACCATCCAGGACCTCGAGGCTCTCAGCGGGAGTAAGAGGTTGAAGGGGACCCCTGACTCTCAGTGTGATCCCTCATGAACAAGGCTCCCTTGGCTTTGGAAAGTGCCTTTTCTTAACAGAGCACCTCTAGTTCCCCTTCCAGAAAAAACTTGCCATTTTCAACAGCTCTCATCCAGCTAAGCACCAAGTTCTGTCCCTCCCTGAGGGTTAATGGATAACTGCAATGTGTGAAACCCCAATCACTCTACAGCATCTATTTATCTCTCACGGGCTGCATTGTTAAACCTCCATAAATATGTTTTCTGTCAGCAACTGGTTCTTAATTATTACATAATAACTGCCTTAATAAATAGAAATGCCTTATCTGAGGCACTTCATTTAACAGATGAGACATCATCTTCCTTCCCATAAATCCTGGAGCAGCTCGAAATGTCAGAGGGTCTTAAAGCTGTGATGGGAGGTGAGACTAACATCCTTGTTTACAGGGAATGGGAATATCTCCACAAGGTCTTCTCAGACCAGTGCAGCACCCACATGTTTGAGTTTATGACAGTGTTTGGAGCCCATTAAGCCAGAAGAATTTGTCCAATTAGAATTCACACAGTGTAGATGTAAACTGTATAATTATCAACATGGTGAAAAGAAAATTTTGGGAAGAAAAATAACAAGATAATCCAATCCCAACAGTCCCTTCCAGAGAGGAGAATCTCTTCCATCCCCAAACCCAGAGCACAATATGACACAGGGTCTACGAATAAGATGTCAGAGTTTTTCTGTGATCACTGTGAACACTGCAACACTTGCCTGGGCTTCACCAACATGCATTAACCAGAGCTTGTTGCTTGATGTCATCTCCTTTCATCTCAATTAACTTCCCTTCTTTTTTCTCCCTCCTGACTACTCCATTAAAAGTGTGACCAAAAGTTAATTACTCTAATTCAATTTAGCTATAATTCCTGTGGGGGAATAGAGAAGTGGAGTCTCCTGAAGAATGAGCAGGTCTTGTGAGCTTAGCTCTGCTTACAAGATGAGCAGCACAGCTTGGTCATGCCTGGTGTGGGCGAGGAGGGAAAAATGTGATCCCAAATGGTGCTCCCATGGGAGGAGCAGTATGATCTATCTAAGAGCAATAGATGAAGAGCAAGACAATGATGATGGATGGTTGGATGGACAGATAGATATAGACAGACAGTTCTGCAGAGGTGCTGACAGAGGGCTGTGCATGGGCATGGGTGGACAGAGGAACAGAGAGAGAAACCAGGACCAAGAGGTGAAGCTCAGGTCTGACTTCGCTGGCAAGCTGTCCAAATGGATCCTGCTAATTAACTTCCTTCTCACAACATCCTGGCAGGGTTGCAGACTAATTAGAACCCCCTCTCCTATGCGGGGAAGCTATTCTGACTTGGGCACTCACGGCCGCAGCCCTCAGATTGGGGACATATGGCAACCGAATGTGCCAGACGAAGCAGCACGGCTTGTCTGAAAATGTCGGCAGCTGGGAATGAGCAGCGCGGCTCAGACACGAGCCCTCGCCAGCCTGCTCCCCTTCGCCGCCTGCGAACAAAAGGGCCCTGAGTGGAAATCAGAGGAACTTCTTGGCAGCCGAGCTGGGCCAGCTTAAGTCAGAGGTGGAAATCAGGACACCAGACTCCCAGCTATTTTAAAGTTACTCTCCATTCCCTTTTAGTCTTGAAAACAAATATAAAAATGTGTCATCAGCAAACTTACCTGCCTCTCTAGTCAGCCCCAGCCACAACCATTAGTAAATAGACTGAACAATATTCCCATCGAACGCTGACCTGCAAGAACCCCTTGACAATCACAGTTTTCCCCTGCTGAGTATTGCCCATTTCTTCCTATTCTCTCCAACAGCATTAATCTATCACAGGGATTTTAACTTGCACCCCCTGGTCACCATCATGCCTCGATAGCTCTCCGTCAGGGTCTTTATCAAGAAAGGTTTTTGAAATTCAAAAGAAGGAGTGTGTATATATATACTCCCTCATTCCCTTTTATCCACTGGTCTCTTAACTCATCCAAAGGATTTAAGCGGGTCAGAGAAACACAATTTTCTTCAGCAGAAACCATGCTGTCTGTCCCTTATCCTATAGAAAAGCCTAAATATAGATTCTGAAAGTCCCCGCAGCTGGGAATGTGAATGCAGCCATCCTGCTTTGAAGCTGTCTGAGACTCGTGCAGTTCCCAGATGAAGGGCGAGCTGGCTTTGTCAAACGAAGAGGCAAGTCTTTCAAAGATGCTTGGAGATACCAGGAAAGATGTCAGTGGCCCACAGATACTCCCTTTCCTCCTACTTTTCTTAGATTTTCTTTAGCCTCTTTAGCTCCTTGTCTCTGTCAGCTTGTGCTGAGGAGGAACAAGGCAGTTCTGCAGACTACACCCACCTGGGAAAAAAATAGGGAAAGGGCCTGATGTCAAGTGGCAAACAACTAAAATACCACGGAATTGAGGGTCCTGAGCCCATTGCTGCTGGGCCTGGGGACACAGCCCAAGAACGTGAGGCTGTGCTGTGACCCGGAGGTTCCAAGACAGGGGTTTTGCCCATTTGAAGCCATGTTTCAACCTGAAAAGAGAACAAAGCGCCAATCCAGTGCTGATCAGTGCTGCTCTGAGAGATGCTTTGAGGAGCATCAGCCACCCTCTCTGGACTGACTGATGGCAGAGTACCACCCGCTTGTCTTGAAGCTCCCTGGCATCCCTCTTGAAGGATTCTGGATGTTTGGCTAATTCAGTTGGCCACAGACTGGGTCTCCCTCTGGATCACTCAGAGCCCTCTGCCGTACATCAGGCTCATCTGAGCAGACCAGCGGGTGAGCACGTGGGCTCCTTTCTTGCTATTGACTTACTGTTCCAGTTTCCCTGCGCTTTACTTTCGTGTCCGATAAAAGCGGGTTATCAGGATCTGCTTTGCCGCCAGGGAATAGCTAAGAATGATAATTATTATTGGATCTTCCGACTAGCCAGTGAAACATTTGCCAGAACAGCGTACCTGGATTAAACCTCCTTCTCCACCCAGAGCTCAGATGTCTCCAGGATCTGCTATCCATTTTCTTAATGCAACTGCCTGACAGTTAAATCCATGCCTATGTCTATTAGGGAAATGCATGTGTTATGAGCACCATGAATTCAGGCAGACCTGTTAAATCTATTTGATGTATTCACTTCAACCCTAACCTCCCCCTTCCCCCAAAAGTTACCTATCGGCCAGGCACTAGAGCTGTCAGGTCGTGAAGGATAACAACATTATGGGACTAACGCAGAGCAAAACATCAGGGGAAGCAGGCTCGCTTCACGCCGCTTGCATTAGGCACAGGGCAGCTCTGGGAAAACAGCACTTCTGCATCAAGTGCGGAGGAAGCTTTTGAGACATCAGGCTCCACACGATGATCTGGAAGCACTTTGGAGACGTTCACTAATGGAGATTATTGCCCTGAGGGGAAATAGGAAGGCAAGGAAGGTAACAGCTTACATTTGCAGCTGATTTTAAGGCACTGGAGAGTCCCACGTTGGCTCTGACTGAGCCAGACCCAAAGCAGAGTCGCCGCATTGGCAGAGCTGAGGAGCCTGCCCAGAGCACAAGGGACCCTCAGCCCACCACCAGAGACGTCCTCTCTGCACTATGGACCTGCCCTGGGGAATTTCGGGTCTTTCAGCTCAGTCTCTGGGTCCCAGTTCCTCATTCAAACTCAGGCTGCAGACGGACCTTGGGAGGGCTCCAATACATGCCTGGAGCAGACCAGTCTCAGCTTTGAACTGCTTTCCAGAGAAACCTCTCATGCTTTCTGCTGGCTGTAAGGAGACAGACTTCAGCTGTTTGCCATTTATTGTTGAAGAGCAAGGTGAGATGGTGTGAACAGATGTTCCCAGAGCACCTGTCCATGTCCAGATAAGTGGGTGGACGAGATGGGGAGGTCTATAAAGGGGGGAATATCCTTGACTGGAGAGCATCCAGATAGTGCCTACGTGAGCATGGGCTTATAGGAACCATCTACAGACGTTCTGGGCTCTGCCGACAAATGCTTCTCCTGTTTTAGGGCCTAAATGAATGTTCCAGACCTTCACCAGTACCACAGTTAAGAAATGGGTAAAATTCTGTTGGGCCCTGGCTGGAATGGGCCAAGATGTAGCAATTTCCACGGAAGTCACGCAGCCTTGTCTTGAGCATGTGGGCTTCCCTCCTACTCCAAGCTGCTACCAGGGCTGGGATTTTTGTTGTTTCTTTTTTTTTTTTTTTCTCCTTCTTCTTTTAAACTTTCTTTGAGCTCTCGCTTGCTTCCTCAGCACCTAGTGTAATTGCTTGCAGTCTCTGAGGATCCTGGTGAGGATTTATGTAACACACCAGGCAGCAATTCGAAAGGCTGCTTTCAGATATAAGAACTTAATGCTACACCAGCCTTGGGGAAAACGAGCTGAAATCCTTGGGAGGGCTGTGTGGTGTTTGCTGCACGGTGTTTGCTGTGCCCTGCTTAAGTGAGAGGCTCTGGGACAGCACAGACACCTCTGAGTCTCCCCCCTCCTTGCACGGCGAGAAGGGGAGGAAAGAAGAGGTGTCTTTAGGCGAGTGGCTCACTCCTATGTCTCATTGTGCTGTGGCTTTATCTAGAGTCAGAGGCAGCCAGGAAACGCTCAGCATTGCTAAGCAGTTTGGAGAGGAGGGCAGAGAGGAGTGGGGGGAGTGTGGTTATTTTTCCAGCAGTGTGGTTTTGCTGGGGTTTCTTTCTCTCCTCTGCATTTCTGGTTGTATCAGGGCCAAACAGTGTCTCGGGATACTCGGGGTTGCTTTCAAGATCACCACTCGAGAAGGGCATCAGGGCTTTGGCGCTCTTAGTTATTTAGGGGAGAGATTTGGGCAAGGATGGGAGAGTTAGTGCTTTTAGGAGGAAGGAAAGAGAAACAGCATTTTTGTAAGGCTCTTGAGGCACGATGGCCCCGCGGCAGCACTCGAGTGCCCTGGTTTGAGGGATGCATTCCCCCAGTGCACAGGCTGTGCCTGGCAGGTGATGAAAACACAGCTCTGTGCACCAGACACCCAGAAGAAGCCACCCCCAGCCAGCCCAGTTAGACCTGCCATGCACCCGCTCTTTCTGCGCCTCCTCCGCTCCTCGCCTACGTGAGAGTCTCCAACAGAGACAGGTTCTGGCACCTGAAGCAACAATGCATTTTCAGAAGGGCTGAAATTTTTCACTTCAACTTTCCTTAAATTAGAGTTTATAGGTTTTTTCCCCTTCAAAATTGTATTTGCCTTAATTTATTTTCCAATCAGGTTGCTGATGGAAACAACACCGGAGCAATCAAACTCTTCCAGCACGCGAGTCTGTCCATCTGTCAGTCTGTCTGCCCTCCCTCCCTCAAAGCTTTTGAGCTGATTTCAAGTGCATTCAACAAAAAATTGGGGACTTTAAAACTCAGATGGTGTCAATGAGTGAAGAGACGCGGCTGAACAGAGGGGAGCCATCCCCCGTGTGCCTTCTCTGATCGAGGCATTAGGGAACCGGCATGGGATAGTGACGCAGGAAACTGGATACATCATTCAAGGGAACCATTTCTTCACTTAAAACTTGATGGCTTTCTAAGCTTTTTTCAAGATGAAAAGGAAGAGAAAAGCCTTTAAAAGGTTATGCAACCTGCGAAATAACCAAAGCCTTGCACTCCTGGACAAATAGCCCACTTCTAGTTGGCTGGGGAAGCCCTCACCGTCCTCACCACCCACGTACTGCTGGTACCCGCAGGGTCTGGCTGCAGGTGGGAGCTGCCCTGCTTTCAGCAAGAGGGCTCAGACTACTCCCAAATAACCAACGTGGAGCCATAAAACTGTGCCAGCAGTGGTAAATAAACCCAGGCTCTCCTGGCTTTAGTATTAAGACTAGAACAAGATCTGCCACCCTACTGCTTGCCTCCCTGGCTCTGCCCTCCTGGTCCCGCAATGGTGATGTGTTGCCCCCCAGCTTTACCCTGCTGCTTCCCACATCCTTATATTTATGTGGGTGTTACAGCAAGACCAAACCCTCCTACGCCGTCCTGCTCTTGCTCCCCACAAGCACTGTTACACCTTGCTATTGTGATAGCTCTGGGCTTTACTTTTCTTCTTCTGAGCCACAGTCTTTAAACTCCCACCTCCCCACCAGTAGCACCAACAGCCACAGCCTGCCTGGGGATAACCACTGCTAATCTATCATTTGCAGCATCAAATAAGCACGTTGCCACTTCCCTTTCTCATCTTTCTCGTATCTATAAAGAAACGGGGTGGGGAACGACTAACAACAACAACAACAACCAAAAAAACCCCAAGTAAATTAACATTACAGCTGAGGTTTTACACGCATGAAAGTCAGGAAGTTCAAAGTTATGGTTCCCCCTCCAGCTGTAATTCTGGCACACTGCACATATATATTAAGACATTAAAGTTAGCCCCATAAACAGTAATACAAAATACTACACGCACACAAGGGGGCCAATCTACGATGGCCAGGGGAGCCATAATTCTAGCTACCCTGACTCCTGTGCGTGCGTTTCTCCCTCAAAAAAGGAATAAGTCGGCTCTCATTCACTTGTAATTCAAAGCTCAGGATGCTGATAGAGAAGAGAAAAGAAAGATTGTTCTGTCTGCTTCTTCTTCCTCCTCTTTTTTCTTTTTTTTTTTTTTTATTGCACAGGCTGTTGTCTAGCTGCTTGCGATCAATGCTCTCCCTCTGTCTGACTTTGATATATCAGGAGAGATCTCAGATTTCTATTCCCATCCTCACTCGCTTTGTAACCGATCCAGTTCCCCAGCAAGGCACACGCATGCAATAGATAAGGGATAGCCTTTGATTGAATTTACTTAATTTATACGGACGATGGGACACAAGAGGAATATTAAAATACAAATTAGCAGCTTCATATTTCACATGCATTGAAATCTCCCCAGCAGATAATGAGCTGCTGGAAAATTATCTGCCAAAGGTCTCTCCCCAACCACACCTATTCCCTTTCCCCCGAGATCCTCAAATAAATGCTAGGAAAGTTGATAACTCGAGAGTTACAGTTTAAATCCTTAAAGGGACAATAACTCAGGCCAACATTTTTAAACAACTCTGCCACTGGGAGGGAGCTGTACCAAGAAGGCAGGAAAGGCTTTTCGGCCCTTGTGACCACCTTCATGCCCTGCAGAGCAGGATGGAGAGATGCCTCCATCTCCATTTCCATGGGAAATGGACAAGTCGGCATCATTATGCAGGATCTCTTTTCCCCTTGTTTAGGAGCTGAGCCACAGAAAGTGTGCCTGCGTGAGATTCTGGCCACTGCAGGGCACAGCAGCAAAACCTCCCTGGGCATCAGCACGAGCCCCGGCTGCATTCCTGCCGCCAACTTTAACATCACGGCAGAGGCTCCCACTTGCAAGTTTGGGGACTGGGATTCTGCCTGGATGACCCCATCGGGGCACCCTATTACCCGTTTATGATGCAGCCTGCGATCGCACAGCAGCCGCCGTAGCTGGGCTGCCTTTCAGCAATTTGGCAATACAAATGAGACCCACCCCTTCTTGCTCTCACAGGGCCACTTTGGAAGAAGCACGCTTTCGGTTAGCTGTAAGAACCAAACCCCATGCCTGAAGACGGTGTCTCTCTCCATTCAGCTGGCCCAGACTCCCATCCCACACATCTGAGTGGTGACCAAGTGCCATTATTCACAGAAGCATTCTCTAGCAGTCCCAAGAAACCCAGTGACCTTCCTCTTACTGGATTAGATAAGATTTGGATGGAGTATTTCATTCTGCTGCAGCTGCTCAGATTACATGCTAGATAGATCAGAGGTTTCTGTAATACTGGGGTCATCCTTGGAAGTCACAGATGAATGGGTGAGGAAGGGGCAGAGCAGAAGGACCAGTCATGGTGCACTGCAGGAGGGATGGGAAGGGTCTCCACATACATGTTTTCCTTCTGGTTGCCCTGTGGAGCATGGATAGAGATGCACAAGTACAAATAGGGGAACTCTGAAGAAGCTCCTGCAATGTTAAATTGTTCTCCCAATGGAGATCGGTATCTGGATTGGAACAAGAAATCTGCCAATAGACCTCAATTTGAAGTGGTCAGTAGGAAATGCCTACAGGTAAATTAAACCAACAAATAAAGGCAACCTGGAGGTCAAACCTACACTGTATGCTTGAACTAAGTTTAAAAGGGCCCTGTTGCTTTTCAGTCCAATTCTGGTAGCAGCCAAAGCCAAACAGAAGTGAAGAAGTATTCTCCAGTGGGATGCTCAGGAAGGAAAGTGTATTTTGGAGTTAGGTCAATGAATACTTGAATTCTGTACACCAGGCCTGAGCAGCCATTCCTCCTTGAGAGGCTCCCAAGATGAGTATCTTCACTCAGCTGAAGGCATCAGTAACATGAGAACCTGATCTGCTCCACAAGAGATTAGATACAGCTTGAGCCTTGCTAGGGATGATGACGTGAAAGGTAGATGGTATTTCCCATAAGCAACAGATGTCTGAAAGCAGGGAATATCCCTCATTCCCAGCTCCTCACCACACTGGGCCCTAATGCCAGAACAGTGAAAAGGAGTAGGAGTGGGCACACATTCACATATTGATGAGTATTTGGGGGTGAGGGGGGCTGCTCTGTTTATTCCCTTCATACACCTGATGGTAAAGCTGGCTCAAAGACATGGACCAGCACAGAGGTCAGTCGGACCAAGAGGGAAGAGATGAAGATGTCAGCGACGATGGCTCACCCTGTTCTCTCTGCTGGCCCAGGTGAGATCCCTCCCAGCTCACAAATGGGTCAGACCCTTTCCTTCATGAGAAGAACTAAGGGACATTTTTGCAAGGGTATTCTGCTTTCCTTGATTTCCCACGGGAGAGATGAAAAGCTAGGACATGGTGGAGAAAAAGATTTCCATCGCCTTCCAGGCAGGCACTTACCTACCTCCCGCTGCCATCAAGTACATTTTGGATGTTTCAATGGAGACTCTATCTAATTTCAGAGGGCACTGACACTTTTAACACTGTTTTAGAGCAGAAGGATCCAGTTTTACTCAAGCCTGCTTGGCACAAGTGGGGAACAAATAAGGAATGACTTTCAACCAACCTCCCAACTTTCATGAGTACACTCCTTTCCCAGTCACAAAATAGCCGTACAACCAGGATGCTCTTTCTCCACTAAAGAACACTCTGATCCTCTGACTTTTCTTACCATTAGAAAGTAAAATGACCCAGGGAGTGACAAAATTATGCTGTCAAAAACAAGACAGTCACTTTGAAAATCAATAATACCCCAAGGTGTTATTGTGAGTTAACAGCTCTCTTAGGCCCGAAGCGCAGAGCTGGTATTAATGCTGTTCTTGCCACCTTTCCCACCAACATCCCTGCTGCTGCTGTTACTCGAGAAAATCTCTGACATGGAATTCTACTTAAAGCACTGCAAAGGATGGATTTTTCAGTTCGGTGACCAAACAAAAAATAATAGAGAGAGATGAGAAAAAGAGAGAAAAGAAATGTGCTACAGGCCACCCTGCATGCTTTATGTAAGGCAAACCCAAGATATTATCTTTTTTGTTTGGGGTGATTTAACAGTTACTGAATCCTACTCCTTTATTTTTATGCGTTTCTTAAAAGCAGCATTGGGGAAAAGGCGTTACTTCAGAACGAAACATGGGATTTGTGTGACACTGACACAAGCTGTTTAGTTCTCTGCTTCGCTGTCCTGTCCCTCTCTGCTTCTCAGCCAAAACTATTGCACTTGCTGAACTGAACCCAAACTGGGTCAGCCTGTCCCACAGCTATGAAAATGTACTTTTCAGCAAATTTAAGCTGTAAAGCGATTCAGCTCCCAGAGTATGGATGGTTTCAAGAGAGATGAAACATCTGGGAAGACTGATGAACCTCCAGAGGTTTTGAGGTCCCCTCCAGATGGGTCCCTGTATTTCCCAGCAGTTATGGAAATGTGTGACACTCAGAGAGTAGGTTTGTACATGGAACAGGTATGAGCTGCTTTGAATACCCCTTGCACTTCTACACTGCTCAGGGGGAGCTCAAAAACCAATATATACAGCCAGTGCCATTGCACCGGAGGACTACAGGTAATTCAGGAGGTGATGTTTGGCACTGGGAACCCATTTCCACCACTCCTGGGAAGGGCCATTTAGCTGCTGGGGGAATCGGTGGTGTTTCTTTTCACGAGCAGTGAACATGGATGGACAGGGTAAAACTGGTGCCTCCTGGGCGGCTATTTTTCTTGTGTGACATAAAAACAAGGTCCAAAGCAGCTGCTGTCAGTAAAGCTCCTACTGCATTTTTACAGGAGTCAAAGTGTTAGATCTGCCACCCCATCCAAATTCTGGGGTGGGGTAATTAGCTGCTGCCTAAATCCTGCTTCAGAACCTTGCATATAATTTACATACTCCTCCTAAGGAGGAGAGCAGGGGAGGCTGAGGACATGTAACGAGTTGCCCCACACCATTCCTCATCTTGCTGCACAGACATTCCTGGCAGGGAAAGCGCAGTGGGAAAATGGCCAAGACAAAAGACAGTGAAAATGCAGAGGATGATATTTCCTCGATCACAGCAGGTCTGCAGGGCAGGCAAGCCCTTAAAATACCATTCCCTGCCCTTACCCACACCCTGGCCTGGCCTCACTATGGGAGATACCTGGTGATGAGAGATGGGGAGCCACGTTACCCTAAGGTTCCTGCACTAGCTGCACTGCTGCAAGGACCTCCATATACCACAGCATCCAGGGGCTCCCACACCACAGGAAGGTCCAGGTGAAATTACATATTAGTCTCATTTCCCTCCCTGCCTTGAAAAAAAAATTGTCCAAAGGGGCCTTCTCTCCTCCTCCTGTGACCAAGGCAACAATTGGAGAACATCTCCTGCCTTGGACTCCTTATTAGTTTAATTAGATGATTTTCTGCATGATTTATCCTGAACGCTGCAATTGCACAATCAAATCACAGATCAGTTGACAACTTCATTTAAAAAATTAGTGTTTAGCAGCTTTGTGGGCTCTAAAAGCTCTGAGGACATCTGTCAGCAGTGACCCCTTCCAATAATGACAAACAGTCCTAGCCTGTGTGCCCACCTCCTGTCCTGCCTGCAAGCTGGCGTGCTGAAGAATCCCTTGAGAACAAAAAAAAAAACCCAAGCCTCAAGGCATTCCCAGTTTGCATCTGCCCACGCTGCCTGCTGCTTGGCCTTCCTTCTCACATGTCAGTCCACAAACATTAGCGAGTGTTATAGGCCTGTCAGCAAGAGAACAGATCCTACTGCTCGGAGGGGGCTTGGCGTTTCAGATGTGCTTGCATCAGGCCCCGTGCTTTTGCTAAATTATGTGGGAGACGATGCCTGATGCAAAGCTGCCCCCCATGCTACCCACCATCAGCAGAGGCTGGGGCCCCTGTGCTCCCCTCTTGAGCTCTGCTCATCCTGGGGCACGTGGTTGGAGATGGAGGGATGGATGCTGCTTCTGGTCTGAGCGACAAGCTGAGGAACCCAAAGCCAAGCACAGAAGCTGTCAGTGGTGGATTTCCGAATTCACAGGTCTCCTGCAGGAAGGTGTTGATCCTGCAGGCTGGGTTTGGATCAGCATGGCGAGTCTTGAGTTTTCTGGTGCTCAGCAGGCTGTCAGGAATCACTTGGAGCAACGGGGAGGGCAGTGGTACCCACTGATGGAAACAGTGATGCCATAACGATGTTCCTCACAGGCTTGGCTTTCTGAAGCAACAGAGAGCTGCTTGGACAGATCCTGCAGGGACTGGTGGTAGAAGATGAGCGAATTAGCAATCCTTTCCAGCAGGTTTGGGGAGTAGAAGGTATCATTTGCCTTCTGAGCAGGGAATGCACAAACTGTGTCTTTCCTCTAAAAAAACAGAAGCCAAAACCAGCCTCCCCTTCTAAAGCCTCCCCAGCTTTATCTTGTTTGTTGGTCCAAAGACCCCTGTTCCCCAAAGTGGAGGATCTGTGATGGTTGCACAACTGATCCTTAAGCTATCTCAAAGCCAAAGGGCTTCCTCTGAATCCTCCATGTTCACGGCCAGGCCAACTCACTGGCACCTCTCCTGAGGGAGCCTCCCTTTCCAAGGGAGACTGTCCAAGCAGGGTGACACCATGATGACAGCAAAGCATCCTGAGTCCTCAGAGATCTCCAGAAACCCTGCTTCCACTATCTGAATTCAGACCTTGTTAAGAAGCTCAGGAAGCATCTCTGTTCCAGATCTTCAGCAGCCCGAGACACTGATTATAATGAGCTCCACTAATTAGATTGTTTTAATTCAGAGGCCAACAGGCTAAAAGAGATGTGAATCAGGGGAACCTTTGTGAGGCATCTGCTGGGATTTCCAGCCAGCATAATTCCTCCAAGCTGCCCACTGACGAGTCCTTTAGCAGATGTCTCCTCTCCCACCTCTCTCCCCAGAATGAGACCTTGGCCAGGAAGGTCTCTGACTTGCTAGGCAGATCTCTATTCCCTCCGTTCTCCAGCAGGGCCCTCTAAGGGATGAAATGACAGCTGTTTGCAATCAAATGAACCTCCTTCTCTTCTTCCCTCTTCATATGTTTGCTTCAACTGTTATTCAATCGCACAGATGAAAAAACAACTCGGGGAAGGAGCTAATTAGAGGAAGACAATGGAAGCAGACTAACTGAGGTGAACTGAGAAATGAGGTGGTGGATGGTAGAGAAGGGAATAGAAATCAGTCTTGAAAGGAGCAGCAAATACATGGAGATGGTCCACAAGTGACCATGTGGTGGATCATGAGGAAAGCAGAGTGACTGGTGGCTGATTCAAGCTGGTCAGGAGCCACCAGGACTCAGGGCCACACTCTCTGCATGGTGAGATGCCTAAACTGCGGGTTCATGGTGTTGCAAATGAGATGTGCAGATAACCCGGGTATCTCTGACTGCAGTTTGAGCTAACAGAGGCTGCGGCTGGCTGGATGAACGCTGTCCTGCTCCTGCTGGCTAAACTGGCCCGGAGCCATGTCTTTTCAATCACAAATACAACATAATCCTTAAATGAAGATAAAGAGCACTTAACTGCCAGGTGCACCTACCCGCATTGCTAGAAAATTAAGAACCAGCTAATTGCAATTTCAATGGGAAACGTAACTTCCTCTGGTGCTTGTGTGTCTATGGGAGGTTCCTGATTTAAAAAGAATACCAAAGAACCAGGATTGTATAAAAAAAAAAAAAAAAAAAAAGATTAAAAAAAGAAAAAACAGGAAGAAAAAAGTTGGTTTGAATCATTTGCTGCCAACGCCCAGACACCTGGATTTCTGCAGCAGGGGACAGAACGGAGTGGGAGAGCCAGAGTGTAGCATCAGGGTTTAAAAAAGCGACCACAGTGAGCGATGCCTCGGAGTGCGGGTTAGTGACAAGTGGCGCCAGCAAAACCCGACAGTCAGGAAAGGAAAAGCAAGGGTGAGCTAACAGTTTGTGAGCCACCTCCAAACCCTTACAGTAGTGCAAGACTTGCCACCCATCTCCTGTTTGTGCCAGCCTTTCTGTCCAGGGGCCCTAGAACTCTAGGACAAGCTGTTGATCCTCTTTGGGCCTCGGTTTCCCTTTTTGTAAAAACCAAAGTCCATTTCTGCTTGTGCTCAGGAATGAACAGTGATGGACTTAAGAGACATCTTGAGATGTGCAGACAAAAGGGACTCCAGAAGAAAAAGACTCCTTGCTATTTGAGATGATGGAAAGGTGTGGAGGGGAACACACAGCTGGGAGAAGGACAAGGAGTCCAAGATCCTTTACATGAGTTTTTGGCCAAAACACAGTCCCCACAGTCCATGGGAACTACAGTGACTGAATCCAGCCATAACTTGGCTCTCTATCTGGCACATCTAGAAATTCATCACCTCCCAGCTTAGAAGACTGGGAAAGGGTTGGTACTGGCCTGTCATGCCATCTCCTTCCTTTTAGTGGCAATATCTTCTTCTGTCTCCCATGCTTCTCTTCATTACCAAAATCCCCCGAAGACACCATTGATGATGGAGAGCCATTGGAGAGGCAATTAGAAAGAAGTTAGAGTGAATTACATATGCAGGGTTTATTTTCTGTTTTCTGCTATAGCTGCTGCCAATTATTGTGCAATTAGGCTGCCTTCATTAGCAAATGAGATTAAAATTAACATCGTTAATTACTCGTTCTGTTAAACAGGGGAAAAGCAGGCATTTAAGGGGAAGATGCAGAGAAGGTTGTTCTTGGAGCAGATGCAGCAACGTTCTCCGTTTGCAGCACTGTTTCTTCAAGGGTTGAATTCGGTTATTCAATTTCAGCTAACACAGCGGGGAGCGCTTAAATTCAAGCCACTAATGCAAGGCCTTGCAGGAACACATTACTCAAGAAAATCATCATCACAGGTTGCAAAACACAAGCTAATGGCCACAGTGAGTAGCCACTGGATTGTTCCCACCAGGGACTGCAGGGAAATCTCTCCCCCCAGTTGCTGGTGCACTAGACTAGAAATTTCTAACAGGGTCTACAACCTGGCAAGCTGGGAGCACGGCTCACACCCCCAACCATGGCACAATAAAGTCTAAACAATTACTGCTACTTATGGCAATGTCTTCTTGGTGCTGGACTTTTTATGGACACTGAAGAAGACTGCTTTCCTGGGTTCATAGACTAGAGAGGGAGGTCAAGGGCAGAGCAGCAGTGCTCCAAATTGATGGCGATGTCTTTGCAAGCCAACTCAATGGTATTGCTTGCTGCAAAACTCAGATGCTGAGTAAGCACGAAGTGATGCCACTAATCTATGAGGCAACACTTTGAGGGTCCTGGATCACAGCGCTGGAAAGGATCTTAAGAAGTTACCTAGCCCAGCCTGCTGTCTCCATCCCAAATTGATGTGACTGCATCATTTTTATCTGCTGTCTCTCTAGGCTATTCTTGATGGCCTGCACCAATGGAGGCTCTGCCCCTCCTGAGACATTATGTCTAACGTTTTGCTTTCTTTACACAGGGGAAGGCTTCTCTAAGTGTTTAATTGGAACTGCAGTTGCCCAGTACCAGCTGCGCTGCTCCCCATGGACATGGAAAACTGATTATTCCCATTTTGTTTGCATCAGCGTTTTTCATATTTAAGAACTATTCCTGTCTTGCCAGAGTTCCTCCTCCTTGGACTATATAATCCCAATTTACACAATCTTTCTTTGCAGATCATACCTGCTAGTCTTCAGCCAGTCCTCCTTGCCCTGGACTCTCTTCTATTGCTTTGCAACTTTCTGGATGAGTTGTGCCCAAAACTGGACCCAGGCATCCAGCTGAGATCTCTGTAACGCTGGGCAGAGCAGGAACACTATTTTGTGTGTCTTGCTGGTGATACTTCTTGTCTAGACTCTCCTGTTTGTCATTTTTCACAGCAACTTGACATCTCTGACTCTCACTCACACAGTGATCAAAAATGAGCCCCACTCTTTTCTGCAGGATTGCTGCCAAGTCAACTCTGTATTTCTGCATCCTGCATGTGAACAGTTCATTATTCCTGTATAAATGCAGAATCCAGTACTTATCTCTATTAAATTGCATCCTATTTCTTCCAAACCATTTCTCCAACTTGTCAAAATCATTTTGAGACAAATAAAGAGATTGCTGAGGTCCCTTGGAAAACATGGAATGTAGTAAGACAGCTCTGAATTTCAGCTTGAACCTTGCCAGGTTGAATGTTTCCCTTGGATCTATGCCTGTCTCACCTTGCTCTGCAACACCAAAAAGCAAAATGTGGCCCCTGTGAGGGACATTGTCACAAGCTGGGACACAAGCTGCCTCTTCAAAGTATGCAGATGTGCAAACAATGTACTAAACATTGGGAAACAATCTGCTATGGTTGCAGAACCACTGCTCAGGCTGCTCTCTCTGCCTGCAAACCTCAGACCATACTGAAGTCCTCGCGTGGTATTGCAACATCCCTCTGCAGCTTGGCTGAAGCACCAAAACCTATGAGCACTGCAAGCAAAAGCAAAGACTCCAAAACTAGACCACAGACTTAGGAAATAGTGGCTCAATGGACTCCTAAACTGATAGTCAGGGTCTGCTGAATGGGTTACCTGCCAGTCTGTCTGCTGGTACTTCTCCTAATGGGTTTACTTTTCAGCCTACAACAGTACAGCTGCAGCTCAGAGCCTCTATGGATATGGGTAAGACAAAGGAGGGAGAGTCTTTTATTAGATCTGATTTGGAGTACACAAGTCTTTGCATTAGCAACAGGAATGTCAGACTCCAGGTGAATGAAGGCTGAGGTCACTTATTGTCTGTCTCCTTGCTTGCAACTTCCTCTGCTCTAAGAATGCCAGGTACCCCTCTGCCACACTGTCCAGTTCATTAACATACATTTAAAAAGGAGCCGCCTGGCTAGAGCAGACTCTGCCACCTCCAAGCTCTGAAGAAGCATGTAGTGCTCAAATGCTTATCTGTTGTGGTTGGACCTGCTGGCTGATCTAACAGAAGCCATTTCCTCCTCTGTGAGTTTTCTCACATACACATAAGATGCACCAGCTGTGAGCAGCATCACCAGCAGCAATGACCGTACAGCCCAAGCTGAGCACATATGGGCTGTGCCTACTGCTGGAAGCATCTGAATGCTTCACAGTTTTGGTTTTCTTTGACCCTCCTGTGAAGATGGGAGGAGAAATTTTCCCACCTCTCAAGCTGGAAAACTTGGGCAGAAAGAGATTTAACAATCCACCCATGGTTAGTAATAAGCAGGAGGCCACTTGGGGAACTAATACTATTTCTTAGTCAGGGGAGATTTTCAGTGTCGATGATCTGTGAAATGTTTGCCTTGAATTTCCTTTGGACCCAGCACAGAGCAGTATCTTATTCAAAAGCTGTATTTAAGAATGGCAATGAACTTTATTAGGTGTGTGCCGACAGCTTCACGGACACCTTCAATAAGAAAAGCAATTGGACTCTGAGCAATACGATACCTTGTGCATAGCAACAAGCCAGCTGGCTCTGAAAACCGTTTTCTCATGCAGACCTCATCAAAAAATGAAATGAGAAAATAAGTAGACAGGACTAGGCAGGGAATTCTCCTGCCCTTGTGCCCCAAGGGGAGTATATCCAAATTAATAGGCCTTTTCCACTGCTAATGACTCAGTGAAGATGTGGGAGACACAGGCCACATCATCAGCTGGTATAAATCAGTGTGTACCTGGAGATATTGCAGGAACAACATCAGATTACATTCATTTTAGCATACAGCTCATCTTACCAGGGAGCCCACCTTCCCGTAGCACTTGGTTAAGCCAAAACCATCTCAGGAGTCCCTGGGCTGTGCCTGGCACTCTGCTGGGAAGTACAGATAAGGATAGGGATGCTATTCAAAGCCTCCAGTTCAAAAGTCACACAGCGTTGCATTGCAACTGGTAAGATCCTTACCAATGCCAAATCATCCAGCATTGGGACTTCCATGCTCCTCTCTTGGCTTCAGCAATTCCTTGGAGAAAAGCTGAATTGAGGTTGGCAGAGAAGAGACGCACAAGGGAAAAACAAGTGGTGTGATGGGATCAGCAGGCTGGAAGGGATTGAGAAAAGGTGCAAAGGGACCCTGAGATGTTCACGGCAGGGGGGAAGATAGATGTATGGGTGCAGGAGAGAAAAATGAAAGATATACAAGTGATATGAAGTATTCATTTCAGACTCCTCCATGAGGGTAGATTTATCTGCCTTCTTTCTCTAGAAAATTCATTAGGCATTTGTGCTTCCCTCTTCTCCCTGGCAACGTGCTCTAGCTTTGTCCAGGAACAAAACAGTAATTCATGCCCATGAGCTCTTCTCTCCCAACAACCATGAAACAATATAGAATCCTCCCAGCCCAGCTCTCCTCTTTGTCTTAGGCTTCTGCAAGGGGCTGACAGGGACCAGCATCCTGGGAATCTGCAGATACTCCTTGAGGAATTTGCAGGAAAATTAGCAGAAACTCTCTGGTCACACCACAGGTTGGTGTGAGATCTGACCCATGAGCGAGCAGCATAAATGCTTCCCGGGAACAAGAAGGAAGAGGGTCCAGGAGCAGAGCATGCTCTCTAGTTAGCTTGGATAATTAATCTATAACTCAAACTAAAGGAAATTGAGGTGGTCCATACCAACATTGCTTAATTTGCCAATGAACTGGCTATGGAAAGAGATAAGAAATAAGGTCTGAAATCTTAAAAGAAGCCATTAGGAAAATACAGACATGAAAACCAGCCGAAATAAAGCCAAATGCATGTTTATAAGCCGATAAGATTCTGAACACTTCTTTCAGCAGCTGATAGCCAGAGGTATCAACAAGGTAGACAGATTAAATTCCTATAGGCATTAATTAAAAGCAGTCTGATGAGTAGAGAAATTAAGGCCCAAACACTAAGCAGAAATAACTGTTGTTTTTTCCTCTTCAGAGAATGTTTAGCTCCAAACAACTGTTGGGGGGGTGGGGGGGGAGGAGGGGGGAAGCTTGTGGATGTAAGGTGTGAGATGCAGATGGAAGATGTGGAAACACATCATGAAAGGATAACAGCAACAAGGTACCTGAAACAAAAATAATATTGGGATGAATCTGGTGGTGGTGAAACAGTAATGAAGAAAGACGAGAAGAAGGTGACCACTGCGTGCAGCCTACAAATATGAATGTAGAAAATGCAGTGAAACCCCAAAGATTTCAGAGGCCAGAGTAAGAGATTCCCAAGACAAAAGAGAGTTCAGAAAAGCATCTCCTGGTATTCATCTCCTGTGTGGGAAGAGGTGGAGGAAGGCACAAGCACGATGTGATTATAGCTGAGACAGAAGAACAGGAGCCTGCTGAGACAGGTCACGCAGCTCTGTGTGTACAGAGCTCAGGAAAAGGGAGAAAAAAATCGCTGTTTATGAGTTCAGTTGGGGATCAGCACATACTGAACAACTCCTGGCTCTCCCACAGACGCCATGTAGAAGGCAGGATTTGGGGTAAGTCATTGCCCTTCTCCTACCCTTCATCCTGTTAATTTTCTTTTGTACCAAATATTCTTTCTCTCTTAGCTGGTACACTCACAGTGCCAGGAGGTCTCCAGACCCTATGTTGAATCAAACAGGGCTTATTACACCTGAAAGATTCGTGGCTGCCAAAATTATTGTTCCACCTGCTGCAACGGCACAGGAGGGTAGCGATTTTGTCTCTGCTTCCCTGTAACATTCATGTAGGTAAGTGCTTTTCCAACAGAAACCCCAGCTTGTGCAGAAGTGTGTTGATTCATGTTAGCGGTTTCCTCTGGAAGACACATCTAGCTGGAGCCAGACCGATTCCACCCACCACAACGCAGCACAGCTGACGTCTTGTGGCAGTCCCTTGAGGACACGTCTCCAGAAAAAGAATCACACCACAGCTGCTCATCTCAGCTCCCAAAGTCACCACTTCTCTCCCTTTTTTTTTTTGTTGGTTTTTTTTTTTTTCCTTTTTCGCTTTGCTTTATTTACATCGTTTTCCCCCCAACAGGTTGACAGAGCAGCGAATGCTTTGTGGCGGGGAGGGATGGGACGGCAAAAGACTCACAAAACACTCGAGTGTCTCAGCAACACCCGCGCTTTGCAGCTCCGGCGCTGAGCCCGTGATGGCATTATAATGCAGCTGCAACGTGCTACAGATTAAACACCAACTTGGAAGTTCACATGAGTGAAATGTCAGCTCAGGGGTTGATTTCATTCACCTGACATTCCTGTTAATAACAATGCCTAATTAGAAAGGCTTTTAAGCATCCGTTACATTAATTTAACGTGAAAATCTCATGGAGCTTTACTGGAATTTTTTTCCCCTGTAAAATTAACCCTGCAGGCTTGTTACACATGTTTTCATTAGGGACTGTGAGCAGCGGGGATATTTGATGAATTAGAATCAGCCCCTTAGTCTTTGAGTTTAACTTTGTATTCCAAGTTCTTTTATGCTGATAAAGCCCTGATTTGATTTCCCCCCACCCCCTATTAGTTTTAATACGTGCTACAGTCTCTTCACACTGTGGTTGAGGGCTAGAAATCCAAATTCACTGCTGCCAATTTCCATGCAATGCAGAACAAAAGCCTGTAGTTCACAGCCTTTCATAGCAGCTGGTGCTAAATTCTGGTCTGCAGACCTGCTCTGCTCCACGGAACGCTTGCTGCTCACATGGCTTTTCTTCCGTGCTTCCAGCTGCCAACCCTTCTTTAAGGGAGCTGAAAAGCCATGAGAGGGTTGCCCCAGTATTATTTTCCTTTCTAAGTGTGATAGATGCCATCTTAGCCACGACTGAGGCTTCTCCCGCTAAGGGCACAAAGTGCTCCAGCAGGAGCTAAAATATCAGCCTCCTTTGCAGGGGAAGAACAGAGGCTATTAGAGACCATACGCTCCGCAGCTCAGCGGAGAAAGGGACCCGCAGTCCTAATGGCCTCCACATCACACAGACCACTTGCCACGCTCTCAAACTGGCTGCAATTACGCACGGTTTGGCCAAGTGCTCACAGGACAAGTCTGATGCAAGTCCCCTTTGAAAGCTCTTCCGTACCTTGAGAGCCTAGACCTTTGAAGAACAGCCTAGGCTATTTCTAGCACTAGGATTCATTAAACTGTGTTACTATGTTAAAGTTTGGGCCGCCATTGAACCTCCCAGCTTGCTAGAACACAGAATACGCTAGAATGATTTTAATGATGGATCCACTGGGGGATTTGAGGGAGAAAAGTTGGAGGAACAGGAACAAATACTTGACTGGCATATATCTACGGAATTGTTTGACAGCCAGTGGAAATCCAACATGAAGCCAACTCCCCTGTCACACAGACCGTGTTACTGAAATTGAACCTAAATAGCAAAAGAATCACACTGTCACAGTGATGGAAGAGAACATACACATCACCTTGTTCTCCAGCAGGCCACCGCAGGATGGTTTCCCTCGTTATATTTTATACTGCTGTAACTTCACCAGATCTACAATTCCCAGCTGATTTCACCTCTCCCCATAGTAAACTACCCTACTGCTGAACGCAGCAGATGTAAGAATATTTTCCTGATAACCACAGAGATTCTTCCTCTTATTAAGACTTTCCCTTGAGTCACTGAACATTAATATTACCCATCTGTGGTACTTATTCCATTTCAATATGCAGACACTTATCATGTCCCTCCTAGTTGTCACTTTGCCAAGCTGCACATAATTAGATTTTTTTAATCTTTCCTCATTAATCAGACCCTTTGAACTCCCCCTACCCCCAATAATTTTGTTGCTCTTTCTTAAATTTCTTAAGTTTGTCAATACCCATCTCATAACGAGGTGTGCAGAACTGAATGCAGTATTACAGCTCTCTCACAGAGAAAGGGAGTATGATCCCTGCTTCTACGCACACGGTGCCATTAGTCTTCCTCTGCAGCCATAGCACATCTAATCTTTTCCCTTCTACAATCCCCAGATCCTTTCTGATCATCTTCTGGCTCCAAAGTCCTCCAACGCTCTGTTGAAGATGACGGAGATCTTTTCTGCCAGCTCAGTGCCCTGCTACCTCCCTCCTACCACTCATCACACAGATCAAGTTATTAACTCAGAACCCAATTGGCAGAAAAAGGGATACACAAGGACAGGGAATGAAAAGCACGCAGAGATTTTGTATGCAAGTTTAGCTCCTCTGTATGCTACTGCATTGGCATTGCCTAAGAAACTAGTTCAGTTTGCTCCCTGCTGAGAATTTGTTTCTAGAAACCTGTCCTGCCTAATTTCCTAGACTCTCCAAAGCTGTATCCTTTGAAAAACAGGCTCCTCGGCTCCCCTCTCTCTTAAACTGCCCTCTATGAAATAGCTTTTACTTGATCCTTCCCGGCTGCTCAGGAACTTCTGCCTGGATTAACCTCTTTCTTGCTGTCATGGGGCAAAATCCACCCACTGCTCTAAATAAGAGCAGGCTTGGGCCAAGAACCATCGAACCTGATGTAAAACCTCTGTTTAAATTGAGACAGTGAGTGAGATTCCAGCTGAACAAGATCTGGCTGGGATTTCCTGTGAGGAGGCTGTTGGCATCGGCTGAGAAAATTTTGACACACACACCCCCCTACGCCTCTCCCCAAATTAGTCTGACAAAGGCCACCAGAACCGGAGCTCCCTCTTGCTAAGAGCAGGCAGAGGCTGTAAAAGGATTAGGAATGGCCTGGAAATTCTGCTATTAGAATAGCTTTGGAGTCTAGAATTGAATAAAAAGCACCAAAACTCGAGCTGGCTGGGTTACCCTGTCATTTACATCTTTCTGATGATTCCATTTCTCATCCCCGCTGCGGATGCTCTATGTTGAGATTTCTTAGAGGCTGAATCTCACCACCTGAGCTGACAACGCTTTATCTCAGCAGCTCAGTCAAGCAAGAGGACTCGGAGCAGGTGACAAAGGCTGAGATGTGCCTGCTAATTGCATGCACGCTGCTTTTCCATCGGATGGCAGGGCCTGAAAAGTGACAGACTAAAAAAAGCTTAAACCTAAAAAAAAACCTGACCCACAAATTATCTTCACCCACATCTTCAGTCATTTGGAAGGAGGAAGGAAGCCTATTTCTGAGGATTTCCCCCAAATCAGGGAAGAAACGAGGTGTAAGGGCATGTCAGAAGGAAAAAGTGCTGAGAGATGAGAGAGTAGGAATAATCCAGAGGCTGAGCTTCTCAAATGGGACACAAACCTCTGGGTTCAGCTCCTGGCACAAGCCGTTCTCTGCCTGTAGAAGAGGGATGCTGATACTACCGCAGGACAAATCCACCTAAGATGGGAGGACATGTCTTAGCAGAACCTCCCACTCACTAACAACAGAAGGTAGGAGGACATCCTTCCCCCAGGGACTCCCAAAGCCTTCCCAGCTCCTGCACAGCCACGTAAGGCTGGCTTTGAGGGAGACAAAAAGGCAATTCACTGCCAGCTTGTCATGGGGCTGGAGGTCTGCGACATGAAGGATTAGTGCTGTGGGAAGCTCAATGATCTGAGAGCAGTGAGGGGCTGCACAAGGCGTTTTGCTCTTGCTGCCCTGGAGAATAGGGTAATGATAGTGCGGCTTCTTGGGGCTGTCAGCGAGCACAGCGGCAGCCCCGGCCTGGGTTTTCTTAGGCCTGTCTTCTCCCAGCAGGCTGTGAAGGGATTTACATAATAACGTGCCTATTTTAACTTTGCTTCATTGACTCCTGACAAGACACAATATTTTTGATTAAACAGCTTCCTAGGAAGGAACTGCTGCCTTAAACCGCTCGCACTCTCTCTGACCCCATGCGATCTCGTTAGTGGTCCCCTCAGACACCATCTGACGGCATCTTAAATTCCTCTTTTCCTTTTTCCTCTAAATGAGCTCTTCAGGGTAGGGCAGGGCCCTCCTTACCACCACGTGCTGCCCAGCTCCACGGGACCTAATCCCAGCCAGGGCTTTCTGTCACTGCCGTGGCATCAGCCCTTCTGCCCCTCTGACCCCATTAGTCCTGAGACCAGTTTTCTCTCTCCAGCTGCTTCCCTCACTCAGTCCTTCTCCTCCTTTCTTCCCCTATCAATCTTTGATCTGCCTTTTCAGTTTCTCTTTATCTCATACCATCTGTCTCTTTCCTTTCTACCTTCTTTTTTTTTCCTCCCTCTACTGACCAGCCCAACAGAGACAGATAAATCTCTCAAGCCAAGGAGACCACGTCCTCCATATATATTTGTGCGACAGTCAGATGCTACAGCGACAAAGATCAAATCAGCAGCCAGCTCGACAGAGAGATTCAATAAAAGCAGAGAGTTATACTGATAGGAACAAGGCAAATGGATAGTTTTGATTTTAGTAGATTATTGACTGCTCAATAGAGGCAAAAAAAGGCTTCCCAGCAGCATGGCTTAGAGAGCAACTCTTCTGATGCAACATGGCCAAACAAGAGGAGTGAATTATGAGAGAGGGAGCACTCTGTGGCATGTCTGACAGTCCCATCATCTGCGTGAGGAATGGTTCTCCCTGCCGGATGAACCACTCGTAATATATATGAAAAAAGATGAGATCTGCTTTCAGTTAAGCCTGAAGCGAGCTCTGCTGTGCAGAGAATCAGGGCGCACTCCCACGGAACACCCCTGTTACATTCGGGCATCAGAGAAAGACGCCCCCATCTCTCAGAAGAGTCCCGTCGGCGCAGAGACGGCTGGTCCAAGCCAATGCAAACTATGTAGGACACAGGGTGATGTTTCTCTTCAATCTGACTCTAAATACACAGCGCGTGTCTGATGCTTACATGGCACTCATGAATCACCATGGTCTCTGAATGGCTGATACTCTGCAGTGAACACATCCTCGCTGCTCTTTTGCCTGTTTAATGTTGGAAACTGAAAACTATGGGATGTGCACATGGTTCCCAGAGGAATCTGGGTCAGGGCAAGAAATCATCTTTGGTTATGGTTCTTTACCGTCCAAATCACTCAGTGCAGCTAACTCTGCATTCCCCCATGATCACATTTTGCACACATATTATTTGCTTACAGTCCTTCTGTAAGAGAGGAAAAAATTCAGATGCAAAGCTCAGACAGCAAGAGTTTATCTGCAAATACAGGTGGAGGCTCAACACACGCCGAAAGGTTGGGGAGTTAAGATCTGCATAAGGAAACATCAGGTATGATACTATGGGGTAGCCACAAACCCCACAATCCACATCAGACTTGGAGAATCAAGAGCCAGAACATCTCACTGTGATGTTCCCTCCAAAACGTTCACAGGAAAGTTGGTCATTTATTCACTCCTTCAACATCAGCCAGTGTCAACTGCAATAACATAGTGGGTATGAGATCCAGTGTCCTGCAGGCTTTCAGACCCTCCAGCCTCTCCTGCTCTCTTCCAGACTACCTCCCCATCAGTGTGGCAACCCAGCCGACCACAGACCCACAATTCCTGCTGCGGAATGGGACAGAAGGGAGAAGATGAAGGAAAGTAGTTGATTCATCCTCAGCTGACCCACAGGCCTGGGTCAGCTGGGAGCTATTGGGATATGGGTGTTCCGTTCCCATCTTATAGGGCTGCTGGCCTATGGGCATTTGTCTGTGTCTCTTGTCACCGAGTGCCACCACATGGGCTGCGCTCAGCTCTGGGAGACAATGTCACAGTGGGACAGTGAGTATGGTCACCAGACAAATGGCCACCTTGAGCTTTTCCAGCCATGCAAACCAGATTAGCAGCTCAGCTCCAGCCAAGTCCCTGAATGTCCCTCGAGCCCCTGCGGGATCTGCTGAAAACAGCCAGGAAATCACGGGAGAGGCTTCCAATCTGTATTGCGCTTCGGGCCAGGTTTCATGCTTGGGAATGACCTGCCAACAGCAGCCTGGCAAAAGGATACAGGTTGACCTCCAGACTCAGCTGCTAACCCAGCCCTGAACAGGAATAACCAGAACAGAGGAGCAAGGATCAAATCACCCCAAGACCAGCAAGAATTAGAAGCATTTAGCAAACATTAAATAAACAAAAATGACAGGGGGGTGCGAAAGCATCCCTCTGAGAGCCTGGAACACTGCAGACGGGGTCAGGAGTGATGTGGAGCCATCTAGCACATTGAATAGGATTAATTAAAGCACCAGCAGGCTGAAAAGCTGGGAAGGGGGCATGAGTATGGGGTGTGAAGGATATTTCAGCTCTCTCTGCTTAATTTTAGCCAATTAGCACTCATCCAAGGAAGGGGGGAACTGTTAAGTGCTAAATAACAAGAGTGTGAGCTCAAGTGTGAACAGGTAGAAGCAGGAACAGAAAGAGACACTTGCAGCAGTGTATATGTCAATATTCAGAAAGGGAAAAACACCATGAAATTATTTCTTCTGCATTATGGGAAAGGAAGGAAATCTTACAGTACAAACACACTAATGGGTTACACAGGGATCTGAAGGAGGATTGTTGAGGTATTAGAGTAGGCTGCATTAGGGAAAAAAAAAAAAAGGCAAGAAAAGAAACAGGATTTTCAGGGAGATTTCATCCAAATCGATTAAGTGAGAAATGTAAAGGGGCAGCATTCCACGGGGATGGAGCCAGTAATTGGCCCACGCAAGTCCCAACAGAGAAAGGCACTCAAAATGCCTGCTGGAAAGTAAGCACGTGGCTGACATGTTTCCTTCGGTCAGAGGCCAGAAGAGACCATGGAGAAGGAAGTTTCTCCTATGCTAATCCTCTGCACAAATCTATGAAGCCTCCCTTATCTCCCTTCATATCCTTCCTTAAAAATCACTGCTACTGCAATGCCTATAAAACACGGACAGTGCCTAAGCAGCTGGGGCAGCAGGACCAGAGCTTATCACAGTAATCAGATATTGGGTATCACTGTTCTCGCGTGCAGGTCCATGTGTTCTTTGTGTTGACTTGCCCGTCATCTCAAACTAAGCTCTTTGGGATAGAAACTATCTTTACATTCAAAATGTGGTACAGGAGGAGGGTTCACGTCCCCGAGGTGAGGCGAGGAAACACAACACACGACCTCTCTGCAGACGAGGGAGGGACACTGCCACAAACAGAACGCAGAATGCAAGACTGTGGCCAGGATGAAAGTAGGTCCAGAGGGAAACAGACAGCACACAAGGTCTCTGAAAGCATCAGATAGAGATTGTCACTCAAATTCTGCATGTTTCTCTTGCACTAAGATATTTCTGATTCCTTCCCCCAGGAAAAGCAAAGAAAACAGTTGTCCCTGTTTTTATATTTCCCTCTTTTTAGAAAAGAAATGAAAACTCAGACCGGGAATGGAAAAAAGCATCTGAAATGGACAAATCAATTTTTTTAAAAATGCTTTACTAGAAAAAATATATGACTCAGGGGGAAAGGTTCATTAAAAACAGCTCCTGACTGCTCCCACATAACCTCAGTGGACAAACTTTGGAGTAAGATGGGACAGAGATGAGGAAGCTGCACTGTGGAAGGTGGCTTCATCTGTCTCCATAGGTCCAGAAGTAACACTGGCTCAGTTTATAGCTGAAGGTCTGGACAAAATTATAATCGTGGGCCTAAGGAAAAAAAATCCTTCTTTCTCGCTTGTTTATTTTTAATATAAAGTTCTCTGGGAGTCAGCTCCCACTGTCCTCTATATGTTCAGAACCAACCCCTCTCGCATGAATAAAACGGCAGGTCGGGGGGATCCTGACTCTCCCTACGCGTAACCTACTGCTGTCGTGCAGAAGAGCGAGGTCTCTGCAGGCAGCTTGTCAGGATTAGAGTTGTATTTTGGCACCTCTGGCTCTGAAACCTCTCAGGACTGGCTATGGAAGAAAGCACTATTTTTACATGTACTATTTCTGGTTGTGTTTTCTGTCAAGTATTCACAAAATAGGTGATAGAAGCTTTTAAAATGATTAATAGGTGTTTTAATGAATGACTAATCAATGCTTACAGATTACTATAAAGCCCAAACAGTCAATAGGTTGCTTATAATATTCTCTAATACCTTCTCCTGACATGCTTATAATCACCTGCTAAATAATGCTACTCGTGTCTATAATGCCTATTAATCATTTATTAATCTTTTATAAGCCACTTGCAAATGAAAGCGTAATATAAACTGTGAGATCCTTTTTCTCCTGGCATCCACGAGCATCGCACTTTCTAGGGGTTAGGGAAGTACCAGCCAAGAAGGGACGTGATTTGAGCCAAGAACTAAGTCTTTGCAGCTCTGCCGGGCTACGGGTAATTCGCCACCTTCTGCAGGATTTGAGAGGAGAGCGGGAATGGCAGGGCCAGCTGATAGTTTTGTGGTTCAGATGATGTCAAAGTGGTGTTCAGAAAAGATGAAATAGTCACGCACACAAAAGCTTCAGTAAGAAAATCCTCGCAGAGAGAGAGGGAGGAATTAACTTCAAGGCTTAAAGCAAGGAAAGGGAAAAAAAAAATCATATCTGTAAGGACAGCGGATTGAAGCAAATGGACCACAGGTAGGTGAAAATAACCAAAAATCGTTCCAAGTAATCACAGTAAAATCAAAAGATGCTCTGACACAAAGCAAGTATGAGAAAAAGAATTGGTAACACAACAGCCACATATTTCTCCCTTCAGATAGGACCAATTTTTATCAAAATATATCTATATTCGCAAGATCATACCAGCCTAGTTGGAATCGTGAGAAGCTGCCTCTGCTTCGTCACTAAATCACCAGAGCTGACAGCTAGAGGCTGCCATTAAATTCCCTTTCCAATTACTTACAACTGCAATTAGTTACAACAACCCATTTTTAACCACTTCCAGTGCAATGCTCTACACGATGCGTTCCATCAGGATTCATCTCAACCATTTTCCTACCCGCTCAGGACCGTGCTGTGGGACTCCCTCTCCCAACCCATGCCTGGGGAAGGAGTCCTGGGGACAGGGAACCGGTGGCTGCAGGTCAGAACAGGGAATTTATCCAAATCGCCCAAGTGACGAGGCTTTAAGCAGTGCCTGGGCTATGAAACTGCCCAGCCTGGCCACTTTTTGCCTGTCTGCCTGCAGGCAGCTATTGCCTCTTGACTGTTTGTTGGTACATCTTTGTACAGCACCTTGCTCTGCCTGGCCCCAAGGAGACTGCAGTCCCACTGGGACTGTTCAGTGCAACGGGAAGGATGGAAGAAGCCTCAGGAAAGGCAGAGATATAAAAATCAGTTGAGGGGCAGGAGAAAGCATTGAACCTGCTTTCACTTGGCTCCCCATGTGCAAATTTTCCAGGACCTAATAATGTGGTTTAGCTCCAGAGACTGTCTTTTCTTCAACAGGACACTAATTTAGATCTTTCTCTTCTGCCCATTTTCACCAAACACGTAGGAATTTCACCTTTCTGAGCTCTTCAGTGCCCTTTCAAATTTGTTTGAAACCCAGCGGGTTCTAAAAATGTGTCTACATGGGATGTGCCAAGCAAAACCACACGCACACACAAAGTTGATTTTAAACCCTCCCTTCCTTTGGGCAAAACCTACAGGCTGTGCCCAGCCTTGGGAGCTGTCTCACTTTCAGGCCAATGCTCTCAAAACCGTGCAAGAAGCCACCAAATCCTCTTATTTCTCGCTGGGCAGCAGAGAAGGTTCATTAAGTAGGTGTCATCGTGTGTCACTCCTTCTTGATCCAGAAGATCCTCGTGGTATGAAATGCCCTAATTAACTTGCATTAATTTCATTCCCTCGTTTCATGCCCTGCTCCTTTTTATCCCCCCGGGTTGATTTTGGGTGCTCTGCTGTGTCACCTACTGGAGGCACGTGCTCACAGCAGCAAGTACTGCGAGGAGAAGAAATCTGAGTGAATCTAAATTTAAAAAAAAATAAAAATAATAAAATACAATCCTCTTGATCAGTATGCCTGTCATTTTAGCAGCATTAAATACATTAAAATGGGATCTGCACACCAACTTAATTAAATGAGCCAACTGAAAGTTGCTGCCAAGTATTAGTTTAAGGTAGAAAATACACTTATTTTGGAGCTTATGCAGATTGAATTTGTAGGGCCTTGTGGGAAATGCTAAGTATTTTTTTTGGAAGACTCACAGTTTGGAAATTTATTGTGGTGATCTGAATTTTGTTTCATTACGAGTGTCAAGCACAATCACAGTTAGAAGAAGTCTCTTGGCTGCTTCCCAGGTTAAAATATCCCTTTCAAATTGATCTTTTCTTCAAAAGTATTGCTGAAACGGATCTGGCTCTCAACGCCCAGGGGCAGCTGACGTGGATTTGCCCATCAAAGAGGCATTTCAGGCTCTGAAAACAGAGCAATTATGGTATTAAATGTGAGATGATATTTTGTGTCCAGTATCATTGTTTGATCTCCTTTCTTAGGTGACGCGCGGCCAGCTGCAATATGATTACTGAAATGGAGCGCCTGGAACATGTAGCAAAGCTCATAATTTATTCTGGGCCTTTCTTATCCATGTAACACTGCAATCAAGAATTAGTTGAACAGCAGAACAATTGATTTGAAACTATTTCCGTAAATCAAACCACCAATTTCAGCTCGCTGTCGGTCTTACCCGGAGATGTGTCACCTCATTGTCAGTTGTCTGGAGGCGCAGCAGGAACCGAGGCTGCCTCAGCTGGGTTTAAAAGTTGGGGAAAAAACCTTGATTTTAGAGGCAGACCTGTGTAGTCAGGGTTTCGAGCAAACCATTGGAAGAACTGCTTTTTTAGCTGGAGTAAGACTTTTCTTCTAACAAAATTAAACCACTTTCCCTCCATTTTTTCTTACTAAAAACCCAGAATGAAAGTGGTTATTACTTTTCAGTGAAATTATTTTAAGATCTGGGTGTATTTTTTCAAATGGGAAATTTAGCGTGTCTTTAAATACAAGTTTTGTTCCAAACTGATGAGTGGAAATGTTTCACTTCACAAATGCCATACGCTTTGATTTTTTTTCTGATGTTTCATTTCTATCCCACTCTGAAAAGAATAATTTGGGGTATTCAGCAAGGAGTCAAACATTTTACTAAAGTCCTCATCTGATGTCACTTTTCTCAACTTTCAGTATTTTGATAAAATTTCAAAACTGGGAGGCTGGTAGGTCAAAATCAAAGAAAAAATTATTGTGCGCTTTTTTTTCCTCATGTTACTCATTAGGCAGAAGGTTGCAGTTTTCACTCGTAGAAAGTTTTGAATGAAAACTTCACTCTTAGCTACCTCGCCTGAGATGTGCAAGCACAGTGATCTCCAGTTCAGACACCCAGACAAAGATCCACAGGAATTAGAAATAACTCAGCTCCTCGGGGCAATGCCCAGCCCTAAGGGGAGCACAAAGTCGAGGGGTGGTTTCCAACGCTGATTTTGGCAGATCTGCGCTGTCTGCAATGTCCTGAGGGTGTGGAGACTAGCGAGGCATCTCGGGGACAGGCTTCCCCAGAGGTCGCAAGCACCTTGTCAGGCAGAGGAAATCAAAGCTGATGATTATTTGTGAGGAATAACTCACACACTTCGGTCCTGCCCACCCTGCTCTTCCAGCATCGCTTCCAGCCTCTGTTCAGCTTTACCTGATTCAAATCAGACACCTAGAAGTTAGAGAGTTCTGCTGCTCCTAATTAATCACCTCCTGAGCTAACTCATTTCTGCTGCCTTGGAGATCATTTAACGAGCACGGCTCACTTAGCCGATTCGCAACACAGTGCCAGTAGAGGAGTCGTCCAAATGCCAGGTAGCCAAGCCAGGCAGCACTTAGGGGATGGCTGGTCTGAGGACGTTGCAGTCCACCAGCCTGGTCAGCACTGGTCACACGCTGGTAAAGATCAGCTGGTCAGATCACCACTGGGGAGCTCAGGGTGATCCCTGCTGCTGAGGACCGCGATGGTGCTGTAGGCTCAGGTGTCCACTAGGGTCCACACTTATGTCAATGGGACACTTGAAAGGTCAAAACTGAGCTCCAGACGTCCCCAAGCCAGCCCCATGGCTGTGCAGGTCATGGCGAGTGCTGGGCTTCAGCTGACCTCACTCCATCTTCTTTCTATTGGCCAGTTGAGATATTATATTGTGGCAAAGTCTGCTCCAAAATCTCTGCTGCCTTTGAGCAAATCTCTGCTCAGGCTGAGTTCGCCTCTCATCTCATTCTCAGGAGCCAGGCTCAGATTGCCCCATCCTCTAACCGCCTGCTAAAAAAATCCATGTAGCAATGAAAATTCTCCTCAAAGGGATGACATGAAGGCCACCAGTGCACCCAGCTGCCCAGCTCTTGGGAGCCAGAGGAAAGCAGACACCAGCCAAGCAGGGCTGCTGTTGGGCTGGATGTCCATTGCTCATACAGAGTTGGCTCTCCCGGGGTAAACCATCTACTGCAAGGGACACGCTGGCCAGCTGGCTTCCTGCTGCTCACCAAAGCTTACACAGCACAGTTGGCTAAGTGGCTCTCTAGCTTTCTCACTTTTTGTCTTACAGTGCTCTGTTAGATGCACAGACACACCACTTATTCATGCTGCAGGACACAATTTGTAAAGAAATATAAAGAATTTCCATCTGTGACGTCTCCCTGTCCCTATCTCTTCAACCATCCATCTCTTCCCCCAGCTTGATGGGAGTTATCAGGCTAAACACAGGCTTCTAGAGGGTAAATGTTTACCCTGCTTGAGTCACCTTGGGAGTCACAAAAGCACCTGTCATTGCTAGCGGAGACAGGAGAGTGACTGCACTCCTCTAATGTGGGCATCTGCAGCTGGGCACATGAATCAGACCCTCAAAGTGCCCATTCTTCTCTCCAGAGTACCCAGGGAGCGTGAGCAGATGGATGAGAGGGAGATGCTGGTACTTCAAGGGTCTGAGGCTGTGTGTGATGTATCCCAGCCTTGGCCCTTACCTACTCTCATCTCTACTGCCCTGTCTGTCACCAACTGCCTGTCAAAAAGCAACTGAGCATGGTCTTGGAAGACAAAATCCATCATGGGCTATCAAGAACCAGGGGAGCACCTGCAGCTCAGCCCATCCTGCAAATGACTGGAGAATGGGAGAGCCTCCTGGATGTCCTTTCTCCCTGTTCTTTACCTCTCTCGGGTCTCTGCCAATCCTTTCTTCCCTTCTTTGCCCCTCTTCTTCCTGACTAACCCCCAGCAGAGCCATACCCTCACAGTGCTGAGAGGTAGGTTATCTTTACTCCATTGTCTGCTGACCCCTCAAGGGAAAAGCCAACTTCAAGCCAGGTACAAAACCAGAAGTAGCTCCTTTCATCCCACCTCTACTGTCTGGGTTTAGTCCTCCAACCAGCTCAGCGTATTTGTTTTAACTACTTACTGCTGATAAATGGTTTCTCTGCTTGCCATGGGTGAGTGAGCACAACTGCTCATTCCAGGCCCAAAGAAAACGTGCAAAGAAACCGTAAGATTGTGTACTGACCTTTCAGACAATATGCATGCTAGTAAATACCAGCCAGTCTCTCGAATATTAAACAACCCACAGCCAGCCCTGCATTTCCGATTACCCCAAAGCCCTTCAGACTGCATCCTGAGTCCGGCCCTGCATCTGCAATGACCTGCCATTTCTTATACTTCTCTTCCATGTTGGACTTCGGGGGGTTCTCCAACCCTGACACAGTGACCTTCTGAACTGACTCCTGTCACAACTGCCACCAGTTCCACCACAGTGGTGAATAGTGCAGAACAGCCACTAGCACCATGAAACCCCCAGGAGATCCCATCCATATTGTCCAACATCACTCAAGATTGTGTAGTTGTTCAAGACCTGCCATAAGGCCCAAGACTCTGCTCTCTTTCCTGGAAAACTCTTCAATGGCTGCCCATAATCTTCCTTGTATTTTCTCATCATTATCTCAGAGAATTAGGTTAATATGGACCAACACAGACTCCAGGGCACCACAGAGAGGGGAACTTTGCAGAATACATTTTCTCAGCCCTTGCACTTTGAGAGCTTTAGACAATCCTCCCGTGAATGAGTCATTATAACAGGATCTATCCTCACTACAGTCACAGTCCACCCCAGGACACCTGCAGGTCTCTTCCAGACCTGCGTATTATGCCATGTGTCATGTTATACCCATGCCATGCTATATACCAGGTGTTGTTTCTATCCATGCCTGCTCCCTCCTCAGTGGGCTTATTGTAGCCAAGAAATGGCCTGACATCCACAAACGAAACAAGTCCACTAAGAGTAGAGTTGGCATTGAATTTTGCTGCAGCTTTTTAAAACTCTAGTTAGTCTTTTTCCCCAGTTACACACTCTGATTTCTACACTTCATGCAATCAGGGAGGCTGGAAAAGAGAACACAGGACCAAAGCTGAGGCTTGGGGAGATGGCTCCCCCATTTGACCTCTTTGTGGCTTCCCAGACACCTGTTGCTGTTCCCTGTAATTTGTCGCAGATAATGTTTTATTGATGAGTGTCAGCATCTCCTTCTTGCTGGCGCTGACGGATGCTGTGCCATCTCATCGGTATGCCAGGCACCCCTTAGCCCATGAGCGATCTCACACACAGCCTCCGTTCTCATGGTTGGTCTTGACCTTCCCCATGTGGGAATGAAGAACAATTACACAGGGGCAGGAGGCTCTCCTGAGGGCAAACTGATTTCTACAAATGGTGGATATGAACTTGGAGAGAGCCCCCCGCTGCCTCCCCCTCTCTGCTTGGTCCACTGGTGCAAGGAATGGACATGCAGAGGCAGGGTCAGCTCTGCTGACTGGTGCTATAACCTGCAGAAACAGCCTTGGATCCAGGACACGCAATGTACTCCTGGGAAAAACAAAAGCAAACAGCACTTCCCAGTGCCCAGCACACTTCTCAGCCACTTGCCAATTAGATGTCCTCCACCAATTTGCACGGGGAAAGACAGAAAGGAAATGCCAGATGCTGCTGGGCACGCAGAACAGATTCGATGCGTGTGTTTAAAGCACTAATAACTCCCTTCCTGCTGAAAGAGGGAAAAGACTTTCTCTTAATCCCTCCTTGCATCAGTAATCAGAGAGAGGAGCAGATGGTGCCAGAAATACAGTAATATCCCCATTAAAATAACCTCAGTAGCTGATGAGTTAGCACCAGACCCCATGCAGCAAACACCTTTATGAGTGCCCCGCTCCAGCAGAAAACAGCGGCTCATGCAATGAGGCTGAGGAAATAAGAACTCGCTAGGAACGACCCGGCCGCTTTTCAAGAGTAAGGCCAGAACTCTCGCACATAAACTCCCTGCTAGCAGATGTGCTCAGTAAGATTTGTCCTCCAGGCATATCTACACAAGGTGCATGTCCCATTCTCCCCCTCACTGACACCAGTCTGTGCCCAGATGGACTCTGTGTCTCCCAGCTGAGCGGTGAACATCTCCAGCACTGCTCCTGGGCTTTCCAGAGTCCATTCATCCCTCAAGAGGAATAAGCAGATGGACAAGAGGCTTTCCAATGATGGATTTCTCTTCTACAATTCCCAGTGTAAGGTCTGTACATAAGCAACCCTCTTTCAATCAGAAACAAGTCATACCATTAATTTCTCAGTGGATTTACAAGTTTTTGTCCTACTGCATCTGTCCAGAAATGATATTCTTCTACATGGGCCATCCGAGCAGCTTCCTGCAAGTCTTCTGGGGCATTCATAAAGAAAAATAGAGGTGTCAGCAGCCATCATATTGCTTATTTTGCAACCTTGCATGGACAACCTATCTGTTCCTAGACACACAGTAAAGATGTTTAAATCACACCACCCATCTTGGTTGCAAAGGACATAGGAACCAGCAACTACTGGGAGCGAAAACACTTTTACCATTCAAGGTCTTCATTTATAGTGGGAGTGCTGCCATCTCCTAAACCAGTATTTGAAAAGCAGCATCCTGGAGTCCAGGTAACAGCCTGCATTCTTCTTTCTCTTTCTCTGACCTCATAAATCTTCCCGGCAAAATTTCCATCCAAATAGATGTGCTCCCACAAACATTTATGCCAAGTCACACTTACGCCAAGCAGTGTTTCTCAACAGAAAAACACTGCATCCAAAATATTGCATCAACTCCAGCTCCGTGCCTCTAGAAGGGTGAACATTTCTTTATCATTAATTAACTCTTTATATGACATGATGTTTATTTCATTATCTCACTGAATGTCACTGTCCAATTAGCTCATCCCCAAGGAATGGGACCTAATTAACCAAGACAAGTAAACTGAACTTGAGCAACCTTCCTCTCCTGTAAATAAGTTGCTAGTACATAATTACTCAGCAATAACTACCTCGTTAAAGCTTGAATAAAGATTCCTTCTCCCTTCCTTGGTTTTATTTTTAAAGAAATTTCTAATTCATCTATTTTCATTTTGCTTGTCACAACGTCTCAGAAATCTGTAGGGTCAAAGCATGCTACCTTCCAGCATCAGCTGTGTGGAACTGGTCATACATAACAATACCTCTCCCCCCGTGGCTAATAGACACCAATTTGCTCATGAGGCAATAGAAGCTTTCCAGTGGCTGCAGAAAAGGAGTGCAAGCCCAAATCTGTGTCTGTAACACCTCCTTGATAGACTTGCAACTGTCTCACCTCCCGGATCAGTTGAATTCAGCTGCAATAGGTAGTAATTGCACAGGAAGCAGGAGGTTTCTTTTCAGCTCGCTTCCTGCCCCTGAGAGTCTGATTTGGTTGAGCATGTTAGAAATCTGAAAATATCCCTCCTTTCTTTCATTATATTTTTCCCAATTGCGTCTTTTAGCTTTTCAGTAGCAAAGGAGCCCCTTTGTCCTTACTGAATCACAGAAGGTGCAGAGCAGAGCTTTTATCTCTATTAGCTGAGCCATCCCTTCTCTGGGATGTAACTCCAGACCACCCTGGCACGACCACCCATGCATCTATAAAGGACACAGGGAAATTAATAACTCTCCCCAAGTTGATGCAATGTGCAGCCCTTCATTTGCAAACAGGTTATTTTCTTGGATATTTTTTTTCCACAGGTAGCATGCTAGGGGCTATATTTTACACGGTACCTGATTTGAAACACAGAGATGAAGGCTCGTGAGATGAAAGGGAAGCATTAATCTCGCATGTTGACTCAGCATCACAATAAATTTCATCCCTGGATTGCTTTTGCTCTTGGCTGGAGGTCAGCATTTTCAGGGAGTAATTCTCCAAAAAAAGACATTATACTGCTACAGGAGCACTGTACCAGTACAGAAGCACTGCCCAAACCTGCATCCTGCCTGGTACTGCAAGGGTTTTCCCATGCCAGTGGAGAGACACCTGGGAGACATCCCACAGGCTCTGGGACAAGCCTTCCACAAACCGAGGCTGCAAATCCCAAATTTCTCATTATTACACTTGGCTTTACAGGGAGCTATTTTTTTAAGCCATCATGGACTGAGCAGTCTCATAAACATCCCAGCCTTCCTCACCCATGCCACGCCGAGCTTCTGGTTAACGGGATTCAGAATAAATCATCAAATACCATTTAATATCTGCCTTAAAACCCACCTCTACCTGTGTGGATCTTAAGGAGGCCAAAGACACAAGATCATTCTTAGCAGGCATCAAGCAGCAACACGAAGAAGATCTGCCTAAACCCCCTTTCAGGTCATCTCACACCTCAGGGAAATGCTGCTGAGGTGCAGCAAGCCCAGCACTCTGCTGGCCAGAGGAGCCACTGGGAGCGAGCACTGGGGGCAGCAGGATCAGTCCCCCCTTGGCACCGCTTGTGATGGAGATCACTGGTTGTCCGAAGCACGAAAGTGCGTGATCTCAGACCAGGATCCACAGAAGACAGAAGGAAAAGACCATTTAGATGGTGCTGCGATCTAGCAATGACTCATAACTGAACAGCACTGGATGTGAACTTGGGCTGGGGCGCAAAGGGAAGAGGTACCAGTACCTTCACCAGTTCCATTTATTTATTATTATTTTGTTATATATTTTCTCCTGGTGGGAAGCACAGGCATCCGTGATGATGTAAAGCACGTGCATGATGGCTGCTAGCATCACTGGGACAGCAGGGTCAGAGTGATCAAATCTCTACATATGTTATTTCCTTGTTCTTCAGCTTAATGGGGCGTTCCACTTTATTATTGTATTTTTTTTTAATTTTATAAGACATGTTTCATTAAATCTGAATTATGGCAATTCAGGGAAAGAAATTAGCCCATTAAAATTACAATTGAAAACATCTTATAAAAAAGGCTGTCAGCTGCCATTTCTGCTCTGCTGGGTGAGGAAATAAGGAGAGAGAAACTCTGAGCGGGCAGAGCACCTGGGAAAGCCGGACCTGTTTGCCAGGTGCTCTGGAACAGCAGCCCCTGTTGGGGGGAGCTAAAGGGCTCCTGGGGGCTGATTTTTTCCATCAAACGGCCTATTTCAGGTCTTTCAAAGAGCTATGAGAAAGGAGGAATGTTGCCCTACATTCACGTTTGGTCTCACTACCTTCTGACCAGCTGAACAGCAGAAACGAGTGGGCAATTTCCGCTTGGATTTCCCTCCTGCAAAGCCCCAGAGAGGCCTGAAGCGATGGTGATGTGCTCTGGAACTACAGCACCCAGGGCTTTCTGGAAGGGAGAAAGTTTTGTGCTGCGGAAGAAGCCCAGGCCCTGGCAGACAGGGAACCGGAAACAAGGAGTATCCCCAAAGCCTCATCTAGGAAGGTTTTGCACTTTTCTTTGAAACAGATTGTTCCTCCTGTTGTCAGACAGCTTGTACCACCGGGCCCAGGTTCTGGTCTCCCATCCATTGCTTTGTTGCTTCTGCGGCAATGACATTCTCAGAGAAGGAAAGCGATTTCGTCAGAAGTATAAATGGTAAGAAAAACAAAACCCCTTAAGCTCACTCGTTTATGGTTATGTAGGGTAGAAAGCTCAGATCTATTCTCCAGTCCAATTGCTGCGTGATTTCTGCTGCCATCCTAAACTCTCTGCACCCTCTGAGCAAAACAGTGCTGCACCTCTCTCTGCTTTTCAGCCATGTAGCAAATGTATTAGTTGGAGGAAAAAAAAAAAAAAAAAGTCTGCCTGCAAGGGAATAAAGGTCAGTTCTGCTGAAATGAAATAGATTTTGAAACTGCATGTCAATTAGACACATACAAAAGAAACTAATAAAGTTAATCCACTAAACTGGAAAGCTGTGATAAAGCAGCCCTGTAAGATACATAGAAAAGAAGGTGGGGAGGGGCTGGTAAACAGAAAGAGAAGCAAGGAACAGAATAAAAGTACAAAAGAAGAACTAATGAGTAAAAGAGGAGATGGAGATAAATGTGATATTCATTCCTGAAAAGGTAAAAGCAAATGAAATGAGATCAGGATGAAAGGCAGAACCCAAATAATCCAAAATATGCCATTCTGCTGTGTCGAACATAAGAAGGGAAAAGGTTTCTTCTTCACAGACAAGATAATTGTCTTAAGAGCCCAGGAGAGCGGATCCAAGTTCGTAAAAGAGCACACTGGCAGGGGCAAGAGGAGGAGGGGACGCCTGGGTGGGGAGAGAACAGCCTGACCTCCTGCACCCTGGGTACCCGTGCACCCGCGCAGGCAGAGAGCAGCCACCACACCAGCAGCCATCAGGTGAGATCCACCTGCTGGGTCCTGGTCCCACCTTTAGCGATGCAGCCTTGTCTGACAGGCTGCCTAGGACAGAAATGGGCAGATCCAGTAGTTCAGGTGCTCCTTTCCAGTGCAGTGCTGGAAAACAGACACTGTACAGACACCGGTAACAGTCTCACGGATGGTGTCCAGTGAAGCAACGATCCGTACAACCCACAGACCCACACGTTGGACTCATACGACCCACTCAACAGGGATCACTGCAGTGGCTGATCTTCAACCATCCCACAAGGGGCTGCTGAGGACACCACAAAATCTAGCTCTGATCAAAATGTTAACACAGGAAGCTGAAAATCTGGCTCTGGTTTTATTACTGTTGCCTCTGAAGCCCGGCAAACGCTTGTTTGAAAATCTGCCCTCTCTGTCACCTTGTCTTCCAACTCCTTGATTTTTTTAAAGTGAAGATGACGCACTTAGACTCTAAGAGCACTTAGTCCTTGAAAGTCTGTTGCACAGTGGTAACTGCCTTTGTCCATTTGATCACCGATATGCAATAAAATTCAGCAGCAGCTTACGTGCATCAGGGAAATATGCTTGTAAAAGCCCCATTACAATTTATTGGATGCTTTTTGCTTCCTTCTGTGGCTGAGGAAGAGTGGAAATCGTTCTGTTTAATATATACACAGTGGACATGGGGTATGACAAGAGAGTTCAGCCACATGTGGGAAGTGCCTTGCACACCACTCATGCAAGTGGACCTTCTACCAGCTGATATGGCCTGAGCAGAATTGCCAACCAGGATAAATTGGCATTGATTTAGACCTGAGGGCAACTTGGATGGATCTTATTCCAGTATGGTCATGGATCCAGCATGGATCTTAATGCAGCATGGACAGAACTTGATGAATGACTGAACGGTGTAGGACAAGACTTCAGATGTCACAGAAAAGCTGCTGTTACATGACACGGCCCCACACCAGCCCTCAGTCTATATATCATACTTCTCAGTAAAACCATGGAGCTGGCTCCAACCAGGAGTTTACCTAAGGTGGACCTAAGACAACAACTTCAATCGACTCTTAGATCAACTTTAATTTCTTCTATTTATTTTATCTTTCCACAAAACTGACTGGCCCTGAAAAAACTCTCCATCATTTCCTTTAGAGGAGTCTAATCCAGGATTTGAAGAAGCAAACATTTCACCCATGTTTTCTCCACACCCTAAAAGCTTCCCCCAGCCCAGATCCTACCCTTGATTTGGCAATGCTCCTGGAGACAGGCCAGAATATGCTGGCTGGAGGTACAGTTTACCCAGTGAATGGATACCCCGCCTTGCCTTTCCACTTTTATTTTACTGTTGCAATTGTTACTGTGCTGCGGGGCATTTCCTGGGTTTAATGAACATCAGGCGGGCCTTCCGCCTGGCGGTTCATTAGTGCCTTCCAACAGAGAGAGCACCACACTGAAGTCATTATTGATTTGTTACATGCACCACTGAAGGATTTCCATATGGAGAGGCAGTCACTTGAGGTGACCCTGAAAACATGGAGACTCACATCAAACACCAAACCGAAGTTGTATGAAAGAGCATCAGGGAATTTGGTACCCTTAGCCCGAGGTCTCTGATCTGGCTTCAAGAATAGAGCGAGGCCATGTGGCCAATGCCGTCCTGAGATTTCAAGACCCTCACAGAGGCCACTGCATTGAATCTATTGCGCTTCTCAAAGAGTTCTTACCCCAGACACAGCCAAGGCTCTTCCAGCCGTGATCAGCAAAGAGCCTCCTGGGGATGTCAGCCCAGATGAGAGAACTGAGGGGGTAAGGGATTCTTTTAGTGAGATCCTAAATGTGAATTTCCAGTGGAAGAAAGAGAAGGAGGGTATAACACTTCACTGCAAGAGACAAACATCTCTCTGAGTGGCTCATTAGGAGAAAAGAAGGTCGATTAAAACTGGAATCAAAGAACTGCAATACTAATGTTACAAATATATGTGCAAAGTGGTCCTCTAGCCTCACTCTCGCATTCTCATGCACTGGGTTTCTGTTCTCCCTTGCCTCTTTTAAAAGGAGAGAGAGGAACAAGCTGATTAATAAGACTACAGAAAAACAGAAAACCATCTCCAGAGAAAGAAATATGTTTTTCTTTAAACTCATTTCCATATTTTTTTTTCCCCAATGAATTTTGACACTGATCTTTTCCCCTCTTCCTGTTTATTGTTTTAAATAGAAAGTTTCTGCTTTCAAAACAACTCCTTTTCCCCTCTCTCCTTTTTATTAATCTCAAAATGAGGGAGGAAGCAGGTTCTCAGCTCCTCCAGTGAGGCAAATGTTCAGTTCAAATTTTCTCATCAAAACCTGGTAGGTGTTTATCTGATTTCTGTCACACACACTACTTCGGTCAAAGCATGTTTGCAGAGGCATATTCATGATGTATATCAACGTATGTTTATTGCAATGGCTTCCTCACCCTTTATTACTTTGCTTTTCTCCCTGGAAGAACTTTATTCAGCTTTACCCACCATTGCAAGCACAGTGTCAACCCCAGGTTTAAATCAGAGTAGCACAGATGTGTAACAGGAACTGGATACAAGGGAGCTGAAAGGGAGCCCTTGGGTACCAAACACCCAAAGGTGCCTTGTACCTGACTGGGAGCATCCCAGTTTGGTGCAGTGAAGGAGCAGAGTTGGCAAAGCAAGCCAGGAGCTTACAGCCAGGCCTGATGGAGGAGATGTGCCAGGCAGCCCCGTGAAAGGCAGGACTTTAACACAGTCATGTAGGCTGTTGGGCAAAGGAAAAACAAACAGGGACATAGTTTCAATTTGTTCCTGGAGAGGCGCGCTGCAAAACTACAGATGCCACTGCTGTGCCCTGCATCTGTATCTCACAGACAGATGCACACACAGAGACCCAGATGGGAAATTGGTGCTGCACTTATCACCTGTCATCTGCAAACGGTCCCATGTGTATTAGCAGGTAGCTGTGTGCATGGGGCATGCAGCAACCAAACACTCCCCTGGCCTGAGACATCAAGGCATGATCCGATCCAGCTGCTTTGGGAAGACACCCCAGAAAGGACTGGGGGTGTGTGGAAGGGAAACACACAACTACATCATATCCTAGCATCCCAGCCTCCCAAAAGGAGGCGTGGGGGGAAGCCCTGACACCCCTTTCGCAGTAAACCCGCACCTGTAATGGATGCTCTGGCAAGGCAACATCTCACAGTGAATCAGACAGCACTGAAATCTGGAATTTAGCCTGAATCTAATATATACGTATTTAACACCCCAAATGCAAAAGCATGACCCATTATTTACTAACTTGGGCCATGTTAATAAAGATAATACATAATTATTACTGAAATAGTTCAATGCAAAGGTTCCCTCAGCTATAAACAGACCACATTTCTCCTCTGTTTGATGTCCTAATTACAAGTATCACCGTCCATCTGAGTTAGAACTAGATTAAGGCTCTGCTTGCATTTAAAGTAGCTGTTAGCACTGCTTAATAGTGAGAGATGACTAATTGGCCATCATGTTGGTGATGAATGAAGCTGAGACGCAAGGCAGTGCATGAAAATTACGTATGATTATTGCCAACAATTAGACTGAAGAAAAAAAAACATGTACACACCCCCCCCCCATCCTTTTTGAACACCGAGGTTGATCCGAAACCCACCAACAGTTCTGAATACAAGTGAAGATGGGCTCATATTGTAGTAGGCAGCTGAGTGTCCCGTGTTCATCCCTGGGCTGGACTCGTGCACCTCCACCCACTTCACGCACAGTGGGGTGTGCTTGTCATCACAGGTGTGAAAGGAGCTGTTTGTCACGCTGCAGCTGGTTCCTTCTCCACCATCGCCACAGAGTAATAATCTTGTCACATCTCGCAGGTTGAACGTGGTTTATCCGACTCTCCGTGCGGCGCTGACAGCACAGCGGGCATCGTTCTTCCCTTCCCGGCCGTGGTGAAGGAGCTCCCCTGTGTGCTGTTAGGGCATGCGTGCTGTTGCAGGTGTTACTTTTCAGTGGAAACCGAAAAAACAAGACCCTGACTGCATTGGCTTATTAAAGGCTCAGTGCTGGGGTCGGGGGGGGACACTAAGGCTGTCAGCGAGGCCAGGACTGGTGAGAGAAGTTGTATCTTTCATTAACCGAGTGAGAAAACTAACAAGCTTACAGGCACGTGAGGCAGATACAGAGAAACCAGCCTGCTGCTTCTCACAGCTGTATCAGCTCCTCTGCTGAAATGCATAAGAACTTGGTCACAAGGGTGGTGGAAGGAGCTTTTAAGGCTATTTATTGTGTGTATAAGATACTTAGACCCACTTCTTCCCAACCTGTTATTTCTAAGGCTACATCCACCTCTTCGGTTGCCAACGGTCAGTGCTCGGCTGTTACAGCACCTTTGTGTTCAACCCTCGATGTGGCTGCGTTTCAATTTAGGCTGGACTCACTTCTGTATAGTTTTGAAGGCTTTTTATTGGGAAATGTTGACAAGTGCAAATAGTAGTACTCAGCACAGTGAAGCCTTGCTTATTTACCGGAGCACATGCTATGCAATGAAATGGTAATAATAATACACTGTTCTGTCTCACCTACTTTCTCGCCCCCTCAAAAACAAGCAGCAGCACTTCCTCCTCTGTTTCTTTCAGTTTCCTGATACAAATCTGCTTCAGATTAAATTTAAATAACTTGCTACTGAAGGTAAGAAAAAACTGTGCTCTACCTTGGTCTCGTTGGGACACTGGTGATTGCAGAAATCCCTGATTAAGGTGGGAGGCCAGGACTGGACCACTTCATACAAAATAAAAATTTTCTATCTGTTCAGAACATGAAAAAACAAAATCTTCTTGGGAAAAATCTAAGCTGACTCCTAGCATGGACCTTCATCCAGGCAAATCTGGGATGTGTGATAAGAACCCTGAATTTTGAAGCCTGAATTTTGACCTACTCCAGCAGCTCATGAAGAGAAGTTGCCAAAACGTATTACAGGAGGTAAAGTTTGCACGGCAGGAGTCTTCATTCTCTCTGGTGCATTGGTTCAATATGACTGATTAGTTCCAAACTAATCAGGAGATTATGGAAACCTGGCCAGGTTTTTTTCAGCTGATTTTTGGAAACAAGATGTGAACTTTTGCTGAGGGACATCCTCTCTGTTGATGGTTTTTGACATCTTCTCACAGCAAACCCCAGGTTCAGAAAAGGATGAGGAGAGAGGTCAGTGCTCTTATTAGAGAGTTCTTGCAAATACTTTCCACAGGAGAAAGGTTGAGAAATCAATCGGTGAGTCCATTAAGCCTTCCATATAATGCAACTGTTGATATAACAGGGCCCAAGACACTAGAGACTGTCCCCACACTCCTCCTCATCCATGTGCCACACTGCTCCTGGCTGAAGTCTCACACACCAGTGCCCAGGCCAGCTGGTTCACCCGCACAGCGAGCTGCTCTCTCAAACACTGAGCCCGTGCTTGGGTAAGGTTTTAGGAGTGCTGTCAGCACTGCAGGGATGCCCGTGTTTCAGTCCCAGACAACTAGCTTGCTGTGACCACCCAGAGTTGATTTAAAGAGGATGCAGGGCTACAGCGGAGCCTCCTGTGCAACGTACAAATCTTTATATCTATATGGGATGGTTTTGCTGGTGTGTGCAAGTGGGAACGAAAAATGGTCGTGGTACCAGTATCCCTCGGGGGATGCTACAGTCCATGCTAGATGCCAGCCCACGTGAGATGCACTTAACAGTCCCCAATCGTCTGAAAATTCATAAATCTCCAAAATTATCCTAATGGCAAATATAAATCTGAAAAAAGCCCTCGCTTCTCACAGACCTTTCATGCATTGCTTGGCAGTCAGCTTGTCCCCAGGATATGAGGAAGCATCTGTGTTTGTAGGGTGGGTGTGGGAGGAAACTGGCTTACCCATGAAAATATTGCCAATTGCACCTTTTATTTCACACATTTAGCCACTGAGATGAAACAAAACTGTGTAGAAAAACTAATTTCATCTGCTGCACAATACCATTATTACCATAATCTAGTATAAAAGGGTGAACTTCACAGCACTGGTAAATACATTATGAGAGTCATTTAAGATCCCGGCTCAACAGCTAAGCATACAGAGATGCTCTCATTTTTGCAAACAAGGGCTTATAAAACTAACGCCTTCTTCCCACTATGATCTAGACACTTTAGCTCAGAGTTACCTGAGGAATAATGAAACACCAACACCTGAGTGCATTGTTCCCTTTTTTCCAGTCTTGATTTTATCTATTTCTGTCTCTCCACCCCACCTATAGCCTGGAACCGCATCTTCTTCTGTACAGCAGCAAGGAAACCGCAGAAGGATAAGAGAGACCTTGTCTGTTCCTGCCTCTGCCACCAGTTGCTTTGCCAGACTTGAGAAAAACAGTTTACCGTGTCTGCCTCACTGCATAGCACCCTGGGGCTCTCGCTCTCTGTTTATACAACATGTAGTGCAGGGGGTAAAGCACTGTCAAAAGGTGCCTGCAGCTGAAAGAGCGCCAGTAATTAGTAATAGCCCGTAGCCCCCCGGCTCCAGGCTCAGCACATCATCTGTCAGCTCAGCAGCCAGGGCACGCTTCTCTGGCCAGACAGTCTCTTTTCCAGGACAAGAATCAGAACCGCAAAATATGGGGCAAATTTTGACAACCGGATGGAGATGCATAAGCACACACCAGTTTATTGAGGGGCAACATTTTTCCTCATTGCTTCAAATGAAATAGTAAGTTTCTAGCAAAAGCCTTTATACAGAAACATTTTTCATTGCCCCTCCACCAGCCAGTATCACACCGTATTTTCCTTATTCTCTGCACTGGATCCAGGGGGTATTTTCCACGCATCGTGAGCTCTGCCAGCGGCTACGCCTCCATGCACCACAGACTGACGGGTGAACTGCGCCTGTCTGATACCGTGCACCTCACACCGAGCTTACAGTTTCCCTACAGTTTCCCACATCTTTTCTCCAACTCAACAGGGAACGCTTATCAATCATATTTTCTTCAAGGGTCAGTTCCTGACCCATCTGACCTCGGCCACCCGCCATGTGATAATGCATTAACACCACTGTGCAGGGGTGGTGCCCTGGGTGGCTCCTGAGACTGAAGCAGACCGGTGTGCTCACCAGAGTAACTCTTAGCTTAAAAGCAGAATTTAAACTAGTCAGATTTGGGCCTGTTTACAGACACTGGTCACTCCTGTAGAATGTATTAAAGGCACGATTGCCTGCTGGAGTTAAACACTTTGCCCCCAACTCAAAATCTTCCAGGAGGGGTGTGAGCTCCTGTGGAAATGTCACATCTGGAGGTTGAGTACAGTATTTTCTTAAAAACTCGTTTTTTTAAGCACCTTTCGTGTAGGCTGCAGAAGTACACAGCCCTCCAGGAGGCTGCAGGACACAGCGAAAGCCACTGGGTCTCAGTCATCAGACTTCACTGAATATTGTCCCCAGTTAATCTTGCGCCAAAGATGATCTCTGAAGTACCAATCATGCAAAAATCGACTTTATGTTTGAAGGACAAATGCAAAGTCTCTCTTACTCTCCTTTTATAACGCACACTCCATCACACCTGACACAACCACACCTGTCAAATATTGTAGTTTAAATAGCTCTGTTGGTAAATGATAAATACAAGAGCATACATTTGGATAACCTTACACCCTGGAGAGAAGAGGGTGCCCTGGATTTATTGTTACAATGTTTAATATTGCTTCATTTTGTCCAAAGAGAAATACTGGAGTTGTTCATAGAGGTGAACCCTGTAAATCAATAAAGACATTCTTGGTAAATCTGATTTTTAGCTGGGAAAGATTTTAGCTGCATTGCTAAGAGGTGCAGAAGGGGAGAAGCTGTTTTTTCCCAAAAATGAAAAAAGAGCATGGCACAGAGAGAAGTGCTTTCCGCTTCAGGTGCCAAGAGATGGAAAGTTTGCTGGTCTGGAATATCTTCCCATAGGCTGTCAAACCCCCATGGTGTTGAGAGGCAGCAGCGTGCGGCGAGAAGCACCAGAAGCAGGGGAATCCTTCCAGAACATACCTCTGAGCTTGCCTGAATTTCTCTAATGGCAGCACTGAGTTTCATCGCTCCGTGCTCAGGACTCTGACCCACTGTAGCTCAAGCCAGGGCACTTTAACACTGGTGCAGCGCCCGGATCCTGCTTTCCAAACATCTCATGTTGGCTCCATGAATGCAACAGAGGCCTCTGCATATAAACCCTGTCAGTGGGCAAGCTCCAGGGGCTGTGGTCATCTCTCCGAGAAGCATTCGTCCTCTGGTTTCCTCTCCTCAAGAGGAAGGCAGCTGGCCAGGATGTCACCATGGGTACCAGTGGGAAGCATCTCACAAGATGAGCATTCCCACCCAGATTCTACCTTGCAGGGCAGGATGTCCTTTGGCATTCAGTTCAGAGGGTGAAAACATGAATGTAAGCCCAGACTTCAGCTTTTGATGACCTAGAGAGCAGAGGCTGTTGATAAGTCTATCCTGGAAACTAGTGGGAGAGTTTCTAATTGTGTTCCCACAGCTTGTTTATGTTGGGCTTCACTGCTTGCTTCTTTGAACTGCCTTAATTTTGAAGGTTTGTTTGGGGTTTTTTTGTTGGTTTTCTAATCAGCTATGTACTGCAATTTATTCTGTATCACAGAAACCAGAGAAACATCTCCAAGAGAACGACAACTCATGCAAAGAATGACTCAGATGTACATCCCATCCTGCAGAGAAGAACAATGCTCGTGCCAGCACAGCAGAGCCTGCTAAAATCTGTAACAAGGCTGCTGGAAACAAGAAGAAGGTTGGACGACTTAGAGAAACAAAAGCCAAACCCTCTGATCAAAGAATCAAATTAGAGACAAGAAAGGAAGAGAGAACTGGCTGACAGTCAACCAGACGCCCTGCGGGACTCGGAGAACACAATTTAATCTCTTTGCTTCAGTTCCCCATCAGTAAAATGGCTATTGGCCACCTTATCCGTTTAGTCTATGGGAAGCTGGGGTCAGAGACGGTCTCTCATTATATGCCTGCTCACTTTCCAGCCAAGCGGATCCTGGATTGCTATGAAGGTAAATAAAGAAGAAATTCTTGAACACCAGCACAGTTAAATCAAATTTCTGAATGACTTTGTGTTTCACTGTTCACTGCCTGAGCTCTTACTGAAGCTTTTTTGACTGGGGAGACTTTCTGGACCTCTTTCTCCCATGAGACACACTGATGAAGTTGGAGCTGGGGCCTTTGAGCCTTACAAAATCCCTCTCCTCTTCCTCACTCTGACTTCTGTGAAACTTGCATTGGCATCACTCCTTTTAAGACCATTACCCTTCCATCAAACAGGGCTGAAATTGGCTGAGATGTGCCGAAGTTGGAGTCAAAGGACATGCAGCTTATTTCCACGCACAGCTTACTTATTTCCAGGGAAAACAAACTCAAAATCAAGCCAGGTGGAGCAAAGGCAAACCAACTCTCCCATCCCAATCAGCACATCAGTTTATGCCCTCTAAACTGCCCCAGTCCTGTGCCCTTTCCCATACAGTTTAAGTCCAAGGGGAATTATATCACTTGGCAAATGAGCAGACAATCTGGTTTTGATTTTCATTCAATCTCCATTGCCTTAGCTGTCTTAATACACTGAGGAGCCAGTGGCTGTAAACTGAGCCTGAAATATTTAAATGGCATCTGAAACACGAATATTAACAGGGAGAGGAACTATTCCCTGGAAGAGTTGACCAAAGAGCAGTGTAAATTCTCCATCACTTAGATCCAAACCAGAAGAGCATAGAAGGAACCACAACTTATTAGACTCATTGCAAAGGTCAGTCATTGAGCTTTTCTGAGCGTGATAGGTGCCAGAGGCCAGAGCGGAACAACACACAGGTTCTTTCAGACCAGATAACCTACAGGACTGACTCTTACTCATACAGAGTCTCTGTTGCAGTAGTATCAACCCTGGGAGAGGAACTTGCACCACTTTTGGAGGCCACTAGAGTAATACACAGTAGAAAAGCTTGAGACCCATGACTAGGATTTCAAGCCAAAAACTGCATCATTTATGGCAACACATCCAGTCTGACCACAGGGTTTTCTAGATAACAAAAGACAACTCTCTGTCTTCCCATGTTCTTAAAGAGTTCACCTGCAACTGAATCTTCCCCCAGGCTGCCTAGCTTCCCTTAGCTGCCACCTCACATGGGCAGCCCATCTCCAGGGACACAGTCTCAGGCTGATGGGCTTTGTCTCTGACATGGGGAGGTTTGGTCTGACACAGCTGCTGTACACACAAGGGAGCCTGGCACTCAACGCGTTAATGCAGATCCCTGCTGGAGACCATTCATCGATGTTGATAGCAGTCCACAAGATTCTTAACCTCTGTCTAATACTGTCACGCTGAATAGATGGTTTGCCCTCGTGTTGCAGCTTTCACTGCCTTGTCACGTAATATCTTCAGGGGCCAGAGGCCACACCACTGCTTCTATCAATCCAGCTGCGTGCCCTGCCTTATTGCATTAGTCCTTTACATCTCTGTCAGGCTCTGGGAGGCAGTCAAGGATGTTTACTGATAACCACTGCACAGTCAATCTCAGAATGATCTCGGTATCTATGACCCCTCTCTTTACAAATCACATTGGTTGAAGGCTATAATTATGGGATATAATTAGAAGTGGAGCCTCATTTAATGGAGGCAGCAACATGTCAAGCACCCCAAGAGTCCACCAAGCTGCAAGCTATGATTTTTCCACACTCCCCTCTGTTGCTGCTGCTGTTTTGGAGCACATAAAATGCCTGTTGCACTGAGAATGACCTAGATGATGCTGATGATCTTGCTTTAGATGTTGTATGTCCAGCTAAGAAATAAAGCTCTAAACATGAATTTAGGCCATCATTACACCTATCATCTTACAAGGCAGCAACAGACCTTACAAGCCAATGGATTGAATACACTGGATTTCAACTATTCCCATAGCAGGATCTCTCCCATTTCCAAGCCCAACGCACACTAGTGCATGCACTTTTACTCCCTTCCCACATCAAGAATTCAAGCAGAAATGAATATGGCAGTAAAGTCCCCCATACATGAAGGCATGGAAGATGATCCAGTCTTTGTTATACTAATTTTCTTGAGAGAAGTTTGTTCTACTTCTCGACAATCCTCCAGTAGCGAACAAACTCTGGAAAAGATTCAGGGAACCTATGAACTTATCTGTAAAATATCTTTGGAAAGATGGAGTGCAATCTTTATCTCTTGATCAACCTAAACCTTTCATGTCCTGGTAGATTCTAAATCCAGCCTTTTTTGGACTATCAGCACTACAAAAAGAAGTCATTAGCATGGAGCAGGAGCAAAATCTAAAGCAGAAAAGAACAAAAAGTGCCTGTGAGAAAGATGACAACAAACCAACCTAGTCATCGTATATTCTTCCTACACTGCACCATCCAAGTGTCCAGCCCTGCATCCCCAGGGCATAGTGAAAGGCTTTGGCCTTTTGGGTGCAGTCAATCTTTGGCCTTTCTGCTGCAGCAGGCAGTAACAAGCCCTATGACGAGTGAGATGTGAACCTTTGTCAGCCACTGGGATGACAGCAGCAACGACTCTTGCACCAGCTGGGAAACAACAGTGCATCCTTTCAACGGCACCACCGGTGACTGCTAGGAGGAACGTACTCATCACCAGGCTGTTGTGCCACCCAGGTCCTGGGATCCAGTTCCTCTCTGGGCATGAGGAACACAACTCAGCCATCCACAGCTGCCTGGGAACCAACATGTGCCAGCACAGACCTCGAAAGTGCTGAAGCAACACTGATGGGAAATGGCAGCAGTTTTTCTCACTATGGAAAAAGCCAGTAGGGTCTTTGTTCTGAGATGATTGGAGAACACAGGGAGCCAAGATCATTTCTCATCAAGTAAAAGAAGTGAAGAGCACATACCTAATTCAATTGGTGTCAACAGGAATTCAGCTCCTATTCAGGCATTTGAAGTGGTGAAACTGCACCAAGAATTTGCTTTGCAGCCTGGGCAAGGAGCAGACGGACATGACATATTTAAATCCCAAGTGCAGCAATGAAGGGCATGTGAATACCATTACCTATTTGGAAAGCTTTGGGGTATCTTTGGAGAAAGACAATGAGGGAGACTCAAAAGACAGCACAAACCGCACAGACCGCACATTCGAGTGGCGTTTGTTTACTTTTGTGTCTTGAATAAAAACCACCAAGGGAAGAAATACAACCACCACCACCAGAGAGACTCCCAAGGGCTGTCTCATAAGGTGTTTGAGTGGTGCAATCTGCAAAGGAGAAGAGCGAGCTGGCAAGAACCAACCCCAGCAAAGGTGTTTCTTGAGAGACCTGTCTCACCCTGATGAAATCGTCCCAGCCAACACTGGGCTCCAATCAGAGGGAAATTTTGGAAGGAGCTTTCCAACCACCTTGTGTGATAATCCAGCTCTTTCCTTCACCCTGACAGAGCAGAAACTGGAGAAAATGATGAGGATTTTATAGCTCTCTGCGGTAAGCAGTTAATAACTCTCTGAGGTTATAGATCTGGGCTCCACTGCAGGGCTGGAATAATTCACAATAAAATATGACTTTTCATTTATCACTCTGACACTTAATAAATACTTCCTGGTGAAGCCCAGGAAAGAGGAAGAGAAGGAAGGAGGGGGACATCCCATGATTATGGTAACCAGGTGCTTTCAGTGAACACGGCACAAGGTGAAGGGTGCTGAGAGACCCACCAGGAAACACAGGCCTGGGACATGTTAGAGGAATGGAGTGATGAGGCCTCAGCTTATTAGGGATTTTTTTTTGTCCATAACCATCATAGGAGGCCCCTTCTGAGCTCAGGCAAGGCCCCTGTGGACACTGACATGGTATAATACTGATAATGATGAATGAAGGGTGCAAGTACCAAAGCAAAATGGTGTGTGGCCCTTTCTCCTCTCTTGTGCTGCCATCATCCCACTGCACCACAGGAGGAGGGCTGGTGCATCCCACAGTCTATGTGCCAGTCTGCTTCTGCAGCTACCTCTGCTTGGGTATGGAAGTGGCTCATGGACATACATCATCACGTCATGCAGACAGGCAGGAAAACATTGTCTGTGTTCTTCAGGAAAGGAAATAAACCTGAGGCAGAAACTTGCCCTGAGAGAACCAACAGCAATTTGCCTGGGGCATCTCTCAAAGTCTCCAGCAGATGGGCTAGCCTTCCCAAGAACATGTCTCTACCTCCCCTGCAGGCAGGAGCGATTCCCCCTGATGAGCAACCTGAGATCTGGGCAGGGATCAGACCCCGGTGCCTCCAAACCCCACATAGGCCCAGAAAGAGCTCACCCTCAGGGAATGGAAAGTAAGCCAGCGAGTATCTCTGGCAGGAGCTGCTGTTTGCTCGCAGCCCCAGCTCCCCTGGAAATCACAGCTGCCTCTGAGGTGAGCAGCAGCGCTCCCACGCTGCCCATGTGCCGCAAGGCTGCCGGCAGGTTTGCTCCCAGGGCAGGTGGTTGCTACACAGGAGAAGCCTTCAACCACTTGTAGTTCCTCTCTGCTGGATTCCCTTTGCCTTGAGCTGTCAGTGGAAACAGCATAGACACCAGCCTTTGTAAATCAGATAGTGAGGCATGGTTCACTATGACATATAAAGCAAGGGATGTTGGTGGGAACTAGATTTGCCTGTGGCTCTTTTATGTGGTTGCTTTGCAGATGGTCTGTCCACGGCCTCACATCTTCTTGAAGGCCTTTTCATCTACATAGATGCAATTTCCTTCTCAGCTCCTTGCATCTACTCACTTTATCAGCTGATCAATGGAAGAGAGTCTCATCTTCCCACACCCCGAAGAGGCCTGTAGCAGCTGCTGCTGTATTCACACAAAACCCCGATGGACCACAGAGCCGTGGAGATCCTCGGTTCCTTCTTCCCACCCCTGGCTGTTCCTCTCAGAGCAATGGAGTCCTGGTTTAGCTGAAGAGCTCATCGCTACAGGGGGGAGGTGAGGATATTGCTATATTGCTCTAAACACTCTGGAAGTGTTTTAGCAACAGAGTCAAACAACAAACATTATCCTGTGCGCAATATCGACTCAGTTAATTGGCAAGTGAGGTGTTGGACTGGCCTCCTGCTTGGCTTAAATTGTATATGCACCGAACACTTTCTCTGCTCATCAGGCTGTCAGTGGGAAAGGCTCCATACAGGGTAATCACATGCTGCTGCAAACTCAGCGCTCGGTAAAGCTGCAAATCAAAAGAAAATAGCAGACAAACAAATCGGGAAGAGGGAAGGAGGGGTGGAGGGGGCCAAATGGGAGAACACAAGCAAACTTGCAACCTGCAACTGTAGCTGCACCTTCTGGGAGCTCAGGGATTCCTGAGAAACTTCTTTGAGTTGGTCTGAGGTTCACGTAAGGTGGCTACAGGCAAGACCCAGCGGAAATGAACGGGAAGGAGAGAGCTGGGGAGCTGCATGAGTGAGTCTCATGTCTTTCAGTCCTGGTGCCAATGGGAGAGGGGAGACCTGGTGCTGGGGAGCATAACCTTGGGAAAGTACTTCCTTTGCCACAATTCCCACACGGCAAATGAGCATTGCAGTCCTTCCTGTGTCTCTCCCTGCTGCTTATTGCTAAGGACCAGGTTTTCTAAGACAATATAGACCCCCGAGGATGCATGTGTCTGCCCAGAAGTATTTAAACTTGTTCTAAGCAATTATGTGCCTAACTCACTTGGGTCTTGTCCCATTTCAGTGCACCCTCGAGCATCCAAATGCCTCTCCAAATCTAGCCCTTAGACTCTTTGAGGCAGCAAATTGTCTCTTACTATAACTGTCTGTATAAATACAAGTGTCTTTGTATGCAGGCACACGCACATTGCTGGCTTGTGGTACGGCGCAAGTGACCAACGAGCTACAGAGGTCTAGAACTAAAAGCTGTCTCCTAGGAGCTCTCAGGCCTGTAGCCACCTTGCAGGTTCTTATTGCAGGTGAGATATTGGATATTGGCTACAAAACTGTGGCTCTGATTTTCTTCCCACTTTGCACCCAGGCCACATGAGACCTTGCCTGTCCCTGCCTGCCAGCGGCCAGGAGCTGAGCAGAGCCACGCTGATGGCTCTGGCAGTTGTTCTGTCTAGAAGGGCTACTGAGTGCTCTTGGCCAGCAGACACTTCTCGGGAGCTACAGTCACACAGAAGCACAAGCTTTGCGAGAGGAGGCAAATCACCTCGTAACCTCTTCAGCCCTGAACAGGGAGAAACAAAACCAAACCCCCACACAACCCACATGCATTAACAGTAAGGACGGTGGCTGTCAGAGGGGGTTAATGAACCAGCTGCTCAATTCCCTTGCAGGGAGGCATTTAATTTATAGCTGCCAGAAAATCCCACACGTTTGGAGATCACATCCTTGGTGGAAGTGGTGTCACATCAGAGAAGCATAGGGCAATCTGGCCACTGGGGACAAGGCTGCTGTCCATGATATCAACTCCATTAAACTCCTCTCCCCCAGCTCTGTACATGCCAGAAAGTATAGGGAGTTCAGGGCGGTGAAAATTTACACTGTCAGCTCTGACAGCCGCTTTGGCAAGGGTTGAGGCATGTTTGCTAGGGAGGCATTTGGACAAGGGTGTTAGCCTTTCTGTTAAGCTCATGTTCAAAAAGGATGACACAAAGGGGGAAAAAGCATGTGGGTGAGAGCAATCCCTAATGCTGGAGCCAGGCCACATGGCCGGCAGGCGTATTTAATGTACAGATTAGTTCTTCACTTGAAAGCTGCAAACTTAATTTGTTAGTACAGGACTTACTCTCTGCCTTTGTGTATACTCTGTCTAACCCCAGTGCCCAAGTTCAGCTGGAAAGCAGACATTTCCATTAGCAGCGCTTTAAACTCGGCTCTGTCAGCACTTCCACTACAAGTTTGGAGGAGTTAACTCCCCATAAAGCATCCACTCCCAGCTGGAACACAGCATACAAGAGGGGGAGATATATCTGCATAAGTCCCATTAGTGCTTAACGTTCGTTATCTCCTGGGCCCTGTAGTTGGAAAACACATCCTGAGCTCAGTGGCAGAGCCAACATCCTTACCAGATTTACTCTGCAGACATTCGGCTGGGGATTTTACTTAAGGTTTAACTCAGTTGGCAGACATTGTTTTTCCGGGTGGCTTCTGTTCCAGCTCTAGGTTTCTGTAAAGCAAGTATGAGATGCATTGGCAGAGCGTGCCGAGTGTTAATTACCAGCTACAAGCACACCCTCAAATGCAATAAGATTTTTCATTCACAATCTGGAATGGAATAACGATGCAAGCAGAGCTGTGGAGAAGGGTGTTTTCTTCACACCTGCCATCAGATTGGATGAGAGTTTGGGAGCCAGGTGGGGAGAGCAGAGAAAAGGCTATTTAGCATCAATACAGCAGGGAGGAATAGATTTAGGAGAACACCATAAGTCAAACTAAACACATGTGTGTGATCATCTGCTGCAGAGTGAGGGGCACACTGGTACCCAATGAAAACTCACCCAGGAAAGCAGGGGATGCTACAAATCCATGCAGATTCACTGCAGATTCTAGCTCCCCAATAGCCCTGCTGTTCCTCACAGCCTTTTATGTTGCTTTGTTTTGTGTTTTTCAGTTTGATGAGGAACAAGGACATGAACTATAGCCACAGTGCACACATTCCTTAGATCCACTGCCTGCCGGCCAGGCAAATTTGGGAAGGCAGTACCTTAGATGAACTTCTGTGTGAAGAAACAGGGGATCCATCCATACAGGAGCAATGTGAAAGCTCAGACTGGTTCACAGCAGAGAGGGAGCTGCTACAATTCCAGGCAAAGAGAGGAAAGCGAGGAACAACCACAGCACTTTATCTACCAAACATTTCTGTCTCACATTAAATTGAATTCTTCCAGAGTCTGCATCTCCTTCCCTAGAAGTCAAGGTTGGAAACATCCTTCTGAGAAATGCCGACAGAAGCAAAGAGAAACCCAGAGATATTTCAGCATCACTGGTGGGGTTTCAAGGCTGCAGCAGAATTTCTCTCTCCCTCGTACCCTTATCTGTAAAGCTCTTCATGTTGTGTAGAGCCCAGGACCTTGTGAATCTTAGAGCAGAAAATGAATAGGGAGCATTGCCAGCAACAAGACTCTTATTAAAGATCCTACATGTCCACAGCTTGGAGTAGGCGGAGACAAATCTCTGGGAGCCTGCCAGCCCACGGGGAAGGCTTTCCTTCATTCCTGGCTGGATGTCGAACTTCTCCTCCCTTTGCCAGTGTGACTGCTGCTTGAGAGAAGAGAACACACTTCTCTCTGCCTTGCTTTTGGGAGGGGTCTTCCCAAGGGCAGCTGGAGGAAAGAGGAAGAGAGGGAGAATTGGCTATTTATGTTGGCTCACAAGAAGCCTCCCAAAAACTGTTGTTCAGGCTGGAGAGAATGAGCCTTCTGCGGTACTGCTAAGTACTCAGAGCTAAGTTTGAAGTCTTGGTGCCTAGAACAGGACATTAAGTTGGATAAAGCCAAGGACAAGGAACAGAAGCTCCAGAAGCAAATACAGCGTGTCTCTTAACAGCAGTGCCTTAGAAATAACAAGGCTGAAGTGAAGGCCCTTCCACTGTGCTAGGAGCTGTACAAAAGACAAGCTCTGCTCCAAAGAGCTTGCAATCAAGATAGATGAGAAAAGGCAGGGGGACAGGGAATAGGAAACCACAGAAATCAGGAAGGTCGTTTAGGTGCTGGAAAGCGTATCATGAGTTCTGAATGACCCACTCCACCCATGCACACAGGGTCACTCACAAGCCCAAGCAGGATTTAAGGTAGGCCACTACCAGGAAGAGAAACCTTTAAGATGAAACTTATCAATTGCTATTAATTCATTAGATGACCCTCTTTGAGACAAAGGTGTTAGAAGACATGAAATATCATTTTTGCAGAAGAAATAAGCTCAGTCGCTGTCCTTGGTTGTCTGTTTCTGTGCTGGATTTTTCTTCCTGAAGCTACATGACTCCCAAACTTTGCTGGAGATGCTGCCTATTTTTAACCTGCCTTGGCACTTATGTTATCGTTCATGTCAGAATGAGGCCAGGCATTAAATATATCTTTCCACCAAAACTTCTCAGATTTTGTTAATTTAGGCATTCTAGTGTGACACCTACCACACTTAGGGGAGCACTCAAGTACGGTTGTATCAGTCGCGCACTGAGACCAGGCTCCTGCCTCTGAAGCAAGGGGACGTTTCCTGCACGCACATGTACACAGCATGCGCTACTGCGAGGGCAGCTCCTGTCCCTGAGAAGGACTATTCCTGTCACCTGCACAAGTTTCACTTCAGAACTGTGTTTCGGGGGCTTCAATATTTATATGTCACCAATTTGTCAGCTGCCCTGTAACATCTGCTATGGGTAGTAAATCAATATATGGCATTAGCACAGCCCAGTACCACATCTTTTCCTATTAAAACCTCTCTAGATTTCAAGGCTAAGAGGTACTGAGAGCTTCCAAGGAAATTCCAGGGGTCTTGTATAATACTTACCAGCCTGACAGACTAATTGCCCTATAATTCAAACACAATTGCAATCTATACTGGAAGCGATTATATGCAGATGACTGGGGTGACTCTCATTTCCTCTACGATTTCTTCTGAGCCCTTTTTTTTTTTCCGGTATCATTTCCATTGAAAAAAAAGTCTTGGAAATTATTAACACACAAAACCACATTTTATTAAAGCTTATTTTAGAAACTGCGTGTTAAATCCACATATAGATACAAAGGCTCACAAGGAATCGCTCCTCCTGTTTAAGGTCTCAATACAAAAGCCTTCCTGCATTGCCTTCTGGGAATCATGCCAGCCAAGAGCTTGAGAAATGGTGTAGTAATAAAAATGTAACACGATGTATCGTAAATTATACACAGGATGGGACTGATGAGGGAGGTGGTGAGTGTATTTGTCTTTCACCCCTTGCAATGAGCTCAAACACTGCCTAAGGTCTCTTGCCTACAAGAACTTGTAGGGAGGAAACTTCTTACTCTGCTTTGCACCTGAGAGATTTCTCTGCAGAGGTGTAGGCTGAGCCTTCCCCACACGAACGGGGAGCTGTGGCTGGAAACTCCCTCCAGGGCGAATGAAGCTCACCCAGCGCCAGCCCACCTGAAGCCACACGTGACACAGAGCTCTGCTCATCTCCTGCTATGCCATCTCCTGGATGGTGACCTCCCATGCCATCTCCTGGATGGTGACCCGCAACAGCTCAGGAGAGAAGAGACACGTCTCGTCCCATCAGCTCTGCTACAGGGGAGATGCCCTGCAGCAGACAGCCTGGACGAACATCTCAATGTACTGGACGCATGAGGCAGTGCCCCGTGCCCGCTTTTCACACAAGTGTTACCCTGGGAGGAGGATGCCAGGGCCCCCCTGCCATGCACCCACCCACACGCTGCCTGTCTGCAAGAGAACTGCTCAGCAGCAAGATAACCCAGCTGTACCCACAAAGGAGACAATTAGAAATGCCTAGCAAAAAGCATTTGTCTCTAAATTATTATTTACAAAATATGTCAATCCCTCACAGCTTAATTTCATTCTCCTATTTATTTTGCAGGAGAGATGAGGCTCTGGCATAGTCAGCAATCCTGTAACGAGGACATTTGCCCACTCTCTTGCAGGTAGGAGAAAAGCTAAGGAGGGATTTAAGAGCCTTCCCTCTCCTCCTTGCCACAGCCTCTCTTCCCCAGACTCTCTCAGGTTGGCTGTCTCTCATTTTTACAAAACCCGTTACAATATCATAGTTACAACCATAAGGAGATCAGGAATTCTAAAAATCTCAGCTGCTTTGTGGGAGGGAAAAGAGAATTTTCCTCCTCCAGCCTTCCAAACTGTCCCACAGCCCAGCTCTGCTGAACATCCCGTTTCTGCCTGCTGACTCCAGGGGCAACTGAGACCTGTCCCATGCCTAAGGTTACAGCATCCCTCATTGTGCATCTTCCCCAGATTCATATTCCCACATTTCCTTGGCATTCCCCTGCTATGGGGATACCAAGAAACAGTTTTTGCAAGTACCATCCACACATGCCTTGGGGCCACAGCTGGCAGGTATCAGCCAGGAGAAACCCAAATTAACTCAGCAGGAAGGGGCCTAAAGATCCCGGTGGCTGAGGATTTGCAATGGGACATGAGCAGCTCATTGCATCTTGACTGTTGAGACTGGAAATCATGTACATTTTAGTGACCTGAGGACAGGAGGACGCATCATAATTTCACTAAAGTCTGCCCGATGCTGAGGGAACCACTAGGTCTCACTGCATGGTCTGACGGAGGGATGTAAAGGGCCTTTAACCAGATCTCAGCAAGTGGGAAGTAAAAACAGACCATATTTTTGGGGTACTATTTCTTTCCCAAATGTGGGAAAGCTCTTTTCTTTTTGTTTCAGAAATGCCAAACCATTTTATTGCACCAGTTCCTAAGAGCAATTCAGCATTTCACGTCGAGGCTACCATTTTAATTTTTACTGAATGGTGTAAGGAAAGTTACGTGGAGCAAAATGTTCTTTCAGTTTTCAATTTTGACTCAAAAGAAAGGGTTTTTGTTTGCACCCCAAACAAAAAGCTTTGCTTTGCTTGGCTCCAGCAGGAGCCTGTTCCTTGTTTTTTTGTCTGACTCCTAAAGTACCTCCTAACGCTATTGCAAAAATAAAAGCAAAGCCAGAGACCAGGCTTTGGTGGAAACTTGGTTCACTGGCCTCCACTGCAAGTCATGCCTGCAATGAGAACGTAAGCTGAGCTCTCAAGCCAGGTGGATACCAGCATCACTCATCTTAGAAGGACTGAAATTTCACTGCCCCCCTGTATGTAATCCCTTCTCCTGGAACCATCCCCTGTATTTCACCACCCTTCACTTGCACTTCTGGAGGCAGCCACCAGCCTAACGCTGGAGGTCCTTCACCCTTAGAGAAGGGTGACACAGCACTCACACCGGAGGGAGTTAATTGAACCAAACCACATAGGCAGCCTTCAGGATACTGGGATTTAATTTATCTGCTCTTCTTATAATCATGACCTCGGTTTAGTCACTTGAGAAACACAGAAAGACAAAGCAATAACATGAGCTACTTGAGGAACTGGTCACATCCTGACTCGTTACTTTGTCCTTCTTTGGCTTTTATGCACTGCGGCGCTGCTCTTTCGTGTCCATCTTAAAATGGTTGTATTGAATCTCTATTAAAAAGCAGCAGCTCTAAATGGAGCATTAGGAGAAAAGCCGTCTCCCTGCAGCAGGCAGGGACTGCAAACTGACTCATCTCTCCCTGCAGAACCGGAGTCTGCTTTCGGTGTGGACAAAAACCCCTGCAGCCCACTACGGTGCGCAGAAAGAGCTTCTCGAAGGAGACAGCTTAGAGGCTGTGCCCGTGGGACCACGTAGAAAGGAGTCTAGGGTGGGCCATCACCCAGAAGTCGAGGAGATAGAGGTGGGAGGATCAGATCGTCATGGGTCAAACGCAGCATATAACGAGAGAGAAGTAAAGGAAGACAACTCAAGCACATCTCACCTCTCACTAGACAGAAAGGCCATTCCTCTGGGCCTGTTTCCCTCATCAATAAAGGAAGGGGAATGGTAATTCTCCTGCCTTACAAGGATGTTATGGGAAATCTATTCTGCATCATGTTCGTGGAATTGTTTTCAGTCCATGCTTTTATATCTCCCCTGTAGAAAGGGTGTTCTGACTTGCAAAAGCCATTGTAGAGTGGTATTCACTCTGCATAACTTGCCATGAAAAGGGTAAGGTTTTGCTCCAGGCTTCTTTTAATTCATTAGATTGATCAGCAGGAGCAGAATTTAGGAGCTCTGCATCATTCTCTGAAGAAATCTCTCTCCTTCTAGCCTGGGATGTCAAACACCTATGGTAAGTGGTACAAACACTCCTTCCCTCTACGTGCCACCCATCTGCAGCCCTGTTCCAGATGGAAGGAGAACGCCATGTAGAAATGCAGAGCTATTTTGCAGACCCACGCGCATGGCAGATTGGATGGGTTTCACCAGCTCCCACTCGGGAGCAGAAAAGGATGATTTTTTCCAAGACAAAAGAGCGATGAAAGCAGACACACCATCCGGTAGGAAACAAGAATCAGCTTTGCCAGCTTGGGCTGAGATTTTTCTTTACAAGCACCGTCGGGATCTGGCAATTACAATTAAAGGCAAGTGCCCTAAAATGGGTGAGGCTTTGGCCACTGCCCAGCTATGCCAGCACTGCAGGGCAGCAGAGAGACCCTACATGTTCACAGGGCCAGTGCCACCCTCGTGTTCACCCCAGTCCAGCCCCCCTCGCTGCAGGCAGGGATGTGCTGGCTGCTGCCGACACGCAGCAGTCTCCGAGGGGGACCACTGCAGCTGCTCAACAAGGCAGAGCCACATCACATCCGAGCTCAGGACAGACGTGAGGAGAGAAACCATCTCCTGCTGCAGCGGCAGTAAAAGTCCTTCGCAATTGTTAAAGCCAGACGGCTTTAATTTTTCGCTTTTTTTACAGCCTCTCATCTTCTCCCCTCCTCCTCTGGCTGGTACAAGACTGTACAAGACTCAGAAAAGCCAGCTGAAATTAAACGTTTCGCTCCTAAATGAATGGCTCGGTTAGTAAACAACAATAGCGACAAAAAAAAAATGCAGCTCTCAGCAAAAGCAGCCCAGCGTTCTTTGCAAAATACCACAGGTCTCCAGCGAGAAATTGCTCCTTTCGACATCATTCTGAGCTCTCCTGGGGCGCTCCCTTGCCCCTCCAACCCCTCTTTGCCCCAGATTTAGAGCCTGTCAAAGCTAATATGAAGAAGTGGATGCAGGCACTAAGACATCCTGGCCTGGAAGCCGTTCTTCTGAAAAAGCACTGCAAACCTGCTCCTTTAGATAAATAAATAGCGCATCCCCTGTGAGACATCATCTGCAAAGCACTATCGTACGATGCCTCCACTGCCATAATTCCCCATGTCCTTATTGCCCGACAGCCTCCATAAAGAGCCGGCAGGTTTATGTGCCACTTAAAACCAACCTATTACTAGCAGCAAACTTCCTTCAACAAGTTTCTGTGTGCTCTGACTCAAAAGCAAAAGAATCCTGTCTCAGCGTGACTAGCTAGTGCTAGCTAGTGCCCACATACCCTGCCATACCCCCAGTGACAGATGGGATTACTGGTCCCAGAATAGGGTCTGATCCTCCACTGCTGTCTCTTGGACAGCCACACTAAACCCAGTACAGTTACACCAGAAGAAGATCGAAGCCAACATGCACAATTTATTAACTGGAAGGCATGAGTGATGCTTCCCTATAGGCAATGCATGAAGGGAAGCAGGTTTTCTGTAGACAGAAAGACACACTGATATCAATGCGGTAAAGAAGGCATTGCATCACTCCACGCTTTGATTCAATGGGCACGTTCAGAGACCGCTGTGCCCGAGGGACACAAAGAATGCTGGTGTGGTTTGCAGCCCTATAGATAAAGGTTTCGACCTTCGTTTGGGATTAAATTGGAGGAGCTGCGCTGATTTGCATGCTGCTTTGCGCTAGCTTGCAAATACAAGCAGGTCCTGCAATATGCAGTGATCTCTGAACAGCAAGGGGAAAAGGCACCTAAAATCTCCTGAGCCTTTCCAGCCTCTCCGTACATAGGTCTGTGGTTAAATACAGTAATTTTTATTTTAAGATACTGAGAAATGTTTTTTTTCTGTCAAATGAGATTAAAACACAAAACACAGGGGCAAGCCAATTGCCCCAAACTGTCCCATCTGCTTCGTGATCAGATTTTATGTGACAAAGACTAGAGTATTTGTTTTATTTTCAAAGAGCATATGGTTTGATTTTTAAAAGCTCAGCAGCTCACTACCAAGGCCAGCCTTCCAGAAAAGCTTGATGCACAGCAGCTCCTCTGGTGACACGTGGGACTTTTTGAAAGAGCTTGTCACCCAGCTTGGGCATTTGAAGTCCCTGGAAAAGCTGCCCTTGTTTGGAGAGCTGAACAGCAGAAAAGCAAGCTGCCTGGTGCAGGAATGTAATCCATCTACCCAAAAAGCAAGGAAGACTTTAAACCAGAGGAGAAAAAAAAAAAAGGAAAAAAAAAAAAAGGCAGAAATATAATAAAACAGAAAGGGAAAAAAAAAGAAAGGCAGGAAAGGGTTGAATAAATTTCCCCTTTGGTTTTAGACTAGTAACACCATAAATGCTACTGAATAAATCACCCGCAGACCGGAGAGCTGAAATAATACAGGGGAAAACTTGACTTCCCATTCATCACACTCCCCCTGACATATAATAAATGCTTCTCATTCAGCCAAAATGAATTAGCATAGTTGACACAGCACACTTACATACTGATGCCCACAGATTACCCTGCTCTTTGCTCTCTGAAGCCTCCCTTCCTGCCACCTACTGTCCTATGCCCCCTGCTCCCAGGAAAAGCAAAACAGCCCCAGCTACAGGGGTCCTTGCTGCCACCAGTCCCCAGGACTGTCACCTGGAGTGCCTATAAAACCCAGGGAGTATGAACTATAAAGTCTGGTAGGAAAATACAGGCCACAAGAGACGCTACTCACCACTTCGTCCAGGAGGAATGGAGCTGGCAGGTGAGCAGCAGAAGTGGAAATGGCATTTCTGAGTCCCACTACAGCATTTCAGAGCCCAGACAGCAATGGCTCACTGGCACCCTGCTTTGCAAGATCCAAGATACAAGGATGAGCCACTTGCTTGGTACCACGATACACAGGTCCATGTGAGACCAGAGAGGGGTGAATGTACAGTTGTGAAGCAGAGTCACCCTCACACAACTCACAGGGAGCCCTGCACACCAACCCCAGACAAATTGCAGTCTTGATACCAGTCTGGAAGGACATTCAAGACCTTGGGCCACAGCAGGAGAGTTACAGGAAGCCAAGTTTATCCTAGAAAACCCAAGCCAGCACCTGCTATGGACATTATCATGGAAACACTAATTTTCTGTGATGAAAACCAGCTCCATTCAACATGGACCCAGCTCCATTCAACATGGACATGACTGCAATGGGACAGAGACTTGTGGCCAACACTGGGGTCAAGACATGACAGGCAACCTCTGTCAGAAAGGACTCCATCCCAAGCCCACCCTTGCGTAGGCAGAGTGGGTAAGGATGTGATGGGAAGCGCTCCCTCCAGTCCCTGCATGGCCAGAGCCAAATGAGAGATCCCACGCGGGGAAACGAGCCCAGCCCACAGCAAACTGCATGTGGCAGGGGCAGGCGGTGGCCAAAGAGCCATTTTAAAGCCAACTGGAAACAACCTTTATTGATGCTCTGAAGGTCTGAAGCCATCATTGGTGGATTAAATCCATTTCAGGGGGGAAATATCATGCCAAGTCTGAGTGATTGCCCACAGTAAGTCTGGAGCAATGTGAAAATGGGTGATAAATATTAAGAGATGGAGATGAGAGACATATAATGGAATGTCTGACAAAACTTTAATTAGAGCCTTGTATATACTCTGAGAAAATATATTTAGCCGATAGCAGCACTAGGGTTTGAGGCTTTCTACAATGTGCTTAGGTTAAAATAAACATTTATTTTAAGCACAAGCAAGTCATTCAACTAGTTAGTTTAAAGTTGAGGTAGGTGAACAGCTTATAGTAAATAATCTACTACATGCATTTATTCAAGCTTCTTTTTAGCCTAAGTTTCCTAAGGAAAAAAAAAAAGGCCTGTTATTGCTCTGCATTAGTCATTTCCTCCTAATAATTCTTGAATCTCCTGACCGATTTCTCTGAGATTCACCACAGGAATATAGGGCTTGGAAATGCTACGGTCCTCCAAGTGTGCTGGAAACGGGTTGCTGATGATTCCCACTCCTGGAACAGCTGCCAAAAAATCTGGACCAGATGCCTTCAGGTTTTTTAAACTCATCTTTACTTGTTTAAAACACTCCTGACTCCTAACACAAAAAACCTGCTCCCTCAGACAGCCCAGCGCTGATCCTAGATGAATTTTGGTCAAAACATCATTTTCACGATAGTTTCTCATGGTTCCTTTTCCCTCTCGCCCTTGGCTATTTCAAGGCAGGAATCCCTCAGAGTGATCGCTGACTCAAATACTTCCCAAATACCCAAATACTTCTCCCCAACAAGCACTGCTGTTAATTATCTGTACTGCCAGCTCTCCCCATCCCATCCCTGTGGAGAAACGGGAGGGAGCTCTGTGTGTAACTGGTCCCTGCTCCGAATCACGGGTTCAAACTTCACTCAGTGAAAGCAGACAGCAGTTCCAAACAGCTCATAGAACGGCTTCAGCAGCTCCTCACCCACTTCCACCTCCAAAATAGCCTGCAGAGCAGCTCCCATCCCCTCAGTGGATGTGGGATCACCCTCAAACAGCCATCAGTACACCGAGCTGGGCTCCACTCTCTCCGGGCAGACAAATTACTCTGAATAATTTATTGCCCCGGATGAATCCTGCATTCTGGCAGGATGAGTAAGGGCCTCGGTGTGTAAGTGCCCACTCCTGCAGCGTCGATCACAGCCAGTAGCAGGCAGGGCTGGGAAGGACTTGAGAGACATCATGTCCATTCCGCTTGCTCCAAGGCAGGAGTCTAACACCTCACACGTTTGTCAGAGCTGTCTAATCTGTTCTTAAATACCTCTGTTGACAGAGCTGCCACATTGCCCTTACGTGCCCTCTTCCTGCCGTTCATATTGTCACCTGCTGCCAGAGTCCTGTAAGACTAACGGTGTTTTTCCTGGGGAATGAGTCAATCCATGATGGGGTTTTCAATCTGGTGTGTCAGGAAAGGTCATACTCAATTTGTCTGCAAATGCTGCTCCCTCTGTGATCTCCACACTATGAGCGCTCACAGCCCAACCAAGTCCTCCATGAGGCATCACAGATTGGCCTCCAAATACCCACTTTTGTTTCTCTCCAGACTTTCAAGGCTTTTATAGAGGACTCTTATGTTCCTCTTCAGAGCAGCAAAGGAAGGGAATTCCCTTCCCTTCTCCTTCCAAAGGCCTCACACCCAGCCCCTCAATGCAACAGGTTTCGCAAGAGGCTCATGCATTATTAGCAGGCCCGTCTTTTCACCAACACCAACTGTTTGCAACTCAAAGAGCTCAAGATACTGGGTTCCCAGTGACAGATCCAGCTTTCAACACAAGCACAGAGCCCAGGGAGATGGCTGGCGTGCTCAGCCACACTCCAGCGTTCAGCAGGGCCACTGTCAGCCCAGGCAGCTACGGCGTGCGGAGAGCTTGGAGATTGATTGTGTTGTCGCCTTTGCCTACTGCTCCTTGGTTGCCAACCAGCAGAACGGATGTCCTGCTTTGCATAATGCTTGTACTGCGAATATTATTAACTTCATATATCACTGGGGAATGCACACAGCTCCCCTTCACAGGGAGCAGCAGGGCCAGCCCTATTCAATCTACTTCTATAAACAGAAACAAGGACCATTTAATAAGCAGGAGGCAGCTGGTGTCTGTAGAGGTTAGGGTTTTGTGTTGATTTTTTTCCCTTTACAAAAGATAAATATGCTCAGGAAATTTTCTCTATGGATTTTCATCTTGTCGACCTCTCCTAACTAAGCAGGGTCAAGCATTGGTCAGTACTTGGATGGGAGATCTCAAGGGAAAGTAAAATCCAGAGTAGAGGAGGAAGAGAAATACTTGTGACTTGGCTTTTTTAGGGAGTAATGCTCTTCTCTCTGAGCCAGCCCTGAATCCCCATTGCAGGCAGGGTTAAAAAGCCAATCACAGCTGCAGAAGGTTCCTCCTCCCTATGGAATGTGAAACCGGGATGGACCAGCACCTTCAAAGCAACTAAAGGTAGTTAGGAACCAGAATTAAATGATAGTCAAGCATTTGAGCTCCTTTAAGAAAATACCAGCCTTGATTATAAAATCTCCCGTCTCACTCCAACAACAGGTATTAGCCAAGGGGTAGCTGTTAACGCTCCACGTAAAAGGCATTCTAGCCTGCTTCTTCCCCTAAATCTAGGCAGCAATTTTGTTTGAATCCAGTATGTTTGCTCCCCCTACTGAACTGTCCCACATGCTCAATGCATATTTTCCATCAGTTCCCCACATACCGTTCCTGCACTGGCTGAATTTCCCTGGTGAGTAAAATGATTTCTATGTTCAGTAGCCTCTTAAAGCACTTCGAAATCTTTCAGATGAAAGGCCCTCATCGAAAAGTGTATAATAAGATTTCATTATTGTATCATTTATTCTCATTATCGCTAATAGCAGTGGTTGTATAAAATGTTCTTCCTGTGATCAGAACCGACTACCTAGCAAACACCCCAGCCCACAGAAGCTAAGGACAAAGAAGGCATCAGGGAATAGGCGTCCAGAGTTCACTCGGCTGTTCTCAGTTCGCCATACGTCCTCTTGGCTTCTTTGAAGATTTTAATTAGAAGTCTACGGAACGGTGTTCCAGGACCTGGAAAAGATCCAGAGCTATAAAGGACAACAGTCAAACTGGGAGCCTCCGCTCATCACAGGCATAAGGCTTTTTAGACCTGAAATGCACAATGGAAGCTGGAGACCAGGCAGTGCGGAGGTCTGGGGGGACACAGCGCATCCAGCAAGAAAAAGGGGGTGGTTTGGATTTGTCAGGCTCTGGTTTTGGCAGGCAGGTTCCCCACGAGCAAACAGGCTAGCGAACATCTAGGGTTCAAGGTGCACTGGGGAGTAGAGGCAGCATTTCAATGAGGAAATGGAGGGTGTAGGAAAAAGGGGATTCTGAATTCAGCAGCAGTAAAATAGGGCAGAAAGAAAACTGGGCAAGATAGTATGGAGAGGGAATGCAAAAAGAAAAGAAGAGGGAAAGAGAAGGAAAAGCACTGCTAACTCAGGCTGACCTAGGAAGCAGTGTTTGGAGCTGTAGAACTAATTGCCCTAAATAAATATATGAACTAAGGGTAAGATTTATAAGCAAGAGAAATACAAGAAACAGCTGGCTGAATGGTGTTTGAATGGGTAATGGAAAGTATTTACAATGTTGGCAAAGCAGCTTGACAGGCAAGAAAAGCCTAGTCATCATTTAGGGCAAGAAATAAAAGAGGTGACAGCTGTAAAATCTCTCACCACCTAGAGAGATTGAGAACAAGAGATTTCTGCACCATTCCTGCTCTTCCCCTGTGTGTCCCAGATGCTGTAACTTCAGTGACTTGTATTCCACGCAGATGCTTGTAGACACATGGCAAACAGTGCAGTGACAAAGAGAGCTGGGTATCCAGGGGCTGGACAAAACAGATGGGCAGGAAGGTGTTTCAGACCTCTGTCATTCCAGGGTGATGAAGACCAGGAAAAGGCAATTAGAGCTGGATTTGATGCTGGAGCCTGGGGACCTTTCAGGCAGTGGCAACGTTTGGAGATAGTCCAGTATGAACGGAGAAGCCAGTTTACATATTAAGGGGGAAGGAAGACATGGGAGAGTTGAGATTTGACTGCAGATCCAAGGGCACAGACAAGATACAGAGAAGCAAGTGGTTCTCTGGTACCCTGTATTTCGTGAGAACAACAGGAAAACTAATACCCAGTTTCAAAAGTTGCTGAAAATTCATTTTACTTGAACATTAAGTGATAGCAAAGAGCATGAGTTTTGTTTTCATTCCAGATCACGGGTTGTCTCCAAGTGAAACGGGGAACCATCAAGTTTAGGCTTGGGTGATGCAGGAATTTCTTGTCAATTCCTCTTCCCCAAAATCATTCGAAGATGATGACCTATTTTTCAAAGCTTGGCTCCAGTTCCAGTAGCCAGACAAAAGGCACAATATATGTGGCATCCCCACTGTTAAGCCAGATGAGATCTGGTCTTGAGGGACTGGGAGAAAGAGGAGGATGCTCTGCTCAGCTATGAGCTGACAGGTATCCTCTTTCCAGGGTGACAGATCCAAGCACCCCAATGGAAATTTTAAAAAATACTCTCAAGATCTTGTCAGAGCTGTTCATCAGAACTGCACTCATTAACAAGCATTACTGAACAGCAGCTACTTTGTCCCTTTGATCATGGCTGGTCCTCAAGTCATGGATGAATTAAATATTTAATAGCCTGTGTGACAGCTCAGGACAGCTGCTGTGTCAAAATGGTCCAGGAAGGCCCCTGCGTACCTTGGAGCAGTCAGCAGACACAGGAACGCAGCAATGGTGAGAGTTAGCAGCACCCTTGGCTGGTCTCCAGAGAAGAATTGGAGCCACGGGCTCTGTGGTTGGAGGAACCAGAATCTGGCAGCCAAAGAGATGGATCTGAGCAGAATGGGAGGATTTTAATGCCAGGATTTCTGCTTTTCCAAGTTGTACAATATTTTCTGGACTGACACCATACTGACGAAGAGGGTTCTTGCAAGCCTTACCCGGTATTTATTCCATTGTGTATGTCTCCATACAGTCCTGGACCACAAGGGCTCAGCACCATGAAAAGCAATTCAGAGGCTGCAAGTCCCACGGAAGAGCTGCCTTGGTGACTAATTCCTGGCTCACACACGAAGAAATGCTGTATTGCACAAGCAAGAACACACACTCTGCTTTGTACATGTAAGGAATGGTCTTGTTTATACACTGCATCCTAACTCTGCACCATATGCACTCTGTAGGTTGGGTATGTCTGGTGTTGAACCTTAGACACTGAACCTTGGGCTGCTGAACATTACAGAAGTCCAAGGAAAGGACTGGCACAGGTGGAGCTGGGGAGGATTTGTGAATACGATGATCTCCTGAAATCCCTTTGGTACCTGCTGTTTGACAGCTCTGTGATTCTGAATATGGTCTTCTGGCTCACCCTCAAAAATTGAACAAACGACAGTGACTTTGGTTACAAAACAGTAGCACTTTAATTGCAACAAGGGCCCCTGCTAATTTAGCAGAAACCCTTTTAGCTCAGATAACTGCTCTGCTAATGAAATCAGAGCCATCACCACTTCTGGCTCCCCATGGTAAAACCTCTGTCCTTTCCAGGGAGTGAATCTCACCATAGCTTCAGACAGAAGTTTTAATGGGCTTTAGCAGCCTTCTAGAGAAAGTGCTTGAAGGACAAAATAAATCATCTCTCTTACTGTGCTGTCATAAAATCCCCCTTCCCCTTAATATTCTTCTTGCATCACCTTCTAGTTCTGCCACCTTCTCTCTTTCAAAGCTTAGACTTAACTTAAAAGAGCAGAAAAAAGAGGAATAAAAAAGACCCCCCAAAGTTTCCATTGTTCAGGTCCAGGATTTGGGAGAGCCAAACAGCACCACAATCAACAAACTCATCTTTCCTAATGCAATGGGGAAACTGCTATGACAGCTCTCCACAGGGAACATTACGGGAAACCAGCTCCCCCTCCTCCTCTTAATGCTCTCTGCTGCTTTGGTGGGAAACTCTGTGGCTTATTTTGAATTGGCTTTGGCAAAGGTTTTAGTCTTGTATGACTGGGGGAATCTCCAGCCAGCACAGAGGCAGCATAGACAGCTATATAACAGTGCTCTGCAGAGGTCATCTCCAGGACAAGTCCTTGGAAGGATCTAGCTGGGCTGTTCCTAGACCTCAAGTATGGCAAGGCATAAGAAAATCTGTGGATATCCAGTGCAGTCCATGCCAGACTGCAGGAAAGACAAGAATAAGGCAGCAAAGCCACCCCTGCATCCCAGCTTTTCTTCCAGCACCAACAACAGAGCTGAACTGGATCCCAAGCGTTGGCTCATATTTCCAAACAGTTTCTAACCATTGCAAAGAACAAGTGCTTAAGGGCTTGGCTGTATTTATGCTTTTGCTTGTCTTTAATAAAAGCTGCATTTATAATACATGATTAATTATTTTGCACAAGTCTCCCTTTTATGGGAACCTGTGAAATGTAAGTGATTTTTAATACCACCTCGCAGACATCACTCCTTCTTCCCACCCCCATTACCATTAATCCACGTTGTAGAAAGATGTAACGTTTGTCACTGGTTTATTATGAAGTGCAATGTTGCAAGTTATTTATGAGCTTGCTATTTATTGAAGTATTTGCACGTAGTTTTAGCACTTCAGCTCTAGGGTGAGAATCAGCGACGTTTTACCCATTGCCTGGCAGAACCCTCTGCTGTTTAACCACTTCACTGCCGCTCCCTGGCTGTCGCCCAGGGATGTGTTTTAGGGCAGCCTCTCAGTCCTGTGACTTCCAAGGGACCAGACAAGTAAGCTCAATTACCTCTTGTTCTCATTAGGTGGAAGGGGATGTTTGGAAATGACCCAGGGGCAATGGAAAGAAACAAGCAAGGGATGGAGATGTGGAGACGTTACCAAATTCTAATTGCTGGAAAGATGGCAGTCTGGGGGTCTCACAGCACAGGAGTGAAGCAACTGGCCAGACCACAGATCAAGCCAGTCCTCTATTCAATGCCTAAATACAGGTACATGAGAAACAGCATTAGAACAGGACAAACACATATCAACCCTTCCCCAGAGAATTCCCCCTGCTCCCAGGGATCTACCACACAGGAACTTTCCACGTGAGAGCTTTCTGTCTGTCTTCAATAGCCCACCAGAGACCTTCATTCCTTGACTGTGTCCAACCCCTCCTCAAATCCACATTTTTTGTACCACATTGTCCTGGTGGCAAGGAGTACCACAGCTTAAATTACATGTTGCCTAAGAAGTATTTCCTTTTGCTTGGTTTGAACCTGCCATTGCCTCTTTTAACTTGATGTGTATCTGAAGTTGCCTCTGCACTTCAAGTCCAACAGGACAACTCCTCTCTCTCTTGCACTCCAAGTCTGAAAGATAAAAGCTGGCAGGTAGGCTAAACAGATGGAGAGGACAGGAGTCAATGGCGTGACAATTAGGTGAGGAGGGTAACAAACAGCAGTCAAGAAAAGCATCTGTGAGCCCCAGCACTCCTGCCACCCAGGGAACAACCATCTCCAAGCCTGTGCTCTGCTCTGCCTTGCACCTAATTGCAAGAGAGCCCCAAAAACACACCGAGCCGAGTCACTCTTGCCTAGCTGGGATCTCTGTCTATTTGTGGCTGGCACAGCCCAGGAGATGAGGAGGACGGGAGACCTTAAGCAGTTTGTACAGAACAGCTCCCAGCAGAAGTGTCACCGCCGTGGAGGCCCTGGCAGTTGTGCTGTGTTCACCTCTTTGGCTGGGAGCACTACAACAAGGGGGAAGAAAATTTAAGGCACAAACCTGGAGTAAGTTTCTCTACAGCAGCTTGGCCCCATGCTGGAAAGTATGCTCTGAATTTAACCAGCTGTGAATGCAATACAATTGAGGGGTTCCCTTGTTTAAAGTAGCTGAACTCTAGGTTTCAGCTATTGCTTTTTGAAAATTCAGGGTAGCCTGATCTGCCACAAGTAAGCCTGCTCATATGACCATGATTGTAACCTCTGTTGCCCTTCTGAGTTTCCCACTTCCAGCATATAAATGAAAGGTGCAAGACCCTGAGCACTTACCCTGCCCCAGCCAGTCCCATGAGAGCAAGACGTGAGCAAGAACAGCTACAAATTTACTGCTGAGACCTTGTGAAAATCTGGCTTCTTCTCTGACCATGCCCTACTGCCTCTCAGTCACCCATTTGACCTCAGCATTCAAGAATTAACACTTTAGGAAACTGGCCATAAAGTGAAATTAAGAGCAACAGTGGTTGTTTCTTCTCGTCAACAGCCCAAATTGTACATCACCATAGCTGTACAGCAAATACCTGCTGCAGCCAGAACAGCTAGTCCTAGGTCAATCCCTGCTTCTTTTCTCTGTATTACATACTGTTTCAAGAGAAAACAGAGAACAGGAGCCAGTGTGTGGTGCTACACCTATCCATGAAGGAACAGAAATGAATCTCCTCCGTTTAAAGGTGCAGAAAATGAAATACATTGAAGTGTTATACTGTGAGGTTTAGACATGCAAGCTGTGGCAACTTAACCAATCATTTACCTTGTGTTATCCAAGCCACACTAATCGTCTACAGAAATGCTCCTAGTCCATGGCAAACATGGAACAAACTCGCATTACTCCACAATGAACAGAAGAAATTTATCAAAGCTCCCACTGCCGACAAAGCAGGCTGAGCAAAGAGACCCCATGCCTGGGACTGAACGCTCAAAAGACAGCTGTTAACTCCAGACTGTGGTCAACCAGAGGGATCTGAGCAGAAAAATCCATGGAAAGCAAAATATTGCCTTCAGTGAGCTCAGTGAGAAGGCTTCTGCTTTTACATTTGCTTTTTATCAACTGCAGCTAGCGAAGTAGTCAGTTTTCAGCACCTGAAATGTCTTGCTGAAAACTGTTTACAACACTTAGCACTTTGTGCCGAGATCACTTGCTAAAATGAAAGCCCGTATTTTATTAAAAAGAGCACTTTGCAGGCAGAGTCTTATTTCACTCTAACACCAGGCATGCTTCCTGGCGCTAGCAGGATACAGAGATGTTGTACTGGTATGTAGTTTGCTGCAGCTAGAGCATTTGAAGGGTGTGAATTAGAGGGCCACGAAGTCTATTCAGAAGGTTTAGCAGCCATCAGCAGGCGGATCTGAATGCATTTCCTCGCATTCTATACGTTTTTGTTCTAAACCTGCTGTGTCTGTGAGTGCTTCTGTTGTGTTGGCTATAGTGAAATTTCCCTACACCACCTTTTCCAACAGAAAATGCTATTCCATCAAAACAAGCCAACTTGATTTTTGATATAAATTCCATATTTTAAGAGAAGTCTGCTGATTGAAAGCATTTTGTAAAAATCAAAACAAATCTGAGAACTTTGAGGTCTGGCTTCAAACTACCTTTTATTATAAATAATTTTTTGGGGGAAGACCCACACTCGTACTGCATTTTTGAGAGCAAAGCACAGTCATTTGTAATTTCTGAGCACTAAACGCTCTGAAATGCTGTGGCAGAGCATTTTGATATGGCTCAGTGATTGTTCCAAAGAGAAAGCGAGACGGAAAACCACTCAAAGTCTTTTAACTAGCTTTTAGCAGACCTGTTCCCACCTGATCCAGCTGGCTCCTAGACCCCCTTCAGAGGGTCAAACAACATAAAACCTTCCCTCACTAGCATTTTATCCTGTGCCATGCACTAGGCCTGATTCTGCTGATGGGAAGTCAGAGTAATTTCAAAGTCATCAGAACTAGTACAGATCTACTGAGGCATGAATGAAGAAAGATGTTTGACTCAGACTTTGTGGTTGCATGGTCTCCAGCTGAGGTTCAGTAAAGGAAGTTTTCCACAGTAAAAGTAAGGACCAGTTTCTCTGCATCGAAAGGTGGGTGTCAGTCCTGCTTCCACTCTTCCAACCTAGCCACTTTTTCTTTCACACTGTGTCTCAGTTTCCCTCTTTGCAAATCACAGTTCACTACCCTAATATCTGAGCATTGCTACAGCTCCCTGCTGTGGCTGAGGCCCGGAGACGAACCACAGGTTCCAGGGCCTCTTTCCCCGTTGCTCCTGAGAGCCAAAGTGGAGAGGCACAGCAGGATACTGGGCAGATTGCCACCTTAGAGCTTCTAGTAGATTTCTTCTCCAGCCAAGGACAAACTGGAGCTGGTCAGAGTGGGGTGATGGGGTGAACAGCTTTGCAAAGCACAAACAGGATAATAAACCCACCTTAATGCCTACAGAAGAACACAACCAGACCTCATCTATATGCAAATGGTGGTGTCTTCTTCCTCCTCTTTGAGGGCAGGTGAGCTGGCTATAATGTGTCTGATAACAGCAGCGCATTTGCATTCCACCAGAAGCTGTTAGGAACTTCTCTCTGCTTTGTTCAGTGACTTAGGCTGTATTTAAAAAGAAAAATTCCCTTCTGATTAGAAAGCAGCTCCATTTGGCTGCCACCTGTTACAGAATCACCAGAGCCTCAGGAAACTTTCAGACACCAGCTCCCACACCCTTTGTCAGCAGTGTTTGCCTCCTTCTTCTTTGTTATCAGGCTGTATTTGCATGGAAACCAGCCTCTGGTGCTTCGGAATCCATCTGTTCCTGCTATTCTCTCCTCACCTGAAGTCAGGCAGTCCTGCTTACAGTGTTTTGGGTGCTTGAGAGTTGAAAGGACTTAGAGAAGTTAGAGACTGGGAGAAAAAATAAAGCAAAAGTGAACAGCGAATGTTCTCTCATCACGCAGCCAGCTCAGGATGGCTCCCTACAGAAGGAGACCTCAAGTATCCCAAAAGCAGCATGCCACGCTATTTTCCTTTCCAAAATCAGAGGTGAAATACAGCAGGAACTTGGCAGGATCTGCCCGTACAAATTACTATATTCTACAAGGTTTTGCAGAAACCAGTATATTCATACAGGCATATGCATACCAACCCACAGCAAAATCCACATCCTCCATAAATATGCGTAGCTCCCTTGTCCGTCACCTCTTTCCCAATTTCTTTGAAGCTACTCCAACTGCTACTGAGAACCAGTTACCCTGTCCCAAATGCCACCAGTGGTGTAATCGTGCTTACTCTCAACCAGTCTGCAGTTAGATGAAGTTTGGACGAACTTCCAAATCCAAGACATTTGACGACTCCTCAGTCTGACATTAGTCTTACATACTGGCCCACAGCTTTCAGGGGAAGAAAGTAAAGAGGAAGAGTAGTTGGATTTTTAGAAGAAAAAAAAAAATGAACGTCATGTTTTTATGCAAATAGCCTTAAACTCTGGGTAGGGGCAAGAGAGAAAATGGGGGAAGAAATCCATTTAAAAACCTTTCTGCTTCTATTCTTTTCTCCTTTATGTTTTCAGTGTGGCTTTAGTGGTTCTTTAAAGATGTACTACAAAGCTTTTAATAAAAGCCAGAATGAAAGGCAGAATCCTCTTTAAGATCCTAAATCAGTCTTGCAATACGTGTCTAGACTCACACGTTACTAATACATTAACTTTTTAGAAGTGAGATATTGTAACACCCAGTAATCCCTTCAGCTTCTGCTAAATTCCCTGTCAAGGAGGCTGTGTGTTTCTGTTTAGATGGGAAGCAGCAACATTAACAATGACCCCTTCCAGAGAACATTTAATAGGCAAGTAGATCACTCAAAGTACTTCTCGTTTCTGCCTCTCATTCATTTAGCAGTCCTTTCTACCACTCTCTGAGCATTGAGGGTAAGATTGCTTTGCATCACGCAACCGCTGCACTCACCGAACAAACCATGCAGGAGTTTGGTCCTAGTGCTGGGAGCAACGTGCTCGTTTTGGCACTGATCCCATCAAATCTAGGGTTACACTTTTACAGCAATAGCCATTCCATCTTCACCCAGCAGCAGCAATTTCCCAGTTTCTCTTCTCCAGGAATTCAGTTTTCAGTGCTGCTGACTTTCAAAAATGTGAGTCCATGTAAGCTTTTATCAGCCACAGTAAGCATATTCTCCTGTAATTTGCAGTTTTGAGACATATGATAGTTTCTAGTTTGCTTCCAGGCCTAAATGTGGCATCTACAAATTGTCTATTGAGAAAAGGTAACAAGCAGTGTTTAAATGAAGTGTGTATTTATTTTTTTTTTTTTCTAAAAAAGACCCAGCATTCCTCAGTCACAAGCAGTGGCTGAACTGCATCTGTTTGCAGTGGAGATGCTCACCCGCTGATTCTTTTGCTGGGGAATGCCTTGGGCAACACAATAGGTCACTGAAAAATCACCTGGTTTGTCTGAAGCTACAGAAAAAAACGAGTTTTGAACTCAGATCACCTGAGACCCAGCTCTGTACCTGGCCCCCCCAACTCCCATACAACCAGAGGCAAATCACTTCCCCTCACCAAACTCGTTACCCAGCTGTGAGCGAGGATAAGAAGAGCTTTCTTCATCCAGGCCCTTGTTTGACTTTCTTGTGCAGACTGCAAGCCCCATGGGGCACAGAATCTCACTCTTCCCAAGTATGTAGAACAGTTTTTCTTTTTTTTAAATAATCACTAAATGCACCATGGGAACCTGTGAGCCCCAGACTTAAGTGAGGTACCTGGAAATACAACAGAGCAAGTGTGTCGCTCTCCTGTGTTGCCTGCAGCCTGTGGATGCAGATTCAGCTTCTAAGCTACACAAGGCTGCGAGCAACTGCCCCAGCAGTCACAAACCTCAGGAGCCCCAGGCAGGCTGAAGTTAAATTTAGATCTTCTCTTCCATGCTTCAGCTGGGATTTTCAGAGATTGATTTTCTTTCTCCAGTGCAAGCAGCGCTGCTCAGAGGGATCCCTTGTTTCTCTGGTTAGTTATTACCCTCCTGCAGGGAAAAGGGGCCCTGTTTGCATTAGGAACGCCAGACAAGCTGTTCTGAGCAAAACGGTGAATGCCGAGTCCCTCCATCAAAGCATCAAGGCTAGAAACACCCCTGACTGACAGTGACTATGAGGAACCACATGAAACCGTCACTTCTGCTGCCGCCACTGAGACAGCCTCCGTGTAGGGCAAGGGCCCAAGAGAGCAGAAATCCTGATCCAGCCACGGGAGAACTCCCCAGCTGCTCTGGGGCACTTTGTGCAAAGTCTAGCTGTCTCCCTTCCCCAAGGTCACACAAGCCATTTGTAACCCGCACGCATGCACAGCCCCATCCACTCCTCGAGCTTTGCCTGCAGCATCACTTTCTGTAGGACTCAAAATTATCAAACCAAAGACTTGCCCCTCGCCAGATCAAAAAAAAGCTCAATGAAACCGAAACATCTTTGCCCTGGGGCCACTCGATGCTTGCTTTAACTGCATCACTCCATTAAGGATGATATGATTTAAGTTTGAATGTCTGGTTTGCATTAAGATTAATAGCAGCTGGTTAGCCATATTCCTTGGATATTAACAGCAGAGGTTTTTCCTGGTGATTTCTCATTGCTCCTAACAAGATGAAGTACTCCAGTCTCAGCAAGCAGAAAACTACATTTGACTACTACCAGCAATTAAACGGTCAAAAAGCAGAAAAGATAGCCCTGCATCACTGTTAAGCAGCCAGAAACCAATTAGATGTGTTGCTTTTCAGGATCACCATGCACATCACTTTACCCAGGTTTCAACCTAAGCTGTGAAACAACATTTCAAAGACAATTAAAACATCATAAGCAATCATGTGTGAATATTCCTGAATGCAGCTACTAAATAAGAAACAATGACAGATCAGCAAAGGAAGAAATCATAGTTTAATCTAACCTTTAATGGGTTTTTATTAACTAAATGATTACCCCAATTTAAAACTAGCCAATTGTTACAGACTATAACTATATCACAGCTTTGTCCACGTTGAAGCCAAGGCTCGACAGAGGTGGCATTCAACAGGTTTATGGGCAGTGAAAATGCAATAGACCCACAGACTGAACATGGCTGATCCCACCAGATCATCCTGTGCCTACTAAATGATCTGGACAGAAGTCACTGGCATATACTGGAAACTGGGCAGCCAATCAAGGAGTCATTGTAAAAAATGTGGTTCATATCTGAGCACAGAAGTGAAAAAGCTTCATCCAGCCCCACAGTTGCTGCAGAACAGACAGAAGCATTTAAAAAAAGCACTCCCTGGAGGAAGAAGGGCATCTATCTCTGAGAGAAGACCAAGGGAGCCAACGTCTCATGGGTTGCTGGCAACAGCTTCAAGTTGCTCAGGCTGAGAAGGCAGAGTAGGGCAGGAACTAGTGGGTGGAAGCTGGGCACAATCACTGCGAGAAACAGTGAAAGATGTTGACTGGTCAACGTTACCATCAGCATGAGCTAGTTTGGCTGTTCCCCGCAGTCTTTAAATCAACGCTGGACACCCTTGTGAAAGACATACAGCTGCCACGGTGACATTTTACGCTGCTGCTGCTTGACCAGCTCAGCAGCCCCCCAGCTTTCCTGCCCCTGGAGCACGGCCAGTGGGGCACAGTGCCAGGGCGGCCTCCCCCTGCCCACCAAACCCCTGACTGGAAGAGCTGCAAGCCCACCTTAAACAGTAGCAGTCAAACATCTCTGACCACACTCTTGCAGCCCCTGAGACAACCACGGTGGCCTTCTTTGCCCTCAGACCTATAAGCCCAAGGCCCTACTCAGTGACTGAGTTGATTAGCTTCAATTTATCTGCAATGAAGCCATCAGCAGAGGAGCACAGCAATGGCTCCAGCAGGTCTAGCCAACTCTGGATTCTGCTCTGTAATTGTGGCCACGAGCAGAGGCCTGGGAGAGGATATATGGTAGTGCTTAACTTTATATTAGAGCAGGTAAGGGTTGAATAGGAAAGGGTCCAATCTCACATCCAAACGCCGCAGTCATGAGGGAGGAATTTAACCGAAGAGAAAGGGCAGCATTCACCCACCTCTCCCCCTCCTCTCATACTCTCTGCCTTCCCAGACAACTAATTCTGTTCTCTCAGGGATAAGTCAACGTCTTGCTCAGCTATTTTTTCACCTCAGCTGCCAGGGTGGACACCTGTATTTGCAGCTAGTTCCCCTGGCAGTTGGAAACTCGCTCAATTACCGAATCCTTAGGTCTTGGACTCCGCCGCCTGCTTCTTCAGAGGGAACCCCGTCGCTCCTCCCTCAGGGCCTCTGACCTGACACACATTTCTTCTTACTGAAGCTCACTTCATTAACCAAGCGGTACCTAACTCTCACTTTATTACTTCCGCCTTTGCTTCTTTGGGTTTAAGGTTTTCTCATGTTAAGGGTTTTATCAAAGCAGATAGTCTGCAGCTGATGTTAGTGCTGCCACAAAACGCTCTACTAATTGCCCAGCCATCTGGAATTAAGCTTTCAGTCTCGGACCTGTCCAACAGCGTCTCTGCACAAGGCAAAGTCAGCTCCTTTGTGTCATTGTCTTGACATTGGCCTGCGGTCTGAGATGGGGGGGCTCAGTCCTGTCCTCTGTTGATGGAAGAAAGGTAGAAGGGAGACACATCTCATTTGCATGAGTAACCACCCACCATGCCAGGCCAAATATTGTCATTGTTTTCATTAGAAGATTAGTTTGTGCTTGGAAAGAAAAGATTAAAGTGAGTTGTCTTTACTGCACAGACAGAGGAGGAAGAAAATTACATTCACTGTGTCTTTGGCAATGGATTCAGCCTCCCCATACCCCAGTGCTATACCGCTAACTCATGGTACTTGGACTCAAACAGGACACCCTGGGATGACAAACAATCCCAGATGGCTTCCTTCTGCAATATAGTTCATGTCACAAGCCGATGGATTGTTTTCCACTCAGATTTGTCTCCCAAAAGGAAAATGGTTAAAATATAATATTCTGGGGCATTTTTTTCATTTAAAGAAAAAATAGGTGACATATTAGGGGAAAAAGTCTCGATGGGCACTAGTTTCTTTTTATGGTTGTACATGCAGGGACATGATCAAGCACTGGTGTTGGTTAAGGCGTTGTGGCTGCTTTAGCTCCCCTCAGTCCTGTAGTATGGCAGGCATCCAGAGCCACTTCCAAGCCACTCCAGCATGAGGGAGTCACTTTGGGGTTCATGTATGCTTCCTTTATCCCGTCAAGCAAGTGGGCTGTGTACACAGCAAAATCCCTGTCCCCATCACCTACTTCAGAAAGTTAAAATACGGACATGGGGAGGAGAAGAAATGAGCTCCCCTGTGTTTAGCTCTAACCATCAGGGAGAGCTACCCACACGTATTTTCCCTTTGTTTCCCCTGTCAATACAGAGTCCCAGTAGACACATGCTACCTACAATGATGCTCCAAACCATAAGCTGATCTCATCCACCATCACAAAGGTTGTTAAGCCTTTGCCACTTTTCCTAGTAGGAAAAATAGGTGATCTGTGCGTTTATTTTAACACAGAGATATTTAATTTTTTTCGGTAGGTATCTGACGAGATCCAAGAGATGCTCCCACCAATCAGCCCAGAAGGTGGCGAAGTTTGCATCAATCTTTTGGTCATGAAGGAGCTCATCATAAATCCCAGTTTATGACATGAGCTACAAGAAATTTCACCCTAAGGCCAGCACTGCCTGTGATACTGTGACCCTTGGCCTTAATGTGCATATTAACACATCCTGTCTGCCTTTGTAAAAGGCTACTAAGAAGTAAAGGACATTTGAAACTGCTGTACAGCAAGAAACAGACATTTGCTGGTACGTGACTTGCAATGCATTCTAATAATCACATAATTATAGCTACAATCCACTCACCCTGCTAGAGAGAAGAGGTGAAATTGCTTAAGAGAATTCTCTCCAAGGATCCTTGCAGCTACTATAAGGTGACCCCACAATACAGATCCCAAAGGCAGCATGGGAATGTGGGGGTATTTAGGAATAGCTGTTTGTGTTCACTAATAACCAATACATCACCAAGCACATGCAAGGGACAGATATCCAGGGATGAGACCCTCTCCAATGGCAGAGAGCTGTCAGGGGATCACCATCTGAACTGAGTCCTCAACCTCAGTATCTCTTAGGAAAACAGAGCTTCATATGAGCTTCTAGGAATTAGATTTATTTCCAGTTGCTTTTCTTGTCCTCCTTCTTGTTGTAGTCCCAGTATTGCAGAGAGGAATGTGACCCTTTGCTTTACTGGAAAAGGACGCTTTGTCCTTTTCCCAGTGACTGCACTAAGCACAAGGAAATGCAAAGCCCAAGCAAAGCTGCTGGGCAGACTCAACCCAAGGCCAGTTTCGGATGTTCAGGAGTCAGAAGATGTTCTCCATGAAGGGAGTTATATCAGTTTGGGGACAGGCAGGATCAAACAGCAGGACACAGGGAGAAGTGATACATATCTGTACTTTGAAAGTACAAAAAAAGAACAGCAGGCTCCAGTCTGTACTGGCAGAGCCAACAGATGGACATCTGTAGTGCAGTGTGAAATGGAAAAGCTGAATGTTAACACATGCATCATTTGGCCACTGAGGGGACAGTCACTTTAGCCTGTCTCATCAGAAGGTTCTTAAAAGCTAAAACCTGCTTTGCATGAGTATAGACAGGGTACCTTCATTGCACAGACTCCTCTGGTGCCAAAGGACCACAGCCACTTCTAAGGGTCTTCCTGAACGTGTTAGATGTGTCCTGGATACCCCAGATGTGAGCTCAGACAACAGTGAGAAGACCAGGACTGATGTGAACTTGATTCAAATCACATGGGAAGTCAGCCTGGAAAAGCAGAGGGAGAAAAAGCTCTGGAGCCAACAAACTCCAAGTAGCCTGTGTTGCTAAGGAGACACATTACAGCATCCTTTAGTTGGAATTTCCTAAGTGATGAAGGGCACCATGCCCAGGAACATCACTTCACTGCAGCTCTGCCCAAAGGGGATGAAGAGACCAATAACCAAGGTCAGGTCATCATCTGGCAGGCTGAAGAAGAATCTCCCAGCCAACTGGACCCAACAGAGCAAGCCTTCTGATGGCACCAAACCCAATCACGAACATGAGTTTGTCACAGTCCCTCTGCTAGATGGCTTCAGAGCAGGATTTAGCAATATTATATCTTTCTCAGTGCTGAAGGTCACGACTTCAATCCTGGGCACCTTGGTTATCACACCTGGAGAGAGGACAGAGATGATAGTAGGAGAAGGGATGTGAAAAAGACAGCATTGGCCAGATGGTGGGGTGGTTTTATGCGACATTTCTACTGGCACAGCAAACTGTGAATCTGTAAGGCTTCTTCCACCTACTTAGTGGCTATACGCGGCTGGTTATTAATGCTGCTGCCAGATCGGCTTCTCAGAGGATTTGCTTATCTCCTGCAGTGGATGCTTTGTGAAAAGCTGACAGCTTTTAGGATTGCTACTGGAGACTTCCAGGAGGAAGACAAAAAGTAGAATCAGGCTAAGCTGTTTCCCTGTTTATACAGCAGCTTCAGTTCTTTGCCATCAGAAACAAGAGGCTATGGATTGATGGAACAACAGCCCCCCAGTCTCCATGGTGCCTCATAGGACTGTTCTCCCAGGGGATGCATCACACCTATAACCAAAGCCTGCCGGTTCAGGCTGGAACCAATATGCTCTTGGCTGAAAAGAGAAGCGCTGGGGGACAGTACTTCTGCATGGAGGAAGTCAACCTTGAGGAAATGTAGCAAAGCTCATTTGTTCTGACCCTTGGGGTGCAGTGGGGGTCTGGGCTCTCTCAGCTGAACCAGTGCTGGGTGACATTGCTGGTCTGCAATAGTACCTAGCAGCCGTGCATAGGGGTTGGACCCCTCACGGAGCTGTACAAACATAACAGGCAACTCTGCAAGCTGTTGGTTGCCAAACTCAGACTCCAAGTGGGAGACTAGATTTTTGTCAGCTTTTCCTGCACTTAGTTGGGATTGATGCCACAGATCATTCCCACTCCACCTCACGCTGAGATGATGCTTCAATACACCCAGCACAGAGGCTTTGCCAGCCAGAGGGCAGAAGGACTTCATCCCTACCATTTCCATCCCTCTCCCACATGCATCATAATCACTAACTTGCACAAGCGAAAAGAATTCAGCAAACCCTTGGGCCACAAGTGGCTGCAAGGTGCTTTGAGATTTGCCAGCTGCTGGGGTGGGGGGTTCCCCCACAAATGTCTTTAAAAAAATAGTTTTAGTGAGGGAAAGCACACTCAGCATTCACAAACTCTGGTATTTTGTGTTATTGGTTCCTACTTCATCTATAATTTACAGGAAAAGATCTATCTGGGGAAAAAAAAAGAAGCCCTCTCTTCTGAACTCTTTCCAGGACTGACTCAGCAACTTAATTTTTACGCTGGCTACTTTTTTGCTTCTCTTCTCTTTATTGCTTTTTTTTTTTTTAATTTTCCACTTAAATTCCTTATTTGCATGATAGCTCTGTCCAGCCTTAAGCAGATTTTTCTTGTCTTTGACTTTTATCTCATTCTCTCTTCACTCTTTTTTATAATTGAAAAACAGCTTTGAATTAGTTCACTGAAGCATTCCTTTCCCCACCTTCCTCTCCCCCCAGAGAGCTCCTCCTGCTGTAATTCTGCCGGACCCTTCTGCCATCTCAGCACATCGTCATCGCAAGAGCAAGTGTCAGCATGGAAAAGTTGGTCCGGATTCACCCCTGGATGCCAACTGCTGCCTGAGTCCCAAGCAGATCCTAACAAACACACAGGTGTCTCGTACTGGTTGCTCCCAGAGAATCCCTGCGTTTGCTATGAACCAAAGGTCCTGTCCCAGAGGGAGTGGTAGCTGTAGTGCATTTGAGTAAATCCCTTCAACATGCAACAAAATGAGCGCTTCATGCTTTTAAGGCATTTTCACCTCTGCAGGATTAGACGGGTCAGACCCTGTACACTTTGCAGAGGAACAAGTTTAAAGGAGGTATGAGCCTTTCTGTTGCTACTCCTCCCCCTTCTGCCCTGGCATAGCCTTTTAGACGACTGGGAGGAAAGGAAAGAAATCATTGTCAAGATGGCTCACTTGGCATTTGCGAAGATCCTAATGAGACCCAGTTTCACACCTACTCTGACACGGCCTTAAGCGTTGCTGCAGAGTCTGTTTGCAGAAGGGGGACTGCAAATGCCTCATGAAAACGAACGCAAGCCAAGATGCCAGTAGCGACAAATCAAACTGGCACAAATCTGGGTAATGCTACTGATTTCGAGTGAGTTGCTCCCTGTTCACATTAGAATGAGTCAGCTCACGATATGACTTTTTAAATTTTCCAGGTAGTTACAGAAAAATGCAGAAAGAATTCATATTGCTAATTGCTTTCTTTGCTTAATTCAGGATTGCTGTAGAGACCCACTGGATCTTGGGGAAGGAGGGAACAAAGGGTTACCTTGCCCATTTACCAACTGAAGTATCAGTGGTGTTCCTCCACTTGTTGCCACTCTTGAAATAGCTACTGTTTAGCACTAATACCAATATTTTTAAGCTCCATTTAATGCTAGCGAGATCATGCTTGCATTGAGGTCACAGAAATGACTGCAGTGTGTTGGACAGGAAGCCCCATGTTGGCTTTTATTGTCTGTCATGTGTACCTGTATCATCCCAGCCGCAGCAGCAGAGAAAGTCACACAGACTAAAATTGATCTTGCTTTTCCGATTTCTGTAATCCTACTGCTGCTGCAGTGAGACTATTACCACTAGAACACAGCAACAGAAAAACACACAAGCATAAAGAGCAGTTCAGTCAGGCCAAACATCTGTGTAGCTATCTCTGATCGAAGCCAAAAATAGTTACCTGAGAAAAGCACAAGAATTAATAGCAAACATATAATCTTTCCCCAAATAGTCTCTCAGACTCCAACCTTTGAGTGTCAAGAATGTTTAGAGTTGGAGAGTTCTTCCATTTACTTACTATCCCTGAGCAGATTTCTCTTCCATTAATCAGTCTATAGTGTCCCCTTGATATTGTACAAAGACTCCTGCAGCAAGGAGTTCCTCAGCTGAACCACCACCACAAGCACCAGCCTCCTTTTGTTTCTTTTGATCTTGCCACCTACAAGAGGATGCTTCACCTGGTGCTTTCTAGTGCCTGTGCTGGAAGCGGTAGCACAGAACCAACCCCTGCCCATCCTCTGCAGGCCTTGCACAACTCTATAGACGGGTTCTCTTCTAGACAAAGGAGTCAGAGCTACCTACTCACCCCCTGCATAGAGGCTGTTACAAACTTCTGATCACTTTTGTCACCCCGCTCTGAACCTCTCCCAGGTAGCCTAGATCCTTTATGAAATGGGAAGACCAGAACGGCATAATGCAGGTGGGCTGCCAAAATTAACTGACTTGGCAGTAGTTCCCACATCCATGCTGTATACTGTGATCGTTTCTAGGGCAGTGCTACAGCTCCTGACGTGTCTTTGCTAAGAAGAGAAGGAATGAAAGTGGAAGATGTATTTGATCTCTGCCAGTTGCCGCTATTCAGGAAAAGGAGCTGGGCAAGACCTTCCTGAGCAAAGGCTAAAAAAATCAGTGCCCCAGACACAAAACAACTCCCTGCAATCTTGGGCCCATCCCCAGTCTCCATTATTTTGGGGCAGGAGAGCAGGAGAGAGACAGAAAAGGATTAGCTATGCTCCACAGGGTAACTGGTGTGATCCAATTAGTGGCCTGTTCTAGGAACATGGCCACAGCCAAGAAGAAGTGAAGCCAATTGAATCCTGTCATCGCTTTCCTTTTATAATAGATGCCAAGTCTGGACTCCTCAGCACAGCTGTCCATCACTTAGCTCCCCACCGGGCACAACCGAGCGTAAAATCCTGGCTGGGGGAACGGGAAGCACAATAGTTCACCAAGGACCACAAGCAGCAAGAAGCAGATGGACAAAACCAAACCGTTCCCCCATCCCCTTTGCACAGGAGGCAATTGCACACACCCTGACAGGTGGCCACGCAACGCCAGCGCAGAGCAGGCCCTTCGTTACCCATCTCCTGTGTAGCCCATTGCCTTCAGCTCCCTGCTATCCCCATACTGCCTCTGCAGCACTTTGTGGAAAGCTGGTGTTTGGTCAAACGCAAGAGGCTCTGGGAAGAGAATCAGCCACATGGCATTATCAGCTGACATCCGCAGTCTTATCTAGTCTCTTTGGAAAGCTCCTTGACTCAGGGCAACCTCCACCTTTTTAATTTCTAAAAGGCTGATGCTAAGTAATTGTTTAATATCTCCGCAGCATTTGCTCCCCTTTATCTTGGAATCCCTGCTGTAATTCATTGACAGAGTCATCTTTTCTCTTTCTCTATTCCACCGTGTATGTACTTGAAAATGCTTTCATTGTAGGCAGAGATACTTGCTGCTAATTGACGCTTATTATTCCTTTTAAGCCTGTAATTGCTTTTTCTTGTCTAAATTTACTTCCTTCTCCCCCCCCAACTCTTCCTAAAATTGCTTTGGTTTTCTCTTCTAATCAGCCCAAATCCTGGTGTTCGGAAGACTATTTGAACGTGTGCCAAAGGTTTTGCTGTTGTTTTGACATGCTGGCTTTTCACATCTGTGGAGTTTACTTCAAATTCCTGAATATTTACAGGCAAATCGGGTAGCCTGCAACTGGTAATCTCTCAAATGTCTTAATGAGGGCAGATTTTAGGTGTCAGCTTCCATGCAGACTTTTGATTAGAAGGCTACAAAGGGTCCTTGGATTATCTCATTTATCTCTTACACAACATAGGATTTCTGAGTCAATTCTCTCAGCAGATAATGAAACAAACGGAACAAGTGGAACAAAATGCGATTTTGTTTGTAACTGAAAGAGCACCTGTTCTTTCTGATGATCTCTGTTATTTCTTCCACAGGCCTTTATTGGACTGACCCAAGGAGTTTCCAGCCCATCACTGTACTCCCCCTCACTGAGACCTTCCCAGAGCCCTCTGGATTCTCACCATCACACTATTCACAGAATCACAGAATCACACAGAATCACAGAATGGTATGGGGTTGGAAAGGACCTCTGGAGGTCATCTAGTCCAACACCCCTGCCAAAGCAGGTCTACCCAGAGCAGGTTGCACAGGAACGTGTCCAGGCGGGTTTTGAATGTCTCCAGAGAAGGAGACTCCACCACCTCTCTGGGCAGCCTATTCCAGGGCTCTGCCACCCTCACAGGAAAGAAGTTCCTCCTCATGTTTAGGTGGAACTTTATATTCAACTTTGTGCCCATTTCCTCTTGTCCTGTCACTGGGCACCACTGAAAAAAAAACCGGCCCCATCCTCTCAACACCCTCCCTTTAAGTATTTATAAGCATTGATCAGATCCCCCCTCAGTCTTCTCTTCTCTAGACTAAAAAGACCCAAGTCCCTCAGCCTCTCCTCATAAGAGAGATGCTCCAGGCTCCTAATCATTCACATCCGTCCTTGCCTGAGACAGGACCACAGTCTCGTCAGGGCACTAAATCACCACAGGGAAGAAATCTAGTCAGACAGGCAACACACCATGGACTTTGCCATCTCAGACTTTGTGTTGCTCTTGGCAGCTGATCCAAGGTGCCATGTGAAACGAATGTAAACCCCTGCCAGCTGGAATTCACCTCCACTCGGGAAGGCCTGTCATAACAGCTTTGCTCAGCACCAAGCAGCAAAGGACTCGTACCTGGGATCCATTGCCCTGAAGTCATCAGGGAATACCCGACTTCTAACTGCACTGCTGAAAACTTGAGTGCTCTTCTCACTTCTGAGCTGCATCCTGTTCTGTGATGTCCAGAAAGGCCCAGTGGCCTTGGGAGGCAGTGGCTGTAAATGCCAGCTCTAGCGCTGACCCCTTGTGCCACTTTTAGGAAGCATCTGTGCTTTTGTTTTCTCTTCCCCTTCTGTTCAGCTGTGACTGCTCCAGCTCTGCTTATGCTGATTTACTACTTCAAAGTTTTACAAAGCCTATGGAGGTCTCCAGCTTCGTTCCTTAGCATAGTTGTCATGCTGTATCTACCTGATATTTAGGGCTGACCTCAGCAGTTGCTTTGAGCTGTTCTTCCCAGCCCTGTTCAATTCCCTGCAGCCAGCACAAGAGCTGACCAGATTGCCTGGACTGGACATGAAGCAGAGCTTTCCTACCAATGAGTCTCTGCTCTTCATCTGGGCTTGCCTCCAGTAACTGAAATTAAGGAGCGCAGGAAATCTTCCCACCGGGCTTAGAGGAATGTGTAAACTCTAAACATCTCTCATCAGGAAGGGGGGACAGGGATGAACTCAGAGCCATTCAGCAGCACTCCCAGCTGCAGCAGAGGACTAGGTTTGCTATCAGAATGGCTTCTGGGAGTTCTTTAAATACTTCCATCCTGGAAACATCATCCATCATCTAACTTATGTCTGCATTGCAATCTGATAGCCAGTACAGCACAGCCCACCCAAGGTCTCCATGGGAGAGAACCAGGGGTAACCACAGACTCATGAAGTACCTAGTGAGCAGCTGAATCTGTGCCATTTTAGGCACTCAGCCACGAGCAGAGACACCACATAAATATCTCCTGCATCTCAAAGTACCAAGCCAGAACACGGAGGAACAAGAACAATTACTATCATACAGGAACATTTACTGTTGGGAGTTTGCTGCATTTCATTTTAAACAAGTTTCTTTTGCAGCTCTAGTGACCTGAAGAGCCAGGAATATGAACATTAACAAAAGAAACAAATAAATAACGCATTCCAATTACAGCTTTAATAAGATGCAATGTGCTAGAAGTCCATGAGGATGCAACAGCAATTTCTAATTAAAAACATGCAATTAATTATTAACCTAAAAAAGTTCTAGTATTATGCCAGTGTGTTCAAACGCAACTGTGCTCTCAGACTGAATTCAGAATTATGATTGTTAATGCTTGGGGTGTTCTTTCAGTTTTTTTCTAATCTTATCAAGGGAAAAGGTAATTTTTCAGCCACCAAAACTGCACAGGTGATAGGAGGCCATTAGGAGCTGTTCTGATGGCTACATCATCCTCATCCTTCTTTAAAGGACTAAGTCTGCCTGTTTTCTGAGCAATACCTTCTTTAGTCCTTCTCAGACACCTTTGTGAGCTGCAATAAACAGATCAAAGTCCCTGCTAGAGGAGAAAGCCCATTCCATCTGAAGCATCCATTGACCATATCAGAAGACAGAGTCCAAATGTTGCTTGGGGACACAAGCTTTTCCATACAGGAAAGTGCAACTGGTGAGACTCTATAGTCCAGTCTACAACACCACAAACCGTGAGAAGAGCACAGAAAGAGAGATTGCAAAGGGCACCGTGAGTATGTCGTGCATTTCTAAGGGTTGGGTTTTTTGGGAATTAGTCAGGAAATTTGTGGCGATTCACCATCAGAGTGAACTGGGCCCACGTCCAGCATGATTCATGCCAAGTGAGAACTTGTTATCTGTCAGCTGCCTTTTCATGGAACAGAACGATGCCACTGAATATAAACCAACTCAAATCCAGTAAGATACAAACATGAGAGGTAAGGAAGAGCATTGGTCATATAATCAGCAAATAAATCTGTGATTTGGACACTTCCATGAAGCCCTACCCTTCCATGAAGCCTGACAATAATTAGGATATTTGCCCTTGGAGTGTGAATCTGACAGCAGACAGTCAAATAGATTCTTTTGACATGTATAAAATGTGTGCAAAAATGTAAAAACCAGTGGCTCTGGGCTGCTAGAATAGAAAGCACCTCAGGAGAGGCCTGAGGCAGTGAAAGTTTGGAGTCAGACATCAAGAGCTTCACATTTTATTGCAGGGGGGCAGATCCAGCCCTCATGGAAGTGAGCAATTTCAAACTAACAGACAGTATATCCTGATGGATCAAAGACTGGATTGAGGCTTAGGAAACCAAAGCTGATTTTTCAGCTCTCCCAAGTAATCTGGCTTCTCTCTGTGCTTTTGCTTCAAGCTCAATGGAACAATAGTCTCCCTCCCTATGCACGAAGTACAGCACCTGGCAGCTTGGTCCTACCATAACGCAGAGGATATTAATAGAGGAGCTGCACTTCTGTATTTAGCTCCCTATCTTGGATGAAGATGAAAATGAGCTGAACTGTGAATCCAGCTAACAATGGCCAAAATCTCCCTGGGTGGAACAGAGAGTGATGACAATCCTCAAAATGCCTGGAGAGATCTCCTGCCAGCTGAACGGCTTTTCTGCAAGAAAAAGGACAGCTTTAGGGAAAAAGAAGAGAAGCCTAAACAGGAACGAAGGCTGGGAGTAAAGAAGCTGGAGAAATAGCTGAGGGAGTCTTTCCTCTCCTCCCCTACATAGCCGGCTAGAGACCAGCACACAGGCCACTCAACAGCAACACACAAAAATGACCGCTGTAGCTGCTTGTCTGGGCAAGGTTAGTTGGCACCTCCATACTTGGAAGCTACTAAGCAGCCTCTCAGCAGCATACACAGTGAAAAAAGGAGAGAGAAAGGAGGCGGTGGGTATTCAACGTGCCCTTTATTGATTATAGTTCAGTTCTATAGTTCCTGCATCTCCATCTTTGGGGTCAAGTGGTCACACAATCTGAAGAAGTCTTGGAAATGCCTTATGCTGAGTGTGTCTGAGTTTATGAGCCATAAATGAGTCCCTGAACTTTTTTCCATGCCATATGGAGTCCTAGTAGGCCCTGGGAGGGTTGTGTCTTGTTCAGTGAAGACCTTCAACAGACAATGGATTGTGCGATCTTTTTCACAGATTTAGCTGCTTTTCAACTGTACTGTGAGCGTACATTGCATATGTAGTGCACGATGTGTTTTGCACTTCTTTGGCACAGAAGGTTGCTATGGATTTAGGAAGGCAAGTTTGAGTCCTGCTACCAATAACGGCTCTTGTATATATGTCTGCTTGGGAACTTTCCTCTGAGTCACTCTATGCAGGGCACGAAAAAATATTTCCACACTCAAGTGAAATACATACACTTCAAGAAGTAGAATTACACAAGAAAGTTGCCCTTTTGGGTATTTAAGAGTGTGTAGAAACTTCCTAATTTCCGTGAGACAAGTTAATAACCAGCAGAGCAGCACAGAACTTTGCAGCATCTCTAATGCATTTTCCCTCTCCACCCCAGTCCTTTTTATTATGTCCCATTTTCTTGCTTTTTTTCTCTCTTATTCCAAGTCAAAGCATTTCGACACCCTGCCCTTTGTGAACATTGTGTGTCAGAAGATCTACAAGGATGGCAAATCACGTTTTCTTCGGTCTAATCTATGCAGGCAGCTGGACCACTTTCATCCATAATTGGGTGCCTCTGGGATAGTGTCACAGTTACAGCCTACTGGTGGGTGGGTACCACTATAATGCAGCAATCCAGCAGAACTAGTAGGCACATGCAATGTGTGATAGAAGAGCTGACCTAGACCTCAGTGCACATAAACCTAAAAATAGGAAGAGACCAACCTGCAGGAGGTGAATTTAGTACTAGAAGAGGCAAAAAAAATAATTAAAAAAACCTCTTTTCTCTGAAGCCAGCAAGCAAAAGTCAGACTCCATCAAATAAAATGCAAAGAAACTGCAAGAGAGCAAAACGAGATTTACATGAGAAGACAGCTGGTATCAGACTTTGCACCACGGTAATGGGTGTTTACGGCAGGGCTACCTTTGACTTGGAAAGGGCAACTGCTTTCCTTTGCTTGTTTGTTTTACACCTGTATATAACCACCTTCACCTCTGCTGCCTGCTATTCTAATTTCACAAATGAGACAAATCCAGATGTTTCGGCATTGCAAAAAGGGAAAATATAAAGCAAACCACACACTAGCTTAAGTAAATACTTCTCTTAGATGCCTCAGATCTACTCATTTTTTCTTTTTTAAGATGGTTTTCTGATTTCAAAAACAAGGTTCCTCCTCCTCATCTTCTCATGCCACGTGTGGCAACTACTCAAAAACATGAAGGAAAAAAGCAGCTTTGTTTAACACAAAACAAACAAGCATTTGCAGTTGCCAGTTCCCTTTGTACAAACCAAGGTCTGTGTGGGATTTCACAGAGAAGAGGGGATTTATGAGGTAGGCAAGCACTCAAAGCAGCACTAACGTGTTCTGACACCCTCGCTTCTGTCTCCCATATGACAGTCTTGTTTTACACTGAGATTTAAACCACTCAGGCCCTCCCCCGCATGAAGGGAGACGAGTGTGCATGGCTCCTGGGCTTTTCAAAGAGCCCTGAGGTCCTGCGTTGAGGCAGCTCACCGCAACCAGGTCATTTGGGACCTACCACCTCGATCGACGCAGGATGCGCTCAGTGGAAAGCAGCCCACATGCTGTGAGGGTGGTGCAAACCAGGAGAGGTGAGCTCTGCTGGGGATCCCCCTGCCTGGGGCATGAACCAAGGAGAAAAGGATGGGAAGAAAGTCAGGAAAGGCAGATTTCTACATTGTCTTTAGCCCTTAGTATCTGCTCGTCCTTCTTACTTTTGCTCATCCTGAATAAGACTGAATGACTTTGAAGGAAGCAGAGAGTGATCACAACCCACATGCATTTGAGCACGAGGAATACATTAAGTCCAGGGTAAGTTCATTATAACAACCAATATCACACAGTAGAGTTTATTATCACGAGTGCAAGAGGTACATGAAATAAAGGCTTTTCTTCATACCTGCAGGCTTCATCATCCAAACAATCCCTCTTTTTCCGAGTACAGTGTTCTTAAGATGGTTTAAGCCCTTGTTATTTGTTATGCACCGTTATAATCCCCTTCTTTAACTCTGCATTATTGGCAGGGATTGGAAGTCTGAACACGCAGCACAGACTTCGATGCCTTGCTGAGACACCTTGCTACTATTAAGACAAGACATGAGAGCGGCTGGGCCCAGATCTGTTTGTGAGGAGCCCAGTCTGGTGCCCAAAACGGGAGACAGAGAGCTGGGACCACATGTGGTCCAAAGGAGCATTAGCCCCACGTGGCTGGGACCAGCCCTTCCCATGGCACCATGGTGTCACCGCTCCTGGGAGACAGGGTGGGCTCAGCTCTACAAAAAAATCCTGTTTGGTTATTTCTGAAGACGAGGAATTTTTCCCAAAGAAAGAAAGACAAGTCCCAGGAAGAAAATTGTTATTCTTTATAAAAAAGGAACTTGGCTAAAGCCGAGCAAAATTTAGCAGTAAAAAAAGAAAAGCCGCCTGTGAAATTCTAAAAATGTAGAGACAGATGTGGAAGGACAGGATTTCTTCAACAAGGATATTTTTACAGTGTAATATGTGAGGCCCCTGAACACGAGAGCCTGTTCCCTCTCCCTGTTCACCCAACACTGGAGCAAAAAACACTGAAAAGTTGCCCCACTGTTGGGGTAAAAGAGGAAAAGACAGGCCAGTTTCTCAATGGAGCAATGAATGCAGGGGAAGTGAAGGAAGAGGAGAGATCTAGTCCACACTCAGCGCACTACGGCCCCTTGCACAGCCCAAAGCACCGATAATTATAAAAAAGCAGATCCTGAGATGGCTACTAAACCAAGTAAAGAAGGTGCAAGTTCTCAGGGGAAACAAGGGGAGAAAGTGCAGCCCTGCTTCAGGGCAAGTCCTGGGGTAAAAGTGGGTCGCACAAGGGAGCAACCTTCTGCAGCTCCCCCCTCTGCAGTGAGCAGCCTCAAAACCTGCAGAGAAACCTGGATGGATCACAGCAGTGACCCTACGGAGGGCGCTGCTACAAACAGCAGGGCATGCAAAGCACTGCAGGGACTGCTGGCCAGGATTTCTCAGCTGATTCGCTTTTGTTTTGCGGATAAAGGAGCAGGCATTGAGGAAAGGTTTTCAAAGGCCAAATGCTTGGAGCCCAACTTCCTTCCCTGGCCCACAAAACTATTAATTTATTGCCATTTATTGAAGAGTGCAGCCAGAGCCCCAGCTGCCAAGCGTGACTGGGGAGACGTGCATGCAGGGAGAGCTGTGGCCACCACACACTTCTGCAGAAAAACAACAGACGGGGCAGCTTTAGGGGAAAAAGAAAGGGGCTTGAGGTATCTCCAAGGGGTTTTCTTGAGCTTCTCCTACTTTGTGTGCTCAGTAACAGGCCTCCGGTGATTTGGGGCAAGATCCATCTTAGTGATGGCCAATGAATTGAACATCTCTGCTGGCTCCAACTGCAGAGATAACCAAAGAGTAGAAAGCGTGGGAGAAAGGGCTGCAGGTTCCCTGTCCTCCTGCCATTCCAGCTCTGCCTTCTTCAGGACATGGGTGCTCTGGACTATAAGAATTAGGCAGCAAATGGTCAACCAGCTCCACTCAGCCAGCAGCCGCATCGGGGTTTGCCTGCCAGCATTTATAGACATTCAGGTTTCAGGGGGAGAAGATATTGGCAATGGATGTGCAGCGAGATCACCCATCCACCCACCCATCCATGTCCTCCCACCCCAAAGAAAGAAAGAAAGTAGCAAAAAAGACACAATCACTGTCAAAATAGTTGTCACAGCCAGTAGACGGGCACCGAACTACTAAACTCATTGTAAGACTCTGGACAAGGAATTTGCACCCGGAAACCACTCAGGAAATCTGTGCTCAGGAGCAAGGCTGGAGCTCTCTTACAGCCGTGCAGTGTCCATGCCTCACTGCTGAGCCTGAAGCAGGGAAGGAAGGACAAACGCAAAAGGTGTATTTGTGCATTCCCGTCCATCCTGATTTGATTTGGAAACCTGTCAAAGCCATTAAGGGACAAACAGCAACACTGAGTCTACCTGTGCAATCAGATAGGTACCCGCCAGAGCTAAGAAAACAATACGTTGCTTCATTTTATTAGTTGCTTCTTTTCTTTTAAGGGAAGAAAATTGTCAACACACACAACCCCAAAGTTTCCTTTGCAAACAAATGAAATGCTGGGCTCTCTGAGCCTTCAGAGACTTTTGTGTACAATTAGACTCACACTGTTGACAAAGATGTTGGAATAGAAGTTTCCCAAAGAAGCTGCACATGCTGCCTTTGATTTTGCATTTATGATCTATACTCAAATTACCTATATGCTTTGTTAGAAAGAAAGAACTCAGCCAACATGCCACTGATCGTTTCTTGTTACCCCAATACTGTGATATGAGTGGATCTGACTTTGTAATCTCAGCACTGTTAATACTGATTAAAAACAAATTATTACATATTTATATCAACCCTGGCAGCAGAGTCTCCCTTGTCCTTCAGCATTAGCAAGCAAAGCCCTGAAGCAGCTGATGCCCAGAAAATCATCCCTGATGTCCCTGGAGAATAGAAAGCAAAGAAGCCCCCTGAGATGGGGGGTGAGAACTGCTCCTGAAGCCACTGCTGTTTCAGGGTGGGCAGTGTCTGAACTTCTACAGAGCTTATCTGTGCCTGTTGCTCACTCCTCTCCTAAGATGCTTTATGCTTTGGATGCAGTCATCACTGTAACACACCAATATCACGCACAGCGGATTACAGTAATTAAAAAGCCTGCTGCACTCTTTGCTGGAGTAGGTAGCAAGGCACAGAGATGCTGTCACATACAATTCAGTCTAGAGCGAAGTGATTGCTGCCTACAAAAGTAATACAACAAGATGAAAGGTGCTTTGTACAGACTGGGGATTATCTCCTACTACCCAAATCCAGCACAATTTGTTCAAATCCCCAGACCTTCTCTTCTTAGCACATCCTGGGCTATTTACATTATGTTAAGGAAAAGAAAATGTTCTTGGGAAAGCCAAATACAATCCAAACTCTACTATAATTCCAAGACCAGGTTAAAAACACAAATAAGGAGTTTTGTAGAAATATCAGTGTGTCCTGGCCTTGATCACAGCCCTGTTGTGCCAAGTGCTATAAAAACGTGGAGTAAGACATCCCTTGCCTCAATGACAAAGACGTCTCTTAGATCTTCTAATCCTCTCTTTGATGAGACTTGATGACGCAGCTTGACTGGAAGCCCTGTGATTTAAAGTCCTGCAGAGGGGTCTAGCCAGCGAGAGTAAAGGAAAGGACCAAACAGCTCCTATAAAGTATTTTATCACTGAGGAAATACTGTTATTTCCTTGAACTGGTTTAAGATATTTCGAGTTTGCAAAAGAAAAACAATTTTCAAAGAGTAAAACTGTCGGGAAGTGATTTAGTTATTATTTTTCCAACACAAGTCCAGTCAAATAGATTCTTACAGAAAAGGGTAATTTCAACAGAACTGTCATTTTTTCATCATCAACATTCGTTGAGAAGTCACTATCTCTTGTCAATTTTTTCATCAATGAGATAAGAAGAGTCAAAGCTAACTGAAAGGTTAAAACTGTCTTTCCAAAAAGAGTTACCCTTTCTTCCACTGAAATTTTGATTTTAAAAGATTTCACACATTTCAAAGCTAGAAGCCATTCTGATAACTTTTCCCCTACTCTATTTTGTTAAGTAGATAATTCTTCAAGCCAGTAACTATTATAGTCTATGTACGGACTTTAACACAACAGAATCCCAATTTCCAACAGTGAATTAATGTTCTGGAAGTAATTAGAAAAAGTCTTGTTTTTTAAAATCCTGATTTACAATTGTATGGTGCTAGGGATGTTTGAACTCCATCAAGAACAAACTCTGCACCTCACTCCTCAAAAAACAGCCCAACAGGACAAGTTTTATCCAACCCAAGGGCAATGATTCTCCTAGTATCAAAAAAAATATAAAAATTATAAACCATCCAATGATACAACCTAACACATCCCAAACAGCCTTAATTCTGCCCAAGGGCACCGTTAGCTGTGGAGAAAGAACTTAAATGCAAATCGCAAAGATCTTCTATGCTTATCTCCAACACAAGTATGAAACCCCCGCAGGACATTGCTCTTTCCATGTTCTACCCACCCCAGGTGGAAATGGAAGGCCTTGCGCTCCATTGTGTCCCACCTTGTGTTCCCAAGGTTGGGACAACAGCCAGCCTTCAGGGGGCTTTCATTTAACCAGGTCCTGTTAAGTGGCTGTTTCCTCAAGTTGGAGAGGTGCTTAGGGGACACACAAGCAAGACAGATGATGAAGAACAACGCACTGACTGCTCCGAGAGGAACGGGAGTTGGAGGGATTACTTTGTCTCCTAGCTCCAGGTTGTTGTCAGCTCAGCTTTGGTACAGGGGCAGAGAGAAGGTCGTTCAGACACCATTAGATGGTGCTTTCGCTTAATTCCAGCGCTGCTGGCAGGCTTCCCAGCAGGCAGCACTCGGAGGCAGTCACACCACCAGAAGCCAGAAGAAAGCATAGTTCAAAAACAAGGAAAAGGGCAGGGAAATTTAGTAGAAATGAAGAGGTCTGAGGAGGTGCAACGTTATTAACTCCTGTTGTACCCACTCCAGACAGAACAGTCTTTGACATACGATCTCTGGGCACCTCACTTGGTCAACTTGACAAATGGCTCTCTCCGATTCTTAGAGGGGAAGAAAAATAATAAAAACCCCTACCCTTGGGTCATGCTACCCATCCGACTTATAGAAATCATTTATCATTTATCTGATAGCTTAAGCATATCTGCATAATAAGTTACACACAACCAGAGAAGCTCTCTATATTTCACAAATCCTTAGCAATGCATTTTTTAATAGAAAACATCAATCGCAAGTAGCCCGAAGGAACAATCCCTCTTTAATCATCCACCACACTGAGGACTAATTTTAGACAAAGGCTCAACGGTCCAAGTCACCTATACCATGTAATAACGCAGATGATTCCTAAATTCACAGGGAAAGGTTCAATCGCCTTTTCAAAGCTGGATTGCAGATCCTGCGTTAATTACTACGGGAAATTACATCTACAGTAATACTCAGCAAGGCTTTACAATAAATGCTGTCTGATCTATTCCTGCTCAGCCTTGAACTCTTTGTGGAATATTTGTAAACGTAATGGGTACTTCATTTTCACCACTGCTCCTGAATTATTCATATAGTGGAAGATCCTTGCATGCTTCCGTGAATCAAGAGACTTGGGGTATTTTGTTCTCTATAGTTAATGGATTAAAACAGTTTTTTTCAGCTATGAAACCAGGTAATTTATCACCACAAAAAGAAGCATGGTTCATGCATCACTGGCTCAACCTAGAAACACATCTGTGAGTATGGATAGCAGAACTTAACAACCAACAATTTTTAAATCATCCTATGTTGCCCGAAAAGCCAAAGAAGTTGCAAAATGAAATGCTGGAGAACTGCCTTGGATCAGTCAAAATATTTTATTTCCTTTTTTTCAGGCATTTGTTTCAGACTCAACCTTTTTTTTCCCCACAAAACCGTACATTTTGAAACAACATTTTGAAAAGAGAAAAAGAAATAAATCAAAACTCCTTTCCATTCAGAAAATGTCATAACTGGGAGCTCCAGCACTTTCAAGATATTCCTCCCCAGCTCCCTTCCAAGCAGAATTGTCAAAGCCGGTAAGATTTCTTGAGTAATTTCTGTTTCATCAAACTGACATTTTTCAAGACAAAACTATTGTGACAAAAAAAAAAAATCAAACCCAAAACTCAACAAACCTGAACATCTCTAATCCAATTGTCTTTGACAAAAGGAGATGTCTCAAAGATGCAAAACCTTTCTTTGGGTGAGTCCCAGAACATCACTATGACACATCCAGGTTGAGCATGTAAGTTCCTCTTAGGTAACCACAAAAGAGAAATGAAAACTGGAACCCCAGAGGCCAGAGATACTTTCAAACATGTTCAGAGCCAAGCAGAGACTTTCCTACACTGCAATTCTTACATCAACTTCACCATTTTAACTGAGGAAATTCCAGGCTCCAGCCTTCCAGAGGCCAGAGACACCTTCAAAAATGTTCAGAGCCAAACAGGGACTTTCCTACACTGCACTTCCTACACCAACTTCACCATTTTAACTGAGGAAATTCCAGGCTCCAGCCTTAAAATGCAGGGACAAGAATACGGACACCTTCTCAGCGTCCCTCTCTGGACTTGGACACTGACCTCTCTGTTCTGCACTGATGCAGGATTTGGTGTTACAGCTCTTCTATGGCTGTTGGTGCCATTTGCACTTAAATCTCTGGGTTCATGTCTGCTCTCATACCAGCACCTTTACCCCTTCTCAGGCACTAACTCTCACTTCCCACCTGATTGCTTCAATTAGACGTGAGGAGTGACCAGCCAAGTAAACAGCTGTATTGTCTCTATCAAATGAAGTTAATTCATCAGAGGAAAATACAGAGCTGTCACATGTTGTTGGGAGTTTTTAAAAGCTGTATTTCCAAAGCTTCATTGTGGGGTATCACCTCTATTTTCTCAATATCAGCAACAAATACGCTCAATTCACATGTTAAAAATGACTCCTCACACCCCTCTGCCAAGAGAAAATGCCCATGAACTCGCTTGGGGAGATCAAATCATTTTCTCTTTGGCTCAGTCATCTCACCAGCCATAAAAAGATTCCCCGGGCAATGTCAGACACCTCCACAACCCCTTCCCTGTAAAAGGATTGCACAGCTGTAGCTCAAGGCATAGGCACAACGTCAATCAGGATACGTAGACAGCCCTCATTTGGAGGAAAGTTCCTAATTCTGTTGATTCACAAGGCAGAGAAGACCGCTGTGCTCTCCCAGAGTGGAGCTGATTCTGCAGAGATAACAGTGGTAAAAATAGTGAAAACTGCCTCTATTTTTTTTTTCCTCCAGCAAAGCAAATGTGACTCAGATGCTGCCTGTTTGCTTTCAGAGGAAGAAAGGGTCATTTCTACACAGCCACTCTGCTGACCTTCATCTCTCCAACGGCGTGATCTGGGTTTGGGTTTTTACAGCAATGCTGTGTGTGCTGGGGCAGGACGGATGCTCAACCACTGAATCCCAGAGCAAGGCGGGAGATCTGAAATGCACATGGCAACAAAGGGCCTGTCAAGCCAAAAGGTGCTACAGAGAACAAATTTTCCATGTTGAGCAGAAGAGGTCACCAGTATCGCAGGTGCCTGTGATGGAGCAGAACAGCTGCCTGTTTCTCAAATTCACAGGGTTGGTTTTATCCTTTTAACCAAATTCTAAGCCCTTATCTTTGCCAGGAAAAAAATGTCTTTTTTTGGTCCCGTACAGATTTGCAGAGTTCAGGAGCAGAGAGGGCCTAATGTAGTGTCAAACCTCATTCCCGTATATCACAGACACCACATTTTTCTTGCTAAGCTCTGCAACAAACCCTCCCTGAACTGATGCAGCACATCCTTAACCCACAGCAGCCAGCCTGAGCAACCTTAGTGTGAGCAGCTATCTGCCTACCAGAGGAAAATTTCCTTGTGAATCCCAAAGCCTGTGGAAAACTCACCAGATTTTGTCAGTGATAAACGGGATAACGCCTGCCCAGCAGAAACAAGAAACTTGCCAAGAAGATAGCTCTAGAAAACGGAGTGCTCTGCTCCAATTTAATTAAAAAGGTATTTGGGAAAATGATAAGCGCATCACGGAGCTCAGTGCTATCTGGGGTAGACATGGAGCTTTGCATGCTTTAAAAAGCAATTAAGACAAGACAAGAATCACCATTAACCTAGGGACAAATGCATGAAAAAGAAAATTCACAAGCCATTTTCAGCCTGCAGGCAAGAGAAACGGGGGAAATGCCACCGCCAACTCTGTGGCCAGCGCGGCTACGATAGCATCCTCCCCTTTGAATCCCAGGCCAAGCCTGTGTCATCCAAAGCAGAGCTTTCAATGCAGAGGAACATAAACAAAGACTGGCTTTTTCTAATGAAACTCAGTCGTGCTCTGCTCATTGTGAGCATCTCAGTTCAATGCATGACAGGACCATCATTTATTTACATGGTTTTGAAAATCTGGGGCCTAAAATGACTGAATGCAGAGAACAGGTTGCATGAAACAAGCAGGCAAGCAGCGGGGCATCCTTCCTCTGCCAGGCTCATTGGTATCTCCAATTCCCTGATTCATCTACCAGGAAGGGATGTTCATGAAGACAGACATGTCAACACTGTCTCAGAGTGGCCAAAGAGGACTTCTGTGTGGCTCCAGTCCAGAAACAGGAATCAAGAAGGGAAGATATTATTTTTGTTTCTTTTCATTCTTTCCTGCTTTCCCCACGTACCATTTTGCTTTTGCTGCTCTTTTTCCTCTAGGCAGGAACTTCAAAGTAGGTGGAAAAATTGTCAGACCAGTCTGGAAAGAGAGACTTCCAAAGGGATCTGTCCCAGTCCCCCACTCATCATGAGTCCACCCACTCATCCAAACATCCCTGAGCACCAGTTCACAGTCTGGGTGTTAACTTCAAACAGGAGGCCAGTGGTCCAGTTCAGGCCCCAGCAAGCACCTTCTGCTCACAAAAAAGGAAGAAAAATCCTTCAGCTGTTACAGTCTATCCTACTCCAAGCTTTTGTACCAAAACTACTTCCTTCGCTGGAGCTGCACTCACAAACTCTTTTAGCCAGAGACAACAGTAAAGCATGAAATCCCAGACCACCAAAGAGAAAGGGAAACTGAGGCAGAGCCATGGGCACAACCAACCTAGAGTCATCTAGCAAACCAGCAGCAAAAGGAACAGCAAAGTCCAATATCCTATATTCTTTTCAGCAGTATCTTCACCACAGATGCTCTGCCTAGCTGGAAAGAAATTAAAACAGTGGTGGTGAAGGTTATCATTGCGTTCTGCAGCCATGTTTGACAATGCAACCCAGCCCTTGCAGGGTGGGCAAGGAGAAGAGAAGGAAAATGTCCTCCTCCTGTCTCAAGGGAAAAGACAACCTTGAGGCGGAACCGGAGGATTAATCTGCTGCACCAAGATGCCAGGGTCATTGCTTGTCTCGTTTTTGCAGGCAAAAGTGCACTCCTCTGCCTTTTATTTTGACCCTCACTTATGGCTTCAGCTTAGTTTTGGTTGTCCAGAACACACTTAAATATTACCAAATACTCTCCACATCATAAAGTGAATTTTGGCTTTTAGTTTCAATTGCACCACCATTAAATACCCAGAGCAGCCTAAAGCAGACTGTAAGATGCCCCCTCCAAATGTCTGCACAATAAGATTGCGGCTAAAGAAAACACACTAGAGCCAGAGGTAAGAATCTGAAACACTGGAGTTCCTATCTGTAGGTAGTTCTGGCTGAACATCCACAGCTACTTTCATCATGAACAAGAAATCGAAAATCTCTGAATAGAAATGCCAAGAATTAACTTTGGAAGTGTGCGGTTCCTCATTTCTGATAATTATCCAAAAAGCAGAGACATAAATAAAAATATGGTAAATGTGTTATTTCCTTATTGCAACATAAAGTAAAAATTATAAGTGTCTCACTCAAATCAAAATAAAAGCATTTGTTTTGACACATTCCAGTTTAAAATGATGCTGGAAGAGACATGTTTCCACTCAATGTTTTGATTTTGACAAAATGTTTTCCAAAAAAAAGTTTTCCTACAGTTTTTTCTGCCAGCTCCCAGAGGGATCAGTCAAAGCTTCCTGAAGCTCAGAGTCATTAGCAAGCTGTCACATAGCTGAGACCCTAAAATGCATTTGACACATCAGATCACAGTTCTATCAGACCTGGCAAGCATACCAGTGCTGGATCTTCACGTCTAACTCTTGGATTAGACTCCTTTAGGATTCACTCTCTTTTCTATTAGAGCAAGAGAAAGGAAATTAGCCTAGTTGATCCCCCTCACACCCCCCAGCCAAAACCATGGGTTCATCTGCTGTGGAGAAAGAGGATTTTATGGAGGATCTCGTGATGGTCTGACTGTACAAAAAGCACAGTCGCACACAGGTCTTCAAGCCTTTAAGGTGAGGGACGAGCAGCAGTACCCAAAACCTCAAAAAAAGAGCAGAAAAAACCATACCATGTTTTCTTTATAAGCATGATGCTTCTGAAGAGACAGGCTCTCAGGGATCTAGTGGGCGCACACCTAAAGGGACTCTGCCTGATAATGTCACATCCTGAAGATCCCATGTAAAAGCTGCAGAGTGCAAAACGTGCTGGTCTTGGCAGAGCAAAGGGTTGGAGTTGACCCATCTGGCAGTTGACCTTGCATTTCCTACAGAGCTGAGCTATTTTCAGATTGGCTGCTTAGATCACAAACCTCTCCGGCTGTTCTCTCTTTGAGTATCAAGATAATGACTTTCTGGGAAAAAGATTGTTCCTGCTCCAGTAAGCAAACCCAAGGCCTCCAAAACATGACCCCGCACTCAGTTTTCTTGTTGTAGTTGAAATAAACATATGTTCAAATAGCACTGATGCAAGTCTAAGTCCAGGTGGTCACACAGAGCTGTTGGTGTAAGCAGATGTCCCCATTTATACACAGGCAGTTTTAGGGCATGGCTTGTTTGCCATCTTCAGACAGGTAATTCCACCAGTGCTTTGTGTGGATTTCCTGCTGCTCTCATGACCGTGATATGCAGCTTGTCTGTATGTGATGGAACTTTTGCTTATACCCATCCCAGAACAGTATGCACCACTTTCCTGGCTTTTCTTTTTCTTGCCTGATGGACATCGGGACTTCCAAATGACAGTGCTCTCACAGAGATCCCCAGGATGTGCAACAGAGAGAGCGTTCCCACTGCTGTGAAGTAGCACAACTCCCATGGCCCATCTGCAGTGCTCAGGAACACTGGGAGTCCAGCTGGATCCCAAATGTCATCTCTTATTGTTACCACTATGATCCTCCCGAAACAGAAATCAGGTTCTCCTCAGACAGGAAGCATCGTAAAGGACATAGTGCTCTGTACCTTGGACATTAGACTAAGAGTTCAGAGCTCCAGCTCCTCGCGCTGACCTTGTCCTCAGTGAATGGAGAAGCCTGGCTTTTTAAGGTTTAGACTTCTGCATCCTCTCTGGAGGGTCTGGACTTCTGCATCCCACCTTCTTGTGTCCCACACTCAACTGATACTGAAGTTATATCAATACATAAAATTTTCTCACCCCAGATCTGGCTAAAGCTTTCTCTTTTTGTGAAAGGACATTTACTATTTTGTTTTCCCCTGCAGAAACTTGTTCTCTATGAAGAAAACACAGAGTAAAACATAACTGAGGAATTGACATTCATCAGCCTATCCAGCAATGCCAAAATTTACGGCTGGATCATGCAGACCCTCTGGATTATCATTAGCTATCAGGGTATTTCAGTCAAGTTTGCAGGATGCTTTATATCAGTCAGTAGAGACTTTCTAATCAAGGGACACAGTTTAAAGCATTTTGGATGGGAAAGCACGTACGTAGGAACGTGAGCCTAAGCACAGATGTATAAAATTGTAGGTGATCAAAGGTAGTGCATCCAAGGCAGGATTAAAAGACGTTTAATACAGCTTTTCCCAATAAGCCTGAGAGATGAAAGAACTGCCACAAGGCCTTGCTGGAGGCTTAGAAATTGCTCTGTGAAATCAGCTGCAATTGGTAATTAAATGGAAACCTTGGGGGTGTTCTGAAGACTCTTTTCATAGCCTGGCATAAGGGAACTCATCTTTAAATTACGCGGACTTTTACCTTCCACGGAGGTGAAGGTAAAACACCATCCTGCTGTTCTTACACGACCTGCCTCACAGTAGCTGGCCTCGTGCACAACCAGAGGTGGCTCCTCAGTCCTCTCTGAGGGAGGGTCAGGGTGCACGATCCAACAGTCTGAACCTCTCAGGACCTCTCCTGTCTCACCAGTGCGGGCCCTTAACTGACCTAGCTGTAAAATGGGTAAGTCGCCAGTCACGCTGAGTCTGCAGGTGTGGGCAGGTACCACAATAATTGTGCCCCTGCCTCATGCAACACAGAAATTCAGCTCTGCTATAGAAGTCTCTCAGCAGGTCCCAGAGGACCTCCTCCTTCTTGGAAGCACACACAGCTCCTCTACATTCTTGTAGCCTAGGTCTTTGCTCTGCTACAGGGAGAGCCCAAGGCAGGCAGGAGATCCCGTGGTTGACTGGGATGTGGGGAGAAAAAGGAAAACCCTGGTCCTGATAAATGACAGGAGAATGATTGTGTTTTGTTTAACCAATTATGATACACTGGAAATTCTGAGTGTGCACAGGAAGATCAAGGAGGGAAACCAGATCAGAGCAGAAAGCACAGCCTTGTGGGCAAAGCATCCAAATGGACCTCAGGAGATTTTGGTTGGACTCTCAGCTCTGCTACCACTTTCCTCAGTATGCTGAGGCATAGCCCTTCATGTGGCCCATTTCCCTTCTCTCATCAATAAAAGGGGTCAGTCTTTGTTGATCTACTTGCAAGAATGGATTATTTACTGTTTGCTTGCAGAGTTCCTAGGGTAACAAGGGCCATAAACAAAGCGAACCTTCTGCCTTAGAATGCAGGTTTGCAGTGTTTAAAATGCCTGTTTGATGCAAAGTGCTTTGTTTCTTGTTGTAGCCTTTCATTTCTAGATGGCATGACACTCGTACTCTGTAGCAAAGTACTCTTTTAGACAAAGCTGAATCTGCTGAAACATAGCACTGGATATCCCATTTTCAGCAGAACAACAAGCAGCAGGAGAGGGCAACTCAACTCCAGACAGCTCATCAGCTGTTGAAAAATAAACTAAGATTAAAAATGTTTGAAAAAGAATTAAAAGGAGGTTCAATTAAAAAAAAAAGTGCTAAATCTCTGCCGAATACAAGGCAGGTAGCCAGAAATAGCTGCCACTGGGAGAGATCGACAGCTGATATAAATAGTAGTGACTCATGGTGTAATGGGGATCCAGTTCAGGAGAACAAATCCCTATCAGTTGCTCAGACAAAGCCTCCTACAGCAAACGCCTCTGAATGGTGCAGGCCCAAATACCTTCAGGCAGAAAACCCTTCGTGCCAATCCCTTGTCCACGAACCATCCACTACTGTGGATGGCTTTGGTTTGTGGCGTGGGACAGAAGGATTTATGCAGTGCACAAGGATACTCTCTCAGACAGATGTCAGAAAAAATCTACATGCATCAACTGTGCTCAGCTGCTGCTGAGACCTCTCTCCCAAGAGTCCCTCCTTAAGGGCTTCACACTCACACATGTTCTTTTAGGTGAATGTGACCCACATACGCATAAAGGGTTTGGGAAACAAATAAGTGCCCTTTGATTTCCTAAGGACTATGCAAGCTCTGAGCAGAATGTAGCTATATGCCTTCCTAGCTGTGAACCAGTGCTCCAGGCCTATCCATCCGCTGGTTTGCATAAGTTCCCTGTCTTGGACCCGCCAGCAATGGCACGCAACCACTACAAAATTTTTGCCAGCAAACTCATATAGACTGAAGTTCTCCAGCACGTTACAGAGCTGCCAGCGTCCGAGTGCTAACTTTCCCACACTCACACACACACCGTGATTCTCGCTGCTGCCTGCAGTCAGAGCCCATGGGCAAAGCCAAACCGACCAGGGAGGAAGGAAGCAAGAAGGAGAGATGGAGTTATTCATCATGAGCAGAAGCCCACTGACAGCTGGAAGGCATCCCCAGGATGGTAGGTGAGATGTTCACTATCTGGTACTTGTAAATCCTTTACCTTCCTTTTACTTTTAGGGTCCTGGTAGGTAGCCCTGGAGGAGTCGCCAGCTCTTTGCATTCCCCACTTCCAGCCACTGAAATTGCTTCCTGCCCTGTGCTGATGCTGAAGGCAATCCCAGAGACAGAGCAAGCCTGAGAAATAAAGAAGCATGAGCCAGACCGGACAGGCCAGCAGCTGGGGTATTGCACAGAAAGGGCAGTCTCTTCGACACAGAGATACTTTTCTTTCAACTCCTTTAATTTTTTTTGCCCCGCCATATAACTCTGTAATAATCACCCTATTAACAATGTTCCATTTGCCACACAACTCGGGATATTAATCCTATTAGTTGGTACTAATCCTCTGCAAAACAAAATAGAAATATTCACTCTCATTTTCTCAGGGTAAAAAAAAAGGAGAGAGAGAGGTAGGGAAAAGAGAAGACAAAGACGCTTTCAGAGGTTTTCTGTTTTGTAAGTTAATTGAATGGAACTGGGTCTCCTGTGGTCTCCATATAGGATTCCATTATCATGTAATGGGGTGTCACATAAAGCCTGTTGATAAGAGATAGTCTGTCAGATTAAGCATTAACTACCATATTTGGAAACCATGCGTTTTTCTACCCACTGGGGCACCAAAACACAATCTCCCATTTCCCTTTCCTTCCCCCAACACCTTCTTCCTTTACTAAACACTAATTAAAGAGCGGGGGGGGGGAGACTGTTCTGTGCTGCCGAGCCCAAGATAAACTTTGCTGAGTAGGGAAAAAGAAATGAAGTGAGCATCCCAGAGAACAGAGGTCTTTCCTATAGGCTTTCATTTTTCCTCCCACTCCCTCTTGAGCTGTATTTTTTCATATTTCTGCGAAGAATTGCTAGCAGTTTCCATTCTCCCCTGCTTCACAAGGTGAGACTGGCACCTACTGGAACCCACCTGGAAAAGCTGAGACTGAATACAACAAAAAAACCCCCTTTTCTCAGCCTAGTTTCCTCTCCAGCTTCACGTTATTTTTCCCTCTTCAGCAGACAAACAAACAGCTCAGCAGACACAGCAACAGACAGCACATGCTGGAGTAAGGATTCAACACAACTCCATTTCATTAAAGGTGCTCCATTTTTAAGCTGTTTTGTGGTAATCAGGGGTAACCATCATTAGTCACTGCATTTGCGTCAGCCCATGTGTAGGGAACCAAAAGGAACCAGTCCTGATAAAGCTCCCGAGGTTATTCTGGGTTTTTGAGGCAATTCACTCTTCTCCTATGTCTGAGTACCTAATGGAAGCAAGAGTAAACATCCCTCCAGGTACAACATCTATCTTCATTAGTTTTGTCTCCCCCCTCCCCTACATGTTCCAGGCTGGTGCTGAGAATTTCCCCATGTGATGTGTTCATGTGCTGATCCATCCTCTGGGATTTAGATTTAGACCCCAAGGCACTGCTCTTCCACACCTCTCCCTAGCCATGGACTTACTCTTTGATGTTGTCCCCTCAAAGCCCCACTGGCCAACCTCAGTCGAGTGGTAGCTTGGCCTCGTTCTGCCTCTCTCCCTCCTCCCACCTCTCCTTGTTGTCCCCGCTCCCCAGCCATAACAGCAGCCTTGTTCCCACTCCAGACCTCCAAGAACAGCTTATATGGACCTCCAGCAAAGCCCAGCCACCCACTGCTGGTCTCCAAGCTTTTGTGAGCCCTGGAAAATGCATCCTGAATCCATCACCATCCAGTCACCCAAGAGAGCAGCTCTTTCACAAAGGTTCCTTGCTAGTTTTGCTCTGTACCACACTGTGTATTTTATCATTAACTTCAATGCACAGAGCATCAAGCCTCCCAACTCAGAGATCGTCACACCAAAAGCCAGAAAATAGGCACCACAGATTATGTGAAGGCACATAAAACAGGGGAGAGGAAGGGCTGCATGTCACAGCATGATGTGGAAAGATCAAGGGAGAATAAGAGAAGAAAAGCCAGAGAACAGAGCAAATCCAGCAGATTTTTAGCTGAACAAAGTGCAGCTGGAGGCTGGGAACATCTCATGGACTGGAGCTGCCTCGATTATAGGGCTGCAGCTCTTATTAAGGGAAAGTCCTCTCTCTATTTACACTTTGCCTACCCCCAAGGCTGCTAACCTGAGCACACATGACTCACTGGTATGAATAAAGCTGTCCCAACACGGGGCATCAGACACCTCCTGATTAGCAAGTCTAATCTTCCCTCTCGCAACTTCTCCGTTAGGGAGCTCTGGCTCAATAGACTCCCCTTTTGTTTGAGAAGCAGCAGCTTGTCAGAGACCTGTTCAGTACCAACAGACAAGACCTGTCCAATGGAGCTGACTCGCATCCCCTGGCTGAGAATGCTTCAAACAGTCCTCTGTCCTCAGGAGCAGCATGCCCCTGCTTCGAAAAATAGAGTTCAGCATGTCATAATTGCTACGGGCTGCGCAAACAAACAGAGGTTTGTTTGCACAACAGCTCTCCAGAGTGGCCTCGGCAGTTCTGCGTGTGCAAAGTGGAGTGAAATGTTCTTCTCCACCCCCCAGATTGATCTGCTCACAGCTGGGAAGGAACCAGAGGCGCACGGCATGGAGATGCTCAGCAGGCTGCCCACGGTGTGCGTGTCTGGGGGTGGCAGAAGGGAATAGAGATTCCTCTTTCCAACTGAGCTTCAAGATGTCCTGCTGCCTTCAGGAGCATATTGGATAATGATCAAGAATCAGATGTACTTGAGAGAAAAAGGGGCTCCATTAAAATGATGCAAGCTTGAAAGGGCTGTTACAGCATCTGTGAAATTCCTCTGGATTTACATGGGGGTAAAATGGAGCAGATTCACCACTCAGCTGAACTGACTGATAGCATCTACAGCCACTGATGGGAACAAGCAGAAAGAGAAGATTTGGGTCCAGGGGAATACATAAAGGTTCAGCCACCAGCCAGCTCAACGCCTGGCAGCAATTCATAGCCTGGTTCCGAAATCAATAGAGCCTGAGAGCACTCAGCAGACAGACTAAGCCAGGTCTGTAATTTACTGTAATTCTGAGCTGCTAGATTACTTTCTTCAGGTTTTCCAAGAAGAACAGTTAGTCACAGAGGTGAGTTACTCCCCTTTGTAGGCTCTGTTTCCCATTTTTCCTCTTCCTGATTGTCACCCCAACTTCCTTTCCACTCCTGGAGAGCAAAGAGTGCTATTCCAGTCTCCCATCATGGCTTCTGATACTTCAGTGCTGTCAGTCTGGGGGAAGAGAGAAGGATTTGCTGTTTTTTACAATAAACCTTACTCTCCAGCTTCATGGATGTCATTCCTTAACCTCTCTCCGGCAGCTACACAGATACCTGACAAGTAGCCAGCTCTACTGATGCTTCCAGGAACAGCTACATCCCAACCACCACTAGGCTTCTTGCACGATCCCAGAGCCTCTGGATTCAGCCAAAGAGGACCAAATGCTCAAGTAGAGCATTTAGTGTCTTGGATTATCTCCTCACCTGTGTTTGACAGCACATGCTTAGAACACCCACCTACAGGCAGCACGTACAAATAAAAGCAGCTCTGGAGAGGGCTAAGACAGATTTCATGGGAGTGGCATTTCCTTTCATGGTCCAGATTTGTGATTTATTGCTCCAAATACCAACATATGCTACAGGCCCTCTCTTGCAAAAAACGATGTTTTGTTCTCCAGTGAGTAGAAGACTTCAACCAACTACCAGTACTGAGTTGTGGCAGTCATTGCTCTAAAGATATCACTTTGTGTAGCTGGTGACAGAGCCCACTTGGGCTTCTTTGAGGACAGAGAACCACCCCCACCATAGTCCTGGATTTGCACTGCCAGAAAACCATAGCTGGGTATCTTGCTGCTAGGAACAGCCTGGGAAAGAAAGATTTTGATCTTTTTCATCTTGACTGGGTCGAGGGAACACTGACTCCAGTGATGGATGATTGACTGTAATTCCTGCCTACTCATTTAATCAGTGTGAACAGACAGAAGCAGGAGCATGCTCAGAAGAGAAAGCAGCAGGCAGTGGTGGAAATCCCAGAGGCTCTACAGAGCGGGGAGATGTGAAGGGGAGATGCTGGCAGGGGAGCAAGACACTGGGTTACAGTTCTGATACGAGGGACCACGGGGAAGGAACCTGAGGCTTTTCTTTGGATGAGAGCTGAAAAACTACAATCACCTCTGCTAGCTATGCCATTTCAGAGGCTGAAACCATGCTGCAATGAAAGAACAGCCCCTAGAGTAGCATAAACCACAGCATGTGCTGCATCCTTCCCGCCTGCCCACGGGCTGCCTGCCTGCCATAAATACATAGGGGCATTCAGGCATGGAGGAGAAAGGAGGGGGTCCAGCCATACCCAAAGCTACTTTTGCAGTCTCGCAACATGAAAGCCAAATAAATCTGCTTTTAAGGGAGCCTCCCATCCATCAACAGTCAGCACACGCACCGAGTTCAAGGCCAGAATGGACCACATGGTCTGATTTCCTGATCAAAAAAGGGTGGCCAGTAAAATTTCTGTTTCCTGACCCAAATAACAGGCCCCAAAAACAAAAGCACCCAAACTCTACCCCTCAGCTCAGCAGCAGCCCTGTTTCCACAGGACAATGTAGCCATTAGAGCATTTTCAAATCAAAACCCGGTAGTGTGCTGTAAGGGACTCTCCACATGCTCCTTGGAGCTGGCACTAACCTCAGGCCCCTGGCCTGGTGGCCACTGGGTCAGACAAACTACCTCAGCTCACAGAGGAGCAGAGTGTTGTGTAGCCAACGGGATGGAAACAGGAGAGGCCAAAATGACACTACAGCATCTCTGGGACCCTGCACAACCAGCAACAAGGCAGCTCCACGGCTGCTGAAGCAGAGAAGCAGCACAACTGAACACATCCAGGTTGTGCTGTCAATGAACTGCCTGCTCCAAAAGGAAGAGGGACGCATTGCAAACCAAGTCCAGCCCTGCATGTCTATTTTTGATGTAGCAGGAGTACCCTCTAGTGGGAGAATGGCTTGGAGAAAGCCTTTAAAATCATTACATACACAAACAAATGCAGGATTTTAGATCTCCAAAAACGTGCACAGAGAGCGAGCATAAAACAGAAACAGAATGGGCTTGAAAGCAGAGGGAAACATAATATCATGGGGAAATAAAGGCATAAAGTCTGATTATCGCTTACAGTGTTATTTTTTATTTTCCAAGCAAGCCACCTAAAAACATAGTCAAACCCACTACTTCAAGTATCTCCATGCAGGGAGGGCGCTGGGATGGAAACCAGATAGAAGTCTACTCATATTCATGAAGCCAGGCCAAGACTATTTAAATACCCAAAGGTCACAGAAAAGCCTACGGCTGTGTGTCTTAATCCTGCTTACTGCTTGAAAGCTTCTGGGTGTGGAAGTAGTCTCTGTACTCATGGCAGAAGCCCAACACATTTCCTGAGGACATCATAGCTGGTGAAGCTGTTTTGCTTTGGCTCATGGATGAAAGATTTTGCTGTTAGAGGAGGGGGTGGGGGAGTGAGGGGAAACTGGGCAAGGACTGATGCATTGGACATAAAGGATGCAGAGGATGCTGTAAACTGTATACAGATGGGATCAATATACTCTCCCCAGTGACCCGCTCTAATATCACACTGACACCGCAGTGACAGGTGCAGTATTAGAACCTCAATAGAGTGGAATTATGTAGTACCTTCGGGGCCCTTCCCATGCAAAGCCTATCTAACCTGAGTGTTATATATAGATCCCTTCATCCACTATTGAAATGCACCTACCTCTAGGGAGACGTTCCTGGTGTCTAAGCCTCCAACCCTTCTGATTTGGGCAAAGATAAATACAGTTGGGGATCTGAGCTCTTTTGTTTTCAGATTAAAAATCTAAGCACTGCTTCCTGCAAAACAGCAATTGTAAAGGAGTGAGCGGATTTAAAGAAACATAGTCCACTTTTACAGCCAGGGATAGGAAGGAAACTTAAAAAATCCATGCCAGACCAAAGGTGATCTTTTCTGTAGAGATGTAGCCCAATTAAGCATCTCACAGAAATCTGTGCTGGCAGTCACGCAATCAAGGTGAAGCAGGAGTGAGAGTTGGGAGTGGGAATGCTTTGCAGATCAGTTTAGAAATGGTGGGAGAGGTGATGGATGGAGAAAAGCAGTGGGTTAAGCCCAACATCCCTCCTGGGAGATGGCACAGTGCTCCCTCTGCAGAATGTGTTGTGTGCAACCCACAAGTTTCCTACTTTCTTCAAGCTCCAGTTACTCCCAGGAAATTTGGCTAGGGCCTCAGAGTCCTGGTTTCTGATTATGTGTCAGTTCAAAGAGCCTACTCTGAAAGAGGGGATGCCCCCCACAGCAGAGCTCACTGCCACCTTCCTGGGTCAGACCCACCATCCACCTGGCTGCTTCAGGCCACAAGGATGTCCAAGACAACCACTGACCCAGAAAGGCACAACACAAAAATTATAGTAGCATAAAAAAATGCCAGTCCTAGGCATTGATTCCACCCTGGATCCTGCTTATTTCATTGGGAAACCTCCTGGAAAAGGTATTTACTCACAATACAGAAGGGAGGAGCCTGGCCCAAGGTGACTGGGCTGCAGAACTGGACCAGAGCCCAGAGCTCTCCCAGAGGTTTTCCTCTACCAGAGGCAGAGGGAGGAAGGGGAGGTTTGGCTCTTCGGAGGGTTACTCTGCCTTCCAGAGCAGAAGGCTGTGAATTCCCCATTTCCCACACTGCATGCTCAGTTAAAGTGACAGATGACTGTACGTGTGCTTGAGCCTCCATCACTGTAGAAAGAATAGTGTAGATGATTTCTTGGAGAGAAAGGGGAAATAAAAAAAATAAAAAATAAAAAAAAAGAGGAGAGAAATTTGAAGTAAATGAGGAGAAAAAGAAGAAGAGATTCTCTAGATACAGAACGTGCCACTGCAGAACCAGGGATATGCCTAGGGAAATTTTTTAAAAGTTTAAAGGAAAAGCAAAGCTAAAAAAAAAGAAAAAGAAAAAGGATCCTATTAAGATTAATGCTTTTTGGCTTTCCATCTCCCTCCAGCATGACTCTTCCATTTCCATAAACCCATTATCCTCACTGCTGTTTCACTTAATTGGAAAATGTCTATTGCAACCTAGCATGTTCCAAGACAAACCTTGGATGTATATACAACAGCCACTTAAAAGCTTTCAAATATTTCAAATTTGCTCAACACAATTATGTTAACAAAAACCCTGTGGGACTTTTTTTTTTTTAACAAAACAAAACCCACCAAAAAACACAAAACCCACAATAGTCATAAAGCGTGTGTTCACAGGGCTAGAAACACCATTACATTTATCCTGATTAGCATTCACTAAGCTTTTATGTGTACACACAGTTATTGCCAGGGTAGGGAAGAGGGGAGAGTAGGAAATGACAGTAAATGATTTGGCTGGTGAAGGTTAGGGAACTGAAACAAGGATACTAGTTTCAGCGCAGTGGCACAGTGACAACACCCCGAACAGGGAGGCTGTGCTCCGAGTCCCCTTTGAGCTGCACCCTTGTGGGAAATCCTTGAGGCTGTGCTTGGGGAGGACAGGGGGGGGACAGGGGAGCATTAGAGGCAGCGAGCAGAGCTCCAGGGTGGCTGGTCAGGAGCCCTAACTTAGAGGAAGTGGGGCTTCCTGGTGGTTCCTGTTCAGTTCTACCACCCCGAGGTGCAGATGAGCTCCTTTGCCTCTGCTCCTCTTGCTGTCTTCCTTCCCCCCATCATCACCGACCACTCACAGAGTAGCACTGCTTTGGGGCGACCAAGGCATTGAGACACGTTACGTGGATTCAGATGCTCGCTGTAGGAGCTGGCTTTGCACCAGGCAGGCTAGGACCTGGCTTTTGTCACTAGTTGGCTACACAACAGCAGGAGCTGTGGGAAGCGAGGCAGGAAGCAGATAAAGTTTCCTACCCTGACAACTGGTGGCTCTACTGGTTTTTAGCTGGTAGGGACCTCAGCAGAATATTTTGAAGTAGACTTGCGTGCACGTATGCATGTAACAAGTTTACAGGCTCCTTTAGAAGATAATGGCTAATTTTTCTGTTTTTACACATCCAAGCGAGTCTCATCTTGGTCATATTATCTTGATAATGAATAGACTCTGCTATTCTTGTTTTGTTCAATAACTTTCACTCCATCATGCCACTAGTGCACATAACTATTAAAACAGAACGACAAAGATTTCAGTGAGCTTTATAAAGCTCTTTAGGGATGAACCCTAGTTTGGGGATGTACTCCAGGTAAGTGCCAGCCCTGGCCCTGAGAATCTGTGTTAGCGAACAAACCTGTCAAATATTTGCTCTGCTTTCCTTTCCAGCACATCTAGGCTGCGGTCCATAGATATTATTTTCCTGCTGACCTGCCTGCTGTGTAATGATATCACACAACTTCGAAATACAAGATTTCCTCTTGCTATCTGTGCATCTGGCTCAGCCCAGCAATGCCTGTGAAGAGAATGCCAGAAATGTTTCCCATCTGCAAGAAATGCAGGACATCCCCTTGATAGTGTCCTTGAATGCATCAGGAGACCTGCCAGTGGTGTTCCTGGCCCTGGCCCTTCATCCTGCCTGTTATGTAAAGGGTAAAGAGCTGCACATGCTAGGATTTCTATCAAGTGTATCACACTATCTTCTTCTCCAACCTTCTCCTTCTTCATCAAACAAACACCTCTCTTGGACCTGCCTTTGCCTTTCTGGGAGAATCCTGTCAGCACGTAATTTACAGCACAGGCTGAAAGTAGAGGCAAACCACTATCTGGCAGCAGCACACAGGCAGCAGTAACCAAGCTGTCTCCTGCAGAATGGTACTGCCTGTGCCAGGGCTGGGCTCTGTGTCCTCAGCTGGACATTTACTGAGATGGATAGCTGCTCCTTTTCCAGCACTGTTTAACAGGCACTAATCCTGCATATAGAAAGTGCCTGTACTGGACCTTGCAACTCATAGGGAATCTGGTAGCTCCTAAAGCCTTTTTGCAAGAAGAGTCATCAGGCCCAATGAATGAAACAGCAGCAACAGTGATGGAGATGGTGGTGGATGGTGGTGGATTGCATAAAAGTCCGGGCATCCAAAGCCGTACCTAGACTTTGAAGATGGCTCCTGTTGGGTTTGCGGGTGAAACAATTGCATATCTTAGGCTTGTTGCATTGCAGTTGAGTGAGAGGTCTGAGGTGGGGAGGTGGCTACCCACAGTTGGGGTGTCCAGGCTGACCCACACTTGGGGTGTCCATGCTGAACTGAGAATCCCTCTGCTGTAAGGAAATGAAGAATGAAAAGGCTCTCAGAGGTAGCTGTTGCCTTGGACTGACTATTTCCAAGGCAGCACAGCACCTGAAGTCCAGCTTTGTGTGGTACACCTGGCAGCTAGAGCTGAAAAATAAAGTCTGTGCTGAAGTCAAAGTGTGAGGGGGCATGCAATCCTAAAGCAGATTGAGGAGCATTAGCAAGACCTAAGCGCTGAAGGGGGAGGCCCAGGAAGAAGGTGACATGAGGATTCCTGCTAGCCAGGCAAGGGAGAGCCAACTCAGAATGCTTCTAATAAACCAAAAAAATTATTACACAGTGGGAGAGAAATTTAGCATGTTTTCCTGACAAATACAATTTGACTCCAGTGGTCCCACACCACACCAGTTCTGTCTCTGTTGCCTCCTCCATAAAGACAATAAATCAAATGTTGAATCTGCTTTTTCAACTAATGATATGATGCCATTGTTCATGCTGCTGGCTGCTTTAACTGGTAGAAAGATCTGCTCAGTGCCCAGTTAAGAAAACACTCCTCTAACTTCTACAGAGACTACAGGGCCACATGAATGTGGGAAACCCACAATTAGCGAGCAGCCTGTTATTCTGTGCCAACAGAAAGCACACATGAGGTTATGGAAGGTACATACCAAATGTAGTACGAACAGAGACTAAAATATCATAACATCTTTACCCCCCCCAAGCATTGGGTGCTGGCTACAGCCTCCCCCAGACTATCAAGATACTGGAAAAAGTCACTTTTGGTTTATTGGTAATTCCCGCAGGAAAGAAGAGGCTAAGTTGTCTCAATGACTACCCAAAAGCAAGGCAGGGAGAAATAGAGAAGAGCAGCAAATCAGAAGACAAATAGAAATATCTCCCCACAATTCACAAATTCACTGTTTCTTTCCCGCTACATTCAAGTTCTGCTTAATCCAAGAGACAAATTTATTGCTCAGCACAGATGTCCAGACAGTGCACTTTATTGTTTCAAGACAAAGGCCAAAGATGATAGGTCACTACACCTAGGTTGTTTTTTTTAGCTGCCAAGACAAAGGGTTATGATATGGTCATGCTGGGAGCATGAGGAACGAGCAGGAAGAATCATAATGTTTTGCAAGGCTTTGGACTACAAAAGCAACTAATTTCCTCGTTTAGCTAGCTCTAACTCCTAGTCGTATCTTCTCTTCTGCTCGTTTCAAAATCACTGGCCCATCCAACTGGCTTTCAAACATCTACTATTCCAGATACAAACATAACTGTGGGTTTTTTAAGGTCAGCACTACATTTTTCTGGGGGAGAGATCACATGCATGTCCCCAAAAGAACTGGGGAGTTTTACAGTCCTGTAAGAACACAGGAAATTGAGGGCTGATCTGCTTTGCTGCTGCATAGTGCAACATGCCGATGGCATGTGAATGACCAAGCGCAGTCATGTTATCTCAGCAGTTGTGTTATCTCAGCTTTTTTGCACTGCTTGCTCTAAACCTGCTGGCCCATCACACTGACAGAACAGCAACTCCGCTATCTATTGCCCTAGGGCTGTTCTTCCCTTCCCTACCCTCCTCTGGGTCCAAACACATTTCCCAACATGATTTCTTCCTTCCCCATCACAAGAAGAAAAAAAGCTTCTTCGCTTTCTCCTCTAATGGAGGCTACAGTTGATGAAGCAGCACCGTTATTAGGGGAATGGACTGTTAACAGCATTTGGGCATTTCTTAGTAATGAGGGCAGTGAGATGGAAAGGGGGGGAGTAATCAAAATACATGTACCAGATGGGCTATTTCAGACACATTTTTCTCCCTTAGCACCTGTGAAGGGCATTGGCTTTCAGCAGGGACACTTTTTGGTAATGAAGTTAAACCCACAGAGCATGGTGGGACAATTTGTATCTGCTCACAAATAGGAGGAGGGAGAAAAAGCACTGTCCTCAGAGGAGTTTTCTGGCACTAAAGGGATTCTGCCCTGGCTAGGCCCAAGGGAGGGGACTGAGAGCCCCATTTCTCTACCTGTTCCCACCACAATCGGAGGTTGATTCAGTCTCCACAAGCTTGTTAATCCTTTCTGTGTTACAGGGCAACAATAAAGGGGGACAGGGAACAGATGGAAAAGCTTGAGGCAGCTGCAATGACACAGAGTCGTACTGTGTCTCAGGCTGAGAAGCCAAAACGTGTACGCAGCCTAACACCATAACGTTAACTGCTGCCTTCGTGCAAGTCTCACTGTTCCCTCAAACTCTGCAGTGGTGAAACACATCCCTAGGACAGAACAGGGAACACGCAACCCTAGGACAGAACAGGGAACAACCCTCTTTCACTTCAGAGCGGCTCAAAGTACCAAACACAAACCAGAGTGAGCCCCTCTCTAGGTCTCTATTTTGTCCCAAAACTCATGGGATCGTTTACCCTGTGTGCAAGCCAATAACACACAAAGTACTGGCTATTTATTAGTGGTTCTGCACAGAATTGGGTGCAAGGGGGTATTTCTGCAAAGCTAGCACACATGACATTGGAACAGTCATTCATTTACACATTGTAAATTAACATAATTAACATATTCATCTTTATCAGCTTTTTACTGGTGCTCATAATTGCTTATCTTGAAGCCGATTGGTGTGAAATGTCCTCAGGTACAGCGTCTCTTAATTTTACTGTGCAAGCTCAGTGGGTGAGGGTCTTCAAGCAGAGATGGGTATCCTAACTTCTAGAGGAGGGGTTTTCATTTTATGATTAATCAAGTTCACCTACAGGGCACATCTTTAGCTGATTAATATGGTATAGCCAATTTTTTGGGGCAATCAGCCCACTAAAGTTTCTGGTTCCTGGTTTTAGGTCCATTTGTTCTGAGGTTTTGACACCATCTAGAAGCCCCAGACTCCGCTCTGGCAAAGCCATGGCTCCAGGCATCTGTAGGGGGTTACCTGCTCTGTGAAGGAGCTGCCTAAGGGAAGTTTCTGGGACAGGGAGAAAGGATGTCAGAACAGCACTGGATGCCTCTGGATATGGAGAGCTTTTGCCAAAAGCTGTTTGCAAAGGGATGGAAAGGTAAGTCTTGGGTGTGAGAGGCTGGGCTGGGGGCTAGGAGAGTGAAATGTGCTTCACCACTGAATCAGTGCATCTTTGGGTAAAGCAGACACCTCAGCCAGGGGCTACCACGTAAACCAGACTCCATTAAAATCAACAGTATCTACAACAGTGCTGGGCACCATAGTACAGTATCTGTCTGCTGCAGAGATGAGGAAACTTTATGGGTAGCTTTAGTGCAACTGCAAAGACTGAGGCAAGAACTGTAACGAGCACTGAAACGTAGAATTTTTCTCAGCCAACCTGAAAGTTTTTATACAAGTTTCCAGCTTTCCATTACTTGTTGAATTGAGTGCATCTTCAGCCTTGAAAAGGGAACAGCTATAATTTCAACTCATGTTGCTGAGAGCGGAGCATAATAAGATGGTAATCCTACCATTAGCATATGAGCTTTATTTACCCAGCTGTTACCTGCAGATATGACAAGTAACTAAGGGGCGCCGGGTGGAACAGGCAGAGCTCAGCAGTGTCAACATGCTAAGATGTTCCATTATCTTTAAAGCTGACACAGTGAGGATGGAGCTTTAACATTTGTCTTCCGTACCGTGCTGCAGACTATCCCCCACCCCAATCTGTTTGAAAACCATCTCACAGAAAACAGATGCTCTAAAGTAAAACAACAAAACCCAGCTATCAATGTGCTATTTGTATGAAATAGGCAGCAGGAAATTGTGGGTAAAACCTGCTCGAGGCGTTTGGCTTTGCAGGACAGCAAAAAAAAACCCCAACTCGGCTTGCATTCAGAGGAGAAGGACCCGCAGCCACAGGGCTGTCAGCAACACAACAGATCACCAGAGGACTGTTATATTGCTCAGCTTGTTTTGCATTTATACAGTGATAAAGTAGCAGGAGTTCCTCAAGCAGGAAATGGTGGTATCAGCTTTACCTTTTTTTATAAGGGAATTTAAGGTGAGACTTGGGAAAAGCTTGGTGCTTGCTTTATTTATTTGTATCCCCTTTCTGGTCCTGTTTGCTTTCTAGTCAAGAACTCTGCTTCAGTGTGCATTCAATATTAAATTGCCTCTTAATGTACTAACAGCCAGAATTCTCTTGAAGAATATGCTCCAGCATAGAAAATTCACAGCATTTGTCAAGGAGAAAAGGATTAAGTGAATAGGGACTCCAGCCAAGTTTTCTTGATTTTTTTTTTTTTTCAGGTACAGGTAGATTAAAAAATTACAAAATTTCCTGGACTATTTTTTTTTCTATGCCTACATAAGCACTTTTTTGTTGACAAAAACATCTCAAGCTCTCATCTCAGCCACCCCCATCACAAGCAGGGCTTATCCAAGGTCACAGAGTCACTGGCAAGGCAGGAAATCAGACTCCATCTACCAGATTTTAGCCTTGTAAGTCTGGCAGCAGCCAGATTCTTTTTGTTCAAGGGCTTTGACCCTGAAATTTAGTTGCAAGCACATTCCCAGAGGAAGGCGCCTCACCAAGGGAGCCAGCACAGGCACTGGAATGCAGTGTTCTGTTGCCCACAGCACCTCCAGTGATGAGTGGTGCAAAGACATTTCTCAACACCAAGAAAAGGAAGAACCTCCCCATGGTTTCTGATATGGAAGGGAACTATCTTCCAAGCCTACAAGGACTGTCATCTCCAAATTCACCTTGTGATAAAGGGGATACTTCCCTCCCTGTATTTCAGAGACAGCAGTTGGAAAAAGCTGCCTTTAAACTAAGTTTTAGACAGACTTGAGCAGCATCCCAGGGGGAGGGAGAATGTGCAGATTCAGAAATATGACACATCTTTTGCAATCACTCTTCATGGCCTTGACTCCTTGAAACACCATGGCTCCAGCAGCATTTCATAGATGGTTCAATTGCTCTCATGTAGTGCTCTGCCACCCACTTCCTGAGTTATGGAAGGGCTCAGCTGTATTTCTAATGAGAACCACATTACCCAGTGGAGTGAACATGGCTATAAGGATCCACATTAATACTGCTTATTGCTTCAGAAGTTGAGATCCTCAGGCTGAGGGCAGGAGAGGGTGAATGCTCTTCTAAAACCAATCCTGAAAGAAAAGATCTGGCTAGCTAGATCCCAAATATTGAAGCAGAAATGGAGGAAGGGCCTCCCTGCTTCGCAAAGGTTGTGGTGGAGGCCTTTTGCAGGGCTCCTGCTTCCCATTTAGCCCCAGGGCAAGTGAGAAAGGTTACCTGGAGGGCTGCAGCCCCAAGTCTGGAGAGGGAGGAGGACTGGTATTATGAAGACAATATTCCTGTATAAAGCACACTGCCTGTCTGAACTAGGTCCGTTTTTTTAATCTAGGGACTACTGCCCTCTCTGACAGGACAAAAAAATCAAGAGGGCTCAGTTTTGAAATCCTAAAACTTCCTGCAGTGGAAAATGGGATTGTAAAAGTCCAGGTATGTTTATCCTCCCACACGTCATGAGGCTGCCCCTCAAGCATAACAACAGCTAATCCTAGGTACGAATCCCCCTTCCCGCTGATCAAACAACACTGTAGCTTAAAAGCCTTCCCATTCCTATTCTCAGAGTAAGGAAAGCTTTAATCCTGTTTAAAAAGCCTTCAAGGCAGCCTGGCTTCCCACCCAGCTTTTCCAGCAGCAAGGCGAATCCCAAGTGCTTTTAACTCCATTGCACTGTAAACATGCGAGCACTAAACAGTCCTCAGAAGCACATTTCTGAGTGAGCCTTAGGGACCCTGGGCAAAGTAAATAAAGTGGCAGAAAGCCTTTCTAGAGGTTTCATAGCCTCTAATTTCCTCACCCAATAGTCACAAGTACAGCAGCTGTCACTAAAGGCTCTCACCAATTCACACATCCCAATCCAGCTCTTGCTGTTCAGTGTTTGAGAAACACTCAAAGTCATCTCCTCAACTGTCTCCAGAGTAAATAAAGTTCAAGGCAGTATGACAAGAAAATTAGAGACTGTAAAGTCTTGAGAAGCAGTCGTAAGGTAAACTATCTTGCCATGTGCAAGGTGCATTAACTTACAGCCCCCTGTAAGTCATTTCTCCCTGCCTGGAGTTTTTGCTCAGAAGAGCTAGCGATTCTCCAGGATACTCCAGTAAGACACCAAGCTGAACAAGTCGAAGTGGATACTGCTACCCTGACATATAGGTGCTCAAAGGACAGAGCACTCAAGTGCCTGTTAATGGGGTCTCTCCAGCCCAGAGAGAAGGAAAGCACAGGTGGCTCAAAGATGAATGCTGGAATGAAGGTCTGGAGAGATGCTTAACTGGTGGGATGTGTTTGGGACGGATGACTCTTTGCACAGGATGGACTCCAGATGAGTGGAGGGGCAACACAAAAACCTGCAAGCTCAGAAAGGGAGGAGGAGCATTAGCACAGAGACAAGGTCTTGTTATACAGCAGGAGTAAAATGGCAGTAGGAGTTCAGTTGTCACAATAACACAAAGAGGGCAGAAATAACAGGGTGACCTTGAACACCCCAGACACAGAAATAAGATCAAACAGCCTAGAACAGAAGAGGTTTTGTCATGCATTTGCTGCCTGCAAATACCAGAGGATCAAGATGAGTTTGGAGTCTCAGTCCTTCCAAGACCAGCTAAATGATGTAACTGACAGGCACAAGTGTGAGAGGTGATGCATTTCCAACAGAGAAAGAGCAGCAGAGAAATCTCATCTCCCATCGTCCAGTTCAAAGCCACAGCACATAGGCACAGAGGACCACCACGAGGATGTTCAACGGAACAGAAGGTTTAACAAATGGAGGTTGAGATTTGCACTATTTCCAGGTAGCTGCACACAGAGCTCCCAGCTCCTCCGCTCTCTTCCCAGCAAGGCTGCCCAGAAGCTGGAAAGCTGCACTGGCACAGCACAAGGCCTGGCTTAACACACTTCCCCAGCAAGTGGCCAAGAGGTCGAACTTGCTGTAACCTTGGCAAAAGAGATCTGTCTTTAATCATGCTTTGTGGCTGAGCTTCTGGGCTCCTTCCCTGATACAGAGACATGGCAGAAAAAATTGCAGCCTAAAAGTTGAGCTTTTAAAGAAAAAAGCTTTCTCTGCTATGTACTTCATTACCCAACAATACAGAGCAGCTACTTAGAGTATCTCTACATTTTTTGAGTAAGAGACCTGATTTAAAAGCCAGCAGCTTTATCCATGGAGTAATGTATCAAGTGCAAGCTGAATTGACACTTATGCAAGTCAAAGCAAATGTTTTTAAGATGTGACAGCAGAGCCATTACCAGCTTCATATATTTCATTCTACTTTTGTTCACACAACCAAGCATATTATTGGCTTTTTATTTCCCCCCTTGTTTGCTTCAGGATTCTGATTAAAGCAAGGAAATATTTCATGAACTGCCAGGTTGTGCTTAAACCATTAGGTCCATCTATGAGAAATATTTATTGTTTTAGGAAATGGGAGAAAAGGGAAGCTGGAGCACTGGTGATACATCTCTTCCATTTAGAAAACAGAGCAAAAGCTTTTCAGATTCTTGCTAGCCAAAGCTCTGATTCGTGAGAGGCTGAAGTTGGCTCGGTATCAAAAGCTGTAATGGCTGGATGATACAGAGACCTGACCTGGTCTAAAGCTCCTAGATCTGTTCAGCTTTATATTGAAAATGTTAATGATGATAACAGAATTTATTCTTGGTTAATGTCTCGTAATAAAATCCCACAGGCCTCTGCAACAGTCCTTTTTTGCAGTCTCCCCTCTCCTGATGCTGTTTGAGGTCACTGTATGTGACTGCATGACCCCCTTAGCCTTAAGACTGAAGCACTGAGGCTCCTTTGGCATGAGCCAGTGGGCTTTTACTGCCAGCACTCGTGAAAAAATGCTCGCTTTACCTGACATGAGATGGCAGAAAGACAAGCCCACAACCATCTGCGGTTCGTAGGACAAACATAAGCAGATTTGGGTGCAAGTGCTTGTCCTGCTGGAGCTCCAGGGAAGAAGAGAACAGACAACACAGCAGTTCAATACCGAATGACATGATGTACCACAGCACTACACAACAGATCATCCTATGCTGGTACTACCAGGATCTTGTGGAGTGCTGTGCTGAGGCTCTGAAGAGGGCTCACCTGAGGGCCAGGGGCTCCCAGCAGGCATCTGGCAATGCCAAAGCAATGCATTCCATTTCCAATAGCACCATCACAGGGAGTCACAATCGACTGGGAAAGCAAAAGGCAGGATGAGCAGATAGTGTCCCAAGAAATCCCACTATACAAAGGTATCCTCTATGATACAAGACAGAGTGAGACACCAGGCAGCATGCCAAAGGCTTGTGTCAGCACAGAGTCACTGCTGTACCACTGTGCTGACTTGTCTGTGCAACTGCTTTAGTTGTACCCAGATCCAGAGGAACTCTGTAAAATTACAACCTGAAACATCTATCCTTTAGACAACTTAGCTGAGCAGAAGTGGGGCACACGCACATTTTCTCATTACCAGATATGAAATGAAGTAGAGAAGGGGGGCACATTGTTTCTAGACTTGCTTGGGATAACAAGACACTCTGGGGTAACTAGGATACTTTTCTAGCCATGCTGGAATGAGAACCTGCACAGTTTCACTGCATCTTAAAGCTGGATGCCATCTCAAACCTGAATAGCCACAATAAACATAACCAGTTCAAGGGCAGACAAAACCTAACCTTCACTATGGGAGCATGTTGTCTTCCCTTTTCATTTTGTAGCGCACAGAGCACAACAAGAGCTGGGCTGCAATGAAGCTGGGAGAAAACAGCACATGAAGTTTCTGCTGTTCAAGCTTCCATAGAGGTGAGGGGAGAGTCACAGCTGAGGTTACAGCACACAATGCCCCGTCCGCTTCTCCAGGGCAGGTACAGAGCTGAATGAGTAATGGACGGGGGGGAGAAGAAGAGGTGATTTATTTAAGAGGTTTCTAAATCAGTTCACTGAGATGGCTGACCTTCTGACAGTGACTTAATCAGCACAAAGCATTTTCTTGATTTGTCACCAGGGAATGGCAAAATATTCTCGGAAGAGCTTCATCTTTTATCTTAAGAACTATTTACATCAAGGAGGTTAAGACACAGCTTTAACCACACATGTAGCATAACCTTTGGAGTACAATCAGATCTGCTGTTCTTAAGAAACACCATCTGGGAACATAGTCTTTCTTGTCTTGACTTGTAACTGCTTATCCACAAAAGAAAAAGCTCTGTGTTGCATCATTTTTATTCATGAAGATAAATCCATTGTGTATTATTCTAATGATCTCTTAAGTCTGCAATTTGTACCATTTTATAGCACTAAAAGTTAGAGATGCAGTAAGCCATGTATTTAAGGCTGGTAACTTAATGGGAACAGCATTAACTATTATTTCAGATTTTTAGCTATGTACCCCTCCCCATTCTTTGTAATTACCTTGTTACTTAACAGCAGCATCAGCAATTGATATGCTTTTAGCACAGGCCACTACCAGAGGACAAGTGTGCTGGAGCATGTTATGGACTCCAGAGTAAATTTTATCTCCTACTCTTTTTAAAAAAGTATTATAGAATTACCACCTCTCCCCCACCCTTAAAATCTGCATGCATTGGCAAGGCCCGTTTCACAGGCTTTCTTAGCTAGTCATCTTTTAAAAGATAAAAGATCACTTTGTCCCCCAAATCAGAACCCACGTTGTCCTAATTAGATAATGTCCTCTAATAAGCCTGGCTTTCTTATTTCTCTTGTAACCTTTTGGGGTGAGGGGATGGGAGAAAATCTGCAACTCCATTACGATCAAGTCTAATTCAAGATGGAAGTCCTTTTGAATAAGCAAACGGAAGTAAAGAAAGGTTTAACAAAAGTATCGTTTTGATTCTTCACTTATTTCTGACCTGGCTGACACTGGCCTGCGAACCTTGAAATGGCCCATTTCATGGCTCACTTGCCCTGCTTCCTGTTCCTCAAATGAAGGAGAGCCTGGATCTGTGAGACCCCACATAAGCGTCCCTCCCTGTGGCCAGGACTCTTACCAAGGAGACATGATGCCCAAGGAGAAACAGCCAGCTGGTATCAGCACTTGCCAGTACTCCTGCCCTGCTAATCTACCTTCTCAGCCTTATGAGGCTGTCTTATAAACCAAATAATTCCACATTTGGCAGTGTCCAATCAGCATCTACCTCCATTACTGAATTTTCTGTACGTGCCCACAGCTGCTGGGAGAACGAATACTGTCTTGTATCAGCCTTTATATGACTGGCAATGGATTTGGGGAATTGTATCCAGTATTCCATTGTGCACTTTGTCCTGTACACATGCACCAGGAGAAGACAAAGGGTATAGCACAGAGCTTATCAGCACATGGCAGGCATTTTAAGCCATCTAGCAAAGAAAAAAGCATGTTGTGCATGTAGGAAAAGGAAATCCCTAATTGGAAACACAATTGTCTCATAAGAAAGGCTCCAAAATCAACAGCCACTCCAATTTATATGGTGTTTTATCAAGCCAAATAGCCCCCAAGAGCTTTGCAAGATGAGACTCTAATAAGGCTTATAAAACTAGCCCTCTATAATAGAGGGTAGGGCTGGGGGGGGGGGGGGGGGGGAGGATGGGACAGTAAAAGGCCTTTAAGCATGTGAATTGTAACAGAAATGTAAGCCTGTCAAATCTTCAGCTAATAGAGGCTGGAGGAAGCTCAGAGGGGATCTGCAGTAATTTCAAGTGCAGAGGTTCACGGGAAACAGGTAGAGCAGCTGAGATCCAGACTGGGCAGCTGGGGCAGGCTCTGATATGGAACCGGGCACCACTCACGGCTCTCTGAAATTCCACTTCTGGATCAGAGCCACATGTGCGGGGCACACTATCAGTCCATAAAGCACAACTTTACTGGATCAATTCACAAGACACCTACCCAAGTGGAGAGTGAAGGTCTCCTGTCTCAACTTTCTCATGGTTTCTAAGAAGAAGCTATACGCCTTCATCCTAGCCATCAAGACATTTCACAGAAGAATTAAATTTTAAGGGTTTTTATTTGCTCTTCCCCCCCCTGCACCCAGATAAGAGGAGAAAGGTTGAAGGAAAAACAGAGGGGACGTTTTGATTCTGGCCTTTACTGTGCAACTGGAAGACAATGAGATACTGCAGCAATGGGCATGCGATAAAGAACCTAAACAGGCTGGGGAGCACTCTGAAATGTGCATGTAACAGCATCCACAGGAGTACATCCTTTGAGTACCACTGCTCCATCATCACTGTCCTACCCAAGTGATAATACACAAGTCAAGGAAAGCAAAACCAGACTGCATACAAGTCACACTTCACTGCACACTTCTGCAAACTGCACTAAAAAACCCTCAGAGGAAAGAACCGTTGCACAACTTTCAAGTCTATTTTGAGTTGAACACTGCGGTTGTCAATACCTTGTTTCTGGCAGTTCTACGGTGGTTTAAAAAATACATAAATTACCCATGGAAAACCCAAGACATCAACTTGTTGCAGAATTTTATGTCTCCCTCCTTTTGCAAAAAAGAGAGCAAGCGCTTTATTTGAGTTTACATTTTCTGGTTGATGCTATTTTGTGACCAGGTCTATAATGGCAGATTGGTGCTGTGTGGTGCTGGTTCAAGAAGGATGTACCCTGCCCTGATGTGAAGGCAAAAGGCTGTACATAGCCTGTTTTTTAACCAACACATGCACATCTACCAGTGAGCCAACAGATTAAGGAAGGCTGTCACTAGTTTCAATGTCTTTAAGATCATCTCGCTGAAATCTGGGGAGGAGGGGGGGAGGGGAGGTGTTTTACCATTTTCTTAGATTTATAAGTGGTACATGAAAATCGTTGTGGCTCCAAGGTTACAAAGCATGTTCCTCCATAGGGAAATATGTGTAATTTAGGAACCACGTCAGCACCTTGAGTGCATCAACAGGCTCTGCAATCTTACACACACACGCTTTTAAGACTCCCCCTCAGCTCAACTGACCTCAAAACCCTGGCAGAAACCATTGTAAGCAATCTATAGAGGCCGCTCATGGCCCTGCAACACACCCCTGCTCTCCTTTCTCCAAGCCACTTCATTTTAGCCATGGAAGAGGGACGAGCTCTCTGCAGAAGTTCTCCAGGGAATGTCCTGCTCCCAACATAGCATTGAACAGGCACCACCTCCCCCTGCCTGCAAGACTGCCTGTACTGGGACAAGCAGCTTGACACCCAGAGGGACCGCTGTGAGGACATGTCCTCCCTCAATGCCATGATGGACCCACAGCCGGCCACCAGAAGACATAGTACCAGATTACCCAAAGGACAGCATTACATACACTCTTCAGCAAGTGTCTGTGCCCGGCCATGTACCTGCCTGATCCAGACTCTGACCTGCTGGGTTAATTTCCCAGCTTGACCTCAGACCTGCCTTGGCATGATGGACTTGGCTAGTGATTCCTGAGCCGTGGCTGACCCTGGTTGTTGTCACCAGACCTGCTCTGCTCTTCTTGCTGGGCTGCACCACATCTCGGCGAGGCCATAGCCTCTGCTTGCCCTGCTGTCACCCTCGGCTCAGTACTCGTTCTCCCTTGCTGCTCCCTGACAACATAAGCCTGCAATTATGCCAGGAGTTAGTAACCCCAGTGCTACAGAGGAACAGAAGCAGCCAGACAGGCAAGTAACTGGCCTAAATACAAGCCCAGCTTCCTCTGAGAAATACAACTCAGGTATGACTAATGCGCCAGAAAGCTCATGTCTCAAGTAATCCCCTGCTCAAGACTTTATCAATAATGCAAAATTGGATTGTGGAGTACAAAACCCCTGAAACTTAATAAAAGAACTAGCTTAAGCGCCACATTAACATCATTGAAATTGATGAGTAAAGAAGGACAGCTTCAAAAAAATTATGCCTCAGAGCCAGATAAGACCTATCTCCAGGAGACCAATTGAAAGACAAGGAGGCTCTGAGTGGAAAACAATGGGTGTAAGAATTAAACACACTTTTCAATCAGATTCTTCAGAATTGAAGGGTTATATATTGAGGGGATGGTCTGTCTAATTCTATTTTAGACATTTCAGTACTTGGCAAAAATTCATCCAAACATGGGAGTGAGGGTGTTGGTACTATGTTTGCATTGTGAAAGTCAATCAAAGGGCCACAAATATAGTGTCTTATACCCAGCTTCTTTCCCCTTCACATCTGTAGATGTCTGTGCTAAAGCCTTTCTGCTCAAACGCCCCATGACTGTCCCAGTACAGGCACATGCCAAAGGCAGCAGCAGGGTCAGCCAGAGCCCAGGACGCTGACCCCAAGCAGACTTAGTTTGGCCCTGAAACAGGGAACACTGCTACAGGAGAACAGACTCTGAGGGAAATGGGACAAAAGCAGCGCAGTGTAGCATACAGAAAGGAGACTTCAGAGGAAGCAGACACGTGGGCTGAGAGAACGGAGAATGTATACACTGGGTATAGGTCAAACCGGAGCCAGGGCTTTTGGAGGTAATGTATCACACTGTGGATTGTGCAGAAAGAAGGGAAGAAAAGATAGAGATGAACCTACGAAAAGCTGAGATTTTTAAATGAACACACACCATTAATTTATGCAGACTGTTCAAGCAGTGAACTGCAGAGGTAAAGCACGCATGCAACATCCCAAGACCTGCCAACCAAAATCCCAGTTTCTCAGGCTGATGGATGGAGCCTGATCCACCCATATCCTGATTTGGATCCTGACCCTTAGATTAAGGCTGTGCTGGATTCTCTGTCACCATGTCTGTAAGAGGCTTCTTCAGTGAATACCACTTCCCTGGCTAGCTGAAGACCAGGGCTGGTGTTTGGGTTGCACGTCCCTCACAAGATCCACCCTGCACCATGCCTCCCACTCACAGCCTCTTCTGAGGTTTTACAACTATTCTGCAGCGTCCACAGAAGACAGTGAAGGCAGCAGCACTTCACATCAGTTCCACCCACCCTGCATTCAGCACCCACAACACGCACACAGCAGGCTCCAACAGTACAAGCAGAGCACCATAGGAGCCTGTCAGGAGGAATTAGCCCCACACGTCTCCCCCAGTGCCAGCACAAGCTAACAGAACAGCACGGACAAGCCCAGCAGTTCTCAAGAACACGCTATACATTGCAATCCAGGGTGAGAACATCTAGTCTGCAGCCAGGCTCCAACCCAGCTCCGAGTACCAACTGCAGGGAGATAGCTGAAATTAAAGTAACGCAATTTCAATATCCTCACAGAGGTAAATGCGTTCAGTTGCCTCAAGGCTTCTGCAATCATTAATTATTAATTTAATGTCTATCTTCCCTGAGGTACCCATTATCCTGTGTATTAATGGGCCTTCCAATAAGGCAGGGGGTAAACAGCTTGCAGATTACCTGATAGTATTAATGAAAGTTTGCAAATTGATTTGGTTGGATTAGAAAGTGCTTGGCAGTTAACTGATCTCAGAATTTGGAAAAACAGCAGTGTACAATGAAAGATGTTTTCTTTCCTCTCAGCTTTATCTGCTCAGAAAAGAAGAGGAGCCAAGCATGGCAGTGCTGGCTGTTCTTTTGGATGCCTCTCTTTCCTGTCTCCCATCCAAAGTGTAATTAAGGAAAGCCTCAGGCAGAAAACTCAGTTGTAGCAAGAGGTAACATTAATGCTGCCATGTTCTAAATGCCCCTTCACAAAAGTTAAGTCAATCTTATCCCTAAGACCCAGATATTTTCTCCAGGCTTCCATATTTTCCCTGCCAAGATACGGGATAGGCCTGAGGGGTCAGACTCACAAACAGATTTCAGTGAACAAACTCCAATCCAGTCCAACACTGAGATCCTCAGAGATCCTCTGCCTAATCCTTTAAATACCTCCAGATCCACAAACACGGAGTGAGGAAAGGGCGACAGCCTGAGTGTGCAGACATTTACAATTTGCACTTTCTTCTTCGATAAGCTGCTGCTTAGGCTTATTTTCTGACTCCCAGAAAGCTGCTTTTATAACCCTCTGAAACATCTCATTTAACCAAAGGAGTATTTGTTCATTAGCGTTACTTGCAGCAGGATGCACATGTCAGCGTGGGAGTTCAGTCCCTGAGGATATGACAAGACAATTCATACTGCAACACTCAGACTCTAGAAATGCTTCTGTTCCGAGTTCGCAGCTCAGCTTTCATCCCAGTTCCACTGGCTGCTACCTCCAGCCTGGTCAAAGTACCACAATCAATTCACAAGCAGGACAACCACATCTCCAGGCTGTTCAAGATAAGACTGACCAATATTAAAAGCAAGCATCTCCCTCTTCCAAAGATAAGGCAAGCCTGAGTGGATTATCATTACTATTTTTCATCCAGAATACCATATGCTTTTACTAGCCACATGCACAACAAGCAGCCATCATGTTTCCAATCTGCCATGCACTTCGCTGGTCCCCTTGTGCTCAGAGAGAGCTGTATTCTCTGATTCTATCTGAATGTCAGGGAGTGATTTAAAGTCAGACCAAGTAACAGTCTTTTCTTGATGGAGTTCTGGATATGTTGCCGTTTGCTGTTTAGTCAGGTAGCGTCTGTACTTCAAGCAAAGGAACACGATACTGCTCTTTCATGTAAATTTAGGGAAGAAGTTATGATTTTATCCTATATCCTAATAAGGATTCCAACTCAGTTTTTAAAAGGAGAACCTTGTTTGTGCTGGAGTTTTGTGCCTGTTATTTTATCATAATTTAAAATCAAACTAGTCAGACACTAAATTATTTCCTGCTGAGAAATGTGCAAAACCTCCCTTTATTCCTATATCCTCTTTACCGCTGGCATCTTGTATTTATAGAGTGTAGATGGAGAACTTAACATCCATGTTTTCTCCTTTTAATGTCTCTCCTTTGATCTAGTCATCCATCCAGGAGATTGCTTTGATCCTTGCAGTTTTGCTAATTCCAAATATGCAATTATGCTTATCTAGTCCTGGAGGATCTGAATGTTTCAAGCTGTCTCTCATACACTGCTGGTTTACCAATACACCACAGCTTTAATCAAAAACAACTTGTTCTTGCCCAGAGCACTATAGACTACAGACTGCTCATCTGCCATCCTGAAAAACCCGGGAGAGCCTGGCCACGTCACAGGATGATAGGTCTCTTTATGGGAAGCAGGATGGAAAACAGGCTGACCTATTGCCTGTAAGAGAAGGGAATCTCATCGTGCCGAAAAGTGAGGTTGGTGAGCAAGTGGAAGAGTCCAGAAAGAAATGGTCGGAATGAGGATCGGAGCTCTGGGCTCTCAGACAGCTGCACTGGCTGGAAGCCTGTTAGGCCACCTGGTCATGCTGCATTTCCCTCTCTCTTCCACCACTTTTCAGTCATTAAAAAGTCATTGCTTACCGAGTTGGCATTTGATGCCAAGAACTAGGGGGTATGTAACAAACTGTCCATCGTGACCCATGAAGGAACCAACGTTAGTATGAAAGGCAACAAAAATGGCATGGGAAGCAGTTCTCCAAAAATGCAACTATATTACCCCCTCCTGTCAACCCCAAGGAGAGTGAGCTGAGACTCTGATTTCAGGCCTGTTTGTTGCTTGTTTTTAAATATCTTCTCTCTTATAATATCATTATGCCACATGCATGAAGACTAGGGTTATCTAAAACTGCCTGATCTCTCCTCAGGAGAGCTGGGAGGGAGGCAGAAGAGGAGGAATGCCATTATTTCATGATGGGATCTGAAGCAGTAGGGGATTTCCTTTCAGGTTCCAGAGGACTGAAACAAATTGAGATGCATCATCCTAATGCTTCATTGCTCAGTATTTTGACACCATGTTATTGCTCAGCACCTGAAACTGATCTGATGGAAGACATGACCACAGCAATGCTTTCCTCAACGCTACTAACTTCTTGTTTGCCATTCCCCATTCTCATACTCAGAAAGAAATTAAAATGTTTTCTAATATGTTAAAGAGTGATAGGAAAAAATTTAAAAAGGAAGTAGAAGATAAGACAGTCTGAAGAGACAGCAAGTGGCCACAACTACGGTACAGCATTTAAATAATTTTCTTCTTACATGAGCTCAGACAAGCCTGCTGGAGTTGCAAATTTCTCCCATCAAAAGATAACTGCAGGTTCCCTTCCCTCCCTATATAAAGGCTAATATTTCTGTCCTTGCAAATTGAAGGTCAAAGTGGCAGTTTCTGTGCAAAAGCTTCTCCTACCAACAGCACAAAGAAGAAAAATTACCTACTATGGCTTAGCACCACCCTGGCACTACCAGCAGCTTTCCAAGTGGCAAATTACACATGGAAGGTAGGGAGCTGAGTCGCTAAATCACCCTCTTCTATCCAGCAACCCCATCAGCAGCAAGGCAAAGCACATTTTTCATGCTTTGCTTCAAACAAGACTGACAACACCAGAGCAGCCCCAACAACACCTTGTATTTAATAAGTCAGTTGAGAGATTAAACAGGACTTTATTTTGCCAGCCTGCCCTAATGACAACTACTTTCCAGGAGCTCTCAGTAGTTCAGACAGGTACGTGACTGAGGTTCAGTGTCTGCCCTCACAGAGTGAATCCTGATGCCACAAGGGGGTGCAAAAAAGAAGCTTGCAAAAGATGTGATGCTCTGTGATGCCAGTGATGCTCTGTGCACCATCCTGTCACACTGCTGTAGTGAAAACCCTTCTAGGAAAGTTGTAGCAGTGGAAAATGAAAGTAGTGGCTGTGGTGGAGCTTTCATGAAGTCGGCTTTCCTTGATACTCTGCAAAGCTCTTGTGCAGGCAGAGCTCGCTTCCTACAGAACTTCAGTGGCCACCATTACCTGCAGTTTCAGGCAGGCCCACTGAAATCTCTGAGCAGAGTTGTGTTTTGCAGACTGACTCACTTCTTCAAAGTTGCAGCCTTCTGAACCAGCTTTTCCAAGCTGAATTACTTGCCTGACATTAGATAAATCTCAGTGAACTCCCTTTCTTTGTAAGGGAGAACCTTTACAATTAATTCTTCTTTGTATTGCAGAAATTCCCTCCTAGTCCTCCTCTGGAAAACCTTAACACTGTTTATGCTGGAACAAGGCTTCCCGCCCCAGCAGATTCTAGAGTATCAGTCCTAGATATGAGATACACCTGTTGCATGTTTCTCAGCTTTACATATCAGTGTTTTGCCTGAAAGAGGCAGGTTACTCATAAGATTGTTTGTAAATTCAGTAGGGGAGGCATGATGTAAGTTTAAGACGCCAAAATCATTAAGCACTTAGAAAAGATTTTTGGTAAAGTTTTAAAAAACAGACCTGGTAACAAAGTTACACTTTTTGTGACTGACACTTCAAAAATTTCCACTACTATCTCAGTACTTGTATGGTCAGTTTCAAAAATATTTGTTCTACTGTAACACCTGGCCTCACTAGGTGAGAGCAGATATATCCTAGGCTGTTTGCTAAAAAGTAGCTTCCTCTTACTCTGAAGAAAGATGACTCACTGTGTGATTCTACAGACATTGAATTCAAACATATTTAAAACTTGGTATTACACTGCTTCACTTTTCCGTCCTTGAAACATTTGTCTGCACGGGTGGTGCACCTTTGGTGGCACGAGGTGAAAACGGAAAATGGGAGTATATAGAGCTCATGCATCTTGGGAAAAAAAGAGGAAGGAAAAGAAAGAAAAGGAAAAAAACCAAACAAACACAGAATACAAATTGTTCAAATCTCATTCCTTTGCATAGAATATAAGCATCAGACATGTAACATGTAACACAGTCCCAACCAAACACCAGCACCTAACACACTCCCTCTGCACAAGCAGGAAATGATCCAAGTATATTTTGGATGATAGATGTAGGGCTGGCACATATTTATCACTTATCTGGAGATCTGATCATCAGATAAGCAAGAAGACTGTTAAAAAGCATCTGCCTCACAGCACAGAAATTTAGAAGCTCATCATCTGGAAGTTGCCCAGATTCAAAAACTGCTGCATTTAATTTTCATGCCTGTTTTACCCTTAAAAGATAGATGGCTCAAAGTCACTTGACATCTGTACTAGAAAGCCACAGCAAACAGACAAAGCTGGATAAGGGCTTCTCTGCTATGTGTGCTAACAAAGAAATGGACAAACATGTCAAGCCGAAAGCCAGAAGTGCTGGGAAGCGTGTTCAGCAAGGCTGCAGCTCTTAATAGATCCAGAGAGAGGCTGTAACAGCTTCAATGTGGAGTGCAGCAGTAGTGAAGCTAATTATCATGGTAAGCAGGTACATCGGCATTGGTTGTTTAAGACACCTCTTATGCTTGAGGGATGGCTCTGGAGGAAAAGGAAGGGATGGTAATAGGGAGAAAACTGGAAACTTGGCCTTCCACAGCATCTAACTGCCTTATGAAGATGTGATGTGATCTACACAGCCGCTGCACGCACAGTTACCCTCCTACCAAATCAGCAGCTTCCAAGCTTGATTAGACTGCAGAGCTGGATAGCATGGGGTTTATATTACAGATCAGAGACTTCTCACAGCTGTTTTAAAAATGCAGCCTGACCTCTGTTCTAAAGCACTTTAGGGAATCTTTGTCCCAGAGCTTGAGAAAAAGGTAGAGCTATAAATTAAAATTGCATTAGTAGTTTCCTTGGTGGTCTGCAGAGCAGGAAGGAGAGTAGCAGGGAATTTTTTTGCATTTATAAAAGTTATAGCCCAAAACTATATGCAGTGCTTTAGCATGGAAACACAGATCCACTAAAAAAGGAAAATAAAGCTTAAGCACTGTATTGCCCAACAGAGAGGAAATGGCATTACTAAAAGACCTAGTACATTAATTGCAGTTTCTAGCATTCTCGTAATCCTATATGTCTTTGTGATATCTACATAAAAGCATAAACCTCTCATTCTTTCTGAAATAACTCTTTCTATGCAGTTTCATATACATGAAATGTACAAAATTTGGACACTTTTACTTGCAGTTGGCACTATTTCCAGGTGATTTCTTGTTAGCGCTTACAGAACTTTGATCCCGTTTTAGCTAAAAATCAAGTTATATTCCACACATTGGTTTTATACTTAAAAAGCATTCTGAAATTAATCCATAGACATACTATTTTATTGCTTTTGCACTGTATTTACTGTTTTACTGCTAGATTTTTTGATGGAAGGTAGCAATCATTTAAACATTAAGAACAGTCATCTTGGGGACACAGTTGTCAGATTTAAGGATCAGAAATTATATAGGCAGCTATAAAAGGACAGGAAGTGAATAGATCAATATTACGAGGTCCAGTAATTCTTTGAAGTATTAAAATGAAATGGGAAAACTGTTTGCAAGAATAATTTGATGATTTAAGTTATGCAGCAACTCCAGGGGCAGGTAAGAAAGCAGCTAGCAACCTCTGCACAGTGTCCTGAAAGAGTTAAGGACATCTTCATCAAAAAGGTTTTCCCTCTGAAGCAAGGGCAGGCTAAGTAAGACCTGCAGTATGATCCCATTCTGAAGGCTGGAAGGCAGAAAGCCTTGACAATTTTAGTGCACAGACCAGCACTGGCAGCCAGTTCATCTGTAAGAGTCACTGGGGGAGCATTTATAGATAACAGATTTCTAACATTACACAATCCCTTTAGACAGTCCTGTCAGCACCCTCCAGATCACTATTTACATGCAGAAAGTGAACAAACCATCACTGAATTAACCTTCCATTTCCATCACACACAGCTAAGCATGTTTATGAGCGAGGCACTGAGCACATGGTAACATATTGCTTTGTGATACCAATCCTAAGAGAATCTGGAATTATTTGGAAGCATTTGGTCAACGGCTTTTTGGTGCTCATTCCCCATGAAGAGGAGGAACACATGTCCCATCACATTAACTAGAACACAAGCTCCCCATAAGGATGTGGGTATTTGAAAGCCAGCCCAGGATGCAGCAACCCCACCAGTTTGAAGATCCACTCGGAAATCACATTAATTCAGGAATAGGTACACAGCTTACATGGAAATGCAGAAAGTCAGAGGAGACTAAACCTCAGCTAGAAAAGCTACACGCAGGGCAGGACAAAGCTGGATGGTCCTGATTGTTGGCTGAGGTTGAACGACAACACAGGGTTTTGGCTGTTAAGACGAATCCAAAGTTTCAGCTCAGAGTACTCCTAAAGGAGGAGGAAATTCCCCAAACTCATTCATCTATACCAGGTGATGGGAGAGCACACTGGGAGGTAGAGATAACACTAAGCAACACACTTCTAGAGAAACGGTCATCCTGGTTATCCCACTGAAGTACAAAGGCAGGATTATTTGCCTCGTGTTTAGGCATGGTGTCTTTAGGTGCTCAAGAGCCTTGGGGACATCTGAGATTCAAATTGGAAGCCTCTGATTTCAAAGCTTTGTCAATGACTCGGTCAGCTTCTCAGCAGTGATATTAGCTCAGGCCATATTTCAGCAAGCATTAGCAATTCAAAGCATCTCAAAGCAAGGACATAATCTCTACAGGGAGTGGAAACCTTCCTTTCCTACGTTTTCTAGGAGCAAAAAGGTAGAACCCTAAATTAGCAAAAACAGGGCCAAATGCAGAAGGTTCCCATGGGAGAGAGGTTAACTTACTTCTTTCAGATTTCAGCTGAGAGGTTTCAACACCAGGGTAACCTCAGTACTTCCTATGTAGTGAACACAGCAGCTCTACCTCAGCAACCAGCTTACAGTAATAACTCTCCTCACACATTGCATAATGAGGTCCCATCTATAGCCCCAGAACTTGTTTAACCCTCAAAAGTGACTTATTCCAGGCTATCAGCCAAGTGAATGCGTAAGTAGAATATATGTAGCTATGATCTTCACAGGCTGGTATTCGTCTTGTCTCAGAAATTGTTTAGGGCAGAGAGGTTAAGAAGAATAGAGTGCAGGTTTAAAAAAGATTTGTTTCTAAGAGACACTTCACTAGATTCATTCAATTTAGTGAAGAAACTAAGGTTAGGAGGATGCCTTTTAGACACTATTGTCTCATAGTAATTTAATACATAGGTTTTCAAGAGAAGACAGAGAGCAGGTAAGAAATGTTGCAGTTCAGATAGATAAAAAGCTATCTCATTAGTATGGATTAGATCTAAACACCTTAAGAATAGCTGTCAGCATCCTGACAGGGCAAATCCTACACCCCTTCCTTTTAGACTCTACAAAACAAGCTATCCAGAGCTTTTAAGGGGTCCTGTCATATCACAAACTTACGGACTAGTGTAAAAATACCCCTGAAAGTAAAAAGACACTGATCTAGATAAGGCAATTAGATATGGTTTAAATAAAATTCACTGATCAGACAGGCATCGTTCTCTAATAGTGTTATTCAGCACAACATCTCCTATCATAAGGTGAAGGAGTCTTCAGAAAGACAGAAGAGAGAGCAAAACTCCTAGCTCTGAGCCTGCACACAGCCCACACATCTCTCTCCCCAGGCAAAGGACCAGCAGAGCTGCTGCTTGGGGTTTTTATAACAGCATGAGACCGGTTAATTGGGCTTCATCTGCAGCAGGTGGGTGTTTCCAACTCTGTCGGCATCTGCTCAGACAGTTAATGTGACCTTGTGTGTAAAGGCAGTGGTGTAGCTGCGAGCAGACTCACTTCTCCAAAATACCAACAACAGATGATAGCCAAACTGGAAAAGCTTTTTTTTTTTTAATATTGTTTTAAATGCTTCAATGTGCAGGTGTTTTCACTCATGTTTATTTCAATGAGATCTCATATTCGGAACGATGGAGGGTAACTGGGAGCCTGGAAGAAATGGCATGGGAAGACAGGGACAGGCCAAGCCTGGACTCTACTGAGGGGCCTCAACAGTCTGCGGAAAGAGGCCAACAGGAATCTCATGAATTCAGCAAACTCCTCTACCTGGGACAGCTTAGTCCCCATGCATAAATGCAAGCTGGGAGCTGATTTTCTGGGTGCTGCTTCTCTGCCCTGCAGAGAAGGACCTGATGGTTCTGATAGAAACAAAGTGAATGTGTAGTTATTTGGCTGGAGATATGTGGAAGCCAAATGGCAGCTCCTCAGTTCATCTTAAGTCACTTGCAAAACCCTTCAGAAAGAAAAAGGAGTTACATTTCATTGAAAGTGAAGCGATAAGATATTCCAGGCAGCAATAAACCGGAATCCCTGAACGCGCTCTGAGGATACACAGAAACAAATAGCCCCAGAAGCAACATTTGCAGATAGGTCAGAGGTTTTGCATTTGCTTTGCCTTTGTTTTTATCCCATTTCTCATGCCCCAGGGCGCTGCAAGTGAGACAGAGGTATTGTGACAACCCATCCACTCTCCAGAGGGGAGAAGGAGTCACTTAGCCCTTATTACAACTCACGCTGTTGAGGCAGGAACCCAGAACCCCTGGTTCCAGCACCGGAAGGTGCAGGGTCTCTCAAACAGAAGCAGCAGCAAATAGCCCATCCCCGGAGAGCTATTCTCTGCATAAACAGCTGCATAAACAGCTCTGCAGTGACAGTTACAATCTGGCTCTGGAGACTTTCATGTCTCCAGTTTCTAATGAGGACCAGTTTAATATTTTTTTTAACATCCTGTCTCCCTAATAAAAGTCAGTTTCAACGTGGAATTGGCTCTAGGAGTTGCAGTCCCCTTATCATAAATGCTTTCAAGAGATGTGGAGTGGTGATCAATACGAAGGCTGGATTATGGTTGAAACTGCAGCTTTTGCAAGTCACACAAGTCACTAATTCCACATACAGCCCTTAGCACAGCAATATGTAACGCCACATACTACTTTGGGGAAGATTCAAAGAGAAATAACACAGTTTAGCGGTAAAGTAAGAAAGTTCCCTGTAACATTAAACAGCAGATTTTCCCTCCAAGCAGAGGTTTGTCTATGCCTCCTTAGCAGGTGGCATCCCGAGGCTCTGCTAAAGCCCAGAGATAACAACTCCCACACTTGCTGAACAGCAGACAAGAGCTGGGGTCTCCAGAAGTCATCTTGTACCTGAATTTCTGTTTGCCTTCTGAAACATGGTCTTGGCTGTGGAAAGCCTAAAGAGTGCTAGTACTTCATATAGCTAATGATATCCCACAGCCTCCTCGGGCAGGACAAAATAGAGTGACTGTCATTATTGCTACTCAGGTATCAGAGTGAGATTAGATCTGCGATCAGGCGTACCTCAGTCCCACATCGCAGGCAGCAGGGCACAATCTATATTGAATTTGTTTAGGAGTTTCCTTCATTTAACTGTCTTTGCTTTGAATGTATGACACCCATACAGACCAGCTGTCGAGTACAGATTTGACAGATGTGGCTTGAAAGAACACTGGAAAGTGCGCGGCAGCCTTGGGACTACTTTGTATTAAAGCAGAGAACACGGATTACCTGAGACACAAAAAGAAGTTAAAACTGCCTCGGTCCTGTCTGTTCCATATTGGTACACAACTGCCACTTAGTATAATGAAGAAACAGAGAAGAGGAATTGGGAATTTGAAACCTGCAAGATTCCTGGCTAAGATAATAAGCCGTGCTTTGCACGCGTATGCTTTTAACACAACCAGCCGCAGATCTACTGAAGGTAGGCACCAATTAAATTGCACCACTTTCTTTCTGGTCACAAGTGTTACTTTGCAGGAGAACTAGTCAGAAGTGTTTTAGTAAAAAGCTGTTTGCATTCAAAAATAGCCTTTTTACCAGAAGCCTTAAAGACTTTTCAAAAGAAAAAAGACAAAAGAGTTTATAGTTCTATAGCCTATCTTGAAAATATTCATGTTTTTCTAAAATTAATTTTAGATGTTACAAAGAATGGTCTCAAAATGATCTCTAGGTTTTAGCAACAGTGATTCCCTACCAAGGTCAATTAAAAAAAAATCAGCTGTGGTTTCAGTATCATTCTCAAGGATTCAAAGTTAAAATTTTCAGCTAAAATTTTGAAAAAATCTTCTCCGCCAAGCATGCAGAAATGACAAATCAATTTGGGAAATGCTTTGAAACAAACCAAAAAGAAAAATTGTCAAGCTTTTATTTTAGCTTTCCTTTGTTTTCCAAAAGTAGGTATCATCTTTCAATCAGCACTAACATATAGTATGAGATTTGTGTTCACTATACTTGCATGTGTAATGATGCTGGTATAATTTGCAGCAGATGTACATTTGGGGAGAAATTATTTTCCTCAGAATCTATTTGTGTGGGAGGATGAAGTATGGTTATAATGAAGGTGCTGTGGGAGCTGAATGACTTTGCATCTCAAGTACAGGTGCACTTGGGTGTAACTTAAACATAGTTTGCAATCTCTCTAAATGGTGCATTTATAGCCAATTACACTTGTCATTCACCTTGCAAATACGTCTATCTAATTTAACAGCATATGCAGTAAGCAGAAAAATAAAGGATATTATATTAGCTGACAGCAGAATAGAGGTGTAGATATCAGCATCTGTATATATTGCACATTTGGCAGATTTCTGAACCAAAATACAATGAATTCAAGTAGTGGCCTCCAATGTCCTTATTCTCTCTGCATCAGAAGCCCCCTGTCAAATGTAATTTCCTCCAGGAAGACATGAATCTAACTGAGACTTTCCAAAACCTGTCCAAGTGATTTGGACACTCACTTCTCATTACTATTAACAGCAAGTAGGCATAAGCATCTCCTAAACGCCTTTAGAAACCTCTGACACATTTTTTGTGGCTGTTAAAAGACTCTTTGGGCAACCTGCACGAGAAATGACAAATTTCACATTTGTTTCCCTGTACTCAGATTTTCATAATGTCCATGTACCAAATGTCAAGAAATTCCCTCAAAAAGACAGCCGAGATGTGTTAAGAGGGAGGGGAGAGACAGATTTTTGCTGTGTTTGGATTAAAGGACAACGTTCACATCCCAAAACTGTCTCCTCTGCAGGGGGCTGTATATACCAATTTCAGGATAATATCACATTCATTGTCATCTTTTTGTCACCGCCCTAGGCAGGCATGTCACTGCGGTGGGAACAGGGATGCAGAGGAGTGACATGGCTGCATGTGTCATATGCACTGAATCACAAGCACCACGCCGGCGAGCGCTAACGTGGAGGGAAAGGAAAGGTGAACTACTGTCCGTACACCTGATGACATGTCCTGCAGAAGGGAACAGCTATCCGTTTGAGATCCAAATTTTTAGCGTTACACCTTAGATCATGTTTAGTCCCACTTACAGATCCAGGAAACACCCTCCCTGCCTGTAAGAAGAAAATATGAACTACAGAAAAGCAAACTCATTTGTAAACTGACAGTAGATTATATGCTCCCCTTTCCCCACCAAACTGAGAGCCAGAAAGAAGCTTCTAAGAGATTTCATTCCTGTTATATCCAACTTCAACTTTTCACAGCCTTAGAAGCCAGAAAGCCTTGTAAGCCACTGCTCAACCCAAAAGCACTGTGAATCCTTTCAGACTGAACCTCCATCTCCCACTTTATGTTTGACTTCACCATTTGCCTTTCAAAGCCCTAACAAAGTAAGGCTTACCAACAGATACATATGCAAATAAGTGAGTAATATTGAGCTTTATAACTCCCTTACATGGCTTCTTCATCTGTTATTTAACTGACATCACTTCCCTTTTTTTTCAAATATATTTCATGCATATATGTCTGTTTTCTATAATCTTCTCCATTTCTCTTATCTCTTGTATTTTAATAAACCACATGTCCAGATTCAGTATCCTCTTTAGCAGCCAGAGAAGGAGATATATTTGTTCATTGCAGTTATTAAAATTCTAAACATCTCCCTCCCTTTATTTGATTTTAGTGAGATTCTGGACATTTTCTCAATACCAAGAAGATTGGATTCATCGGAATGTAACTCTGAAAGAAGTCTTGCATTGAAACTTTAATTCCAGTCCAAAACCCCATCAATTTAAGGTATCCCCAGAAGATCTGGACAAGGTGAACCTTTTTTTCTATTAAGTATTCTCAACACTAGTTCAAGATGAAACTAAAATTGTTTTTTGCTTCTTAGCACTGAGAAAAAAAACCCAACAAACAAAACCTGAGACCATTATTTTGCTTTCACATACATTTTAAATCCTGACCGGACTCCCAATGGCCCCTTTGCTTAAGCAAGAACAGACTTCAGCCTTTAAATCTGACTTTTTGGGCATTATCTTCCCTGTATTAGTGGAATAAACTACTTAAAACAGAGTTCTGCTTTCCTAGGGGCCTCTCTACTGTCTGTCATTGGTGACTTACACAAAGAGAGCATTATGTTAAGAGGCTCATCTCAGCAATTCCAGCATTAGCTACCAAGAGAGACCCCAGCAGTGATTCCTCGCTGATCCTTGGAGAAACACCAGTGATTTGTCTCCTAGTTTTCTCTCAGCTTTCTGTGAACTCAGTGTCCTGTAGTTTTGTGGAAAGCCGCTCACTGGATATATTGCTCTAGTCACAGCTGTTTAAAGGTACATCTTGGCCAAAGTGGGAGTTGGAGGAGTTTATTCAAATAAGACTGTAAAATCTGAAGTCATTTTAATTCCTTCCCTTGCAAATGTACTTTCCCACTCAGAAAGAGAACAGTAGGTGCACATTGCAGCTTCTGGGGAACAAAGTGCTGACGTGGAAAACTTAAGAGCAGTGGCCAAAATCAGGGGCCGTCAGTCCCACACCAGTTGAAACTTTCCTATCACTTCCTAATGTCATTTCAGACACGTTAGCCACAAAAAGCTCAGAAGATGCATAGTTTTAACTTTCTACCCACTCCTGTGGGGCCACAGTGGAAGAACAGCAAAATTAATGCTGCAGGCTGAAAAGTCTTCAGCTACATTGCTCCAGAGGAAGAGAGCTGGAATTAGAAGTGCTCCAGCTTTGCTGCTGTTATTCCCAGACCTTTCAAAAGCAGCAACCAAACATCAGTTGTGTCTGTTTCCCGCTGAAGAAATTAATCGGAAACATACACTCTCCCGGCAGCGTTCTGCCCCCTGCCTGTGCATACAGCATTTCATCACGGGTCAGGCCATCAGTCTCCAGTCTCAGCACGGCGCTCCGGAGGGGAGCCCTCCTACTCCACTTACCTGTGCGTGCTGCCATCTGAACACCCTCCAGGCTGAAAAGAGCCAGAAGGCAATTCATCTCACCCTAACTCAAACCTCTGAAATGCCCTCTGCAGGTTCCTCTGCTGGTTATAGACTCAGCCTACTTTAGATCACGCTGCTGACTTCTAAACAGTAAAAGTTACGGAAGCGAATCATACCGCCGAGAGGTTGCTCAGCTGCTTTATTTAAATCCAATAACGATGCACTGCAGTGAGTGTCAGCCCTTGGGATTATCTTTCCATCTCTTTTACCAGGTACAACACACAATGAATGAGGGATCTCACCGAACGGGATGCTGTGAACACCGCACTGTGCTCTGTGCTCCCAGCAAGCTCTCTCTGAACAGTGTACCCGCCACATCTTTTCCTGGGTTTTATAATTTTATTCCCCTATAAGATGTCAGCATTAATGGAAACTGTTGCACCAGCCACTGCTGGTTCTGTAAATAATTTCTCAGTGGTACACCTTTTTCAAAGCAATTTGAACGATTGAAAATTTAACCGCATTAAACTTGTACACATACCTTTCATCCAAGTCTGTCAAATGCGTGGTCTTGGAGCTGAATGCATACAGCATTTTGGTTCGGCATTTTAAAACTGGAGCATAGTGCTGGTCTGGATGCCTTCCACGTAAAGTCAATAGCAGTTGGGAAGTCCTTCATGAACTCCCTGAATCCTTCTGCAATTCCTCTTCAGTGACTCAAAGCCCCAGCTGGATTTGACTGGGGGAACTTGTTTGTTTCTTTCGCTTGGGGGTTTCCACCACTTCTGGGCCATGAGGAATAGGAAGGTGTGATTCTATTCTGAGATCACGGATTAAACACATTGTCCGAGAGCAAAGTATTGCAATGTAATGCAGTCTGACTGCTTTATAGCCAGATCCTATTGATCAGAAACGCGTATCTCATGGACTTCACCCCAATCTTCTGACCACACGTAGCTGTTATACTCATCCACAGCTCCAAACAGCTTGGTCTGCTGAGAAAAAAAGGAAGACTCTCTGTAGCTCACCTTGCAACTAGCTGGAGGCCAACAAAACAGATACGTCTCTGGTGGAGCAAATTCTGTACTTATGCCTCATACTCTGCCTTTGAGGTATAGCAAAGCAGGTCAGGGACAGCCTGGCCATGACAACCTAGAGAGCATCCTTTTCCTGGATGAAGGCAGGAAACCTGTTGGTGGCCTGTGTAGCATCCACTCCACCTTCCTCAGTGGCCTCCTGGCACAGCACAAGAGCACTTTCATCAGCAAAACCGGGACAGCTGCTGCCACCAGAGCGAAGAGCTGGACTGCAGGCATGTGCCCACCTGTACTGGGATGAAGGGCTGTTTTCAGGGGGCTGTGGTGACAGAGCAGCACCTCAGGGCCTGCAAAACACAGGAGAGCACTCTTCGAGAGCCTATGCTGGGAGGCCAAGTATAGGGCAATGCCTCAGGCCCACACAAACAGAGTTCAGGGCTCTTGGACAATTTCAGGAGGTGAGGTAATAGCGCAGTGTTTCAGGCCTGTGCAGGTACAGTGTAGCACTCCTGGAAGGTCAGGAGTGAAGGCCAGGTGACATGGCACCACCTCAAACCTGCACGAACACAGTGTAGCACTCTTGAAAGGCCCATTTCATGAGGCTCAGGATAGGACAGTAGCTCAGCCTTGCACAAACATGGTGTAGCACTCTTGAAGATGCAATTTCATACTGCTGGGGATAGGGCAGTAGCTCAGCCCTGCACAAACACTGCTTAGCAGTCTTGGAGAGCCAATTTTGAAGGCCGAGCGATACAAAAGCACCTCAGACCTGCACCAGCACGACACAGCACTCTTGGAAGGCCCATATGGTGAGGGCAGGGATAGGGCATTGTCCCAGACCTGTACCCACATTGCGTAGAGCTCTTGGAGAGCCGATTCTGGAAGCCGGGAGGAGGCCATCGCCTCAGACCGAGACACGACAGACAGGGCTCAGCGCTGCCGGAGAACGGCCCAGGGTGGGAGAGGGGGCACGCGGCATCGCCTCAGCCGCGCGCAACGCGGGAAGAGGCTCGCGGACAACTGGCGCGCGGAGGGGCGGGGCCTGCTCCGAGGAAGGCGAGGCCAACCGCCCCGCGGCGGCCGTTCACGCACGCGCACGACCTGGGCGCCAGTCTCGGGCGGAAGAGGCGGGGCGCGGCGCGGCGCGCGTGCGCAGTGGCCTACGGAAGCCCGCCGGTAGAGGCACGGCGGCGGCTCCGGCCTAAGGTGAGGGCTGGAGTGTGTCGCGTCCGCCGGCCGGGGGTGAGGGCGGGATGGCGGCGCCCTGAAGATCTCGGTGAGCCCTTCACCTCGGCGGTAGGCAGGGCGGGGGCGTGGGGCCTGTAGCGGCGGGAGGCTGCGGTTGGCCCGGGGCGGGCAGGGCGGGAAAGCGGCCTTGATACGGGCAGAGGAGGGTCGGGGCTCCTGTGTGAGGGGAGAATGGGCTGGGGGGGGCAGGTGTGTGGAGGATCGCGGTCTGTGGGGCAGGCTCAGGGGGCGATGGAGGGTCTTGGGGGGCGACGACCGGTCTCTTCTCCCAAGTAACAAGGGATGGGACAAGAGCAAAGGGCCTCAAGTTGCGCCAGGGGGGGTTTAGGATGGATATTAGGAAAAATTTCTTCATCGAAAGGGTTATCAGTCGTTGGAACAGGCTGCCCAGGGAAGTGGTGGAATCAGCATTCCTGGAGGTATTTAAAAGATGAGTAGACAGGGTTTAGTGGTGATTATGTCAGTGTTAGGTTGATGGTTGGACTCGATGATCTTAAAGGTCCCTTTCAACCTAGACAGTTCTATGTTTCTATGATGACCAGGTCCCACATGGGGAGACAGCTGTGGGGTAGGCCTGGGAGAGAGGGGTGAGGATTGGGGCCCCACGTCCCACACCAGGCATAAGGGTACAGGGCCCACAGGTGGCCAGAGTGGCTCAGTGTCTCCTCTCTTGCTTACAGAACACACGGAGCAGGCTGGATGCCCACAGGCAGCAGGACATTATCACAGGCTGCCCGAGCACTCATCAGGGGCACAGGACTATTCTTTCCCTGTATACAGGTCTCCTTGCCAAGATCCTGGCTTTGCTGCCTTGGCCTCTCCGGGGCCAGCCCCAGTTACTGGTACCAGCTGCTGTTACGGCGTATATCTCTCCTGTCCATAGACAGAAACCAAGGTGGTGGTGCTGGGGCTTTCCATTTCTCTCTGCTTTTGAACACTTGGTTTCGCCAAGCCTGCACGGCTGCAGAGGACATGGCAGAACAGAGGTATTGTGTAGACTATGCCAAGCGTGGCACAGCAGGCTGCAAGAAGTGCAAGGAGAAGATTGTGAAAGGAATGGTGCGCATTGGAAAGATTGTTCCCAATCCTTTCACGGAGTCTGGCGGGGACATGAAGGAGTGGTACCACGTGAAGTGCATGTTTGAGAAGTTAGATAAGGCCCGGGCCACCACCAAGAAAATCGAAGACATCACAGACTTGGAAGGATGGGAAGAGCTACAAGATGAGGAGAAAGAATTAATCAACAAGCATATCTCAGGTGAGAAACAAGGCAGCACCCGGGGCACTTTTCTGCTTTACTAATTTTCAAAATATGCCACTGATTGCCACACAGCCGAGCCTTTACCACAAAATCCTCACTGATGTATTAGTATGGCCTACTGACAAAGTGAGTAGCGCTGCTCAAATCTGTGTCTCAGCTCTATAGGAAAGGGAAGAAGTAGTCACTTATACAATAGCACTTCTTAATTCATTTGTCGCAACTGATTATGGAGAAGATGTAGGTGATTTAGTTCACGTGCAGACAGAGGCAGACAAATCCCAGGACGCAGCATCAGTTATTTTCCATTTTCATCTTTTTTTTCCATGTACTTTACTAAATTACGTAGTCTTTTAACTTTTGATGTCTGAAAAATATTCCTTTATTTTTTTTTCTTCCATTCCCAGTTCTTTTAAGACTTGTTTGTTGCAACATATATGTTGAGGGATGTATGAGATTATTTCTGACTGCTGGTTTGAACCTTGTTGTTTTACAGAAGCTAATTCCAAGGCTGCAAGTACACCGAAGAAAAAAGTGATAGTCCAAGCTAAGCTCACTGCCACAGGACAACTAACTACAAAAGATCCACTAGCTCTCATCAATCCATCACCAAAGAAGTTCTCTGGCTTCACAGGTAGGACTTAAGACACTGATTCTGGGAAATCCTTCTCTTCTACTACCAGCATCAGAGGTGTTTCAACTTGGCTGAGATCAGAAGTTTTTTATCTATAGAAGATGGTTTAGTTCTAATTACTTTTTTAAAATCTGGTTTGCCAGGAACTGTTAGTGCTGTCTTAGGCTGTCAGTCTTGAAAGAACTGATGTTTGAGTTTCTAGTATTCCCAAGGAAACAAACTTTATGCAGTAACCCATGTTGTCAGGCTGACTCCACTCCTGCCTTAGTCCATGGGCCGATTTCAATCAAACTGTGAAGGTATAGAGTAACGATATCCCGTGTGGATCTCAAAATCTGTAAAAAACTGTCTGGGTGGGATTCCCAGTTGTAATGTTCGTGGAAAGGAAAACTGTTATTCCTCAGCAGCTTGTCCTGAGAAAGAGCTGCCAACCCTACAGTCAGTGGGTGGGCTCTGACTGACCTGGCACTGACCTGAAACACCCAGAGCACGTGTTTCCTCATGCACAGGCAAAGAGATGCAAATGTGTAGGGGTGTTAGTATTAATGAGAGAAGAGGAGATGGGGACGTTTTTCCCCCATTTTGGAAGTGATCTTAGGAAAACATCTTGCTAGAAAGAGCAAAGGCCTATAAAGTAGAAATAAAACAGAACCATCTGCCAGCAGGAATTCCTTTTCACCAAGGTTTAATCATTTTTGTCTGGTAGAATTACGGTCCAGAAAATTCTGGTGTATTGGAAAGAGCAAAACTAGTGAAAAATTGGTTTAGATTTGTTTTTTAATGGTAATTAAAATGTAAAGTTACAAGTTTTGGCTCGTCATTATCCAGTTTTGAAGCTTTGCCAGCATACTGGGATTGTTCTTTTCAGCTTTCCAAGCAGAGTTAGCTTCAGCTTCAAAATCTGCTTTTATTTGTTACAAATGCAATTTTTTATGTCTTTGATGCAGCCAAGCCAAAGAATTCAGAAGATGTCTCTGCAAACTCTGCCCACAAGTCTAGCCTATCTGCAAAAAAATGTGATCTGAAGCACAAAGACTGCTTGCTGCGAGAGTTCAGGAAGCTCTGTGCTATGGTTGCTGAAAAACCCAGCTATAATGTGAAAACGCAGATCATCCAAGATTTTCTGAAGAAGGGATCTGGAGGAGGTATGATTCCTGCTTGGTATTCTCAGCATATGAAAGCCCTCTCAAAATCAACCCCAAAGTATTGTTTCAAAAGCAAGGGTGACAAAATCTGATTGCGGTGTAGTCCAAGCTTTGTGCTGTGCTGATTCCTGAACTATGGAGATAATGTTTGTAAAGTGAACTGTTTATCTAAATAACAAATTCAGATAAGAATTTGTCTAGGATTGTGGGGAATGTTTGTAGGTGCTGCCAAACTTAGTGCTGAGATCAGATTTGGGGGACAATTGTGGGTGTTTTCCCTAAGAAATCTCCTTTCATGTGAAGCAGAACAGCGTGGTGGAAAGAGGAAGCACCAGCTGCAGGGTATTTTTTTTGCCCAGGGTCAGGCTGATGGACACAAATAACCAGAGCCTGTACGTGAAAACAAATTGAGGCAGTTTCTAATGGGCTGTGCTTTTTTTTTTTTCCAGATGGTTTTCACGGTGACGTATACCTGACCATTAAGTTGCTGTTACCAGGTGTCATTAAAATTGTTTACAACTTGAACGACAAGCAGATTGTAAAGCTGTTTAGTAGGATTTTTAACTGCAGCCAAGAAGAAATGATCCGGGACCTGGAACAGGTGAGTACAGACAGCAGTTCTCTTAATTTCTGCTATTCAGTTGCTTGGTATGGAAATTATGTAATGGTTTTTGGGTTGGTTTTTTTTTTTTTAGTCCTATTTGAAAGATTCTTAGCTTGATTGTTCAAATGGGAGATAAGCAGTTTTCTTAGCACTTCTCGCCATCTGGAACCTTTAGAAAATAATGTTTGAACAGAAAGCAAGATATAAATTCACCTGCAAAACTTTAGAAAGCAAGACTAAAATATCTAGGCCAAGTGGGGCTGCATCCACTTTTCCTAAACTGCTTTGTCTAACATATTCCTATGTAACTGATTTACTACTTTTTTTGTAACATCATGTATCAAACACTGTCATTCAATTAACAGATCTGTTACTGTGAGCTTAAGTTACAATTAAGCTACACTCATACAACTGCAAGTGCTCAAGTGTGTGCATTTAATTCCTGCTGGTAATTAACTATGCACACTGCTGATTCGTTGCAAGATGGAACAAACAGGTGAATTAGGTAATGAAGCTAATTCTTTCACCTGTTTATTGCCTTGCTATATACTGCCTTCTAGTGACATCACTATCACTAGACAGTCTCAGATCCTTGGATTTACAAGTGGATTCATCCTGAGGAAATAAAGGGTCTGTGATGCTGCAGCAGTGAAAAATAGAGCAATGAGATGATACTGGTACTCTTACCTTTTTTTATAAATGAAACAGCTGAGAAGCTTTATTCTGTGTCATGGCAGCTTTTTGCTAATGTTGATTCCAACTCCTTCATGCAATTCCAGCATTATTCCTGTGCTTTATCCTACTTATTGAAACCCTGTTGAATCCCCAGTGGCATCCCTGTTCTCTAACTGTAGCTCTGATCCACACCTGTATTTTGTTTTTGGAGACAGGGAGATGTTTCCGAGACCATACGCCTCTTCTTTGAACAGAGCAAGACTTGTCCTCCAGCAGCCAAAAGTCTCCTGACCATCCAAGAGGTAGATGAATTCCTAATCCAGCTATCAAAGCTTACTAAGGAAGATGACCAGCAAAGTGTGCTGCAACATATCACTCGCAGGTAAGGAAAGTAATCGGCCTCTGAAGGTTTACCCTAAAACTAGGAGTGATTATCTACAGATCACAAGCTGGAATAGGTGAAAAACTAATCATAAGCCACAGAGACTGAAATTAACATATATAAGGTGCTATTAGTGGTTTGATTAAGACACCTTGATTGCTGACCAGCAATGGAGAACATGTGCAGCTCCCGATCATGCCAGAGAATTTCATCCTTGTCTGTCGAGACACTTCAATCGGTACTAAACAAACGGCTTGTGGAACTACCTTACTGGTACTTAGCTGTTAATTAAGTTGCTGTTCTTGGGTATGTTGGGAAAAGCCTTCAAGCCATTTAGACAGGTTGAGGACTCGGTCTGGCTCAGTTTTTGTTGATCTGAAGCTGAGGATGTTACTATCACTCTCCATTAAGTGAATTTTGGAAGGTACATCAACACTGAGGCAGAATTCATATTGGCATTCAAACATAAAGACACTGAAAAGCCTTTTGGATATTCTCTTGTGCCTCTGAGATGTCAGTAGTAACGTGTGTCCTCATTTGAGTTTAAACCATAGAGCAGGGGAGGACCTTTTTTTAGAGGCCTGGATGTTTTTTCAGCTGGAAAGTAGTTAAACGTCTACCATTTCTGAATCTTCTCTCGCGCTTCAGGTGTACGGGCAATGACCTGAAATGCATCATCAGGCTAATTAAGCATGACTTGAAAATGAACGCTGGAGCAAAGCATGTGTAAGTCTTACCTTTCATTGTGAGACAAAACCCAAAGCGAGCATTAGCCTCATAAGCCAGGAGCAGCAGACCTGAGAGTGATCTGTCTCTCCCTTCTCAATTTGTTAAAGGTTGGATGCTTTGGATCCCAATGCTTACGAGGCGTTCAAAGCATCACGCAACCTCCAGGATGTGGTAGAGCGAGTCCTGAAGAACCAGCAGGAGGCTGAGAAGGTGCCGGGCCTGAAGCGAACCCTCAGTGTGCAGGCCTCCCTGATGACCCCGGTTCAGCCCATGCTGGTAAGGTTGGCTCCCCTGCAGTGGTAACCCTCAGCCGAGCAAGAGATGGGGTTCCCATAGGTACTGTCAGAGACCCTCGCCTTTAAGAATCAGTGGAGAGAGAAGTGACGGCATGTGCTATGAGCCAATAGAGCATGCAGTGCTGATTTTTAATGTTTAATGCCATTTTATAAAGTGTTTTCTACCAAGAGGCCGGTTATTCAATGTACTTGGTACTTGCACCTTCAGTGCCACTGCAGAAGCTAAAATCTTGACTTGCTTTCAGTCCAGAAGTGACTTCTTTGTTTGCTGTCATTCCAGAAGTTGATCCTTTCTCTGTAAATAGCATAAGCTTTCCATTGGATTAGAGGTTTCAATAAGTTTGGGTTTTTGTTTGAACTAATCAGAGTTAAATATTTACTTCTGGGCTAAGCGCACTCCTACGAAAGGCACAGTACTTAAACCTTTAAGTATTTGGAGGAGATAAGCACTGAAAAGCTGTAATTATCTGGGCATATGCAGATGATTGCAAGTAAATGAGTAATTAAGAAAAGGAAAACTTGGACTGGATATCAGAGACCCTGGACAAAAAAAATATACAAAGGAATTGGTAGTTCACTCATGAACTTAGGTAAAAGTAGTTTTATTTTTAAATATATCATCTGAGTTTGTTTGGAAATTATTTCTCTCCACCTTTCTAAGGCTGAAGCCTGCAAGTCAATTGAGTATGCCATGAAGAAGTGCCCAAATGGCATGTATGCAGAGATCAAATACGATGGTGAGCGGGTGCAGGTCCATAAAAACGGAGATCATTTCAGCTACTTCAGCAGAAGCCTCAAACCCGTCCTCCCACATAAAGTAAGCACCTGGAAACTGTCTCTTCTGTTGTGCCAGCTCCCTTATAAACATGAGTGAATTTCACACCACTTTCTATAGGCGGGGGGGATACTTTCTCTTGTAGACTTCTTTTCTAATTTATGTAGATACTTGGAACCTGGAAAAGCAACACCTATTAAAACTCTAATCAATTAGTTTTGGTGGATGTTAAGAGCTTGAAACTAAAGTTAAGCTACGTGCCTGAGAATCCTCTTTATGCACTGCGTTTTGGGAGGCTTGATGCCAGTTGCATGGTTTAGAATCATAGAATTGTCCAGGTTGGAAGGCACCTTTAAGATCATCTAGTCCAACCATCAACCTAACTCTGATTAAAAAAAAAAAAAAAAAAAAAAACAACCCAAAAAACCACCTCACATTACTAAACCATGTCTCTAAGCACTATATCAACCCGTCTTTTGAATACGTCCAGGGACGGTGCCTCATTTTTCTATTTGTAGACTGTGCTGTCTGTACCACAATAGAAAGTAGAGTTAGTGCAGATATGCCTACATGTGCCTCAGACACGCTTCTGGTGAAAACATCTGCGTTGGAGTGAGTCCCTCCCTTCAGCCAGTAGATGTATTTTTCCTTTTTCTTTTTTTTCCCCAAGGTAGCCCATTTTAAGGACTTCATTCCTCAGGCTTTTCCTGGTGGGCAAAGCATGATCCTGGATTCAGAAGTTCTTCTGATTGACAACAAAACTGGCAAGCCGCTTCCTTTTGGGACTCTTGGTGTGCACAAGGTAAAAAAAAAAAAAAAGGTAAATTAAAAAATCCTTTGTTGTGGTTGGAGATGCTGTTAATCTGCTGACTTAAATGTGCTAGTGTACAGTCTGTTATCACAGGATAATTTAAGAGATCTGGTGCTTGCTAGAGCATTCCGGCAGAAAATAAGCCTGAGAAGGCTGATATTGATGAAAAGGTACTGCTCTAATACAATAGGTTTGATGTTAACCTCATCACTTAGCAGGACAGTAAGAAAACTTCAGCTCAAGATAAATATTTAAAAAAACCTTGGAAAATTCTGCAATTCTGTCATTGCTTATCATTGCTTGAGCAATGGGTGGCAGACTGGAAGACCCCAATGGTGCAGAGAGTATTTAGTCCATATGAATATTATGTAGTGCTTATGTCTAGACTAAATGCTGGTGAGGAAGAGGACAGTAAAATGAAAATTAAACTGTAAGTGCTTTAACTTAAAGTAGCCATTAATCTGAAATCTCTGGAATGCTTGTTGCTGCAGTAGTGACAGATGTTACATTGCCCAAAGTCATTAATATTTGTGGCGTTATTTCCCTGGAAATTAGCATGTTTTATCTTTTAGTTTATGCTTTGACACATTCAGTCTAAATCTTAATTCTCAGAATACTTTTGGAAAGAAGCCTAATCTTATTATAACTAAAATATTATGGAGATGAAAGTACATCCTTTTGTTTCTGTTGTTTATCTAAAACTCTGTATCGCTGCTTGCTACGACTGCAGATTTCTTTTAATCAGTCTTAATTGTCTTTCAGAAAGCTGCTTTCCAAGATGCCAACGTTTGCCTGTTTGTCTTTGACTGCATCTATTTCAATGACATCAGCCTGATGGACAGGTACGTGTCTGCCACAGAGTGAGAGTGGCCAGACCAGTTTCCCAGCATGAACTTGCTGGAATACACTCCCAGAGGAGAGGGAGCAGGCACACAGACTGGTCAGACTGGCCTTTTGTCCCTGTAAAAATCAAGACAGCACAGGAGAATCCTTGCTGTGCTCAGGGGTTTCACTGTGGAGCTCCGTTTTGCTCTGCAGTTCCAGAATATTGGGATTAACTCCATTTCAGCTGAACCGAGTGTGTTTCAGTGCCCAGCTCACCTTATATCTTCTTAATGTAAAACTTCTATTTTATAACTTATTTCCTGGAGGAAAGTAAGAATTGATTGTCCTTTCTGGAACTCTGTAGGATAATTAATTTAATTATTTAAATAGCTTTTCCTCAACGTTCACATTCATGTTAAAAATTGCTTTCTTGTCCTTAATTATCTACTGGTTTAGGCCTCTGTGTGAACGTCGTAAGTTTCTCCACGATAACATGGTTGAAATCCCCAACCGGATCCTCTTCTCGGAGATGAAGCACGTCACAGTGAGTTCAATGTTAAAATAGCACCCACGGCGATCGCACCGATTGCACTTCAGACACTTCATCATTGCTCCTTTACCACGCAGCCTTTTTTATAATAAAGGCTGCAAATCCAGCAATTCCCTCTCAGAATGGTTCTCCTTCTGGTCTCTGTGCAAGACTTCTTGAGCCAGTGTTGTCCAGGAGGGCAACCTGTGCTCCCATCTTGTCTTGGCTACAGCCACTTCTGTAGAGTCTTAACTTGCACCTCTTTTTTTTTGGCTGCTTAATGATTTTGTAGCCATTGTCATTTTGATGTTGTTAGGAGGAGCTAAAGCCTGATGTAGCTTAGTCTGTGCTGTGCAATGCCGAGCTGTGCAGAGGAGACTGACTCATGATTGAAGGGAACTAGGCTGCTTCCAGTTCCCAAACTGGCAACTTGAAGTGCTGCACAGCCCGGATACACCCTGGGTGTTAAAAACTGCATTCCACAGCAGCCTGCTCAATTTTTCCTTGGATTGTTACACACAGGCCTTGTGTCCCATTATTTTTTCCCCACTGCTACTGATTCCTGTAGCACCTTGGGTTTGGTGGAGAATGCTTGGATGTTTGGAGCAGAGAAAGCATTTTGGGAAGAAGAAAAGACCATAGTTCCCAAGGTGGTTGGACGCAGGAGTAAGCAGGCACTGCTGGCTGAGGGAAATCTGATCTTGTACATATGGGACATACTCAGGACACAATCAGTGTGGCTACCTCTTCTCTGAGGAGCATTTTTTTTAACGAACCCATCTCTTCTTGGGACATATTTCCAGTTTAGTCACTGGCTGTGCAGCAAAAAGGAACATGTATGGGACTCTCCTTGGAAAACTTTGTTATGAAATAACTCATTCGTCTCTCTGCAGTCACTTTGGGTTTAGTGCATCATTGCTCCAAATAGAAAGCCTGGAGCCCGCAACCCTTTGACCGTCTTGAGCTAACCGTGATTCCTTTCCTTTTCAGAAAGCTTCAGATCTGGCAGATATGATCACCCGAGTCATCCGTGAGGGACTAGAAGGACTGGTGTTGAAAGATGTAAAGGCAGGTTCACATTTCTTCTTCGCTGGTGTACGCTGGGAATTAGGGAATAACAACAGACAGAGGACTGTGGGTGATGGACACAAGGCTGAGCATCCTTCAAACATCTTCTTGTCGATTGGATGTCGACATCCAATCCACGCTGCTCCTTATGTATCTGAGCGCTGCTGTGCTCTTGTGCCAGATAAAAAGCAAGGGCTGTTTGAGGAGAGGGCTGTCCGCCAGGTGTTCTCCTTTGTGACTGGGGGTTCTTGCCATGTTTTGCACAGGGTAATTATGAACCAGGAAAACGACACTGGCTGAAAGTGAAAAAGGACTATCTAAATGAGGGTGCAATGGCTGACACAGCAGACCTGGTGGTGCTGGGAGCTTTCTACGGACAAGGCAGTAAAGGTAAGTCTCTGGAGTTGGCTTCAATTAAAGACTTGTCAGTTCAGAAAACTCAAGCTTTTTCCCATTCCTGGCCTCCTGTAGCATTTGTTCTCCTACCAGAGTGAGCGTGGCTGTCACAGTGACCGTGTGCTGCAGCCTGTCGCGCGCCAGGGTGTCAGTTCACTGTGGGTTAGTTGGCACAGCAAAGCCTTGGGTCTTGGGCTGGGCTCCTGTGCGGTGCAGAGACTCTCTTCAGCTCTGTGTACGGGAGCTGATGCTGTGAAGCCATCTCAAGCCCAAGGCCCTTTGATTCCTTTCCTGAAGGTGGGAAGGGGTTTTGGTTCATTGCTTTGCTTCTTCCCTCCTGCAGGTGGGATGATGTCCATCTTCCTCATGGGCTGCTACGATCCCAAGAGTGAGAAGTGGTGCACCGTGACCAAGTGTTCTGGTGGCCATGATGATGCCACCTTGGCGCGGCTGCAGACGGAGCTGGATATGGTGAAGATCAGCAAGGTGAGAAGGGCTCTGGCACGGAGGCGATCAAAGGAATGCTCAGCAAAGGGTTTGGTAAAACCTTGTTCCTGCTGAGCTACAGCTGAGGTGCTGGATGAATGCAGGATTGAAGTGCTCTACTGGGAATGAATAGAGGCTTAATTAAAGTGGATAAACTGCTCTGACACAAATGAGATGTAGGTGCTGCCAGCTCTGAGATGAGGCACTGCCTGAGATTTGTACTCAGACACTGAGTGGGAGGCCAGGCACCATCTGTTTTCTGCTAAGACAAAGTTTTATTGGGAAGAGCAGATCAAGTACCCCTTTTTTTTTTTTTTGGCATATTGCGATTGGTGAAGATGGTCACTAGATGGGGCTGCGAGTGAGAAATGCTCAAGTGTCTTGTGACTAGATAACCCGACCCGTTGGAGTTAAGGCTTTTTGTGAGTGACTTATTTAGGTGAGGAATCTTACTTTCCAAGACTTGACAAATAAACAAAGCTGAATTTTAATATTTACTGGACATCCTTAAGGGTATTTGCATCAAGGTTATAGAATCTTAAAAAAATGGGTAGTTTTATATGAATCACAGTTGGAGCGACAATTTTTACACGTAGAATGACAGTAATTGAGAGCTGCGTTACACATAATTCTTGTGATTCTCTAGAGAAGAGAAACTGCTGCAGACCAGTGCACCTTGCACTGCAGGCTAAAGATACATTGCCTTTGTATGGATGAAAGTAATACCTATATGCTAATCAACTTCTAATTATCTTTCAGCGACTTCTTTTGTAGCAATAGGTTCATATATGATCATAAAGGCTATCATTTTGGTTTTGTGCTTTTAATTAATAGGATCCTAGTAAAATTCCAAGGTGGCTGAAAATTAACAAAATCTACTACCCTGACTTCATTGTCCCAGATCCAAAGGTAAGTGCTGTTATAGTCATTTAACTGTTTTCCAACCCTGATATAGCAATCTACTAGACTTCAATTAATTGTACAAATTATCTCTGTTACAAGTTTAGTTTTCATACTTGGAACAGGAAATTCAGCGCATTTTTATCTCTGAATCTTGCAGGTGCATTTGAGGCTAAGAGCTTCATGAAGAAATCATACCTGCTGCACTTCTGGGAAATATTCTTGTGCGTTAAATCCCTTCCAGAAGTGAACTTACTTTAAATTTGAGGCATGAAAAATCTGACTTAAAACAGTTGAAGCACAGCTGTAACCTTCAAAAGTTGCTATTGCTGTATGAAATTTATCAGTATGCTTTGTGCCATGTTGACTGTTAGGAACAGGTGTTATTTAGAAATTGGCGTTCTGTATTAGTTGAGGATCTCTGACCGGATGAAGTGAAAAATAGAAGTTTTTGTAATTAACGTGACCAAGAAGGTCAGTTTGTGGATATGGAATTCTGTGTGCTGGAGTGGGGAGGAGGGGTTGCTGCAGAAGTAGAGGAACACAGATGTGTTAAGAGTTAGTTCATGAGACAAGATGGGAATGTGACGTGACTTCCTCAATGCTGTGTTTAGAAAGCCCCAGTGTGGGAGATCACAGGGGCTGAATTCTCTAAAGCTGAAGCCCACACTGCAGATGGGATCTCCATTCGCTTCCCTCGCTGCACCCGCATTCGAGATGACAAAGACTGGAAGACAGCCACCAACCTCCAGCAGCTTAAGGTGAATGAACGCAGTATGTCTGCAGCGTGTTTCAGAATAAGTTCTGACAAGTCTGTATTTAAAGAGACAAATTCGGATAGCAGGGTATGTAGCAAAGATACCTGCTGACTGCCGCCTCTGATGGCGTGTTACATGTTCGATTTATTCTAGGCTCGGGCTGCTCGCTGGATTATTTTGATGCGAATCTTATTCTTTCATGGGGCCTCTCGAGTCTCTTGAGCTGTTGTGTTGTGCACTTTCAGGCGAGTCTGTGCTGGCAGTTAGTTCTGTCAGCTCTTGTAGCAGCCTTCGTGGGGAGGAATTTCCTTCCTGAAAGAGGTGACCTTTATTCTCTGAACTGTTTATGGTCATTCTGTCTCCCATTAATTGCTGAGATTAGGTGTGGCATCTGGGAGGTGACTGAGGGTAGCCTGGCCCAGTTCCAGGGCAATCAGCCAGGACCCCTGGGGCTGCCCCCACCCCACGCAGCTCCTGTGCCTCCTTTGCTGATAGAAAGCGGTTGGCTTGCTGCCATCCCCAGCAGTAAGTCAGCTGTTGATGAGCTCTCTTCTCAGTCTAGTTATTGTCGTCGGGGCTGTCTTTGGGCTGCCTGCAGGGATGCTGGCAGCAGATGTAAATGCTCATTAAGCCATTGAAGCAAGGAGTGATTCAGCCCACCTGCTGTCCCACAGCCTTTCTGGCTCCCTGATCAGGTAGGGGAGAAAGGTAAAATACCCTCTTCAGACAGACTGTTCTGTGAGCGAGCAATGGGTATTGTTCATTTTTCAGGCCAAGGAGCCAAGCTCAGAAGAGTTTGTCTGTCTTGCTCTGTAGTAGATCACGTAAATATGGCTTTTGGTGCCATCCCTTAATGTCAAGCAGCTGGGTGGAACGCAAAGAGTTTGATCAAAGTTGACAGGAAAATGGCTACAAAAAGGTACAGGAGGAAAAAGGATATGAGCAAACACTTCATGGGGGGAAACAAACAGAGGAGACCATATATTACAGCTTGTGTCTAGTATCGGAAGCTTCACTGTGGCTAAAGGCAGTGCTTTGTTTCTGGTGGGACAGGAGCTGTACCAGCTCTCCAAAGAGAAGGCCGATTTCAGTGTTGCTGCTGGGGAGGAAGATGAGTCCACGGCTGGCAGCAGTGGAGAGAACGAGGGAAATTCCAGGTCTTCCACACCACACAGCGCTATTAAAACTCCCCCAAGCAAGTCACCTGCAAAAGCCAAGAAGCCAGAAGGTAAGATGGTGCTTTCCAGGGAGAGGAGCCTTGGGGTTCTCTGCATTGGGGCAGGCTGGCTTTGGATCTTTGCCTTCCGTCAGATGCTTGAAGGTCCCGTGGCAGCTTTCGTGTGCTCCTCAGGGTTAATGGGCAAAGCTGTTCAGACCCTGCGTTGTTCGTAGCACGGATGGACCAGCCACAGATCTGAGGTGTGCTGGGACTGAGGAAAAGATGGAAACAGCACGGATGATGCTGTTTAGGTTGGTGCTTGGGCAACTCGATTAGACTAAAAGCTCTCTGGGGTTATACACTGCCTAGAACAGGTACCTCGAACCTAGAAAGCTCAGTTATAGTTAGTACCAAAACTACTTTGGAGTGATTTCTTTTTGACTCCAGCCCCTTTTAATCTTACTAGAGGAAGGTCCTTAGCAGTATGTGTAAGACTGGTGTGAACAGCAAACCTGCTGCTCCTGTTCCTGCAGATCACGTGCCCTTTGGTTAGACACTTTTGGCTGTGAACCGCTATTTAATTTTATTCGGATGAAATTCATGCATATAAATAGGGCATCTGGATGGAGGGGATTTCCAGGTAGTAAACTGCAAAGCTGTGAAATGAGTTTGCTTCACCAACACTTTGTCACTGGGGAATAACGTGAAGCAAATTTCTGAGCTGTCTCAAAAAGGCAACGTGGTGACAGCAAGGAGGGAAGTTGAACAGCAACATCCTGGAGATGAGGCAGGAAGATGCCCTGGACCATTTGCAGTAGAAAAATTTGTCTTACCAGTTACATTCTAACTCATGGATTTTCCAGAAAGAAGGGGGGAAAAGTCTTTTTCCCTTTTACTCTCTTCACTCTTCTCCCCCCAATTAATACACATCCAGTATCTGGACAGAGAGCAAAAATGAGATAAGTTTTTGTTTTCAGAGAACAAAACAGTCATTGGATCCCCTCAAAAATCGGAGGAGAAACGAGGGGAGAAGAGAAAAGCATCTGAGATGGATGACAATGAAAAAAAGGTATGGAGAGCTGGGGTGGGAGGAAGCTGAGGCAATTTCAACTGTCTGTTCGCTTTTACCTTCCATGTGGAAAGTCTTTGAAATCTCCCTATAGCAGCACCCTAAACTAAAATGAAATGTAAAGGCAGAAACAGCAGCAACAAGCCCTCTTGTAAAGGAAGTGGGTGACTGCAGCCATTCTTGCGCCGCTGACGTAACTGGGTTTGTCACGCTAAAGGCCAATGCTCTGTTCACCCACCAACAACGTTCTGCTCCACAAAGCGCTGCGATTGCTGAGCGGCTGCTCTTCCTGACCGCTGCGTGTGGAAGAGTTGGGAGCTGTAGCGGGTGAGAACTGTCCTTTCTAGCCCATTGTGCGGCAAATTGTAGGAGTGGATTAAGAATCACTGAGCTATAGTTTCAACGATAAGCCTGGAGTAGCTATTTTAATGTAAACAGCAAACCCAGGACAGTTCTGTTCTTCTACTTTGCCTAAGAAGCATCAGCTTGTAAAGGCAAAGACATTAAGATGGTGTTTACTGGACCACATCAGCATCACCACTAAGAAGAATAATGGGGTAGTAACTCCCCTTAGCTGGGGAGGCACTGTTCAGCTGTAACATCTGGCTGTTGGAGGAACTGTACGAGTGTTGCTCTTGTGTATGATTTAATGTCGGTCCAAAGAGCAATCTACAGTTATTAGGCGTGGGATTAGAACGATAACCTTGGGAACTGTGAGTGGACTCGTTCATGCCTCAAAAGAATTTAGTGTAATTTCCAGGCTAATCTAATGTTTTTACCAACCTGTGCCTCTCTTGCACAAACCGCAGACGCTGCTGGACATATTCACTGGTGTGAAGCTCTACCTGTCACCCTCTGTGAAGGACTTCGACAAAATCCGGCGGTACTTTATAGCATACGATGGGGATCTTGTGCAAGAATTTGACACAGCCTCAGCAACGCATGTCATAGGGGACATTGATGACAATCCTGGTGCTAAACGTGTGTCTCCCAACTGGATCTGGGAATGCATCCGGAAACGGAGGCTGGTGGCCCCGTGCTAGGAATGCGGGGCAGCTGACCATTCCTGGCACAACAATTCCCTGAAGAGTACAGCTGAGAACTAGGTAGGTGGGAGAAATGGTGAGATTCCTCTGTGGAGACGTGGATAGAAATAAAATGCCTGAGTCCATCGGAGGTAAAGATCCATAGCAACCATATGGAATTAATTAAAACAACTCTGTGAAGAAATGTCACTGCTGAATCCATTTTTCCGCCCATAATGTAGACCACTGCACCTATCTAGGTGCTGGTTTAGTCTCCTTGGGTTTTTAAAGTTTGGGTATTTTTATAGATAAAGAAATAAAACTGAAGCAGTTTCTCCTTTGCTGTCAAGACTTATTTTCCAAAGGTTATTCTTTGCCTGGACAGGAAACCAGACCACCAAATACGTGAAACTGGTGGCTGTATTGCCAGGAGAGTTCTGCTGCACGCCTACAATTTGCGTGAAGGACACGCATCCTCCTGGTTTGACTTTTCTTTCCTGTCTTTTAACACTGAGCACAGATCTGTGTATCTCTACCCAGCAGCAGTTTGCACCTCTGCTGTAGGCTTCATATTAAAACTAGGACACCAAATAAGCTTCCATTACAGCAACTGCTGTAGCATTATCCAAGCATCCTCTTGGAACAGTTAGTTGTTCTATGGAATATGTTGCTCGTGTGTTCTGGTATTCATGTTTCAACAAGTAAAAGCTGAGAAAGGAACTCTACCATCTGGATATTCTAAGATAGTCGAGAGACCTCCTTACCTGAAGCTGTTCAAAACTATTGCAAGTACTTGAATATTAATGAAATAAGGAAGATGATAGGTTTTAGGGTGGTTTTTTTTTTTTAGGGTTCATTTTAACTCAACTGTTTTGCAAATGATGATGTGCATTTGCTGAATAACTCTGCATGAGTTGGCCAAGGGCATGGTACGTTTATGAAAGAAAAAGTGAGTTGATGAGTTCACTGGTTCCTTAGTCTCAAGGGAACAGAGTAATATTGTACATTTGCAATATTCACAAAGATAAGATTGTACTGCTAGAAAGTTAGTGGTTTCAGTTAACTTTTTTCCTTCAACCTCTTCTGTACTTGTACCCCAACCTCTAATGATATTTAAGCACCTGGTACCCCAAGCCTTTCCTGGTTGAAGTTCAGAAGGAGCTGTAGGATCTCTGCTTTCTCCCAACCTGGTGGCAGCGGAGTCAGAAAACGAGGTTAACTAAATCACATTTTGACTTTATTATAAAATTATAAACCAAACTTCTGTACCAAAACTAGTAAGTTTAACCATTATAGTACCAAGAGGATTTAATAGAGAATAAGATGCCATTTCAAGTAGAATATTAACTTTTAAAATATTTAAACTATGTACAGTGTACATAAAGCACATAAATATTTCCATTTACTTTATTAGTTCAGATCATTATATTCCTTTGGATCATTAATCAGTTTCCTCCAGATTTTGATTTTCCTGTAAAAACAATCATATCTGTAGTAGAGAATCAATTTTTGCAAGGGAAACACTGTAGTCAGAAGAAATAAAAAAAAAAAAACAACAAAGCCTTCCCTTCAGAAAGCACATTTCTGAGTCCTGTGGTGGGTACTGGGTACATCTTCTCATTCCGAACGTTTCAGGCGTTGATCTGCAACTGATTTATCTGCTGTAGAAAATAAGCCTACTCTCTACAAGTAAAAGTCCATCTGCTCCCAGGGGAATAATCTTCTTCCTGCTAAATTCCCCCAGCCCTGAGTTTATTGAAAAATATGACAACATGGATTTTCACAGTGAATTTACTAAATGAGGCTGTTCAACGCTTTGTGTGTGTATTCCTGTACCTCATAAAGAGGTCCCAGTGAACCTCTTGAAGAGTAAATGCAGTTACTGCTTACCTGCAATTTTTATATATTTTTTTCTTTTTTAACATGGTGCATTGACTTGTACCAGTTCTCTGCTCATGCTGGATTCAAGAACAACCCCAGCAGGGAAAGAGGTAAAATTCAGAATTTTTAGAGCAATAAACCTCAGCAGCTGTTGCATTTTTGTGGAGTTCAGAGACCACCTCAATAGCGCAGAGGTTCTGCTGCCGCTGACAGATTTCTTCATCTTAAGTGCTTTTTTCGTTCCAACGTGCAGAAGAGAGACCCTCCGCCCCGTGCCAGCTGCGGAGCTGCCACCCATGCACCGTTCCACGTTAAAGATTACAGAAGTTTAATTTGCTGTTAACATACATTACCGCTTATTGCAAAAGCAGATGGCTTTGGTGTTCATTTCTGTAACTGCACTTCCACTACTCCAGAAGCTGTAAGTGAACATGTGGTTTTTATGCTGTTCCTCTGCTGGCAGCCAGGCAGAGATTCAGTCTGAACACTAAGTGATCACCCCCCCGTAAAGGGGAAAGCTGGACAGGAAGAAGCCTGCAGCAGAAGGTACTCAACTTCACAAATGAAGTACACAATCCCACGGTGGCAGAAAACTTAAGGCATCAAGATTCTGAAGCTTTATCTGTGCTACCAGCCCAACGGACTGAATGATTGCAGGGGGAAAAATACACGTTACAGTCTTCTCCAGCAAGGCTTCCAGATGAGGACAGCTGTAAGGGCTTGCAATTGTCGTGTATCAGACCACAGAATCTTTTATCCACCCTCACAAGTAGAAAGAATACAAAATAAATTGCTTTTGATAAGCAGTCTGAACTTAATGGGACTGTAAATTGAGCCAAGGGGAGGATAAGGGGAAGCTGATTAGTAAACACAAGCACCTGCAACAATGATCACTCACCTTGTTGATTCAAGGGAGACAAAGTTTGCTTTCTTTCATGTCTCCCCTCTAAAAAGTCACCTGTACTTAAAAATGATTGTGTAGAAATGGAATCTTTACTACTCTCAGCTCTATGTTTTCCACAGTAAACCCTCTAAAAGACTCAAGCTTTAGATTCGTAGCTTCTTAATCAAGTGAAGTCAGTTTGGGTTTAGAACGATTGCTGGCATATACTGTAAGGAAGCCTGTGAAGGCAAAGGAACCAACAACTGTCAAACTAGAAATCTCCCTCTCGCTGGCGTGTAAACAGAAAACCACCACCGCACAAGGTAAGGCTGGATGTTTCACAGAGTCTCACTCCCTTTGCGTTTTTCAATAATATGAAGTCCATCTCCAAATAAAATTATACATTTTTCCACAATTGCACTAGGCTAGAATTACACTTATTCTGAACACGGAAATCGGAGGCAGTCTGCCTGGCCTGCAAGCATCAGAATTTAACATTAAATTAAAAAAAAGAAAAAAAAGTAAAAAAAATTACCAAGCACAGGAAAATTTTAATCTCTGAAAATGAAGTTGTTCCTGGGTGTAAAGCCTAAGCAGCAAAACAAATGTCACTTTTTGAGACCCCAGTCCAACTTTTTTTATTATTCAGGGGAAAATACAAAGCCTCTGAATCTGATCTTTGTGGTGGAAAGCCAAGCATCCATCCGTCCCAACCACCAGTGGATAAAGTGTTTCTAGAATGTAGGTTGTTAAAGATCTCTGTGTCTGCTGCCGGCAATAAGCTCCAGGGAGTCCAGGCACTGTGGTGTAAAGCACGATCGCGGGAAGAGCAGAGCCGGGCATGGCTTGAGTAAGGATTTTCCCCAGGCTTCATCCTTCCCCCAACTTCCAATGGGGTCCATATGCTAATTTCTGACCTAACTATTTGTAGCGATTTTGACTGTTCCTCTAACAGCAGCTGAGGCTTTAAGGCATCAGTTTTCCTTACGCACGCTTAGGACTTAAAGACGTGGACGGCCCGTATGACGTACTGCCTGCAAATGGGACATTCGCTCATCCGCTTCCCACACTTGGTGCAAGTGACCATGTGGCCGCATTCCAGCAGGACACAGTCGATGGGTGAATCCATGCAGATTTTGCAGAGGTTTTCCTCCGTGCCGGGGAGCCCGGCACCACCTGAGCAAACGAGAGACCACGGTTTGCGTGAGACAGAGAAAGGTACGTCCTTTTTGTGCAACCTGTCAGCTGGTCTTTATGGAAGGGCTTCCTAATACGCTGCTGCTCACTGAAGGTCTGCAAAAAAATTCCCCTTGCACCTACACTAATGTGGACAGATCTGTCCCGTCTGGCAAGGAGCAGAACGTTTTGGCTTTCACACAGTTATTTTCTGTGTCACAGAAGACAGAAATACCACTGAGATTCTTAGCAACGAGGCGACTGAAGCAAGGTTAAGAATGTCACTTACCAGTTTGATCGTCAGTGTCAGAAACTGCAACATAAGAAAAGAAAGTTATTTGGAGAGAATAAGAGAAGCTGGGGAAAAAAAATTTACTCAAGTGATACTGAAGCAGGAGATGAAAGCCCTGAAAGGAGATTACTAAACCAAAACTGCTTTTTGCTGATCCCCAGGCAGAGGTTCCAGCTGATTCTCTGCTCAGGATGGGCTGTTCAACTGGCAAGAAACTTTCTCTTTTACTGCACTTCCACAATATCTAATGCTTCACAAAGATAAGCAACCATCTGAAGTGATTTCTCAATTTTTAAAGACAGTCTTGGAATTTATGCAGTGTTTGGCTTCCCAGAACTACACTTTCAGTAGCCCCTTGTGACAGTTTCTTTGGTGTTACACGATCTCACCAATATTGTTGAGCACAGCTGAGACACACGCTCAGGCAACAGTAATTAAGAGAAAAGGATAAATTCTGTTAAAAGTACAAGAGGAATATAAAACCAAAGCAGTTGTCTTAAATGTTTTATCATTCATAGAGGACAAAGCTTAGAGAGATGTGTTTAACAAAACAATGCTACTTTGGACAACACCAAGAAACAAACCTATCTATGAAATTGAAGTGTTAAAATATGTTTCTCTTGCAAATAATTTCCAAGTATATGTATTTTTAAACCAATCACCTAGAATTGCAAAGCGGCACCTGAAAGTCACGCCAGATACATTCTCTCTGCACCTCTATCACACCGCTGTGCCCTCATCAGTCAACTGTACGGGCCCGGCAGGAGCAGGTAGTGCACAGGGGGAACGCGCTTGTGATCAAGAGGCCAGAGTCAAACCACAGACACCCACAACTCTTCAGCCGTGGCAGCCGCTGTCACTGAGCACAAGCCCTCTCTGAATTGCCCGGCTGCTTTCTGGTGGCATTTTCCTGCTGGGCAGGGCATTTTCCTGCTCACGTTGCCAGCTGCTATGAGTCAATAGATAAGAGCTCACCCCAGCGCTGACAGTCATCCGTCTACAGTCACACATCAGCTGTTGTGTGGGTGACGCGGTGACCAGCACGGCCTGGCACAGCTACACACGATCTCGAGGTGAAGGGCGCACAGTTCTCAGTTGTTGCTACTACAGGGAAGTCACTCTCCAGAGCTACCGTAACGCTCTCCTCAAACAAGTAGCAGTGAATAGTTGAGCTACTTTCACTCTAACGTGCGCATCAGAAACACTCCCTCCATTCTTGCCACTTGCAAGAAACAGAAATGTAAGAGAAGTCCTATTTCCTTCTGCCACTGTCTGTAAAAAGGGAAAACCTGGAAAACAGGCACACGTTTGCCAAGTTTCTTACCTAGATGTTGAAGGTCTTTCTCTTTATAAAGACGGGTCACTCTCTCCAGCAGCTCCCACTTTTCACAGCAGCCTTTGTAGTTGACAAAGTTGCGAGCAAGAATTTCCTTCAGCTGTCGCACAGAGAGTGCATTGATGTCTCCGATGCTTGTGATATCAGAGAGAGAAGCCTTCCTCCCTGGCACCAGGTTGTCTTCTGAGTCACTAGACTGAAAGGGAACACAGACGGAATGATTCTTGCCCTCAACACTTAGCACTACAATTTAAATCAACTTTCAATGTGTGCACTAGCAGGAATTCGTGTTTGGATGTACATAATTATTCTGTGAATTCCTCCATCTATCAGAAACACAAGTCCTAGGATCAAAATAAATAATTTCTATTATTATAGTGTCCCAATGACACCAGCTATGTGGAGGACAGGATGATGCCAAAGAAAGGGGCTGATTGGGTCTGCCAGCGGTCAGTCTGAATTACTGTTTAGCCACCCATCTCTCTGCAGTAATGATTCTGTGCTACCAGATACAGCCCAGAAAACCTGGTATTCCTTGTCATCTAATTCCAGGACACACAAACCTGTGTCTCCTCCTCTGTTGGCGCTTCTGCTGCATTCTCATCTCCTGTCATACCGACTCGGCTCGGAGGCACGTAACCGTTTGCCTAGAAGAGGAAACGAAGCTTTCACCACTAGCGTATCTCTGTGTGTCCAGAGGGAAATAAGCTGGATAGTTAGAGTAACTGCAAACCCTGCCCACTGGGAGCACAAACCGCAAGCCAAGGTAAAAACGAGGCACACTCGCAGAAGATATTTCCTGTGCAGCACTTACAAAACCAAATAAACTTTAAACAAGTAAAACTTTTTTGAAACTGAAGTGCAGCTTCTGACCCTTTAAAGCCCCGCTTTATTTAAACTCTGATAGAGAACTGGTACAGCAAGATGCCACGTGATGTTCTTGTGAGGCTGGATCATGTGGAGACCAAGTTTATACACACACACACACACACACATATATGCAACCCTTCACTGACATGGCTGCAGTGTGTGACATTGTGTGAAATCACAGCTCTGATGGCACATGGGGTATCAGTGCAAGGCTCTGTATAAGACTCCTCTTACACAGCTCAAAAGGCTACAGGCCATCTTGGAAGGAACCATACAGAAACACCTCCTCAGGTGGGTTCTGGAGTGGACAAATGCGAGATACTAAATGAAGGACTGGCAGCAACAAAGCTGGAGAATGAGAAGGGGCCATTGCTTCGAGCACTTAATAAAATGGAAGTAACTGCAGTGTAATTCTAGCTGACTCGCCCTCAGCAGCTACCGTTCCCCTCTGTGCTTTCCCTGCTGACAAGGGAGACTGTAATGTTACCATCCTACTTATCTAAGTGGTGACTTGTTAATATTTACAAAGCAAAAGGCTAACGATAATGATGAAAGAGCCTGAACTGTAGCAGGATCTCATGCAAGTCAAGACAAGAAGCTGAAATGTACCATGGGGCAGCATGGGAAGATGACAGAGCTGAACACGCTGGTAAAAATTGAGATGGCAATAATCAGAAAATCTGAGAATGAAAAGGCCCTTTAATGATTTGTAGAAAATATCCTCCCAGGAAAACTCTTCTTTTGTACTAGATGTATCTGCTGAGGAAGCAGAAGGTACACACACTTTCACAGCTCTGGTCCGCAGGAAACTAAATATACCTAATAACTTAGTAATAGAACTAGGAGCAGATGTCAAACACTGAGTAAACTTCCCATAGCAGATAGCAGAAAGACAAACAAAGCAAAGTCAATAAAAAATAACTAAACTTAAATGCCCCTGACAAGGTTCATCAGAACTGCATGATGAACTGAAGACTAACAACAGACTTGGGTTTTGTCTTCTATTCATCTTGGTGCAGGAGATACCAAAACCTTCACCCATCTCACAATTATCTTGCCCAGCAGTTTCAAATCCATGATTATTTTAAATTGTGCTTGCTGTCTTGCACATGAATTAGAGAACAATAATAACCATTTCATCTAACACCTACATAGAATAGTCAGAAAGTTGTTGACATCAACACACAAGACAGATCTGTGCCCAACACAGACATCAAGTACCAAAGGAACCCGTCACAGGAGTATCCAGTGGCAATGGCAAGCGTGGAGCAGAGCACCAGAGAAAACACATCTCAAAATAGCTATGTTTTTCTCAGAGTGAGTGTTCAGTACACCCAGCACTGCCCACCAAATTAAATTCCACTAATGCAGAAAGGGAATGGTACATCAGAGTTGGGTGCAGCAGCAAGGCAATGTAAAATACCTCGTTTTCCTAATTATCCTGTAGGAAAGTGTGAGGTCCTCACTCCAAACCCTGAGAAGAGCATGTATAAAATGCAACTGAAGTATTTTGTGATCTGTTCTAAAAAGAAGCCCTCCTTGCTTTTTAAGCAGGCATCTTTAATGTCAAATTTTTTTGGCACATTATCTACTTGGAAAATCTCACGCAACACCTTAGTAGTTAATCCAAAACCAGAGATGAATGAGTTTGCAAAAGATGCTTCTGGCCAGAGGCTGTACCTGTTGGTGTTCCTGAGCGAGTGAACTTGAGATGGGATCTGCAGACACGGGAGACGCATCATGTGAGGTAGAAGATGCTGTGCTGGTTGGTGGGAGAATCACAAAGTCTTGCTGTCCAGAGGCACTAGTATTAAATGGATTTGTTCTTATCTGATCTTCCTGGGTAATTACGGGCTGCCGGCCAAGAATCAGAAATACCAGGTCCTCCTTTTCACGACACAACTCTGTGGAAATCTCATGGAGTGCCAAATAGTCTCGTAGATCCTTCACCTTCATCTTTATCAACTCTTCCCGCTGAAAAGCTGTGGCTCGGAAGCGCTGGCAGAGATGGCAGAGAAGGGGACCGCCCTCAGGTTGGCTTGAGCAGGACGTACAGAAATTCTTTTTACAGTCCAAGCAGATGTGCTGGTAAAGAGAAGGGAACAGAATCAAACCCATCCACTGTGACCTGCGACAGAGGTGCCCAACGACCGCAGGCAGTGCTTCCCTACTGTCGGGAAGCCAAAGTAAGCGATAGCCTCTGTTAAACCATACAAAACCTAATTTATTTAAAAGTGCCAAGTATGTTACTCACGTTCCTAGATGAGGAAAAGGATTGCTCCCATGAGCAGATCATTAGAGTCTTCATAGTTCTCAAAAAGCACTATTTACACTCCATTTATTCAGAATGAAATACTATATTTTTAAACAATTCCCTCAAATGACAGGAGTTTTCTGCGCCATATTCCAGACCTGTTCATCCGGTTTAAGCCACAGATGAGATCAGGAGATACCCATGAGGCAGCAGACTTTCAAGTAAATTACAGCTGGCTGTGCATTGCTTTATAAAACAATGAAATATTGCTCTGGGCATTAGGAAAGCTCTAGCATTGGAGGGAACTACTTAAAACCATTTCTCTATTTCATAGATTTAATACTTGTTATGAGTGACCTCCCTCCCCCCCTTATTTTTTTCCTTACAATTTGCTGCAATTACTAAATGAATCTTTTTCTCATTAGAAGAGGAAAAGGAAACAGCAAGGCTTGCAGCGTCTGACAGACTTCAAAGAATTCAACATTTATTTATGCAACAAAAATAGCCAGCTTATTTTGAAAATAATATGCACACTGTGTGCCAGTTAGGTGCTAGACAGAAAGTGTTGGAAGTTTTGGAAATATTAGGCCCCAGATGTTTCAAAACTTTACAGATTAAATTCTGTTGTTTAATGTTTATATTTTACACTGTTCTGATCTCATCACTCAGGGCTCGATTTTCAGAAGTTCCAAGCACTCACAGTCCATGTTGGCTTCTGCAGAAACTTGACTGTTCAACACTTTGGAAAGTCAAATTCTACATTTTCCAATAGGAATAGCAGCAGAACAGCCGCGTTATGCGCCTTTTAAAAAGTCCTGAGGGAAGAAAGAACTGGTTTTAGTGCTGGTTAAAAATGCTAATTCACAGTCTCCGAGAAGACAAGCATCTCTATGAAATCCTGACATCCTGACCCTTCAGAGCCATGCAAGGAAAAATACACACGCAGAGCTGGAGAAGCAACAAATAACAAAACTCGGAGACAAAAAACCCTGTTTCGTTAATTGCTCCCAGCGATTAAAGAACATTTTTCACTCCACAGTTCAAAGAAAGCAGATGTTTCTCGTGTTTTAAAAGGTGTAAATACACTACTTGCTTACATCAGCTCCTTCTGATCCCTTTACAGCCTGGCAGCCCCCTTGCCCCATGCACCCCCTTACAATTATAACCGACAGACTTCTCATTTAGACCCTGTAATAGACTTGTAATGACAGTTAGTGGAAAGAATCCCCATTTCCTGCCTAAGCATTTTAAGAAATGAAAATTTCTACCACAGACAGAATCGCTGGTCGTGCAAACTTGAAACCTCATCTCAAAATTGCTGTTTGGTGGCCTTCCAAGTAAAAGTGACTTTCATCATCACAGAGCAAGACAAGAAGGGCGATTTCCACATACCATCCAGTTTTGAGAAGTTTTCCTTAACTTGGTCATTATAAAAAACATTAGTGTGTAACTACTTTTTTTGACCCTAGGACTGCAGAAGCAATCCAGTTCCTTGGGAGATTTTCAGGGCAGAGACAGGAATTACTGGTTGTGCGTGTGTCTGGAGCCAGGGAACAAACACTCCATAAAGGAAGAGTAATGGAAAAGAACCCCATTGACAACACTCCACCTCTCTCAACCGCCCATTTCTGGTGGGGGAGCGACCAGAAGAACTGAGGGGAGAAAAAACACCCCAAAACCAACCACCCCTGCTTTTCTCTGGCAGGGGGAAGCCTCCGCTCCGTGCTCTGCCGATTGCCGAACAGGCTCCAAAGGGAATCACTCTACGGCCAAGGACCTTCCAGCCAGAAACCCCCTACTTGAGCACTTACATGTTTAAATACCACATAAGCCACCGCAGTACAAGGGTTGCATTATCCAACATGGGGGTTTTTTTGCAAGACACGAGTCTGCCTCAGTTATCAAATGATACATTTCAGAAGTCAAAATAAAACCAGACACATCTCTGGCTTATCAGTTCACCACTAGGATTCATCAGGGGAAAAAAAATCCCCCCAGCCTGTATCTGAACATCAAGTATTTAAACATGCACAGAAGCTGTTCGCCAAATCTCAGTATTAAGCAGCTTTTACAGCTTCAATATATTCATTGAACTCTGAACTGAAAGGGCAATGCTTGAAGACACCAGTCTCCCCAGAATGATTAGTTTCAAATGTTGTTGTAGATTAAAACCTGTTACTAAAAGGTCAGACCATTTTTGAACGATGTTTACGAACTGGTAGCACAATCACAGGATGGTCAAACAGAAGTGAAATACTTTAAATCAGAAGCTTGTCCAGAATGGAAGCTGTTCCTGGTTGTTTGCTCTAACATCTAGTCTCCCAGAGACACCAGGATGGGCCTTTGATGCACTTGGCTCTTCTCCGTATGCAGGATAAAATGAAGAAATGCCAACATTCAAGCTTTCACTACAGCTACTGTTGCTCGGGTTGGGTTTTTTTTTTTTTAATCTTACACTCAATCTTGCCAGGAACTTTTTCTGCAAGTATGCAAAGAAAAGCATCCTCCTGAAAATGTCAGCCAACTTAAGGCACTGACATCAGAAAATGGGGGAGGAAGGAATAACAATCTGACATATCCACCAAGAAAGCCTGCCGTAGCTTCTAGCAGCAGAGAGGGAAAGGAAGAATCCTTGTTCTAAATTAAAAAGATTTTGTGGAATCAGTTTGCTGCAGAAAACCAAGATCAAAAAGTCATGAAAGACAGGGAAAACACAAAAAAAAACACTTGGAGATTTTTGCTACCGTAATTAAATTTTACATCCTCTAAAGATGCTCCAATAGTTACTTATAAGCATCTTCTAAGTACATGCTCCATTCAAATGACCTCTACCCTAATCCTTTTAGTAGGTGCCATGTTATATGAAAATTAAAATACAACATCAAGTACTTAAGATGCCACCATTATGCTTTTTGGGGTTTTGTTGGTTGGTTGGTTGGTTTGGGGTCTTTTTAAAGCAATCTAGTTTATCTTTACAGTCACCAATGTGGAAGGAATTAATTTTTATCCATTGTATTTCAGCATAAACGTTAAGTGGACACTAGAGTTCAAAGGTACTGCCTCTCCTGGGAGAGAATGCAGAGTTTTCCCTGCTCTCATGGCAGGAAGGTGAGATTTCATACACTTCTTGGTCTATATCGACTGAATTAAAGAATTAACATGGCTTACAAACGTGTCAGTGTTTTATAAGTTATGTATCCAGCTCTCTTCTGGAGACCAAGGGCTGATGGATGAGCTCTAGCAGACCTTTGCCACTTGTAGCCATCTAGCTCAAAAGCTGGTCCCAGAGATCACTGCTCTGTAGTTGTGGTGGCAGAAGGATGGTGGAAGGAAGGTTTAGGAGCTCCCCCTTCGCAATGTGGAATAGAAACCTCAAACTCATTTTCATTGATAGTCTGCACTGAATGGGAGCAGCTGAGACAAGCACACATTGTACTCTGCTGCCCCACTTACACTGACAGCCAAATCCAGCAGAAAAACAGGGAATCTACAGGGGGCAGAAACGTCTTAAATTGCTTCAGCAGATCCTCTACAATTCACCCAGCAGAGCTTTACCTAGTCCCAATCGGTTGGTATATTTTTACATATCTGGAGTGTTACTGATGACTCTTATACTAGAGACCGCTTTAAAGAGAGCTTATTTTAGAACAGATGTTTTAGAAGATGCCAGGAAAAATAGGATGATGGTTCTAGCAGTGCTACTGTCTAATCCAGACTTAACTGCACAAATTGTTTTCATTTCAAAAGCAGAATCATCTACATCCACTATTTCCTACTTTGCAGAGGAGTAAGCCCTGGATTCAGAATAATTCTCTGCATGAGCGTTTGAGAAGATACATCACATAAATGAGGACGTTGTTAAAGAAAACACTATGTAGAGTCACGTGCAGCGACTGCACCATTCCCACCTCTCCCAGAACCTGCCTACTGTCACATAAAGTCTAAGCATACTCATGTACCCAAAATATATTCACATACATACCCAACCCCAAAACACATTACCAAAATTTAAGTTTGTAGTGATTTCTGGAGCAATAACACTTCTCAGTGCAAAAACTGTATAAACATCCCTGTTTTGTGAGTAGACAGCAACAGCTCTGCCAAGACTTACCATTTCTCAGATACGTGCCAGCATGCATGAATAAAATGGTGCAAGAAAGACCAATTTATTAATTTCCCCATATAATCTAAAAGGGGTGTGGCCGAAACTCAGTGTAATTTTTAAATTCTCACATTATTAAGTTCAGTAACATACTATACATAAGACACAGAGTTTGGACTCTGAGCAACTTCCCCCACCAAAACATTTTTCAAGCAGCATTATAGGAACCACCATGCCCAAATAATGCTGCAGGCAGGGCTTGCTGTCTAATTAAAAATCTTGTGGCAACAATTATTTTGACATCTGTATGCTCACAAATGAAGTTTCCAAGGAAGATAAACTGGATTTAGTCTTTTTTTTTCTTTTTTTTTTGGCACCGAGCTTCAGCAATTCACCACACCCCCTCAATAAACTTATATGGGCTTTTTAATTTGAGCAACAGCAGTTTGGAAGAGATATGTAGATCTTCCTCTATTGAAAGCACAGATTACTAAACTTCTTGCCACTTTTTTTTGTTTTTTTTTAAAAAAAGGACATTAGTGTTTTTAAATAACAAATTTTAAAAACTCATTTTCAAGTTAATGCTCCTTTAAATGATTATAAGTAGTTTGGCATTCTTCTTTCAGCGCCTGGGAAAGCCAAGTCTCCTGAAGGTTAACTACCATATTTCCAGTCATCTGTAACTATGTCTGCTAATTGCGAAAGAATGACTAAAGCCACAGAAGCAAAGGCAAAGGCAAGCTGTCTTCTCCCATATGGAACGTCCTCAAATCAGAGGCCTCTAATGTGCATCCATTTCTCTTCAAATTGGCTCTTTGTAATTAAATGGAAGTCAGATGAACAGTGCCCTAAGTCAGGGGAGCAGGAGAAGACGTTTGCGACTCACCTTCCTGGAGGAGCTGTCGAAGCGCACGCCGCAGGCTTTGCAGCTCTGCTCTGCGGCGGTGGGAGAAGGGAAGGAGCTGTACCCGGGGTTGGAGTAGGCTTGGGCTCCGGGTCCCTGCTGCGGCTGCGGCTGCATCTCTTCAGGTGAGCCATCCAGACAGAACCAATTACAGCAGCTTGCCCACATAGTCACTGAAAATGGAAGAAAGAGACCCATTAGAAACGACACGGGAAACAATCCGTCAGCTAAAGTGAGAACAAAGCATAAAATGCGTATTTAAATTTCCCACCAGCAATTCATTTTTGACAGTGCGTTTGTAAGTTTTGATCTTTCCTCTAACTTACTTCTGCACATCCAGAAACCACATCCCCAGCCCAGCACGGCATGCCTTTTGTGAGAGAGAACAAATAAAGTTCAGGATAGTTATTACTGGAATTTCTTAGAGTTGAGAGATTACAGCAAAAATATGACAAGATTTCTGTTCCGGTTGGCTGTATGAGACTCAACGATCAAGTTTGCTGTAACAGGCTGTCTCTATTCCATGTAAACTGTAATATACTTTTTTTTTTTTTCCTTTGTGCATCAGGAAAAGCAAACAGAAGCTCAAATTATGTCTCATACATTACTTAAATAAAATCAGCAGCAAAATCATAGATGGCTATTCTTCAATTTTATTCTAAATCTCTTTACAGGTTTACAGCTACAAATCTAAAAAGATAAAATAAAAGACAAGGACAGTGGAGCCACTGATGTAACATATGCCGGTTCTCAACTGAATTTGCAGCATTACAAGGCTAAATCATTATAGAGTGAGTAAATGTCAGGAATGTATGAAAAATCAAATACTAACTTCCAGTAACCTACTTGGGAAAACAATTGCATCCAAGACACATAATCACTTGTTTGTTAGTTGGTTTTTTTTTGCAAGCCAAATGATGATATATATATACACTTACCTAAAATCCTAACAGTCCAGTGCAAAATGCACAGTTTTGGAGTCTTCTAAGACCACCCATGCAGCAGGATTTCAGAAACACACTGCTATAAACTTGCTTTGGGGAGTTTACAAAGAAATGGGAATTCGTCTGGGCATTCAGTTTCTAGCGCATACACCATGTGTCATCACTTACTGGTAAACAGAATACAAATTGCCTCCTCTGCAGTTCTGCATTCACACTGTAGTTCCTGGACTATGTTTCTTTTATGTCTTAAAAATCAGATGCATCACTGATAAGCGTTCAGCAGCTGCTCGATTTTATAAACTTCTGGAAGTAAAACATCTCTCAGCTACGCAGCCAATTCATTTCTTTTGCCTCGGTAAGTATCGCCACTGGAAAACTCCGGATTCCCAAGGGAAAGGGGCTGGTATGAGTCCTAAAGGTTATTTGGTACGATATACTAACACACTCTTCTGTTGGGTTTGGTTTTGTTTTAAGCTCTGTGAAGTCTTTTGGGTTGATGTATTTGAATTGGGAAGCCTGTGCAGTTTGGTGGAGTTCCAGTATCTGTAGCTTTAGTGGCACCTTTAATCCTTTCAAAATCCAGCTGGATTTGGCTCGTCAAAGTTCCTGCTGTCACTGCAGTGGACATACGCCTTTCAGAATCCACAATGGGGAGCTTACCGATGACCTCTCCCCTGCAGGCTCAGCAGATTTGAATGTGTAAGTGAAAATCTACAGATTCATGACATGATAAACGATTCCTAGTGTAACTGATGTGCACAAAGCTGTAAATTGCACTTAGACTGGCAACTACATCTCTAATAACAGAATAGTAAGAGGTGAAAAGGAGCAGCAGCCAGCTGCCGAGGGGACAGGGGTGACCGAAGGTACGGCACAGAGACACGGGGCGCAAGGCTATTATTACAAATATCTGTTATATCAAAGACATCAAACATCGTTTCTATCAAACGCTGAAAATCACAATACTAAAACGGCATCAATGCGTTCTCCATGATCTACAACCCTCTCACTGAGTCCTGACAAAAAATTTTGGAGGTGCTTCCAAACGGTGACCGTTCTCAGACACAAAAAGCAAGCTGCGCTGCTTCCCCAGGGGCTCGGACAGGACATGTTTGCTCTGCACAGAAACCACTTGGGAGAGTCATCAAACTGCAAAACCACGAGATCCTTTAGGCCACCAAGAACTTTGATTCATGTTACATCCCTGCGTACAAAACCTGGTGTCAGAAGACAATAAACTTAAACACTGCTGTTATTATTTATGAGCATAAGCAAGAATCAATGAAAACCAGTGCAAGTTCTTACTGACACACGGGGATGTGAAGCTTGAAAACATTAATGGCATAACTGCAGTGCCTGAGCCTAACAACGTGTTCCACATGCCACAGTACTCGTCTTGCATAAGCAGGGTAATTATCACTTAATAAATACACAGAGAGAAGCGTTCCACGCACAGAAATAATGTATCATCCGTTTGTATTAGCTCTGCACTGCTATCAAAACATATACTTTAGATAGCACACACAAAAGAAACAGTGACATTTTTCTTTCTGCACCTTAATTTTCAAGGTATTGGTCCCACTCAGAAGTGAACACATCCTTTCCATTGCAAAAATACTGAATTTCTATTTTAAACTATGCTGTTTGGAGGTTTCGTTTATTCCTAGGAATTGCAAATCTAAACACCACGAAAGCTGCACAGCGAACCGAGTATTCACAGCCTCCACAGCACTGGAAAACTGCGTCCATAGTCACTTCTCTCCCTGTTTCAAGGACCCCTGCAAACTGAAGGCCACCCACGATAACAGAATACACAAATGCTACTGCCTGCCCCAAAAACTTTGTTTTCCTAAAAAAGACAGCCCTCTAATTCACTCTGGAACACTGCAATGTGTCAAACACTGGGAAGAAAAACACAAGGGAGTGCACAAACCAGGATAAAATAAGACAGAACTCGGCATTCAGCTGGAGTTGTGTAATTGCCAGGAAATGAAACGATTGACAAGAGGCTCAGATGTTGCTTTAGAAGAATCTTAATCCTGCTCATCTACAAAAGCAGGGAAGGGAAACGTCCATAAACAAACAACTAATAACCAGGACAGTCCTCTTATCCGTAATGTTTTTCCAAGGATACCTCCCATCTCTAAGAGAAAGGGGCACATGGAAACACGACAGCCATTCCTACGACACAGACAACGTTGCCCCAACTAATTTTGTAGCTACCTGCTACCGTTTCCAGATTCCCCAGGAGAACACAGTGGCCGAAAAGCAAGAATTACACTGGCGATACCTGGAACGTGCAGCGGATGCTACATGGCAAAGCTTTGCTAACTGGCAGCCATGCGGCCAAGCAGGTTGGACTGAGGCTGAAGATGCTAAAACGTCTCTGTATCCGCCTACAGCCACACTAAGAAGACAAGAAGAAATGCAGGTAAGATTCAGCAGCTGCTTCAAGAGGGATTTTTCCTTTGTTCTGTACAGCATCAGTTTTAGACCAAGGAAATAAGCGCTGCCGGTGGGCGAGGACTGGTAGTAGCAAGCAGAATTTCACAGCAAGATTTCAGAATGGCAATTTCCTAGATACCTCCACGATGTTTGCTACAGCCTAATTATCCCCTTTTTTTGTGTTATTACCCATTCAGAGGAACGTGGTCAGCACCATCCAGAAATCGGTAATTTCTGTAAGCAGTGCTTTAACAGATGGGTTGTTGGTACAGGTGTGACAGAGGTTGAGCATCACGGCTAGAAAGGGCTGCCCTGGGTAAAGCCGGGCAGTCCTTTGCAGATGAAGGGCCGGTTTACGTGTAAGGAGCTCCCCAATTACACTGAAGCGACAAATAAATGCTCAGCCACAAAATCAACCAGCAGAAAGAGCTACATCTTGGTTGTGCTCCAGGGCTTGGTAAACACTTACAGTATTGACTAGCATTAACATGTAGATTTGGAAAAGTTAGCTATCCCATGGATTTCAGGAATTCTTAAGCAACTTCTTGAATAAAAGATGTTGACTTACTGGCATGACTAACGTTACAGGCATTACTGATATCCACAGTCTTCATTATTCTTGGACATGATGCTCATACGGGCCAATGGGAGCCACAGAAAATAACTGTTTTAACTACACAGCAGAGCATGTTTCTGGGAAACTGAAATCTATATGGCAGGTGCTCAACAGATGACTTCAGGCAGCCAAAAAGTACCTGCCCTGAACCCTAACTGCACGTTGTGCTTGGAGCATCTGCAAGAACAAACGGAGAAGGAGCTTCACCAAGGGTGGGGATGCCAAGATTAAACACCCTACCCTGGACCTGCAAACACATCCACCCACATGGCAATCATCATGCTGGGCTTGTTCTTGGGAAGGGGGGATTGTTTTATCTTCTTTCTTGAGCTTCTTTAAGGAAAAGCCAGAAGAAATCCAATAAATATTGGACAAGGCAGGGAGTTACTTGCCATGGTCTGTGGGCAAAGCAGTGTGAGCACTCTACCACGCTCTGACTGCTATTTTATTTTTTTTCCAGCATGAAGCTGTGACTGCTGTGACTCTCTTCACTGATTTTAAACAGAAGAGTGAAAATCATTTCACTACCTGTTCATCAACATGTTCTATACATCATCATTAGTTTTGTATAAATTCGCAAGCACGATTCAATTCCAGAGGAAATACCAGTGATATCAAAGTTTTCCTCCCATACACTGTTGAAGACAGTATTCATAATGCAAGCCTGGATTTTTACGCTTTTCATCTTCATTTAAAAAATGTGTTTGAACTCAGGTTCAATATTAACGCCATAAATTTGCTGGCTGGAGCATCAGAGACCACTGTCTACGTAGAGGATTTATTACACATGCTTTGTGGATTTCTATCAAAGGGTAGACTTAGGCTGTATAGGAAAACAGTGGTTTATGTTAGAATATAAAATTTCCCTTTATTTTCTTAAGAGGGCAAACAATAAGGGACTAGAACAAGTGAAAGCACCATCTCGGAGTCACTGAGCTTTCAGCTCTGTATAATAAAGCTCTTGATGACTGTGTCTGGCTTCTTTTCGTGACTGCTCAGGAATTCAGGGGCTGGAATGCAGTAGCACCAATGAGACACTTGAGTTAAGGGATCAAAAGGAACTGAGCTCCCACAGGCAGCTGATTTTGCTCCCACAAGAGGAGAAGTCACAGCAACAAGTCCTCCTCCTTCTCCTCAGAGGCCTTTAACCACTGGAACACCAGGACTGATGACCCTTGAGGCTACTGCGAATGGAGAAGGGCGCCAAAAAGGGAGGGAGATGGAAGACAAACAGCAGCTTTGCTAGGGCACGCTTTCCTACGATCAAGTTTGCTCATTAGCTCTATCAGCTGCCCTCGCACCTCCTAATTTAGAATATGACTGCTCACCACAATGAGCTGCTTTTCTATCAGCTCCCGGAACGATCAAGCTCCTCTTTCCATCTCATTCATCAAGAGGCCACGCTCCTTGACTATCTGCTTCCTACCCTTCAGAAGCCCCCTATGATCCCAAACTGTCTTCCGTTTCTCAGCAGTGTCCAGGAAATTAATGCAGAGTCTCTCAGTCTTCTCTCTCTACCTTCCCCGTGCTCTTTACCAAACTCCAGGTAACTGGTAACAGAATCCAGTAAGGTCTGTGTGCTTCGAGTACAGACGCTATACACCAATGTACATCCAACCTGTTACCCACTGAGTGGCCTCCACAACAGCAAAACCACATTAATTGGTAAGACACAACAATAAGGCAATGCACCAAGACTGGAACTAATGCTATTCACAAAAGCAGTAGGTTCTGCCATGTCTTGTAGCTTGAAGGTCACTGAAATCTATTCAGAAAGCCAGAACGGGGCAGTGCGGCTTTAAAATATTGACGTCTTAGTAAAGGACATTTAAAACTGTTATTTTTGCATTATTATTCCATCTTGTATCCCTTGCAAAATTTATCAGATCCCACTTCCATGAATGCTGCTTGGCAATGATTTAAGTATTTAATGAGTTAACCATCTTGGTTCCTCATTAATAGCTTTGTACAGTTGTTTATTGTTACAATATACTATTTTTTTTATTAAACCTGCACTGATAAGAAATGCCTTGCTAAAATTAATTTCACTAATAACCTACCACTTACAAACTGAATTCAGAGCTTGCTTGGTCAAAAATTAGTATTTACTTGGTAACAGAGCTATCAAATAATCTGCTCAAATGACATTTATGCGTGAAGTATTATTTTTATCAGCCTGTGCCACAGGCACACGGACCCGAATTATGATAAATGGGAGCAACCATATGTTGGGACAGGTGGAAAAGTCAGCAAATTAGCCATTTGCAGGAAGCACAAGGGAAGGAGGCAGGTTGCCAGTCTGAGGGTGACATTTGCAGAGGTGGTGTCTTAAGCAGTACAAAGCATGAGAAAATGAAGAGTGGGGACCAGCCCTGGCTGGTCACAAAGCACATAAATCTAATTTGCTGGATACAACAACTGGATTGAACAGATAAGATTTTTACCTGGGGATAGAAAAAAATGTGTTTATGAGTAAAGGTACTAGTTCACATGAGCCCAAGGTGACAGCACGCACATCTTGAAAAAATAAGTAAATAAATATCAGTACAATATCACAGCTGAAAACATGAGTGTTCAGGGGGAAGAGAGGCTGAAATTTTGTTTGGAGGGAGGAAACATTTTTCCGTTTTGTTCTGTGCCTTCAAAACGTCTGGAGACATTTCACGTCTCTGATCATCTAAGTATGCAATACCAATAATCTTTAGAAAGACAAATATATGATTGCTCACCAGTCTGATCAGCAACTTTGATGTCAGTCTAAAACATTTCAGGTGGGGACCTGGCCAGCTCTGAAGGCAGCGGACGGAGTATTCAGGTCAATCTGCACGGAGCGTACTCAGAACCCCATGTCCAGGTTGGTTTCTATGGCGTCTCCGTCAGGCTTCTGTGCGTCCTGGAGCGTCTGTGCTCACAAGGCACGTCAGGGCTACCAGCTCCACTCGAGTGGTGTCTACAGACTCACATCCACTGGCTGCTTCCCATGGACAGAGCAGGCTGATACCGGCACCCATGCCCCTACGCTGTCTAGACCTTCCCCGTCACACGTGGACAGTACACGGCTGGTCGTTCAGCTTGTGCCTTCTGGTAATCCATCTTCAGACCCTCTTCAATACAGCACGATGCAGCTCCATCTGTGCTTCTCCACCTCGCAGATGCCTTCAGAAGCCTCTATGTGTGGGCACCAGGTGTTTCAGAAGGCAGCTGTGCATCTGCAGCACATCCCAACGCATCCAGCCAGGAGCCAGATCCAGCACCGTGGCACACAACTGGATTCACCAGTGCGAGCGCTTACGAGGTGCTCTGCTGCTCCCAACGCGCGAGCCCAAAAGGAAGAGAATTTGGCTGCGCCCCAGCATTTTAATCAAGGAAGTGACATCCATTTACCACAGAGCAGAAAGTAAACAGCGTTCCCCGTTGGGGCAGGGCGCAAAGCAGCGCAGGGAAAAAGCTGGAGCGGGGCCACTGCAGTTCAGCAGAGAGAGCCACACACGACTTCGATGAAACGCTATCGCCTGAAATTATTGCTGATTCCGAGAGAAGCGCCGAAGTGACTTCCTAGTTACATGGTACAGGGGAAACCATCAGGCAGACAAAGATCCTTTCATACTGCTACGAACACGGTTTGCATTGGAGTAAATCATTTGCAAAGTGAGCCCTTAAAAAATTTGCTTAAAAGAGCAGAAAATTAAGAATTAAAGTTGTCAAATACACACAAAAATAAATACAGTAGGTATTCCAAGAAAATTTGCAGCTTTATCCGTGTTTATCAGCACGCTATGTTACAAGTAATTCACAAGCTTTCTCTCAGCAGCGCTTGCTGATGCTCTGTTAGATTTACAGGTAGACCTTCAGTGAAAGCGCCTTCGCCCACCAGCAATTCCCCCCAATACTGGTACGAGCCCAATGGATCTAAGCTTCAAGCACCTCTTCAAAACTAGAGAGCTGCAATTTTCATTTTACAATTGAGGAAGCGGTTGTAGAAAGCTGTGTGATTTATACAGCATTGCGGAGGAAGCAAACTCCAAAGGCACAAACCAGAAACCCTCTCACTGGACTCCCAGCGTTGCACCCAAACTGCAAATTCACCCACCCGCTTTCTCTCTCCTCTGCAGCGCAAGTAAATCCAAATTATTTTCCCCAATTTTAACATGTGAAGCTTGGGGATCCTGTTTTGTTTTAAAAGGAACTGGCTACCTGCAGTGCGTGGGTTTTTTTCAATATAAACTGTTTATTTTGACCCCAAATTGCACTTTATATATTGAAAAATATTTAGATAAAAAGTTCTTCTTGCTATTAACTGTAATTAGGTCTCTAGACATCTGCCAAGATGGAAATTCAGCAACAGCCGTTTCCTTTGCAAGTCAGTGACATTCTGCCAGCAAGTTCACACAAAACAAAACAAAAAAAAAAAGTGATTAATGAAATCATGTGACTAGTTTGAGGAAATTATTTCTCTTAGCTAGTCTATCTTAATTCCTTAGTCCCATACCTCTTCCCAAGTAATGTGCTCTGACCCCAGATAGACTATCTCCCTTCCACTCTCTTGCTATACTGAAAAACAACTGAAAAATCCGATGCACCCTTTCACACTACGGTATTCATCAGCCAGACAAAATTAAGTCAGCTGCAATATGTAGCATGAACCACTTCAGAAAGAGAAGAAAGAAAACCCTGGAGAAGCAAGATTCCAAGGTACTCCCTTTTATTCCCATTCCCACCCTCCTGGCATCCTGCGTAGGTGTGCGTGTGTCTCTCTCCTTTGTCCCACCCACAGAAGCGGCAGGGAAAGTGGAAACCCTCTGTCAAAACCTCAGCAATGAGCAGTCCAGGAGTCCTAGACCATCATGTACCGTTTCAATCAGACCTTTTCATTACGGGGGAAAAAGGTCAATACCAGCTCGCGCTCTGAATTTTTTTTTCTCTGTTCATTCACATCATCACAAGTCTTCCTTGGATTTAGTTTAGAAAACGCCGCTGTTTTCTTCAAGCAGTGGGGAGCTGGTAAAATTGTAATTGCAATATGTAGCAATAAATTCCTAAATGACAACCTGAAAAAATGTAAATAACTGTGTAGCCTCCTTAACCACCTCTATTCAAGGGAGGTCGTCATTCCATACTCTCCAGACTTCATCTCAAAACCCACCTAGACCACTCTTCCATGACAGCCACGTGGCGATAGCTGGATCTGTGCCCACCTAAAAGCCAGAAATGGGCTCCAAAGGCACAACATAAGCTTTTCAGGGAGCCTTCCTCTCGTAACACTACACATACCTCACTCTCTTTGCAAATTTCACACAAAGAAAAGAAAAAGGAAAAAAGGAAAGGACAGAAAGATGCTGAAACTCAGTTTCTGTTGTGCTGCAAAAGTCTATCAACTAAATGACTTCAGCATTCAGACAGTACGAGAAAGCAGGAGCAGTTCCACAATTTAACCAGGGACATGAGGGAAACAGCTTTGAATCACCTCAGCTGTCACCACAGAAGGCGGCAACCACTGCTGGGTAGCTTTAACTCTACTCTTCTCCTAAACTGGGGGAATGCAGGCAGCTGGAACAAAAAGTGGAGGAGAAAGGACGCCAGTTTGTATTTTCATCATATCACTAGAGTTTCCACTTCAGATAAAAAAAGATCAAGCCATTTCTGTTGAAATCCTTGGCCCAAGAGGCCTATGATGACAGCTGCTCATCTTGTTTCATTATGGCAGGTTTTTCTCCAACTGGATAAATTACATATTCATCAACAGTTCATCTTTAGAATGAAGCACAAGCATATGGGGGCAGTTGAACAGAAGAGAAAGAGGAGAAAGAGAGGCATTATCCCAGCCCAGCTCCTCAAACTCATGAAAACCCTTACGCCCAACCCACAGAGGCAGGGTAGGGATGCAGAAAACAGGAGGCATCTCACCCCAGACTGCAGTGATGTGCACAGGAATGCCCCATCTCACCTGGTGTACAAGGATTCAGAGAGATGAAGTACTCTTAAAGCAGCTGTTCCCAAAATAGAGACAGTTATAAGTACAGTCTTAAGTCTTGCAGTGTTATTCATCCAACAGCAGAGCTGAGGTTGAAGGTGGTGCGGTATCAGCAGCCAGAATTACATTAAGTTTGTCCGAAATTGGGATTGCAGTTGGCCCTAATGCTCTAAAGACTCTCTGCTATCGCTGTCTCTCAGACACCCAGAATCGAGAGTGTTTGCTGATAAGCGACACCACCACTAGGAAATCCCATAAATTACTTTTCATGCCAAGCTTCAGGTTTATTTTTGAACGGTAAACTTCTACATTTTTTTTTTTCTCCTTCCCCCCCACCCAAAGAAATCAAAAAGATAGCCTCAAAATTCCTCACACACAAAGCCTACTCTTCCCCCCCCGGTATTTCAGGGACTGTTAGTAGAAAATCAACGTAAACCCCATGGAATCCATATCTGTGGAAAAGTGCACACGCAGTAAAATTGCAGGCAAGAAAGCTCTGTGCAGGCTGGTAGGCAACCTCTAACCTATTTAACTGTAGCCTGAAAAAAAAGTTTGTTTTTATTTGGCTAGACTGAAAAAGATCTGAATGTATATAATTGAGGCACATCACAACAAGTACAAACACTGCAGACTCATTTCGTAGCTATGCCTAGTCCAAATTAATCTGAATTCAAATCCAAACTAGGTGCTGAAATAGAATAAAATGCAACTGCGTATCATCTCCTTCGGCAGACACGTACAAAGACCAGCACATACATCACACGTGTGGAAAGCTCTGTTCTCCCAGACTGCAGAAATACTTCAGAGTTTGTCAGCAGTTAGAGAAAGGTCCAGGATATCGAATACAGCACCGAAAAGCAACAAACCTGAATATTAGTTTTGTTACTGAGATAGCAAAAGATACTGGAATAGAAAAGTTGGTTTATTTAAAGCTTAGTCACCTCATCTGCGGACCAGGAAAAATACCCCACCCTCCTTTGAAAAAAGTTAGTACAGGTGAAAGTTTGAGAGAGACTTTGAAGGTGCACTCTTAAAGCATTGCCGTAAATATTAACAATCATTTTTGTGCCAATCTCCATTTAGCACTGAAGGGTTTGAAATTAAAAATTGCTCACATGCAGCCCTTGATAAAAGCTTGAAAACTGAGGGCAAGTTCAAGCCTTGCTATCCCATGTTTGTCAGCAGGACCAGCGCGAGCTACTTGTAATATTCATGGCACAGATGTTGTGAAAAAGTCCATTCCCAGCCTCCTCCACAGTACTTGTTTACAGGGCTGAAAAGTTCTAAATTGGTTCCTTTACCACTGCCCTTGTTCAATTGTCACGTCTCTCTTCTTCCAGCCTCAATCTCTGCAGAAGATTGAGGACAAGTAACCCCAAAACAATGCAGACTGAAATCTGGGCTTTATTCAAACTGAAATACGAACAAACCCAAAAGCCATCTCGTCCCATATTTTTGGTTACTGAGCTGAAGGGTAACCCTTCATCCCTAGGAGATTCTGCAAGGACCTTACCTACATTATCAGTACAAACCACACAAATAAACATTTGTCTCTTGGAAATAAAGCCATGACCCCCTAAAAAAAGGTAAATTTCCTTTATTATCACATCTCTATACATATATTATGGCGGAACATTAAAATTCTGTGTGAAGCAGTTTAAGCACCTGTGTGAACAGAGGCAGAGCAGGGCACTGCTGAAGGCACAGCTCACCTAAACCCACTGCAATTTATGTTGATCAAAGCAGAAAGTCAGGATTGCTGAACATGAAATCATTGCTGGATCCTACCTGTATAAAATACCTTTTTAAAAAAGACTGAGAGGATAGTAGGCAATGAAAGCTTTGAAGAACCTGTAAGGACCTGCATCTTCTGAATTCCCTACCTGTGTCGTGAAGAGGAGATTTCCCATATATGGCCCAAGCCGACAAGCAGACCAGGGTCACAGTGCAGTTCATGGTATTTGGCAAGCCCAAGCATTCAGACATCATGAGTCAGTGCTCCAGAAATCATTGGGTTTTATAAACCAATAAATCTATTGCGTTTTGTTTTGTTTTGTTTTTTAATTTGCCTTGGGTTTGTTGGGGTTTGTTTCTCAACACAGGCATCATCACATTTTGATTTTGCTTCTCTGTAACTGGGAGGAGCACTTTTTTCCATTCTGGGTTTGTTTGCTTTGTAAAACGACAGACAAGATTTTCATACTAGACTAAATCCTGGCATTAGAGCATTAAGAAAAAAAAACATACCAACTATCATGGAAGTTGGGAACAGATACTGTGCTGTCTTGTACTTTCACACAGCCCTTTAACAATAAAGAACACTTTTTTTTTCTTTTTTTTTTTTTTTAAGTAAAACCTCAAAACATCCTCACTTCTGTTCTCAGATCCCAAACAAAAAATAACTCGTCTGGCATTTCAGCACCAGCAGACATGATTTTGCTGCTTAGAAGCTCCCCGCGACACAATCTTTTCCACCAATAACCTGATAACATCAACATGAACTTTCTTCCATTTTGAGTTCTACTTTTCTCAGTTCAGTGGTTCAGCAGAAACTGCCCCGGTTTTGATTACACACACAAAATCACATACCACTTATTCCCATTTTTAAAAAAAAGACATGAAGCTCAACAAATTCCATTGGGTAATTACTTTCAGATTAGCAATGGGATAAATTACTATGGGACAATTGGGGCAGAGGATTTTTGGTTTCGGTTTCTAGCTCTGTCACCGACACTGTGTGCATCTGGGCCACCGTCTCTGCGCTTCAGTTTTCCATAAGTAAAATACAGATAATACCTCATCGGGGAATAGAATCAAGTTAATATTTCATTGCTTCAAAGCCGTACTGTATTCATAACGGAGTTAAATACTTTCAGAGAACTATCGCAGCTCTCAGAAGTGGAGCACTTCTGGGAAGAAATACTTACAGTCAACAACCTCCTTGCACTTTTGCAGAGCATCCTCACAATTTAACAGTAGAACAAAACACGTCAATATATTAAAAAAAAAAAAAAAAAAAAAAGAGGACAACATGATTTTGAGGCCAACTTTATGTTTCACCCAAGCGCAAAAGACAACGCAAGTCCAGCTAGTTTTTTGGTCTTTTTTTTTGTCGGGGTTGGTTTGTTTTAACTCTTTATCAGCTGACAGAGAAAATTATGGTAAAGTGCAAAATAAAATATCACTCAAAAAGTTTGGTTTTACTTAATAGGGCATTTTAATGTAAAAAAAAAAAAAATAAATAAAGTGTCACTGCCAAATGTGGCCTTGTCCAAGAAAAAAAAAAAAAAGACGACAACAGACATTCTTGGTACTTGAGACAAGAATAACGTCTGCAGGAGGCAGCACGCTATCAAACTGCTGTTTAGAAAAACATCTAGGATTTTAGATTTCAAATCTGTTGTGGATGTTGTAAAAATTCCTTTTTATTTACAAGTTCGGGAAGTTTGATAAATATTTTTAGTCTGTTTCCTCCACAATCAAGGATTAAAGCTGATTAGTGAAGTATACAGTAGACAGTAATAGTTTATATCCTTTTCTTCACATTTGTTTTTATTAGGGGAATTTTTAAGAAATACTACCATATATTACAGATTTAATTTCAAGCTTGCATCTGTTATTCCAAGCAGAGCAATAAAAGCCTTAGCTTGTATTTTTAAGAGTCACATCCAGAAGTAAGAAGAACCCCAAGCCTTGGCCTCCATAACAATATCTTACCAAGTTACTCAGGTTTTGAGCAGAACACCACTGGGAAAACACTGATGATGAGACAGGACTCATTCCAAGAACGATCATCTTACTTCACTCAGACAAAGTAAAGCCTTTCATGAAATAGGCTTGGGTTTGTCCTACATTCTCTTCTATGAAAAGGCTTCATTATATGCAGCTGAACACGTTGTTTAAAAACGTGATACAACCGGCATTTAACGCAACAAAAAGTGAACAATCTAAAATGGTAAAACTGTATTAAACATGCTATTTATTATCTCTAAAATACACACATTTTGAAAATCTTTAAATAGACTTTCACCCATGGAAGAGTTCAGAGATGGTATCAGCACCACTCATGACTATCAGATAAAGCCATTTGCAGATTTAAGATGTCTCTGAAGGCAGATGTCGGCAGATAAAAAGAAATGCTGCAAGTAGTTTGTTTTTAAGCGCGTTACTTTGCTATATACAAGTAGTCATTTACTGGTGCTTTGAATTCCAACTGCATTCCCTATGTACATTTTGTAGGCATTGCAATTCCCTTCTGAAGCTCCAGCAGCCAGCTAAACAGCATATTTCAATTCTTTTCAGGAATTTCTTACTTCACTCAGAATGACATTCATGATTTAGTTATTTCCATTACAAAATCTGTCTGTGATCTGTCTTCAGGTCAGAGAAGCAAGTAACAAGAAGTACAAATAACAACAGGAATAGAAAGAACAAAAAGCTTGTCAAAAAGAAGGCTGAGGGTTTTTTTAATTTTTATTAAATACCTGCATCAACTGCCTCTCATTTCTCTTCTGCATAAGAGACAAGGTCTTACTCCTCTTACCCAAAAGCCCTTTGCACAAAAAGATGCCCAACGACAGACTAGATTTGACTAAACCGACAAGGAAATACACGATCACATGCAACAACTGATAAGCCTCTCAATCCAGGAAACGTTAAGGTGTGAATTATGCAAGTATCAGCCTCTGACTTCAAGAAACCTGGGTTCTGAGCACCGAGAGCATAAATCACCCTCTATATAAACACCAGTTTCAATTTCTACTTTTTTGATTATACAGTCAAAAGGGACTTTGAAACCTACACTTTATTTGGAATCTGAAAAATAAACTGTTTCCAAACTATTTTGTAATGCTTGTGTAATGGCCTCAAGACAGACAGTAATTTAGACAGCTGTGCGACCGGCCACAGAAGCTGCATTTTAGAAATCGCCCTTCTTTGGAACAATTGAAACTTTCTCCAGACCGAAGTCCGCACACAGAGAGCAGTGTTTCCCTGCAGCATGTAACAGTTTCATTATTGTTTAACTACCAAAAAAACAGCTCCAACAATCTATCAAGCTTGACATTTTATCCGTCTCTGCTGCTCGCCCAGAAGACAGGGCATGTATAGGAAGAGGTTCAAGGATTCAGTAAGTTATTTTCTTAATCTAAACAGAGAAACATTTCCCTTCTTTTAATGATTGATTTCTCATTTTTAAAACCTGTTCAGGAAACTATGGGCCTGTTTGTTCTCCAAATTATTAAATCCAAGTATCTATAAAGAAACCTATTCCACCAGATGAATAAAAGCTCCATTTTAAGATGTGTGTAAAACAAATTCAAAGGCAATGCTCTAGAGAAGGGATTCCTCGCTGCAGCGGAGCAGCAGTGCCCGTTGCGGTTCCAGCCCAGCTGCGATTACTCCAACACCATAATTCAGCAGAGTATTAAGTTGCTGCTCACTGACCCTCCCTTGCCGGGAACGCCGCTGCTCAGCAGGTTTCCTGTGGCTCAGGCAAAGTCCTAAGAAGCACCAACACGTTTCATGGAAGAAAACTTATCGATGCATGATGCAACCTGGTGGCGTATGTCCTCAATCACAGCACCGGAGAAATGATTCATCTGAGCGAGTCTAACAACCCAGAGTAGCTGGGTGAATGAAAGGTGGAAGTCATTCACCAGTGCCAGTAGGAATTGCTTTCGGAGCAAGGTATTTGGACATCAACAAAAAGCACCACATCAGTTCCAGCCTGGACTTCCAGGGGATGCAATATTACAGTTTCTGACTCATTTGGGGAACAAGCCAAACCAGTATAAGCTCATGCACACACAGCACATGGCATTGATTCAATGATGCTGCTTGTGACCATGCAATTTCAAGTTATCCACGTGTGTATATAGAATATATAATGCCCAGAGGAGCTATCGTTCTGCAGTAGAGGTTACTATGCAACAAGCTACTCCCAGAAGAGAGTATTTAAAATTTGTCTGTTTAAAATCTCATTTAACATCAATCTAGAGGCTAAACTAAAAGATCGAAAGCATATGCTGCTTAAATATATTCTTATAGACATACCCTACAACCTTCTGAATATAAATGAGAAGGTGGCAGCAAAAAGAAACCCTGATGTTAAATTAATATTTTAGTCTACATTGAAATACAATGTGGAAATTCCTATTCCAAGACTATTTGGCAGAGAAGCCAAAAGGCATTAGAGAAAGAAGCCTAATTAATATTTTGGAGTAAAGTGAAAACCTCAAGAGCAATTAATGTGAGGAATTCGTTGATTTTACAGACACTGAAAAGAATAAACAGTGTCTCAGAAAGCAATAATTCTTTTTAAAGAAAGTCCCTTATGGGAACATTAATTTTAAAAGCCACAAAGGGCTTTTAGAGGTTAGAATAAGCCGTCTCTCAGTTGTGAGGAAACTGGCTGAGAAAGGAGGAAGAAACTAATACAAAATTTGAGTTCTTGATCTGACAGTCATAGTCAGTTTCTGAAAGAAAACTGAAATTTTTGAACCTTGCAATGTTCTTTGAAGACTGAATAATTGACTTTGGAGGGACCTACCATCAGGCGGTTAGAAGACTTGGCACGCAGATGAGCTCTGTTTCTGACATCAGCTCAGCGGTGATGCGATTCTCCCCACCTGTGAAACACAGATTACACTTATTCCTCCCTGCAAAGTGTCCCGTGCTCCCCGAATGCCAGTTGGTGCAAGTTCAAAGCACTAATTTCTGGCTCTTGTAATGACCATCCCCGGGAAGCAGAGGAAAACAAGCTTGATATGGGGAGACACAGATAGGTACCATCAAGACTAATGACTGGAATTACTTTGGGGAGCAGAAGGCTGGCTGGGGTTTCGCAACGGAAGCAGGTGATCAGAGGAGGGCTGGAGAAATATTTGCACCACGTGAATACATTTAAGTGCAGAGCACAAGGCGCAAGGTAGGTAAATAGCAGTGTCATCTCAGCAGTGCAGACCTTACCGTAGCACTTCCCCGAGAAGTTAGATCAATACTCGAGTATTTAACGCACACCAGACTGCCAGCAATATTCAGGTAATTTAAAGCCATGCTTTAGTCAGAACTCAGACTATAGAGAAGTTCCCTCGGTTTTTTTTCCTACCAATAGGTCCTCTTTCCCTGGGCAGCAGCAGTTCACACACAGCTGTGTCCAAAAAAGGGACATCTGCACACAATTATCTGCATCTCACATTATCTTTCTGCCAGCAAAGCGTTTTATTAAGCACCAAGTACTTGGTTCAAGGTACTTTGTAATTTCCTATCTTTGGATCAGGCTCTGTGTCCCTCAGGACTGGTCAAAGGCTGTAGGGAAGAGATGTTCCGAGATATCCTACGTACATATGAAAATGCACTCTTTCTATAAGGGATGGGAAGGTAGCCTAAACCTAATTAAGCACAATTTTTCCTACATGCATTAAAGCGAAACCAACACACGTTAGATGAAGACAGCATTTTACCTGGCTAGATGTGAGGACCCAAAGATTCAGTACTGGGTCCAACATAAAGCCTGTCTAGCTCTATAGCCTGCCCCCAGCACAGGTCTAGGTGAGTCAGGGGCAGGCACACAGACAGAAGAACACCACAGATGACGACTGTGTGAAAGTCTGCTTACACCCTTCCACCGTGCAAAAGCTGGTTCAAAGTCTAAAGCACAAGTTTTAATAACCCTTCTATATATAGCACTGGAGATTCAGCTCAAATTGCGCTCGCGATTGAAAGGTTTACAATCTCTCTAAGTTGTTATAAACAACAAATCATGGTACAAAGTTGCATAACAACAACTGAAAATTACACAATTTTAAACCGACCAAACAAAAAGCCAACACAAAGCCACACTGAAGTCAACCACAATAAAGAGAAAGCTGAAGGCCTGGAGAAGACAGATTTCAGTCATAAACTCAACTAGTGACCAGCAGCCCCAAAATATAATTCATGTAGATCATTGCTTTGCACTCTCATTGCAGAGTATTGCATTAGGCTCTCCTTTTAAGCTGACTCCCAAGAGCCCAATCACATGGTACCTGCCAACGAGGAAGACTAAGCCTCACTGAAAGTCAGCCTGCTTTTTCTACCCTACAATTAAACACAGTGTTTAAATAATGGCTTTAAAATTAATCCAATTCAGCAAAAACTTGGGCAATTAAGCCTTAACCCATGGACACCAATGTCAAGGCAATCAGCTTTTAATTAAAAGTTCAATTGCTACCAGCCGAGGGGACACACAAAGCACAGTGCTGCAGCCGGGTAATGGGGTTCAGACAAGCAGAGAGAGCTGCCCTTAATGGAAAACACAACAGCAGCCCAAGTAAATTGTGTTGTTTCACTGGACCCAATTGTTCTACCAAAAGCAATTATGTTTATAACGAATGAATAGAAGATCCCCCTCCCCATCACTGTGAACACAAAACGTGTTAAGGAGGTAGCAGTATTTGACGGGTGGTGGTAGGTAAATGGAAGGATCTGGAATTTGTAAGAAACAACGTTTAAAGTTCATAGGTTTGTGTTCCACTTCTTGGCTCTGGAAAAACAAGTGGAAATGATCACAAAAGGTAAACACTCTTTTTGTTTGTTTGTTTGTTTCATGTAACCACGTACCTGCCTTAATCATCATTTATCTTCAAAGTTTTGAAATACAACCCACTACAATGTAAACACACAAAAAACGCCAACTTGCAATGCACCTGTCATTCCCCATCCTAATGAAATGGAGAACTAAAAAAGCATTTTGTAAACCCAGTAAGTTCTTTACCAATTCCATAATCAGGTTAGAAAGAACAGAAAACCGCCACAGGTTCCTACACTGCCACGAAACGGTTCTCCAGAAACAACATCCAAGAGCTCCTGTACTGCCCACGGAAGATACCTTCTGTGTCAGAGAGGAGGAAGTGAGCTCAAACAAAACACGTAAACAAAACCGTTTTACATCTCAGCAAATTAAACATTACCCTGAAGATATCTGAATCAAAGAACCATAAAACTAAAACATTCCTATCTAGGCTTTAATATTGTACTTACCTCTGCAGTATCTAAGTAAGCCTGGCCATCCTTGCAGCGTTTGAAAACACGTGAAGCCATCAAGTGCAACAGGTTATTATTTATCATACGGTCATCACAACACTGAGCGCATTGATCCTGAGCTGTTTTGCCAAGTCCCTGGTCTGTAAAGGCTCAGACCGGACTGCGTGCGTGTTCTCTCTCTGCGGAGAGTTTACATTTATTAACCTGCAATCGCACGCTGAAATACTGGTAAAAAAAACCCCCAAAAACCTGATTTGACGATTCATCAACACTTTCTCAACAGGAAACACCTTGCCCAGTTTACAGGAACAAACTGTTCTGAAGAACAGTTGAGCACTTTTATTTTCTGAACTCCTTTTGCCTCCTGTGGCAAAGGAAGGACTTTCACAGCTTTCACTTTGCCACACACCCCTGATTTTGAGCAGAAGCGGGGCAGAGCTCCTCATTAAGAAAATAACTTGGGTCCCTGCCACCAAGGAAGCATCACCCCAGGTACACTGCCACCGCGCCAAGCAAACCAGTACCTTAGACGTGCTAAAACGCAAAGAGACAACGATTTAAGCAAAGAGCTGTACTGAAGGCTGGCGCTTATCCAGGATTCCTCAGTTCTCACAGCGTTCCCAGCACAATAACCTACTGAACCTGAGAGCGCCTTTGGGAGCGTAACTCAGAAAAGGAAAAGAGTTTCTTAAAACCACTTTCTAAACGAGAGAAAAGAGGCTGTACCTCAGTCTCACCCACCCCGTTAGGGAAACCCTGTGAGTGCTCCCCATGAAGGAGCCCCCTCACCCCATCTCCCCAAAACTAAAACCCAGGTGCTCACAACCCCCTTCCAGCCTCTCCCTGTCCCCCGCCAGCCCTGGGTCCCAGCAGACCCATTCTCCCTGCCCCATGTCCCCACCAAGCCCTGGCAGCCCCCTCCTGCCCCATGCTCCCCCCCCCCCCCCACTTTACAACACCCCCAATCCACAGCCATTACCCCACCCCGCAGGCCCTTGACAACCCTCAGTGGCCACTCCACTGCCTCACGGCCCCCACATGTACCTGCCCCCCCCTTGCCCCATGCACCCACCCTACTCTGGCAGCACCTTCACTGCCTCATAACCCCCAAACCCTGCCCCCCCAAACCCTCCTCCAAACCCTGCCAGCCCCCTCACTGCCCCACAGCCGCCCAAAACCCTTCAGACTCCTCACTGCCCCACATCCCCCCCAAAACCCTTCCAGCCCCCCCAGCCCCTCCAAACGTTTCCAGCCTCCTCACTGCCCCACAGCCCCTCAAAACACTTCCAGCCTCCTCACTGCCCCACAGCCCCCCCAAACCCTTCCAGCCCCCCCACTACCCCACAGCCCCTCCAAACATTTCCAGCCCCCTCAGTACCCCAGAGCCAGCGCCCCCAAACCCTGCCAGCCCCCCCCACTACCCCCCAGCCCCTCCAAACATTTCCAGCCCCCTCACTGCACCACAGCCCCCCAAAACCCTACCAGCCTCCTCACCAGCCCACAGCCCCCCAAAATCCTTCCAGCCCCCCCCACTACCCCACAGCCCCTCCAAACGCTTCCAGCCCGCTCACTACCCCAGGGCCAGCCCCCCCAAACCCTACAGCCCCCCCCACTACCCCACAGCCCCTCAAAACCCCGCCAGCCCCCTCACTGCTCCACAGCCCCCCCAAACCCTACCAGCCTCCCCAAACCCTGCCAACCCCCCGAAGGCCTCACCCCCCACAAACCCACCCTCCCAGCCCCGCGAAGGCCTCACCCCTCATCCCCAAACCCTTGCACCCCCCGCCACGGCCCCCCTTCCCCCTTAAGTCCCCGCAGCCCCCCCCCAAACACTGGCAGCCCCCCAACCGCCTCACCTGCCTCCTTCGGCAGCCCCGTCCCGGAGCGGGCGGCGGGGCCGGGCCGCGGGTCAGCCCGAGCCCTCCGCTCGGCGCGGCGGCGGCGCTATGGCAACTGCCCACCGCGGCGGCCGCCTGCCACAGAGAGGGCGGCCAGAGCGGCGGCCATAGAGCAGGCAGCCGGGCAGCGGCGGGCGGCCCGCCCCTGGCGGCGCGGCGGAGTCTCTGGCGCCCTCAGGAGGCCGAGAGGGCAACGGGGCGCTGCGGCTCCGAGGGCCGCCGGTTCGAGACCCCGGCCGGGCAACGCGGAGGCGGGTGGCGTGTGCGGCTGAGAGGTCCTCATGGATTTTGGAGGGAGTTCTGATGATGTGTGCACGGGGGGTTTAGGTGCATTACACGGGATATACACACAGGTACACCCAGATATATATATATAAAAAAATACACATACAGGTACACCCATATATATCTTTCATTATCATATATATCTTTCTTCACGGTGAGGGTACCAGAGCCCTGGAACAGGCTGCCCAGGGAGGTTGTGGAGTCCCCTTCTTTGGAGATTTTCAAGACCCGCCTGGATGCAGTCCTGAGTGATGTGCTCTGGGCAACCCTGCTCATCAGGGGAGTTGGACTAGAGGATCTCTATGGTCCCTTCCAACTCTAAAAAATTCAGTGAAATTCAGTGAAATATACACACAGCCATGTACACATCCCCGTATAGACGCATTTAGACACATATATGCACACAGTACATATAAACACACACTAATATATGTATTTTATACACATTAAGGGTAAATAAACCCTCAATGTCAAAAGGCACCCCCAACGCTTGGAGTGAGGGGTGCCCCGTTTGCCCTGGGATGGGTTTTATCACACCCCTCTGGGCCTTTCCCACAGTTTTCCGGCAGATTCAGGCACCGGGATGGAGCAGGGAGAGGGGACATCCCCATCCACATCGGCACAGCCAGGCCCTATCTTATGGGGTTGCAGAAGCGTCTTCCTGAGCATGGAGCAGACAGGCTGAATTAGGATATTAAGATCAGAAACTCTTTTCAGCCTAATTTTACTATGCAAATTTAGGGCAAATTAGCTTGAGTAAGGCAGCAAGTTTTTCCAGATCTGGTAATAGATTCCCGTAGCCTGAACCCTTCTGCTGTCCCCACGCTCGGCAATAACCAGCGCCCACAGCTCCTCCTTCCCTGCAGCAACGCAGCCAGGAATTCAGGATGTCGCCGTCACCTCGCACACACGCTGCCGACCTCAGCAGCAAACACAGGAGCTGCCACGCGAAGCTCAGCCATGCCCCATATCACGCCGTCCTCCCTGACTATCCGGCTGTTTCCCAAGAGGGCATAAAACTCCCACAGCTGCAATTAGCTGATTGCCAAAGAGAAAAAAATCCCCCTGGGTCATAGCTATGCCTGAAAGCCTGGGACATTTAGCTTTGGAGGAACACAGCCCACACGTCTCTGCCTTTCCCTGGTCTCTTCCCGACCGACTGGCACCATCCCCGTTTTGAATCACCATCCCATGACTGCTCCCCAGCGACTAAGTGTCACAGCAGTCTCTGCTGTCATTGCCCAGGGGCCACGGTCACTGGGTACATGGCTGGTCTCACGCTGAGGCTGATGCAGGGTTCAAAGCGGGCTGTTCCCCATCTCGTCCTCTCTCGTCAGGGGAACGAGACAGCAAGAAAGCCCCCTTGGTTCAAATATACCTATAAAAGCTTTCTATTTCCCCTGCTCTACACCCTCACAAAAGCTTTGCTTCCCCTACAGAACCTCAGGCAGAGAGATAAAACAGTAGCAAAGAGTTTGGGTTGAAATTTGTGTGTAGCAGCTATTTATTCACAGCTTCAAGAGACATAACAAGCTGAATTTTCTGCTTGTAAGGACCAGCCACATCGGCACAGGTCTCCAGCAGAAAGGAAAACCATCCTCCTCCTCACTCTAGCCAGCCGGGCTGCAATCCCTGGGGCCAAACTCCCCTCCCAAGCTTGGAAAGCCCAGAAATGCAAACAAATACACAACCTTAAAAGACATTTATTTTTACTGAAAACTGTTTGATGGTATAGCTCACATTGCTTTGGCATGTTCCCCTCCTCGGGCAGGACCTGCTGGGAGCACAGCCTTTCCCACAGCCCCAGAGCCGCAGTGGCTGGGTGGCCACGATGGAGGAGGTAGGACCTGCCTCGTAAATCACAGCCCAGGGAGCACCAAGAGCTCGGTTTCACAGGAAGCACAGCTCTGACAGATGTGCAAAAGAAAAATCTGTACCGAGACCTGGCACTGCCTCTTGAGAAACCAAAATATGTGTTCACATACCCCTTTTAGCTGCCCCTTCCCGACAGCAGCTATTGCTCAGGAATACAGGGCTGTACAGTATTATGTCTACTCTGGAGAAATTAACACCCAAGTTCTGGCTAAATCAGACTCCTCTTTGCCCAGCACAGCCTTAGAAGGCTCCAGGAGCTGTACTGCTGTGTTATTAATTTAACGAGCATGCCCTGATGAGTCCCAGTCCCCGCAATCTACATCAGCAGCTTTGGAGGTGCAAACCCATAACTCGTCTCACTTGCCAAGGAAGTTCCTTATTAAGCAGAGTATGAGGGTGTCTAAGTTATCTGGAATCAAGAGGAGAGGCCACACTTCATCCCAGCCTCCCATCTCCTCTTCAGCACTGCACAAGCCCCCAGGAGGTTGCCCAGAGCAAGCGAGAGCAGCTGGAAAGCACTGGAGCAAGGAGAGATTATTTTAAACCATTTAAACACACGCAATTGAGCAGATCCTTGAGCATCAGAAAGACCAGCTGGTGTCAGTCAGGGCTCATCCACCCCAGCTGATCCAGATTATAACCTTCATCAGTTAATAGCAATTCTTTACACAGCAGTGCCCCAAAAATACCAGAGGTTCCCTGCAGGGCCTGGTGTTACTCTGGGGACAAGGTCAGATCAAGCATCCAATTATGTCCCTGCTCATCAACAGCCTGTCCCACCCCAGTCCTGCTAGGGACTAAACCTCAAAATTTTAATTAAGTTAACAGCAGTCGCCATTAATTGAGTTCCAGCTCTCAAGAAACACAGCAGTGTGCAACATCTTTTTTGTTATTTCTAACCCAAGACCACTGTGGGCTGCCCAAGGATGATCAGAGCTGAAGGACCACAGTTATGGGGGGAACAAACCCATCACGAGGCATCACGGGTTTGTGCAGGGATGTGCCAACTGGTCCCACGCCAACTCCTTAGGACAGGGCTGGCTCTGCTGGTTGAAGACAAGCCTGCAGCAGAGTAGAGGACCTGGCTATCATGCTGCCCCACACAGCCCAACCACCACAGGCAGCATCTGCTGAGGCACAGGGGTCTCCAGGGAACCCCACACTCATTTTCTCCCCAGTGCAGAAGAACAAGAGCTTCTTCACCTTGGTCCTTCCTGGGGCTGCAGGACTTCAAGGCAATCTGTTAAAAACCTTCTGTGTGCTTGCCTGCTTTTTTTGCAGCGCTCTTGGACCTTGACATTTGCTTTTCCACCCGCATCAGAGCCCCTGTGGGGGTGTCACTGGGCTTGGCTCCTGCACATCACCATATCCAATGTCCAGCTCCACCTGTATCCCTGTGGGCTGCAAGGAGAAAAGGAGCAGAGCTTAACCTCACACTGCTGGGACTCTACAGGCAAACCCGTACATTGCTCCATCACCTCCCCCAGAGCCAAAAATCCCCTATTACACCCCCCTGGGGGGTTTCTTTACTGGTGCCCTCATTTTAACTGGGTCTGCTGAACACAAGAGGTACAAATAGAGAATGCAATTTAGTAAAGAAAGAACATCTTGCTCCGAGATATCCCCAGACACGCTATTATTTAGCACACGCAGGACGCATTTCACCACCCAGCACACCACTACGTCCAAGCCCATTTGGACCAGGCAGCAGAGCGGGCTGGGAGCCAGGAGGCTCAGCCAGCACTGCCCCATACGTAGGCAGGATTCAAGCCAAAGTCACCTCTGCAGGTGTCGGAGCCAGCTCTGCAGGACCCTCACTGCTCATACACAATCAGGAGAGCAAGACGAGCACGAGGAACACAGTGACCTGGACTGGAAGTGGTGCCACTCATCTAACATACCCATAACTACAAGATCAGGCTGTTGGAACAGATGCTCTTCTCTTCCAGAGCATACAACCAGGCTGCATTTGCCCCTCTCCTCCCATTGCCATGGGTCACCCAGTGAGGCCTGATCCTGCTCTACCCCCAGAAGGAGCTCTGAAGCCAAGTCCATGTCGCACAGCTTCTTCTCCATTCCCAGAGAGACCACTCCAGGGAGCCTCACCTGCCGGGGTGACTTCGCTAAGGAAGCAACGCGCTGCGTGGTGGCTTTCTCCCTGGTGGCTTCTTTGCTCTCCAGCAGCACCCGAGTGCTGGGCACAAAACTCCAGGAGCGGCCAAGGGCTGGCTTCAGTGCACCCGTGCTGCTGTCCCTTGTCACCTGGTTAGTCACCTGCAGCACAAACAGGCTTATCGGTGCCCAGAAAAAGCAGTGCCGCTCGGTGTAGTGAAACACTGGAGATCAGCAGGAGATAATGGCCAATCTGCCACTTCCATGAAGCTTTTTCTTCTCCTTCCTGGCACACCTGTGCCATCCCCTCTAAACACAGCCCACGCAACTGCCCCAGACACGTACTCAGGTAGGAGCTCACTCGTAGCTGCAAGCCGCAGTGACTCCTGGTGTGGAAGCCACCTGTGAAGTTTAACTTGGAGCCTCCAAGCATTCTTCCAGGCACCCCATCCCTGGCACTTTATCACTAATCAAAGCAAAGGGCAGGACTGTCTCGACACCTTCCAGTGTCACATTGAGCAGACCATCATTTTCTATTGTGGCCTTCCCAATTCAAACACGTTAACTGTGGTCACAGCAACCTGTCTGGGCGCATTGAAGCAAAGGCAATCGCTTGGCCAAGAGCTGGGGAAGATGAGAGCAGAGCCCTCTCCAGCCCCCAGCTCCTTCTGGATGATTGCAACACCCTGCACTTCCTCCAAGGTAACAGAGCAAGAGGTTACTTAGTAAACTGGCCAGCCCCTTAAATGAATGTTGTATCAAAAATACAACCAACCTTCCAGTCTTTCTGTACTTAACTCTACCTTGCCTACGAGTGCCTCGTTGGCTGGGGACGGCAATAAAAGTGTGTAGCGATCAGCCCTGTTCTTGCTACACACTCACTGGAACAAGACAACCACGGGCTGCAGAGAAGCAGAGCTACATCGGGGAGCAGGGGCTCAGTTGGGAGCGGGATATCCCCCTCTCAGGGGATCCAAAGGCTCTCCAGGGCTCCTCACCGTGGCACACACCAGCACACAGAGGACAAGGCACAGTAACACTCACCACAACAGCGAGGCTGAACTCCCTGGCCAGAGTCTTCAGCTCCCTGGCCAGCTGCATCATGATGGCCAAACCTGGAGGAGGACAAAATATTTGTTTGTGGATCAACCCTCAAAGTCCATCTTGGTGGTAGGTGACATCTAGATTTGCATCAACACTAGATTTAGTACCAGTCCTGGTGTTAGTGGGCACCTTCAAACCATTTCCATTACCTGCATCCCAAGGTACCCATTACGCCTGCACGCTCCAAGGCACCCTGGCCGAATGGATGTGGCATGGACAGACCAATCTGTGAGTTATCCCACCCCCTCCTTTCCCACCTTAGAAGCCCTGAGGCCAAAAAACCCTACAAAAGCACCAGGAGCTCTAGACAAAGCCAATCAGGTTCATTTAGCAGGTACAGGACCCCCTCTCTCCAGCTCACACCATTTCCTACAGCCCACGGCTGAGGGGGCCTCCTGTGATAGTTCTGGTTGCCACCCAGGTGTGCAAGACCCTCTGGAAGGTGTTTGAGGGGCCTCGTTGGCATCCCAGCCAGCAGAAAGCCCCTCCCTCACTCCTGATTTATGGTCCTTTCTAGCAGAAAAAGCCTCAGGGGAGCTTTGCAGACCGTGCCAGCAACCACCATGGATCAGTGATGCTGTAAGCAGAGGTTTTACTCTGTGAGCAAACTGTTCAGTTCCTGTCTCTGTCCCCTGGATGGGTTTCAGACCACCGGCATGAGCTTGCGCAGCCACAGCCAGCTTGAATGTTTGCCGATAACGCTGCAAACAGACTCCTGTTTTATCCGGTTGCAAAGGAAAAGCTGGCAGCAGTCGCACCCACATCAATCCTGTCCCAGCTCCAGGCACAGCACACGTGGGAAGAAGATGCTCTTCAGGATGAGCAGAGAGGTCTGCAACCTCATTGCACATCCTAACGAAGCAGCTCACCCTCCGACTGCTTGCCACCCAGCAGAGGGTAAATCACAGCCGAGACAGAGTCGATCACCACCATCTTGAGAGGTCCCGTGGAGCTCATGACCTGAAAGGAGGAGGCACCATGTGCAATATGGAGTAACAAATCCAGCAATTTTGGAGGTTATGAGCTACACAGAGGCTCAAATGTCCCCAGGATGGGGTGATCTGGTGTCACTCGTCAGGCACACAAGCCTCGCTGCCTTCCTTGCAGCTCTGGGGAAGGGAAAGGGGCCTGGAGACTTGCTCCTACCTGCTGGGACAGGCGATCCCGCAGCTCCTGCAAGGCCCTCAGCATTTCGTAAATGTTGAACACACGGACCACCTGGATCCGCTGCAGAGCCTCCAGCTGTGGCACAAAGTGGCATCAACAACAGCCCCATCCCCTCCAGGACCCACCATATTCCTCCTGCCCAGCTGCTACCAGCTCTTTGCATTTATACCATGGACACAGGGACCCTTATTTCTTCCGCATTTGCCTCCATCCCATGAACACTGTTGTTCCCATTGCACTGATGGAAGAAGCAACGCGGATTGAGCTCAGGGAACAAGCCCTCCCCTTCTCCCCAAGACAAAAAAATCAAAATGCAGTGTCTGTCCCTGAGGACAGCACCCACTCGGCCATAGGAGGAAGAATTTGAACCCAAAAAAAGCCCATGGGGACAAAGGCAGAGCTGGACAGAAAAAACATCTCTGGGGGTTGTCTACAGGCAAGAGCCAAGGCAGTTTTAAGATGAATGGAAGAGCAGCAGTGGGACCAGCTCTGGGGAAACTTGCCTGCTCTTCCTCGGCCTCTGCCTGGGCTCGAAGCATCTGGTAGAGACGAGAGGAGGTGAATCCCCCCGTGGAGTCAAGAAACAGGAGGTGCTGCTTGAGGCCGAGAGACACACTGGCCGCAATGCCCAGGCACACCTGGAGAGGCAGGGACCGGGCATCAGTCAGTGTCCCCAGGTCCTGCTTCACATGCCTGAAGGCATCTTCACCCTACCTGTCCTCTCCCCTCTTCTGTCCCACTCACCTGTGTCTTCCCACTTCCCGGCGCTCCCATGAGCTCCGTCACTTCCCCCGTGTACAGCCCAGAGTCCAGCAGCTGGTCCAGGCTACGGGTTGAACACAAAGTAGGATTATCAACGCACCTTCAGCCAGAAGGGCAGGGGCATCGGGAAGCAGCAGTCCCCAGAGCCCCCTTCCCAAACACGGACAAGTGCTTTGTCTCTTCCTTCCCTCCCATCCCCAGCTCTCTCCACATTCTGGACAACAGCAGCTCTGTAACGTGGGGGATACAAGAGGACAGTCCTGAGCTGGAGAGAGCTGTGGTTTTGGGAGTAAGGTTTGGATAGCCAGGGTTTCTCTGCACAGTCACTGTGACAACCCAGCGGGGAGATGGGGGAAAAGAAGAAGTGAGGACATGCAATAGAGTAACTCATTTCCATGCCTGATCTAGACAGTTTGCATCATCATCACTCAACGGTCCTCCCAAATCCCCAACCCTCCTCTCTGGACCCCTCAAGGGAAAGGCTGAAGACACCGTGTTATTTAATGTAGAAGTGAGACACACAACCAGTTCCCAAAAGGTGTGCAGGCTCTCACATCGACAACAGCAATGTCATTCCCTCAAGGGACACAGACCAGCTGGCTTTGCAGTCACAGGACATGAAGAATAACCATCTCTTACTCACAAAAGCAGAGCCAGACCATGGCTGGAAGTTTTTTAAATAGCTGCAGGGGATGGTTTGGACACCACTGAGCCTGCTTAGGGCATCACCACATTGAAATTCAAAGCCTACACGGGGCAACCACGGCCTTTTGCAGCAGGCACAGCCCTGGGTAGATCTGCTGGCTCCTGGGTGATGTACTCACCTTGGGCTCCCAGTGGGCAGGATGGCCGTGGAACTCTTGAGCTCCTCATAGAGGTCTGCTCCATTGGTGGGGAAGGCAGAGAACTGGGCCAGGAGCACACGTCTCACTGCAACCAGTGCCTGGTGGGCAGAGAGATGTTTGGAAACAGGACTGAGGAAGTCCACAGAAGTTCTGCATGTCTGCTGCAGAAGGTCCCCTCAGACAAGCCCACCCAAGTCATGAGCTGAACAGCTCTGAGCTCCCCAATTAACGTACCAGGACTTAGGAGCCACCCTTTACCTTGTAAGACAGGGAACACTTCTGGGCAACGTCCTCCAGGTCTGATGACACAAAGTCCACCACTGCAAATAACATGGGGAACAAGAAGTTGAAAATCAAACCTGGAGTGACCATGAACACCAAAGAAACAACCAGCTTAGACTAAACCTGTCTGCACCAACAGGCAAAACACCTGTGCCTTCTGCCAACACTTCAAGTAGATGAGCAGGATGTCCCACAAAATAGAGTATTGGAGTATTTTTCTCCGAGATGGCCCTGCCACCCATCGCAAAACAAATCAGGGGGACAAGCTGCCCAGGGTGCAGTGTGCCAGAAGCCTGGGCATTTTTCAGAGAGAAAAATGCACAAACCCTCCCAAAATACCTTCTAAAAGCCATAATTTATCGTCTCTCATAAAGCCTCTGCAGAGACCCCTACCACCATGTCCTGCTCCTGTGAAGAAGTCCCAATTCATTACGTCCACCCAGGGAGACCCAGAAGACACCCGGCAAGGAAGACATGGAGGGGATATTGAAAGGGTGGGATAAAGCCACAGAGGCAGGAGATATTTTCCAGGGGCTGCCCCACAGCCCAGACCACCCAGGCTGGCATGGGAGGCCATGGCAGGGGGGCTGGAACTAGATGATCTTTAAGGTCCCTTCCAAGTCTAACCATTCAATGATTCTATGCATGGGAGGAGAGCATGGTGCCACTCTAAACGTGCAGGGGATGATGTTCCCCAACCGGAGACCCCACTGCTGCCCCATTACCCGTCCTGATGCCGTTCGCTCGGAGAAGCTGGATCATCTCTTCCGTGAGACCGGGGCAGAGCCCAGCCCGCAGGACTACCATGTCCCTGGTCACGGCAGGATGGAGCCCCACTGGGCGAGGAGAAGAGAGAAGACCTGAGGAGGAGATGGGAGAGTGGATTTGGCACTGGACCGTGCCTGCCCCTAGAGCTGCACAGCCTGGGGAGATGCCACCCAGGCCGCGTTGGGATGGACGGTCACAGCGAGCGTTCAGTCTCCCTTTTGGCCCAAACGGCCCCAAATCCTGCAGCCAGCCGTGGCACAGCGGGCGAGCGTATCTCCATCCCGGCTGCCTTTAGCAGAGCCCTTCGTACGAGCACGGAAAGCCCCAGGAGGAGTTTCCCGCCCCATCCTCACCGCCCTGCGCTGATTTTCCGCCCCAGCCGCATCCCCGCTCCTCCAGGCACCCGAAGCCGGGCTCCCCCCGGGACCCTCTCTCCCTGTCCCCTTCCTGCTCCCCTTCCTGCTTCCTGCAGGCAGCGGAAGAGCCCGCCGGGGCTCGTGTTCGCCCTCCCACCTAGCGGTGGCACGGCCGGGCTTCAGCCCTGCACCTCAGCCCCGGGGCCACCGCTCGCCCCTCCGGCCACCGCCGTGCCCAGCGAGGGGTTTGGGGGGGGGGACGGGACGGGACCGCCTGCCTCGTCCCCCAGCGGGCCCAGCAAACACCCTGCAAGCAAAGGGGTCTCCTGCTGACACCCAAGGGTGCTCCTGGAAGCTCACGCAGCAAACTGGGGGTTTCGGCTGGCAGCGCAGCCAGCAGGGACGCTGCTGGGGGGGGGGGGAATGGGACACCTGGGAGGAGCAGAGCTCAGGAGCTGTGGCAAAGCTGGAGCAAAGGAAACGGAATGGATAAGGGATCCCCCTTATCTATAGGGACTCCCCCACCCACCAGCTGTCTTTAAATGCCCATCAGCACAGGTGCCAGCAATGCCACAGCTCCCAGGCTCTATAAATAACAGAAGCAGAGCTTGGGCTGGTTGGTTTTTGGGTTTGTTTTCTTTTTTTTGGGGTGGGGTGGATGCTGTTGTTTGGGAGGCTCAAACAGGCTAGGTTAAAAACTGAGACAGACTGAAGAAGTAGGAGGTAGTGATGAGGCTGCTCCAGCCCCATCTTACAGAGCCCTGTGTGTTTCTGAGTAAGGCTTGTTTTGGTTTTAAAAGCACAATTTGTGTTCCGAGCTGGGCTCTCTGCTGCTGGTGTGGCTGGGCAGACTGGTGGTCCCCTGCAGAGCTGGGGGGGGTCTGAGTGCTTGCTGGGAGAGCAGCTGATGTGAATAGGAAAAAAAACCAACAAACTTGAATTCTAACTTCTGATATTATTCCGGAGATCAACCTGAGCTCTATGCAAACACTTAAGTGCACTGAGCTTCCATTAGGGGCAGCTCTAAAAGGGACTGCGTGCAGCTTTACCCCAAGGAGAAGGTTTCTAATGGTGTGTTGGAGAAAAGGTTGCGTCCTGGGTGCTGAGCACAGCTACTTCTGCAGCCCTGTTGTTGCTCTAGAGGTGCTGGAGCTCATCCTGGGATTGTTCTGGAGGGCAACTTCACCGTGGGATTTGTCAGCTCTCTGCAAGGCCCTGGGATAGAAGGTGGCTTGGAGCTAGGAGGTGAGGTGGGATCCCAGGGCTGGGTTTGCCTGGATTCTTCAGTCAATGCTTGCAGTTGGGGTTGCAGGGTGGAAAATGAAGGTGGTGGTGGTAGATCTTCGCTGCCCTGCGGATGGGGAGAGCTCTGTCCCTGAAAGGGGCTTGCTATAGGGGAGCCCGGGGGTTGTCTCCATCCCTGGCTGCTCTGAGACTTGAATTTCCCTAGGAAAAGGGATTTATTTCTTTGCTTTCTCGGCTGAGGCCTGAAGAGGGCCCCCGGCACTCGCTGCTGGGACTGCCAGCCCTGCCAGGGGCTATGGCAGGGCATCAGCACATCTGTTCCAGCTGCAGCCAGGCCCAGGGTAAGGTCAGTCTGGGGCTGGCACCCCCGTCCCGGGTGGATGCTCTTCTTCCCTGCCCCTGTAGTGTGATCGCCGAGACCTTGCTCCAAAAATACAGACCAAGGGGAGCTCAGGCCACTCTTAGCTCTGCCTTGAACATTAGTAGCATTAAACACAATTTTATTTGGTAACTTAGTTTACCTGAAGTACCTCCAGTGCTGCCGCTCGTGAAAATGACACCTTTATTCTGAATAACTTGAGAAAGGCTGTGCTATATGCCATCAATACTGAAATGAAGCAAACTGTCCTTTCCCTTGTACCTAAAGCGATGTGGGAAGGGGTTTCTGGCCTGTTAGTCCATGTGGGTCCTGGAAAAGCCACCGTACTCAGCCTATCCGAGGCAGGGATGGCCTCTTACACCCTCTGCAGTTGTGGTCCTTTTGCCTTGGACCTGCCCCTAAGCAGGTGAAGGTGTGTGAGCTGCCTGCAACCGCTCCGCAGGTGATGCGCTGCAAAGGGACCTCCAAATGTCTTTGTGGTCACCTGCCTTGGGGACCAGGGACCAGGCGGTGCTGTCGGTACGGGGTGAATGAAACAAGAACAGTGAAGTCTTGTGCCAATTCTTGCTCCATAAGATCCACAAGCCCCAACACAGATCACCAGTGTTAAAGATAACTGACTTTTTTTATTTTTTTTTTCCCAGCAGAGATTCCGTGTGAAGTTCGTTGTCTGCTGTAGCTCAGCTCTGTGCCACAAGCCTCATGGGAGCAACTGAGCCGATACTGGTCAGTCCGTGTTCCCCTTGGTCGTTTTGCCATCCCTGCTGCCAGTTTCCCCATTTTCTTTTGAGCTGGGATGCTCATAGGTACACTTGGGAAGGCAAGGACTGTGTTTTGGGGGAAATAAGTTGCAAAGCAGAATTCCTGCTGGACTGTCACACCTGGGAAACAGAGGGGTTTGAAAGGTCCAGCTCTTCTGGAGCTCAGTGCTGCTCTGTCTACTGGTGTCACTCCAATTGAGACCTGAGACACTCATCACAGCAGTGGGCCAGCATGCTCTGGTACAGACATCTGTGTTAGTCTGTGCTGATGGGCTGCCAAATGAGGGGAGGTGGCAGCGCTGGACACAAGTGGGCTTTCCAGTGGGGTGGACTCCCAAAGGCCCTGAAGGAGGAGACAGCGCTGGGTGTGTGTCAGCTTTCCATCCCGGGGTGTTCTGGAAGGTGCTGGGCTCTTGCCGCAGCTGCTGGCATGGGCCCGCTTGTCCCCAAGGCTCAGCTGTCTCATGCTTCCTAAAATAGAATGGGAAAAGGGTCTGAGCACTGTGGCAGGGGTCAGCCATCCCAGCCACGGGCTTTTTTTGGCATGAAACCCCCCATTCCTGCTCCCCATCCCCTGTGCAGCTCTGTGGGTGGAGGGAAGCTGGGATTTTGTCATGGTGGGTGGGAGAGAATCCCCTCTTGCTGCAGAGAGGTGCTGCCCACTTGCATGTAGGTGCCCCCCTCCATGAGCTGGGCTGGCTGCTGGGGGCCCTGGCTCGCAGCCCTCCCCAGGCACTATATAGCATGGCGGGGACGAGGAGGGGGACAGGCTGTGGTGACAGGTGACGCTGACAGGCAGCAGGAGCTGCCAGATCCTGCCCAAACTTGGAGTGGGAGGCGAGCTCTTTCCTGAGCCACACGGATCCTCCGTGGGGCAGGCAAACTTCTTTACTTCTTCTTTGGGTTTTTTTTTGTCATTTTTCTTTCTTTTATTAATTGACTCCTAAGGATCTACAGCCGTGGGAAAAGCTTCTGAGAAGCCACAGCCTTGAGGAGCAATTTAGGTCTTCATTTTCCAAACTCTTCAGCCTGGTAAGCTGCTTTTATTAATGTGCGTGTTAATTAACATGTTGGTCTCATGGTGAAGCTCAGCTTGGTGTAGTGACACCAGTGACACAGGCAGCTGAAAACATGACACAAATTGATGTTTCTCCTTAAAGCTCTCCAGATGGAGGACCCCATCCAGCTGAAAGAGGAGGGCAATAAATATTTTCAGGCCAGCAACTATGAGAAAGCTCTGCAAAGCTACACTCAAGCCATAAAGCTGAACAAGGACAAGGGGCTGCAGGCGGTGCTATACAGGAACAGGGCAGCGTGTTTCCTCAAAAAGGTGAGAAAAGCTCCTGGCTTGCCTGGGAGAAGAGCAGGGAGGCAGCCAAGGGCGTTTGCCAGCTGTGGACTGTGTGGTTTGTCCATTTATTGAACAGGGTGTTTGCAAACTGGTCTGAAATTATTTGTTCTGGGCTTGTCCTGGAGCTGGAAAGCTGCCTCCCTGCTTCAGTCCTGATGGGGCTGAGCACGCTGGTTCACTCAGAGGTGATCCCACTTAGTCACTTTGAAGCAAAAGCTTTTGGCTTCCAGTTTCTGGGAGAGCTCTGTAAGCTACGCACTGGGGTGCAGAGGAATTGCTCTCGCTGTCTGTCCCAGCACAAGAGAAGCAGACGTAGATATTTAGCAAAACAAAAAGTAATCTGTACCAAAATTGCCTCGGCTCCCTGCAGTCAGCTTGTAATGACCCTGCTGTGGGATTTTTAGCCGATTGCTTGCATGTTCCTGAATTTTCACTCATCCAGGAGAAGCAACACCAACCCAGACAAAATGCAGATGGGCTGTTGTGAGTATCCCCTCTCCCATCACTGCCCGCAGGCTGTTGCTGCATCATCATCATCAGTGTGTATTGTCTCACCTGTATTACAGACCTTTTCCTCTTCCCCCATCAGTGATGAAAAGGTACCTCAGCCCCCATCTTCCCTGCTGTAGGCTGCTGCTGGTTTCACTGGGGTGTCCTGTTAGTGAGAACAGAGAGGTCACAGTGTGCATTAGCTATTCCACCGCTAACAAATCTCTCCCTTCTGGTTTAACAGGAGGAATATGCCAAGGCAGCCTCGGATGCATCTAGAGGTAAGGAGGGGGCTGCTTTGAGAAAACAGCGCTGCGTTGCTGGCTGTGTTTGTTCCAGCCTGTTCTCACACCTGCTTTTGGGGCACTGTGGTCTTATTCCTTAACGTCCACTAACACCCAAGTGCTGAGGCCACAAGGGAGTTAATGGAGAAGGGACAAAAGAAGATGCACCAATTTGGTGCGTTGGTGCAATTGATGTTGCTCGGGTACCAACTCACTCAGAAGGTTGACAACTACATCTCAAGGAGCTGTAGTCACTGTAAAGCAAATCACAGTTTACCCAGAGAATTTCCAAGAAACAAACTCTAATGATCCTGGTCTTTTGGATCACTTTCCCAGCTATTGACATCAATGCTTCAGACATCAAAGCCTTGTACCGGCGCAGCCAAGCTCTGGAAAAACTGGGGAAATTGGACCAAGCGTTCAAAGATGCTCAGAAATGTGCCACCATCGAACCCCGCAACAAAAACTTCCAGGAGACCCTGAGGCGACTAGGGGCCAACATCCAGGAGAAGGTAAATGCCAAAGTCCCGGATTCACAGACCAGGTGTGGGAAGTCCTTGCTCTGGGTTACACTGATGGATTGTTGGTCATACCGGAAACTCATAACAATGTAGGGAGATAAATAGGCTCCATTAACTGGAAGTTCATACTCGATGCGTGTAATTTTGAGGATCAGATTGAATGGTTAAATTAAAAAGCGTGGCTGCTCACTCCTGTGGCTGGCCTGGTCCCGAGTGTCTTGGTAAAGTCATGGCAAGGAACTGGACCAGCTTTGGACTGGGTCTGGCAGTCACCACATTGACTTAGTTACCTTTATGTGGGTGCTGTGAAGAAGTCCCTGCATCACTAGGTACTGTGAGATCTCAGAGATGATGGCTTAGGGCTGTCCTTGCCCATGCTGGTGGGTCTGAGATGGGTAGTTGATACTCTCGGAGAAGTGATGCCTGTTTTGTTATTCAGCTTAGATTGTCTGTGGTTTAAGGTCTATGGTGTCCTTGAAGTGATAAAGGAAAATTGCTCCTTGATTTTCTCCCTCTGATGCCCCATGCACTCTGTTGGCACAGCTGCGCATTCAGTTCTCCACGGACTCGAGGGTGCAGAAGATGTTTGAAATCCTGCTGGATGAGAACAGCGAGAAAGAAAAGCGAGAAAAGGTGAGAGCTGTCCTGGGCTTGACAGGACAAATTGCTGTTGTTTAATGTCAGAGGCCACACCAAGGAGAAGGCGGCGCATCCCCTTCCCCACCTCCCCTTGATGGAGGATGAGGTAAGGAGCTGGGAGATGAGCTGCACTCGGAGACAACCGGGAGGGGAAATGCCCCCAAAAGGCATCACCCTTCTGCTGTGGGAAGGTGGAGCAACCTCCTGAAATTCCAAAGGTGGGATCAGACTGGACTTCTGCTCAGGCCCATCTCTGCCACCTTCCCTATGTTTCCCTCAAAGCAGTGGCCCACTTTTTTGGGGCAGAGGGAAGCCAATCCCCAGATGTACCTGGAGAAACTGCCTGGTGAGGTCAGAGCTGATCCACTGCATCCATCAGGAGATGGCCACCCCGCAGCTCCCACTGGGACATCCCAGAGCTGCACGGAGGTGTTTTAGAGGCTGCTGGCAGGGCCGTGCCACTGACCCCCCGATTCCTCTGTCTCCCACCCAGGCTGCAAACAACCTCATTGTCCTGGGGCGGGAAGAAGCGGGTGCCGAGAGGATTTTCCAGAACAACGGGGTGAGCTTGCTGCTGCAGCTGATAGAAACCAAAGACCCTGAGCTGATCCTGGCAGCCGTGAGGACGCTTTCGGGCATGTGTACAGGACATAAGGCTCGGGTAAGAAATGGGGTGCTCAACACCTTCACTGCTACTGCCTTGCACCTGGGGGAGTGGAAAATTGCAATAAGTCATGATGTTTGTGAGCAGTGGGAAAAAATTAAATCCTACAAGTAAAACTTTGAATTCTGGGGAAAAAAAATAAAGAAAAAAGATTACAAACAAGCAAGTGGAGTTAAGGAATATTGAAACTGCCCCTGTTACTGTGCTTCTCAGCTCCGGGGTCAAAGCTGTATGTGTTCTCTGTGGTGCATTCATGTGTGCTGGTGAAGTAAAACTTATGATGAGTTGTTACCACGTAAGTTGTGGTGAGCGTGGCTGGGTCAAATCCATGTCCTTCATCACAGGTCTCGGAAAAGCAACAAATAACTACATTTGGGAAAGTTTTGTTCAAGGCTTAGATGAAGGAAAGCAGGGAGGACCTACAGGGAAGTTAAGGTTCCTGGGAAGGGTCCCAAGGCCCAGGGGTCTCTGAACCAGCTAATATCTTACTTTGCAGCAAGACAGTTGTTAAATACTGTAAAATGGCTCATAAGAAGCCCTGTCTGTGTGAAGTGGTTGGAAGCAGGAGATGGACATGTGCAAAATGAATATGCAATGTCAGTGTAACGGGGCAAAGGAGGGGGGAGCAGCTACAACACAACAAAAATTAAATCTATTGGATGGAAATCCAGTGGAGTGGAGACCTATTTTCTTTTTCTGAAACAATAATTGTTGTCTTAAGCAAAAAGGCTGTTCTGCAAAGCTCAGTAGGTCAGTGTGTTTCTCAATATGCCTCCCTTGAGTTACTGATATGCCACCACGCACGGGGACGGGCTGCGTGATGACATCCTGGCTTTGCTCGCAGCCAGGATGGGGTTTGTGCACCAAACAGGCTCTTTGTTAACAGCCTTGCGTGAGGGCATTTTCCAAACCCAGCCATGCTCATCTCAGCATTCTCCTTGGAAATAGTCCGTTGCGTTCCTGGCAACTCCAGATTTTAGGAGTTGTCTTACTATGAATGAAAATAAGAATGAAAAGCAAAACTCTGCCTTGTACTGACTCGGGATTCACCGAGGTAAATACTTCCTTTGTACAAGCCCAGCCTGACCTTTCTAAATCGTGCTGGAAGGAGAGGCTCATACCCTTCGCTAACAGTTCCCTGCTCTCTCCTTTCTGGGGCCAGGCCACCGCCATTCTCCATTACCTGGGCATTGACAACATTTGTATGTGGATGTCGGTAGACAGTGAAGAAATCTCCCTGGCTGTCTGCAACCTTCTGCAGACCATCACGGACTGCTTGCTGGGCCAAGGGACGGAGGAGCATCACGGGAAGGAGGAGGCTGTAGTGCTAGGTAAGGGTGCTGGACCTGGTGGTCCTTCAGTCTTGCTGGAGAAGAAGCAGGGAGGGCTCTGCTCCTGAGATGTCCACCTTATTCCTTGTTTTTTGGTGAAGTGGGGACTTTACCCTTCAGCTGTCCAGGATGGCAACCTGCACACAGCTCTTATTCTCATGGTGTTGAGTTAAATACCTATGTTCCAGCCACCGAATGGCTTTGAATGGTTTTCACTGGGTTCACCTAGTCTCATAATGTTTTGCAACTGGCTGCTACTGTCTTGCTTCTGTGCAGATACTAAAAAAGATTTGAGGATGATCACAATGCGTTTGCTGGATATGCTGGTCAGTAAGAAAGTATCTGGTCAGGGACGAGACCGAGCTCTCAACCTCCTCAACAAGAATATACCGAGGAAGGACCTGAAAGACCATGACAACAGCAGGACCATCTTTGTCATTGACAATGGTGAGTCCTTCCCTTCAACCCCTGCTCTGGTTTGGGAGATGTGGAGCTGTGGATTCTTGCCTGAGTATCTCTAGAACTGATCCTCGCTCTCAAATGAATCCTCTCTGGCTTTTCTTGGTGTGCGCAATTCTGGAGCAAATTATACTTATTAGCAGGAAACAGTTTTAAGATTAAGAGGGGAAAAAAAGACCTGTACGAGAGCAAGATTTTTCTTCTGGTTTTTAAAGGACTGATTTAACTTCTCTGGTTAGTTTATTCCAATGTATTTGCTAATGTTAGGAGGATTTGGCTTGGATAAATTGTCTACAACAGGATGAGATGAGCTTGCTGGATCCTTCAGTTGGTCATTTCCAAAACTGGAAGGGGCTGAGGAATTTGTGTGGGGTGTGTTTTTATACTAATCCCAGTGCATATGTGTGTTACCATTTTCGTAGAAGTTATTAATTAACACATTAGCAAGAGGAGGGTTAAGACATCCAGAATCACTTGAAAGTTGCTGACTCTTCCTCAGTCAAAGCCTCCAGCCTTGGAGGTCAGTAGGTTTATTGCCTCCTGACAAAAATAACAGACCCAGCCAGGGACCAAATGGAGAGTTTTGCTTATCTCACTCTGAGCTGGATAAAAGCCTGGTGCTGCAAACCTGTAATCTCACCACCAGAAGCTCCTCCCCAGTAAATATTGGAGTACCTTTTTTTTTTTTCTTTTTTTGTCTAAGGTTTCTGTGATTAGGCTGCAAAGTAATTGAAAACTGTCCAAGCTGGCTATTTCATTGCAAGAAACAAAAAAAAATAGAATATTGAATTTTGTACAGACCCTCTCCCCTCTAACGGCCCTACCACTCCATTGTTTCCAGGCTTAAAAAAGATACTGAAAGTGGTTGGCCAGATTCCTGAGATGCCTGACTGCCTGCCGCTGACAGAGAACACCCAGCTGACGGCCTCCGTCCTCCTGAATAAACTCTACGATGACCTGCGCTGTGACCCGGAGCGTGACAACTACCGGGTGATCTGCGAGGAGTACATCAAGTGAGTGGGGGCTGTCTTACTGGGGTTGAGCTGGCCCAGAGGCGCAGGAGCAGGAGGTCTCGCAGACGAGATGAGGCACTTGCAATCCACTTAGATGCCAAATTGAGGCCCTGGGAGATAATGACTTGCTTGAGATCCTGCCAGATCCTTCCATTGTACTCCTGCCTGCTGGATCACAGCTTTTGCAGGAATTTGGGCTCAGCTGTGTCCCAGATACCTATATATTTCAGCAGTGGAGCTCAGTTCCCAATCTGAGGGAGGATGTTCCCTGCCCAAGGGAATGAGAACTGTAAGCAGCTACTGTTCCACATGCTGACTCCTTCTATCCCATGCAGGAGTAAAATCGACCCACAGAACATGGATAAGACACTCCATGCCATCCAGATGGTGTCTGGAGTTCTGCAAGGGCCCTTTGACTTAGGCAACAAGCTGCTTGGCATGAAGGGAGTCATGGAGATGATGGTTGCCCTGTGTGGGTCCGAGAGGGAGATTGACCAGCTAGTGGCTGTGGAAGCCCTCATCCATGCCTCCACCAAGCTGAGTCGGGCCACCTTCATCATCTCCAATGGGGTGGCGCTCCTGAAGGAGATCTACAAGAAGACCAAGAATGAGAAGATCAAAATCCGAGCCCTGGTGGTAAGGATGGCAGCCCCTGCCTCTGTCGCCTGCCACACTCACCACCTTAACCTCAGGCTTGGGAGAGGGGGAGGTCCTGGGAACAGGTTGGGTTCACTCAGCTCAGCCAGGGAATGGTCTATGGTGCCTCCCCCTACAAGGAAGGGGGAGATGACAGACCAGGAGAACACATGGATTATTGGTAACTTTGAAGGCAAAACTTGTTAATCTTCATTAAAGACATCTGATAACAGCACAAAACCTCACTTTGCTATGCTGGAAGCTGAGCAACCTACTGGGTATTAGGGTGCTTCCTCTTCATTAGACCTGATTTCAAACTTTAGATATGGGATTAGGCTGTTTTGGGGCAGTAATACTAGAGGATGAATGAACCTTTCTCACTGGTGTATCATCTTCATCCTCCTCAGGGTCTCTGCAAACTGGGCTCAGCAGGAGGTACAGATTATGGACTGCGGCAGTTTGCTGAGGGGTCCACTGAGAAGTTAGCCAGGCAGTGCCGAAAGTGAGTGATTTTACTTTTTTCTTCTGTTGTTCCATACTTTGCAAGATACAATATGTTCCTTTCCCAAGAGATCCTGGCCCACACACTGTCTTCATTTGCTGCTGCCTGACAGCTGACTGCCCCCAGAGCCATTGCAACTGGGACCACTGGGACCCAGAGCTCTTCTGTGCCTGAAGCAACCATATGTTCTTCCTGCCTCAATATCCAGATAAGCCTTCGCCTTCCCTCACTTGCAGACGTGGTGCCTCCCTTTATGCCAGAATGGTACAGCCTAGTCAAGTGCTATCCAGAATATGCACAAGTACCTTTGAAGGTGAATTTACCAGGTGGACTAACCACGGTGGTGGGATGAAGTTAGGAAGTAACCGAATGGGTGATTGTTGCTGCTGGCACTGGTTAGCAGGGCATCATGTGGTCCATGTGATGGTGAAGGCAAAGCAGAGCTGAGTAGCTGTCCTGGTCTGTCTTTCCCTGCAGCATTTAGATCCCTCAAGTTAGGCCATGGGAGGAAGGTCATGTCTTAATGAAAGCATCCACAGTCTTTAGGAGCTGCAGCAGAACCTGAGCACATGTTCAAGCCTGAAACTGTCCCAAATATCTGTTTTTACTCCTCCTCCCAGAGAAATTAGTCCTGGCTCCCGAGGTAGAAATGTGGATGTTTTTCTCTCTTCCAGATGGTTGTGTAACACCAGTATTGATGCTCGCACCAGGAAATGGGCAGTGGAAGGGCTGGCATATCTAACCCTCGATGCAGATGTGAAAGACGACTTTGTTGAAGACGAGCCAGCCCTGCAAGCTATGTTTGAATTAGCCAAGGTCTATCTCCTTACCTTGTTCCCTCGTTCCTCTGTAGCATCAAGTTCTCCCAGCTCTCTAGCCCAACACTGTCTTCCCAGGCAGGAGGAGCTGTGACCCCAACCCCTCACCTCTAGTTTAGCAAAATGTCAATTGTGCCTGTGCCGCGGAGACACCTCAAGGTTGCTCTTCTCCCAAGGCTGAGGAAGGTTGCTCTTACTGACAGCAACTGCATGAAAACCAAAGGCATCAAGTTGTTGACAGCACCTGATGATGTCAAACAGCCTGTTTGAACATAAAAACTTTTGGTTTTCCCTGCCCTGGGGTATAAAGCTGGGGATAAGCCTAAGAAGATTTCAAGTAGTGCAAACCACCACAATGGCAGTCCTAAGACCTGTTCCCCTGCTGTGTCCTCCTCACCCTCACACAAGCTTTTATTTTTCTGTGTAGACAAGTGACAAGACTATCTTGTATTCTGTGGCTTCTGCACTGGTGAACTGTACCAACAGCTATGACACCAAGGAGCTGGTCCCAGAGCTGGTGCAACTGGCAAAATTTTCCAAGCAGCACGTGCCTGAGGAGCATCCGAAGGTAGGTTGTCTATGGCTGGGGAGCTGGGAGGAGATGCTCAGATCTGAAGACTTTCTTTGGTGTATCCATTTTCACAGACATCAGGTCTTCTGTCTCTGAGGCTGGAATTGCTTTGCTCTCCAGCCAGGCTTGGAAGTAGTCAGCGGGATGGCAGCTATTCGGGGGGGCCTAATCCCTTTCCAATGTCCCCTTCAGGACAAGAAGGACTTTGTGGTGAAGCGGGTGAAACGGTTGCTTAAAGCCGGTGTCGTCTCTGCCTTGGCCTGCATGGTGAAGGCGGACAGTGCCATACTGACGGACCAGAGCAAGGAGCTCATCGCCAGGTGCCTTCATTGCTGTTGTGGGAGCTGGGAGTGCTGGCCAGCCCATGTGCCATGGAGATGGGCACCTGGGCTGGCTCCTTGCTTTATGGGGCGGTGCATTCTGCCTACGGGGGTGAGATGAAAGGGAGGTGGAGAAAAGATTTAAAACCAAAGTTTTCCTTAATGTTGTAAAAATCCACATTCTGACCTTGAAGCTCGCTGACAGGGCTGCCTTGCTAGGATGTATTTTGAATTTCTAGTCCTCTGTACTGGTTTTGGCTGGAATAGAGTTCATCTTCAGGCCTGGAAACTTCTTACTGTGCCATTTGGTGCTTCCTCCTGGAATGCTGTGGGCACTGGGTTAAACATCTGGAATTTACCCAGTGCATCTGTCACCCCTGCAAAGCCTTAGCCCCTTTCCATGAGGGATGTGGGTTATTGCCTTTCCGCGTGGCTGTTTCACTAAGTGATGCTGTGCTTCTGCAGGGTGTTCCTTGCCTTGTGTGAAGACCCCAAGGACCGTGGGACCATTGTCGCTCAAGGTGGTGGAAAGGTGATTACTTTTCTGTTTGCAGCCCAACTTGATGTGCAGTTAATGCCTGTTGGGAGCCTGTGATGTGTCTGCAGTGAGGAAATGTGGCACAAAACCATGAGCTGTCTTGCTGGCCCCGGGGCCCAGACTGATGCTCCAGTTGTGTCTCTGCAAGCCTCCAATGAAGCAATCTTCTCAAAACAACTGTGTGTGAGCTACAAGCTCTGGTGTGGTGCCTATTTGAGAACAAAAGCACAAGGCATCACTGTGGGCTACAGTCCAGACCCATTTCTTCAACGACATATCTTTAGGATATTTTTAATTTATTTTAGTATATTAAGGCCATCCCATAAATCTTCTCAGAGGCATTGAATGCTTTCCTATGTGTCACTAGGCCCTCATACCTCTGGCTGTGGAAGGCACAGAAGTTGGCAAGATAAAGGCTTCTCACGCTCTGGCAAAAATCGCTGCTATCTCCAATCCAGACATCGCATTCCCAGGGGAGAGGGTAAGCTTAGAAAACAAAATAAAATAAATTTAAGAAATCTTGATAATTCCTTTATCAAATGAAAATTGCCAAGATCTGAGAGCTGGAAAAGCAGTAACATGCCTTCTCTTCTTAGGTGTACGAGGTGGTAAGGCCCCTCGTCAGCCTGCTGAACACGGAGAGAGATGGCCTCCAGAATTACGAGGCTCTGTTAGGTCTCACTAACTTTTCAGGAAGAAGCGATAAACTTAGGTGAGTTTAACTGCTTTTTGACCTTCTTTCTTCCCCAGGAATGAACGTGAATTTCAGTTTAACACCATGAAGACTGGTCAGTTTGAGCCGCCTTTGGCAGAGCTCCAAAGGTCTCAGAACTAAAAGATTAATAAAATAGCCAGGAAGAGGAGAGTGGTGCATTTTCCTCTAGAAAGAGGAAAGACATGAAGCTAATCTGCATTAGATAGGGAATGAACCATGTGTCATGAGCTCCAGTGCTGCAGACACTGATTTATTTCAAGGCTTTCCCTGTCTGCAGTTAATATTTCATAAGCTGGTTATTGCTTGTCCCGTGATGTTATTTTGACTGCTCTTTCACACAGGTTGAAGATAGTCAAAGAGAGGGCCCTGCCAGATATCGAAAACTATATGTTTGAGAATCATGACCAACTTCGACAGGCAGCCACAGAGTGCATGTGCAACCTGGTGGTCAACAAGGAGGTAACGCTGGGCATCTCAGACTTGACTGCATGCACCAGTCTGTGAGCCCCTGTGATGAGGCATTCCTAAATGTGTTATCTCCGGTTATCATGGGGTTGGGTTTTTTTAGGTTCAAGAGCGGTTTGTGGCTGATGGAAATGACCGGCTGAAGTTGGTGGTGTTATTGTGTGGTGAGGATGATGAGAAGGTCCAGGTTGCAGCGGCAGGAGCCCTGGCCATGCTTACAGCAGCACAAAAGAAACTCTGCTCCAAGATGACTGAAGTGGTAAGGCCATAAGTCTGATTATTGGCAGTGCAGACATACCCTTGAGGGCCCCTCATGACTGAGCCTCTCAAAAGGAAGATGTAGACCAGTTTGATATTGAGGAGCTTAGTGGTGGAGCTGAGACCTGGGTGTCCATGCTCCTAGTCCATCCCTGCACAAAGTAGACAGGCCTGCCTTCTGCTAGTCTTCATCTCAGAACTGAAACATTCCTATAGAGCCATTCCACAAGCTTAAGTCCAGGATGTCAAGCAAGGTTAGGAATGTAGAATATTATTCTATAGGCCCTTAAAGCTTTTGATAAATAATCTGATATCCAAATTTTGTTTCAGTCAGAAAAGAGAAGAACTTGATAGATAACCTATTGAGGCTTTCAGACCCCCAAACATCTCCAGTCCCTGCACAGATCTGCAGGTGCTGAGAACTCAGACCATGCACAGCTGAGTCTCTGTGAAGAGCTGTGGTTGAGAACTCGTGACCCCTGTTGCATTACACACACGCTGATGTTGGACACTGGCTTGTTAGAATAAAATGATTAATGAAGCTAAAGGAGGGGCTCAGGGAAATCGGTACTGGGGGAGTGGGTGGCCTGCTTCTGGTCATCTCAGCTGTGTCAATATTCCGATCAGATTCTCTGCACAGAGATGATGCAGCAGCCTGAACATGAAATGTGTTTCATGTGGTGCTAGTGCCGTGAAAGCTTCTGACTTTAGTGTAACAAAAATTGGGTTCAAAAGCTTGGAGTCAGGTTTCCTTAGTTAAAGAACCAAATAACCAGTACCTGACACGAGGTCAGAAGAGGTGAGTCCTTGTGCTTCCTTCTGCTGAGAAATGCCTTGTCAAACTTGCATTCTCGGTTGAGGTGTCCTTCAGATCAGTACTGATGGTCTCCTCTCTCCCTTGAAGACCACCCAGTGGCTTGAAATCCTGCAGCGGCTCTGCTTGCATGATAACATGGAGGTACAGCACCGAGGACTGGTCATCGCTTTCAACTTAATCAGCGCAGACAAAGAGCTAGCGAAGAAGCTGGTGGAGACAGAGCTCCTGGAGATCCTGACCTACATCGGCAAGCAAGAAGATGACCCCAAGAAGCAGCACATCATTAACGTAGCACGTGATTGCCTCACAAGGTGCATGGATTACGGGCTGATCAAACCTCTCTCTCGGGCATGAGGAAATAAAAAGCACCAAAAAAGGCTGAATGTTGGAGGGGAAAAAGCTACTGAGAAATGTAGAAAAGGGAGAGCCACGAGGAAAATCTAGTGCCACTGCCAAGGGACAGAATAGTTTGGGGACAACTTTGGAGGAGAAACTGTGTGCGGAAAAGGGGGACATTTGCCTGGGAAATTTGGGAAGTGTCCATCTGAGTAATTCCCAGATGGTGTAAATTGTTTCTTTGCCCCCATTCAGCTGATAATGATGAAAGCTCCAAGGCCCAGCAGTAAAAGTCGTGGTTGTGTTGGAAATGGGCCAGGGGCTGTTGGAAGGAAACTCAACTGCGCTGAAATCTGTTGTGCAACCATCTACAGCTCCTGGTACTTCTGGAATTCCTAGCAATGGTGGAACAGGGAGGCTTAAATGCCTTCTATGCTGTAGTCAGAAAACAGGCTGGGTTTTAACTGTGTGCTTTTTTGTTCATTTGTGGTACTTTTAAACTGCCTTCGGTGGTGTGCCCAAGTGTGAGGATGGTGGGATGAATTAATAAATTCACTACTTTGTTCCACATGGAATTCCTGTCCTGCTTTTATACAGCAAATGCAGAATCTAAGACAACTCCCACTTGGAGCCTTGCATCATACCCAGGAAGCTGGAGGAATCGGTAGCACAGGCTTAATTTTCACCACTTGCAAACTGTCCAATACTGCTGAAATGAAGCTGCAAAGCCACCGTGAAAGGCTGTATGAGGAGGTGGCACCAATGGGCTAAGCTGAGGTTCACACCAGGGCACGGTGTTTGGTTCAACAGGGAACACTGAAAATATCTCATTTATGGAAGAAGTGGAATGAGAAGCGAACACCAGTTGGTCATCACATTAAATTTTCTTACATAAATGTTTATATTCGATCACAGATTCTTTATGCAAGCTATGGACAACACACACAAAAAAAATCACAGATCTAGGGGAAATGAAATCCAAGCATTTAGTAAATATAATCTTACTCAGCAATTACTTAAATGTGAATTCAAGTGCATTAAAATATTTCTGATCATACTCTAAGTCAGTGATTCTCACATGTTCGGCATGGCATGATTAAGCGTTGAGGTTTGGGGTTATGAAAGGAACCAAGTGCATAATCTTTCCTTGTATATTGGCTAACAAAAAAAAAAAAAAAAATATGAAAAGCGCCTCAAGCTTCCTGAAGTTAGAAAAGCAAGAATTTTTAAGCTATAAGGTAAACTTACTTAGAGGGTGATTGCAGCTGTGTACAATGTCTTCTCCTTACTGTAACCATATTCAGTTAAATCACTGGTGCTTTATAATCACACCAGGAGGGTATCGGACCGTTCTTCCAAATCAAACAAACCACAGGCCATTCTGTGGGGGAAAACAATATGGTTTGTTTTCAATCAGCCTTCAGCTTTGGACACCCAGTTTTAGGAATTTTGGATCTGTCTTTCAAAAGTACTTTGCGTCTAACTCTGTACAGAGGGTTTTATTTAACCAGCATGTCTGAAATCAAGACAAAAAGCACCATTGGTATCTAAGGGTGGTTATGCAAAGTTTTCCTTCTCCCACTAGCGATCCTCGTTGAAGCAACTGGATTCCAATCCATACCGACTGTTGCTGAAATCGAGTGGGGAAACTACTGTAAAAGCCATTTATTTGCATTTCTTAGCTAAAACATGGACAGAAGGCCTCGTATTCATACCTGAATAGAGGCTGTCTTTTAAAAAATGGCTTCTGACACTGGATGCCTACGCTGTTTGTTTCCGAGCGGTATACAAGTACGGGAATGAGCTGGTGAAAGCCAGAAAGTCTTACCATCTGTCTTGGTACAGTGGCTTTGACTTGGCAACTCACCTGCTTGCGGTCAAAGGCTGAGCGTCAGGTTTAGCAAGTCCTTGTAAGGAGCCTTCAGGGAATGATGTCATTCTGCTGACATTCAAAGTATCTCTTTTCTCTGTGTTACTGAAACCTTACGTTTGATTTTAAACAGACTATAGAGGCTTCCCGAGAATGTCTGGGCTTTTAGAGAGGACCGTTACCAAGGAAATCCTTCTACTTCAGATACAGAGTAAAAAATTTCAAATACACATAATCATTGACCTATCAGGGCCTTGTTGGAATCCTACGTGGTTATCTATTCTCACTTATCAAATAACAAGTGTAAATTTAAATTAGCTCTGGATGCTACACAGACCAATATATTTGTTAAAATTTTTTCCTGAAATGGAAAGTATTGAGGAATAATACCAAACACAATGCTTCTTTCTAAGCCAGAGAAACGACGGACGCTGTCAAGAATAGCTTGCTCTTCTAGTCCTTCCTCTGTGTTTCTTAATGATATACTTGACCTTGACTTCGACTTCTTCATTTCTGATGCTAGTATTCCAGTGTATGCTTTTACTTCTTCATCTCTGTAGCACAGAATAGCAATATCTTTCTCAGAGTAACCCTTTTTAAGATACATATGACAATGTTCTGCCACGTACTTTGCTATTTCATCTCTGTCTCTAAGTTTTGTCACTATTTCAATACGGCCTTTCACGGCATGAGCGCATGTGGTTCTGTGTAATAACTTTGCCAAACGTTCTCTGGGAATATTTAGGGTAGAGTGTTCTACGATTGTTTCCATTTTTTGTTTTAGATAGCTATAGATACTGTTAGCATTACGAACCACTTTGGTTAGTGACTCGACGGGATCATGCCATTTTGCTTCTGGAAGACCAGTTGGGAAGCAGTGACTTGTCTGTAAGTAGTCCAAGAAAATCCAGAAAAAGCCGGGCTCAGGGAGATCTGATGATGAAGTTAGAGCCAAGGCTTTGTCGTACCAATCACCTTCCCCACCTTGGAAATTCTGTGCTTCATCAATTATTATGTGCTTCACATAATCAAACCTTCTCTTCAAAAAGGATACTCTTGTCACAGCTTGGCAAATGTTTTTCTTCCTATGGAAGAGATACAAGTAGATTAAAAACAGTTTCTGCATTGCAAACTACTGGTTATACTTGATCAGAACAAAGTGAACGCCCGTGATATTAAAGTTGTATCTATGAATAGATGCTCAGGATGTCAAGAGAAAAACATCAAAAAAGAAAAGAACACAAAAGAACATGCATTACTAAAAATGCATCCTAACTACATACTTCCAAAACTGCAATGATGGTGGACCAAATAGCATACCAAATATACTATCAGTACTCTGCTGTTTAAAAATGCTGGTGAAATACCAGGATGTTGAATTGAATAGGTGGAGGAGGAAATGCTTACCACACAAAATCTCTCAGAGGCTTGTTCTCGCATACATAAAGAACTTCCTCTTGTTTGCACTGCAGCATAGTTCTTATTTTCTCTATGATCTTCAGGGCCACTACAGTTTTTCCTGTTCCTGGTAGTCCATAAACGTACAGCTTCTTAGTTTTGTGAAGATTTTCTGACAGCAGCTGGTATTGTTTGATGGTCAAGAGGTTTAAAAACTCAGAACCAACACGGTCACTTAAAAAGGACTTGAAACTCAGCAGAACTACTGTGAGAGCATGTAAGAGGGCCTTGAAGTTGTCGCTCTTGATTAGGCTGTAGTTTGGGGGATACATTTCTTGAATATTCAGATCCCATTTGTTTCCACAGTTAATTCTAGGATGCAAAATCAGTAGCTTTGGTATTACGCACAGTTTGTGAATATAGCCCCCAGTGTTGACTAATTTCTCCTTCAGCCTCCAGGCTATGCGTCTTGAGTATTCAAACAAATCCTGTGAGATATGATGCTCACAGATTGTATAGAGGATGGGTGGCTGGTCCTTGGCTATTAGGAGAACATCACAAATTATGTGTTGGTTTTCTGGCAAGCCGACCTCAACAGCCCAGCTTCTGGAAAATATCAGAACTCCCTCAGAAAGCTGCTTCAATTGATTTTCCATTAAAATATCCAACCCGGGATGCTCTTGGAAGAGATCTTCGCTGAGTTTTTCTGGAGTATATATTATTCTGTGGGATTCCACTAACAAAGCAAAGCAGAAGAAACAGCTAGTGTTAGTTTAAGACATGGAAACCCAGCCCTCTGAAATCATTCTGTGGGAACTGATATTGCTGAAAGGCTACAAATACAGATTATAGCTGCCTGAAATACTTTTTTTTACTTCAAAATTTTCCTTAACCACTCCATGTGTTTCCAGATCCTATTGCAAAGACTGCTTCCTTAGGGAACTCAATCCTCATCTCCTACCCAGGTCTCAGTCCCTTTGCTAAAAATGCCAACACAGGACTAATGTCAACCCTGTCAAAAATGCCAACCCTGTTCTGGAGACCTGGTGAGTAAACAAAGAAACAATAACAGCTCAATACAAAAGCCTGGCTGATCTTGCAGTGCCACAGAAACGTTGGACTGTAACAAGCAGCAGACTCTCCCCTCTGGGCCCAGCCCCAGTCACTTCATGTATTTACGTTGGGCTGATTCCAAGTGACCTTCTCCTCCTGTATTTCCCATTTTTCCCTGGATTGTGAAAAGACATTGGCATGGCTGTGATTGGTCCCCGGAGAAGTTCATCTAGCTAAGCTCCATGATGTACATGTGTACATCTGGCAGAAGATAAGTCCTTGGGGAAGGGGGTCATCAGGCATTTGAATGCAATGTTGCTGTCAGATCTGCAAACGATTTCCATTTCTTACACCTGTTTAAAGAATGTCTTCAAACTCATCTTTGACCTTGACCCTGCCCTTGAGATTCACGTTGTAAACCCACCAGACAGTGAAAGCAATATGTGCAGACCTACCTGGAAACAGTTGCTTGCAAAGGTCATCAACGTTGTCAAGGCCCTGGTGTGAATAAACTGGCTTGGCAAGAGGTGGCCCCTCTGTCAGACTGAGCTCTAGCCTAAAGGTCTCAGAAAACTTTGAAAGATCTGGAAAAAAAGAATTAAAAACGTATGAAACACCAAGAGCGTTTGCTGTTCCTTAGTGCAAGAGCTGCAAGCTATTCTCATGCTGGTTTTTGCTCTTCCTTAAAATAATAAATGCAATGCATGGACAGAAACCTTGCAACTCACGTGGACAGCAGCTGATTAGTAACAGAATGGGCTCAGGCCTTGGACCACGGACCTGCTCTTGGTTTCCTTATCTCATTAGCTGCTGTTGTGACCTCTGACTCTGTTAGTTATACCCTTCTCACTGCGCAAGAATTGGCCAACAAACAATTTATCTGTCCATAGCTCTCAGCTTATTAGACTGGCAGTAGCAGTGGAGAATGCCCCTAAAAAAGCAGGAGGGAAAGTATAGATTAAGCCTGAAGGCAAATGGCAATTGCCATGGACTATGGTGATTATGTAAAAAACCAAATACACTGGGAGTCTAACCTCAAAAGTGCTTATCTTGAGGCACGGAGAGGTCATGCTGCGAAAGTAGGCACTAACATTGGTATTAATAAGCTGCTAGTCACCAGGACCTGCTGCAGCCTGAAGCAAGGTAAGGAACATAAGCAGCAGAAAGACAAGTATTTATCAAGGACCTGACACAGTCAAACTGGTTGGTTTGGTCAACCACTCAAAGAACACTGAAAAGCAGGTAAGATTATCTAAGGCAAACAACACTCCCAGACCAGGAGCAAGACAATAAAAGGAGGTATCGAAAATGGAAAGGGATTGTCCTGGCTCTTTTGGACCTGGATCAGCAGCAGTCATCCATGCAGCCCACTCGTCTGCTCTCAGTCTCCTCACGGTGTCGCTTTCCACCAGCCACGAGCCCGGGTCTTCAGAAAACACGACGCAAGTAAATGGCTGAATCTTCACAGCGCAGACGTAGCCACAGTGATCTCCAGCCTCGTGGTAAACTTTGAAGATTTTGTATTCGTAGCTTATGTTATGTGTATATCCACTCCCGCAGAAATGGAAAAGGGTTAATTTGCTTTGAATGGAATTGATTACTTGACGTAATTTCTCAAGGTCCTCATCATCACTGCTGAATCCCTGCACTCTGCCGTGATCATTCACGCCGATCCACAAATACCCACCGGTTGTGTTTGCAAATCCAGCAACATACTGAGGTAATATCTCTTTGACACGAGTCAAACTTTTGTCAGTTGGATAGTGCTTAAATTCCACATTTCCTGACTCAGTGAAAGTCAATGTCTCTCCATGTTGCAGTTGGTCCCTACCAAACACCTCGGCAACAGTGTTATTTACAATATCCATGTCTCCTTCAACGGCCCTTGTCATCCTTTTTTTAGCACGTGGTCCTGGGCTAAGCTCTCTCCTGACTCCATCTTGCTTTTCTTTAAGGAACGAAAAAGCTTCGGTAGGTTTCATGTGGGAAAGAAAAGCACCACATTTTGCATACAACCCAGTACTCAGGCTACAGAGCCGTGGGTTTGCACTTGTAGATTTTAAGGATGGGTTTTCATTACTCCAGGTTTTAATAAAAATCAAAATGTAATTATCTCGCTGTTCAAAGTCCAGGTATTTTCTCCAGTCTGGAAACAAAACAAGAGTCCGAAAAGTCTCTTCTAAATCTAGTCCGATCTGATCTCTCTCTAAGTTGTAGTTTTCGTTTTCAATCTCTGCTTTTATGACACCTCCTCCAGAGTTCAGCAAGGCACACATGGCACAGGCAAGGGTGTATTTTTGATCTTGTTTTGAATTTCTTGGCATCTTTTTTCTTGCCTTTTCACCAAAACATATTTTTCCAACACACAAAACTACTTCAGGATATTTGGTTGCTAAATTAACCCAGATTTTTGGCTGTTGTTGATCCTCTTCAAAAGCCATTCTGGGCCTGAAACAAATGTAAAAAAATTGCTTACTATTTATGCTGAAACACCAATCTTCTAAAGACTTGCAAAAACATTTGCTAAACAGTGGCTGTCCTTTGAACAATAAATACACTGAGTCACAGGTATGAGAGCAACAGGGATTTTCCTCCACTTCCAAAATGGACTGCTTGCTGAAAACTCAACTTTGTGCCCAGGTGTTCATTTTTCTGTCCTTGAGCATGAGGGCATGTAGGGACCATCTGACAGTGCTGCCATCTGTCCCTTTCTCCGAACACAGAAACAGCCTCAAACAGTTTCTCCGCAGCCAGGCTTGTTACTCCCTTCAACACCATCCCTGTACATATTCCTGGACTGCATGCCCCCTCCTCCTCCCCTGTAATGACTCAGAAAATGCTGTGCCAAGCCTCACCTCGATCTTAAGAATCCAGTAATCTTATTGATGAATAATGAATAAATACTAACAACTGACCCTTCTACTTTCAGCTCTATTTGGCCACCATTGCTAGTAAAGTGGCTTAATCTCGGGTGATCGCCACTTGGCGCACAGACTGCTGGCAAATTCTTTGAAATGGTGGCAAACTGCATCTGCATCACACTTAAGCCAATTCCTCAAAATGAAATCCAGCCCCCTTGCTACAAAACATATCTGTGGTACAAAAGTACTTGGAAATAAATGGAAGTATGCCTCACCTGTGACGGAAGCGCAGCTTATTTCCAGTAGCACAGATGTGCCTTCTGCGTGACCAGATGTTAAGCCAAAGAGCTGCAGGGCACAAAAGCTCCCACGAGCTTATCCAGATCTGATATAGGAGACAAGTTTCCCGCCTTGTCTGCCTCTCTGAGTTAGCTCTGCTGAGGAAAGTTGCTCTGCTCCTCGTAGCTTTGATTTATGGTACAGCTAAAGCAGCAAGGACGTTTGTGTGGGCTAATTCCTCTTCCAGGTAGAGGAATTTTCCCATCCAATTCCACGAGCTCCGCTCTAGCTTCCTGCAACAGGACAGCCTGGCTGACTGCTGGGATCTCAGACTCCCCCGGTGTGACGGGGAAAAGGACTTGCCCCACCTCTTCTTCTTAGCTCTGGGCTAAAATGTCAATATTTGAAATATCAATTTTAAATCCTTAAATATTTAAGTCCCAGAATGACACACAGCAGAAATGGAGTACAAAACATGCCGAGGGTGTTACCTGTTTTCTCCACTGGCCCCTCCTTCTAATCATATTTAACAGAAATGAAACATACTTTGTCGCCGGTTTCACTTCTCTGCCAGTTTTGGTTTTTTCTCCTCCGTGTTTCCTGTGTTGAAGTACCAGCGTCCACAGACTTCACTGGATCTTTCTAGCACTATCTGACGTTCAAAAGCAGTTTTTGCTGGGAGCCCAGCCCTCCAGGGCTGCTACTTCCCTCCCCTTGGCGCTTTTGAAAGCGCCGAAGTCTGTAGGAGGAAGCAGGACAATTAAAAAAAAAAATAGAAGCAATCCCCCAACTTACAGTGCTTACGTACATCGTTTAGACTGAAAAGTTGGTGTTCTGTTACACTTCTAGAGCTGCCAAGTCAGAGATACTGTCTGGAAGCTGGGAAGCAGGATAGCGAGCTATGAAGTCCTGTGCAGAAGATAAGCTTTGTATTATCTTCATTTGCAACACTTGCAAGATGAGATTCAATTTTCTTACCATTTTGTACTTGACAAAGCACGCTGACGCTAATAATTTTACACTTAAATCATGCCCATATACAACTTTCAGCTGAAACGATTAAAGTTATGGCTTAAAACTGTCTCATAACTTTTCCCCATGAAAGTGATCCATCCAAGGGGCCACTTTGGAGCATCCTCAGTGTCATATCTCTCCTTGGGGCAAAATTCTGGCAAAGGCACTGAGTATGGGGAATAGTGAGGGGACTGAGAACAAGGAAAAGATGTGGGCTTGACTGCAAAGCCTTGGGAAGCCTCGTGCAGTAGTGGATGAGTGTGTCCTAGGTATCTGCTCAACAAAGTTGTATATTTTTTGAACGTAGATGAGAGACAATTAAATAATGTGGAAAAAGAGAAAGGTAGCTCTTGACTGTGGAAAATTGCTTGCGGAACAGGAAGGAAATAGAAACATTCTGCGAGCAGGATTACAGCTTCATGTACAAAGTAAAAATGCTTTTTAGCTTTTGATTCCATACCTTGTATAAAAGAGAGTCTCCTGCTCAGCCTCCTTGGCAGGAGCCGGTGTGTTATTCATTACAAAGCAGTTTTTCCCAGTTGAATTTTTCACAGTGCCCACCAGCAGTTACTGAGGATTTCCCTACCTTCCTCACAGATGACTCAGTGGGCTGCGCAGAGTCAGAACGAAACCCACAGGTGCACGGGCAGGTTAAAAAGTGTTCATTTCTTGAATTCCGAGTCTCCCTACGTACTTGGTAGATCGCGGGGCTGTCTTTGCCCCTCGGGTTGGATCCTCCTCTTGATTCCACACAGAAAGGCCCCAGCAAGGGCAGGGACCCCTCCCCAGGAAAACGTCTGTAGTGCTGGAATTTCTTGCAAACTGCTGCCCATCAAGAGGAACCGAGTTACTGCTTTAAACCCACAGGATGCATTTACCCATCTGGCTTTAAACAGGCAAGCGTTTTATTTTAACTTCTATATTAAATCATGATACTTTTCCTTCCAAAGCGCCTTCTGTTCAACTGTTGGAATATCTTTATTTCTCCCACTTTTTTTTTTTTTTTGGTCTTTTTTTTTATTTTTAACCTTAGTTGTTTTCACGGTGATACCACACTCCTCACGCTGCCCCTCGGTCGTGGAACCGTTGCTACACAACATGCAGCCGGCAGAGCCGGCCCTTCAGGGCCGGACGGCGTTTTGAGGCAGCGATTTATCACCGCCTTCTGCCTCGGCTCAGCAAGCCGTGTCCCTGAGAAAACGGAAAGGAGAAAGCGAAGCAGCTCCGGCGGCGATCGCCCCAGAAAAAGGCCAGTCCCTTCCCGCCCTCCGTCCCCTCAGGTCAGGCCGCTCCCGCCCTCCGCCCCCTCAGGTCTCCTCAGGGCGGGAAACGCTCGCTCCGCCCCGAGCTCCGCTAACGCGCCTTCCTATTGGCTGCAGGCAGTGCCGCGCGCTGCCATTGGCTGTTGGCCACCAAGGGGAGGGACAAAGGCGGGCAGCTCCGCCTCGGCGTGGCTGGGCCTGCGTGAGCAGTAGGCTGAGGGGCGGCCGGGGTGAGGAGTGAGGGTAATATGGCGGCGGGGGGTACAGGACCTGAGGAATGTGTGAGCTGAGACGATCAGGGTAGGGAAGCTGAGGGCTCGGGGTGTGGGGCGACGGCGCTAGAGAGGCTGAGGGGCTGGCGGGGCTGGCTGAGGGGGGGTGAACCCGACCGAGATAGGGCATCAGGGGCTGAGGGGGTGTGGGGTGATGAGCAGGACTGGGGTGGATTGTCTGGGGGTGGGGTTATCTGGGGGATGCAGCGTTCAGAGTCGGGTAGGGAACTGGGGGGGGCTGAGAGGGGGTGTGAGTGGACAGGGGCGGAGGAACTAGGGGCTGAAGAGCCGCAAGGAGTCTGGGGGTGTGTGTGTGGAGGGGTCAGTGCAGGGAAGGAGATGGGAAACAGGGTGCAAACGGGTGGCATGAGGGAAGGGTTAGATCGAAATAGGCCTCTGGACCCTTTGAGAGCCACTGACTTCAGCAATATTTATAGGTATGATAGTTTTTTCCCCTCTTGTTTTTGCCTCGTACTGGCTCTCCTTGACCTTGGAATCCCAACTTGTGACCTATCTTCCCTAGCTCCAGCTTGGGTCTATCAGACATGTCACCCCTCTCCCTTCCTCCCCTGCTAAATGCGCTTCATCCCCTTGTTATCTGTAACAGTAGAAGGTGATAAGGCGAAAAAAACTAAACCCTTAATTCATGGATGAGCATTAAACTTAAAATCAAGTCCTTTTATCTGTTGCATGCTTGCAGATCAGCCAAAGCTTTAATTAACGCCTGTTTGGAGTCTCTTCTGCTTTGTGGGGTGGCAGTGTGTCTATAGGTGTGTCAGGAGGAAAAAGAGAGGTTTTGCTGGCTTAGCAAATAATGTTTTGGAAGAGGACATGGTAAGTTTTTGTCTGTGTTACTCAACCTGTGTGGCTTTGTCATGCATACAGCTGAACACCCGAGCTCTGTGTGGAGGGACCACATCTGTGCTGATGGTGCGAAGTACCACCTCCTCCCTGGTGCTCTCTGACAGAGGTGGGTTCAAGAAGGTAGAAATGGCCACTGCTTTTTCAGGCTTGTAACAGCCATCCCTATTTCATCTTCCCTGGGTCAGTGTTGACCTACTGCAAACTGTCCTGTAGAAAGCCATGTGATCCCAAGAAAAAATTACCCAGAGCCCAAGTTAAATCTGTGTTAATTTGGGGTGAGCAGGTGTGTGTTTGTTTTTTTTCCTCTAGAAGAAAAACCCTTTTCTGTTCTAGTTCCTGACCTGGGGGCAAGCTCCTTACTGAATGGAAATAGATTTGCCCAGAGCAATGATGAGCGAAGTAGACTCTGAACTGGTATTGCTGAGACTTTGTGTCTTTGCTCTGACCAGGGCATGATCACGTAATCTTCTCTCTGAGCTTATTTAGGCTAAGCTCATCTAGAGTAAACAGCTTGGCTTCCTTTTGATGCACCCTAAAAAAAATACTGAAAAAATATTAAGAATTTTTAGCATTTTTTTTTTTTTTTTAGGAGCAGAAAAAGAAACCTTGATTTGAAAAACGAGTAGTGTGAATGCTTGTTTGGATTTGTGTACCTTGCTGCAATGCTGGGTGTAGTTCTGAGCTTGCAGTGAGAGGGGTTTCTTGGGTTTTTTTCTCCTATGGGTGACATGGCGTATGAAACTCCAGATAATTTGCCACTGTATCTTCTCTGTAAATGTAATGCTGACTCTGTAAAGTGGAGTGTGAGCTGTCTGTCCTGTAGACACCCATCAGCAGTTGGTTCAGCTGGATTCTCATCTAGTGATTGCCAGCACAGAGGCAGGAGTAGTTTTGAACGCGAGTTGTGGTGTGGGGCCTGGCTCTGGTGCTTGGCTCTGGATGAAAGTGCAGCCCTTTTGTTGGGGCAGGGAAAGGCTGGGCTGATCAAGCAAGTACAGAAAAAGATATGGAGCTATTCTCTAATCTAGTTTTTATTCTCTTCCAGGTCTTGGTGACACCTTTACATTCATTTCTCTTTTCCTGTGGAGAAGGAAGCTTCTATGGGGAATATGTACCTAGGAGTGTAGTTATGGTGGTTTTCTTTGAACAGGAGAGGCCACATGGTTTCTGTTAAGAAAGGAGGGAAAGTAACTCAGTTGCTAATGCATTAATTTTTTCAGAGCATCTAGATGAGTTGTGAGTATAGCTTAGGGTCACTAAATGTTTTTTTTAAAAGACTTGTAAAGTCAAGTTCTGGCAGTAATGTATTGGGCAACTCCAGTGCTGCTGCCGTTGTAATTGTTTTAAGCAACAGAACAAAGCATCCTGAATGCATAGATGATACATACGAACTTGTGACTTCTCTACAGTCACGGAAGTCCAAAGGTTGGTTTAATAAAGTTGGTTTTCCTTGAAAAATCTTTTCTTGTCTATCTTTAGACCATCATGGCTTTAATAACACTATTACAGTCAAAAAGCAGATAAATGGGAATGTCTGTATCATATGAATCAATTTTGTAGCTTTGTTTTAGAGCAACAAACCTGATAAATGGATATTTGGTTACTAAGGTCAGGAGGGTTAGAAGAAGCTGTCAAATCCAAGTCGCTCTCCTGCAGCCATCTGCAGGAGCACTAACACAATCTGGGAGGTAACTGCTGAGCCTGTCACCGTTGTGGGTTTAATGCCTGTTAGCCAGCTAGGCATTAAAGAGCAATCTAACATTCAAGAGTAATTACAGCTGTTCAGAATTGTGGGGCTTAAATGTGGGTGGTTCAGTGCAGGTCTTGGAGCTGCTGTGGAGTTGGCCAAATCCGAGTTTGGCAGGGACAGGGTGTTGTGCAGCGCGGTGTGGGGAGAGCTGGAGTGAAAGGCAGCCAGGGCCTGGCAGGCAGGCAGGCATCTGGTGGCCATTCTGGAGAGAGGAAGAGAGATTAACCCTGGGAGAAGGAATTGTAGAGGCCCCAGAGCAGCGTCTGTGCAGGCAGCTTGGTTCTGCTGTTCAGCAGTGAGTGAATCCTGGATTAGAGGGGGGGAAGGTGTGGAACTCGTCCAAGGGCTCTGCAGTGCTGGTGGGTGAGTCGGCATCGGTCATTCTTCTGTCCCAGATCTGCCCAAGCTTCTCGCTGAGCAGCAGACAGGTAGCTTGGAAAGTATAGGAAGGATAGACGGAAACCAAACCTATCCTGAAATAACTGTCAGTCAAATCCCCCAGCCTTTATTTAAATGACTGGTTGCACTGGAGTCAATGGGACAATCAGGCCCAGGTCTGTCTAAGCAGACGTTATTATTAAGACCATGCAGCAGCAGCGGAGCATCTGGGATACTGGCTTTTCACAGAGATTATGATCTCTCTGTATGAAGCAGTTTTGATGTAGCAAGTGATGTGAATTAACATCCAGCCCAAAGCCAGCTGTGTTGAAAGTGATTTGAAATCTCGGAAGAATCTCGCAGCTTGATGTGATTTCTTTTCCAGTAAGATGTGTGCGCTCTTACTGGCTTTCTAAAGGAAGAGAGGTGTCTTTATGGAACCCATAACTACTGGAAAAAGGAGAAATGAGAGAGGTTTTATTATTATTCCATAGTGGCACAGGTAGAAGGGTCTGGAAGAAAGATTGTAAGACAAGCACTGGGGATAAATCTCATTTGTTACAGTAGGTGTTTTTCCAGAGCATCTCTGGGAGAATGCAAATTACTGTATTTTCCCACATTATTCAATAACCTTGTTATCTTGAGGGAGGATATTAGCTCTGCTTCAGAAGATAAAAGTCTCTAAAGTGGGGGGAAAATGAGTTGACCGGTTCAGTGGATTAAATGTTAGAACATATATCTCTTAATCTGGAAAGACCATGTACTTTGTGCAGCGAACTTTGCTCTTCGTATCCTCTAAAAGTTCCCCGGGATGTCTGGAGAAACGAACTGCTGCTCCCTGCAGCCGAGTCAGGAAAAAACCTTCCGTCATGAAAAAAATCAGGTGTGGAGGAAGAACCAGCCATAATGTCACACACGTTGTCTTTTCTCCTCCGTTCAATGAAAGGATGCTTTGTTACATTATGAACGTGCTACATGGTTGGGGCTGGAATAATTGCAATGTAATATTTAAACACAGATGTTAAAGATTCCCCGCCTTGAAAATACTAATCTTATACCCATTATCATCATCTGTAAAGATGAAAGCAGCTTTAGTCTAGTCTCCTTTGCGTAAACAGAGCCCCTAGAGGAGCAAACTCCGTTTTTTCCAATACTCTGAGAAGAAATAAGTTAGGTTCTTAATCAAGAAAATAATTTTGCTTTATAAAAGCAGATAATAACAGATTCAAAGACTTTTTTTTTTTTTTAACAAAAACCAGCTCTCATCATTTGGCATAGTTGCTGCTTTAATCTGGTTTGTCGTTTTTCTCCCTTGTGCAGAAAATGTAATCCCTCTTGTATCCTTGCTTGTACACACCGCCTCTTGTTCCTTTAAAGAGTCAAAAGCCTTAATTTAGAACTGTTGATGGGAATTAGGGGTGTGATGTTCTCAATTCAAAGGCGAGTAGCCTGAAAATGAAGGGAAACTCTTAAGAATAGCATGATCAGAGCCTGCCTCTGCCTCTTTGCCAAGCCCTAGTGCCAGAGCTTGCCCTGGGCAGCACCAGTGCCTGGGAAGCTGCTAAAGGAGGAATAACTTGCCTAGAGAATATTCCCTACCTCTTGAATTTGCTGGCTCATACCCTCGAGCAGGACTTTTACCAGTGATGCTCTTTGATCCTCACATCTGTATTCTTTTTTACGCAAATCGGTATTTCTTCCCTTTTGGTTGGTCTCTGAAGGCATTTCTGTGCCAGCTGACGGGCTGTGGCTGTCCAATCCCTCTGAAACCGTCACAGGATGTTTCAAACAGCTAACAAACGAAGAGGAGAGCCTTACCAGAATTCGCAAAGGCAGCAAAACTCTGATGTACCACCAAGTTCAAAGGAGCTTTAGAGCTCACTGATGAGCTGAGGCGGTCAAAAGTCTTCTATGGGATGTAAGGGGTGAATTTAAGCTCCCTGCTACCCAGCCGCTTGCCCCAGGAGCTGTATCTGTGAAAGCACAGGGCAGGCCTTTCAGCTCTCGGGAGAGTACAGTTTGACAAGGTGCTGCAGTTCTGTGGTGTAGCCTGTGATCGGGCAGCGCTGGTGAGCCTTCACGTAATTGTACGCACAGCGGTAGCAAAACACAAAGCCGGAGGTGGCCAGGGCCGTGGCATTGACGCGAATTTTGCGGCACAGAGGGCAGACGGTCTTCAGTTTGGGTAAGAGAGCTGAGCCGGCCCCGTGGTCGAGGTGCACGGGGGGTGGAGGAGTTGGGAGGGCTGTCAGAGATTTGATTGTCTCCTGGTTTTCTGAGGAGTACCACCAGTCCAGGAACTGGAGGAAGAACACGCTGATGGACAGCCCGGTGGACAGGGAGAAGGCAATGCCGCCCAACGCTTTCCTCACTGCTGACTGCACTTGTGTTTTAATGCTGTAAAAGAGAGAAGATACGGAGAAATCATTACTATTGCGCATTTATCCATCTACAAACCAAGGTAAAAAGGACTTGGGGAGTAAATAACTGCTTTATACAGCTTCTTAAGGAGGTTGGTCAACATATCCCATGTTTGTAATGAGGCACCTGCTAGGATGTTTCTCCCAGATTCTGTGTATTTTAAGAAAGCTTCAAGTTCTGTTTTGCTCAGAAGTCTAATTTGGAAGAGTTTGGATTGAGGGTACCTGGATCACAGAGCGTTTCACTCACAGATCATCATTTTACAGGACATTAAATGTGGTCATGACTAGTTGCTGCTCAGAAAGATCAAAGAGCTAAGTTTCAGTCCTTTTAGCAATATTGTTGCAGTCTAATTCCCTTGTTAGAAAAGTGCGGGTGAAAACTGCACAGGATAAAGGCTGAAGTGCCAACTACCCTCCAACTTTGCAATTTTATTACTGCAAAATCCTGGGAAGCTAATCCCTGCTACTTGTTTCCTTATTTACATTAATGATATATCCTTTTGGAGCACATTTTGCCAGAGGTAAACTTCATGTTGAAGAATTTCTGGAGAACGAGACAGTTTTACTTGCAGCATCACCTCCAGATTAACACATCCGCAGAACCTTCTAGAAAGCAGCTCCTGAGCCATGTTCTGACATACCTGTGCGTTGGACTTGAGGTGGCTCCAGCCAATTTCTTCTCCAGGGCCTGGATATCCTCTGGAGTCAGTCTGACCAGGCGAACGCCAGCCAGCCGCAGGAGGGGTGAATGATGCTGAGCTTTCCCAAGGATATAGCACAGTTGCTGGATAAGAAACCAGCCCTCCCAGGTCATGTTTACAAAGGGGTAGGCAGCTAGAAAGGCTCTGTAAAAGCGCTTCCAGGATGATGATGGCGGGTGGATGGAGTACTCATCCTCTTCCCTCAGGCTGGACACCAGTTTCTCTAGCTTTCCTTTCAGGTAAGGAACAAGAACCAGCAAGAGGAGAGACTTCCAGTGCTGCCTCTTTGGCAGGCCAGCAGTGGCCAGAGGTTGCTGCCTGTGGTCTCCTGTCGGTATCCTCTTTAAGCTGTAGAAGTTTTCAGAAAAGGAGGCGCTGCACCTGGCCAGGTAGTGCTGCTGGAGCAGCAAATCCAGCAGGACGTAGATCTCATCAAACCAGTGCCAAAGGAAGCCATATCGGCCAGGGTTAGACTCAGCCAGCACCTATTGAAAGGGACACAAAACAGAAGGAACTGAAAGCAGAGCAATGTGCTAAGTTACAGTAGCTATAAATCATGCTATAAATCATGCCTCCCGTTCAAAGAGTGAGCCTGGTGGCTCAAAACTTATGCTGGCTTGTGAGTGTGGCTGGAGGTAAACCCTGCCTCAGCACAGAGCTCTGCAGGCTCTCCAGGGTCCCTTTCTGCAGCAGTTTCCTCACAGAATCACAGAATCTTCCAGGTTGGAAGGGACCTTCAAAATCGCCTTGTCCAACCATCAACCTAACTGACAAAAATAAACACCCACAAAACAACAAAATGCAACACCATCACTAAACTATGTCTCCCAGCACCACGTCAACCTGTCTTTTGAACACTTCCAGGGATGGTGCCTCAACCATCTCCCTGGGCAGCCCATTCCAATGTCTGATAACCCTTTCAGTGAAAAAATTTTTCCTAATATCCAGCCTGAACCTCCCCCGGCGCAACTTGAGGCTATTTCCTCTAGTCCTGTCACCCGTGACTTGGGAGAAGAGACCGACCCCCACCTCTCTACACCCTCCTTACAGGGAGTTGTAGAGAGCAATAAGGTCTCCCCTCAGCCTCCTTTTCTCCAGGCTGAATAACCCTAGTTCCCTCAGCCTCTCCTCATAAGACTTGTGCTCCAGACCCCTCACCAGCCTTGTTGCTCTTCTCTGGACCCGCTCCAGCACCTCGATGTCTTTTTTGTGGTCAGGGGCCCAAAACCGGACACAGTACTCGAGGTTGGAATATTCACCCTCGGGACAGTTTACCTCAGCGTCCTGCTCCCCACAGCGCAGAGGCCTGCAGGGAGGAGGAGGAGGAGGACGCCGGCAGGCCCTCCTCTCCTCCCCTCGCCCTTACCTTGACCAGGTGCTGCAGGGCGGGTTTCAGGGCGGCCATCAGGCTGTCCTGGGCCACCGCCTCGAAGATGGAGGGCCGGTCGTCGCCGGCCGAGGCGGCCGTGAGGTGGGCGCCGAGCTCCGCCATGGCGCCGGCTGCGCTGCGCCCCGCCCCGCCGCCAGGGGGCGCCCCCCCGGTATCGCCCCGTCGGGTACCCGCCTGGCGCCGCGGAGCGTCACCGCCCGCCCCCCCCCACACCCTCCCGGAAGCGCGGCGCTCTGTCTCCTCCCCGCCCTCCTCTATGGTAGCGGGGGCGCGGCCGCTCTAGGCAGGGGGAGGGTTTAGTCTCTCTCCTCGCGAGTCCTCCCGGCCTCCGCCGCTCCGCTTCCGGTTCCGCCGCCGCCCCCGCAGCGGTGTGTCCATCCCGCCGCCGTGAGTGGGGTCGGGGCGGGGGGAGCCGCTGCGGGGCTCGGGGAGGGCCGGGAGCCGTCACTGGGACGGGACGGGGCGGGGCGGGGGGAACTGGGAAAGGGTGGGGAGGGGCACTGGTGAGGAACTGGGAGGGGCTGGTATGGCGGTGGGAGGGGGTCAGGGGCAGTGGTGAGGCCCTGGTGAGGAACTGTGAGGGGAGGCCGGTAGAGGGTGAGGAAGGTCGCTGACTGAGAGCACCGGGAGGGGCTGGTGGGGTACTGGGAGGGGGTGGAAAGTCACTGGGAGGGCTGGGCGGGTGGGTGCGGGGGTACGGGGAGGGGCACTGGAGGTGCGAGGGGTGGGTGCTGGGAGTGGGGACTGGGCCGTGGTGGCAGCGGGCGGGGGGGGGCGCTGGGCCCTGTGAGGGGGCAGTGGTGGGGGTGCGGTGGGACGGAAGGGGATGGGGGTGCTGGGGGGGCGGGATGGGAATGAGCAGAGCGAGCTGGTGATACTGGTGAACTGATACTGGGACACTGGTGGAACTGGGCAGGGATGAGGGCTGGGGCATTGTTGGAGCTGGGAAGGGGGAGTGGGGAGGGGAGCTGGGATTGATGGGGGATACTCCTGCAACTGGAGGGTGCTGGAGGACACTGGGGAGGGGGGGAAGGCTGGTGGCCAGGGAATTTGAGGGGGCTGGGGATGCCTGGCCGGAGGCTGGGTGGGTGCTGTGGGTGGTGGAGGGGCTGCGAGCCCTGCTGAGGTGAGGGGCTGGTGGCAAAGCTGGGAAGGGAGGTCTGAGCCGTGAGGGGGATGATAGGAACTGCAAGGCATTTGAGAGTGAGGCGTGGAGCACCAAAGGGGTGTTTGCTCCCCAAGATGGAAACGAATTACCTGCCCCTAGCATGTGCTGTTAGGGCTCTGGGTTTCTGAAGCTGAAGCGCTGCTTTCCCTTTACCATCCATGTTTGGTAGCTCTGTTTAGTTTTCTGATGCTGTGGAGGCCCTGAGCCACCTTTGGGCTATCTTGTGGCTACTTACTGGCTTTGCAGGTGAAATGGTTGCAGATAAGAGGTGGTGGCACCAGCTGGAGTGTAGAGCTGGGTTAAACTGGTGATTGCTTTAGAGATTTAGGAGTTTGAGGCTGGATCCTTTCAATGCTAGGGAGCTTGGATCAGTACTGAGGCCTTAAACCTGCCACCTTCCTGTTTACACAGATGTAAAATCAGTGTGGGGAGCTGGTCTGGCTGTTGTTGGAGTCACGTGTTGGGCAGAGTGGGTGTTGGTCAGACATAGGGTGCAGTTTTCTGTATGGTTGTGGGTTTAGGAGGCTTATCTTTCTGGTTATGATTGTTCCTTAGCCTTTTCATTTAATCATGTTTTTGGTTCAGTGTACATTTAAATGACAACCCAATACTTATAGCATTAAGCATTGCCAAAGCTTCTGGAGAAATTCTCCTATTTTGTCTCCTCTTGTTTGCTGGGGTTGGAACAGGAGCCTTTTGCTGTCAGCTCGAACACCTCTTCCCTTTTCCCACCTTAGCAGGTGCTGGACACACAATGACAGTAAAGAGGGAGCAATCTGATGTAGGTTTTCTTCTAAAAATACAAGGATGTTCACGACGTCGTCATAATTTATCTTGGCTCTCTTCAATTTCGATTTATGTACAAGAAGCTGGCATTTTCTTGAGTTATTTAAAACATTGCTATTTGTATATCTGGCTGTTTTGGTTTTGGCCTTCATCTGGGACTTGCTGTAAACCATGCTGAGTTTGCTTGGTGGATGAGATAATGCTCAGCTCTGCTAGCAAGCTGTCTCTGAACAATGTGCAAAGCAAGCTCTGACATTCATGAAGCAAAAATCTGCGCGCTGATGAGAAAAAGAGCTTTCTCCTCTGTGTCACACTTGGAATATGGTAGTTTGCTTTTTGACCCACATCAGATCTTATCTACCTCTGTCAAAACAGGTTGTAAAGACATGCTGTGCATAGCCTTGTCTGAGTGTTTCTAGGATTCTTCGTGTTTCCAAGTATGTGATCTGAAGTTAGAAAAAAGGTGAAACGTCCTGCTTTGGGGTTTAAAGATCATCTCTGAAATTCAGCAAGGTTTCTCCCTCTGTGTATGTAGCTTTATTCAACTGGGATGATGTGTATGGTGCGGTGGTTTGGGTTTTTTTCTTCTGGATTTTCTCTATAATCTGCTGTTCTGGCCACTGTTAAAACAATATTGGACCGGCTCAGCTGGGAGGTGTGACCCATGCTGACAAATCCACAAATAATGCAAACAAAGAACAGCAAGGCTATGTTCAGTGCCTTTGGCGTGGCATTGTGCCAAGTACTCTCCTAGAGGAAAACATTTAAATCGTCTTCCAAGCTGGGCTGAAATCTGAAGGACTGTGTCAGCGATAGCATTGCAGCTGACCACGGGCCGTGTTTTTAATTATAAAATGAGACCCACGACAGCTTTTTCTTTTGTGATGCTGTGATTTTGTTGCTGAAAAGCTTGCAATGTTGTGGCTCGTGGCTTTCCTGACCCAGCCTCTGTTTTGGAAGGAGGGCAAACCTCTCCTTCAGGAGGAGGAGGAGGAATGCGCTTCCAGAGCTGTCCTCAGGCATAGTTTGCTCTCCAGGTTGGCAAGAGCAGAAAGGGAGAGGAATCAAACCAAAACCAGTCTGCCTAATTGGGATGAGGCAGTAACCACACAGGCCGGGCGGGAGCTCCGGGGAACTGGGCAAAGCAACAGGTTGTTTCTCATCTGGTTGCTTGGCAGTTGGACAAGATTACAACTGCTCTGCATTGCCATGCTGTAGAGCACGTTGAAGGTGGTAGAAATTGGGGCATTACCCCTCAGCCGCTGCCGATGGGAATTTAACCGGTGAGGTATTAAACCGACCAAGGTGGGTAAGGGGAGGGGGGGAAGAATGGTATGGGGTTGGTTAAGGGATGAGGAAGGAAAGCGTTAAGAAACAGGGAGCTGGTTGCTCTGCTGGGCAGTGTCTTGGAGTTCAAAGCTAAGCTTGTCCTTTTGTTGCTGAGCCAGCAAGACCTGCGAGGTTTAGAGGCAAGACAGGCAGCATTGAGGGAACAGATGACTTGCTGCTTTGCTGGTAGATTTAAGGTTATGTACAAGAGAAGAGGAACTGGGAGCGGGGGGAAAGGGAGGGAAATAGAAAAAGGATGAAAGAGGCAGGAAAACCCTTTTTGGGGATGGTTTTAGGATCATAGGTTCTTAGTGCTGATGCAGACTCTTTTTTCAAAACCAGTCAAACTGCCGACTTTCATGCTTGTTTTTCAGCCAGTACTTGAAAACTGTTTGAGTCACGTTTGTCACAGAGCTGGCAATTGTAAGAATGAAATGATAGATATCCACATATGTTTGGGCAATCCCTGTATTCTAAGGTATTAATAATTTTGTTCTGCAGAGCAAGAAAAGTGCTGGTGAGACTGTTCTCTCAACTCTCCTCAGCACTTTCTGGCCCAGCAGCATTTTTCGGTCCTGTCCATAAAAATGCAGCGTAACACTGAAATAATAAGCTTGTGTGTGTCTCAGATGTGGGATGTCAGATCTTGGCAGAGAAAGATTTCCATTTCAAGCTTGAGAGAACTGAAAAGTCATGGCTTTTCTTTTCACAAAACTGCTTTGCATCTCCCGGGAACAAAAGAAGGGAAAGAAATTAAAGGGCCTCGGGGTGGATATTGCAAGTCGGGTTAATTGTTGCTTCCATCAAGATGCAACACAGGAAAGTGTCGTTAGGGGGAGTTGAGTTTCCTTTGTCTGAAACATGGGCTTCTCGCTTCCAGTGGAGATATTAAATGTGCAGTGCTTTTTTTTGGAAAACGAAATTGTGTACCCAGGGGAAAGACAGCTGCAGAACATGTCAAGATCTGCTGATTATAAGGAGTTAAAAACCGCCTTTTCCCTTCCATGATTGAGAGATTAAAAAGCTGGGCTGAGCAGCGCTGCTTTCCCAGCCTGTCCACCTCAGGCTGTTGTGTTTTCACTCACATTGTTCTTCTGAGCCCTCTAAATCCCTGGGTTTGCCAAGTAATAGCAGCAGCAGGTGCAGAATGAAGATTGTGAAACTCGTGCCCGTGGATGTCAAGCATTTGCTGCTTCCCTTAACGTTACGCACTCACCAACCGTCCTTTCTCCGAGTTCCTGTCTCGCAAACTGGGTGTTGTCAGCTCCGAAGTACTGTTTGACTGCTTGCTCTTTTTTTATCGTTATTCCCAGGTGTTTTAAGGAACTGGAACCATGACGGACTCCAAATACTTCACGACCAATAAAAAAGGTTAGTGTTGAGCTGGTGCAGTGAATTGGAGGTGGTGGGTGGCTATTTTTACACAGCTTTTGTAACTGCATGCAGAAGAATTTGTGCTTTTCTGTTAGCTCTGTCCCTGTTTCTCATCTTAATCATCCAGGGAGAAACTTCCAAAGTAGGCCACATGGTGACAAAAGCCAAAACTGATGTTTTTAAGGTTTTGTGATGCACAAAATGACCCAAATGGCTGCTTTTTTGAGGCTTAGAGGGGAAAATGTTGGGACTTGAGCGCAGATCCAGTCAGAGACAAAGTTTTAGTTATGGACTAATCAGCTCAAGACAGAATGGTTGTTCCATTGGGCATCCCAGGATTAAATTGATTGAGAGACATCTAATATTTAAGGTATAAATGTGTATTTCTACAACAAGCTGTTGCAAAGATGATGGGATTTCCTATTGCCATTTCCTCCAGAGCTGGAGTGCTCCGTTTGACTTTCCCTTGGCTTTACTGTGGGTGTGGTGGTCACCTCACCTCGGGACAAACTGCCGCCGTTAAGAGTGGGAAGATGGGAAAGGACGTTTGGGGGACGTTTTACCCATTTACCTGTTTCAGCAGAGGGTTTGTTCTGCTGAATATACAGCGTTTATCCCAGCTCTTGCTGGCTGCAGTTTAAGCCTGATGTTGCTCATCTTTCTTCAGTAGATGTAGAAAATGGTTCGCATTAACCTCTCCTCTTCAGAATGGCTGAATGTTTCTGATGGACACTTGCCAGTGGAAAAAGAAAAACTACAGCGTTGGTCTATTTATGTTTCATTAAGCTTCAGAATGAGCTCATCAATTAAGCAAATGCAGTGCACTGCTTTCTAAGGAGCTACTCTATCTGTAAATTCAGTCCTAAGGCATCAGGCAGGTTTTTCTGGGATGGCTGCGAGAGGGCAGCCTGCACTGTGGGAGCTGTGGTGAGTGCGCTGCTGCTGCTGGCTCAGCTCTGCTCCAGGTCACCATCTCTGTGTGAGTAACTCAAGCATCTCTTTCTCAGGCGGGAGGTGCGACGAGTGGTCACTTCAATGCATTTGTCAGAACAGTACCTTCTCTTCTTTTTTTTGAAGTACCTGTTAGTCTCCTTGTGCCAGGCTCTTCTGTAATTAGTGCTGCTGATCTGACGAAGTGGCATTCCTGTGTAGGAATCAAAGGTTAGGGGCTAAAATGTATTTTGCCAGGGATATTTTAATATTTATAACGTGTCCTCAGGCTGTGGCTTCCAGTAGAAATACTGCTTGTTGTCCTTTCTGGGGAAAGCTGTCTGTCGGTTGGGAGCGTTATGCTTCTCACGCTACTTGCTCTGTCTGGAACAGGCCTGATAAGCTGTCTTTTGCACGTGTTGCTTTATTTTGTGAACTTGCTTTGCTACTTCTGTGATCCAGCCTGAACTAACTTCCCGTGCAGTAATATCTGGAAGAGCTCGTGACATGGAAAGGCTGCTTTGGCAACCTCAGAATGCAGGCGAGCTGTGTTACTTTTATTAGTAGTAGCTCTGTCCTTCTAGCTCAGAAGGAATTTGGACTCACTGGACTAAATTCGTGCTTTCCCGTTTCTGCCACTGTGCATCACGGCATTTGGGCTACCCTGCAGTCTGCTTGTTTTCTCATTGCGTTTGCAGGAAGCAGGTGATGATGAGCAAAAGTTAAGAAGTCTGGGCAAAATTCCTAGCTAGGTTAGGTGGTTTTTTTTTTTCTTGCTGGTGCTAATCTGGCGTCTCCAAATATCTTTTCATCCTGGTTGTATAATAGTTGCCTCTCAGAAACAGATGCTATAGGGATGTGATTTAATGTTCTGGAAGTGGAAGAGCTGCAACATGCAGCGTGGTTCTTGTTAACCACTTTTTTGTTAGCGAGGTATAGCCCATATCATTCCCTGAGTGTCGCAGCTTTGCTTCTCAGTGAGACATGTTCTCCATAAGGTCTGGCAGCTTCCACACACTGCTGTACCAGTTCTGTGGGAACAACAGGCCGGGAAACTAAAAAGTCACTTCTGAGCAGTCCCTAAAGCCTGACCCTTTTCTTCTCCCAAGAGGCTCAATCTGTTTTATCTTCTGCCAGGAGAGATTTTCGAACTGAAGGCTGAACTCAATAATGAAAAGAAAGAGAAGAGGAAAGAAGCTGTAAAGAAGGTTATTGCAGCCATGACCGTGGGGAAGGATGTCAGGTAAAAGCAACTTTTTCTTTCGCTTGTAGCAGCTCTGGTTCTCCGGGGAACTCAGTTGGATGTAGTGGCACACATCTCCGTGGAACAGCTCCGAGTTTGTCATCTTGGCTGGGTAGTGAGGCTGGCTGTGTCCTTGCCTGTGCTGTGCTTAAGTCACAGGTTTTTCAAGCTCCTTCTTGTTACTGAAAGCAAAAGAAACAACTGTTTTCAGCCCTTTTTTTAAAAACCCATCCAGAATTCAACTATTTTATATGTCACTTTAGATAATGCTTTCTCACTGGTTTTGCTGGCCTGGATTTTAGTGTTAGAAAGGTAATTCCAAGTGGTTTTTCTTAGCCTTACTTGTCATGGGATAAATTTAAGCTACACTTTAAAATGAGTGGTGGTTTTTAAACTGAACCTTTGCCTCATAGCAACTACAGGAAACGGGCATTTACCTTCTGCAGCATGGACCCCAATACTTTTTTCTTTCTTTGAGACAACCAGAAAAACTTGCTTGAGTGAATGTTTTTTTCCTTCCAGCTTCTGCTACTGGAGTCTACCATAAAGTGGCTGTAGTCCTGGATTCATGGCAGTGTGGTCTGTTGCCACGGAAATTAATATAAGGTTGCAAATTTAGCATCATGACTTCATTGGAGAATGAAGAAACAGATAAACTGGGAGGAAGGGAAAAATAATCTTTTAGCCAACAGCATTTGCCCTTCACCTTTAGATCTCTACAGCATAAATACCTGAGAACTGTAGATACCCTGTGCTCTTTACAGATTGCCACTTGGGATTTGAGTGAAACTCAGCTTGTCAGTGTTTAAGCTCCTAATCACTCTAGAGTTTACTAGTCTGAAATTTGGCAGGTTCTTTGTAAATGTCCTGCATTACCAAAACATTTTTAAGCAGCTTTTTTTCTTGTGGGCTCATATCCAGGCCTGACATGATAGAGTTTTCTTGTTTGTTGAACTCCCTAATTAAAACACTTTCAGGAAGTTGCATTAGCTTTTGGCTGTTCCAGAACTGACTGATGTTAAAGCCCTAGAAGAGTTCAAATGATAAAGCTATTATGAAAGCCATTGCAAACTGTTTTGGGAGGGAGGTTGTCCTCTCATTAGACAGCAGGGTAGCTAGAGTGGAACTCCAGTTTTCCTGGCTTCCTTGATGTTGTTACTATCCCTTTGCATATCATGTAATCTCACTGCTTTTTCTCTGTCCTTTGTCTGTCCAGCTCGCTCTTCCCTGATGTTGTGAACTGCATGCAGACCGACAACTTGGAGTTGAAGAAGCTGGTCTACCTGTACCTGATGAACTACGCCAAAAGCCAGCCTGATATGGCCATTATGGCTGTCAACAGCTTTGTGAAGGTAATTTGCTCCCGCAGCTTATCAGGTTCAGTGCTGTGGCTGTCACCACATCTCCTTTTTTAGCCTTTCTGAGCCATTGTTTATCTTGGCTTTTGTACTGGAGTCTCTGGGCTGGGAAGCTTGTAGAGGAGGAGAAAATAAGGAGTTGGCATCCTGAATCCAACACTTCTGGGTCCTCTCTCTTACTTCCCACTGCTAGTTATTGCAGAGATGACTTAAGCACCCATGTTAATGATTATGAGAGAGCCTGCTCTAGGGAAAGCTGCCTCTCATTTTACTTATCGTTGTTAAAGACCAACTTCTGGTATTGGATATCAGATTTTATATTGTTTGTCTTTGAACCTTTGTAGTATCTCTGTCATATGAATGTCTAATTCTTGTTTGAATGTTTCAGCTGTGCTCTGTGTGGAAAACCTTTATCTTTGGTGAAACTGAAAGACGGTTCACTGGAAAAAATAACAGCCTGATAACTGTATTGCCTTTAATTCTGTTGTCAAGTTGCCTCTCCTTATCTAGGAAATGTTATTTCAGTCCCACGTTATGTAAGTTAAAACCTAGCGCTCAGAAAAACTTTGAGACTCCTAGAGATTATTATAAAATCTGAGACACTGGGGAGTCTGATCGTGTTTTAAGTTTCTATTATAGTGCCTGAGGCTGAAAGAGGTGAGAAGAACCTAGGCTGAGAGCTGGTTTGCTCTTCTGGACAGAGAAGATGTCCCTGTCTTCCTCTCAGGAAAGAATATTGTTGTCTGTCGTATCTTTAGTGGAATTCTGTTAGAATGGACTAACAAACAAACATGGTATTTTCCAGCTTCATGCTTTTCTGTGCAAGGAAATGTCTGACATCCCTTTTGGCAAGTTGAGGGACAAGTGTTAGTAAAGAGAAAGCGTTGACACTAGTCTGCACTAGCTCAGCACTTCACACGCAGTTCACAGTTCAAGGTGTTGAATGCACTGGTAAGAGACGTCACTTCTCTTGTGTGGGCGAAAAGTCATGCATTCAGGTGTTTTTTCAGCAGTAGGAAATTTAAACTGTGAAAGGTAAATGTACCTTACGCTTATCGTGGGTCGTCCTGCACCCATCCTTTTATAGGCTGGTTTGGGAGGAGTGTTGCTCAGAGTCTGATGGGTTTGATGCATGAAAAATTATGTAGGCTTGGAGTATAAAGTCTTAGATTCCCTTCTCTTTAGTAATTTAGCCTTTGCCTACTGCTTCGTATGTTACATATTAAAGGATGCTTGTGTCTCCAACTGGTGGCCTGTGAGAAATAGACCTTGATGACTTTTGCATTGTGTTTAATTGTTGACTTTCCCCATTATATTCTCTTTCTCCTTTAAGCCAGTAAGGCTGGAAACCAGTATTTTATTCTGCCTGAAAGCTGCTTGTGGCTAGCTTTTGGGTGGTGAGAGCTGCCTCTCTAGCTTAGCTGTACTTTGCATTTGGCTACTAGATCGTGTTGAAAGAAGCTTTGCCTGGGGAGAACCAAAGGCATACCAAGATCACAGTTTTACTATTTTACAAGCTGTCGTAGCCTGAAAACATCTTGAGATGGTGTAGAATGTTTCTGTGAATCAGAATTCCACCTTTTATCCCTGATGTGAAATAATTGCCTTTTTTTTAGCATGTAATCAGAGAAAGTGCTTTTAGTTTGAAATAAGAACAGCCTGAAGATATCAGTGGTTAGTGATGCGGATTTGTTTACCGCATATTCTGTCCCCTTGCAGGACTGCGAAGACCCAAACCCTCTCATCCGTGCTCTGGCCGTCCGTACAATGGGATGCATCAGGGTGGACAAGATCACAGAGTATTTGTGTGAACCTCTTCGCAAGTGTCTGAAGGATGAAGACCCTTATGTACGAAAGACCGCAGCTGTCTGTGTGGCGAAGCTGCATGACATCAATGCCCAGATGGTGGAGGATCAAGGATTTCTGGATTCCCTGCGTGACCTGATTGCCGACTCCAATCCCATGGTAATGTATATGTCCTTCCAGCACATTGCTTGATGGGCAATCAATAATTTGTAATGGGCAGATAATGAGAAACGTGAGGGCTTTTTAATTGCAGCTGGTGCACCCTGATGAATGCGTTGGTTAGAAAACGCTTGTTGCCTCAGAAAATAGGAAAAATGCCTTCTATTCTTAGATGTGTTTGGGCTTTTTCCTATCTTGAGTGCTGCAGCAAAAGTTTAACTTCCCGGTCAGATGAATCAGAAGAGCAAATACTCGACGCTGCTGCCTTGGTGACAGCTTGTAGCTGTTGCTTTCCTGCAAGCTCTGGCTCCTCTTGGAGTAAGAGGTTAGATGAATTCATTCACTAATGCAGATAAATCCACTGGCCTGTAATGAGTGGAGAAAATCAATGCTTATGTTTTTAATAAAGGTAAATGAGTTGTCAGAGCAGAGGTGGAGATCAAGAATTTCACAGGAGTAAATTACCTACTAAATCACTATTTCATAGGGTTGATGAAGGATCCATTTCCACGCTAGGCATCTTCCACTATTATTTTGCAACTAAAAGATGGTGCACAACGGATTGAAGTGCCCTGCTGCGTAATCCTTTAATTCAATATTTTTTCCTGTGATCTACCAGAATCCAGTGAGTTTACCCATACCATAACTCCTTGCGGGGAAGGAAACTTCTGTAGCTTGGTTTAACTCGGCATTTAAGGATGTGACTGCTACTTTTTTAGCTCTTCCAGAGCACAGATCTGATTTAACTCTTCTTAAAGACGTAATTTCACATTATTAGAGCAGGTCTAACAGCTCTTTCTATGGTGCATGCATCAAGCCACATAAAGCAAATTGCTGTCCTGTTCTAGCTGTCTTTGGGCAGGTTTGGATAAGCCAAGTGCAGGTGACAAGGTGCTGTCCCCTTTAGGAGGAGAGTGAAGGCTGCTGATGGCTTTTCTTTCAGCTTTCTAGAGACAGTAAAACTAAAGGTGTCTGCCTTTCACAGGCACAAGTCTGTGAGCGCCGATGCCCATCAGAACATATAGTTGCCTGTTGCTTCTGATACCCAGCTCTTCTACAAGCTGTTATTTTGTATGCCTCCCTGATTATTTTTTTTTTATGCCAGGTTTCTGCATGAATATTGATGACTACTTGAAGATGCTCTTGCTGTCTGGGCAATTTTGAATATATAGGGGAACACCTGCTTTTTAAAATTTAATATTGAGGTTGTGCCTTGCAGCCTCTGAAAGTACTTGATTGGGCTGCTTTAGTTCCACTTAAATGCTGGCCCCTGGCATTCACCAGCTCCCAGGCAGTGATGGAGTGTGCTGTGGAAAGGGATGTAACCTATTTTTCTCCTAGCCTTAGTTCCAACTCTTTAATTTTCCTCTGCTGATTACAACCACGTGGATGTGAGTTGAGGAGCTCAGGCTGAAAAGATGTGGTACTTCAGGAGAAATTAATAAGGTTTTTGCTTGCCCTTTCTGCTCATTGATCTCTATGGAACTAACTGTTTTGGTAAATGAACCATTGGCCGTTATGAGAGCACCGATATCTATTTCAAAAGCACATTAACTTAATACTGACTTAAATGAATGGAGAGAAGAGGAGAAATACCAAAGGGCAGTGTATGCTCCATTTGCTAAATAAACCACCAAAAGTAGCACAGGGATTCCTAATAAAACATCGGTGCAACTAATGAGCTCCTTGGTGATAATGAAGATGGGGTGGGACAGGGAAACCTCTGCAGCTGCTGCAATTGCTGGTGGCTCTGCAGCTCCTGATCCATGCAGGGTCACAGAACCTGCCTCGTGTCACGCTTGCCTGCTCTTCCTGAAGCTGAGGATTCCCGGCAGGAGAATGCAATCTGGAGGAGAGATAGCAATGAAGAGGAGAGGCCTATGGTGTGTTTTCAGAACTGCAGCTTTGAGAGGATCACGTGGCCGGTGTTCAGTGTACTGTTTTCCAGGTTTTAACTGTAGACAGGGCATTATATTCTTGCTTTTTAAGGGTGCATGGGGAGAAATTGTATCAGGTTTTGGGCTTTTATAGCTGCTGACTTAATACAATATTTAATCCGGTTACAATTTTTAGTACATACAGACATTCCTTCTAGTTAGGTTTATTGCTTTGGTCCCCTTTGAAATTCACACCTTTGTGGAACAGTTGTTCCCTCAAAAGCACAGGATCTATCCACCCCTAATTAAGGTTCATCTTCCCAGTCAAACCCTCCAGCTTGTTGCTACTTTCTCTGTGTGAAATTCCAGTGGGGGTCCCTGATGACCAGGAGTTGTGCTTGCCAAATAAGTTATATTTGTGTGCAAGCTGATATTTATTAAAGCATTTCTCCATCATGAAGTGGAGTGCAGCCCTGCCTGGAAGCTCTTTTTAAGTAAAATCTATGTATCAGTATCTGGTATCAAAAGAAAGAATACTGAAAAGAGTGGTACAGATGGATGTATCCTTATGGCCTATTCCTCTGTAAATGGTGCATCTCAATCATTGCAACCTGTTATCTAAACTCATTCATATTTATATTATTATAAATGTTTCTCCTCTTTTGATGACTTGTGGAAATAGGCAACATTAGACACTTAATGAAGAAGAATTTTTTAGATGGGAAATCCACACTTGTTCGCTCTTCTGAGAAATGAGATTTTTGAGCAGGAGCTATAAAACTCCTGTTGAAAAATAGTCTTTAAGAAGGGTTTGTTATGATTTTGTAATTGGCTGCCTCTAGCACATGAGCAAGTCCTAACCATTTTAGCTGGGTTCTGGGTAGAGTAACAACTCCATCTGTGGCTTGCTAATTGCCTTGTAATTGTGCAGAGATTGGGGTGCATGTTTCTATCAGCTCAAATCACCCTCCTCATAAAGATGACTTAAGTTGGAGGTGACCTTGTCAGAAACATTTTGGTTTGTGGTTTTTTTTTTTTTCCCCCCATATTTTTTGACTAATAGTTTATTATCACAGAATCATGTGAACAGAGATGGAGGGTGTTCAGGGCATTGCTTTGAAGTCCTATTGAGGTGCTGTAGCTGCACAGCCGAGGTGCTTTTCCCCTTTATCTGGGCTTTTTGTTGTCAGGATCTTGCCTTTGTTCAAATACAGTAATAGAGTGATCTTCTGAAGAGGTGCAGGATTGCACCCTTCCAGACGAGCTGGCTGTAGTCGTGACTAAAGGACTGACACCTGAGTCTAGTAGCTCCCTTTTTCTGAAAAATCTCTGGTAGCTTTGCAGTTTCTCCTAGATGAATTAATTAAAACTTCTAATTGCATATGTATTGATATGGAGATATATATATATATACACACATATATATATATATATAGCAAGTTGCCAGATGGGTTGGTGGCTTACTGCATTTGAGCTGAGCTATCTGAGATGTCTTACCTTGTGCCGGCAACGGGCCAGTAACGCGTACAAGGGCACGGTTCAGTTACTGGGTGGTTACACTGCAGAAGCTTGATTGTGGACGAAGTCTTTAATCTCATTTTACAGATGGACCTAAAGTGCTTGTGGCTGCCCTTTGTCACTTGGGATCCTGCCAAAGAGTTTCCCTCCATAGAGGGAACCTTCATTTCTTCTCAGAGCTGTCTTAAGGCAATCAAGTCTCCTTTTTTGCTCTCCATTTCCTTGTGTAAAGCTCAGCAGAACCAGGTCTAGATGGAATATAAGCCTAGGGCCTGGCTGCTTTGGGCTATCAGTGTGCTACTGGGCTTGTTCAGTCCTGAGGGCCTTTCTTGCTGGCAGCTTTGGTATAGTGCAACTCGGAAAGTGTGTTTTCTAACACACACAATCCTTGTTTTCTAACAAAACACAGTTTCGGTATAACATCCCAGGATTTTTCTGTGCTGCTGCTCATACACAGGATGGCAGATTACTGCAGAATGCTGTTCCCACCCAGCAACAGCAGTAGATAATAATGAGGTAGGTCTGTTACACACTTACTGAGGCTCTCTGAAGTCTTGGACAAACTTTTTTTTTCTTTTTCCTGGTATTGTCTTGTTCTGAATTGGACCTAATGACTGGTTGCTCGTTCTTTGCTGAGCCCTGGTGATGCAGAGCAAGACCACGAGATGGCAGCAGTTTAAAGCAGAACCAGAGATCTTGATGGTTAGAGACCCTATTTTGTAACTAGATCCCTCCTGGTGTTTATCGCTGCCCTTGGTTTTCTTCAGGAATGTAAATATTAACAGAAAAACATAAGATGAAATCCATCTTAAACCTTACTGGTCTTTCAGTATCTGAATGGAACAACCTCTCTCTCTACAAATATTTTGGATCCTCGACCTTCTTGGGTAACTTTTAACCCGTGGGATAGTTTTCTTGTCAGTTTACCTGTTATCCACATGGCTTAAGTTAGGATGATGTCACCTTCTCTCAGTTCTTTTCGAGGTGCTGCTGGGTTTTTAATTCCTTCTTGTAGCGTTTCTTCTTCCTCATATTCTGCTTGATCACTGCGATGTGCTGGATCAAAGCTTTCCTAGGTGTGGCTGTTCTGCTCCTGTGTTTTCAGGGGCTGTATAGACATAGCATTTCTGTGCTGTCCAATAATACCTTATGTTTTACACCATCTACACATCACAGTTTATTGGGAGAGACACTATTGTGAATCAATACGGACTAAACTGAGATCACATAAGAAGCTGATTAGTAAATATACCAAGTGTGTGGAATATAATTAAACTCTTTTGTGTGATTTTTTTTTTTCTTTTTTTGCCTTTAGCATTCAATAGCCTGCACTAAGAAGGGAATCTCTTGAGATCTGACAACTAGAGGTGACAAAGTCCCTTTTGATCTAATCAGAATTCCCTCTGGCAGTATTGAGTTTCTGTAGTTCACAGACTAGGCTAAAAACCTATGGATAGAGAGCGCAGTGCTCTCTTGTCTCTCCTGCTGTGACTGCAAGCCATGTAGGTTCCTTCTCTGCCAGCTGCAACTTTAGGGTGTACATTTGGGCTTCCTGGACGATGTTACGTAGGAAGAAGGTCCTCATTTTGTTGTTTTTCTTTTTTTTTTTTCCCCACTAGCTGGCAAGCAGTATGTCTTTGAGACAGCGCCCTGAGGTATGAGTCTATTTAGAAACAGAAGCAGCTTTTGTCTCCTGGGCCGTCCTCTGCTGCGTACTTTGCAGGAATTTTATTCCTCTCTGCTTGTGTAATAAAGCTGAGAAATGAGCCCCTTGCTGAGAAACTGTTGGTGGTCCTTTGAGTCCCCAAAGGACTTTGTGGGAGGCAGTCTGGGACGTGGGACTTCTTTTGTATGACAGGCAGTGGAACACCACCTTCTTCATGGGGACAGGAGAGCGCTTGTTCTTCCTGGGGAAACTTCTCACAGTTCTGTTTTTTCCCCTCTGCAGCTGATATTTTATCTAGTACCAAGGAGTGAACCACCACTCCTGGATGGGTTCATGATTCCTGCTTATGAGGTTGGTAAGAACTTAAAAATTCACATCCCATTATGGAGCTGAATATTGCTGGGAGCTGTGGGCAGTGGCTCTGCAGCATGTCATCAGCCTGGAGCTGCCTCCGAGATACCCCAGCTGCCTCACCGGCCATGAAATGTTCTTTTCAACCGAGGTGTTGCAGAATGAAGTCCCCCAACCATGTCTGTGCTGGGCCTATGTGTGGTTTGGGTTTTTTTAATCTGTTTGTGCCACAGGTGGAGATAGTATTTCCTTCTGGGAAACACCTGATGGCATTTGTAGGCATCGGTAGGTAGAATTTGTTTACCCAGTATTGGATTTATTACAGAGAAGGAGACCATTGTGCTGATGAAGAATGGGGGCTTCACTTTGGGGCTTTTTATAGGGCGTTCCTGCTGTTTATGTGGGGCTCCCCAGGAGGGAGAGCAACACTTTCTGCAAAGTAAGCAGCCAGCCAGCAGCAGCAAGCTGGAAATTAAATAGGTAGAAGTTGCGGAGGAGCCTGTATAAAACAGTGGCTGTGCTAATGTTAATGTATGTGGTGGGATGCTTAAAAGTGGCAACGTGGGAGATTGCCAGGGGAGTTCAGAAACCAGGCTGTATGTCTGTGCTGCAGCAGTCAGACTGCAAAGGTTTAAGCTGGGAGAGAAGGGATTGTTGCTGCCTGTGATGGATGGCATGGCTTCTGGTTTGCCATCCTCACCCGGCTTCCTCTGCCCATGGAAACCCGTCCTGGGCTTTGGGCTGAGCCCCTGCAACTGCTTCTCCAGAGGTAGGGTGGAGTCTGACTTACCAAGTAGCTAGTTTTCTCCAGGTTCTCATCCTAAACAGGTCTGAGGGAATTTCAAGCTTGTAAACAGGACCTTATTTCTGGGTTTTGTTTGGTTTTTTTCTTGTTTGGTAGGCTGTGGATGAGGGATGCTGGTCTTGAGCGCTTCCCATGGAAGCTGTGCTTTCCCCCCTGCCTTTTGACTACTAGCGCTCTGGCAGAGACATGCAATGAGTTTGTATGATAACGCATGCGTTTCTATAACTCCGCAGAGCCTGTACTCCCAGACCCCTCATTTATAAAGCTTAATTGACAAATTCATCCATCAGAGGCCCATCTCCTTCCAATTACTCCTACCAGCATGTGTCTAATTTCCAAAGTGTTAGTCTTGCTGAATAGATCATTCCAGGATCTCTAATATCCATCAGGGTGCTGGGGAATTTTGTTGACATGTGTCTAGATGTTACATTTTCAATCGGAGCAGGCACTTCTTGCTGTTGACAAGCACAATTTGTCACCAAACGCCGTGGCTATGATGTCTTGTAACTCTGCACCCCCTCTTTTTAGAGCTACATAAAGTTTTTGTTGATGCTTAGCCGGTGCTTTTCTTCTAAATAGCAGCTTGGATCCGAAACAGCCGATTGCCACTGGATGGTGCCAGTGAGAACCTCTGCAAGGAAAATTGCAAAGGGCCTTACAAAAAAAAACCCCAAAAAACGCAAAAGAAACCTTCTTGGCGTGTGTTAGGTGCCCGATCCAGGCTGGGATCAGACCACGGTGATTTGTGGAAGAAGCAGAGAGGGCGTCAGACCCTTGGTTTTCTGCACTGGGGGGGCTCAGCTGTGCCAAGGACAAACCCCTTGTGTTGAAGCCATCCCTGAATGGCTTCTTGCCCACCTCCCATAAGAGGTTCACCCATGGGGGAAGGATGGCTTCCTGTCTTACAATTAACACGTTCTGGTTTTGCAAGGACGTGAGAACAGGAGTGATGTTTTAATCTGCCACAAAGTGGTATTTTTTTGCGGTGCATAGGAGGTGCAGGGAATTGCAAAAACCAGTTAGGGCAAGCACACCGTGGGAAGCCTAACACTTTGACTTCCCTTTCATTGCCACCTCTAGAAAGCATTCATCCCACTTGCAGAAAGCAAGCAGGGGGTCTTCCCCACTCAAGCAATTTTCGGGACGTGCTCAGGAGCTGATCACGTACCCAGTAGCTCGGTTCCAGACTTCTAGGTGTTAAAGTACAACCTCCTGCAATGGAATTAGCGGAAGATGAATGACTTACCCAGAGCCCTGGAAATCTGTCACAATTAAGGCTGAGCAGGTGAGCTGTTGCTTTCCAGGACTGTACATAGACTGGAGATGTGTTAGTCTCGCAATCCATGTTACGTGCATTAACGTGCATCCAATTTAAAGCAATCCATGTTACGTGCATTAACGGTGTGAGAGGTTCACATAGGCTCACTAACCTGCCTGCTTGGGCCATTTTAATAGTTCATAGGGCGTTTCTAGGGAAGCAAAGTAAAGGGGGGGCTTGTAGATGTAAGATATAATTAACGTGAACAGAAGTAGGGGCCACATACTCCAGAGAGAGAGCTGGTCTGTGTTGGTGACTTGTTAGGGACCTTTCAGGCGTACGGCATCATCTGTGGCCGTGAAAATGAGTGGCCCAGTGAAATACGCATCCATGCAGATGCCCCTAATATCCCATCTGGGCGTCTGTGCTTAATGACATGAACGTCTCATGCAAGCTCAGCGTGCTCTTCAGAAATGTCAGCACCTCTCCATTCTCGAAAACATCACGTGGTGCCTGGCTCTCTCCAGGGTAGGAGCCTCCAGCTACGTGGGGAAGGCTGCCTTTCCTCAGCATATCTTCAGAGCCTCTTAATTTTTCCTCCTTTTCTTCATTTTTCTCCTCGTTTTAATGGGATGGAGAGCCAGAGGTTCCTGTTTTAAGCAGCAGAACGCTGTATTTCATTAACTCCATTACACACTTGGTTTAATTTCCAATTAGCCTGGGATGCTATCAAAATAATCTGATTGCTTTGAGTGTTTGGTGTTCTAGATCCGCCTTGCTTCCCTCCTGTCCCCCCCACCCCCTGCAAAGCTTTTCCGTGTGGGTTGATAGACAGACACTCAGGTTTTCACCCACCCCCTTTCCTCCTTGTTAATGTATTTTATACCATTTTCTCTGAGCTAAAGGTTTGAGCTGCCAGAAGGAATAACTGGGAAATCAGTGTTCCTACCTCTGCAGCTCTCCGTGAGGTCGGATCTGGTCTCTCTGGCTACAGAGGGGGTTTGTCTGTAGGTGGGTTTAAAAACGTTGGGTTCTTGTTAAATCTGTAGTGTAATTTTAAGTGCTGGAATTATTTATTAATTTTTTTAATAACAGCCTGTGAGATTTAGTTATTCTCATCCCAATGACACTTCTCTGAGAGTCTAAATTTGTTGGGAAATTCCAGGCAAAAAGCAGGTTTATTGTTGTTTGGCTCCACTGTGCTCTCAGGGGCTGTTGCTGTGACTGCATTTGAATAATGGTGAAGTGTACACAGGGTGAACTGATTTAAATCAATAAGCCAGGGGCCTATTATTATTAAATCTTCAATGCACGCTGCATTTGTACTTTCTAGGTGGTTTTTTTAGGCTGATTCTCATTGGTTGGTAGGTGTTAGCTTAAAGACGGTATTCTTAATTGCAAGTCAGGTGGGGCATTTTGCTATGGAGTTGTTTAAGGTCTTAAAAGCTTTTCCTGTTCATTAATTCTTTGGGCTCACATATCTTCGGCTAGTATGTTGACCGCAGTTTCTTTAACTATATTTTTGAGAACTAAAGACTGTACTAGATGTTAGTTTCTTCTACTTTTAGTCTCCTTCCAAGCTATGAAATAAGTTATCCTGCTTCTGGTTGGTTTCTCATCAAAATGAGCTTGTTGCATCTTTTGAAAAGTAGAGAATGCTTTGTTTGCTAAAGAAGCTTATGGCTTTTTTTTCCTTAGCGAAGGTATGGCATTGGCTGTGGAACTTCTTTGGTTCCATAGACGACTTTGTCCTATACCACCTGTAAAGCTTTAACTTTACTTTTAATGTGTCCCCCAGCAAGTACAACATCATTGCTATTTATTTTCAAGGTAAAAAACCCAATCTGTTATTTTTTATCGCTAACTTTTTATCATTTTATACCTTCTACTTGCTGTTTGGACTTCGCTATCTTCTGTTGCTCTGCTAAGGAAGAAGTATCAATTGAGTTGAAGACTTAAGGTTCATTCAGCTTCGATGTTGTAGATTTTCTTTGACCAAAACAACTTTCTAAACATTTCCAATCACTCTTATGTGACTGCCAAAGTATATACTAGGTTACCAGGTGATGTAACACATGAATTGGTGTTGACTGGTTCTTAATGGACCTTTTTTCCATACCTGAGTGATAACTGTTAGCTTCAATCTTTGTTTACGTGTTGCCTGAGCCATCCCTTAGTGAGAGCTGTCAGCAAAGCAGGAGTCGTCGTGTACTAGAATGAAACCATGCGGTGCCGGCTTGTGTTGCTTCTGTGTTCCTGTCTCGTAATGAAGCCAGTGGCAGTGCCAATGAAGAGAGGTGAGCGTGCGTACTTGAACCAGTGTTTATGTTGGACTGGTTCCTGAAATCTGTTTTCATTTCAACTGTGCTGCGGCTGTGTAAAAAGCCTTGAAGATGCTAATTATTTTTGTTGGCATACCATAATATATCAATATGTTCGGTGCGAATCGCCAGCAAGGACTTTTTTTTAATAAATGCTGCTTAAAGTTTGAAGATACTCCCCATCTCTTCCCATACCCCTTTTTTCTTCACTTATCTTCTTGTCACCAAGCTGACAGCAGCACCATTCCGCTAAGGTAGAAGGTGAGGACCAGCTGTAACTGTGGACTATGAAGTTGTATGTCCCAGCCCATCTGGCAGAACTGAGCTGCCACCAAATGTTTCACAACTCTTTTCAGTCTTTTTTTTGTAACACCCAAGGAGACCACAGCCCATACTCCTCAGGGCATTTTGCCATCTGACACTCTTTCTCATGGGTGGTTTTAATGGAGATCTGACATCTATTGGGTTGCTATGGAGTATCCCATCCTCAGCTTTGATTTGGACACTTGCATTTACGCTGCTGTGCTCCTTCCTGAAAAGAGCACAGCAAGATCCTAAAAGCAAGACCTTATTCACAGTCGGGTCTGTGGGTTGGAGCTACTGTGTACCAGGCAGCCCAAGGAAACAGCGTTTCTGCGCATCCTTTGCCTGTGGCAAACTCAAAGTGGTAGAATTCACTGACTCTGCAAGGAGAGAAACTTAAGCGCAGCTGCTTTGACTTGTACTTGCCCCAGGGTTTTGGTATCCACATGGCCCAGTTACTGCAATGAAGGTAGTGCCTGGCAGTGAGTGCTTTTCCCAAAGCTCAGCCCTGTTCCTTAGCACAAGTGACAGGTACCTTTCTGCCATGCTTTGGCTCTGTCACTTTTTTTTTTTTTTATTACTTCAAATTTCTTTTCCAGAGTCCTTATTTCATTTTATAAGTGCTTTTTCACAATGGTTTTGAACTTTTTGGTTGCATTTATGATTTGTCTTCACTTGTAAACTTCCAAAGCATAATGAAATTAAAAATGTATTTTACTTCAGTTTTATGCTGTGTCACATTAACCATGCAGGAATTAGGCAAATTAAATAATGGGAAGAATAAGCAGCATATCTTGATAAGATACTCGTTAAAACAGTACAAGACGACAGCAGTTCTGATTGCTAATAATTTTGGTGACAGAAGGCTCATTCAACTAATGAAATTCATAAAATCTTGGATCAAAATTCTCTCTCTGACCTCTAGGTGTGAAATGCAAAACAATCAACATAGCTTGTGCAATGACTTTGGAATATATTGGTTTAATGACAAGCAGTGATGGGAACAATGCAGAGAATTTTCTGGTCATGCTGTTCTTGTTTTCAGTGTACTGCATCAAAAGCATCTTTAGTCATCCAGAGAATCAGATGATTTTAGATAAGATGCTTCTTTGCCCTAATCCCGTAGAAAACAATGCTATAAATCTTCATTTTACTCAGTATGAATTGTGAGTTGGGCTGGACATGATATATGTTGTAAAATATCCTGAAAATGTCTTTTTATTGGGTATATCAGTTTTGTGTGTCAAACTCAGGCTTAAATCCATTTTTAGTTAGTTAGAAAACTACGACTGTTGTCTCGTCTGCAAGTTTTCTATTTTGGTCTATATATTCTGCAGCTCTTCTATTTTAAAAATCTTCACGTGGCATCTGTTAGAATAATGGTTGAACTTGAGCACGGAAGTAAGAATTAGAAATTTGTGTTGCACTCCCACTTCTCACTCTTGTCAGGCTGGACCCTGGACCTCCTCTCTGTTTCCTTTCATCCGTGAGATGAAAGAGAAGACCTTACATACTCTTAAATGTAGCAAGAATATTTTCAGTGATGAGTTGTGCTGGAGTGCTTACTTTAAGAGGACTCCATAAAGCAGAAAAATGGACGCTATGGGTTCCAAATTCAATTTGAAATTGAAATATGTGTTAGTACAAATTTAGAGGAGTTGTCCGTTTTAAGGGAACTGTGTGTTTGCTTTCAAACTGGGTGACCTGACAGCCTTGTACAGAGGTGAAGGCAGCCTGGCACCTGATACCTCCTCTTCCTGAGGAGGCAGTTCTTCTCATTTCTCAGATTGCATTTAACAATGTGCCATGGGACTGCCAGGGGGAAATGAGGCAAGGGGCATCCGTTCCTGAATGAGTAGGGCAATTAGAGGCTTTGAGACTTTGACTATACCAGTTGAGCATCTCCAGGAAGTGGGGGGAGATGATGCCTACTTGAAGTAAGCCAGGGTGGAATTCTGGAGCCCGGAGGAAGGTGAGATGTTCTTGTTCCACGTGAACACTCTCTGATGCCATCTCAAGCTCCCTCCAGAGTAAAGTCTCTTGTGAGGTCCTGGTCGCAGGTCTCCATTCCGTCCAGAGGTGACTTTAACTTTTATCTTCAACAAAAATGCTTTCCAGTTGTGATTTCTCTAGCAAAATGCTCTTTGCACCCATGCTGGCTTTTCATGTTTCCTGTATGTGTCAGGAGCCCTCTCTGAGCTATTTCACTTCCTCCCCAAGAGACTCTTCAAATTCTGGCAAAGAGCAAGGTTACAGTCAAGCTTTGGGCTCTTCAGTTGTGGGCTCTGGGTTGTGGGGTTGTACTGGGTCCCTGAAGGCTTGGACGACTGACACGGTGGCTGCTGCTGAGGAGCTGGTAGCACACACCAGGATCTCTGTGGTTTTTTTTCCCATGTGTAACCCATGCTCAGCCCAAATTAATCCCTGCCAAGCCGCTGGTGGCACGTTAGCAAAGACACATCTCCTTGTCTCTTCTCCCAGGTGGTGGCAAACGCTGTGGCTGCCTTGTCGGAAATCAGTGAATCTCATCCCAACAGCAACCTGCTGGATCTGAACCCTCAGAACATTAACAAGCTGCTGACAGCTTTAAACGAGTGCACGGAGTGGGGCCAGATCTTCATCCTGGACTGTTTGTCCAACTACAACCCCAAGGATGATCGTGAAGCTCAGAGGTACGCTTGTTCCTGTGCTTCGCACGAGCCGTGAAAGGTTGTTCGGGAGCAGGGCACTTGCAGGCTCTGGCAGCGTTGCAACCTTGAAAAAGGGCTTGTACTATCAGGGGTCTCTGTTCAGGTCTGTAACAGCTCAAATAAGACTTTAAGTAAAAGAAGTTTGAAGTAAAGTCAACTTCGGGTAGTTTGGGCTGTTGCTGGAAACCTGCCCCTACCCTTTGCAGAAGCACTTTCTCTGTTTATTGTTAGCTGCCTTTTTTTTTTTTTTTTTTTTCCATTTAAAAGGCTAGCACTTATGGGAACTGGCACTGCTGAGAAGGGATCAGCCCAAGACCAAACCTGTAACAATGGCTGACCCATCTGAAAGCATTGTTTGGAGGATTTTCTGTTTTAAAGCAGAGCTATCAAATCCGGTTTTGCTACTTTGAGAGACAAGAAGCCTCTCAAAGGTTATAGGTTTGTGGGCTTTCAAAGTCCTGCAGGTCCGAGACTGGAATATTTTTCCAACTAAAAACTAGTCTGCGATATGATAGAACTGAAAATAAAGGTAAGAAATGATTTTTCTTATCACTCCAAATTCACCCTTGTGATTTTACCTTTAGCTGCAATAACTAAACTTAAATACAAAGACCTTAGGGTTTAGGTAGTGGGGTGTTAATTCGTGCACTTCAAGCCGCCTCCTCATCTGTGTCCAGAATCACAAAACGTCAGATTCTATACCCAAGAGAACAAAGAACCAGCAAGGAAAATTACTTGGAATAGAGATTCTCGGGCTTGATGTATTTCATGTAGGTGATGTGGGGGGTGAAGAGGGAGGAAGGGGCACAAGCCCTCATGCAAAATCCTGGCAGGCCTTTTTGAATTTGATGGGTTTCTTCAGTGACTGTTTTCTGAGGCACAACAGATTTTTTTTTAAAAAGCCTGCCAGTAGTCTTGCTGATTATTTTTTTTCCCCACCTCCTTCCCCCTTGTGCTCTGTTTCTGTGCCAGAAACAGCTATTAATGAGTGCTAAAACCTGCAGAGATCTCCAGGGTGTCAGGCCAGTATTATCCGAGCTTTGCCAGAAAGGGACCGCTAGTTTGAACAACTGTGAACGTGTCCCAGTTCCTCGTCCGTAATTCCTCTGAAGAGTGGTGTGTAAAACTGCATGGGCAGTAACTACTTTTACTCCTTTGTGTGGAGTTTGACTCTTGGAGCCTGCCTTATTCCAGGTAGAAAAATGACAGCACCTAGTTTTATATGGTGTCCTTTACAGCACGGCTGGTGTCATTGTCCCTTTGAGTGGAGAAGCTGAGGCAGGAGCTTTGATGATGCAGGAGCTTTGGGACACCAGGTGACCTCGGACAGAAGCAGCTTGGGGACTGACCCCAGCTCTGATTTAGGCTCCTCCGCTCTTCACATAGTGATGCTGCTTCCCTTCCAGGGTGGCTGAAAGTAAATCTTTCAGGGAAAGAAACTTCATGAGGCACAGATGGGAATAAGATTGTTCTGGGTTAGCAATATGCAGGAGGGGGTGGCAAGAAACTTGACAGATGCTGTAAGAAAGACCATATGAACCCAAACTTCCTTTCTGCTTGGGATGGGTTGTTTAGGATGCTGTTGATTATAGGATCCACTCAGGCGAGTGGTGAAGCTGAGATTCGGGAGGGTACTTAGGTCACTCTTTCCCTATATCTCCAGAATAACACAAACCTCCTTTTGCAGAAGCAAAAGGTTGAAATGGCAGCAACCACCCCAAGGAAGCCAGAAGCGAATATAACCTTCAAATGATTATATGGGGGCTGAAGTGTTTCTCTCATAGCTGTTTTGTTAAAGTTGTGTTTGTAAGTGACAGACATGATCACAGAAATAGAGAATAGCACCAGGCAAAGGCAGAAAGCACTCATAACTGAACGTGTGTTGGGACTGTAATGGTGATAGCTGGAAGAGTTCCCGAGTTAACTGGGGCAGGAGAGGAACTTGAAGCTGTGAGAGAAGTTCTTGTTTGCCTCCTGCTGTGTTCATGAAAGCAGGACTTTGTCTGTTCTTTGTGAACAAAACCAAACCAAAGTAGTGTCTGAGAAGCTCTCTTCAGCCATGTACAGTCTCCTAAATTCAGATCTGAAATATTTGACATTCTAAAATACATGTGAACCTGTGAACCCTTTCTTCCTCCCCTGTCTCCAGTATTTGTGAACGGGTGACCCCTCGACTGTCTCACGCCAACTCAGCAGTGGTGCTGTCAGCAGTGAAGGTCTTGATGAAGTTCCTGGAACTTCTTCCCAAGGACTCTGACTATTACAACATGCTGCTGAAGAAACTTGCCCCTCCGCTGGTGACCTTGCTGTCTGGAGAGCCTGAGGTTCAGTATGTTGCCCTGAGGAACATCAACTTGATTGTGCAGAAAAGGTAAAGCCTCATGGGGACGTTATTCCTGGGTTGTTGAAGGGCATCTTGTTATCTCAGGCCTTCAGATATTTACACGTGCACAGCACTTTGTTTAATCCGGGGTCAGATCCCTCAAGGGGTGGAGTAAGCAGTCTCATGACTCTGGTAGCCTGAATTAATTTTCTTTACAGCATACTTCTGATACCAGTATTGCACAATATTTCTTTACCTGCCTCTCTCTTCAGAGCATTAAGAACTGTCTGACATTCGACTATAAATCAGATTGCGAGTAGGAAGGAGGGTATAAGTCTAGAGTTCGTGGTGACCTGTAGAAGCTCAATGTGCCTGTGCTTTTTCTCTTCAGCATAGAAGAACCAGGCTGGTGACATATTGATGTACAGTGGGTTGGTTTTTTTAACTAGTTTACTTCCACGGGCATGTTTAAATACTTGCTGGAAAGGTGGGATAGGTTGGATAGCACTTTGTGATTGTATTTGGGGCAGAGTTACTGTGCACTGGGATCCTCCAAGTGAAAGCAGAAAATGAGTTTGTAGGTGGGTTTTGCGTTAAGGTAAGGATGTTACCCTTTCACTGAAGACACTGTCATCCTTGGCTGACTGCAGTGGTTGGTTCAGCAGTTCACACGGAGGAAGTAGAGCTGTAGGTATAGTTAAAGAAATTTGAATTCTGCATTTTCTATCTAAACAATTTTCTTCTCTAGCCTTCTAACTTTCTTCAAATTGTTGTTCTCCTATGTTTGTTTGCATGTCCCGGATACAAAGTGACACCATTCTGTTTCCCCATGAATGTTTGGGTAGATTTCTAAGCGAAAAATACCTTTGGTTAGGATAGAGCTCATTGTTTTTTCCTGTCTTGAGTGAAACAATGTTATGTTCCCTCCAGGCCTGAAATCCTGAAGCAGGAAATCAAGGTGTTCTTTGTGAAGTACAATGACCCCATCTATGTCAAACTGGAGAAACTGGACATCATGATCCGCCTGGCTTCTCAAGCAAACATTGCCCAGGTCAGCTGAGGAGCTTCTGGTGTGTTCTGCTTGTGTTGTGGGGATGGAAAACCCTCTCATGGTCCTTTTATGAGGACGTATGCAACTACTGCTGGCAATGTCCTGGCTTTTAGGCATCACTGTCCCTGGTATAATGCTCTTTGCAGCTACTTAATGGGAGATGTTGGAGTTTCCTCCATAATTTGAATGTTAATAGCATGGCATGCCTTGCATCGTGACCGTTAGGTAGATCTTGTTTTACAGATTACAATTCCAGGAGGAGAGCTAATGTCTCCTGTCAAATGAGTCACTGCTGGTGCTGAGGTTGGAATGAGAGGCTTGTTTCGAGTGAGAGGTGTGCCTGTAATGGAGGCATTCAGAAAGGCCAAAGATTACTGAAGTGTGAATTTCAAGTGTATTAGTTAAATTGTTAGACCCTTGCACAGGCACTCTTCAGAGCTAAAATAACCTTTACTTTGCCTAACTTCCTTCCAGAGTGGAAATCGCACAAAGCTAAAGCTAAACTGAATTGAGACTGCTTTACAGTGTAGATTCTCCATGGATTTGTTATACTTTTAATCCAAATTCCTTTCTTAAAAGGAAGTGTTCTCAAGTGCCACCCTGGCCACAAGACCTAACACTAATGCAGAATGATTAATGCCTCTGGTTAGTGCTATTATTGTCCTATCCTAATTGTCACAAACCAATTTTATTTAATGTGACTTTTTTTTAAGCAGCTGTCTTCAGCTTTCTCCTCTGATGTTTTTATGGAACAGAGCAAGGAAATTCATGCCCCTTTTGTACTGGAGACATGGAAAACATTTTAAAAATCAGTTTCCACGAGAATGTATTCAGAATTTTGTGTTTACTCTTGGAGGCTCCATACCAATTTTAATGCATAATGTTTAGATAGTCCATTAGTTGGATGAAAGGCAGCGGTGTCTGGAGGGCAAAGTCTGGGACTGGGATCTGCAGACTAATACAATGAATTAATCTCTTCCTGGTTCTAAATAGACATTCCTAAAAACAACCCAAGCTTTATCAGAAATGTGCCCTGAAACGAGACCCGAGGAGAGCAAGCTTCTACCCACATCCCCCCTGTGTGGCTTGTCGAGATGCTTCATCTCCGAGCCCGTTCTAGACCAAGGCAACAGACTAGTTGAATCCGAGGCACTCAGACTCGGGCAGTATTTGGAAAACATAAGCTACTAAACCAGGGTGCTCTAAGTACTGTGCAGCATAGATCATCCAAGGAAATAATAAAACTTCAAAACACAGATGTCCTGTCTACTCCTTGCAGATTTATTTGTCTGCAGTCTGGCCCTTCAAGGCCTCTTTATCTTGTCGTTGTTCTGAGCAATTGGCATCAACTAGAGATTTTTCAAACAACCTTCTGGCTTTATGCTGTTCACCTCTCCCTCCCAATCTATTTGTGACATCACGGTGAAATCCCTGATGTCATGTTTGACATGAGAAACGGAAACAAATGACATTTTGAGGGAATATAAACTGCATAAGGTATTTTTTTTAATATTTTTTTCCTAAGCTAAGTAATTTGTTTAAGACAAAGCAGCTTTTTAGTTAGTGGTCTGTAACATCCCAGCAGGTCCTGGTTTAAGCCCTTGTTCAGTTTCCATTAACAAAAAAACTGAGAGAAATAGTAAATCTTATTCTTAAGAGGGGAAATATCTTCACACTGTTATTAATCTCTGTATAGGTGTTGCTGGGTGTCCTCAGATATCCTCTGCATCCTCCTTTTGGATCCAGTAGGGATCTAGACGTTCATCTCAGCACAGGAAAAGGAGAGATCAACAATGGTTGTTGCTGAGAGCTTTGCATACAGCAAATGTAGAACAATAAGTACAATAAACTGTACATAAAATCGGCATGTGTGGATATGACCCCTATTTCACTGTATTTTCAGTGTAAGAAGGAATAGCAACATTTAAGTTTGGCAGGACTGACTTTGTCCCCAGCTTTTGTTCAGGAGAATATGAAAATAATCTAGACTGAGCCTTCCTTTGGCTTTGGCCAGCCTCAACCAAGTCTTGCTGCCTAATCTGAGCCAGTGGGTTTGAGATAGAGATTGATTGCAGAGTTTGACTGTGTAAGGTTTGAAAGTGTGTGGAAGAATACATCCTGCTCGTGTTCTGGTATTCAAGTAGCATCACTTGTCAGCATGGGATGTTCTCTCTGTGTGACCCCAGACACTCACATCGTTGCCCTTTCTCTGCAGGTCCTGGCAGAGCTCAAGGAATATGCTACTGAGGTGGACGTGGACTTTGTGCGCAAGGCTGTGCGAGCAATTGGGCGCTGTGCCATCAAGGTTGAGGCAAGTAGCTGAAACTTAGCTGAAACTTGAGGTTTTCTGTGGCTCTATGTCTTCAAAAACAGTGATGGGCTTTACCATCTTGTTCCCACATTACACAAACTCTCTTTGCTCCTGTGTTGGCAATCAAGTGACCTGGATATGTCATGCTTGTGGGCAAAGCCCCAGTAGGGCTTGTGAGCTCTGGTTGAGTACATCACAGGAGGATGGTGTGCTCCTCTCGGACCTCAGCTTGCAGACAGAGCAAGGCAGCTAAATCATCCTCGATGGAGTATTTCAATGTACTTACTGGCTTCAATGGAACAATGACAGCTTACCCATGAGGACCTCCTTTAGTAGCTGTAGCCTGACATTTTGAAGGGGGAAGGAGAGGAGATTGTGCAGAGGAACTCAATACTATGAAATATGTTTTGTCCCCCCTGTTTCAGCTGAATAGAACACAAGGAATTACAGAGATCTGGGGCACTTAAGTGCAATTTGCACAAACGTAGTGTGACCCTATCTGCTTATCTAGTGTTAAAGGCCCATGTAGCTTGTAGCTTCATTTGGAGTGTGCTCTCTTCAGCCTAGATACTTATGCAAATAAGTTCCCAAGAACCTCTGCAGTTATCCAAAACAGCAGTCTGAAGTGTCCTCTGCCGGTTGAATATCCACCAAAATGCTCGTAATAGAATATTAATTTTTTTGGTGATGTCCCTGCTAATTTCCCTGTAAATGAATCTGGTACGCTTGACAGGAGCTCAGAAAGCCTGTGAAGAGGGAGAAGACTTACGCTGCGGTGTTGGTACTTTTCAGTAAACTGATAACTGAGTGCAAAATGTCACATAAGTGGTCTAATTTCAGCTCAGCTCATTTAGCTTTTGCTACAGTGTGTTCCCAGGAGCATTGCCTGACAGCAGATTTAAATAAAAACCTAATCATGCCTGACGGAGTGTAGTGCCAGTGCACAGGTTTCCCTTGTTGCAGCTCAACTACTGTAAGTCTGTGGAAAGAGGACACCAACTTCTGTACTTTTGAGAGAATTGACCATCCAGACAGCCTTCTCTTCCTTCAGCTCTTAAAGGCTTATCACTACCATGGATTTTCTTTTAAGTGGGGCCCAGTAGAGCGGGTGATCACTCTCTGTTTCAAGTCTGTGGTTCAAAATACTGTTGTGCTCCTTCCATGTTGGTGCAGGCAGGAGGTTGGATGGATGGAGCCACAGCAGTGACGGTACAAAGTGCTCTTAAGAATAGAAGAGGGCTACTGAGAACTAAAAAGAAGCTGGTGGCAGCCCTTTTTGTAGCAGTGCTTGTGCTGGGCAACGGGAGCTTTACTTTAGTTCTTAGTGGGGACTTTCTCACTAGGACTTGGCCGTATGTCTGTCCTAGTTTCACATGAAAAGTGGTGTATTCCTGGGGTATCAGGATGTTATCAGAAGTTTTTATTCTTTCCTATCCTCATCCCCTGCACTCTTTCCTCCCATCCCTGATACCATGACAGTCATGTTCAATATGCAAAGGATTAATAATAATGTCCCAGCAAATTTGCAGTGACCCTCTGTGTAATTGTGTTTGTCTCAGTAAGAAGCGTTAACCTTGATTTTTAGCAACAGTCCTTTGAAGACACTGCTGCTAAAGGTGAGGTCTGTTTACTCCTCTGACTAGAGCCAGATTTAAAGAGGGCAAATATAGAACAACTCATTACAGTGTCCTCATCTCTAGGTTAATCCCTGTCCCCAGTGCATCTGTGCTTACTAGAGACTGTTTGCACTGTGAGTTATGACTAATGGAAGAGCGTTTTTATAGCCATCAGTGTCCAAGTTCCCAAAGCTTAGAAATCTGCTTTTTGACATAGGGCACAGCCGGCGGGAGCTGTTGATGAATGAGTGTTCATGGGGAACCTCAGCTCTGCCTTCAAGGATCCTACTTTTGTCTAATTGTCTCTCCTAGAAGAGTAAGACAGTAATAAATCTGTCTGCTGTGACATGCACCGTAGAGCAAGTGTGGCGTTACCTTTGGGCAGCAGTGCATGGTGCTAACAGCAGAGGTAGCGCTTGTTTTGGAAATATAAGTAATACACAGGCTGAATTGCAAGGCTGATGGATTTTGCCCAAGCTTTGCCAGTCGTAGAGGTTTGGGAGATGTCAGAACATCGTTTTATGTGGCTAGACCAGCTGGGCTCAGAGTTAGCTTGGGTCCACGGCAAATGGTGTGGTGTAGCCAGACTTGATAGCATGAGGCAAGTGGGCTGTGCATTGGTTTGCTCCAGTGGCAGCGCTAGATGAAAGGGTCATCTGATGCTTTTTGATTGTAAGGAACTAAGGTATCACTCCTATGGGAAAAGGAAATGAAGTGGATGCAGTAAGAATAGTGATTCCTCTGGAGCAAAGAAGAAGTAGGAGCTGTATTTGAGGGGGATCTGTCTCAGTTCCAGGAGATTCTGCCAGCAGCCTGGTTCTTAGAAATTGTTGAGGCTTAAGGCTGTGAGCATGGTATGTGCTTCAGTAATCTTGCAGGCTTTCATTTGATTTCTACAGAAAAAAAAAGCAAGTTTGAGATGTTGGAGTGAGGAAGGACAGCCAACCATCTTGCGAGCAAGATTACTTCAGTAATCTTGCAGGCTTTCATTTGGTTTCTACAGAAAAAAAAAAAAAGCGAGTTTGATGTTGGAGTGAGGAAGGACAGCCAACCATCTTGAGAGCTGTTCTGGTCGGGGCACTCTTTCATCAGTTTGCAAAGCACTGCAGTCCCCAGGGATGTCCACCTTCAAATAGCAATGTGTTTACAAGGGATGGGGTGAGCTGAGATGTATTTTGTTACAGGGAAATTTTGTTGGAGGGTCTGCTGTACTGTGCCCACATGACTGCTCACTTTCCAAGGGACTCTTAGCCTAAAAATCAATACTGCATGTTTCAAAGGGGATGTTGGGCTTTTCCTGGAAAAATCACACTTTGGAGTGTCTAAAGAAAAATAAACCTTAATTTGCTTTTTCCTTGAATTCTGCAGCTCTTAAAGCTTTACTACTTGTAGGCTGTGATAGGGCTGGACTGCGTGTTGCAAACAGTGGCTGAAGCTATAGGTTCTGTGGAGTAGAGTTGACTTAGGACAGATTTACCCCAAGTGCCCCTTAAGGCCACTGGTTGAAACATCTAGTGAAAGGTGTTGACAAACTGGCAAGAGATAAAATTGCAAGCTCTGAAGCATCTAGTGTGCAGGGACTTTTGAGTGGGGTTTGCACTGTGAGCAATGTCAATCTGTGTTGAGCCAGGGCCATGGTCAGTCTCCATGAAACGGAAAAGTCTTCCAGGTCACAGGCCTCAAATCTCTTCATGAGCAGAAGAGATCAGAGCAGGACACACTCAGATTACCATTTCACTGCCTCTGTTGTGGCATAGTACCCGTAAAGCTGTGCTAAGGAGGGAGAGGAATCATAAAAAATATGATACCAGTCATATAATTTTATATGATACCTCTCCTTACTCTGACACCAGTTGTATTGAATTTTTTCCCCTGTTTGATGTGAATTTCAGGGGAGAGTCTCATGGCCTTGAGTGCCAATTTGCAAGACAGAGCAAATTCTAGTTTGTAGTGTCCCCTCTCTTGGCTGATGCCTGTGCCTGCATTGCCACTGCTTGTAGGCTGTGCTTGTAAGAGACCACAGCAAGAGTCACGAGGGCAAGAAATCACCAAGAGGTTTTAGTCTCTGCTTGTCCCAGATTCAGCTCTACAAGTCCTGAGATTTGTCCTTGAGATTTTTGCCCATTCTAAATAAACTGACTCCTGTGACTTAAATGCCACTTCATTCCTCCTCCTCCTGCCCAACCTTCAAGTGCTCTGAAAGCAAAGGGGACTATTAGCTCACTTGAATTGAAAAATCCACCTACGTTGCTATTGTTTGTGCCCTACGGTGTTTGTCTGGATCCTGAATGCTTTATGAATGTTCTGATGGGGACTGCCGAGGCAGTGTCATGAGCAGTCTGCTTCTCACATTAATCACCAGCTGTGTAATGAGGCTTCATATGTGCTCTGCTAATCACCAAATTGCTGTCCTTATTTGAGACTCTCCTGTGATGTCCTGCCTCACTGTGCTATTTGGGAATAGACCTCCCAGAATTGTTTGCATCTAACTCCAGTTCTGGTTCCTGGGATGTGCCAGTGTCCAGTCTTTTTTATCTTACAGTACCTGTGGCTGGGAATTTTGAACTATTTAATGTGAAAGCTGCATTGGCAACAGCTGGATTTCTATTTATAGCTGTATCTTCACATGTTGCTAGTGATCTCACCCCAAAAATACTGAACCTGTTGTTGATGTGAGCTGCTTCTTCGCAACATGGTGGACAGCGTGGTTTTCTCCTGCCTTCTAGCTTCCCCAGGCACCTTTCAGCAGTCCCTGTCAAAACTCTCCCAGTCCTGATGGCCACAGCTTGGACAAGTCCAAGAGAGCTCATTCAGTGGCCCGTTTCAACTGTTGGCCAGCAAGAGGGTGATAAAATAGTAATGCAGGCAGTGTTCTTAATGTCTGTCTGCTGGCATGGCTGCTTCAGCCATTACTTTTTGCAGGAGCTGGAGTCAGCTGGTATCTCCACTGTAATACACTTGTCAGCCTGTAGGTTTTTCTGGACATGTACATAGTGAGTTGGTAGCTGCTGTCCTTTTGCTTCCCCCCCCGGTTCTTTTCTCATACACATGTCTAGTTCCTCAGCATGTGCTGTGGGCTAGGAAGAAGTGTTTCTTCACCTTGTTTTAATTGTATTGTTCTGTTCTTCTCTCCAGCAATCTGCAGAGCGCTGTGTAAGCACACTGCTAGACCTCATCCAGACCAAGGTCAACTATGTGGTCCAGGAGGCCATCGTTGTCATCAGGGACATCTTCCGCAAGTACCCCAACAAGTGCGTGAAAGTAATATAAGGCTTTCAGAAGCCCTTCTCTCCTGGCATCAGAATAGAGCAATGTACAACTCACTCAACGTAGCTTCCCAGGGTTCTGAAGCAAAGGTGGCCATTTTTCTGAAAAGCAGTGTCTGTTCTGATTCCAGCTCCTAGTATGGTAGGATTCAGATGTTGGCTCTAGATGAGGTATCAGCCTGACATGTTATTAGTTTGAATTGAAAGCTTTTCTTCCCCACCGCTCCATATTGATGCTGAATATGAGCCTTAATCAAAAGGTAGTAAAGCTCTTACAGAGAACGCCAGAAGGAAAATTAGACCAAGTTTACTGCATCAGGCTCCTGGTTTTGCTAGTCCCCTCTAGAAGGCTTCCATACAAAATTCATAGCTCTCATCGTCTGAGATCCCAGTGAGATTGTGCTGACCAAAACGCTCCTGGCTTTCTCTATCGAGCGTTCTCTCTGGCTTTGGCAGTACTCAGCTTCTTTTAAGCTGTTTCTGCAACAAGGTTTTGTCTCTTCAGCTACAGAGCAGCAGCGATGTCTTTCAGCAGGGACTTCATGATCACCTAAAAAGTAATATGGGACATCCGCAGGCCTCTCTGGCAATTTCTGCTGTCAGTTACAAGATAGATTGCCTGTTTATGAGAGGGATACCCACGCATGGGAATAGGGGAAGCTAAATAATTAGTGTAGGGTATTGTCTGTTTTACAGCAAAGCTTTTGAGGGAGTGTAGCATCCAGTTTAGAGTTACCAGTGTGAAGACGCCAGTGAGGCTGTGGGATCTGATACAGACTCATGGTTTGAACTGTTGGATCAAATGTTCCCTTCAGCAAAACAGAGAGAGGGGCAGCTCTGTCTTGAATAGCGCATCTGGGTGGTCTCGCTGATTAAGGCAACTGCAAAGCTCTTGAGAACCCTGTGAGATGTTAGCGCTCAGCTTGGAAAAAGAAAAAGCCTAGGAATCTCTTCTGTAGTTGAGTGAAAATGCTGCTTGTTGTGTAGAAATACAAGACATTGTAATTCAGTACAGGATTCTCTGCAGAATGATGTGGGCAGAGATGGAGTAACATGAGTTGAATTCACCCCAGTAATCCACCTGTGCTCTGACAAACCAGGTATGAGAGCATCATTGCCACCCTGTGCGAGAACCTGGATTCCCTAGATGAACCAGATGCCAGAGCTGCCATGATTTGGATAGTGGGCGAATATGCAGAAAGAATTGACAATGCAGACGAGCTGTTGGAGAGCTTTTTGGAGGGCTTCCATGATGAAAGCACTCAGGTAAAATTGTGTTATGCGTCTTCATCTGCAGTGTTCCATGCAATGTATGTATGGGACGGATGGTAAATATTATCATAGTGGTTAGAAAATACCTCCCAATTAAAATGTCAATATTTGGCTAAAATAAAACTCTTGGGAGTCTGTAGACTTACTCGGTTGTCTGTATCTCCCAGACTTCTCTTCTTGGAAGGATAAGGGGTTTCTAGATGTTGCATACTTCTTGGGGAATAGCCCTACTAGGTACCAGAACATACAGAAGAATAGTGATGAAATGCATATAGGTATGACATAAATCTCAGTGTGCTGATCAGGGACTTGTCTGCAAAAATGTTTTGCAGCAGGCAAGAGCCTGAGTCTCATTGTTCTGGGTTTTACTGGCAAAGAGTAGTGTAATGCTGTTGTACAGCATAGGACTTGCATTTCATGTCAGTAAAGGATGTTCAGACTTGGGAGACATTGCTAAAGCATGGATGACTTTTCTAATCTCTGCCGTGTCCCCTTCTCTTAGGTGCAGCTCACCCTACTGACTGCTATAGTGAAGCTGTTCCTAAAAAAGCCTTCCGAGACGCAGGAGCTGGTTCAGCAGGTCCTCAGCCTGGCCACGCAGGTAAGCCAAGATACCCAGTGAACCAGAGCTCTCCAGAGATGGTGCTGGGCTGTGTGGTGTCTCCCATCTGCCAGGCCAGCAGTAGAGCTGTGCAGCAGACAGAATTCAAGCACGTTGCCCTCTGCCCAAAGAGGAGGGATTTAACTCCATTTAAGAGCTGCTCTGTGCCTGTTTCCGTGCCATTTGGTATCTGCTCTCTCCTTCTGAGCTCCTGCTTCATCCTAATTCTTTCCCTGTTCCCCCACTGAATTAAATGTTAGGGACAGGGTATAGTTATGAAGAAACCAAAATGCTTTCTCCTTGAAGGTGACTTACAGTTAAAACATCTGGAGCTATAACCAAGGGATAGGGCCTGGCAAAGACTTTGTTCTGTGAACAGCAAAGCTGAAACAGTGCTATGAAAAAGAAAGAATTGAGGTTTGGGTTTTTTTTCCTTTGTACGTGGATGCTGTCAACCAATGTTGCAGCTTTGCTGGAAGCTGTAACAGTGGGTTAAGATCCGGGATTCATTATGCATGAGATACTGAGTTATGAGCTCAGCTCACTGCAGGTGGGGCTGGGCTTGAGCTGGCAGACTGAAGTGCTGTAGGTCTGGAGGGCAGAAGTGGAGATGTCCTGGTGGCTGGAGTGGGTGAGACCTCAGCTTATCCTCCTACACTCCCTGGCTGTAATGTCTGGGTCATCTGTGTGATGGCGTAGTCCAAAAAGACCAGTTTCTCTCCAGACCTGCTGTGTCAAGTGATGACAATAGTCCCCCAGCTGTTCAGAATGGGCTGCGATTGTTTCTGAGCAGAAAACCTGGAGTCAGTCATCAGCTGGCCTTTTTGGTTCTCTTTGCTGCAGGAAGTCATGGCTGTGGACTTAACTAATACTTAAAACTTTTATTCTTTCCTTTGTGGGTGTTGCATTGGTCAGTGGCAAGAAATCGATGGCCTGCTTTTCTTGCTTCAATACCTGCTATTAGGCAGGCGCTCAGCTCTTCTTTAGAGAGGGGTGGGCCAAGGGCAAGCTGTATCGTTTGTCTGAGCCACCAGAAGAAAGGTACTAAGTGTTAAAACCCACTATGCTGAGTCACAAAACACTTAATGGCACCCTAGAAATGTAATAGGCGTCTGTTTTTTCTCTGTTTGTCACAAATGTTGATTCAGACTGGCTTCTTGTATTTTATATGAATAATAAGTCAATGTAGGATAACTGGCTGTAAAACACTAAAAAGCCTTATACTTCAAGGTCTGATTTCTAGGTAGAGATACTGTTTTTCACTTGAGTGGGAGAGTAATTGCATGTGTGTTTCTTTCCCCAGCATAGGTATTGTTGCTCTTTGAGTGTCTCTTAGGGTTTGTCTGCACAGCAAACTGCAGGTGGGATTGGAGCAGGAGCCAGCTTAATCCAGCCAACACTGGTAAAAATAGTAATGAAGCAGCTGGGGATGGAGGGACACAGATGTGTAGCAGCAATCGAGGTCCCTGGCAAGCCCGTAACCCAATGGATGGCACAGAGCCTCTCCATCTCCATCGCTGTTGTGTGTCTGGCGTGGTGGGTAACGGAGCTGGCGTGGTTTCATTGGTATGCACTGCAGGTGTCTGTGCAGACCCCGGAGAGCACAGAATTGGGAGAAATGTGGGAAGGGAAGATCTGAGCCTATTGTTCCAGTAGATTTTTACTAAAGTTTCAAGTCTGTTTATTTGGAAGAAACAATCAGTCTCGAATCTGTGTGCCTGCGCGTAGGAGCATGTGGTCTTTCACGTCTGCCCTTGCAGAAGCCCTGCCTGATCTTGAACTGCGCTGCAGGCAAGATGCGGAGATTCTTGTAGGAATTGTTAAGGGCGAAGGGTGTAAAGAGTCCGCGACTTCACCATCAAACTGAAAAACAGCACTGCAGAGAAATCTATCTGTTGACCCAGACATTGTATCTAGGTCCTTACGAGCAAAATGAGCTTAGTGTGCTCAGTCTCATTACAAATAGAGGTTTTTGCTGTGTGCTTGAGAATGTCTTGAGGCAGAGGGCAGAGAGACAGGTTATAGCAGGTCAGCAGCAGCGTGGATGAGATCACAGAAGAGAAAAAGAAATGCCAGGGAGGAAGGCTAATGAGGCGTACGATATGTTGCCAGAATTTTACAGGGGAGGGGGAGAAAAACCTCAGAAACACTTAGCCCGTTATTCTGCTGACGTGGGGATTAGAAGTCCCAGCTCTTGTTTCCATGAACAGTTCAAACGTGTTGCACCACAACATAAAACCGCAGCTCCTCCCTATCCCCAGAACATTATCTGCAAAGTATCACCACTCACTTTGCTGCTCTGGGCAGAGCTGTTGGAAAAGGGGAGAAATAATTAGCACTTCGTGCAGAGTCAGAAGTATCTGCAGTAAAACAAGGGTATTACTGACAGCTGGAGAACTGATGAAGTATCCTAACCGTGATCATTAGCATCTTCCCATACTTCATTAGATAACTAAAAGGCAGGATAAATAAGATCTCTTTTGGTATGAAGAATACGGCTTATTAAGATCCATCCTGGAGCTCTGCAGGATCTTTTTTTGTCCTGTAGTGCCCTCAGGTACCTCATATTTCCAGGAATCTTGGATCATTCTGCTATAATATTCAGTATTGCATGTCTGCTCTTAGGATGTGACAGTCATTTTGACTCACCTTCCTGTCTGCACCCCCTTGAAGTTCTCCTGACACTTATTGTTATATTTAATGGCAGGAGGGTTTGGAAAGCAGTTGATACTTCTGTGGGATGGAGCAATCGTGAGATGTAAATCCTGGGCTTTTTGCTCCTTGACCAGCTGGGCAGGAAGCTGGGCATTAATACTTGGAGTCTCATTTTTAATTTTGGGATGTTCATCACAACAAGCAGTTTATAACATCGTTCTGAAATTGGTCGCTACTGGACAGGTGGGCTTTTTAATCCAGTAGAATCACTGCTAGAAAAATGAAGTGATTACAGGTGTTAGTCCCCATCAAACCTGTGACTGATGTGTTGCTTTGTCTCAGGACTCTGACAACCCAGACCTGCGGGATCGTGGCTACATCTACTGGCGCCTTCTTTCCACCGATCCAGTGACTGCCAAAGAAGTGGTCCTCTCAGAAAAGCCTCTTATTTCTGAAGAGACCGATCTGATTGAGCCGACTCTGCTGGATGAGCTGATTTGCCATATTGGATCTCTGGCTTCTGTGTACCACAAACCACCCAACGCTTTTGTGGAGGGCAGCCATGGGATCCACCGCAAACACTTGCCAATTCACCATGGAAGGTAAGCTGAGGCAGCTGTGGTGATAACGGGCAGTCCAAAAGATGTAAGGACCTTTTATAACTCACTGTTGTTTTTTTATCGACTGTGTAGAGGCTTGCAGGTCATTCAAGGAACCATTTCGTTGTAGGATTTAATCCTGGGTATGCAGTTTCTGAGTTCCTGGTTCAGAAGACAGGGGAAGTATCAAAGCTCTCGTGTGAGGAGAAGATATAATGGTTTTTGGAAAGACATTGGCTATAAGCCCTCTTGACATGAGAGTCTGAATAAAAAAGCAGAAGCTTTGGGTGCAAGGGCATACTTCCAGGAGGAGGATGACTGTGGTAAAAACAAGCATTTTACAGAAGGATACACTTCTCTGATTTTGCAAGAGCTTTTTCTTCAGCAACAGTGCAGCTTTACAAGCCTCCTTTGTGTAGAATAATACCAGTTTCCTGAACAGGCAAGTACAGGGATCCTTTACTGCTGGAATAGGACATGGGGAAGGTCTGCTAAAACTGCCTTTCTCTCTTGGTGCCTATAAAGCAATGGGGAGGGTAAAAGCCATCTGAGCCCCATTGCTGAAATCTGTTTGGGCTTAAAAGAAGACAGAAAGACTGATATGGTTCTCTGTAACCTTTGGGGTGCAGGGGGCGGGGGCGAAATGCATTGGCTTATTGTCTGGAGCTTTAATGCTTCCCCGTGATGACAGTCCTGGAAGTGGGTTAGATCTGCAGGAGCAGGCAGTGCAGTAGTCCTGAGCTGCAGTGACGCCGCTGTTGAGCATGTTCCCATGGTTCCTCATTCAGGTAAGCAGTGCTATTTGCACTAATGGTATTAATTACCAATGTAAGTATGCTTTACAGCAGGAGGCAGAGTATCCAAGCTTACCTCTTAATAATATTCCCAAAGTGACATTTGGAGTGCTATTTTTTGCTGTTGCACTGGTAAATCAGTGTGCAATGCTGCTCCTTTTCTATTTTCTGACACCATTTCTCTGCTATTCTTAGCAACTAACGCTATTTCTGTAACAACTAGCTTTGGGAAGCCAAGTTGTTTTCTCCCTGCCTGTGAAATTAAGTCTGGCTGCATTGACCCAGGACCAGCGAGCACAAGTCTACCAGTCGGACAAGAAAAGCAGTGGCCGCTTTCTGCAGCTCCTTCTCCTAGTCAGAAGTTTACCTCAACAGCAAAAGCAGCCGGGATGGGGGTAGCTTTGGTCTCTGGCGCTACCAGCCTTCCTGTACACTGTTGTTTTGGGTCACTACAGAAGCTAACAAACACATTTTAGGAGGTTTTAGTTAGCTCAAGGAATTCAGCTTTTTGCACGGAATGGTTTTTTTTACTGTCTTCTTGCGTACACTGCGTATGTGGCTTGACTCTCGTAGCTAATGCTCAGACAGTCTGCTGTCCTCAAATCTCTTCTGACTCTAGCAGTATTGTGTGTTGCCCTGGTGGTGTTTACTACTAAATTACTCGTTACTTCAACATAAAACCTTCAGGCCCCCATCAGCAGCGGCAAGCTGCGGAAGCTGGAACTGGGGGAAGGTCTGAAGGGTGCTCAGCAGAGCATGCTGCATACTGATGCAGTGCTCTAGCCCACCTCGTAAATTAAAAAAGAAAAAAAGAGTGGTATTACTTAATGGCACACCAGGCTTCTCCAATGTGAGCTCACCTCAGAAAGAGGCCCCGTTATTGCGGTTTTCTGCTTTACTGGTAGCAAAAGGATAGTAAAACCTTACAAGCTGATGCCAAGACCTCCTTGTACCATATCACAGGCAAACCAAATTGCCACTTTTGGCCATGAGAATTACAGTGAGCTGCTCCACAGAAGCATGGTTGTGGGGAGACTGAATTTGGGCATCCAGTATGATTTTTACTGATTACTTAGACATTTGTTTGCCAATGAAAAATTACATGAAAATATGTCAGTTTAAGGCAAGTTAAGGGTATTCAGTGAAGGATAACCTCCTCACCTAGCTATTTGGAGTCACCTTCAATACTTCTGCGCTCTGGTGATGAGCATTCTAGTGGCTGACCCACCTGCTGGAGAGTGAGATTTTCCTTCAGATTGCACAGTGAGACAGAGGGGGAAGCATGGAGATGTCCACAATGAATGCGGCTTAAGCAAGTCAAGATAGCATTGCCTTGAGTAGGTGGACAGAATTTGCTAGTTGAGTGGTGCATTTCTGGGTATAAACCTAGGAGGAGTTAGTTATGGTTGGCAGAATACACTACATGGCATTTTGATTCATTTCTTTTTCATTCAAAGCAGGGTAGGACAGATCCCTTTCAGCTCTCAGCTGATGGGGAGACCCATTGAACAGCTCACAGATGGCAAGATGTTCCTGTCTCTTCAATGAGCCCAAGTGTCAGAGAGTTGCAGATGAATCCCAAAGGTGGGCGAGAAATCTCCTTACTGCTTGGCAGTGATTCCTCGTGTGGTGGCTCCCACCACCCCTGCTCAGCTGTAACACAGCTGGGAAATTTGGGGAGATGTTTACAGGGCTCCTGGGAGAGAAGGAGACTCTGGCAGGAGGCCCCATTTCCACACAGGTGGCTGCAGGAAATTTTTGATTTTCGTTCAAGTTGTGCATCCCTTGTGACACCGAACATCTGGGAACAGCTGGAGGTTGAAGTCACAGGAGGGCCACATCTCCAACTCACGTGGGCAAGCCCAGCTGCTAGCTACTGCCCGAGACTGTAAGGGAGAAAGCTTGTATCACATCTTTTTGCCCTTTATAACCCACGTAGCCTTTATTCATTTTTTTCTTTCAAAGAAAATGCAAAGTTGTTTATACAAATCTCTTTAAAGAGGCCCACTCTGTACAGGAAATGGAAGGCTGGGTGTTTTGTTTTTTAATGCAAACTGACTTAGCTTTGTCCGCTCCTCATTTCTTGTTGGGTTTTGGGGCAACTGCAGTTACGCAAGACCTTGAAGGATTGCTCTATCTCCATCAGAAGGATGAGTAAGTGTTGAAGAGGTGTAGTGTTAAAGGGATTATATGCTGGGAATGAACCAAGTGTGTGCACTGCCGGCTTGTAATGTGTCTCTGCTCATCCGTGCTGTTCTTCCCCCTTCTCAGGTTGGAGGTGGGAGTGGATCACGGTAACCACTTGCTCTTCAAAGATGTTTTAGTTAGCTCTTCAGCATACTCAGAAGTCTCCCTGCTGAAGGCAGAAGCAGAAAGGACAACTAATATTAGTACTATTAGGGGTCTAAAGCTTTTAATGCTAAGAAGCTTTCAACCCTCTCTGTCGCTGCCTGGTAACTAATTCATTCTGCAGTCCTTATGCTCCAGCTTTTCCTCTTGGCACTGAAGTTGGGAGCAGCTTATACTCTGTTGTTAAAGCTTTTCCCTCAGTAACTGCATAAGGATAAGGAAGAGAATTGTGGCTACTCAGAATCAGGAGCTGCAATTTTTACAAAAGAGCCCCAGTGTTAAACACCTTGTCAGGACGCCAATTCCCATGGCATTTGTGTGCAATTACCTGTTGGCTGCATCTGCTGTAATACGAGATGGAAATAATTTTGTCAGTTATTGCTGGCAACAGGACACAAAATAGATTTTAAGTTAGCCAAAATATTAACATCTATGGATTTAAAGAATAAATGCATTGTAATGAGATCTCCAGGAGCTACAGTCAGTCTTTTTTTTTTCTTTCCCCTCTCTCGTTGTAAAATTCAGTGGCAACTGAATATAAAAGGTAGCCAGACTGCATATGATGAGAAATTTTGGAAGCTGTACAATGAGCATTTCTAGACTAGTAATTAGCATGCCTGCTAACTCAGAAATTATTGATAGAAGGGAGGAATCAATTTTAGTTTGACGTCTTTAATTAGAAAAGAGTTCTGGAGCTTGGTGCTGATCAGTAGAAGATGGTTAATTGAGATCTGTGGGGAGTGGTTGAGTTCGCACTGATTATAGTGAAGGCTGAAGGGTTTTGTCCGTGTTAGGTCTCTGAGGAAACCTGGATTTTTATTTTTTTCCACCCATGTTTACATGTAGTTCTCCAGGCCCAGTGGGCTGAAAATCCATCTCTACAGGTTTCCTCTAACCTGGGAAAGAATTATTTTCTGTGCTGTAGTCCATGTAGTACTCGTGGCTCACTGTTTTGGAGGGTCTGTGATTCTCAAGGTGGGCAGATTTCACACCTTGAAGATTCCCTTTTCTGAACTGAAAACCATGCACAACGCGTGGAAAGTCTTTGTGCTCAAAGCACGTGCTGAAGAACCGCTTGCCGTAACACACTGCCTTGGACCTAGAGGTCAGATCAGCTGCCGGGATCAGTTTTGAACTGGCTTCTGCTCATGAGCCACCTCTTGCTGTGTTTCCCCCACACTGGGAATCTAAAGCTGGAGACCAAAGGTGTCTAATGTTTCTCTCTTCTGCTTCTTGTTCCTCCCACCCATAGCACCGATGCAGGCGATAGCCCCGTGGGCACAACAGCCACTACAAACCTGGAGCAGCCGCAGGTCATTCCATCGCAGGGCGACCTTCTGGGTGACCTTCTCAACCTGGACCTGGGACCCCCAGTGAATGTTCCCCAAGTGTCCTCCATGCAGATGGGTGCTGTGGACCTCCTGGGAGGAGGGCTGGACAGCTTGGTAAGTGGCCTCCTCTTTAGCTTCAGCTGATTTGAAATAATTGGAGCTGTGCTTATCTCTGCAAAGTCTTGATCGTTTGTGCTTGTAATGCTTGGATCACTGAGCTCCCAGTGCTGAGTCCTAAAACTCCAGGAGGATTTAACCAGTGCTGTTGTACCAACTTTCAGCAGGTTTTTCCTGCTATAAAAAAAATGTTGCTGCATGCTGTAGAATCCCCATGGTCATCGGATATATTTGTTCCGTGCTTTTTCTGTCTGCAGAAGAAAACCAAAAAGTTGTGTTAAGGATGAGAAGTGTCCCATTGCTTTGTAATTGATTCTGGCTCCCTTTCAAGAAGACGTTTGTTCCACCTGTTTCCAACCTATTGAATTTCACTGCAAAACTCTCAGGGCTGCAAGCCATAGCCCCGTGTCATCTCATTTGTATATTCTCCAGAGCGTGTCATGGTTTAATATGGGTGACATTTTAATTGCCGTTAGGTCAAGAGGGAAGCACTCTGCGTGGTCCTCCCCATGCCGCAGCTGCACAGGAGGAGGAGTTCTGGTACTAACAGGGTCAGGCTCCAGGGTATGAGTAATCACACGTGGCATCTGCTCTGGGATGTGAGCTGGGCATGAGTTGCAATGAGAGAATCACTTACCAAGGAGAGCACAGCAGTGGAGAAGAGCTTGGGGCTGTGGTCTTGTGCTGGTGGCACCAGGCATGGAGAAGCCTGGGAGATGTTTCCATAGGGTGGAGCACACAGATCCCTAACAACCTGGTGACTTACCTACAGGGCTAAGAAGCAACCTAGGTATATTTGCACCATGTAACCCGAGTAAGACTTCCCCAGTGAGCATTGCTGGGTGTTTTTCAGACTTAGAGTGGATTTTTCTTGCTTTCGTTTGAGGTTTGGCTTGTAGTGAGCTGGGTCGGGTGCCTGTGTGCCGGGTTTAGGTGCTCTTTCAGTTCTGAGTCAAGCTCTGAATAATAGAGGTGGGAGGCAGGATTTGTTGCATTGGGGTTCATCGCAGCTTATTTGTCAAAGATATTTTTTTTTTTAAGCTGTCATAATCTTATTAAAGCAGACATTAAGCACATTTCCAGCTCCAGCTCTGCATGAGCTAATGAACTGGAAACAATCTAACCCTTAATGGCATTGGTGTTCACGGAGGTCAGATGTGCTTTTAGTCTCTGTGCCACCTAAACAGCAATTTGCTTATTTAGCAGGAAGACTGCTTTTACGCTGGGGACATAAGGGATTAGGGAAATGGTTTAAACAGGAATTGCTGGGAAAGCAGGCAGTGAGCCCAGCAGTGACCTTTGCAGCCCTTGCCCTGCATTGCAAGACGTGCCACTAAGAAACTGGGATTTTTTTAATTGTGTTAAGGCATTGCAGAAAATAGTGCTATCTGTGGCGGCTCAAAATGGTTAGGAGTTAAATTCCTCTGTCTATTCTGTCTTCCAGGCCACTTACAGTAACCCTTTGTTTCTCATTAGTGTCAGAGACAAATAAATGGACACAGCAGGAAGACTAAAACTTGGTTTTGAGAAAAGGGTTGTCTCGCAGTTGGCATTAATGGGCTTAATTTAGTGACCCGCTTTGGCAGTAGAGCCCTTAGTTGATCTGGTACTAGGCTTTTACTTAGTATTTTTCTCAAGCCTTAAGTAAATTCCTGGGGCTGTGGAGTGTGATCTAACAAAGTGATTGTGTCTGGATGGGGGGAGTAGCTGCCCCTGGAGCTGTGTGGGCCAGCACTGTCTCAGCTGAGTTACTAGATGAGGAGAGCACTAAAAAAAATAATGTGAATGGTGGTGTTTGTTTTTTTTCCCCTGGAATGCTTTCTGTTTAATGCTGTTGCATCAAATTCCCCGTCTTCTCCTGATCCCTCACATGTACAAGTGAATCTATTCCTGGCAAATCTCTGTATTTCTCTGGCTTCTCTTTCCCTAATAAGCCTAATTAATGTGTGAGTGAATGTGATCTGTGTCTTTGTTTATTGTTGTGGGCATGTGTTTAACAAGTATCAAGCTGAGTTAACCCTAACCTGGTATTAGCTAAATTGCTAGGCAGCCTCTCTTGGCTGGCCAAGGGGATTGGCATTTGGATCTTAGGCTAATATTAAACCACGTTTGTGCAGTGCTAAAAAACACAGTCTCAAACTGCAGGTGCTCAAACGCCTGACGTCTGTACGTGGTGAGGGGGTGAGATGTGTCCCAAGGTGCCCCTGTGAAGAAGGGCTGAGTTCTTCACCCTTCAGTAGGCATCAGAACCAGCCAGCAGCCAGGGATGGCAGTCGCTTGGGCTGCTCGCACAGTTGATTAGTGGGGTTGGAGACTGAAATAAAATCTTCTTCCTCTCTCCTTATCAGTGTTCTGCCTATCGGTGTATCAGTAGGCGTCCTGGCTGTCAGTGTAGCAATCCCTTCCTCTTTCTCCTCCAGATACCTTATCCACACACTTTTCTTTATGCTCTATTGCTGCCTGATTCATTCAGCTTTGAAGTTTCCTTCTCCGTTACTCCTAAAGTCTTTTTTAATGCATTTTTTTTTTCCCTGCTTTGTTGGGAAGACTGACGCTCTCATACCCTTGCATGAAGCGTGGAGTGGGGTGAGCAGTCCCACTCTCCTCCTCAAACCAGACAGAGTTTACTTCACTTTGGAACCTTTTGCTACCAGAAAGTAACCCTGTTTGCTTGTGAATGCCAAAGCAGTTGTCGTCTTCTGTGTGTGCTGCTCTGGTTTTTCTTTTCCCATCCCTCCTGTTGTCTTAGGAGTCTAAATAAGGGTACTGGAACCAAGCATGGCCAGGGTTTGATCTGAGAAAGGATTGCATATACACTCTCCCAGCAGGGATTTGTTTAGTGTAAATTTTTTTAAGGTTCCCAGTGACGGCGTTTGTACCATCTCTACTGCCAGTCCCTGTTTTCTGCTTGTCACTAGCAGATCCCTTTTGGATCTCAGGTGACCTGAGAGGAGACAAAGGACCGTGAGATACTTGAATGTGGTGCATTCTCTGCATCATGCCTCTGGCGTTACCTCAAAACCTGAGTGGGGACACAAGTTGCTCTACTGTCAGAACAGAACAACCCTAAACCCCACTTCCATTTTCCAAGCAACTGTTTGATATGTCAAAAAGCCTAAATAAGTCACTCTGTTCCAGTGGAAGAAAATGGTTTGAGTTGATGCATGAAATCATGGTCTGTGGCTGTGATGGTGAGATTGTGTCAGTACTGCCAGTGTCTCAAAGGCAGCTGAAGGTCTGGAAGAGGCTGCTGGCAGGATCTCAGCTGGTTTGTCACATTCACTCAGTGTCTTGTCTTGATCCCCTGGGATACCTGTTACAGCTCTCATGTATTTGATAATGCCTCCCTTTCTTTGGAGAGGGTATCTGTCTTCGGAGGGATGCTCTTGCAGTGAAAGTCCCCAACAGGACTAACCCAGAAAGATCAACAGAAGCATTAACTTCCATGGCAAATGTCATTCTGTGTTTCCATTTCTTAAACTGCGGGGTTTTTTCTTCCAGGCATTTAAATAGAAACTGCATGGTGTAAAACTGGATAAACACCAAATTAATATTGTTCACTTGAATTTTCCTTAGCATTGCTAGATATTTATTCCTATAGTCAGTGAGACTCCAGCTGCTTGATAGGTTAATTTCTTTAGTGAATAACTCTTACTTTATCTCCATAGTGAGTCCTGTAATTGGTATTAAATGTAACACCCATATTGTGCAGGCACAGATGCTGAGCATGTATTAACAATATAAAAAAAGGAGAAAAGGGGCCTTTAGTACAAGAACAAGACATGCTTTGCTTACAACCACAGCAGACTCGCTATATGATTTACGGAGAGCTGGTCTTTAGTGAACAGAGCCAGCACCGCGTCTGCTCTGGGTTGTCCCCTGTTTGCCACCCTGGGCAGATCTTGTTCTTCTCTTCTTTGCCTTCTTGTCTGTAAAATGGTCACCGGTCTCACTGTTACAAAGCTGTTCGAGATCTCCAGCTCCAAAACGTACAGTAACGGTGGCAATCACTAATACGGAAGAAGCAAAACTTGCTTGGGCAGCAGATTGCCGGATGCAGAGCTGTGCACACTGAGAGCTGGCGCTTGATGCTTTATCCCCTTAAAGCCGGCTCTAAGTGGCTAAACTTCATGCAGATTATAGGCAGCCCTCCAACTCCCGGTTTACTGTTGATGCAGCGCTTTGTAGGATGTCTGTCTGTGCTGGAATGAGCCAGGGCCATTTTGCCTTTAAAACTCTTTTTTTGTCTGTTCATTTGCTCTGAAAACACATCGGGCGCGAGAGCTCGGCGCTGCCCGGCACACGGTGCAGCTCACTGTGAGCCCCTGCGTTTAACGGGAGCCGGGCACTGTGGCCAGGAGCCAAGGAGGCTGGCTTTAAAGCTGGAGGCAGAGCAGTAAATCCGTAGCAATGGACAGGCTTGGATTGTCTGTTATGTAAGGATTTTATTTAATACTCTGGCTGCTCATCTACAAGAATATTATTGATTCAAGGCTGGCAGCTGGTCAGAATGATTTATGTCCTGGATTGTAAAGCTGTTTGATAAACACTGGATATCCACAATTTTCGGTATTTCCTCCACTGGTTTGTGCTGTTCCAGGTGGAGCTGTGCCCCTCGGTGTAATCAGGTTGGATGCAGGGGGTTCTGAGCCCAGGGGTCTGACTCCAGGGGTCTCTTCTGCATGGTTCGGGGCTGTGTCCCACCACTGCGCTTGCCGGCTGTGACGGGCTGGGAGCTGAGCTCACCCTCTCCCACGGGGTGTCCTGGGCTCTGGGCGCCTGTAGACTTGGCAGCCTGGGAAAAAATGCCTGCTCCGCAGTCCTGAGTGCCTGATAAAGGCACTTCATTTATCTTTTCCTGGAACTACGGTGTGAGAGCGGCTATTTTAGGTCAGCCCCAACATCCATTTATGCAGCGGATGCGATGCTTCCCCAGGGTGCTCCTCCGGCCTCCAACAAGGAGCTGAGCGTCTCCTTTCATCTCGGCTGTTCTGGTTTTGAGCTACAAAGGACATCTGTTAGAATTTCTGACAAAGAGCATGTGTCCATTGCTGGAGCAGTGCTGATATGGAAATAGAGCTCTTCTGGTGGGTTGCTTATTCATGTTCGATTTAAGGCTGTTGTTGCTGTAACAGTAATGGGACTGCTAGAGCTTTGTAGAGCTGCCTTTGTACACTTTAGAAAATGAAAACGGTCAGTACTTAGTTTCATTTGCTGATGGAAATCATTCAGCAAGGCAAAGCATTAGTAATAAGCGTTCCTGAAACTGGTGGCCGTGGTGTTGGCAGCATGACCCATCCTCCAACACCTTTGACATAGCTGTCCTTGGTTTGGACCGTAGCCCTGCTGCTCTGCAAGCCCGGCTTGGCAGCATGAAAACGGGCACATAAAATAGGCAGCAAATGAGGTACTGAAAATGCCTCTGTGTGAGCCACAGCGGGGTCTGCAAGGAGGTATCTGCAGGGGGCTAGAAGATGCAGACCGTGCGTGATCCGTCCTGCAGTTAAGATGTCTCTAACAGGATTAGCCCAGATCAAGTGGCCGGGTAGCGACTGTGCTCTCAGCGTTTCAATCCACCCCATCGCCTGATTCTTGCTCAGTAAATTCCCTGTGTTCCTTGCTGCTGTTACTGAGTGCATGCTCTCAGCTGGCTCCTGGAGCTGTGACGCTTGACTCCTCGTTTGGGGTGGGAGGGAGAGAGGAGGCAGTGATTGTCTCCTGTTAACCCGTGAGTTATGGCTCCATGAAATCCATAGCTGCTCCGAAAGCTGTGGCTGTGCGCTATGGATGCCAGGCACAGAGGTTGCTGAGTGGTGGTTGTTGCAGCTCCTGTCCCTGGTCCCCCCTCTCCCTGTTACTTTTTGGCGCTCCAAATGCCTCACGTCATGTTGCAGAAGCGATTGTAGCCCCTCCAGATCACGTGAACACTTCAGCAGAGTCACTTCATTACAAGCTGCTGTTAAGATGCAAATAAACCCTCCTAATGCAGTGACTCCAGCACTGCTGCACTTCATAAGTCAGCATAACTGCTTCCACGGAGCTGAAATTGCAGGGCAAATGCTCTTCAACTGCAGAGCAGCCGCAACGCCATCCAAGCCAACTAATACAAAGTAAAGATCCTGATGCAGTTTTGGAAAAGAGGTGCCTAGTATCAGTTTTGTTGATATCGGGTCAAGCTCAGCCTCTTCTTTAAACCCATGTGGCTGCTTGAGTGTTATCCTGTTATGGCAGGATGGGTTTGGAGGGAATAAAGAGAATTCCCGTTTGAAGAACTTTGGCCAAAGGCTCCCTGTTCATCCCCTGCTCATCTCCTGAAGCCAGCAGCTCCTCATCCTGGACAGAAGCTTTGTGCTTGTCCTCAAGGGGCAAGCCTGCCAACTTCGGGCTCAGGATCAGGGCTTTGCAGTGCCACAAGGTCCCCTTGGCCATCAAGTGGCAACCCTCGTCCACCCCACCTTCATAATGAGCATTTCAGTCTGGGTAGGGCTGGCAGCTGTATCAACGTGGTCCTCTCCACCATGGGGCTGTTACCTGCTCTCACGTGAGACAGGTTCACGTTGTCCTTCCAACATGAGGTGAGTGGAAATGGTTAACTCGAGCTACCAGCCCTGGGGAATTGTTTCAGCAGCGCTTCATGCCTGACTAATATCTGCTTCTTTCCTTCTGCACTCTGCCTGTCACTCCAGATGGGAGAGGACACTCCGTGGGTAATTGGTTCCTGTTCCCTCTGTCTTCCTCCTTCTCTCTTACTCACACACGTCGCTGTTACCGTCTCTTCTATCGTTTTGAGTTTGGGATAAAGTTAAGTCTTGGGCATCTTGCAGGAGGTTTGGGTAAACCAGAACTGTAGTTTCTGGGTAGGAAAAGCTTTGGTGCTGTGGGAGGATGACAGGCAAGAAAAATGGAGAAAGGGACTTCAGTGCTGCTGCAAATGGGTATTGCACCCCAGATCTGATGTGGAATTGATTAGTTCTTTATTAACTTTCCCCCCCTTTAATTTCTGTTGGAGTTAGATCAGAATCAGAATCGTAGTGGTTGGAAGGGACCTCAGAGATCATCGAGTCCAACCAACAGTAAAAAAAAAAAAAAAAAAAAAAAAAAAAAAAAAACACCACAAACAAAACCACCACCCACCACCTGAACACACAACAACAACAACCAAACCAAAAACCATCACCCACCCACACAGCACCCCACCGCAAACCAGTAATCTTGGACACTAGAGCATGCCCTGAAGAACCATGTCTACACGTTTCTTAAATACCTCCAGGGATGGTGACTCCACCACCTCCCTGGGCAGCCCATTCCAATGCCTGATAACCCTTTCAGTAAAGAAATGTTTCCTAATATCCAACCTGAACTTCCCCTGGCGCAACTTGAAGCCATTACCCCTTGTCCTATCATCTGTGACTTGGGAGAAGAGACCGACCCCCGTCTCTCTACAGCCTCCTTTCAGGTACTTGTACAGAACAATAAGGTCTCCCCTCAATCTCCTCTTCCCCAGACTGAACAACCCCAGCTCCCTCAGCCTCTCCTCGTAAGACTTGTGCTCCAGATATGTTGTCACTTCTCTTTTCAGTACATAGGTAGAGCCAGCTCTGCCTGTAAGGACCTGGTGAAGCTCCTTGGAGCTTGCTCTGTGGCTCTGTAGCACGAATCTGCAGGGCTGGGTCCCAAGCAGAGGAGCCAAGAGAGTAGCAGACCCCTCCTAGGAGTAAAGCAGGACTTCAGGAGGAGCAGGTCAGAGCTTCCTGGCATTGGAAAGAGATCTTTTCGTCTTTTCTACCACAAAGCAGAGATACTAAGTGAAATCTAGAAATGCAAAGAGGCTCATGGTAAATTCTCTGAGCCTGTGAGGTTTTATTTCCTCTGCCTTGTAGGGGGTGAGAGCTGGAATCTCAGCTCGAGACGAGCAATAAATCCAAATTCTACTTTTCCCCCAAGGCCTGACAGCTAGGGAAAATGGAAGACTTCTGGATAGCTTGAGGAACCCTAATATGTTATTCCTTTCCTCCTTCACAGTGAGTGCATGCAGATACCAGTGTACAGGGTTTCTTCGAGGCTGGATTCCTAGCCTGCAGCTTCTTATGATGAGTGTAGTAGGAAATGGTAGAATAGTTAACATCTGGCTTGATTATGCAGAATTATTCAGTTATTTCCATAATACCCTTTGTAAAATGCTTACTGCTTGATAAACCAGTCTTTCTTCTGCTTCAGACAACAGTACCAGAAATCCTCCGTGCATACAATAATATCTGGAAATGAACTGGATTCTTTACCTTTTTTTCTTTTCCCCTAGACTTCACTGCCTGTCAGTATAAAGTGTGAAGTTCATCTGCCTGCAAGACTATGAATAGGGATGAGGTGTAATAGTTGCATTTATTACTCCTCAGTGAGCCAGTAACAAGATGTAAATGATCTATATTAATCTAAAACATGCCTTGGCTTGAAGAGAGGTCTGTAGAACAAAACTCTGCTCTGCCAGGCTGTTTCAGTGGGGGAGACCTGACAAAGTAATAAGCTCTATTTTATAAGCTCAATATTAATTAGATTTGCATCCTCTGGGTGGCTTTCTTTGGTCTGTGACTGATCCTTCTTTAACTTTGGAATCACTCACTCTTATCTGTTATCTCTTAAGTAAGCTAAGAAAACCCGGACTTGCCATGGGCAGCAAGGGGATGGGTTGCTGTGTGGAGATGTGGCTGTTGCAGAAGAATCAGGGATGTCACACAGATTTCTGCCATGGCCTCAAGTAGGGATAAACTGAGGCTCTCACAGGAAAAAAAGCTCTTAAGGCTTCTTAACAAAAGGCAAATTGTGTGTGATTTGTATTTCTCTAACACCTCCTTACGGTAGCTAATGTTGCATCAGGTGGCTCCTATGGGGACTAAGGGAAGCAGAGATGCCAGGGAATGAAGGGGGATCCAGAAAAACGCAGGGATTTGTCAAATTATGCAAGCTTTTTGGTGGCTTGTTATCATCCAGTAAGTCACTGCCTTGCAACTCCACTGCTGTTCTCAAGGCATTTTATCCCTTTTATCTGTGCTCTGAGGGAGCGCAGTATGAAGCTTTATGGTATCTCTTGACCAGTGGAAAATACATTTGCCAGGAGATCTCTGGGGGGCAGGCTGGCGGGGACCAGAACAAAGTTAAATTTTGAAGTCTTTTGTGCAGAGGGAAATGGTTGGAGCCTCTTTGGCTCTAAGCATGTGGGCTCCTGGGAGCTTCTGCTTGAGCTATATGGTGCATTTTTTTCAATATCTTAACACATCAGTGTGTATTTGAACAACATACCTAGAGTCTTTGTTGACCCAGTGTGTCTAATGCTTTTTTTTAAAGCAAACAAAATCCCCAAACCCTAATCAAGTGGAAGAGCAAAGCCATCTACGAGGTGAGCTGTGTTGTTCTGGCCTGTTAGTCCAGCCTTTTCCCTGGCTCCTGCCTCATCCCTGCGCTTGCTTCATCCTCCGTGCACGTTGGCAGGGCGTGATCATTGTCTGAGTGTGACCAAAAAAACCACCACGGTCTTCTGAACAAAAGCCCAGGACACAGATGAGCCTGGAGAGGTCTCTGTAGTGAGTAACCGCTGCAGATCTGTGCTTGTTTCCTCCTGGCTATCAGTCATCTGTCGAGTGCTTTATAAATATTCACAGGAGCGATGTTGTACTCGGAAACAGCGCTTGTAGCCAGCTTTGGAGTCTGTCCTGATCACTGAATTCTCTCAAGCGTGTAGAGTGGTGTGGATGTTTTTTAAAAAAAAAAAAAAAAAATGGGCATTATCACTGAGAAAAGTGGTCTGGATGCTTTGTAAAGGGAGTTCATGGCAGGACAGCTTCTAGGTGGGCTGCAGGATGGTTTGGCAGAAGGGCTCCGGGGAGGATTTAGTGTTCATGGAGGGTTGCGCGGGTGGTACACAATGGCTATTTCAGGCGCTTCTAACTGTAGCTGTGTAGCTTGGCAGAGATGGTTACTGAAATATCCTAGTGCACGGTAAGGTCTCTTTACTATTTGAGTGGCGCATTAGATCATGAAGGTGGTTTTTTTTTTTCCTGTCCGAGGGAGGGGAGCATCTTCAAAGGGAAGACAAAGCCCACCTGTGTGAGCTGTTGCGGTAGCCGGCACGCAGCCCGTTCTCCTTCTTCCCTGTTATTGAAAAGAGCCGCATGTCAGAGGAACGTAGCCAAGATGCATTGTGTCTTCCCGTAGCTCGTAGCTGTTCCCTAGAAATCTAAAGCTTTCGGGAAGCGCGAGCTTCCTGTCAGTTTTATTTTTATTCCATTTCACGGTTACCCCACTGGGTTTTGTGGAGCTGCTCAGGGCTGCTGGCAGCCGGGGCGGTGGGTTGAAGGGAAAGCGCTGATGCATGAAACATGGAGAACTGCGCAGGGTTTGTGGTGCGGATGACGGCGGGGGGGGAAATGAGGTTTTGTTCTTATTAACCTGCAAAAAGCTCCTGTCCGCTGTAGGTGCGTGGGGTAGTTCTCCAAATAGCTCTGCTCATGTAACAGCAAAAAAAAAAAAACAAAACAAAACAAAACCCAACCAACCCTCTGTTCCCTGCGCTTTCCCATCATTGCGTTTCTTTCTGTCCTGTACGCGGCAAGCGAGTGGGACGTGCTCGCAGCCGTGTGGTCAACTGAGCTCCGCTCCCGCCATCTGACACTTGGCTTAAATGAACTCGGTCTTTCTCTCCTTTCTCTCCTTCTCTCTTTCAGCTTGGCAGTGACCTTGGCGGGGGCATTGGAGGAAGCCCGGCAGTAAGTGCCATTCCATTTTTTTCCCCAATTTAAAAAGCTGCTCAAAGCTCAGGGTTTTTTAAATACAACTTCACCCACCATGTGCTGGAAGATGCTTAAATCCCTGAAGATGATTGAAAATGGACAACTGCAACCGAAACACACAGGTCCCACCCTATGTTGCTTTGAGTCCAGCTGTCACCTGGGCTTCCCTAAGAGCAGCCAGGGTCAGAGCTGTTGACTCTGTGTGCTTAGCTCTTCTTTCTCAGAGCTTGTAGTTTGAGCATCAGTGTTAACACGGGCAGTACCCCAGACTTTGTGCAACTGCTTTGGTAGCTGAAAGGCTGAGGATGCTTATCTCTCTACTCGCAAAGCCTGTTCTGCTGTAACCCTAACCCAGCCTCACCACAGGCTTGTCTGAACTCAGTGCTTTTCTCCTCCCAAAAACCACGTAAGATTTTTCCTGGACGTCAGATTCAGGTGATTCGAGCTTTCCTACTACGCGTGGTCAGTGCTGAACTCTGCCTGCCACGGGCGGCCTTCTCTGTGCCTGTGCTTTGTGAGTGTCCCAGTGCCTGGAGTGCTTGCCCAGGATATGGGAGACTTTCAGGCTGCTTCCAAAGGACCCTTGGCTTCAGATGCATACTGGCTTCTTCCAGGAAAGCATGGGGAAAGGATGCAAGATGCCTTAGAGACATGGTGGGCAGGAGGCAGTGTGCCTCCAACCCACAGACAAAAGCAGTCTCCTGGAGAAAGCTTCAGTCCCTCTTCCCAGGACTCTGTAGCCAGTGTAATTCAGTGAGAAAAGCATACTCAGTTCTGAAGTGAGGGCTCTTCAGAGTCCCTTGTTATGGCTGCAGTCATTCTTTCTCCTTCTTTCCCTGTGAATCTTGCATTCCTTTCTAACTTCAGCGTGAGGGCAGAGGAGAGCCGGTGGTACAGTATACCTGTAGCCCCCAGGCAGCGCACACCAGGACATGGGAGATACTTACTCTGTAGAGATCATCCCTGCAAAGCCAGGTCTCTGCCTTCCTGGGCCAGCAGAAACCCACCGAACAGTTCTGTAAAACCACTGGTCCTCCCTCTCCAAAGGTTTGGTAGAAACACCACATCTCAGGTGCTTTCCTGAACACAGAACAGCACTGAGAGTTCAGACCCAGACCAGTCATCAGTATTTCTTATATCATTCTGCCTGTGAATCCTATTCTCAAGCACGTAATTCTTTCCGCTCACAGTAAAAAGGAGAACTTGGGAGCTTAACTTGAGTGTGAATGTCCCAACTGAAGCTGGGCACCTAAAGGTTAATATTCCATTTTGGTGCCCTCATTTTAAGTCCTGAGAGGGAAGGATTGCCCTTTTTGCAGAAAGGTTGTCTTCTGACAGGCAGAGACAACTAGTTCTGCTTCAGATAGTGAACTTTTTGGACCACAGTGCTGAGAATGCAGAGCTCTGGCTTTGGGTGGGGAGTACACAATACGGTCATGACTCCCTTGCTATCTCTGGATATGCAAAATTTTGCAAGTTCCTGAAGACTGTCATAGTTCGGGGAAGATTTGAAGCATTTTTTTCTTTTCCCTGGGTTTATGTAGTGTAGATCCACAAGGCATATTGTCTTTATGAGAAGGAGAGGTGGAGAAGAAAAATTCCTCTACAGTGGGAATAGATAACTGGAGCTATAAAAATGATGTTAAAGCCATTGCATGGTTGAGGTGACAGCCGAGTGTAGGGATTAGTTGCCAAGAGCTTTGGAATTCAAATGCAATATTTAGCACTATTGATAATTCAGCAGGGAAGCTGCAAACGGCTTTAAAATATTTAGGATATTGCCTGAGTCTATGCTTTATTTAATAAGTAGCGTTCTTCATATGTGATGTTAATCAGTGCCTGTTCTTTCTACCTCCTCCAGGTGGGGCAGACCTACATTCCTTCTTCTGTGCCAGCCACCTTTGCCCCTTCACCCACCCCAGCAGTGGTGAGCAGTGGACTCAATGATCTCTTCGAGCTCTCGTCTGGTATAGGCATGGCTCCTGGAGGATATGTGGCTCCAAAGTCTGTACGTAAGGAAAAGAAATCATCCTCAGTATATTGCCTTCCCTTAGGCTACAAGAAATCTGAGATTGCTCACTTGTCCCCTTTATTGTGGGACTCTGGTGCTATCGAGGCACCTTAGTTCAACTCAGTCCCATTAGGGATGCCCTGGGTTTTTCCCAGGCAGAAAAACAGTGTGTTGGAGACCATGTTAGTTGTTAGTTACAGACTTCTGGGTGGTGTTTTGTTTTTTGGTTTTTTTTTTTGTTTAGCAGTTCCCTCATTTTGCCTGTAACAATCTTACTCTAAAGAATGGCTTATATAAGATATGAGAATTTAAATTTTGTCAGAGCAGCTTTCCTGGAGACCTACTTCTTAGCAAGTTTCCCCAGGAAACTGAGGGCAGGATACAATTTGCTACAACTTTCATAGACATTTATTTGGCGGAATCCAATGTGACAGCGAAGATAAAATCACGTGCTTGGGATGAGCATGCTGCAGTGTAATGCAGATAAACGCTCTGTTAGTGACAGAGATCGCAGATGTACTGACTGAAGCTTAGTCTGAAGGGTTCATGAGATGCAGAACGTGGTTCTGGTAACAGGCTGTGGAGCAGCCACGGGGACCTCAGGATTAGCCTTTCGTGCCTGAAAGGGAATAAACAAAAATTAGCACTCTTATTAAATAGTCAATGGATGGATAAACTAAAATCATCCTGTGAAATCTAGGATCTCCAGGTACTGCAGAGCATACTCAAAGCTTTTGGTCCTCAGCTGCTTGCAAGCATTACACCTTATATAAGACCAAGTACAAAAGAACCCAGTCGTTTTGAGCGAAGTGCTTCATTTTGCACCACTCAAATTTGAGTCTGGGGTTTTCCCACAAAGATGATTTGGGAATCCAGAACCCAAACAGCTAATCGTATCAGCCCTGTGATTTTATTTGGTTCAAACTTCAGTATTGTCCTGCCTCTAATAGCCAAACAGATCCTGGGGAAGCCTGTCCATCAGCAGACTTGGTAAGTCTCGCGTTAGTGTGATGGACACAAGCTTTCACTGTTTCTTGTGCACACTAATGTTATAGTATATTTGAATTCTTACGTGAGTGCTGTGAGCACGGATTAGGAGCAGCGAGCTTGTTTCTCATTGGTGAGCTTGAGCCTTTCAACACCCCATGTCGTATCTTCCCTCTAGTGTTTCCTTAGCGTTTGTGGGCTTAGTGTGCCAACGTAGCTGGATTTCCAAACTCAAGAGTTTTCTGTTGTTTGGAAAACGGTGCTTACTTGTTATCTTCAGACCAGACTTCTCACGCTGAATGACATCTCTTGTGCTCAAGGTTTGGTTGCCTGCAGTGAAGGCTAAAGGATTGGAGATCTCGGGTACCTTCAGTCACAGGCAGGGACACATCTACATGGAGATGAACTTTACCAATAAGGCTTTGCAGCACATGACCGACTTTGCCATTCAGTTCAATAAGAACAGGTAAGAAATCAATACGCTTTGTCCACTACGTTAAAAAGATTGTGTGCTCCTGTGAAAGGAGTCTGTGTCTACACACCTAGATAGAGGGAGGGCTTTTATGTAGGTACATAATGCAGTCATGGAAACAGCTGGATGATCCAGCCCGAACTCTCCATCACACCACAGTTGTGTGAAAGGGCTGAAAATACAGACTGATAAATCTGAGGAAACAGGCAGCAGACAGTCCCGTTGTTCTCAGAGCTCTGAAACAGCATCTGCCCCATTTAATCTCTGCAGAGTTTTAAAGCAGCCTCAGGAGTTGTTAGGCAGGTTAGTGGTTTTATAGCCAGTAAGTGCCCTGAGGAAAACAAGAGCGTAAACAGGCAAGCATTTGAGCTGCACAAGTATCAATCTGTAATGCCTCTACCTCCTGACTTAATTGCTGTGCTGCCCCTCAGACTGTCTGGAAGTATGGGTCTCATTAATAAAGCTGGTTGTCAATGAAGGAATTGCAAGGCAAGAGCCTATAGCACATGTTTTCCCTGTAATTGGCAGCAGAACAATTTTGTCAGAAGGAGCAGCCACTTGAATGTTTAGAGCATACAGATTGTTCTCAGAAACCCGTCTCAGCCAAAAGACATGACATGGCAGTACAGCCCCAGCGTCTTCCCGCAAATACCCTTCCCAGTCAGAGAAGATTATCGTGTGGTTTGCTCTATGTTATCTTGAGCAAGGACCAGGCTAGTTCTTACCAAGACTCTAAAGAATATCTTGTGCCTGAAATATTCCCCATATTTCTTAAGATCCCTTTACTGGAGAAGGGTTCTCTATACTAAAGATCCACTGCAGCCATCACTTTAATATCACTGTTAGCCTTGCAAATTTGGGATTTCTTGGGACGAATAATATTTACTTACAAAAGACATTATGCTAAGTAAGTCTTAGTAAATGTTCTCACTGGACCGCTATATTTTCTGGAGAGTTTTGCTAAGCTGCTATATGTAAATGTTTCATGCAAATTGGCCTGAAAAAAAGCAGTTTTACTTGTGACTTTTCCCCGTACATGACGCTGTGTTTTAGCCACACCTACATGGTACTTCTCAAGGATGTAAGAAGTTTAAATACTGTGTAGTAAAACAGCAGTTTCTCCTTTTGCAGCATATTGGCACATGCTCTGTATACAATCTACTACTATTTACTCTTCTACAAATATTTTTCTCGTGTCACCTGTGCTTTCCACTGTGGCTGGTGCATTGGAAAGAGATGCAGTGGGCTGGCTCTTTAGGTTTAAATGTTAAGGTTTGTGACTGGGAAGTTTCTGTTGCTTTTTGCCCTCTCCTGCTGCTATTAATGGCGTTCACTACAGTCTTGGGATAAAGCGTTAAAAAAAAAAAAAAAAGATAGCTGGAGCTCTGGTGTACTGTAATATCATAGCCACTTAGTAGCAAAACGCAACTTTCTTTTCCCCCTGAGTCTAAGGGAAAACACCAGGGCTTATGTTCCCCAAGGTGAAATGGCTGCAGAAGGCAAATCACATGGCTAAGCCCTTGCTGAGAATATTCTTTTTTTCAGCTCCCAAGAGCTGAATACTAAGGAGAACAAAGAATGGGTCATCTACTGGTTTCTGAAAGTGACGTCCCCAATGCACATGCGGATGACTCTGTGCAGAGAGAGTTATCAATTTTTTAGTGCATAAAATAAAAATACACACCTCTACATCTTTGTTCCTGTAAATGCACTATCACCTCTGAGCTAACGTGAATTCCGCTGAAGAGAAATGCAGTCACAAGTGGACACCAAAACTCTCTTATGCATCTGCGCTTCCATCTGCTTTCGAAAAGAAGCCGGTACATAGTACAGAAGTGTTATGTTAAATTCTAGCTGCTTTTCCTCTTCTCCACGCTAAGTAGAAGAGCCTGTGGAATTAAGTGCCTCTTGGACTGAAGGGGCAAGTAAACATTTGCTTTGCTGTGGTGGTAAATGTCCTCAGTTGAAGGAGTCTCAAATCAAGCAACAGAGCCAGATGCTGTCATTTGGGACCAGACAGCTGCCTGCATTGATTCATTTGTTCTGCCGTGCTCTTTCACAAACTGTGTACTCCTCCTTGACTATTTGTTCTGTCTTGGCTCCAGTTCCTTCCTCCAGAGCTCCCAATGATATAGCAGCCATGCAGGGTGTGATGTACTCTACTCACAGAACTCTGCAGCTCTGTGAGAGAGCCAGGAGACCCAAGTCTGAGTCCAGGTGCTGCTCTTTGCTGGGCCGGCTGCTGCCCAGTATGTAGACCAGTGCCATGAAGGTAATGGAAGAGTTCCCTGATGCTGGTCCCCTGGGCAGGATGGTGCATGTTGTCAAGGATGCCAGCCTGATGGAGTTTCCTGTGCCTTGTCCTACCTTGAGTATCTGCTGCTTTGATCTGTCTTCCTCCCCTGGAGTAACAGCAGGGGCAGCTCAGGAGTAATGGGAGGCAAAGAGGGAACAGGTTGGGCAATGCAATGCTTGTCTCATCACCTCCGTTTTTCTCTTGCCCAGCTTTGGGGTCATCCCGAGCACCCCACTGGCCATTCACACGCCTCTGATGCCAAACCAAAGTATTGATGTCTCCCTGCCCCTCAACACCCTGGGACCAGTCATGAAAATGGAGCCTCTGAACAACCTCCAGGTAAGGATTGTCTCATTCGGGGCAAGGGGGAGATCAGCAGGTGCTCAGCGCAGTTTGTTTGGCTTAACACAACGTGTTAAGACCCTAGTAACAAAATACCATGTGTATAGGGTAAGCAGGCAAACCTCGTGGATGTGGGCCATGAGTCTGGTGAAAACTTCTTCTATTCCTCTTTCTAGTCTCTTCCAAGAGGACTGAAGCAGACATTTCTTGAATTTTGTGAGTTTGCCTTTTCGAGCACCTCAGACTTGCTGTTTGTATCTGTGTAGATTAAGGTCTTTATCTGCTCCAGTAGCACTTCTGGGCATGAGTTTTTGTTGGGCTTATGAACTGGAGCTGGTCTGAACAGAGAAAGCTCATGCCTGTGGTGGAGCAGGCAGTGAGAGGTGTCAGCAAGAATTGAAGCAATTAAAGGAATTGCAGGAAAGACAGCAACTGCTGAGTGATTAATATTTCTCTAGTGCTCTTAACTTCCAGGGTGCTTTACAAAGGCATTGGCACATCCCTGCCCCAGATAGCTTAATCCAAGGCAAACAAAATGTGTTCCAGGAAAGGCAGAGGAGAAGTGATGTAAGCAGCTAATGTTTCATTAATGAGGCTGTTGGTACGTGTCAGGGACAACATTCCCTAGAAGAGGCTTTTTATCAGATTGGGCTGCCAAACTGATAAAGGCATGACAGATACAAGGAGATGGTCCCCTCTGGTTTGGACCAGAGACTGTCTCTGTCAGTCCTGCTGTGCCTTGGGGATGTTGGTCTTGAAGAACTCATCAGGCAGACACTTCTCCCTGGAGGGAGGCACTGTGGAGCTGAGTTCAGTCAGTGACTCCTGCCTCTGCTCTGCGTAGCTGGGTCCTCCAGGATGATTTTCCCAGTATCCCAAAAATGCAGCTAACTCGCACTGTAGCACGTCTTGCTCGCCTCAAGTCTCCAGCAGATGGAACTAGGCTGGGTTCCTGTAGCGTAGCAGCCCATAGAGGGGAATATTTTGAAGCAGCTCATTCTCTTTTTAGATTAAGAGAATGCGATGGAAGTTACTATTTATTCTGCCTGAGCAACTGTTTTTTTTCCCTTCTTTTGACTTCCATTCTGAGGCTTATGACTTATTGATGAGTCTTTGGGCAAACAGCTCGAAATAGCTTCTTTGGCGCTCAAACGAGCAGTCCTACACTCCAGCTCTGAGCTCCATCATGCGACTGGGGGAGCATGTGGACAGGGAACGAATCACATGTGCTTGTCTTCCACAGAGGGCCCTTCCAGCTTGTGGGAAAGCTGGATTCCCTCCGCGTCCAGGTCGTGAGGATGTGGTTGCAGCACTGCATTTGGGTCCGTTATGGTAAAATCTCCCTCCTCCTCTGAAGGAAATTTTGGAAGTCTCTAGGAGGTGACAGTCCCCATCTGCCTCCCTAATGCCAGGGGCTCTCTCAACGAGGCATTCTCAAGTTGCTGCTTCCTTTGATCAGGAAGGAAGTGAAATATTTGGGTTACTGAATCGCTAAAGGAATCAGAACATGGTTTGTTTCTTGTAGCATCTTCTGCTAGAACAAAGCAAAGGGAAGACATGGGAGGAAACCTCCAGCTACCTTGCATTGAGACAGCAGAGCATTCATTAGTGCCAGACTCGGTTGCTAATTTGCTAGCTCTCTCATTGCCATAGAAGTTGGCTGCCCTTTTACAATTGGGGAAGCTGCCATATGGAGTAATAGTATATTTCTCTGCAAAGAGTTGAATCACGATAGCAGATGCCAAGTTAAAAAGAACACTCCCCTTACTTTTTTGACAGCAGTGGGTTTGATGGAGATCTGTCATTGCCCTGACAGCCAAGGCTCTGGTTTTGTTTGGTGAGTTCATGTAGAAATTATCTGTCTTGAAACATTCAGAAATCGTTTTGGTGACCTACTTAGGAAACAATTTATAGCATAATATAGGAGTAGAGAATACAAATGTTCCTGTATTCATTGAAGAACCAAAACACTCATCAAGTTGAATTTGCTTAAATGTGTTTTTTCTGAGCTGGGGAACTTTGAAGTAGATGCAGGGCTGGTTTGAACCTGAGGACCTTATGTTCATCTCCTATTCTGGCGGGGGTTTTTTGTTGTAGTAACAAGAAAAATAAGTCCTGAAGTAACCAAACTGATAGCTTTCAACTTTTTGTCATGTTAATTAGAAACTTCAAAGACTAGTTGTACATTCCTTAGGCAACTATTTCAGAAGTAATGAATTCAAGTCTTGTTCAGGTTATTTTTACTACCGTTTCTAATCTTTCACCCAATACAGCTGGTCTAATCTTAACATTCGTTATCATGGAAAGAAGCTAAAATATTTGACAAGTTAACAAAAAAGCCATTTTTACAAGAAGATGAGGAAGACAGAAATATTTTCAGAGGCTTACTTGGGTAAAATATAACTATGATTCCCAACTGAAAAGTCTTCTGTTTGCCGGTTACATTGCATCTGGTGGTAAAGAATAGCAGGCTTCTCCCTCCCACCCCAAAGCAGTGATGATAATTTGACTGATAATCTGACCTGTTGGCTCAGATTCAACGCCCAGTCGAGCAAGCCAAAGTTAAACTGGGCACAGCGGTTTGGGGCTGAACGGGCTCCATCTCTGCTCTCTGGTTCGCCTCTCTTTTACCTCTTGCAGATTAAAAAGCTGTTGGCAGAATGCCTTTGGGATATGCCTATTGCTAAAGGCAATCTTAGTTATTTGTGTGCTGCTGACTTCTGCTGGGGACATTCTTGCAGTGCCTTGTCAGTGTTTTGGAGGCTGTCTGGCACTTGTGGGTGCTGTGTCGCCCTGCCCAGAGCTCTGTCTCCAGAACATAGCACTGTGATAAGTGATAACGAGCTCTTGCCCAAAGGTGTGTGAGAGGCTTTGTTGAGGTTCGCAAGTATTTGATGGCCATGACTCGTTTGCCAGCCAGGGCGATGGCTCTAGTAGTCAGTCTAGTACAGGCTTGTTTGGGTCCTGCAGTTGCCTTTTCATAGTCAGAGCAGTGAAACCCCTCTGATGGCATGTAGGCTGTCAGGCTTGTTCCTGGTGGAAGACATACGGTTAATGGGGTATCTTTGACACCACGTGTATGAGACCTTGAGCTCTCAAAGAGGAAAATAGGTTCTGAAATAGGGATTTCCATTGATGAGGAATCTTCTTTCCAGATACTTTTCAGCTTCAAGTCAAATTTGGAATAAGAGAATGCCTGGGATGAAAGCCTTTCTATCCTAATAAATGGCCTTTCAAGGGCTGTGAAGTGCTGTGATATCAGAATACCCGATTTGCCCATTTGGGTCCATGTGAATTGCTCCCCTAACCCTGGAAATGGGTGACTTGGAGCCAGCCTGCTGTAGGAGTTCAGAGCTCAGGCCTGGCACGGCACAAATACAGCAGTTTCTTCTGTGAGATGGTAACTGTTTGCAGGAGATGATACAATCAAAAACAAGCTGCAGGGACTCCCAGAGCAGTAGTGAGTTTGCCTGAGCCTGGAATATTGCCGTTCTCTTGGGACCCACGTTCAAGTTTGACAATAAATGTGTTGCATTCCCGGTGTTACTTGCTGCCAGGGCTGTTTGTTGCAGACACTGAGCGTGCAACTGAAAGAAGCACAGCTTCAGTTTCCAAAAATGCCTATGAAAGGACCTGGTCAGTGTTGAAAGGGAAGGATCTGCCGGCTGCGTTTCTTCCTAAAAAGTGATCCTTGGAAACACACACCTCTCCCTTGCTGCTGAGCAGTGTGAGGTGCAGAATGTTTTTATTTCTTCCAATGAGTTTGGCAACACATTCGTATAAAGACAGATGAAGGTACAGCCTCTTCATTGAGAAGAGGTCGGTCTTGCTAATGTACTAGATCATATTTGTCCTCCTGCACTCAGTCCTGCTGTAACTTGTCACCTCTGCTCCTCCACTCTTCGGTGTCTTGCTTGCAATGCAGAACCCCCGGAGCTCTCATTCATCAGAAGTGTTAATGTATCTCGGGTCACAGATGCAGAGCTCTCGGTACTTGGAAACAGATTTCACACATTCAGCTCTCCATAAAAACAAGGCTGAGAATCGGTGTGAGCAGCAAGTCCAGCCAGCAGATGTTCTTCTCCCTTAAGAGCCTGCTTGATAAATGGCACAACATCTGCCTGGGTGGGAGCTCTGTCAAAATTACTGGGCCAAGCACCACAGAATGGCCTTGGGTGGCTGGATGTGGAAGGTGCTGGATGTGGAAGGTACTTTCTTAGGTTTGTTGCCTGGGTTATTTTTTTAACAGCCTCTACTAGCAAGAGTTTTATTCCAGCAGAGAACCCTCCTGGGAGCTCCTGGAATTAAGGACTCGGATCACAGCTTGGCGTCTGCGGCCGGTTCCTAGCTCAGCTGCAGAAGGCTGTTGGCTTGCCGATTAAGGGCAGGTCTGCCACATGGTCCTGCACACTTAATAAAATGTACATTTTGAACTTCCAAGTACAGCCAGGCGCACAAGAGAGCGTAACCCTCCTGGTAACTGGCTGTTCCCTGGCCGTGGATGTCGGTGACGTGCCCGGAGATGACGCCCGCAGCTGGGGGGGGCACCGACTCGGCCTCACTGTCTGCACACAACGGGCTCCAGGCTTGTGCCTGTAGGTAGAGCATCCAGCTGGCAAGAGCCCGTAGGATCCCGAGCACCCTACCTGTCAAACAAAATGAAGTGAGGGAGCTAGCACTCCCTGGGGGCATCTGCCAGCCCGAGCAACAGACTGTCACAGAATAAACCGTGACCTTGTGCTGGCAGAGGTAAAAAAGGCTCTGCAGAGGAGAGTTCTTCTCGCCTTAACAGTTTGGCTGTTACCAGGCTCTAAAGCAAAACCCAACTTGAAGTAAATCCTTAATTTAGTGTAGGTGCTAATGGGATTCCAAGTGGGTATGTTGTGTACTTGCTGCTGATGGAAAGCATCTGTGTTGCTTTCAGACTTGACTTTGAAAGTCGGTTCTTATGCTCAAGTCTGGGATTTAAAGCATCAGAAACCTACGCTGTTGAAGAAAATAACTTAACATTGTTCTTATGAGGTCCTTCTTCCTCAAAATACCGTGTGTTGGCTATCAGAGGGTTGCACTGCGAGAAAGGACATCAGAAGGGTGCCTATGCTGCAAGGTGAACAGATATGTTCCAGGGGCTATTTCTAGAGGTGCTGCTTCCTCTAGTCAGATCATGAACAAGATGTAAGTGATTGGGAACCCTGTTCTTATTTTTAGTGGGCTCACACCTTTTCAGCAGTGAAGCATCACATGAAAATCTGGCACCTTTTGACTTTAATCCCTCAGAAGCTTTGTAGTCTGCTTGACTAAATTCGCAAGGTAGTAATATTTTTTTTTTCCTCCTTTCAAAAAGATCACAGATGGAAAGCCATTTTTATTTAAAATGCTTCTGTTTCAACTTTCAAATGTCTGAAGCTGAAGATCTTGTTAACGATTTAATAGTTCGTGTCCCGGTCGGCAGGTTAAAGCTGCAAAGCCACAGGCAAAGTTAGTCTGGACTGGGGGATTTATTGAGTGCAAGTGGAGGTTCCTTTAAAGAATGTCAAACCTTGAGAGACTTCTAAAGTGATACCAGTAGCAGTGATGTCATGGGTTGTCTCAGATCCATGTCCCCACCTAAGGAGCACTGGACTTTTTCAGCAAGTGGCTATTGTTAGCCACCCAGTTTCTCGCAGGTGCTGGTGTCGATCTGCTTTCTGCCTGCGTTGGCCTTTGTAGGCTGTCAGATGTCATTGGATGCTCCTTAATGTGGCAGTGCGAAGGTTGAAGCATGACCCTGGGAAACTGTTATCAACTGGTAGGGCCTCTTAGCCTCTTCTTGCTGCGAGTTTCCCCATCTGGGTATCTGCAGGTGTGTTTTCACGGACCCCGTCTTGGACACCACAGCACTATCAGTGCATGGCTGGCTGTTTGGGGGGAGTATGTGATGCTCAATGATGGAAGCAAGTCTTGAGAAGCTTACCAGTCCTGTCCCAGTGCTATGGGTTTAAGCAGACTGTAGCTTTTTCCTTTCCTTTTTGGAGAAGTTATTTGTAACAGCTGGTTTCTGCATCGTTACAGATACTTGCAAGGTGACACGTGATGACATTACTGAACCCAATGATGAAGGCTGGCATGTGGCTTGCTTTCCTTTGCTGGGAAGCAATTGCACTTCAGAGCATCTTAATTGGGTAGCTCTCCAGAGTATAGCCAAAGCAGCTTACTCAGTGTGTTTCTGCAGAGTTGAGAAGCAGGTCAGCAGATACCTTTTTATAGCATTCTTATAACTGCAGGGAGAGGGTTAGCATATTAATTTGGAGTGTGCCTCTAGGACCGTGACTGGCGAGAAGGCACTGCTTTCCAGCCCCTCTTGTAAGAAACTGCTGTTGTATGGCAACAACGATTAGCCACAAAAGCTAAGTGATCTCTTGTTGTTTTAAGGCGAGGCAATTAATCATTAAATCAGAGTTGGAAAAGATCTTAGGTCATGCAGTGTAGTCCCTGCTAAGCTTTGTTGTTTTTTTTACAGTTCCTCTTATTGAGAGCATTATCAAGGCTGATTTTAAATACTCCAAGCACTGGAGCTTCTCTCTTCCTCAGGAGAATTTTGTACTGCTTAATAATTCTCACTGACAAGTTTTCCCAGACGTTTAGCCTAAATCTTTCCTCTTCTTGCTCATCTCCATGATTTACATCCAAGCGCAGCATCTGGAATGGCTGCAGTGCTGTCCCTTCCCCACTTCTTTCCCCCCCCCCAGATTCAGAGGTGAGTTTTTTGGCTACTCATCCAGTCTGTTCAATCACACTTAGCAGAGGTGAATCCACCGATCTACTTTTGCCCCTCTGGCTTCGGTGCCTCTCATGAGTGTGATGCCAGCAGCAGAAGCATGTGACAGCTCCCTATTACAGGGGACCATTTCCTTTTTTTTTCTAGGTTGCACCATCATTTACATGGTTTTAGTGGGCTTTAAAATAATCCCTCCTTAAGCTGGTTTGCACTGTGGGAATTAAATATAAGCTGCTACCTTTAGTGATGGCTGGAAGTAGAAACCCCACAGGCTGTCACATCTACCTTTCTGCTGTTCTTTGCACTTCTGGGACCTTCCCAATTGCTGGAAGAGTTCGTTCAGGAGCTTGATCTCCTACCACTTGTCCTCTGGCTTGTATGCATGTCTCATCAGCTGACTTGTGTTTGAATTATCTGGTTTATTCCCCTCCCTTGTCTATCCGCAGCTGTTTTTACCGACATTTGGGGATGTCTTTCTAAACCTCCCACTATAGGACAATAGATTTTCTCAGCAGAAACACTAATGTATGTAATTATTAATGTGAATGGAGTTTGTCTTGGCATAAATCTTTGTAGCAGCAAATTAATTTATTTGGCTCAGCGTTTAGCATGGTCTGGTTTGTGTTTCAGCTGGGTGACAAATTGGAGAACTCCTTCTGGGATTTTTCAAAGAAAATAGGAGCTCAAACAGCTCCTGAAATCCAGGGCTCCACACACAACCTCAATTTTAGGTCTCTTTTACAGGCTAAGTTTCCTTCGTTGCAAGCAATAGCAGGTGTCTGCTGAACTGTACTCCCGTGACAGGCTATCGCTGTGCGGGATGATGTGAGGAGAGCGTGAAAGGCATAGAAATAGAGCCCAGAGCTACCTTGTTCTGTGCTATGTTATGACAGTGCACTTTCTCAGACCTCCACTCTGCTCCTGCTGTACTGTCAGCTCCCAGCCTGGGGAAAACTGAAAGTGAGATCGCTCTCCGTGTTAGCAGAGATTAGTCAGTAACGTGGCAAGCACGTGTGATAAAAGGCAATCCGGTGCATCTCCCTGGGTGGCAGAGTTTAATGACACTGAGAATTAAGCCTTTTATCAAGTGATTTCTTTTTTTACCTGCCCTGATTGCTCTGTAGCGGGGCATTCTTCTTCCAGGAATCAACACCCTGCACGTGTTCGTGAAGGTAAAGGCAGGAGACTTGGGAGATGCTGCAAGGAAGGTGCAGGCTCTGGACCAGCTTCAGGCTTTCTAGAAAGTGTCCAGGCTGAGATATGACTAATCAAGGAGTCTGTGTGGTCAGACATGACTGAGAGCTGGGGGTGAAAATAAAGAGTACCCAGGGGTTTGGAGCTGGGGAATTGCAGGAGTGAGGTGGCAAAGAGGGAGGATGGAGAAGCTCATGTGCAGTATGACAGACATGATAGTAGAGAATGTATCTCAGTGGTGGAAGAAGTGATGGGAGGGAGAGGCTGAACAAGAGCAGAGAAGAGCAAGGAGGCTGGCTGGGACCCCATCAGTGCAATTGGCTCCGAAGCAGCATGGTGAAATGCTCGCAGGAGAAGATTGAGCAGCTTTTAGTGAAAATGGAGTGAGCCCAGAGGGGTGGGACTCATCCTTGTCTGAAACTACCCAGAAGCTCAGTAACATCTCTCCAGGTGGTCTCACGTTCAGAGCTGGCCTCTGCTCCAGGGTGCGTGGGCAGGCGATGAGACAGTGCAAAATCTCGGGATCCCTTTGGACTTTCAGCTGATAGAGATGCTTTAACCCCCCTGTTTCTTCTATAACAGGTGGCTGTGAAAAACAACATTGATGTCTTTTACTTCAGCTGCCTAATTCCTCTCAACGTGCTTTTCGTAGAGGATGGAAAAATGGGTGAGTGCTTTTAGGTCTGTGGTCAGCTTCCCTCAGCCAGACTGTGCTCATAGCCCCCAGCTGGGTGGGTTGTTCCATGGCTGAGATTCACGTAGACTTCACCACGGTCTTCATATCAGTGCATCTCAGCAGCCTGAATTGATCTGTAGTGTTTTGGTAGCCTGTCCCTCTTGTCCTACAACTCTTAACAGTTACCAGAACCCAAGTCTCTGCTCTGATTCTCTCTGCCAGACAAGGGGTGGATCTGTTTTCTTTGAAGCTGATTTTTGTGGGGGGTTTTTTGGAGGGTTTGGTTCACTCGAATGGGTCTAGGATTTGCCTCCATACCACTTTCACTGTAATTCGTGTATTCCTGGTCACCTTTATTAAATTGTTTGAATTGGCTGGGAAGTTGCTTGAAAAGCAGCTTTCACTAATGTAATCCTAAATGTGTGGATCTCCTTCCTTCTTGTCAAATCCCTCCTGTTCTTGGTTTGTAAACAGCTCATATGGTAAAGACAGTCTCTGGTTTGAGGGCTCCAAAATCCATCAAAGCTTTGCTGCTTTTACAGTAAGGCTGAAGTTGTTACAGGAGCAAATCCTGAATCTGACCACAGCAGGGCAAAATGTGGCCAAAAGATCTTTTGTGTCTCTACTTTGTATCATTCTGCGGTGAATTAGATAGAGGATGCAGGAGAGCTGATTGTCTTTCTCGTTTCTAGAGCGCCAGGTCTTCCTTGCAACATGGAAAGATATTCCAAACGAAAATGAACTTCAGTTCCAGATTAAAGACTGTCACCTGAATGCCGGTGAGTAGTTTACTTCTACCGTGCTGAGAGCACTTTTGATGTATGGTCACTAGACATCACCTTATTAATAGCACTGTGTGGCTAACAGATAGATGGGTATTGTGCTTACAAACAGAACAGCCTTGGATCCTTGGGCTTGTTTCAGTAAAAACTTAAGCTGGGTCCCCATAAAAGCGTATCTAAAATCCCAGATTTTAGATTTTACCTGTGTTTCTTCCTTTCATTGTGGAATCTGTATTTTTGCTTCTCTTTTATACTTTCTCTGCAAGGTTGTTCTTTTAAATCCAGCAGAATAGGGTGTTGGGGCTGTTCAGCAATCCCGTTCCGCTACTGTGTGTTTCAGGTAGGGCGTTCCAGCCCTGACTTAAACCTTTAATCCTGGGCCAGTCACTTCACCTTTCGACACCTGCTTTCTCCTCTGTGTTGAGAAAGAGTAACCCTACATACCACTATGAAATGTTTTGACATCTGTGGAGGACAGGCCATGTGAGAAGAGTTTAGGTCTGCTGCCGTTAGCTGCTATATTGGTGCACTTTGATCATCCTCTGTCCTGTTTGGCTCCGTGTTTAGCTGTCTGGTTGCCTCTATAAGCATCCTACTTGTACGTGTGACCTTACTACTGCTGAAGGATGAGGGAGTGTAAAAAAAAAAAAAAAAAAAAAGTGGAATGAGGCCAGCGTAGCAGCTTTGCTCCTGTTTAAGAGGTTCTGGACAGGAGCCAAGTGGTTCTACCAAAAGCTGCTATGTTTCATAGAGGGGGAAAAAATGTCCCTATTGATTACAAACCCTGTAACCTTTTTATTCTCTCATGTCTGCTCTTACACAATGAACACCCTCTTGCTCCAATTGCAGACAGAAACCGCGGGTCTCTTTGTACCCGTAATTATTACTATTTTGGAATATAAAAGATGGAGCTTGCAAGAGGGGGAAAAAATAGCAGCTGTTGGACCTTATGACTTGATTTCACTGTGGGGTTTCCAGTGAGAACAACCTCTGTGCCTCCCCCAGCCCTCCTGCTGCTCCCGACCGAGCTTGGCATCGCCTCTCCCCCTGCACTGCGGTGCTGCTGCCAGTGATGCCTTCTGCCCCGGCCGTGCCCTCGCTGCGCTGCCCAGAGCTCTTTCCATCTCAAATCAGAAACCTTGGTGGCTTCTCATGTTTGGTGTTGGCTAGCAAAGGATGGAGCTGGGAAGGGAGAGAAAGGGTGTGCTTGGCTGGGAAGATGAGCGCTTGATGGATCCTGCAGACTGGCCCATACCCCCTACTCGCTCCAAAATAAAATGTTAGGAAATATGAAGTGACAAGCAATAGTCCCCATTCAGGGAGGGTTGGCCAGCTCAAGACCAGACTGCTTGCCCAGGCCTGCCTGAACTGGTGAGACTCAGCAGAGAACACATTACTGCCTCTCAGAGAGAGCATGGGAACGCCGGGTGGTTTCTCTGCAGAGGTATCTGCAGCCATTGCCAGGGCTCAGACGAGAAGAGGCTTCTCTCGGTGCTTTAGCAAGAGCCCTGGACACGGTGCCTCTCCCGAGCACCATCCGTCACTTGGGATGCTCGGGGGTGTGCAGGATCTGCCAGCCTCTTTGGCTTATGTACGGGAGAAAGTGGGTCATGTCTCATAAACAGATTTCAAACACTTCCATCCGCTGAAGCTTCTGTTTTTGTATTTCCGCTGCCGACACCTCCTCCCTCTTGCGACTGCATCGGTCGTTTCCTTCCTTGACCACCTGGGCTTCGGGACGGAGCAGGCCAGCAGCTTGCAGGAGGGAGAACTAGGGAAATCTTGTGTCCTTGTCACAGTCCCTTGTATTTTTAACTACCAGTGCAACCCTGCCTCAGTCTGCTGCTCAACTTGATTTCATCCAAGCCTTAACCTCCTCTGGTACAGACCATACTGAGAGCATCAAACCTGAGTGTACAAGGATCAGCCGGGCTCCAGACCCCGTGGAGGGGTGAGCTTCCAGCATCCTCAGGGATGGAGACTTCCCGCAGCATGGCACGTGGCTGGTGGTGCACACCAGGGCAGAGGCGAGAGAAATTGGGGGAGCTCTGATGACAGCTGGATCCATCTTGCTACTAGTTTATACCAGAGAGAGGGTGCGTGTCCAGCCACGTGCCGCAGTAGGAGGATAGTCTTTCAAGATTTAGTCTTGATCATTTAAATCCAGTGAAAAGAGCCTTGTTTTAAGACACCTCCTTTCTTTCAAGAATAGCAGCTCTGGGTATCAAATCTTTAGGAACTTGATCCTTGTGGAGGAAAGACTGGTTCATAGTCAAAAGACTCTCTTGTAGGAGATACCTAAGCAGAATAAAGCTCTCGGCCTGGGCTGTCGGAGGTTCTGTTGTTCACCGATGAAGCACCACCACATGCAGCTCTCATCACTGCGTAGAATAAGGTACGCGACGGCTGCCGTGGCAGAGCTGCGCACAGCAAAGTCTGCGGATTTCAACGGCTCCTAACTTAAAACTTAGGAGATGCTGGGTTTTTGCAACCCTTGGGCACAGATGAAAAGCTTCTATGCGCCGCCGGCTCCGCAGAGGTGTGCAGCCGCCGTGTGGATCCTTATCCCTCTTCCCGTGTCTGCTCAGATAAGTAATTCATGCCTTAGCCTGAGCCCACCCACCTGGTGGCGAGTTGTCGTTGGGAGGCTCGGGGACGCATCGCACCATTCATGCTTTGGTCTAACGGATTCCAGCCCAGTGACGCGGATTTAGCTACGAGCTAAAAATAAATCATCTCTCAGCTGATGTGCCCTAATCGTGGCACCACCAGCCACTTAAACGGAGCTGCGCAGCTGCAGCAGGCGCCGGGCAGATGGAGCAGAGCGTGTCAAACGGCTGCTGCTGGGCAAAGGGCTGATCAGAAGCGTGGTCCCTATACCCTCGGTGCTTGGTTTTTCTTCTCCTAGCTGTAAAGAGCCTTTGCTTTCCTCACCTCTAAGATCTGCGCTGTTTTCTGCGCCGTGTGAGAAGTGGGGTTGAAGTTAGGTGTAGACATGCAGGAGGCCCTACCGAACAGCTAACGGGGGGATGGTGATTCTCTTCAGTGGAGAAACTGAAATTTGAATTTATTTTTCTTTAAACTGGAGCGAAATGGGCTCGGAACAGGGATTTTTAGAGGGCTGGGATTTTATCTGTCGAGAAAGTAGCTTGTGTATTTCTTGTACATCCAGGGCTGTCTGTTACTGTGCAACAGTCGCCTTACAGCACCTCCTGTGTAAACTGCAGGCTTCTTCCCCAGGTTATTTCTTTTGTTCCTTCAAACAAGAAGGAGGTAAACAGAGTTCATCAGTGGAGATGCTTCTGTGTGAGTCTGTGATCCCAGGCCTTTGTGGGGTAGAGATCCATCCTGTGCCCATGAGGCAAGCCAAATAGGATCGACTCCAGCTTTGATGGTTTGCAACAGGGATGGCAGCAAAAGCTCCAGTCCCTGGCAGCTCACCCCGGAACAGGGCACAGAACAGCCAGAAAATCTTGGCTGCTGCAGGTTCCCCATGGCACTGCAAGTGGAAACCTAGGAATAAGGTGCCAGGCTGTGGGGTGAGGAGCAGGTACTCTGAAATGGTACAATTTGCCACTCTGATCCTTCTCTCCAGTGTCTTTGTTTCCAAAAAAAAGCAAGTCCTGAGCCCTTGAAGGTATTCCCACAGTTCCCAGAGTCTCAGAGAGTTGGGTGCTTAATTCTGGATGAGGGGTTTGGGGCTCAGGTTCCCAGCGGTGAGAGCTGGCACTGGCCTGAGGCTGTTCTTTAGGGCTGGAGCCATATGGCCACGGAGGAGCGAGTCTCTCTGGACTGGTATCATGGGGCCAAGGATATGTGTACTTATGATGCACTGCACATCTTGAATTCATTAGAGCTCCATTTCATGCATCTGCCTCTTAGGAAGAGGTTATGGAGAAAACCATATTCGGAAATAGAACTTGTAATGAAAACACAAGGTCATGGTTATACCCAGCATTCTCATCTCTAATGAATCCGGTGCTAAATTAATTGATTTAGGGCTTTTAAATGAAAATATAAGAATCTAATGCATGAAGATAGATTCATGGACTCTTATAGCTCAAATTAATCCGTGTGCTGCTGGTACGACTATATCAACAGAGGTTTCCCCTGCAACTGAACATGCGCTAAAGCTCAGTTTGCCCTGTTTACACTGTTTTTTCAACATGCAAAGTTTGATTAAATTTTAAAGGACCGCTACATTAAGCTAAGATATGCAAATAAGATTAGCTAAATGTTTTTCTTTTTTTAAATTCTGCTTACCCAAACCCACAGAGTGAAAGAGGACAAGCTGACTTGCACAGGGAGATTGAATGCCATTAAAGAGGAGGCAATTAGTTGCTGTGCTGTTCAGCAGTTGTAGGAACTTTGGGTTTGCTTGCTTATTACTGTTCCACAATTTGCTGTGAGACGACAGCTTTAGTGTTTGGAGTTGAATGTGCCCTTATTGGTATGCAGTGGCCACTTTGGGGTGGGTTTTTTCCCCCCAATTAGTAATTTTTTTTCCCCTCCAAATTAGTAATTTGCTAATGCTGAAACAAAGAGAAATTGGATTTTCTTGCTGGAATAACCTGGGACACAATCATATGCAGGTTTCCCTGATACGTGGTTGTTTTTTTTTTTCCCTGTATGTGCAAATCTGGTATCCTGATCATTTAATAAATTATAGAACCTGTGCATATTACATATCTTGGAAATGAATGTACTGTCATAATATTGACTGAAGTGCCCTCCCCACTGGATCCGAGTCTGCAGATGCGTTTGGTACTTGAATGCAGTTCTTGGCTGGATGCTCAGAACCACTCAGGTGTTACTAGAAATGGCTCGGGGATATTTTCTGCTACCACAGCACAAAATGTAGGGATTAAATTTTCCTTCCCGGTATCCAGTGCTTGTTGCAAAATGCCACGAAAGTCCAAGTTGAAAAAAGGTATGTTGGCGGTGTTGATCGTGAGTTGTGCGTGTCCTTTGTGAAAACTCCTGTTGTTGCCAATTGATCGTCTTGGCTGTTTGAGTTTGGAAGGGAAATTGTTAAACTGTACGGGTAGATGATTTAAGCATGTCCTTCGCTTTACCTAGAAGGAAAGCGCTGTTGAAAAGAATTTAATCACTTCAGTACAAGGGAGGAGACCTTGTTCTACCCTGCGTCTTTCCGTGTGTGCTATTTAGTTCTTGGACTGGGGTAAAGACAAGGAGACAAACAAAATACCCCTGAAAGATGGACTGATGTCAGAAGTTTCCCTAGTGTTGGTGATGGGGAAATCTTTCTGTATCCTTACATCGCGCTTCAAGAGGGTTGTGAGAATAAGCAGTGAGCCAAAGGAAATAGCCCTACAGAAAGTTGCTTTGCAAGCTCAGATGTAGACTGTGCCATCTTGCAGAAGGACTTTGTGGCTCTGGTTTGCAGAGTCACCAGACCCGATGTGTGCAGGGAGATGTGTCCCCAGGCGGGCTCAGCCCTCTCCTGCCTGTGCTGGGCACTGTTGGGGTGTTCGGTGGGTGCTGCGTTCTCGCTGGAAACCAGCAGCCCAGAGCTGGGCTCAGCTCGCTCCTCCCAGCAAATACCTGCCTTTTTTAATTTATTTTTTTTTAAAAGGCTGTGCTGTCACATGGCATTAGCGGCCCTGCCTTCAGCCAGGCACAGCCTGGCACTGTTGCTTAGCAACTCTGCCCGATCTCCAAAATCCAAAATTTCTGACACTGGGGAGCAGAGGAGGGATGGAAGCTGCCACTTGGGGGGTGAAGGGGTAGAGTCTCCCCAGTCCCCAAATCTGTGCTGAGGGAGGGGGCAGGAGGAGCTGGGCAAGCTCATCACCGCTCCAGCCTGCTCCCGATTGCTCCAGGTGTCTGCCTGAGACAGGGTATGTTTTGTAGGGTTTCTTGCACTCTTTGGGGAGTAACTGAGGACAGACAGAGAGGCGGAAAACAGGCTTTCCTAGGAGTTTCCCCTGCCTCAGTTTCCCTCCCTGCACCCCCCTACAAGCCTGTTCCTGCATGGAAATCTGTCCCCCAGCAGAGGCAGCGGCTGTTTAAATTGCAGGAGGTGCCATCACACAGTTGAAGGCTTTGGCGTAAGAGCAGCTGCTGTGAGGCCCCATCTCGCCCGCTGTGTCCCCAGAGCACAGCTCCCCTCCTCTGCCGTCACTGCCTGATGGGGTACCGGCCCCACAGCTGCCAAAATCACAGCTTCCCGCTTGCAGCCCTGCTTCCGACCCTGCACCCACGCTCCCTGGGGAATGTCTTCCCTCTGACAGCATCCCCCGGTGGAGGGAAAGACGGTTCCCGGCAGGAGGAAAGATTTGCTGGAGGAAGCCTTGAACCCTTGCCAGCAATTCCACTTCCAGGACATGTGTCCAGAGGGGCTTCAGACCAGTGAAGCCTGGGGCTTAACCACAGCCTGTTAAAATCGGGCAAACAAAATCACATTTAATACCGACGTCCCTTGCAAACAGTGGTGCCCTCTCTGAGCCGGTGCTTGTGCCTTCGCAAAGCCCCAGAGGCTGCTCCCTCTAGCTGGAGGGGCATCAGAGCTGGGAGTCTGGGCTTCAATCCAAGTGGGTGACATCCCTCCAGTGCCAGTTTCTCCCAGCCCCGCTCCCTAATCTGGATGAGTTTGTTGTATAGAGGAGGAGTAGAGGTGGGAGGAGGAGACAGAGGGTTTTTAAGCAAAGGATCTCATTAGTTACTTACATCTGCCAGTTTCCATAGTAACAGGGGAAGAGAGGAAGCCTAAATCTGAGTCTGTCTGGGTAGCTGGATGCCTGAACCCTCCTCAACCTGCAACGCAGCCACTCTGGGGAGCGAAGGGGTTCAGCCCAGCCACAGGCAAAGGGTCCAGGCTGCCCGTGGAGCTGCTCTGCAGCTCTGGTTGTCAACGCTGCCCTGGGGAGAGGCAGCGGATCCAGGTCTCTGGACCAGTGTGCGGAGTTGTGGGGTCCTTGCTCTCTTGCTTCTACCACTCCCTGGTGCATGAACAGACTCTGCTGTCCCCTCTCTAATCCCTCCCTGCACCAGCACAGACTTGTGTCTGTTCTCAAATCCAGCACTGATGCTGGTGGATCTCGGTGTTTGTGGGTGCAGGGATGGATTAGAGCTGCACCCCAAAGATTTGTGCTGTTTCTCTGCTGCTGTCCTGCTCCTCGCGCTCCTTGAAATGAATCCCATGTTCCCAGTCTCTTGGCTTTCAGTGCCTATTGGTATTATGAATACCATAATACTACGTAAGTAGAAGAGGCCACTTCTCTCTCTAGCTTTCTGTCGAAAAATCTCAACCTGCTGATAATGGCCCAGTATAGAGAGGGCATTCCACCTCGTCCCAGCAGAGAGCTTGGACAAGTTAAATTTCTCCAGTTGGGCACCAGGAGTGGGGAATTTGCCAGTGATACTTATCGGGTATGGAGTCGTCCTCCCTGAGCCTTCCACCCAAAGGGTAAATGTGCCCCTTCTACTGGCATCCAAAGGTTTGCCCAGCTCAGGGTGCTGAGAAACCCCTTGGCATCCAAATGCTGCTGGTTTGGGTCTGTGTGTTCTGTGTATTTGCCTCTGTTCTTGTCTCTTTGAAAGGTCCCTTAGAAATAACATGTGTAATGGTTACATCTGTAAGGTCTCCAGGTGAAATCACACATCTTCTGCAAGTGCTGAGGTTGTACAGTGTGTTAAAACCATATCACAGCCCTATGATGTGGGTTTTTACCCTTTCAAGTGATTGCTTTTTTTTTTAAAAAGAAAAAAAAAAAGGATTTTAACTACCTTGTGGGGCACTGGTTTGGCCAGAAGTGTTGGGGGGGGGCAGGAGGGAGCTGTCGTGATTGGGACGGGACCTCAGAACCAGGCACCGGAGCAAGTCTCTGTTCTTTTCCACCTTTATCATCTGACTTTTGGCTGCCTCCAGGTTTTAGCCTCCCTGGGGTTTGTTGGGTCTTACAGGAAGAGCAGAGTCCTCTCATCCTCTGAGCTGCAAACTCTCGCCTTGATAAAGGCGAGACCCAGAGCAGTGATCAGTAAGTGGAAGCCCTGCAAGATGGGCAAATGGTTCACAAGGGATTACAGCCTGAAAGGAATGAGGCAGGTCCATGGAAGCAAACTGGAATTCTTTCTCCTTGTGTCATGTCTGCTCCTGTCTCCAGAGGAAACTCTGGGACAGAAGTCAGCGTTTCCTTGTACACTTGCATCCTGAGGATGCTCCTCTGGGCTCTCCCATCTCTACAGATGATAAGTCTGAATTAACAGATGTTTTTCCTCCTTCTCTCCAAAGACACCGTCTCCAGCAAACTGCAGAACAACAATGTCTACACCATTGCCAAGAGGAACGTGGAGGGCCAGGACATGCTCTATCAGTCTCTGAAACTCACCAACGGCATCTGGATCTTGGCCGAGCTTCGCATTCAGCCAGGGAACCCCAACTACACGGTGAGATGTTGGACTGCAGAGGGCACGTGGTGCGGGCTGGGATCCTTCTAACTCACCCATGGAGCCATTTCTCCCTGTTTTGCCTAACGTGCTTGTTTTGGGGGAGATCCTGTTGATTTGACTGAGGGGTTAGGAACGCCCACTGAACTGGGGGGAAAAAAAAAGTGAGAAATAATAGAATTACACTCCTCTGTCACCAGTGAGCTGGGATAATAACTGCTCAGCAATGAGCAGTTACTTGCCAAGGTTACCCAGAGATAAAGCCAAGAGACATTAGCAAGAAAGCACTGCCAGGAATGCCCTTCCCCCTCTCGTAAACAAGGAGAAATTTATGCCCTGCCGCGTTCCTGCAGCGGAGACCGGCTGTCTGGATGTCAGAGCCTCTTTGGCCTTGTGCTGGCATCAGCTTGTGGCTGGTGGGAAGGTGCGGTCCGTCCTGCATCATGCACCCATAGAGCTGTTCCCTTTGCTCCTCTTCTGAGGACCTGTGTTTCTGAGCGTGCCGATATTAGAGGATTTACCTCCTGTTGGAAGCTGTTCCAGGAGTTTCAAGAGAAACCCGTGGTCTGGTGGCCTTCGGGGTGAAAGTGAGCATTGGAAGGTGATTTAAAATGGTTGCACAAGGATTGATGCTGTGAGCCTGGGCTCAGCCTGCTCCTTGCTTTTAGAAAGGGGTAAGAGCCAGGTTTGTGTCCATCAGGACCGAGCAGCAAATCATTAGAACCCCCCAGGCTTAGTGCTGTGATTTACAACGTGAGGGCAAGCAAGTCTCTTGTCTCAGGGTTTGGGGCAATGTCCCCTTCCTTCATGCCTGCAGAGACACTATATTTGTCGAGGAATTTGGGAACTCCATAGTGGGAGTTTGCTTTTTTTATACTTCCTCCTGCTTGTAGACAGCTCTGAAAAGGCAGTTTGGTGTTGCAAGCAGTACCCAGGAGAAATATTGTGCGTGACTGTCATCTGCCACATCCACGATCTGTCCCAACCCATGCAGTAAGCCTTCGTGGAGATGGTAGAAAGCTCCTGCCTTCCTTTGCAGCACTGCTAACCTCTCCTCTCCTCTCCTCAGCTCTCCCTGAAATGCCGAGCTCCCGAAGTGTCACAGTACATCTACCAGGCCTACGATGCCATCTTGAAAAACTAACAGGAGATCAGCCTGTGCCTCACCCTGCGGAAGGAGGGGGGAGAAAGGGGTCCCCAGATCCTCCTTCACCACTGGCACGGGGAAAAGCACTCGTAACTGGAAGCAGCTGTATTCATGTGTAGGATTTCAGTCAAAGGCACTGATTAAACAAGGTAGCAATTAGTATCCACGTGCTAATGATGATAGGGAACAAACCCCTTTGATATTTTTAGCGTCCATGGAGTTTGTAACCACTGCTTCGACTACTCCCACGTCCCCCTTGCCCCTCACTCGTTGTCCGTTCTCGTGGGCTTCTCCATTTTGTGCCAATGTTCAGTGTTTTCTAAATGGCTTTAGGCGTAGTAACGATTTTGTAAAATACCGCTCATTGGAAAAAAAAAAAACCCAATCAAAAACCACACGTCGGCTCATTAAAACAAGGCAAAAGTGTCGAAAACATAACACTGCACTTTATTTTATATTTTTATACATTTTTTTTGAGTTTTTCTATTGTAATTGGCTTAAAGGGAAGGCGATTCCAAGGAAGTATTGGGAGCCCTGCAGGGACGTCAGGCTCTAGCAGGGTGAGCACAGCCTCGGGGAACTAGGAACAGAGCCATCAGTTCAGTCCGTGGAGGCGGATGGAGCCCTAAAGAGGGGGTTTTTTTATTACACTTGTGCTGGCAGACTCAGCTCTGCTTTTGATGGTGTGTTTTCACTCCAACCATCTCCCTGGCTCATTAGCTGCTGATTTGAGAAGCGAGGCTGCTTTTGCGTGGGGAGGAGCTGCAGACCTAGATTGATAACGGGACAGCGGTGGATGAAATGAAGGAAACGAGCCCGCTCTTAGAACCAAAGGCTCTTGCCAGAGCTCCAGGTATGGTCTCTGCATCCTCACCCAGCCACAGCCCCTCCTCTTCTCGTTCTTTCCGTGCCTGCTATGGCCAAACTGCCTTCTCGGCCGTCCCCTGAGCTGTGCCACCTTCACCCAGCGCTGTGCTAACCCCCAAAATCCCCAAGGCTCGCGGTGGTCAATTCAAACAGGGCAGTGCCACTTCCCCGCTGGGGCTGTGAGCATCAGCTGTGCCGCTGCTGGCAGTGTCCCGGGGTACCACGGGGAGCGGAGCGGCTCTCCCTGTTCCCATGCTGTCCCCCAAAACCCAGGCTGGGGTGTGGTGGGAGGTGGTTTGGGCTTGGCGGTGTCTGCACCCTGCCTGCCTTGGGGGCTTCAGGTCCCAGCTGGGCCCAGAGCTGAGCAGATTGTGGAAGCGTTTCTTCCATTTGCAGCTGGGCTCTGTGTGGCCAGAGGCACCCCGTAACAAGGGCCAGTCGGGTTCCTGCTCTCACCTGTCCTGAGCAGCCCCGTGCCCTGGTTCCTCTTTTCCAACCTGTCCTTAGGGCCAGGACTGCTTCCCTTTCCAGTCCATCACCATGTTGCAACCACTAAGTGCTGCGGCAACAGCAGTGAAAGCAAAGCCTCTTGCATGTCCTTGCTCCATCCATAGCTTGTCCTGCTTTAAACCGAGCCACTAACCAGAACAGCTCTGCCCTCCCAAGCATGCTTTGATGCCATCTCCTCCCCAGCGAGCAAAGCTCTTATGCCTAGCGACCCCCATGTTGTCTTTTTAGATGCCATATTCAAAGTCAATAAATGTTTTACGGTGGGAGATGGTTCATCAGGGCTTTGGGCACTGTCTGCAACCCAGAAGCCAGTGTTGGGAAAAGGTCATAATGCCCTGGAAGAGAGTCCAGCAGGGCCCAGGAGCTGCAGGACCCCGAGGAAGGTGGTGTCCCTGTGTAGGAACCCATTCCTGTGCTCTCGCTGGGCAAAAATTGGGGGGCAGAGCTGGAGCAATCCAGCCCTTGAGCCCTGCCCGTGTGTGCTGGGAGGTGATTTGCTCCAAGCGCTGTGGGGGCACTGGAAAAATCATTAAGAGAGCAATTAAGGAAGCACCAGTGGCACTGAATGTGATGCTGTGTCGGGGCAGGGAGGAGGTGGTAGAGGGTCAGGAACAAGCACTTAAGCTTCCTCCACTAAACAGCCTCGATGCAGGGAGGGGGGGGATGTTGAGCACCCCCTTCTCTTTACCACATTTCTTCCCAGCTTTTTGGGCATGTAGGTGACTCTGTGCTGCAGGGGCAGAGCCCGGGCTCGCTCGGTGGCCTTTCGCCCTTCTCTCCCGCCGCGCCGCTCGTTCGAGTGTTCGCCGCGTAGTTGTGTTGCTCTTCAGGCTTTACCTGCCGTCCGTGTCAATAAACTCATTTCCACCACGCTCTGGCTGCGTGTGACTCTGTGGGGCCCGGGAGAGGATCCGAGTCCCTTGCTTTTGGCCGTGCCCGTCGGAGCAGGCAAGGCTGAAGGCTGGGTTTGGTGGGAAGGAGGCAGTTTTCTCCCTGGGAGCCTTTTGTCCTTTTCACCAGCCACTTTTCTACAGCAGAGACCCCCCCCAAAAATAGGGGCTTGCACGGAGAGAAGGTAGCGGGCATCCTCTGCCTCCGGCTGCTGCTCTATTGTCATCTCAAAGGGAAGTGGGAAGAGGATCCTGGCTTGCAGGGAGCACCGGCACCTGGACACTGACAGCCTCTGATGAGTAGTGGGAGGAAGATGGATGTACCCATTTAGCCCTTTCTGGGCCCCAGGTGGGCTTTGTGTAACATGACCTGCTTTCCCTGCGAGGAAATGATCAAATCATGTGAGTCAGTGATGCGTTCACATTGCTCCGGAGCAGTGCTGGGATCTTCCAGAGGGCTTTGCCGTCGCTGGTCCTGTCTCGGGCAGGATGGGTTGGGCTGCAAAACCTCTGTACCAGGCCAGAGGCGAGCTCGGGCAGCCCCAGACTCAGCCCTTAAAGTGGCCAGAAATCCCAACAACACAAGGAGAAGGTGTGGGAGGTGCTGCTCTCCAGCACAGCAGCTCCTTCTCTTGTCCCTGCCCAGCCTTGGCTTGGTGGCTCTTGGAGATCAGGTGACTCCCACCCTCTGAGGACCTGATGTGGCAGGTCCTGTATCAGCCTGTGGTGCCCTCCACAGGGATGTTCTTGGGTTAGAAGCTGGGGTATGTGTCTAGTGGCAACAGTGACAGGCTGGGTTGGGGTTACCAATGCTGCTGTTGTGTCCCTTCGTGCATCCCTGATCTGCCTGGGATGGGATGGGATGGTCATTCCCTGCTTTGGGTCTGCTCCTGCCATGGGGCTGAGCTTGGGGCGGCATTTGGCCCAGCAGGAGCAAAAGCTGCTGCAAGATGCTCAGGGCTCTGCCGTGTCAGGCACTGTCCCTTTCATATCCTGTGGCAAAGGGAAAGGTTTCTCCCTCCCTCCCTGTTCTGTCAGGGACTCCTTAGGGAGAAATCGGTCTTTCCTGCTGTTCTGGATTTGCAGGCACACTGGTGCCCCGTAAACGGGGACGCACCAACCCCAGGCCATGCTGTACCTTGCAAACTGGGTTTGCTTCATTAACGTCATTAGCCTCCGGTGCTGGGAGCTCGGGGGATGCAGCTGATGCTCCCCGGGCTGGGATCTGCCATGGGATGGATGGTCCCCATGGCCTTCCCTGTTCCCGGGGGAAGGGGAACCCGGGACCCAGTGGGCAAGGATCCCCTGACTTGCTCCTCGCTGCTCTGGCTGGAGATAGGGCCAGGCCCTGGTGTGCTGGGTGGGCTCCCCAAAATCCCTGCTGCTCCCACCAGCCTCGGACGCATCCTGCTCCACACCAGCGCGTGTGCTAAGGGGTGACATAGGGTCCACGAGCCCACGAAACAGCATGGAGAGAGGCATGGACTCACCCAAGGATTTTGGAGGCTGTGGCGGAGGCAGGGGCTGACCGCAGCCCCCCAAGCCATCATCTCTGCCTGTCCCCCACCGCTGCCCGCGTGCCAGACACGGGAGCTCTTTGACGGATGATTTTCGGTTTGTGTCAGTTGCCTGTCGCTGAGGCTGGGATAAGCCTCCCAGCCAGTGGGGACGTGCCAGGATCCAGCCCTGCTCCCCCCTCCCTCCCCCCCCGTATATTAAATTTCACAAATAAAACTGCAAGTGGAGAGCATCTCGGAGGGAACTGCTAAAAATAGCCCCGAGGCTGGAGCCTGAATTGTGCAGGCGAGTTCATGTGCAGCCTCGATCCCTGCCCTCTCCCAGAAAGGGCTTGGGGCTGCTTTATGGCCATGCCGGGAAGGGGAGCTCGGGGGGAGGGGGGGGCTGGGGAAGACAAGCAGCATCTAGGGCTGGTGATAATAACCCCCCCAGGGACACCTCAGTATTTCCCTGGCTGCGAGCACCAGGCAGCTCTGCAGGAAAATAAGCCCCAAGTCTCTGAAAACCTGGGTGTGATGCGAGACAGGGAAAAGGGGCTCTGCCTCCCCTTCCCCGGCGCTGATCTCAGCCCCAGCCTTGGTGCAGCAGCATGAGGCTGTCCCACGTTTTGCCAGCTGCCCTTGCCCCCCCCCTCCCAAGCCATGGAGCTTGTCTTTTTCCCCAGGAAAGATACAGTAATGTGTTTCCCTCCTCACCCTGGAGAGGAGCCCCTGGAGATGATGCTTTTCCCAGACAAAGGTGCCAACAAGGCTGGGGGCAGCCCGGCGGTGCTATGGCTGGTGTTTGGGCTCAGCAAAGCCTGTGTGATCACCACCAGCTCCACGGGGACACCTCGGTGCTCGCTGGTGTCACGGTGAACTGGAGCAGGGTTCGGGGTCTGCTTGGAGGAGCAGAGAGGCACAGGGAGCCCATCAGCAGCGTGTACGAGTCCCTGGACCACGGTCCCCAGAGGTGCGACCAGTATCTTCATCGCCGTCCAGCACACAGGTAAATGCTCGGTGTGGGGTGTCCCCAAACTGTGGATGCTGCAACAGAAACGTCCCCCCCCTTGGTAGGGCCTGGCAGCACCCCAGACTGAGAGCACCCCACTAGTGACAGCAGGCACGGAGAAGCCCCCAGCCCCTGCCAGCTGGACCAGGGGCTCGCACAGCAAAGGGATGAAGGCATGTGCCCAAGAGCAGACCGAGCAGCAGTGTCAGAGGAGGGAAAGGCTCCCTGGGAGGGGTCCTACCCTCCTCCCCCTAAGGGGTCTGGCCCCAGGGGGCTTCCACAGGGTGGGCATGAGGGCACAGATGCTGCTGGGTGCCGGGGAGGGAAGGGGTGAAGGTGTTGCACCCAGCACACTGCAGGGAGGATCTTTTCCCATCGGCACCTCCCCGGAGCCCCGGGAAAAGCCGGGGTCCCTCCTGGCTTCCTTTGACTCGGTCTGGGTATTCCCTGCCTCCTTTCTCAGGCGCTGCCTCCTTCCCTGCCTGGACACTGCCTGCATCCCTCCTCGGGCATCCCCTACATCCCTTCCCGGGTACCGCCTGCATCCCTCCCGGGCACCCCTGCATCCCCGCCTGGGCAGAGCCTCCTTCCTTCCCCGGGCACTGCCTGCATCTCTGCTCGGACACTGCCTGCATCCCTCCCGGGCATCCCCTGCATCCCCGCCTGGGCAGAGCCTCCTTCCCTCCCTGGGCACTGCCTGCATCATTCCCGGGCATCCCTGCCTGCATCCCTGCCTGAGCAGTGCCTGCCTCCCTCCCCAGGCACTGCCTGCCTCCCCGCCTGGGCATTCCCTGCATCCCTCCCCGGGCACTGCCTCCACCGCCACCCCCCCACCACCCCCCCACCACCCGCCCGGGGCGCTGCCTGCCTCCCTGCCTGAGCGCTGCCTGCCTGCCTCCATCCCCGGCCACCTCCTCTCCCCCTCCCCGTGTCCCGACCGGGCTTTGCGACCCAGAGCCGGCCACCGCCCGGCGCCCCCCGCCGCCGCCGCCCGGCCCCTCGGTAGCGCCGCGCCGGGCGGGGGCCGGGCCGGGCCGGGCCGGGGCTCTGCAGCGGGGCCGCCCGCCCCGCACCGGGCTCGCCGCATGGCTCCGCCGCCCGCCGGGGCGCCGCCGGCCCGGGCCGCCGCTGCAAGGTAGGGATCCCCCGCCGGGGAGCTGGGGAGGGAAACGGGGGGCAAAGTTGCCGCTGGGCAGGGCCAAGGCGGGGGGGGGGGGGGACACCGGGGTAGCGGTGCGAGGGTGGTCCCCAGTGAAAGTTCAGCGCCGGTGCTCCCCTCTCCCCGCTCGCCCCACTGGCCTGGGGGGGTGCGTGTGTCACCCCCAGCACCCCTCAACCTCCCCCAGCCTCAGCACCCCCCCCCGCGGGCCGGTGCCGGGGATGCTGCGCTTCCCGCCGCGGCGAGAGCATCCCCCCGGGAGGGTCGGGGCGGGCTGCGGGGTGCGGGCTGCGGGATGCTGCCGCGGGGATCAGGGCTTGCTCCTCCGGCTGCCCGCGGGGTGGCGAATGCGGGTGGCGGCGGGGTGGCCAAGGTCGCGGGGCATCCTTCCCGGGAGCAGCCTGCAAGCCTCTGCCCGGCCCTGCAACCCGCTGAGCTCGGCCTTGCGCTGAGCGCCTGGGCCCCCCCCGCCCCACCACCACCACCACCACCACCATCCCGGGCTGGTCCACACTCCGCCACCCCACCGTGGGGCCACCCTGGCTGCATCCCCACTCTGCGCCTCAGTTTCCCGCGGTGGCACGCTGGCGTGAGATGCTCGTGGGGCCGGGAGCCATCAGGTTGGCCTCTGATGCTTCAGGGTGCAAGCCCGCTTTCTCGGGCTCGTGCATGGTCCTTGTGTGCCGGCCTGGAGGGGGACTGGGTTTTTGGGGTGACACGGCAGGGCTCAGCCCGCTCCGCAGTTCAGGGGAGCCCCACGGGTGCTGGGTCTCTGGCTGTGTTGCTCCATCACCTTCCAGCCCCACAGAGGAGCTGGGGTTGTTTCTGCGAGGAAGAAGGGTTTGGGGGGACAGGGTTGTCCCTGCAGCAGAGTGGCCCCTGGGACTTGTGATGACAGTGCTTGCTGCTGGTGGAGAAAGGCCCAGGGAGGACTAGGTGTGGGGGCTCCTGCACCCCCCCGTTTCCCTGTGTGTGGGGCAGAAACGCTCCTGCTGCCGGGGCTGGGGCAAGCAGGTCCCCAGGGGTAGTCAGCACCCCAGGGGATGGTCCTGTGTCCCTCAGTCCTGGCCACAAGCCGGCCCTGCTGCCCTTGGGGCCAGATCAGGCCTTGCTGAAGGCCCCCAGCCCCAGTGTGAGGAGGATGAGGACGGTGTGAGCCATGGGCCAGCCTGGGAGACTGTGTGAAGCCCGGCCTCCACAGCATCCAGCAGCAGGGACCTCCAAGGCCGAGCTGTTCTTGGGGCAAATAACCCCCGTGAAAGCAGGCGGGACAGGGTGGTTTGAACTTGCCACTTTCCGCCAGCTCAGGGAGCACTACCCTGTGCTTTGGGGATGGTTTTCAGGGAAAACGGACCAGAGCATCACAAATTGGTAAAAGCATCTACACTTTGGGATAAAGCACAAGCCATTGCCTAGCAGTGGGAGTGAGCAGAAGTGGGACCCAGCCCATCGCCCTTGCTGTTTCCATCGCAGCTCCCAGTCAGGACCCCTCTGCCAGGGGGTGTTTGGGCTCCTTGGACTCGGCTCCCATATCCTTGTGCGTGGGTTATCACCCCGTGTCCCCCTGCACGCATGGCCCTGGCCTGGGGCCCCTCTGGCCTCACCACATGTGCCGGCAGCTTGTGGGCTCACCCCATCAGCTGGCTTGGAAATTAGCCTCCATCAAGTTAATTGCCAAACCGCTCAAAGCCTGAAATTAAACATTAAAGCTGTCGCTCACAGGCACAGAGCAACTCCCCACCCCCCCCCACCTCCCCCCACCCCCACCCCAGGAAAAGGCAATTCTGGCTGTCCAAGCGGAGGAAAGATGGATTTCCTGGCTTGGGGCAGCACCGGAATGGAGCAGCTGGTGACAGTCCCTGTCGGTGCTACGGAACAAGTCCCCAGCACAGCCTGGGACCCCGCTGCTGCCGGGGCCGGGCAAACCCAGAGCTGCAGACAGTCCCTTTCCTGGATGTTTCCTTGCTCTGGTACCCAAAGGGCTGAATGTGCCTGTGAGAACCTTCCTGGGATGAAGTTTGGTCAAATCCTAGGCTCTGCAGGGTAGAAGCCTCTCAGGGTCATCCCGGGGTCTCGCAGTGCTGAGGTCCCTGCTGGGGATGTCTGCCAGCCCTCTGGAATGCTCCCTGAGGACAAACATAACCTTTTTCCATGGGCTCCTGCTTGGAAAAATATTTCCTGAAGTAATAGTGGGGTCTGCCGGGGTGTCTCCAGGATCTGACCAGCTTCTCCTTGGCCTTGCAGTGACGGGCTGTCCCGGAGGGGAAATGCATCCTGAATGGGGCTGAGGCCCCCTGCGCGGGAATATGCAGCCTCGGCGCCGCGGGGGCAGCAGCAGGGCAGCGGCCGGCGTGCGACGGCATGGTGGCAACGTTCAAGATCGCCGTGCTGGGAGCCCAGGGCGTGGGCAAGAGCGCCATAGTCCGGCAGTTCCTCTACAACGAGTTCAGCGAGGTCTGCGTGCCCACCACAGCTCGCCGCGTCTACCTGCCCGCCGTCGTCATGAACGGCCACGTCCACGACCTGCAGATCATGGACTTTCCCCCCATCACCGCCTTCCCCGTCAACACCCTGCAGGTAGGGGTGCACCCAGCTTGGTGTGATGGGACCCCCACGTTGGAGGTCTCCAGTGACGGCGGTGGGGTTTCGCTGTATAACCCTGTGGGGTCCCGGTTCCCCCTCTTCTCAGGATGCTTCTCCTTCCACATCAGGGTTTGCTTGCTAAAAGCTGGTGTGAGAGATCACATCCTCATGGTACCGGCTGAGCAGGCCCAGGATAAAGTATCTTTTAAAGCTTTTTCACCTAAAATGATGGCAAACACGAGAGGGACGGTGTCCCACTTCGAGGACTAGGGTTCCAGTGACGCCCACAGATCTGTCCAGCTGGGTGGTGCATCCCAGAGCACTGGGATTTGGTTCCATCACTGTTAAAGCTGGGGCCAGAAAAGGGCTGGGGGACCGTAGCCAAAGCATTCGGGTGAAAAACAGGGGTTCCTGGAGAGACAGCCCCTGATGTCCGGGGCTGTCCAGGCGGAGTGGGGCTGCTCGTCCCCTCCCTGGGTGGCCATCACCTTCCCCAGCATCACCTGTGCTTGTCCCTGGGGTGCTGAGCCCACCGTATCCTCACCCTGCAGCACTCTCAGGTGCTTCCAAAACATCCCCAAAAGGCAGCGTGGGGTTGGAAAGTCTTGCCATCAGCACCGACTGCTTCAGGGGGGTTTAACGGGGAAAAAGAGGATTTTAAGCTTGTGCAGTGGCTCCATCCCAGGGGCACAAGTTGTGCCACCACCGCACAGGAGCCAGAGGTGCCCAGCCATGGCCACAGCCACATTGGAGGGGAATGTGTCCCATGGCAGCACCTCCCTGAGGCTGGGCTCTTACATTTTTAATCAATATAATTATATTGCTTCCATGTCCCACAGGGACAGGGTTATAGGGGCCTTGTAGCGCTCCGTGTGTCCCCTGGGCCGTCGGGCAGGAGGTGAAGTGAGCGCTCTGGGGGCGAGGAGGAGGTTTAAAAATTAATCAACGTGTGCAGAGAACGAAAGGTCAGTGCGAGAGGCAGCCCGAAATAGCAAAGGGTAATTTATTGACACGGCAGCTGACGCTAACATACTCGATTAACTCCCTGCCTCGCTGTGCTCAAGAAGAGGCGGCCGGTGGGAACAGATGGAGGTTTCCAGGGAAGAGAGGATGGCCAGAGGGATGGCTCCGAGGGGAAAGGAGAGTACTGTAGTGGGGGATACGGCTCTGTCCCCTGGGAAGCATCACTGGGCTCTGCTCCGTGCCTGGGAGCAGCATCCTTGCGGCGATGTCCTGGGGGAGCAGCAGGGGCTGGCAGCTCTATGATGTCCCACTCCCACATGGGGTCAGGTGGGATGCACAGCACGACCTTCCTCCAGACCCGAGCATCCCAGGAAACCTGCACCGTGTGGGGAAAACCATCCTGATGTCACGGTGCCACGGCAAGCTGCACCCCAGCGTGGTGAAATAGTGGCAATTAATTTATCTCCCGGCTGTACCAGGACTCAGAGTAACCTGAGATGCTGCTGCTTCATCCGCCTGCAGCTCTGACACCGAGGAGCAGCACATCATCCCCTCCCCTCCACGGACTGGCAAGGGGCTGTGTCATACCACTCACTCCCAGCTCCTTCCCTGTCTGCAAAGGAGACCAACCCGCACCCCAGAACTTTCCTTTTCCCAGTTTTCTTCCGTCCTAGGTGGTCTCCTTTTGCCTCATTCCACTGACAAACTCAGAAAGGGATGATTCATGGTACTGAAGAGGTTTGCTGGGGGAGAAGTGATGCCTTTCCTCCTTGGTGCATCTTTCTCCTCTCCAGTGGCACTCTGGGGGGTTTGTGGTGCTGCCTGCATGGGCTGCCATTCCCTGTGTCACTGCAGCCTCAGTACCACTGCTGGGCTGGGAGAGTGGCTGGAAGTGGGATGGATTTTCACTCCTACAGCATGGGGAAAAAAAAAAATCTTGGTATTCCTGGAATCCCAAAGCTTTTCTAACAACATCTATTTCTTACAGCTCCAAATTTTGGCTGTGGAGAGGCCACCCCTGACAGCTCCCTATCTCGCTCTCGCAGAACCCTCTCCCGAGCAGCTTCTCTCCCGTCCCCACGTCCCCTCCAAAGAGCTCTGCTGTCACCTTCCCCCTCTGCCCCATGGAGCTGCTGGTCCATCACCTCCAGCCCCATGGAACCAGGGCTGGGCTGAGTCCCGCTCAACCCTCAGCATCCTCCTCACCCACCCTGCCCGAAAACCAGGGTGCGTCACTAATTAACACATCTAATTAGTAGCTCTGGACGTTGAAGTTTTTACATCCAGGGCAGGGGGTTGCATTCAGCCCCGCTCCCGGCTCTCCCCCGGGCTGCTGTGTATTAGGCAGGCTGTAATCCTCCCTCAAGAGAGGAATTGGGCCTGACAAATCCCGTTATCTCTCCGCTGGATTAACAAGGGGGGATAAGAGATCTCTGGAGACTGGGGGGGAGGTGGCTGAAGGGCTGCAGGGGGTACTCACAGCAGTCGCAGGGATGGCTTGGGGCATCCCGGCTTGGGGCAGAGCAGAGGTGAGCTGGGTGCTGGGTGTCAGGGCTGGAGAGCCTGCAGCCCCCTTGCTACCCACTGGTGTAGCAGCATCCTCAGCGTGCCCGGCCCTGAAACAGTGCGGGGCATCCCCCGGGCACGGCGGGGGGGCTGAACCAGGATTGATCCCTCTCTGCACCTTGCAGGAGTGGGCGGACGTGTGTTGCAGGGGGCTCCGGAGCGTCCATGCCTACATCCTGGTCTATGACATCTGTTGCTTTGACAGCTTCGAGTACATCAAAACCATCCGCCAGCAGATCCTGGAAACGAGGTAGGGACCACTTTGCTGGCGGGCACATCCCGTGAGGCTCCCAGTGGGGTGGTACAGCTTGCCCCAGTGCCCCCCTGCTCTTCACATCAGAGATGAGATATTAGAGAATGGGGTAAAGCCCCTTTGCAGGGCTGGGAGCCCAAGAACAAAAGCAAAACTGGACTTGAGGGCAGGAGAAGGAGCAGGACCCCAGGCAGGTACCCCCTGTGGGCGAGGGCAGCCATCCCTGGGGAAGCAACTGGGGCTGGCACAGCGGGTGGCTGGCCACCAAGAGGGACAAGAGGACAGATCAAGAGGAGGTGCGTCCTTTTTGGCAAGTCAAAGCCAAGAGCCAGTTTGGGATAGGCTGGGGTCCATGGGCAGGTCCATCCATGCGCTGTGCCCTGTCCCGTTCTGTCCTCCCTCACTGCCCTTCCTTCCCAGGGTCATCGGCACTTCGGAGACACCCATCATCATTGTGGGCAACAAGCGGGACCTGCAGCGGGGCCGGGTGATCCCACGCTGGAACGTCTCCAACCTGGTGAAGAAGACGTGGAAGTGTGGCTACATCGAGTGCTCGGCCAAGTACAACTGGCACATCCTGCTGCTCTTCAGCGAGCTCCTGAAGAGCGTGGGCTGTGCCCGCTGCAAGCACGTCCACACCACCATCCGCTTCCAGGGCGCCCTGCGCAGGAACCGATGCACCATCATGTGAGCCCTCCCCTTGCCCTGACGGACCCCCCGGCTGTGCCCGTCCTTGGGGACCACGACTCCCTGGCGAGCGCCAGCATCATTGTTCTCTGTGGGGTGATGCTGCGGTAGGAGCTGTGCCAGAGGCACCTCGGGGTTTGCTTCCCCACCAGCGCTGGCACCCTGCGGTGACATCTGGGGACACTGCACCTTGGGCGGTGCTGGGCAGGGTGATGCGGTGGCCATCGGTGGGTCGGAATGGGTGTGTGGCTGGGCTACCTGGAGGTAGTGAGGGGTGAGGGAGGACCTTGGATAAACCCCTGAGCTCTCCCTGAGCCCCTGGTGCTCAGGGACAAAGTTGTCCCGGGGGGTGTTGTGTCTCCGCTGTGCCTGAAATACTGAGTGGCATCAGGGGGTGGAGGAGCCACCTTGGATGGTGCCCAGAGGTCCGCTGTTGGGTCCATCCTTGACAGCTCCCGCCCTGGCATTGCAGGGGTGATGCCTGCTGTTGCCTGCCATCACCTGCCCCTTGGAAGAAAATTGTCCAGCACCAGTGTCCTGATGTGACAGAGGTGGCTCCATCCTTGGGACACGGTGGAGCTGGGAGGCCCATTTTCCTCCTGGTGGAGCTGGGGTTTCTCCCCTTGGAGGGTAGAGCAGCTTCTGGAAAGAGACCAGGATACATGGGCTCTCTTTTGGCTCCATTGGGTCAGATTTCCAGGGAGAATTTCTGGATGAAAGTAAGAAAGGGGAAAAAAAAAAATTAAGATCCCATCCTGGCCCTTACAGCCCCCCAGGGTGCCGGGTGCTGCCTCCCCTGGGCTTTAAGTCCCCCTTCTGCCAAGGAAAGCTTCTCCTCCCCCACCAGCCTGTCCAACACCAAATAATCTGGAAACACTCCTTGCTGGGCAGGTCACTCCTCCGCTACCTCGCATCCTGGGCTCAGCGGGCGACCGGCTTTGCACAGCTCCCATCCAAACCCCCGATGTCCCCCAGACAGGCAGGTGGTGTCCCCTGTGCCATCGCACCCCGCCAGCAGTGCCACGAGACGGGTCCGACCCACGCCGGGCTTTCCCCCGCGATGCTCGCCCCCATCCACGTGAGCAGCCTCCGAAGCAATAGGGAACTGGAGTTGCATTTCCAGTTGCATTCCTTTTTTTTTTTTTTCCTCTTCTCTCTCTGCACATCCCTAATAGGGAAATGAGCCCCCCCAGTATATTTTTTTTTTATATTCTTTTTTGATCTTTCAGCTTGTTTGTACACCAGACTTGCAGCTCGCTTCCGTCTTGTACTGCAGAGCGGGTGGCAAAGCGCAGGCTGCATTGGCAAAGGGTGTTGGGGCAATGTGCTGGCGATGGGCACAGTCGAGAAGCCGAGGGGGTTGTGATTCCTCCTTCTTGGCTGCTCCCTGTGAGACACGGGGAAACACCACCCTCACCCCCCCGAGGCAGGATCTGAAGCCGGTCCATCCTCCGGCCAAACCATCTCAGTGATTTCTGGTGTAAGGAGGGGACGTGGGTGTTCAGCGCCGCTCTGGGCAGTAAAGCGAAGGGAGACCAGCCCCATCTCTTCCCCCACGGCCAGGTTTCCATCTGCCAGCAGCACCGCTGTGCTCCCGGTAACACTTTCTATTAAGCGCAGGTCCAGTTGAGCTCCGGCACGGTGCATTTCACCGCCCCATCCCTGCCGCCGGGGCCATGCACTGCCCGGCAGCCCCAACGCCGAGGGCCCGGGGAGGGTCACCCCACTCCTCCCTTCCCACCCTCAGCGGCCACTTCGGGAACCAAACCCCATTCCTCTTGCTCCCCCCTAAAAAGAAAAATGGAAAAAAAAAGAGAAAAGGCGCTGGGGGGACATGGGTCTGTCTCAGGTGGCTGTGAGACCCCCGAGTGGGGAAGGGCAGTGGCACTTGTCACCATCCCTTGTCTTCATGGCAAGCATACTGGGCTTTGCCACCAGCCCCCCCCGACCTCATGTCATCAGGATTTATTAACACGTGTAAGTCCACGTTATCGGTCTCTGGCTAGCTTTATCCCTCCAAATTGTTTGAGAAGGAAACTCCTTGGTAAATGCTAATAATAAAGCATTTATAAAGTGCTCCAACGTACACATATCAACGACTAAGCCAATACATTGTTTGTTATAACCCTGTAGCCTGCAGTTTATAGCACAATTAGTTACAGGTTTTTATAGCATCTATTTAGTATTTTGAAAAAAAAAAACAAACAACAAAGGTTATAAATATAATTGTTATATTCTATTGTACTTTATAGACAGAGAAAGTTATATTAGTAATAATAACTCTCACTGCTTCGACAGCATTTCCCAGCTCCCAAGAAAATGAGGGCTACAAAGAGCTCCTTTCCCCAGAGCCCAGGAGGGGGTAGGTGGTGCCGGGCAGGGAAAGTGGGGCAGGGATGTCCGGAGTGTGGCCGGGATGGTGGGATCAGGCAGCCAGGAGCACAGCTGCAGCTGCATCCGACCCACTCCTTGCTCCTGCCCACACCCTTAGTACAAAGTGTTACCGCTCGCCCAAAGCCGTCTTGGTCCTGCTAAAAACACCCTGCTCCTCAGCCTGGGAGAGGCTCAGGATGTCCCCACCGCTGTCCCCAGGGCAGTGCCGGGTTTCTGCCCCCGTGCGTGTGGTGCCACAGGAGGTGATGCCTGGGTTTGGTCCAGCCCCGGCAAGGATGCTTCCCTCTCCTCCTCCTCCTCCTCCTCCTGCCCCGGTGAGCGTCCTGGTTGCCTGGACTTGGCTTTCTTTTCCCCACTGGACTTCTTGTCGGAGATTCCTGAGGTGTCTACACCGCCTGTAACGCCCTGCACCCCCTTCTTTGAAATCCAATTAAAAATCAGGTCTGTCCCTCCTTGTTCTGTACCCGCCTTGCTGCTCTTTGCCCGTGGTGCCGGATTGCTCGTCACCCCGCTGCCGCTCTCGCAGCCCTTCAGTGGTTCGGGAAAGGGGGAAATTTGTTTCTCCCTTGCAAAAGGAGTATTTTTTTAAGTAGGTTTTACATCCATGGGGCCCCAGCACTCCTCTTTGCAGGAATGTGGATCCGGCTTCATCCTCTCTTGGACGATGGGGCTCCTCTGGCCCTCCTGGGGCTCTCGGGGGGACGTTTGCTGTGCACACAGGCAGCAGAGCGGCAGCACGAATTCCCTTCACCAGCCGTGACCCCACCACCAGGATTATCCTCTCCCCCCTCCCCACCCACGCAGAAATGATGCCAAAACAGAAGAGCTTTGGTACATCTCTATTGCACAAACAATATTGCTGGGTCCGTGGCTGCAGGCTCGGGAGGGCAGCAGTGGCTGTAAGAAGCCTTGGTGACAGCCGTCACCCTGACCAACACCACCAATGTGACCACCCACCCCCCCGGGTCTCCTACCTTCACCCATAAGGAAGCCTGCAGGGCTCAGCAGGGGTCATCTCCTGTGACGCCCCCCGACCTGAGTGAATCAAACGCTCGTTAAGCTCTTGGTGCTGTAAGACATGAGGATCATTAGTCCCGTTGTACAGATGGGGAAGACTGAGGTACCAGGTGGTTTGCACGCTTGGATGCCAGGTGTGGGGTGTCCCCGCTTTAGGGGGACACTGTAGGGGCTGGTTACACCCCTCTTCCCTGCAGAAGGTGCCCCATTCTCTCGATTTGGGGCTGGATTTTTCCACCCAAAGCAGCACAAAAGCACCTGTTTTGGAGAAGAATTATCAGTCCAAAAAATCCAACCCACTAGGAAGGGGATGTGTGTGTGTGCAGCTCTGAAGAGCAATGAGGGACGCCCAGAATCACTCGGGAGCAAATCCAGCACGCTGCCCGTGGGCACCAAAGCTCCAGCTTCAGCATCGCTCCCACCTTTGGACGAACGAGGGATCTGTCTCCTACAAAACCTGGGGGGGGGGGTTCAGACCCATGCCTCCTCGTCATCCTCGGTCAGCCAGGCGCTGCTGTTGGCTGGCAAGGGCTTGGCCCCAGGGTGCGTGCCACCAGGCTGGGGCTGCCGGGGGGGTGCTGGGGAGTGATGCTGGCCCCGGGGGGCAAGCAGGCGGTGCCCCAGCGGGGTGGGGATACGTGAGGGGCGCTTGCCTGGCCAGTGGTCCCGCCGGGGACGCACCTTGGGCCGGAGCTTCAGCTTGTAGATGGAAGGCACGCGTTCGGGTTTCTTCAGGCACCGCCGGGGCTTGGGGACATTGCTGGCCCTGGGTCCCTGAGGGGTCTGGCCCCCCACTCCCAGCCCCTCAGCCTGCCCCCTGGCTGGGAGGGCAGTGGGCTGCGAAGTGTCTCGTGGGGGTGTTTTGGGGACCCAACATCCCAGCCCCACGGGGCGCAGGGGGTGCCGCCCACGGGAGAGCTCCTCCACCACCTTGTCATAGCCGGGGGGCTGTGTGTGGTCCCAGCACTCCTGGAGACCCTCACAGCCCCCGCCAGGGTCACAGGCTTCCTCTGGCTTGTCTGCTGGCATGCTGGGCCCCTCAGCATCCCTACACTGTGGGCTAGTAGCTGGGTGGCACTGCTGGGTCACCTGGGGACCCCTCCCAGCAGCACAGCCCTTGCACCCATTTGCAAAATGAGCTGAAGGGGTGGGGGGCCGGCAGACGGCCGGGCTGGCTTTGGTGGGGGGTTTAACACTGCTGTCCTGTTTTGGAGTCTGGCTGGAGGAATTTTGGGGTGACAGAGGTTGACCCCGGCCAAGGGCTCCTTGGCTCCCTTCCCTTGAGCTTTTCCGGCTCTGTGACTCTCCCCGGGCATTCTGGTGCAGGGAGGGGGCACAGACCTTGATGGGGCTGGGGGCATGGGATGCCATCACGGCGGGGACCCCCCTTTCCTGCGCCCTGGCAGCTGCCACGGACAATTTGCTTCCTTGCCGGGTGTTTTTTGGAGGTGCTGGTGCCTGCTGGGTGCTGGGTGCCGTGGGCCTGCCCCGTGCTGGTGCCGTGGGGGTTTTCCCTGGGGTGTTCACATGCAGTGCCTTGGGGACCCCCATGCTGTCCCGTGTGCCGGGGGCCAGCCGGGAAGGGGTGGGTGCCCGGCGTGTCACCCCACAAGCGTGGCCAGGGGAGCTGGGTCGAGCAGGTGACCTGGATGGTGGTGGCTGCATCCCTGAAGGGGTGGCTGGTGGCTCCCGTGTCCTGCAAGGAGAGAGAGCAGAGAGGGGCCAGGGACCCACCGTGTCCCCCCTTCCATCCAGCCTGGGCAGCTGGGCAGCTCCAGAAGGGAGGGAAAAAATCCAGGAATGGGAGAAAAACTGCTCTGAAACCAGGCAGTTTGGGGCACAAAGCATCTCTGCCCCGCTTACCTGCCCGAAGGGACCCTCCGGGGCTGTGCTGGCTCCTGGTGAGGGCTGGTACCCGGTGGGCGACCCGAGCCCTCTGACAAGACGGTGGCAGGGGACCGGGGGACACGGGACCCCCAGGTGACGGGGGGCAGGGGGCTCTGTGAGCGGCTGACCAGCAGCGCGGGCTGGGGCTGGCCACGGGTGGCTGCCTTTGAGGCTGGGCAGAGCTGGACCTCGTGCTGCACTTGCTGCTGGGGGCTCCTGGTTTTCAAGGCTTGTTTGTGAGCTGCGGGGAAAAGTGTGTGTGGGGGTCAGCACCCCTATCCATTGCACCCACCCCCCCAGTGCAGCCCACCCAACCATCGCTCACCATCCAGACCCCCAGGGATGCTGGTGCACACCTGCAGTCCCTGCAAAGAAGCCTTTGGGGTCCAGCTCCATCCAAAAGTCTGCCATGACCTCTAGTGGCCACCAAAGCCAACGAGAGTCCCCAAAACCAGACATTCCCCAGCAAAGCAATGAGACATCGCAGTAACGAGGCTTCCCTCTCCTGCAAACGGTCCCAGAAGTAGCGAGACCCAGGACAGACAAACCCCCAGCCTACCCCCCCCCCCCAGCTATGGGGCAGAGCCACAGGGTTTGGGGACGCAGGGACTCACAGAGCGAGGTGCAGCGACACGGGTCATGCTTGTCCAGGTAGTGCTCCAGCGTGTCCCAGCCGCCCCCGACCCGCACCATGACGTGCTCCCGCAGGATCTGCATGGGATGCCACATGCCATGAGGTCCAGAGAGATGCATGCAATACATTCATGGGACACACACCCCCCCCCCTCCCCCCCTCCCCCCCTTCCATTTTAGGCAGCCTGGGGTGTAGCACGCTCAGCCAGGCTTTGTCTTCTGGTGCTCAAGAGCCATGGGCTTGCCCTAAGTGCCACCAGGTCTCCCACAGGACAGCTTCATCTCCAGATCAGCCCCACCAAGGCAGGGAGGGCCCCAGCTCCTGCTTCCATCCCAACATGTCTCATCACCTCAAGGATGGTGGGGAGCCTTTTGGGAAAAGTCCTCTCCACCATCATGTGCTGAGCCCTTTGGGAAGGCCAGGCTTAGGGAGGGACCCAGACAGGGAGAGAGCATCCCAGTGCTGGGTGACACCTGTCTCCCTTGGTGTGGGACAGCAGGTTTTGTCCTGTACACTTGGGTGGTTACATCCATGCAAACCTGTACCACAGGGCCAACCTTCCCTGCTTTGGGCAGGTCAAAAACCCCACATTGGCCCCATTTTGGGGACAGATTATGGAAAAGACTTTGTGGGAGCAAAGCAGGGTGCCTGTGCCCCAAAAGCACAGGGTGAAGCGGACTCACACGGACAAAGATGAGGGTGTCGGAGTCACCCACACGGTATTTCCCTTCGGATATCTTGATCATTGGGAACTGGACGGGGCAGGTACAGCGGCTGACCAGGTGCTGGACCTGTGGGCAGCAGGAATGGGTCCTCACAAGAGCTCCTGGGAAAGGTCCTGGGGTGGCCATGCCCGTCTTCATACCCATCCCCATCCCGCTCCATGCCCATCCATACCATCTGGTCGAGGTTGTGGAGGTCCCGTGGTTTCCTGGGGATCTGGGGCAGGGGAGTGTCTGTGGGAGGCAGGTCCAGCTCCTGGCGGAGCTCCTCCTCGATCTCCTCCTCCATCTGCACGAGGGTTGGGGCGCACATGCCAAAGCGGGCGGTGCGGCGTGCCAGCTCCAGCAGGCACAGCACAAAGTTCTTCTCGTTCTTCCTCAGCACCAGGTCCTCTGTCTCGAACATCAGGACATCTAGGGCAGGGCAAGGGTGGACTCAGACAGGGCAGGTATGTGGGGACAGGGACAAAAGGGACCAGGGGGCACTGGGGGAATCAAAACCCACTGGAAGGGATGTTATTCCCTGGAGCCATCCCACTAGGAATACGGCTGGTTCCAACAAAGGTTGGGATAAATTCACAGAGGAAGAGCCTTCCCCTTGGGCATCTACAAGGAAAGGCTGTTTCGTGGCATCCCAAATCACAAACCCCAGCGGTTGGGTGCACTGAGGACGTGTCACTCCATACCCATGCCCTTCCTGGGCATCCTCTGGTGGTGGGGGGTCAGGGTGACAGACTCTTTTCTCAGAGCCAGGACCGCTCCTGATGTCCTTACAGCCGGGATCATGCTGTACCGGGATCAGGGCCATGCTGCAGCACATGCCCTTTCCATTTCCACCCCCCCAGCGCATATTTGCACCCAAGCAAACACGCCTGCAGGGTGCCAGCACCCTGCAAAGCTGCTGCCGAGCCCGGAGGAACTTGTACAAGAAATGCCAGCTCAGGGACATATGTGCATGGTGCTGCCCGATGCCGGGGTGGCACTGGCTTTGGGGGACATGGGAAAACACTGGGGTGATGCCAGGAGCAGCTGGAGGGGAATTGCACACAGGGACATGGGACAGCTGGAGCCTGGCATCTTACCTTTAATATCCATCTCCTTCCTGCACCACTGGATGAAGTTGGAGACATTGTCCCTGGCCTGGAAGGTGCCTGGCTGTGCCGTGGGGTTGCAGGTGACGCCAGCGGTGGGCAGGTGGAGGTGGTGGGCCACGCTGGGGCAGGCACGGGCAAACTCCCCGGCTACATGGGTGACGTTGTTGGCGTGGGAACAGAGCACGGCCCCCGTCTCCAGCACCTCCAAGAAGGTGCCCACCTCGATGTCCAGGTCGTACAGCTCCTTCAACCACTCGGCCAAGTCCTCCTTCATGGCGTAGAGGTACTGCTCGCTGGACCGGTAGGGACGGATGCTCCGCACCGCAGCGCCCGGTGTCCCCCACATTTTGCCATAAGACTAGGGGGGAGACCAAGGGAAAGCAGTGATGGGGACAAGGGTGATGGGGACATGGGGAGCTGCCCTGGGCCATGTCCCCAGCTGATCTCCCCAGCAGCCACACTCACCCGGTGCCACTTGCTCTCTGTCACTGACGCTGTCCTCCTGGGAGCCCTTCTCGAGGTCCAAGGGCTGTAATGCAGCTTGGGGAAAGGAAATGACCCTCCTGGGCAGTGGGTGTTTTGTTTCCTTCCCAAGTGCTGTTCCCTTCTCCTTGGTGACAAGGGACCGGCTGCAAACACTCCCCATTAACCCTTCAGCGCCTTCTCCTCTGCACGCAGCCCTGCTCCTTCTTCCCCAGACTCCCTAGGGGTGGATTTTCTCTCCCAAGATCCCTGGCTCTGGGTCAGGAGGGGGTTAGGAAGGAGTTCTTTGGCATCCTAAGTAACTCACAGCCCCAAAAGAGGGGGGATTTGTCTCCTCTCTGCCATCCCTGCACCCATCTCCACCGCAGGTGGGGTCACCTGGGGGCCCTACAAGGTGCACGTTCAGGGCCTGGTACCCCTGAATTGATGCCCCAGAGAGAGCCACTTTTTTGCACCCATTTTACAGGCTCAGACACTCGGCTGAGATGCCACCGTGTGCCATTGCAAGCCCAAACATGCTGGGAGCCCCCTTCACTTGAGGGCTTGTTCCCCCCCTTACTGGGAGCTGGGAAGCCCTGCGATGTGCACTGTGTCAGGGCTCAGCCCAAGCTCCAAGGAAATGCAGGAGCTGCACCTGCAAATCTCAGAACAAATCCATCAATCCTCTCCCCAAACCTCTTTCTGAAAAAAAATAAAATAAGGATGCGGGGGTTTATTTGTACGCTCACCTGTGGGGTTTTTTTCTGCACTTTGCTCCCTTGCAAACTTCTTACCAAATTGGCCACAACAGTGAGGTCTTCGGAAAAAGCCAAGCTCCTCCATGGATGGTGTGACTCCAGGAGCTGGGGCTTTAAGAAAATAACTACCCGGGTGAGTGGGCACTGCTGGGAATGCTGGAGACTCCCTCCCTAACCCAGGGCTCACAGAGCTGCCCCAGCACCCAGGTGCTTCTACAAAAACCAAATCTACCAGGGACGTGCCCACACCATGGGACTGAAACGGAGCCTCTCCTGGGCCTGGGGGGCTTCTTGCTGTGTCAGAAAACCTGTCCTCTCTCTGAAGCCAACTGCTGATGTTCACTGTAGATCACGGTCCAGCCGGTGTCATTTTGGGGGAGGAAATGCAAGAATGCCAGCTATTCCCCTGGGCTGGGGAATGCGTGGCCGGCTGGCTGGAGGAGTCTGCGCCTGGCATGCTCTGCCAGGGAGCCCAGTGGGAGAAAGAGATCCTTGTGACGCAGGATTTTTAGCCACGGCACCCAGTGGGGCCCATCGCATGGCTCAGAGTGTGAGTCCACCTCCCCCAGGTCCCCCCACGCTTGTGGGGTGCAGGCGATACAGCACAGTCACCCATCTCTGCCAGCAATGCTGCACTCAGTCCTGGCAGCATCACTCATGAGCCCACACAGCCCCAGGAAACACACCATGACAAACAAGGGAGGAAAAGGAAAACACAAAAATGGGAGAGGATTCAAGATTGTCCCACCCTCAGCCTCCAGAAGGGATGCCCAGCTCTCTCCTAAGGGGAAACAAAAGGGGATAACAACCTGCTGCTTCTTTGCAGAGTTGAACCCCTGAGGTACAGCTAGACCCTTAAATCTTCTCATCTCCAAAAAGCAGTACGTGAACCAGCCGTCACACTGCTCTTCTGACCCTCCTCAGTGCCCAGGGCAGACGCCTTGACAGCGAGACCTTGTCCAGCACCAGCCTTTCCCATCAGTCTCCCCATCAACCCTGTCAATCCCCCTCCATCACCTCCAGCTACCTCCCCATCCTGCTGCAGATCCCATGGCTGGTGCCAGCTGAGAGACGCAGCTTTGGGTGGGAGATGTGAGCGGGGATGGAGGCAGGACCAACTCTGCAAACATGGTGACACCAGTGGGTCCTTCTCCCTGCAAGGCAAAACGCTGCCCGCCCAGTGGACAGCACAGGCAGGATGCCCCGACGTGTCACGGCATGAAGCAAAGCAAAATGGAGCAGCAGGGAAGGTTCCAGGGTGTTCTCCATCCTGTGGGAGGCAAGGACCTGCCTTCAGTGCACCACGATGGGCTGGGGTGAAGGACCTGGAGGGTCCCATCAGCATGAATTCATCCTTCGTGCTGGAAGAAAAACCTATTAACACATCCCAAGGTGAGGAGACCACCACAATAATTTGGGATGAAGCAGAAAAAGAGAGTTTCCATGTTTTTGTCATTGTCAGCATCATGCGCTTCATACGGTGGGATCCACCCCCCACCCCTCCCACCCCCATTTGATCCAGCAAGCACAAAACCTGAGGCCAAATTCAGCAATACCCACGCCAATCCCAAACAAACACGTGCACCTTAATTACAGCCCTTTCAGGAAACACGAGACTGGCTTTAAAAAAAAATAAAATAATACAAAAATGTGACATGGAAACAAGCAGAAATCCCAACATCGCATATCCAGAAGTTTGTTTTATTTGCCACCACGTCTCCAAGCCCTTGGGACTCCCTGGAAGCAACGTCGCCTTATTATCATTCAATTCAAAATAAAAATGGCGTGGCCCTGTCTCTTTGGTAACATCGCAAAGCCCCTGAGATTTTAAGCCACCAGCAGATGAAGTCCCCACGTCCGTGTCTGCGCAGGAAGGGCTCACACGCAAATATCACGGAAAATGGAGAGAACTGCTCTTGTTGGTGCTTGGCACAGCACCTTGGCATGGCAGGACCGGCCATAGCCTGGTGCCAAAGCCACTGACCCAAAGCAGGGCACCCAGCGCTGGGATCCGAGTCCTGGGGGAACCATCAGCAAAGCGGCACCCCACGCACGTACAACCCCAGCATGGTGAAAATCCCCCAAATCTCTCAAATCCAAGGACATTTTAAGAAAGCTGAGGCCTGTTTTGGTCAGCACCGAGGGCTGGCATTTGCTGCCACCGCACTGAAGCCTCGGAGCCCTGACGCTCCCCCACCGGCTGTGGGAGACGATAGCCCTTTGCAGACGTGACCGGCGACTCAGTGCACGGGAGCCAGCGGCGTTTCGAGGTGGGGAGCCTGCTTCGGGAAAGGAATGAGGAATATGCAGCCGAGCTGTCCTTGTGAGCCTGCATGCATGAACATGTCCATCTGTCCTGCTCGCCTGCTCTTCTCCCCCTCCTCCCCCAGTGATCTTTCAACCCAGTTCACCCAACTGTGGCAGAGGGCCACTGGACTCAAAAATATATTGATCCTGTCACTTGCAGAAGACAGAGCAGAGGACAGACACTTCCTCTGTACACAAGGAAGGCTGCCAGGTGAGCACAGCCCTTATTAAACACTAGAGAATCCACCCAGCCATCCCAAAGCCATCAGAAAGCCAAGCTGTAATGCTCCTGCTGCCCTCGACCTGCACAACACCATCCTACAGCGACACGGTCAGCAGCTCAGCTTTTCCCCCCCACTCCCTTCACTCCAAAGAAGCTCCTGGACCAAAACTCTCTGCTTTCTCCCCAAAAATCACATGGTGCTGGTGTCTCCAGCCGGTGCCTCACCAGAGAGCTGGGATGTGGACGCAGCCCAGTAAAGCACCCACATGGGATGAGCTCCTTGAGTTGCTGACCCTCCATCCCTGGGAGGGGAGGAGGCAGGAGAGGGGCCAAAGTTCAACACAGACCCCTATTTTTGTCCAAATGTCTCTTTTCTTTTTGTTTTAACCAGAAAACATCGTCAGTCTCTTATTTAAAACCACCCCAGCCTCAGATCAAGCCATGGTGAGGAACTTCTCTGCCTGATCATGGGGAAAAAAACAGCTAAAGTATCAACAAACCCCGGTCCCAGTTTGAAAAAAAATGCGTAACAATATCCTCAACTTCAACAGAAACAGGTGGGTTCGCAGTTTCCACGGCTTACACCTTTTTTTTGTGGTCTTTTTTTAAAAAAATATTGTCTCCCAAAGCTTCCAGCCCACCTGGCTGTGACAGACCCGCCTGGGCTGATGGTTGCCCCATCCTGCATCCCTGCTGCGCTGGGGCATCGCTCCACCAACCCATGGCTCCGGTCATCTGCAGGTAGCCCCGACCTTCTGGTCCCTGCCAAACTGTCCCCAGAGAGGAATCCAGAGTCAATTAAAGGTGGATCTGGGCAGCACAAGCAAGGTGGAGTTCAGCCCACCCCTGTTTTATCCCAGCACGCTCTGCTCAGAAGAGGTCCTGCCCACCGTTTGCATCCCAGCAACCCATCCAGGGCAGCTGGGTGGCCCATTTGCCGGTGCCCACCACTTGCAGCTTCACCCGGTCGAATTTCCAGTACTGGTCATCCCGAAAGAAGTAGACGAAGCCGTCGCGGTGGGTGAGGGCTCCCGTCGTGCCGGGGGGCAATCCCTCCCAGTCCCGCAGGCTGCGGGGGTAGTAGGGCTCCACGCCGAGGGTCTCCTCACTCACCACGAAGTACTTGGGTCCTTTGAAGAGGACCAGGCGCCGGAGCTGCTGGAAGTAGAGCGCGGTGTCGGGGTGCCGTGGGAGGCCGCGGGAGCTGCATTTCTGGGGGAAACCTGCCTCCAAGGTGGAGCCTGCATAGCGCCAGCATCGGCCACCTGGGAAGAGACGGGGAGAGGGGTTAGAGACCACCCCAACGGGGTGCATCACAGGATGGTCCATCACTGGATGGTTCATCATCCAGTACCTGAGGGGTACTGGAAGGCTGGGGAGAGTCTGTTTACAAAGGCCTGCAGTGACAAGATGAGGGGCAATGGGTTTAAGTTGGCAAAGGGGAGATTTAGATTGGATATTAGGAAAAAGTTCTTTACTCTGAGGGTGGTGGAACACTGGAACAGGTTGCCCAGGGAGGTGGTTGAGGCCCCTTCCCTTGAGATATTCAAGGTGAAGCTTGACGAGGCCCTGGGCAACCTCATCTAGTTGGGGGTGTCCCTGCTGACTGTGGGAAGGTTGGACTAGATGACCTTTGGAGGTCCCTTCTGGCCTGGACCAATCTATGAATCTATGAAATGTGGAAGGACTTAGTGATGTGGTCAGCCTTGCAGCCCAAGACATCCATCTGTGACATCCATCCCACTGGTGACCCAACCAGCACCACCACAGGGCTGGCCCATGGACCAGGCTGGGGGGGGAAACTGAGGTGCAGTAGCTCAGGGCACAGAAAGGGACCACCCGGGACAGAACAGGGCCACCACACCATCTGCTAGCCCACGCTGCTGCCTTGTAAATCCTCCCCCCTGTTCCTGCACGGTGAGAGGGACAGATGGACCCAGACCTCCTCCGGGGCTGGGACAACCAGGACCAGCACTGCAGCCGCAGGAATTGCCATCGGGGCGGAGTGCTCGGCTGTCCCCACAGAGCCATGTCACCGTCCCCATGAAGCAGGCAGACAAAAGCCCCTTTCTGCTCGCAAGCCCTGGCCTGACCCAGCCCTGGGGAGGGAGGGAGCGGCTGAGGGCTGGGGAGGGAGAGGGGCTTCTGGCTCTCACCCAGCGGCAGCAACAAAGCCCCCTTTCTGACGAGCCAGCAACTGGTTTCCATTAAAAGTCGGGGCTGACCCTGGCAGCCCGGCTGCCTGGTTTGACCTTCCTCTCCCCGGCGTGTCACCGGGCAGCTTGCAGATGGCATTTCAGCTCCCCGTGGCAGCTCAGCCCCCGGCACGGCGCAGGGAACCGCGTGTACCATGAAAACACCACACTCGGCTCCCCATGGCCACATGTCTTTGGGGAGTGTTTTCTCCTCAAGCCCCCAAAGAGTTTGATGCATCTAGTTTTATTTTCAAACACAGGTGAGCGCTGCCCCCCTGAGTGGGGAAACTGAGGCACGAGGGGGTGATGCGGGCTGTCGGGGCGATATGCCCAGGGCCATACAGTTAATCCATGGCAGGCACCGAGCCCAGGGCTCCTACAGGTTTTTTCACAGCTGGGACGCAGCGATGCCCCAGCTCTGCGCTGGGATGGGACATGGGAGGGGACAGGAGACATGGGCAGGAGAAGGTGCTCCAGCCAGACCCGGACACAGCCAGACCACAGGCAGGAGCGGTGGCAGCCCTGAAGGGAGCTCTCCTGCCTGTTCCTCACCTACCTTTGAAGAAGTAGAACTTGCCGCTGAGCTGGGACCAGGCGCAGGCGTCGATGCCGGCAGGGAGGCCAGGCCAGCGCGGCTGCAGGGGCTGCGGGTCGCTGGCATTGCCACTCGCCGGCACCACCCAGTAATGGCTGCCCTTGAAGATGTAGAGGTTGTGATCCGCATCTGCGGGGCAGACGGAGGAGTGAGGCGGGTCCTGGGTGAGAAACCTCATCCCACCTCCCAGCCACCGCTCCCTGATTCCCTTCTCCTCCCCGTGCAGATCTGTGGTGCTTCAGGGATGCTCAGGTCTCGGACACTCCCTTCTGCCTTTCAGCCACCCCCTCAGCTTTCATAATTCATTGCCTCCACTCCAGCCTGGAGCGGACAAAAGCTGACCACAGCTCCCTCTCAAGGCTCATCTTTCATGGTTGAGCTCCTGCAGCAAATAAGCCTTGCCACAGCCCAAGTTTTAGGATGTTTCCCAGTCTCCCAACACACCAAGCCATTCCTGTGTCCTCAGGATGCTCCACTCTGTGGCAGCGATGTGCATCAGTGATGCCACCAGCCTCTGGAGCACATATGGGGCTGTGGACCAGACAAAACCCACCTTTCCCACCGTTGAAGCTTATCAGAGCAGAGACGAGCTGCTGCAGCGGTGGGGTGAGGGGTGGGGGTATGTGTTTCAAGAGAGGGTTCCACTAGAAAACACCCACCAGCAGTTATGGCGTCAAAGAAGGAGTGGCAGTAATAGGCGCTGAGGCTCCTCCGCTGCTGGTCCCCACCGTAAAGATCCACGCTCCAGTCCTGGAAGTGAGTGAAGACCTTTCCCGGGAGCTGTATGGCCAAGCCCTTGGAGGGCTTCCCTGGGATGGAGCAAGGAGTGGTGAGTCATGAAGAGGCAGGGAAATGGCTTTCTCCAGAGCACCACGTGAGCACAGGGCTGGGGATCTGTCCCACGGCTCCAAACACTCCTGGTCGCATTGTCTGGTTCCTGTCCTCCTCTAAAAGGTGGTGGCAAAGGCCCCTTGGTACCCCCAAAACACATGCACCAGTGTTTCCTTGGTTGCAAACAAGCAGACAGTAAGTCCAGCCTTCCCTGCCCTGGAGGACCTGGTACCCCTCCCACATGCCCTATTGCATCTTCCTCCCCAGCCACAAAGCTATGGGGCCCATCCCCACCATGCCCCTTGCATGTAGTCCTCTCCCCTTGCAGGGACCTGCTCCCATCCCTGCTCCTCGCTCTCCATCCCAGGGAACGGCCCCGGAGGAACCAAGGATGCTTGGGGAAGTCAGGCTTACCGTACAAGTTCTGGACGGCCAAGATGTCATCCCAGCTGAGGACGAAATCCTTGCTGAGCTTCTTGTAGTAGGGAGACATCAGGGCGCTCTTGACAGAGGAGTGCTCCAGCCCTAGTGTGTGGCCGACCTCGTGTGCCACCACAACGAAGAGGTTGCGCCCTTTGCCGCTGTGCAGGGACCAGCGCTCGGCACTGTCAAAATGGGCTTCTCCGCGCCGGGGGAAGAAGGCGTGAGCAAGGGCACCTCCTAGGAACATGAGAGCCATCATGGACTGTGAGGCAGGAGAAGACCTCAGCTGCAAGCTGAGGGGCGGGGGGCACATGAAGCTCTGGTTGCTTAAATATGCATCAATTTTAGCCCTTTAGGAGGTCTCCTGAGAAACAACAGCAGCTTCTCACAGCAGATGTAACCCAGACCACTTCTGCCTTCTGCTCCTGAGCACAGAGAGGGTGTATTTGCTCTGTGGTTTATGAGTTTGGTTTCTTGCCCTGGGCTCAAGCCAGGAACTGAAGCCACTGCAGTGACCCATGCCGGGCAAAGGCTCAAGAAGAGAGAAAGCCTGAGCGTGTCTGATAGCACCGTGCAGAAAGCCTCAGCTGGAAGGAATGAGCTCAGATTTGGAGGAAGCTGACGGGGTGGGGAGAGCTCCTCAAAGGCCATCAGCGTGATCCTAGAACAAGCATCTCGAGCACCTTGCTGGCAGACCCCGGTTGCAGAAGCGGGAGTGAGGACCCCAAATCAGAAAGCAAACCGGTGCAAACTGGGAGGTGCTGGCGGGGCAAAGCCTCGCCTCCATCACCCTCAGCCCATTGCCGCCCCAGCCCTCCTCCCTGCCGGGGAAGAGCCCATGTTGTAAAAGAGAAGCTTACGAGGGAGAAGCGACCAGCACCTGGTCCATCGAAGGCGTTGTTGAGTCCATCGTTGTGGTCCCCATGGAAGAAGGTCAGGCGGATGTCAGCTGGTCCATCCTGCGCTTCCCAGAAGACCAGTGAGGACACGTTGCTCCAGAGCTCGAAGGCGGCTTTCACAGCCAGACGCACCTCATGCTGCGGCAGGTAGGAGGGCCAGTTCACCACCCGGTAGGTCAGGTGCCGCTTGTACCACCTCCCGCCTGCGAAAGAGGCAAGCTCAGCATGACGATGGGGACTTGGACTTGTTCTTCCACCTGAGGGATGCTTGGGTGGTAAAAAGCATCTCAGTGCTGGGAAAAGCCACAGCTTTCCCAAGCTGAAGCTGAAAGCCCACCTGGGCATGCCATGAGCAGCCTCAGCACTCTGCATTGGCAGCACGACCCATGAAATCCCTCTGAAGGTGCCACCACCAGATCTGACCCCAGAGATTCCCAAAGCTGGAGCTGCAACCAAACCCTTAGAGAGGGCCCAAAACCTGTTTAAGGAGAGGAGAAGTTGGGGCACCCAGTTTGAACCCCCCCCTTGCCTTGCTCTCCAGGGCCAAATCCAGCACAGGTACCTGACCTGCAGGTCTCCTGCTTCATGTCAACTTCATGCCCAGAAGATGCAGCCTAAGGACTGGCTTTCAGGGAGAGAAAGCAAAGCCACCTCCGAAAAAAGTGGCCCAGAGGCAAAAGGAGTGGGAGGGGCTCTCAGCAGCACCTTGGGAGCACAACGGGACTGTGGGGCTGGGGATGTGGGATTGCAGCCTGGTAAAGGCAGATTTGCCAAGAGCTGGGCACCAGCCGGAAGAGAAAAAAGAGCCGATCCTCAAGGGGAGAAGCAGTTGGGTTTGAAACACATCACCAGGAAGGAATGGCACCAACCACCATGATGCTGATCTCCATTATACACCCAGAGACCCCATAGATGTCCACGGCTTCATCCAGCTGGCCAGCGAGCACGAGCCTGTCCTTTCAGGGGGGACACAGCCCCGGTGCCACCGGGGCAGATGGTGACAATGATGAAGAGGACAAGCCCGTGAGATCCCCTTAAGCTCTCCACAAAGCAAAGATACATGTTCCTGCATCCCCCATGCAGCATCACAGACCCCCCTTCTCCTCCAGCACTCTCAGCAGCTGTAGGGACCCCAGAGCCCTGAGATTACATCTGGATGGGGGTGTCCAGGACCGGGAGAGAAGCCGTGGGGCCACACTGGGAGATGCGGGTGCCAGAGCCAGTGCCGAGGCGTGGGAGAGGCGATGGACCTGCTCCAGATGTGCGGCGAAACAGGGGGAACGGAGCCGGCAGCACGACGGGGCTCAGTCATGGGTCTGAGCCAAGTCCCTCAGCAAAGCTGGCAGACATCCCATCCCAGCTCACCCAGCCCAAGCCACGGGCTTCCCCTCGCTGGTGCTTGCGAGGAGAAGCACCAGCTCTGCTTCCTTCCCCTCAATATCCGAGCAGCCCGTGGCAGGGGAGGTTCTGGGCCAGCTGGGAACCCTCCCGGCGACAGAACCGGCCCCCCTTGCTCATCAGTGCAACAACAGCCTCCAACTCCAACGGGACATGGCATTGGTAAGCCCCAGCATCCCGTCCTTCCCTCCACAGAGGCAGAGCATCTCCCCATCGGAAGAGGATGGATAGCACCAGCAGGTAGGGGCAGGAGGCTCTGGCCAGAGCATCTCCCACCAGAGGAGAATGGATGGCACCAGCGGGCAGAGCTGGGCAAGAAAAAGGCAACTGACCCTCGGGAAGAGGAGGGCTGGGTGCCACACGCAGCCATTGAACCCAGGACAATCGCAGGCAGGGAGTTCCCTGAGGGGAAATCCAGGATATCGCTGCCCAACACACTGTCTGGCCAAGGACCTGCTGGTCAGCAGAGGTTTCGGCTGGCTCCAGTGCCTGGTAAAGCCCAGCAAGGCAGCTTGAAGAAAGTCCTCTTCCCAGTGCCCTCCACTGCAGACCCTGATTTCCAAACCCAGTCCCTTTCCAGAGGCAAACAGGACCTGTCCCCAAACCTTCCCAGAAAGCAGAAAGTCTTGGGCTTCGACTGGAGAGGGGACGTTTTGTTTGGAGGCGCAGAGAGGGGTGGACATGCCGGACCCCATCCTGCACAGGGAGACAACGTCCACTGCTGGGCTGGGACAGAGCCTGGAATCAATGGAACAGACGGACACGCTCCCCAGCCCTGTGCTGGCCACCGCTGCTGGGCTAACCAGCTTGGGAGCCAAGGCTCAACTGGGGTTGGCTTTTGCCCATACTCTGGGGTGCAAGTGTTGCCCAAAGCTGGTGGGATGAGGGACATGGCGGCCGCCTGACGAAGATCCTGCTGGGAGAGCGGTGGATAACAAAGCACTTTGCTGGCTCAGCTGCAGCGGCTTCCCGCTCCAAGTAGGATAAACAGCCAACTTAGCACAAAGCCTCCGGCCTTCCTGGCCGGTGCCACCAGCCCTGTGGGCACCCCCTCCCTCCCCTCCAGCCTGCCGGCACTGATATGGTGTTGCTCCCATCCCCGCTGCCACCGGCTGCCCCCCAGCTTGCTGCCACGGGGGATCTGCCAGCACCAGACCACTGCGGCAATAACCAGCACGCCACGGAGCCCTTCCCCACCTGGGCTCAGAGCTACTGGGTGTCTCTTGCCACCCAGCCCTGGACCACGATCCCCAGAAAGGAACCCCATGAGCTGCAGGGCACAGGCTGCTTCTGTTCACCCATCTCCTGCTGTATGTCCTTCCCGGCTTTGCCTCGTGGACCTTCTGGCCGGGGCACGGCAGACCCTCTGACCAGGATGGCGCCTCCAGGGATGATGCTGCATGTCAGGGTTTCGGAAGGAAAGCCAGAGGCAGGAGGAGGAGGATGGGGCTGTCTCCTGGGGCCATCCATCGCCAGCCCTGCCAGATGCAGAGACAGCCTGACACGGCACAGAGCCCTCTCTTAATCTCATCTTCATTTTTCCCATGTCCTAAGCGCAGCTGGTCACAGCCCTCTTGCTCTCTAGGAATCCAGTTACTCATCTACAAGCCCAGGAGGCAGCTCATGAGAGACAAGAGGCCCAATCCTGGATACACAAGAGCAAGAGAAGCTGCTCGGAGAAGAGTTAAACCTTTTAATGTGGGTGAAACCACTCCCTGTGGCCAGGCAGCCCAGCACCAGCAGGTTTTGTGGCTTTTGCTGGGTGACTAACACGCTGTTAGACTCTTAAAGCTCAGCAGAACCTTGCTGCATGCCAACCCCTGCCCTCTGGATCGTTCCACCATGGCCGTGCCTGGGGCCACAGTGACCCGATCGCTCCTCGGGAGATGTCCTGGCTCCCTCGACAGCAGTAAAACCACCCTGGAGAGCTGAATTTCCCCATGAGTGGGAGTCACATCTCTCTAATCGTTGCTGACATCAAGCCATACAGAACAACTAAAAATAAAGAGGTTTAAAAATAAAATGGTGTAAAGCCCAGGCGAGCCCAGGGATGGACACTCTGCCGGCGGGGCTGCACCTCCTGTCCACTGCAGCATCTCCAGGAGCCAGGATGGAAGAATTGGACTCCCAGTACCCCAGAAACCCAAAGCCCCCCCTGGGACCCCCCGCATCAGCGCTCACCGTGCTGCGTGGTGCGCCTGCGGCGCCGGGCGGCAGATGCCCGGTGAGCCCCGGCAGCGCGGCTCTCCCCGTCCCCTGTGCCACACCGCGGCAGAGCCATCTGATGGAGCGTGGGGGCATCCAGGACCCCGCTGAGTGGGAGGTGGGTCACCCGCTGGAAGTCCCTGGAAAAGGAAGGAAGATATCACCACACACACATGGACCCCCCCAGCGGGGATTTTGGTTAGGTTTGTGCCTGTGTTTGGACCAAGCAGAGGGAAATCCTTGCTTTATCACCAGGATGCATTCCCGATGGTGGGACATGAAGCAAGGATTTGCCTCTGCAACCATGTCTGGCCAGTGAGCCATCCCCTCGCAGGGCAAAACTAGACAGGGGAGCCTAAAAAGAAATGCCTTTTCCAGTTTTTAACCCAAATTGTTTGACTTTGCATTTGACTTTGTCCAGGGTCAGGCCAGGGATGCTCCCAGACCCAATGTGATCTCATCAGGAGAAGTCCGAGGGGGGGCTGTCAGCTTGGCCCCCTGACATCTCCCAGCCCTCCCCAACCTCGGCCTCGCCGCAGATATTATTGCAAGGGGAGCGCCGGGCCATAAAAGGCAAATAAAGCAGCGCAGCAAGGGCCTGGGCTGCCAGCAGCCGGCATCCAGCTGCGGGAGCTGCGTACGGACCGGCGTTTCCAAAAAGGACCGGTTGTGCTTTATCATCGGACCGTGCGAGAGAGAGACCCCGGCTGCAAAAAGACCCCTCCAGCTGCAAAAAGAACCCTCCCAGCCGTAAAAAGACCCCCTTAGCACCGGCAGCTCCCATGCAGCCGGAGCTGCTGCATTTCTGCTGTGGTTTTAAATAAAAGGCTCGTACCTCACCGCCTCCCTGAACTCGGCGGGGCTGTGAGTGCCGGCCCCCGGCTCGCCGAAGTATCCGTATTTCTCCAGGAACAGCTGCAAGAAGAGACATGGGAGAGGAGCAGCTCAGAGCACAGGCAGGCATTTGCACACATGGGCTTGGGAGATGGGGGGGGGGGGGGAAATGAAATGCAATGGGAAACAGTACTGCAAACCCAGGGCTGTGCAGAAATGCTCATTTATTTTTTTTTTCCTGAGATCTCTGCACCCCAAGCAGCCACACCTCCTGCGCTCACACAGGTTTATGTCTCCTCCCCATCCTTTTTGATGGCTCTTGGGGTTTTGGCCATGACGTGGTAGAGGCGTAGGAGGAAACGTTGCTATCAACAGATCAAAAAACCCGCTGCTGCCATGTCACCTGCAGCCAGAGGCTACCAAACCCACACTCTAATCACCTCAGCTCAATGCAATGATTAAAATAAAGGCTAAAGTGCTGTGGATACAAGTAGGGTGGGGTGAGATGGGGTCAGGCTGCAGCCTCTCCCCATCCCCACACAGGATGTGCTGCTGCAAAGCGGAGACACATTCCGGGGGCAATCTGCTCTGCCAAACCATTCTTCTTCTTATCGGCCATTTACATGGTCAGAGATTGTCGCTCTGAACTTGCTCCAGCACACGAAGTGCACGTTAAAGAAAATAAACGGCTTCCCTCTGCCCAGCCTGCGCCCGCAGCTTTTGGAGAAGTTAATAGCCATGGTCGCAGGAATGCTCCACACCCGCCTTCCCCGCCACCGGGGATGTCTGCAGGAGACAAACAAGCCGCACGGCATCCTGTTAGTGCAAGAGAATTGGAGTTAAAGTCACGAGGAATAAAAAGTGAAAGCGGCTGCTTCAGTTTCCCGCATCCCAAAGGAGAGGTGGGCTGAGCACCAGGAATGCCACGGACTGCCCTGGGACAGCTGCCTGACGGAAAAACTTGTGCTTTTAAATCCTCTTCCCTCCTTGCTCATCTCAGGGCAGGGAGAAGAAGGGGGTTGGCATTAACCTGCACTCGATCCTACTCCTGACACCAGCCCCCCAGCACCCCATGGCAGCATCCCTCCCTGGGCACAGGCAGCATCCAGCCGGCTGCACTTTTTCAGTCGCCTGGCAAGGATCGGGAATGGTTTCTGGGAATGGCAGCCTCAGGGTGTGCCAGGGCCTCTCCCTCTCCTCCTCCGGCCCAAACTCTCTGCTTGCCGTTAACAGTCATCTTCACGTCATCCCCAAACACGTCATCCTCCACGTCCGCCACCTCCTGCGGGCAGGGCAGGCACCTTCCACATGCTCTCTCTGCCTGTTGCTTGCCCCTTTCCAAGCGCTCCTTACCCCCTTCCCAGACATCTCCTCCAGTTGCCAAGTCTGATCTCCTCTTTTACACCCCTTCTACCTGGAGGACCTCCCTCCGGCTGCAGTGCAGCAAGGACCAGCACGGCTTCCTGCCGGGACACGCTTCTCACCCAGCCACAGCCAAAAAATTTGGCTGCATTTCCCACCAAACACATTTACCAGCTGCCTACCTCGGCTGGAGGCAGCAGCATCTTGTAGCAGCATCGGGCTGCAGCAGTAAAAGCCCAAGTGTGGCTGGAGTCACTCAGGTTTGGTGAGTCGGGATATCCTGATGCACCCGGTCCTGGTGAGTCAGGATTAAACCAGGTGTGAGTAAGAGCCGTGTCGGCAGGAGAGAGCATCGGCTTGACCGCTGGGAAAAGCCACAACACCTCTGCCTGGGGAGGGACCGTACAGCCTGGACATGCCACCTCCCCAGCCATATGGGGATAGCTTCCCCTTTACATGGGTATCAAGAGGCAAAATACAGCAGTGACTCGGGATGGTCACGCAGGGAAAGAGGATATGGGGACAGGGGAGCCCTCCGGGGACGGGGCGGCAGGGAGGTTTGGTAGCCCTGAGGGAGCAGTCTGGAGAGGAGAAGGCATCTGGCTCTCTTTCTCAGTTGTTGTGTTTTTATAATGTTCTCCTCCAGAATTAGAAAATCGCCAGCTACATATATGGACGTGGGGCGATAATCACCAGCGGTTACATCACCACAGATAAATGTGAGCTGCAAAGCACCCGGACAGAAAGTCCCAGATCTCAAAAGCATGGCACGCTCTAAACCTTTTCTACCGCAATTTTTCTCTTACTTAGCACCTAAATCATAACAACTGGAAGCTGCTTCCTCTCCTGTAACCGAACACAATCCCACTCTTACAGCATGAAAATGGTTTTTCCCCACCATGAGCTCACAAATGCTTGAAACCCCATCCGGACAAGTCCTGGTGCATGGCAAAACAGCAGCCGTTATCACAGCAGCTGTTCTGAAACGGCACCAAAACGTACACAGGCCACTGGCTTTATTATTCCTGTCCAGATCTCCTTGAGCTTTGCAAGTCCAACCAAAGCGGCAGTGTCCCTGTAGTTTCTGGCCCGTGTCACATTGAGGTTCTCACACACAGGCACCAGCTCCCAGGCTGCAAAACCACCAGGAGAAATTTTATGATGTTCTCTAGACACAGTTATGTGAGCTCCAGGTGATGCTGGTCCTGGAAAGACAGAGCTACAAGAGAGGGATGTGATGATCCTCCACCGTGCAAGGTATTTATCAGGCAGGAGAGCATATAAAGTCTTCTGGACCAGGGTGATGGGTGAACCCAAGAGCACAGTACCACGGTGTTCTGTGCCCAAACCCACGCTCAAGACCTTCCCTGTCCCTGCACAACCCCCCAGAGACCAGCCAGGCTCTGGTAGGGCTGGGTGGAAGCTGGCACCAGCCCATTAAACCTCTCCAGAGGCTGCAATGCAAAGCCTGGCCGTGCTGGGAAACCCCCCTCCCTCCTGCCCCAGATGGGGAAATGCTCTTTTCCTTACAATGGGAAAAGAAAAACAGCAGGAAACCAAGAGCTAAGCATAAAGATAAAATACACCCAGCTCCCCCTCCACAGGAGGGAGGGAGAAGAAGAAAGGTCTGGTTGCTAGCAGGGGCAGCGGGAGGAGGGTCTGGGGGAGACCAAGGGGCCCTTCCCATCTCAGGGCTCTGACAGGGAGCTGGTTACAACCCTAGAAAATCATCTCTGCCGAGAACTAAAGCCAAGGAAACACCTTGCCCTCGACCGCAGGCATCCCAGGTGGAAGACGGCCAACAGTAAATACAATTAGACCTCCCTCCCTGGAAACGGGGATAACAAGAGTGCGGAGACAGCAGGCTCCGGTCCCGCCTGCCCTCCCCTCCAGACGCTCAGCTTCTGGCACCTTTCCAGCAGCTAAGCATCAGAGAAAACTCATGTCGGGCCTCCATTGACTGTGGTCCCTTCTGCTCTGCCTGGACACAAGCCCCATCTCTCCCCTCCATGCCCCAGCAGCGGAGAGAAGCGATCCCGTCCTGCCGAAGGGTGGGCAGGCATTCCGCCCTGCGGTTACAGAGGATGCCGGCTGCGAGCTGCACCTCCTAAGTCTTTTCTTTTTAAGCAGGGAGACAACAGCAGCCCAGCGAGCCAGCCCAGGCAGGTCCTCAGCCCTGGTGCCCGGCAGCCCCAGGCTCCATCCTGCATCATTTCATTGCCGAGATGGACACAGGGAAAGCCACAGCTCTGGCTTTTCAGCCTCAGTTTCCCCCCCAGATCACGCTTTGGCACAGCTCCTCCTGCCCATCGGGTTGCTGCCTGCCGGAGCGCTGCCTTCGGAAGGTGTCCAGACCTTTAAAAACATTCATTTCTTTCCACTCTCCCAAGCCCCATTCCTGCCAGCAGTCGCAAACCCTTTGGCAGAGTCCCTGCATCTCTTTTATTTAAGTGTGTGTATAAGTATCTGTATAAATATTATATTCAGGGACGTACAGAGACACACAAGAAGGGAGATTAGCAAGTACAGAGCTCGGTCACCCTCCCGCTGAAAAGACAGCGAAACATCAGCTAATTCTGTATGTTAATGACGGGGGCTGATTAAAACCCCAAGCCCCGTCTCATTGCCTCGACGCTCCCCTGCTGTGCCTAATCCGGTCCCGAAGGAATCTCCTCTCCCACCTACCCCTCCTGAAAATCTGCTTTAGCAGCAAATTATCTACTTGCCGCTGAAGATGTGGGGCTGGAGAAATATGTCTTTTACGCTCCTTTAGTTTTCGCTGTTGATCCTTTGGAGCTGAGAAGCAGGCCAGGGCTGCAGCAGGTCTAACTAAAAGCCCTCCTGGGGTCAGTAGCCCAGATCTTCAGGGTGTTGAACCGGAGCCAGCTCCCCGCTTCCCTGTTGCCTGGGCAGGAGGGATGCTACGGGACAGGAACAGTAAATATTGCACCACTTGAAAGGAAACAAACGCCACGAAATGTGCTGGGCTTGATGTTACCTGCCTGCGGGGCTGGCAGATCGCTCTGCTTCTGTGTTAAATGCAGGAATTGTCTCATCAGCAAGTACGGTGATTCACTCCTGCATTTGAAACCAGCTCGCAGCTTTGCCCCGGCATCCCACGCGATGGGTAGCGATGGCCTGGACACCCAGTCGCAGCTCCGGCAGCACCCAAACTATCCCAATGAGACCCAAAGCACTTGAGGAAAATAAGGGGAAAACACTGGATTTGGCCAAACCTTCCCCTGCGAATACCAGAGCAGCTGACAAACCAGTTTGGTCACGCAGACTGGTTGTGCTTTCATGTCTAGGGAGAGAAAGGAAACAAGACGCTTGGTCTTCGCCCTCCATGGGGACGGGAGGGAAGGCAACGAGCCTGCTGCCTGGCGGGCGTTATTCCCGGTAACAAGGGGGGATTGTTCCGGGGGGAAGAGCAAGGAAGAAAGCGGGGCTGTTCACTCTGCGGTGACTCATGGGGCTGTTAATCACACCGGGGACCGATGGGTGCCTTGGAACTGCTTGTCACCTCCCCGCTATGGGCAGAGACGTGATCTGGTGGCATTTACATGCTCGCCCCAGCCACACAGAGCCCAGCAGTGCCCGTGGCACCTGAGTAATCCTTCCTCCTCTCCTCCTCTCCTTGCATTGCACTTCTGAGGCCGAACAGCAGGAATTTTTCCCAGGAAGATAGTTTCTTCCTCTTAATTCAACCAGAGGGAAAATGTGGGGGTACCCTGGGAGCATCCAGGGGTCCCAGCTGACCCCCAAGCCCCACCATGTGCTGGGTGGTACCCAGAGACCCTCATTCCGGCCAGGCTGGGCTCAGCATCCAGTATCCCAACTGGCTGCCTGCTCCGTAAAGGAGCTCATCCCGACACTGGAGTGTTTCTCAGCACAAGTCCAGCTCAGAGCCTACACTACATGCGAGCCCTTGGGTTTCCGAGGGGGAAAAGTCAGAGGCCACGTGCCACTGCAAGAGAGGGAGAAGGGCAGCAGGATAGGGAGAAAAAAAAAATTAAAAATTCCAAAATGAGAATGTCTTGGTCCCTTAGATTCGCTCTCCATTTCCATTCCCTGCTTTTCTCAAATTTCTACCCAATTTTTCTTCCCATCGCAACAGACCTGTAACTTCTCACACAGATCACCACAGGGACTTTATTGTCCTTTGTCCTTGGCAGCAACAGCTCTCGGCCACGCTCTTCACTCCCAGCACGGGGTGAGGTCTCCTGTGCCACACATTTTACACAATTCCCCCGGCATCAGGGAGACTCGGGCATTACCACACACCCAACCGCTGTCCTGAGCACAGCACAGACACCAGGTCTGCCAAATTACGTGCTCTCTAGCGTTGGACCTTCTCCTTTCTGGAGCCTGCAGATAATGAGATGATTTAACGTACAAATGTTTCAAATTAAATTTCCAACCTTTTCTTCTTTTTTTATGGAGCTGAAATTGATACAGATACAGTGAAAACAAGGGCACAAGCCAGGAAAATAACAACTGGATATTTTTTTTTTTCAGAGTTTTGCATCTAAGTTTACACAACCCATTGTTGCTAGCTCTGGCTATTTTAAAAGCAATAAAAAAAGCTTTCGAAGCAAAGCCTGGCAGTGGTCTGAAAGCCACAAGTAACTAGAACTATTTGATGTTATGTGAGAATTTCAGCTTCCTCTTAAAAGCAGAATTAAGTGCTCAGTTTATTTAGACAAGCTTTCTTACCCCAGTCTCTATACATTCCCATCATCTATATCGTCCCAAAGCCCCTGGCCAGCGCAGCACATCGCGCTGGGGAAACTGAGGCAGGGAAACAGGAAAGTCCCTTGCCCAGTGCCCCTCATCTGGGATCTGCCACGATCCGGGACCTGCTCTGGGGCTTCAAGGGAAAAGTTCTCAGAAATCACCAGTGAGGAATCTCAGATTGTCCCTTTTAAAAGTCTTGCTGACAACAAACTGGTTTTCCTTTAAAAGTGAATTTTAAACTATTGACTTTCTAAGCATTAAGAACTTTGCAGATTTATTTCTCTCCAGCTGGCATGAGGGGCCAGGCTGAGGTTTGTGCACACTGAGACAAGCAGACATATAAACCACCTCTTCGAAACAGCATCTCCCAGCATAAGAGTCCTGCACATCAAAACAAGCCTCTGAGCACTTAATGTGCACTTTTCATCTTAGAGCATGTGAAAAATCCCAATTAATCCACCAGGACTTGATGGGGTTTTAAAATCAAGCATCTGTGCAAACGTATACTGGATCAATGCCTAAACAAGAAAAAAAAAATATCCCCAACATGAACCTTTGTTCGCCAGCCAAATCTCGTAGCTTGTCCTCCCAAAACAAACAGGAACGGATGGCAGCACGGTGTGACAATGATACAGGGACAAACAGAAGAAATCCAAACAGAGGAGATAGGGACAGCCCTGGGGAGAGGCGGGGCAGGGGAAAAAGAGGCTTTTGTCCCATCCCGATTTGTTGCGAGATGGGAAGGTTTCCTAGAACAAGTCCTGTTGCTGTTAGAGCTATATGGAAGGGGGGGATTTGCAGATGTACATCACCTATAGGGACACGCTTCCATATACAGCACATGTGGGCACTCCAACCACAAACATCATAGAATGGTTTGGGTTGGAAGGGACCTTAAAGGTCATGCAGTTCCACGGGCAGGGACATCTCCCACCAGACCAGGTTGCTCAAAGTCCCATCCAACCTGGCCTTGAACACCTCCAGGGATGGGGCAGCCACAGCTCCTCCAGCAGGCATGGCTGTACGCCTGCGCCATGCACACACACACCTCTGGCATGGACACACCGCCAGCACACACGGGCACAAAGCTGTGGCTGGCACACAGGGCTCACCCGTGCCATCTATGGGCACACGCCTGTGCCACGCGCACACCTTGGGCATTCATGGCACACAGCATGGATGCACATGTGTTGGGCAGTCTTGGGCATGCACCACGTGTGAACGCACCTTGGGCATGAATGCACATACCTACAGCATGCACACACCTATGGCATGTGCATCTGGCACAGACAAACATCTATGGCATAGGACCTGTGACACAGGCACACACCTAAGGCACAGGCACCTACAGCACACACATCCCCCTATGGCATTGGCACCTACGGGACATACGCACATGTATCATGGGCACACACATGGCACATATACACCTATGGCACACACACACCTCCCTATGGCATGGGTACCTATGGTACATGCACACTTATGGCATAGCCACCCCTCTGGCACAGGCACAACTACGGCACAGGCACACCTATGGCACACACACCTATGGTGTGGACACACCAATGGCACGGGCACACACACAACTATGGCACAGGCACACCTATGGTGTGCACACACACGCCTAGGGCATGGACACACCTACGGCATGGGCACACACACAGCACAGGCACATCTATAGCATGCACACACACCTATGGCACAGGCAACCCTCTAGTATGGGCACATCCCTATGGCATGGGCATCCCTCTATGGCATGGGCACCTATGGCACACACACACCTATGGCACAGGCACCCCTCTATGGCATGGGCACCTATGGCACACGCACACCTATGGCACAGGCACCCCTCTATGGCATAGGCACCTATGGCACACACACACACCTATGGCACAGGCACCCCTCTATGGCATGGGCACCTATGGCACACGCACACCTATGGCATGGGCACCCCTCTATGGCATAGGCACCTATGGCACATGCACACCTATGGCACAGGCACCTATGGCACACGCACACCTATGGCATGGGCACCTATGGCACACACACACCTATGGCACGGGCACCTATGGCACACGCACACCCCGGAACGGCCGGCTGCCGGACGGCGGGTGGCATCTCCCGGCCCCCACCCCCTCCCGCAGCCCCTGCCACCCCCAGCCCCGCGTTCCCGTTCCCGGTGCCCGGTCCTACCTCCGCCTGCCGCCGCTGCCGAGCGGGCGGTGCGGGCTGCGCCGCCGCCAGCAGCCCCAGCGCCAGGGCTGCCCGCAGCGCCCCGCCCGCCCGCGCTCCCATCCCGCCACCGCTCCGCTCCGATCGGCACCGGGCGCCGCGGCCCCGGCTGGGCTGGGCTCTCCCCGCCCCGGCCCCGGCCCCGGGGGCGGCCCCGGCCCGTCCCAGCCCCGACCGAGGGCTGGGCTCCGCCGGCGGCAGCCGAGGGGCGGGTGCTTCTTGGAAAGCTCCCACCGCCCGCCCGCGGGTGGCACGGCCCCGGTGCCTCCCCCCCGTGATGATTTTCTACAGGGGTAATCATCCCGTGTGCGTTCTCCGTCCCCCTTCCCCAGCAGGGCCGTGCCCCTTCCCTCCACACCCCTCTCCTGCACCCCCCAAATCCCACCCCCCCCCCCGGGTTGTGAATGAGGGGAAACACAGCTTGAGCTTACGAGTATCCAAAGGGTGGGTTGAAGGAGGATGGAGCTGGACTCTTTTCAGTGGTTTCCAGCGATAGGACGAGGGGCAACGGGCACAAGCTGGAACGTGGGAAGTTCCATTTAAATATGAGGAGAAACTTCTTTACGGTGAGGGTACCAGAGCCCTGGAACAGGCTGCCCAGGGAGGTCGTGGAGTCCCCTTCTCTGGAGATTTTCAAGACCCGCCTGGATGCAGTCCTGAGTGATGTGCTCTGGGCAACCCTGCTTCAGCGGGGGAGTTGGACTAGAGGATCTCTAGAGGTCCCTTCCAACTCTGACAATTCCGTGATTCTTTCATAAATATATAAATAAAATATATATTTTAAAAATAGATGTTATTCATAAATAACAAACTGTTCCTCTGATTCAAATATCCATATCAGCCCAGTCACCAATGCTAAATGCAGATTTAAAATACCTTTTAAACTAGTCTGCACTGCATGGGGACGTTTTTCTACCCTAGTCCAGCCCTTAATAATTTTACCTTTTTAAGTCCAACAAGCAGTTTGTGTATCTAACATTGCAAGGACTAACTCACTGACCAAGAAATATGTGTACCTCACTAGACAACACAGGTTTTTTTAAAGTAGCGAGGTGATTTTTTTCCCAAAGAAAGGTTACTAAATAGTCCCCTTGAAGGGGTAAGGGGGGGTGGAATTTGAATAAAGACATTTCCCATTTGACTAAAATATTGAAAAGGTTTAGCTGAACTGAAAGAGGAGAAACAGAACTTGAGCAAGGCAACGGTTGTGCCATTGGGACAAATTCCCCTTGGGATCTTCAGGCCACCACAGCCCCATCTCCAGCCCTGGGGAAAGGCTGGGAGAGCTGCCCCATGGACTCACCCCACTCCCAGCCCCCTCGAACCCGCCATCGAGGATGGATCCTTCTTGGTGTTCCCAGGGCTGCCGGCCATCACCAACTCACCCCGTCTGTGGCAGATCAGGACACGCATGGTGGTTGCATCAGGATGTGTCCTGCTGCGGGTGCTGTCTCTCCAGGCTGGACGGGGAGCAGAACACGGGCAGGTGATGGTGCTGGGACAAACCTCCTGGTAGCTGTGGCAGCCAGGCTTGGGCTGTGCCCATTTTGAAGCTGAGAGAAAGAGGAGAAAGCAAGTCCATTTTTCCCTAAACCTGTGTTCACCTGTGGTCCAGCCCACGCGGATGCAGAGCAGATGAGGGCTTGGACACAGGGGGTCCCTCTCTGACAGCGGCCAGCAGTAGCCACAGAGCGCAGCAACGCAAGACAAGCAAAACCAGATGTTAGAGCAGCGTTCTCTCAAGCTTTACAAAACAGCCCCCCGCTCAGGGCTGTTGGTTTGCACTGTTTATGCTCAAATTTCCCTCCCAGGCCTGGGACTTGGTCACCCATGGGACACGAGGGGCTGTTTCCCACCCAAGGCACCGGGATGCACGCGTGTCAGCATTGCAGCTCCCCTGCAACTCGGACACAGCCCCCGACCTTGCAGTTTCCAGTGACAAGTTAACGGCGCCGTTTACTCCCTGCCGTGTTTTGTTTGACTATTTTGTTTTAATTTGACTAAAGCAAAAGGATGTTTTGATTCTGGGGGAAAAAAAAAAAAAAAAAAAATAGGATGTGACTTATATCTGCTTTTGTTTTCATGCCAGCTTCAACCACACACCTATTTTAAAGCTCACAGGCCTCTTCCTCTTCTTTTCAATCATGCCAAAATCTGAAGTTGCAGGAGCATCTGTTGAGTGCAGCTTGAAGAGACCCACAGGGATCCCGTAACGCGTGGCTTTTCAGCTGGACGGGGATTTGCACGTAGGGAAGGCAAGCGGGATTCCAAGGAGAGGGCAAAGGATCCACGTAACGTGGCAAAATAAGGAAGTCGCTGAGACACGGGGAAAAAAACACAGATGGGAGAAATGAAGGTGGTGGTGGCAGCTGGGCCAGTGAGCGGTGACTGGGGGAGCCCGGCGGGAGGCTGGCATGCCATGAGGGGCTAGTGCAAGGGGAATACAGAGAGCCAAGGGCCGGCCGCTCCTCCCGCAGGTCAGCCCGGCGCTTCCTTTCAAAACAAGAGCAGCTCTGTCTGCGAACGCATCCGTGTTTGGTTCGTATCTAGGAAGCAACTGATCCATCTGCTCTTCCACTTAAGAAGAGGGATGATGAGAAAGTGGCTGGCCGGGCTCCAGCAGGAGCAGGAAACTCCTTCCTCTGCTCATTGTGATGTGGGGAAGCGTCTGGGAGGGCACCTGCACCCCTGGAGCAGCCCAGCTTCCCGAACGGGCATTTCCCGGGGCTGCTGCATTAGTCCTTAGGGTTTTCGGCATTCAGACGGAGAAGAATTCAGCCCAGCCTCGGAGATGCCAAATCACAGCTCTCAGCAGATTTTTGGCTCGGAGTATGAAGATGTTTATCCAGCTGCTGTAATCAGAACGGTATCGGGAACAGAAAAGCTGCCTCGTGGAAAGGTGAACAGATTTCCAACTCTTTCAGCGTTAGGTAAAAGCTCGGAAGTGAGGCAGAAGAAAGAGTTAGAATTCTTGTAACTTCTACCCCAAAACTGAAACTTGAGAAGTTAAGCCTATGGCAAATAGCAGACAAAGATTTACTAAAAAACACTCTGGGAAGAGCATGATAAATAGATCTGTACAAGCTCTGGTTGCCTAAACATTCCTGGTTTCTTGGATTTCTAGACAAAATCCCATCTCCCTTGGATTTAACGCAAAAGCTCTCAACGCAGTCAACTCCCTTGATGTCAAACCCCTTCCCTAAGATGCCTCCGCAGCTTGAATTTGGAGACCCAGAAGGTTCCTAATTTAATACCATTAAAATATTAACCCGAAAACATCACGGCGAACCAAAGGCTGTTATCACAGACCGGAGTGTGGACCGGGGGAGGTTTGGTGATGGACGGGGGTGCGGTGCAGGGCAGTGGGGCGTCGCAGAGGGAATCACCGGTGGATCACCCCCTGCTCCGAGAGGAGTTTGTTAAGTCAATGTTACGAAAGAGCCCTCCAGTGACACGAAAATTCTCAGAGCAGCTTCTAATGTTTACCACAAACTGATAAGCAAATAGCAACACCATTACTCCTCGGGGACAGGTTCTACCCTGGGATGGATGTGATGCACAAGAACTGCCAGTTTAAAAAAAAAAAAATTAAAAAAAAAAATCATCTTTAATACTTTGCGCTAAGAACAGGTTCAAGTGGTTCCATTTCATCCACTCGAGACACCGCCTCCGGAGAACAGTCATTCTTCAGATGTTTGCTGCTCAGCAGCAGTTGCAGCAGCCGGGGAGCAGCGGGCCGGCTCGCCGGGTGCTATGTCGAAACGTCAAAAATACTAACCCTGCTGCCCAGAGGTGGTGGCCGGGTCTGGGACCACTTAATTTCAGATGGGCAAGGTCAGGGAACCAGCTTTCTCCCCTGCCCTGCGGTACAGGCAGCAGCCCTGCCTGCAAGAGTCAAATTCTGCACAAAGGCACAAGAGGTTTATGTTCTCCTGGCTTTAGCTGCCACAAAGGTAAAGCTTTCCTGCTTAAAACCAGTTTTTTGGGGTACTTCATTTATGCACCGTAAATTCTGACAAGTCAAAGGACTTCCCCTGTCCTTAAAGTGATAGATAAGCCTGTCTAGCCCAGCATCCTGTCATCAACAGAGCCGGGAACGGGTACTTAGCAGAAGGGTGGTCAGGAAAAATAAGAAAATGCAAAAATCCACACGCGCTTTCCTTGGCTGTACCTTTTGTGCGCAGAGTTCCCGGGAAGTCGGTGAGGTCAAGAGAGGCTCCATCCAGCTTTTGAGCCCTCCTACAAATACATCAGCACATTGTGCTTCATTTGCTGGAGCAGTTTGACTGAATCTCACCAGTTATTTGCTCAGAAAACTGCTAAAATCATGCACAACCCTTTCTAGGATCAGAGTGTCACCTGCGTTCCAGCGAACATCATCATATTAGGACGGGAAGTGGACTTTTAAGCCTTTCTGCAACTTCGGGCACATTCCGACAGCTGTGTTTTATTACAACGCCTTTACAAGCAATTTCTGCAGCAGCATTAGCAACATCGTGTACTGGGGGCAACGTCACACAAGCTCTTTGTTACCCTGGAAATGGGAATTATCATTTCTAGATTAGGCAATGCAGCGCTGGCTGAATCCCGGCCTCAAACCCCCAAAGATTCGAGCTATTGGCTGCAGTCGCACCTTCCATCTCTCTCTCTAGGACTGTAGTATTCAAGCAACTTATTAAGCTGCATGACTTCTTGGGGTGAGGTGGGTTTGGCTGTACAGAGCCAGCACAGAAATTATTTGGCCGTCTCTTAAATTGTTTAGCTATTTTTGTTGCATTTCAGCTCTAACGATCACAAGCCTCTTCGGCACTGGCATCCCCCAGCTACACTTTTCTCCATAAAGCCATTGTTGAGCTTGGCGAGTGCTAGATGTGTTTTTATAAATAAACCACCAGTATTCCATACTGGACTGATTTCCAAAACTGAAACCTCACCACTTAGAAAACATATTGGAGGATAGATCATAAAAAGAGAGGGAGAAAGCAGGGCACGGCCATTCCCAGCTCAGATAACTTGAACCTCTTCCTTCTGATGGGATTGAGCCTCTCTTGGTTTTCCACCTCCTGATAGATCCACAGTCTGTCTCTCCTTAGTTTGCAATTTCATTATATGAAGTCCCAGCAAATTCTCATAGAGCACCTACTGAGGATAAATTCAAAGCAGGATCCGTGAGATGCACCCCTTATTTTTGATTCATCCGTTGATCTGTTAAAAGTAATAGATTACCTGTCAACGGACACCTTCCTCACCTGCTAAAAAGCAGCAAATTCCAGTATCTGCAAACCCCTGCCTTCTTATGAACAGTGCCAACCATCCCTAAAGCACTGTATTCGCACAGTATTGCAAACAAATCCCTAGAAACAGAAGTAGCCAGCCACAGTGCCAGCAGTGCTGACTTAAATATGCAGCCTGCTCAGCTGTCTCACTAAAGGCAAGAGCATTCCCAGCACGACCGAGGCCACGCTTAGGAGAGCGGGCTGCTCCACCGGAGTGCAAGAACTTAACAGCAAATGGTACCAGGCCAGGAAGAGCTAAAATTCTTACAGCTCTTGGTATATTAGCTAGATTTATTTTGTTTCTTTCAAGCTTTTTACTTTTCTTTTAACCTCATTAAAGCTTCCCCTTCTGACCTTTAGGCAGCTGCTGAGAAAAACTGCAATGCTGAAGGACTAAGCGGAAACCATTGGAGGGGAACGACAGCTAAGTCACAAAACATCGCTTCCCAGGCCCCTCTAAACTAATTTAACTCCCTCTACACCAAAAGCAACCAAAAATATGTGCCAAACTAGTACCACCCTTTCCCTGACTTGCAAGTTTTCAGTAAGACAAAAGAGCTGGTGAAGAAGACATCTTCACTGTCAGAAGGCGGGTTGTGTTCTGCCCAGATGCAGAACGGAACATAAACAAAACAAACGTTTGGCATCATTGCCGGGCTGGAAAAGCTGTGACGGTGGTGACAGCTCCAGCAGTTCTGTGGCTTGAGTAACTGGTCCACTTAGTGATCCAGCTGGGTAGTGAGTGATTAAAAACGTAAGTGCTCTTAACTCAGGGGAGAAAGTGCAGCTGGAAGTGGAGTCAGCATTAAAAGGACCTAGAACTGTTGCTCTCAGTATTGAAAGTATCAGCTTTTTCAGCCTTTCCCCAGGAGGGCAGAAGTAAAGCTCCACCAGGGAACTCATGGGACCAGACAGGCAGCCCCGAAGAAGCCTTTGCAGTGACATGTGCCACTGCAGCCGTGCTGGGGAAGAACCCTGAGGCTGTGACACATCCTGCTCTGTTCTCAGAACATCTCAGCTTATCACTGCTTTCCTCTTTCCCCCCATCCCACCACCACTGCTCCCCCAGGTCTGCCATGGCACCTTCCTGGCAAGAGCACCCTCTGGCCTGCTTCACTCAAATCATCACCATACCTTAAAAATGACAAATACTCTAACTTTTCTAGTCTGGCTCATTTTTGACAGAACGAAGTTAGGAGCATCAGACCTCACATCTTAAATCTTGAGCAAGAAACAGATATTGAATTTGTCTACGATTTGCCTATATAAAGCCTCACCCATACATTAAATTTTATAATGTCACTAATAAACACATACCTCAAATTCCACTGTTTTAAGAGAAACAAACCATCCAGAATTTGTGACAAATGCCTTTTCTGACAGAGCAGCAACAGTACCCATGCTGTCCAGGAAAAATCCTTAAAAAGGCACAGCACAGTTGTTACATTTACAGCCACGGGCAATGACTGATCTGAACTTAATGTGACCATGAACATACACCAAACTAGGGAGCTGGCTTAGAAACATTAACAAAAGCTATTTTTGTTCGTTTTTTTGTGAGAGGCAGTGGATGGTGTGCAGCTGTGTGCCCAATTATCAAGGTTGTTAACCACAGACCCTGAGAACTTGCACCAGCAGTATTTTGCCCATCAGAGGAGGACACCCAGATGTTCTCTCAAAGTCTTGTGATGAAAAACTGACTGTGGCAGTGCCAGCTTCTCACAGGTTCCCACCAATGCCACCTCTGCAGCACGACCTAGCCTAAGGAGGGGTGACAATTAACCTCTCTTGTTTCTTCAAACCTTGGCTTCAGCACTGAGTCTCAAATGCTGACAATGTGTCTACTGAACCTCGCCTGCATCTTACCTGGGAGATGAAAAGGCTGCACACAACATGTTTGCTACCACCACACTTCAAAAGCAGCAATTAAAAGCCACAGCAATATGTAGCAAATTACCTTTTGTCTTTTTTTGAAGCCATCCCACCTTGCTTTTGGAGTTATCCAGGCCTGGACACAATATGCTCCTCGGCAGCACAAGAACACACTGCCATCTGCCTGCTCCTCACGAAGGCTGCAGGGCACACCAAAGCACATGGAAAACGCTGGCAACGCAGGACTTCAGTCTCAGAGGGAAGAAAGAAAGGAGCAGGGGACAAGTCTGCAAGTGTGGGATAGAGGGCACGGACAGGAGGTAGGCTCACCACTGACTTAACCACAGATTTTTGCAAACAGCACAGATCTAGGGTCAAAGCAGCTGCATCATTTCAAACAAGACCCTATTGACTGCTTAGGTCATACTGTAGGAAGACAGGGAATATGTAAAGAAATGAATGCAATTGAAATAATTGTGAAACAGTAAGATTTCACAAATAAAACGATCAGCATTTATTGTTGTATTACAAAACACTTCATATTTTGGCAATATTTTACAGTTTATCCTTTTCCTTCTTAGGGCCTGTTGAAAAGGTATGGGGGTGGGGAAGAAAAGAGGTGAATGTTGAAATCAAGATTAAATTTCAATGTCTTGCTTAAAAAAAATTCTCCCAAACCGCCCCAGTCCCTCCCACCAAAATAAAAATCTAGTTTCACTCAATTCCACTATCCAAAGAGGCCATGGGTGAAGCGGCAGGCAAAACTCTGGCAATTTCACTATCAAACGCATCAAGAAGACAAACAAAACATTCACAGTGGTCTTCAGTATGGTCTGTTGCGTTGATCATTTCTGAAGTCATTTCTGAAAGGGAAGTAAGAAGTTATAAGGAATCTCTTAAGCAAATAACATAGTCCCTTCAAAATTTCTAAGTCAATTTCTGCATATTCTTCTACATTTAGACAGCCTTATCCAAAAATGCTCACAAAATACACTCACCAGGCAAACTGACTTTTCTCCAGAAGCGCCCATCTGCAGTTAGTGTTTTCACAGCCCAGTTGTGCATGCACACATCAACACCCCCGTCCCACAGTCCCTATCGATTTCACAGTCTGTATGTGATGCAACCCAGCAAAGGCAGAGAACCTGCTAACGCTTACCTTCCTCCCATTTTCCCACCGTAGCCACCTCCCCGGTCGCCGCCTCTGCCACCACGCCCTCGATATCCTCTTTCTCCTCCGTAGCCACCTCTCCCACGAAAATCTGGAGGGAAATGCAAAACAACACGTCAGCCATGTGTCTTCAAAAAGCCGCAGATGTCATTAATGCTTCTAACACTTCAGAAGAGATGCAGTTGTTTTTACACACCTCCTGATGGACGTGAATCTTCTGGTCTGGGCTCACCACACTGGTTGCAGGAATTCCTGCGAGCGAAGTTCATATTACCACAGGCCCTAGAAAAGACAAGGATTCCCCAGACTTAGCTGCTAAGAAACTCAGACAGCATACATGAAACACCACTGCCCAATTAAAATGACACTTACGGGTTAGGACAAACCCAATCACCATTTTTGGGTTCCCCACTTCTACCCTGGAAGCCCCCACCTCTTCCATAGCCACCTCGTGAACCTGCAGACAAAATTATAATCAGAATAAAGGAGGGGAAGTGTCTGTGACCTATACACGAGAAACATTTATTAAGGACTGTCACTGGCTTCAGAACGCAAGTGATAGACTTTTCAGGTGGAATAAAGGGTGTTTAATGTAAATATATCCCCACTAAGCAAGCCTCTGAAACCACATTAGGAACTCTGAAAGATGCAGGTAGTGCCAATGACAAAAACTTGTCCCATCATAGAATTCAGCATCTACTACCTGATTTCCTACAGCTACAAGATGGCTAGAGGACTTGGCAAATGACAACAGAAGTTTTAGCCGGCATTCAGTGACCTGAGGTTATGTATCCACATAGCCGAAATACACATGCTCATATGGACAGATTTATAACGTAAGCAGATGGGGAAAAATAAGAAGCAAGGACAGCACATGGTGGCCAGAAAAATGTGCTCCACCACAGATTTTTTTATAAATTCTTTTTCTGCAGTAAAAGGAAACTTGATCCACTTGAATTGCCAACAGGTAAATATAAAACCACTATGTGTATTAATAAAATTTCATAAAGATTTAACAATGTATAATATCAATCACATATGGCCAGAACAAAAATTTAGCAAAAAAATTATCTATCTGGATTAATACCAGATGCATCTGACACAAGCACAGGGACAACATAGCTCTTGCTTTCTGCATCAAAAAGATTAAGAACTACTATACCAACTGAAGTTCTTAAAGAATCATTTTTTATCAGCCTGCAAAACTGCCTGATTTCAGAACTAAAGTTAGCTGACAGTCACCCCACAAAGCATGCTTCCTGTAAATGGTAATTAACATCCAGTGGACTACTGACAAGACTGTATTATGCAGAGAATCAGGGAGATTAACATCTCTCTAATTAAAGGAGTCAGACATCCAACTGCTGCTCTAAGTCAGTAGGAGCTGAATAATTTACCCCGCTTAATACCATCTGGAAACACCAGAGAACCTCAAGGCTTTGCTGTAATAAGCAAATACTCATTGGGAATTCACATCTATGGATGTGGAACCTGTACAACCTCAACATCACTGTTGTACTCTCTCTTTAAAAGCAATGCCGAGACATGATCTGGAGACTTTCCAGTTCAGAAGAAAAGCATCAATTCTGTGCTGTGCAAAAGAGATTACAGATTTTAGTTTACCTAACTTGGTTCAATCCTTATTACTCCCTTTCATGGCAGAATCCCAAAAGTCTGTATACTTTGATGAATCACTGCTTCAAAGTTAGCTTCTCTTTTATAAACAAGTAATAGCTAAAAAGCATAAAAACAAGGATTCTACAGATTTTAGTCCCACCTCGACGTCCACCACCTCCGCCTCCTCTCATGAACTCAGGCCTTCTAGTTGCAAAAGAAACTTTGATAACGTTGCCATTGAATTCTTTGCCTGGGGAAAGATGGAAAGTGAGAGAATGATCAATACAGCTCCCAACAACACAGCAGCAAGCTCAGAAGAACAGAAGTGATTTGCACACAGAGACAGAATACAAAGCTTTAAGATGCAGGGAGCCTGGAGTAAATCTCTTATTTTTGAAACCACTGGTCCAAACGTGAGATGGCAAACACGGAGGTACTTGCTAGGTTCTCCATAAACCCACAGATCTTGCTCTTGATTTAAATGTGACCTCTAAGTTGTAATTTAACTAGACACATAAGAGCATTTAAAAGATTTTTGGCCATGTTCACGGGTAAGTAGTTCAGATGTTAGAACTCTATTTGTTCTTCCCCCAAGTCAGGCAGTAAAGCTTTTGGACAATGCAACAGCCAGCAAAAAAATTAAATACTCCCAAGTAAGTGAAAAACATGAACTTTTTAAATACAAAGTCTCAGTTCTTCATTGATACAACGTTTATCACAGAACAAACAGGACTAATATATGCCAAATATATGGCAATTTGCTTTACTCTCCTAAACAAAAGTCAATTTGCATTTTATTAGCAAAATATAAACCATCAGATACCATGCCACGTCACAGTTCTTGCGCAATGCCCCTTCACACCAGATAGAGTATGTCCTTTTGTTTCTGCCCAATATTATTTAAATTCTGCCAACACAGAAGGTCACAGAGCAGCTGCTCCACCCCCCAAGTTTACTACTACAAAAGAGTAACACTATTTCCTGCAACAAAGTCTGAAGAGTTTTATATCAATGTATTGCTGGGATCTGCTCTCTTCTTCCACTGAACCCGTAATTTAAAAACCCTTGTTCTTCACTGTGTACGTACAAAACACTTGGCACAAGATCGCCATAAGCATTGCCAAACTCTAAAAATGCTACCACAACACTAATAATATCAATACTGTGGAAAATCCCTCCAGCTCTGTTGGTCTGAGCAAGTTATGCTCTCCCGAGTGCCATGAACACCATCTTTCATACCCTATGCATGGATGACTGAGGTACACCAGCAAACCCTGTTTCATTACCCATTTTTGGTTTTAATCACTAGCTGCTCTTCCATTGAATGAGAGAAAAGCGAGTACACACAAAATGCCAATGAAATAGAGGCCTTTGTTAAAAAAAACCCAACCAACCAAACCGAACAACAAAAAACCCACAAAAAAAAAAAAAAAAGACAAACAAGAAGTAGCATGGGGTCCCCAGTGAGGCTATTGATTTGCTTCCTCCACTGTTTGTTAGATTCATAAATAACAAGAAGAACAGGGACTCTCACCCACCGTCAAACCAGTCAATCGCTGCTTTAGCAGAAGGAGGGTCATCAAAAGATACCGTTGCTTCTCCCTTTGGTTTGCCAGTATCCTTGTCTGTATAAAGATTTATCATAGGTTTGCCGGTCTTTTTGTTGGTCTGAAAAGAAAAGGTTGTACACTTGGCATAGGAGGAATACTTGTAAAGCCAGCTCATAGCAATAAACTGTAACAGCTAAGTATCATTAGAAAGAAGACTCTCTTGGAGCTAGACTGCAGAAACAGATGCTTTGACTGAAGGACACTGACTGGCTGGTCTCCATGAAGTAATGATGGGCCCAGTTATTACAAAAATTGAGGTCAAGTGCAGGAAGTCCTAAATTAGAATTGCAGAAACAGAAGAAACAGCCACAGAACACAGAAGCACCCTTGGTGAAGTATAAGGGTAGTGCAACAGATAGTGTCAGTGTTAAGGGTTATAAAGACTAAAGAAGAGATACAAAGCAATCTAAATGTCACTAGGAAAAAGCTGCTAGTGCTGCCAGCTTACAAATGAGCTGTCATCTGGGAACCCAGATAAAAATATTATCTACAACTGCTGAGGAGTCAGAGCAAGCATCTGCCTTGAACGATATCAGTGCATTTCCAATACACTAGATCCACAAGTTCTCTTCCTTCTTACCAATGATTTCTCATTTCACATACCTTTATAATACCAATTTGTTTGAAATAGTCTGCCACTTGATCTGTTGAAACATCCTCTCCAAGTCCTTGCACGAAGATAGTGTTGTTATCAGAGTTGTCAGACTCTGAATCTATTAAAAAAAAAAAAAAGCTACATTTACCATGTGTTTTTGTGGTAGCAACATTTTAAGCTCAGGTCTATATTGCCCAGCAGCAGACCCTTAAATTCCAAAGACATCTTGGGTGAAACAAAAGATGAGCAGAAGCATCATTTTGAAGTTAACAACAACAAAAATGCATGCACAGCACCTCCAGATGCTGTAGTACATCAGAGACCGAATGCATTTGACAGCTGACCAGCTCTCTGCCACACACCCAACTCACCCGTGCAGCTATGACATCCAAACCCATCAAATCACTGTGTTTTAAATAACACAAGCTTAGCAGAAGTGTTACGGCAATGAAAGCAGCTGCTTGGCTCAAGCAGATTACAAGTTCATCAGCAAATTTTTACTTGCTGTATGAAAAGAACATCCAAAAATTCACATGCGCTTTAATAAAATACATTTAAGGAAAACAAGCTTTAGATGAATTTCTTTTGAGCCATGGGAACTGCAGCAACATCCATCTTTTTAGATGTATGTTTTAAAAGCAATGACCTAAGAGAGCTACAATACACTCCCACCCACCGCTTGTTTTCTTACCAGCATCTGATCTTGGTCCATAATCCCTTTGACCTACGAAAAGGGGTTTTAAAAAAAAAAAAAAAAAAAAAAAGAAAAAGACTATTTTTAGCAAAAATTTTTCAAGTGACTTTTTTAGAGACAAGAAAATATTTACAGTATGTATGTAATGCATCTACGATCTAAAACATTAACCAGAGATTTAGAGAATATTTAGATTAAAACGTTCAACAGAAGGTGTCTGTAGGACGTTAATGTGTTCTTTAACTTGCAGCACGTGGCAGTTGCCACACTGATGCTATGCTGGTGTTATCTTGCAAATGCTGGTTGTCAGATCACCAAGCAGTTTACCACTTCTTTTTTTTTTGGTGGTTTTTTTTTTTTGTTTTTACCTCTAGTACCTTTCTAAGTAGCATTTGTAACAAAAATTTTTAAATGAAAAGAAAAAAAAATAATCCGGTGAACGTCACTGTCTCCACAAATTCTTTCATGCAATTTGATAGAGTAGAAATCCAGTTTATTGCTAAAAGTTTGGCTATTAAAACTCATGAACACACCAGCCTCACCAAAACGCTCTAACGCTTCTACTGGATAGTAACAAGATATTGGTGGCTTTTAGATTTATAAAGAATTTCCACTGAAACATTTTTGGATACTCGGCACTTACCACCGTAATTTTTGAAGCCACCACGGTCACCACCACTGCAGAGGAAAAATTGAAGAAATGATTTCTTCCTTAAGTCTCTATGAGCTGAGCCCAAGGCTCAATCTACAGTTAACTGATCACAAGTTGAGAGTTACTGTCTAAGAGCTAAAGCACCATCTCTACGTTCTCCTCACTACTCATTCATGTTCAAAGATTAAATTACATGAAAGTGAATAATCTCACAGGGTGCTGCACTGGAGAAAAGAAGCCCTAAAGAATATTTTAAACTAACCCACACACATGACGTTGTTTCAATACTTTCCCCCATCCCATAAGCCAAAATGACTGCTATTAAAAACTGGGTTTTAAAACAGAAACATTATTATCATGAAGGTTAATGGGCTTTTAATTGTAGATGTAATTGCTACTTTGGAATAATTAGTACTTTCCTAGAAGTAAGAAGAGCTAAAGTTAATTAACCTCCATTGTTATGCATTTATATATGGGGGACAAATTAGCAGTATCAGCCATTCTCTGAGAAAGGGTCTGTGGGGACCTACTGTACTGTTAGCACTTGACACAACAGAGAAGGTGTGTGTATGTGAGCTTCAAAAGCAGAGGCCGTGAAGTTTTATTTCATTCATTCTGAAACCTGTGGCACAAAATGTAGACCAAGTTAAGAGATTAAACACATCCATTTTCAAAGGTTAGAAGGGGATTTTAAACAGGACGTTACATCCCCTATTACGTGCATGAAAATAAACCCTCACTCTTTTCAATGTAAACAGTTCCTACTAGTAGGATTTTTCATGACAGCATTTTTAATTGCATCCATGTTATGAACACAATATAATCAATATTCAAAGCCTTCAGGAAAAATATAACCACTGCATTTTTTAGAAAGTCAATAACTAAGTGCCAGAAAGACTGTCTCATACTGCCACGTACAACTGCCCGCTCGCCCTCCTTCGCACGGGGGACACAGAAAATTAGGCAGTTTCATCTCATCCTGATAGTTTTCACACTCAGGAGCTAAGACAAAGCCAGTGTGAGTTCAACCCCTGATGTAGAAGGTTATCTCCAGACTCTGGAATTACTGTGCCGCTACCAGCTTCTTCACCAATGTTCTTTACAACTGGAAGTCAGTAGAGGTTTTAATTTGATCTATCTGCCAGCACATCAGAGTCCGAACACGCGACACGAACACCCCAGCAAAAGGCAATGAAATAACAACTTCTTTGGCATTCTGTGTATCTGTTTTTTGTTACAGAGTGGGAGGTCCTGTTTACTTAACATTTATCAGAAAATCTGTCCAAAGTGAGGGACAAGAGAGAAACAAGGTTTCAACAGGTATTATCAAAACTTGATTAAGAGGAACATTCTTTGAAGGGTGACTGACATTCTGTGACAGTACATATATGGGGTATTATGTTTGTCACAATAGACTATCACTTTTACTGGGACTTTTCTTAAAATAATTTTTTGCTGCACATTTTAAATTGCTTCTCCACAGAAAAAATCTGAATGCTAAACTGCAGTGTCGTTTACTCATAAGTAATTCATTCTGCTCATTAAAGGGGTAAAATGAATGAATTTTATATCCAGCATCAGACCTGGTCTTTATTCAAGGCTGGTTGTTTTTAAGGACTGAAGATAAAAACACAATGGTGATCATAAAATTTACGGTAAATATCTTTCTGCCACCTCCAATTCACTTCAGCTAAAAAAAAAAACCCCAAACCACTTCATTATAACACAACAATTTTCAGTAGGATGCCTTCTCTTCTAGGATTTTAACTCAGAAATAACAAGAGTGAATACATCAACCATGGAAATGTTATCAAAGTTTTCCATCCCTAGACTATGTCCCAATTCATGAGGGCAGCATTACCCAGAACATGTATGTTTTCTGATTTGAAAGTATGCAGTAGCAGAAACATAAATTAGAAAAACCCAACAATCTAAAAACATACAGAAAATAAGTTTATGATTAACGTACCCAGGATTTTACAGAAGTGAGGATTTTGCTAAGATGCTGGGGTAAAAATGTGCGCACCATGATTCCGAGAAGCAATAAAGTTGGATATATAAAATGTAAAGGAAGTCATGGTCAAATGCCTAATTTCTAAGTTTGTGATACAGTAATTCTGCATCCTGCACTAACAAGTGCAATCCACAATTTTTCATTAAGTTTTTAATTAATGAAACATGTAGAAACATGTTTTTGCCCAAATACGCTTCTGCATGTTATCTTCTGCTTAGTCTCATACGACTAACCCAAACAAAACCCGCATCAGTGACAGCTACCTTTGATGATAAAGTAATGCTTTCCTCCCCTTCTAAGTCCCATTTCCTCTGTGATTTGTAAAGCTGCAGTGTGTTACCCTCCTGAGATTGCTGGGCAAAGCTACCCGAGACCCCCAGGAGGCAGGTGGATACGCTGCAGCAAGCAAAGTCGAACACAGACATTGGCTGCAAGCAGCTGATGTCACCGTCTGAGATTTACCCCTCATTGAGACCTGAACTTCAATTAGTTCCCACACTATTGTGATGGAACATGTGGAAAATATAATTGCAGTGTTTCACAGGCTGTTGCTTTACCGGTCTTGCTCACAGACCAAATAGAGTTAGGGGTTTAAACACCCTACGTTAGAATTGTGAACAGGTAGCTAAAATTCAGCAATGCCACCAACAAAGATAATAAAATAGGAGAGATTGAACTGCAAGCAGCCAGAATGTGTACATGGCATCATTCATAGTAACAAAAACTTGCTGTTATGAAAGAAATGTCACGAGATGTTCTTTTCTCCCTACATTCAGTCATACATTTAAACATCACCTACTTGCATGTAAACGGAGTTAATCTGAACATTGCTTACTTCAGCTGAGAATAACTCCTTAAATTAAAGGCACAGTTACATGGAGAGCTGAATGTTACAGAAACAAGAAATATACTTTTAAAAAAAAGATCAGATATTGGCAGCGCTAGCACTAAGAACTCAGGAACCAAATTTCAGCCTCCAACATGCATCTATGTCTTGCCAAGCATGTGGGAGTTGCACGTAAGAATGTATTTTTACAAACAAGAAAGGAATGCTTAGTGCACCAATAAAGTCACTGACAGATGGCTTTTCTTTTTTTGCTGCCTATATTTAATGCCTCTGTTCATGTTTTTCCAAAGTCTATATAAGGCTAAGCTCAAGTATATACATTACACGTCAAAATATTAATTCTGAACACAAACTCCACTGTTATAAAAAACATTTGCACAAAGTTGTAGTTTCTTTATATCACAATAAACTAATTCCCACTCAGCTAATATAGCAATCAAGCTGCAGATGTAACTTTCGTTTATAGTACATCAAATCTGCACAAGAGAAAAACAACAACAACAACAAAATCTATGCTGAGCAAAGTTAGGATTTCTGTGACAAATCCTAACGCAATAGTAAATCCTTTTCTAAACTGCATCTATAGTTCCACCAACCCAGACTGCATGAGCAGATTCAAAGGCAAAGCATTTATTCCCAGGACTCTAAAAGAAGAGCAGCATCACAGGTATGGCCTGAATGGCTTTCCCAAGATGAAAGAAAACAAACCTGCTTTGTGTTGCTACTGTATCTCCCACTTACGTGCTTACCCAAAACAATTGCTTCCCACAACGAGCAAATTAATTCCTTACCTTTCGGATGAGGACTCTAACAAAAAGCTGACTTATTCTACAATGAAACTTGGAAGCAAAACTCTGCATTCTCAAGACCTGGTGTACCTGCTTTCTAACCAAAAGAGCTCAGAGATGAGACTCTTCTACTATGGGTTAAAAAAAAAAGAAAAGATTTTGCTTCTTAGCCAAACTACAAATTAGCGAGATCATCAATTTTTCAAGCTTCAAAATGAAAGGGTGGAAAAATTCTACTAAAATCCCCAAAGATGTAATTCAAGATCATTCAAAAAAATCTGAAGCACAATTTTGAAACCCAAAGCTACTAAGATTAAAAAGTGAACATCTGACGCGTAAGAAAATGATTGTTCTCTATCGTAATAATATCAGCTAGGGAATCTGAACAGCAATTTCTCAAAAGATACTTTCTTCTCAGTGCTGCATGACTTTGCCAGGCACAAAAGAAAAATGAGTGCTGAAAGCATTTATTACAGTACATATTCAAGTCATTCCAGTTTTCAGAATAATGATTCATACCTTAACATTACCAACCACATTTGGAAGCACTTTTGTAAAGGTTATTCAATGAAATAAAAGCTCTCCAAAATTTAAAAATGTTAATTCGATTTTGCCCCGCAGATTCTATTTGCGGACTGCTCCGAGGGGGCCTTGCACGCAGGGTGAGGGTCTGGAGACCAACACCGCTCACAAGAATCTTGGCAAGAACTGCCATTGCAGCCAAAATCGCTGTATCACCAGTACAGGAGAGCAGCGACGACGCTGGTACACAGGATGCAGCGATGGCCCAGCACTATGTATATATTAGGTAATATGGCTGTAAGAACACCAGCGACTGGGTAAAGCTCTCACCCATGAACAAGCTGCAACAAGCTCTCTCTGCAATTAAGTGCCAGTCAAGACTAAATTTTTATTGCTAGTGAACACAGAAGAGATTCACTTCCTATGATCTCAAGTTAGCTATATTTTTAATAATGTCAACAATGTTTTTGTTGACATAAATAATAAAAAATAACATAACATAAAAAATAACAATTTTTTTCATATTGATAGAACTAATTTACACACTATTTTCTAACCAGTCTAAAAATCAAAGCCTATGTTATTACGGCAGTACAAATATCTGCGTAGACAAGATTTTTAGATAAGATTATTTCCTGATGGCTATGGAATGTCCAAAATTTAATGTTAAGCATTAAAATGTGATCAAAGTAAAAAACTGAAAATAGTAACTAATTACTGGTAATAGACTTGACATTCCTCCCAAAGCTGCTTTTATGAAAAAAAAAAAAAAAAAAACAAAACAGAACAAACCAAAACTAAAACCAAAAACCACCCAAGGAAACAAAACCAAAAAACTACCCTGAAACCCCACATTTTCACAGGACTAAACATGATTTCTTACCTTATTAGAAGGAATTTTCCCTTTGATTATACCGTTTCTTATTTAATTTAACCTTTTACACTTTTCTAATAAGCATGACTGGTAAAAATACAAGTCAGAAGCAGAATCCTCCATCATAATTATGCAGAAAGACTGAATAAACATATATGACATTGTAGTTTCAGAAAAAATTCAATGCAACGGCATTAAAGACTACATCACTTAACAGAAGCGGCCAGACTTCCTAATAAATGCCTTCCCACTTTGCTGTATTTTCCTCCCACTTCTTCATTCACCTCCACTTTTTTCCTTCTTTTGGCTTTAAAGTCTACTGAAGCACTATTATCTACATGGATGTGTGAACAAAATTTTTCTTACATTTTGGAAAAATATGGGAAGAGGCTTTATTTTCACAGACATCAGTTTATCTTAATCTTGCAAAGATAGAAATTTGTTTCAAAGTGATAAAAATCTACTGAAAATACGTTTTTTGAAGCTCACATTCATTCCTCTTATTGGAAAGGGCTCAGCTATAAATATTTTTTTAAAAACCCAGATTTTATCATAGGAATATGGAAAACCCTCATTCACATAGAAAAGCTGATTTTAAAAAATTGCTCAGTTTTAAATGAAAATGAATTTTGAAATTACTTTGCTAGTTAAGTTTATATTATATAAACCCCCAGCAAATTGTAACATAAAATAACTACTAATACGCTTTTGTAATTGTGCTACAACACCTAATTAGGGGAGATAAAGTCCACCTACATCATCAAAACGGCGGGCCATGAAGTACAACTTGGGACCACCCTAGGAGCGGGCAAATTTTCAATATGGTTCAAAAATAAATACTTTAAAAAGTCACCAAGTCTTAGCACACTGTTGGATTATTTAATTTAATTTAGATCAGTTCAAACAGCACTGAATAATTAAGAGTTCTTCATCTGGAGCTCTATCAACAACCTAGAACTGTGCGGCCTATTAAAGGGTAAGTGATGGGGACAAGCAACACTTCAAAGCTCAATGGAAGCTTCAACGTTTTGACTTTGCATCAATGAGCACTTTAAACCCCCAACCATTTCACAGAGGTACAATTAAGGGAAGCCAATTGTGATAATTTATGAAGAAATAATAATGTCATCTGGCCTAATCCAATAGGATTTAAAGCAAAGGTCCCAGTCTCTCAGACCTATGCATGAAATCATCTGCAAGCACAAAATTAAATATGTGCATAAATTTTCTTGACAGGAACAGTGCCTAAGGCAACGGCAGAAGGGGTAACAGTATCGTTAGTATTTAAAATCTACCTAAACGTGCTTAGACTGATGGCTAAAATAGTGATAAAAACTGTATTTTAATGGAAGATTAAAATTGCAAAAACCAGTAAAGAACAAGTAATATTATTACTAAATTACTCCTAAATTATTTAGAAAGCAGAAAGATAATTAGCCAACCTTAGTGTAATGATTTGTCACTGTACAGTAAAAACAATTCCCTGCTAAAACATTAGCTGCTTTAGCTATGAATTTTATAAAACTTTCTCAATCCCTGGGTGTTGGTTTTCTTGTCATTACAAACACATTTTTACAGGCTTTAAAATATCTTATTTCAAGGGATGGGCTCAGACAGTTTTTGTACTGCAACTCATGGAAATAAAATGCAGCAATCTGTCCTAACAATCAAATGCTTGGTCTCAATCTATCTGAACCTAAAAGCTTTTCCTAGGCAAAATGCATTTCTGTGCAGCGCAGAAAGGTTTAATTTTAGAAACCTTCCATTTTTGGAAATCTAAATCTGAACCACATTAGGAACAGACAGAGAGTAAACAAAATTTAAAACCAGCTAAATAATAAGAAACAAAGGTAAAGAACTGCAGGCACTGGAATGAGATCACTTACCCGTATCCAGACATATGACCTCTTCCATCCATGTCATATCCCCCTCTACCTCCTCCCTGTGACCCGCCATATCCTCTATTATCTTCTCCATACCTACTCTTTTCACGACGATCATCTGCAGGAATGAGTAAAACAAAACAAAACATGAGAAAATTGTAGTGCAAACTGTGATGCAGTGAAAATTCCCAACCTACAGTTTCCAACCCCCCCTCCAGCCTGCCATTTAAATCTGGAAAGCATCAACTCCTAATTCTCTCTTACATTATCGACGCCACAAAGTAATGGAGCAAAGTTTGATTTTCTTTCAGTTATCTCCCTTGGCTTCCAGAGCCACAAGGTATCTCAGAATGTAAACACTCTGTGCTTTCATTACACTCCATTTCCCAATCATTAAACACATATTGTCTAAAATATACTTTTCATTCTACTTCCCTGTAGCCTTCCCAGTTTGCAAAAGACATCACTGAAGAGAGAACAAAGATAAAGAGCGTGGGTTGTGCCGTTTGTGTGACGTTACTGCAAAAAAAAAAAGGCTTGATCTTAAACTTCTTATTTCCTTTTATCTCAGAATTCACCTACACAGCGTAAAGCTGGGATGTGAAGCGCAAAAGCTCTTCATGACTGATCAAGACATGTCACTCTCATGCAGGAAGAAGGTTCAAAATAGCTTAGGAATAAAATTCCTTGTAGAATTTGCAGAACTCAGGGACACAGACTTTGCAAGGCTCTCTCCAACACACGCAAATGCAACAATTTTGGGGCCCCAACAGTTTTTCATCTCTGCATAATGTTTTGAAAGTCTTAACAAATAAAACATTCCCCAAAAATATCACACGGAAAAAGAGCTTTAACTATTCATCAAATCAACTGTCTGTGGAAGGAAATCCAACCATTTCAGTGTTTCTTCTCAATTTTATTAGCCAATACTGAATTCAACCTGTGAATTTTACCTTGGCTGTTGTGGCTATAGCTTCCCTTCTGAGACTGGTAGGACTGCTGAGAATGGCCATATGAGCTTTGGTGCTGGTTATAGCCTGACTTTTGGTCATATGAGCTCTGGTGGCCATAGCCCGACTGCTGGTCATATGAGCCCTGGTGGCCATAGCCCGACTGCTGGTCATATGAGCTTGACTGCTGGTCATAAGAGTCTTGGTTTTGTCCATAGCTTGACTGCTGATCATAAGAGCTTTGGTGCTGACCATAGTTTGACTTTTGTTCATATGAGCCTCTTCCACTTAAAATAAACAGAATTTGTATTAATAGCTAAATGTTCACAGAATAGAGAGCAAAATAACGGCTGAAAAATTCATGACATTGCTAAAATTTCCTAGTCACAGTCACCTCCCAGTCATTACTGGCATACGGATATGAAAATACTCTGTTTCATTTCTGTTGGGGTATATCTGGCTTCCAACAAAAGCAAGGCAGAAAACTGTGTGTTACCATCGCTTTCAAGACATCCTCAGTTTCTACTGTACGTGTAATTTAACAGCAGCACCCCCCTGACTTATCCCAGTACAACGCTTGCCTTCTCCCTTCTCCCCAAGGGCATGACAATGGCTGATGGAAAGCCCATGACCTGCAAACTGCCAAATCCTTCCCTGCAGAACTGCAGGGGAGACACCCGCTGCCCACGTTTTATTGTGCAGCTGACACTTCTGCCTACAAAAAAAAAAAAAAAAACAACCCAAAATTTTGCTTTCACTGAATTGCAGTCTATCTTTTTCTGGGTGTTCTACCATTTTGCCAAGAACTTTTCTAACTCTTGTGATATCCTCTAACACACTTGCAGTTCTTCCCACTTTAGTACCATCTACATATGATATCCTACCGATTTTCATCAGAAATATTGACCAATATCACATTTAGGATAGCCACAATGTGGCTATACATACTAAGAGGGAGTCATAACTGTTCTCTGACTAACAACAACTTCATAGCAACCACAAGGGTTGCTCACACCACATTTCCCTAGGCTACTTCAGTGGCCAAGGTAGAAACAAAAGTATTTTGAAAATCTAGATGTATGAGAGAATTGTTCCAGTTGGGTTACTCCTTCAATGGCAAGACATTATATAGATTTATGAGACATAAATTGTACCCAGGAAACGCTGGCTGTTATTCACACCTTTGTTTCCTCCTGGGTACTTAGTTACGGCTGAATTGTATTATTTTTTCAGTAATTGAAATTAATCACTGACATTTGCCACCCTTTCTTCTCTCCCTGCTTCCACCCTTTTTCAAAAGATGAGGCCCTACATTTGCCACTCTCCAGTCTTTGGCAATCTTACTTGTCTCAGAAAAACAAGCAAACAAAAAAAACCCCAAACCAACTAAGAACCTACAGAAAGTTTCCACCAGCTTTTCAGAGCACTCTAAGATGAAGTTGTTTGGGTGCAACCAATCTCAAAATATCCCATCCATGTAAATACTGCCTAATCTGATCCCTCCCAGTTCTAGCCTAGATCTTAGCTTTAACATAACTAATCCCAGTGGCAAAGAGATTGCGAAGATTTTTGTTAATATCTTCACTTCAAAAAAAGTCAGCTCCACTTCAGCCTTTGCACCGTCACCAGTGAAGGAAGCATCATTGAGAGCATCCGCTATTTGCCGGTTTCCCTTCCTTCCCTTAGGATACGAGAGCTACAATTTTGTGACCGTCCTCTTCAAAGTTGCTATCATTTAATTTCTCAGTTTCTCGTTACTTGTTACAACCACACATTGAAAAGTTTCCCTCCAATGCCTTAATGCCTTTTTTTAATTATTATTATTTTCTTCATTAAAAAAAAACAACTTGGAATATATATGCCCCTACTGCATTTTTTTTCCCACTGGATGTCTACAGAGTTAAAAACTACATTATTGCCTAGTCCCGTATCTTTGTACAGCTCTAATAAAAGCTCAGAAAACAAAGCAAAACAAAACCACATTCCTGACTCCTTTAGGGATGCGAAAAAGACACTGTAAGTGACAGCACCTACTGCTCACAGATTTAAGAACTTGTTTGTTTATATTACGGTGTACAGAAACAAGTACAGTTTTGTTGAAGTCCAGACTGTTTTATCAGCTTGCAAAAAAAAAATACAAAAAATATTTGGACCTTGGACACAAGAAAGAAGTTTAGTACATGACCGTGTATTTTAAAGAGGTCACATGATCCTCAATAAAGATTTAATGCAAGCAGTAACCTTGGGGTGTACACATGAAACTTGTAAGTTAGATAATGAAGTGGCCTTATAAGTCGTTACGAGAAGTTGGGTTGTATTTTCCAACATACTTTAAAAGTTGCATCATTAACCTTCCTGAAACTGTACAACAGTTTGACTACAACATCACTTAACAAGTAAACTACACTTGTAACAGTGTAAAGTACTGAATCACCGTGCAGTATGAAACACGCATTTAAGTTATTGTTAAGGATATAAAACCATGACATTTTGAGAATCCGGCTTAGTTGGAAAAGACATTTCTTAAATTATACTTCTGAATCCTTTTCTTTCACCAGGAAAAGTCAGATAAGAAGGCTGAAAATCTAAGCAATCTAAGCCAAGCTACGAATTTCCTTGCTTGAACAACTTATTTCAAGTTAATAAAGAGTATTGTAAGCTTATACAAAAGCATGTGACTGGTGAGGAACTCAATGTGTCTTTTTCTTAATCAAAATACTCTCTACCAAGTCCATTTTTTATCACAGTCACTATCCAGTGACTTTCTTAAGTGTATATCCCCGTACAGCTTGACTTCAGAACAACTGTATCCATCCTTCTTACATAAAGAAATATTATTCCCTTATCTCCTGTTCTTTCAGGCATTAAAAATGTCCCAAGAATGTGGATTTTCAGATGTTTATCTTTTTTTTTTTAGCAATGATAGCAGGTAATGTGTTACAGCTCTAGTTAAGAATGTACAACTACTAGATAGTACTTTAAATAGATACTGTTAATCTCAGCTTCCTTACCCTCTAGACGACCCTTTCTGTTGCCCCTGACTGCCGTAAGACTGCTGGTTGTATGAGCTCTGATTCTGATTTTCATAACTGGATTCATCATCGTATCCCTGGGAATCTTGTCCATAACCTGGAAATTGAGGAAGAAATTTTTTAGTAAATATTCACCTTTTAATTACTGCCAATGAATGTAACAAGCTAGCCAAACCTGTTTGATTTTGTCCATAGTTCCCATGATAGCTTCCGTAGTTCTGTCCGTAGGAATTGTCTCCACTCTGCCCATAACCAGAATATCCCTGTAATTTAAAGAACATACTCAAATAAGTGTAACTTACAGTTTTCCTTCAGTAGACACAACTGCAAACATCAAGCACAGCTGAGAAAAAACTTCTTCCCAGCCCAGATATGGTCACCCAGGAACAACTGTTTTTACTCAAGGAGCATCTGCTTTGAAAGACTCAATGTTGTTCTCAACTTACCTGTGTTTGTCCGTAATTTTGACTGCCCTGATTGCCATAGGATGAATAGCTGTAACAGAAAAATGCATTTAGTAAATGCTCACAGTGCCCTCCACGTGGGTTGGAAAGTAAAAGTATTTTTGGTGTTAAGTTTCTTTTCATTCCAAAATTGGTGTTTAATTCCTAGGTATATTAGGGATTAAACAGGCATATTAGAACCACGTCAATACACTAATGGAATACAGCTGACTGTCAGAAACCAGAAGAGCTTATTTTAATTTCTGCTCTATTTCAAGTGTAAATTTAAGGTACATGGAAGTTGGGTTTACTGTAATTTGCCAGATTCTTCACAATCACAGAAAACTTTATTGTATGAAACCAAGGCTTTTTTAAGTTTTTCAGTACATTCTTACAAAGTTCATTTTATTTTCATCGATTACTGTCAATCTGGTACTTGCTGGACTATTCAACAATAACCTCATCATCAAAACCCGCACCAGATTTAGATTATACTTACACCTTATTCTGCCACTTTAAAACTTCGTGAACTGATAGAAGAACTATGTGCTGAAACTCATATTATACTCAGAAACTCAAACTCATGCAGCGCTACATGCATAGAACCTTGTGCTTTCATTAGCACAATCAGTATTAGCCGCGATTTTCACACTTCCATAAAACCACTTTTGTTTCACTGATTAAAATAGTCCCCCCAAAACCCGCAGCTATTTTATGAACTGGTTTTTAAACATCAAAATTACGAATGGTGTTATCAGGAGGTTTTAAGAAAAAGAGTTCCCTCCAATGGGAAAATAAAATGGAAAAATAAAATCTTAAATCTGTATGGCCCATCACCTTCACACATGTATAGCCTTTGACTAGAATCTTAATGAACAGCTTAAGGCAGTTATATGAAAAATTTCTCTATATTTATAACATTTCAAAAGTTCTTACTATTAAAAGACATAATTCCAATTTAAACCTGCTTATTGTCTTCCCTTCGGGAACACATATTTTTTTCCCTGTTTTTGAAAACATCTTAATAAAGGCCCAGGGCAGCAAGCTTTCTGCACCTGTAACTCCAAAAACGTTACCAATACTGTATCATGCCCAAAGATTCAAACATCATGCCGGGAATCTGAAATGGCCTTTTATTTTGCAGATTTAATTGCTGACAGCAAAAAACCCCACACATACCTCTGCTGGCCCCCAGACTGACTGTAACTTCCAGAATCTAGAAAAAGAAATAAGTCATATTGAGAACTTCCAATTAACATTTTATTCCTCTACTTTCTACAAGAGGAAGAAATCTGGGGAAGAGGGAGAAGGGTCCAAATACACTGGATAACGTGGCTATTTTCTCTGCAGAATGAGACAGCTTCCTTTGTATTACCAGAATAGAAAATGCTAAGACCAGGAGAACAGGAGCACAGGGTGTGGGGGACATGAAACAGGTGTTGAACTTTCCTTTTGAAGGATGTGAATTCCATTTTCAAGGCATCTCTTCAAATATTTGGGACTGCACAACCCCCTCTAACAGCTATGATCAATGAACAGAATGCAGCAGCTTAATTACTCAAGCGAAGCTAAACACGCGAGTCCTAGAATCCCTTTTTAAGATGCCATAAGAAAGTTCTGCCTAGCAAAGGGCATAGACACGGCCAGAATTTGGAGATGTAAAATGCGGGACAGAGGAACCACGACATTTCCCTTCTTCTCCCATATTGCAAAAGGAGAAACATTACCGATAGCTCAAACCATGCAGCAATTAATTCATTTACACACCACCCAAGTTGTTCAGGCAGGTATTATAAATATTATTTCCAATTAATATAAACTTCCCTTATGACGGAAATTGATTCCCGAAACACATTAGAAGAATGTGAATTTCAAAATCTGACCTCAAGTTAAAAAAAACAGATAAATAAATTCATTGAAATTGTTTGACTTGTATTTAAAGTAGAGTATGTAATTTGTAAAAGCCATCATAATGAAAAACTCTACTACCTGCTAGCTGGAATTCAGTTCTTAAACAAAATGCTTTACCTTTACTGATTTAGCTTATGCCGGTATTTTATCTTGTTAATTGTATGATGATGGATTTCCTTGTCTTCCGCAAAACTGCAAATTTTTATTTGTTAAAAGCTCTAACTATGCAGGGGAAAACACACATTCCTACTGATTTAGTTTCCCAATCCAGCTGTGTGTAACAAATGCACAAAACATACATGCATTGCCCCATCAACCCTTCCAAATTCAGATGGTCCTGAGGAGGCTTCACCTCAGAGACACCCACACTCCCCGAGCTGCTCTATGTCCTCCCAACTTCTTACCCACACGGACTCTGTCGATCTTGCTTTTTATGCAGGAGTCTCAATTCCTCTTGACATTTTTGCTTGTAATTCCCACCTTCTTGTCAAAACCCAAACACTTTCTTCCTTTCTCTGCCAGTCTCACCCGTACCATCACTCTGTGTAACAGCCCTGCAATTTTCCTGTTCCTTTCAAGAATTTGTACAAATACTGTGGTGCCGCGGTCTAATAAAAAACTATCAAGAGCTGCTCTGTTTTCATCCCTGATTTCAGCCTTTCTCCCACTCACACTCTCAAATTTCTACACCTACAGCTGATTAAAAAGCTGAAACCATGAATGAATTACCATGTCATAAACTACAAACAATTATAACCATCTTCCAATCAAAACACACATCAAATTGCTCAAAGTCTGTTCATTATACCTCTCTCATCTGGTTGTAAGTCCAACCCTGCCAGTACTTACACATATAAACACATGCATATATACTTCCAAGACAAGGATTATCACCTAAGCTATTCAGACACGAAGCAGCATTTTTAATGGTGAAGTACGTCCTCAAGGCAATAAAAAAGCATCAAATATCACATTCTGTAAGAATAATATTTACCAAAAGCTGAGACAAAATATTTCATTTCACATATCCTATAAAGTGGTTTCACTCAGATGTGAAACATTCTCCTCCTTTTGCTCTGCTACACAATGATTTCCTTGCCTTTTCACAATGACAAGCATTTTAAAAAGTTTGACTCAAACATATTTATTGTTTTTAATGAGATGAAGGTCAATTTTTTACATTATTTCAATTTAAATGATCATAAAGATTACTATTAAATAGATAATGGCATTTTAAAATTATGGTTTCACTCTAAAATGTATATGCCATTAGTGCTGCTAATTAAAACAAAGAATATTAATGGTTGTACCAGAAAGAATTCTTCAGTAAGGATGTAATTAGCTTTAAATGAAAGGACTACATTTAATTCTCCTTAGCTTCTCCCTTATGAACCTCTGCCAAACCACAAAATTTTGGAAAAAGTTTGAAAGCAAACAGATAAGGCGCCTGTAAAACATGAATACGTAGAATCAGAGGAATTTCCTTTATTTATACACTTTTCTACATCCTTTGTTGGACTGCTTAGTCTACAGACTTCTGATCAATTTATTTTGGTGGGCTCAATGGGAATGAGAGTCTGTAAGTATTTTCGGAAACAACAAATAGTTTATTCTGGAAATTCCTGGATATGCAGACATTTTTCTGAATGTTTAAAAAGCTCATGGAAAAAAATTTCCTGTGAATGAAGTGGGGCACAGCAGACGAACCACCTTGCACTGTTCAGGAAGCGCATTTCTCTTAAAATAGAAAAATCTGCTGTGAACATTCAAAAAGTGAGGTTCCCATACAAAGTAATTCATATAAAGAAGCAGCATTGCTTCTGTAGTATTTCTCAACTGAAACAATCTCATGTTTGAGCATCACCATAGAGTAAGAGCAGAGGAGACACTCTCAGGTGCTTGACTGGTAAGTACCTGAGGTCTAGGAAGAAAGTGTTTTTAGTTTGCTGCACAACTTTACTCGTTTAGTAAAGACTTCATGGTCTGAACACATTATACAATAGCTTCAGATGTGTTTTCGTCTCACGGCAAATGGCTGTCCTTGCACTTTAAGAGTCCTTTAACATCCCTTGCTTTGTTTTGTTTTTATTCTCTATCATGCATATACATGGTGTGAGACAACACTAAAATGGAGTGAACCACGAAGATGGTTCACTCCACAAAACACTTACAGCCCTCCCATTCTGGGGTACGCTACCTATCCACGGCTTCACAGGGGCATCGCTGCTGGTGGGACGGAAACATTTCTGCCTCAAATGGGATGAAGAAAAAAGCACACAACATACTCATAGAAGCCCCAAGAGAAGCTGGGCTGTGTCACGTCATCTGGGGCAGCAGACATACTGTCTCCATACTCAACTAAAGGCCTCCACTGGGAAAAGAATTACAGCCAGGGCATTTTTAAGCACATATGAGGGAGGCTGTGAAGTTACCCCCTTCACTATGCTGGTATCCTCAGTGGGGGTTGCTAGAGCAGAATACAAAGCAGATGCAGCAGATACAGAGACACAAAGGTGGGTCCCATGCTGGGGGGCAAGGAGGGCATGTCCCATGGCAGGGGGGTGTTCACATTCCATGGAGGGTGTTGACCCAAAGCAGAGAGCACACAAACCACGCTGAAGTGAGTGGCATGATCAAAAGGCAGGCCCACATCTCACACCGCGGGGATGAGACACAACCCAAAGGGGGGGCCCACAGCGGGGAAGGGCCATGACCGAAAAGGAGGGGGGAGAAGGTACATGACCCAAAGGAGGGGGGGAGGGCTACACCAAAAGGGGGCCCACATCTCACACCGCAGGGGGTGAAACAACCCAAAGGGGGGGGTGGGGGTGCGCCAGACCCAAAACGGGGTGCCTACGACCCACGCAGCACCTGAGCAGGCGGCTCCGATGGGATCTTGCCCCCACGCCCCCCACCCCATTGCAACACGGGGAGAGTGTGTGGTGTGGCGGGGGGGGGCGGACTGATCACGCCCCCCAGCCACAAAGGGGCGTGGCTCCCGGGGGCGCGGCCTCAGCGGAAAGGGGGCGTGGTCAGAGGGGGCGTGGCTCCCCTCCCCCTCTCCGTCGGCAGGGCGGTAAACGGGGGTGAGAGGGGGTGGAAACGGGGCCGCGTCTTCCCCCCTAACATGGCCGCGGCCTTTTCCACCTGCGCCACATGGCGCCCGCCCACCCTCCCTCTCGCGCCCACCACACCCGTACGGGAAATATGAGCCACCGCCGCCCCCTTCAGCCCGCCGGGCCTGGAAGCACCTACCCGAAGCCATGGCGGCGGCGGCAGCAGCCGTTAACCGGGGCTGAGGGAAATAAGGGGGTGGGGGGAAGAGAGGAAAAAAAGAGAGAGAGCGAACGTGAGGGAGACCAAGCGCCGCGCCGGCCGCGCGCACACTGAAGGACCCGCAGCTCGCGCGGACTGCGGGGCCGGGCAGCCAATCAACGCGCGCGGCGCCTACCACGTGGGGCAGGCAGGCGGGGGGGAGAAGGGCCGTACCAAGTCACGGCGGAATGGGGGGGGGGGAATTGGGGGAAGTGAGTGCTCGGCGCTGTATGGGTGCGCTGGGTTGGATGAGGCTCTGCAGGGAGGCCGGGAATGGCTTAAAAGATTAAATTAGTTTAATTAATAAGCACGCACGCAGGGCACGGCCGGGGTGCCGAGAGGGAACTGGGGGCAGAGGGGGAGCTGCTGGTGTGGAAAGCTGGGCGAGCGCCGCTTTTGCATCGCCATTTGGGCCAGAGGGTGTTTGAGGCTGCCCAAAGGACAATTTACCACCCCAAACTTCACAGCCAGGAGAAGAAGCGAGATGCTAACATGGAGTTAAAGAAAACATCCAAAATCTGGAACTTAAAGAGAAAAAAAAACAAGGTTCACCAGGGTGTGACACTTAAAAAGCCAAATACTGACTTGGAGAACGGCTTTCCAAGAAGAGGGATGGTGATCTTGGGAGCCGCTTTATGACACGAGGGGAGACATTGCTGCAGAAAGGAAGATCAATGAGGAACGAACTGAAACGACGGCGAAAGCAACTTTTGATTATTTCATCCGATTGGCTTTTTTAGCAGTCATGTTTCTTGTTCCAGGTCAAGGTACCTTCTTGTGAGAGCCGGAGAGGGAAAGTTAACAGCTGCACACTTTCTGTCTGCCACAGTCTGCGCGTCCATCAGCAGGGGAAATAGCAAGTGCTGTAAAACCTTGAGCGCTGCAAGGTTTTACCCTTGGGTTTTGTGTGGGTTTTGTTGGGTTTTTGTTTTTTTTTTTTTTTAAAAAGGCAGTGAAGAGCATTCTCTGATTTCAGCTGAATGGATCGAGCAGATTTGCAAACAAGTTGGGCCATTTCTTTCCCCGCCCCGGGCAGGAGGCAAATCCCACTGCCACAACCTAAAATAAGTTTCTGCAGAACAAGCAGTGACTAGAATGATTAATTTAAAAAAAGGGGATTGAGCTCTCTGCCCGTCTTTTGGTTTCTCCTTGAAAACCTTCATCTCCTCCAGCCATGACATCTTCTCCCATGCCACGAGCCTTCCTGTCTCTGCGACAACTTGGGACCTCTCACAAAGGCTGCCTTTGCCATCGGGATTAGGGCAGATCCCAAACAATGCTCCGTAGCCAGGGGCAGGGCAGCGGAGGTGGGGAGATCATAGGGCCTCTCAGTGCCTTTGCATTCCTCAAGAGATTGAAGGATTCTCATAAATGGCATTAGTTGAGACAGAGAGACAAGCTGACGTGTCTGATTGCCTGCTGATAGATCTGTGCTGTGCTTTCCCGTTGCTCCCAACCAAAAGCTTTGAAGCTGGGGTGGGGAAAAGATGTCAGGGGGGACGATGGAGATGCGATGACTCTCAACCCTCTGCTGTTCCTTGGCTGAAAGAGACCCAGCTGCCTCAGACGCTTTCTCTGCTTTGCAAAATCAGAGGGGGTGTGGGAAGGTGTGTTTCTTCTAATCCCTTCCGTGTAGATGAGACCTCACAGGTCTCTTATTAGACCCGAGCCAGCAGCCCGCAAGTAGGGTTTTGTCTGGAGGAGGAGCTGGTGGCAGGGGAGGGTTTCTGCCACGTAACTGCTCATGGCGAACAGATGCAGGTCCAAGCACCAGGAACTGGGCAATGGGAGCCACATCCTCTGCTCACTGCTGAGGGCCTCCCACCACTCTTGGAGCAAAGCCTCCATTTCTCCCTGCTTCTCACTTTTTTCCTGCTCATCTCTCTCCACATGCAGGGGCTTCTCAGGGCAAGAAGCTCCCGTGCTGGAGCACCTCCCAGTCTGCCGCTTCCCTTCAGGCCATGGTGTGTTTGGCTGGTGCATGCACAACTTCGTAGACAAACAGCAAAGCTGATGCCATTTCTAGCAGGTTCAGCCTGGCTGGAGGAGGCCCGTCTTTGGGGAACCCCTCCATTCATGCCAGTATGGGTGGGCAGACGTGGCTCTGGTGCAGACAATCCTCTCCACCTCCATCTGCCACACCTGAAGGGAAAGGCGTGGCCTTTCCAAGCAGCCTAACCCCGCGAAACGGCAGCAGGGAGCGGCCGGGGGTGTATGGGGCCTTCCTGGCTCGGCGTGGCTGCCAGGCCTCCTGTGTCCTGTGGGAGAGCCAGCAGTAACCCAGCCTGGGGCAGGCTTCCAGCCATAGCTCACACCTCTCCCCGGGGATATTTTTTCCCTTCTGGGGAGGTAAATAATAATAATAATTAAAAATTTTAAACAGGATGGGAAAAAAAAAAACCAAACCACGAAACACCGCCCGCTCGTCTCTATGGTAACGGGGGCGCCGCAGCGCCTCGCGTTGCCACGGCAACGGTCCAGGCCTTCCGGCGGCGGCCGGAAGTGGGGCCGTGCGCGGCGGCAGCATGGCGGCGGGGTGGGAGCGCCCGCCGGCCGCCGCCGCCCTCACGCTGCTGCTGTCGCTCGGCGCCTCCGCCCCCGGGCTGCTGTGGGGAGCCCCCGCCTCCTCCTTGCGGCCCGCCGCCCTGAGCGCGGGGGAAGGTGAGCGGGGGCCGCCGGGGCGGAGCAGCCACTGGCCCCTTGCCCCCCGCGCCGGTCCTCCATTTCGGGCCTTCCCCAAATCCCCACTTTGCTTCTCTCCTCTCACGGCCTTCCTCATGACCTGCACTGTTCCCCTTGCTCTCCCCTCTCTAGGCGCTTCCCCTGACCTGCACTGAGCCTGCTGGGCATCCACCTCAGCCTATATCAAGCTGCTTTCCCCTCGGCCCCTACCTGAAAGAGGGTAGATATAGATTAGATACTAGGAAGAAATTCTTTACTCTGAGGGTGGTGAGGCACTGGCACAGGCTGCCCAAAGAAGCTGTGGCTGCCCCATCCCTGGAGGGGTTCAAGGACAGGTTGGACAGGGCTTTGAGCAACCTGGTCTGGTGGGAGGTGTCCCTGCCCAGGTCAGGGGGTTGGAGCTAGATGACCTTTAAGGTTCCTTCCAACCCAAACTGTTCTATGATCTCTGGCCCTTGGGACTATGCAGAGTGTGGGTATGCTGCTAGGCACTTGAGGGATTTGCTTTCCTCAGTCCCTGTCGTATTCCCAGAAGGATTTTTAGCACGCTTTTAATTCCCATGCTCCTGCTTACCTCCATGCACTGATTTCTTTTAGCAGTACAGTGCTCTGAGATGATGGGTGAATTCTGCCATCTCCTCATGTGGCTCCAGGCAGGCAGTCAGATTGCACCGGACTGTACTCTTAACAGCTATTTTGCTGGCTATGGGACTGAGGTTGATAGAAGGGAGATGGAGAACTCTGCCTCAGTCCTCCCTGATTGCCCAGGAGACCGGCTAATCAAAGGGCCTGGGAGCACTTCTGAGGGCTGATAACCTCCAGGCATTTTTTTTTTTGTGAGAAAAATCTCCCTTCTAGCAGTTTAAGAAGTGTTTATCTTTTGAGCAAAATCATAGTTACTGTGACAGTTGTTTTTAGGTCTCTTGCCTTCTCTTTTAATGAGGCTGAAATTTACTACAGATACTGTCGCTTTTTTCCAGGCAGCTTCCCAGAAAGCAGCAAGAGTCAGTCCATATGTCTGCGATACCCAAGATAGCACTTGTTTTAACTCTATTCGGTTATTTACACCTGGTTTTAAAGGCCTCAAGTTCTTTCTCTTCTACACCGGGATAGAAACGAAAGCGATTAATTAATCCTGTAGGTTCACTCTCCCTCTGCTCAAGGATGTCATTGGAGTAGTTTAAGACAAATTCATTGCTGCCTCTGCCTTTCTGACGTTCTGGTGTGCTCAGTTCACAGGTTAATTACCTACATCTTTGTCTACGAAGACCTGATATCCTTGACCTGTGGTGCCATTATCATCTGGTATTTTGCCGGCAGCTTTGAGAAGAATGTTGGCACTGCAAAGCACTGCTTCCTCACCATCACGTTTGCCATCCTCTCTGCCCTCCTGTACCTCTTACTTGAGCCCGTTGTCTCGAGGGTGTCGAAGGTGGAAGATGCCAAAGGATTCATGCCAGTAGCTTTTGCTACGCTGGGAGTCTCCACCACCCGCTCGCAGATGAAGAGTACTTTGTTTTTGGGGGCTAGAGTTCCAGTGGTGCTGCTGCCGTGGTTTATGCTCTGCATAGCATGGTTTATCCCCCACTCTTCTCTCTTGAGTAACCTGTGTGGACTTCTAGTTGGGGAAGCCTGTATCCTTTCTGACTGCAAAGCCCTGGACCAGAGTGGGGTCGCTGGTTCACAAGGGGGAGGACGTGCTGTGGTTCTCGTTGCCAAGATGCACCAGCTTTACGGTGTTTCCTGGGCTCTTCCTCTGCATTAAACTCCCACTGGCTTTGCTGATCCTCATCACACCCAGTTCTGTGTTTGTTTTTCACCTCACACTGCCACTTCCCCTGTGGCTTTAGTGCATGTAGAGAACATGGAGCTGAGAAGGGTGATGTATGTGAAGATGGCGCTGGGTAGAACTGGGAGAATTCTCCAGGGAAAGTGGTTTGTGGCCAGAGGGGGACTGTGTGTAGCTGTGTTGGAAATGTGTTTTGTCTGCAGTCCTCCTTAACGTTGCTGATTTCAGATGGTTTGGGCTACTGTTTCTGCTTGGATTTTCCGGAGTCGGTGGGCTCTAAGCTGGACCAAGTGTTCCCTTTCAGCCTGCTAAAGAGGATACCAGGGCTGAAATACATACCAGGGTCCTTAGCAGAGAGAAGAGCATTCCAAAGCCGCAAGTAAGTACAGAAGTTCCTGTGAAAGATCTTACAATATAGGGAAATTTGGAGGCATTAAACTGCCTTTAAAAGCTGTATTGTGCTTCTCCTGTTCATATCCTGGGTGTTAAGGGCAACATACTGACCATTAGACTTTACATTGGTGACATTACTGTGAGTAATATGTTGTCACACGTTAACTCAACCAGGTCTTTCAGTGAAAGCTAAATTGAGGTGAAAGACCTCTCATTTGCTGCAAGGGCAGTGTGTACACATGCAAAGGTATTGCAGCTGGGCTGACATGAAGGCTAAGTTGTGAAGTTTTGCCCTACATTAGGACTTACGGTGTTTGTTCCTAGCTGTATTGCTCCCTGGGGCGTGATCTTTATCTTTCCTTGCCCCACCTTGCCTCCCAGGAATGCTGTGAAGTGAGTCGTGACCAAATCTGTGTCGGAGCGGAGCATTATAAATTAAAGATGTCAGTTATGAAGTTCTGTGTAGACCTTCCAATGCATGTTTTCAGTGTCAAGATTGCTTTACTGAAAAGAAATCTTGGGGGCTGTGGCTGACGTTCAGGAATGGTTTTGAGTTTGTGTATATTACAAGCCGTGAGAACTCACTTGTATTATAAAAACCCTGGGAATGTAGGTCAATTTTTTCCCTGTTCTAAGATGCCATTTCACAGAGGAAGGGTGGTTTTCTATGAAGGGTTAAATTCTATGTATTGTTTAAGCCATCAGCTCACTGTAAAGCATTCTTTGAAGTGGAAGCATTCCCAAGTGTTTGCATCTGCCCTCAGCCATGGGGAAACCAGAGCAGAAACCCCTGCCTGCAGCAGGAGTGTACCCCAGACCCATTAGGGAACTTGCGGGGGGGGGGGGGGGGGGGGGGGAAGGGGGAGCAGGCAGATCCAGCAGCATTTGTGTTTTTACTCTCTTACTTCCGTGCAAGTTTGGGAGGAGGGACCCTCTTGCTGCGTGCTGAGTCTGTGTCTGCATCAGCCTAACGCTTCTGCTAATAGCTCTTGTGCACAGCCTCTCAGCTCTGTGTCTAAACCTGCTTTCTTTAGGTGAGATGACATAAATAGACTGTTCTGGCTCAAAGGTATTTACATAAACATTTGACTATCAAGCAGGGCGTGGGAAGGTGTTTCTAGGATGTTTCCATTTCTGCAGCTATATTTGCATGTCTCTGTGTCTTAGACACAAGTTCTGTATGTGCTTCTGGGCCTTAATTTTTATTATTTTGATTCTTATTCCCAAGTAAGAGCTCCTCACGGTTTGGGTTTTGGGTTGTTTTTTTTTTTTTCCAAATTTTTCCAGGCATCAACTTGCCACCAGACGGAAGGCATTTCTAGGAGGTCCAGGCTTTGACATTGTGTTTATGTCCACAATTAAAAGAAAAAGCAAAACCAAACCCACACCCCACATGGAAAAAAAAATAAAATAAAAAAACCCCAAGCCTGAAAACCCCAGCATGAGCCAGTATCTTATTCTTGCTGGGAATCTGGTCTTCATGAATATTGTCTTGATTGTCAGCACTCATCTTGGTGGTGTGCGTGGGCTGAGCAGTACTCCTTAAGTCCCAGAGGCTTTGGCTTCTAGGCAGATTGCCTCTCTCTTGATACATTTCGGCAGGATGAGTCATGCCTTCTGTTGGCAAAGGCTGTTTCTAAGCCTTGCTTCTGAATGATTAATTTTATTTGTAAGTCCCTCCTCCTTCCCTTTTTGCTCTATACCCTGGGCTCTTACTCGTACCAAAGGCCTTTATGGCTTCTTGATAAATAAGACTTGGCAGCTGTGACTTCTCCTGATTAATAACTTAGCAGATGTGTCATTCAGGGGAAGGCAGGGAGGATGCGTAGGGAAGTCTTAAAGCAGATTGCACTTTGGCTTGTGCGTTCCTTGCACAAAGAGACTCGGGGCCAAGAACCACTCTCGTTCAGTGGGTGTGGAACTGGTGTGGGTTGGGAGTGGGAACATCTGTCCTGGGAGGCCAGTAAACCTATTTTACTCCACTGCTGCTTATAATACAAGCTTTTCTTGTTGCAGCGGATCTCTCTGATGGATTGCAGTGACCTTTCCCAGCAGTGGTCAGGAGGAAATTACCCCCAGGGCACTTCCAGCCCTAATTAAGCAATGCCAGTTGTGAACACAGTGTAACCTCCTGTTTTCTTCCTGCCCAGGATTAACCCTGTGCCGGGCGCTTACCCCACCCAAAGCTACTACTGCTCTTCGCCTCCAGCTCTTCCTGCTTTCCAGGTGCAGCGGCTCCATGCTCAGAGCCAGGGGTTTCAACACAGCTGTGCTCCGGGATGCGGCCATGCTCTGGGACACGAGGGGTATCAGCACGGCCATGCTGCAGGGCACAGCCTCCCTTCTTCCCCCTGCCAAGCCAGAGGTGCCTTTGGAGGGTGCCACGTGCCAGCCCACGCTGGAGCCTCGCCTGGACAGTGCTGCCAGCTGGGCACGTTCTCTCCCCCGCAGCGCGTGTGCCCCACTGATCCACAGACACCTGCAGGCGTGGGCCCCCTGGCTGGGGTTCAGCAAGCATCAGGGTATCCAGCAGCCACAGTGGCTCCCGTTTCAGCTGAATTTTTGAGAATCCAGATGTACTGATCCTCCAGAAAGCAGCAGAACTCTCATATTGTGGCAGGACCATTGTGTGACGCTCACGCAGCAGTGCGTTGCTGACATCTTTACTGTTTCTGGGGTGAGTAGTGGAATGGGTTGGTAGCTCCAGTGTAAGCCGTTCCCCTGCTTCCTGGCACAGGCTATTTTAATTATATTTCCTTGATAATTTTTTTTTTTTTTTTACTTTTTTGATACTGCTGGGGAATGGGGACTGTATCACCCCTGTGTGCTTCTCATCTTTTTGGAGTCTTTTTTCGGTGCTGCATTTCGCAGCTGCTTTTCCACACTGCCATTGGAGTTATAGTACATCAGCTCCTTGGCTCAAGCTAGGAACCTAATTGTCAAAACACTGGACTAATCTGGGATTCAACTAAGCTGCAGCAATAAGGACATGTCCCACCTACTCTGAAGCTCTTAGCTTCCTGTCTTGTTTACAGGTGTGAGGTAGCTAGGACTCAAAAGAGGTTGAAATCATGGAAGCCTTAGTTTATAACTTAATATTTGAGTGGAGAAGGACAGGTGTCTGTTCTACTAGTGGTTTTTCTACAAGAGTGTGCCTGGAAGGGGGCTTGTTAAACCAGGGCTGGGGCAAGAGGACAAAACACCCTTTTCTGCCCCATAAAACACAGGTCTGAAATGCTGAAGGCCCTTCTTAGCTGCAGTCTGTTCCTTCATGTTCCCTTCATTTTCTGATAGCGCTACACTTGCTCAGCCTCTGTTGCCAGCACGTGTCGATAGGGAACCTCAGATGCATGCAAAGGAGTGGAAGACTCTTCAGTAAGGGATTTTGGCCATTTGTGGAGCAAATATATGTAAATCCAAGGAGGTGGGAGGGATCTTAACGGTGGGTTAGAAGAATTAACTGGAATGTAGCAATCCCATTGGGGGTGTTCACACTGCTCAGCTTTAGATGTCACACCCACCAGTTCTAGCACAGTCTCTCTCTGTTTTCTTCAGAGCTGGAGGAAAGGTGTGTGGGAGACGGGAGTTTTCAGCAAGGGATTTGGAGCAGGATGCGGTGTTTGGTGCCTGTAGCAACAACACAGGAGTTTGGTTGAGTTGGTGGGACTCGAGCTTTATTTCCATCTATGTTACCGTTCCATGCCCAGGAGGAATCTGCTGTCCCTGTGTCCGTAAATCAGCCAGGATCTCAACTATTGTCCTTGACTCTTTGCTTAGAGTTTTGTTGTGCTCAAAAAAAACCCCACCAAGGTGCTACATGAAGCACAAAGTGCCGTTACTGCTCTTGGAGATGTTCTTGCAGCGTTTAACCTGTTCCTCAGAACCCATGGTAGCCTCAGGACCCTCCCATGCTCTCAGCGAGCCGTGGTCAGCACAGGCAGCACTGGCAGATGCCTGCTCCGAGGCACGTACATGCCTCTCTCTTTTTCTCCTCAGTGTCTGAAGAAGCCCTGTGTTGCTGTACAGCTGCTTTCTTCAGCAGCCCTTCTGGGATGACTGGTCTAGTGGGAGGTGTCCCTGCCCAGGGCAGGGTGTTGGAACTAGATGATCTTTACAGTCCCTTCCAATCCAAACCATTCTATGATTCTGTGACTGCCACAGTTATATGTGGCCTCGCAGGGGCTTGCTTTGGGACAACACCAAAGTGAATGCTGAGGACTTAGACCTCAGATGCACATTAGTAAGAAGCTCTGCTCTCAAAGGTGGGCACCCCTGGGCAAGGGCTTTCTGCAGGAGGGTGCAGCAATTTGGGAACCAGCCTGGGGTTGGTGGCCAGCTCTGTCTCATCCCTGATCATTTCACTCCTCCATGGGATCACAAATGGACTTGTTATGGTCCTGTTTTTCCTGCTGACAGCAGTTGCATTGTTACATGTTCAGTGTGGAGCAATAGCAGGATAAGGTGCTTGTTTGGAAATTAAAAGAATGCTTTTAATACCAGGAAAGAAATGCTGGAGGTAACACTGAAATGTGAATACTCCACTCTCATTAGTGCCTTGGTTTTCCTCCTTGTGAGATCCTTGCCTCTAAACCCAGGAATTTTATCACCGTGGTTTTTTTTCCAGAAATGTGCAGAAAGGTGACGAGGACTGGTAGCAATCACAAATGTTGTATATCTTCAAATTGTAAGTTTGAAACATGATCTGAAAGACAAACTACTACGTCTCTGGGTTTGCTTTCACCTGGGGAGCTGGAGTGTGCCCCTCCAGGTGGGGAGGGGCTGGAGGAGGGCTGTGGATGTCTGATGGGTGATCGCTGCATGTCTGGCTGGTGACAAAGGACACGCACTGGGAATGAGCGGTATTGCACACTGGAAAACACTCATGGGGCTGGAAACCAGTTATTTTTCCTTTCCAACTCTTATCGGTTGATCTGGTAAGAGATTCGCTCTCCCTGCACAGCCGTCAAAGGGATGGTGTGTTTCCAGGGAGTAGTTTCATGGCTTTACAGTGGTAAAGGAAGCCCTGGCCTGTAAGAGTCACCATAGTGTCACTGCCAGCAGCGAGAACAGCCCTGAGCCCGGCTGGTGCAGGGAACAGACAGTAAAGCTTCTTCCAGGAGGTAAACTGGGTCCCTTGGTGCTGGCAGCGGGGGGACATGTCCATGTGCGAGGGACCAGGTACCAGCCATTAACCTTTTCATGCTGGGACAAGGCAACTGCCACAGCCTTGTGGGTGAGCCCTGGGGATGGGACATGGTGGGATGGGCACAAAACCACAGTTTGGGGCTTTGTCCTTCTTCTTCCAGCTCTGTCGTGAGCTACCTGGTGACCTTGGCAGATCACATGCTCTCTGTGATCTCTGTGACTTCCAGCGTGTCCCTGGGGCTGCTCCGAGTCCAGCTGCATGACTGCCTAGTGCCTACCTGTCACTTGAAATGTGTCGTTCCTGTGTTCAGCAGCCTTCAGATGGATGTTTGGAAAGATAAGGATGATTTCTAGTGAGTTCTGTTCCCTGCCTTTCCCGAGGGCGGCCGTTGCACAGTGCAACGCTGTCGTATAAATCAACTGAAGACCTTCTGCTTCTCCAGCAGTGGAGTCTAAGCAAGTTCCAGTTCCCCAGGGCTGGTGGCAAACTCGGAACTCCTCGCCCCAGGAAGGGAAATTGTTGGGAGAGAGGGAAGGGGTTGGGATGAGACATTTGCAAGCATGTTTAAGGCTGAAAAGAAGAATTAAATTTGTAATAGGAAGGTAAAAATCATCAGCTCATTGGCCCTTGTCATTTGCTTAACTGAGCTGACAGAAATGTTACTGATCGCGTGTTGCAGTACCAGGTTATTTCCTTGGAGGGGAGACAGAGAATTAAAGTTTCTAAAGCAGAAAGGGGAAAAAAAAAATAAAAATCAATAACCCCCCAGTTCAGCCTGGGATGGCTGGCCCTGGGGAACGTGCTCTCCCTGAAGGTTTGTTATTCTGTGCTCTTGGTGCGTTCCCAGTAAAGCTGCCGCTTCTTTGAAGGTCAGGATTGCTTCTGCCCTGGAGGCGGGGTGGGTGCGCAGTGACTTCAGAAAGCCCTTTGGGTTGTCCCTTCTTTTTCCTGGGGGGGTCCCTGCAGAGTGATGAGGTTCTGGGGAGAAGCACTGGGATCTGAGCTGGCCGTTCCCTGGGTAACGGTCCTGGTGGGACACCCCAGTGCTGCTGCGGGATGGATGCTCCAGGAGGGTCCAGCTCCTTCGTCTCTGCTCTTCCACACCCACCGTGGTGTGAGATAACAGGAGTTGGAGGTACATGGAGATGCAGAACCAACGCTGAGCTACACCACCACCCCGTCTGGGGGCAAGGGGGGTCCTGCAGCATGGGGAGGCTTGGCAGGAGTCACTGATGTCGGAAGAAAAATGGGTCTGTATTCACTTTCCTGTTGCTTGTTCATTTGTGGTCAGGCACACGTGAGCAGACGGTTATCTGGCATCGGGGGCCAGGTTAGCTGGGCCAGGGCACTGCCGAACACGGCCACCATGGCTGTCCCATTGAGTCCTGGCTTGTTTGCCGGTACCGTGGAGGCTCTATGGCCAAAAGTTCAGCCCCAGCCTGTGCTGGGGATGGAGGAGAGCTGGAGAGGTGTGAGCTCACACATACCCTGTGGTGAGGGGGAGAAATATGTGTGGGGGCAAATCCCCAACCCAACAGGTCCCTGCGGGCTGGCCGGGCTCGGCTTCCCCATCTGCCGGGGGAATTTGGGCTGGGTGCGATGAGAGCCTGGCCCCTTCCTGCTGGGAACAGAACGGGACGGGCTGTGCTGTAACGCCTCCTGTCCCTGCTCTGGGTACCCGAGGGGCCTGATGACCCCAAACCATGGACCAGCTCTGTCCTGCCAGGGCCAGTGTGGGCACATCCCCAACGCTGCCGTCTTTAACCCGCGGCCGTTCACCCCGCGGGGGACGGTCATGGACCGGAGTCACCCCGGGAAGCTCCTGCGGGGTCGATCCCGGAGCCAATGCGGTGGCGGTGATGCCTGGGCCGCCCTGCACACCTGAACCCTCTGCTTGGATGCCATCATGAAAGGCATCACTGCCCCAGAGCTTTTCGGGCCGGTGCCCCCTCCTTGCACCCCTCCTGTCCCCTGGGGGGCTCAGCCGGCGCAGACTTTGCCCCTTTCCCCAGGGTTTTATTGACTCTGAAGTGAGCATCGACATGGTGATAGCGGGAGGGCTGTGACCTCTGGCGTGCCAGCGCCTGGCTGGGGGTGACCCCGTGGTGGGGTTGGCTGTGGGGCTGCTCCGGGCTGGGCCCGGCGGGGCCGGGCACGCGGCTTCACAAAATAAAAAGGAGAGGGGAGAGCGTCGGACCCTCCGTGTCTGTGGGAATCGGGTTCTGGGGGTCTGGCTTGTGAAACCTCTCCTGCTTGGGACCTCTGGGGATGGTTCCGGAGCTGCTCGTGCAACGTCCCCTGGGAGCGAGGCCTGCCCGAAACATGCCAATCGCCCCGGTTTTGGTTAAATCAGGAGTGTTGGCTCACTGAGACGTGAGCCGGCTGGGCAGAGCAACTGCTCCTTCCCCATCGGGGGTGGCGGTGACCGGCTGCTGGGTGCCAGCCTCCACCCTGGGGTCCCGCCGCGGGCCCTGACACCCCCCTACCGCCCCCAACCTTGACCTTTGACCCCAGCCCCCTCCCCAGTGCTCCCTGTCCCTTTAAGGCCCCCCCCCACGCCGGGCGCGGTGGGGCCGTACCAATCGCGCCGCCGCAGGGGGGGGGTGGAGCTCCTCCAGCGAGCGCGCTCGCAGCCCATTGGCGGGTGGAGGGGGCGGAGCGTGTCTGTGTCCTCCCCCGGCGCCTGTGCACGGGTGGTGTGATCCGCCCTACGTGCCGGCCGCGCCGGGGCTGCGGGGCGCCAGCGGCGGACGGGCCCGGGCGGTGGGTGCCGGGAGCGCCGCTCCCCCGTGCTGCGGCCTAGGGCGGGGGGGGCGCGGGCGGGTTCGGGGGAGCCGGGGCCCGGGGTCGGTCCCTTGTGGCTGAGAGGGCTGGGGATCCCCTGTGGCTGAGGGGAGGCCCGGCCTGGGGTTCCCCTGTGGCTGAGGGGGAGGCTGTGCCTCATGGGGGGACCGGGTATGGGGGTCACCGGTCTGGAGGTCCCCTGTGACTAAGCAGGGGGCTGGGCTTGGACACCTGGGTCCTCTATGATGGAGAGGGGAGGGTCAGCTCCCCCTGTTTGGGGGTGGGGGTGGATGAGTGGCCCCCCTGCTACATGGGGGGGGACGGACTGGTGTGATTGGGCCACTTGTTATTGGGAGGACTGGGATGACTAGGGTCCCCTGTATGGGGAGAGGGGCTGGTGCGAGTGGTCCCCCTGTTATTTAGGGGGAGACTGATGTGACTGGACCCCGTGTTATTTGGAGGGGGACTGGGATGACCAGAGCCCCCTGTTATTGGGGGATCTGGTGTGACTGCCCCCCCCCCCCCCCAGTTATCTGGGGGGTGGGAGGATGCCCCTATCATGCCTGGCTCCCCGGGGGCTGTGGGGCAGAGGGCTTGCCAGCACCCAGGTGCCAGGATCCTTGTTGTGGGGCTGAGGAGGGGGCGGGAGCCAGCGCATGGGGCCTCCTGGTCCCAGCAGCCTGGGAGAGGGGTGCTTGGGATGGTGTCTGCCCTGCCTTGCTTCTGAAGGGCTGCTGGTACTTACCCTGTCCCAGGCTGTTGCTAATTAAAAACCTTCAACAAACCTCTTTTTCTGCTCCTTCTCTGCAGAAAGTTATTCCCGGCATCTCACTGACACCTCTGCTGCACGCTGGGCTGCCTTGCTCATGTTCCGCTTATTTCTCTTTATAAACTTTTGTGGTGTTGGAAGACTGTTTATCCCTGTCTTTTCCTGATGGCGTTGCTTTGGAGAGTGAAGTTATCCCCTTAGGGAATGCGCTTGTTGAAGGAAATAATGGAAAACCCCCTTTTTGGGAATATTAAAGCTGGAGGGGGCGAAGACACATGGATCGTAGTATTGGGAGTTAGTCATCAATGTGGAACTGATTCTTAGGAAGTCAGTTTATTTGCAGGAGTAAGCTCATTTGGTGTAGCTTGGAGCGTACTGTGGACTGCCAGTGTTTAGTCCATGGGTTAGCTTGGGTTAGCTTTCAGTGCGTGAAAAGAAATAGTAATGCTTGGAATGCATATAGGGAAGAGGGATCACTGAGGTTTTCTGCCTAATCTGGATGACTTTGGAAAACTGAAATGAGTTTGCACTTCTACAGCTCTTTTTAAAAAGCAGAAACATATATCCAGTTGGGAAGCTGGAAAAGTATAAGGAAGGATCAAGTCTGTTTCTAAATTCTGAAAGTGAAACAGTGTTCGTGGGGGCATCCCTCCTTCTGTAGGGCTTCAGACTTCACGTGGAACATAGTGAGGAGCTGTGGGACTTAATTTTTTGTTGTTGTTAGCCAGCAGAGCTGTGCTTAGTGGGGTGCACTGATACACACGTCCTTTTGCTAGGTAGAAGGGAATGTGCTTTCTTTCAGTATTTCTGTAGTTCTCTGAGAAATCATGATGAGCTGTTGTGGACATGCAAAGTAAACTTGCAGATTAATCTGCTGCAGGTGAGGAAACTGGTGTTTTGTCAGGGAAGGTGAGCCACGCTGCTCTTGGTTTTCATTCATGTGCATCTTGTGCTGATTGATTGCTCTGAAACAGCATGTGCATGGCACAAAGTGTCTGGATTCAGAGAGTCCTCTGTGTTGCGTGTGGATGTGATGGTGCACGAGAACTGTATTTGCAAAACGCCTTCCCATAAAGCAGGGAAGAAGCAGGGAGGATACCAGTGGCAGAGGAAAAAAAAACAACTGACACAACCGAGTACTTTCTTTTAATCTCTGAGTGTAAAAGCCTTGGAGCGTAAGGTGAAGAGTGGGCAGGAAGGAGGAGGTAGTGTCACACAGCTGGCTTGACTGTTAATTAGTCCTGCTCTAATTGTGACAGAGTAAAACCTTTTACTTTGTCATCACTTTGGAGTTGCCTCCTGTTTAGTCAGTAATCTCTGGGGTGGTGCCTTCTGGGTAGCCAGGGTTGAGTAAGTAAGTGCCTTCTGCAACTTTTATTTTGTTTCTTCCAGAGCAGCAGGAGGAGCTCCACGGGGCCATACAGCCAAAACTCCTTGTCTTGAGGGAAGCTTTCCCCGCTGCTTGCCGCCCTTTGTGCTGGAGCTCACAGACCCCATCAGCGCTTGCTTGCAGAGCCGTTGGTGCAAGGTAACCCCTTTCTTTTGAGCGTCGCAGGTTGTGGAGCATCTGTGGGCGCAGCTGGGTTTGGGGAGGGCGGGTGGCAGCGAAAGCCAATGAGCTGGGAGTGATGGTTTCTTTATCGAGTTCACCTGCAGTGAAAGCAGCGTGTGGAACCTTGTCCGGTCTGAAATATCATTTGATCTGTACTCTCCCCTTTGGCTGTTGCCATGCAGCCAAGATAATGTGTTTACGCAGTCCTGAAGGACTGGGGAAAAGGCTTCCCTGCTCAGGTCTGTGATCCTGCCATCTCCTCCCCATCCCTTTCCTCTGATATAACAGAAAAGCCACCCGGCAGTTACCTCTGCTGACACTGAACTTTGTTCTGCGTGACGTGTGCTCTCCTACCTCTAAAAACACAATTCGTAGAACTTGCATAAGTTGCTTTCCCAATGTGATCATTTGATCCGAGTGATGAGATTGCTTTATACACGCTATTGTTGAGAGTGAGTCATGAGCCCTGCAGTGACAGGTGCACCTCTGCCAAGATTGTTTTTTTTTTTTAATAGAGTTTGAAATTTCATATATCAGAACAAATAATTACAGGCTGCTCATAATCTCTTGCTGCTTCTCCCCAAGTAAACATGCAAGTCAATTGTGTGCTCCTGGTAGCTCACAGAATCCGGAAAGAGTGATAGAGGAGAGCTTGTATCTCTGGTGGCTTCTCTAGGTCCACAAGTCCAAAGAGTGACTGTTTGACCTACGGTGGCAGATTATTGCTTAGTTATTGGCCACTTCTGGGCCTCCAGTTACTCCTTTGGAAGGAATAAGGTAGAATTATTGGCTAATTTTCCTTTCCATTCTTGCTGTGTGGAGTAGGAGATGAGGAGCTTTGGAGTTAAAGATGGGGTTGGATTTTTCTCCTTGGAAAATCTGGCTCTGGCAGTGCGTATGCAAGTCTGCTGGGAAGGTTTAGTAACCAGCTTAAGGAGTTGTTGGGTCTGTGTGGCGCTGGTAAGTACACTGGATCTTGCTGCTTGTGAAATGCATCTATTGACTTGCTTTCACGGGTCATCGCCAGCATCTCTGGGTTCTAGCTAACTCCAGGCTTTGGAGGAGCAAGCTGATAAAATGCCTGCGAGGATTGTGCAAGCCCTGATTGTGTAACAGGGCTGTACCCATAACTGCTTGAGGTAAGAGGAGCAGCTCGTGTTACCAAGGGAAAGAAAAAGCCTGTATCAAGTATCTTCTGTTTATGTTGACCGTACTGGGATGGAGTTGGAGAGCTGCAGTTTTGGCAACTCGGGGTCAGCCTTTCCGCCTGTGACCCCACTTACTCCCTGCCTCATTTGTCTGTTGTCCTGCGGCCCTTTTTGGCACGGGGGGCGTCCGCTTTTGGTATGGAGCTGATGTGCTGGGGTCTGTGAGTGCATGTGGTTGTGTGTCATTGCAGGGGATGTGGTGGGGACCTGCCTGTATTTCACAAGTATTCAAAAAAGCAAAGTACAGCTCAGATTGCCTTACCCGTAGTGGGCAGGGAGGTTCACAGGGTGACTGCACACACTTCTAATAGGGCAGCTAGATATGTAGCCTGGGTCTGGGACCTGGAGGACAGTTCTTTTTCTGTGTTGTAAGGACTGTGCAGTAACACCTTCTTCCCTTACAGCAATGCAGGAGACAGGCATATAATGACTGAAACGCTTCCACATCCTCAGAGGAAAGCTACCTTATAATACAAAATGTCCCATTTCCAGAGGAATAGTGCTTTTCTTTAAATAAATAAATCCCTAAAACATACTGTTCTGATCTGAGGTCTTTACATTTCTTAAACCTTTGTAGGATCTATTTAACCACATCCCTGTGATGTTCTTCCAGCTGTTAGTTTCAAAGGAAGTCCCCCAAACAAGAACAGTGTTAGAGGATTTTGCTGTCCAAAATCTTCCCGATGGAAGAGGTCAAAGTCTGTAGTGCTCCTCTCCCTTTACTGGCTGCAGGCAACACCAGTTTGTCACACAAACCCCTGACAAACAGGGTGAGCAAATGGCCAGTTTGGAGGAGGATGGTTTTCTCTGAACTTCCAGCTGTGGCAGCTTTGGGTACAACACTTGCAAAAGAGGCTGCTGAAAAAATACCATATTCCCCTCTTAATCTTAAAAAAACCCAAACATCTTCAGCAGGACCTGAACCATGCAAAATCCATGCCTGAATGGGTTGCTCCTGAGATTTTTTCAGCATAGCCCTCTGAGCAGTGCCCACGGTAGTTGGCAAAAGAGTGATCTAAAACTCCTTCAGTCTTGTCCCAACTCACAAATGGTGGTGGTATTGAGACCCCTGTTCCCCTTTTAAGCGATGCCTGAAGCAGGATGCACTGATTTTGTCCCTCCCTGGGAAAGGAGGCTGGGGAACAGTATGAGTTAGCAGGGGGTTCAGTTTACCTGCCGTTCTCAGGTTTTGTTTATCCTGTAATCCTCAACAGTTGTTTTTCTGTGCTGGCTCATGTTAATTGGCGTGAAGGAAGGTGTTCAGGTGCCTAAGCCGGTGAGATGCCTCACATCCTTGTTTATAGGTTGAGAGACGGGCTTTTACCTGGTGAAAGGAAGTGTGCAAATTCAGTAATGCTGGGTTGCTTTCTTTTAAGGCAGCTTGGTGAGTTTGAACAAAAATGTGTTAGATAAAGTCTTAAGTCCATTGTACTGGGCTTACTGTGTAGCCCCACCTTGGCCTATCTGTAGGGGAGAGTTGCTTTCTGCCTCAGTAAAACTGCTTCTCTTCTTGTTCTCTTCCTTGCTTTTACAGCTGCTGTCCTTGAGTAAGACCCATTGGCCAGAAAAAAAAATATCCGAGTGTGACGGTGAAAGCTCAAATATGCAGTATTTCAAGCTCCAGTCTGACTGATGCACGCTCCACATCTGTCTCGTGCCTAGAATAGAAGCTCTGCCGATGTGTAAGCCGGTGTGTCAAGGTCTGGTTAGAAGAGACCTTGCACAACGAGAGTCATTTGTTCTCTTCCACAAAAAAAATCCAGCTTTTGTGTTTCTTAACCCCGCTGGAGGGGCTGCTGCAGCCAAGTCCTCTGTAGATTGGGGTTCCTGAGTTGGTGAAGTGCCGAGAGGACTGTGTGGAGAGGCACTTTCCCAGTATTGTGTGTGAGACTGCTGCTTTCTACCCTTCTTGATGGAGCTGGTTAAAATGGGAAGCTGTGGGCTATGCTGGGATTTTTTTTTTTTTAAATATGTGGGAAGAAAATGGTAAGGAAGCGCTAGGCGTAGCGAGCCTTCGTGTGTAGTGAAAGCCAAACCCCATTGTCGCAGCGGTGACTGTCAGCCCCGGATCGCTGCTCGTTATCACTGTGATGAGGAAAGCTCGTGTGCAGTGAGCACCAACACGGGTGCTCGAGCTGAGGCTGATGGGGCAAGGAAGCCATGAGGTTTCCCACCATGGCTTCTTTCCCCAGCGCAGCCCACCGGGACCCCCAGGAACTCTCGTAGGGTGAGGTCACCCAAAGCAGGGACCCCGTGCAGACCAGGGTGACCAAAGGCCTCTTACTGAGGGGAAATGTGATCTCTGCGCAGCAGAGCTATGCAGAAAAGCCTGATTCAAGGGCTGTTGAAGGCAGTGTTAAATAACCTGCGTCTGAGCGCCAACTTCAATGGTCTGCTTTTGTTTTGGAAAGGACCGCTTTTCTTGCCAGGTCTCCTTTTACAAAAAAGGAAGGGAAAGCGAGCTAATTTGAGACTTGCCTTGGCCAGTAACTGGCACAGGCTGGTGTAAACAGAATTTTTTATTCCAATCGGTTGCATTCATACCTGAAGAGGAACGAGAGAAGATCTATTTCTGCCCCAGGATCTCCTGGCCTAGTACCACACACCAGCACGCAGGAAAGGCTTCACTGCAGTGGGGTTCAGAGGAGTCTGGGCAGAAATGCCATCTCCACGGCAGCCTTGCTCTCTTTCTGCTGCTGCCAACCCTCCTCCTTCCTCGTGGGCTCGTGTCTGTGAGTCTCCTCTTCCTGACACACATCAGTAACCCGCCTGTCTTGTATCTTTAGTGGGTGAAAGAAGAAAATGCTTTGCTGGTCACAAGACCCTATTCCTGTTTGTAAGAAAGTCTCTTCCTTCTCCACTGCTGCGTGGAGCGATGGAGCTCGCTGTGGCTTCCTTTTGGTGCCGCTGTGCATGTGAGCTCTCGGCAAGCTGTGGGAATAGGGACCTGTGAGAGTTCTGCCGAGTGGTTTTCTTTATTTACCTCCCAGGTGTTTTAGTTGTTTTTTAAGTTAATTTCTATTTACAGTCTTCCCGTTTTGCCGTTGTTTCTAAACTCGGGCTGCAGGTCGGTGATGTGCAAAGAGGAGTTTCCATTTGCTTTGGCCGCTCATTTCCACAGTGTCTCCCCTCTGTGATGCCAGCAGAAGGAACTGATCCCTAATTTAAAACTGCGTTTTTTTTAAGGTCTCTTCTCAAGGCTGCTGCTATCCCTGATCTGTGTCGTGCCGTGGTCCCTTGCAAGGATGGTCAGAAAGGGTGATCCCTGGGGCAGGCCAGGCACGTGGCGGGGAGAGGGGGGGGGTCTGGTCATTCAAAGCCACCTGTACTTAGGGAATTAGAGTTGGTCCTTTTCCAGCAGAAGAGTTGCTCTTGCAGATCTCGTAATGCTGACATCCCCAGCCGTGCAGAGCTTCCAGCGCTAGGGATCGTGACAGCTGTGTTTCCGCTCTGTTCGCTAATGCAACCCATGTGCTGAGTCAGTGACACGAGGGTCATCATGTGGTTGCAGGGAGCAAGAGGAGCGCTCTGCCAGGGCGGCTCTGCCAGCACTGCCCCTTTGTCCCCTTCCCCGCTGTGGCTGTGTGGGGCTTTTACTGGGAGCCTGGAGTGGAGAAAGCCAGTCTGAAAGAACCAGTGGCTTTTTGAGCCTGTGCTGCTGCTAGAGGTGGTGGTGACTTATATGAATTCCTGCTTACAAGAAACCAGAAAGCATTCCTTTGGTAAGTGTCCTTGATGGATATGAATGGGGTGGCTAGCATGGAGGAACTGGCTACTCCAGGGCTTGTGTTGGTGGCGTGATGGTATTGCAAGATGAGATGCGTGGTGAGCTTGTTCCTGCAGGCATGGTTTGACTTCAAACGGGCTACCTGCTGTCCCGCTAGCAATTAGCTGAGGCAGCCTGGACCTTGCTGCGGGCTGGGGAAGGCTTGGCTGCCTGCTCCCTTTGAACGGTGCCTGGCACCGGTGCGAGTGTGGGGTGACTAATGGCATTCCCTGTGTTTGTGTCACTCATTTCCTGCTTTCCCTCGGTCATCACGGATTTTTGTGTGTACGTATTACAAAATAGAGCTTCTGCATTTATCTGCAGGTGCCCAAAGGGTGCTGATGCCACTGGGTTCCTGTTGGGAAGACTCTGGCTGTTTCTATAAGCACAGGGACATAGGGGTGCAGATTCTGTGCTGCCCCTTGCCGGGGCAGGCAGAGTCCACAGGGTGCAGCATGACTCATGGCTATCACATGGGTGTTGGGGGATCAGGAGTGTGCTGTGTTGAGCTGAACTTGGGAGATTGTTGCTGCTACAGGCTGTGATCAGCTGGAGATTGGGTTATTGGAGGTAGGAGCAGTGAGCAGACCGGGCTGTGCTTGGTCAGCAATCTTCCTTCTCCTTTCCCTCTCACATGAGCAGGGCTGACACCGCGGGTCCCACCGTGCTATTGGTGGCACAGGGCAAAGGAGAGTCAAGCACAGAGCTTGATCACTCATTTTGGGAGCAAGAGTTGCAGGGTGAGTCCTGGTCTGGGACTGGGAAGTCAAATTGTCCCGGGGTACTTGAAACAGACATCATGTTAAAAAAAGGCTACTTCAAGTTTATGAAGAGCTAACTTCCTGCCCAAGTGACCAACTTAGCTTTGGAACCAAGGCTTTTTGGTCACTAGAAGATACTACAGTGTGACTTGCAGAAAAATCCTTGCACTGGGCAGAAAGGGAGACCTCTCAGCCACGTTTCATGACTGTGATGCTGTGCTCCAGTGTGTTTTTGGGGGCATCTGTTGCACCATTTCCTAATGCTGCTGTCAGCTCTGTGCAAGAGAGAGCGGGGGAAGAATAGATCTCTTCAGGTTGCTGACAACTTGGTTGTTCAGGCACTCCCAGTACTGTCTTGTTTGTTGTAATACTGTTTTTATTTCTATTTTGGTATTGTTAACCTTGTGATGTGATAGCACCTTTAGTCCACGTGGAAATCGTGGGGGATTTGAGGATGCCTGGTGCTGACAATGCTTCCAATCCTTTGCTTCAGAGATGTGCATGAGAATTAGGAATATATTTTTTTAATATGAGAAGGAAGTGCATCTGTTTGGTAGCGTGGAGATGTGCCAAGAGGGTCCCCAGTGATCGGAATGATTGTATCAAACAAATTCCCGGGTTTAGGAGCTACATTCAGAGGCTGAAAGCTGTGCTAAAATACACCATTGCTTGATTGCAATGTTTCAAAATGTGACTTTCCTGTGTAACGTAGATGCCTTACACCTTGTCTGAGACTGATTGCTTTGCACCAGATACTGTGTGAATAAACAAGGATCCAGGAACTGGAGCCCTGATTTAAAGAAGAAAAAACCACACCACCCCAAACCAAGACATACTTCCATTTCCCCTTTTTTATCTTGATTGAAGGTACAATAAACATTGGGGATAAAATAACTGCCCTTGAAAGTGGTGTCAGGGGAACTTCTACTTCTGATTCATAAATTTATTTCTTTTTTTCCCCACCTTGAAAAAAACACAACAGTCTGATTCTATCAGGGTCCTTCCAGAGACTGTGGAATTCCCAGGATAGCTAAATTCTGAGTAAGAATCAGGTTTCATTTCACTGAAAGTTAGAAAATTACATGTATTTGAAAATGAATTGCTGTGAACTTTCAGAAAATAATTGTTACAGCCAACTAGGTAAGACAGATAAATTGAGGAATAATATTCCTGTGCTATGTGGGGTTAAAGAAATAGTTCCTGAGCTATGACAGCCTTTAAAAAAAAAAGTGAGGTCTAATTCCACATCCTTTGCCTTTCTCTTGATACATCTAAGCAAACCTTTTCCTAGGAGTGAGTAGCAAAAAGAAAAACCTGTAGCTAGGACTCAAATAACTGAATGTCCAGGACCAGGTGGTGCCCATCATCAAAATTAAAGCAGTTCTTGTGTCTCTGGTTCCATCACTAGAGAATGCCTGTGTTTCCTTCCAGAGTTAAGAGGTCAGTGTATAATCTTCATGCTACGGAGACTTGTGAATGAGGAGACCAAGTGAAGACTCTGGTCTGTGCACCAGACCCAAAAGCCTCCAGAAATGGTGCTCTTCCCTCTGGTTGTGGGGAGTGAGCGGGTGGTCCAGCTGCAGCTGGAGGGTTCCCCTTTGAAGTGCTGGAGAGCTGCAGCATGGTGAAGGCCAGGAGATAGCACAGCTTCCTCCCCCGTGTCTCTCCACGCTGTGTTCCCAGAAGCTTCTCTCCCAAGGATGCCTCCTTCCAAGGCATTGCTGCCTGGGAGAGCAGACCACCTCTGGAGGCTTGAAAAAGCAAAACCACTTGCAGCTCCTGATTGTTCCTTCTGCTCTGGGAGGCTGGAAGCTCTGCTGCTTTGGGCATGGTGATGAATTGGTGTTGGAGGTGTAGCCCTTGCTTCGCTGATTAGCCCAGGAACTCATTCCCTCGGTCCGTCTACGGGCAGCTGGGGAATGTCCACATCCAAGTTCTCTGGAGCTGGGAGGGGAGTTGCTGTGGGGCCAGGGGTGTGCAGCCTGTGTGCGTTCCACCCTGGGCTGGCTGCTCCTCACCAAAGACTGGAAACTCCTCCACGTGCTGTTTGTTACAGGGGATGCTGTTGTCCTCTGTGCAAGGAGGATTTCTTAGGGCTTGGCTGCTGTGGGTGCTGGACTTGGTGCTCGGAAAGGAAGGGGTGCAGCCCAAAACCCGCTTAGTGTGGTCCCCATCAGCCTTGGTTTTTTTACATGGCTTCCTCAGAGCAAAGGTTTGTCATTGCCTTATGTGCCATTGGAAAGGACTTGTGAAAGCAATAAAACCAGCAGCATTTTTCCCCCCACCAGTGCGTTCCCTCGGTGTCAGTTGCTGGACCTGCTCCTCATTGATTTACTGGAACACAGCACGGAGGGGGAGAGGGACCCTGCTGGGAACTGTGCATTGTTGGCAGCTGAGCTCCAGTTGTGGAGGCTTTAACTTAACAGTTTAGTCTACAGTTGTACAGAAATAACACCCAGTTCTCGCTTGGCTCTGAGATTCAGTGATGGAAAGCCTGTCTGCAAGGGAGAGAGGACAGGGTGACCTGCCTGATGGAGAGGAATGGGCAATTTGCTTGTCTGCAGTCGCATCGCTAACATTTTTCTTCCATCCTCCCTGCTTAGTGTCATCTCTGGGAACCTAATGGGAAGCTTCACAGTGGTGTTTTAGTGCCCTTCGTAGTACAGTCACTTGCCAAGTTCTCATCTAAATTAAACTTCTCGTGGGGCTGAGAGCTTGTTGGGCTGCAAAAATACCCAGTAGTCCATCCATGATTGCTGCCAGGTGGCGGTGGACTTTTCCCTGCACTCCACAGGGCTGACTTTTATAGCTGGTGGCCTGTGGCAGAGTACTTGGTGTTCTCTGGAGCTGGGCTTTTCCTTGCTGGAGTAACAACAAAGGGTTCTTTTTTGCTGAAGACCTTACCTGGTGTCTCTTGTTAGTGCATCCCTAGTTAACCATCACCCTTTTTTCCCCAGCTCCTGAATGCATTAACATAACCTTAAATTTCAGTCAGTTTTATCTCTCAGCCCAGGCACAACTTGGAGTTTGCTGCTTCTTTCAGCTCCCCAGCAGAAAGCTGCGTGGGAGCGTTTCTCTGCCAGGCACAGGTTTGCTAAACATGTTAACTGTCCCCTCATGGCTCAGCCAGGGGACATGTCCTTTCTCTCTGGTGGCACCCCCACAGCTCTGAGTCACTTTTCTGTGTGTAAGTTCAAATGTCCATGGTCTCCTGGGTTGGCAGGATGCCCAAGTACAAGAACAGAGTCACTTTGCCCTTACAAATCAAGTTTTGAGTTAATTATCTGTTTGCTTGGACAGAGTGTGTCCTTGCGTATTGGGAAGATAATCTTGCGATTGGGACTAGGGTCAGAGGAGTTCAGAGCTTTGGCAGAGCAGCGGGAGGGAGGGAGCGAGCGATGGGTGGCTGCCCAGGGGAAGGACAGGGGGCATAGGGTTAGCGGGGGACTTGAGGGCTGGCTGCTCATCCTTGCGCTACCGTAGACTCAGGGTATAGCCATGGGCAAGTCACAAGTTGCTTAAAGTCTGTCTGGGCAAGTGGAAAGGAGTAACTCAAGGAGATGGAAGTTAAACTGGGGAAAATAGTGGAGGGGACTGGGAAGCCAGAGGCCTAAAAAGAGGTGGATGGTAAATCCAATCTGCATGTGGAAATGGATAATAAATCAGAAGTATTCATCATTTGTGTTGTAATAATTTAATGTAGGGATGTTGACAGAAGTACCATGCCACGGTCCTGCTCTGCAGTTTATAAGCACAGCAGCAGGTCCGGGGCGTCATACCATCTTGCGGAAAGGAGGGAGAAAGCCCCAGATCTGTGGGGTGACTGGAAGAGCGCGATCTTCCTCCGCTAACACCCCGTGGGCTCTGTGATGAGTAAGGGCTTTAGTAAAGGCTGGTCATGAGTCCCTGTTGAGTCTTGCTGGGGTGTTAGTAGGAGCCAGGTTGGGCTCCCTGGCTGGAATGTGGGGCTGCTCTGCTGATGCTGGTGGAGGGGGAGCAGAAATCACTTCTAGTAGACCAGTGTGGATGCCATGGGAGGGGAAAAACTTGGTGGGACAGTGATATACCTTGGGATGCAAAAGTATCTCGCAGTATTGTAGTGCAAAGCCTTTCTCTAAAGAGTTGTTGGGCTGCCTTGTGCTCCTAGGAGTAAGTGTATAGTGGAAAAGCATGCTCTGAATGTCCCTTAATGCTCTTCTGTGGCACTGTGACTACTGGTGTTAATTTGTTTTTCCTTGCTTACAGTGCCTCTGACCAACATGGGGGATGCCGGCATGGAAGCGAATATCTCCCCTCCCGACACCACTGCACAGCAAGACTCCCTCTTCAGCATGACAGACGTGTTTCTCATCTCACTCATCACCGGGCTTTTTACTTACTGGTTCTTCTTCCGTAAGAAAAAGGAGGAAATCCCAGACCTCCCCAAAATGCAATCAGTGTAAGTAACAACTCCCAGGCAGCACGGAGTCCTGTCTTGCTTATGGTGGGTCCTTGGAGGCTGTGCAGGAAGTTCAGCTGGATTCTGGGAGGACTTCAGGTGATGATACTTAGTTCCAAAGTGCGTTTCTCTCCCCTCGTGTTTCTTCTGAGCTGTTCACCTCGCAATGCAGAAATCCCCGTGGAAGAGCCAGGCTGCAGTTCTGCCTTACCCCACCGTGTGGCCCAAATCAGTACTTTGCCTTTCCCAAGCGAGGCAGGAAAAGGCAAGGCAGAAAAGCCGCTGGCTGTACTTCAAAACTCTTAAGGATTGCTTTGGCTGTTCCCTGTGTTTTCTGATAAAAGTAATATTTAGATAAATCTGCAGAAGGGTGGACTTGCTCTTAAGCAGGTTTCCTATCGGAAATCTTATCTACCCTTAGCTATGAAGAGAAGAAATAGTCTTGGGGAGCTGGGAGAGAGTTCCTGGGCATGAGTTGCTTGGCAGCTCTTGTGAAACTTGCTTGGCTTTGATGCCAGGTTACTGCAGCAGCAGGAGACTGGATTTGGAAAGGGAGAGGTCCTTGTTCCACCTTGTCTTCTGCAAAGCGCTTAGGGGCAGGAGTGAGCCGCGTTGGTGGAGGTCTGGGTGCATTTGGTTCATTGTCTCAGTCACGTACCAAACTTGACATCAGTTTTCTGCTGGGCTTTTTCTCCCACTCCTTCCGTTTCCTCCTGGAGTGTTGGTAAGAGCAGGAAAGAAGCTTGAAACCCACTGCAGCAGAGACCGTAGGAGCTGGCATTGTGCAATACCTCTCCCTTCAGTCTCCTGGGATCTGTTCCCTGCCTGAGTGCAGTTTGCCCCAGAGAGAAGGCAGCCTCAGCCTTAGCCCAGCTCTGTGCTTTCCAGTATTCGGCCTTTTGCAGAAGGGAACCACACAACGAAGGGGAATCCTCTGGGTTTGTAATGCCGGCTCCAAACTCATTGTAGGCCCCCCCAGTCCTGAGGGGGTGGTTGTGAGGCTGTGCCACAAGGAGGGAAAAGCGATGGCTGACTGCTCATAGTAGGTTTGAGATTTAACGCATACAGTTGCACCAGAAAGGCGTCCTGTGTGAAGTGGGTTTCTCCCCATGGCGCTTAAAGGGTGCTGCTCTGGCAAGAAATACTTGTCAGCCTTTCATTTCAAAGGCCCACACCATTACAGCCTGGTGTGGAAAGAAGCTGTGGCAGGACCTGTCCGTAGGCTGCTCGGATGAGGACATTTGCTGATAAGCGAAGGCATTTCAGCAGGGGGGATTGATGCTCCTGTTACCCTCTGCGTAAAAGCTAAACCAAACACAGCAAGCAGTTGTGGGTCTTGTCTCAGACTTATACATCCGCCTTATGCTGCTTTCAGTTTTCAGGGCTCGTTGTCCAGTGTTTGTGTTGTAGTTCGGGTTATAATTGAAAAGGAGCAGGTTTGGTCACATCGTTTCCGCTTTGGGCAGATGTGGTGGCAGAGCCCTCTGCTTGAAGGCAAGCCTGGGATGGATACCGTGTCTGTTGTGAAACCCCTGGGTAATGGGAAGAGAGCACTCAGCTCAGAGCAAACCCTCAGGCAGGCTGCGTGCAGTGGTGTTGCCAGAGGATGGAAAGTAAGTTTTCTGGCTGGGAAGGGTTTAAAAGGAAGAAATATCCCTGGCTGTGGTACCTTGTGACAGAGCTCCTGCATGCGAGGCCGGTAGCAGCCCATCTCTCTATGCTTCCGTGGCTTTATCTTGGGAATTTGTTTTGTTGGATCGGCCGGATACTTTCCCTCATGCCTGCAAGAGAGGGCTGTGTGTGTGTCAGTGTGTGCAGTCGCCTCTGGAGGTTGTAACAAGACTGGCTGTGTTGCGATGAGAGCTGAGCTGGCGGGAGAAAGGGCCCTATCAATCTGAAATTAGATCCTGACACGACGCAGATCAACTCAGAGAGCTCCCGTGCTCACCGTCCTTGTGACTGTTTCCACCCATCACGTGCAGCTCTTCCAGAGGCTGTCATGACCTTGCAGAGAAGTCATGCTGCAAAGGGGCTTGCTGACCACCCCGGGGGGATGTTCCCACCTTCTCCTGCTGCAGGACTTCAGCATATGGGCTTCTGACTGAGACTGGCTGGGGGTTTTGGCTTTGAGCTGACTCACGGGGATTTTGCTGGCGTTTCCTGCGTGGGGTCGGTGCTCACTTCTCCATCTGCGTGGGAGGCGGCTGGCAGGGAGCACTGTGACACTGCTTCTTGTGAGAGCTGTGGAAGAGCAGCTCCTCCCGTCACCGATAACTAGCAGGGAGAGATGAGGTTGCTTCTGCTCCAGACCTCGTCTGACACAATTGCATTTTGGAAAAGTGACAGGCAGGCAGGCAGGTGAGGAAGGAGAGGAAGCTTTCACATATTTTTTTTCCCCATACATTAAGTCTGACCCTGCCATTGCCTGCTGCAGCCCTGCTGTGGTCCGAGGGCAGTGTGGACCCACAGGCCAAGGCTGTGGCTGGTGGCACATCCATCCTCTGGGACGGAGACAGCAGCTTCCTGCAGCTTTTGCAGCGTTATTTTATGGGACAGTTGAAACTGGGCGGGAAATGAGTGGGGGGGGGGAAACAATCTTATTCAGCCTTGGGTTTCCTGTCATCCTTGAGTCTGGGGTGGAGTTTCCTTTCTGGTGAGCAAGTAAATCGGCAAGATAGAGGATCACACTGTCAGCTGCTGCCTGTGGCTAGATGGATGGCAAGCTGGTCCATGGGCAGGCCCATCTGCAGGCAGGGAAGCTGCCCTGGACCCATGAAGGCAGAAGGACCACAGTAGGGCTGTCTCTGGCTGAAGTGGAGAGCCTTGACCTTAAGAGATGTTGCTTTTCTTCAGCATGTTCTCCGCAGCCCTGCCTTGACTTGCCAAACTGTCCTGAACTGCTTTATCTGATGGTACTGGTGATGGTTTCTCATCCTGTCACTTTGGCTCCCAACTTCAGCTTCAGCCTCAGAAGACTGGAGGATGGAAGTGTTGAACAGCAATTCAGAGGCGTCATGGTGGCTGCTGCTTTAATGGCTTTGCTTGCAACGTGGGATAGCGCAAGTGGTCTCCGACCTCAACGCAGTGTCCAGTACCTTGGTGCCCTCCTGGGGTTTTTGGGAGCTGCCGCTGAGCAGCATGCCTCGCTCAACCCACATCAGCTCAGCAGGGCTTCCAAAGGAGATGCTGCTGCTGCAGCTGCCCTCGATTGTGGAAGAACAGACGCATGGTCAAAATACCCTGTTTTGGATGGCGTTTGGGCTGGCTTTGCTCTGTGTGGCTCCACCAGCCTGCGTGGCCTGGGAACGGTCACGGTCTTGCCCTGACGATGTGTCTTGGGTTCAACTTTGGCTCAGGTGCTTGCTGATCCCTTACCCTCGCAGCCAAGCGGACCCGTTCTCCTGCCCGAAGCCCCCGGAGAAGGGGCAGAGCCCAGCACAGGCAGAGTCTTGCTCCGCACAATCAGTGCTGAACCTGTGTTGTGTAACGCGCGCAGGCGTGGGGCAGACCGGGATACCGCCGGCTGAGGATTGCTTGTGTTTTGACCGTTTTCAGACTTTAATTGAAACCACCGGAGCAGCCTTCCCCACAGCCTGCTCTGCAGATGTCATTAGGGAGACCGGCTTTCAATCGCCACGCAGCCGAGGCCACCGTGCTTCCTCGCGGTGGCATTGCTGGGGAATGCACTAATTTATTTTTATTCTTTGGCTGCGCTGCCTCTGCATGTTTCTCAATCACAGATTTCTTTCCTTTCTTGTGTCCCCACTCCGGAGTTGTGCAGACTGTCACCCTGGGGAGACTCAGGCGAGACATCGATTGGTACGCTGGGTGTCACCCCCTCCTTTCTTCTCTCCCTTTTTAACATTGTTTGTGGCAGAAATTGGCTTATCTCTATTCTGCAGCTATAGAGAAATACATTCCCTGGTGCTTGTAGGGCTTCCTGCGGCAGGAATTGCTCCAGCTCCTCAGCCTGATTAGCTCTTTGCTGCCTGCGTGTGTGTTAGAGAGAGGGAGACCATCTCTAATTTAATTTAATAGGATCCTGAAGAGAACAAACTCCTTTGAGCTGCCTTCGTAATGGCACTGCCATAGTTACCCGTAGCGCTGCTCACGCAGTGTCTGGAATAGTTTCATTCAGCTACAGCATCGACTTTTTTTTTTTTCTTTTTTTAAAAAAAAGAATATATATAAAAGCAGCTGTGATATAAACAGTTTCCAAGGTAACAAGACTGGGGGAGGGTTTTGTGTCCCGTCCCCCTGCTCCACGCGGATGGGAGAGGGACGTGTGCTGCGGAGGATCCTGGGAGGTTTCATTCTCCACTCCTAATTCCTTTCTGCCACTGCTGCCAGATGTTGCAGTTTCTCAGGACTGCGCGGATCCACTTGGTAACTTCCAAAGCCCTGCCACCAGGATCTGAGCGGACAGGACCATTCCGGCTATGACCCGTGCCGGGACCTTTTGTGCTGGCTCTCTTCTCCTTAACAAAAGGCTGACGCTTGGCTTTAATGCCCAGGAGGAGCAGAATGGAAAGGCCTGCGTGCGTGTTGCTCCAGAGCTAAGTTAGATCCGTCCGTCCTCCCCCCACACCTCCCCTTGCAGACAGACACGGCTGCCCTGCGACTCTTTGTCTGCTTCTTCCCTGCCCCAACCATGGGCTGCGTCTACTCGGCTCCGCAAGAAGAGGCGGCTGTGGAAAGGTGAGTTAATCTGCCCGATGGGATGGCTCTGACACGGAGTGTTGCTCCTGATGCCCCAAATCTGGGCAGAATGGGGTGCCTCTCCCTGCTCAGGCAGGAGGAGAGGGAAGAGGAGAGGCTGTGCTCGGAGACGGGCTGCTCCAGAGGAGACCCTGCTGTCGGCGCTGGGTTTCTGTGCCACGTCCAGACTGCGTTCTCACTTCTGGATGTACGAGTGCTTTTGGGAGGAAAGCCACAGGCACAGGAGCTTTCTGAAGGAGAGGGGTTCGGCTGAGACGGAGACTTTGATATCGTTGCTGAGCTGTTGGTAACTTCCTCCCCCTTCCTTTTTTCCCCTTCTGAAATCGAAGTGACAGAGAGCCCTGGGAGTTGCTTGTGCCGTGGGCTCTCACCAAGGGTGGGCAATCTGTACAAGCTAAAGACTTGCTCCGATAATGGAGTTAATCCCTTTTCCTCCACCCGTCACTTCTAACTCTCTTAGTTGCTACCCTGAGCTATCTAAGCTGTAAGAGCAGTTGTTGCTGAAAACATGCTTTTTCTTCTAAGTTTTCCTGGCTGAGTGGTGAAAATGAGTGTCGTGCCTGTCTTCAGCGTTTGTGCTTTTTTGCAGCTCAGATTTTTCGAGCCACCCTGATGAAGCAATCTCAGGGACTTGTGTAGCCTTTTTTCAAAAGCCAGACTCGTTATTTCTTCTGTGCCTGAGCCACAGACTGTTCTTCACCACAGCGCTCCAGTGCAGCATTGCCTCCTTTGAAAATGGACGAGCTCCATGTGCTGTACCCTTTTCTCTTCCAAAGGGAGCTTGCTGAAAGGATCTAAAACTTTGTTTTTCCCCTTCTTTAAAAGCGTTTTGTTTAGCAGTTGACCCAACAGCTATTTTAATTGGACCTTATTTGCAGAGGGCAGTAAACCGAAGAGGTTCACCAGGGAGCCCAAAGCTAAGAGACTCAGAGAGCTGAGTCTGAGCGGGCTGGGGACGCAGCTCTCCTGAGTCCCTGTCCCGGCAGTGGCATGGGCAGAGTTTTGGGGCACTCTCGAAGGTGCTTGTGATATCCCTGTTCACAACAGGGAGCAAATGACAACATGGGGAGATGGTTAACTGCTGGGAGAGCAAAGTTTGGGGTGTGGAACAGCACTCCCCTGGGATCATGGCAGCCTTGGTTAGCTTTTGGGTAGGGTTTGCTCATCTTCTGTGTGCTCTGTATGAGACCATGTTGGTGCTTGGAGCTGTCAGACCTGCTTATGGAGCTCCTTGATACCTTTGGGTAGAAGAGGGTGCTTGAGAAAGTGCTTTCCTGAACGTCCCCCACCCTCCCGCTCTGTCTGTGTGTGTGCGCTCTCAGCAAATGTCTCTGCACATCCGCAGAGATCCCTCCCTCTGGGCTGCAGAGTTTAGGAAACTGTTAGCGAGCTCTGCACATTCTCACATGGGCCGGAGCCAAAACCATTTTTTTTTTTTGCCTGGAGGCTTCTCTCTTCCCACAAGAGACCCAGCCTCGCATTCTTCCATTGTGAAAGAGAAACGGGAACGGGTCCCACGTTCCTCCTCCCCGCTACTGAAGCTCCAGCGGGGAAGACAGCGAGTGAGCTCCTGGCACTTGTCCTCCTGCCCTGCAGGGACCCCAGCGCCTAATCTGACTGTGGCTAGAGCCACCTCTGCTTGTGGGACTCCTGGGGTCCCCGGGGCTGGGTTGCTTTCACCTTGTGACACTGAAAACCCATGGGTGCGCTTAGGATGGCAAAGGTCTTCTGGCTCCCCACCGAATAGGGTAGCCATAGTGGTGTGAATCTCCGCCGCAACATTTCTGGTGCTGCTGTGATTTGTCCCTCTTTTGAGACAAAGCCACCTCCCTGTGATAATTCAAACTCCCTCTGTGCCAGAGATGGAAAGAGCATGGGAATGAGCCCTGCGGGACCTTGGCAGGCAGCGATTGTCTTGCTGGAGGCTCTGTGGGTCTGATCAGCTGCATCTGTCTGCTCTGTGGGGCTCTCAGCTCTGGGACTCACGTCTGGCATGTTGTTTTGAGGTTGGAACAGCTGGTTTTTAGCCCTGTCTGACTTCAGGCTTGGGGAATCCACCCTGGGGGGCATGGCTCAGGACTGATTCCCTGCCTGTCCCCTGCGGTATGGGGAAGCAGGGAGCTCTTTGTTTCCTTCTCTCCCACCGTGGCTTGGCCCCTGAGATTTATCTGGAGACCTACTCTTTTATCTTAGCTCTACGAGATCCTTGTAACTTACTGGGCTATGAAACCTCTCAGAGAAGTTGATAAAGGTTTCCTGACGCCTAGGGCTGAGTGCCTGGGCTTTGCCTAGGGGGGGATTTACCAATGGAGGAAAAGCAGGGGGACAGCTCTTCCCCTGTGCTCTGAGAGTCTCTGGTCCATGGCTGTGTGCAGAGGAGAGGCCCTGCAGCTGAGCCATGGGCATCCCTGGGACAGGGTAAATAAAAGTGGTTGATGGGGACTTGCACCACTTTGGGTGACCTTCTGAGATCTGGGGTGGTTTGGGGGCCTCTTTTTCCTCAGTTGCTTATTCCTGACCTTAAATAATGAACATGCTCATCTGAAAGGAGGTTCCTCCTGTCTTTCAGAGCAGCTCCAGTGAGAGACAGCAGCTTCATTGAGAAGATGAAGAAGACGGTAAGCTGATTGCTCTGGCTACATGGGGTGCTGGGAAGGTGGGGGAGCTCGTGTCCTTCCTGGTTTCCTCTGGAGACTGTCCGGCTCCCAGCAGGGGGGACTGGTTTGGATATAGACACAGGTCTGCTGTGAAGAGCATCCAGAGGAAGGCTGTGTGGGCAGGCAGGAATAGCTCTTTCAGTCTATGCCCGAGAGTTGCTCTCAGAGGAAAAATTAAAGTGAAAATTTGGTGCAAAAAAATAAGTGTAAAATGAGATCAAAGTCAGGAGGGAAATGGCAGAGACTTTAAAGTCATTGGCTGGCAGCGGTTTATCTGCGTGGTTGGTTCCCAAACTGTCTCGCTCTGGAATGGGAATTGTTGTACACAGAACTAGCAGCTTTTGACTCTGCTGGACTGGACGCAAGAGGAAGCAGAGGAAGACGAAAGGGCTGGATATATTTTCCGTTTTACTTCAAAGTATCTGGCTTGCAGCAGAGCAGGAGCTCCGGTGCTTAGGCACTTTACCAAGGCTTAGGCAAGTCTTGTTTTCTCTTCCAGGGAGTTCCCTGTTTCCAGGAGTCAGTCCCTGGGGGCTGAGAATAAATCTTGATGGTTTATTCTTTGCTTTGGGTTTTAGTCTGACCTGAGTCACCTCTCTGAGATTGACAAGTCGTGTTCTTAGTAACAGCTTAGCCTTGAGTTTTCTGTCGCAAACCCGGCGTGGAGTCCCGTATGAGTGCGGGCTCCGAGTTGCCTTTAGGTTGCAGTCCAGTGCTCCTGTTCTTGGGCGTTTTTTTTGTCTCTGACAAGATGTGTTTTCTCCGTGTGTTTGCCAGATGAGTAATTGCCGTTTAACAGGGTTTTCTTTTTCTCACCAGGGGCGAAACATAGTGGTTTTCTATGGTTCCCAGACGGGTACAGCAGAGGAGTTTGCCAATCGCCTCTCCAAAGACGCTCATCGCTATGGCCTCCGGGGCATGGCTGCGGATCCAGAGGAGTATGACTTGGTAATTTAGCTGTGAACAGTCTCAGATAGGTAACATCCTTTGTGTCCCCTAAAAAACCAGGAAGGACCTAGCCAAGGGACAGTTGTCCTTTTAGTAGTGTGATTTAGGGGAGAAGAGGAAATGGGATTGCCCTGAGAGGTGCAGAGGTGGACTTTGTCCTTGCCAGTCTATGGATTTGGGGTGAACACTGCTACGCAACTGAAAGAGGAAGGTGGCCTGGAGTGTTTGGGATCGAGAGTCATCAGTGGCAGCATGAAACTTGCTTTGTACTCCTTGTGTAGTTAGCGTTAAACCCAGAGTGCTGCAGTCCTGCACAGAGGCATTGACATTGTGTTGCTCTCCAGGGTGAACAACAATCCTGGGCCCTTAAAGCCTTGTGTAGAAAATCCCATTGCCTTTCTGGTGGGATAGAAGTATTGACTTGCAATCCAGTGAGAGTGGTTAGCTTTTTTTACCCTGCTATTTTGGCTGGGTTTCACCTTTTCCAACCCTTTTTGTAATTAGCTGTTTGACATTATGTGGTGCTGCTCTGCACGCCAGAAGTAGCTGTACTGTAGGAACAGACTTGCCCAATAACCACGTTGTGGGATTCTTGAGGGCTTGTTCTTTCCTTTGGTTGTAGTCGGACCTGAGTCGCCTCTCTGAGATCGACAAGTCCTTAGCTGTGTTCTGCATGGCCACTTACGGCGAGGGGGATCCCACGGACAATGCCCAAGACTTCTACGACTGGCTGCAGGAGGCGGACGCTGACTTGTCGGGTCTCCGGTTTGCAGTAAGTGGCTCGGTTCCAGTTTGTGTTGAATTTGGGCAGGAAAATCAAAAGGCCTCCCCTGTGCCTGCACGTGGCTTGGGTAAAGGCACACCATGACGTCTGTGCCTTGTACGCCTGTGTTGGATGCGGTCTCTATTGTCTTCCTCTCCAAGCTTCCTGGACGCTTGCAAACATATATCTGGGAGCTTTAAATGAAGATGTCGGAGTACTCTCTCCACTTCCTAAATCACAAGGGTTCACTGGTAATGTCTTGCCACAAACAGCCCAGCAGGCATTGAATACAAGGCCTGTAAATGAGTTACAGGCTGATGATGCTGTTCAGAAGCTAATTGAGCAGCCCTGGGCCAGATCTTCTCCCGCAAATTAAATCACTTGGCGGAGCATATAGCTCTTTTCCTGTGTTGAACTGAATAATTGGCTGAGATACAACCGCCTCACCTAAACCCCGGCCAAATTCCTTAGGCAGCATAATAATTGCAAATGAGGAGAAAATCCACTGCTGGAGATGTTAAGCTGCTCTGTATAAAGCAGTGAGCAAACATTTGCTGAGCGGTTTGTGGGAGGCAGGGGACAGCAATTAGTCTCTAGGCGGTCCAAGCTCTTACTGGTCCCTTGAGGAGATGGCGCAGGCAGCTCTTGTACGTGCGTCCTCTGGACATGCCTGAGGCCTGGCTGCAGGGAGGTGGTGGTGGCTACTGGCCACGCTCCGGTGGTAGGTTCTTACTCAGGAGGTCCACAAATAGCTGATGGGGAGCTGGGGGAGGGTCTTGCTGTCTATTTTCCATGCTTTTTCTTCAGCATCCTTTGGTGGGTGCTACTGCCAGAGGATGCTGGTTGAATGGGGAAAATCCAGCCTCTGCTTCTCCATGCTTAATCAGCGTTCCCTTCCAGGTCTTTGGGCTGGGGAACAAGACGTACGAGCACTTCAATGCCATGGGAAAGTATGTGGACAAGAGACTGGAGGAGCTTGGAGCGCAACGCATCTTTGAACTTGGGCTAGGAGATGACGATGGCAAGTGAGTAGCGTGGCTTGAGAGGCTGGTGAGAGCTGGCTAAAAGCATCATGGACGGGACCTTGGCAGGGAGTTGGTTCTACCACTAAGACAAAAGTAAACTCTACAGGGCTAGTTGTGAGAGCTGACATGTCTCTGTGTGTCTGTTCTCTCTCCCACAAGTAGATCCCTGTACACTTAGGACATCCTAGGGTATCCTGTGCCTGGTGAAATCCCATATCATCTTTAAATGACCATAGTTGTACGCTTGGGGAGGCTTTGCAGCTTCTGCCTTTGTCCTGCTGCAGCTCCACTGCGAGCCCAGCCTATCTGGATAGGCTCACTCATCCCTGTGGAGGAGACAAACTCTGTCTTTTTGTGAACTTTTGTTTTATGGTGAAAGGCAGCAATTTTCCAGTTTGGACAATGATTTTTTTTTTTTTTTTTTTTGACCTCTCTGTGCTCACCTGAGCACCCTGCTGGTAGTGGCTTAACCTGGGAAATTACATCAACCTGTGACTTTGCCTTTAAGGGCTGCAAGATCTGATGAGAGGGATGTGCTGTGTGTGGGATGCTCTGAGCCCAGAAAAATAATCATTGCCATGGTGGAATCTGCATTTTGGGAAGGTGACCTAATGCCAGGAGTGGCCAGGGGGAAGCTGAGTTGCCTAAAGACCGAGCCTGAAAAGCAAAGCCTTCCTTGGCAGACCTGGTGAAGGGAGGGGTGGCTGGTATAAGTTCCTTCCCACCCACATAGTGATTTGAAGATGTTCTTCTGATCTGTGGGCATGTGGAGATACCAAAACTGCCTGGGTCTAAAGGCAAATGCCTTTTCCCATCATGAAGGGAGGAAGTCTATAAGGATCTTGGATGCCTCCTCTGGGAATGCCCTTTGCTCCCTCTAAGGCAAGTTATTGAATCTTTCTTTTGCCCTGGCTAGCCTGGAAGAAGACTTCATCACCTGGAGAGAGCAGTTCTGGCCAGCGGTGTGTGAGCACTTTGGGGTGGAGGCTACAGGAGAAGAGTCCAGGTGGGTATGGGAGTTGGTTCTTTTGGGTGCCAGAGAACTTGGCCACCTTTGACTGGTGGCTGGGCTGTCAGCCCTGAGCTGCCGTCCCCTTTGCTCTGTGCTTCCTCCCTTTCCAGACTTGAGAGGGTGCATGCATTTTGGGCACCTCAGTACAAGAAAGGTACTGAGGTGCTGGAGCGGGTACAGAGGGGGGCAAGAAAGCTGGTGAGGGGCCTGGAGAATAAATCATAGGAAGAGTGATTGAGGGAGTTGGGACTGTTCAGTTTGAGGAAGAGGAGACTGAGGGGTCACCTCATCACTCTCTATAACTACTTGAAAGGACATTGTAGAGAGGTTGGTGCTGGTCTCTTCTCACAAGCAAATAGTGATAGAACAAGAGGGAATGGATTCAAGCTGCAACAGGGTAGGTTTAGACTGGACATTAGGAAGAAATTCTTTACAGAAAGAGTGATCAGACACTGGAATAGGCTGCCCAGGGAGGTGGTTGAGTCACCATCCTTGGATGAGTTTGAGTCGCTTAGCTGTGGTGTTGGGGGATATGGTGTAGGGAAGAACTTTGTAGAGTAGGGTAGATGGTTGGACTCGATGATCCCAAGGGTCTTTTCCAACCTAGATGATATTATGTGGAGTAGAACAATGAGTGGGGCTGTTCGGACTGAGCCTGTCCCGGTGTGAATCTGAACCCAGCTCTGGATTTCTGTTCTGGATGGGTGATGAGATGGGTTTGGTTCCTCTATGGATGGCTTTCCTGGGTTGTGATGCTCCCTGTGGAGCTTATGTTTCATCTTGGTTTGGGCTTTCTGCACGCTCTGCCTGCTCCCTGATCTCTCGAGGGGGGTGGAAGTTGCATTTGGTTTTGAAATGCCATAAATCCAGCAACGCAGATGATGGTTCCAACTGTACCTTCTGACCTTCTGACCTTTGACTTTTTTTCTCTTTTCTCTCCCCCTTCCTCCTCTAGCATCCGTCAGTATGAGCTGGTGGTGCACACAGATGTGAACATGAACAAAGTCTACACTGGTGAGATGGGTCGTCTCAAGAGCTATGAGAACCAGAAGCCGTAAGTGCCAAACCACCCTGGGCAGGGTGTACGTGGGCCAGGCTTCAGCTGATGGATCCTTTGTGTTTGTAACAACACCTGCTACGCAGGCAGTGTCATTTCTGCAGTGCAGCCATGTGGCAGGTTTCTGCCCAGGAAAAATGGGCTCAGATCTCTACTGGGACATGCAGGGATTCCCCAGTTAATGAATCATCAGTATTTGAGAAGGTGGCAGTGTTCACACGTGCTCTTTGGCTGGTGACTTTGCAGCATCTGTTTTGAGGTCACTCAGAGCCTTTCCTCGCCCAGGGTAGCTAATGAGTGGTGGTGGTTTGCAGTATTGCTGTGGGAAGATGAGCTGTATAAATTAATTCCAGCCTGAAATATTTCTTTGAGATGGGATTTCTTTGAGTCCTTCTGATCCATTTTTGCATCACATGTTCTTAATGAGACAGCAGCTCTTAACTGCTGGGCTGTGCTTAGAAGGAAAATTATCTGTTTCCTGTGCCAGTGTGGGCAGCAGCAGGATCATAGTTTGGTTTGTGCTGTGGTGTGCTTTGAAACGTGAACCAGGACATCCCTGGGCTCCAATCATGGGAGCTTGCTCTGCCTGCAGAGGGAACATGTCTGGATAGAAGCAGCAGCATGAGCCTGCAGGAGAGTAACCCAAAAGGTCCTTGTCTTTCCTTCCAGACCGTTTGATGCCAAGAACCCCTTCCTGGCCCAGGTTACGGAGAACCGCAAACTGAACGAGGGCGGAGAGCGACACCTTATGCACCTGGAGCTGGATATCTCAAATTCCAAAATCAGGTAGTTCCCCATGGGAGAGTGGTCCTCTATTTTGTAGGAGCATTCTGCATCAGGAGCAGAAAACAAGGATGTGTGCTGGCCTCATCCAGCACTTCAGAAGGGGACCTTATTCTCATAATTACTTAATGCTGCCCCTCTGGGCTTCTGTACCACATATCAGGTACCCCATGTCAGGACCTTCTCCCAGCTCTTTCACTGTGCCACCTGGCTGCCCTGTGCCCCTCCAGAGCTGGCCGTGTATGCCCTGAGCAGTCCCAGCTGCAAGAATTCTCTAGAGTCATTCAAAAAATAAGAGGACAGTTGAGCTATGAGAGAGGGGAGAGCTGGCGATGGCTCGTGCCTAGGTGTTTGCCTGGCTTAGTGTACAAGCATAAGGGAAATAAAGCCCTGTTGTTAAAAACCCTCTTGCTGGCTTAAATTCCTCTGTGTGTGCTTGTGAGAAAGCTATGAATCCAGGTGGCTTAACATAAGAAAATACTGCAGAGGTTTTGAGCCGCTTCGCTCCTTGCCTATCGGGGAGTTGGCCTGTCCTTGCTGGAAGTCTGGCCTCATTGAAGTCTTGGGCAAAACTGCTGTTGTTGTGGAGGTCCCTTGTGAAAAACCTGGTTCTTAAAACCATTGTTCCACAATGGTCCTTTCTGCTATGACTGCCGCCTCTTGAGGGTCCCTGGTTGTGCAGGGGCTGTGTAGCAGCTCAGATGTCAGTGTTGTCCTGCTGCCCCTTCCACCAGCCCGCTTGTCTTGTGGCTGAGCAGCTCAGGCTCAAGGTGAATGAGAAACAGTGCTGGTGTTTCATCTGCTCTCCTCTTGCTCTCATGCCAGGTATGAGTCTGGGGACCATGTGGCGGTGTACCCAGCCAACGACTCCTCTCTGGTGAATCAGATTGGTGAGATCCTGGGCACAGATCTGGACACAATCATGTCCCTGAACAATTTGGATGGTGAGTGTCATAGAATCATAGAATGGTTTGGGTTGGAAGAGACCTTAAAGATCACTGAGTTCCAACCCCCCTGCCCTGGGCAGGGACACCTCCCACTAGACCAGGTTGCTCAAAGCCCCATCCAGCCTGGCCTTGAACCCCTCCAGGGATGGGGCAGCCGCAGCTTCTCTGGGCAACCTGTTCCAGTGCTTCACCACCCTCACAGTAAAGAATTTCTTCCTAATATCTAATCTAAATCTCCCCTCTTTCAGTTTAAAACCATTACCCCTTGTCCTATCGCTCCACTCCCTGATCAAGAGTCCCTCCCCATCTCTACTGTAGGCCCCCTTTAGCTGCTGGAAAAACCATGGATCGCCCCTGATCATCAGCAGTTCGTCAGCTGTGGCCTCTACCCTTCCCACCAGAGGAGGGAAGTCACCTTCAGGTCCCGTAGGGCACTTTTGGGCAGAGGTGTCCCGTGGCCTCTCCAAATGCAGTGCCATTTTAGCAGCAGTGGCACAGAGCCCGCTTGCCGAGAGCCGGCTGAAGTGGGTCAGTTGTGAAGCGTATGTGGTGTGCCCGTTCGACAATGAATTATGTAACGGCACGCTCCTAATTACAGAGAGCATCAGCCCATTAGAGCATCCTGATGGGCCACAGCCGCCCCGGAGCTCAGCGGGTGCCTTCGTGTCTGAGATGCTGTTATTCAGTCCTTGGAGGAGGCTTAGGCGTGGGGACTGAGCTGCCAGGAGGGAGCACTTGTGCTGGTACAAAGAGCTTTTCTTGGGCAGCGTTCCCAACGGAGCTGGGCTCTGGGAGGAGGGAGATGGCAGCTGCTGCCCGTCTTGCTCCTGAAGCAGTGCAGCCTGACCCGAGGCATCGGAAGGTGCTGGCCCGGAAGCCCACGAGCTGGCTCCTGGTTTCCAGAGAGCCAAGTGGCTTCAATGCAGCGCTGGAGCCTGCGGCTTGCTGTGCTGTGTCCCAGGCTGTCTGGCCTCATGCTGTCATTCCGGTCCCTTAATGGGGCTCCTAGTCTGCTAAGCTGAGTGGCTCCAGCCTCAACTGCTGGCGCTTACCTTTCCCAAGGGGGCTTGTGAGCACAAGTGTCCGTGGCTGAAGGAGACTAAGGACGCTTTTGAGGCTAGATCTGGAGGAGATGTAAGCGTGTAAGGCCAAATAGCTGCGCAGAACAGGAGTTGGGCCGGGAGTTTGCTGGGTGCGTGGATATCTTGGGGCAGAGCACCCCACTGGGGAGCACAGGCTTTGGGTTTTTTTGACGATAGACTGTCGGGCAGCATCTGGGAAACACAAAACAGGCTACTGGGAGGCGTAGCTGCCTGGAGAGGGAGCTGCTTCAGTGCGGGATCGAGGCTTTGGCCAACACTGATTTAGCCCTAGGGCTGCTCTCTCCTCCCTGAAGCCAGATCCCCTGCTCTGTCCTCGGCTCTCATACGCTGCGTGTAGCTGCTGGCATGAAGTCTAACATAACAGTATGCGGTCACTGATTTTTAACTATTTTTTTTTTTTTTTGTCTCTCTTCTCTCCACCAGAGGAATCCAATAAGAAACATCCCTTCCCCTGCCCCACGTCCTACCGTACAGCCCTGACGTACTACCTGGACATCACCAACCCGCCCCGCACCAATGTCCTCTACGAGCTGGCCCAATACGCCACGGATGCCGGCGAGCAGGAGCGCCTCCGCAAAATGGCATCGTCTGCTGCCGAGGGGAAGGTGGGAGCTGCGGCCTTCCCAGCAAAGCTGCTGGGTTGAACTGGGTGCTGGGGGATCCCCCAAAAGGGATGCAGGACTGTTGGGCACCCCATGCGGAGAGCTGAGGGGGTGTTTGCCGGCTGTGTAGGGGAAGTAGTCATGCGTTTGCCCTCCTTGCCTGCAGGCTCTTTACCTCAGCTGGGTGGTGGAGGCCCGGAGGAACATCTTGGCCATCCTGCAGGACATGCCCTCGCTGCGTCCCCCCATCGACCACTTGTGTGAGCTCCTGCCCCGCCTGCAGGCCCGCTACTACTCCATTGCCTCCTCTTCCAAGGTGAGCGTGCTTCCAGCAGGGACTGGGGCTGCTGGGTGACCCCGGATGCAGCTCCACAGTGCCACTGTCCCCCCTCTCAGCTGGGGATGGGACAATGGGGGATTTGCCCTGGTGACACTTTCAGTGAGGGGGGAGGCTTTAGTTATCTCTGTGCACGAGAAGAGGGGCTTATCCCAACTTCCACTGGGTCTGCAGAGGGTCCCATGCTGCAGCCAGCTGTGCCACCCTCCCTGCAGCCCTGCTGCTCTTCACCCAGGGCTTGGAAACAAGGTGACATTTTAAGGATTGGTCAAAATTCACTCTGTTTTGTGCCTGAAGCCCTGAAGTTGGTGGCAATATTGAGGGAAGCTCAGTGGTCCTGTGGCGAGTTGGGCGCAAGACAGAAGCCCCATGTGGGGCATGCTTGGAGGCTTGATCTGCCAGGGGAGGAATAGCTGTCCCAACACTAACGATGGGTTAAACTTCTTCCCATCCGTGTCTGAGCTGTGGGGTTGCCCAGGACCTCATCTGGGGATCCTTCTCTGCCTACTGCTGACATCTCTTCCCTGCAGGTTCACCCCAACGCCATCCACATCTGTGCTGTGACAGTGGAGTACGAGACCAAGACGGGACGCCTGAACAAAGGGGTGGCCACCAACTGGCTGAAGAACAAGGTGCCTGACGAGAACAGGAGCAACTCCCTGGTGCCCATGTACGTCAGGAAGTCCCAGTTCCGACTGCCCTTCAAACCCAGCACGCCTGTCATCATGATCGGGCCGGGGACTGGCATAGCCCCCTTCATCGGCTTCATTCAGGAGCGAGCCTGGCTGAAGCAGCAAGGTGGGTGCCCAGAGACTTCCCTGTGGACCGGAGCTCCTTGGGACGGTGCTCTGCAGGGCCAGTTGGTGTCTCCAAGGTGCTGCTTGTGCTGCTCACATCGCTGACAGGTCCAGTCAAAAGCAGAGCAGGGTGAAGAGCAGCTGAGTGGTTTTGCCCAGCGTGAAGGCGCTTTGTCCTCCGCTCTTGGCCACAGAGGACATCTGGGGGAACAAACAGAACCGAGCCATTTCTCTGACCTCTGCCACCACATCTCCAAATAACCACAGTCAAGTCACTCATTTCTAAAGCATAGGGGTACCTCTGGGAATCAAGAGTCTCAAGCTTCCTCTTACAAACAGAAGCAGTTGCACAGCTCTGGGTTGGCAGGACGTGGGGAGGGCAGGGTTGGGGGCTGCGGGGACTCCATCAGCTGATGGGTGCTGTGTGACTCTGCAGGCAAAGAGGTGGGCGATACGGTGCTTTACTATGGCTGCCGCCGTGAGCGTGAGGACTACCTGTACCGTGAGGAGCTGGCCCGCTTCCATCAGGAGGGAGTCCTCACCCAGCTGAATGTTGCCTTCTCCAGGGACCAGGCCGAGAAGGTACCTCCCCAGTCCCCTGCTCGTGCTGCCCAGCGTCACTCCCAGCCATGGCAGTGGGGGAAGAAAAGGCTTCAAGGGCTGGAGACTCCCAGCTTGGGGCCTTGAGCCCACTCCTCTGCTGTCCCATGGAGCCACGAGCATGGGCTTGGCTTCCCCTCCCTGGCCAAGCTCCCTGTGACACAGCTCGGTGGTGCGGGGGCTCTGCCCCCCTCAGCTCACCTCTACCTTGTTTCTCGCCAGGTTTATGTTCAGCACCTGCTGAAGAAGAACAAGGAAAACATCTGGAAGCTGATTAATGAGGGGAACGCTCATATCTACGTGTGTGGGTAAGCCCAGTGGCAGGGAAGGAAGGGGCTTCGGGAAAACATTCCTATTATTGGGAAAATGAGCATGACTCAGTTTACCCACTTGTTACAAGCCCTGGAAGGATTGTGCTGTCCTTGTTCTGGAGGAGGGCGTGCGGCTGGGTAGATGGGGGCTGGGGTTTGGGTGTTCAGAGGCGACCAGACTCTGTGTTACCACCTCACTCATTGTCCTCTTGCTTCCAGTGATGCTCGCAACATGGCCCGGGATGTTCAGAACACCTTCTATGAGATTGTGGCCGAGTTTGGGAACATGAGCCAGCCCCAGGCCGTGGACTATGTAAAGAAACTGATGACAAAGGGCCGGTACTCTCTGGATGTCTGGAGCTAAGAGCAGGGCTGGCGGGGCTGGGGAGACAACGGGTCCCCAGGCGTGGGCCCGCAGGAGATGGAAAGTGCCTGCTCGCCCACTGCTGCTGTGGGTGACAGCGTCGTCCCCAGCCCACAGCTACCCCAGTGTCACTCCCAACTCCTTTGGCTACAGCAGCCCTCTGGGGTAGGCTGTGTACCCTGGGGGGTGGAAAGGGTTGAGAGGGGCAGGGGGTGTAGCTGAGGCTGTTGTCCAGGAGCCGTGGTGCCCCTGGTACCCCAGCAAGCACCTCATGGCACCAGGGTTTGCCTTGAGGTCAGGGACACAACTGATGTGGCACAGGAGGGACAGATGGTGCTGGGGGAGCTCTGAGGTCCTTCCCCGAGGTGTTGCCTTATCCCCTGGGGCTGGAGACTACCCTGACAGACAGCCTGGGGACAGCAGAGGGGTGGAAGAGCCGGCAGCTGCCTGTGAGGGCCCGGTGTGGGGCAGCGATCTGTCCTTGCCTCCCTCCCACCCCGTTTGGGCCATCTCTAGGATGTGGGGCTGCAGCTGGCTCTGGGCACAGAGCTGCCCCACGCCACCAGGACCCCGCAGGCCCCCTGCTCCTCTCCCCCGGTGCCCACCTTGGCTCTGGCTCACAGCCAGGTCTGGGGGGCTCTCAGCCCGCAGGGGCCCTGCTTGCTCCCTGGGGTCCTGCAGCTGGCAGCTCTCCTGTGCCCAGTCCCTCCCTCATGCTGTGTACGGTCTTTTTTTTAAATACTGTTTTTATTTTAACATCTTTGTGATTTAATCATGGGGAAAAAAAAAAAAAACAACAACCAACTTTCAGGCTTTTCCAATGACTGTAAATTATTTAAATACATTTGCCCTTGCAATAAAAATACTGTTTCTGTCGTTTGCTTCCTGCCCTCCCTCTGCTTGGGAAGAGGGAGGCAGGAGGAGCGATGGCTGCTGACCAGGAGAGAACCTGGGGAGCAGGCGGCAGCTCTGGGTTTAGGCTGAGCTGGGGGGGCTGAGCCCTGGTGGGGTGGGTGGATGGCTCTGGACTGAAGCACAGTTTCTGGTAGTAGCATAGGGCTTCTCTTCCCCTGGTCTCCAGGGTCACCGAAGACCTGCTGGGCCCTGCTTTGGCTAAAGCTCTGGCCACAGCCCATGGCGTGGGGCTCTGTGGGCCAGCAGGAGGAGCTGGAGATAGTTTTATTTCCCTCCCCCTGATGTGGTGTTGGGGGACCACTGCTGCACGAGCCAAAACCACAGAGCACGCAAGCTGTTCTGAGACCACCCCAGCAACCTGAGGCTGCACCTTCCCTTTATTTTTGCATGTGCATCCCCCAGAGATGCAAGACCAGGGTGCTGTTTGCCCAGCTCCAGCGTGAAGCCTGGTTCAGGCTCGTGGTGCTCCCACCCTGCAGCTCAAAGGTGCTGGAGGAACTGGGGTATGACACAGCCTGGAAGCTACCATGTGTGGATGGCCTCTGGCTGTCCCCAAAAGCAAATAGGGCTGCTGGGGGAGTCACTGCTCCCAGCTGATGAGATGCGAGGGCCTTTGTACGTCTGCCTTCAACACCCCAGGGGCTGCCCTGGCTTCAGGGCTGGGGAGAGATGGAGGAGAGTCTTGACCATCACCCCTGGACCCTGCCTTGTCCCAAGGGAGGTGATGCACCCCGGGCCTCCCCTGCCTGCAGCGGGGTGGGGACCGCAAGCAGAGCTGGTCTCAACCCAAGAGAACCATCCCAGTAAGTGTCCTGAGGGCAAAGAGGAGGGGAGCAGCTGTCCCAGGCAGCCAGGAGAGGGGTTGCAGGGTGCTCCTGCCTCCAGGTGAGTGATTCAGATCCAGCACCGCAGCAAACGCACAGCCTGTTGGTGAGCAGGCCCCAAGCTCTGTCCCACACCCAGGCTTCCAAGGAACGGGGTGAGACACCAGAGTCTGGACGGCTTTGAGGAGATGGGGACGGGTAGATGGAGCTGGTGGGGAGAAACAGTCCTGGTCCCCACACTGCCCCCCTTCAATTCTGCTTTGTGTCTTTGTTCTTGTTCTGCAACTTCTGGTGGACAACGCGGAGGGTGGTGAAGAAGTTCCCCAGGAAGAGGATGAGGAAGGGGAGGCCGCACATGAGGACCTGTGGGAGCCATGGAGGCACAAGTTAGCAGGAGGGGCCTGCCTGGGGCATCCCCCTCCCCAGGGCAGCAGCCTGGGAGCCCCCTTACCTGCCACTCCTTGCATTCCGGGTGCTGGATCATGTGGAAGAGGGTGACAGCGTTGTAGAGCTGCCAGAACTGCAGGAGAGAGGAGATTTAGGGGCGTTTCTGCTTTCAAAGGCTTGAGCCCACGCTGATGTTTATCCAGCAGCTCCCTCTGGACACGAACCCCAGGCAGACCTCGTGTGAGGCCAGTCTACCCCAGCGCCCAGTGAAACCCCATCCAGGATTGGGGCCAGAGGACCCCAGGTGGGATATCTCCCCCCTTTCTTGCCACCTTCTGGAGCCCAACAGCCAGGAGGAAGCCTCAGACCAGCCTCCTGCTTTTGGCCATTGGCCTAAACGATCTGACCAAGGAAGATCTGACCCTTCAGCACCAGCAGCTCAAGAGCTGAAGCTCAGGAGGGTTTTGGAGGGGTTCTTGGAGCCAGCCCCTCGGCTGTATTTTGCACCTCACTTGAGCACTTCGCAGAACTACCCCAGGTCCTCCTCGCCTCACAAGCCAAGTCGTGGAGGTGGTGGGTGCTTTGGAGGAAAAAAGCAAAGGCTGGGCACTTGTTCAAAGCATTTCCCTGTCCCTGGCATCCACCTGTACAGCTGCAGAGCCTACAGGGACCTGGGTGATGGCCAGGCTGCCAAGTGCAGCTGGGACTGTGGCACTATCTGCTCCCACCTGAGGCTCTGGCCTCTAGCAAGGTCCCTGCAAGGATTGGTGGATACTCACATGCCCAAAGAAGAGGAAGGGAAGCAGGAACGTGAGGCCTCTCCACATCCAGGACTGGAAGCCCTCTGCAAAGGAGGAAGGTTTGCATGGGGACCTGAGAACGTGCTACCTGGGGGGACCGGACGGGGCCCAGCTCCTGAGGTCATGGGCAGGGAGGTTTAGTGGCCACTCCGTGCCTGGCTGAGGGGGGTCCTGCCACGCTAACGCAGCCTTGCCGCGGGCACTTGGACTCGCAGGGAAGTGCCAAGGGCAGGCAGGGATTCCTAGCCCTTGGCTAACATGGGCCTTGGAGGAAGCTGCTCTGGTAGAGCAGCCCTTGCCCGTAACTGCTGTCCCTCAGCCTGAGCCCTCCCTGTCACAGGGGATGGGGAGGTGTCAGCTCACATGTATGTGGGGTGCTGGAGGGACGTTTCATGTCTGAAGCAGCTTCCTGGGGGAAGCTCGGAGGCCAGGAGCCACATCCGCTGCTACCTCATGTCCCAAGGGAGCCAGCTGTCAGCTGGTGACCCCAGGAGAGGGGAATCCAGCCTGTAAGATGCTGCTCTTCAAGTTTTGGCTTTATTTGTAGCTTTTACCATTTCTGCCACTGATAAACCACAGTCAAACTAACCTCGAAACAAAAATAACTGTCACCGTTGCCTTTAAACGAAACCACAGCTCCCAGTTAGCCAAGCACCAGTCTGGTGCTGGGAGGGAGGCTGCAAGCAGCCAGGGGCCCTGCAGCAGCGGCAGGTCCAGCTGGGCTGGGACAACCAGAAAGGGAAAATCCTGGCTTACCCACAGTCAGATCCATGTTGTGCCTCTCGCCCAGCGCTCGGAGCCGATACAAGCACCCACTCTGATAGTAGTACTGGAGGAACTGGACAAAGCCTGCAAGGAGAGCGTGGCTGCCATCAGCAGGTGCCCGGGCATCAGCTCTCAGCCCCAGCATCAGCCTGGCTCCGAGATGATGCTGCGCACAAAGACCGTCCCCAGTGCCAGGGTGGTGGAAAGAGGCCGAGAAAAAACCCAGTGAGAGCTGTGAGCAGCTACAGCTGCGTCTCCATGTGTTGCAGACATGATCGAACCCCAGGCCAGTCACGGTTCCAGTCCCCTGTCCCAGCATACGTGGCAACACTTACTCTGGTACATGGAGAAGGAGAGGAATTGGTTCCTGAACATCTGGTACATGAGCCCATCCGGCCTGTGGAGAGACGATGCTGGCTGGGGGATGTGGGGCTGAGATGGGGTGCAGCCAGCCCTGCCTGCCCCACAGCTGGGGCAATGGCCACCTCCCACCAAAACAGGGGGACATCCCAGCCCAGGGACCCTGCCTGCTGCACACGGGTGCTGACGGCTGCTTTCGTTTAGGGTGCTTGGGCCTGCTGTGGAACATGTGGAGTTCACTGTTGGATCCCAACATCCACAGAGCAGGACGATGGCTATGGGCTAGGGCAGAGAAGCTTCATCTGAGCTGGCCACAGCCCAAGCAGGCTGGGGGGGACACGCAGACTTACCATGTCAGCATGACACCTGAGAGGAAGGTGGAGACGTAGTGATGGAAGACCCACCAGCCTTTGATTCTGGAAGGCAGACACAGGCAAGGTGCATCAGGTCTTGAGCACAAATCAAGACCCAAACGCACACCAGCCGAGCAGAGCTAGCCCAGTGCCAGCCACCCCCCAGCTCCCAGAGCAAGGCGAGGAGCAAGGCTGGTTACAAAACAGCCATGCACGGAGCAGGACCCAGTGCCTCCAGTCCAGGTAGCACCCAGGTGCTGGGGCTCTTCCAACCGCTGCTCCACCTTCCCACACCACCTCCGAACGGGGAGTTCCTCCCGCCCAGCTCATATAGCTCATTACCAGGGTTTGCTACACCCTGAGTAGGAGGGAGCTGCTCCCTTGGGAAGTGTGGAGCTACGCAATGGGTCCCAGCTCCCCAGCCTTGCAGAGAAGGACCAACTCGCTGCACGCCCCCCCTCCCCAAGCCCAGGGGACTCACTTGGATCCGTTGTTGATCAAGATGCTCTCCCGGATGGTGAGGGTGCAGTAGTACCACACCAGGAGGAAGTTAAAGACGGCATCTGTCACCCTGGTGTCAAACAAAGCAGGGTGTAAAGGTAGCAGCAGACGCACCAGCCATACACTGGGGGCACATGCACTGAGACAGCCATCGCTGCAGGATGCCGAGCCACCCTGCAGCCAGGGAGACCTGCTTCTCCACCATCCAACACGGCTCCAAAAGCCACCCCACCTCCAGAGCAGTGGCCAGATCCTTTGTCAGGATCTTCCTCAGCTCTGGACCTTTCAAGATGGGAGAGGAGGACACAGGGGCCCTAGGAGGAGATCTCTGCCCAACATTCAAGCCAGACTCACCTGGAGTTGAGGAGGAACCGACAAGAGAAGGACACGATGAGTAAGATGATGGTGAGGTAGAGCTTGAATTTCTCATACTCATCTTTGTATGCGAACCTGTAGGGAAGGACAAGGAGAGGCTTGGAGCAAGGTGGCTGCTGGAAGTCTCAGTTCTCCCATCCCATCTGGCTGGACAAAAGTGATGCCTTGTTGGGAACCTGTGGGACATGCTCGAGAACAACCTTGTCCCCTGGGTATTTCTCAGAGGAGAGCATGCCAGGCTGCTTTCAGACAGGTGACACAGCTTCAAGTCACCCCCAACCATGCCAACCTGGCGGGTGGCTCTGGGAAGCTGATCAGGTTAGCATCTGCTCAGCTCGTCAAGGGGAGGCCTGGGGAACTGAGGGAGGAGGATGTGGGCTCCTGGCTGGGCACCTCCGGCATTAGTGTCCCAGTGTGTGGGGGGGCTCTCGTAGGTCAAATCCAACCATTGGTGTTTCCCAAGGGAAGAGGAGGGGGCTGGCCAGTGGCTGCATTAGTCTGTCTCTCCTGGAAGTCCCTAATATGAGGGAAACCTGGACACAACTTTGGTGGAGGATCCTATTTAGCTTGTCAGAGCTAATGGTCTGTCCCAGCCTGGTGGCAGGAGCGTAAGAGGGGGTCAAGGACTCAGCTGATTCCTGGAAGAGAAGCAGGGGACAGCCTAGGAAGGAACTCTGCACCAGGCGGGCCAAGCCAGCCACGTGTCTGCACGCGCGGCAGCTCAGCCCGGGAGGAGTCGTCATTGTTTCCTGGTGACAAGGGGACCCCAAGCCAGGCAAAGCCCGTGGCAGCAGTGACGAGAGGGCCGTACTTGGCCTGCTTGCTGAGCAGCGTGACGTTCACGTTCCCGAGCACCAGACTCAGGTACAACCTGTGGAGAGAGAGCAGAGGCGTTAGGATGGGCGCCTGCCTGGGAGCTGGCAGCGCTGCCACAGAGGAGAGGGCAGAGCTGTCCCCTCTCATGCCACCGCTGAGGCGGTGGGGCTGGGAACAAGTCCCCAGCTGTTTTCCACTCGGAGCTGCCAGGCAGCGTGACTGGCACAAACACTCTGGCATTTCCTCCCAAGGGCAGGGGGACGGGCAGCCGAGCACACCCCCCACCTCCTGCAGGCACCGGGGTGTTCGCTGGGGCTCCCCCCCACGCACGGTCACCCTCCAAGGGCAGGTGAAGGCCACGAGCAGGCAGAGGATTGAGAGGGGACGAGGGCAGCGCTGCAGAGGCTCAGCCTGACTCCTGCCCCGGCGTCCTCTGGGGAGCAGCACAGCTGTGACACCACCGGGAGCAGGGTGACAGCAGGTTTGTGCCTTGCAGCGTTACAGCCGGAGGGAGGACCTGGTGTTTCACCCAGAGACGAGGCGCCTCTTACCCGTTCTTCTTTGGCAGATAGGCCTCCATCTCAAAGAAAACATTCTGCCTCTCTTTTATCAGGTTCTGGGTCTCTTGGATGGACTCCTTCTGTTCGGGATTCACATGGGTTTTGCATCTGGGGGAGGAAACACAGGTGCTGGCATCAGGATAGCCCCCATAACACAAACGGCACGTGCTGGCACTCGGTACAGGACTGTCTCAGACAAGGACACCCCAAGGACAGGGAAGATGGACTGGAGGCAAGGCCACAACTCCATCTGCAGGGTGAGCTCCTCTGTGTCAGGCTGGGATGTTGCCCAAGAAAAGGAAGCAGGAATGGGAACGAGGAGAGGCCAGATGGGTCTGCTCCTCAAGGAAGGATGGAGAGAGCTTTGTGCGGGACAGTGGGGCAGTTCAATAGCCCGGTCCTTGCTGCTCTCCCCTCCTGTCCCACCCTGTCACAGGACACACTACTCACTGTTTGAGGGACAATGACAGCTCCTTCAGCCGCTTCTTCTGCCGTGCGATGGAGCTGGAGATCCCGTCCTGGAGCTTGGTTAGCTCCTCAAGTTTCTGCTTGTACAGCTTGTGATTATCCTGGGAAGGAGAGACCAGCATGCATTACAGCCCAGCCATCCCTGTCCTTATGGGGACATCTGTTGATGCCTTGGTTAAAAATTGTCTCTAACTTCCCCTGCACAGTAGGCTGGGCAAGACAAGAGGTGGCTGCAGAAGGTCAGGTATGTCTGGGGACAGCCTGCAGCCATCCCTGCTTCCCTGGAGGCAGAAGCAGCTGCTGGGGACATCCATCCCCAGTCCCAAGGAAGTTACCTACAGGTGCAGGCACATCCCCACGGCACAGCCTGGTCCTGCCCTCGCACAGGGCTTGTGTCCAGCCCCCCTCCAGCTGTGGGCTGTGAAAGCCCAGCTGGCAACACGGTCTCGCTCCGGGGGTGCTCCCGTGGTTGGGAAACCATTGACTGCTCATGGGGGATAGGAAAGACTTGGGGGGAGAAAACACTGCTGAGGTTAGGGCTTCAACCGAGGGCCACAGCCACCCAGAAGCGGTGGCTTTGACTGCTGGGACGGGACGAGCGGCTCACTCTGCCTGGAGGCTGGTGCAACACCGACTCATGGCTTTGGGGCTCCATCCTGAGCAACCCCCAGGGCGCTGGAAGGAGCCCGTCAATGAACTGGACAAAGGGGACGGACTCGCAGCAGGGCTGCAGCCAACTGCCCGGCTCCTCGTGTGGCAGTAACCCAACCGCACCTGGGTAAGGCTAGATGCCATTCTTCCGCTATATTTAGAAAGGAAAGGAGAGAGCGCGCTGGATCAATGCTCCTTCTTGTCCAGGTCAGCTGGAAAACAGCCTCACCTAGACCACAGGCAGCCTGAACACCACCTCCACCAGGGAATTAAACATTGCTCGCAACAACCCTTGGACTAGACCTTGACGCACACACATTTTAGCCTCCATAGCTCTTATCGAGCACTTTATCAGCAGATCGCAAAGCTGTTCCCAAAGGAGAAAGGTGAAACCAAGACACAGAGGAGGGAAACAACTTGTTCTCCCTCTGGTGACAAGGGTGGCAATGATCCCAGACAGCCCCGGCTCCCCTCGCAGTGATTTATGGCCCCGATCTCCCCCCCCAGGACACTCCCTGCTCGACCATCAGGCTTTTCTGATCCCATCTGGAGTCACCTCCTTCTCCTGCTCTGGAGTTAACTGAGAGCAAGTGGCTTTTGCGACAGCCCCTTTAGCGGTGCCAGCCTGGGTCCCGCTGCTCCGAGCACCACACTCGGACACAGCCCGGATGAGGAGCCACTCCAGGAGAAGGTTTCTGAAGGAAAGGGCCAGCACTGCGTGGCTGCACGCAGGGTTCAAAGCGCACAACCCAGGACATCCACGCAACCCCTATGGAGCAAGAGGAGGTTTCTCAAAGCCTCCCTTGCCCCAGATCTGGGCACAGCTGTGGCGTGACCACAACAACATCCGCTTCGCCCCACTCCCGGGGGGGAAGGAGGGGGAAAAGGGAACTGGTGCAGATGCAGCTGATTGATCTGAACCGCAGCAGAAGATGGTGAGCCAACCTTTTCCTTGGCTGACCCCAGGCTGAGCTGAATCCTGCCCACTCCTTCCCCCGGCAGTGAACACCCTGGGGATTACACAAAGCAGGTGGAAACATCTCCGATACTGGTCACCTTTCCTGGCACAGAGGACCCGGCAAGCCCTGGTAGCACCAGAGGGAGGGTGCCCGGGGTTGAGGGAAGCGTTGGGACAAGGTGCCCGGCTGTAATGTGGCCCGATTCCTGGCTGCCTCCTCTCCGTGGGCCACCTCTCCAGCCAGGCTGGCTTTGGGCTTGCTGGAGCCGGGCTGAGAGGAGCGATAAGGAGTGTGAAACGGCAACTGCATGCCTCATTCCTGGCCGTGCCATGCCAGGCAGCGCCGCTCCTAGCCTTGAAGAACCCGGAGATCTCGCCTCTCCACGCCACGTCCATCTCAGGCTGGATAATTACACTGACCAGCCCTGGAAAGCCCCTGCTCTCGCCAAACCCCCACGTCCAAGCGAGGCTTTAAGCAGCTCCTTGGTGGTGGCCCGGCATATCCTCGCCCTGCTCCAAAACCCTTTTCCCAGAAGCACAAGGGCTTCTTGATGAGTCGCGACCGAGGGCTTGGGGCAGGGACACACCGGGAAAAGCGACCGGGATCCGAGCAGGGAGACCCCGGCTGCCCCCGGTACCCGTTCGAGATGCTGCCGGGGCACCCGGCGACAGTAACCCCGGGGTACCCCGGCTCTGCGCCCCCTCGTCCAAGCGTTAACGATCCGGGGGTGAGGCGAGCCCTGATGCAGCCGCGGACCCGTCCCTCCGCGCTCCGCCCCGACCGGCGGCTGAGCTCCCCGAGCCCGGGCCGGGGTCTCCCGGGGGGGAGAGGGCGGCCGGTAGCCGTTGTGTCCCGGCGGCTGTACCTGGATGCCCTGGTAGCCGTCCTGCAGCTCCTCCCACTCCCGCAGGCACTCGGCGACCGAGGCCATGGCGGCGATGGCGGCGGGCGAGCGGCCCCGGCCCGCGGCGATGGGCGGCCGCCGCCTCCCGCCCCGCTTCCGGGCACGCCCCTCCGGGGGTGTGGCCAAATGGGGCGTGGCGGGCGCGCGACAGGGGGCGTGGCCAGTTTTATTCTGTTTTTCCTTGTAAATAGCAGCCCGGAGCAAGGAGGGAGAGGAGAATGTCACAGCCGTGTCCCCGTCGCCGTGTGAAGCCCCAAGGGCCGGGCCGCTGTCAGCTGGGGCGGGTTTTGGTGTAAATTCACCAACAAAAGGGTAAAGGCTGCGTCCCTGACCGCACGTATTTGAATTACAAACCGGGGGGTGGGGAGTGAGGGATGATCTAAAATGAAAATCCCCCCTAAATCCTCAGCACCGAGTGCAAGGAAAGGCCAGGAGCGTGTCCTACTGTAATGTTTTATTTTGTGATGTCAATGCGAGTAATGCGCAGTGAGGCAAGAGAGAGGACAGTTCCGAGTTCAGGTTTCACGAAGCGGGATCGATGCTTCAAAATCAGCCCAGGGTTGGGTTGTTCTATTAGAAGGTGGGAAGTGGGAAGCGTGGTCCTGCTCGGCAATCCAACCAGCGAGTCTGCGAGAGGCCACATCTGTGTGGGTGGCTGAGAAGGCACACGCGGAGCGGAGGGACTTCTGAAAGAGGGAAATCCTGTCCTCACCTCTCCGGGCTGGAGATGGGCGCAGTCAAGCTCTAAATTTACCATCCCAGGCTACGGATCGACCAACTTTTTCAGAGATAACCCTAATGACTTCCCCATACCTGGGGTAAGGAGCATTCCCGACAATGTGGTTATAATCCCCTTTGCTTACAAAAGAGACAAGCAGTGTGTAACGGGCCACATCCTGCAGGATTTGCTTTCCCCAAACTGCCACCTTCTACAGCACAGGAGAGTTCCCCAAATGGCTCCAAAACTTGGCCCAAAATAACGTGGAGCTGAAGAGGAAAGCCTTTCCATTACATTAAGATCTTTTTTCAAACGGTGTTCCAGTTACTTTCTGCTGACACGATGGCAGGGACAGGGAAGCACCTTTCCCCCCCAGGTGTTGTCTTTGCTACCTGTCAGTAATTTGGCTCAGAGACGTCTGTGATCGTGCTCCTGTAGATTTTGGTTTCCCAGTCTGAGAGCTGCTTCACAAAGCCCCGGTGTGGCCTCATGTTCGTTTTGCATTTCAGAACGTAGTCCCAAGCTCTCTGTAAACACAGGGAAAACAAAGAAATGTTGGGAATTTGTACTGAAAGTGAATATCAGGTACGTACACGAAGCAGCTTCACTTGTAGACGACCCAGCTTTGTATTTACTCCATGTTGGCCAGCAAGAACCTGCAGATAAGTCTTTGGCTACCAAAGCAGGGACAGACTGGATCCAAGTGACAGACTGTCACCTGCATACTCTGCTCTCCTGGGTATGGGGACAGCTCAGGCTGGTTTCACTACCTGGAAGGTACCTTGTGTTATTTTACACCGATGGAGCAACACAGCCCTGGATTTTTACCCTGAGATGCTGTTTTTCCATGGATGATAAGCGAAGCAGTGAAGTATCAGCTATTCACAGGTGAGCAACAAAGGTTATCATGTATCTGGACTGGTGTGACCTGATGTGGCAGAGTAGCTATGAAGCTTCAGTTATGTCACTGCATTAAGTACAGCCATCTAATTATTTGTTAGTTCCGTGTAACCAGCTAGAAAGTCTGCTTCACACTGGGCATATCCATCAGCATTTCTCCGTTTTACTCCAGCAGCATCCTTGGGTTTACCCAGCAGTGCTCGTCGTCCTGCTTTAAAAAGAGACTTCCCCCCACACTTGGAGCATTGCTTAAGCGTAATGAGACCAAAGGTTAGAAGATAGTGCTCCATTGGTTTGTTTTTCTAATCTCAGTGATTCTGCAGGCTCCAGGGCTGATCTTTCAATATTTACTCTTCTGGGCCCACAGTGTGGGTGACTCTAGTTCCCCTGAACTCAATAGATCTACTCACATATTCATTACTTATAGAATCAGGGGCCACACATCCTGAATCTGCCTTTTTTTTTTTTCAATATCCACGTCTTTCGAAGCTTTCAAAGATCTTTGCCTAGATTGGGTGAAGGATCACAAGGGAATCTGTTGCGCTGCTTTTGGCTGCAAGAAACAAACTTGGCTGCCAGGGTAATCCCCCCAGGAAAGCTTTGCCCGGCCAGCAGTGGGCAAGCACCGTCCAGGCCAGCCGCAGCACGCCGCTGCCCTGTCAACCTTTTCTTCTTCTTTTCATCTGGCGCTTGGCAAGATGCTGAGCCAACCTGTTGATACCAAACTGAGAGAAATTGCAAGGATCAGCCTTTGACTTTTGCACGGCCATTGGAATCACTTCCAGTAATTTAGCATGCAAGGGAATGGTTATCAGTGTGCAGGAGCAATCGCACCCAGCGTTAGTAGCAGAGATGAAATAGTGTCTGCAGCCCCGTTGGCACACTCAGCCTCAAATTACCCTTTGGCACACAGCGATGGGAAGAGATTTCCTCTTATGTTGCAAATGTTTGCACAAAATCAATTAAATGATTAGATACAGGCCCAGCTTCAGTGAAGCTTGGATTGATCCTTTCAGGCTCCCAACAGAGGAGCTTCTGTCCAAACAAGGACAGGATTTTTAAGGAGACGCCTTTCAGTTCCCATGGGAACTAGCCTGGTCTGTGCTAAAGAGGCACCACCAGGAGATGGTGGCTACAGCAGCACCATGCTCAGGCCCTGTATGCAAAGGGAAAAAGGACCTGGCACCTGGGGAGAGGCCACCAGGCTGTTGCACATGCTGGGTCATTCTCAGCCATTGGTCATTATTTTTCTTTATTCAGAGCTACGGAACAAAGTGTACCAGCCATTTAGCCTATACACCCTTCCTGGGCTAGTATTATCCCATTCCAGACTTCTCTACAGTACCACCTGTGGCAGGAGATTGCTTCTGGAGAAATAAAATAGGCTTTTGGAAGAAGTCAGTGCTGCTGAGCCCAGCAGTAAATCAGAGCCCTGCAGGCACTGGGTTCTGAATTTCCCTATAACCCCATGGTATTAAGAGATGGGATTAATTCCAGTAGCTTCCAGATACTCTCTTTCTCAGACCCAGGGGAGCAGAAATGCTAAGATTTGTAATCACAGCTTTATTTTTATAGCCCTATAGTTAAGGAGGGAAATACAAGAATATCGCAGGTGCCAGGGTAAGGACTCACAGATCCAACATCACCCCTAAGCCACCTCCTTAACAGCATAAAGAAGCTGCAAGCTGATATGATAGAATCTGTTACTTTATCAGGTGGTTAGTCTGCATGAAAGCACAGATAATGTCTTTCTCATTACTACAGTAATGAGGCTTCAGAAACAGAAATAAATTGCAGACCCAGCCAGTATCGGTAGAAAATATGTCAGTGATGTACCTTCAGGGAAAACTGGCAGGAATGCATAAGATAGGCGATGGTTACTGTGCTGCTCCGGCTTATTCCCAGGCTGGAGAACACCAGCACTGCTCCGTGATCCAGCTGAGCGTCTGAGTAAAGAAATGTCAATCACAAATTAGTGATTTGGGAAATCAAGCTTCCAATTGTACAGCCAAGCGCTACTTCGGTGACAGCTGACAGGCTGGCAGCCTGAGCGACAGGAGCCCTCATGAACCCTGACAGCAGCAGATGGGCACTGCCAGCTCCCGTTTCTGTAAGCGTTTGCCTTTCTTAAAAATGCACTGAGTTAAAACGTGGGTTTGAAGAGCAGAACCATGTGACAATGACCAGTCAATGCTTCACTACAGATTAGTGTCACCTTTACATCAGATAATGAAGAAAAGTGGCCTACCATGACCAATTGGCTGTGCTCAGCATCACATCACCTACTCAAAGTCCTCCCAGAAAGGTTTAAAGGTATTGGAATTTCTGATGAACGCAAGCCTAGCTGTTTGCCACTGAAGAAGGAGAAATCAGCTGTCAAACTGGAAGGGACTTAGTCTTCAAGTCCCTTACCCCTCTGTGGCGATCACCAGCAGGAAGCATGTACATGCCAGCTACAGCGCTGATTTTATGATCTTCTTATGATGGATACTTTGCAGTGAAAATTGCTAAGATCAGCAAACTCATTTTCTACAAAAGCCAAGCCCACTTGGCTTTCAGAGGATGCTGTCACTCACTCCTGACCACATCAACTCTGCTATCTATGCCTGAAAGGTTGCATATTTTATTAATAACCTTTTGAATTCTTTTCCTCTCTCTCCAGAGCAGACAGCATGACATGTTTTTGGAATATCAGCAGCTGAACTCTAGAATCCATAGGGCAAAACTGTCAAGAGATTGTGGGGTTTTGTGGTTTTTTTTCTTGAAGCTCTAAACCAGAGTTTTCTGACTTATTTCTGTCATGAGATACTAGTTCTGTTCTAAGACCTGAGTAGAAATGGCTTCACTCCAACATACACCTGGCATGAGGACACACACACTCCTCTGAGAGTATGTGGAGAGCTTTAGTCTTGTGTTCACCCATAACCGTTCCGGTTTAAGTAATCTACTCTAGACTGTCAAGTAAACAGTTAGACTATCAAGTAAACAGTATACACTTCCACAAGAGCTACAGCTAATAAACTCTTATACTCTGTTTTGGAAACTTCCACTAACTGATGTGGGAAAGACACTTTCTTCTGAAATACTAGTTGGGAAAAAAAAACACTAAAACAAACTGGGTCGAAATGAAAGGCAAGTAAGTGGATTTCGATATTTGGGTTTCGATGCATGCAAATCATGACATTCGGCTCAGGACTAGAAAATTATATCCTCAAATTTTGTTTCCTTGTTTCTTTATTCATGTTCAATTGTCATTTCTTATTTTGTACTTGGATGATAAGGTCCGCAGGGACAGGGTTGGTTTTTTGCTTGTGGGCCTGTACAACACTCAACTCAGCAGGGCCTTGGTCTCTGGCAGGTGGTATTTCATAAGCGTGATAAAAGATAACGACACGGTTGGGCACCATCACAGGATGGAGCTGCAGGAGCTATGCCTGCTGTGCTGCTGCAGGCTCTGAGCTGGAGAGTATGTTTTTTCTTGCCCTATCTGATGTAATCAGCTGAAGGCAGGTTCATGCCGTCCAACCTGAAAGTCTTCCCAGGCCCTACGGTGGGTCTGCACTGCAAATCACCAAGGTTAGCAGCGTCTTGTGGTAAGTTCTCCAGTGCCTGTCACACTCTTGTTCAAATAAAGCTCTGGTGGTTGAAGATCTGGGCTGGTAAGAGTCAAAGGGCTTTTCATTTAAGAACACTTATTTATAAGTAAATAAAATAAATACATAAATTAAGAAAATTTAAGAGCAAAGGAATAGGAGGGAATCCTATGAAGCCCTGAAAGACATCCTACAGCAAAGCCTTCTCAGATCTAGCGCAAAGCTCGCTATTATCAGAGAGCAAGGTATTCTTTAAAGTGAGTAGGACCATCAGAGTCAGATGCCATGTAAAATCTCCTCTCTGTTCATCAGGCTGTTAGTAAGGCAGCTCTGGTATCCATTAGGGTGTGAGCTTGCTTGGGAGTACGCTGATCTTTAAAGATTACGACCCTCCTGTCTGAGCTTCCTGTTGGAGTGAATTGCAGTCACTCCCATCTAATATCCTAGAGTGAGCAAGGTCTCAGGAATTCCAGATTAGGAACAACTCACCTATGAAATGACAAATGTTGCCAAAGTTAGAAAAAAGATCTGCTTCAGGCGAATCTGGAACAGATACATGGAGGTATTTGCCGCCTTCTGGAAACCTGGAAAAAGAGCACACAGTGTGACACGGACCAGAGAAGCAGCTTTGAAAAAATGTGTTTGTTGGAGGCGAGCTGATAATTTTGTTTGCTGTTACATGTGTGAGTTTTTCATCATCCTCATCATTAACATTATGATAAGGGATTTGTTATGGTAAAACACTGAGGTGCTTGTAATGCAGAACCAGTTTAATTACTGATTTTCCGTTCCACGTGGTATCAGCATTGATGTCTTAACTTAACCTACAGCTTCCTTTATCTGAGAGCTGAATGAAAACAGATGAACTGAAAGCGAGAGTGCCTTCACAGCATGCACATCGGCAGTTTAGTGAACGTAGCCCCCCAATTCACTTCATGTGGTTTTCTATGACAGCAGCATCCTCCTTTCACAAGCTCAGAGAACTCAACTCAGAGAGTGAATGGAGAAAAACATTGGTGAGGAATTTCTGAAATGTGAAAGCACGTCATGCACAGGGCATGGGAAGACCATCCATTTGAATATTTTCCTGTGGAGCCAAAAGTGTGAGAAATGTCTGCTGGGGTAGGTAACTGGATTTGTAATTTACTTTGTTTTGGCCACCAGCTTGAGAAATGGCACTGGATTTTTCACTGTGTGAAATGGCATTTCCAGCATGGCCTACAGACTGAGCACAATGCTCGTGGGCAGATGTGGGTAAGGAACAATGTGAAACATCAGTGATTTAGCTTTTACGCTGATGTGTTTGTAAGATTTTGCTCTGAAAGGCATTCAGAGATATAGGTTCTTCCCAAAGGATGATGGTATTTGATAAAGTCCCAGTCTTCCTCTCACCCAATCCACCCATGTCATGGTAGAGGGCTGCAGGACTGCGCTGCTGCTGTGCTAACTGGAGTGGAGATCAGAAAAATGAGCATGAAATAGCACTTGAATCTGCAGTTTTCCTCCAACCAGGGGTTTCTTAGGAAGTCCACAGCCACTGACTCCTCTGCGAGTGGGCTCTGGTGCTGTGCCACCTCACTTTTTTCACAGGCACAGACACTGGTGAGGGTACACCTTGAACTATTTAACTTACAGTGTGGCATGCTGTTCAGAGATGTTGACTTGTGTTTTGATCTTCAGATCTTTCTGAATCTGTTGGTCACAGGCCTGCTTGAAATTCCCCATATACAACTTTGCAGGCAGTATTTCTACAGGGTATGGCTGGAAGTTTTCTAGTTCCTGCCAGAGAGAAACCATAGACTGGGTTTAGAGAGTGCATTTGCTCCTATTAGCTTGGTAAGTTCTTAAACAGAAGTCGTGTGAAGAATTGAACACACAGTTAGTGAACAGCCCATAACACATTCTAGTGTGATGATTCATTTAATCACCTGGACTTTCTGTATATTGAAGTCTGCTAGATTTAGTGATAATAATTAACAGCGGTGCTGTCATTGTGGCATTACTTGACACAAATCCTAACTAAGCAGGAGGCGGCGTATATTCTTTACATTGTCTGGAGGGAGTGCGGCATAACAGGTTCATTTGATGTTCTCCCCGGTTACTGTTTGCAGGGCTAAATGAAATCATCTGCCACCTGCAGAGCTGCAGGTGGCCTGTAGTGGCACAATGGAGGTCTGCAGCTGCTTCTGCCATCTGCAGCGTGAAGGCCGAGAACAAAAATAGACGACTAGTTGACAGTGCCTCTACATCCCTACCTGATACTCGGCTAATGCTACAGCAGAACAAAGCAGCAGCCTAAAAATATAAAGCAACAGAGAACAACAGCTTAAACTGAGAGGCAAGAAGGTACTCTGTGTCCAACTGAATCTGATGGGGAAGTTCAGCAGTTTGCTACCCATCAGAAAGCAGCACTAAGTGCATTGATTTTCTCTCCTGCACTGTAGCATCCCACAGGTTAGCATTGTGTCTTAGAATCATAGAATCATAGAGTGGTTTGGGTTGGAAGGGACCATAAAGATCATTGAGTTCCAACCCCCCTGCCATGAGCAGGGACAGCTCACAGTAGAGCAGGTTGCTCCAAGCCCCATCCAGCCTGGCCTTGAACTCCTCCAGGGATGGGGCAGCCACAGCTTCTCTGGGCAACCTGTTCCAGTGTCTCACCACCCTCACAGTAATAACCCTCTTGGGCTATTTCATGTGAACCAGAAGTGAAGAGGTACAAGAGAAGCAAAAGGTATGTTGTGATGAGATGCTCTCTGCTGTCCAGTACCCTCAAAATCTGCCCTGCTTCGGGTCCTCTCCTAGATGTGAAACAAGGGTAATTGTTTCTCATAAGCTAAATAGATCATTGTTTGTAGGTGAAACCAAATGATTAGGATACCAGTGTTCCAGTGGATGCCTGTTTTCTTTCTGGGCCCGTTGAAACAATGCAGCAGCACTCGCTTTGTGATCCTTCCCGATGAAAAGCTTTATAGACATGGAACATAGTGCTTGATTGGAATTGTACTTCTGTCTGAAAACATTTACTGTGCAACATCCCAGATAACCACGTGTGAGAGAGGAACTTGCTTCTTTTCATCATTTGCTACTATTTGTTTAGTTATCTGTACTCTCCAGCAGGCCAGTTTCGGGGTTATCAGAGAAACCTTCCCAGGTTGTTTTCATGAGCTTTCTTTCACGCAATAGAGGAAGGATAAAAAGGCAAAGTGTGGCTGCAAACGAATTAGTAGTGAGACTCGGGGAAAGCACAGTAACCCAAATCATATTTTAATTCCTTTGTTTGAAAATACTCTAATAGCAGGTTTACAACACCATTTAACTTGAATTCATTAGCCATCATCAGCTGAATATGAATGCTAATGTCTTCTACTTGCAAATTACTCTCATCTCACCTGAGGCATCCACAATATCTTCTGAGTCCTCAGAAAATGATAGCAAGCTGAAAAATACTTGTATCCTCCCTTCAGGACCAGCACGGGATGACGGGTGAACTGCTCTAAGCTTCTGGCGTATTGGATGGCAGTTCCTTCCTCAGCATCTAATGAGATCAGAAAGGTATTTGCCAGGGCAGGTTTAGAGTGTCCCCAACAGCACTGGGGGTTACATCTGGACAACTGACACCGACAGCAAACTCCTTTTCATTTCATCTAATGGTCTGTAGAAAGCATTGTTAAAAGCTAGAGTTATTCTTTAACTGTTGCTGCAGGTCAGTAACACGGCACGCTGCTTTTCACCTCTTGTCCTGATCTTTTATTTCTCTCCTGGTTTCTTTTGTAGGTCAAGATAAAATTGTTGTTTTTTTCCTCCCCATTATTCTTTGGGAATAGGGAGGTATTATTAATTTTAATCTAATAATCTTGGTTTTATGGAGGCCTTTTTTTTTTTTTAGTCTGCTTTAGGCAAAGGGGGAAAGAAAAAGGAATAAATTCTTCACAAGGGTTTTAAACACTCCCCTCAGTGAAGCAAATTACACGAGCTGGCTGTTCCCCCTACTTCTCCCAAGGGATCCATCCCGCTTGCCTCTACTTATGTCTGCTTTAGAAATAGATCAGCACAATAGAAACCCACTTCTGATCCTTCACACTTCCCCTTGCTACCCTCAGGTCTCATCACTGAGCATTTATGAACATGCTTGTTTTATTCACTCCCCTTACACTCCCAGATTTAAAAAAAAAATAAATAATGTAAATCTTTGCTAAAACTACAGTAGCCTTTATAAAACTAATAGGAGCCCAACAAACATACAGAAGTGGTTCTGCATATGGCACAACTCCTTGCCAAAGGATGCGTGAAAGCTAAACATTTCTATGGTTCAAGGAAAACTGAACAATTACATGGAAAAGTTTCCAGCTCTTGACATTTCTCGCTGAACTCCATCAAATCATCACCCCCATTAAAGTCTTTTAAAATATGATAATGTGAAAGCCTTTTGTAACTCTTAAGGAAGGAAGTACTCACTCTGTGAACATGTGGAACTTGAGTCAGTGTTTTCAATCTCTGAAGAAGCACTGCTCCCTAAAAGGCAATCGTTGAATCGTTGAACAGGCCCAATCTCAGTGAAATGTGAAAAAGAAAAAGAACCCACCCCCCACATGCGACAAGGAGTTTCAGAGGGATCAGTCCACTGGTAGAAAACCTGGCCTGCCAGAATGCTTTGAAATAAAATCTGGATTTTTGAAGCCTAACAACACATGCAACACAGTGAAAAAACCAGAGGCATAGCACAGATGTTTTTTTTTTTCAAATAAAACTGGGTAAATTTGCATCTCTTCCAATAAGGCCATAAAATTAAATGAGGAAAGGGAATAATATCTATCTGGCAGTGAGGTCTTGACTGACATGGGTCCTGGGTACCTTTTTCTTTCTCCTCTTCCTCATAGTCACAGCAATCCAGAGAGCTGGTCTCGCAGTCATACACCACACAGTATCTGACACACCCCAACTCCTCTGAATCCGGTACCAGATACTCCCCTGTAGGACTCTACCAAAAATCACAGAGGAATTGTATCAGGATGGGTCTGGGGCTACGTCTGTACTTGATGCTGAAAGACCTGGTTAGAATTCCGAAATGACGCAAACTACACCAGATTGCTTCATCAGTCACAGCAGGAAAGATGCCAGCACTATCCTTTGTGAGACAAGGCTACAACATGTTCATTCTTGTGCAATATTTTTCCTGATATACAGCTCCTATGTGCCAATCCTTTGGGCTACTGAAGGCACCTTTGCTTTGTGACAGAATACATCCCCCCAGTGGCAGAAATGGAACATGGCTGGAACAGGCAGGGGAGGCTGGGACAATTCCCGTGGGTTTTAAACCAATTTGGGCTTACTGCTAATTGCTAAATCCAGGGATGGCTTCCACACACGGTAATCCCCTCACCTGTTCAATCCTGCGTGCTGTAATAATATGGCTCTCATCGTATTCACGCTGAGTACGGACATCTGAAAAAAACAACCAAGACAGAGCAATTGGCTTATTTGATGCTTTAAAGGTAGAATCCTATTTGCAATTCAGTCAGTGGGAATTCAGGCACTGACACCAATCAGAGAAAGAGATTCATTTTTTTAAAAACTGAAACTTTCTGATGTGGATATAACGAACATCAATACTGATGTGAGTCTATGTGTAACATGAAGTGATGCCAGCAACTTTATTCCTGACCCAAGTGTGATACCGCAGCATCCACAGCGCCAGTCTTGAGCTCAGTTCTGCTCTGCCCTGTGGCGTTGCCTGGCCCCACTCGCTGGGACGCTCTGAGCTCCTGGTATCCAGCATCTCTACCTCTGTGCTGCCCTGGAGATGGGGAAAGGGGCACTGGAGAGACCCCAACCCCAGTCCCAAACTGGCTGACTACCTATCATGGTTTAACCCCAGCTGGCAGCCAGGACCATGCAGCTGCTCACCGAGTTCTCCCTCTTCCCTCCTGAAGGGCAGGGAGAAGAGGGAGAAAAGGAGGAGAAATGGAAATAAAAAAACCTCATGGATTGAGATAAAAATAGTTTATTAGAACAATAACAGAAAAGGAAGATAAAAATAATAATACTGACACAAGTCACTCTCACCACCCGGTGAATCAGTACCTTCCCAAGCAGTGATTGTGGATTTCACCCCCTGGCCAAATCCCATTTATGTACTGAGCACGATGCCTATGGTACGGAATACTCCATTGGCCATTCTGTTGTTCTGTCTATGCTCCTTCTCAGCTTCTATGGGAAGCTGAAAAGAGTCCTGGAAAAGTATAAACATCGCCTAGCAACAACTAAAACAACATGCATTATTGGCATTCCTTTCACAGCAATCACTGGAAAGAAAATTAACTCTTTCCAAGCTGAAACCAGGACACTCCCTCACCAAAACATTTAACAATACCGCAGTACCAGGCACCCTTTTCACGGTAGTGGCACCATGCAAGATGCAAATGCTTATCAGCAATCTGCGCAATGGTCAAGACACTGTGTCCACCTCTAAAACCTCTCAGGGCAGGTCAGAGAAGGAAGCTGGATGCCAAATGCAAGTGAAAAGACAGCAGGAGGCAAAAAACTTCCTCATTCACACTCTGCTGTTGGGCTAAGTGCCAGGAGAGGCCCATGGCCATACATATTTAGTGCCGCTGCTTTCTGCTGAGCGTACGGAATGAAAGCCTGTAACTGGGATGGGAGAAACTCCCCAACAGCAAGGCTCCAGCAATTACAAGAAGCCATGCGTGCTCTTCCCTGCAGGGTCAGAGCCCCAAGACCCCATCTCCCCAGGCTGCCGGCCCAGGCCAGGGCAGGCCGCAGGCCCTGCCCGCGGGCTCACCCAGCAGGCACAGGTAGTGGGGCTCCGCCAGCCGAGGATACCGCCGGTGCTGGTTGAGGATGTTGTAGAGGTGTCGGGGCTCGCAGAGCTCCAACCCCGCCATCCCGCCACCGCCGCCACAGCCCGCCCGCCTGGTTGCTAGGGAGGGACGCCCGGCGGTCGCTAGGGGGTGACGCCAGAGCGAAATCTCGCGAGATTTCCCAGGGCGGGGGAGGAGCCGAAGGGGGAAGTCTCGCGAGAGTTGGTGGCGGTCCCGCGCAGGCGCCGCGCCCTGGAGGTCGTTGGAGTCACCGCCGCCGCCGCCGCGCCATGCTGTCCCGTCTGGCCCGTTCCGCCGCCGCCCTCAGCCGCGGCCTCGCCACCACCGCCCAGGTACGCCCCGCCGGCGGCAGGTCCGGGTCCCGCACACCCTGCGGGTCGGGGACGAATCCGGGCCCTCCCCGGTGAGGGGGCGGCCTGGCCCCGCTGGCGGCCTTAGCGGGGCTGAGGGCGGTGAGGGAGATGAGGAGCAGGGTTTGTGAGGGGGTGTCAGTTCTGGGGGGATGCCCTGTCTCTGCCCGGTGGGACATCCCTGCTGCCGCTCGGCATCCCCGTGCGGCTCTTGGCCCAGAGCCCCTCTCCAGGCAGGGGTTACCTGGGCGGCCATGTCAGTTAGCGCCAGATGAGCTTCTCTTTTCTGATGGGATGTCAGGGGTGACGCGCAGTGTTGTGTTGCTGCTTCCTTCCTCGACTGAAATACGTTGCTGCTTTCAAAACGTACTGAGAATTAAAGGCTGGCCCTTGAGGGGGTTTAACCGTAATCCTTAATAGGCTGAAATCCTTCCTCTTGATACCAGGAGGGGACGGCTGCTACGTGGTGGGTAGATGGAGACTGACCGCTATCTTCTAACCTAAATAGTTCCCGGTGGCGTATGACAGAATGATTATAGTAGCTATAAAGATATGCTTTATGAGAGAGGTTTGTGTAATTATTTTTATAGAAATTAAATTTATTAGCAGTACGGTTATTACTGCATGGTATCAGCTCAGTCATAAATACAGGGTATGGCAGTGCCTTTGCTTCCCCTGGGAGACTCTTATGTCAAATTACATTTGTTGCAGTAGCAAGAAAACTGAGCTGAGGTTCGGCTGATCTAGCTCCTGGGTAGTTCATTTCTTGTGACAGCACAATGATTAAGCTGTTCATGCAGAGACTTGGAGCTATTATGGCTTTATCTGGTAAGACAGTGTGATAGAGAACGACCTTATCAGTGGTAATTGTATTACCATGTTATATCTCTGCAGAAGCCTCCGATTGTCTATCGTGTTGGCAGAGTGTTGCATTTTAAGATTGTTCTGGTCTTTTAAAGTAGCTTTCCTCTCATCTGGCATTGCTTTCTCTTCAAACAGGAGCACAGGCATTTTCAAGAGAAATAACTTTCTTCCAGGGAGCACGTTAGAGTAAAATTGGTTCACTAGGGCAACAAAGGAGAGTTGATTTTACTTACTTCTCAGTCCCACTTGATCAAAGCTGGAAATTATAGTCTCTTAATGTTCTCAGGGCTCGATCTTGAGGTAGCTGCAGGTACTATTTTGAATTTATTTCGGGCATATACATTTTCTTCATGTATATACAATGGTTATTACAATTATTGTAGTCCATTAAATGTATTGATTTGCCAAATGGGAATGCATATTGTTTTATACCGGCAATGAAAACTAGAAAAACTGCATAACAGATTGTGTTCTAAGTCATACCTAGGCCCCCAGGGTAGCAGATATCAGTCTTGGGTAGACGTTTCCATCTGAAGAAAGATGATACTTTTGGTTTCTTTGCCTGGCCTTGCCTCCCTCTTCAGCTTGAGATTGCAAAAGAACATTTTCCTCTAACTTGTCGTACCAATAAACCTCAAAGATCTTTGGGAGGCTGTTGTGATGATCGCTGTCTGTGCACTGGGGCAATCAGTTTGCATAGTGCATTGTGAAAATTGAGAAATAGAACTAAAAGTAAAGAAAGCGTGGTGAAATCCCCAAGGTCACTGCTGCAGTAACTACCAAAATATCTCTAACATGTGTTTGTCCTCTTCTTTCCTCAGAACAATGCCAAGGTAGCAGTGCTGGGGGCCTCGGGAGGCATTGGCCAGCCCCTCTCCCTTCTCCTGAAGAACAGCCCGCTGGTGAGCAGGCTCAGCCTTTACGATATCGCTCACACTCCAGGCGTGGCAGCTGACCTCAGCCACATCGAGACAAGAGCCAATGTTAAAGGTACTGCGAGCCACTGGAAACCATCTGTGCTCTGAAGGGGTCCCCTCGGGTGTCTGTGACATGTGGAGATGCCCGTTGCTGTGCTTGTAAAGGGGTATCTTCACATAATTCTGAAGCCTAATATCAATTTCAGTAGCTTTTTCTCAAGCAGTCCATGACTAAATAGGGTTTAGCTGGTTAGATTGATATGTATGGAGGTGAGAATGGTCTGTTGTTGCACTATTGAAGAGGAATTCTTAATAACTGGCAGGAAACGTTCAGTAAAATCATCTTGGAAAAAAGCTTGAGCGTTGAATTTAAAAGTTTGGCTACAAATAGACTTAACACCTCCTGCGTATTTACACAGATTCTGTGTGCTTCTTTTCTGAAGGGACAGCTGTCAAGTTCTGATGAAATCAAAGAAAACTTAATCTGCTGATCTTTGTTTTATTTGAAGATCACTAAAAGGTTACATTTTACTTGCATGTGTCTTTGTGCTATTCTTTGGGGGCACTGGCTGTAGTGCTAAGCTAGGGGTTTTGGACAGTAAATATACATAACGGGAGGAACCGAGGGTTTTCCAAACAGATGAATGTGAGGTTTCTGCCACTCTTATTCTTTAAGTTTTGAAACAAGGGAAAAACATCAAATAGGGTCCATCCATAACTGTATTTCTTTGCTTTTCAGCATAAGTCTGAATTGAAGGGTACATTTTAAAAAGGAATTGGGCGTCTCTAGGTGTAATTTTGTGCTTCAAAGTGTCAAGTAATTAATAACTGGCAAAAATATGATGCCTGAATGTCTTCCATTTCAGGCTTCCTGGGACCTGAGCAGTTGCCAGAATGTCTGAAGGGCTGTGATGTTGTAGTTATTCCTGCGGGAGTCCCTAGAAAACCAGGTATGTTCTTTGTTAAAAAGCCCCAGGGCCTCATTGAAGTATATCTCTGCAGTACTGTTAGTCAAATAGGGATGAATATGATGCTATATGGTAGTGTTGGCTTGGGATGTAAGTGGTCTGTTAACGACACTGACCTAGAGCTTGTTGTGGTATCAGGCACCTCCTTTAGCCTCTGTCTTAGACTGTCCCTTGTAAAATGGGCAAAATTGATTTCTGGAGTTCCTGTGTAAGGGTGAGGTGCAAAGACTTTTCATTTAACTGATCCCAAATCTCCCTTAGTGTTTCTTGCCCAGAGAAATGCTCTAGTAAAAAAAATGGTTCTTTGTTTCATTTCTAAGCAGAATACAAATAGTCTGTTTGTTTTGTGTTAATTGTATGATAACTTCTCAGAGTCTCTCTGAATGAATGGCCTTAATCCTTCCTGGAATGTCTCTGACTTGCTCCATTTCTACCCTGTTTTTCAATATCCTATTCAGAATGTAATGAAATTCCAGACTTTAATGCCGAGCTCTTCCTAATTCTTCATTTTTCATGGCTAAAGTCGTTACTTCAACACAAATGAGAGGTGGGCACTTCAGCAGCTAGTGGTGTTTTGCACTGAGCAGTTGGCATTCACACTGCAGCTGTGGAGGTGACTTCAGAGGGGGAGGAGGATTCATCTTGGGAGCAGTTATGCTGCTCTGAGCACCACTGGTCATACTGGTGTGGGTCAGCACGGGCACACCGTGCTTCAGGCTGCCTAAGTGAAATACATTCAGACAGTTGACAGCTGGGCTGGTGGCTCCTGAAAAGGGCTGATCTATCTGAAAGGGCAGTAATCTTTTATTAGAGAGGAGTTACCTTTGGAGCCGATTCATTTCTGCAACTCCTAGAGTTTTCTCTTGATCTATGAAACCAGAAGCTAAAGTTGATATATTTCTGTCCAGAGCAGAATATTGTTTTTTGATTGAGTTGCTTGCCTGTTAATGAGTAGATTATGGGTAACTTAAAATATTGTACTGGATATGTTTTAGGTATGACCCGTGATGACCTGTTCAACACCAATGCTAGCATTGTTGCTACTTTGACATCTGCCTGTGCAAAGCACTGTCCAGAAGCCATGATCTGTATTATTTCTAACCCGGTAAGCATTTTCTGGAGACCTTGAAAAAAAAAAGTTAAAAAATAAAAAAAAAATCCAGCCTGAGAATACTAGAGCAATCTGTGAGTTGCTGTTAGTTTTGACCAGTATCTTTAAGGTCTGAAGGGTATTTGCAGAATAGAACTAAGAGCCTTGTGCTACTAACCCATTTTTCTTGGATTATATTTAAGTCAGATGAAACTTGGATATAAAAGTGCTTAATATCTCAATATCTGTGTTATCGTTATAATTATTGTTATAATACATGCTGGTGTATTAGCTGGAGTAGAAGTCTTAGCTCACTAAGGGAAGAGCCTTTATAATGTGAATGAACAAATTTATTGTCTTAATGGTTACTTAAAATGGAAGATCTTTATACCAGCCCAACTGTAAATTGCTCTTCAATTAAGGAATTAAAGTAATTGGCTACAGTTGGCTTCAAGTTGGAAGCATGCTTCGGGTTGTTTACGGGCCTGTTCAGTTCATGCATTGGCTTCACTATTTTACTGGCTTTAATGAATGCTTGCCTATTCTTGCTTATAGGTGAATTCAACCATCCCAATAACTTCAGAAGTCTTCAAGAAGCATGGTGTGTATAATCCCAACAGAATCTTTGGCGTTACGACACTGGACATTGTCAGAGCGAACACTTTTGTGGCTGAACTAAAGGTAGGTCATAGTAGCAGATGCTGCGGGAGGGATATGGTGTGCTTTGGCCATCAGAGCTATTAAAAATGCTTTTAAAATCACTGCACAGAGCCAAAAGAACTCAGATTTCTGTGGAGCTAGAGGCGAAGGCAAAGATTCCCTGTTTCCATTCTCTAGAGGAGCCTGGGTATAGGGTTTCTTGCAAAATGTGGTTCAAGAGACTTTGACCTTTCCTTTTCATAACTGTCACCTGTGAGCGAGCTATGTGTTTGCTTTAATTCTGTTGGCATTTTCAACCCTGCTGGTGCAACCGGAGGAGAGGGTTGAATTGTAGTATGTATTTGCAAGTCAAACTATCTGTGCTGCGTGTTACAGGATATTTTGCAAAGTATCAGAAGGTGTAACAGGTTACTGCTCTTAATAGCCCTGGCAGAGTTTGTACTTGCGTGGCTATTTATCTGAACTTGCATTAGTAATATCCTGTGACTGTCTGAAGTTATCAGAGTAACCTGGAGTTCAGCTCTCTAGATCTGACTTTGTCCCTGGAATGTAACTGCCTCTGAAACTCCTGCCCCGTGTAGCATTTGGGTTATAGATGTGTCCAAAAACCCTGAGCGGAAAATGAAGCAGGCCGTTTTTAAATGTGTTTCTTGTCCATGTGCTTCAGAAACTGGAAAGTTTCATGTTTCTCTTAGGGCTTGGATCCAGCTCGAGTGAGTGTTCCGGTTATTGGTGGCCATGCTGGGAAGACTATCATCCCTCTGATCTCTCAGGTAAGTCACAGTAACTGCCATGTGTTAGGTGTTACACTATATGATATTCCTCATCAATACGTTAAGAGCTGATGTAAAGTGTCTTTGTGATGGCATGTAAGGTGCTAAAATACAGCAGAGACAGTCTTCCCTGCTCTTACGACTGCTTTTGTTCTGAGATGAGCTACAAGATACTGGAAGGCAGTGAGCTAAATCTAAACTCTGAGTGGTTTAAATAGTTCCAGCCTTTCCCCTTTAAAGGAGTTTGGGATAAGAACTGAGGTGTGGTGTGGGTGTTCAGATGTCTTGGCGCTGTTTGTTTTGGTTTTTATTTTTTGTGACAGGCATTTCATAACGTGAATACCTTGCTTCAGCAGGAAAATGAAATTGATTTTGCTGTGGTGGACTAGAAACACCACTTCAACAGGCAGCGTTGAATTGAGGAGGCATAGCTCGAGCTGTGTGGGGAGGCCTGCTTCAGTAATGACTGGTAGTTGGAGGGAGGCTCCCTTCATGCATCTGAGCCAGAACGAAATGCAGTTCTAAAGCAGGCTGCAGCTTTGTGGGGAGATGGCTAGGGTATGGTTAAGGAGCAGGGGAGATGGCTAGGGGATGGCCAAGGAGCAGTCTGTGAAAAGGGAAAAAGCTTTTCTCTAAGTGAGGAATAAGGATCCTTCACAGTGAGGGCTTTGGAGCAGCTGAGTACTGAGAGGGTGCTGTCGTTAGACAGTCAATCGGGACAGCAGCAGCTGTGCTTAACGTACTTGTGTAGCTGTGTCTGAAGGTTCAGTAGCTCGGTAAATACTGCTGGCAGACTGGATCCTTTGTAAGGCTCTTGACTTCCGTAATGCCACAGTGACCCAAATACTTACAAGGTGGCTTTTTGAAATTCCTAAGGTCTGCTACATGCTTGGAGGGCATCCGTCTGGTGCAAAGGACTACACAGAAGCAAGTAACCATGGCAAGCCCTGGTTTTGCTGTCAAGCTGTGGTTTGTTCTTGAGCAATCTGGGCATGGGTAGGTTCCTGTTACAGTCTGTGCAATAGCCAGCAGCCTTGGTGAACACTTGCAGCTGGTCAGTGTCACACAATCTGTGAGCTGGGGTAGCCAATTTCCCAGTTGAGAACTGTTGGTAACAACTGTAATGGTACAAAAGGCATTGTGCGGATGGCCTTATGCTGAATCTGGAGGGGTTTTGGTATTTGGTAATAACTTATTTTTTCCAATCTAGTGCACACCAAAAGTGGACTTCCCTCAGGATCAGCTGGAAAAGCTCACAGGGAGAATTCAAGAAGCTGGTACTGAAGTTGTCAAAGCTAAAGCAGGAGCAGGTTGGTTCTTGACAACAGCTTCCAAGTAATGCTTGTGGGCCAGCTGAATGGATGCAGTCCTCTTCAGTTTAATCTTATTTACAACTGCGGTGCAGAATTATGAACTGCTGGTTACAAACGTAGCTGCTCTGCCCTGTCAGCAACTGCCTGAACTGTGGTACTAGAAGCAGCTCAGTATGTAGGTAAGACTAAACACTAACTGATCCTACACCGTGTATGGCTTTAAAAAGAATCTTCTCTATCAAATTAAGCTGTTCTTTCCTATAAATCTGGTCAACTAAGTAGCATGTAGCTGCCGAAAAGCTGCTGCTTTATCCAACTGGCTGTGGGTGTGAAGTCAGTGACACTGCAGCTCTGTAACCATATCAGCGTGGAAGCCTTTGATGCTAAAGAAAGAACGAAATTTCGATGTGATCTGTTCTAAAAGTGGTTTAACTTTTACAGGATCTGCCACCTTGTCTATGGCCTATGCTGGTGCTCGATTTGTGTTCTCTCTGGTGGATGCAATGAACGGAAAGGAAGGGGTTATTGAATGTGCCTTTGTTCGATCAGAAGAGACGGAGAGCCCGTACTTCTCTACACCTCTGCTGCTGGGAGTATGTACTTTAAATGATGGGGCTTATAAAGAGCAGCTACTTGTTTAGTTTTGTAGTTTTACTGAGTGATTTCAGTTTAGTTTTAATGCTGGTTATCACTGAAGTTAACAGCTGAGCGTGCCTTTAAGAGTTCTTGAATATTTGGGCATTGTACTTAGGCATATATCTCATGCTCGACAAGGATGCTGCTGCTTTTATCCGCTCTTAGACTGCGGGTCGCTGAGTAACCAGAGATTCAGACTGGTCTTAAGAGGTCACGCTTGCCTCAAGTCAGTGCCTGTTTATGAAGGCTTTCATATGATTAACCAGAGTCAGCAATCCTGTCTCCTCGGCTTGATCTGCTACCAGCAAATCCCTCAGAAATTGAGGCACATGGGGAACTACAGCCTGGATTAGGATTAATAGATTGCTTGCAGGACCTCTACTGAACGCTGAAAGAAGCGTTCCTTTTGTCACCCTTACCCTGTGGTTGGAGTGGAAAAAAGGATGCTGCGGCCCGGTCATGACTGCTGGGATGCAAAGGATGGTGCATAATGTTTGAAGGACTGGAAGTAGAAGGGTATTAAGGGAGAAGGATTTGGATGTAGGCATGAGATCTCAAAAATCTGGAGTGCATCTGGAGCAGTTTCAGACTGCAGGCCATTGGCAAGTGAAGGGCATATGTCAGAGGAGAGAAATTCCCTTACCAAACGGTAGGTTTGAAGATAGGAAGAGGCACGAAGGAGTAGTTGATGACAGTCTCCTTTTGAAGGAGCTGATGGGCGAGCTTCAAGTTTCAGACTTGTGAACAGTGAATGAGAAGTTTGTGAAGGCTGTAGAAGTTGCTGCAGGTAATAAGAGACTTCTGAGCCATGCCAGGGTTGGCAGACTATAGATGACAGAGGTGCCAGGCTGGGTCTCCATCTCAGCTGGATAATACTTAATCAGAGCTGTTAAGTTACTCTCTAGGTCATTTGATGAATGGTTAATCCTTAAATCCTCTTTCCCTCAGAAAAATGGAATTGAGAAGAACCTAGGTATTGGCAAGATCTCCCCCTTTGAAGAGAAGATGGTTGCTGAGGCCATGTCTGAGCTGAAGGCTTCTATTAAGAAAGGAGAGGAGTTTGCGAAGAACTTCAAGTGAAGAGTTGATGACGGAGAGGCATTAACAACTTCCTTAATTTATTAAGGCATCATGTCACTTTACGACTTCTGATTCAAAGCTCATGCTTTGATTGAAGTCCGTCTGTACGAGCTTAATGATTGTTGCCAGTGCTGAGTTTAATCATCAATAAAACAGCCTCATTTTTTCAGTGTACCATCTGGAATTGTCCTGACGTGCTTGTCTTTTGAAGGCAGAAGCTGTAGGTCTCTGAAAGGTCATCGGTGTCTGTAGCGATGAAATAGTCTCTTAAAGTGGCTGAATCGATCGCTGTCAACTCTGCTGCTGCCGCTTGGGTTTTGGCGTGGGCTTTGGCGCAGCAGCTGAGAAACTGGGTATGATGAAACAAGATCAAGATGGGGTGAAGAGGCTTGAGAAAGGGATAACGGAGTGAAGTGATCCAAGAAGTGGGTGGTTTTTTTTTCAGGAGGTGAAAAAACAACAACGTTACCTTGTGTTGCCCTAATCGCTTATGTAATTTGATTTTAAAAGAGTTAGTAAAAGAGCACAGTGGTTGAAACGTCAGTTCCTGCTCTAAGAAAATAATTAAAATGCTGAGAGTGACTTCTTCCTAGTTAAGAACAAAAGCCTTGATTTAGCATCTACATAAATTTCTTTTACATTCATCCTCTTGTGAATATAAAAATAAATGTCTGCAAGAAAATGGTGATGACGCGTTCTGTTGCTGACTTCTTTGAAGGTAAGCTTTAATGAAGGAAGCTATTAATTCGCCCTCCGTGCTCTGTGGGCTGCTTACCCTGTTGCTTTGAATTGCTTTAATCCACGTAGGTTGAATTCTAAGTTGATCAGACTTTTGTATTTTGATGAGATGAAGGAAACGCCAAAGCCCAGCGCCTCTGGAGGAACTGAGGGGAGCGCTGGTTTGAGGGAGAGAACCTTGTGTAGAAGCTTGTCTTATGGAAGAGATCTAAAAGTCGTAGGTGCTGTTCGGTCACTGGTTGTTTTTTTCCTACTGTTTGTATTCTAGCTGTCTTTTGAGCTATTTTTATTTTAATCTAGTTCATACAGAATTGAATCACACAGTTGTGACACTGAAGATGCCTCGAGAATAAAGCGCTCGGCTCTTTCCCTGCCTTGTGGAAGATGTAGGCAGAGAGAGGACAAGCCAGCGTGGTTCTTGTCACTCCTCTCTGCAGAAATTCAATGTATTACGGCTTGGTTTCTTCACAGAAATAGTAATGAAGCGTCGGCAGTCATTACTCAGCAGGCTGGGAACAAAGTAATTATTAGGTGGTATTAATAGAATTAAAGATTAAAGAATTAAAGATAGTATTGGAGCGGGGGCGGGGGAGGATGTTGGAAGTGGAAGATACAGGAGTGACTGGCCAGGCCTGGGAAACGCAGCTGGATATTGTGTTCGATGCAATAAATGGGAAGCGTGCGACAGACTGGGGTGGAGCAGGTCGCTGGATGTAGGGATCCTGTCAGCAGTTTGGTATCCAGAAATAGGCAGCACAGGCTATTTCGCATCAAGGTGTGTGTCCATCTGCTGGAGCTAGTGGTCCGCACCCCCGGCATGTGTGCCCAGGTGGTCCAGGGCAACTATGACATGAAGAGGCCGAGCTGATGGCTGCAGGGAAAGCCTTGCCTTACAGCCGGGAGGGAAATAACACACACTTGTTCTAGTCCTGCTATTTTAAATTCAGCAGATAGAGCAGGTTTCTGAGGGTTGGAGTTTTTTAGAACTTGAGGTTCATAGTGTGGCTTAGGTTATCCTGTCTTTTTCCTGTGTCAGCGGTCCAAATCCAGCGATTCGGTGGAATTGCATGGACAAGCAGAAAGGTTTGGTTAGACTAGGAGGGACTTGGGGACAGGACGGGTAAGAGGAGCTGAGGTGGAAGAGGATTATTTCCCAGCACCTGCTGACTCATAGATTCTTCAGGGTCTCCTTCAAATCCCCTTAATGGTAACAATGTCCCTTCCCTTTCTGCACTGTAGTTTTTGGGTTTCTTCCCATGCCTCGTGCTTGGAGTTGCGGCCATTCCCTGTGCCTGGAAATCCGCTCTCAATTTGGGAAGGGAACTGAGACACCCTTCTTGTGGCTTTCTGCAGTGAATGACCAGGGGGATATTAGATGAAGGTGAGAAATGAACTTGTGTAAGTGTCCCCCGCTTGGCCAAAGACGCTGTCTCCCTGGCCGAACCCTGCTGAGCTGGATAACTTAATCACCGTGAAGACTGAAGATGGTTTGCAGAGGTAAGTGTGGGACATCCCACCCCTTCTTTCTCTCTGAACAGAATTCCCAGAGGAGGAAAGGAACGTGGATGAACCTCAGGAGAAGCAGGAATTAGCTGGGCGTAGCTAGATAAGCTGATATTTTGCTGTGGACGTTGGTTCCTGGTGCTGCTTCTCTAACGAGAGACACGACCTTCATCCTCTGTCCTGTGAGCTGCTGTGGCGTGGCCACCTCGCTGACTCACGGCGCAGCCTTTGGTTTCTACCTCCCGTGGAGGGGAGTAGCCAGGCTGCTGTGACCCTCTCGGAGAGGAGGTGAAAAAGCTTCTCAGAGCTCTTGAGTTTCACCCCAGTTCCTGAGCGGACTTTTGTCTCGATGGTCTCTAAGCATCTGACACCTTCCATCGCAGCATCGTTTATGTGCACGGAGCTGCCGCCTCCTCAGGCAGCTCTGCTCCATGCTGGAGCCCAGATGTCAAGATACAGAGATAGGTATTAAGAGTAATAAGTAGAGACGCTCCAGATGGCCAGGTGTTGGTCACTCGATCCCACCTGCCACTCCTGTGCTGCAGGGGCAACACGGTAGAGTGCGGGAGAGGAGAAAACGAGGAGAAAAGCAAACGGTGAGCGTTATGGCTTGAGCCTTTCATCCTGATCAACCTCAGCGTCCCAGGGGGGCTTCAGGTGGGATGACTGCAGGCTGGCAGACATGTCCCCCTCATTCCTGGGAAAACTTTTCCCTTCCTGGCTCTGCTTGAGGGCCACTTTTCTGGGGTGGGGGTACAAACCTGCCACCCCTGAGCCCCATCTCACCCCGGGAAGGCTCCAGGCAGTGGGAACCGGGAGATGGCAGCAGCAGCTTGCCTTTGGGTAGGGCTGGTACCCCCGCAGCCTGGGGACAATTGCTGGCATTTTGGTGATATTTAGCAGGAGAAGCAGAGGAAACAACAACAGGAAGACAGTTGGGTGCAGCCTCTGCCTTGCCAAAGCTGGCTGCCATCCCGGCTCTGGGAAAAGAGCAAAACCAGGGGGGACTGGAGGTACCTCACAGGGATGCTGGTGTCCCCCTGTCACTGCTGCTCAGACTCGCTTTACTGGGGCTGGTGGTTCACAGCAGGCTTTGTGTGGCTGATCCTCTTTCGGAGGCTTCACGCTTTGCTCAGCGAGCGTAGCGAGTTCCTTGCTGGCCGGCAGAGCCAGCTCCTACTCACCTTCTCCACAGCAGATCCAGCAACGGGCCGAGATGCCCCTCCGGTGTCCCAGGCACTGCTTACGGGCAGGCTCAGCCATGGCAGGGGTATAAAACCTCCCTGCAGTGAAGCAACCCAGGGATGGGCTCTGTGCTCCATGCCGAGCATCCTGTGCCCAGGGTGGTGGCGGGTGAACGGGGAAAGGAGAGGTGAAGATGCTCCCTGAGGTGGGTCAGGCACAGTGGGGGCACGGGCAGATCTCCCTGCAGCCCACTCAGCTTCCCCCTTCCCTTGCAGGGCGATGGCGAGAGGCTTTAATGAGAGCAGGAGGATCAGAAACCATCTGACCTGTGGTTTCAGCTTTGCAGAGGCCTCTCCTTCCCCCCGCTCCCCTGCCTCTCCCCCCTCGATACGGGCAGCGTGAAATCACCACCTTTGCATTTGCTGCTCTTGATTTACTAAAATGCCCGTGAGCTCCCGGTTCCCTCCCGGGTGCCTCAAAGCAGATCTGGAGCGCGGTGCCGAGACGGGAGGGTTTGTTTGCATTTACAGGGAAACCTGTTAATAAAAGGAGACCAAAGGGACTGCTCTTTTCCTGGCTGCGGGAACAGATGGCTGGATAACGCAGTGCAATTAATATGCAGGGACTCCTGCCGGGGCGGGGATTTGATTGCCTGTTAGGAGAGGTTAGTGCGCTTGAGCTGAGCTCTGCCCTGGCACCTGCTGCCCACGGGGGTCCTTGGGGACCCTGGGACAGATCGGGTGGTGTCGTGGAGGAGGCTGTGGGAGCTGGGGAAAGACACAGTGGGGGACTTGTGGCCAGTGGTGGGTCTCTGCTTCTCCTGTGCTGGGTGATGCTCCTTTGGGTTTGTAAAAGCAAAGGCTGGCTCTGGTGATGAACGACTGCTCGGAGGCACTTTCAGGCTGGAAGGGGTCTGGTGGTTCATTATTTTTATTTTTTATTTTTTTTTTCTCCTCCCGTACTCATTTCTCCTTGAGTCAGGAGGTGCCAAAGGAAAGCAGCAAGCAGTGGCTCCTGAATGAGCCAAGGGAGGTGGGTGACAGGACGTGGGGGGTCTCCTCACCGCGGTACAACTCGGATGCAAAATGTTCCCCAGGGCTTCAGAGTGGCTGGACAAATCCATGAGGAAGAAAAATCCCTGCTGAGGGCTCAGAGGCTTAGAGAGCCCTGGGGAACCGGAGAAGATCCAGCAAACTCACCTCAGCAGCAAGCGGGGCCGCATGGCCACAGGGTCAAGCCCAAATCGATGGGAGCCTCCAGCCACCGGGCCACAATCGAATGGCCCAAGGTCACCCCGGATGCACGTGGGGCTGTTCAGACACACGGTCCTCATCACATCCTGGGCTCTTACAGGACAATTGTGCCTCCCAGCACCTTCCCCTTCACGCCTTTGCTTTGCTCCCCCCCATTTGCTGGCGTTTCCTTCCTCCCCGCTCCCTCCCCAGCTCAGACGGGGTTTGCTGAGCATCAAGAAAGTCAGCGCCGGGCTTTGATCAGGGGCTATTGCCTGTGCGGTGCCAACAGCACGCTCCCCACATGGCAGAGCCGCTCCTGGCTGCCCTTTCTTCTGCGTCGGGAGGCGGCTGCTGGAGATGTCGAACCTCAGTACGAATCCTTGCAATTAGGCCTGTTCTGCTGCCTGCCTCGTTTGATCTCCTTTAATTATTTATTGCCTTTTTTTTTTTCTTCTTCCCAAATCCTCAGTTTCTTTCAAGTGATTATTTTTTTTCTCCCCCCCCCTCCAGTCGCGGCTGGCTCTGCCTGTTTGCTTGCAATTACCATCCCTTCTCCCCTCTCCTTCCATCTCTCCCCTTTTGTTCTCCACCCGATCATCCCTTCATGCCACTCTCTGGTTGCACCCCCCCCAGCTCTCTGCCTGTCTGGCAGCTTTTTCATGCTGTTTTTCTCCATTTTTCCTCACCTGGATAGCTATTGCATTTCTCCATCCCATTCCAGGCATGGTTCTGGCTGTGTTTCCTGCCAGTGCCAGCTCTCTGGGTGGGATTCTGCAGCCTGTGCTGGGCTAGTGGATCTCCCACTACCATTCTCCCAGGTTATTGCCCAAAGCCTGATGTGGCCCCACTGCAAAGCCCTGGCTCTCAGCAGCACCCAGCCGTGCCTGGGGAGTTCCATGGGTCTGCCGTCCCCCCATGCCAGGGACTCCCCACGCTGCTCTTGCTGCTGTGGGGGAGCCTGGCTGCATCCCCCCATCCGCTTTGTTTCCTGGGGCCTGATGTATTATTCAGCGCTGCGGATGTTGGAAAGATAACGGTGGTGCAAAGGGCATAGGCTTGCCTTGGGGATGCTGGATTTTCCCTGTTACTGGCTGTTTTTCCCCTCCAGTATTAAACCAGGAGAGGTCCGGACCACGTAGGAGGCTTCTCCTAGGAGGTGGCATCTGCTCTCACCCCGGGGGGACAGGGCAGGGACAAAGGCAGGAGCAGGGGGAGGTAGTAGCAGCCCTGGGGGTGCTCCGGGGGCTGCACCACAGCTCCCACACCTGGCCCCACCGCCTGGCCAGAGTTTAATAGAGCCAGCCCAATGCACAGCCAAGCCCTGTGTTTATATAGTCCCTACAATAACAGCCTAGAGAGGCTGCAGCCCCTCTCTCAGCACACCCTGGCAGAGCAGCCAGGATGGTTTCAGGGTGGTTTGGGCAACTCAACACTTGCCTTGACCACACTGGGTAGTTTTGTGGAGACTTTGGGGTGGTTTGGGTACCCCATCCCTTGCCATGAGCACAGTGCAGGGTTTCAAGGTAGTTTTAGGGAGGTTTGGATACCCTGTCCCCCACCAGGACAGCGTGGTATGGGGAGATTTTGGGGGGCTGAGGGTGGCCCCAAGCATTGCAAGTCTGGTTCAGTGCTGCTGCAGGGGCTTTCTTTATGGTCCTTTTGGGGATTTTTCAATGCACCTTTTCTTTTTGCAGTCGCCCCACTCCCTCCTTGCTCCATCCAGGTTGCACCCTCCTCCTCAGGCCAGATCCTGCCACGCTGCTGCTCATCACCAGGCTATCTGGGACCAGAGCTGGTGGCACTGGTTATACTGGGAGCTTTCCCCCTTCAGTTTCATCGCTTCCTGGCCTGCAAGGAGGGCGAGTGCTCAGCATCACTGAAGGAAATGAGAACAGAAACAGGCTCGTTAACACCAACTCACCACTTGTGTGACAGTGCTGGGCAATGTCCCCCATGGGGACCTGACACATCCTGCATCGCTTCAGCCCCCCTGAACAGCCTGAATTCCCCTGCACCCCCTGGGATGGGGGTGCCCCAGGTAGTCTCAGGCAGCGCTGGTAAATCAGCTGGGAACTGGGAGGGGGTGGCCAGGGCTGGGCTGGCACTGGGCAAGGTGGGACATCATGGCGAGTGTGGGATGGGATATGGGATACAAGGTGGTATACAGGATGGGGTGGGATGGGATATGGAATGGGATGGGATAAGATGGGATGGGCTGTCTTGGGATGGGATACAGAGTGGAATACAGGATAGGACGGGTTGGTATACAGGGTAGGGTACAGGTTGGGTTTTTTTCTGGCAATTACATCCCCCAGGTGTGAGCATCTTTGCCAGGGCAGGAGCCTTGGTGGCTGGTGTTTGGCACTGTACCCCAAGGTGAAGCTCCGGGAAGGGGGGGGACACACGGATGCTGTGGGGTGCGGGGGCTCTGTGGAAGGAAGGGAGGACTCTGGAAGGTAAGGGGGGCTCTATGGAAGAGGAAGGGGTCGGTGGAAGGGGTCTCTGTGGGGTGCGGGGGTCTGTAGGGTGCGGGGTCTCTGTGGAGGGGGGGGTGTCTCTGCAGGATGGAGGCGGCTCTGCGGGGGCAGACGTGCCCTCCGGCCGGCAGGCGGCGCTGTGCGGCGGCGGCGGCGCGCTGTCGCGGCGGCCGGCTCTGTGTCGCGGAGCTGTCCAGCACTTCAGGAGGGGCCGCGCTCGCCGCGCCGGGAGCCGCGCCGGGAGGGGCCGGGCCGGGCCGGGCCGCGGGGGCCCAGCGGGACCCAACGGGGACGAACGGGGCCGGGCCCAGCGGGACGGCGCAGGCAGCGGCCGGCGACGGCGGCTCCGGGCCCGGCGGGGCGGCAGGGCGAGGTGAGGCGCGGCACGGCCGGGCCCGGGCCTGGCTGGCGGGCCGGCACTGGGCGGGGGGTGAGAGAGGGTGCCTGGAGGGGCAACGGGAGCCCGGGTGGCGGGATGGGGAGGGGGAGAGGTGCAGGGGACTGGGGACCCCCGAGGGACAGCGGGGATAGGAGGCGGGGGGGCCTGTGATGCTCCCTGGGGAAATGGGGGGCTGTGGACCCCAAAGGGATGGGGGGGTTACGGTGCTCCTCAGGGGGTGGGAGTTGAGGGTCCCCAAAGGAACACGGATGGTCGGGCTGAGCAAGGGGTGCAGCGCTTCATGGGTGCTGGAGGTGGTTGGGGATAGGGTGATGGGTGGCAGGGACACCCCAGGGTTGTGATGCTCCTGGAGGTGTGGATGGGGTGAGGACCCTGGAGGTGAGATGCTTTTTGGGGCACGGGGGGGGATGTGGATGTGTTGGGTGTGCACTGGGGATGGCTGGGGGGCACCCCACATCGCTCTCCCCTCTGCTGTGGGGAGACAGGCTGGGATGGTGGCAGTGAGCCACCCCTTTCGGGTTCCCAGTAGACTGATAAGGACAGGATGGTGATGAGCCCCCAGCAGACACTGGTGCCTTTTGGGGTGTGGGTGGGAAATGAGGCCGAGATAACAGCCCCAAAGCCCCTCTCTCTGCTGTGCCGACCCCCAGACCAAGCTGCAGAGGGGGGCTCTGTGGTTCCTGCTTTGGCTGGTGAGATTTCAAACCCTGCGGGTGTTGCGCGGGGGAAGGAGAGGGGCAAGGCTTGGCAGCCGGGCTGGTTTGTCTTTTGGGAGTGTTTTCTGCTTCTTCTTCCCAGCTTTGGGAGGTTTGTCCCCAGGGATGGCCAAGCTGAGCCACACGGGAGGCTGGTTGGGGAGGGGTCGGGCCACTGCTTGAGGGGAGCAGGCAGCTTTCAGGGGACCCTGGGTTCATTCATCCCCTCCGGAGCAGAGGAGATTTCAGACTGTAGGTGTTTCTTGGCTTGCCTGCGGTTCCGGCTGCCGCAGGGGGGGTCACTTGGGGGCTGACAGGGTTTGGGGGTGTCTCAGCTTGATGGCAAATGCTGAGGACCATCTCATGGGGTGCAGGCACTTGTGCCCCATCTGGTCTCTCTGTCCTGGCATATGGGTTCATCTCTGGCAGGAGCACAGGGACACCTCAACAGGGGGGATTTTGGGGACAAGAGTGCGTGGTGCTTGTGTCCCAACCCGCAACATCCTTGCTTTGTCCCTCTCTGCCAGCGCGGCATCACACGATGCCACCCCTACATCCCACCTGCCTCCCTGCTGCCCCAGGGACTCATCCTGGCAACACGTGCAGGGAGAGATGGGGGCTTTCGGAGCCAGAAGTTGGGCAGCTTTTAGGAGAGCCATCGGTCCTTGGTAACTGTTGGGGATGGGGAGTGGGGGGTGTTCCAGGCAGGTGGAGGGGCGCAGGGCTCTTGGTTGGTTTCAAAATGGTGCTTCCCCCCCGCCCAGGCAAAGGGTCTCCTGCCCCAGGGGCTTGATCTGGCAGTGGGTGGATGGGTGGCAGCGGGTCCTGGGGGCTGCTGGAGAAGGGGGGGAGTGGAGGGCACCCACCCCATATCTCTGGGCAGGGGGAGCCTGCAGGGTGCAGGTCACCCCATGGGTTTAGTTCCGGCTGCTGGGGTTCTGCTGGCTGGGGGGGTCCCCGATCCTAAAAGCCCTTCCTCCTCCTTCTCCTCTCCAGCTCCCGTTTTCCCGGCCAGGTGGCCCGTGGCTTATATAATGTGCTCAAACCCCAGAATAGCTCCTCCCGTTACACAACTGCCCAGCCAGCCACGGTGGGGAGGGGGGATCCCCGGCTGGACGCTTCCCCTGTGCCGGCCATCACCCCCTCTACCTGCAGTGCTCGGCCCTGGGGGTCATTTGCCGGGGTTGTCTCCCCATCAGGGAAGGTGACCCTGTTGTGACAGTCTTCCCCCCTGCTCCTCTGTATGCTCAAAAATTGCTATTATTATTATTGTTATTATTTTCCCCTCCTCCCCCCTCAGAAGTGATGCTGGGCCGTGGTGCTGCCTGTGCCTCCTCCTGACTCCTTGCCCAGCAAAACAAATGGCCCCAAGGATGTAAAACCTCGGGGTGTGGGGGGGGACTGGCTGTTCCCCCCTCTGTCCTCACCTGTTATTTAAGCACCTCCGGGTTGGGGAAGGTCTGTCAGGGCAGGGAGTCCTCAAGCCCTGCCTGGTGGGGCTACCTGCAGGTCCCTTGGCTGCCAGCGAGCAGCTGCTGGTGGCTGCGGTGGCCCCAAGGGGTTGGGGACAGTGTGGCTGGGGGTCCCATAGGGGTACCCATCACCCGGACCTGCTGCCCATCCTCCCAGCACCAGCGGGGGGGGTCCTGCCATCATTTGGAGGTGTTTGTCCTCCTTTCCCTCATCCCTGGCTTGGGAATGGGATCACTGCAGAGGTCCCAGTGTCCCCTGGGGATGGTCCCCATCATGGTGTGACCCTCTTCCTGTCAGCTCTTGTCCAGCTGGAGCTGAGAAGGGGGCTTGCTGGGCCTCCCTGTGGAGCCCAAGGGGTTCAGGCTGGGGGGGACCTTCAGCCATGGTGTTTTGGCGACAGGAACAAAGCCTGGCTCCTCACCCTCCATCGGTCCCTTTTCTCCAGAGCATCTCCCAGGGGAGCTGATGGATCCCCGCTGCCCACACCCCCGTGTGGTGTCCGGCCAGCTGGGGGGACTGGTCCCCCCATCCCTACATCCCCAAGCTGGGAAGGAGCCTGGTTGCTTAGCAACTGTTTAGCTTCTCGACCAGCCTCCTCATCTATTTAAAATATATATATATATATATATATGCACAGACGTAGGTATGCAGAAGCAGCAGCAAGCCCTCGCCCAGCTCATGACCCCACCCCCCTCGCCAGGCAGCATCCTATATTCTTTATTAATTGCTTTAAAGTCTGCAAGGCATCAAATTTTGGTCAGGCAGCTGGAGCAAAGGATGCTCCAGGCTTGGGGTAGGGAAAATATGGATGGAGGAGCTGGGATGCATGTAACCAACCCTTTCCTTCTGCCCCTTCCTGCGGGCAGGATCCCTGCCGGCTCAGGCTGGGAGGCAGCACTAACGAGCCCCAGACCAGCTATGTTTTAAAGCCAATTTTGCCTTTTTTTTCTCCTTCTCAGAGGTCTGACTCATGGTTTTTGGCACTCGGGGGCTGGTGAAAGGCAGCTCTGGAGAAGGTCGGCCCAATTAACGGCAGCAACCCCGGACTTTTCCTCCTTGTAATTCTGGCCAGGTGTTCAGATGAGGCCGGCTGCCTTGCTGTGATGTTCTGGTGGTTTTTTGTGTCAGGAAAAAAAAATCCTTCTCCCAGCTGTCCCCTCGGCACGGGCAGGGAGCAGCCTGGGACAGGGCTGTAAATGCTTTGGGGACAGAGTTATGATTTCGGTAGGTGGTGGTATGCCCTGATGAGACCCTGACGGGCAGGGGAACCACAGGGGCCACCCCTCTAAGCCTTTCTGGTGGGGCTGGAGGGTCCTCTCCTCAGCTGGGTTGTCCCCTGCTTGTTGGGGCTGAGCTCTGGCACGCTCGAGGCATGAGTGGTCCATGGAGCTGCCGCCCCAGGCTCGCTGCCTGCATCCCTTGCCCGTATCCCCGGCACACAGGCGCTCACCGTTGCCCTGGCTGGTGCAGCTGGATGTGGTGAGAATTAATTGAGCACCGGCCGGAGGCGGCTTTAATTAGAGCTGAGGTGGAGGGGGGAGGATGCCCAGGCACCGCTGCCGCCTTTCCCCGCCGAGGGGGAGATGCCGGGAGAGCATCCAGGCACCGCCAACCCCCCGCTGCCATCCCATTCCCACCGGGAAAACGGCTTCATCCGCATTACGGCGCGGCAGGGCCCTGCGGCGGCAGCGGGCAGGAGTGACGGGCAGATGCCTCCAGCACAGCCCCATGCCCGGGGTGCCGTGGGCACGGCTGGGGAACCGAGCGGTGCCCGTGGGGGGATTTGAGCAGAGTCAGCCGGAAAGGGGCTTGTTTCTGGGCTGGAAAATAAAAGGGCAAAAGCAGTTTGGTGAAATAACACTTCTTTTACTCCTTTTCCTTGTTTTCTTCTTTCCCTTTGGGCTGGAGGTCCTGAACCCCTGAGCTTGCCTTCAGTGCCCAGGCTGGACAGCCCCAGGGCTGGGACATGGGGACAGCTGTGTCCTGGGGCCACCCCACCAGGTGCCTGGGGGTCCCAGCCCGCAGGGAGGGAGCTCAGTGCAAAGCTTGGCTGGAAACCAGCAGCCCCAAAGCCCAGCAGGATGGCGATACTGGTCCTTGCACCCCACACTGGTGGGGCCTGTGCTGGCCGTGTGACAGGGGCACAGCGCGGTGTGTCTGTCCTTCTGCTTGTCCTGGCCCCCACCGGGCTGGCAAAGGTGGTGCTAGGGTCCTCCCTTCTGCCTGTGGTAAGGCATGGGATGGGGATGGAGGATGAGGATGGAGGATGGGGAGGAAGATGGAGAATAAGGATGGAGGTTGGAGATGGAAGATGGGTATGCGTATGAAGGATGGAAATGGAGGATGGGGATGAGAATGAAGAGGGGGATGGAGGATGAGGATGGAGCATGGGGATGGGGCAGCTCTGAACATTTCCAAAAGCTCTGATCCAGGAAGAAGAAAGCACCTGTGAGTTGAAAAGCCCCACAGTGGCGTGTGGAGCACCAGTGAGGAAGATCAGGATCCCAAAACACATGGTTGAATGGCTCGGCACAATGGGAAGAGAGGGATTTGCTTGGGAGTTTTCCCAGTAGCTCCAGCCCATGGTACTGGGGGGGGGTTGAGCCCTCCTGGGTGGCACTGCTGGGATTTGGGTGGTGGGGACGGATGCCAGTGACTGTCCCCAGCCGCATCCTGCAGCCTTTAGGAGTCTGTGGGGACACGGCGCAGTGCTCGCCCCAAGACGCCTCCTCTCCCTCTCGGCAAGGCAGCCGGGCAGCGGGCTGCCAGTGCTCCATGATTTGTGGGTAATTACTGCAGATAATGAAATATTTAAACATCATCTTTATTATCGGGGGTAGCGCTGAGCCAGGCAGGAAGCCGCTGCCGGTCGGGCAGGGCCGTGTTGCCATCACTGATGGGTTTAGTGACAGGCTTGGTGACAGCACGAGGTGGCAGAGCCGGGCGGTCCCCTCATGGTGGCGGATGGATGGAGGTTGTGGTGGTGATGGCCACCCTGTGTCCCCGAGCTGTCCCTTGCGAGTGCAGGGCTGCCCAGGTGCAGGGTGTCACTGGGGGTCTCCTTTGGGGACAGGGAGGGCACAGACCCAGCCTGAGGGTCAGGGACTTGTCCCCATTGTCACCAGAGATGTAGGACTGGCTCCGTTTTCCACCCAGGGCATTGCTATTGATAGCGGGAGGGGGTTTGCAGGTGGTTTTTCTCTTCCTTTGTTTTCCTGCCCGAGCTGTGGCTGAGGCAGGGTGGCTGGTATCAGCTCTCACGGCGGATATCGCTCACAGCTGAGGGGACACCAGAACAGTCTCGTGTCCCTCCCTGGGTCAGCTCCACCTGGGTGGAAGAGGGATATCTCCAACCGCATCCTTTTTAACGGAGATGGAGAGTGTTTCCCGGTGGGATCTGCATGCCTCCCCCACCATGCAGCCCTTGCCCAGCTGCCCGTTTATTTCACGTGCTCCTCCATCTACCTGCCCGGCTGTATATCCCACACGCTCTCAAGGTTTCACAGCAATGAATTTACCCACTGCCGGGCTCAGGATAAAATTAATTCCCACTGGGGAAAAGCAAGCCGAGGCTGCTGTGGAAAGCATCCTCTCCTTCCCTCTCTTCTTCCCTGAGCCCCTCAGTGGGTGAAGGCTTCCCAGTGGGGAGCTTCCCCCATTCCCAAATTGCCTTCCCGGTTTTTGACTTCATGCCCTGATGAGAGAAAGAGGAAGAGGAGCCCCCAAACCAGGCTTTTCTGCAGCATCTCTCCTGTCTGGGGGCCCCCTGGGACACGGAGGGGGCTGAGGTCAGGGGTCCCCCCTGGGCAGGGAGGGCTAAGTGGGGCATCTCCTTGCTGCAGAGTATCATGGGGCTTGAAATGTGGGTGCTGCCCTGCCTGCTGCAGGCAAGGGGGGGCTGAGGGACCCTCTGGTTGCTCTAACAGGGCTGAGCATCCATGGGGTGCAGAGCCCCGGCTGGCTCCTGCTCCACTGGCAGCATCTCCTGCTGCCTGCTCTTCCATGCCCCTTGGGAAATAAAGGCTGCTGGCTCCTCTCTGCATGGTAATAATGGGGGGGGGGGGGGGCGGGGGAAGGAATAAAAAACCCTTGTAATTAAGCAGTCAGCTGCTGTCCTCCCTGGGCAGGCTCGTCAGGAGATAAATGAGTGTGTGGGGTAGCCAGTGGCAGTGGGAAAGCCGGGGATGTCCCTTGGGGATGCCACAGGGTGCGAGATGCCTTCCTGCCAGGCTGGGACCCCTGCCACCCAGGGGAGGGCTCTGAGGCTTTTCCTCTGCTCAAACAGCAGAGAAACGTCCTCAAAGCCCCTCATGGGTGATCTCTGTTCCCACCCTGGCTCTGTCCCACCTGGCACAGCCATGGAAAGCTCTGAACCGCCTGACATCCCGCTGGAACGGCACAGTGGGGAGCCCTCCCTGGGATCAAAACAGTGCGGATCAGTCCGTGGTCCGTCTGTCCTGCCTTAACGCCCATGCTGAGCTGAGGGGTCCCTCCTTCCCCGGGCCAGCGTTCAGCCCTGTCCTCCTTGGGCAGCATGTGTCAGACACCCCGGGCATCGTGGGCAAGGGTTGGCAGCTTCCAACCTGGGCAACAACTTACAGGCAACACCCGTCCTTGGAAAAGCCTCTCCATCAGGGTCCCTGGGATGGGAACACCCCAGAGAAGCGGCTGCTGATAAAAGCTGTGTCTCCGAGCCCAAAGCCAGCTTGGAGAGCGAGGGAGGGTGCTCTGCCTTCACACACCCCCCCTGCCCTCGTTTCTCTTTGTGCAGGACTTTGCAGGAGAAGCCGGTAAAGCCCAGGCGGTGCCTCTGCAGCCTGGCTGCCACTGGTAATTAAGGCAGTGGATTTCCAGTGGAAGCATCCCGTGCTGGGGAGAGGGATGGTGCTTTGGGCAGGGGAGGTGAGGCATCGTGGGATGGGGAGACCAAGGAATGGGTGCTCAGCCGTGCGCTGATGGCCTGAGGTTGCTGAGACAGGGTTGTGTCTGTCTGGATGATCCAGGAGATTTGGGAGCATCTCTTGCCCCAGGCTCGGGGAGCATCAGCCGGAGCCTCAGTGTGCCAGAGCCGCTCGGGAACGCTTGTCCTCTTCTGAGGGGTTATTTTTGGAGCCAAGTAAGGACACATTGACTGTGGTGGCGGAAGAAGGAGGCAGGGACATGTGAAGGTGAAAGAGCAGGGAGAAGGCAGGCGGGCAGCAGCCTCTCCTCCCCTTGCCGGTGGATGCTAGAGGGCATCAGCAGGAGTTTGCTGGCTGGATCAGACATCAGGATGCCCCCTCCCATGGCTGCATCCTCACCGGACAGTGCAGCTGGGGGTGCAAGGGGATGTCTGAGGTCTTTGGGTCCATCCCCTTGCTGGATGGGGACTACGCTTGGGAGGTGTCCCCAGATGGCTGTGAGGATGGATGCCTATCCCTCCTGCACTGGCTGACAGTGGCGTCCGGGGGGCTCAGAGGGACCTCTGCCCTCCTGTCCCTTTGCTACCGTATGGCTCCAGGTGCCACAGACCCACACTTTGCCAGGCTTTCCCTGGTACAAGGCTGACACGGAGCATCCTCCTCTCTCTCCCATGAGGCAGCCCTGGTGGCACAGTGATGGGAATAGCCCCAGCCTTGCTTTGCAGATGGGGAAACTGAGGCAAGAGGCAGGAAGGGCACTGGCAGAAGACCCATATCTCTCAGTCATCATCCCCATCAACCTGCTGAGAGGGAAACCAGGGCAGGGACTGACCCCCAGCTCTTTCTCTCCCTCCCAGGCGCTGCTAGTGGCGAGGCCGCCCACGCCAGCATGGCTCTCTACAACAATGGGGCCGATGTGCCTTCCCCCCAGGAAGCCTCCAATGGCTTCTCGCAGCCCAGCGCCTCGGGTACATGGCACAAGGGCGAGGAGGAGGTGCGTCTGGTGGAGCCCAGCCTGGTGAAGAAGGCTCACCGGGAAATCCTGGACCACGAGCGCAAACGACGGGTGGAGCTGAAGTGCATGGAGCTGCAGGAGATGATGGAGGAGCAGGGGTGAGTGGCTGGGGATCGGGGCTGGGCTGGAGACGGACCCCATGTCTTGGGATCCTTTTGACCCTCTTGCAACTTGTTCTGTCCCTTTTTCTTATCTAAAAAAACCACAACCTTGACGTGGCAAATGTCCCCAGTTGGAAGCAAATCCACGTTTGGGTGAATTAGGCAGCTTTGGGGTGGACTGGTGGGTTGATTTTTGAAGCTAAACACCTCCAAGAAACGCAGATCTAGGAGTGCGTCCACACACATGTTGGGGGCTCAATCCAGCCCCTCCGCTTGGAAACTGGGGCTCCCAGCTCGTCATGCTGGGAAAGTGGAGGCAGAAAGGAGGCAGCCATCAGCACTGCCCAGTCCGTGCCCCTCACGCCTGGGATGGGAGATGGTCCTTCTCTGTCTCTTGTGTTGGGGAGATGAGGGAGAGCTGGGGTTTAGTCCCAGGAGAAGCTGTTTTGGTGGTTCAGTTTGTCCTGCCTTCCTTCTCTCCCCCAAATTTTAGGGTGAGAGGATCCTCCCCCATCTTGCCATGCCCCTGGCTGTGCACCGTGAGCTGCTCCACAGCCTTTGCTCTGCCCCAGGGAAGCAAAGGGCTGGGGGAAAACCCGAGGGGAGCTGGAGAGCATCCCTGCCTAGGTGGGCAGGAGGGGCTGGGTGGCCAGCAAGGAGACCCCCACCCTGCCAGACCCGTGGCTGCCCCATAGCTCTGGCACCAGCCGAACAGCCTGATCCCCCTGACAGCTCCCTAAAACCTGATGGATGGAGCAAATTCTTCGGCACAGGCGGCTAGAGCGGGATTGGTATCAGCTGGGGAGAAGGAAAATGGATTGAGGGAAGGCTTCGCCAAGGCTTTCATTAAGAGCGCAAGCGTGACCTAGAATTAAATTGTCTCACACAGACTGGAATAATGATTGTTCCTAATTTGTCGTTATGGAAATAAATAAGGCTGACCTGGCGCCTTGGGGAGCCTGGAGCCTCCTGTCAGGTTCCTGCACCCTACCAGGGATCTTACTACTAGTAGTATCATTAGTGCAATGGGTAATAGCAATATTGCAATTGGTATTGTTGTTATTGCTGTAATTGCCTTTGCTATTATTAAGGCTATTAATAACGATGATGATGGTGATACACCAAAATGATAATATAATTACAGTAATAATCTTGGTCAACCTGGTTAATCCTCCGCCCGCTATTCCCCTCCGCGCAGGGCTCTCCGGGGGGGGGTTGCACGGGATGCGCTTTGCACCCCTGAGGTTTCTGCCTGGACTGGGGGCCACATCCTGGCCACGGCCTCGGGGGAGTTGTCACCAAGGGCAGGACCCCCGGGATGCATGGGTGTGACAGCAGAGGAGGTTTCGTGGGGATTTAAGCGCTCCCTTGTTCCCTTAAATGCGGATGGCTCCTCCTGCCTGCGCTGTACCCGGCTGCTGCTTGCCCTGGGCTGCCTGTGATGTTATTCCCTGCCTGCAGGCTGGATTTCTTGTTGGGAAAAGAAGCATCAGCATTTTTTTTTTCCTTTCCCAAACCCATTCTATGTGTTAAATGCAAAACCAAAATCCCTCCAATGGGGTTATAAGCAGTGCAGGAGGGAAGGGGCTGGTGGGGTGCTCCTGCCCCTGTCACAGGATCGCGGGGGGGGTTCCTCGCCCTGGCCTTGCCCCCTGCGGATTTGCTAACGGGCCAGCCACGGTGGCCCATCTGTCACCTCCTGTTTGGCCTCGCATCCCCTCTCTGAGAGCATCGGCTGTGCTAGTAATATGCTGCAGCAAATGCTCATCTTCTCGGGCAGACATCTTCCTGCTGCTGCTGGCTGGCTGATAGCCATGGGATGGCCAGGGCCGGTGGCTCTGTCCTCTGGGATGGCCACGCTCTGCCTGGCTGGCTGCCCCACCATCGAGGGTACAGTACAGAGCTGCATTTGTGGGTGCTGCCCTGTTTTCAGGGCCCCCCATGCCCAGGCAGGGTGCAAGGAGAGGGGAAGCAGCCAGGCTGCCTCCATGCCTGGTGAGCCACCCTCCTCCTGTGCAAGAGTCCTGGCTGGCTGGGGAATTAATGAGAGCCTTTCAGCGCAAATGAGCTTCTTAATATTAATTTCCCCTCTCCTCGCTGTTCCCCTTCATGGGCACCATAGCGGGGTGGGTGCTGCCATGTGCCCCTCTGCACCCAAGGGCACCCAGGGACACCCATGGCGCTGCGAGGGGTGTCACCATCCCCAGCACAGGTTCTGCGAGGTGCCACGGGGCTTAGCCAGGCCGTGACACCCAGTTTTCTGGGCTCGTTAGCGGCGATGCTGATGGGACATGATGGCGAGGAAGGGCTGCAACAGCCCCTGTAGATGGTGTGGGCAAGGACAGGGCCAAACCCCTTCCCTCCCAGGGTGGCAGCGTGGTGGTGTCAAGGGGTCCCTCTCCCTTAGCCCTGTCCCCAGGGAGGATGCTGAGAGCACTGCAGGTCCCTCCACTGCATCCCTCCGTTTGGATGTTTTTGGTCCAGGGGGATGCTTGGGTGCCCTTGTGCAACCATGGGATGCGGCACAGGATCACCCACCCAGGGCTGCCACCCGTCCCTCCCTGGGGACACCTCGGGGATGGCTGGAGCGCCGTGGTTTGCTGCGGCTGTTCTCAGATGCCAGGGACAAAGTGATTAGAGTCTCTCATTAATAACCCTGCAGCGGCCTGAGTCAGCGTTCGGCGTTAGCGCAGAGCTGGCTCGGCTGCTGGGGCCCCGGTGCAGCGCGGGGACGAGTGAGGGAGGCTGATGATGGGATGGAGGTACCAGACATGAACCTCAGCATCACCAGCAGTGATGCTGGCACTGCCGGGAGGGTTTGGTGGGGACGTGGCCCAAAATCTGAGGCAGCGGAGCGGAGATGGCAACATCAAGGTCATCTTCTTTTACCCCTTCCTGATGTCCATTCCTCTGCCAAGCACCGCGGAGAGGGTGGTGGCAAGGGACCAAGCAGAGGGACCTCCTCTCCTCCAGGCCCTGGTGACTGTCACCATGCCATCCCTCCTTCTGACTGGCCCCTCTGGCCACATGTTGCTCCCAAAGGTATGAATGCCCTCAGCAGGTCCCTGGGGAGCCCATGCTCCAGCCGTGGCAGCCCTGACCCTGTCTTTGCCCACCCAGGTACTCCGAAGAGGAGATCCGGCAGAAAGTGGGGACCTTTCGGCAAATGCTGATGGAGAAGGAAGGCGTGCTCACCAGGGAGGACCAGCATGGACGCCAAATGTAAGTGAGGCAGCTCCGAGTTGGCCCTTCTGTGCGTCCTGCCCATCTCTCATACCAGAGAGGCACTTCCCAGGTTGCTTCCAAGTATTGATGGGGGGGTGGGTGGTTGGATTGATATGGAGAAGGTATATATAAGGATGGTTGGATTGATGGATGGACGTAGAGAAAGTAAATAGGGATGGTTGGATGGATGATTGATTTGATGGTTGGTTTGTTGGTTGGGTGGTTGGTTGATCAGTTGGTTGGAGGCTAGGTTTGCCTCTCTGAGGCAGTATCCTACCTCTGGAGAGGTTAGAGGTTATCTTGCTGGTCTTTTGGAGACCTCAGGGTGCTGTACAGAGAGGCCAGCATTGCAATGCTCCTGTCTCAGATGATGAAACCCAAGTGCAGAAGGTGTTGGTGCTTGGCTCACCCCACCAGCTGGTGGCAGAGACCAAGCTGCAGGTTTGCTGTGCCTCACTGCTGCTCCTGCCTCTTTGGGTCACCTCTCCTGCTCTTCCCGGGGCTGAAATCCTCCAGCCCCAGAGCTTCTGCCTCCAGCCAGGCAAGGGCACCGGTTTCCAGTTCTTGCTCTTAACTCCATGATGCAGAGAATAGTCCTCCTGTCTCCCAGTGTGAAGCTGGGGTTAACTCAGCTCTGCTGGCGATGGCTTGGCAGGTTGGCTGCTGAAATATTAGTGTTAGCAATAATAATAATTAATAATAGTAATAATAATTTCGGTTGCAAGGGGCCCGGGATGGATAGTAGGACTTGAGCCTGCTTCTCACCTGGGTAGGCCCAGAACCTGTGTCTCCATCAGGCTGGTGTGACACCAAGGATGCCCATGGAAGAAGCTTCTCCAAGGAGCTCTTGCCTAGTACCTCTAGCTTCCTAATCACTCCCCACGCTGCCTAGTCCCTGGGGGCTGCTTCTGCCCAGGGTGGGGGCTTGGGGCTCAGGTTAGGTGTCCAAAGCAGCCCAGCTCCTGCTGGGAACGTGCCACTCGCTCCTCCTGCCCTGTGCAGGACTGTCCCCAGCCTCGCGAGGGTCCACCCTGGCTCGATGATGATTTATCTGCGCGATGCTTAATGGCCCAGGCAGCATGGCTGGCCCGGCGCACACCATCCATCAGCCTGGAAACCAGGTCACTTGGGACAGGAATAGATGCTGCAGGTTCACTGAATATTAATGCTTCATTAGGGTCAGGAAATAGGGCGAGGGGGGAGGCAGGGAAGCCGCAGCGGTGGGGAGAGCCTTCATCCCACCACACCACCGGCACGCCGGGCAGGGAGGGACCCAGCTCGGCTGTGCCCAGTCCAGGATGGGGCTCATGGTCCTGGGGACACACGAAGCATCCAGGGTCCTCCTCCAGGCAGGAAAAACCAAGGCATGGGGAAAAACAACCTGCCCAGGTCACCCTGGTGCGGAGCATCAAGCCCAAGTGTTAACAAGTGGCCTTTGCCCGTGGGGGCATGAGTCATCTCCAGGGCATCTTCCCGGGCAGGCTCGTTAGGGCTGATGCTGTAACGAGCACATAGGGAAGCTGAAGGTGCTTTAAGGTTACCCAGGCAGCCCTAGCTATCACCTTTGCAGGCTTGCTTTTGAAAAACGAAGGGTAATCATTAAAGATTAGCCCAGGGGCTATAAATAATAATGCTGAGCTGGAAGGAGCAGTCTCAAAGCAAAGGATTGCTCTGGGGAGAACAAAGCCAGAGGTGCTTGGAGGAGGCTGGTAAGGAACTGGGTCCGAAGGAGGTGGCTCTTCAAGCAGCAGGGACCTGAGCTGCTGAAGTTCCTGCCAGAGGATGTCCTGTGTGTAAAAATGTCTGCACTGGTTGAAGAGGCTGGACAAGGGAGTTAAATAAACTTTAATTAAAGAGCCACAGCCCTTGTGGTGGCTGGGAGAGCACTCAGGAAAACATCTCATGGGCTGGTCCTGCTCCAGCACCTCTCTGGACTTTTACAGCTCGGTCTTTGGCTGCCAGGACTATGAGCCTGAACCAGCTGGTCTCGTTTCAAAGCAGATGTGGAAGCTCAGCATCATCTGCAAAACTCCCCAGGGGAAACTGAGGCACTGAGCAGAGCCGTGACCACCTGAGTCCCTGGCTTGCTCTCTGCACTCTTCCAGCTCCCGTCTCCATGCGTGCACAGCCTGGTCCCCCAGGAGTAACTGCTTGATGGACAGGCTGGTGGGATTGGAAGCAAACGCGAGTGTGTGCTGGGAGGGGAGGGATAATTGGGGCAGTGCAAGCCCGTCTTGAGCTGCTGAGCACAGCTAATGGGTGAGATGCTGGCAGCCAGCTCTGGCATGGAGCACAGAGAATCCAACAGGGAATTATCCCTGCTTGCTCCTCTCTTTTCCTCTTTTCTCCCCCTTCCCATGGTTGAGTGGGTGGTTGAAAGGCTGTTCCTGCCCTTGGGGCACAGCCAAGGCAGGAGTCGCTTGGAGAGGACCCAGAAAACCATGGCTGTGGCACAGAAGAGAGCCCAAGATCCGCTTGAGCAATCACCTATGGTCAGGAGGAGGACGCCTCACTTGTCATTTTGGTCCAAATCAATTTTAATTGGGTTAAACAGCCCAGGGCCTGCCTGTGACCAGGCATGCCAACATGCGCCGCTCTCAGGTCTGCCCTCTGGGACAGGGAGCATCCCTTCTCTCGGCTGAAGACGCTGTCAGGGCTACCAAGGGACCCGCGCCACAGGGGCTGCTCTTCACCAGCATCCCCAGCCACACACCTCTGGGCTGGGAAGGGCAGAGGAACCCACATTTGGTTTCTGAGGGCAAATCTCCTTTGGGAATTGGTGCCCAGGCACCCTCCAGGCACGGCCCCATCCATTATGGTTCCCTCCAGGACACCTGGATGGCCCCATCCCTCCTGGGGTGAGATGTCCTACATCCCCCAAGAGCAAACAGGAGGCTCCCAGGGGAGTTTGATGCTGCTCGTGGGGCTGGTGGCAGAGGAGGTCCGGGGAGGTGGGGGATGGCAGGGAAAGGCTGGGCAGGGACTCCTGGGTCGCTCCTGCCTGCCCAGTCCAGCTGCCAGGCCTCTGCTCGCAGCCCTGGTAGTCAATGGCAACCTCCAACTGGTTTCCATGGCAGCGGGAAAAATTAATGCTGACGAAGTCACTCAGGAGGGAGAAGAGATGCTGATGGCTCCAGGCCTGATGTCCCCCCACCCCACCTCACCTGGGCCAGGGGGGACATCACCCATCACCTGCCTGAAGCTTGGGTGCTGAGCCGGCAGCACACTGGGGCCGCTGGCCTCAAAGCCCGGATCATCCCAGGCAGCAGCTCCCGCCAGCGGGCAGATAATCCCCCCAAATCCCCCGAACCTCCTGCCAGCTCCTCTCGCCCTAATCTGGCCCCACCGCCTACCTGGGCTGACCCCAGCCCCCTGCTCAGTCCTGGCACTTGGGCAGTGCCAAAAGGGGCTCCAAATAATGCTGAGCCTGGGGAGGTGATGGCCTGAGCCCCAGGATGTCCCTGTGCCAGCCTGGCGGGGATTTACTGCAAGGGCAGGAGCCTCAGAAAGACCCCCACCATGGGGCTTTGCTGCCTGCTCCCTTCCAACCAGCAAAATTCTGTGATTCTGTGGACCTCAAGTGAGGTGACCAAGGCCCCCTGGGGATGCTGTGGCGGAGGGGATGTTCCCCACCTCCTGGGGATACTCTGGGCTTCCCTCCAGCAACTCCGGTGGGAGACGGGGAACGGGGAGCTACAAATTAATCCTGTGCTTCCTCCTTCGGCAGCGTGATAGAAAACCACCACGGGGCAGATGGGGAGGAGTACGCGGTGGAGTACCCCGAATACGGCGAGGGCTGCCTGCTGCAGTGCGACTGCTCGGCTGAGTGTTACCGTGAGGACAGCGGCCACCGCGAGTATAGGTCCGGCTGGATCCATAGAGGGGTCTTTGGGGAGCGGGTGTGTGCAGGGGGGGAGGTCTGCCCAGCTGCCAGGTCCCTGCTGGGGGACACGGAGGCCAGGAGACACCCCCCCCCCCCCGAATGGTTGTTTCTTCCCTCCGTGACCCTGTCTGCTTTCTCCTCGCAGGCTGAAAAGGCGCTCGAGCAGCTCCACCTCTCCTCCGCCCAAGAAGAAAAAGAAAAAGAAATCGGGTCACCGCCGGAGCCGGTGAGCCCCCGGCTGTCCCTGCACTGTCCCCTCTCCCAGGAGGGCAGCTCTCCTCCCGGCTCACCCCCTTTCCCAGGCTCTGGTGGGGCAAGTCCTCCCAACTTTGCGAGTCAGTGCACCCCAAATCGTGCATCTCCAAGAGGTGCAATGCATCTGCATGCACAGACAGTGCAACATGCACACACGTGCGTGCACACACGCACAGTGCTGTGGGACACGCTACCAGCCCACCCAACTGCATGCACTGGTGGGATCTTACCCAGTCTGTGCTGGGAAGGAGCCGGCTGCCACAGAGCAGATTTGGCTCCCAAGAGGGTCTGGCTCTGTCTACCCGCTGGTCCCCTCCCCGGTTAGTGCTGGCCACCTGAGCAGGATGCTGTCCCTAATGTCCCTCTCTTCTCTGCCTTCCCCATGGCAGCAAAAAGAGGAAACCTGGCTCGGAGCGCAGGTGAGTGCCCACTGGGCTGGGTGGGCTGTGGGGTCCCCACCGGGCATGCAGGGCCACCGGGCAGGGACTGGCCTCCACCACCCACTGTCCCCATCCAAAATCCCAGCAAGAACTGGCCACACCGTCTCCTGCTAGAGGCTGTGGAGCCCACGAGGTGGCAATGGGACACAGTGGGATTTGGAAGCTCCAGCACCAAAGACAGATGGAGCCCTTCTGCCAAAAGCCCCTTTTTTGTCCCCCACCCCAAATTCCCCCAGGAAATAACGTCCATGCAATGTTCATGCATCCCATGGGTGGTCCAGGGAAAGTGGGGTGCTGGGGGGTGGCGGGATGGGGCTCCCCTGGGCCATGCGATGGGGCTGGAGGCTCCCTTGCTCTCCCCTCAAGGACACCCACTTCCCCCCCCAGCTGTGACAGCTCTTCACCCATCCGCAAGGAGAAGAAAAAGAAGACTGGAAAGAAACACAGACGCGACAGGTAGGATGGACACCATGTTGTGTTGGGGACAGCGGGGCTGGCTGGGGACAGTGGGGCTGTTTGGGGACAGTGGGGCAGGTTGGCGGCTGCCCAGGCCTTAGGACTAGGGTGGGATGGAGTCGTGGATAGGGATGGTTGCTGACGGCTCTTCATGGGTCATCACCTCCTCACAGCAGACGTCCCCTGCCCCATCCAGCAGCAGATCTCAGGGCCACCCCCCTGCCCTTGTCCCCATCCCCTGGAGCTGCCTGGCCTTCGCTCCCCCCCTGGCCAGCTCAGCGTGTTTCCTTCAGCTCTGCCTCCTCTTCCTCCCTCAGGTCTGAGTCGGGGTCACGGAAGAAGAGAAGACACAGGTGAGAGTGATGGCTGCCGGGAGCCACCCCGCTGCCACCAGCACTGGCTGCAAGCTTCACCCGTTGGGGACCTCCTGTCCCCTGCCCTCCCGCTGTCCCTATCCCCTCTGCCCACAGGGAAGGACCCATTGGGCACAGTGGGTACGAGCCCCCCCCGGGTGCTGCCCCACTCCCATCTCTGCAGCCTGTGGCTCTTCCCACAGGTCCCGAAGCCTCAAGAACAAACGGAAAGAGAAAAACAAAGAGCGCAAGAGGTGAGGGGCCGGGATGGTGGGGGGAGTGGGGCGGTGTGCCCTCCTGCCTGCCCCCCCCGCGGCGGCTCAGCCTGCCCCTCGGCCCCCCCGGCCACCCTCTCTGCAGGTCCCGCAGTGAGTCCCCAGCCTGGCGCTCCCACCGGCGCAGCTCCTGCAGCTCCCACAGCGCCTCGCTCTCCTCCGACGACAGCGGCTCCAAATCCCCCGGCAGGTAGGAGCAGCCCGGCACCCCCACCCCTACCACCAGTGGCCCCCCCAGCCTCTGTTTTGGGGGGGCAGGGAGGCAAGTGGAAGAGGCGTCCCCATGTTGGGGACCCTTTGGGGGTTGGAGGGCAAGGAGGAAGGTGGCAGAGGTAACCCAAGGATGGAGACCCTTATGGGATGGAGGGCAGGGAGATGGGTGGCAGAGGTGTCCCTGGGATGGGGACCCTGATGGGATGGAGGGTGGAGAGGCAGGTGGCAGAGGTGTCCCTGGGATGGGGACCCTGATGGGATGGAGGGCAGGGAGGCAGGTGGCAGAGATGTCTGTGGGATGGGGACCCTTGGGGGGATGAAGGGGAACGGGACGGTGCTGTAGCATCTTGGGGGAGTTGGGAACATGGTTCTTGGCCAGGCTTTCAATTTTTAACTAGAGAAAGCAGAAAACACCAATTATCACCCCATTTCTTGCATCGGCAAAGCCTGCCCCGCCATCCCAGCCTGGGTTCATGGCCGGCAGTCCTGCCGGAGCCTGGTGAAGGGCGATGTTGTGCCAGGGTTGGGGTGGGGGGTGGATGCTGGTGTCTCACAGTGAGGTGCCCCGCAGGCTAAGCCCCAAGCGCCGGCAGGATGTCCCCAAGGGCAGCAGCGCCCGCTCCAGCCGCAGCCCGTCCTCCCCCTCGCCCCGCCGCTCGGCCTCGCCACACCAGAACGGGCACAAGGGCAGCGCCCAGAACGGCCGCCACAGCCACGGCGCCCTGCTCCCGGAGCCCTCGGATGTACGTAGGCTTTTCTTGGATCACCGTTCACTTCCCTCCTCTCCTCCCTCTGCAGGATACCCCCCATCACCCCGGCTCTCCTCTCCCCTCCTTTCCCCAGCTCACTCGGCTCCCCCCTCGCCCAGTCAGGGCACACGGGGGAGATGCGGGGTGCAGGCTGAACCCCCCCCAGCACCCATCAACCTTCCGCTGGGTGCACGGTTTCCCTGGGGGAGCCAGCCCATCACCTCAGGAGGGCAAGTTTCCGGGCGGCCAACAGATCATCCCTCCCCCAAAGCCACACATGCGGATGTCACCCCACCCAGGGATGATGGCTTGGCAGGCCAGCGTCACCTGCCAGTGTCACCACCGGGCTCAGCACCTCCCTGGGGGTGGATTGAGCCCAGACAGGCAAGAAACGGGTAAAGCTGGAAAATTCTCATTTCCCCACCAGCCCCAACCCTCCCCAGCGCCAAGGTGCTAACACCAGCGCTCAGGAACCCAACACCCAGTCTGGGGACTGGTGTTAGGCCAGGGTGGGGTTTGGAGGGGGTTTGGTGCTGGGTGCTCAGACTTTAGGAACTCAGTGTCCCCAAGGCGGGTGACATTGGAGCTAAGTGTCCCCGACCCTGCCTTGGCACCCCGGGGGTCCTGATGAAGCCTGGGGGTCTGCTCCCACAATGAGTGGGGCAAAGCCCTAACCCAGCGAGACCGGGGAGCTAGTCCCAGTTTAACCAGTGCTGGGGTGGTGAGGAGCCAGCAGAGGGCTGGAGGCAGGGCTGAGCGAAGGCAGCGTGCTGGGGGACCCCACTAATTGGGGGGGCACACAGGTCCCCGCTCACCCCAGGGGGCTTTATTCCCACAGACGAGGTGCTGCGGGGATGCTCCCACGCTGGCAGCACCCAACACCGACACCCCAACACCTGTGGGGCCAGGGGCACCCCAGAAAACAGGGCCAGGAACCCCCCACACCATATTCACATCCCCTTCACCCTCCCCAGCCCAGCACCCAGCGCCCCCCAGCAGCACCCAGCACCCTGCCCACCTCTCCGGGGCACCTCTCTGCTTTCTTCTTTCCTGTGGTCTCAGCTGGGGGGTGTGTGTGGGGGGTTCGGGTGCCGAGGAGCCACCCGTCACCCACCCAGGCGCCCGGCTCGCCCCCCTTTCCCCCCCCCCGCCCACCTCCCCAAGCACCCAGCATCGCCCAGGCCGCCGAGCTCCCTTGGCTCCCCGGCACCAGTGGGACTTTTCTCCAACAACTTTCTCTCTCTTTCTCTCTCTCTCTCTTCTTTCTCTCTCTGGTTTCTATTTTATTTTTTTTTTCTTTTTAATCCCATCTGTGTTTTTCTTTAGCCTCCCATTTGAAAAAAACCCAAACGGTAATATACACTTCCATTTCTTGCTCAGCAGAAGCAGGGACGAGGGGGAGGGAAGGGCAATTGAAACGTGCTTTTTTTCCCCCCCTTGTTTTAGTTTCCTTTCTCATGATTTCTTTTCTTTTCCCTTGTGATGTACAGAAATGCAAACAATATATATCTCTCATATTTTTTTTCCTCCCCCTGTCGTCGTCGTGTTGTTCTAGAATTTTTTGCTTTTGTGTGTGTTAATGTGGAGAAGAAAAAAAAAAAAAAGGCAGATGTGTTTTCTAAATATTTACGACCGCTGAACATTGTATCTCCATTTTCTATATTTTGAAGAAGGAATTTAAAAGGGAAGAGAACCAAGCAGCTCTACACCCCAAAGGTAGCGGGCTTGCTTCGATATTGTGGAGCGAATTGCCCGTTGCCTCCTTGACTTGGCTACTGCCCCGTTGCCTGGGCTGGCGGCCGGATCCTGCTGCCGTGGGGGTGGTTTTCCTCCACCGCTGCAGGATGAGGCCGTTGGGTGCTGGGTTATCTGCCCCCCCCCAAGCCGAGCACCCTGCGGCCATCCTGCACCAGGTGCACGCATCCTGGATCCCAGCAGGATGGATGCCGAGCATCCTTGGTACCCGCCCCCCCCCCCCCCCCCCCAGCCTCCTGCAGACCCCCCCAAAAACTCTGGACTCAGCCCATCCCCTGGGTGAGCCTAACCCCCCAGCACCCCCAGAGCCGCCGGGAAGAAGGGGTGCCCCGGGGCGCTGCACGGTGTTGCCTTCCCTTTTAAATACCCGATCCCGTCTCCATCCATCCCTGCTGCCTTCCCCAGCCTTCCTCCCGGGTCTCTCCTCCTCCTCGCCCACACGCACCCTCCAGCCCCTCTTTCTTTCCGGTTTTCTTTGGGGCAGCGCACCCCAACAACCCTCACCGTGTCCCACCTCCATCCATCGCCTTCCCTGCATGTTATCCGGGACTTTGCCATGTTATATAGCGACTTTTTAAGACCGAAACGCAGCCGGGTTACAGACACCAGCCAGCAAATCACCCCCCCGTGGCCGCCCCACTCGGCGGCTGGCCACAACCTTTCCATTTCAAAAAAAAAGGAAAAATTAAAAAAAAAAAAAAAGCTAACAAGACCAATTTTAAAAATAATTTAAAAAAAAATTCTAAGCAAAGCAAACGGGATTAGCCGAGGGGTCTGGATCGCCGTACTAAAGAGTCCTTGTCTTTTTCCCATTCTGCCCTCCAAATGTGGAGATTATTGTTTTCTTTTTTTATTATCGCATTCCTGTCACTGCCAATTGCGAAGGTAGGTATTTTGTCCACCTCTGCACGTTCACTTCTGCAGATGAGCCTGTTGAAAAGCACCGTAGCTTGATTTAATGTTATTTTCTCTTTCTTTCTGACTTTCTTTCTCTTCCTTTCTTGCTCTTCTTCTCTGTCTCTTTTTCATTTTGTCTCTTTTTGGTGGCTATTTATATATATATTTTTTTTTTATTTGTATGGTTTTCCCCAGTTAGCTGCAAAGCCATGCTCTTCTCTTACGTTCTTTATTTTTTTTTTTTTTGCCCTGTCCACGTAATATTTTTTTTCTTTCTTCCCCCCTTTTCTCTTCCCCGTCTCCTCGTGCCGTCGGTAGAATGCATTTCTGTGTCTTTCAGCCCTCCGACTTTGTGTTCGTTTCCATCCAGGGGCCGAACACGGCTGCTCCCTTTCAGTCTCCCATTAGGGGCTGGGTAACGAAGGCGAAGATAATTAGCGAGAAATAGGGGCAGGGGCCAGAGCTCACGGGTGGGAGCAGCAGCAGATCCTGGGCACAGGGGGTTTTGGGGTGGAGGGATGGGGCAAGAAATGAGGAATTGGGGGAGATGTGTGGGTTTAGCCCCTCCTTGGGCCATGACAGAAAAAAAACAACCCCAAACAATCCAGGGAAAATGCTGGGGGGCTGCGATGGGGAAAGGTTGAAATCTTCCTCCGTGGAGAGAAGCAGGTCCAGGGCATCTCAGTCCCTGAGGAGCAGGGGACAGTGTCCTAGCTCCGGCCATCCCATCTCTGCAAGCCCCCAGAGTGTTTTCTCTCTGGGGAATGGGTGAGCTTCTGCCCATTTGGATTTGTTTGGGATGCTTTTCCTTTTGTTGCCTTCCTGCACGTCTGGGCAGGAGACCCCTCCGCCCCAGGGGTTGGGTGGGAATCCTGCATCCTGAGCCCGTGGCGTAGCCAACCGGCATGGAATTGCTGCCCTGGGAAAGAGGAAACCCCTCTCTTTCTCTCTTCTTCTTCCTCCTCTTCTTCTTCATCTTCTCTGGTTTTATTTTCCCCTGCGTGGATGCTGGCTCAGCTGAACCCCCCGTTCCAGGGCTGCTGCATCCCCTTGGAGGGGTCCGTGTCCCCCAGTGCTTGTGCCATGGGCAGAGGTGCCCATTGCCACCAGCCTCCCCCCTCGCTGGAGCAATTGCAGCAGCAGCAGAAGCAGGTTGTTAAAAAAAACCACCCCAAATCCCCCCCGTTTTGGCTCCAGCAGGCTGGTGTGCGGCTGGAGGGGTTGGCTTGTCCCTGGGGACAAGGAGGTGATGGAGGACACGCCACCGGTGGGGTGTGGGGCAGTTTGTGCGACCCTCCTCTGTCTCAGGATGCTCAGGGACACGGTGGCCTTATATCCCTTTTGCAGCATCTTCATGGCGGTCCCCAGGATCCCACCCCAGCGCCTCGCCCACTTCTCTTTCGGGAAGAAAAGCGGCATTTAGGAGGTGGCGGGGCAGGCAGACAGAACCTTGTCCTTGAGGATGGGGTGTGTTTGGGGCAAGGGGCCTCTGGGGAATTGGGGTCACCGGCCCCCAGCTTAGCCCCAGGCGCGGCGACACCACCCCAATCCCCCTGAAGCCTGTTAGATCCCCTGGGCCGGGCTCAGCGCCACCCCGCGCAGGATTCACCCCTCCAGGGATGCTCAGGGACCCAGCACCGGGCTGCGATCGGGAGAAGGAGACCCCCAAAGCCCCCCCAAGCCCCTCCCCGAGCTGGGGTTTGCCAGCTCAGTCGAGGCCAGCGATGCAGGAGCCGTTTCCACCCATCTTTTTGGTCTAGTGGTGTTAGCAAAGATGGGGGAAAAAAACCACCCAGGCGGCGGCTGCAGCTCGGAGGAGCTCAGATATTTGGGAGCCGCTGCCTGCTGGACCCCGGGGCCGGGTAAAAAACCCCCCCCCCAGCTCTCAGCAAGAGCCCGGCACGGGGGTTTGGCCGCGGCAGTGGCCCAGGGTTTCATCCCCCCCCTACCCTGTAGGAGAAGTGAGTTGGTTTGTTTTATTTCTCCTCTCTCTGGCTCTGTCTCTGTCTCTCCTCCTTCTCTCGCTCTTTTCTTTCTCTCTTGCATTTTTGTGAATCTAATGATGCACTTATATTGCCCCGCTTTTCCCTTCTCTTCATACCTTACCTACTAAAGGAGGAAATGCCACTTTTTTGGTAAGTGGATGTTAACCAAGAGGGACTTAAAAAAAAAAAAAAAAAAAAAAAAAGCATATAATGGAAAAAAAAAAAAAAAAAAGGAAGCAGAAAGCAAAGTCTGTGTTGAGTGCTGATGAGGACTTAGCAGTTCCCTGCAGAGTCGCAGCTAACAGCTCAATGCGTGTCCCAGGAAGAGCTCAGAGACATTCGTTTATCTCAGTAACGAGGACATTTGTGAAGTTTTGCTTTGGTTTTGGTTTGGTTTTGGTTTATGGTTTTGTTTTTTGTTTTTTTTTTTTGGTTTTTTTTTAGTTTGATTTGATTTGGATGGTTTTTCTTCTTTCTTTTCTCGGTTTCTTTTTGCCTTCTCGCCCCTGCCCGCCCCACGCCCCCTGCCTTGCCCTCCATTGTCGGTCTGTGCCGTCTTCCTCGTTTCTTGGTTTGTTTTAAGCCAAAAGCCGTACTATCTATAAAAACTACACATATCTGAACATATATCTCTCTATATATGTGCATGCCTCTGTGTGAGCAGATCCCCCCGCCATCACCTCCAGCCCTCTTTGGTTTGACCCCTTCCCCTCAGCTCAGTCTATTTACTCACCCCCCTCCACCTCCCCATCTTCTCTCATCTTTTCTTTTTTACCCCCATTTTCCTCCCGTTGTTTGGGTTTTACCCTCCTTTTCCTTCCCCTTTCTTGGTCGAGGCGGGTGGGTGCCGGGGTTTGCTTTATCCCCGCTCCAGGTGTTTTTTGGGGGGGGGGAGGGGGTGGGGACAGCATTGTTTCTTACCCTTCGAGCTCTCCCTCCCCGACGACTCGGGGGTTTCTTGGATTTAGTTTTATTTTTGCTCCTATCCCACCCCTTCCTTTGGGTTTGGTTTTCTTTTCTTTTTTTTTTTTTTTTTTTTTTTTAAATTTTATTTGAATTATTTTATTTGGCATTTTGCATGCGGAGGTTTGCATGACCCACGTTGTCGAGGGCGAGAGGAAGGTGCAGGGTAGCGTCTGTGTAGCCTGCCTTATGCGATGTGCGTTGACGTTGTGAACCGCGCCCCCGGCCCGGTGCCCCCCGTTAAAATCCCCTTTCTCCTTCTTTCTTCTTTTCTTCCCCCCCCTCCACCTTTCCCCCCTTTCTCTCTCTCTCTCTCCCCCCTTGCCAGAGGCCGGCCTCGGCGTCCCCCTCTCCGCGGGCTCACGGCAGGACGGACCCTCCGTCCCCCCGCACCCGGGGGGGCCGACATGGTGCCCGCAGCCCCCGGTCGCCCACGCCGGAGAGGGCCAAGCATGGCCACCGGCATCGCTCCCGCAGCTCCTCGCCGCCACCTCGCCACCGTGGCCAGAGCAAGGGACGGCCACCGGCCCCCCGGGAGCCCCCACCGCCGCCGCTCAGCCCCGCCGGCTACAGCAGCGACTCAGAGGGCTCGGCGGGCTCCCACCCCTACCACCCACCGCTCGGCCCCGACAGGAACCACGGCGCCCACGCCAAGAAGTAAGGGGGTGTCCGTGTTGGAGTCGTGCCATCCCTGCCAGGACATGGGAGCTGGTGTCTGATATTTGGGGTCACCAAAGTTTGGGCACGCCGGTTCCATCTGGGCAAAGCTCTTGGGGTCAAGCTGGGGACCAGGGCGGGGTTGGGGTGCTCAAGGGATGGGGATGGGGATGAGGATGGGGATGAGGATGGGGATGGAAATGGGGATGGAAATGGGGATGGGCATGGAGATGGAGATAGGGAAGCTCCACAGTGGGTCAATGCCACCACACTGCACAAAGGGTCATTCCCTGCAAGGGATTATCCCAGCATGAAGGGCAGTGCCTGGATGGCTGCGTGGGATTATAGGGTGCAGGATCCCAAGTGGGTGCGCACCCCATGCTTTATAATCAGGGATGCAGCCCAGCCAAAACTTGGGGTTATGTAGGTGCATCCACTGCTCCCCCATGGGAACCTGGGGTCCCCAGCTCCCGCAGGGACACCCTGCTGGCCATGGCAGATGAGATGTGAGGAGGTGCTGGGGTCTGCCTTCACAGGGTGAAGGAGAGGCACCACCGGGGCAGGCCCAACAGCAGCTCGGAGTCATCGGCCAAGCACTCCCGGCACGCCTCGGAGCGGAGGAAGAGTCCGTCACCCAGCCCCGGCCAGCGCAGCAGCTCCTGGAGCTCCAGCGGCTCCCTCTCCAAATCCCGCTCCCGCTCCCGGGAGAAGAGAGCAGGACGCAGCCGATCCCGCTCCCCATCTCTGAAAAAACCTGCCAGCAGGTCAGCCCCTGGGAGGACTTTGGGGTGGGGGGCATGGGTACCAGCAATGGGCTCAGAGAGCACCCGTGCCTCAGGGTGGTCCCAGCTCCCTCGGGGCTCAGGGAGGGGGTTACATGTCATTGCTCATCCCGGTGGCACTAGAAGTGCCAGCCCCAGGTGGGGGTGTCACCTCTGTGGGGAGCTGCTGTCCCTGCATCCCCCCTGGGACCCCAGCCCACACCCCTGACCCTCTTCCTCTTCCTCGTGGTGTAGAGAGAAGGACAATGAGCCCCGAACACGCCACAGTGACGCCGATCCCACCCGCACCCGGCGCCGCTCCAGGAGCTACTCTCCCATCAGGAAGAGGAGACGTGACTCCCCCAGCTTCATGGAGCCCAGGAGGATCACGAGGTGGGTCCTGGCACGTGGCGAAGCCTCTGCTGTGGTCACTAGCATGGCCTGGGACTGAGCTCTGCCACCAGCCAACACCAAAGGATGTGTGGATGAGTGGGTGGACGGATGGATGGATGGATGGACGGGTGGGTGGATGAATGGATGGATAGCTGGATAGGTGAATGGATGGACAGACCTACAGATGGATGAATGGATGGACAAATGGATGAGCAGCTCTGCGGGTGGGTAGATAACCCTGATGATGACCAGCTGGGCAATTCAGCTGGCCCAGACAGATGGATAACTAGACTGCCTCCAATATTACAACCTTCTGATCTCTTCCTATTTTGAGGCATGAAAATAGGAATTCATTTTAATCTGCGTGTGCATATTCCAGCAAGACGATCGGCCACAAGCGTTTCTCTCCCCTGCCCTCCAAAAGCTGGTTTCTCCTCCTTGAGATCCTATTGACTCAGGATCTCGGGCTGTTAAGACAGGCAATATTTAGTGCCAGACGAAACACTGTGCGCATATATAGTACCTCGTTAGCATGCAGCGCTGGCGGCGGTACCGGTGGCAAGCTGAGATTACCTCGTTCCTGACCTATTTGTCTCTCCAGCTATCAGCTGGGAGATCGGGGCCGTGGGGCGGAGGGGATGGATCTTCAGAAATCAACTCTGGCTCGCTGTGGGAGGGTTTGGAGCTGCAAGGAGGGAGGACAGGAGAAATACTGCTCAGCCGCTGGGTTAGAGCTCCCTGCAGCCCTCCCCGATGGATGCCCTGTAAAGAACATGGGCTGGGAAAACGGCTCCCAGCCCAGAGGAAGGTTTTCCAGCCTGGGTAGTTCCATCCCCGAGCTGGGTTTTGCCAGGATGTCCCCAGGAAGGTGGCAGGGCTTGGCTGGAGGATACAACCCACAGTTCCTGCAGGGACTGTCCCCTCATCCCTGTCACCCATCCCTGGGATGGATGGGGATGGCAGACCCAGCTCTGGCTGGGGTTCAGGAGGAGCAGAGCATTTTCTGTGAGGCTTGGAGGATGCTGCGGGGAGGGGGCAGCCAGGGGAACACCCCCAGCCCCCCTTGCCTGCCCTGTAGCCCAGCCAGAAGCCCCAGGGCTTTTCCTTGCCCTCCTGCCTGTCCCCAGTCCCTGTCACTCCCTGCCACCCCTGGGTCCGGCACCGCGTGGTCCTGCCTCAGTGATGCCAACTTCTCCTTTTCCATTTCATCCCAAGGTCCCTCTCGGAGAGCATCGCCGCCAGCCTGGCTCCCAGGGTAACCTTCCCCCTTCCTCCTCCTCTTCTTCCTCCTGGACCCCTCTGTGTCGCCTCTGGGCTGTGCCTGTGTCTCTCTTCAGTCCCACTAACACCGAGCCGGCAGAAGGGGACAAGGGGCCGGCTCCTGCACTGGCTCCACATGTCCCCCATGTCCCCCCATCCCCATGTCCCCATACTCCCCATGTCCCTCCTCCTCCTCAGGCGCCAGCAGGCCACAGCTCGCCTCCTGCTAATCCTGAACGTCTCTTTTTCAGCAGCTTTCAATCTTTGGTGTCGGGGAAACACAAAAGCCACATTAACCTGCTCACTTTCTGCCCTCGCCACTGCCTAATCCAGGACTAACACCCCGGGGGGCGGGGGGGGGTGGGGAGGAGGAAGGGGATGGAGGTGGGAGGAGGGGGAGTGATGCTGAGCGGCCGCATCCTGACACCCCGCAGCCGGTCTGAACCCTGCAGGGATGCTCGGCCATGCCCGGGGAGCCACTACCGGACACCCCCCACTCCCCAAGCTGCCGCTGGGGACCTGACTCAGTTTCCCTTTTCCATTTGCAGCGCTCGCAAGCGTCCCATCCCCTACTACCGACCCAGCCCCTCGTCCTCCAGCTCGCTGAGCACCTACTCCTACAGCCGCAGCCGCAGCCGCAGCTACGACAGCTACAGCACCAGCCGCAGCCGCAGCCGGACTCGCAGCCCCCCCAGCCGCTCCCGCAGCCCCAGCCGCAGCCCCAGCTACAACAGCCGCAGCAGCTCGGAGAGCGCCGGCTTCTGAGACCCCCGGACACAGACACCCCCCCCCCCGCCATCCCGGCTGTGCCCCCCACCCCCTCATGCCACCTGCGCCCCCAGGAGGGACAGAGAGGTGGAAAAGAGCTGGGGTCTGCTAAGGATGGACATGGCAGCAGGGGAAAGCGGGGCGCCAAAAACTCAAATGAGTCCTTGCATCGCCCTAGAAGGGGGGTGATCCCCTCCCCCCCGGGGTGTTTTGGGGGTCAGGATGGGATAGGGGGAGGATATCTTCTTATTTCTGGGAGCACCGGGGTGGGGTGGGATGGGGTGGGCGAGCACAGAGCGAGGGAACAAATTGCTCAGCAGAGACCTTGGGGTGAGCGGGTGGGGTTGGCTGGGAACCCCCCCGGGAGCCCCCTGTGCTTTTTGGGGTTGGTTTGACTTTTTTAGCACAAGCGTATCCTTTGCAGGGGTGGGGGGGGGTGGGGGGGGGATTGGGGCAGGAAGGGGTTTCTTCAGGCTCAGCTGGAGAGTGTGATGCCAGCCAGCCATGAGCCCCGGCGTTCCCCCGGCAGAGGAGTCATGATGTCCCCGTGGTGTCCTGGGGGACAGGGGCACCATGAACGGTTTGGGCCCCCCCGCCCCCGGGCCCAAGCACACGCCGAGCCACGGATGAACAAAACCTGGCACCCAGCAGCACCCCACAAGTCTCTTCCTGAGCTGGGATGCCCAGGGTGAGGGGCCACCCCTGTGGGTTGATGCTGCTCGTCCTGGCTTGTCCCTGGCACCTATCCATCTCATCCTGTTCTGGGGGGGACCAAGCCATCACCCCCAGGAGGAGGGAGCTGCACGGCTGAGGGCTGGGCTGGGGATTTTCCACCCCCCGAGGCTGCATCCACCCATCCTCCGGCTTCAGTATGTCATACCCTGCCTTTGGGCTCACAGCCCCCGGCCACCTCCTGCTCTGGGGCCGAGCAGCAGCTTTTAAAACTTAATTACAGAAAGAGAGAGGCAGGAGGATCCTGGGCTTTTCCAGCAGCCCCTCTTTTGCAGGACTTTGCTGATTTTCCAAAAAAACAAAGAAAGTCCCCCCCCCGCCCCCAGCCCCCGAGTGCTGAGGATGGTCCTGGCCCCCCCACAAGGCTGTTGGTGTTTAATCCTCATGGGCCCCGTGTTTTCCGGCCGGCTGGAGCAGGACGATGGGGATGAGCCTCCCTGGGTGGGAGAGCAGCTGCCTGGATTAACCCGCTGCCCCTGGATGAAAAGCCGGGCTTTGGCAGTCCCACTTGACACTGGTTTCCAGCCAGCTGGGATCCGGGGCGGGGGGGACTCTGTGGTTTCCAGCTCAGCTGGTAATGCGACAGCCTCGTTAGCTGGTGGCCTGATGAACCGGAGGTCCTGAGAGAGAAGAGATGTGAGCGGAGGGACACTCCAGTGTCATCTCCCAAACCCAGCTTATCGAGGAACCAGGCTCAGCCATGGGCTGGGGATTCACCAGCCCTTGGAGAAACATCTCCAGAAGCTGGGCTGTGCAGGATGCCAGCCCCTGGGTATCCTACCCACCCCCTGCTCTGCTGGCAAAGCCCCCGGTCACCCTCTGAGCTGCCCGGACAAGCAGAATCATTAGGAATGGGGTGAACAGGTAAGGAAGGGACATGCTCATGGCTCTCTGTGGCTCACTTGTCCCCCTGTGCCAGCCCTGGGCAGGGTGGCAGCTCTGGATGTGATCTTGGCAGGAGGAGGAGATGAAGGGTCCAGCTCCCCCCGAGCCTGGGGAGACGAAGGGCATGAATGCCCAGCATCCCTACAAACCCATGAGCCACGCACTCCAAAAACCATCCCACCCCTCTCCAGCCACTGCTGCAAGAGCCCCTGGACACCCCGCAGCCTCTGTCCTCCACGTTGCCCCACAGGGAAGCTCAGACTGGCCAGGGGAGCCCCTAAACCCTGCTGGGAGAGGGAGGGGGTCCTCTGAAAACATCCAAATTCAAGCCGCTGGCTGGTGGTTATTTTGCCAGTGGCCACAGCCCCCAGCCCTGCAGCCCCCCGTGGCTGCGGCTCCCAAAATCCCAAGACTCGACTGCAGCGCCGGCGCAGACAAGCCAGCACATCAGGGAAAATTTCCAGTCTTCCTCTTTTACAGTCTCTGTCTCCTGCCGCGGAGGGAGCTAACTGGAACAAATACTCTGTAGAAATACTTCAGTATTTTCCTCTCGCGCGTGTGCTCTCTCTTTTTTTCTGGGTTGTGAGTACAGCTGTAGATTCAGTGAGCTGGTTCAATTATAATAAAATATACAGTATATATTGTAAATGACCCTGCCGGGCACAGAGCAGTTTCTTCACGGGGGAAGGAGGGGGGGGGGGGCAGCACAACAGAGTTAACTTGCTCCCTCCGTGCAGGCTTAGTCTTGTCCAGCTCTCCAAGGACCTATCCTCCTCTACCCCTGCCCTCTCTCCAGCCATCCATGGCTTGCTCTTCACCGGTGCATTAGCCTCTGGCTCCTGCAGAGCAGCACTGGGCACCAGTTGTGTCTGATTCCCCAGAGCATCCTGCTCTGGGCAGGGGGAAACCCTCCAAGGAAGCCTTGCTGCTAGGGCAGAGGTGTCCCCTTGCATCCTTCCCATCTTCTTGCAGCCCTCCTGGCTCCCTGCATCCTTCCCTGTATCCCTCCTATTTGCCTGCAACCCTCCCATCCATCTCAGCTCTCCCTGCACCCTTCTCTTTATCCCTCCCTGCATCACTCCCATCCCTCCCTGAATCTGTCTCTGCATTCCTCCCATCCCTCCCTGAGTCCCTCCCATCCCCTGCATCCCTCCCTTCATCCCTCCTCTCCCTCCCTGCATCCCTCCCATCCCTCCCTGCATCACTGCCTGTATCCCTCCCTGCATCCTTCTCTGCATCCTTCCCTGCATCCCTCCCATCCCTCCCTGCAACACTCCCTGCATTGTTCCCTACCCTCCCTGCGTCGTTCCCTACCCTCCCTGCCTGCATCCCTCCCCGCATCCCTCCCCATCCCCTCACCGCCGCACTCCCTGCAGTGCCTCAGCCCTCCCTTCTCCCCCAGCCCCAGCAGGATGCGCCCCCCGCCTCCATCCCCACACGGCTCAGCTGCCTTCAGCCCTTTCCCCCACGCAGTGACAACAGTGACAATGCTGGGCTCTGCCTCAGACAAACGGGTTTGGCAGGGGCTGGCGGGTGGCTGGCATCCACTGCATCCATGAGTGGGGGGACACCCCCCAAATCCCCTGCTGAGGCATCCCCCCCCCGCGTCCCTCCTTACTGTGTCCCTATCTGTGCCCTGTGCCCCATGGGGAAGGCTCCCCAGGGTCACCGTCCTTGCACTGAGTGGGCCAGGTCTCAGCTCCTACCTCTCTCCTGGTGCCGGCCACAGGTTTCTTCGAAGAAAACCAGCCAGAGCACATCCCACCACTGTGCCTCTGGCCCCCAAAAACTGACTGGTCCCACTCCCCAGGGCTGGGGAGCAGAGAGGGATAGGGTGGGGGTGGTGGGGTCCCAGGGGCTGCCGGGCTCACTGGGCTTGGAAAACAGCCCCTCCCTGGGATTGCGGAACCTGGAGACTGGATCCAAATGGGAATCCTTTCCCAGATGCTAAGGTGATGTCACTGGAGAGACTTGTTTAGACATGAAAGGGAAGGTGCCATCTCCCTTGCCCCAAGAGGGTGCTGCCCCCTCCATCCCCTCTGCCCCCACCAGCTCTATCAGCTCCTCAGCCCCACCAGCCCCCATGAGGTCCCACTAGCCCCCATGAGGTCCCACCAGACCCCATCAGCCTCCATTGTCCCCACTGACCCCCATCAGGTCCCATAACCCCCCATTAACCCCTACTAGTCTCATTGTCCCCCATGAGCCCCATCAGCCCCGTGGGCTCCAGGGACCCCCACCCCCAGGGGCCCGGGCAGCTTCACCCCAACTTGTTGCTGGGGGTTCCCCACCGCAATGTTGAGCCCGGGGGCCACAGAGGTGCTGGTTTGCTGGGGGGCTCCAGAAGCTTCTGGCTGGAGGGTGACGCAGCAGCACGGGGCCATGCACGGGCTCCTCCACTGACTCATCCCCCCCTCCGAGGCTCTGGCCCAGCCCCAGCCCCCTCCCCATCCCTGGGATGGTTTTACAGGCAAGAAATGCAGGCAGGCGGGGGTGAGGCCGGGAGCAGCTCCAAGGGTCATCCATCATTCTCAACCAGCCAAACCTCCCGCGGCGAGAGCCAGATGGACATTTCCCTGGCGGGGAGGGAAATGGTTCCCTGCCAGCCCCATCCCCGTGCCGCCCACCCCAATGCGGCTGCGTGCGGCCGCCCCAACCCCGGGAAAGTTTCTCGTCCCTTCCCTGGGCCCTGCTGCAATTTCCATTAATAGCCAGCTGAGCCGCCCGGCTAAAAATAACCACCCGCCCTCTTCATAAGTGGCCGGTGGCCGCCCCCCCCGGCAGCCCCGTGCACCATGGCCGAACGCCGTGTCCCCTTCACCTTCCTGCGCAGCCCCAGCTGGGACCCCTTCCGCGACTGGTACCATGGCAGCCGCCTCTTCGACCAGTCCTTCGGGATGCCCCATATCCCCGAGGATTGGTACAAGTGGCCGAGCGGCAGCGCCTGGCCGGGATATTTCCGCCTGCTGCCCCGGGAGAGCGCGCTGATGCCGGCCCCCGGCTCGCCCTTCGGGCAGGCGCTGAGCCGGCAGCTCAGCAGCGGCATCTCCGAGATCCGCCAGACCGCCGACAGCTGGAAGGTCACCTTGGATGTCAACCACTTTGCGCCCGAGGAGCTGGTGGTCAAGACCAAGGATAATATCGTGGAGATCACCGGTGGGTGACGGGGATGGGGGTGCGCCGGGGTCCCCACTGGGACTGGGGCAGCCGCCCTGGAGTTTACTAGGGGAAAAAAAAAGGGTGGAAAGGCAAAGCAGAGATGGAATAAGTGATGGGAAGGAAGAGCAAAAGGAGATGGAGGGGAGGGATGGAGAGGAGAGGAGAGGAGAGGAGAGGAGAGGAGAGGAGAGGAGAGGACAGGACAGGACAGGACAGGACAGGACAGGACAGGACAGGACAGGACAGGAGAGAAAAAAAGGAAGGGAAAACCAAGGCAAAGAGGAAGGCCCAGCATTACAAGCTCAGTCTCAGGGTGCTTTCATGATGCAGGTGTTGCACAGGGTGCAGAGACCCCCCAGCCCCATATATTGACCCCCTCGCTACTGTCCCAGCCAGGACATGGGGAGGGACATCCCAGCTACAAGCCATAGAGGGACTTGGGGGGTGCCAGTGGGGTGCCATGAGCTCTGCAGCCCCCGTGCTCCCCCTCAGAGCCCTGGGCAGCTCAGCCAGGGAGGCTGTGATGAAGCCCAGACTCCGTGGCACGAGGCCCACAGGGTGCTACGTGTCCAGCGAGGGGGGTCCGCATGGGGCGGGGGCAATTCCTCAGCTGGTGGGATTCGGGGGTGCAGCCCGAGGGAGAGGCGGGTGCTCAGCCTCCAGCCCCATCAGGCTGGGGACCCAAAATGAGGGCTGTGGGTCCCCTTGGCCACCTCCGGCTCCTGGCACCACACTTTGCTCCCCTTGAATTTGGGGGATGCTCCTGGAGGGGCCCTGCTGCCCATGGTTGTTCCCCCCCCCCCCTCCCAGTTGCTCCAGGCTGATATTAAAGGCAAAGAAAACCACGACAGGCAGGATCAGCCCCTCTCCGGCATCAGGAGAAGCTGGGATCTGGTGGGCTGGGACAGGGAAGGGGGCACCCCGGGCACAGGGACCTTCCCAGCTCATGGCTCCTTCCAACCAGCTCAGGGTTTGGTTTTTTTCCCTTCCAGGCAAACACGAGGAGAAGCAGGATGAACATGGCTTCATCTCCAGGTGCTTCACCCGAAAATACACGTAAGTACCAGGGAGGAGGGGGGATGGCAGCGCCCCCAACATCTCTGGGGACCTCTGCCCACCCACCCATCCCCTCCAGTGCCAAAAGCCCAAACTGGGGATGCCGCTCGCCCAAACTGGGAGTTGGGGGGGGGAGGCAGCAATTTGGGGCTGAGCATCTGTCACTGGGCACAGCATCACACCCACAGGTGGTGCCGCAGTTCTGACACCCCCCCCCCCTTCTCTCTCTCCTGCAGCCTCCCCCCTGGCGTCGAAGCCACGGCTGTGCGGTCCTCCCTGTCCCCCGACGGCATGCTCACGGTGGAGGCCCCCCTGCCCAAGCCGGCCATCCAGTCTGCCGAAATCACCATCCCCGTCACTGTCGAGAGCCAAGCCAAGGAGCCAGCCAAGAAGTAGGCGGCAGTGAGGAGGAGGAGAAGCCACTGCCACCCTCCACCCCCCGCCCCCCCCCCATCTTCACACCCACCCCCTGCTCACAGCCCCCTTTTTATTGTCTATTTTGTACTCGCCCAGTCACCGAGTGCCTTGAATAAATGTGAAGGAACCGATAGAATCAGCTGGAATAAAAAATGGTGAAAGAGATCTGTCTCCATGCCCTGTGTCTGTCCCCCGGGACACCCCCGGTGGCACAGGTTCACCGTGGCTGTGCTGGGTGGGAACCACACCGCGGGCACCGGCTCCCTGCTCCGGCAGGGCTGGACCGGAGCACCAGGACGGGGCTGCCTGGGGCCAGCGTGGCCAGTGGGAGAGCAACTGAGCCCTGCTCAACAGCTTGGGGTCAGCTCCACATCCCGGGTCTTCACATCCTGGGGTCAACACCTCAGGTCTCCAAATCCTGAGTCTGCCTATCCTGGATATCCCACATCCCAGGTCTCCTGCATCTCAGCTCTCCACATCCCGGCCTCCAGCATCCTGTGTCTTTACATCTCAGGTGTCCAGAATCTTTGATCTCCACATCCCAGGTTCAGCATCCCAGTTTTTCACATCCTGGGTCTCAACACCCCAGGTCCCCTACATCTCAGGTCTCAATACACCCCTCGTCTCCTATATCCCGTCTGTCCAATATTCTGAGTCTCTGACATGCCTGGTCTCCAAAATTCTCAGCATCCTGGGTCTTCCACATCTCAGGTCTCTAAAATCCCAGATCTCAGCACCCTGTGCTCCAAAACTCTGGGTCTCAACATTCGGGACCTGAACAGTTTGGGTCTCCCCAGTGTCACCATCCTTGGTCTCTACATCCCTGAAAAACAAGCACACACAGACACCCCCCCCACTCCACCCCTGAGCCACAGGGGAGCCTGAGGGCAAACAGGGGCTTCCATGGGCGTAAGCTTTGGCCAGAAACCCCCCCGTCCCCAGCAGTGTGGCCCCTCCAGCCCCAACGCTGCCCCCCCCACCCAGTTCCCCCTTCCTTTCACCCCATTGCAATGGGCCAGGCAGGCTGGGGGGGTTCAGCTCAGGGGCTGCAGCCATTCTGGGGGGCTGGATGTGGTGGGGGGGTCATGGTCCCGATGCCTTTTGGCCCCAGCTGGCCCCGTGCCCCTGCGTCCCCATGCCTCCGTGCAGGACCGGCCCTACATGGCCGAGGCCGGGCCGTGGCTGCGATGTTCCCGCTCCGACAAATCCCACTAATCCCCCCTGAGTCATCCCAGAGGCAGACGGTGACCTGGGAAGAATCCCGCAGCTGCGAGGCCCCCCTCCGAGCCCGGGGGGCTCCGTGTGCCCCCCGAGCCCCTTCTCCCTGAGCACCAACCCCTCTGCCCCAGCAGTTCTCCAGTGCAATGAGTTTGGTAGGTCTCAAGCACAGCGCCCAGGGTGGGCTCCTGCTGCCGGGGGTCGCGCATGCCCCCCCCCCCCGTGTGTGTGTCATTTTGGGGCTGGGTGGCCACGGCAACCAGGGTGATGGAGCTGGTTGCCATAGTGAGCAGCAGCTGATGGCAGCCCAGCCTGTGGGGGGGATTAACACCAAACCTCTCTCCCCAGCCCCGCAGCACCTGGAGCGGGGGGTCAGTGCAATGAGTTGGGCAGGTCTCATGCCACCTGGGGGCTTCCACTATCAGGCTCCAGCACTGGAGTGAGGAGGAGGTCCCTGAAGCCCCCCTGCCTGCAGGGGAGGGAGAAGGGCTGGGGGTGCCAGGGGAAGCGGGGGAAAGGCTGTCCCCCCTCCCTCTGCCTGTGCTGCCACAGGCACCTCTAACACCCCATTTTAGGGCCCGATGAGGGGTGAGGACACCCCTGGGCTGGGTCATGCTCCTTCCTGCTCTCTCTGCCCCTCTGGTGGATCCCTGGGACACCGACACACACACCCACGGGGGCACTGCCGGTGATTGGTCAGCCCAAGCACGTCCCCAAGGGAAGAAGCCCCTCCAGGGGGCATCCCTGGCCCCCTTCCCTCCCTTATGGCCATGCCAGCGTGGGTGGATGGGCGGGCATGGGTGCCACACAGGGTGGCTCTCGCCCCCCAAAAAGCCACCCCAGCCTCAGCAAGAGGGAGGCTGTCAGAGTGCAGCAGTGCTGGGACGGGGTGCTGTGTCCCACCCTGTGTGTAGGGGGCTCAGTGACCCCTCAGCCCCTCTTTGCCATCACCCCAGGGGGCTGTTCCCACCCCCTTACCTGGGGGTGGGTGTCCTGCACCCCCCCGGGCTCCCTCGCAGGGCCGATGACTCAAGGCGCATTTTTGGTTTATGGTTTCCAGGGGAGGGGAGTATTTTTACAGCGTGAGTCACCGCGGCAGCTTCGAGTGGAAAAACCATCGGGAAGGGAGGGAGGAAAGGGGGTGTGTGTGTGTGTGTGTGTGTCAAAGCATCCACCCACCCACTCCGACTCCTGCGGGAGCACCCAGCGTCCATCCCCAGGGCTCTCCGAGGCCGGGGGGGGGCACTCACCTCTGCCCCGGGAAGCCTGGGAGCCCGGTGAACCTTTACCACCCCGGGATATGGAGCGCAGAATCCTGGCATCCCGCCTTCCCACTGCGCTGGAGGAAGAAAATAAGGCTGTTGACTCCTGTTTCCGAACCCCAATGGCAAGGGTGAGCCCCCCTCCCCACTCCACGGAGTTTCCCTCCCCCCCTCCAGAAATTCGACACAGGCGATAACAATTAAGCAGCGCTGACGTCAGATCTGTAAGTTTATTTGCTCAATGTACGACGGCTACATAATGACTCACATTCATGATATTCCATCACTGAGGAAAAACTGCTAAGAATGGTCCGTGTGTGAAATAATTCCTTACAGAAACACGGAGTTGGAAAAAATAATCACTGATTAGACCTTAAAAATAGTTCACTGCATAACATGACAAAAAGCACAAACAAAGGCTCATTCAAAGAACACAGTCATTGTTCTCCTACACTGTAATAGTTATAATTTCACCATGACGAACACCAGACATTAAGATTAAGCTAACACTGGTGTTTTCTTTTGCTTTTTTTTCCTTTTTAAAAACAAAATCATATATAATTGCATGTCACTATAGCAACATCCATTAACAGATCAGTTTGTTACGATCACTATTTGGTAGAGCAAACTTTACCCCCGAAAAGAAAAAAATAAATTAAAAAACTTTAAAAAATTTTTTGAAGACTATTTTGTCATAGGAATACATAACATCTACAGTATAAGTTAATAAATTTCAAGCTACTGTATAGAAATACGACACTAGCATGCACAATATTGTATCAATAGAGTAATGGAGCAGTAATCATTTCACTGGAGAGACAGTATCATAGGCAAGTGCATCTCTTAAAAAACAAAAGAAACCATTCAAGCTGCTTAAAAATCAAGTCCCTGACCCCCACTCCGTTTTTAGCCCTCTTGTGCCATCTCTCCTGCATAAGTTTCCTAAAGCAGCCAGAGCAAAAGCCGAAAAGAAGAAGAAGAAACAATAATAAAAAAAAAAAAAAGATAGGTTTTGTAATTCCAGTAAATCACTTCCAAATTATACAGCTGGGACAACACTGCTCACGGGACACGAGGGTCGATCGAAGGAAGGTTAAAGAAGCCTAAAGGGGATCTTCCAGTCCACGGCACGTACCGGCACGGTGAGCCTCTGGCCGCGGGATGCTGCACACCCTACAGCCGGCGAGCAAGGCTGGGCAAGACTCTGCACGCGAAGGCATCCCAGTCAAAAGGAAAAGAAAAGCTTTGCCGGCATCGCTGGGGCCGTATCCGGAGGCCGAGGGGCAGCCCTGGCCCCGCTCGCTCCCTCAGGAGTCAGGGAAGCGGCTCCCTTTAACTGCGGGGAGGGAGCGGGAGCCACGTCTCCCCACGAGACCCGACAGCGGCTGTACCATGTGTGCAACACCACGACACGCTGTTTGCAGACTGACTCTCGGAAGGGACAATGAAAGCCTGTTTCTAAAATTAAAAAAAAAAATAAAAAAAAGAAAGAAAAGAAAATGCAGGAGTGCGGTTTTTCCTTACTGCGCAGCTTTAGGTGAAAAGCCACGTGGCAGAGCACTCCGCCAGCTGGAGAACAGCAGTGAACTTCCAACAACCATGTAAAAAGAAGAATTAAAAAGAAAGTTACTCAAAATGGGGTAAACATTACCTGCTAAGCAACTCAGATGCCCCATCTCCCACCCCCAGCCGGATCAGACAGACTCAGAAAAGATTTTGCTAAGAAGAGAACTAAGTTCCTGGGCTCCCGATGGTGAATAAGAAATGTCTATGATTGTAGCTCTTCCCTTGAGGATTTCTCTACCAAATTAGTTTCTAAGCTCCTGAAGTTCACTCATTACACCACAAGCTTCCCCAGGAGAAAGGAAAACGCACCCGGCTTCCCTGGTGACAAACAAGGGAGCCTGAGTGCCGGAGATCTGCTGACAAACCTCATGGTACAGTGGGAGAAAGTCAGGCAGAGTGAAATGGCAGTGCAATCCCTGAGGAAGCAGCTGTGGCACCTTAAATCAGGATGGTCTTTTGAAATACCAAACACAGTACATGACATACAGACCTGAATGCTCTTTTTTTTTATTATTTTTTTTTATTATTATTTTTTTTTTTATTTAAGTGGCATTTTAAGTTTAAACACTTCCCCCTTTGTCTAATTAAGTTCTTAAACCTTTTGCTGTGGACTTAAAATAGTTGAAACAGCCGCTAGCCAAGCACCTGTTAAGCTGTTGACCAAAAAACTAGAGCAGCTTTGATGTTCCTCGGGCGGGCGGTCTTCTTGCCTTGGGCGACACAGAATAGCTAAAGCCAGTCCACAGGCGAGGACTGATCAGGAAGGCAAGCCAAAAGAACTAGCAAAAGAAAAAACAAAAACAAAAACAACAGACAATCAAAGGCTTGATGTCATATGGCTGTAATGTAGAAATACTGTAAACTGCAATTTAGTGTTAATACTGTAAGCTACCCTAATAAATATCTTCATAAACAAACAAACAAAAGAGATTGGATGGCCTAAATCCTGGGGCTTCGCAAGCCCCAAATTCTTTAGTTTTATTTATTTATTTATTAAAATTCCTTCTCAATTTGGGGATTTGAAGCTACACCCTGCCAGGCAGAGCGCTGCAGAGAGACGCCCCGCGAGGTGGTACGGACACACGGCACTTGGACTGAAGAAACAAACGCACAAAGCCTTACTGGAACCACAGAACTCCCTTTTTTTTTTTTTTTTGTTTTGCGTTGCTTTCCTTAAAAACGAGGGCCATTCCATCCACGCGAATTCGTCTTAAAACCCTTTTTATTTCTAGCGATAAAGTTAAATTAAAGACAGCTCCACTTGTATTAATAATCTACAGAACAGTCCATATGCCAGTGAGGCTGCTATTCCATACCAGCACAGCCAGCCTGACTTCCACTAGTGGTGTTTTGGCAAAAATGTCAACGAGGCAATCAAAGACAGGTTGTGGGGGGCCTCCCTGGGAAGGTGTCCCCTCCCTTTCCCTCCCCCACCCCTGACCCCTCCCCCCACTCGTGGGAAAAAAATAAAGACTGCAGTAGTTAGCATCAGCGTGCGGCTGCCAGTCCATCGGGGGGGGTCTAGTTGTTGCCTTCTCCGCCGTCATCATCTTGCTGATCGCTCGTCCAGAGCGTTAGGTTGTCACGGAGGAGCTGCATGATGAGCGTTGAGTCCTTGTAGGAGTCCTCGTTGAGGGTGTCCAGCTCGGCAATGGCGTCGTCGAAGGCCGTCTTGGCCAGGTGGCAGGCCTGCTCCGGCGCGTTCTGGATCTCGTAGTAGAAAACCGAGTAGTTAAGGGCCAGCCCCAGCCGGATGGGATGGGTGGGCTGCATGTGCTCCTTGCTGATCTCATGGGCTTCGCTATAGGCTTTCTCCGAAGACTCCACCACGGTCGCCCTCTTCTCACCAGTGGCCACTTCGGCCAGGTAGCGATAATAGTCCCCTTTCATCTTCAGGTAGAAGACTTTGCTCTCGTACTGCGTCTCGCTGCAGTTCTTGATCAGGTAGTTGTCCAGCAGGCTCAGCACATCCTGGCACACCGCTTCCAACTCCTTTTCGATCTTCTCACGGTAGGCCCGGACCATTTCGATCTTCTTCTCATTTCCATCAGCAGAGGTCTTCTGCTCAATGCTGCTAATTACTCGCCAAGAGGAACGCCGTGCCCCCACCACGTTTTTGTAGGCAACGGACAGCAGGTTCCTCTCTTCATTGGACAGAGGCTCGTTCAGCTCCGTAACCTGCATCGAGAGAGGGAGAGAGAAGAGAGACACTTGGGTTAAGCCCCAGTCACTTTATGTTCCCATCACACATTTAGATGTTCCCTTGCATCTCTAGCAAGACGCAGAAGGCAGCCAGCTCATAAATCATCTGGAATCCACACTCATCCCAGAGGGAGCCAGCTGGGAAATCACATCGTGGTCTGGTCCCCCAGCAAAAGGGGAAGGTTGGGTTTTCTCTGAGGTATTCTCCATCTCCTAGAAGATCCGTGTTCTCCAGAATAAGAAAAATTCTCTTTTAGGAAAGAGATGCCTTTCACCTGCGTGGTGAGAGTCAGACTTCGTGACACAGGCGAGAGGGACAGTCAAAGCAAAAGGGTGGAGACAGTCTAAGGTTACAAGCCAACCACATGGATTAACAATACCATGGCTACAGGGGGTTCATCTTTTCCGTTTCCCATAAGCACAGGCCGCGCTTCTGAGATGCCTAAAGAACACGTTAGATGTTAAAATTACAGCTGCCTAAGGCATCTGCACAGATAAGTACTATAAAAGCTCACATGGTAGAAAGAGTATGTTCTTCCCACACAGGATTTCCTTCACTGAGGATAACAGCGTTAATGCACAGCACCGCTTCCACCTGCCTCACGCGCCACGGCAAGAGAGGGATTAAGGAGACGATGGAGCATGGAGCCGTTCCACAAGCAGGCTGCCAAACGCCACCTTGGCCAGTTCAGTTACTGGGAAGCGTCACATTTGATATCACAATAATCTCATCCCAGTCCCCGCAACCCCATGGCTGCACCTCTGGCAACAATAAGGCAGCCGGCCAACTGCCCTGCCCTGGGGACAGTGGGTCATTTGAAGGGCTCACACCCCCCCTGACTCCACGCTGTGCCCTGTACGTGGGTCTCTGTGCCCCTGGAGCGGGTGCAGCAGCCCAGGACGCTCTGTCAGCCAGGCTGCTCCACAGCCGCTCAGCTGGGGTGGTTACAGCTGCCAAGTGGCACTTTGAACCTGGATATTGCTGTTGTCCCCTTCCCCCGGGGTCTCACTGCCCCACCGCACGCACACCCCGGGTTTGGCCGTGTGGGAAGCAGGCCAGCAGAGCAGGAACCTGCCAGCCTCCTCTCGGCAGCCGCTGCTCACAAGGATTAGGTAATGGTTTGGATGTGAAAGGCTTCTGCAAATACTGAGTCATTTTCACAAGGGTTTGCAAGGACAAGGTTTGTTCTGGGCCTAGATAACCACATTTATGGTGGTGATCAGGAGGCCAAGGGCTCATGCTGGAAGGTGTGGGATGGTCCAGCCCAGGACCTCATTTGAGTGGCCCGGAATGACTCACCCTCGGTTATTGACCTGCTCATTCCAGTAACATCCACTCCTGCCTGCCGGTCTCCTCAACCACGTTCTGGCCAATGTTTTCTTCCAAAACCAAGCGATACCTAAGCCTTGGTTTCCCCTGCAGCAAGCAGAGCACTCTGGTCTCTGATCTGGACCCCTCTATTCCTTTCCTTGAGGAGCAAGGAGAGGCAGCAAGAAGAGCCTCCATCCCCACTACTGCGCAGACCCATGCTGCTCCATGAGATGCTCTACAGCCTGGCAGGGGAAGCAGCAAACAGCCCACCTCCATGCAGAAGAGGGTCTTACTGGGCAAACCAGCACAACCACCTTCTGCGTCAAAATACAGGCAAGGGACCAGGGAAATGGGTGTCACGTTAAAAGAGGGCAGAATCTCCTGTGACTATCAGCAGTTGCCACCGATACAGGACAAGGTCCACGGGGCAGCGTGCCAAGGTAGCTCCCAGCTTTCCCGCCCCAGGCCATCCAGCAGGTCCCGGTGCCAGGAGAATAACCCACATGCCCCCTCTCCCAGCCAGGCTAAGGGTGGCTGTTTAACCACAAGCCCTGGGTTGTGTGTGATATCCTGCTTCCCGCAGAGGGGCCGGGGCAGAGGCTCAGCCCTGCACACAGCCCGACTGCAATGTGCTAAAATACCCCTGGCAAGCCGTTTACATGCTGCTTCCAGGCCACCCTGTGCTATAAGTTCAGAGGTCTCCAGTTGCCTGTATTTTTACAGGGCTTAACAACTTTGAGGTGACTCCATTCATTCTTCCCTCCGAGTGGCACCTGCACACACACAAATTAAAGATACTGTGAGGTCAAAGCCATCTTTGAAAGACACTGGAGCACAATGAAGATGCCCCCTGTCCTAGAGCTTATGTCTGTCCTTGGAGATACTGGAAACTTGACTGGGTTACTCAGGGTATTGTCTCATCTAAGTTACCCTGTTTTGAGTAAGGGAATTAGGACTAGAAACATCCAGAAATCCCAGCCTGATGGGATCCCATCCCCTGACTTATTCTCATACCTTCCAGCTGTAAGTAGAGTGTCCAACATCGACAGCTGTACTACAAGAGACTCGCCGACTCCAACAGTTTTCCCATCCTGACACTGGTTATGAAGGTTGATAACCACAGGAGATCTTGTTTTTAAGCGAGAGGCTCTCTGAGCTGAGATACCAGTTTTAAGTGTGGACCAAGCAGGTGACTTTAAAGCTGCCCCACAACCAAGTCTGCAGATATTTATCACTGCACAAAGAAGTAGGTTTACCTCCTCTCACCAGAAGAGTCTTGCTGGAGGACAGATTTATTAAAACTACAGGGAGTTTCGTAGGATTAGCTTTGCCATAAACATTTTAAATTTGAAGCTATTAAGGATTACGGAAGAAAGTTGCCTGTCAAAATCCTTTCAACAAACTGGCTGACAGATGGAAGGTACACCTGTGGAGAAAGCAAGATTCCTCCTGGGAGCTGGCGGGGAACTTATCAAAGCAGACAGGGAGTCTCAATTAAGCATGTAACTCCTTTCTAGCAGTACCCAGGCTCCCGGTAAGGTAGAGCTCTGCAGAGATGCACTGCAGAGAAATGCAGAGGTGTAACACGGCTGGAGACAGGGACCGCATCCCTCAGCGCTAGGAGAGGGGAAGGAAGAGGCTGCAATCCACAAATATTTCAGTTTGCAACTGAACCAAGAGAGGAAGAAAAGAGAACCATCTGGCACTTGCATTTGCAGCAGGAAAAAAATACAAGCTGCCCAGGACACTAGGTATGGGACAGTAAGGGTACACTTAGCTGCCTTAATCAGTCACTGGAAGGGAGAAAAGGCGTAGCCCAGGTTAAGCTGCCTTTGAGAACTGCCATCATCCCAGCCCCTTGGTCTTCCAGAACCTGCCTGCCACGTCTCAGTGCCACAGCTAAGCCACTGCTGCCAGTTTGCCCGCCCCACCGCACTGCCCAAGGGTGAGCTGGTGTCTCTGCACGGTATCTGCCATGGTATATGTGGCACTTCAGCACAGGACTGCACAGTCACCTTGTCACCACCACCTTGCTTTTGCCAATAACACTGTACAGGTGAACATCTCCAGAAGGCCATCTAGAAGCCACTGCAGCAACCTGTCAAGCAGATGAGGGTCTGTGCCTTCGCTGTAAGCCTCTTCTGGCCAACCAACTGCTGGATTTTTCCTTACACTGCAGAATACCAACACAAAGTGAGTTCAATCAAGCCGGAGGCTGAACAGCAAGCTCTGATATACTTAATTTATAGCATTACATTGAATGCCTCTGATGTAACATCAATAAGGCAATATCCTGCATCAGGCGTGGATTAGATCGCAGCGGTCACATTAAAAGCCCTTGTGGAGAATTTTTGTTAATGTTTTTTTCCAGCACCCAGATTAATATTGCCAGAACCTCCCCCTTCTTAACTCAGATCGTGGAGGGGTCTCATCTCCCTTAAGAAGGGCAGCACCCTCATGTATAGACCAACCCGATGCACATTAGGTCACCTCATGCCATTCCCAGTGCTAGTACACAGAGTTAGAGGCTTCAAATATCCAAAGACATCTCAGTTTGACCTTGAAAGGGCTTGGCAGGAACACAAAGCCATCAGCCTCTGCCTGGAAGCCTAACTACTCTCTTGGAAACTCAAGTCATTTTGGAGTTTTACTTCCCTGGTTGACCGCAGAGAAAAGCGGAATTTGGACTGCAAGTCTCAGTGACAGTCAAGCCTCTCGTTTCACCCTGGTGGCTCCTGTAGATCAGCGGGCAGGGGGGCGGAAATGCATGCAACTGAAACAGAGTCAAGCCTTGCATGTGGCGTAAGAGCTAGTCCACATGCTCACATAGCCAGAAACTTGATATATACAAGTCTTCTAGCTATTCTAGGAAAAAAAAAAAAAAAAAAAAAAAAAAGGCCTTTTTCACCTTCCTTTCTGCTTCTTCCCCCCAAACAAGCCCAGCCTGGAAGCCCACTGGCTCTTTCTTGATGCAGAGCAGCAGGAAACCTCAGCTGTGGTGCCTCTCATTTCCCAATTAGTCTGCAGGCAATGGTCACGGTCACAAGAGCTTCCCCCATGCCCTGTCACAGCATGTGGCACACGTGCCAGGAGCCAGATCCTTCACACGCTGCAGGCAGCCCCGTGCTCAGCAGAAGCCCTGCTTAGGGCAGGAGCAGAGGAGAAGACACTGAGCCAGGGAGTGCAGGTCTACACCAGGCTCAGCGTGGAGCAGTCTACGCTGACAGGCTTTGGCTTGGAGGCACGCTCCATCACCAAGCTTGAGGACGTTGCCAAGTTCCAGTCTCACCAGTTCCTGCAGCCTTTGAGGGTGCAGCGTCTGCACCACCAAGACTCAAGTGCCCTAAAGCCGCAGGGATAGTCCAACGGTTCCTGTCGGACAAAAACTACTGAAAGTTTAGGGTTTCTACTGCTTGAGAGGCCAGAGGTTTATATAACTCAAAGCCCTCTGATTTGCAACAAAGCTCTCTGGAGGCAGCACGATCTGGGAGAAGGTTCTCCCAATTTCCGTGCTACAGCCGTGAGCTCTGACTCAGTGCTGTGTCCAAAACCTGGCAGGCTCCCAGCCTGCCCAAGTATCACATTGCAGCCAGGGGACGGTTCAGCCTCACACGGAGAAGCTGGGCAGCAAACCTTCACCTACCCCTAATGTCAAACTCTGTGCCCTCCAAAAGCAGGTAGGACCAAGACTGGTCCTACTGCACCTTCTTTCCAGAAGCAGCCTAATTAGCAGGCTTTTTTTTTTTGAGACCTACAGGGGAGGTTTGCTCCCAGCCAGCAGGTTAGTTTGCCCATGGGGCTTATTCCAAGATTCTTATCGTCCACTTCTCACCTTGCATCAATAGGTCTGAAGTAATCATTTCTCAGTACATCATGAAATAATCATTTTGGAGGACCCTTCAGTAGCTGCAATGGAGATCCATCACAGGATTTACCTGTTTATCCTTATACACATGGATTTTCACTTTGTTTTATAACCAAGTGCCCACCCATTTATGGCTCTTACCAAGCTTTGATGTCTTATCTCAAAGCATACAGCAGAGCAAGCTGAGCAGACCCAGAGGTTCTTCCCTGGGGAATACCATCAACATCTGAGAGTTTAATCCATGTTACAAGCCTCAACACTCTTGCTTTTCTGATTGCCTAAAAGAGGTCCCGAGTCCCTGAAGACATTAGACATCTACAAAGAAGCCAACCTTTCCTGAGAAAACAATAAGATCCTTAAACTGTCCACTGAGAACAGCTTTTGAACACCACTACACCTCCTCTTGCACCAGGATACACAACAGCCATCTCCTTCTCAGTGCTTGTGTTCCCTCTGTTCTATCTACAGCTTCTGCACCATGTAATTAAGTATGTTATCTCTCGACAGAAACCTTGGCAATTGCCTTGTTTTCCTTCACATGCAGCTTGTTAGTCACACTGAGGTCTGGCCCAAAGGTCCCCTTTTCTGTTTCATTTTTTAAAAGGCAAATGTGCTTTTGAAAGAATGTTCTGGCCAGAAGTCCCACCACTGAAATTCTTACTTGGTCTGAAGCCACCAGCAAAGGGAGCAACCAGCACGTAACAACTTCAGGCTCAAGCAGCTGATAAATGCTCAGGACTACCTATGGCCATCTCACCTTCCCCCCTCCATCTCCAGCCGCTGCCTTGTGGTGGGACCCCATCATCTCTTTCCAGACATCAGACCACCTTCAGCAGTCCAAGTGCTGTCCGTTTGGAAGGGATAGGCCAGAGAGACCACCTGTTTTTTCTGTCCCCATCCCACTCTACATCTAGCTTCTGAAGAAACGGCTGCCCTCAAGCACATTAAATTATCACCATGACCCAGTGGCTTGATTACAGTCATGACTAGATGTTGCACAACCTAGTCAAGAACAGCCTCTCCTTACGTGCTCCAGAGCGAGCTGTCCTATGACACTACCACAGCCGTCGGAAAGATGCTTTTCTTAAACACTGTCCTACTTCAACACAAAGTAGGCGTGTGTTAAACTAGACCTAAATCTAAAATCTTACCAGATTTCACTGGTTCAGGTCTTTTTTTTTTTCCCCTGTACTTTAGCCTTCTCCCCCATGTCACACTTCCAAAATGGAAGTCACACCATAACTACATCTCTCCATGCCAAGCCCCTCCACCATCCTCTCAGCTCGTGTTTTATCTCAGTGTGGCTAGGGGGAATTTTCAGCTGCTGGTCCAGCCCTTCCTCTCATCTCAGACAAGACCAGAAAAGCACCAGCAGGCTGTGGGCAGAAGTTAGTTCCCCACTGCTGTCTCCTTTGCCTGTTTCAGTATGAATAATGGCATTTTAGTTCCCATTTTTAAGCTAAAGGGGCCGGCTCTCATTGTAGGAGAGCAGCTGAAGGCACATGGGATGGTTCTGCCATTACGTTTCAAATTGGACCAAGTGCATCAAGGACCAGTGTCTGCAAAGGAAGACTGTTTATGGCTTGCAGCATAACTGGATCTCAAAGGCTACTTAGGCACTCTAGACACTGATTAGGATTTCTGCATGCTCCTACAGCCAACAGCGGCTTTCATCCCACTCCGCAGCCTTTATTATTTAAGGCGACTTTGAACCACTCGAGACAAAGTCCTCAAATTGGAAGGGAGATGTGAAAACCAAGACTTAATTTATTTCATTGCCCTCTGTAGCTTAACAGCTACTTAAGCCAAAGTGAATTTAATCATGCTACACACAGGTTTGATCGGTCCTTGGAGCCTGCAGATCTCACTCTCGTTTCAGTCTGGCTCTGATGGATTTCAGCTAAAGAAAAAGCAAGTTTCAGCTACTTGGGTCATTCCTGCACGTAAAAGGGAGCCAAAGCGAGAAAGCCATTGGCAACAGTAGAGTTCCAAGCTGTTCCTATTCTGCATTTGGTAGAAGCATTTCATCTACTCCCCGTTATCTGCAGCACTGCAGTCCCAGCATCGGGTCTAACGGTTCAAGTTTTCCCTGCTGCAGAACACCTGGGTGCCACCGATTCGCTTCACCAGCTTCTTCTGCAGCTTTTGAGATAAGGCCAGCACAAGGGAACATCCGCTTGCCTTCGGGGCATGTTACTGGACCTTGCAATCTGCCACGGCTATGGAGTTGCCAGAGGGCAGCCCAGACACATGGCAACAACCAGCTGGAAGGAACAATCCCAGCATGGGCATTGTGTATGTTCTTCAGGTGCATCAGCGTAGAGCTACAAACCATCTCTGAATTAGACTGCACAGCCTTGTAGCACAGAGCTGCTCCTACAGTCAGGATCTGCTTTTTGAGCCATTAAGGAATTAAAGTTGAAGTTGTTCTTGTCTTCCTTATTAACACCTTGATTCTTGTTAGCCTTGCCAAAAGAAAGGCTGTTAAAAGGAGATGAAAACTGGTCGTAGGACAATTTGTTTCGCTGCCTTGCTGCCATTAGCTGCCTCGCACCTATTAAAAACTCTTGGGAAAAATAATCAATCTCCGTTGGTCTGGTGCCTTCCTGCCACCAGATGGAGAAAGCAGCAAGTCAAACCACATCAGTCCCAGCATTTAAGAGGACTGTCGCTCAGGGCTCATCACACCGTCTCTGGCAGATGGGATACCAGCACCTTTTGCCTGCTAACTACAACACAACAGAAGGGACGTCAAGCTACCCATTCCCCAAGATATGGCAGGCTGGCAAGCATCATCTGCCCAATTTTGCATTTCTGCAAGCACTTTAGCAGGAGCCCAAGATCACCACCAACCTTCTCCGTTGCTTAACGGCCCAGGGAGCTCTCCTGCCTTGGATTACTCAGTCTGTTCCTTGCTGTTCTGCCTTTTCTCCGAGCTTTCTGCAAAGCTTTCTGCAAAGCACGTGGAAGACCAGTCCCACAGTGTGCCACTGTTATGGGAGCTCAGACATGCTCCTGGAGCATGCCAAAAGTTTTAGGAGCTCAGAGGAGATCCTTTTGAAATAAGAATGACAATTCAGTGATTTTTACAGGCTCTTCTGGGCTGCATTAAACTTCTCTGGATGCAAGTTGAAAAGCTCTTGAAGAGTAACTGCAGCTCTTTCCTCAACAGCATTTCTGTACAAGTTTAAAATCTTTATTATTTTTTTTCCATTCAAGCATTATTCTTCTTCAGAAGAGTCCATCCCCTCACAGGCTTTTTAGCTGAAGCAGCCATCCATGGGATGACCACTAGTCATTTCCAGAGTCTTAAGACTTGGTCAACATAGGGGAAGACTGACTTTCCCCCCCCCTTTCCCCCCAACTTATGGGGGGAAAAACAAGGCAGACAGACTTCAGGGACTCCAGCACATAAGCAGGGATACACTAGATAAATGAATCAAGTTTTACGCGGGAAGGGTGTTTAGTGCTCCTGGGAGCATTAGCTGCTTAAAGACTTACCTCACAGCTTCTAAGAGTACTAATCTGGCTCAGATATTAGTGCTTCCCCGCTCACCTCCAGCCCCACTGCCAGGCACCCGGCCACCAGATCATCAAATCCCCCCTGCAGCTTCAAGTACCAGGCCAACACGAGATGCTTGTCCTTAATCAGGGGCTCAAAAAATGACAGCCTTATGCTGTACCCATGACCACTATTGAGTTGAGCCAAGTAGAGAGAGGAGAGATGACGTACCATGGACAGGACACCCCGAGAAAGGTTGAGAACAAGTTCTGGCTGCTGAGCCAGCCTGATCCCAGGTCTGCCAGAGCAGGATGAACTGGGCAGCTCTTGGCTGCTTCCATGGCTTTCTCCTGCACGGAAGAACCATTGCAAGCTGCTGCTCCAGCAGGATGAAATGGGAGAAGCTGCAACCATGCAAAAAAGTCCCTGCAGCTAGCACAGGAGTTTTTAACCGCTTCATGTCAATACCCCAAAGGCTTTGGGAAAGTCTGCTTGTCACACATCAAGGCAAGGATCTGGAAATATAAAAAAAAAAAAAAAAAACCACAACAAGATTTTTGCTCTAGGTCTTTTGGTCTGCAGAACCAGCAGCTCCTTGCAGTGTCTAAAACGTGTTTTACCAGATTAAACGAGAGACTTTCCAGAACACCCAGGTGGACTCCAGCATGCCAGCTCCACCATAGGTTTAATTTCCGCATCACTGATTATCCCTCCAGATGTACTTCACCCTCCCACCGCTTCAGGGATTTCAGGCTTGATCTTACACAATAAAAGACAATTTTATTTAATTCCTTAAATGAACTTGCAGAACAGAAATTCAAGTTTTTGCTCTGGCAGCTTTCTGGATCACTGCAGCCAATTTTAAATTACGAGGAGGGTCACTTTACTGTTCTAGCTCTGACTGTGGATTTAAGTACTCTCGCCTGGCTCCAGCTATCTCCTCCCAGTCCTCTTTTGAAGCCCAGGGGACTACTACCACAGATTTGATCTCAGTTCATCACAGGTGACAGAGCCCCTCAGGCACTGACGTCTTGACACCACCAAATGCAGGAAGCCAAGCTCCAAACGTCAAGGTAATGAAATATTCATCCCACGTAACAAAGCCCAACAGCATAAACAGGCAAAGCTCCAATGCCTTCCTCAGCTGGGTGTAAATCAAAGGCTGTTAATCTTCCCTAAGTTCTCTTTCACTGCTGAATACTAAGCATTAGTCTTTTACAAGTGCAGATCTCCTACAGCAGTTCTCAAGTGTATCTGTTAGCATACAGCACAGCAACAGCTTCTCCAACTACTATTAATAAACTTCATGCTGCAGAACACCACAACTGTCCAAACAGCATGTCCATCAGCAGCCTCGTTAACGCTGAAGCCGAGACTTCTCGCTGATATTTTTCTAGAGCCTTTGTTGAAACCATCTTAGAGAGGAATCAGAAGCAAACTGACATGCCAAGTAGCTTTGCCTGGTACGTAAGCAAAGATCCTTCTCCAGCCAGCCAACGCATCCAGTAAGATCAGAGGGAATTTGCAAACAATTAAGGAATGTTTTGTACGTGATTCCGTACTGCAGGTCCCTGCAGACTTGCCTTCATCCGAGTGCAGCTGTCTCAAACACCCATAGACTGACTCAATTCTAACATCTCCTTTACAGAAGAAAAACATTAAGTACTCTAATCCCTAATCTGGGGATCACTTTAAGGGAATCTCATGCCATCATCAGTGACATGTTCTCTCGTTACTCTCCTACTGCTATTAACTAATGCACTGCCCTTGGTCATTAGATTACTAGTTGGGGACCAAAAATCAGATTTAATACCTAACTGAGCATGTGCTGGGTCATTCCCGAGATGTGACTAAATCTGGGTTAGCACAGAAAAACCTGAGATTGGGGGAAGTTTGTACTTAACCAGGCAGAACAAAGGCTTTTGTCTCACCAGCTACGCGAAGGCACTGCTTTTGAGCGACAGTCTTGGTGTTTCCTGCAGCCCAAAGATTGCTGCCTCATCATTTCACCTCCATTTTCCAGAATTTACCATTTCTGTGCTTCTCCAGACTCCACCAAGCAAACTGCCACTGCAACCTGGGTGAAACACCTGGGTGAACACCAAACCCAGCACCCCACCAGCCCCAGTAACTCCAGCCCACCAGAGGGGCTGGAGAGACATGGCAGCTCGGGCTCGCTGTCATTGTGCACTGGGAGAAGCCAGACAAAGCCATCCCTCTGCTGAGCTCCTCCCCGAGCAGGCTCCCCACCCAGAGCCACGGGTAGGAATCCAACATTGTGACATCTGGCCTCTGGAGAGAGGAATCAGGCCTCTTACTTAAAAAATATAAAGAGTAGAATGAAAACCCTTTTGTCACAATTTTCCTTCATTTTCAGACAGGAGGAGGGACTTTGCTCATTAGATCAAGCAGCCAGGGGAATGAACAAGATAAAGCTGGCTATGACAGCACTGGCCGTGCCCAGCCAAGGAGATGACACACCACCAAGTCAGACAAACCCCACAGCCAGCTGGTCGTGGGTCCATATACTTCCTCCTTCCTGCTCGCTCCAGAACAAGTGCACATTTATGAAGTCCCCCCCCAGCTGCTCAAAGCTTGCTCTGCTTTGGAGGGGGGGAGCTGGGGAAGGTGTCCATGCTCCCACACAGCCTCACTCATCTTGCAAGGACCTCCATCACCCATGTGTGAACGCATCGTGCGTTCAGACAAGCCGATGGCTGGCTTCCCACAAAGCCATGTTGCCTCCACAAGGGAAAAAGAGCTTCCCTATCTGCAAAGACCAAAAACCGCCCAGGCAGGAACACAGGCAGAGCTTGGCAGCCAGCAGCCATGGCAGAGCATTTCATCTAAGTACCACCAGTGTGACACTGGCCGTGGCTATTCATCTGGACAGCATCCCGAAGTCAAGCTGAAGGTTTCAGAGGTCAAAAGACAAAGCCACTGTATCTTCATCAGTACAGTGATTAATTCACAGCTACTTCCCCTTTGTTTTAGCAGGTGCTAAAATGAGTTTCCAAGCTATCGCTTTCCAGCGATGACCATCGCTTGCAAAGCCAAGTCAAGCAAATACTTGCTACTGTTCTCATGAAATTTTTGCTTTCCAGACATCAGGTTGCCATTTGTCTGCAGTCACATGAATCTAATAGGAGTGAGGGAGACTTCAGCCAAGGATAAGTTAGGTTAGTTACCTTTCCAGTAAAGAATAGAAGTTGGTTAAGGCTTCAACCTTCCAGAAAGAAATAATGAAGGTCTAGACAGCAAAGGAAAGAAGGTCTAAGCTGGCTCCAAACCAGTTAGCACAAAAATACTCATAATAGCACTAACTTTGGAAAAAGCTATCTTGAGCTGCAGAGCACTGGAGTGTAGAAGAGCACCTGGAAGCATCAAGGGTGCATCAGCTACCCAGAGACAACCGAAGTCCCGCATCACAGCTTTGCCACGGTGAAGCAGAAGATGATGCCTGTAGCCTATCAAGGTTGTCAACGGAGAAATGCTTGGGAAGCCAGGCAAATCCTCTTCCACTGTGCTTTGTACTGCAGTTATTCCAGTATGCATTCACATTTCACTGTCAGTCACAGGTCAAGAGGTAGAACTGGGCAGAAAAGCAGAAGGTACCTTCAGATCTGCAGTCTCCTAAATGCCCCAGACACCAACCCTACTGAGGAAGGGCTCCCTTGGGTCAGATTGTTGGCATTTTCCAAGTCCCTCTTCCTCTGTACCTGCCTCTGAACAGCCTGGTGTCTGGCTGGGACACAGCGAGCAGCTGGCTCTAGTCTGAACCAGTCTGACAGTCCTTTTTCCAATTCCCTGCCAGACTGGTATTGAGTTCCCAACACACTACTCACCTCTGCCAAGCACTGACTCCAGCAGTGCTCCGCATCCAAGGATGTGTCTGACCTCAGACAAAGCCACCTCCCAAGAAGCAGCTGGTTACTCGAGCATTAGCAGTTGGACACACAAAAGCTTGGATTGTTTATTTTTCCTAAATATGTAGCCTTGCACACGAGTTTCTATGCATTTGTTTGCACATGGTTTACTTGGCATGAAGCTGCTCAAAACGGAAGCTGAAGAGTTGAGTTGCAGAGTTCATGCATCATACCCTGCCAGATGCATCACTGTCCATGGAGGTTTCTCCAGATGTAAAGCTATGGCTACCACTCTCCTCTCCCAGGCCCTGCTCCATCAGCTGCACTCCAAGACATGTTTCTTCTTATATCCTCAAGAGTCACAGCCAGATTATCAATTCCTAACAGGTATGCATTGATCAAATGGTAAATGTGACAAGCACATCTCATCTTTTCTGATGCCTTGTGGCATGAAGATCTGTACACTCAATGCCTCACCCTACCCAAATATGCAGTTCCACAACACCCAGACAGGCCAGCTGGCTTGGGCTCACCCATGTTGTCTTGGAGCATTTACTGAACCCAAGGGAACACAAATTCTTTAAAGATTTAAGACAGAAGACTGTATCCAAGGTCAAGTAACAGCTCACCAGTTACTTATAACACCAGCTGACAAAGCTCCCACCATGTGCATTTTGCCCTTGCAGAGTCATAGAATTGTCTAGGTTAGAAGGAACCTTTCAGATCATCGAGTCCAACCACTAAAGTCCTTTCATCAACACAGCTTAAACCCACCCTGAATGGCACGAACCATCCCATCCCAGCATTTCAGCAGGAGGCAGAAGAGTAGCTTGCTGGTACAGCTGGAGTCCTCCGTCTATGCACCATCCTGTGCACGCTGACATCTTTCTCCACCTCAGTCCTAACTGTGCTTCTTCCAAGCATGTGATGCCCCAGTATGCAATGCAGTGAAATATCAGGCTTTGAAAATCCTTGTACTTATGATTGTGAAGGGGCTTGGGGTCACTCACCAGCCTGGGAACAAAACCCTGGCCCAGCTCAGGCCCCCTCATGACCATTCAGGTCACTCTTACTCTACCTCCCTGATCTTAAGCTCTGCGAGGCTGAGGCTTCTTATTCCTACCCAAAAAGCCAAGCTGACCACACTCCTGACCAGCTTCGATGCTGTTGGCCCAGACACAAGAATGAAGACAGCTTAAAATGAAGCGGCCCTGTAATACACAACGAAGAAGAGATGGGGCAGAGGAAAAAAAATACGATGGGGATCCTCAAATTAAGGAAAAATCTTTCTGAAGGCAAGGATGAAGCATATTCCTCATCTCCCCTGATCACAATCCAGATCCCAGATAACGGCTATGGTAGTATCAGCCATCACCCAGCGGTTGGAAGCAGAGGAAGCTGAAGGATACAGCACGATTATCTGGATTGCCCGCACTTCTCTTGCAAGCACCATTCAGCACACTCATGGGAGCTCCTAAGAGGATGCCAAATGACATCATCCAGTTCAGATGAGACAAGCCAAGAAGAGTGTCTATGCTCCAGAGGTGCAGTTTTCAACTCGGAAAACACTTTTGGAACTGAAGTGCTGTGGTTGCCCTTAAATTGCTGTTCCTGTAGCTTCTAGCAAGCCCAAGTTCACATCACCAGTGCCCAAAGAGTCTATTCCAGAGAGCAACTTTGGGATCAGCTGGTGAGCAAACCTTGAGCAGATAGGGCTCGTTCACACATATTATGAAGCTTATAAAAAAAAAAAAAGTCTCCTGTGAGCCAGCCATCTTTAACCAAAAGAAGCAGCACAAGAAAGAAGCAGGGCGGGGGAAATATCAAGACAACTCCCACCAACCTTTTTGCACTTTCAGGGCTAGCCACCATCCAAGGTCTACTAGCTAAACCCAAAACACCTAAGAGTTTTTGGAGAGCCCTTGCCCAAGAGCTTTACTGTTTCCATATACCCCGGAGATCTGCACAGCTATGTTCTCCATCACAGCCTCAATATCACTTTTGTTTAGCTCAAAAAGAGCTATTTCTAATCAAATCCATACTTGGTCAACTGAAAGAAACCCATCATGGTCTCACAAGTCAGTGGCTTTTCCTAAAGCTCATAGACTAAGACTTACCAGGAGCTTAAAATTCTAAGGGAGTTTCTAAGAGCTTGAGCTGCTGAAGCCTCACCAGTTAATATAGTTAATGTGTGCAGTGCCCGCTGCACTCACGTACAGGGCATGCTGCTACCTGTCCGTGGCCTGAATGCGACGCTAGAAGGTCTTGAGGCTGTTTATCCAGAGACAACTCATGCTGTGAACCGTTACGAGGTCAGAAGCGCGACAGGATGGCAGCTCCTGAGAACAGCCATCCTGCCCTGACCCCATGGACCTCCGGGAAGGAAGCCCTGCTCCCTGCTCATGAGTCACGCTGTCTCAGAGCCCCACCACCATCACTCACATCTGAGCAAGCCCTTGCTGCTAAAGGGCGAGAGGACTGCTTTTCTATGTGTAAGAGCAGGTAGGGAAGCCACGTGGCCCCATGCCGCAACGGTCCAGGAGGCACCACCAGGCTGAGCAGCATTCAAGATGCCTGCACAAGGGGCAGCGGCAAGAGCATCGATGCAGTCATTAGATGCCAACATACCCTCTCTCCACTGGAAATGGTTTCTCCAAAGCCTTCCCCAGCCCCCCTGGGAAGTGCTACTACAGCAACTCACCACAATCCTTGCTCCCTTCCTACCATCGCAGATGGCCTGCCCAGCACTCCTCCTGGAGAAGCCTTTCCACCTCACCCTTTTGTCTTGTCTATGCTGCGAAGCAGAAAACAGCTAATCATCCTTGCTCTGCTCTCCTGGGACTCTCCAGATAGGAGGGATTTGTGTTACTCCCCCCCTTTCCAAAGGCGAGCCTGCTATCTTTGTGAAGCTCCGCTATCTGCGCCAGCCTGGCCACTGGACATGGAGGATGATAGCCTGCCAGGCTGGTGAGCAACACGGCATAAGCCCACATACCCCGTGCCAGGGAAGGCCTACGGTTCCCCACGCTCGCTCTCCTCCTCCACCCACAACGGCCATTTACTGCACCAAGAGCCAGTTGTGTCTAAAGCTTGGGCAGCAGCCATCTGCTTTTCAGCATCTCCAGCATTCGCTCCTCCACACCCACCACCATTGCAGCGGACGGTCCTCACATACAGCACAGCCACGGCCCTGCTGAAGACGTTGGGTCCCCAAAGTCAAGTAGCCAGGTGTTCCCCTCACAGAGGACCTTCAGGTGGGCTCAAGGACTCCACCGTATGGTCCCATACCTACATGGTACGTAGCTGCAATGTAATAATCCTTTCCAACCCTTTTTACGCAACTTATTTCCTATAAACATTACTGCAATCGTCTCTCTTGTTCACCTGTGTGTGTCCCCACCCTAAAGGTCTTTAGGGAGGCACATGCTCTGCTCCCCAGGCAGCACCCGCCGGGGGCTTGGCAGGGTTCCACCTCCAAAAAGCCTCCAGCAGCATCGCCGCTCCCCAGCTAATGGATATCGATCCACAGCCCTGGCGCTGGGCCGGGCAGCAAACCCTTCGTAGAGCTGAACCAGACAAAAAGGCAGCTCGCTTCAACCATGGGCACTGCGGGCAGCAAAACCCCAGCGGGCTAGGAAGGGAACCGCTGGTGCTGCTGCTTGGACAGAGCATCAGTTGGGATGGCAAGTCCAAGCCCAGCAGGCACAGCCACCACCCTGGGGACCAGAGGGGAGCTTTCCTGCTTTCCAACGCATTATAGGGCTGACTGTGCCCCCAGACAGCACTGAGGTGACAAAGGACATGACAAGGTCATGCAGCTGTGCCCTGGACCGATGGGCCCAGCCCCATCACCCTTCCTCGGTGCAGCATCACCTTCTGCTCCCTCTGGCCAGCAAGGGGACCATCTGCTGTGTTTTACCGAGACTCTCCAGTAAATCTGTCACATTTGGGGGCCAAAGGAACTGTCCTGCTCCTGCAGCAGCAATGCAACTGCACATACCAATTAACGGCTGGCATTTGCAGTAAGGAAGGAGTTAGAACTTACTATATATATATATAAAAAAAATATTTGGAAGAAACTATTGTGATCCAGTACATCGCTGTGGCAAGCGGCACTGGGTGAATCAGCAGACAGCAAGAGCCCCAGTACACCATTTCCATTTTAAACGATTAAATAGCCCAGGCTCCCAAGCAGGCAGGGCTGAGGCTCGCTGAACAACACACCCGGCTGCCATGTCACCACCTGGGAGGCGACCACCAAAATGCAACGGTGAGATCAAGCTGCAGGAAAATGAACCCCTTTTATACACATCATTACGATGCCAGGCTTTAAAGGAAAGCCATCCGGCATTTCTCAGCACAGTGGCAAGGAAGCAACAGGACGGCTAGCTTTAGAGGGCAGGAGACAAAACGGCGACGACCACGGGAATGCTTCTGCATCACCTTAGCTAGGCGCAGCCTGCATGCTCTCTGCTACCACCTGGGTGCATTGCAGCTTGGACCATCGCATATGACATCACTAGGCGTTGCTACGGAAATGAGTGCGAGGTCATCAGCCTCCCCGCACAACCAGAGCTGGGGGATGGGCGGCACACAGGACGGTGACAGGGATAACCGAGTGTGACATGCCCATCACCGTCGGACCCACCGCGCCAGAGTTTGGGCAGCGCCGTGCAGAAAGGAAGAACAAAGCTCTGCCTTTTGTTTGCTGTGGCGGGAGGTGTCAGCACTCCCACTGTGAATCATTTCTTACGGCCAAACTACACGGCAACTGATAAGCGGCATTAGCCCCGGGTTACTGTTTCACCAGGGCCAGTAAGGACTAAAAGGAAAAAAAGGCATATATAATCTCTAATAACACCTTTGGTTTAAACACCAACCCCGGGTAAGCAGGCTAGGGAAATTCGCCTGACGGGAATACTGCAACACAGCTGTGTACCCCAGGCATATCCCTGTTGGCTTTGTCATAGCGGCTGTATTATCCGTAGGAAATGAGCTGTAGGATCTGCTCACACAGCAGGCTTTGCTTTAAAATGAATAGATGCCGTTATCAGAAAATGGTATAAAAGCCATAGCGCAGCAGAGGAATAGCCCACTTGGTTTAATATGATAATATCTTGTTCTGATTATCCATATTTCATTTCTTGATAAGACATCTCCTCCCTCCCCGTTCCTGGGCTGTGACAGTTTTGTCTGTTTGATAAATGCAAGGTTATTGACAAAATGGTGCAATATGGGCAAACAGAGCTGCACCCACAGTAGACTGCGACATTCCTAGATCAGCATTCACTTTTCATCAGCCAGGGAGGACACCCCAGCTCCTCGCAAAGGTTCAGACCTGACTAAGAAGACAAACATAAAGAACAGTTTTCCCCTTTAAAGCACCCCCTCCCTCCCTCCACCCAGTCTAGCCTCTCTGCAATATGACAAATGCAGAATCTTCTGGAATGACTTGATCCTGCCTCCCACGATTGCTTTGTTTGCAAGATCAGATCAGAGATATGTTTTTTTTCCCCTTCTTATATTGTCAAAATGTCAGTATTGAAGGGGAGCGTTCAGTGTCACAAATCAGATCAGCCTGCTATATGCAGAGTCTTTATTTTAAGAGCGTGAAATGAATACAACATGACTCAATTCATAAATCTCCAACCAAGTGCAGTAAAAATAAGAGCTTTGGCAGCGAAAGGGCTCCCGATCTTTGGGGTCACGAGCACACACCAGCCTTGCCGACCGCACGCGGGAAGGGATGCACAGGAGCGATGGGGGGTGGGGGGGATATTTCAGCAGCAGAGAGAGGTGTGCATGCCAACCCCCCCTCCCCCCCTTCCGCAGGGTTCCCCGCAGCTTCACCCCATGGGGGGGACAAGGATGGGGGCACAGCAGAGAATGTGTGGGGCAGGATAGGGGGCCTGGTGTGAGAGGAGAAAAGGGATGGGGCAGGGACGTGATGCGTGGGGCTGGGTGAGGGCTCTAGGGCAGGGGAGAGGGGGTGTGGGGCAGAGTTGGGGACACCAAGACAGGAGAGGCAATGCATGAGGGCAGCGGAACAGGGGAGAGGATGCATGGGGCAGAGCAGGGGGCAGCGGAACAGGGGAGAGGATGCGTGGGGCAGAGCAGGGGGCAGCGGAACAGGGGAGAGGATGCGTGGGGCAGAGCAGGGGGCAGCGGAACAGGGGAGAGGATGCGTGGGGCAGAGCAGGGGGCAGCGGAACAGGGGAGAGGATGCGTGGGGCAGAGCAGGGGGCAGCGGAACAGGGGAGAGGATGCGTGGGGCAGAGCAGGGGGGCAGCGGAACAGGGGAGAGGATGCGTGGGGCAGAGCAGGGGGGCAGCGGAACAGGGGAGAGGATGCGTGGGGGGCTCTAGGGCAGGGGAAAGGGTGTGTGGGGCTGAGTCGGGGGCAGCAGGACAAGGGAGAGGATGCGTGGGGGGCAGCAGAACAAGGGAAGCAATGCATGGGGTTTCTAGGGCAGGGGAGAGGATGCGTGGAGCAGAGTGGGGGCAACAGGACAAGGAAGAGTATGCGTGGGGGGCTCTAGGGCAGGAGAGAAGGTGCGTGGGGCTAGACGGGGGCTCCAGAATAAGGGAGAGGATGCGTGGGGGGCTCTAGGGCAGGGGATGGGGGGTCGGGAGAGAGCAGGGAGTGCCTGGGAAGGGAAAAGCAAAGGCAGCGGGACCCGGCGAGGGGTGCCGGGGACACCACAAGGGCCAGAGCCGGACGAAGGGACAGCAAGGGGCCGGGGCCCACACACACCCTCCCGCCCCCCTTTCCCCAGCCCAGGCCCACCACCCGCGGGGGCGGGCAGCACGGGAAGGGCGAGGGGAGCCCGGAGTCGGGGTGAGGCGGGGGGGAGGGGAGAAAGGCCAACGGCCACGGGACGGGACTCACGTTCTTCATGGCGGCCGCCATGTCGTCGTATCGCTCGGCTTGCTCGGCCAGCCGGGCCTTCTGCACCAGCTGCTCGCGGTCCACCATCTTCGCGGGGCCGGGGGAAGGGTGAGGAGGCTGCGGGCTCCGGGAAGAAGGAGAAGGAGGAGAATGAGGAGGAAGGGCGGCGACGGGAGGAGGAGAGCGAGCGGGCGGCTCCCGGCACTGCTGCGGCTGAGGCGACGGCGGCGGCTGCACCCGGTGCTGTGCGCGCGCCGCGGGCCACCACAACCCCCCTGCGCCCCGCTCCGCCCCGCCCCGCCCCGCCGCACACCGCCCTCGCGCGGGGCACGACGGGAGATGGAGTCCTCGGGGGGGTGCGGCTGTTTCCGCCGCACCCCCCCGAGGACTCCATCTCCCGTCGTGCCCCGCGCCAGAGAGCTCACCCCCTCCCACCTCGGGCCCGCCTACTTCGGGTCCCTCCGGCGGCCTGTGCTGATTCACCGGGAGCGGCCGCGGGTGGGCCCGGCTGGATACCCGAGTGGGGACACGGGGCCGCCGCGCCACCCACGGGGAAAGACTCGCGGGCCTGGGCACACGCACGGCCTAGGTATGGTCGTGGGATGGGCACACGCACGGTTTCCAGGCCCATGCATGGCCTAGGCCTGGTCACGGCCTGGACCCACACACAGCCCGGACCCACTCATGGCCTAGGCCCACACACAGCCCAGACCCACTCACAAACCAAGCCTGCTCATGGCCCGGACCCACAGAGAGCCTGGACCCACACACAACCCAGACCCAATCAGCCCAACCCAGCCCAGACCCACTCACAATCCAGACCCACACAGAACCTGGACCCAGACCCACTCACAACCCGGACCTACTCACAACCCAGACCCACGCACAGGCTGGACCGGGACCCACTCACTGCTCTGACCCACTCACAACCCAGACCCACTCACAACCTGGACCCACTCACAACCTGGACCCGGACCCACTCACAGCCCAGACTCACGCACAGCCTGGACCCAGGCCCACTCACAAACTAGACCCACTCACAATCCAGACCCACTCACGGCCTAGGCCCATTCTCAACCCAGACCCACTCACAGTCAGCTCGCACTCATAGCCCAGGTCCACCCAGGGCCACCATCCGCCCTGTCCAATGCCACCCACAGCCATGCTGGCCTGGCCCCTGCCACGCTCCCAGGTGGCTGGGGGCTGCCCTGGCGCTGGGGTGCTCTCCCGGGTTACCCTCCACACCCACAGAGGGCTGTGGGGTCCATGATGCTGTGATGGTGCTGGGCCAGGCTGCGGTGACACAGCTCGGGGCAAACAACTGCCCCCTCATCCCCTTTCCCATGCCGTGGGATGGGTCCTCCACGAGAGGAGCGGCCCCACCGAAGAGCCACGCTGGATAATTTATGAGTGGGCAGCTTGGGAGCGTGGTGCGTTCACTCATCAATAACACATGAAATAAAAGCGCACGTCTGCTCCGGCCTAGCAGAGCTTCTGCTGTGCATTAGGAACTCCATTAGGAGCCATCAGAGATCCCGTTTTCCTAAAAAGCTGATGGATAAAGAGATGCTGAGAGGATGCTGCAGTGCTGGGGGAAAGGAGAGGGGTCTAATGAATGGAGCCGTGGTCTTGGCCATGTGGGTGGGGACAAAGTGGTTTGGAAATGCTGACAGTGCTTTATGAGAGCAAGCCAAACACCATTTTGGGGTGAGATCTCCGTCTTTATTGTGGTTTTAGTACTGCTTTAGGAATAACAAAGGATTGTATTGAATGGATTTGTTTTACATAAAATGATTCTCCGTTTACAGCTTCCGAGAGCAGATGAAATCACGCCTTCTGATAAATAAAACTAGAAATAGGCCCAGGTCCTCTCTATTTCCTCCATAAAATAAGCTGCTGTCTCCTTGCCCGCATCCCCGGCCTCACACCCTGCAGCGCATGTGGTTCTGGAGTGAGAACAGCCTTTGTGCCCAGCCTTTGTTTACCACCACGGCTATCCCAAGGAGAACGTCCATAGACAAGGGCAGTTTATTCCTCTTTCCTGATAATGGCGCATTCATTCTTCTGAGGAGGCTCGCCATCCTCTCTGGAGAGCTCAGCAGCGGGTTTTTGCGTTGTTTTCTGTACAACGCCAGCTCTGGGGAGAGAATTTGAGTAAAGAAGTGGAGAATGCAAGAGAGTATTAAAGTAGGTCGTGGGTCCCAAACTGGTTTTCAGCTATTGCTGCCATCAATAGTCTGGAGGTATCTAGAAATGCCACGGGGCATCTCCCAAGCCGAGCAGGACTATCATATCTCCGGGTATGGACCAGCTGCTCATCCTGGACACTTTTTGAGTGATGCTGCCACATTTGGGTTGGGTGTATGGTTCCTCTACCATAGCAAAAAATAAGATTAGCCCTTGGGTACGGTTCCTGGATTCTCACGGACGATACGGAACACAAGCCTGGGCCTGAAGAAATGCTTGTGCACTTAGAAGCTCGTCTGGTTTCTCCAAATATATCAACTGGCCTAATAAAAAATACCGCCTCTCCCTACAAACCTTATGACACTTATCTAGTCATTTACATAAACACGGCAGGTTCTCAGCTCGTCCAAATCACCGCAGCTCTGCCGATGTATGGTGGCGGCGTATTTGCCCCAGACCAAACAAATACTGATTTATTCCTGTCAAAGCACCATAGCAATAAATACATTTCACAAGGCAGATGATTTCCTTCCCCATCACAGGTCAGAACATGATATTCATAATGCTGTAAATTCTTCAGAATAACGATCAGACCATAATATTTATCTGCGTTGTATCCAGCCCACTTTTTGGGCTCCGACGCATAAATCAGCACCCCTCGCACCACTTAATTCTTCTGTTTTTCGGACTGGGCAGCGGTGGGGTGAAGGTTATGTGGTTAATGGCTGGATTTAGAAGCTGAGCTTGGTGCTTCTGGTGGGCAGCCCAGGCAGCTGGAGGTGACATCTGGCTGCCTGTCACTAAATGTCACTAAATGTCCTCCTCCCAGCTCTGCTTGGTACCTATAGACACCCCTCAGCGAGAGCCCGGGCGGCTGCTGGGTTGGGAAATCGCAAAGGATGCGGGCCTGTTCTGCAGATGTCCCAGAAAAACCTAATAACCCCGATTCCGCCTACAGTATTAAAAATACTCCGGCGCGTTCAAATGTGCCACTTTGTAAATTCCTGCGGCCTGGAAGACGAGTCCTTCTCTTCACATTTTCTTGCCTTCCCCGCTATGTCTTGTCAATGCCTTGTGACACCGCAGGGGAAGGCCGTAAATTCCCTTTGACTTGGAGGTTTGCTTGGGTTAGCTGCCGAGTGCTCCAAAAACGGATCCAGAGATCCATACCCCTCGCTTGTTGCTCACTCCCCTCCGTGTTTGCTGGCTTGGAGCGAGGAGTGTGCCTGGAGAAGAGGTTGCACGGCGAGGGGGATGTACGGTGCAGGTACCCCAGCATGTCCCCATGCCGAGGTCAAGGGTGGTCACCGTTGGTACTCAGGCAAACCTGAAACACTTTACATCAACAGCAAACAGCCACCCAGTGCTTGGGGTCCTGCCTGCCTTCGGTCCGTGGGTGGCAAAGCCGGGAAGAGCAGGGGACACAGGGTGGCATTCCCCGGGGACAGTGCATGGAGCTGGGCTGGGTCCTGTCCCTGGGATGCTGCCGTGGCCCCTGCTCAGCCCCAGGGCTTCCAGGCTGGGTTCTCACCCTCCAGCCCTGCTGCCCGGGCGGCTGCTGCTCGGGTTGCCCCAAGGAAGGTGCCGCCTGCCCAGGGGACCAGTTTTCTGGCTCTTGCGGTTGGGCTGGTGAAAAACAAGTTGAGGAGACCTCTGGCTTCATTGTCCTCTTCTCCACAGGCTGCAGGACAACCGTGCCTTCATGTCTTCCCTTGCTGGGCCAGGCTGCCTGGCCCTAGCACCCCAGCACCCTAACATCCTGGCACACCGGCATGCCAGCCCCTTTTCCACCTTGCTGCCCCAAGCCTGGCTGTGTGACACAGCAAGGGAAGCGTCGCAGGAGCAGGCCAAGAGCATCCCTTCTCCTCCCACACCCACCAGCAGCGCTCCCCAACCTGTCACAGTGCAGGCTCGGTCCCAGCCCAGCACCCCTCCACCCCGCCAGGCACCCAAGCTGGGGTGGTCCCTCCAGCCCTGAGGAATGACCCCGCACCCAACACCTGAGCAAGCTCAAGGGTGCACCAACCCTCCCCAAAACACCCCAGAGCCAGGATGCTGCCTCATCTGGGGCAGGAGGCAATGGAGGGGCCGTGGCTGATGGGGCAGCTGGTGACGAGCCCACCAGATCCTGGTGCTTTGAAGGGGAACTTCCTCCCCAACGTCTGCAGAGCCACAGTGCTTTGTACTCAGCCCTGGCCTTTCCTCTCAGGGTTTCAAAGCACTTTCCAAGCCCAAATTAATTCTGCTGCAGCAGCTGCCCTCCTGCGCTGTTTAGCATCAGCCCTGCCACGAAGCAGGGCTGCCCGTACCCCTCAGGGTACACAGCTGCGCTGCCGGGGCTGATTTTCCCCTCGGACAACCTCAGGCCACCGAGATGGGATGGCAGGATAGTATGTGGTGCCTCCCACCCTCCTGTTATCCCTAATACCCACACAAGCGCCCCGGAGCTGAGAACTGCAGCCATGCCCATGCCATGGCACCCTCCATTTGGAAAATCCTGCCCCCCCCAGCCTTTCTCCCCATCCTGGGAAAGATGCTCCCACGTGGGATGTATGCCCGTGGGAAGCTGAGGTGCCCTCGGGTGGCCGGGATGTCAGCCCTCACTCTGGGTGCTGTCAGGGAGCTGGGGGGACCCGGGGTGCAAGACCCCACAATGGGCCCAACGGGAGGGTGGGCCGGGGCCAGGCGGGCACACCGCCTCCCCGCAGGACATTAATAATTAAGCAGGTGCATCGGGCTCAGATGGCAGCTCTTATTTAAGGAGCCGATATAAATACCGCCCAGACAGCACTCATGGAGCACCTAAAAAAAGCTCTGGCTGTCTCGGTCCCTCCAGAAGCAGCTCCGAGCTCTGCAGGGCTGGTGGGCAGCACCAGGCAGGGTGGTCACCAGCATCCTGTGGGGACGGGACTGCCCCGGGCTCTGAGTGTCAGAGGTGGCAGCATCTGGGGCCAGTCATCTGGGCACCCCCTGTGCCTCAGTTTCCCTTTGCAGCAGGGACCTGCCTCAGCCCTTTGTCCCATGTGGTGGCAGGGGTTTTGGGGACCGAGCACAGGGATGGATGCTCAGCCCCATGCCCTGGGTTGGTGGCATTGAGTGGGAGCTGGGGGGAGTCTCTGCCAACCCACCCTTCTGTCCACCCAGGTGCCAGGGGAAAGCCACCCCATGTTCCAGCAGCCACCAAGTGCCTTTCTGTGTACTGGCAGTGAGTGGCCCCCAGACCCCTGGTCACAGCTACCTGGGGACACCCCTCCTGCACTGGGGTAGGGGACACTCATCCTCCAAGGACAGCTTAGTCCTCCTCCCTTCCTGCCTGGGATCCCCAGGACCCCCACCCCAGAGCTGCCCCATCCCTATTGAAGGGGAGGTGCAAGAAGGGTCGGGAGCACTGAGACAGCTGCGACCTAGGGTACAGCAGGGATCCCCCATCCTGGGCACCACCCCCCCCCATCAGCATCCTGGACCCCCAGGAGCAGGCGAGGAGCTGTAGCATGCTGCGGGTGGGAGGGACGGGGCTGTCACATTGTCCCCATTGCAGGCGGGCGGCAGCGAGCCGCTTGCTGCAGTCCTGCTTGCCGGCTCTGCAGCGTGACTCAGCACAGCCTCACCCGGCTCCCAGCCCCTTCCTCCAACCCTGGGGGGAGACACACGCTCCCCACCTTGTCACCATCCTCCCATGGTCCCCACCACCCCCAGAGCCACCCCCCAGACCCCTGTTCCCACCCGGCTCCATCCATTCTCACCCCAGGACCACCGGCTGCTCCTCCAGCCCCGGTGCAGGCAGGGACCCCCACCCAGGGCTTAATTGGGGGTCCCAGCGATGGGGAACGATGGGTGTCAGCCTGCCTGCACCCAAATATCTCTGCTGTGCCCTTGGGCAGGGGACAGGCAGCATGCTGTATCCGGCCCCGTGGGTCTCCCTGCCCAAAGTGGGGCTCAGGGTTTGGGGAGCTGAGCACCGGCTCCTGCTGTGGCACCTCCCCAGGTGCTGGGAGAAAGGATTTGGTTTTTTTTCCTGGGCGATGGGACTGAAAGAGATGTTGGGGTCACATGGGAAAGTCTTAGGATTTGTAAAAGGATTTTTTGAGCCTCGCTTTTGGGGTGTTAGGAGCCTGCCAGGATCAGCTTCTCACAACATCTCTGTGCATGTCCCCGCTGGCCATGACCTGGAGGTTACTGGGAAGAGAGGAGAGTGGCCAGAGAAAGCACTGGGGGAGGAGGGCTGAGCACCCTTACTGTCCCCTCTAACTGTCCCCACATCCCTAGGCACGAAGCCACTTGCAGGGCAGGACCGCACTGTCTGCTTGTGCTGTGCCCCGGGGACGGGTGTCCCTCCACTGTGACAGCAGCACTTGGCACGTCCCCATCCCTGGGATGGGGGACATCAGGGCTGTTGGGCTGTGCAGCCAGGAGCACCCATCCTGCACCCCAAAGCCTGCATCCGAGAAGATGCTGGATTAAACCAAAGGCATAGCCGGAGGCAGAGAGCCCAGGGACCCCCGCTTCCCCCCCTGCCCAGGGCAGCCCCTCGCCCGCGGCATCACCATGGGAAGCACGTTGCCGGCATCGCTGCCAGCTAATTGCTTTCCTGCCTCTCTCTAAATGCAAGCAATGGCAGTGAGGCGGCAGCGAGCTGGCTTTTGCCAGCATTCAGCAGCCCACGTGGGGTGGCTCCTGCCAGGGGAACGAAATAAAATTAAAAAAAAAAAAGGAAAAAAAAAAAAAGAAAAAGAAAGCAGAGAGAGCAGAGAGGAGGAGATGATGGATGAGAAGATTTGCAGCCGTGGTCGTTTACCCTGGCGGAGGGAGCCCTTGAGCCTGCAGGCGCAAGGAGAGCCGCAGATCTCCTGGTGCCCGTGGGCCATGGCCACGCAGCCCCCCCAGCACGGCCAGCCATCCCCGCGGTCGTCCCCCCCCCCCCCGCCGCCCTGCTCCCTTTGCCAGCGGACTAATTGCGCCAGTGACTTTGCAGTTCCCAAAATAGCTCCTGGCTCCGACTGGGTGACGTCAGCGGGAGCCGCGGCGGCAGGCCTGGCAGGAGCGGGGAAGGAGGATGCTGCCCAGCGTGGGGGGCGGCAAACGGCTCCTGCACCCCACCATGGTCCTACTGGGTGACATTGGCACCCTGGGCCGCGGTCCCAAGGGAGCAGGACATGCTGTGCCGCAGGGATGCTGCAGGGAGACTCGATCCTCATCCATCCCATCAGAGGAGGAGGTGGTCCAAGGGTGTCCCTGCTCTGCATCCCCACCACGTGGATGCCCACATCCCTGGGACCCTCTGCCACCGGGGATGGGGCGGGCTGCCCCAACGGGGGTAAATCTGTCCCTCGGTGTCCCCCATGGGGAAAGCCATGCCCCCTGCTCCCAGCTGGGGTGGCCAGGTCCCTGCAGCTCCCTGAGGGTGCAAAGGGGTGACCAGGGCCACCATGCCGGGTGCCCCCAGGGAAACTGAGGCAGGCAGGGGGGATGCAGAGGCAGGAGGGAGAGCTGGAGGGGGGCACGGCGAGCCAGGGAGCAGAGCACAGCCCAAGGTCACCCAGGTGGTGCTGGGCGCAGCAGAGCCAGGGATGCTCTCTGGGCCAGGGCTGCCTCCAGCAGTGACTCACCCCAGCTCCTCTGGTTACAGGCACAGTCAGGATTGCCTTAACGGGGCACGGTGGGGGGAGCCAGCCTGGGAAGGGCACCCCTGGGGCCAGGCACTGACCCACGTGCCCCTCCGTGCTCTACAGCCTCCCCTGACAAGCAGCGCATCCTCCATACCATGTCTCAGCCAGCAGCACTGCTTGTACTGGTCTCATACTGGTCCCAGAATGGGACCCCCATCCCCTCTGGAGGACTGCCCATCCAGCTGGAGAGGATTTAACTGTGAATGCCCCCTTGTCTGCCCCAATTTCCAGGGAGCAGAACTCCCGAGCCCCATGCAAGCGCTTGGCTGGAGAGCCGGCTTATTATTCTGGAACACGGTGAAATAATTAAAGCCTCCTCCATTTCCCCTTGCTCATTTGTGCTCCTTCAGCCTGGATTAATGGGTCTCCTCTCCCCAGCACAGACTCATTCCTTATTCCTAATAGCCCATAAATCCCAGCCCCAAAATAACCCCAGCTTTTGCCTGAGCCTGCTGAAATATTTATTCTCTCCCCCCTGCTGCCCCCAGCACTGTCCCCTCTCCAGGGATGGGGAGAGGAACTAATCGATGGCATCGACCAGTGTGGAGCTGCAGCTGCTCCAGGCACGGTGAAGCAGCTGACGTCGGCAAGATGAGAAGAGCCGGGCAGGCACCGCGGCTTCTCCTGGCTCCCACGCAGCCGCCGTGGCCTGGCTGTGGTCCCGCAGCAGGATGCTCTCACACCACCAGCAACCCCCCATGCTCATACCCTGCTCCAGGGGAAGAGCATCCCCTGTACTGGTACCCTGCTCCAGGGGCAGAGCATCCCCAGTGCTCATACCCTGCTCCAGGGTGGGGGCATCCCCCATGCTGGTACCCAGCTCCCACCCTGCCTGTCACTCCCTGCTTCCATGGAGATGATGCCCATCTTGGGCATGAGGAGTCTGGGGGGGATTCCTGTGGATCCCAGTGCATCTCAAGCCCTGTCTGCAGGAGAAACGGCTGGAAGACAAGGGAGGAGGCTGCTGTATCTCCCGGCTGGAAACCCTTTCCTTGCTGGATTGTAGGTTATGGGAGGGAGAAACCCAGGGTGAGCGGGACCTGCTCTTCCCAGCCCACAGTGAAGAGGAGCAGGGTGTGGGGTAACACCAAACATCAGCCCGGCTTTGCCAGCTCACAGCACAGTCCCCAAGGAAAACAGGGAAAACCCAGCCAGCCTTTTTCATCATCTCTCACCCCAAGAGGCAGCAGCCTCCAGAGCAGCTCCTGGCCACCAGCCCCCTCCCCACCTCCCATAGCCACAGGGAGGGGGAGGCAAAGCTGGTGGAGCCCACACCACCTTCTGACCCATCCCCAGCTGCAGTATGCTGGGGGGATGCCCAGTGGCTGCTGGCAACAGCCCTGTCCCCCTTCTACTCCCAGCAGGACCCAGGCATCCCCCAGCTGTCCCGGAGGCAGGAGGCGAGGTGGGACGTGGTGGTGGCAGCAGGGGGGATGAGGAGGCAGTGTGGGGGGCGAGGAGGCAGTGGGGTGGACAACTAAGAGTGCAGGACCTGGGAACCCAGTAGAAGAGGAGGTTTTATTCACATGCCACTTCCCTGCCCTCTCCCAGGGTCCCAGCAAGCCCACGTCCAATTGCACCACCATGGCCTGTCTGGAAGATGCTTCTGTGCCTCGGTTTCCCTACTGGTGGAAATCTGGACTGGGAGCAAAGTGCTGGGCAAGCCCTGGCCATGGGAAGCGGTGGGAGAGGTGGCAAACATCATCCTGCTGCTGGCTGCTGGAGCACGGGGCCAAGGACACCCAAGGAGACCCGCACCAGCCTGGGAGCTGCTCAGGGACGTGTCCCCAGTGTCCACAGAGGCCCAGTGGCTGGGACATGCCATCTCACAGCACGCTGCTGCTTAGGCCATCGCTACCAGCGATCGGGGTGCAGAAAAGACTCGCCGAATTGGGGAGCACTCTCTCCCGGGTCCCCAGCCCCACGGTCACAGCCTGTCCCTGCAGGCAGCAGCAGGCAGCAGCAGGGGCTGCAGCTCCCAGGACAGTCTCTCTTCCCATCTGCTCGTTAGCGAGCAGCACCGAATTTACTGCTGTCAGCACTGCAGAGCCCGTACAGCCGCACAACGGCAACGCACCCGCTTCAGCAGCCACTCCGCAGCCCACGGGGCTGCCAAATCCCACCAGGAACAAACCCGGAGCTGGACCCAACCTCACCCCCCAGCAAGCCAGCCGGGGATCAGGGATGTACCCCTGGAGCTGGGGTGGGGAAGGGTCCAAGCTTGGCTCCCAGCTGTGTGGGAATCAAAGGCGAGCAAGGGAAATATTTGCATCAATTTTTGGCAGCAAGAGCTGAGCCCTCGCCTCTGGGCTCGGGGCATCGCTGGTTCCCCATCCGTTTGCTCCTGCCTGGGCTTCGAGGAGATGGCAGGGAAGCAAGTCAGGTCTCAGCACACTTTCAAAGGGCTTTTATTTATTCACAAAACAAACCCCAAAACATATAAGAAAAATAGAGGGAGGGGTGGGGGGGAACCTCAGGAATATGCACAATCTATTATTAACAAAAGAATTGCACAAACGGAGGAGCGAGGGCGGCGGAGGGGGCAGCCGGGACCCGCTCTGTGCCACTGCACGAGCCCTTCCCCACCCTCGCACCCCATCGAGGAGAACACAGAGATGTTTAGCCGGTGTCTCGTTAGACATCGGAGAGGGTTGATGGCGAAGGCGGCTGGTGCTGCACTCTGGGTCCTTCCACCTGAGCTGGGAGGGAAATGGCTTTAACCCCAAAGGCAAAGCACCAGGGAGGGGTTCGGCTCCTGGCTTCAGCCCCGCCACCCTCCGCTTGTGCTTGGCAGGGATTTTTGGGTCTTTTCTAGGGTTTTCTGTCTGCTCCTGCCCTGTCTGACAGCTCCCTGCCTGCCCCTGACGCCTCGGAGCATGGAGCATCATGGAGCTACTGGGAAGGAGCAGCCAGAGCTGGTCTGGACCGTGCAGGGTGGAGAAAGGAATGGGGATGGTGCAGGGAGCCCAGTCCTTCCCTGCTCCCCAGGGGCTTTTTTGGGCAGGGACTGGTGGTGCCGAAGCCCCTTGAGGAAGGGAAATCCCAGCTGAGCTCTCCACAAATCCAGTGGCGTTTGGAAAAGAAACAGGAGATGAAATGGGCATGAGGAAGAAACACTGGGCAACTGAGAAGTGGGATGGGGTTGGAGACGGTGTGAGATCCAACACCTGCATTCCTGCTGCATGAAAATTGGTGAGGACCTGGTATTTCTTCCACCAAAATGAGAATAAAAACCTGATATTCAGATTGCTGGGAGCTTTGCAAAGCAAATTGCAGAACGGCAGCAACTCACTGCAGAGCCACTGGAATATCCTGGTTTGATTACAGCCCCTTTTTCCAAGTATAATCTAACTTCATTTTCACAGCAGAAAATCCATTTTTCTCTCCTCATCTCTTAAATGAAATGGCTGAAACCAACCAGATTTCACACCAAAAATGATTTTGTTTTTCCGAGGGGCAGTTCGGGGGTAGGGGGGGTAAAGCTTCTGCCAGTATTTCAGGAGCTGAAGAAAGCCCTGTGTCCACCCAGCTCTTCCCATCCTCAGAGCCCAAACACCCACGGGGGGCCCAGCCAGTGCCCCTGTGGGGCGAGTGGGGAAACTGAGGCAGAGAGTGAGTGTCCCTGAGCAGCAACCAGGGTTCAGCCCCTTTCCAAGGGAATTGCCACCAGTTCCCTCCACTGTCCCTGTCCCTCCCCCCGTACCTGCATGAGGGTCCTGGCGGGTGGGTGGTCATAGGATGCTGCAGACAGCACCTGCATCCTCGGAGTGGTCGCAGTTGTGGACGTCCCAGCGGATGTGGGAGCAGCGCAGCAGCGAGGGCTCGTGGCCCTTGCACTTGAGGTTGTCGAGGAAGATGTAGCCGGTGCCCTGACCATAGCGTGCCTCCCCCCAGGCTGCCACGGCGTGCCCGCAGCCCAGCTGCCTGCACACCACCTTGGCGTCCCGCAGGTCCCAGGCGTCGTCACACACCGTCCCCCAATGGGACAGGTAGAACATCTCCACGCGCCCCTCACACCGGTGGCTGCCGTTTACCAGGCGCAGGGACCCTGTGAAGGGGATGGGGTGAGGCAGCCCCGCGGCAGCCCATGCCCATGCCCATGCCCACCCCAGCACTGTGTCCCCCTCTCCCTGCCTGCCACCGCCCTGGGTTAGCAGCACCCACCGGGCTGGCTCCCCAGGGCTGGCAGAAAAGGGGCCCTTCCTGGCCAGGTGGCCCCAGGGCAAGAAGAGTACTGGTCTCTCCAAGGCTAGGCAGATGTTTGCTGCAGCCCGCAGCTCCACCACGGCCTCTGCATAGGCAGGAGGATCACGAGGGAGTGACCACTTGTCAGCATCAGAGCTGGGGCTGACCCCCAAAGCATCATGGTGCATGCTCAGACTGAAGCAACCGACAACAGTCTCTGTTCCTGGCTCAGCCCTGTTGGTCCATCCCCTTCTGTCCCCACTGAAGTCCATCATCTCCTCTCCCCACCAAGGTCCATCACCTCCTCTGCCTGGACCAGCCTTGGGGGCACCAGGAAAGGCCACGGCTTAACAGTGCCACCAACATGGCTCTTCCTCCTGCTGTAGGCTGCTCCAGTTTGATGCTTCAGGCATCAAAGCCACTGGCCTCTGCCCAAGCTACCTCCATTTCCACCCTATGCCAGTGCAGAGCGTCCCCAGGGCTGCCACCGTGTCCCCAGTGATACCTCAACACCTACCATCCTTGGGATGAATCGGAGCCAACTTGGTGGTTGTAGTGGTGGCTTCTTCGAAATAGTCTCCATCATCATCAGTGCCTGGTACAATGGGGAAGGGGTGGGAAAAGTGACTCAGGGGACACCTGTGCCCCCCAGGGCTGGCTCACAGCCCCCCCAGCAGCAGTGTGGTGCTGGCTGGGGATGAATGCAGGGACGTGTGGGGTGGGATGTGCAGCCACTGTCCTTCCAGGAAAGTGCACAAGCAGAGACCAGAGGTGGAACCCATGCTCCAGCCATCACCAGGCACCATGTCACTTGACCACCGCTGCTGTCCCCCCGTGGGCAGGAGGAACCCCAGGGTCTGGGGGCTCATGTTCACCTGCCACCCCATTTTGGGGACCCTGTTTCCCACAGCCAGCCTGAGCATGGCCAAAATCCTCCCCACCCCACTTATCTCATTGGATTTCCATGCCATCGAGTCGGGATTCAGCAGAGACCTGGGGACCTGTGGGCTATTGCATCCCTTCCCCCTCTCCCACCCGACTGGCAATGGAAGACCCTCAGGTGGGACCAGGTGGCCACCAGGCTGGCTCCCACTCTCACCTCGGCAAATGACCCCGGCATCCTCGTGGTGGCCGCAGTTGTGCTGCCCCCAGCCCAGGTGGAAGCAGTCGGCCAGCCGAGCCTCGCCGCCGCCGCAGCCCACGTTATCCAGCAGGATGGGCCCGCTGCCGTAGCCGAAGGAGCTGAGGACGGTGGCGGCGAGGGCGGCCCCGCAGCCCAGCTGCCGGCAAACCACCTGGGCGTCGGGGAAGTCCCAGTCGTCGTCGCAGACGGTGCCCCAGGTGCCGTGGTGCCGCACCTCCACCCGCCCGCGGCAGCTCCCGTTCCCGTTCGCCAGCCGCACGCCACCACCTGCGTGGGGGGCCCCGGCACAGGCACGCCGCCAGGGGGACCGGGGCTCTGCCGGGGGTACCATGTCCCCCGCTGACCCCCCGGGGGCATGGGGTGAGGCCCTGGGGATGTTGGGTGAGCCCCTTGGGGAATGAGGTGAGCCCTTGGGAACATGGAGCAACTCCCTGGGAACATGGGGTGAGCCCTGGGGACATAGGATGAGCCATGGGCATGTGGGGGGAGCCCTTGGGAACATGGGGTGAGACCCTGGGGATGTGGGGTGAGACCCTGGGCTGTGCAGTAATCCCTGGGGATATGGGAGCAACCCTTTGGGAACATGGGGTGAGCCCTGGGGATGTGGGGTGAGCCCTTGGGAACATGGGGTGAGTCCTGGGGATGTGGGGTGGCCCTGGGGACATGGGATGATTCCCAAGCAGCACAAGGTGAGTACTGTGAGCATGGGGTAATCCCTGGAGATGTGGGGTGAACCCCTGGGGGGCATGGAGTGAGCCCTGGGGGTATGTAGTAACCCCCCAGGGACGTGGAACCCGGGGGTCCATGCTGGACCCTGTGTGGGACTTGCAGTGGCCACACACTTACTTTCCTGCTCGACGGTAAGGAGAGCGGTGGTGACCACCTCGGTGGCCAAGGAGGGCTGGTCCCTGCCGTCCGTCACTGCTGGGACAAGCATGGGGACACATTGGGGTTGGGGGTTCCAGCTCCAGCGCTCGCTGCCCCCAATCTGGCTGGTGCTGGGGGCCTCTAGCACCATGGCAGCCCCATGGCAAGCTCCTGCCATGGGCAATGTCACCCCCTGAGCCTCACCCACGTGTGGTAGAAGCCCAGGGTGACCGTGCTGGGGTCCCGGGAGGACACAGAAGACTCAGTTGTCCCCCAGTGAGCCCCCAGCCCTGGCTGCGGTGCAAGGGTGAGCTGGGTGGCTGCCGACCTCCTACCTGTGGCTGTGGCAGTGAGTGTCTCTTCATAGTCCAGGGCCACTGAGGTGGTGAAGGACGTGATGGTGGACCTGTCCAGCCCTGTGGTGACACAGAGGGACAGAGGTGACACGTGGGGAGAAGCTGCAAAGCCGTGAACTTGCTGACTCCAGGAGGCAGACCCAGGGTGGTCTGGGCACTCCAGGGTGATGGGGATGGAGATGGCCCGTGTCCACCCTGATGCCCATGTGCTGGAGATGGTGCTTCTCCACCCCAACCCAAGCACCGAGGTCCCACCTGCAGGGCTGAGGGGTCCCTCACTTCCCCGTGTACCTGGGAGGTTTATCAGGCAGGGTTCGATAACTCTAGAGCTTGTTTTTTCCCCTGCCCCACCAAGCAAGGGCCGTGTGTGGGGGTGCCATGGGCTCCGCGCCCGGGCAAGGTGCCAGAGGGGACAGGGACATTTAGGGAGGAAAGGACCAGCCTGAGAAAATTGTCCATTTTCTCCCACATCAGCCCCTTTGTTCGCTAATAGTGGGAAAGGGAAAGCGCTGGCACTTACTGCTCCCGTCATTAGCCAGGATAATGAGGGAATTCAGGGGGATTATTAACATTATAAATGGTAATCAGCGGGGAATGGCAGAAATACATCATTTTGGGAGGGGAAGGGGAGGCAGGCTGAGGCTGGCATCCTGCCTGCTCCTTCCGGACGCGGGCAGCTTGTTTTCCAGCCGGCAGAGCAGGGAAATGGCAGGCAGGCAGATGCATTTCCCTTGCAAATTGCTGCTCGGGCCGTGTCCCAGGCTCTCGGCGTGGTGTCACAGCCTGCTCCGGAGCGCTGGGATGACGGCAGATAAGGAGAAAGGATGCTCCTGCAGGGCACAGCCCCGGTCCCTGCCTGACCTTGGGTACATCAACACCTCTCTGAGGCCACTGCTCCTTGGAGAACAGGATGTCCCAGATTTTTACCCCACCTGGGAACAGCCCCGAAGGTGATGCTCTGCCCCAGTACCTGTGCAGATGACCCCAGCATCCTCGTGGTGGCCACAGTTATGGATGCCCCAGCCCAGGCTGTAGCAGGCGGTGAGGAAGGGCTCGCTGCCATCGCAGTTGACGTTGTCCAGGAGGATGTGGCCCGTGCCATAGCCGAAATAAGCGTTGCTCTTGTAATCCAGGGCTTGGCCACAGCCCACCTGCTTGCACACCACGCTGGCATCGCTCAGGCCCCAGTCATCGTCACAGACGGTGCCCCAGTTCCCCCGGTAGAAGATCTCCACCCGGCCTTGGCAGGTGTCGGTCCCGCTCACCAGACGGATGCTGCCATCACCTGCAGGGTGGCAGCAGCTGGTGAGAAGGACATCGCTGTCCTCAGGAGGTCACTCCACACACCACAGCACAGCGGTGCCACCAAGCCTGGATCTGGCAGTGCCCATGAGGGCAAAGAAACCAGGTGAGAAACAGCGAGGAAGGGGTGATGTTTTAGGGCAACCCAGCTGATGGGAGCCTTAGTGAACTCTGGGATAGGGTTTGGCCAAGACTAGTACAACAAGAGGGTCCCTGGGGCTCTGCCCCTTGGAGCCAGAGGTTTGGGGTCGTCGACAGAGGGGCAGCAGGTGACGGAGGGGTGGGTGGGAGGGTGGGGGAGCCTGCAAGTGACACTGAGCAGCTTACTTTCCCCATCCTGTACCGAGGATGTGAGGGTCCTGCTCGTCGGTCCTTCACTGGCTTGTGTGGGCGAGAGCTCTGAAAAGGGAAGCAGAGGGATGGCATCCATTCCTGCCCACAGCCATCCCTCCAGAAGCCGGCTGTGAGCAGTGCCCTGTCCGCCCAGTGAGAGGGCTTGCACCAAACACAACCAGGCTGTGTCCCAAACCAGCCCTGGTGGGGACACAGAGAGAGGTTTGCAATTGTACCCCCCTGCCCAGAGTGATCTGCCTGGTTGTGGGTGCAGGAAGGTGGATGGAGCCGGCACCTCGGCTGCTAGCACAGTGGGAAGTTGTGCCCAGCAGCATGGCATGAGGACCTGGACTAAGTCATGGCGCTGTGCTGAGCTGTCAGGAGTCAGGCTCCCACCTACCATAGGATTTGGGTTCAAAGTCATGGCATACGTAGAAAAAAAGAGTAATATTTTGATTTTCCTGCTGGTTTTACCTGTACTTCTTTTGCTAACAATGTTTCAAGCTACCACACTGCCCATCTTGTCCCAGCTCCTCGGCTGGGCTGGTGAAATTATCTGGGGGCGATGTGGGGAGCTGGATGGGAGTGGAGAACAGCGGTCTGATGGCCACATGCATGCCCAGGGGCTGCAGGAGGTATCCTAGGAAACCCAGCCCACCACACAGTGAAGAGCTGGCCGGCTCCACGCTTTCCTATAACCATAACCAACAGAAAGCTGGCTCTTGAAAACTTCCATGTGACACGGATGGGAGCACCTTCCCTAGGGGTCTGGCGCTTTGGTCAAACTCCTGCATCTCCTCTGAGGGCCACCCCCGAGCACCTCCTGGTCTCCTTTGCCAACCAAGCTACGAACACCAGTGGCTCAAGCCGCTCCTCTGCCCTCAGACCCATCTCCCCCACCTCCTCCTTCAGTCCCTCCACCTCTCCTTTCCAGCAGCACTTTGATTCAGGATTCCAGCTCAGTCCATGACCTCCTTTCTCTGGTTGCTGCTGGTCCAACCCACCAGCCACCCCAGGATCCCTCCCTTTCCAAGCCCCACTTCTGCAGGACACAGGGATTCACCAAGTGGTTGCAGCCGTGGCCAAGCTCCAGGCCTGCAGAGCCTCACGTTTACCATCCATTGACCCATAGCTGATGAGCAAACCCTACGTAGCTGTGCAGGAGGAACATGTAGGGTATATAGGGGTTGGCAGGGCGCCGTTCCACTTTCACATGCCAAGTTCAAACGCTTTCCGCTGCTTTTCTCACCTCTAGGAACATATCCTACTGACAAGCTCAGCAATTTAAAGAAAGGCAAGTCAAAAGGGGAAAGAGCAGTTGGGCAGCGGCTGACTCAGAGGCAGGAGCGTGGGTGGGCTTGTGCTCTTTCCCCAGGGATCATGATGGAGAGGTTGCAAAGTCCCTGAGCTGGGAGTGACGGGGAACACAAAACAGGCTGGTCACCCTATGGAGCACCAGCATGTGGAGCTGGGACATGACCTGGATTGAGGAAAGGGGTGGAGGAAAGAGGCAGAGGAGGTTTGGCTGACCCAGGCTCAGAGGAACATGCTCTGAGATGTGACTCTTGGGCTCCCCCAAGGTGTCTGTAGACACCAGGACTTGCAGCACCACAGGCATCCCGCTGCTCCCCTTGCCCCCAGGAACCGAGCCTCATTACCGTTGCATATGACAGCCACGTCCTCGTAGTGGTAGCAGTTGTGGATGCCCCAGCCATGGCTCCAGCACTCGCTCAAGGCTGCCTCCCAGCCCTTGCAGTCCACGTTGTCCAGGAAGATGGGTCCACTCCCTTGGCCGAAGGTCATGGCAGCCGGCAAGGTGATGGCATGACCGCAGCCCAGCTGGCGACACACCACGTTGGCATCCACAATGTCCCAGTCATCATCGCAGACCGTCCCCCAGGAGCCATTGTAGAGGATCTCCACTCGCCCCTGGCACCGGCTGGGCCCATTGGCAAGCCGTATCTCTGGAAGGATGGACAGAGAGATGTCCCTCAGCAGGCGACAAGCCTGTCCTTGGGCCAGGAGGTGGCAAACACTCAGTGGCTGTCATGGGGAGGCTGGGAGCCCTCTCTGCACCAAATCTCTGCTGCTTAAATGAAATGGTGACCCTTCACTGTAGCACAAGGCAGCTGTTGGCTTGGTGCTACCCACCTGATGGTGGGGCATGGGCTTCTCTTCATTTGCTGGAAGCAGTGGACATGAAGACTCAACACACCTCACTACATAAATGAGATGCACCATCCCCCCCATCATCTTGCCTACCAATGGCCTGGGCAATAACCCAACAGCAGAAAAGGAAAGCAGACATATGACATCACGTAATGCCATATGACTGGGGTGACAAGTGACGAGATGCAATTAGCAAATTCTTGTTAGCCTCAACAAACGTGTCTGGAGCTGGTCCCCCATGGGAGCTGGTGGGATGGAGATGATCTCTCAAGCTGCTGGTGATGGGGAGCAGGCATGGAAGCGCCCCTGGCCACGTCAAGGGAATTACTTGCTTGAGCGTGACGAATGGCACAGGGACAGGGACTCCACAGGAGGTGGCAAAATTCCCCTCTCAGGATAATAAGTGGAATGGGGACAATAAAGAATCACTATTTCCTTTCTGTAAAAGAAGTTTCGCTTTTTGTTGCCACTTTTTGTTCCAAACCAATATGCTTCCATTTTGAAATTCTCCAAACCCCATTTTTAACCCCCCAAAAAACGCATTTTTCAACTACAAAACTTCCTAGAGAAAAGCAACTTTAAGAGAAGAATCTCACCTGGGAATGGCAACAGCGAGGTCTCGGAGGTGGTCCCTGCAAGGGAGAAGAAAAGGGATCAGATCTCCCCAGCACCGAGCAGCGAGCAGAGGAGGGATGCAGCGAGCAGAGGAGGGATGCAGATCAGAGCATGGCGGCAGGAGGGATGCGGGTGAGGTGGCGGGGACCAGCAGGAGCCAGCAGCCCCCCCAGACCCTTCCCTTTTCTGCAACGAGGTTTGAGGGGGAAGAAATAAACACCGTAGCCCAGGGCATCATTTCATTTGCTTCGCAGGTGGGGAAACCGAGGCAGCAGCATGTGGTGTGAGTGGCTGTGGCTCTGTGGTGGGACTGTGCTTTAAGCACTGGGTGACGTGTGTGTCCTTGCCCTAAGTCCTGGTTCACATGGGTTTTTGCAACTCCCAGAGGTGAAGTGTGGCCAAGGGGGACCAAGGGCTGCCTTTACCAGCCCCCCGAGAGCGAGCTGCTCCTTGGCTGGCTCCCAGACAGAAGGAGCTTTTCCTTCCTCCTCAACAAGGAAAACCAGTCCTGCCTGGCACAGGAAACCATCTGCTGATGGAAGATGCTCTGCTGGGCACTCCCATGTGCATTTTAACCAATTTTTTCTTTTTTTTTTTTTTCTTTCCCCAACAAAGTCCACTTTTTGCAAGCTCTATATGTATTTATCCTATTTCTTCCCATCTGTTTTCCAGCCAGCCTCAGCGATTCAAGGAACCTGGCTCAGGGACCACTTCCACTACCCAAGGGGAAGAGGGAGGTGAGAACTTTGGGGACACAGACAGACCCCTGGTGATTTCTGCCTTGGGGTTTGGCTGCCTGGCCACATGAGAAACCATGCTGCCATGGAGCTTAAATTTCCATTTAATTCTCAGCCCTCTCCAACCAGCATGAACAAGCAGCATCCAGAGGGAGCTGAACGCTTGCAGGATGCACCCCCATCCCAGTCAGCTGGGTTTAATTAAGGGCTCTGAAAGTGCCCTGCCAGCGGCCTCACAGACAGGGGGACGGATGCTCTGGGGGGACCATAGGCAGAGCCAGAGGTTCCCCATAGGCAGAGCCAGAGCTCCCCCCAACTCATTCCCCAAACTGGTCTAGGCCCCTCTCCCACAGTTTGGGCATTATTTGGGCACAAACCCCCCTCTTGGCCCCAATTCTGAGTGATGTGGAGTCCCCCCAGGATGATGGCAGCACTGGGCACCGAGGTTGCTGGCTTGTCCAGGAGGTCACGGCGATGTGATCGTGGTGCTCCGGGGGACGGTGGATGGGGACGGGTGGCTGGACTGTGTGGATGATCCCACTGCTGTCCCTGTGGGTGCCCCAGGAGTTTGCAAGCCCTCAGCTGATGCTTCAGGCCAACACAGATCTCCTCAGGCATCCAGGGCTCCTTGGGCTTGAGACTGCACAGGCCTCTCACATGGGTGACACCTTCCAAGCAAACAAAATCCCTCCATGCTGATTACAGCAGCCAAGGGCTGATCAATGCCCGTGGTGGCTCCGTGGCCTTTTTTTCCTACCCCTGGTTTGGACCAGCCTTGTCATGCTTCACACTCAGCCTACGAGCAATGACGTGAAGGTCAATTCCTGCCATTCCAGAGGCAGATGTCACCACCGTGAGAAGCAGCATGAGACTGGAGGGGACAGTTGAGCAGATGAAGCCACCTCCCTTTTGCCTTGCTAGGATGTGGCCTGGGGGACCATTAAGTCAGCTACAAAACAGGGCTGACCTTTTCCTTGACCCAGGTCAAGGAAAGACCTAGAAGCCCCAAGAAAAATGAGAATAAAGCAACTGTCTGGCTGTAGCTATGACTTAGCACCCAGGAGCAGGGGCTAGGAGCGAGATGCCGCCCATAGCTGGGATGTACAATGGCAGCAGGGAGCTCCAGCCATGATTGGGTGCTGCTGTCATCTCCAGCCACCCCAGCAGGAGAAAGGCAGGATGGAAAGGGATGCTGCGATGCCAGCAGGAACTGGGGATTGAACAGGCGAGACCAAGGGAAGAGAGAAGCTGGCTTGCCAAAGGAGAGGACGGGGAAGGACACGGCAGCCCCATGGGCTGAATAGCAGGAGAGATGTAATTCACATCACCTCTGCACCAGAAATACGAAGATGCAAGGCTTTTTAGGAAGAGAGTTTGTTTGATCCTGGTTTGTATTGATTTTTAACACCTAGTCCACTCCATTGCTGAAAAAGCAGTGGATAAAAAGGACATTGTTAAATATTCAATATTCATCTCCCTTTAAGTCAAAATCAAAGCTCTGAAATATTCATTTAAGAGCATCCTCCAGCAAAGTCAAGAGAGACCTGAAAAAATATGTCTGGTATGTCTACATTAATGAGGAACGAGAGGAAACTGGCATTTTTGGAGAAGAGATAGAGCCCTCTGCATTTCTCTGATCTTGCTTCAGAAAGCCAGAAAAAAAAAAAGGGGGGAACTAGCTCAGAGTAAACACCATCCCTTTCAGGGCACAGAGCTAAATAAAACCACCAAATGGGAGGACAAATCTCCCGTCATTAGTGACTTAGCAGTGCCCATTAATGAAAAGAACCAGGAGAGCCCAGCGGTGCAGGGGACAGCGGCAGAGCTGTCGGGGTCCCCCCAGGGTCCTCACACCCCAGCTGCCGCCAGGGGTGCAGGGAAGCACCAGCTGAGGGGGTGGGAACTGTAAAAACTGATTAAATCCAATTACGGTGTCTGACTACACCTTAATTGCCTGCTTTCTGGCGGGCTTTGTTTTGGCAGGGCTTTGTTGAGGCAGGAAGGTGTTACCAACCTCCTGGCTGTAATTACACTGATAAAGTCACACCAGGATAATTACGCTGCCGCAGCGCTCGTGGGGACCCTCCGTCTAGAGCAGGAATGGCTTTTCCCGGTTTGATTTAAATGCTTCCCAGCCTGGCTGGATAGTGCCTGCCAGGAGTGACTCGGGACCGGTGTCCTCAGGGGACCGGTGCTCATCCCACCCATCGCCTCAACTGGACCGGTCCCACAGCTCCCATTCCTTGGCCATCAGCATCCTCCCAGCGGCGCTGCCTGCTCTTGAGCTCAGACCTGTGCTGTCCCCATCACCGGCAGCTGCCGGTCCTGGATGCTGAACTTGCCATCACGCATAGGTCATGGTGGGAGATAGGAGCTGAACTTGTTCCCTCCATCCCTCTGCATGCTCAACACCATTGGGGACACCATGACATCCCTGCTCATGGTTGTCCATGAAGAAAATCTCCTGCCCGCAAAGCCAAGGCCTGGAGGGAGGTCGTGGGTGCCTAAAATTAACCCATCCTGCCGCGCCATGCGGGAGCTTACCAGTGCGGCTGAGGAGGAGGAGGAGGAGGACCGTGGCTGGCATCAGGGAGAGAGGCAGCACCGCGATGTCCAGCCTCCCCACGCTGTGCTGGCTGGCTGGATGGGGACTGAGTCTCATTGCTGCACCGTGGTCCTCCCACAGATGGGTGTCCAGAGGAGGTTGTCCCTGAAACACGCCGACAACAGCATTAGTGGTGGTGGCCAGGAGGGCCTTTGCCCCACCAAGGGCCAAGCAGGACCTGCAAACAAGTCTGTCTTTGGCACTTGCTGGAGCAGTGACCAGGAGTCACAAGAAAAAGAATTCTGGTTGGATTTATTGAGAACAAGAGAGATTTCTTTGAGTGGCAAGTTGAAGCTGCAAGGCCACATCCCACCCGCAAGACAAAAGCGGAGGCAGCGAAAGCTTCAGGGCTGGGCTGCTGTACAGGCAGAAGGATGGACCTCAGACCCACCAGGACACCTGAATGCTGAGCCTCAGAGCTCTCACCTGGGATCTTCAGCCCCCAAGACATTCAGGGAACCATCCTGTTTGCATTCACGTGGAGCTTGTCCTTCTCTTACTTCTGCATGAGGTTACAAGCAAACCCCGTAGCATATATATACCACATACCTCATACCACAGGTGGGTAAACTGAGTCACACGTTAAATCTGGGCAGAATTGGGAAGGAGCTTCCCACCCACCCAACCCTGAAAGGCACTTCCCAAACTGTGGGGTGGACCTAGTACTCCACCAAGCCATGTCACACAACCCTCTTTGGAAAGGGATGGTGCTTCACTTCGCCCCCAGCCAGGCTGCCCACCCCATGTCCCTCCTGGCAAGGCTGGTCCAGCTCTGCCAGTGACATACTCAGCTAAAGCCCAGCCTGGACACAGCCATGGCCAATCCTCTGCTTTGCCTTGGCTCCTCTCCCGCTAGTGGCTTCCTCCATTGAGCTCCTGGAGACCGTGCCCAGCTCCTTCTGCATGAAGAGGGAATCCGCTCCGTGGGTGGCACATTCCCCTGGCTCCCAGGGGCCCTTCTCAGCATCCAGCCTGTGCTGGGGTCACCATGGGGTCCCACCAGGCAGCACATGGTCGTATATGGTGCTTGACCTACCAAAACGCCCCGTCTGGTGCCTTGCACCCATCTTTCTCCATCACCCCATGATGAATTAAAGCACCCAAGAGCTCTCCTGGGCAGCTCTAATCCCTGGCCACCCATGTCCCCCAAGACCTCCACACTAATCACTCAACAGGAGACCTCCCTGCATCAGCTGGCACATTTCTGGGGGCTTCACCCAGAGGTCCCCATTGCCTCCACTCTTCTTCACCCCATGGGAAAAAGCAACAAAAGGCATTTCTGTGGGAAGATAGACATTTCTGGGGTCTGATAGGACAACCTCATTCACCTGGGGGATGGAGATGCAAACTCCACGGGGACAAGATGGAAAGCAAACAGGGGAATGTCAGGCAGAGAATGAGGAAGAGATTAAATATTGTAAGATGCCATTTCCCCTTCATTTATTGCTCCCTTCAGAAATTGCTGCTGACGTGGTGGATTTCTAGCTCTGTTTCCCTTGCACCCTGATGGGGAGCAGGATGTGGGCTGTTCCTGCTCTCAGTTACACCTCTGGGAACCCAGACCAAGGTCCCGGCGGTCCCAGCAGCCGGCCTGACAGCAGCACTGGGACAGCAGCGTGCGCTGGTGGAGGAGTGCCATCGTGAGGATGCTTTCACACGCTGGCTCTAAAGCCAGGCTCGAAGACTCAGCTAAGCAGAGCCCTAAAATTAGCCCCTCCAGCCCATGCAAGGCGCAGCATCTCCTGAAGGGATGGGCTTCTTGAAGAAGCTGCTGCTTGAAGATGGTCAGAAACTTGGGAAAGGATGTTGAAATCTGCCCTGTCGGTGACCAAACACCCCCCCCGGCTGTGGAAGCCCCTCATCCAGCCCTTCATCGCTCCTGGCTTTCCGATGCAGAGGCACAAGGTGGGAAGAGCTGCCATGTGGGACCATGTGCTGGTGCCATGTCCACACAGCCAAGGTCCCTCAAGACCATGGGTTGGGTGGGCTCCCAAGCCTCCAGACCACCCCTTTGGCTTAGCTGCCCACACCAGCAAGAGATGATGGTAGACCGAGGTTTTTTGCGTGCACCAGCGAGAGATGATGGTAGCACAGCACTGGAGGTGCAGGATGGAGCCACCATGGATGGGACACTGCCCTGTTACACCTCCCTGGTCTCACCGCTCAGCTCCTGCTGACCAAGCCTTGGGAGGAGACCCGCCAGCAGACAGACGGCTCAGTGATGGGGGATGAAAATCAATCTACTCTCTAAGGTGGTGTTTTTCAATACTCCATTCATCCCTCCTGCAGCACCGAATAATGTTGCCTTTTGTCCCGCCGGCCCTCCCCGCTCTCCGGTGGCGCAGGGCTGACAGACGGCCCCGCTGCCGCCCTGCCCCGGCCAAACCCCCGCATCATGTCCTGCTCCCAGGGACATTGTCATCGTGGGCCACTTTTGTGCTGGAGCCAGCGCGTTCCTGCTCCCTGGCAGGGCAGCAGCGGGAGTTAACCACTGCAATGCTGTGCCACACTCAACCCCAAAAAGGTAAAACCCGACTTTGCTTCTCTGACTGTGCTTTTTCAGCTGCTTCTTACCCCAGTGCCTGGGATTCAGCTGCAAACTGACCCCCCTTTTCCTTGCACCCAGGGGCGATGGGGCCCTTTAGGGATGCCTATAGATTAAAAACTGCTTTTAAGCCATAACAAGCCATCGTGGTGCTGTAGCAAAGCACAGCATCCCTTTTAAAGGGTTGCTGAATGTGGGTTTCTGAAAGTGCCTTCAAACAAAGGTCTTTCAAGCTGTTCAGGCATCTTGTAAAACAAACCCCAAGTGTGCACCCGATGGCAGGAGCAGCGCACACCGCATCTCCCCCATCCTGCACCAGCGCCGAGCACCGTGTCTGATACATCACTTCAGGTCAGGAGCAGGGCTCTAACGCGGGGCACAGAAAATCCCTGCTTTCACCCCAAATAACACACACCACAGCAGACACACTGTGCTCAGCCAGCTCTTTGCCCTTGGTGAAATCTCCTCTCTCCTGGACACGAGACCCCATTGGTCCTTCGGTCCCCTTTGGTCCCCCTTGGCCATGGCTGGACCGAACCCCTTGCTCTCTCGCTGTCACTTCTTCCACTTTTCAATTACTCAAACAACTTTATGAGAAATTACAGTCTTTCAGCCTCCACCACCCCATCAGATTGTTATTTGTAATTACCACGCTGACCTGAAAAAAAAAAAGCATCATAAGTCCACATACCTGTTTGGTATTTTCTTTCCAGTGTGAAGATGGGTATATTTAATCCCAGAAATAAATATTGTCTTTTGAAGTAAACAGCTGGCTAGTTAGTTAAAAAAATCAAAAAATAATTGTTGAAATGAATATTCCCAGGAGAGAGGTGATGGGGAGAATGCAGGAATTTTTTCTTTAGGTGAGAATTTGTTTAGTAAATTAAAAAAAAAAAAAAAAAGAAGGAAGGAAGAGAAAAAGGATCTCATCCATCAACCGAACAGCTCCAGCCCGTCATCTCTTTGCACCTTTGGGGCCAGGAGGTGGCTGCTGTCAGCTGGGTCACAGCTCCCTGCATCCCATCCTGGGGCAGACCATCCTGAAAGCAAAGGAGAAAAAAAGGAAGGAGGAGGTGGAAGAAGAAGAAAATGAAGAAGGAGAGAGGAAGGAAGAGAGGGAAGACCTCTAAGGAGACATGGTGGGGAGGGAATGGCTCGGGTTTCAGGAAGGCAGGCAGGAACACATCCTTAAATTGGGAGCTGGCAGAGCTGGGGCTACGCCTCAGGGGAAGGGAGAAGCTATTTCAGAGGATTTGGGCTTTTCAGCTCCTTCCCACCTCCCTCCTTGGCTTGCTGAGTGCCCACCTGGAGAGGAAGCCAGAAATAACCAGCTGGATGGAAATATATCTGCTGATGCCTGAGCCAGCACCAGGACATGACGGGAGGGGATGGTCCCAAGCCTCCTGCCCTGCCCAGGGAACTTGGGGACCTCTTGCTGGGGGACCCGCTCCTCCTGCAAACCATGGTCCTCCCTGTCTGTTCCTGGGCAAGAAATTGCCTTTAGAGGTCCTTTTTTTTTTCAGGATTTTTCCTGCCTGGCCACCCAAGGCAGCTCTGCTGAGGACATTGGAGAGACCTGCCACGTCCTTGCAAATCTCAGACAGCGGTGAGGGAGCTTCCCCCCGTACCCCAGGGCTGGAAACCTTTCCCATCCACCTCCATCACGCCATGTGCTGCACGTTCAGGTCGTCTCCTCCAGCTCCCAACTGGGGCATCTCTCTTTATTTTAAAAAGAAGTGTGTGTTTAACCATTTTTAACCATTATAGCCTTTTAACCATTTTAACCATCGTTGCAAATAAAGGCCTGACAGTGCGAAACTGGGGTCTCAGGCAATGGGAAAAGGACCCCCAAATGTACCGAATTTCCCAGACGTGTGAATTCTTAAGCTCCCCAGCAATTTTAGGAACCTGGCATGCTTTTGGCTTTGAACAAGCCGATCTTATGATCGACAGGATTCCTGCCCTCACTTTCACGGGGAGACAGCTCTTGCTGCTGGATTGCTCATTTGCTTCTTCACAAAACCCAGACCTTTAAATGCCCTTAAACGCCTGGGCTTCATGTTTTAACTCAGTACAAAGCAGGCTCTGGCTACAACTGTCGCTAACTGCACGGTTACCCATCTGCCATTACTTTCTTGTAGGGATTCAGTAATTAGCAATTAGGCATTTACTTTTTATTTCCCAGTAGCAGCAAAGTTCTAATTAGCCAGCTCGCAAATGCAAGTTTCAAAGGTGCCCTTTTATGTGTGTTTTGCCTAAACTTTGACAAACTCTCCTCTGTCCTGGTGAGCTGCCAGGGCCCACGGGCTGGAAATCATCAACTTCAGCATTGATCCTCACCCAGACTTCGAACACCAGGAACGTAAGCCTCCCTAAATACAGATGCACAGGGGTAAGGTCAGCAGCCCGACAATGCTCTCCACCCTGTCCATGATTTCTCAGGCCATTTGGGCAGCATCTCAGGTGACTTCCATGTCTACATCATTACTGCATGTACTTTGAGTGGCTTGGCAGTCTCAGGCTGTGGGGAAGAGAAAATACAGCCAGCCTTGTTCAAGGAGCAGCCACAACACAAGAAAGGCTAATTATAAAATTCCACAGGGCAGCAAGGCTGTTCTTTTGTTCACCAGGCAAAAAGAAAAGCTCTTTTTTTCCTTCTTGATGGTCCTGCTGCCTGGTCACTCAGGGACATCAGTGATGCTCATGGGAGAACGGCGTCTGGAGGGGTCAAGGCTCAGCAGGGCCATGCCCACGTCCGCTCGGCATCCACCACATGAGCAGCATCTGCCACAGCTTCCCACGGTGGCGAGGTGGATGGCATGTCACCAGATCAGCTCAGTCATGGGTGGAAGCTGGGGAAAACACATGGCTCACAAATCTGCAGAAACACAGAGCTTCCAGGAAAATAATGATTAAAAAAAAAAAAGTTTCCCTTTTCAATTAGTTGGGAAAATACAGAGAGGAGAGATAAACTCATTTGTTCGTACTATGCTATTGCCAGGAAATATGTTGGCAATTTAGAAGAAGGGCCTGGTGCAATATAAAAAAGCCATAAGCTAAACCAAAAGGCATCTTTGTTGCTGGCAGGGGGAAAGGACTGGGCTGAGCTGTTTCTCAAGACACCAGTTGCTGTTGTGAGCCATTAGCTGGCTTATAATGGATGATGAGTTTCCCCTGCTGATTGCTGAGCTAAATCACTGGGTATTTACTGGTTTCCTTCCCGCTGCTGCCTGCGCTTTGGGGAGCACTGGCATGAAGGATGCTGCACCTTCAGCAGGGATGGAGCTTCCCCTCCTTCCATGCTTTCCTCCACTCCTCCTACTGCTCCAGCAGATGGGACCCTGCGATGTGGGGTCCCAGGAGAGGAGCTCTCACACCCCAAACCAGCTGGTGTCCAGCAGCCTTAAGAGAAGGGAAAGATGTAAGTGCAGTACAAGAACATCTCGATTCCCCTGCCCTGATGTCGAGTCCTGCCTCGGTGCAGCTGGAGCTGTGGTCCTAGCACACCTCTGTGCTGTTTGGTAACCCAAGTGCTAATTTTTAGATATATTCTGGCAGCTGATAAGCACTGAAGGAAGGTCAGGGCTGGGGAAAGAGCAGTTGCAGCTCCTGGAGTGGCTCGGCATTGCCCTCAGCTGCAGCAAGCTGGAGCTCGGGGAGAGATATCCATCCCCTCCTCAGACAAAAACACCTTTGTTCCTGCCTGTAATCTGCTTCCTGACCAACGTGCTGCAGAAACCACCCCGGCCAGGTGAGAAAGAGCAGCCCAAGGACGCGGCGCTGACAGGCGGCTCTGCGGAGGGCAGCCAACCCGTGCCACGGGCTCCACGGGCATCCAGACCTGCGGAGAAGCAGGCACGGACCACAGGGTGAAAGAGGGGATGGGAAATGAGAAGCTGGGGATGGGAAACAGGGAGCTGGGTACCTCTGGTCACCCAGGTCGGTCACAGCAAAGGCATATGCTGTGGACCACTAACTTTAGGGTATGCCGGTAACTCCCTGCCTTTTCTGTGTCCCCTCTCTGGGGTGAAACCTCACCCTACACTGGGCTCCCGTCAGCAGGATCCTATGGACAACAGCCCCCTATACACCGCGTGCGCGCTGGGACTAGCACTCGGTGGCTTCTCTGCCCACATCTGCCAGCACCGGGCTATACAGGCAGCCCACTTCTGCTGGAGCGGTACTGGTATTAGATGGGACGGCTGCAGCCACGGCTTAAGCGCTTTTAAATAAAAGCCAGCTGGCTCGAACCGTGCCGACGCGTGTGATTGAGAAGTGGTGACCCACACGGGGACAGACAGACCGAGGAGACAGACAGAGGGGACATCGCTGCCTGCCAGTGCAGGAACCTGCATGGGATGGAGATGCTGTGTCCGAGCAGAATCATAGAGCAGTTTGGGTTGGAAAAGGGACCTTTAAATGTCCATCTAAGCCCAGGCCGATCCAGCCCCTCCGGAGGGCTGGATGGCGTTTTCGGCTGCCACACGGCTGAGTGTGCACTAGGTGGCACGCATTTTCAGGAAGAAACGCTGGGAAAGGGGCTGGGTTTGGGCAGAAAACAAAGCTCCGCCGGTGCCAGCCCCCGGGGACCTCCCTGCTCCAGGGGGGCAAAGCAATGGGCAAAGCGGGCACAAGGCAGAGCAGGGAGAGTACTGTCCCTAATTAGCACTAATGGCGAGGTGAGGACAGCCAGAGCAGGCTGAGGACACCGCCCAGAGGACTCGGCATCAGCGATTTACCTGGCTGGGTTTTGCAAAGGCGGGGATGGAGTGAGACTTTTCACCAGGGTCTGCAGTGACAGGACAAGAGGTAGGGGGTTTAAGATGAAACAGGGTAAATTTAAGTTGGATGTAAGGGGAATATGTTTTACAATAAGGGTGGTGAAGTACGGGAGCTGGTTTCCCAGAGAAGCTGTGGATGCCTCATCATTAGAAGTGTTCAAGGTCAGGTTGGATGGGGCTTGGAGCAACCTGATCTGGTGGAAGATGTCCCTGGCCATGACTAGGGGTTGGAATAGATTGTCTTCAAAGGTCCCTTCCAACCCAACCCATTCATGATTCTGTGATTTCCCTGGAGAAGGCAGGCAGTGGGGCACAGGGAGGTCAGCAGAGCTCACAGAGCATCTCCCACCACCAGCAGGGACCAGGCACATGTCCCCTTCAGCAGCCAAGGTCACCCAGTAAGAGCGGGACGGCTGTAACAGATCCCATCTCTGCTTTGTCTAATCGGTCCCTGGCAGGGACCAGCAGCAGCTGCTGCAGAGGAAAACGAAATGAAATTTCACCTATTATCCTCTGCCTGCAGAGGAATTTCTTCCTAATTCCTGTCACTTCAGGTTTGTCTGCTCAGGGAAATTAATCTGAAATCAAGTGGGCTGTGAATTCAGAGTGCCGCAGTGATCCCGGCGTGGCTTGGACAGACAGTTTCCTAAGTGGCCAGGCTATTCCCCAGAGCACGAGGCTAACCCCGGCAATTTAACAGCGCCTCAAGCATCAGGTTTTCTATACGTTAGTGCAGGATGTGGAGTCAAAAACACACGAGATGGAGCAGCCACAGGGAAATTAATTTGACAGCCTTCCAGCCTCGCCGCAAGAAAAGAATCAGGGAGAAGACAAATATTTGGCTAGTTACCCCGGCGTGCGGGATGGCTCAGACAGAAGATGATCCCGTGTCGGAGGACTCGCTGCGTCGCATCCTGATTTGGGGAGCATGCAGAGGAGGTTGTTTCAGTGTGTGAGTGCGGGAAATAAGGGATCCAGCTGAAAAAAAAAAAGCGTAAGGGGCTGTGTTAAACTCTGTGGATCGTTGGGGTAAAAATCATATCAAATATCATATCAAATATTTTTGCAGGCAGTGAGGACTATGAGGTCTGCACCTCTGTAAATAGTAGACAAGGTCTGCAGGGAGAGCTGGACACTGAGTTCATCTTTCAAGCCCAGAGAGCATTGAGCATCTTTGCAGCCACCCTCACAAAAAATATTTGAAGGACTTTGTGCAGCGAGGTCTGATGGTTTCGGCTGTTCATCAAGCCCAGGATTCACATTGTTTGTTTGTGGTGTCTTGGCTCTGCTAACCCCTTCCAGGGTGTTGGACCACCATGGCCTACAGCTGTGACTTGGACAAGTTGGGGAGAAGTATGAGAAAAAGGTGACTGAGGTCCAAGAAAGCGCTCGCATTGCTGAGATGAGATACCTTAACCATCTGCCGTGCCTTGCAGAGCCTTCCACGTACCCTGGTGCAGAACGTCCTACCAGATCAGCTCATGAATCCCCACTCAAAAATAAATAATAAAATATAACAACAATAATAAAAAGAAAATAAATCCAATGCACTTCTAGCTTCTTCCCACAGCTCAGCCAACCCCTGGGTGGTTTATCCCTGTCGTACAGCCCTTCCCTTCTCCCGGTAACTACACCCAGTGCACCTCTGCTCTTCCACCGCCCTGTAGACACCTTGCAGCCCTGATCTGTAACACGCTTCTGACCCTGTAGCATCATCCGGAGCCCTCACCCAGCTTCCCTCATCAGCCAGAGCTCCCTGCTCCTCACTTGCAGCATCTCTTCATCTTCCAGCCATGCTGCCAGGCTCAATATAATCTATTCTTCACCATCCTTCATTCTCTCCGAAACCTTTTCCTTTTCAGGATCAGAGGATATTTAATGCCTGTCCACCTGTGCAACCACACGGATCAGAATCTGCTTCCAGCACGGCTTTATAAAGTGTACCTCTCTATTTTTCAGGCTCATGTGTATCGAGGTAGAAAGGAAAAAAAATCTTCGGTTCCTTATTACAGCCACGGGAGACAGGAATTCTGAACACCGGAGTTGTAAATGTGAAACTCACTGCTTAAACAGACACATTACAAGCAGGCTATCAATCACATTTGGCAATTATTAGTACTTTGCGAGTATTTTGAACTCAAGTACGTGACAGTCTCATCCATCCTGGAACAGAGAAATCCATGGGCATTTGCATACGAGGCTGAACTGCAGGGAGATACAGCTCCGGAGGATTTTTACTGCAGCCGCAATGGTTGTGTGCTCGGCGCTATACATTTTCTGTAAGAAGAAAACTGACCCTACATAAGCTCTGTAAAGAAGAGTCCTGTGTGTTTAACCCAGAAAGCAGAGTTTTATAATATCCCTCCCTATAATAGCCCTCCACGCCTATGGCATAAGGTGGTTCTACGTGGTATTTTTGCTGTGATTATTGACCCCAAGCATAATGTACTGTATTTTTATAAGCCTTTTAGAGCACCCCTGGAGGAGGTGTATCCCGGCACGTCGCAGGTGAACCAGAGCTGCTGGATGTAAAGTCCGGGGTAGTTTAAAGCCATTTGATAAGGGCTGGTGAGTGCTTCCTGATTTTGAAATGTCTTGGGGGTGGTTTTGCCTTCTGCTGCTGAAGCACCCACCAAGGGAAAAACCCAGGTGGGGTCTGACCTCCCTCTGATACAGCGTCAAGAAGTAATTCACGTGCCTGCAGGGTGCTCCAGAATTAACGTAATCTCTAAATAAACACATACGTCCCGCAAGGGGTCTAAAGAAGGTGCAGCAGGCGGCTGGAAGGAAGCAGTGCTCTATTGTTGGAGATATCTGCTGCACAGATGCATTATACTTAACGATCCTCCTCCCCGTGCTCAAACAACGAACACGGCAGTAATCTGCAGGGGGGTTGTTTCTGATTTACATGAATGTAAATGAAACCGAAAATAACTCTCCTCAAGGCCGTAGCTGAGCAGATGATCAATCCCCGGCTGAGTCTGGCTCCCAGTGGCCACAGCCCCCCCAGGACTCACAGGCCACCTTCAAGGGGATGAGTCAGTGACTAGAAAGCAGCTCCCACAGAGGACAACCAGAGGCATTAAGCTTCATTAGAGGCCGCACCTCTAACGAGACATGGGTGTCATGGGCTCTGCTGGACCACGAGGATAGAGGTAGCGACACCAGGAGTCTACAGATGTCTAAGGTTTCTCTAAAAGGAGCAAATTCTGTATCCTGGACCCAAGATGTTGCAGAACCAGTGGCAAGAGGAGACCCCCATTGCCAGCTGTCCCAGGGAAGCCCACTTAACCCTTCAGCACCCCCCCAGCACCCCTCCGTCCTACCTCCCTATCACCCCCCATCCCACACTCACCCCCCCATCCTGCACCCTCATCCCCCCATCACATCCCTCCATCCCACCCCCCTATCACTCCCCATCACGCCCCCACCCCATACCCTCACCCACCATCACCTCCTCACCCCCCCATCCCATTCCCCTATCACTTTCCATCACTCCCTCGCCCCCCCATCCCATATCCTCATTGCCCCATCACACCCCCCATCACCCCTATCCAACCCCCTCATCACCCCCCCACCACATACCCCCCCATCACACCCCCCCATCACCCTCCATCACACCTCCCCATCACCTCCCCATCACACATCCCACTCCCTCACCACCACCACCCCCCCTCCACCACACACCCCCCCATCACCTCCTCACCACCCCATCCCATTCCCCTACCACTTTCCATCACACTTTCACCCCCCCATCCCATACCCTCACCCACCTATCGCTCCCTCGCCCCCTCATCCCATACCCTCACCCCCCCATCCCATGCCCTCACCCCCCATCACCTCCTCACCACCCCATCCCATTCCCCTATCACTTTCCATCACTCCCTCGCCCCCCCATCCCATATCCTCATCGCCCCATCACACCCCCCATCACCCCTATCCAACCCCCTCATCGCCCCCCCACCTCACACCCCCCATCACCCTCCATCACACCCCCCCATCACCCCCTCGTTACCCCCCATCACACCTCCCCATCACCCCCATCCCACTCCCTCACCACCACCACCCCCCCTCCACCACACCCCCCCATCACCTCCTCACCCCCCCATCCCATACCCTCATACCCTCATCGTACCCCTCATCACCCCCCCATCACCCCCCCCCTCCCTTCTCCTCCCCACCCCGCCCCGCCCTCCCCGCTCCCCGCCGGCCCCGCCCCCCGCACTACATCCCCCAGCCGCCCGCGCGGGCGCACGCGCGGTGTCTCCCGCCGCCGCGGGCCGGGAAGCGGCCGCCGCCGGGACTCGGGGTGAGGGGCGCGGGGGGACGGGGACGAGAGAGGGCAGCGCCGCGCCCCGCCGGGGACAGAGGCGGGGGTGGGGGGGGGCGCGAACAGCTCCGGCACCCCCTTCCCGCGGGCGGGGGGGAGGGGGGGGAACAGGGCCGTCCGTCCAGGGGCCTCCCCGGAGCCGTCGCGGCTGCGAGAGATCGGTTGGTACCGACGCGCGGCCGCCGCGGGCCCACCCGCCCCTTCTCGGGCCGCTTCAGCCCGGCCGGGAACCGGGACTTCCCCTGCGGGCCCGGGGTGCAGGGCCCCGCGCCCCGGGGAGGCCGTTAACCCGCTCAGCCGGGGGGAGCAGGGCGCGGGTCCCCCTGCAACAGGCCCCGGGCCCTCCTTTGCACCCGGGGGGGGACCGGTGCCACCCGGACAAACCCCCCCCGGCGGCTGCGGGGCCCAGGGCGGGCCCGTGAGAGGGTCCTACCCCGGTATAACCGGGTGTTGCAAGCGGAGGGGGTGTGTGCCTTGCTATGGGGGGGCTGTCGGTGCTTCCAGGGTGGGCTTGAGCTCTCTGACGGGCCCGGGCCGGGCTGGACCCCGGCGACAGGCTCCCCTGGGCAGGACTTGCCCTTGCTTTTCCCGGCAGTCGGGCTGGAAGCAGGGGAAGAGCCCTCCTGGTGCTACTCAGAGCTTTCGGGAAGCTGGAGGAGCCCTACAGGTCTTGCCAGGTTTGTGCTCCCACAAGTAAGGGGTCTCCCCAGGAGTAAATAATCCGCTCTGGTGCCCGGGAGGGCCCTGGAGCGAGCGAGCAGGGTGCTGGGGTTGACCCTGTCTTCAGGTGTACCTGCCCTCCTCTCCCTGCCTCAGCTTTCCGAGTCGTTCCTGCCTGAAGTGAGCCTCTGCCCAGCTGGTAGGCAAACGCTTTGTTCCGCTTCACTTGCGGTCTTTATTTTCTCCTCCGAAGGGGACTCTCTCGAAGCTTGTTTTGGATGGAAGGAGTCCAGGTTTGGAGCAGTCGGGTTTTATTTCTTCTGCTTTTTTGACTGTCAGCTCAGCCGCCTTGTGCCGCGGGGACCAGCAAAGGCTGGGAGAAGGCAGGGCTGTGGAGGGCAGATCGATCTGCGTGGCTGGAGTTATTACTGTGACCTCCTCTCTATTCCCTTGCTCTTTTTTTACTCCCAGGTTGCTTCAAGCTGCGTGCCAGCCGGTAGGGAAGGAGGTGGTTAGATAGGAGTTACCTGGAAAGAGCTCCAAACCCTGTTTCATCTCTGCATTCGCAGTTCGGGTTGTGCTGGGCCCAGGAGTGCAGATCAGAAGGTGTGGAGGGTTGCGGGGGGGGGGGGGGGGGTCCTGTCTGGGTGATTTGGGGTCAGGGTGGCACAGGGCACCTGTAACTCTGCTTCAGTCATGCGCCCTGCTCAGGGTCACAGGCTGATTACAGCCCCGCTGCCTCCCGGCGTGTTACGTGCTCTCCTAATCCCTGTGTAATCTTCTCCTCGGGCTCCTTGTCCCTTCCAGTCCCATCTCTCACGCGGTGTTTGTGACACTTAACAAATCCCGTCTGGGCACCCTCTGTTCTGAGCAACCTGCTGAATACTCTCTGTTTATGCGGTGATTTTTATTTTTCTAACACAGGGCTCCTGAGGCCCTTTCTTTTCCAGGTACAGGCTAGCGTATCATTTAAACTTTTATTGCTGCTGGCAATTTCAGTTCAGAAACTTAAAAAGGGACTTGGCATTTTTAGAAATCATCTCAGAACCATGAATTTCAAGATCCCGCATTTGAAGCGAAAGAAAATTCTGCTTTCTGGAAGTAGAACAGGTTTGAGAATTAAACATGTTTTTCAAATGCTTTAATTCCCACCTGCCCCTCCCCAGCTTTCTCACCACCATTTGCCGGAGCTCGAGGAGCAGGGAGCGAATCTGCTGGGAAACACAACCGAAACGCACCCAGTTCTTTTCCTGTCCAAGTCCCTGATTAAAGCCATGTGGGCAGACGTTTCGGAGGCTGGTGCTGAGGCGCAAAGATCCAACGGAACAAATGCAAATTCAGGATCTGAGTCTGTGTTACGAATTACCTCCTAAGGAGAGGGCAGTTGGCTGGAATGTTTAAGTTTGCACTTCAAGCAGTCGGGGTTTTGTCTTCATTTGGGGCAAGGCGGCCTGTAGGATTTCTCATTGGAGCCAGGGCTAGCTTTTAGGGATTGGTATGACTTTGGGCTTTTAAGGCTTTTTTTTAAAGCTCAAGGTGAAGTGTTGTGATCCACGGGATTTTAGCAAAGACGTGTAGTTACTCTCCAGGCTGCCAGTCTCCCCGGGACAGAGAGAGCATGGGGGAGCAGCATCTAAACTGGTTCTGCTAGCATCCAAAATGCAGTGCTGGTAAAATGGGATGTGTAATGCATCCCGAGCCACAGCCAGCCGTCTCCGTACAGCTCTGTTTGCTGCCTGCCCCAAACCCTTTCTGCCTCAGTTTAACACACACGGCAGCACAAGGGGGTAGGCTGAAAGCTGTATGAGCAGCTCTGGTATTGAATTTCTCAGCTCTCAGTATTTGTGTGCCGCTGGATTCACGGAGAGGGGAAAGGAACTGCAACTTCAGGCCTTTCCTTTCTCTTGTTTGCCTTGAAATTTTGGCTTACTGAAGCTCTCCCGCATTCCTCCCTTCCCAATCCCTGCAAACAGCTGCTGGCTCAGGCGGCGCTCAGCAGCGAGAGCTGGCAGGAGGCTGGACTACGCCTCTTGCTCCTCCTTTGGTCCAGCAGTCCCAGCACAGGATATATTTTTCCGTTCAGATGGGGAAGCGAATGTCGGAGCACGCGACGCTCGCGTGCAGCCAGTCCGGGTATCTTTGCCTGTGGTCCAGGGTTCAAAGCATCGCTGCCATCCGAGGGGGCGAGCAGTAGGCTTTTGTCACCCGGCTGTTGTCCACCAGTGTCCCAGAGAGTGCGAGGTGGCACGTCAAGGCGGTGGCTTTTTTCCTGGGGTGCCCTATTTCTTTTTTTTTTTTTTTTTAACATTTTTTTTTCCATTTCCTGCTGCTGTGTTTCAAAAAGGAAGGAAAAAGAATCGCCGACTCCCTCCAAACAGCCTCCCCTCTGCTTGTGGCTGTAGGATGTGCAGATGAATATTTGGTAACAACAATTTTTTTTGGGGAAAAAAGGTGTTGGTTCTCTGTTTGGGATTCAAAGCACCTAACGCGGGTGGGTAGGGCAGAAAACCCTGCAGCCCTGCTTTGGCTCACGCTGGTCCAAGCCGAGCATGGACATGCAGGTGGTCCCTGAGGAGGAGATGTGTTGGTGTGAAACCTGCCATAAAAAGAGCTGGCAGAGTCAGGTGTCGGGTTCGATACCTCAAGTTTTAATTTGCTGTTTTGAGCAGTAAAACAACAGTCCTTTGTGTATTAGGGGAGAACGAATTACGTCAGAAAGACCGGTTGCAGAGACCAGGGTCTTCTGTTGGCGATCTAGAGTGATTTGTCGCCAACACCGGTTGAGCTGGGGGTGTTTTGTAAAAATATCGGAGCAGCTCATAAACTAATTTACAATGAATTCCTGGAGAAAGTGTTGCTTTCCTCTTATAAATGCAGACATGTGGGCGTGTCTGTTCTTCGCTGGCTCTTTTTTTTCTATTTCTTTTTTAAGTTTGCAAGCCACACAAGCATGATGGATGGGACGCTCCATGGCGCGTGGGATCTTCCCCCATCCGGCAGGGATGTCACTCTCCGCGCAGATGGCATCCTCCGGTGGAAACCACCCACTGCTGCTCTGCCTCTTGGGAGACGTGAACTTTTCCATTTGACGGGAAGGAAGCTCATAGCTCCCTGCTGATTGCTAGGAGTTAAGCGAGCAATCAATTATGCGAGGCCTTAGGAGGGAGAAGGCGACTTTATTTTAAAACAATATGAATTTTGCTCATTTGCAGTCACACCCACCTGCTCACAAGCACCAGCATGGGGATCTCCAAGTGGTCTGTCTGGCCTTCAGACACCAACATATGTGTGTCCAGATGGTCTGGACAGGATTCCTTGCAATGACACAGCAGACAAGGAATGCCAAATATCAGACCTCTGGTGTCTTTTGGACAGCTTGATGACCACATGATGGCTTTAGGTCTGCTTTTATACATTTCTTGGGGGCTAAGTGTGGTGATCTTTTGTCTCTGTGAGGAACTCCATGACTTAGGATTTATTCACTGGTATTCGTGTCTTTATCTGGATGCCTTAAGACTCCTACCCCATCCTCTGTTCTTCCCCATTACTTAATCATTACTTAATGGCTTGAGTCTCTGCCTCGAGTCTTTCTTGATGCAGATTGTCCCTTGGTTCAAGATGTTCCTTCTTTTCCAACCTGAGAAGCTGTAGCTAGGTGTGGTATGATCTTGAAGACCTGCTAAATCAGTCCCCTTAGCACAGGCTGTTTATTGTGCCCTGTGTTCCTCTTTCCATACTTCTTCCCATCCATTCTTTGTTCGGATCATGCTCAACGTATTTATGACTGTGATTGGCAGACTGTGCATAAAGAATTGTCTTCTGGCTTTGTGTTTGTGTATAACGCTGCAGAGAAGGAATCGAGGGGCTGATTCTGGATCAAAACTGAGAGGTCAGAAGCCCGAATGGAGCTGATGATGTAGCCCTGGAGCTCAGATCAGTGAGAAGATTTTGGGAACCACTTGTGTAACCAAGTCATTCCTGTGGACAAGAGCTTGGGGAGCTCCTGCTCACAAGCTGGCAGCTCATGTCGAGGTGGTCAGAGCATAACGCTGCCAGGAGTGGTGATGAGCATGGGCGAGGAGGGATGCGGAGTGGCCACTTGCCTTGGCACGCTCCTGGCTAGTGAGCATCTGAACTCAGGTCAGGGCTTGCAGATCAGCAGTGGCTCTGGGCTGGGCTGATTTTGTACAGATTTGCAATGACTCAGGTGGTGTTTGGTGCCACAAACCATAGGAAGCAGAGCCTCCCCCAAGAATTTTTGCTCTAAATTAGCAAGAAAAGTTGCTAGCATTGGCAGGGAGTGGGGGGTGGTACCTCATTTGCCCTAAACCAGAGGGTTTTGAGACCAGTCCACTTCTCTGTAGTCTCATGAACGCATAGCGAGCATCTTCTATGAAAGGCTGAGCTTGTTTCCCTCTCTTAAATGGCTTGTGTGGTTGCAGGGTGGGGTGGATTTGGGGCATCGTTCTCAGCTCTGTGTGCTCTCTTTATTTCTTGCTGCAGGTCCCCCAGAAGAAAATGGTGTAAGTCCAGCTGGTGGAGCTGCCACTTCCAATCGCGGCGTGCCCAGACCTCAGGGAAGAACATGGCAGCAGCTCAGGGAGCAGGAAGCAGTTCAGCCGGGCCATCCGGACTCCCCGGATCTGCCCCGGGGCACAGCAGCAACTCCACAGCAGTGGCGGTGTGGGAATGGCAGGATGAATTTGGCAGGTGGAGGCCGTACCGAGGGAACGTCTGCAGCTACATTGAACAGGTTTTTCAGGCCTCTCAGCAGAAGGGCCAGCGTTCAGGGTCAGGGCTTGTCAGCAGCATCCCTCTGGGGCACGTGGATCCTGTCTTGGCCCCCTATGTCATCGACATCCCAAGCTTGACGCAATTCCGGCAGGATACAGGTAAGGAACCTTCCCTGCCCCTGCTGGGGTTTTGATGAGGCTGTTTGTGAGCTTGGAGATAAGTGGGGCCTCGTGCTGTGTAGGAGAGCCCTACAAAGCTCTGCTGCTGGGCAGTTCTGTGAGAGGTGGCATGTCTGCTTCTCTCCTGATGCTGTCTGCTGCCCAGTGTATTAGCACGTGAGAAAATCAATGTTGGCTGGCGTGAGTCTGCGGGTCTGGGTGCAGGCAGGCAGTGGTGATCTCTCACAGAGCCTTATCATGGGACCTCTGGAGCTCAGAGCTTGTGAGCCAGAACCCTCAGAGCTAGAAACTTTCTTCCTACCCCCACCCACATCCATTCAAGACCACTCGCATAAAAAGGCCTTTTTTTCACGCTTCAAACCTTCCCGTTTGGATCCCTTGTTCCCTCTGCAACTGGAGTGCCAGCTGCTTTACCTTGGCATGCCGCCCTGCGCAAGCTGCTTTGCGAAAGCCTGCAGCCCCCGCAGAACGCCGTCATGCTGCAGCAGAATATTCCCCGCACTTGTGCTATAGGAGGCTGGCTTGCTTCCTCCCGGGGAGGAAAGGGCAGGCTGGGCTTAATAGCAGGATTGAAACTTAATTTTCATTTTCATCTCCTCTCTCTTGGGGTCACTGAGGCTACCAGCTCAGAATCTGCTGAAATGACTCCTACCCTCTTTTGCTCCAGATGTGCTGAGCAGCTGTGGCTTAGAAAGGGGGCAGGGGTGGAATGCATGCTCTTCATCCCTGGAAAATCCAGGGAGATCCCAGATTACACACCCCAAATGAATGGCTATTTTGGAAAGTTCTCTGTGTATCAGTTTCCCCTTTGCCAACAACTCTCCCATCACCCCAGAACGCTGTTAAGCATCACCCCAAGCTTTAGAGATGGGCAGTGCACTGGTTTCTTGCCAACTGAAGCAATAAGAGAGCAATATCTTGAATCAACTGCCAAATTGGGCACGTCCTACAGGAAAGGGAAGTGGTTGGAGCAAATGTGAGTGGTCATCACAGCTGCATCCGTGTTTTTATTCTGACTCGGTGACCTTAGGATTAGTTTTTCTAGCAGTATCCTGGGCGAGGATGTTTCTTAGCTGGATGCTTTGGCTGGTCTGCTCAGCGTGGCCTGTTTGAGCACCTGGAAGCCCTGCTGAGGCTGTGGCTTCAAGCATGGACCACCAGAGCTGGCACCAGTGACTGTTTCTTGTTTTCTTCATGCCTAATTTGTGGAGGAACCTTCCAGCCTCTTGCCCTTTCAGCCGGCCCTGGGCTGTCCCTTGTCAGGAAATGGCCCAGTTTGGTGAGGGCAAGCAGAGTGCCTGTGGCAGGGTGGAAGATGTGTCCCAGTGTGAATGGGACATCCTTCTCCACAAGTAGAGCTGTCTCACTGCGAAGGTCTTGTATCTCTTTATACCCTTGCGAAAGATCTCAAAGCACCTGGCAAATATTGTCCATCGTGGGATGGTTTGGAATTGGTCATCTTTGGGGGACAGCCCGATGCAATTTTGGAAATGATGTTGGCTGACGTGATCTCATCTTTCCTTGGACGAGATCTGTGGTTAATAACAAAACTTCATGGCTCTCCCGCAGTGTTTCCCACCGATTCCAAGGGCTGCTGATCAGAGTGGCCGGGTTTGTGAGCCTCCCTCCACAGGTGCCTGTGTGCTCTGCAGTGTGACTACTGGAAACACTCTCATATCCCCTTTCAGTGGCTCAGTTCTAAGCAAAGATTTTTCTCTCTGTGGGGCTCTGCCTTAAACGTGAACCTTTCTGAGCGAGCAGCCAGCTGACCTTTGTCATGTGCTGGAGAAAAGAATCTCTGCAGGAAACATCCCCATGAAAAATCTTTAAACAGAGCAAAAAATAGGCTGTTGTATTCTGCTCATTAGCTATTAGACAGACAAATAAGCTCTTCAAAGGAAGCCAGGGAGAATAACAGGAAGCCAGTGTTAACGGGACCAGCATCCCCACCAACAGGCAATGACAGCTGTGCAGGGGGATCTTGTGGGCAGGATTAGCCGTGGGTTTCAGCTGCTGGTGGAGGCAGATTAGCTGGGAGCGAATGCAAGGGAGCAGCAGGAGTTTGTCCTCTCGCCACAGCTGTTTGCCCACCCTGGAGAGGAATGCCAGTTTCCCTGCCAGCCTGGAGGAAGGGAGACATTTTCCAAGTGCGTGGCTTTGGTCTTGCTATTGACTCCTAAAAGCTCTTCTCCCAGCTGCTGTTTGGGGGTGTTAAAAACACAGGTTGCTTACAAATTCCTCAAGTCCTCTCTGCTTCTTTTAGCTTCTGACCTGCCAATGGAACAGAGGCAGGCTTGGTAATAACCCTCTGAGATGTGTCCCACTGGGCTTTCTGACACCTTGCTTTACCTGTGGTAATCCCCTTTCTCCTGAGTGCAGGGAACCTGCTCCCATCACTAATTGTAGTGCATTTCTCACCATCTCACTTCCAGCCCAGTCTCATCCCCAGTCCTGCTTTTAGGGGGGGTCATCCATGATGTTATCCACCTCTTGAGGCAATCGGTTTGTGTTCCTAAAACTTGGCAGGGCTTGCTGGATAGGAGCAGTCGTTGCTAGAGTTTGCTTTTAGCTGTTTCATCTGCTTTCCCGTGGAAGACATTGATTACTGTCTGGGGAAGGCCACCTTGGTTCTGCTGACCCCTTCTGCCCTGACTTATGCCAGGGGAAGGTCTTTTCCCACAAGAATCCCCCACGGAGCAACATCCTGGGGCAGTTCTCTGCAGGCTTTAGGTGCAAATGCTACTTTTACCTGTGGTCCTGGAGCTTAGTGTCATAACTCTCATGACCTCTTAGGAGGCTTTATTTTATTTTTTTTTTTCCTCTTGCTGCTGTTGTCTGAACTCCTGTGTCTTAATGACTCGCTGCACCCCTCTTCACCCCCACCTGCCTGCATCCCCAGACTTGCTTGCCCCACAGCGTTTCCTGCTCCTCGTTCTCAGTGCTGAGCGCTGCTGAGGATTTTCCCAGCGGCAGCGGTTTTGACCCTGCTGTACGAACCCGTTTTTGCAGAGGTTGCAAAGCTTTCTGTCCTGTTGTGTGGCTTTACTTCCCTCTCATTAGGCTTTTTCTTTTTTTAAGAAAGGAATAAAGTTACCAGGAGTGAAGTCACCCTAGAGAGCCAGGCTTCCAGGGGATTTCAAGCTCCTGCTGTTGCTGTCGAGCGACCATGCAAGAGCAGCGTCTCTGCTTTCATTTCTCACCCTTTGTCTGAACAGCTGCTCTCTCCAGTTTCCAAATTACTTCATTGGCTTCTCCTCTCTAGTCTTGCTATGTTGCCCAGCAGTCAAGAGCCTGGAGAAGCTGACCCTGTCCGACCGCTCTCCAAAGTCCTTGTGGGACTTCACCCACTCCCTCAAGAGCAAAATTGTCCAGACCCTTGTGAGTGAAGTGGGTGTTTAGCCCCTTGAGCGCTCCTGCAAAGCGCTTCCTGATGGTGTCCTGTCTCTATAGTTACTCTGTTGTCAAGGCTGTGGGAGTTGGATTTTTTTAAACAGATCTGTGCCTCAGCCTGATTTTTTTTTTTTTTTTTTTTTTTTTTTAAGTCAGGGAGGCATATTTGATCGCTGTGCCTTTGTGCTTGGGTGTGTCTGTCTCTGCATCCTCTCTCCTTCCCTCCTTTCCCACCCTTCCTCCCAGCAGCTTTTGAACCTGTTGCCAGCCTGCAATCAGATTTGGCAGAGGGACGGGGATCTCAGGGGTGCTGCCTTTCTCTAAGCTTCACGAGCAAACCCAGCCCTGTCGGGGAAGAGAAAGTCTGTTAGCTGAGGGAGAGGTGAAGAAGGCCACCCTGATGTAGACACTGCAGATCTGTGCAAAAACGAGTTCCTAAGACCAGATCCGTGTTACTTCTCTGCTCACAAAATGATTTTATTTATTAATTTTCCCCCCTTTCCCCATGCAGGGACAATGCGAGCGGTCCGCAGGCACCTCTTCCCCGGGGACTCTGCTGCTGGGCAGGGCATTGTCTGGGAGTGGCAGAATGATGAAGGCGGGTGGTCTCCCTACGAGATGAACGTCTGCATCTTCTTGGAGGAAGCCCGTGCCACGAACCACCAGCGAGTAGATCTGGGACCCATGGGCTACAACTACGAAGTTGACTTTGTGGCTCAAGTCCAGACCAACAAGACCACGAGGTTCCGCCGCAGCGTTCAGAGGCGCCTGGACGCCCCGTACCCGGTGACGGCCTCCCCGGCCCCTCTTCACACGGGGGCAGCTTGTTCTTGCCAGCAGTGCTGGCTAAACAGTGGGACTGGTCCCATCACCACGCGCTACCGCCACTCCATGATAAACTTTCCCAACTCTTCCGCTACTCATCAGGTTTCCGGTAGGACAGCATCAGTTAGTTCTTCCAGTGTCGGCTTCGTGCCCTATAACAAACCGACTTTGTCTGGAGCAAGGTCAACAGCAAGACTCAATGCACAGAGCACCTTGGCTTTGCCTCAAGCTGGGGGCCCCAGCACAGGACTGTCTGCATCTAACGGAGTCAGGTATAGACCCTAATTCACCTTTAAATACTGTGCATGTGTCTGAGACCTGCCGTGCTCAGGTCTTCATTATCTGGGACCTTCTCTGTCCCAGAGGATTTTACAAGGGTCTTCTCCCTAAGAGGGGAGAGAGGTTTGTGCCTTTGTGTCCAGTACTGTGGATGAAAAGGCTTCTTCTCTGCTTTCCCCTTCTTTTCTCCCCCTCGAAATATAGTCCCTGTCTACTGGTCTCCCTGAACCGCTGGAGGAAGCAGTCAGGTTGAGATTATGCAGGTTTGAGAAAAATAATGGTGAATGATCGTATTCCAGGTTACACTTAAAATCAACTTTGAGAGGGACTGAGTGAATGAAAAGGGGACTTGTGAACGCTTTTATTTAATTCAAAGTATGCAGTAAACATAGAGTGGAAAACAGCTCTGTGTTCAAAGCTCTGCTCCTTCAAGGAGGGATGACAAGACTCTCTGTGTGTGGCTGAGAGCTACTGGTGCCTCCAACAAAATCAGGAAGTCCATGTTGGACATTAAGGTGAACAAGCAGAAAAAACCCACAACCCTAAGATATAGATTTGATCAAAGATTATTATTTTTTTTTAATCCATTGTGCAGATGATTAGAAAACCAAATCAGTAATTTACTTTCCCCTTCCTTTGATACCTTGAACCTTATTGATCCCTCTCCATCTGAGATCGATGGGGTGACACTAGCAATTCGAGTGGTGTCCAGGCTATTCATCAGGCTAAATGCTGATGCAGAGCAGAGATGCCACTGGATATCCACAGCAGACATTCATTTTGCATGTGCTGAGGTGCTGTGGGGCTTCACTGGTACGGTGTTGGAGGATGGAAGCACAAGCAGGTCTGTAAGTGATTTAAAATCCAGCTAAGCCTCGCCTCGTGAGGGTTTCACCATGTCCTTTTCCTTTGTCTTTCTTCAGTGACCCTCTCCTGGCTGAGTGCTCAGGGCGGGCTCCGGCTCTCTGGAGGAAGCTGATTCATTTGAAGGACTGGCAGTTGTTGCAGTGCTAGCTGAGGTCTAGCTTTCCTCAATTCTTTGAGCTGTCACCCCTCAAATGCTCCAGCTTGTGTGGATGGGTCACCTGTGCTGGCTACTGATCCATTTTGACCATTTTCCACTTTCTTCTCTGGCAGGGCTGAAACTGGTGTGCAGGATTTCAGTTCTCATTAGTGGGTGGCTGGAGCCAAAGAAGGGCTGTGTTTGCACCTTACTGGTGTGGGAGGAAGGGCTTCACTTCTCTTCAGGTCTTTCGGCTGTTGCCAGTTAAATGAAAAGCAGAGTCCCATGGTCTGACAGCTTGGCTCCTCTCCACTGTGTGGGCTCCTGGACCAAGCCCTGGTCAATTGTCCCCCCTTGGGCTGGAGCGGGGCTGCAGCACTGGGCTCCAGCAGGGATTTTTGGGGCTGGGGGGACATCAGTGTCACCCTTACAAAGTGGGACACTTCTCTCTGTGTTCTTATGGGATGGCCTCTGTGAAGCCTGGATGCCCAAACTAAGCCAGATCGCCACTAATCAGCTTTTAGGGTCTTAGCTCTTTCTGTGCGCAAGCCTTTGCTAGCAGAGCTCTTTGCGCCCTGTCTCTGATAATACTTGCACCGAGTATCTTCCAGCGTTAAACTGAGGACCAAGCGAGGGCTGTCTGACTGCTCCCTCTGTTTGTAGATGGCTGGAAGTGTACAGAACAATGTATGCATTCCACTGTAAATAATCCAGGTGCTGAACCGCCATGTGAACACCCGAGAAACCAAAGGGGGACTTGCCAGGGCTGATCTACCTGTCCATGCTACCCTGAGTGAATAGAGATAAGACATCTAGAAGGGTGTTGAAAGCACATTCTAATCGCATGAGGCACAGGGGTTTGAGGTTTATTTTGAATCTTGTTTGTCTTTTAAGTGAGGTGGTGAATCTTGAGATATTTTCTGTAGTGTTATATCAGGACTTTCCCTCTTCAGGGTCATCTGAGTGAAATGACTTGCCGCATCCTGTTCTTCTTTCTCACGGTCCTTTTCTGGTGCTTTCTTTGCACCTGGTGTTTTTTCATGGCGTCTTAAGCATCCACACTACTTCTCTGTTCCAGTCACCTTCAGACCTCAGTACTGCCTGCAGGAGCCCCCAGTAAGGCTCTTGCTATCTCCTGGAGAAGCTGCAAAATCCCCCCCCTCTCGCAGGAGCCGCTGGTCAGTGCGTGGGGCTGCTGGGCTGCCTGGAGCCCCCATCCTTCCCCAGAGCCTCAGTGTGTTTGCAAAGTGACTCTCGGGGTGGGAAGATTAAAAACGAAGAGCCAAATGCTGCAGCAGTTGCCCCACAAGCCTGCCTGGAGCCCATCAGGGTCTGGGTATGTTGTGTGCTATTGATGGGGGGACAGGCTGCCCTGAAAGGAGGGGAGGATGGGGGAGAGGTGTTCAGAGATGGGTGGCACAGGCTCCTTACCATGAACTGAGCCCACAGCACAGGCAATGCTGACTGGGAGGAGAGGAACAGCCAGGAGGAGACCTGGAGGTGCCCAGCCAGCCAGGGAGGACATTGTTGTGTCACCCTCCTTGCCTGGGTCTCAGGAGCTGCCGGGGCAGCTCTCGGGCTGGTTAAACCCTCCAACAGGCGAGTGCTGGGTTAATGCAGCAGCCCTCTGGGGCTGGCATATGCCCCTCTGCTCCCCACTCAGCTGCTCCAACTCGGTCCCTTCTCAAGCACTGCTAAAGGTGGCTTTTGTGGCAGGAGCATCTGGTCCCCTCCATGTTGGCCAGCCTGGGGACAGCAGCAGAGGGCAGAGCTCTCCCGGAGACTGGGACTGCTGCAGTACTGGTGGTGGCGTTGGCCATGGATGAGCAATGCCATGGCTCGTCAAGGTCTGGCAGTTGCAGCCTATTTTTCAGCTCAGCTGCTCGTGGTGTGCAAGGGGTGAGGTGGCTGAGATCTTGGCCATAACCCCTGGCCAAGCCAGCCTTTCTGGGGGGGATGTGAAGGGATCCTACAGTTAAATAAAGATTTAACCTGGGGACAGCAGAACGTGCGATACAGGGAAGGCTCTTGAGACTCTTGAAAGGGAGCGTGCGGGTGCTTTCAGACTTGTGTGACAGGCACCCTCTGCTCAAACCCTGCACCCCCCGCTGGGAGACTTGGTCCCGGTTCTCCTGCCTGTCTGTCCCAAATGGGGTGCGAGTGTGCCCTGAGCATTGGTGCCCTGCCTGGGCTTGCCGTGGTGAGTGAGACATGAACCCTTGGCAGAACCCAAGCCTGGCCTAAATGTGGGGATGCTGCTGGGTTGCAGGACTTGTCAGGGAGGTGGCTCTGCAGGCAGGATGTCAGGAGCTGTCTTTATCTCTACAACTCCCTTTTTGTTCATCAACACTGGTGTTCTCCACTGGACTTATCTGTGGAAGCCATACCCCGCTGTGGGAGCATGTGTGGATCGCAGATGGAGCCCATGGCTGTGCGCTGAGCCCAGAGGGAGACAGCAGCTGAGGACTCACCCAAATGGACCCCAGAGAAAGGCAGAACAAAGATGCGCGTTGGTGGCTCTTCATGGATGACGGATGATGTCTGGATCTCCAGTCCTCTGGGATTAGTTTTGCCAGGGATGCTCTCTCTCCTCCCTGCCAGCCAGCCAGATGCATGCAGGGGGGCAACCTCTGTCTTCCAGTACAGTGCTGTATGTGAAAGGGACTTTTTCAGCCCCAGGGGACAGCTTGAGATGGCTTTTCCCCTGTCACCCCTGTGCTGGGTTTGAGTTGGAAATTGCTCCTGGCTGGGTGGGTGTAATTGCTCCTGGCTGGGGTTACAGTCTCAGGCTCGTGAAACCCATGTTCTGTCAGAAAATACTCTAATTTCTGTGAATTAGGGGAAACCTGAGTAGCAAACTCTAACAATGTGTTTCATTTAATTCCTAAGTCCTGAACATTCCTGGGTTATTTTATCCCCTCAGTTCCCCATCTTCTCCCCTCGGCTGGGCTTGACATGGTGGTTGGTTCCCCTTCCCCACATCACCAAATAGTGCAGCCTTTGTGAAGGTGAAGATGAAGCACTAATTATCCTGCACTAATTATCCTGCCAAGGGTTTCTGTCTGCATCCAGCGTGCAGCATTGCTCTTAGCTCTGACATGCAATTCCTGTGCTGGCCCATGCTCAGAGACCGAAGGGAAGGGAGCAGTGGGCTGCAGTGGATCCTCTGGTGTCTAATAAAGGTTGTGTTGTGTTCACCCCGCAGCCTTTGGCTCCGAAGCAGCCCTGGAGGATTACTTGCTTTTACAAAACTGCTTATCTTCACAAAGCTTGCAGGGATGACCTAGCTCCTGCCTCTCGGAGCTGAGCTGCAACTGGCAGAAGGGCTCAAAAGCTATTAGGGAGAGAGTGAAAGACGGTGCAGTTGTGTACACCCAGTTTCTTTAGGAAACACAGCTAAAAATGGCAGCACTGAAGCAGACCTCTCTCCTGCAGGGCTGAGAAAGTGGTGTAGTTCATCCTGGAAAGCTGCCTAACTCCCTGTGTGGTTGTGACAGTTATTTCTAATAGGCAGGCGGGAATAGCCCCCAGAACGGGCTGTGAGGAGTCTGGCATGCCTGGGCTTTTGTGGCATTGGCAGTGATTAAAGATGTTTCCTGCTTGCTGCGGATGCGGGTGTGAGAGAGGGTGGAGCTCAGGCACTTCAAAATGCAGGTTTAATTTCCCCATGCTCTCAAGAGGGTCAAAGTCACTGGAAAACCCGGAGAGGAGTGCCAAGGCTTAAATAGATGCTAATATCCTCGGCTCTGCTGCTAATGTATTAAATACATGTGGGCAAGTTATTTTGAGATTCTGTGATTCTGATTCTTGGTGCGTTAGTTTCCTCCCGTGTATTAAACGCAGTTAATGAATCCGGCCTCTCTCACAGATGGCACTGAAGTCTGTAGATGGAATGTGCCATGACAAGGGTCATATCCTTGTATCGGTGCCATTAACCAGGTCTGTGAAGTCGGGGTCACCTCCCAGGGCTCCTGGCATCATTCTTCCCACCCCGTGTGGCAAAGCATCCATCCCTGGGACAAGAGCTACCCTCTTCCCCGCCCTGTGCTGGCTAATTACAGAGGAGGGCACTCCTGAAACATGGTAAGAAGAGCCCTGCTTGTAATATGAGCAAGTAAAGCTGCAGGAAGCAATAATCTTCTGGGGGATATATTAATTACTGCCCCAGCCAGGAAGATCCCTACTGTAGCTCTGCTAGCCCCTCTGAGCTTATGCAGCTTTGGGATACCAGGAAATGTTGAGAGAATTCAGGCACTGATTTTGAGGTATTGCAAGCACAGCCTCAACGTTCCACTGGGAGTCAAAGGCACTGGCTGGTTAGAAATCTCCTCTGTGGGAGGAGCAGCGGGAGCAGGTTTCTCGGTGCATCCCTCTCATCTCTCTGCACTACAGAGCTTGCTCTAGCGCTGATGGTCTCCGGATCCCCCTTACCCCAGACCCCCCCCCCAGCCTGCCTACTTCAAATTTTCTCCTAACCGAGCCTGCCTTGAGTAGCGGGACCTCACCCCAGCTCTCCCAAGAAGCCAGTGCTGGTGTGACGATACTGTAGCTTGAGGCTGAGCTGATAGACTAAATACGTCCATTCCTGCTGCTTGCGAGCCTGCTCTCTGAGTCGAGGCACAGCCTGTGTTATACTACAGTACCAATATCCTTCCTTGTTATCTCTTTCCTTTCCTTCTCCAAAAAAAAACCCCACTTCTGACCTGGGGTAGGCTCTGAGTAAGTGTTTCTGCACTTTTTTTGGCGTGGCGACACTTCCTCCCATGCACCGTGGCTGCAAATCTACCCAGACAAGTGTTGTGGCAGCGCGTACCTCAGAGCAGCGTGGATTTCCCTTGATTTCATCAGCCTTAGGTCTGGGCTTTCTGCAGATGTAAAAGAAATCACGGTGCGTGGCAGCCCCACGGTGTCGAGCGGATGGGTCAGCACATCCTATGACGTTGTTAGCCGAGATGCCGCTACCTGAATGTTAGCCCGTGTGAAATAAGAAGTATTTGGTTTCTCCACTATCACACCAGTTGGCTTAAAGCCTCCAGCGGTCAAAGCTGACACACTCTGCCTTTACACCAGGAGCGCAGCTGATCGGCGACTGTCTCCTGGCTGGTGGGTAGTGATTTATCTGCAGTGCACTCACAGCTTCCAAAACTTGATTGCTTGCAAATGCATCAATTGCTTACCCATTTCCCTCTGCAAATCTCGAGGGCTCTTCTCACTTTATAGAAGCTCTGGCTCCTGGGTGACTTGGACTTGAGCCTCACAATGCAGGAAAGAAGAGTGAAGAATTTATCTGCCAATCTTCTCGAAGCGTGGTTACCAGTGATCTCCTTCCCAGAGCAGCTCTGGGAAGGAGCTTTCTTCAGCCTCATGAGCAATGACCCTGTGGTCCATCCCTTTGGAAGGATCCCCTGCTGCCCATCTGCTTTCCTGGCAGAGCAGGAGGTTCAGCTGTGTGCTCTGCTCTATTGTATTTTTATCTTCCGCGGGGAAGTGAAAGCACCCAAGGTGGCTCCTGCGCTTTGTGGTGTGACAATGAAGCCCAAGCTCTTCAGTATCAGTCACTTGCAGGGTCACAGACTGGGGTAGAGAGATGTCCAGGCACTGTGTTGTCTTCTTGGCTGCTCAGTTGGAGGGAAAGAGGGGAGGTCCAACGCCTCTCTGATTTTTGGGAGCAGATCTCTCAAGTTCCTTTTCATTATCTGGTCCTCAAATACCCTCCTTGTCTGCAGCTGGAGAGGGAGCAGCCCTGCTACCAGCCATCATCTGAAGAGGATCATAGGAGCAGAAATGAAGCGAAGGGATGAGATAGGGAAGGAGGAGGAAAATACCTGATAAAGAGCTGTGATGAAGAGGCTGAGTCACAAAAGAAGAAAAAGTCATAAAGAGGAGTGACGGCATCTGATTCAAAGCCCTTTGAAACTGGGGGGGAGGATTTCCACTGTATTCAGTGGGTTTGAATTGGGCTGTAGCATTGATCTGTTGCATCACTTAAGGACGATTGCAAAATTCGGAGCAGCAAAGGGGAAAACACAGCCTTTGAAAGTGATGGAAAGGAAGCCTCTGTGGTCTGGGGAGCTTTTTAAGTGCCGGGAAGAGCTGGTCTCACTTGGCCAGGCTGTCATCACAGCACCAAGCCCTGGGTCCTGCCCGGGGGTTTCTTCAGGGAGCTCAGCTATTTCTAACTGCGGCAGGTAAGAGAGGAGGGAGGTGGGGATGCCTCCCTGTCCTGAGGGTGGAAGACAGCCATGGGTCACTCACAAATCTTTTCAGAAATGTAGACAAAGATTTTAGAGAGGCTGAAGAGAGGGACTGCTGTCTGTGATGCTGGTTTGGGCACGGTGGCAGCTTTTGCATCCCAGCTGGAGAGAATTAGGTTCCCTCCTTAGATAATGAATGACATTGGGCACTTGGCCACCTTAGTCTGCTCTGTGAATTCCTAAGAAGCTGGGCAGGTTTGGTATTATTTTGTGTGTTTTGGGGAGTCCTTTGAGATGGTTGTCTGAATGCACTGTGTATTAACTGCAGCTGATGCACACGAGCCTGCCTCTACCTGAGACAAAGTCCATGGATGGCTTCTCTGTGCCAGCACGTTGGATTTCAAATGTTCCTGCTTTGCTTGTGTGGCTCCAGCTTGCTTTCTCCTCTAGTGACCCCTCATCAGCTTTCATGCTGCTGCTCACCCTTTCCTTCCTAACTCCTGCTGTCAGCTGAATGCCTGACCCTGGCTGCCCATGTGTTCCAAACTAGCTTGAGGTGCAGCTGCCAGTGCTGGGAAGCAGGTTAGGTTAGGAACCTGAAGGGGATGTTTGGTGTCCAAATTCTCTTGATTTCCAAAGGAAGGTGGGTGCCAAACTCTTCCAAGTCTCTTTCAACCTTTCCTTCCTTGTTCCCACATCTTGCAATAACCTCGTAGATGCACAAAATCAAGACTTGATTCTCTTCAACCCAGGGCTGCAGCATGTGCTCAAGTGCTTTTCTTTGCCTTTCTCTGTCTCAGTTTCCCCATCTGGAAAGTGGTGGGGGGTGATAATTCTTGCTTCCTTTGATCTGTACAGCTGTAACTTCTCATACAGCATGGGGGACTTCAAGCTTTGCTGAGCAGAGTTCCTCTGGCTGGAGATTAAGTCGCCTGGAAGGTTTAAGGTGAACTTTGCTGCTGTGTCCCGGTGGTTCCTGACTGCGTTTTCATGCCATGGACCTGTTGGTGCAGCAGTCTGCCATAGGGCAGGTCATCTGCTCTCAGGAAGCTCTGTGACAGAGCAGCAAGAGCAGGGATGACCCATGGGATCAGAGCAGGGTGCTGACAACAGGCTCCACCGATAGACCCCAACAAGAGAACAGGATGAGTCAGACCCAGTATCCAGCCAGGAGGAGATGAGGCTGGAAACAGCTACTTACAACATAGGTCTGAGGTCTACCTAGGAGATAAGTAAAGCTACTAGAAAGCTCTGGCAAGGACTGGGCTCCTTAAATGTAGCTGCTGGACCAGTGGGTTCATAGGTGGGGGTCCCAGGTGGGGCTCATCTGAGCAATTAATCCCTGTTAATATATCCAGGGCCCTGGCACGCAGGAGGGAGCAGTGCAGTGTTGAGTTGTTTCTCTTCTGTTTGTGTCTGATCTGTGCTGTTGAACTTGTCCTTTTTTCTTTTCTTTTTCTAGTGCCCCAAACCTGCCAGTCAAGATGGCCAAGCCTAGCAAGGTGAACCAGGCCCTGGCAGGTAAGGATCCTGGTCTGCTTTACCAGCTCTATCCCTAGGGTTACGTGACCAATTGCTTTACCTTTCTGTGGCACTTACTTGGCTTTGTTAATTTTTAGGAGGTCTGAAATATTACTGGCATTTAGGGTTTTAGGCCCAAAGACTTTTCAGTAAGGCAAAGAGGACAAATTTGGGGGAGAATGGGATGGTCAAACCTTAGTAACTGTTTTTCTTATCAGCGCTGCTCTTGAGGCTCTCAAAATGAGCAGGTTTGTTTGAGGGCTGGGTATTAATTTTCTCCTGTAGGTGTGGATGAGCAAGTACTTGGGGAGAATCACACTGATCAACAGCGCTGGCTGTTGCTTGCTACCTTTTTTTAAAGTCAAGGGGGAAGAGTGGTATGAGATGGCATGTGGGTTTTAATCTGATTTTTTTTTTTTTAAATGTGGTTTATTACAAAAGCTCAGGTGGTCTTTAGCTTAAAAAATGATTGCGATGCCTTGTCTTGGGGAAAGGAGGGGACAGAAGTTGAACCAGACGTTGTCTCCTGTGGCAGCAGAATACAGGTTTGCTCGTTATCATCCAAACCTGTGAACACAATGCTGAATGTACCCGAGGGGTGTCTGGGAGGGATGAAAGTGCTGGTTTTCAATGCTCCTTTTCAGAGTAGTTTTGCCCGTTAAACACAAAATGGCATTGCCTTGAAAATGACAACTCACGCTTGCAGCTTCTGGCAGAAGTGTTTCTGTGCCAGAATCCGTCGGCGTGTTTGCTCTGTGTTGACTCAGCTGGTACCAAACCGTGGGACCCTGGAGTGGTGGTGCCTGGGGACATGGGTGTTCTGCTGAGAGCAGATGTTCTCCGTACCAACACTGACTGTGCATCCAAAATCATATTGTAATGTGGTAACCTGGGGTAGATGAGTGGAAAAGACCTGATGTATGGTATTTTCTGGGTTTTTCTGTATCCATTTCAGACACTACAGAATACCTATTAACCTTCTCCTTCCTCTGGCTCTTGTCTGTTCATGGTCTGTTGAGGTTATTAGCTCCTTGGACATCAAACTTTGCTCCTGAGCAAGTGGAGACGGTTACGTTCTCACCCTTAGAGAAAATGGTTGCCACCTTATTCCAGGAAAGGTGATGGTGTTTGTTCTCCTCCAAGCATCAGGCTTTACCCTGCCTAAAAATGATTGTTAGGACTGATGTTTCCAGTTGCCTGATGTTATCACCATTGTGAAAACTGTGCCTTGCATGTCTCTGTAACCAAATGGGCACTGTGTAAAGACTAATACTGTCTGTCCTCTGACAGCGTGTAGCCCATCTGTTTCCCCGTTAGCAAATCAGTCTTTGTGGAAATGAGGTGTAAAGTCAAGCTCAGACCTCATCTAGGTGGATGACCTGAGCAGAAGAACTCCCTTTGCTTATAAAAGCTCTGAATTTCATCCCCTGGCTATTAACACTGACTGTGTAATTAGGTACTTAATCACATAAAGGTAAATACAGCAAAGAGCTAAGAGCCCTGGTGAATCTAGGCTGTGTTCATGTTGTTAACCGTGATCTTGTTCTACGTGTGCAAGTCATCCACTGTTAATTTGGAAGAGGTGAATATACATGGTCCATTTATGGCTTGTAGGGCCATGTTTAGATAGAAAAGGCTGCAGGAGAGCTCAGTAGAATAAGCCATTTACGACCATTTAATAAAATAAAATGAAAAGGTTAAGCTTGTAATTGGTATCTCTGTTGTTGGAGGCTGGAGGTGCAAAAGAGGGAATAGTTATTCATTTTAATAATCTTTAGCTCTCCAGGAAGCAGCTAGCAAGAGGACTGCTGAGTTTCAGGGGAGGGCAGAGCTGCATGGGCTGGGCTGAGGGTGGTCAGCACAGAAGCCACCAGCATCTCCTTCAGATCCAGGACACGGCTTTGATGGGCGCTGTGCTGCCTTCTGCCAAGCGTAACAGACCTCAGAGGTGCAAGGGAGGAGAAAAATGTGAATTCGAGTCTCTCTTTAAAACCACACAGAAGCAGAGGAAAGATCCGGACAAGTTAATTAGCAAGCAAAAGGAAAATAAATCTCTGGGAACATTTCTGGTAAAAAGCAAGCAGCGGAGTTCTGGTAAAAAGGCCAAATTTTATTGAAACGTTAATTGGCTGGGTCTTTAGGGACACCTTCTTCCCCTCTATGCTTTGCGCTCTGTTTCCAGAGCCTCTTCTGGGAAGTGGTATTTTGTTCATATTTAACAGAATCACAGAATTTAAAATCCTGCAGATGGTGTTTGAGTTACTTATTATTCAGGTTATTCTCTAACACACAGACTGGGTCCCTTTTCTTCCTCTGGTCCCTGCTGCTCAACTGCTTCCTTCACCATCAGGGTGGAAAGGTAGGGGACCCGAGTGCTCTGTGGTGACATCGGGGAGAGGGCAGTTTCAGATGGGAACTGAAGGTTTTATTCTGGGAAGTGTGTCCAGAAGTCTCGGAACCGCTGATCTCCATCCCGAGGTGCCTCTCGGCAGCTTTGGCTCTGGTTTGAAGCAGGAGAGATAAAACGTCTGAATTTTGTGGGTGATCTCAAGAAATGCTGCAGGTGCATCTTTTGGATGCAGAGGGAAGTTCTGGTGGATGAAGAAGAGATGGGCGATTCTGCGGGTGCGAGTGAGAAGCTGGGTTTTTTGTGTGGTGAGCCCCTGGGGTTTTGAGTGAGGGATTTGTAACGCTCTCAACCCCATGTCTTCTAGAAGCATCACTTGGGATCCCAGAAATCATGAAGCTGACTTAAAAACCATGTTTTGTACAAAAAAAATAATTAAATTTTTTTTTCTTGCTTTCTGTTATTTTAATACTTCAAGGTGCATGTGGAAGCTTGTCTATTAAGCTTTTTCTTTCCCCCTGAGTATTTGGTTAGTATGGTGGAATGCCACAGCAGAGGTCGAAGCAGACTGTTGAACCACATTGTTGGTATTTAAGGATCAGGTGGACTAACATCTCTAGGGAATGACAGAGTTTAGCTGGTGTGTCTTGGGGCTGGGGGGTGGACTAGGCGGTCATATGAAGGCCCCATCTAATACTATTTTTAAGATGAAGGCTGGAAATTAGCTTTTTTGTTCAATGAAACCAAGTGTTTCTTGTTTGCGTGATTCCTAGAGCTGGGTGTTCGGGAACATACTAACCATAATAATTTTGCTGGTGGATATAATCGTACGAATTAGCAATGGTTTTCTGAGATCTTATGGTATTTGAAGGTAAGCTCTGCCCTTTCGCTTCTACCTGCTTAAATCCAGGACTGGAACCAAAGGCACAGCAGTCTGAGGTCTGTGCAAACACGGATCGGTAGCCGGGGCCGGTGACCAGAGGGACGCGTAGGGCTGGGTGTGTGAGCGAGCATGTGGTCAAGGCTCATTACGCTACGTAAGGGTGTTTTTCCCATTCTCAGCTTCTGCACAGGATATTGCAAAAGTCCCTTATTTACACGGCAGGCTGAAAAAAGCTGGTGGATGTTGTCATAGCTCCAGTGAAAATAATTTTACCCCACAGAGTTGGTAACGTTGTACTTTTGGCCAAATAGATGCTTTGAGCAAGAGAAAAGAGACAGTTCTCTGAGTCAGGATGTTGCACACTCAGAGGATCGGATGAGATGCCAAAGGATGCTTTGCAAGGCTTTTTTTTCTCTTCTCTCCTGCAGTCCTTGCAGGGAAGAAACCCAGGGAAGAAATGGGAAGTGTGAACACATAAAATAATATTTTTTTCAAGCTCCTGGGATAGCTCGTGAGCAGCAGGAATTCTTGCAGGGATGCATGGTGTCCAAAGCAGTCTTGGTCTGGGCAAGTTTGTCTTGTTGCAGCTTGGCCCTTGCAGTGAGAATATATCCAGGTCCAGGGCCACATTTACTCCTGACATAACTCCAGGGTTGCCTACAACAAATTCTGAATTCTAAATTGTTCTGTCCACAGGTCAGAATTGGGGAATCTCTCTGCAGATGTGTTGAGTGTCTCTGTATTTTTCTGGCACTTCGTATGAACACACCCCCCCACATAAGGCTTGGATCAGAGGAGATCCCTTACTGGGGGCTCTTGTCACCGAGCTTGTGGGAGGATTGTTAGATGCTGAGATTTCCAGTATTGTATTAGAACTTTAAAGGAAACGTTGCTGCTGGGTTTTGAGATGAGCCAGAAGAGCAGTGTAACACCAGAACATCCCTTTTTTTGAATGCTCTCTTGATTTGAATCTGCAGAAGATGATTCATTGTGTGTTTCTCCAAAGGCAGCAGAAGGTAAAAGAGGAAAATTATCTTTTCTTGGCCAATTTAAGATTGTCCATGGGAGAACATTTGGTTGGGATAATTCTCCTGGTCCCGAGTCTCCCTGTGCTGTGTATCTGTGTGGAGTTGTAGATATGTTTGCAGCTTATAAAAGGAAAGAAAGTTTCTGGAATAAATGTATATTTTCTTTGTGATGATTCATGCTGCTGGCAGGCATTTTTGACCATGTTATTCCAGGTATGAGAGAGGCTGTGTCAGAAGGTAACTGACCTCAGCAGAGGTTCTGTGGCTCGTGCTCTTCACTTAATCTGATTTTTAAAGGCAACATCTTGTCCTCTGCCATTAAAAGTCTGAAGTTGGTTGTTCAGCCTCTGCTTCTATCGTGCTTTCTTTTTTTTTTTTAAATGAGCTCTGCATGTTAATGTTAATGAGATGATATTGATCTCTTAAGAAGAAAGCATTAATTTTGCATTTGCCTATCAGTCAGCTGTGTGTGGGTGGTGATAATCCCTGTTAGTCTTTGGACTTGCTTTTCAAATGTCAGTCTTTGCAATCAGTGCTGTCGCACTGCTTAGAAGCAGGTTTTTTGGAGACAACTTTGCTGATTCTGGGGAACAGCGTTTTGCAGCCTCGGTGGGGTCAGGCTGTCTGAGATGATGTCCCCCAGCTGTGGGGAGGTCCAGCATCTTGCCTGTTTCTCAAGAATGCTGTTGTTTTTCTGGGGGTATCTCCAACTGTCCTTTAACCTGCTGAAAGGGGAGAGGACCTGCCCGCTGCCCATGCAGCGACAGCTTTGGTGCTGTTGCTGTGTTTCAGGCATTAAGTTGTACTCACTCAAAAAACAAGTAGCTTTTGTTATGGGAACATTTATGCCTTTCCTTAAGGCTCCATGGCAGTAGTGAAGGACTGCTGGCTTAGGCCGGGGCTGAGAGCACCCAATAGTCTTGCAGTATTTAGTTCAAGACTTAAAGGAAGTTATTTTGGTTGTGAAATGCCTGGAGCCGATGTTCAGCTAGAGACCTGCTGGCTTGTAGCAGCGTCAGGGACTCTCCTCGTCTGTGCCTGCTGGGAACAGCCCGGTGCTGTCATAGGGTGAGGGGTACTAACTCAGCACTTGCATGCTTTGAAGGTCCTCCTCTGGCCCTGCAGCTCCTGGGAACTGGGGGGGCTACACCTCAGATCAACATCAACAACGGTGGTACCTAATGGGGGTCATCCATGGCTGCCTGGTTTGGTGTTACCTATTTCCATTTGGAAGCGTGTGGTTTCACCATGCGTTGGGCGGCTTGGTCTTCTGACCAGAGCAGCTCTGCCAAAGGTTCTTGGGTAACCCTGGGGAAATGACTTCATCCCTCTGTGCCCGTCTCCTCGCCTTGTGAAACCCTTTCTGTCTGTCTTTGGTCCTCAGATGAGAAAGTTTTAGTAAAAGCATCTGACTTTGTGTCTCAAGAACCTGGACAGGTTCTGGAATATTTATTGGACCTGAAATGAAGGAGGCAGAACACACGGTTGGCACTGTGGGTAGTTCTGCTTTTGGGGAATTGACATAAGCTTTGCACAAGGGGCTTTCTCATCACAAGCAGGTTCTTGACTGGTTGCATATTTGAGGCAGAAAATAGTCTTACCACTTGCACGCAAAACTGCCTGATGCTGCCCGTCATAACTCGATTTTCAGTCATGTGTGGGCAAGGTACCTCATTTTTGTCCTGACGAATGTGCTCTTCTGTCTTCCTTTCCCAACCTGTCTGAGTAGAGGCTTGGAAAAAGAAAATCCTTAGAAATCTCAGCTTTGGCTGTGAATTCCTGTGCAGGATGCTGGCAAGATTTTTCCACAGTGATAGGATGTGGTTTTACATGGTGTACTCTCAGAGGCAACTTTGAGGGAAACACTGGTTTTTAGGTTGTTTGCTGTTGGTTTGCAACCAGAAGCATCCTATTTATTTTTTTTTTTTTTTTAGTTCTGGCAGTGGCTGTTGCAGGTGGGAAGTTGCTTCTTGGGAAAGCGAAGGCAGGTGTTTTCGTGAATGTAAGTTTAACAGCAATGTGCTACCTTTAGAAATGTTATGACTTGTAGCTGGCCTGTATTTCACAGGCAAACATCACATTAGATCAGCATGATCAGTCCTGTAGCTCTCCGTGTGCCAGTTTTACCTTCAGGGAACGGCTGTCCTTTTTAATGATTCATTCGCTGGGTGTCGTTTGTTAAAGCTAATACGGCTGGCTGGGGTGGGGGAGGGCGAGAATTGCATTGCAGCTGGGGGTGCCAGGAGAAAAACAGGGTGCCAAGGTGTGGGGTGACCGTGGGGCTGCCACCATGGGGCTCATCTGGCAGAGGACTCAGTGGGGCAGCTCCAGCCCATGGTCGGCCCTGCACTGCTGTGGTGTTTGAAGGTGGTTGAGCTGCTCTCTGGGGATCGGTTTGATGTGACACCTTTGAAACATGTAGCTTTAGGAACAGAGTAGCTGAGCAGGACCTTTAGGGGTTACGGGTGATGCCCCTCATCCTTCATGTCCCCAGGGTCAGGGCTGTGGTGAGCACGGGGACTTTGCATCGCAGCAGAGTCAGTGCCTGAGGAGTCCTAGAGCCAAGGCAAAGAGGAAGGTCCTGCTCACACACCAGCTCAGAAGGTCACGGGTGAGACTTATGCCCATGTTTCCCCACTTTAATTTGCCTCCCTCTGAAAGCCTCTGGATCCTGTCCTTGTGCTGACTCCAACCCCATTGCCTCTCAGATGTTTTATGTCCTCTGAATCAAGGGCTTTTGGGTTTTGTTTTATTTTATCTTTTTTTAAATTTTCTTTGAGAGATTAAAGTTTTTTTTTTTAATGAATGTGTTTCCCCGTTGTTTCCTTCCTGCATGTTGATCTCGTACCCGCTGTAGGCATGACGGCTATTCTGATGTCAGCCGCCGGACTCCCCGTGCACCTCACCTGTGTGCCGCAAGCTGCCACCACCCATAAAGCCACTAAAAAACACAGCTCAGTTAAGGAGGGGAGGAGAGTGTCCAAGAAAGGTAGTTCCTGCTCAAACTCTGATATTTGCTTCCATCTCCTTCTCTTTATCTCTCTGCACTTGTTCTGCCTCCCTCTTTTCCTCTTGTCTCTCCCCTTACCCTCTTGGCTCTTCTGATTTGACTGATGATGTTCGTCCCACCAAGGGGAGAAGCAGGGCACGTCTCCTCTGGCCTGCATGGTCTCTGACAGGCTGTAAAATAAGATGAAGTAGACCCTGTCCTGTGGTAGCTCTGCCCGTCTCCATCAGTCCTAGAAGCTGGAGCAGCCCAGTTGTTCTCTGAGCGTGTCAGAGACTTCTGCAGCCTCTTCCATGGTCTCACTAGACCCTTTTTGGGAGCCCTGGGCATCCACATACCAGGACCTTCTCTCACTCATTGGTGGGACAAGTCTGGGAGCTGAGGGGCCATCAAGGCAAGCATTTAATCCTTGCATGTTCTCAAAAGAAGGTCTGCTTGTGAGCTATGCTTGTCACGGTTGAGTCATAAGATGAGAAGGATCTTCCAGACAAGCAGGCTCCTGAGTCATGCAGGGCTTTCAAGGTTCAATTGCAGAGGATTTTTTCTTTCCACCTCTGTCTGGGGTGGAAGGGTGTGGAGTGGAGCTCTCTCAGGTGGATGTGCCCTGGCAGGAAGGGCTGGGTTAACCTAGCTCTCCTGCCAAGCTGAGCCACCTCCAGGGCAGTGCCTTCATTTCTCCTCTTCATATCTCACTGGCATCCCACACCCTCACCCTTACTGGGTCTGTGGGCTCCCAGTTTAGAGCCTGGGTCCCATCTTTGTGTGGCAGCCCTAGGACTCTGCAGGGGTAGGTGTGAATCCAGCCTGGTGGAGCTGTAGATGTTGTTTACCAACCCCAGCACAGGTATCCTGACCACCACCAAACCTCAAGTGCTTCCCTCTTCAGATAAATGAAGGAGTTCTAGAGGTGGGTGGTTGTTCAACATGGTGATGCTTGTGTTTTAAGGGAGAGCCCTGAGGTGGAGGGGAGGAGGCATCTGGCTGTCTTGGGGGGGTTTTCTTGTTGCCAGTGTCTCTCTCCTTGGAGTCCGTGCATGCAGTGAGGAGGCTTGATTGGGAAGTGAGGTCCAAGCCCATCCGAAGGAAGCAGGAAGGGTGGTAGAAGGAAAATAGAAATTAAATGCAGAGGAAGGTGTCTTGCAGAAATGCATTATGGAGGGAGCTAGAAGGAGGAGATGCAAATGGCGAGAAGGAGGGAGAGAGAGCAAATGTGGAGTAGGATGTGTGATAGAGGGGGAGGAGAAAGCAGGGGGGCGGCAGGAGAAGCAGTGAAGAACAGGAGGAGCAAAGGGAAATGGGTGGTGAAGGAGAGGACAGAGCGGAGGTGGGTGCCAGAGGGGCTGGATGAGGATCTTACTCTCTGCAGGGCCAGCTGACAAGGGAATGGGGCGACACAGCTCCTGGAGCTTCCCTCCCGGTGCTGGCAGTGTCCATGCAGCCCTCAACAGCCGGGGATGAGGGCTGGGTGGTGGGGACACGCCAGGAACAGTGCCAAAATGGAGCTGCGGAGAGGCCAGACCCTCCCACAGAGGCATTGCCTTGCCCCTGTTGCTGGAGGAGCCCCAAAAACAGAGTCCAGGGCTGCCATTGGTGTTGGTCACCTGCCGCTGGTTAATGACACAAAACTAGCTGTATTTAGAGCACGGGGTGGCCACAAACACACAGCCTCTGCAGTCCCCTCGCTCCATGGTGCGGCTGGCAGCTGCCTTCTCCTCGGTGGGGTCTGTGGGTACCAGGCTCTGCACCGCTCGCAGCATCCAGCTCTGCCTGGCACAGAGGAGATGCAGGTGCGGGCAACCAGGATGCTCCTAAGAGCATGATGTTAACGGGAGGGTATGTCTTGAGCAGGGTGGGGGGAGAGCAGCAAGGCGGAGCGTGAAATGGGGAGGGTGGGAGGTGGGCTGGGGGCACAGAGCAGCACATGCCACGTTGGGTATCTGCCAGGGGAGCAGAGGGGTGGCTGCCTCTTCCTCCATGAGATGCTGGTCCCTCGGCTCTTGCTGCAGCACCCGGGAGCACGTGTGTGTGTCCTGGGGTGTGCTGGGGCAGGGCTGGCTCCAGCCTCGGCCCCTGGGGGTGTCTGGGCAACTGGCTCAGCCCCAGGACTGTGCCTGGTTGCCAGCCCAGAGAGCCAGGCTGCCATCTCCCTGCCAGCTCACCAATGCCACCTGCTGGGGCCAGGACGTGTCTGGGGAGCAGAGAGGGTTCACCAGCAGGAGGGACACGAGGGTAGGAGGGCATCCATGATGGGGGCACCAAGCAGCTCCTTGTCCTATCTGGCATGGCAGAATTTGATCTATCCTGCTGCAGAGGAGGAACTCTGTCAGCTCTGTCCTTCCCAACACTGACCTGTGAGAAGGAGGTGCCTTTCTCTGCTTCGGTTTGCTAAAATCCTCCCTCTCGTTTTAGAAAGCGAGATCCCCTTTGCCGGGGTCAGGGAGGCTGTCTTGCAGAGTGCACAACTCCTGGGGTGAAGAGAGTGCTCAGTGTCCCCCGGGAACAAGCTGTGTTTGTGCAACACCCCTCCTGGTTTAGGAACACTGTTCTGCAGTGAACGTGAGCCTGACTTTTGGTCAAACTATTGTGGTTTTTTTTTTTCCCTTTACAGACCCTGAAGCTGCCAACAGGCAGAGCTGAGCCTGGTTTTTGCCCTGAATTTCTGCATTGTGTGCCCTTTCCCCTCCCACACCCCTCTAGGATTTTCCATTTTGGAGAGCTGTAGTGAACGCCGTGCATCCAGGAACGGGTCCATCAGGGTGCTGACTACAACCAGCTGCTGCCCAAATAGGTGGTGGTGGGTGCAGGGAACCCCTGCCGAGACCCTTCTTGCTCCTTCCTGCTGCTGCAAACCCTGGCTGCACGTGAGTCGAGGAATTGCAGCCAGCCTGGTGAATAGCTGGGTTATGTTAAACAAAGGTGCTAATTAGTCAGGACTCGTTAATGTTGTTGTTCTGGCAGTGATGTCTCTGGTGCAGACGAGCGCTGCACTGTGGGTGCTGCAGGTCTCAGGGAAGTCCTAGTTTCAGGGCAGACCCCTCTGGCTGTCCAGGAGGGAGGAGAGCAGCGTGTCTGGCTCTTCCCCCGAGCACTGCCGTGCTGCACAGGCATGGAGCCGGCTGCTGCCGAGGGGAACTGAAGGGAAAAGGTGTTGGTCTAGGTCTGGTGTGCCATTTATCCTCTCAGCTGATGGGATCACCCTCCACTTTTTCCCTGGCTTGGAGGGTTCCCTGTGTGTCCTCTCTGGGATGGGCAGACACTGCAGTACAGAGGGAGAGGAGATGAGCAGGATGGGATCTGACTAGGTGAGGGGACTAATTCCAGCTGACTCCACTCCCCATATGTCCATCCATTTGCAGCTGGGACCATGCCAGTGCCTATGGGATGGGTGGAACTGGCAAGCCCTTGGATTTCGGGGAGCTTGCTGTTCCCAGGGGGGACCATCTGCTGAAGGAGATGAGCTGCAATAACAGGGATGCTCTGTGTCAGGACCAGAGCAGCTGGGTCGCTTGGTTATCCTGCTGAAATGCTAAATGTGGAGAAACCCGTTTTAAACACCAAATCTCCTCTCACCTTCCTGATCTCTGGACACCCCTCTTGGGGGCTGAGGGCCTGTAAGTCCAGCCTTTGCAAGTCCAGGGAGCAGAGGTGATCAGACTTGAGTGACTGTTCATGACAGTAACTAGAAACAACCTGTGTCTGGCCTGTGTAGGGTATTAAAAAAAGTCTGATGCTCACCATATGGCTCGTTTTGGGATACAGAAGGAGGCATGTTACTGCTGCAAGCATTTGGTTGCTGAGGAAGGATTCAAAACACATCTGTTAAATGTTGCCCATGGAAAGCCCTTGCTTCAGCAAGCAACTTATTATCTACAGGGAGGAAGGGGAAGCATTAAAAAAAAAATAATCATTATTCCTCTCTTTGTAAATGAAAGAATGGTAAACATTCCTTCACATCCCAGATAAATCAATAGCACAGCGTTGGGCCAGCTGCTGGTAAACAGCGTCGGTCAATTCTGCTGTTGCATTTTCAATCCGCTATTGAATCTTGAAACTCTGGGGACTGAACAGGCCTTGACGATCCCAAGAGATAGGAGAACAAAGATTTGGAGGCAAACACTTTTATGGAGCAAATAGTCCTGTAAGGAAGTGATTCATGTCCTGAAGCACATGTGGCTCGTGCCGTGGCGGGTGCTGTGCTCACCGTCCTGCTTCTGGTTCCCTTCTCTGCTGCTGGGATGGGGCCTGACAGATGTCTGCCCAAGGAAGAGCCTTCCTTCAGAGGCAAGGAAGGCTGTGTGGGCTTCGCTACCCTGGCTGAAACCAAGTTCTCAGCATCGAAAGGCTTATTTAGGACTGGATGTTTGAGCACTTGCAGCTGGGACAGAGTTTTGTAAAGCATCTGGGCTCTCCAGCCCTTTCTCTCTCCAGACAACCTTGGTGGATCTAAATGCATCAGAGCATTATCACAGCAAACTTACAGGAACAGATCAGAGATGCCACCGTGCAAAACCATCGGGCATGGGTTTCCTAAGGATGGACGAGGGCTGCATCACCCTCTTCTGCCTGTCTGGTTGCCCCCAGCTCCATCCTAATGCCAGCTGATGAGGTGGTGTAATGCCATTTGCTTTGCCCAAAATCCCTGCTGTACCCCACAGACTCTGCAAAGAGCTTTCTTGGCCTCATTCTCACCCATCTCTGCACTGAGATTTGTCTCCTTTCATTGATTTGGTTTGACTGAGCCTGGCCAGTTCTCGGGCAAGTCATGTCTTCGTTTCTCTGCGCTGCTACAGAGGAAGGAAAGTCAGCAGCAAGAGAAATGCAGAACAGGGGCTGTGGGGAAAGGGCGTCCTCCGCTGTCCTGAACGAGATGAATTGCTGTGAAGCTGCTCAGATCTGCTGTGCAGGTGGGAGCAGGTGAGCTGGGACTTCTGCCAAGGACTGGGCAGGTGTCGCCGCTGGTGTAACACACCCACTCTCCTCGCTGTCTTCACCACCTTGTCTGCACATCTTTTTGGCATTGCTTTCTCCAGCCTGTAGCCAGAGGAGACAAGAAGGTCACTTCAACAAGAGCCACTTGGAAAACGCAGTCCAGGTGGAGAAGGATTTGGTGGTCAGTCTGGCAGGTACACAGGATCCTCGGGAATGAGGACGTGGTGGTCATCATGATGTGCTGCGTGTGAGGAAGGTCCCAGCAGAGAAGACTCCTGGACCCATTTCTCCCTTTTGGAAAAGACAAGATGAGGAGCCGTGTTCCCTGTGAGATCTGGTGGTCAGGTCTTGAAGCAGCCCCTGGTGCTGCTGAGCTCTTTGCCTGAGAGCTGGAAGGTTGGGGCTTGCCCATGCTGTCTCCTGCTCTTCTTGTGGCAGTTCTTGGAAATGTTTTTCCAGGCAATCAGTGGGAGCATCCCTTCACCTTGTGGGCTCCTTTTCTTGCTCTGTGTGCTCAGTCATACCTTCCTCCCGCTACCACTGCCAGAAATCATGTGTTTCAGGATGGCCGGGAATCCCTTTCTGAAAATAACTCATCTTAATGACTGTGTCTTCATTTAGGAGAGTCCAACTCTCAGTTCATCGGTCTTTCTTAGCTAAATGATTTCTCCACCCACATTAGCTCTCTGCCTCACTCTCTTCTGTGCCCCTGAGCTGGTTTGTCTGCAGTGAGAAGGCGTCTCTTCCCTGGCTGTTGTCTGTGCCATGGGGCAACCTTCTGCTCTCTCTCAAGGTGCCCCCAGAGCATTAGCTGCTTGCAGAGCTGGCATTCATGGGAACAAGGTGCTCCTGAGTGATACAGGATCTGTGCCATCCAGGTCTTTGCTTGTTCAATGACACCTGTGGCATCTGAGCACTCCTTCCCTTCTGCTTCACTATGTTTGCCTCTACCGTGAAAAGTGGTTATCCAGAAAATAGCACCCACTCCTTCCTCCTGGTGACAGAGCCTGCTTTTTTTTTGGGTGGCAGAACAGCTCAGTGCTGGCTCCAGGGTGGCTGTCTCTTGATGCACAGCTTTTTCAACCACAGAGGCAATGCTTGTGAACCCTCCATCTTCCTTGCAAGCACCAAAGTGGATGGGGAGAGCTGAAGATGGATGTCATACAGCTACACCCGCAGCTCAGATGCCCCACAGTTGCATGTGGTGATGCTCTGTGTCCACCTGGGAGTGTGGAGTTTGGATGAGCAGTACTCTGTGCTAAAATACAGCTGATGTCCTATGGTGCCTTAAAAATGAGCTCGGGAGCAGAGCTCTGTGGGGCAGTGTTGGAGTACAACTCCCTCATGAGGCCCTGGGCTGCCGGGCATGGATGCCTGTGACCTGCCTGGCTGCTGCTACCATTTCCCTTGCTCCCTGAATCACCCTGGTGGCTTGGCTGGCTGGGATGGAGGAGAACAGAGAAGGAAGAGCTATGCCTTTGCCAGCCTGTTCTTCACAGCACTGCTTTTCCCTGATAATCTACTTCCCCCAGAAGTAGATTTGGGAAGGAAGGGCGAGGTTCCCCCCCATGCCAAGTGGCAGGTCTCTCTTTTACATCCTGCCAGGTGGAGTCATAACGTCACTTGTGCAAATGTTTCCTTTCATAGGCTGGTGGAAGAGCTTGGTAGCCTCCATGATGGGCCTGATGACCGGTAAGGGGCTCATCTCCTCTCACCCGGCGCTGGCCACCGTGCAGAGGTAGCTTAAGCTAAGCCTTGTTGGGCAGCTCCAAAAGGATAGGCTGGGAGTTGAGGTGATGCTGATGCTTTCAGCGGTAACTTGCTCCGGGTGTTGTGTGATGTTTGTTGCTTAATCCCGTAACGCCTCCAAGGGGACCAGGCTGCCAGTGCTGGTGGGCTCCTTGGATGCCTGGGGAGCAGTTGGGAAAACATATTTCCAACTATATTTAGGAAAATGCGGAAGTTTCACTGCCACGTGCTGCAAATAGGGTACCTGCTTTGTTTTACATGCCCTGTGACTTGTGTCATGTCTTGCTGGATGTGAGTATGTGGAAGTTTGGGAGAAAAGCTGCTATTTCCCACTAAGGATGTGAGGTTCGTGCTGCCATACTCAAAACAGGACCCAAAGCTTAGTGTATTGTGTGTCTCTCCTCAGGTGCCAGCTGCAGGGTGTGAGAAGGTCCCACATCAGCTGGGACCATGTGGGAATGCCTTTTCTCCTTCAACAACACAGATGATACAATCCTCTATCCCAGTGAGACCACAGAGTCTTTGGGTTGAGTTTGATCTGAGCTGGCTTCTGCTGTGCAAAAGAAAGTCCTGGCTGGTGTCACTTGGGGTGCGTGGGGAGAACTGGAGCACAGCAGCTACAGGCAGACCCCTGGGTGTACGGCACAGGGCACCAACATCTGCCAGTGGGTTTTCCTGTCTGTGGCGCTCACGGTCCTAGCGGTAGCCATTTCTGATAGCAAAGCCTCTGTGGGGCTTGTAGGGATCAGCTGGAGCAGCCTCTTCTCCCCCTCTAACCCTGACCTTTCTCCTTGGCGTCCTGGCCAGTGACTTGCTTGTCCCCCTTCTCTCTAGCTCACCCTGCACATGTCCGTCATATCTCACAGCATACCTGATTTCTTCTCCTCTCTTTTTCTTGTCTCTCCTTGTGCAGCGACACCAACCGAGCCAGAAGCAGTGGTGAAGAAGTACCTGGAAGAGGTGAAGGGCTCTCCTGCTGACGAGGTGAGAGGACAGTGGCTTCACTCCAACTTGCTCAGTGGCCTGTTCACTGGGGTGCTGTGAAAAGCCCAGCGATGCCTGAGGACCATCCTTTCTTGGGCATCCCCTGTGGTAGTTAGTACTGCTTGCAGTGGCACTGTTGATGCTAGGTGGAGAGGCCTCAGCTCTGGCTGAAGCCCACACATGGTAACTGGTGACTCATCCTCATCAGGTGACTGTGACAGAGAAAGCACCGTGTGGGTTAAGTAGCTAATCCTGGTAATGCCTCCCCGTTCTCCTTGGAGCTGGTTGCAAGGCCTGGGATGCAGGAGGGAGTTTGGCTTTGGTCTCCTGTCTGTAGTTTTTGACCTCTGTGAGCACTGAGATCCAAACCCAGCACTGGAGCTGCTGGACATATTCGTACTCATTTCCTTTCTGACTGACACCAGGTCTCTTCCTGTGCTGTCCAGGAGGTGGTGGAGTGGGTTGATACCAACCAGAGAAGGAAACCTGTCTCTGTGCCCTTAAACCTCAAAGGGAAGGATTAGAGTTGAAGGCAAATCTTCCTGAAGCATCTCCTTGATCGCTTCCTTGGTGGGTCAGTCATTGTAATCAGCCTGTGCTCACACTACACGGTGGTTTTCTCCTTTTTGTCTTGGACTCCAGGACTGTATCATCTGCATGGAGAAGCTGTCCTACCCCTCAGGTTACGGTGACGCTTGCGAGGGCAGCACAATCAAGCCAGAGACGGTTGGTCGTCTGACAAACTGCCAGCACTCCTTCCACATGCTCTGCATGCTCGCCATGTACTCCAACGGCAACAAGGTACCGAGCTGGCCCGTCCCCAACTCCCCTGAGCCCTGGTGACTTGGCTGTGGAGCTCTGATGCCCCCTTCTCTCCCCGCAGGATGGGAGTTTGCAGTGCCCCTCTTGTAAAACCATCTACGGAGAGAAAACCGGTACTCAGCCCAAAGGGAAGATGGAGGTCTCCACTTTCCCCCAGTCCCTCCCTGGCCACAAGGACTGTGGGACAATCCAGATCGTGTATCACATCAGCAGAGGCATCCAGGTGAGTGCACAGCAGGAACGGCTGCTGCTGGGTAGCACAACCTGTGAGAGCCTCCCAGAAAAGTACTGGGGTCCAGTACAACAGTACCTGCTGGCAGCCCATCGCTGAGCTGCCAAAGGTCCCTGGAGCCAGCACCTGCACTGGCACTTCAATGGATGGGCAACTTGAGTCTCCTCCATGAAAGATCTTTTCCCACTTTAAGAGTGGCCCCAGGGTCTACAACAGCCTTTTACCTGCAGTAAAGACTAATGTCTGCATGAAGCAGAGAGGAGACTTGTCTCATGCTCACAAGGTGGGAGAGATCCCAATATCTGGTTTCACAACCTACATCTGAGGTTTCGGTGGTTGCAGTGAGCTTGCAAAGGTTTGAGCTGGGTGGTCTTTCTAGGGTGTCATCAGACCACATGGAAAAAGCTGTGGTTTGGGACTGTCTCCCACCAGAATTTAAGTAATGTGAGGAGCTGGCTTTGTATCCCAGCAGGAGGTGGCTCTTGGGGGACCTGTGGTACTTGCGTGTCCCATAAGAACAAGTCAAATTAACTCACGCTCGTGATCAGCAACACGTGCATGGAAGAGCTGTTTTGGGATGGGTCTATGTCAAATCCTGCTGCTGAGCGATTGTCTAACATATGAAGTGGACGTGTCTGTGCCAAATATGTCTTATCTATTGCAGGGCCCTGAGCACCCCAACCCGGGGATGCCTTACACGGCAAGAGGCTTCCCTCGCTATTGTTATCTGCCGGACAACGAGAAGGGCAGGAAGGTAAATATCACACCCTGATGATGTGATCCTTCTCAGGCTGGCTCTTGGCCCTGTGTCCGTGGATTTGGCACAACAGGGTCACTTTTGGGAGCTGTCCCCATGATGCCAACTGGCTATTCTTGGTACTGGCCCATGCTGTTTCTTCTTTAGGTGTATTTGTAACCCCTCTACCTGTGAAGATCTTTGCTACTTCTTCACAGCTTTGACTGTGAAGACTTGTTCTCCTTCATCCCTTTAAACAAAATCCCACCTGATCTTTTGGGAAGACCCTCCTGGCCTGTCTTGGGCTATGTGGTTACAGGGGTTTGCACTGGGTACCATCTGCTGGCTCTTCCCATTCCCTATGGGTGGGTGTGTTTGTCTCAACTTGTGCCAGTATTTTTCAAGTCCTGGAAGACCAGCATGTACAGGGAATGGTCTCATCCCATCAGGGTCACCACATGGATAACTAGGAGGTGAGGGGAGATCCTTTCTGATGCTGGTTTGGTTTCTTCCTGCTACAGTGGGGATTTAGGTTGTCGAGCTTTTGACAAGCTGCTTTCATGGCTCAAGTCTCCAAGGTGTTGAAGGCCAGCTTTCTTATTTCTCTTTCCACCTCAAGGTCCTGGAGCTCCTGAGGGTGGCCTGGAAGAGACGCCTGATTTTCACAGTGGGCACCTCCAACACCACCGGCGAGAGCAACACGGTGGTGTGGAACGAGATCCACCACAAGACAGAGATGGACACAAACCTGAGTGGCCACGGCTACCCTGACCCCAACTACCTGGACAATGTGCTGGCGGAGCTGGCTGCCCAGGGCGTCACCGAGGACTGCCTGAGACAATGAGCTGGGGAGGGGACCCGGCTGTGCCCTGCACGCCTCGGGGGGCCACCTAGTGCACTTATTCCTGTTGCCTTAAGTTCTTGTGTCCGACCGCCCGTCACACTGAGCAATAACACTGTATGCGGGAGCCCTGCCTGCTCTCGACAGTCTTTATCTTTTTTTTTTTTTTTTCGGGAGGGAAGGATATTTTTGTAGAAACTGCACTTGTTTCTCCAAGTGGGGTTGATGGCCACATCTGGGACTGGCTGGGAGAGCGGTCCTGAGGTGATAGACCCCCTTGTGAAGGCAGAACCTTGCCCTGGTAATGTCTGGGGGCAGGACGGGCGGTGGGGGGGGTGTCTTGCTCCCGCTAAACCAGCTGGAAAGCAAAGGAGGGGCCTCGCTCCGGCACCGCAGCTCCTCGTCTCTGGGGCATCTCTTCCAGCGAAGCCTCCTCCCTCCTGCCCCTGTATCTCTGCTTGGTCGTTAATAAACACTTCATTTCCACAGACCCTCGCTGCTGCCTCATGGCTTGGGGTGCTTCCCTCCCTTGTGGCCTGCTCTGGAGGATCATGAGGATCAATCCAGCTGGGAGAGAGGAGGGAAAGCTCAGCTCTGTTGGAGGGACATAAATCGCTGTGGGAACAGGACCCTGGTGCTGGTCCCAAGGCTCAGGGGTTGCAGCCTGGTGGTTTGTGGCCATGGTGCCAGCAGAGGTGACCCAGTAGGACCTGGCAGTGTCCATCCTGGGGGAAACTGCAGCTCCCTGTTCTTGCTGCTAGCTTCCATCCCTGCTCCCATCATCCTGAAGCCCTTCTGGCAGGACCTGCCCCTCTTTCTCCCTCTCTCAGGTGAAAAGGCAGCAGTTTGGGGCTGTTTGTGCCCGATGTGGCCTCTGGAGGGAGGAGGCTGTTTAACTGCTTTGTGTGGCTGCTGCAGGGACCGCTGGTGCCACCAGCTGGTGAGGGGCCACCTTCCCGGCTCTGCTGCCGCCTGGGCCGTGGTGGCAGCGATGCAAGGCATGTTCCTGCACCGTGAGCTCTGCCTGCTTCCAGTGCTGGCACCCTGCGGGAGGGATATTGCCCCAGTCCTGGTGTCTTTGCTGCTTGTTGTCCCCAGGCTTGTTGTCACCTGGTAGCTGGTTTTTCTAAGAGCTGTTTCTGTCTCTCTGTGGCCATCAGCCCCAGCTGCAAGTCCTCGGAGCTCAGCCCACATTAAATCCCTTTGGCACAAAAGAGCCCCTGGTGCCATCTGCCATCTCACCTCCTTCCTGGGGGCTCCAGGATGTGGCTGTGCTTCGTGGTAGCTGGATCAGTGTCCTTTTGGGACCAGCATGTCCTGGATCAGCAGAGCGGCAATATTCTTTCCATCAAGCCAATATGAAAATTAAAGGTTTTTAGGAGCCAGCAAGGGCTGGTGCTTTGTCCTCGCAGTCTCCTGACTTTAGGGAGAAAACCCTCAACCACCCAGCGAAGTCAGGGTGCTGCAAGAGTGGGAGCTCTGTGGGAGCAGCAGGTACGTGTTTGTGTTGCTGAGCCCTACAGAAAGGGGCTGTGTCTGCTCCTCTCCCGCCCTGGTTGCAAAAGGGAGAGGTTTCAAGTTTAAACCTCAGCTTTCTATCCCCGGCTCATCTTCTCCCAGCAATCAAAACAGTGAATTGAAGCAAAAATTGAGCAGGGTTCACCCAGCCCTGGACAAAGCAAGAATTTCTTGTTGAGCGTGGCCCGAGGCATCTTCAGCAGATGTTCCTGCACCTGAATCAGCTGGAGCCTCCCCGCGTCTGGGCAGGTCCGGGGCTGGGGCATCATAGCGTGAGCCTCATCCCTGGCTGTCGCATCCTGAGGACATGAGGCATCTCCTAAAATCCATGCCTGTGTCGGTGCTGAGCCCTGAGACAGCTTAACCCCCCATGGTGGGGGGGGGGGGATGCAGGTGCTTGGGTACTACTGCTCTGCTGGGAGATGCTTCCAAGCAGGTCCCTTCTCCGCCTTGGGCCAGGGGTAGCTGAGGGGGAAGGCTCCAGGGCTGGTATGGGACCATAGCATGACCGTGATGCCCATCAGAGCCTGGGGGAGACAGAGCCCCAAATAAGTGCTTTAATGTTACTGGATGGGTCTGACCCACAGCCTTGTGTCCCCCTGGCCCCGGCTGGAGCCCCACGGCGGGGGTTTCTCCCTTCCCCCTGCGGTGCCGGCTGGCTTGCAACAGGGTGGTTATTATTAGCCGAGCCTTGACCCCGCAGGTATGCTGGCCCCGTGTCCCACAGCGGGTACCACCAGCTGAAACTGTGACTCAGTGTCCCCCTGCGTCACCCTGTCTCCCTCGCCCCGCTGCTGGCACCCACCCGGGGAGCACCAAGGAGGGCTCTGGGGTGGCCGATGGGGGGCTGGCGTGTCCCCGCGGACACCGGGGTGGGTATTGCTGGGTAGGAGAAGGGGGACAAGGCAGGGATGGGAGGATGGATGGAGGCTGCAGCTGTGCCTGGTTTTCCCCTCCGCAGCTGGACGGTGTAATCTTAGAATGCCCCCGTTTCCACTTAATCTGAAGGCGCAGTCCCAGGCCCTTCCGGGGGGGGAGGAAATCCCCTCCCACGCAGGAGCGGGCGGCCACATCCCTTGGCAAACACTGGAGAAGAAGCACTCCAACCCCTTTGTGTAGAGAGCAGCTGGGGGGGGCTGGCGGGTGGGGACCCCCAAGCCATGGGGAAGCTCCCCTTCCTCAGTCACTGTCATCCCTGGCTGTGTCCCAAGGGCTTGAGGATCCTTTCCCTGGGGAGGGGGGCTGTGGCTTTTCCCCACTGCCAGTGAGGGGGGAGGATGGATGGGGAAACGTCACCATGGGGTGGCTTGAGTGCCTCCACACCCCCAGGGCACTGGGTGGGACGGTTCGCCTAGAACAGTTGGGGTTTTGGGTGAGTTTTGGGTGTGATGGCTCTGGAGTCCTTCCACACCCGCAGGGCAAGGCTGGCTGCACCCAAAACCAGGGCCCACCCCTTGCCCTGGCTCTGGGTGCTGGGTGGGCACCAGGACAGAATCAGATCCTGCTGGGGTGAAGGGGGGAGTGGGACCACTCACCCAGCTGCCCCCATAGACCCAAGAAAACCTCTGACCTGCTCTTGAACATGCCTTGTCTGTGCCTCAGTTTCCCCTTTTGCATCACAGGCTTGTGCCCTGTGTCCTCGCAGCCCACCCCTGCACTTTGGCTCCAGGGTGGAGCGGAGTGACTCCTGGGGGGTGTTGGGACTAGCGGTTGACCAGGGAGGCTCAGCTGGCCCCTTTGCCCAGGGGGTCTGGCCGGGCCGGCAGAGCCAGTGCAGGAATGTGGGGCTGGGAGGGTCCAGTTCCTGGGGACAGGCGGTCCCCACGGCATGGGCTTGTGGGGCGGTTTGTCCTCTGGAGAGTGAGACGGGGCTCGCAGAGCAGAACGGCACGTCCATCCCTGCTGGGACACCACCATGGAGCTGCCGTGGTTGCTGCTGGCGCTGGCCGGGACGGGCACAGCCACGGGCCTGGGTGACTCCCCCAGGGGAACGGGGCAGAGGGGGACGGGGGCTCGGAGGGGGCTGCAAGGTGTTTTCTTTGTGGGTCTTTGCAAAGTGTTTGTGGTGGGGAGGGGGCTATGGGGCTGGGCATGGCTGGGTGGTCCCCACGCTGGTGCCATCCCCCTGGTGCTGGCACTGCTGGCACCCCATGAGCCCTGGCTGTGCTGACACCAGCACTCATGGACCCCGGCGCGGATACAAACTGGAGTGAGGAGCTTGCTGAGAAGTGGGGAGCATGGGGTCCCCCTGCTCACTGCCTGCCCCCCAGCCCTGCTGCCCTACGTGCCCCACGTGCCCCCCATGGCGCTGCCAGGGAAGGTCACCGCCACCACCTTCACGCTGGAGATGCCCTGCTGCGTCTTCGACCGGGACACCAACGCCTCCGACGCCGTCTGGCTGGTAGTGGCTTTTGCCAACGGTGAGAACTCCCTGCTCCGACACATGCTCCCCTCCATGGTGGGGGGACGTGGGGGACCCTCGCCACAGCTACTCACCCCCCATCTGTGCTGCACAGCCTCGGACACCTTCAGAAACCCCCCGACCCGGGCTGATGTGCCCCCGTACGAGCGGCTGCCCACCGCCCACTCCTATATGACACTGGAGACGGTGGCATCCGCGTACTCCTGCTCGGTGTCAAGCACGGCTGTCCTGCGTGTTGGGGGCGACACAGCATGCGGGGGACAGGGCAGCCGGGACCCCTGCAATGGACCCCTGCCCTCCCCGGGACCCTACAGGTGAGGCCAGCGGGACTGACACCCCCCACCAGGGCCAGGGTGTGCTCGTCCCCCCCCGGTGTCACCGCCGTACCCATCCCGCAGAGTGAAGTTCCTGGCGATGGGCTGCCACGGTCCCAAAGCGGAGACACGGTGGTCTGACCCCATCCTCCTGCAGAAAGGTACCGGAGACCCCCACGAGTCCCCCACCCCTGCCCGGTTGGGGTGCCAGCACGTGGCGTGGCATCAGCCCTGTGCCATCACCCCAACAGGGAAGCGGTCCCTGATCTCCCCCATGCCTGTCCCTCCCCTTTCCATTGCACCATCCCTGAGCCCCCTGTGTCCCCCCCACCGACACCCCTCATCCCGGCTTCTTCCAGCCGCCAGCCCGAGCACCATCAACCCTGCGCCCACGCGTCGTGGCAGCGACGTGGTCGTCATCGCCTCCATCCTCGCCAGCCTGGGGGCCGCACTGGCCATGGCAGTGCTCGGCACCATGGGGTACGGGGCTGTGGGGACACTCTTAGGGGGGGATGCATCAGTGGGGCCCTCAGGAAAACACCCCCCTCCTCCTCCTCGGCCCCATCAGAAAGGAGATGGAGCAAAGTAGATGTCTTTAAGATTTAAAAAGACTTTTTTTCTCTTAAATTGAGGGGTTTGCCAAGGAGAAAGGGCCCCTCGGCAGTGGTCAGCGCGGGGGGGCTGGCAGAGCCCCGCAGACCCCACTTGACGCCTCTGCTTCTCTCTCCCTGCAGCGCTGTGGTGTGGGGCTCCCTGTGCCGCCGGGATTCAGGGACCGGCGCCTTCGCCCACAGGTCCTACAGGACCCACCACATCCCCCCAGCCCTGCCCCAGCCCCTGCCCCCCGGCTGCAGGTGCAGCCCCCCGGGGCTGGGCTGCTTCGCCCCCCAACCTCCCGGTCCCTGTCCTGGCAAGTAAACTCTCACTTTACATCTGCGACTGCCTCCTCTTTTTGTCCGGCCATGGGACGATGTCCCCCTCCAGCTGCCACACCACTGTCGGCCACACAGGGCTGGAGCTATGGAGGATAGGGGCACTGGGACCCCCAAAACCCCCCCAGAGTCTTGACTTGGTGGCATTTGGTGTCAGGGGGGCACATGCCAGCACCAGTGGGGTCTGCAGGGACCCCCGAGGTGGGCATCACCCTGGGGTAGCCCTCTCCCCGCTGCCCCATTGCCTGGCTGAGGGCTGTTGCCCACCTGTGCCACGAGCGTGGCAGTTCTCAGCGTGCCTCGCCGGAGGGTGCTCAGGTGTAGCAAATGCTCCCCCGGGGAAACGAGCCCGACCTGTTTGCCACCGGGGCCGTGGCTGGCGCAGGAATGTGGGCGGTTGGCAGCCGCAGGCGGGTCCCGTGGGGACGCGGAGCCCAAACACCCGCACTCCCGCCCTCGGCACCCAGGCACCCACACGATGCTCCCGCTGCTCCTCCTGCTCCTGGCGGCGGCCCACGGGTTGGGTGAGTCCACCAATGCCATCGGGACGGGCTGGGGGTCCCCACTGTCCCCGGCTTGCGGGGGGTCCCCTGTGCACAGGCACCGGGACCCCCCGAGAGCCTGGAGGTGCAGGGCAGCCGATGCCCCCTCTATTCTGGATGCCACCTCTAGAGTCCCTGCTGTCACCTTCCCGGGTCTCCTGGCACAATGTGGGGTTCTCTGGGGTCTCACAGGGGTGTCCCTCCCCGGGTGGTGGCACAGGGTGTCTTTCCTACCTCTTTTCATGAAATGCGTTGTGTTTGAGCCCAAAACTGGGGGTGGGAGGGGAGTGGGGGGCTTCACAGCCGGGATCACAGGGGTCAGCTCCCTCCTGTCCCTGTCCCTACGCTGAGCCCCCGGCACCGCAGCAGCCAGTCGGAGCCACTGGTCAGGGGCTACAGCAGGGGGTCCGCACCCTCCGCTGCACCCCCCCTTGGCCTCTCACCACAGATGCTATCCCGACCCTGGGCAAACCACACCTGTCCAACTTGACCCTGGAGGGCCTGACCACCGCCTCCACCTTCGTGCTGGAGCAGCCCCGCTGCATCTTCACCAATCTACAAGACGACACCGTCATCTGGCTGGTGGTGGCCCTCCCCGAGGGTAGGTGGGGTGCGGTGAGGCCCCAGGGGAGCAGCCCCGGGCAGGGCTGTGCGCAGGGCTCCCAGTGTCGTCCCCCCCCGGGGTCCTTCCTCACCCTCATCCCCGTCCCCACAGCCGTTGCCAACTTCAGCAACAACGTGAAGCCGGGGGGCCCCGGGCGGGAGTTCCAGAAGTTCCCCAGCAGTACCCTCGCCTACATGACCCTCAACACCACCATCCTCAACTACCCCTGCAACAAAAACAGCAGGGACATCATGGTGCTGCGCGTCGGCAGCGAGACCAAATGCGCCAAGGATGAGTCAAGACCCACCTGCAACGGCCCCCTGCCCGGCCCGGGGCCATACCAGTGAGCTTGCTCATGGGGACGTGCCCCCCCCGGGGTCTGCCTGCAGCCCCCCCCGGCTCAGGGGAGCATGGCCAACTTCCTTTCCCATCCCAGGGTGAAGTTCCTCGCCCTGAATGGCTCCGAGCCTGTGGCCCAGACAGAGTGGTCACATCCCATCCGCCTGAGAAAAGGTACCGCTGCCAGCGTGCTCGTCCTGCTCGTTGAGGTTGGGGGGGGGATACAGGGTGGTCCCAGGGGGGCTGCACGCTGAGCACCAGCATCTCATGGTGCAGCCTTCCTGAGAGCAGCTGGGGAAACTGAGGCAGGGTGCTGCTGCGGGTCCTGCTGGGGTGTGGTGGCACCGTGTGATGGCATCACACAATTGCCCATGAACACACCGGGTCCCCTGCGCTGCCCTGGGGTCCACGTCCCCCTCCCTCCCCTCCCGCTCTCTCCCCAGCCCAGCCATCCAGCAGCATTCCCTTGATGACCAGCGGGCACAGCGCCGGCATGATTGCCCTCACCGCCATCCTGTCCATCCTCTTCGCCATCCTGCTGGCCGGCCTGGTGGCCATGCTGCTCTGGGGGTGAGTCCCACTGCACCGCCCAGGAGCCACCATGGGTGCTGGGCACACAGGACCGGTGTCAGAGGGTGACACCAGCACCCCGTGGCCCCCACCCTCCTCCCTCCAACCCCCCCTTCCCTCCCCAGCCCGGACGCCGGTGGTGTCAGCAGTACCTTCAGCAAACCGGAGGCGGTGACTGTGCGTCGGTACAACACCCACCATGTCTACGACCAGCCGGCCGCCCGGCTCTGAGCCCCCACCACAGCCCTGTGCTGCCTCCCTGCCGCCCCCCCGGCACCTCCCTGCCTGCTCCCGCGCCGGCCACCACCATCCCACGCGCCCTCAGGTGCCCTCACGACTCGACCACCAGTGTTGGTGGCATGATGCCCACCACCGTGGGGGCACAGCCAGAGCTCCCCCATGGACCAGGACCCCAGGGGGCCATGGTGGAGTGGGAGATTAAAGCCTTTTCCGCATGCTTTGTGCCCAGCCTCTGCCTCCTCTTTGTAATCCCCTGGGAATGGCACCTGCCGGAACCTGACAGGCTCCAGGACAAGTCCCGTGGCAGGGCTTTGAGCCCCCATCCCTGGGAGGGACACGGATGCCACAGGGAGCAGCTGGGGATGCTCTGGGGTGGGAAAAGCGTTTTCACACCCAGCTTGGGGCAGGCAGCACCGCGTGTACCCAGTTTGGGTGGGGAATGAGGTGGAGGGGAGGGACCTGGCCCCCCAACAGCCCCAGTTCTGGGGTGAGGGGCACAGAAATGCCCCCAGGATTGGGGGGGTGGGGTGGGGTGGGGGGTGGGGGTGGTGTAGGAGGGTATTTCTCCCCGTTCCCCTTCACCCCACAGCGATTCACCCCAGTGCTAAACCTGGAGGAGGGTGTCCCCTACCCAGAGCTGGCCCAATCCTGCCTGGGTGCTGCTGGTGTTGCCCCCCCACTAGCCATGCGATGGCAAGAGGGGACCGGCAGCCCAGGGCCTGATCCTGCATGGGGCGGGGGGGGATATGGGTCCCTGATCCTGTACCAGGGGCTGTGGGGAGCCTGATCCTGCACCGGGGGATGTGGGGGGCCTGATCCGGCAATCCTGACCCTGTACTGGGGTTGTGGGTCCCTGGTGCTGCAGCCTGGGCAGGATGAAACCCCCTGGTGCTGAGGATGAGAAGCTGGAGAGTGCTGCAGGGGGGCTGTGCCCCCCTTTGAGCAGAGTCAGGGCAGATATGCATATATGTATATGTGTCACATACACATATTAAAAACCCCATATTTTTTTCCATGCAAAGGACAGCATCACATTTATACCTGATCCATGGTCACAGCGCCCTTACCGGGGTGTCCTTACGCTGCCCGGGGGGGTGTTAGCAACCTGCCCCCCCCCCTTTCTCCCCCCCCCGCACGGCCGCTGCCAGGAGCCAGCCTCCGTGGAGCCCAGCCAAGGAAAATCAAGCAAATCCAGTGATTAACCCCTGCGGAGACCGGCCTGGACACAGCGAAGGGCTGGTTTCATCTGGCAAACGCGGGTCCCCTCCGTCCTACCCTGTCCCTGGACATGAAACACCCATTTGGCTGGGAGGGGGGGTTGTCCCCTGTCACTCGGGCGCTGCTGGAGGTGGGAGATGTGTCCCCAACCACGTGTGGGGCTGCAGTTGGCAAGTGGGGAGGCACGAGCAACGGTGACAGGGGGACCGTGCCTCGTCCCCCAGTGCGGGGGAGGCAGAGGGGCAGAGCTGCAGGACGGGGCAGCGTGTCCCCAGCATGTCCCCTTGGTGTCCCCGGGGCTTCCGAGTGCAAATGCCAAGGCCCGGCGGTGTCTGCCAGCACGGCCCCGAGCCCCAGCTCTGGGTGCTGGGCGAGTCCTGGAGCCGAGGCAGTTCTCGCAGGAGGGGTCCCTTGTCCCCCTCCCTCCTGTGTTTATGGCACCCCCAGGAATGCCACCCGTCCCCCCGGGGATGCTGCAGGCGGGGGGGGCTGCAGCCCTTAAAAAAAAAGGTTGAAAAAACCAAGCAAAAGGTGGGGTTTTGGGGCACAGGGCAGCAGCGAGCGGCCGGTGCCGCGCCGGGGACTACAGGCCCTAGGCCCGCGGGGGGAGCGGGCCTTAATTAGGGACGGTCCTTAATCGCCAACCCAAGCGGGACGCTGCGCTGAGCCACTCAGCCCCGCCCACGCCCGCCTCAGCCCCGCCCACACCCGTCTCGGCCCCGCCCACACCCGCTCGGACCCCACCCCTTGGCCGACAGCCGATATAATCACCCAATCACCGCCGGGGAAGGGCTTCCGTCCCCGCCCCTTGTCCCGCCCCTCAGCCTGATTGGCAGGCGGCGGTGCCGGCCCGCACATGGGCGCGGGGCCGGGGGACCGCGGGTTCGAGTCTCGGCTCCGCTGCCCGCCTGCCCGCCATGGCCCGGCGGAGCGCCCTCTCCATCCGCATCGTGGAGGGCAGGAACCTGCCCGCCAAGGACATGTGAGTGCTCCCGGGGGGTCGGGAGGGGCCTGGGGGGAACGCCGCGGGAGGGAGCCCCACTGCCCCAGGAGTGCTGAGGGGTGTCCCCCCCAACAGGTTCCTGTGCTTTGGGGACAACCCCCCCCCCCCCCCCCCCCAGGGTGGCTTTACGGGGGTTGCCCCTGCTTTGGGGGCTTGCCCAGGATAGCTTGGGATGCCCTCCAGCAGTGTGTGTGCTTTGGGGGTTCTCTCTAGTGTGGCTTTGGGATGTCCCCTTGCATTGGGGGCTCCTCCTAGGATGGCTTTGGGATGTTGCCCCAGCAGTGCCAGTGCTTTGAGGGTTCTCTCCAGGATGTCTTTGGGGTCCCCTTGCATTGAGGGTTCCCTCCATAGTGGCTTTGGGATGTCCCTCCAGCAGTGCCTGTGCTTTGGGGTTTCCCCCCAGGGTGGCTTTGGGACCCCCCTTGCTTTTAGGGTTCCCACCAAGATGGCTTTGGGTGCCCCCAGCAGTTCTCAGCACTTTGGGGACTCCCTTGGGAGTGCTTTGGTGTCCCCCTGCTTGGGGATACCCCCTGGCATGGCTCTGAGGTTGCTTCACAGGAGCACCCAGTACTGTGGGGTGGCTTCAGCAGTGCTTTAGGGTACCCCAAGCAGTGGTCCCTCTTTGTGGGGCTCCCCCTGTGCTGCCATGGGGCAGGACTGCGCCCTCCACACACACACCCCCCCACCTGCAGCTGGCCCTGGAGCTGGGTCCTTTGCGGCAACCCCTGGACAAGCAGCAGGACCCCAAAAGGAGCAGGGAGGAGCCCCGGTGCTCTGTCCCTTGTCGCTGCTCTGTTCCCAGCCCTGGCTGTGGTCCAGGGAGCTCCGCTGGCAGCCCCTTGGGTTGGGCTTTCCCTCCTTGGCAGCCCCCCAAAGGGCTGCCCACATGTCCCGGTGTTATCCTCATCGCTCTGATCCTTATGGGGTGGGATGTGGGGACAGTGTTGCGGGGGGACAGGGGGATGGCATTGCGGTGGCCCCCAGCCACCAAAGCAGTGGGAGGCTGTTGAGGAGAACTCGGCAGCCGGGCAGGGTCAAGGCTGCCAGAAAACCAGCAAAAATCCCTGCAGCCGTCATGGAAAAAGAGGATAAACAGGGAAAGAAACATGACTTCTTTTTTTTTTTTTTTTTTTTTTTTTTAAATCCCGTGTGCCGGGGCCTGATTTTTAAATCCCTTGGCATAACTCCCTGCCGGCAGCTTGAACCGGGGCGGGCAGGCTCCGTTTTTCAGGAGGCGCTGGTTTTTAGGGGGTACACAGCCTTGTGTGATAACACCTTAAGCCGAGCTTCCCAGGATTTGGGACGCGGCGTCGGGAGAGCGGCCGCCCCGGTGGGGAGGGAAACCCGATTCACCCGCCGCTGCCTGACCTTGGCTGTGGCTGGACGCCGTCCCCCTCCCCTGCGGATGGGGGCTTGAGGGATCCAGCTCCTCTCACAGCCTTTGGGATCACCTCTGGTTTCCCCGGGGAAATCCCTCTGCGGGGTGTCATTTGCAGGTCAGACTGCTTGCAAGAACCCGTGGGTGATGGGGCACCCCCAAATCCCTGTGGGGCTCCTGCAGGACTCAGCACAGGGAGCTGCAGGAGCAGGATTTGGCCGATGTTGCTGCGGTTTGTGACATCCCCCTGCCCGGTGCCACCCTGCTCCAAGGAGTTGTGTCACCGGCAGCCCCCTCCTCTCCCCCGGCAGCAGCGCTGTGATTTCCCTGGGGTTTAGCCTAAGCCGCCGCTGCTCTGCCCGTGGGTCTCCCACCTCCTCCCGCTGCAGAAGAGCCGCTGTTTGGTTTTGCCTTCCCAGCGAGCACCCACCCAGCACGGGGCTTGGCACCGTACGGCCACGAAACCATGAAGCTGCCCATAAAGAGGCAGGAAACCTGCTCCTGCTTTGCCCCCCCCCCCCCCCGCCCCCCCGGGGCCAGGGCAGGTGGGAAGAGGCACAGCAGCTCTGGGTGGGCTCTGCCTCCGTCCCTGTTCCCCCCCCACGATACGGTAGGAGCGTGAGCCCCCTCCCAGCTGAGCGCTGCAAAATCCTCCTCTGCGTTTTCATTGCAGGAAAGCAAAGCAAATGGTCTGCTTTATTATATATATTTTTTTTAATATTTTATTTTATTGCCCCTCCCTTCCAAGGGCTGGGCCAAAGTGGGTGAATTTCTAATTGTAAAACTCAATGCCTCAGCCTCCCCCCCCCAGCCCCAGCACTGCCTGCCGGGATGAATGGCTGTGGAGAGCACACATATTTATTCCTCCCCCCATCATGATTTACACCCTGCAATCAATCTTTAAAGCTTCGTTCTCCATTTCCTCTTTCTAAAGCCCAGCCTTCCCCTTTCCTAGCTCCTTCCCTCTCCTGCTGCGGCTGCCCGAGCTGGTGTGGAGGGACCGGGGCGGGTGGCCGAAGCCAGCCGTGCTCTGCGTAGGCGTCAGCAGGATGCCCAGCGCCCGCAGAGAGCCTGTGAGCCCTAAAAATCTCTTCCCCTGACACCTCCAGGTGCTGGTCCACATCCAGGGATGGCGATGCCGTGCAGGCAGCGTCACCCAGTGCGGTGCCATGTTCCCCACCTGCCTTTGCAGGGGGGATTTATCCCCTGCTGGTGCGGATCACAGGCTCCCCGGCAGTTTGGGTGCCTCTGCAGCTCGTGGAGGATGGATTCTGGCCACCCTGTGTTTTAATCCCTGGAGGACACAATGCCCCAGTACTATAGGGGTGGCTTCGTGGTACCCTGCGTCCCAGGGGACGTGGAGCAGTCCATGAGCTCAAAACGTCCCCACATTAGGGACACGGTTTTCCTGCTGCTGGCATTGAGGTGGCTCCCATCCGAAGGCGTTGCTGGGCACGGCTGAGGCGGGCAGATGTTCCCTTTCTGCCTGCCTGCTCCCTGCCCGCTCCATGGTTTGCACAAGGCAGGAAACGTCAGCGACAGGCGCTGGTTAATGGCGCTTCATCCACCACACTCATTAAAACCTTCTCAGGAGGGCGGCGGGGGATGGAGCAGGCAGGCAGAAAGCTGCTATTAGCAACCTGCCTGTGCTGCCAGCACCGCACTGGTCTGAAAGGATTGGGGTGCCCGGGGATGCCCAGCACAGTGCCGGGGATGCACAGCCCAGAGAACCCCCCCGCAGCTGTGATTTGCAGGGCAGGGAGCCCCCCAAACCCTTTTAATCCCCCCAAACCCTTGTAATCCCCCCCACCCCAGCTGCTGGCTCTCAGCCTCCCTGGCTTTAGGATGGGGAAATCACTCTGTGCTTGGAGTCCCCAAACTCCCACCCGTGCACTCCCCCCCCTTCTCCGGGACACTCGCCGCTGGCTGACGAACGCTGCCAGGACCAGCGTTAATGAGTAACCGTGGCTGCGTACAACACGGGAGCCACAACCTTTCCACCCTCTTGGCCAGCACCCGGGTCCTGTCGGCTCCTCTGCCTCCGGCTGGAGTCCCCACCCCTGTCTGCAGCTGAGTCACCTCGTTTCTGGTGGGCAATAAGCTGTAAAATGGTGATTATTTATTATTTTTTTTTGGCAGCATTGCCCGGGAGCGATGACTCGGGTCGTCCCCAGAGAGGAAGCAGGGTCAGAGCATCGTGGTGGCTGCCAGCAGCCCATGGGCTCCATGGAATGTGCTGCCTGCCCTTTGCAACCTCTACCTCACTGGGGGTGTCCCCAAGGATGTCCCCATCCCTACAGAGGTGTCAGGGCTGGGGGAGGCTGCTGTGGCCCGGCTCCCAGTGCATGCAACGGGGCTGTGGGTGCCTGGAGCTGTTTCGGGGAAAGGGTGGGTTTTGTTTGTTCTTCGCCTTCCGATTTGGAAGAGGAAAGCCTCATTCAGCTGCCAGCGGGATGCGGTGGCCGGACACAGTCAAGGACGTGTTTCCTCGGGCTGGGAGCGAAGCTGGGGTCAAATCCACTCACTGAATCCTTTGGCTTCTGGGGTGTCCCTACAAGGAGCACCTGCGAGGTCCCCACTCTGTGGAGGGGTTTGCAAGGGCTGAAGGCTTTGGTTGCCTGTGACCATGAGAGCCCCATGGGGTTGGGGCAGGAGGCCAGGGCCATGGGTGGTGGCAGTGACAGAGCTGTGCCTTGTCCTTCTAGCACGGGGAGCAGCGACCCGTACTGCATTGTGAAGATCGATGATGAGGCCATCATCAGGTGAGTGGCTCTATGTCCCTCGTCGGTCCCCAAACCTCCTGGCACACCTGGCTCCTGGCAGGTTCCTCCATCTACCCTGCTGCAGCACAGTATTATTACTATAATTATTATTATTATTCCCTGCTTTGGGCTGAGCTGCTCCTCCAGACACAGGCTGTGATGTCTAACAGCTCATGGCCACCCCCTACCCTTTAAGCCACCCTCCATGTCTTGCCAACCCAGATCCACAAGATGGGACAGGGACAGGGACCCATCCACTGCCCCAACTGAGGGTTCAGACCTGTGGGTGCTGCCCCCAGCCACGTGTCACCAAAAGCTGGGAAGTTCACAGTGGTGAGGAGGTGACAAGAGTCCTGGCGAGGGAGTCCTGTCCCCCCCAACATCATCACCAGTGCTCTCTGCCCCTCAGGACTGCCACAGTGTGGAAGACGCTGTCCCCGTTCTGGGGGGAGGAATACGAGGTGCACCTTCATCCCACCTTTCACAGCATCTCCATCTACGTCATGGATGAGGATGCGCTCAGGTACGGGAGGGTCGGCTGTGGGGTCGTGGGGCTCAGCGTGGGGACTTGGAGCTTGGTGGCTTTGGGTGCTTGCATGCTCAACCCCATTGTAGACACCAGAGAATCCACACCTGGCTTGGGCTTTGGGACACAAATGGGTGAAATTATTTCCCAAGGTTATTTTCCAGCTGGCAGCAAAGGGTGGCTGACACACTCCATGGGGACAGACCCACCATGGTGGCCCCAGCCCAGGACACCTGGCTGCCTTTTCCCCCCTGAAACGTGCAGCAGGGTCTGTCCTGCCCAGGGCCTGGCGGGGCGGGTGGGCTCCGATCCCACTCCGTGTCCTGCACCCGGCTTTTGTTTTCCAGCCGCGACGACGTTATCGGGAAGGTCTGCATCACCCGGGACATGTTGGCGGAGCACCCCAAGGGTAGGAGGATGCGTGGCTGGGAGGGTCCCAATAGGGAACCATCTCCCACCCCTGCAACAATCCGGTCCTGAGGTTCCCCCCAGTGACCCCCCCCCCCGCCATGAGGGTGTCCCCTTTCCCCACAGGCTACAGCGGCTGGATGAGCCTCAGCGAGGTGGACCCTGACGAGGAGGTGCAGGGGGAGATCCATCTACGGGTGGAGGTCCAGGGGAGCCAGGGCAGCCGGCGGCTGCTGTGCTGCACCGTGCTGGAGGCCAGGTGAGGAGGGGACACGGGGGTGACAGGGGGCTGTGTGCGCAGCTGGGCGACTGCTCCGTGACTCAGTTTCTCCACTGTACCAGGGTCTTCTCAGTTATCCTCCCTTGGGTGCAGAGCATCCTCCCCACCACTCAGCAGCTGACGGGGGTCCTGGGGCAGGGTTCACCTCATCTGCTGGTCTTTAGGGTGTGCGTCTCGAGATCATGGAGATCTGAGGAGGGGAGTGGGTGCTGTGGGTGCCTGTAGGTATTTTGGGAGGATACTGGCAAATTCCCCCTCTTCTTGGCAGGGATTTGGCCAGGAAGGACCGGAACGGCGCCTCCGACCCCTTCGTCCGCTTGCGCTACAATGGGAAGATGCAGGAGAGCACCGTGAGTAGGACTTGGAGTTTATTGTGATCCCCCAACCTGCCGGTGGTGCAGGTGAAATCATCCCACTGGGAAGCTTGGACCTCGGCCAGGAGCCATCCCTGTCCCTGGCATCCCCCAGCTCGCTGTCCCCAGGGGGGTGTCAGATTCACCCGGTGAGGGGGGATGAAGCCGTGTCCTTTGCAGGTAGTCAAGAAGTCCTGCTACCCCCGCTGGAACGAGACCTTCGAGTTCGAGCTGGCCGAGCCTGCCGGGGAGAAGCTGTGTGTGGAGGTGTGGGACTGGGATCTCGTGGGAAGGAACGACTTCCTGGGCAAGGTGAGCCCCCAAACCCTCTCACTGCTGCTGGGGGTCCCTCCCCGCTGCCCGCCCGACCCCCTCCTGCCTTCTTCTCCCAGGTGGTGTTCAGCGTCCAGGGGCTGGAGGTGGCTGGGCAGGAGGATGGCTGGTTCAGGCTGTGGCCAGACAAGTCCAAGCCGAGGGAGGACGAGTGAGTCTGGGCGTGGGGGTGTTGGGGTGTGCCAGGGGTGGTCCCAGTGCCCACAGGGGCATTGGTGAGGGGATTACTCCTGGGAAGCATCATCCCTTTGGAGGGGCAGCTCCTGGAAATGCCCTTGTCTGGGAGGGGGGGAAGTGCAGGGCAGCCCCACCTGCCTGCCCGGGCTTTCCTGGGCTGTTGGGCCACCTTCTGCTTGGTGAAGTGCTTCTCCATCCATCCATACTTCTATCTACCTACCTTGTGCCCCCGCAGGCGCCGAGGCAGCCTGGGCTCGCTGCAGCTGCAGGTGAGGCTGCGGGACGAGACGGTGCTGCCCTCCCACTGCTACCAGCCCCTGGTCCAGCTCCTGTGCCAGGAGGTGAAGTCAGGGCGCCAGGTGAGGGGTCCATGCAAAGCCCTGCCAGGGCACCCACCTTCCTCCAGCTCTCTTCCCCCAGGGCACGTGTCTCCCTCGGGCCATCTCCCCCATCTCCCATGGTGCCTCTCCCCACCAGGATGGCCAAGTGCACCTGGTCACCCTCCTGGATGAAACCACCACGGCCGAGTGCCGGCAGGAGGTCGCCATCAGCTTGGTCAAACTCTTCCTGGGCCAAGGGCTGGTCAAGGAGTTCCTGGACCTGCTCTTCGAGCTGGAGCTGGCCAAGCCCTGTAAGGCTGGAGCAGGGAGCGGAGCCAGAGGCTTCCAACCATCTCCTGGGGCTGCAAAACCTCCAGGACCTTCCGTGGTGATTTTTTTTGGGGGGTGATGGTTGAGGTTCAGCCATCAGGCTGTGCTCTGGGTGGGAAGCTGTTGGGTTCATCCCAAGCAACTCATGGGCTGAGGTTTGTGGAGGAGCAGATGGGTTGAGGTTAGGAAATCCCTGTAACTCCCATGGAAATGGCTGGGGGATGGAGGGCACAGCCCCTGTAAATGCTCCCCATGGTGGCAGCTGCCCGGTGGGTGACCTGTGGCCATCCCCCAGGCCACAGACTCTCTCCTGTTTTACAGGCGAGCCCAACACTTTGTTTCGGAGCAACTCCCTGGCCTCAAAGTCGATGGAGTCCTTCCTCAAGGTACCACACTTCCCAGGTCACCCTGGCTCTGGACTGTCCCTGCTGGTGGGGCTGGTTCCCAGGGGGAGTACTAGGAGGGCTGGTGGGGCTGTGTCTGCCCTTGGGGCTGGGAGGCTGGAGAAAATCCCCTGGGAGATCCTTATCGGGGAGTCTGGGGGTGTTGGGTGCCAAATTTGTGTCCATGCCCTCCATGACCGTCCCCTGTGCTGTCCCTTGGCAGGTGACAGGGATGCCATACCTGCACGCCGTCCTGGGACCCACCATCACCCGCGTGTTCGAGGAGAAGAAGTACGTGGAGCTGGACCCCGGCAAGGTGGAGGTCAAAGATGTCGGGTAAGGGGTGCAGGGGGCGGTGGGCCAGGGGCGTCCCTGGCCATGGGGCTGACCGTGCTGGTCCCCACAGGTGCTCGGGGCTGCACCGGGTGCAGACGGAGGGTGAGGTGATCGAGCAGGGCCGCCAGCACCTCCAGTCCTACCTGGGCGAGCTGCTGGATGCCATCGGCAAGTCAGCCCCAGCATGTCCCCCTGTCATCCGCGCCGCTTTCCGGCAGCTCTTCCAGCGCGTCAGGGAGCGCTTCCCCCAGCACCAGGTTGGGCCGCGGCGGGAGATGGACTGGGGGGGGGTGTCAAATGGGGACATCCCCCAGGTGCAGTCCCCAGCTTTGGTCCACGAGGTCCCTTCTTGGGCATGGGGGCAGCTCCCCAGGGACGGGGCGCAGGGGGACAGTGGGGCCATGCTGCACCCAAACAGCAACCCTGGTGCTGGAAGTCATGGCTGGGGATGTCCGGCATTGGGACAGAGCCTCACATGTCTTCTCTTCTTCGGGTGGTTGCAGCACGTCAAGTTCGTGGCCGTCACCAGCTTCCTCTGCCTCCGCTTCTTCTCGCCAGCCATCATGACCCCCAAGCTCTTCCACCTGAGGGACACACACGCCGACGCACGCACCAGCCGCACGCTGCTGCTCCTGGCCAAGGTTGGACGGGGCGGGGAGGACACCGGGAGGGTGGTGGTGTCACCCAGGTGGGGTTTTTGGGGTGTTCAGCTGCTTCCCATTGGGGAGGGCTGGATCCACTGCTGGTGACGCTGCCGTCCCTGGGGGTCTCCAGGCTGTGCAGATGGTGGGCAACATGGAGCCGGCGGCCGGGCGGGCCAAGGAGCCCTGGCTGGCCCCTCTGCTGCCCGCCCTGCAGCAGGGCATCGCCCAGATGAAGGACTTCATCTCCCGGCTGGTGGGGACGGAGGAAGAGGAGGAGGAGGAGGAAGGTGAGGGACGGCCACCAGGCCCTCCTGCCTCAGTGGTGAAGGAGGGGCCGCTCATCCTCCACAAGACGCGGGGCAAGGGGCCGCTGCTCGCCGCCGCCAAGAAGCTCCATTTTTGCCTCACTGGGGAGACCCTCAGCTTCAGCAAGAGCCCTGGCGCCGAGGTAAGGGGGTGCTGGGGGGGTGGTGGGGGTGGCAGTGGGGTGGCACTTGTGTCACGTCCTTGTCCCCCCCCATCAGCCTATTGGCACCATCGCCCTGGCCAACATCCTCGCTGCAGAGAAGGTGGAGGAGAAGAGCTTCGGGAGCTCCCATGTCATGCAGGTGGTCTACATGGACACGGGTGGGCGGCAGGAGACAGCCTACCTCCAGTGCAAGGTGGGACAGGGACGGTGGGGGGACACACCCTGAGGAGTGTCACAGCCTGGGACCCCCCCCTCACTGTCCTGTCCCCCTCCTGCAGTGCGTCAACGAGCTGAACCAGTGGCTGTCAGCCCTGCGCAAGGTGTGCGGCAACAACCCCCGCGTGCTCCGCGCCTACCACCCCGGCGTCTTCCGCGGGGACAAGTGGAGCTGCTGCCACCAGAAGGAGAGGACAGGTACCAGGGAGGGGACCCGGGCCCCCCACGGGGGTGCTGGTGGGTCCTGTCCCCTCCCTCCGCCATCATGAGCCCCACTGTCCCACAGGACCAGGCTGTGACCGGACCCGGCATGGTGTCACACTGCAGGAGTGGAGTGACCCCCTGGACCCTGCAGCGGAGGCCCAGCGCCTCTTCCACCACCTCCAGGGCCTCCAAGGGATGCTCAGGTGAGACCCCCCCCCCGCCCTGGGGAGGACCCCCCTATATCCCCCTGCACCCCCTGCCAAGGGCCTGTCCCTCTCCTCAGGGAAAAGTACTGGGAGCTGCTGATGACGGAGGATGCCCAAGATGGCCCCAAGGGTGAAGGTAGGTGTGGGGTGGGATGCGTGGTTGGGACATGTCCCCAAAGGACGGGGATGGCTGTGGCGGCTTTGGGGAGGTTCAGGGTCTCATTGCCCCCCCCCCATCCCTGCAGGTGCCCCCCTGCCCGAGGGGCTGAGCCGGCTCTTTGGGGTGCTGGGGGAGCTGGAGGGCTGCCACCGCCTGGCACAGCCCCCGGACCCCCCGGCCCCCGCCCTGCTGCAGCTGCAGGCGTGAGGGGACCACCCATGGTGGGTGTCCCCATGCCTTGGGGACCACCGCCATGGCAATAAAGGCACTTTGTACCCTGCAGCTGGGTCCTGTCTGTCTCTGGTGGGGATGCTGCTGGCCATGGGGACGGGCAGTGGTGGCGGCAGCACTGGGTGGAGGACTGGCCAAAGCTCTGCTGGTGGCACTGGTGGTGCTACTGATGGTGGCACTGCTTGTGGTGACATTGCTGATGGCCCTGCTGGTGCCATTTCTGGTGGCCCTACTGGTGGCAGTGGTGGCATCGCTGGTGGTTCTGCTGGTGGCCCGGTGAAAGCACTGGTGATGCTACTGGTGGAGGTACTGCCGGTGGCACCGGTGGCTCTACTGGCAGCTCCACTGGGTGGTGGCACTGGTGGCAGTACTGCTGGTGACACTAGTGGCTCTACTGTGTGGTGGCACTGGTGGAGGTACTGCCGGTGACACCGGTGGCTCTACTGGCGGTTCCACTGGGTGGTGGCACTGGTGGAGGTACTGCCGGTGGCACCGGTGGCTCTACTGGCGGCTCCACTGGGTGGTGGCACTGGTGGCGGTACTGCTGGTGACACTAGTGGCTCTACTGGGTGGTGGCACTGGTGGAGGTACTGCCGGTGACACCAGTGGTTCTGCTGGTGGCTCTATTGGGTGGTGGCACTGGCGGAAGTACTGCCGGTGGCACCGGTGGCTCTACTGGCGGTTCCACTGGGTGGTGGCACTGGTGGAGGTACTGCCGGTGGCACCGGTGGCTCTACTGGCGGCTCCACTGGGTGGTGGCACTGGTGGCGGTACTGCTGGTGACACTAGTGGCTCTACTGGGTGGTGGCACTGGTGGAGGTACTGCCGGTGGCACCGGTGGCTGCAGGTGGCCCTCCTGGTGGACTTCAGGTGGCGGTGGCGTCACTGATAGTTCTGCTGGGGCCAGCACCAGCGCTGGTGGTGCTCCCCCTGCCACCACCCGTGACCTTGCGGTCGGTGGTGCCCTTTGTGCTTGTCACCGGCGAGGGAGTCCTCCCGCTCGCCAGGGGGCGCTGTCGCCTCCGCCCGCGGCCGGAACTGAGGCGGGCTGGGCGGGCGAGGAGCAGCAGCGGCGACGGCGGCGGCGACGGGATGAACGCGCCTCCGGCCTTCGAGTCCTTCCTCCTCTTCGAGGGCGAGAAGAAGTAAGCTGCGACCGGGGCGGGGGAGGCGGCCCTGGGTCGGGCTGCGGGTCTCCTTCGGGCCGCGGGGGGCTGGAGGGGAGGCCCGGTCTCCCCGTACGGGGAGCCCGGGCCTCCCCTCCAGCCCCCCGCGGCCTGTGTGGAGCTGAGGAGGGGAGAGGCGCTCCCTGAGGTAAAAGCCTGTATCCACTCAGGATCACCATCAACAAGGACACGAAGGTGCCCAACGCCTGCCTGTTCACCATCAACAAGGAGGACCACACGCTGGGGAACATCATTAAATCGTGAGCTGAGAGGGAAAGGGAGTAAAACTGGGGGGTGTGTGTGTGTGTGTGTGTGTGTGCACGCTTTTTACCTCAGAAAGTTGAGATAGGGTAGGACAAAGCAATTCTGTCTTTAGAAGTGAGGCAGTAGCCGTCACAAACACATCCGTATTTGAATGTGTGTGTTGGGAAAGCCCATCAGAAACACGGCATTTTAATTAGCTTACAATATTAAAAAAAAAAAAAAAAAAGCGTTTGTATTTATTCACTGCTGCTTTTTTTCCTTTCCAGGCAGTTACTGAAAGACCCCCAGGTGTTATTTGCAGGGTACAAGGTCCCCCACCCGCTGGAACACAAAATTATCATCCGCGTCCAAACCACCCCCGATTACAGCCCACAGGAAGCTTTCACCAACGCCATCACGGATCTGATCAGCGAGCTCTCCCTCCTGGAGGAAAGATTCAGGGTGAGCTTGTTTCTTTTTTCTTCAAAGTATTTGAGCAATTAAAAGTTAAAGGGGAGGGGTTAGTTTATCTTAGAGCTGGTCAATAAATTCATTGAAGCCAAGCAGTGTTACTTAGCTCCTGTCAAAGCATGGTGGAGCCTGGCTGCACTTAATTAATCATAGCATCATAGAATGGTTAGAGTTGGAAGGGACCTTAAAGATCATCTAGTTCCAACCCCCCTGCCATGGGCAGGGACACCTCCCACCAGACCAGGTTGCTCAAAGCCCCATCCAGCCTGGCCTTGAACCCCTCCAGGGATGGGGCATCCACAACTTCCCTGAGCAACCTGTTCCAGCGCCTCACCACCCCCACAGTAAAGAATTTCCTTCTAATATCTAATCTAAATCTCCCCTTTTCCAATTTAAAACCATTGCCCCTTGTCTTGTCTATATTTCCTGACAAAGAGTCCCTCTCCGGCTCTCCTGCTCCCTTTAGATATTGGAAGGCTGCTGTGAGGTCTCCCCGGAGCCGTCTCTTCTCCAGGCTGAACCAACCCCAGCTCTCTCAGCCTGTCTTCATAGGGGAGGTGCTCCATCCCTTAATAATTAAGGGTTATTTGCATGCCCAGCAGTGGTCCAGTGGGTGCTCTGTAATTCCCTAGATGGCCAGCATTGTTTTTCTCACAATCTTATTAGTGTAGAAAGCAATTTTCTATTCTTCCAAGTGGGTATTAGTATTTTTGGTTTACTTCTCTGCCAAAACTCTGGGGCACTACTTTGACCACTTCTCATTGCTTCTGCTCAACTGTATTTCTTTAGCCCCTGATTTTTTGAGACTTAATCTGCCCAAAAGGTTATTCAGACAAAACAGGGGGGGAGCAGGAATAGGATACTGTCTGTGGTGTTCTCTGATGTGCTGGGAAAAGGCAACAGTGCACCCATTTTGTAAATAGGTTTCGGTACTATTTTTTGTGGCTGGTGTAGAGATTTCCACTGATGGCGTGTGGTTCTTATGTTTCACAGAAGACTGTTATGAATGTTTAAACTAAATTCCTCCAGTTCAGTAACACTTCTTGTCTTAGCATATGCATTTTTCTTCCTGTTTTACAGGTTGCTATTAAAGACAAACAAGAAGGAATCGAGTAAAATCACCCCATTTAGAGTGGACTGTCCTGAGGCAGACTGACACGTGTGTTACTTGAATGTTGTATTTAAACCTCTATACATGGCAAATATTTTCCCCCTTGTCCCACTTGTTTCATTTTTGACAGTAGCAGTGATATTTTGAGCCTTTCTTGTTATACCGGACAGGGGTTTTGCCAAGAGGATAAATGTCTTGTTTGAGTTGATGGATAAGTCATTAAAATGATTTCTACTTTTCTAATTGGAGCCTTAAGGCAAATATTTGTACTGGACTGTTGGTGAGTTTACTGTGAGCGTACTCCCAGGATGAGAAACTGCATGAGAGTGGTAGATGAACCCTCTGCTTTTCCTTTTCAAGAAGTCTAGGCATTGCCAACCGAACTGGTATTTGGTTTTATTAAGTGTTATTTCTATAAAACAAATGCACAAATTGTGAAAACGTACAGTAAAAGAAACCGGATGTTTACAATGATTTGATGAGTTTTAACAAACTCTTACCATTTGTTTTTTTTTTCTCTTGCACATAATAGCTGGTCTAGAAAACTTGATGGTTACATGGGTAACAGTCACTAATACTGCACTATTTCAAAGCACGGGGATGAAACTGTGGTACAAGGAACTATGACTTCTTCCAAATCGCTGTTATGTTCACACTAGTTAGAACAACAAGGTAAGTAAAAGCAGGGTCTGATACCACATTGTTTATTAGGACTTCACTCAGCTGCTCCCCGTTCTCTCGAAGCTCCGGCCACTTGAGAATCTACGAGGAGAACAGAGTTTGGGTAGCTAAGGACTGGTAGTGTTGTCTCTGGCAGTGGGAGGTTATTAATTATTGCATGGTTTGATGATGGGGTTTCTGTGGACTCTGCTTCCCTGCCAGTCTGGGGAAGCTGAATAAAAAGTTTGTCTCCTTTCTGAGGGAGGTGGTGCAGCTTTATGGTACTCTAAAGGACCAGGGTTTAAGGCAGAGGGACTCGATCAGAAAGGAAAAGGTGAAAGCAGCTGGAACTGACTGTTGACTTGGGCAATACACTTGCAAAAAGTTTATGGAACACTAGGTGATGTCATACCTATGTGTAATGGTAGATCAAGACCGTGCTCTGGAGTGAGAGCCTTTGAATGTGTGTGTCTTCGTCATGAAAAGGAGCAGTAATTGCCCAGAAGAGGACTGTCACTGGCAGCCAGGGAAATACCAAGAAAAAAGGGTGGCACAAGCATAGGGAAGCAGTGATCCCTTTCCTGGGTGCAGTTCTGCCAGGGAACAGCCGCTCTGGCATCCCCCTCCTCGGCCCCTCAGAGAAGGGGTGTACTGTCAGGCTCTCCAGTGTAACCACCCAGGGCCCTCTGCTAGGAAAAGCTGCCAAGCCCCGGCATGCAGGAGCAAACAGGAATTGAGCTGTAAAGCAAGTCTGTCACGGTTGTGTTTGCCTGAGATTTGAAAGATGGCCTTGGTCACGCTCTGAAGATTGCTTTTAATTGCTTGTGAGGCTTAGGCAGAGGAAACAGTGGGCGTGTTCTGGTGTAAATCTGATCACAGACTCGGGCCAGCTCAGTCCCAAAGGGTAAAACGAGACCTACCTGTGTGGGAGGGATCCTCCTGTCTGAGCGTTTTCCCTTGGCAGAGCTCCATGCTGCGGTGTAGTTGGAGAGGTTGTACATCCACACGCTTCCCTTCTCATCGCCACAGAACACGTAGTCTTTTGCTGTTAAGATCAAAAGAAGCAGCTGGAAAACGAGCGTGAAAGTGGGAGTCTGCTCCTCTATAAACCAGAGTTCAAGACAGCACTGTAGGGTTCCAGGGATGGATGTCGTATTTTAGCAAAATTCTATTTCTAGCACAAATACATTAATGTACCTTGCTCTGAAAAATTAATTTGAAGATAAATTGCTTATCTGACTCTAGTACAGAAAAGTGAGTGATAAGTGTTTTGGCATTTCTTCTGACTTTTCGGGTTTGGAAAGTGACCATCAAATCAGGTTTGTTTATTCCTTGTTAGTCCGTGTGTGGATGTAATTTTAAATTTTAAATTGGAAGAGGGGAGATTTAGATTAGATACTAGGAAGAAGTTTTTTCCTGTGAGGGTGGTGAGGCACTGGAACAGGTTGCCCAGGGAAGTTGTGGATGCCCCATCCCTGGAAGTGTTTAAGGCCAGGCTGGATGGGGCTTTGAGCAACCTGCTCTAGTGGAGGTGTCCCTGCCCAGGGCAGGGGGGTTGGAACTCGATGATCTCTAAGGTCCCTTCCAACCCAAACCATTCTGTGATTCCCACCCCTTACTCCACCTGCAGTAAGCATTAGAATGGCTCTAGAAAAGCTACAGGGCCAAGCCATCGGCTCTTTAGTCTTTCTCTAAAGAAAGACTTTTGGCACCGTACAGTCGGTGTAACGCTGTTCCCCCTGCTGTATGGCAGACAGTACAGCCTCACGGAGGGAGGGTGCTGCCTACCTGGGCAGGTGCTGAGTGTCAGGTAGGACAGGTCTGTCGGGGACCACTCCAGCTCAGCCAGAATAATGGCAGATATCGTCCGCTGGCATCCTTTCCCCTTTGTGTCAAAAGACCGACTCCAGCTCCATAGGTATATGCATCCTGGTTTAGAGCTCTTGGAAACTAGGGAAGGAAGAGGGGAGAGGCTGTGTCGGTCCTGAGAAGTGAAATGCCCCAAAACAAAGCTGGCCTCTGGTGAAGGTGGTCCATCCAGAAGGTGGCTTTTAAGCTCTGCGACCTGATAGCAACAGCAACTGTTTCCACCTCCTTCAGGATAATTAGAGGCTGCAGGAGGATTTTCAGTCCCATGCTTATGTTACTGAACTGCAGAACAAGCTGTTCAGAAAGGTCCAGCCCATATTTTAAGCATCCTCCCAGATGTGGGAACCCTCAGTTCCCCTGGAAAAAAAAGAATCCCTTGAGCAGAAAGGAGCTCTCCTCCCTTTGTTTCAGCTCCAGTTGGCTGAGCCTGGTCTCAGGGATGGGTCCATCTCAGTTCCAGTCCTACTCAGACGTGGGTTTGCACCTCCAGCCCACATTTTAGGGAAAGATAAGTTTCTCTGGAGACAACTCCATTCTGTGTAACCCCCAAAATCCTAAAGAAGAGGTGGTCACACCCCATTCGGTCCCTCTGCTCATCGTGCTGGCTTCAACCCTGCTGCACACTGAGGTGCCTGACAGGTTTTCTGGATTGGGCTGTTGTGTTTATACTCACCGACGACATCATCATTCAGAAAAGCCAAACCGTCAACCCTGTGAGATGTTGTCATGGCTCCGTCCTCATCAGGAAACTGGAATTCAGCTTCAAAAGGCCTAGAGCAGGGGGAAGGGTGAAATGAGTCCGTGGGCAGCAGCAGAAAGGCACTCGGGTAGAGAACCCAGAAGGAAATTCCTGCGTTAGTGAGTCCCTTGCCAAACTGGGATGAATTCCCACCTGAACTTATGCTTTTGGCCACCTGGGTTTTGATACAGCAGAAGCCTGTTTGCTGAAGAGACTGCTGTTTTACTTCATCTGTTTTTGTAGGCACAGGGATTAGTCTGTCAGCAGGGCATGACTTCACTTGCTGCTTTCTTGCAATTTCTTTTTTTTTCCCCTGTGTTCCCATGAAGTGCCAGTTTCCCAGGTAACCTCACGTCCCAGAAGCAGGGCTTGCTGTGAGACTGGCACTCGCTCCAAGAATTTACACTCCCTTACGCTGCTTCAAGATGATACGCCCTTAAGTTTTGGGGTTATTGTATTACACTTGTGTCAGCCTTCCTTCAAAGCAGCCTGCAACGCTTGTAGCTGGAGCATCACTACAAGCTCAGGGCTGCTGCCTTTGAACACCCCTTTAGCATCACACGAGTATTTTTTCTTGCCTCTATGGGAAGGGGAGTATGGTTTAAGTTCGGTAGGAACGCACTGCTTTTCTTGCTCAGACTTCCTCGGTCAGAAATAAAGCCTCTGCTAGGACTTCATGCTCCCCCAACTTTTGGTTCTCACCTGCTTTTTTGTTCCTTATCCAGTTTTATGTTCCAGGCAAAGCAGCCGTCTTCACAACCCGCCAGCAGGTAGTGATCTGGGCAGGTGGGGACCAGGGCAATCCGTAGGGGAATGGAGAGCGCTTCCAGCACCAGCAGCTGGCTAAAAAAGAAACAAAAACCACCAACAAAAAAGAGAGAACAAGCAGTTAAGTGGTGCTGTGACACTATAGTTATAGGCTCCTGGACTGGCCACGTCTGGTTTTTGAACCTTTACCTTGCTTTGAAATTGTAGTCACAGTCTGGAATCCCAATATCCCAGAGTGCAATTCGCTTGTCATAGGATGCAGCTGTGGGACACAGAAGAGAAGCAGGTAGTGACACCGCTGCTCATCTGGCTCTTCTCGTGCTAGCTGACAATTCTACCTGTGTCACAGGCTGTGACACTCTAAGCCTGTGGCATCAGAGAGCTCATTAAAGCACAGCAGCAGTCACCGAGGCTCCTGGCTCAACACCACTTCACAGACATTGTCAAACATGCACGGGCTGGAATTTGCGTTCTTACCCTGTGCTCTGAGAGGAGCAGATAAAAGAAAGTTTGTTTCCGGGTGTCCATTACTAAGTTGTCAAGGTCATTAATTAGTGCCCCTTTGAGCTTATGTTTCTGGTCATGGGTTCTAGTGGAACCTAAAATACGAGCTCCAACCTCTACTCTCAGGCTTTATTCCACATATCCATGGCTTACTGCGTTCCCATCCACGGCAGCTCCTATTTGGAAAGTCAGGCACTGGCGTAAAGTGTCGAAGACACTTAATGTCACCAAGCTGCTACGCTGATAGCAGAAATAACCCTAATGGATTACTCAAGAGTAATCTGGATCCCACTCCAATGGCATCCCTCAAACCCACAGTAAACGGGTTAGTGTGCAGTCCCCAAACAGGCACGCAAAGACTCTCACTTCGTTAAAATTTTTCTATGCAACGTAATGAGCCTTGCTGTCAGCTTCCTTATCCCTCTAGGCTTCTGCTTTTTGCACTCTTGCGCTTCTTCCTGAAAAGTATCCACTACAGCTACCCAGGTGTTAAAAAAATTCCACTCTTAATGGTTCACGTAGCACTCTAACCACTCCAGGATGTGGGTAAGTGCAGGCAGGAGGAACAATGTGCTGTGGGGTGCAGGTGTGGTCTGAACCGCTCTGTAACAGCTCACTTTACAGGCCTGACAATGCACCTGCAATTTGTAATAGGATGGGTCATTTCCCATCAGTCTGGAAGCTTCAGCCTCGGTGGGCCCTACTCAGGACCAGAATAAAAATTTCTAACCAGTCACAGAACTCAAAAAGATTTTCCTTTATTCAAAAGCAATTAAGTGCATAGTTTTGCTTGTTGGAAAAAAATGAAGTCCAACAGCCCCATTATCTGCTGCATTGCCCCTGTTGCCGTGCTCGGCAAGAGCCCTGCCAGCTGGCCGCTCACTGCCTGGCCCCCAGCAGCCTGCTCTGGCTATCATTCATTCTTCTTACTCATCCCTGTGGAACGGATCCACTACTGGCCTTGTTTGTGGCTAATGTGTGTGTGACAGCCACCCTGAGAGCTACCCAGAGAGAAACACGAGCTGCTGCACCGCAGCTAGAGTCAGGCTCCGGGGCTGAAACAATTTGTGCTGTCTATAGATTACTGCCACATGAGACTAACAATACTCTCTCCGTAACATCTAGCCACACTTTTTCTACGTGTGCCATCCCTTACCCACACCTGCTGGCACTGGTGACAATCCCCCTCAAGGAAAACCAGCCTTTTCTACGTCAGGTGCGAAAGCTAAAGAGATTCTGAACCAGAGACTTACTGAAGAGGTGAGTTTCTTGAGTTGGGCTGAAGCAGACAGTAGCAATGGGCTTTTTATGAGCTTTTATCTCTCCGTAGCAGAAGTCAGCCGCCACATGAATCAGCTTGACGATCCCTCTCCTCCCAGCAGCCGCCAAGATGTTATGAGATTTCTTCCGACTGTTGCTGATTACCATTGTGAGGGTTGTCCATGCAACACTGAAAAACTCCTAGGGTAGAAAGAAACCAGGAATAGCGTGAAAGAGAAGAGCCAGCAGGACGGCTGTTAGCTCAGAGATAAGATAACTATCACGAGAGCTATTCAGGTAAAATGACATGACTATTCAAGCCGGAGCATGGAATCTCAAAACTACCCTCAGAAGAACACAAACTATAAAACCAGGATGTTTATTCCTCTATGCTGTCAAGCAGCCTCAGCAGCCTGGATACACATGCACATGCCTGTGTGAGGAGGAGAGAAGCAGAATGATCTTTTAAACTAATAAAAAAATAAAGCCAAACCAGGCTAAAAGGATAAGCAAGAAATGTTTACTATCTATCTTCATCCTGTTAAGACCTGTCCGCACTAATGCTTGAAACCCTTTCAGAACTCTTTGTAGTACGTATTATGTATACCTGTATGTAATTATAAAGGGTTGTGGTATTTCCATTCAATGCTTACTCTTGCAACTTACCTCCGTCGCCACCTTATACTTTTTCAGCACTGTCCCCGTCTCACAATCAATCAGACAGACGGACTCCCCTCCACACGTTGCCACGGTTCTGGAGGAGCTCACAATGGGATCTGAAAGATGAAAAGAAGAGGTGAGAAGTCCCCAGGCTCACGGATAACACATGAAGACTGCAGCTTATCACTGCCTGGTGCTCTCCCAGTCTCCTGTTTTCAAAGTCAAAGAAGTATGTAAGCAAGTCTCTTCCTGACAACGGAGACTACAGCTTGAAGGAGCAGGGGTCTAATGCATGGAGTCCGCTGGGATTCCAGAGCCGGGTGGTTCTGGGAATCCTGCAAACCTCTTTAAGAGCTCACCTTTCCTGGCTCCACAGTCTAGCAATGGCTCGAAGACACAGGACCAGAGCTGCGTTTTAAAATCCTCGCGGCTGTTGCCTTTACTGTGACACTGAAGAAAATGCAATGGCTCTGCACTGACATCCTCCTACAATAAACCATCCACATTTAGAAAATTCATTCCCCTGACAGCGGTTTGCCTGTGATTGCCTTGACAGAACCCTCTACTGAACACAGCAATCTGAGTTAAACTGAAGTATTTTTCATCCCTTCTGTGTTACAGAGAACAGGAGAGACTGAGGTGCCACCAATGCTCAAGACTCCTAAACCAGCAGGCAACTGTTTAGAAAAGATGTGCCCAGCAGACCCCAGCAGTGAACCCCATTTCCTGCTGTAGAGAAATGTGGAAAACCCTTTAGATCCCCACTGGTCTGAGCTGAAGGGGAAAGATCTTTCCCATGCAGCCATCAGTTTGACCTGAGAGAAAGTCATGCCAGTCCCATTTCTAAGAACAGGCTTTCAGTGCACCACCTCAGAGCGCTGGTCCATCCATCCCCTGCAGGGGATTCACTGTCTCCAGGGGGGGAGGCTTCCCTGATGCCTCTGAGAGATTTAAAACAACAAGAAAAAAAAACAAAACAAAAACCGTAACTCACAATATATCTGGCCAATTATGAGCTCCAAGCTGTGTAGAGCTCTCATGAAATATGAATGCAGCTCCTCCCACTAAACCAAGAGGCCAAAAGCCAGTCCCAAGGGGGCTGATGGACATACCTTGCCCTTGGAGTTCTTCACTGGAGTCAAGCTAACAACTCCATTGTCCTGCTCCTGGCTTTTCTGTTCCTCTGTCTGCTGGCTGGATCTTCTGTTGCTTTGCCCCTTGGGAAATTGCTCTCCATTCTTCTGCGTCCCTTCAGCTCCCTGCTCAGGGGTTGCCTCTTTGGCTGGCTGGTTTGATGTTCTTGGTTTATCAGGAGCTGGGTCATCCTGCACACGACTGGACTTTCTGGTATTAACTACAGCCTCCTCCTCAGTGTTTGCCTGGGTCTTGGACCTCTTATTTCCAGAGCCGGGTTTTGAATGATTTCTTTTCCTCTTGCTGGGTGTCACTGTGACCTATAAGGCACATTGTCAGTTTCTGCAGAAGGTATCTAGCTTCCCCGAGATGTGCAGATGATTTGTAAGTCAGAGATATTAATTATTCAAAAGCAAGTACCCTCCCACGGTTACAGACTGGGTTCCAAGAATCAGGCAGCCCAGAGCTGCAGAGTTCCTAGAAGCAGAAGCTAATGAAAATCACACAGCCAGCCCCATGTTCATCTCCCTTCCCTTGTCCCAGTTACTTGCAACTTACGTAGGATGTAGAAGAACAAATTTGGCCCACGGACCAAGGGTGTTCAGTTTGCAGCCATTTCAATGAAGGCAAGCACCATCACAGTCTGGCCACGCATCACCCAGTTCTCTCATTAAAAACATCCCTTCCTCAAAGAAGAGGTGGAGTCAGTAGGACTATACTCATGAAACCTTTTGGGTCTCATATGAAAACGGAAGCTCTCTCGTCTTGGAGAGCAACTCAACCTTCACGTTGCTCGGAAAGCTTCAATCTGGCCATAAAGAACAAGCCTTGGCTGGTGAGTGCAGGCTGGAGACCAAAGGGTCATCAATGTCAACTGACAAATGCTACTGAATTCATAAATAAAAAGGACATTGTTAATGTAACTGGAAAAATCACCTACCTGATCCACATCCTCTGCAGCTTCCCTAGGGCTTTCCGTACTTTCTTCCTCACTCTCATCCATTTTTTCCTCTGGTTCAGGATCTGCGTTTAAGTCCAGGCCCAGTGAGCAAGCCAGCAACTCTTCTGCAATCATTTTCACCTTAGAAGCAAATATGTGGTTAAAAAAAAAAAAAAAAGAGACAAAAATCAACAGCAGTCAAACTCTGATGCGCAGTGACAAGAGCTGCTTTGCTGAGTTTTTAGTATCTGCTTCACATGAATGTCACAAGCGATGGAGGAGTCCTCAGCTGACAGCCCGGCAGGACAAGTCCTCTGCTGACATTTCGTGACCCAAGAACTTCACTTTGTCGTGGGCATCCAGGGTACAACATTTGTGAAAACAACAGCACAGCAACGAAACCAGACAAAGGAGGGACGGAAGCCTCGACTGCATGTATGCATATACAATTAAAATATGTTACAAACTAAATGGTATCTTTCCCCACTGGGAATAACTACAGTTCTGTCATTATCTTTTCTCCTGTCATACAGCTTCCATCAAGACTAAGGGTTGCCATTAGAGTTATTTGCAAATAATTAAGTACTGAGGATACTGCAGTCTTGTTAATTAGTACAAGTACCATTATTGCTTATGAATTAAAAAACAATGTTTAATGACAGTCATTGCAACTTGGTGCACATTTAGTCCTAGTGCTTCTGTAATTGCTTAACAAACCAATGAAGAAAACGAGAAAAAGTGCCACCATCCGTCTGCAAGAGCCCTGATACCAAATCCATGGAGCATTTTAATCAAATCCATTCAGAATCCGGGTGCAGAGGCCTTGCCTGAAGAACAGAATGGTAACTGAATTGTAACCTACCCGCCAGCGGGTGAATTCACTGAGTGAGCTGGGTCCATACACTACATTGGTCTGTACTGACTTCAGGAACTTTTTCTTGATGGACTTCACTTGCTCAGCTGTGTATTTCTCAGGAAGTTGGTCACGGAAGAATTTTTCCCAGTGAGCAGTAACCTAGGCAGAAAGACTGAATTTATTCAAAAGAACACTACAGAAAACCAGAGTAGAAAAGCACAAGAATACTTGTGAAAGCATTTAAGGAGTTGCCAACCCCAAGGCTCTGCTTGTTACATGATGGCACTACTTCCCTTTATTTTATTAGTGTTCAAACCACGACCTCAGCTAACAAGAAACCCAATTCCTCTGAACCAAGCCTAAGGGAGTGTGGCAACATGGAGCCAGAGCAATGCCTGATTTCATGCCTCTGGATCCATAGCAAATGGCCTTAAGGAGCTTTAGACTGTGCCCTACTAACAAGGAGTACCTGACTGGTAACTACTTTATTATAAGAGACATGGGATAATGGGGATGTTTGAGTTTTCTTGTAGTTCATGTGCAAGCAGGACTGGTGCACAAGTCCTTCCCATTTATAAAGACACCTTGACTCCAAAAGGCTTCTGAACTACAGGCACAATCATGCAGATGGTCACCTACCAGCACAGTTTCCCACCTGAGAGTTTCTGGCGGGCAGGAACACATCCATAAGCATTTAGACTCAAGAGACATTTTACATTTAGACACAGCAGCAAGAACTGGGCAGCCAGGTACAAAGTAATACCATCAGGGAAAGGTATCTGGGGCACAGACGCCAGCACAAAAAGAACAGCACCAGGGGAGCATTTGGTGTCTCATTAAACAGCCAACCATGCCCAGCTGCCTGGAGGAAAAGAGCTGAGCAGCCCTCACCAAGAACCTTTGAACTACAAGGTATTACACAGATAACAGCACTCAGCACAATAAGCCATCTCAGTCTTCAGTATTTGATCTCTCCACCACAGCTACACAGAAGGAATTAAGAACATCAGCTAACTAAAATACAAATGGGTAAGAGCAGCGCTGCACAAAAAAAAAAAAAAACCAACCTTTTCCATAATAGAACAATAACTTTGCTCAAGATCGCAATGTGCTTTGTGGGGACAATCTGTCAGGAGCTAAACTGTGTATGTAAATGAGCGAAAAAGCGGTTCCAAACATGCACAGCTGAAGAAGAATGAACAAATCCTCATTCCTGGTGTATGCTGGAAAAAGCAAGATTATCCTGAGCTTGGTTTTGTGCTCCCCATTCCTGGGGCCAGAAGAGTAACATAAATTAGATGGGAAGGTGGACGCAGCTGTTATGTCAGCACCAGGCTTCTCCCATTTTTGAACAATGACCTGAAAAACCAGAGGATCAGACACAGACCTTGCTGGCCCGGCTCCTGTGATTTAAACTGACGGCAGAAGTTGGCTACACAGAACAGGCAGAGCTAATGCAAGCAGTGACCACAGAAAGCAGCAGCAAGACATTTAGCAGGAAGCCCAGATCATACCAGAATTATTGCTAACCGTCGGATGCTTGTTTGCAACTCAGTCATTAAACTGAGCACAGTATTTAGTTACTTCTCAGGTGTTTAAAGATTAAGAAAATATCACACATCTTACCTTGCTGGTGAGCTTACGGCTATTGACACGCCTCACATGATTAGCCAGCTTGGTTATATCCTTGCCATTGAGTAGCCGAAGGTTTTGCAAAAGAAACATTACTTTATAGTCATCGTTGAGCTAGAAAGAGAAGATATCAGAGTCACAAAAATCACACACATGGTACTTGCTTTAGCTTTAGCCCTTTATTAAAATACAGCCAAGGATGAGTTTAGTCAGGAAAAGCCATTTCATAAAATTTTCTGAGCGTTTCCGACTTGACTATCACCTTTTAGTTGTAAATTAACGTTTATAAGGTTTAGTTGTACATTAACTCCTATGAGCTGGGATCTTAAACTGCAGACAAACGCCCAGCCTCACCCTTCTGCAGTACTGACATCCAACACAAGGTGGTGGCTGTGCAACCAGGCTCATCTGCTCCGACCCCAGCGCAACGCAGGGTACTCTGGTCACATCCTTCAACTGGCAGTGAGCATCTTGTGCAGGAGAAGGGCTGCCCTGCTACAGTAACCGAGAAGCAGCAGGGCTTCTTTGGCTCAGGGGCGTTTTAGGTCAGACCACTTCCCCAGACCAGTTTGCCATACAGCCACACATGTAGTTCTGCCTGCACGCAACAGCAAATAAGCATTTGGGGACAGTGATGGTGGCTGACGCCAGTTGAAAGCACAAATAAAATCAGTTTTGGATGCTTAAACTGAGGAATCACCAAGTTTAACCCCTCATAAAATGGTTTGGGTTGGGAGGGACCTTAAAGACCACCTAGTTCCAACTCTCCTGCCATGGGCAGGGACACCTCCCACTAGACCAGGTTGCTCAAAGCCCCATCCAACCTGACCTTGAACCCCTCCGGGGCTGGGGCAGCCACAGCTTCTATGGCAACCTGGCCCAGTGTCTCACTACCCTCAGAGCGAAAAGTTTCTTCTTAATATCTAATCTAAATCTCCCTTCTTCCTGTTTGAAGCCATTACCCCTCGTCCTATGACTATCTGCCCTTGTAAAAAGTCCCTCTCCAGCTTTCTTGTATACCCCCCTTCAGATACTGGAAGGGGCCGTAAGGTCCCCCTGGAGATCTCATCAGAGGGCCAAGTCTGCTCTTCCAGAGCACAAGGGGCACTACAACTAGCACACAAGAAGGGCATGTCTACACAATCATTACTATATTTTACACAAGCATGAGCATAAGATATCCTGTCTGATGAGCAACCTAAGATGGGACTCTGGCCTGCAGAATCAGGAGTTCAAGGTACCCAGATTTTAATACCCGAGTGGTTTTGGGCAAGTCACTTCTGCAAATTGGGAAACAGTGGCACAAACTGGCGAAGGGGTGCAAAAAGACTGGCTGCTTTCTCAGATGCCCTAACACTTGCTGCCTAAGAACAATATATAAGAACTGGGCATAACTGCTGTTTGTTTCCCCCTCTATTTAACGCTCAGCTTGTAAGGACGGGAGGTAACTCACCGTCAAGTACACATTGTTCTCGTAGGTTAGCTCCTCGAGCAGCGGGAACTGTTTCAAAGCAGTTACATCTTCCAGTTTGTTGTTGTTGCAGTTTAGGACGCGCAGATCAGGCAGGGTTAGACTGTTGGGAAATTTGTCCAGTAAATTGTCAGAGAGATCTAGTTTCTGCAGATGCCTCAGACGGGAAAACAAACGCGGGTCTAAGTCTCCAGTCTTCAATTGCAGCTTCGACAGGCTGAAAACAAAAGAGAACACGAACTATCTGCAATTCATTGGAAAATAACACAGGACACAAGGTCCCACCTGGTGGCACCTCTCAGTCTAGCACAACTCACTGGATAAATCTGACCAAACCTGCTTTTTCTTCTCTGCAGCACACAAACACGGAAAAGGTGCTGTGTCCAAGTTAACATCAGAGACTCGAGTCTACCAAAGCATTTGCAGTACTGTTAACCTGCATTCCAGATATTGGATCAGTTTGCGATCAGCAAAAACTGGCTCAAAACTTTTCTCCTTTTCATTAGAAGTTGAAGTTCAGGCCAAGTGCAGAATAGGTCCCCAAATCATCTGGCTGTTTTCAAAGAACTAATTTCACAAAAAAAAAGTGTTTTTTTCCATTTCTTTTACAATGAATTTTGCTGCAAAAACTTCCAATGGTAAATATGGAAATCTAACAAAATCCCAAGGCTGCCACTAAAACAGAAGCATTCTGTCCTGAAAGAGGAAGAGGTATAAGATTTGAGGGGAACAGAAATACCCCTTCTCTGTAAGAGAGTGAAAACTGTATATTATAAGAAGGGTCATTTACATTTGACTAGACCATTTAGTTGAGCTCCAAAGGGAGCAACTAGTCCTGACAGCCAACATCTCTTGAGGACACAAGCCTGAGTTCCTTTAACAAACAGAATCTCCAACTCTAATGACTAGTAAAAAAAGGCCTTCTAAATATAAATTAAGTGTGAATGCGGTGAATAAAATTAAGAAGCAAGACCACTTGTCCTTCACTTGTTATCTTGGAAGCCTAACCAGCCAGTCAAAGCACGTAAGAAAGGTTGAACAGAATTCAGCTGGTGCAAAGCTGAGTGTGACTATTACGTCATTTTGGGAAGAAACTCAACACAGTATTGCCCAAACAGATTTCTGAAATATAACCCTTCAATATCACAGCATGAAGCTGCATGGAGAAAGCCACACTCTAGAAATTCACTACTTCAAACGTCTCAACATCACTCTGTTACCCAGATTACTGCAGCCTATACTCTGCAGATAAAACTTTTGAGTTTCTCTCTTAAAAAAAAATACTTTAGCACAAGACAAACAAAAAGAGATAACTTTAAAGAGTACACATGAAACTCAAAACTCTTACATCAGCAACAAAAACAACAAAGGCGCCAGCCAGAAACTGGCCCGCTTAGTCACTTGGATTGACCAGTTCTGGAGTAGCGAAATCCCACTGTATTAATCATTTGGAAAGACACATATTTCCAGTGACCTCTGTTAAGGATCTGAACAACAAAACTGTTTTTAGTGGTTTCTAAGCACGTCAGAGTTTAGTCTCCCTCTCCACAATGTCTGAGGTACTAACATAATTGGATTTAGAGGAGATCGAAAACGATGGAGGAAGAGGAAAAAACCCTCTAAAATCCAGGCCAGAAGAGATCTTCTTATTCACATTAAGCAATTGCTAGCAAAGACAGAAGTGTATTGGGAGTAGGGGAGGATGCCTTAGGGTTAGGAAATCGGGATCCAGCCTTAAGCAGTTTTACAGAATGGAGGTGGCAGCATCTATACAACGTAAGTGGTGAGAAGTGGCAACTGCTGATAACCTATCTAGTGAATGCAGTTCCACTAGCGCTCACTGATCCTGCATGGAGAATGCCATCTCCCACTCTCTGCTTTGTAACCGTCTCTCTTTTTTCAGCAAAAATACTTAGGGAAAGAAAGACAAAAAAAACGATTGCCCAGGCTGAATTCAGCTGGAACTTTCCATGGGCCTGTCTGCACTTACTTCAGCGTCTCGATCTTTCGCAGCCTCGTAGATCTTGGAACTGCTCTTTCCAAAAGAAGTTCTGTAGTAATTTTTGACATTTTTAATCTCCAAACCTCTGCTTGTATCACTGCTCAGTCAGCTGCAGGATCTCTTCTTGTAACCTTCCTGGTAAAACAAACAGGAATAAGAGGAAGCCCTTTCAACCCACTCCAAAATGAGGGAGGAAAAAAGGTTATGAGGTTAGCTACTGATTTTGCTACTGTGTTTGAAGTTGCCTTTTTAATATGCTTGAAATTAAAATATCAGAGTCTTCTATTATTCTGGGCACACACTCCCAACACACTGACACTACCCATCTCCAAAACAACAGCGATATCTCCCTCGGCTATTAAAGTGACAGCCTTGCTGTCGATGAACGCTGTCCATGGGGTGACAGCACTCAGGACTAGGACAGTCTCGCAGTTACCTCTTTGTACCTCTCCTGAGCAACAGGGCTCTGCTCCAAGAACTCCAACACGCTTTCAAATAAACAGCAACAGTAAGAATAAATACACCTGTTGTGAATGCCTTCCTCCCAAGGAAATGACACAGTGCGCTCACTAGTCTGACCAGATGGATAGACTCTTGGCTGACAACTTCTAAATTCCTTAAAATTTTTGAAAACTGAATTAATTACCAGAAACGTAAACAGCCACCATAATAATAACATCATTTGCTCACCGAGGAAAAAAAATCAACAGCATTCTGTATGTTACTGGGAATTAACAAGTGTTTTCATGCATTGTTGAGGATAGGATAGTACACGCACACATACGGATATAATGATATTTAGAATAATAACACTGATAGGGCCAAAGTAGCTTCATGAAATTACTGGTCCGTGGCTTAGTGCTCTTTCTGACACAGATTCCAAGAGAGGGAAATAAAAAAGAGCTCCAAGGCCAGGCTCGCTACTGTCCTTTTGTGTTAGTCTCATCGCTGCCTAAACGCCACTCCGTTAAATGGCAAGGAACACACGAGGCACTAAGCTGTCCTCAGGCTTGACTTCAGCGCCAGAACACGGCTATAGCACCTGGACCATTGGGTTTGACAAGCAATGGGGTGCTGCTTTGTTAACACTTGTAAGTGAGGACAATACTTCACGTATGGAATATTTTACTCCAGCATAAAGAGCATTGAGCCTGAAAAACAGTATGAACAGGAGCAGTTCAGGATTTGATCCTTCAAGCGACAGAATTGTCGCTGAAAGCCCAACCCGGGGATCAGGCCCTTACCTGCTGAACCCAATAAACCTCCCGAAGCTCCAGTATCTATACGTAAAATTTGACACCAGTGACCGTGGATGTTCCCATCACCCTCTTTTTGACCACACCGACACTGCAAACACATCGACACCCTGGGAGCCACAGGGAAGACACACCAAGGCCCCATTGCCACAACAGCACGTGTAGAAGGCACGTGCAATTAATTATCCTGACAAACCCCTGTCACTCGGCCTAACCGGGAACTGCCACCAACCCTCCTCCCGGGGCTGGCAGTCCAACAGCAGGCCGTGGATTCAGGCTAGGCTAACGCAGCGGAGACGCAAACGAGTTTAATTTTAACCGCCCCGCACCAGGTGGACCACCGCATCGCCTGAGCCGAGGCGGGCCTGGCGCTGCCACCACCGCGCTGGGGACAACCCCGCCGCCGGCTTGTCAGCCTGTCCTCTCAGCACCTTCCCGGCGGCCCTTCAGACGGCAGGCAGGGTCGGCAGCGCTGGCTTCGCGCCGAGGCGGCCGGGTGGAGCCGCGGTGGCCGCCTCACGCCGCCCCGAGCCCTCAGACCGCCGTGAGGGCCGGCGCCGGGCCGCGGCCTAAGGCGCCCTCCCGCGGGGTCTAAGCGCGTTGGGTGGCGGGACTACAACTCCCAGCAGCCCCCGCGGCGCGGCTGGGCCCCGCACCTCTGCTCGGCGCCGCGGGGGATGCTGGGAGAGCGAGTCCGTGTGCTCCCACCACCACCTCCGCTCACCGACCGACCGGCCTGTGCCCAGCCCGCCTGCCCCACCGCCACCCAGGCCCTGGCCCCGGACCCCCCCCCGCTCCTCTCACCTGGAAGCGGGACGGGCGGCGGGAGGGGAGGAGGAAGAGGAGACGGGGGAGGAAGGAGGTGGGTGGTGGTGCTGGGGGCCCGTATCCTCAGCGCAGCCGGCGAGGATGGAGGAGGCGGCGGCGGGCGGCGGCGAAGGGCCGGGCTGCGGCTGCAAGGGGATCCGCTCCTGCCTGCTCTGCGAGGGGCCCGCGCAGGCCGCTCCGCCCCCGCAGGTACCGGGGAGGGGGCGGCGAGGCGGGGCCGGGCCGGCGGCGGGGCGGAGCCGGGGGTGGTGGGGGGTGCCCGCCATGTTCCCCTCAGGGCGGGCCCAGGTGGGGATGGGGCGGGCTGGCCCGGCGGCCGGGGGACTCGGGGCGGCCGCGAGGGGATGAGGGGACCCCCCCATGGCTCCACAGGGGACTGCAGGGCCCGTCGAGGTGCTGGGACCCGAGGGGGAGCCCAGGCCAGGGACAAAGCATGGTCCCCCGCGGCATTTCATAGCATCGTGGGATGATTTGGGCTGGAAGGGACCTCAAAGATCATTGAGTTCCGACCCCCCTGCCCTGGGCGGGGACACCTCCCACCAGACCAGGTTGCTCAAAGCCCCCTCCAACCTGGCCTTGAACCCCTCCAGGGATGGGGCATCCACAGCTTCTCTGGGCAACCTGGGCCACTGTCTCACCACCCTCAGAGTGAAAAGTTTCTTCTTAATATCTAATCCAAATCTCCCTTCGTCCTGTTTGAAGCCATTACCCCTCATCCTATCACTTTTGTGAAAGAGCCCATGTGGCTTTGCCCGAATAATGTTACAGATGCACACAGCGACCCCGGAAGCCGAGCCAGGCCTTACCTGAGTTTCATACATTAATCAAAAAAAACAGCTTAGCCTTTTGGCCTCAGCGATTTCTATCAACTTTCCTCATTCAACATTTATTGATATGACAAACCGTATCTCTACGGCCAGCCTGAGGAATACCAACCATCAATCTCCTCACACATTTGGCACTGAGGATCATCTCTTCTTCCCCGTCTTTGCAGGATAAAGACATTACCAGGAAAGAAAAGCGGCTTCAAGCAAGCAGCACAGTAATGCTGGAGCTGAAAAAAAAAAAAAAAAAAAAAAAAAGCAGGGAAGGGTTGTTTCCCCAAAAGCAGCTGTAAAATTTCTCAGGTCTACATGAATCCTGTACAGAGAGTTTTCATGCTGCAGCATCAGGGCTGCAGGAATAAATCATAGAAATACCGTATCTTGATAAGTTTCCCCCTCACTGCTTTTTTCTCCTCCATTGTTATTTCCACAGGGAGAAGATAATTTCACTTACTGTCCAGCAACAGGCCTAGCTAAAGGAAATGAGCACTCGGAATTCGCTGGCTGGGCATTTCCATTTCCAGGGGTGTTTCTGACGGAGGAGTTCATTAGCGAAGATGAAGAATCTGAGATAGTTGAATTGATGGATCGAGATGACTGGAAACCATCACAGTCTGGCCGAAAGAAACAGGTTTGACTTGAGAAACCCATTTGTTCTTAGATCCCTCTGGAAAAGGAAAGTCGTTTTCAGTTAAAACCCAAAATATTTAGATGTTTCATTAAATGTTTTCCTTTGACAGCTTTTCCTGAAATCAGTTGCAAGAATTGCTTGTAATTAAAGTCAACTTCTTGCAAAAATACATGATAGTTGCAACAAACAGTATTTGATGGTGCATGTTCAGGCATTAAAGTTCACACAATCTCCAAGTGAAAGAAGTGAGGCTTTCGGTTTGTTTTTACTTTACTGGTGAGAAATCTAACTCCAGGGAGATTAGTGTAGCTTCACTGAGTCCTTTTGCAACCTGGTGACCAGGTCACTGGAAGAGGTGAGAAAAGAATTCAAAAGTTGAAAAGAACTCAAAAGTCTTGGCCGTGAGCCCTGAAGGGATCACAGCCCCTCCAAAAAGACTTGTCCTAGATTTTTCCTTAACACTAATATTTTCCCCCCCTCTTCTTTTCCAACAGGACTACGGACCCAAAGTGAACTTCAAGAAACAAAGGCTGAAAGCTGGCAGCTTTACCGGTTTGCCAAGTTTCAGTAAAAAGATTGTGGCGCAAATGAAGGCCTGCCCTGTGCTAGGCGGTTTCTTACCTGTTGAACAATGCAATCTGGACTACAGGCCAGAAAGAGGTTCTGCCATCGACCCACATTTTGATGACTGGTGGCTTTGGGGAGAGCGTCTGGTTAGCTTAAACTTGCTCTCCAAAACCGTGTTATCCATGTCTTGTGATTCAGAGGACAGTATCCAATTATTTCCTGCTTTCAGTCAAGAAAACGGGGAATTAAGTCCCCCTGGACCTTTTACACAGACGTCAGCGGGCAAGAATTCAGGCGGAGAGGGAATCAACTGCGTTTTATCCCCACGGCTCGTTCCGAGTAGAGAGGTGACTGTTGCCATTCACTTACCCCGGAGGTCTCTGGTGGTGCTGTACGGTGACGCGCGGTACAAGTGGAAACACGCGATTTACCGCAAGCACATAGAGCGTCGCCGAGTCTGTGTCACGTTCAGGGAGCTGTCTGTGGAGTTCAGCGCCGGCGGAAGGCACGGGGAACTGGGTAAAGAACTGCTAGAAACAGCTCTCTCATTCCAAGGAAGACCAGTGTGATCAGCAAGAGGAAGCCAGCATTGTGTTTTGTTTAGGAAATTTGAAAAATAAAGTACAGAATTTTGTACAACTCGGTTGATTTCTGACGTGTGCGTAAGGAACCGGGTGTGTATAGAGACAGGCTCAATCAAATGGAAATTTAACAAACAGAAATGAGAGAGTGCAAGGGAGGGGTGGGCTGCTTGTTTCTTCAAAGGCTCTCCTGGGCAATGGGAGCCTTTAGGCAAAAGTCAGAAATGAGCTGTTGTATTCATTAGCTGCATTGTGGAATAAAACACACACAAAAAATTAGCCAGTTCTTAAATACTTAAATTAAACCAAGAAAGAAACTTAGAATCATTAAACTGAGTGTCAAACAGCCCTTGGCACGGATTCAGCCCAAGCCCTGCAGCAGATTTTAACCCTTCCTGGCCTGTACTCGGTTCTCTCCCACTGCTCTCAGTGCTGCACCGTGCCCTAGGGACACAACTGTCTTCTCACCCGCTTCAGATAGGTCCTTCAGAGAGCAGCTCTCCAGCGGAGGAGGGTAAGCAAGCATCTCTCCACAGATAACATAACACACTGAGAACTAATTAAAGTAATTATCCTGTGCTGAAGAGAGGTGCTCTAACAGTGAGGATTAATCATAAATACTGTGTGTGACCTATATCTTCTGGGACCCAAGCGCAGAGGGGCGATGCCGACGCTGGTGCAGCGACAGCTTGGACAGAGTTCAGACCAAAGACTCGCACAGACTGTGTTATTTTCTGATCATTTGTCATCTCTGAACCCTGCTGTCAACTGTCAGCAGCAGGAGGCTGATTTGGGGGAACGAGCCGGGCAACAGACTGCAGCACTGGCGGCTATCATTTTTTTCCTTGGCACCTCCAGCAGCCAGGTTTGAGTCATGCCTTGTACCTAAGATTCAAGTAGTCATTTGTAGCAGAAGCTGATTTGAGGCCATCTGTCTGCTCCGAACAAACTCCTGTGCTCTTGAAAATGAAGTTGTGCCGTGGAAGAAGTGTGATCCTTTAATAAACACAGTTGTGTCATCACAACCATTCGGCACAGTCACACCTCCAGCAGTAAAACATGACGCTGCCTGGTTTTAGTTGGTAAGGAAAGGGGGACAACATTTATACATGGGATTTCAGCGTCCCTGCGCAGCTGGATTCTGCCCTGGAAGTTCTTCCACGGCACAACGCAGAGGTTTTACTGTACGGAGATGCACTGGTGCCACAGACACTGCCCTCTATGTCAGGCGCTGCGAGGGAGGGAGCTCTTCACCCAACAAAACACTAGAAATCCGTTGGGTGAATCAGGGTATTTTTTATCAGTTTAAGCTAACAAAACTACAGTCCTTTGTCGCTACAATGAGCCAGTTCCAGTTTAGCCCAGTATTTAAAGAGCTGTGGACATCTACGTGATAATTCCAAGAGGGTTTTGTGAGAGGGGCTCCCACAGGCAGCCCTAAACCCCAGACCTCCCCCCAAGCCGGCGAGTGAGCGTCCCCGACGTGCTCCAGCCACAGTCTCGGCAGTCACAGCGTGCCCTCTCTGACGGGAACCCGTCACTGCAAACACGGCCGGCCACCATGCCACGGGCTGGCCACACTCGCTGGCCACACTTTATCCCAGGAAATGGCTCATCGTCTGCAACCGCTCCAGCTCACTCCCAAAAGCAGGGCCTTGTGCTCTCAAAATAACGGTTTCTAACCTTTTTCTGGCAGACTGGCATGACCAGCACTGCGTCGCTGGTGTCCACGGGGCTCAGCGATGTCCCCAGGCCACCAGGAGCTGCCGTGGGAGCAGAGAAGCTTGGGCCAAGCAGGAGGACAAGGCTGGCAGCCTGCCGGAGCTCAGCACAAAGCCACACGACGGGAGGAAACCCTTTCACAGATAAAACAAACCTTGAGCCCGTATCCTCATCGTCCTTTCAGCGCGGAGCCTCTCCAGCAGTCAGCTCTTTGCCCAGCAAAACTGCGGCCGTGGAGCATTTCCATTAATGCTTGGCCCTTATTTCCAGAGCTCCCTTTTAGATTTATATTGTGCTCTCAGCCCATTAAAATACTCTCTGTGCGCGTACCTGCTGTTTCATTCTCTCCGCGGTGAAAGCAGATGATGGCTTCTGATGAATCAGAGCCACAATTAACAAGATACACAATATTAGTTCATTTTGTGCTCTGCATTTGTTAGCTGACTTTTTCTGCCTCGATCGAGCTATACGGCAATACTCTGTTCTTGCCAGAAAATTCCAGCTCTTCCTAGTTGGTATCTCAAATGTGAAAAAATGCAAATAATTAAATACTGAGCCAAAAACTGAGGGCTTTGTCTAGATGGTTTCGAAGTCCAAAATGTAACCTACTCACTACACAGTCACTGCTATGTCTTCCTTTTGACACTTTTCATCTGTTAAACAGCCTCTTGGGCATCATCTGAGACCAAAATGCAGTTACACCCATCGGTTCTGTGCTACTTTCTAAAACTTTACGTACGTTCTCTCCTAAAAAGCCAGAATCGCAGCGCTGCAGAACATTTAACAATTGGTTTGGACTCTCAAGTATCACAGAAATCTGAGAAAAGTATAAAGAGGTTTTAATCTTAACTAATTAGCTCTCAAATATAATTTCAGCTAGTTTTACTAACGTACGACAAACTTTAATGATCTTCTTTTAGAGGAATCCCTATCACAGCTGTTTATCTCCTTAACCAAGATTAGCGCTTGTAAAACACATGCCAAGAAACAGGCCCTCATTAAAAGGAAGTGCATCTAATTGTTATCTACTTGTGTACTTTAAAAGGAGAAGGGTAATATCTAACCAAGCTTTTTTTTTTTTTTTTTTTAAAAAAAAAGGCAAAACCCAAGTTAACCCATAGAGGATGCTGGAGGACTTGAGCTGCCTTTCAAAAAAAAAAATCAGTCTGAAATCAGCAAGAAGCGTAAAACTTAGCAAGTTTATCCAGTTTCTGTCACACAGCTGGACAATAACTGAGATACACGTTGTTCTACATTAAATACTGTTCATGCAGAGATAAAACAAAATAGGCAAAGCTAAAATACAGAGATTTTTTTTTTTTTTCCTTTCTCCTAGCACTTAGCACTCATCATGGTTACAGCCCTGGGCGGGAGGCGAGCCCCAGGTTGGAGAGACAGGTATTGCCGGGGATGCTTTCCAAATTCAGCCAGGCAGTAATTACTGAAACCCCTTTGTTTGAAACGGGCGCAGAGGAGACAGCCTGCGAGAAGTTAATCAGAAAATAACCACACTGACCCAGTTGTGCCGGGACCTGAATTCAAGGTTGTGGCGTGGGGGGGGTGGGGGTGGTATTGGGGAAGCTGTCTTAAAAGCAGACGCAACAAGAGGATAACGAAGGTACAGCAGCAGCCAAACTCCAAAGTCTTTTATCTGTTTTAAGGCAGGGAAAGAAAAAGGACATTATGAAATCCCACGGAAAGGCAAGAGGAGAACGTGAAGTGTGAGCAACCCACAGCCAGGCACCCTGCACCCCCATCCCCAAGCTGTCCCTGTGGGAAGCTGGGATGGCCGGAGCCGAGTCCCGGCGTCAGGGACCCGAAGGATGTTGGCTCTGCGGCTGCACCCACCCGACCAGCTCCCTATAAACACTTCCACATAGTTGAGCGCTTACCGCAGAGCGCGCTCCACCCCAGGCTCTCGCACGGTATCGCTTTCATCCATCACGTGGGTCAGGCCCACACGGTCAAATCCAACATCTCCTCCATCTCCCCTGGTCATAAAGCCTCCCCGAGAGTCACATATCCACCGAAACAACGGGGCGGCAGCTACCAGAGCCAGGGCTGCCCCAGGGCAACGTTAAAAATAGGGAGCTCGCAGAGTAAGAGCTGCCACTAACCACAGCAAAGGGAGAACCCGATACTGCTCCCTCCGGCTCGCATTCGTGCCCGGTCTTGACTCCTGCTAACGAGGGAAGGAGAGAGAGGAGTTGCCTCCTAAACCAAGGCAGGTGCCCAGGAACGACAAAAAGCAGGGCCGTACCCCTGTCCTCAACAGCTCCTTCCCTGCTTTTGGAAGGGTCTTTCCAGTGCTGGAGCCTGCAGAGGTATTTTTCTGCTGGGCAAAAACTGTGCAAAAAAATCTGAAAGAGGACTCGGGACTCTGGAGTGAGATTATGGCGGGGTCCCCTGCAGCAAGCCAAGGCAAGCCCTGCTGCTGAAACTGGAGAAATGGCCCAAACAAGGCAAGAAGCAGTCCAGAGAGTGACAACCCAAGGGAGCTGAGAATGGGGGCAAGAGCCATCCCAACCTGCAGCACCCCAGGGCCCATGGCTGGTACGGAAACCTGGCACGTGTCAGGGGAGATCCTCGACACACGTCCAAGCCCAAGCATAGGACCCTGGGGAGAAACATCCCTGTGGTGGCATCACGGGAACGGAGCCACGCAGAACTCGGGAGATCCCAGGAATGACAGACACCCCAGGAATGACAGAGAGGTGACAGCACAGGACGGAGGTGGCCAGGCAAACCCAGCTGTGACACAGCGTGCTGCCAGCCCCGCTTGGACACCAGCGACAGTGTGGAAAGGCAGGCATCTCCCCGCTTGACTGATGGGAATCCTGCTGATGGCCATGGGGGCAGCAGCAGAAGCAAGGAGGATTTTCTGGCATTGTAGCACAGAAACATCCATCTGGACAAGCACAGCGTCCCTGTTCCTTTACGGATGAACTACCGTGGCTGGTACCACAGGAAATCTTTCCGTTGGACCCAACAGCAGTGAAAACATAAACAAGCTGGAGGAAGAGAGGCAGGGGCAAGAAAAGCAAATGCTGTTGTTGGGAAAGAAGGAGGAGAGGAGTTACAGCACGAAGGTGATGGGTAACCCGGAGAGATCCCAGACAACAGAGTCAAAGAGAAAAAATACTCCTGTGGGTTTCTCATGGAAGGGGGAACTCAGTGCCCAGAGACACAAAAAACAAAGCTGAGAGCAAAGATGGGAATTCACATTATTATTCTGTTTTAAGTGCATTTGCCCTTGGGATACCATCTCAAAGCGTACCTCAGACTCCCTGCTAGAGTAAGGCGATCCCACTCCAGTCACCGATCCGCTGTCTTGAGACTTATCTGGAGTCCAGTCCCACCAGAGCCTCACCAAGTTATTCTACAAAATCAAAGCACAATTTCTGCTGCATTTCTCCATTTGCTGAAATTTATTATATTTGCAAAGAATTAAATGAATGATCTGGCTGTTTCCAAGCGAGCTGCATTGCTTTCACAGCACTGAGTGCACACTGTGAAGCTCGACTTTTATTTTTAAATTACAAAAATGGCTCAATACTTTCCTCAACCCCTTGAGCTTCACAGCACATAGAATCCTATTATTACTGATGTTAAAGAAGACTGCAAAGTACAGAGGAGAGAATCATCTTATCTGGTCTGGCTCTGGCCTCACAATAGAAATTTTTATTGGTAGAAGAGCCTACATGTGTAATAACTGGCAGAAAACTCAACTCTGATTTTGTCGTATAAACCTTTAATTTTTATTATGGTAAAAAGAGGAGGGAGAGAGGGCAGACTCCTGGGGAGATCGTATGAATTTCATGACCACCCACTTTCTGGAGGACACTCCTTATTTTTCACATATGTGCCTAAGTACAGACCAGTCATTTAGCACACAAAGACTATTTTCTTTGCTGCACATTGGCCAATATGGTACATGCCAACTGTGGCAAGAACAACAGATGAAAGCCACAGACACAGCGCTAAGCAACTTGTTCGGCGATGCTCAAAACGCGCATGTAAACAAGAGAGATGAGAGTTGGGTTCCCAAGGCCCTCGCCAGAGAGGAATATAGGGATAAGTCTCACCCTGCTGCACTGGGATTTGCCTGTACTCCCCGTTCTGGGAAGCTGACATGTAATACGCTGCCATTAGATTGCTCAAATCCCAGTGGAATAAGGGACCAGGGTTAAATAGAACATTACAAACATCCTTAATGATTTCAGAGACCTGTAAGGCCTGGGACACTCTGCAACTGCAACATTTGAGTGCAGAGCAGGAAATCTGCACAGGATCAGGGCCAAGAAAATGTGCTTATGCTTCTTTCAGCCCTGTGTGGCAGAAAGCCTCACTTTCCCTTAAAAAAAGCTGATGATTGCAAAGCACTCTTATCCCTCCACAAAGTTACCATAAATCATAAAATCATTTTTACAGGAGTTTTCACCCACAAGGATGCTACAGAATTTACAGGCTTCCCTTGCTAAGCAATACAGACGTGCAAGTATCGTTTTCTCTGCTGCTGAGAGAAAAAGCCAGCTCAAATGAAAGGTGATAGCTCTTTAATGGCACACAGCGCTCCCGCCGGATCCAGCCCCGTCAGACTCGCCAGCACCGCTCCAGGTTCCACCAGAAGAGTTGCCTGTTTCGGTGGAGGGGGAAGGAAGCGCTCTTTTTTGATAGACAAATGCTACAGCTGACAAAAAAAACCCCAAACAGCTGATGAAATAGGCAGGACTGGGGATTGTTCTCTCCAGCAAACCACGCAAAGACATTGCAACAATACATAAATGAAGACAACATAGCGACAGATCTCTACAACATGCTATATGCTGTCACTCCTTACCTCCTTGAAATTTGGTTTTCTAGTCCTTCAAAGTTTTGTCTCATTAAATTCCCTGTCACTGTTCTGTTTTAAGAACGTCCTTGTTAGAACTAAAACACCTGTAAGCCTTCCCTGGGCACTTTTGCCTCTTCTTGGGAAAAAACACGTGATCTTGGCATTCATTCAATCTAAAGTGACAGATGCTACTGAAGAAAGTACAACAGAACTTCACAGCCTCCTCCAATTCAAAATTCTACCTCCCCAGCTGTAAAAATATAGCAAGGAATAGCAAGAAAAAACAAAACAAAACAAAAAACATAAAAGCTAAGGCTGATTTCTTTCTGGTTATGTATTTACAGAACACTTGCTTTGGAACAAAGGTGACCAACACTCACAGTTTCTATTGTGCTTTCCTGGATGTCCTCAAGTCAGCTGCAGATACCCTCATTAACCAGCTCAGCTCTAGAAACGAGCTGCCAGTTAATCACTGCTGCACCGACAGCCAAGGAGTTCTGACATGTAAGACAGATCCTACACACACACACTGGTGTTTTGAACAGCTGATGCAGTTTTACTTTTGGCAACGGAATATTGCATTTGTAAAAAATACAGATTTTTGGCTACCTGAACCATAGTTAAGGTAGATAAAGTTTTGACCTTGAACTCCATGGCAGTGTTGATGTAAGTACGTGAGTGTGTAGGATCAGAAAAAGGCCAGAGACCCCAGCATCTGAAACAGCGCTAGAACCCACAGCTATATACGGCAGGCAATTAGCATTTACATATTTAAGCCTCAAGACAATCCGCCACTGGTGCATCTCACCAACTAGCAAAACGGGTATTTCGCTCGTAGCCTCAGCTGAGCGGGTTTGCTGGAAGCAGCCTCTGCCTCCCTGTCACACTACCTGCATGCCTCTGTCATGCCCATCTAACTGCACTTTCAGTTTGTGAAGCTCTTCGATCTCTCGGTTGTGGCGCTCCGTTTTGTGCCGCACCAACGAGCGGTAGAAGTGAATGGTGAAGACGACAAAAATCAGACCCACTGGAACCATAATGATGGTGGAGACCAGGGCCGACTGCCAACCCGCGTGGCCGCTGGGCTTCTCGGCATTGGTGGTCTCGTTTTTCAGGATGGAGCCCACAGGCAGAAATTTTATCCAGCACAGAAGCACAACTTCTGCAAGGAAAAGGAGGATCCCCAGGACGGTGGAGAAGCCCCACGCCAGCTCGATGTAGGGGTGCATGCGCTCGTGGGGGGACTCACTGATGGAGTTCAGGTTGTGGATGTTGCTCACTGCTTCCACGTTGGGCAGGATGCAGGTGCTGATGAGAAGGGCAAAGAGATGAACTGCCACCAGCACCGTTGTGCAGGCACTGAAAGCGATCAGCAGCATCTGGGGGTACTTGTACTGCACCTCCAGCTGTACCTCCACCATGGCAACCTGGGGAGAAAAGGAACAAAAAGCTTGTCAACAGCTGTTAGTTATCCTCTTTTCAAGGATTTCATCCAGGAAAGCATCTTCATTCAGGAAGAACACCTAAGGTCAAGTACACACTCAAGTGCTTTTTGGAATGGCAGCCTAGATGGATCATTTCTGTTTCCCATGAAGACATACACAAGGCTGCAGCTCGGCCTTTCTGACGGCTCAGGCGCACGTTTCTGCGCTGCAGTTTTCTGAAATAACATATCTCCCCTTGCAACCGTGAGCCATACGAACTGCATCAAACCAAACACACAACAGAAGGAACTCATTAGACAACAAGGGGAGCTCGGAGGCAGCTGACAGCCTGCTAGCCAGCCTGCCCGCCCGCCCGTCACACGTTCTCCTTCCGCTCATCACTCGCGGCTGCCGCGCAGGAAGTTTCGACTTCAGGCGCGTAAAAGAAAAGCAAAAGCAAGCAGGTCTTCTGGCCGGCGGCCAGCAAGGTTTCACTACCCCCCATGGGAACCACGCAAGCTACTTCATAGTTCCATAGTTAAAATAGCTGCCTTCTATTCTCAGAACATTGTACGTTCGTTTTTATTACAAATACGCCCAGATAGGAGTTATTTATATCCTCAAATTTCTCCCTTGAGAGCTAATAACTTACTGATAGACTCAGCAGAAGTGGACTGCTACTGGCTTATGGGTGTGCTCGGCAGCTCAGACGGGAGTCTGTTTTCTCAAAACAAGAGCTATCGTATGGCAAGTCTCTAAAGCTGTCCATCTTTTCTTTAATCAAATAAAGCTTAACAAGCAGAATGAGCGCAAGAGAGCAGGGGGCTTTTCTCAGATCACAACTGGAGTCCTAGTACAGGCCTGTTAACTGGTTTTGCGTAAGAATTTGTAAAATTACTTAATCTACCTGTGAAGTAAAATAGTGCTGTGTCACCCCTGAAAGGACTGCAGACACCTTTTGCTAAGAGAAGCCACAAAAACAGCAGACAAAACTATCAAATATTCCTCTCTAGGAACTGTTCTGATTATGAACGTGTGGTAGTTTTACTTTTTTCCCTGTTTTTTTTCTGTTTTTTTTTTTTTTTAAAGGTTCCTGTTTGCAGTTTACAGTAGTTCTTGGTGAAGAGCACAGAAAATAATAACGCAGGATTGGCTTCACCATCTATTGCAAGGTCAATTTAATTAATTAAAACACACTGCACGTTGCCTTGCATATGCTCTCTCTGCAGTTCCCCTGATATCGATTCGAGAAGGAGGAGGTCAGACTTATTCTCCGCTGCCCTGTTCTGCACACTGAGCTTACGCAGCGCTGTGATTGTCAGTCTCGCTCTATCAGCCCGGAAGAGCTCCGGGTATATTGTTCATTATTGGGTGCTGTAATACCCAGAGACATAGTACTCAGCAAGCTGAACAGGAATTGTACCTGCATGTTCAATTTAGAGCTTTAGATTAAAGCTGAAAGCCTGGCTGATGTCAACATATCAATTTCTACTTGTTATCCTTCGCATGAGCAGCACTTTTCAGCTAATTGGATGTTTCCTCCCAGACTAACCTATTCCCTAGGGCTAGCTTCAGCTGTGCAAAGTGATGAATTTTTAACACTGACTGATGGCTCAGTAAGAGGTATTTCAAGGAAAAACATCAACAATCCAGACAGGGCAGCAAGGCAGAAAAACAGTTCATTTAACTCGAACAAGTGCTGGAAAGGTGAGTGAGCTCTTATGGCTTTACTCCATACAGACCGTCACATCATTCTCTGACCGGGATAAGAAAAAGAGGACAAGCTGACATAACCCATTTAAAAATCATTAAATATGCTGCTTAGTCTGTAGAACTATTAATATGTCATGTTTGATACAATTATACTCTTCCGTGATAACAGCCCCCTTTATTTTAACCTCTTCCCAGTCAAGCCAAGGGCTTGACTTTGCAGGGCACTGAGGACTCTTGCCGAGGCGCAGAGTATTTCAGCATAGGCTTCATTTTAAGCTCAAGAATCACCCTGTTGAACTCCACACCCACAGGTTTGCTAAAGGACCAGGTACTCAGCACATTTTAGAATTAAACTGCAATTAAATTACATGCAATTATGGGGCTTTTTTAGACCAGTATAGCCCAGATTGTCCACAACAAAGACGATGGACATGGAAAATCTCTTGAGAAATTTAGACCAGGATAGATAGTATCAGGCAAAAGGATGACAAATGGCTTAACATAAACCATGTTACATTCACACAGATGGCCTGGCAGCCTGTAAGAACAATCACTCCAGTAGATGTCTCAGGGTTTTGTTTTGCTTTTTAAAATCGAATACATATCCTGTAGCAATTGGACAAGTATTTAGAAGACTGATTAGCAGTAATAGCTCTTATTTCCATCAGGAAAATTATTAAGGAGGTTTCGTAAACTCCCTCTAAATCTCCTCCATCTCTAGGGTCCCTAGGACAAAAGCAGTAGCCCTGAGCCCACTTCCAACCAGACCTGGTGCTGGAAAGGACCCACAGCTTCCCTATCTGCCCAACTCTGCCAGAAATACCAGAGACAGCATCGAGTAACGAGGAAGGTTCGCATTATTCTGCAGCCTGTCCAGAAGGAGCTGGATCAAAGCCACCACCTGTTGATTAAATATCCATCAGCTCATAATAATTTTCAGCCAATATGGAACTGGCTTGAATCAAACACACTGACAGGGAAGTAAATAAAGGAATAGCCAAGCCCTGTATGACATTTGTTTACATAGTTAAATGCACACAGGGCTTCAAGGAAACTCTTTTAATTCTAAATAACTCCTCTGCTTTCATCAACAGCCAAATAGATGCTCTTATTGGAGAGTAAACATCCGTGTACCAAATACCTGCCTGCCAAATTACCAGCAGAGAAATAACTTGGTAGGAACGGATACCTCGGCTTTCACTGGAAGGTCCAGTATGATCAGCTGGGGAAAAGCTTGCTAACAAAGAGAATTCCTTATTGCAAAAATTTGTATTTCCGACAAGAACTGATTTCAAGTATACTTACTATGTTAGGCTGGTGATTACAATTAACACTACTTATGCATTTATTTGACTTGCGTTTTAAACAGTTTAAAGAGACTAGAAGTCAAATGGTTAATTTTGCGTGTTTGCCAAGAACTTTCAGCAACTTGCTGTTGTGCAAGTTGAGAAGGCACGCTTTGTTTTCAGATGGGTGGCTGAGCCCCACAGTGTGGGTGGGCTGCAAGCAAACCCCCCCCAGTCCCAGTGATGCCAGCGACAGCCCATCCCAGCACCGGCACCTGCTCCTGTAACCATGCTGCCGAGATAGATCAGTTCACAACAAGAAAAAATGTTCATTTAATCATCATGATAAAGAGAACAGTCACAAGTGACAAACACAGAACTCAAGGAGCCCAGAGGCACAAAGGGCGAGCACATGAGTGGCTTTTGAGAGTAAGAAAGCTTTGGAGTGAAAGAGATCTGCAGGAGAGCACTCAACTTTCTCAAAATGAGGAGGTGCTTTATGCCATTCCAGCACACGAGTGTGCTTACAAACCAAGATAAGCTGCATGAAAAGGTTTTGTGAGCATCACTCACACGCAGCCAGAGAGCGGAGAGGAATTGCAAAGCGACCAAGTGCCCTCTCTCCCCTGCAGCCTGTTCCCACTTCACTCCCTGCTCATGTTTCTCCAACTTCACTTTGGGTCATCAACTTCGTCACCCCAGACTTGTAATGTTACAGATGAGTCACGTTCTGGGAGATCAGGGGAGGAAAAACCATCAGAAGAAGCTAAAATAAAACAAGGAAAGCTATCCAGAAAGTTCCCGAGCTCTGTCTTCCTCCCAGCTTGAGCTGCAGGATGCACCATCTCCCCATCACATCCCGCTCACCCAGGCGCTGCCCTCCGCCTCTCTGCGTTCAGCCGACAGACCTCGGGAACACCCAGACCTGCCCATTTCCTGAGCAGAAAACCTCCCTCAAACAGGTTTCAGTTCTCACTCCCAACAAGCCAGAAGTGGAAAGGAGATGAAGAGGCTCACACCGACACAGCACGGCCGTGCTTTGCTTAACACCACGGCTCTGTACCACTGACTGTCTTGTTTACTTGCTCGCTCCCTGACAGGGCTTTGACCTACGCAGATCACTTCCAGATAACACCCAAGTGCTGCAGGGAGGAAAGCAAGTACCAGGGATTATCCCCAATAGGCAGCACTGACAAAAATATACCAGGTTTGGCTTCCTTCAAGCTACAGAGTCTGAGGCTGCAGGGCTTCTTCTCACACCTCAGCGTATAACACAATCTCCCCCATCACGCTACGCAAACTTCGCTCTGGCAGACTGTGACCTTATTTTAGACACCGTGACCTGAAAAAACCACGTACAGAAATTAAGATAATGTTCAGGACCACAGGGACCGCAGGGGCCCGGAGGAGCTCCACGCCCAAGTGCAACCTCATGCTAAGGCAGCCAGCGATGAATGGCCTCAGGGCCCAGGTCCTGTATTGTTTAGCAACAATTAAAAAAGTGCTGGCGGAGCATTTTGGATCGCTTGCAGGTAGGGGATTAGTAATTTTAAAGGGCTGATTTGGCAGCGCGTGGGTTGACTGTTAGGCAGCTCGTGTATCCTTGAGAGAGCCAGCCTCAAACTTTTCAGCAGCAGCCAAGCAGAAGCCCCCAAGCAGATGCCTCCTGCCTCTTCAGAAAACAACAGCGTGTCCTGTGTCTTCCCAGGAGGAAAACACTGATTAATAGATGATTTTAGAGAACCAAAACCTTCGTGATTCAGAAAGTGTTGCTACAAAGTACACATACCATTGCAAATCCAGAGAGCAGAGCAGAGGTTCTGCTGGAAGCTTTCAGTTTGGCTCGGCTCAGGTACAATTTTCTCCATGAAAGGGCTTGAACGGAATGGTGGTTTGATGTGACCAATTCCAGATAGCTGCGCCGCACCCAGTCCCGATAATCCATGCCTTTGGTGCCAGGTTCAGAGCAGCAAGCAGGAGTGGAAGGATCCACCGGCACGTTTAATTCAGCACTCATGATGAGAGAAATGCTGAGGGAACAAAATAGTCACGTTCAAAAGGAGGCAGCAGACAGGACAAGCATCGACTACTGGAAAAGCTATGTTTAAATGAAGTCACCCTCAGTCAGTAGAAAAATGATGGATGAAATACCATCACACTTGCAAGGCACAGAACAGGGAAAGGACCATCCTTAAGTCCTAAAAATGACTGTAAGAACTAGGAAAGATTACACAGGTAAACCCGGGAGCTGCTCCAGCAGGGATTCGGAAAAGCTGCACAGCATCTGGCTTTTCATTTCAAAGCCGGCATCTCAACTTTCCCCTTTAATTCCTCCTTGCTCATAACTAATTTGTTTTACGTACAGACACTTCGGAAATAGGGCCCCCATCTCATCATTTCATTTTAAGCTGACAGTTAATTTCACAGCACATCATGGATTGGCTCCAAATGCATCTCCTTAGAGTACCAAAGTAACGCCAGTGAGCACGTTCAGGGAGTTTTTGTGCTCTTTCTTTGGAAACCAGGTGTTTGTTTTTTTTCTATTAAACTATTGCTCATCACAGCTCAGTTCAGACAGGCACAGCTCTTCCCCGAGACTTCCCCAGTAGTCACAGAGCTGAATTCTGTGTAGGGTTAACAAATGAACTTCCCGGGCTTTGTGCAGTGGGAAGTTAAATTTCCTGAACTGCTCACACACCACTTATCAGCCCCATCTGACAAAGAATCCTCCTCCCTTACTTCCACCGGTAGTTCTTAGCACGGGGAAAGGAAAAGACAATTCCAAGGGGAAAAGCGAGCTGCCTTCCAGGTAGTTTCAGCGTCTTCAGATTCAAGAGATCTCACTGAAAGATGTAAGAAAGCAGCAAGACTGTTTCAGGCGGTGGCTGCCACAGCTGCGAGCAGAGACAAGCGCAGGGTCCAAGCCAGCCCCTCCACACGCTACACCGTAGCTGGGCTGCTGCCCAACGGCTCCAGTGATCTCCGGCTCCGGTGATCTCCACGCCATTCACGGAGACGGAACAGAATTCCCTAAGTGTTTTGAGAAAACATTCCTCAAATGACTTACCAGCTCCTAGGAGGAGGAGATGCACGCCCAGAATCGCACACGGCGTGGTACTAATTAGTCCCAGCGCCACACCTCAAGGTCACAGGCACCTCACTATTCGCTTGAGAGGAGCCCCAGCCCTGCCCGCATCCCCCCGCCTCCACCCAGCCGTCCCTGTACTCGGGCCACACGGTGACAGCTAATAAACCCACATTTGCAGTGAGATTTGAGGAAGTGGCAAAGATAAAAAAGACATCAACTGCCCACATCTCCGAATGCTACTACTAAAAAGGAACAGAGCTGTTCCAGGCACAGTAAGAAAGCGTTTGCGGCAGCAAATAAAGCATTGCAGGGTCCTAAGATTTGTCTGTCCCTCCTGGGCATGGTGGGATTTCAGATTCCAGCCCCCTCAGACATAATAAGGATGGCAGCAAGAGCACAAGACTTGTTTTTCCGGGCAGGTTTTAACAAGGCCACTATTACAGCCCCTGGAGGACGCCAGGATGGCTCCCGAACTGCTCAGCAGTTTTCATATTATTAAAAAGAAAAACAAACAAACCAAAAATAAAGGAACTTTCACACGACAATGAAAACCAGAACAGAGTAACAAGGACAAACCTCCTCACTTGCTCTGTGTTTCCAGAAAAAGGTAAGAATCACCTATTTTTACAGAAGAAGGAAAAAAAACCCAATCTCTCCCCAAGCCTGCTGGGAGGATCGGAGCAGAGACATTCTGTGAGCAGCAAAGCTATGAAGCTGTTTCCTGTGACAACATCCTGTGTGGATTCTGCAACATACAGTGTGGGGTGAATTTATTCACTTTGTCTGTAGTTGGGACACTGATGGCCTCTACCCTGCCACTATTTTCACAAAACACATAGGAACTTTGTATGTAGGAAACTTCAACCCTGGGGACAAATTCCATTGAAAAGACGAATTCAGAGGTTACAGAGGGAGAGCAAAAGTACCCAATCACATCTGCTTCTTTCCTTAGAAAAATAAGCTAAAAATACCACAAGGATGAATTTTCACTCTGGAGCAGCTCAAGAGATGTTCCCAAATAAGTAAACAACTTCAGAATAAAATCCATAAACACAAACGTAGCCCAAATGGGCAGTAACAGGACGGCAAACTCACCTTGCTGGCTACGGACATGGAGAGACTGGGAGGAGGTCTCCGAGGGCTGAAACACAAGACCAAAGAAGCATTTTACACTCACTGTATCTTAAGCGGTTTTACTCTGGGAATACTTTTCAGCCAGTTATCTGCATCAGGGGAGAGTTATTCTGGAGATCTCACAGTCCTGCCTTGCAACATTAAAGGTTTAGGACACTTGCTCTTACAGAAATAAGTATCCCTCAGGGTTTTACCACACAGGGCTGTTGAGTTTTGGATGGAGAATCAGGATTTCCCAAGGAGACCTCTTCCTCAGCCTAATGGCCAGCTCTGGCCAAGTCCATCCCAGCTGTATCTTTACTCACTTCCGTTGCACCACTGATGCGTTTGACCCCGCTGCGTTTCACACCACCGAAGGCAGAAATCTCTCTGCGATTGCTCTCTCATATCGATTTTGTTAATCTGTCCAGCGCTGTCCTTTGGAGCAGCCAGCGTAGTATGGAAAGCCTTTGCCGTGCCTTACGCCTCAGCTGCCCCCGTGCAGCTGGAAGCGCACGTGGGGGAATTTCTTCACAGCAGGGAACGAAGCAGACGGGTCTGAGACACACGGACCCTTTTCCCGCCCCAAGCAATTGCCCACAGAAGCACTGTCAGCTTCTCTGCCTGGCTTCGGGACACCGGACCCCTCTCAGACCCAGGTTTCTGCCCCAAAGCCTGAGACCGATCAGCATATTTGTACCAGTGCCTTTCTCTCCCTTCAAGAGCCCCCACGCTGTGGCCAAGCCTGACCCCCCCTGCCCTGCTACTCCCCCTTCTTCTGCTGCTCTGGGCCTTCCAAGCTCAGGCTCCCTTTGCTATGGGGAACCCCTTCCCATGTTCTCTTCTGGCTTGGGACCCCCCCAGCAGCACCCCTGGGATGCCACACTGCCCAGGAAGGGTGTGACACCCCACCACTCTCACCCCCTCCTTACAGCAGTGCACCTCAAGCAGGGGATCTCCCCCAAGCAGGATGCGACCCCTTGCCCCACCACCACAGCCAGGATCCTACTCCCAGGGAACCGCCTGAACAGGGGGGTTCTCCTCCTTCTCCTTCTCCTCCCCAGCCACTCTCAGCACACCCTGGGCAGGATGCAACCCCACACAGCAAGGATCTCCCCTCAGATGGGGATCCCCCAGGACAGGAGGAGACCCCCTCACAGTAAGGATCCTCCCCTCAGACAGGGGATCCCCCAGGACAGGACAAGACCCCTCACAGCGAGGACCCCCCCTCCAAAGGCACCCTCAGTCAAGGAACCCTTTCCCGGCAGGACGGGGCCCGCTCCCTCCCCACAGCTGGGACCCCCCTCCAGCAGCAGCCCGGCTCTGGGGCTTCCCCGCAGGATGGCAGGAGGTGTCTCCCCTCCAGCACCCCCAGCGAGAAGATCCCTTTGTCACGACAGGATCTCCCAAGAGCCGGCCTGCCCTCTGCATCCCAAGGGAGCTCCAAAGCACCCCCGGGCAGGACGGGACCCCTTCCACACACCCCCCACCACCACCACCACCCCGGGCTGGGGATGCCCACCGCTTGGGCGGGATCAGGCAGGTCCCCACCACACACACCCTGACCAGGGGAGCCCCATCCAGGCAGGACGAGACCAACTCTCCCCCCAGCTCCCAGCACCCCGGGCAGGATGAGCCCCGCTCCTCCCGGCGCAGGCCGGGTAGGGGATGCTCCCATCCGCACAGAACGACCCCCTCCCTCCCAGGGGATGAAGCTACCCCAGAGCACAGGATCCCCCCCCTCCCCGGGGCCGCGGGGGCGGGCCCTGACTCACCGCGCTGGCTGGCCGGGGGCCGGGCCGGGCCGGGCGCGGCGCCCCGGGAGCCGCCGCCGCCGCCGCCGAGAGACGGAGCCGCCTCCGCCGCTGCCAAGGCAACGCCGGGCACCCGCCACGTGACCCGCAGGAAATGGGGGGGCGGGCAGCTGCCCCGCCCGCGTCACGTGACCGCCGTCTCATTGGGCCGTGGCTGCGGGGGGCGGGGCCAAGGGGTGGCTCCAGCCCCTCAACTCACCCACCCCCCCGCCCCCTCTTCGCGTCCCGCTGTGCAGCGCCGAGCACCGCGGCGTGGCCCGGTGGCCCCCGGGCTGGCAGGGACCGGGGTCTCCGCTCCCTGAGAGAGGCGGGGGGAGTGAGGTGGTTTGGGGGCTTTACTAAACGGAGCAGGGCCACCCCGAGCTGCCCCCCCCAGCGCCACCGGGGCCAGGCAGCCCTTCCAGCAGCGGGCTGGGGTCCCCGGAACTGCAGCCCCTGGAGTCCTCCCCTGGGAAGACGCATCCGCAGGGAAAAACACCAGGTCTGCGACTCCCCGAATTCACAGTCGGGGATCAAAACCTTACTGCGTCTGGCCTTGGGGGTGTCTTAAGTCTTTCCACAGAGAAAGTATTGGTGCAACGGGGTGTTAACGTGCTTTTATTACAATTATTAATTACACAGCTAAAAAGTCGCCACTTACATAAGTCAAAAGGCAGCGCCGAGCGGCAGCATCCTCTGGCTGAGGCTCCCCACGCCCAGGCAGCCACCTCCCCGCATCCCTCCTCTCCCGACTCAGTGGGAAATCCTGCACAAACCCATCGGGAGAGAGCAAGGGTAGGGACAGGCTTATGGGAAAGAGGAGGGAGTTCCTTCCCTGAAAAGGAGATAAAAGAAAAGGCTGAAAGGCAGCACAACGGGTCAGCTTTAGGTAATCCCACCTTCTGGATTCACCGCTGCCTGGGGGAGGGAGAAGACAAAGGAAAACAATTCCTAAAAACTTACTACAGAGACAAATACGTTTGTTATCCTGAGATTAGGAATACCTCTGCTCGGTTACAGCACTAACACTGCTGCCTCTCAGGGTCCCACGCCTGCAGGAACACGTGAGGGAATGGAACAGCAGCAAACTTTAGCCCCTGAAGATCAGTCTCCACCAGAGAAAGGAGAGGGACTTCTCTAGAAAATAATCCAGAGCAAGAATTTACTGTAAGCAGGTCAAACTCCTTGGCAATTTAAAGCCTTTATGTTATTACTGCTTTTTTCGTGGCATATTTGGAACAGGAAGCAATTGTAAATTGTTCCTCATTTTACTACACACGGGACCACATCCCTTTTTTTTCTACTCCAGGGACGACGCCTTCCCCGTTTTGAGGTCACAGAGAACTTGCATTTTGTCTTGACAAAGAAACATCCCTTCAAATGCTCGCTCTGAAGTGCCTTTGTATTCTGGAAGACACAATACTGACAGGAACAACCACAACACAGCATAGTATTTTTTGGAATTCACAGCAACACCTACCAAGTACAGCTCCCACCGCTACGCTCAGCCACCCCAGCAAGACAGACCGTAAGGCAGATACCACCTTCAGCAACACATCCTCTTCGCTTTTCATGGATTTCACCTACAAACTTAGCCTTCCTAGAAAACACAGCATATGAATAATTCAGCATGAGTAGAGATGCTGTCCTAGGGAGGCAGGATGAGGCTGCACGACCGGAATTCGTTTAGTTCACCATGGCCAACTCAAGTCCATCCTCTTCACAACCGAGAGAAGCGTGTTCTCATGCAGCAACATCTGCTCTACTTAATGCAAACCAGCAGTTATTTATTCAGCTCAAAAGCCTGACAAGCTCAGAGGCAGAACAGTCTTTGTTTATTTGTGGGACTCTCACTTTTTCTCCGTCCCCGAGAGCTAAGAAACATCACAACATTTTGATCACATCCTACAACAGACCTATCACCAGGGTTTACCTGCCCTCAGGGGGATTCAAGTGAAGCCATTCTCATAACTCATCCCTCTCCACAGGGAAAACACCAACAGCTGCAGAACATCCCTTCTGCATCTTAAGCGCTAGAGAATGAAACACTGTCACGATTTATCCTGAAGCACCTGCCTCTATGGAGACAAGCAGAAAACAATTCCATGTAGATCTCTAGCCCAGGGTGGTGGTGGTGATGGGGACATGGACCTGGCAGCTCAGAAGTTATCCAGCTCTAAACTCTTTGGGTATGTACAAGGGAGCTCCAACACAAACATCGCCTGCGCTTGATCACATCTGCTTCCCCACCGCCACGGTAATACCACTGAGAAGCCATTACATAAAGCCAGCTCAGAGAAAATGCAGGATTTCCGGCAGCACTGTTCAACAAAGGCTAAACCTAAAAAGGGACTCTCCCTTTTTACTGTTTTTGCTTGAAATAATTTGGCATTAACAGAGGCTTGTGAAGAAGTAGCACCACATTCTGGATGCCGAGGTCTTGGGATAAGCGTGTCTGAAAGATAGCAGGCACTTTTTAATTAAAGATACACCAAAAAGACAACAATGCAAGTTACAAATAAAACCACCACTGCATATGCTTTTCATTTAAGCACCAGTAAGTAAATATATATATACGGATGTTACGATTCCCACCAGGAAACCCGAAGTTCAAAGCAGAGAGCTCAAGCAGAGAGAAAGGCAAGTGTCACTACACGAAGCTGAACACAAGCAAAACCATTCCATTCCAAGCCTTTCTGCCACAGGATTTGGAGGCTTTACAGACATAATCTTTTGGAAAAGATATTGTTCCAATCCAAAAGCAAAAAGTAAATGAAATGCAGCTAAGACCTTTTTCTGTATTTTCACATGCACCACATCACTTGGTCTTTTTGTCCCTTCCTGCAGCACCTGCAAGCATCTCTTCATTTTACTGAAATCCTCTTCAAACAAAAAAAGAAGACAGAACAATCCAACACATCCCCTTTATTAATTTAAAAAACACGGAAGAAAAGTAATAGGGAAAGTTTTAGCAATAAAAAAGGGATCCTGCTTAAAAATCTATAGAACTTGTCTAGCAACACAAACTGATTTCTTTGGGTTAGAGATGACCCCATACAAAACCCCAAATTCAGAACACTCACAGTGCAGGAGAGTCTGGCTACAGACCACTTTTCTACTTCAGGTTAAACTCTTCCCTTAGATTCATGTATCCCACTGCTACCAGCTTCGACTTAAGTAGAATACGTAGCCCTCACAGTAATATTTTCCTTAAATGGTAATGGATATGTTTTAGCTTTCAGACAGAAAAACACTCCGGGCCATGTTTGAAAGAACTCTAGGGTCACAGAGACTTATGGCTGACTCTTTAGAGCAAACTGAGAGCAGACTGCATAGCAGTTATACAAGCAATTAAGAAAAAAATCTCTTATTTGGCATTTCTCTATCAATATCTCTTGGGCCTGTGATGTGAAGGTCATTCACCGTTAAGCAGATATAACGTACGCCAATGGGTTCTGCTTGGCTGAGATGAAAGACTTTCATGCTCCTGAATATAAAGCAATGAACAGTGTTTCCAGCTGTCCCTGAAAGGCCTCATCCTCTTCCCATCACGAAACTTGGCTCTTCAGCATCATCTTCCTTCTCTTCCTCCTCCTTGCTGTCCTCTTCATCATCCTCGCTGCTGCCCTGCTCTTGAGATTGATCGGGTTCTAAAAACACAAACAGTATGAATTGATAACACATTCCCATGTGTCGCCCTCGTTAAGTATTTCACAACAAAATCGTCTCAGGTGCTAAGCAAATGTGTATTAGGTCACACTAATTAGTACAGATGGATAACATATTCCCATGCGTCTTCCTTGTTAAATATCTCACAACAAAGTAGTCCCAGATACTAAGGAAACACGTATCAGGTTATATTAATTCTGCGGAGCAAGGTAGAGCTCAGAATATCAAATTCTCCCTTGGAGAAATATTCCCTTACCTCCAGCGTTACCACTGTGCCAAGTCCATCATTAAACAACTCCACCTCCTACGGAGCGTTATTTCAAACAGAGGTAGTCAAACGCTGAAGTGATAAATTATCTCACCTCTGCATGTTGGCATGAACTTTCAAGGATCATATAATAGTGTTAAAGAACGTGGGCACTAGGAAGCTACAGGCAAAGCTTGGTATATTTCTACTCCTGTCCAAGCTTACAGAAACTCCACAAGCTGCCACGAACTTCTACTGACTGTTTGATATACTGCAAGCACAGGAACTCGTTAAGATATGCATAAGATTAACGAGGGTCACAGAAAACCCATGAAGCTTGCTAGAAGACCAGAAAACACCTACTAGAAATTAAATAAAGGATAATGAAAATTAGGTACGGCATAAAGTGGGACATGAATCTAACAGCCATTCTTCTGCTCCCAGCAGCTCTTGTACCTTTACTGTTTCTCAGGCCAAATCACGCTGGGCTCATGCTCTGACCAGTTACACACAGGATCTAGGCTCAGTGGTCTGATGCCACCGCGTGGTGAAGTTCTGTACTTACATTTTTTATTAGGTGTCTGTACAATAATGCAACTTTAACAGCTGACCTTATTTTGTGTCGCCCTTTATTCTTAATGTTTTTACTACAACAAAGGTGAAAGACGGCAACTCAGAGGTTTTATTTATTCATTCAAAAAGGAAGATAAACACTCACCTGCCACATCCAACAAAACCCGTTTCAATTAATTTAGAAAAAACTCTCAGATCTCAACCCAGGGCACACAAAACTAGAGAAAGACAAGCCTGATCTCAGTAGACTAAAGATGGCTTCTGTCTCCACCGATTCTACTTTATTTTTAAAATAGAGAACCACAAACTGTAAAGGGCTAAGAACTGTTCTAAAGACAGAGGAGTTTGGATTCTGGCTTCCAGAAAATGATTTACTTGTGCCAAACAAAACCACTCCAGCCCAGCATCTGTACGTGGCAGTCCCACAGCACAGCGTCAGTCCCTGAGCCAGCTCCCCGCTCTCCCAGCCACTCCCTAAAGGGATGGGTATTCTGTTTTGTTCACTCAAAAGTGAACAAAAGTACGTTGACTCATACTTCATTTCTCCTCCCAGTCACAATTCATAAATGAGAAGCTTTAAAAAAAAAAAAAAAGAACCAAAACAAAACACCAAAAACCCCCGCTCTACTACATTCACTTCCTGTCACAAGTAAATTAACCTAATGATTAATTTGTCCTCCCATGTTTATATGGGAGGCTGGCAGCGGTTCAGTTGAAACAGATCCAATTTTGAAAAGCCAAGCAGAAATAAGGTGGAACTGTCAGACAAGTCACTGTTCAAGCAGAAATAAGGTGGAACTGTCAGACAAGTCACCGTTCAAGCAGAATTACCAGCAAGTGTTGTAACTTTAAGACTGCAGAATTAGTGAGCTTATCCACAAAGCCCTGTGCTAATTCACAAAGAACAACTATTTGAAAAAGTAAGTTAAAATACACTTAGTGAAAGGAAGCAACAAGCATTCAAGAGGCTGAACAAACGGTTACACTGACATTGCTGAAAATTAATTTTCAAGACTGCGGGAGAAGAGAGGTAGTCAGGTTTTTCACGTTTATTTCTACATGACATCAAATAGTTGTGTGGAACAGATGGCACCACGGTGGCTCAATTTCTTACACACAAAATCATAACTCAGTTTCTTGCTGTCCAAGCTGTGCACTTTTTCCACCTGTTTTCCCCATACGCATTCAAAATACACTTGGAAAAATAACAGCCTTTAGCAATATTGCCTTTTTTAGCAGAAGATATTCTAAATCTGCAGTTTGTCAGAATAGCTGGGGCAAAACGTCCACAATCAACAGACCTGGATTCCCATGTTTGCTGTCCAAAATTTCCCCTAATAAAGGGAAAATATTCATAAACAGCCAAGTTACTTGTAAGATTAAATCTCAAAATAGATAGCTTTCAAAGACAACTTTTGAAACATTAGCTAAAATAACAAGCTTAAGGCTCCTATCCGTGTATCGAGAATGCTTGGGGTACCAGGGTGGAACAAACCCTTCCAGGCTTCAATTAGGGAACAGAACTAAGTCTTGAGAAAAGAAAACTAAATTTCACTGACCTTTTTCCTGCTTCTTTTGTTCAAGTTTATTTTTCTTAGCTTGCAATTTCTTCTCTTTTAATTTCTGGCTATAAATCAAAAAAGAAAACTCTTATGCAAATCCAACATTGTAACGCTCCTGCACATTCACACACTGATAAAGGACATATTACAGACATCTTGGAAAAACAGACTTCAGCAGAGAAGTTAAATTTTAATTTGGCCTCAACAGAAAATCCAGCAAGAGCAAACTTAGACACATGATTGGCAGAAACTTTTCTATGGTGTTTTTAGTCTAATTAATTTTTTTTTTTTTTTAAAGTCTTGCATCATACCACTGCAACCAAAACTATATGATATCCAAGAATCACCAAGAACACAGAAGGAACAAAAACGAAACTGCCCCTATGTTTTCACTACCTTGCCTCATAAACAAAAAGAGAAAAGGGTGTCAAAACCCAGACTGCTGGAACTGAACACTGGGGGGGGGGAAAAGGTCAGTCAATGCTCTAATTGAAAAAAATAATGCAGTATGCTTTGACCTTCCTCTTTGGCTGTACTTAATCAATATGTTGGGCCCCCTGAGTAACATTAGGGCTAAGAGGGAATTTTGGTTTGTACGACCAGTTTTATTTTCCTAGCAAAGGTAACCAGGCAGCCTAATGGCAGTCACAGGGCTGAGCAATCTGGGATTCATCTTCCTCTCTCAACACTATAAATGAATTCTCTTGAAACACAAAGCTCAGTGCTGTAGCTGTTAGGTCAGGGCAGAAGAGAAAGGGTGGTGAGGGAAGTTAGAAGGGCTCCCGCAGGGCAAAGCTGCTTGGGACCTACACCATTAGACCACAGAAGGGGGATGAGGAGGCGCTGGAGTGTTCAGGCAGCATTTGCTGTTTAAACAGTTGTTCTCTCTCTCAGCCAAGGAGAAGGCAGCAGGCCAGATCTGACTTGCTGGCCATCTGTTGGCCCACACTAAATTAAAGATGGCAGCAGTGTTTGTGTTGTGCACTTTTGTGCTAATAAGCCAGTGAGTCACTTTGCACAGGCCTTTCAGCAGCAGCTCCCAGCTACAAGACACACACCCTCGTTCTCAAAGAAGCAAGAGAGAGGCTGCTCAGGGTCAGACCCTCTGAAAGAGCTGAGCCATGATACCCTGCTCAGGTATGGTGGTATGTGAAAGGTATGGTGGACACAGACTGTGGAATTCAAACTCTTGTATTGGACTATTTCTTGAGAGCATCAATCTTGTAACTGATTCACTTTGTCTAAAATTTAAGAGAAAGATGGATTTAGTATTTTTTTAATTTTTCCATCTAACTTACTAGACCCGCCAGACATTTCAATGCAGTAGGTAGAAGTGGCTGCTGATTTTAACAGCACTGCACCCATCAGTGGCCTTTTCAGTATTTACAGACTGAACTGGACTAGTCACACTGACAGTGTACAGAAGACAGCATTAGGCCCCACCACGCTCTGCTAGTCTGAATCCATACGTGTACCCATTAAGCAGTACCCATTTTTGCATGTAAGCTGCTTGGCATCAGCTGTTTCAGGTATTTATTTAAGCCAGATGTGCATACAAACCTTTCCTGACATCATTATAACAAATTGCATTAAGACAGCTCACAGTCAACACCACTGTGTCAGCAAAAGCTGCTCAACCAGTCAAAAGTTATCCTGGTGGTGATGGCACGGAAAATAAACCACACCAGCAAAGCCTGTCAAGTTTACAGCCACCTTTAGAAACCAAACAATGACATTAACAAAATTCATTTCCACAGCCAGACTTCTCAGCTGACAGATGCAGACACAGAATGACAGCATTTATCCAAAGCACTCAGCTACAGATGAGGCACAGGGCATGAGGGTTTCCATGTCAAACCTCCTGGGAACAATCTGCCCTTACCGCTTCCTTCTGCGTTTTGCTGTTTGTTCTTCCGCAATCATCTTATTCCTCTCCAGTTTCTTCTGGAATTCCTCATCTAGTCTTTGCTGTAATTGATCACACGTCATACTTTGGTCACAATCTAAATTAAAATACTTCTTTTCAAAGTCATGTCCCCTTAGGGAGAAGTGTTTTAGCAAAATACAGAAGGGAGCTTTGCCAGATTTTGTCTGGCTACTTCTTTACATAAAAGCCATACTCCTAGGGATGACTTCTGTACAGACAGCATTTTTAACCTGCAGCCTGAGCCAAACACTGAAGTCTTTAGAGGGAGGAATCCTCACCAAAACAGATGAGGGAGGTTGGGCTTCTGCCCTAAAGAATGTTTCAATAAAAGCAAGAGAATAATTTGAGACACAACCATTAACATATGGATCAAAGGACTCATCTTGGCTAATAGAGTGTGTAACAATAATGCTCTCTGAAAGAGGTGCTATTCTACTTGACCAAGACTTAAAAGAGAGTGATCTGGTCTCTGTGCACAGGGTTTGATTCTCTCTGTGCAAGACAGTGATATTAGGGATTTCCAGTTTTTAAAGCATTTTCAGTCCAACCTGAGAACACACTCACGTTCAGTCTTACTGTGTGCTAGGACCCCAGTGAACAGAGAAGATGGAGCACGTCTGACACAAAGCACCAAATGTTTCAATACTGACAAAGACGCCACATACCACATTCCTACATTTTTCCTCTGCTAAGGGGTGGTTTGGAACTGAATTATTCGTACATGACTTTAAAGGAAAAAAGGATTTGCAGTGAACATCAAATAGTGACGGAGACAGAATTACAAAGAGTCCTGCTGACCTTCTCAGCCATGGCATCCATGAAATCCTGCCTCTGGTACTCTCGCCGACGAAGATGCCGGTATACATGAAACTCCCCACTCCCAGCTCCAGCACTGGAACCTACAATAAAGAAGAGTTAGTCTGCTAGAAAATAACATTTACTAGATGCTCACAAATGACTACAGCTAGCTAGGGGACAGGACACATGAAAGAGCACCGTAAGATGAAAATCTACTAACACCACACAGAGTGTGTCACCATTTCATATAAGCTCAAATCACTCACAATAAAAAGCCAAAGCGAGCAGAAAACCCATGCACTTATGGTTCACTGCAGTTTCTACTGGTCAGTTACTCGTCTAGAGAGAATCCAGTCTTAGCTGGACACTGAGCAGTAAAAGAACTAGAGATCAAATGCACACCCCATTCTTTTATAGGCAGAGGTGAGCTAAAATATCCTGATGAGGCTGCTTCTCACTAATTTTCAGCACCTCATACAAAAAGGTCAACAGAAAGGTGATAAATCCCATCATATTATACTTTCCCATGCAAGACAGATACCATTGACAGTTTTTGACCGTTTCTTCATAAATGAAATCCCTATAGCTCTCTCTTCCTGGCATCAGTCTGCATGTTGAAATCTCATAGGAGCTTTCAATATCACACTCCATTCTCTTCCTCTGTCTCCTGAGCCGTTTCTGAATGCAAAGTACACAAATGCATGCCTCAAAGAAGACACCCAGTAATTAAAACATGGCAGCTGGGTCTGCAACAGGGGTGTTCTTGATACCAACAGAATCCCAGCACATCAGGTGCTCCCAGAAAAACAAGACAGTTCAACTCAAGCACACAGCAAAGATATTTGAAAAAGCCATGAGGGAACTACAATAAGCAACACAGTTTTTCAGAAGTGTATAAAAGCTTTAGTCCAAGATCAGTTATTCTGAAATAACACAAAGTCAGCCTCTAGAAGGGATCATTAATAAGGATGAAGGTCCCAAAGAAAGACAGAATTTCTACATGCAGATACAATTTATACCACAACTACTAAATTTAATCCCTGCAGGTAAAAGCAAAGTGTAAGAAGAATACTTGGGTCGGGTCCCTTGCACAGCTGCCAGCTCCCTACCTGACCAAGTACAATCACATCCACTGCACGTGTCTGCTTCTTACTACCTGAGATTCAGGCTCAAAACAGCCAAAAGAGGGACTCCGTAACTCTGAGCTTCCAGAGCACTCTCAGATCCATGGAAAGGACAAATTTACTTATCATCATTTACTTGTCATCACCAGAGCAGCTGCTTATTTCACTGCACACAGTCCACGTGCTGCAGTGCCACAGGCATTGTTCGCTTTGCATTCTGACAAGAAGCAGAAAAGTAGAACCCAAGAACCAAATAAAACTTGGAAAAGCAACTCCTGAAGTACATTTCATACCTCTTTTCTCCAGCAAAATGAGCAACAACAGAAAACCGTCTCTGGCTTTTTCTGTTACACACTTTTCTAAGTTTAATGTAGCTGACCCTACAGTTATCTGAAGAATAGCATCTTTACCCATGACATCTCTAACAAACTCCGGGGGAGGTCGTGGTGCCCATTCATTCAGTTTTTCGGGAATTGGTACAGTCTTTTCCTGCAAGAACAAACCAACCAGTCATCAGTATCTTCTAGGAGCAAAGTCTGCAATTTTAACACATTGTTGAAAAGTGATGTATGTCTGACAACAGCCTCTTCCACCAGCTGACAGATCTCAGAAGGAACACAGCTTTAGTAATTTCTTCATGCATAGGGATCATGAGCAGGCAGAAAATGAGAATCAGGAGGTATCCTCTCTTCCCCTCACATTCAGGCCCGCAGGTCAACAAACCCCAGGAGGATTGGGAGCATCTGTGCTTCTTTTCAGTACAGAAACTAGAAGGAAGCAAGCCAGCACCTCCAAGCACTCACAGAAACTGAGTATACTCCCACTACCAGTGGTCTGGGAAGAGATGAAAGGCATTTGTGCACCTTCCATGTCAAATATACGGAGGACAGGAAAGAGCAGGGAAGGGAGAACACATGGTGCAAGGTCAGGGGAAGAACACAGCACGGGGACGTCTCAGCTTCCTCCAGCACACACACAGAGAGAGGGTGAGAGCCTCCACCCAGCAAATGCCTCCTCCTCAGAACAAGAATCAAAACACCCAGTTAGAGGAATCAGGGTCATGCTTCCCCCCCAGATTAAAAACAGCAGGCAGAGGAACAAGCAGCTGGCAAAGCAGTGAGGGGCCAGTCCTCCCCCCGAGTCCCTAGGGATGGGTCTCTCCCCTCAGGGCACCCCAGGGAAGATGGATCCCTCTCCCCTCACAGAAACTCGGGGTGTGTGCTGCGGGGATCAGTCCCTCTCCCCTCATAGAACCCGGGAAGGAGGACGGTAGTGGTGGTGGTGTCAGTCCATCTCCCCCTAAGGAACTGGGAAGGAGGCAGGGAGGTGCCGGCCCCTCTCCCGTCACAGACCCGCAGAGGAAAGGGTGGGGGGCATCGGTCCCTCTCCCCTCAAGGACCCGGAAGGAGGAAGGCAGGGGTGGGGTGGGGTTGTCAGTCCGTCTCCCCTCATGGAACCGGGACGGCGCGGGGATCGGTCCCTCTCTCCTCACAGACCCCGTGGGAGCAGTGGAGTGGTAGTGAGGGGGGGTCGTTCCACCTCCCCTCAAGGACCCGAGGAAGAGGAAGGTGGTAGTGGTGGTGGGGGGGGGTTTGGTCCTTCTCCGCTCACAGAACCAGGGAGGAAAAGGGGAGGGGGAGGGTTGGGGGCTCTGTCCCTCTCCCCTCAAGGACCCGGGGAGGAGGAAGGCGGGGAGAGGATCAGCCCCTCTCCCCTCACGGACCCCAGGGAAGCGGCGGTCTCGGTCTCGGTCTCCCTCTCCCCTCACGGACCCGCCGCCCCGGGAAGGAGCCGGGGCCCAGCTGGTGCCCTCACCGGGTTCCTCATGAGCCGCTCAAGGCGGAGGCGCTGCTCCTCGGCGGCACTCCGCGGGATGACGAGAGGCTGCGGCTCCTTGCGGGGCCGGGGCGGCCGTGGGGCCGAGGGCGCCGCCATGTTGAAGCCGCCTCCGCGCCCCGCCCCGCCGCTACGTCACTCTACGTCGCGCCGCACGACGCGCCCGGCCTGTACGGCCGCTGCCGCCTGTCATGGCGGCGGGTGGGGGGCATACACAGTGGATAAGGGAACCTCTTTGGGAAATCGGCGTCTGGCGCGCCCACCGGGCACCTGGGGCATGGCGGGGACCTGCAGGAGAAAGCAGGCAGCGGCCGAATGGGGCTGTGGGCCCAGGGGCGGCCTTGCTGGGGGCTGGAGTGAGCCTCTGCCTCGTCTCTTCCCGCTCCCAGCTCTGGCTTGTGGGGGCTGCTTCCCCCGAAAGCTGCGTTTGCTGGAGCTCTGATGTCCCCCGTCTCCCCAAGCATGTGCTCCCGGCTGCAGCGAATGCAGCCTGTGCCCCACAGGAGCCCACAGCAAGGCAGCTCCAATGAGGTGTCTGGAGCACAAGTCTTGTGAGGAGCGGCTGAGGGAGCTGGGGGTGTTCAGCCAGAAGAAAAGGAGGCTGAGGGGAGACCTTCTTGGTCTCTACAACTCCCTGAAAGGAGGATGTAGCCAGAGGGGGTCGGTCTCTTCTCCCAAGGAACAGGCAATAGGATAAGAGGAAATGGCCTCAAGTTACACCAGGGGAGGTTTAGGATGGGTGTTAGGAAGAATTTCCTCACTGAAAGGGTTGTCAAGCATTGGAACAGGCTGCCCAGGGAAGGGGTTGAGTCACCATCCCTGGAGGTATTTAAAAGACTGGTAGACATGGTGCTGAGGAACAGGGTTTAGTGGTGGTTTTGGCAGTTTCAGGTTAATGGTTGGACTCGATGATCTTAAAGGTCCCTTCCAAACTAGATGATTCTATGGTCTGCCATGCTCTGGCCAGGCTCCGGCCTCAGCCCTGGCAACAGAGCCCTGAGGAGGGTGAAAATTCAGTGCATTTCGCACTGGCACCCTCAGCCCTGCCAAATCCCTTCCCCGTGACGATGTAAGCAATATGGGACTTCCTAGTGCCTCCCCACCAGGCTGCCCGCACCATCTGTTCGTGTCATTTTGGTAATTAAGCAGTGCTGCCCGCAGGCTTTGTCCGCTGACAGTGATGAACAGCAGCATGATTCCCCACGGCGCAGCCTTGCCGGGCGCTGGAGAGGCAGGCAGGTAGCAGGGGGGATGTTGTGTCATCTGCATTCATATTCACTCCTGGGTTTTGCAGGAAAACAGTGCCTGGACCAGCTTGTACGCCCAGATCCATGCTTTTCTGATGGGGATGGAGGGAGCTGCAAGTCGAGAACAGGAGCTAGAGCTGGCTGCAATACAGGCTTCCTCTGTAAGCCAAATTTCTTGTCGAGCCACTGTGGTCTTACAGAAATGGCATGGCATGTGCTCGGGCAGTGCGTGCGTCAGAGAATTAGCTACTAAAGGTCAGCTGCAATGGAAGAGGGGCATAAGCCTTTGTGTAGTTTATGGAGATAAGCTGGAGCAGTGAAGCTGGGCTCCGGGTTTCAGACAGCTTCGTGCTGTGCATGTGGAGAGGGTGGCAGAAAGGGGAACAGAGAGGCTGGGAATGGCTTCTTCTGAGATTTATGGGTCATTTGTATGACCTGAATTTATTAAGCCCCCATTATCTTCCCCCTTCCATGTAGAAAATCGGAGCTGATCCTCAGGTTCAGCCCTATGTTTACAAAAGACTTTTCAACCTCTACTGAGGTTGCTATGGAAATGGTGCTAGTTTATGCCTTGTGTTTGTCTTACCAACCTGATTTGTAAAAGAATGGTGTGAATTTAGTGTTGGCTGAGTTCCCGGCTGGCCATACTGGCCTTGGAAGGCATCCTTGCAGTCAGAGCCCTGGCTGGAGCAAAGCAAACAGCTTCCGCCATGCTGTCTCCTGGCTCACAAGCTCCTGTGCCCACAGGTCTTCCGGCCTTGGGTCCTGTTCAGCCCACCAGGAGAGAAAACAGGCAGTGCCAGCCTGTGCTCAGCCCCTACAAGGGAGACATCAGTTCTGTTTGCAGGGGCTGGGGCAAGTACACACCCCCATCCCCCCTCAATCACTGCAAAACGGGTTTTAGAAGCAGAGTTGCTGCAAATCAATTGAGTTTCCTCTTCCATCTGCTTTGCTGAGTCCTGAGCACAACACAGGCCAGTTTAGCTCACTAGCCCCTAAGGTGTCACCCTGTTTCTTCCTCCTCGCTGTCACAGCCACCTCCCCAAAACACAGCTTCCAGAAGCGGGGGTGTGAGTGATGAGCTGTCAGGTCTCAGCGCTCTCGTGCCAGTCCCCAGGAGAGGAAGGCAGCACGGCAGCCATGCCCGCAGACATTGCGACAGCTCGAGGGCTGCGGGGAGCAGCTGGTCAGCTGAGTTCTCTTGCCCGAAGCATGGTTTGTGCCAGCCACAACTCACGGCCCCGAGAGATAGCAGGCAGCTGCCTGTCATCCAGAGGAGCCCACACAAAGAGCGTGGGGAAAGAGACCTGGGAGCATCTCGCTCTCAAACTACATGTCCAGGGAATTAGGCTCTTGATGTATTACGCGCATGTTACTTTCAAGATGTATCTGGGAAGAGGGGACAAGACACAAGACTATTGCCTGAGTCATAAAAAAATAGGAAGTATTTCATCATGCCATTGAAAAATACAAAGCTCACAAAATAGAGGTGCTGGGCTGGGATCTGGATGGAACTGGGCTTACTGGGGACAGGGGATTTGCATTAGAACAGGGAAGTGTTTTCATAGTTCAGCGCAAAACAAACACAAAACTCCACTCTGAGCTGTATCAAAGCAGCTCCTTTGTGTTTCAGAGCAAGGCATTCTGAGGGGTTTGAGGCATTCTGAGGGGTTTTTCCTACCAAAAGGATCCTTTTGGAAGCACCATGAGCCTTTGCTGAGACCGACCCTGCACGTCAGGCAGGCAGGAGCAGCCGGGGACAGCTTGAACACCCGCGTGAGACTGTGCTGCTGAAATCCCATCACATTTTTGCCCTCTTTATAGCATTTACCAGGGTGCAGCTCAGCACCAGGGTCCCCACAGCCCAGTCCCGCTCTGTCCCCTGGCACATCGTCCATGCCCTGAGGCTGCTTTCCCCTCCTTTCACTACTACATCTCTGCCTTTGATGCAAAGGGCTGTCGCGTCCTGCCCCTGCCCTCCCAGAAACCCTGCGAAAGGAAAGGAAAGCATGTTTTCCGGCAAGACTAATGCTGTAATTAGTCAATTTGCTAATACGCTGAGGTGTGAAGGGCTTACGATGAGGCAGGAGGAGCAGCTGTCCCGCAGGCATAGCCCTCGGCACAAGGAGGAGTCCATATGGAGGGACTGTCACCTCCCCAGCTGCCCTGTGTTAGCTGCGTCTGGAAGCCGTGTCTGTCACGCTGCTTAGCTGTGACAGTACAGTCTGGGACAACGTACCGGTTTTCCCGGGGGATCCTCAGCAGAAGACAGCACACCAGAAAGACACACAACGGCAGAGTGTGAGGCACTACCTCCCAGGAGAGACGAAGGCACGGGAGGGGGGAATGACACGCTACAGGGACCTCGGCTGCTAGGAGATGCTAGCACAGGCCTTTGGCCAGGGAGGTCCAGTGTCACTCCCCAGGGCTGCTAATTTACTGTTATCTCCACTGCTTTGGGGATGGAGGCGTTCCGACTTGCACCAGTGACAAACCGGACAAAGAAAATAACAGACTTGGAGGAGAGGAAACCCTGCCTTGTGCAGCCTGGACCCGTCCTCTACCTCCCTCTGCTCAACAGTGAGAAAAATATCCCTCTCCTCCATCCTCGGTTCACTCCATCAGGCAGAGGCAGGCTGAGATAGCATGGAGGTCTGCACACAGGCAACACAACAGCATCCGCCCTCTCTTTTTTTTTTTTTTTTTTCCAAAAGTAGCAAATCCAGCAAAGCCCCAAGCTCATGCACTGTCCTTTTTGCCAAGTGATTTTATTTTAAAACTGGAACTCGAGTTCTCCACTTGTTTAACAAGTCCCTTCTTTTTTTTTTTTTTAAATAAAATTAATTTATTCTACAGAACAGTAAACTCTTCCAGACTCTTCCCTATTTACAAATTAACATTTTTGCTTGCAGATCACTGCTTCCCCCTCCTTTTCCTATCCTGTGATGCAGAAGGTGAAAAATCAGCCAACATTTGAAGGTCTGTAAGGCAGTGCTCCCATCCACAACCACCTGGCCCATTGGAGCCTCAGTGAAGAACAAGAGTGACAATGTCTGTGCCGCATCCGGATGTCCCCCCTTATTCACCCTGTGTGTGAAGGAAGCAGGTTAAACCCATCAGCCAAGAGCATCTGGCCTCTCCCTGGTGCATGGGCTCCTCTGAGCTGGGTTTTAGCTGTACTGTGGAAGGAGAAATACCTCCACCAGAGCAAACTGCTCCCGCTGCCGTCTGAAGGGCCATACATTTGGGGAGAAGGTGGCATTTGCTGCAGGAACAAGATTCGCAGCCCTCATCTCACGCACCCGTGGGCCAGAAAGGCAGCTCTCACATAGCAGGAGGAGGCACGGAGCCTTGGAGACCCCTTCCCTGCCCTCTTGAAGTGGGAAAGACAAATGACTCCAGTGTGACTCTGGCACCAGGGCCATGCTTCCCTAGCTCAGGAAAGAAGGCACCTAAAAAAAAATAAATTTGACCCAACCCAAGACACCAGGCAAACTCAAGGGGTTTTGAGCTAGGTTTGCTTGGCTCGTACCTCTCTTTGCACTAATTGGTAACTTCTAGCTGGGTATGGTGGGGTCTGCTCTACCTGGAGACCTATCCAGATGCTTCAAAGCCACCTCACTCAGGTCCTGCTAGCGCTGTCACCCAGGCCTGGCAGCCACACGAGGAGCCAGGAGTCCCGGTGATGGGGAAGACAAGCTGTGTGAGGCAAATCAATAGGGACGTGCAAGCGCTTTGTCTGCAAGCAAAGCTGCCCCTTCGGAGGGTCTCCCACCCCACACGAGGCACACAGTCCCAGTAAAACTACTCCAAGGGCTTCAGTGACCAGTAGGAAAAGCATTGACAACATAGCCTGTACCTGGCCACAGCGGGTTTCTGCTCTACACGCTCCTCCAGGGCTCACCTCTATTGAGGGACCTCCTTTTTCTGCTATAGGTGCACGTGACTGCACTGGTCTATCAGAAAGCCACCAAGAAGTGGTAACCACTGGTCCTTCCCAGCAGCAGTGCTGCTACAGCCATCGCTGGCAGGGTTTTATCTATGCCAGGGAGGGACTTCAGCCATCGATGAGGGCAATAGCTGCCTGTCACTGCAGTCAGCCTGGCCTGGCCCCATCGTGTTGGCTGCTTGTTCACCCCCCTGGCAGCAGCCCCACTCCTTTTGCTCTACCTGGGCATTTCTATTTCTCTAAGAAGAAAAAAAAAATAATCTTCAATAGCATCTACTGAAGAGATGTAGTGTTTTCATTCCTGGGAGCCCAGCCGAGCACCTGCAGGGTGAGGCTGTCCCTCACCTCCGGACACAGGCCCTGGCTTCTGTCTAACCCGCCCCGACACATCCCGAATGACTAACAACTGATGCAAAGCAGGGGTGTTGTCATGTTCTTCAAGGTTTGCCTTGAGCAATGGAAAATATTTCCTAGCTGCGGTAGAGAGAAGGCAGAAGGCTGAGCTTGATGCCCCTGCAGAGAGCTTAGGTTTTGAAAAAAGCAAGGAAGAGAGGGAGGAAGAAGGGGGTTATCCAGGGACTCTCCATCAGTACAGCAAGGAGGGAAAGGACAAAGGAACAGAAATGGCAGGACAGCAGGAAAAAACCTTCCTCAAATGCAATTCATTAAGCTTTGGGAAAAAAAAAACCTTCTGGCAAAGGGTGGGAAACGCATACCCCAGAGGGAGCCTGAAAGCCAGCCTAGATAAACCCTCACGCCTCTGCAGGGCTCCCCTCTTGGGCACACGGATCCACGTGTGCAAGAAAATCCTCCGTGTGGGGATCTGCCACTTCCATGGTCATCCCGAACCACCAGAGCCCCTCGGCAGCTGGTTTGCGGGGCGATGGTGCCAGAAGGGATGTTGGCCACGCTGGGCTCTCACCCCAGAGGGAATGTGCCGAGGTGCTTTGGCTGGAGGAAGGAGCCCGTCACAGCTTCGTGCTACCATCCCAGGAGGGACATCCCCAGGGAGGAGATGCAGGGAGCCTGGCTCGGCCCCGGGAGAGCTCTTGGTCCGAAGGGAAAGGGAAGAGGCTGCAAGCTCCAAAATGGCACTGATGCTTTCAGCCTCCCAAACCCCCAGCGCTGCCCCAACCTCAGGGCTGGCGCCAGGTCCAGCCGGAACATCACCTGCTGCTCACACAGCTCCCGAAAGCGGCAGGGAGCGAGAGGGACATCCCAGCTGGGATGCTGGTGGTGGCAGGAGGAGGTGGCAAGGCTGGTGCAGCGGTGAGGGGCATGGGTGCCCCGCATCCCCCAACCATCCCAGCCCCCGGGCATGGGGGGCTCAGTAGAAGGAGTATTGGTTTTCCACTGCCCGGGTCCGGCTCCGGGCACCGTCAGCCTCGTGGTAGTCCTCGGCACTGGTGGTGGGGGGCTCTGGCCTGCGCTCAGTGCTGTCGCTGCGGCTCCGGGGGCCCAAGGCACCCTCCAGGCGGTGGTAGGGTGCAGGGACAGGGACAGCAGGGGCCATGGACACCCCCTCGGTGGGTGGTGGGGCTGGCAGGCTGGTGGGTGCTGTGCTGCAGAAGTAGTGCGGAGGCGGCAGGTCAACCCGGCAGCCCGGTGGCTGCGACGCAAGGGCTGGTGGGGGACCGGCATCTGCAAGGGAGAGAGGAGCTTGACCCCTCCAATGCTGCCTGGGGGCTCAGCCTCCCTTTTCTCCCTCACTGGCACCTTCCCAAGCCCACCCTCTCCCTTGCTCACCCTCTCCATCCTTCCCCAGTGCCCCTTGTCCACCCTCTCCCAGCACAGCAGGATGCTCCAAGCCCCGCAGACCCCTTTGCTCTCTCCTGCCTGAGCCAGGGGACTGAAACCCACATCCAGGGGACACATGGGTCACGCCAGCACAGCCCTGCTGCTCTGTAGTCCTCTCTGCCCACCTTAGGGCACCTCCAGAGCCATGCACACCAGCACGGGCACAGCTTTAGGGAGGGGGGATCAGTTGGTCCTTTTTAGGTCCACGCAAGACACCAACCCACCCACCAACCCAACCCTCCACATGCAGCCATGCCCCTGCTCGGCCCTGGCACCTACCGGGCAGCGGGCTCTGGGCCACGACGTAGCTGCGGAGGGTGATGTCGGCCGCGCCACCCGACTCGAGAGGGATGGGGTGCGTGTGGAAGTGGCGCAGCATGTCGAAGATGGTCTGGAACCAGAGGTGCTGGACGTGGCACTGCCCACTCTCGTTCAGTGACAGGCGGAGGTGCTGCAGGGGCAGGGGGGCCAGCGGGTGAGCTGGGGATTGCAAGGGTGAGATTCACCCTCGCAATCAGGAGCCACCATCAGCCACAGGAGATTTGCTCATAACATAGGAGCAAACATAACATAACATGCTCCTCATATATAGGAGCATAACTTAACATAGGAGCAGCACTGTGTCCTGCTGCAGGGTGTTTCCTGCAAAACCCCACTCGCTGCAGCCCCAGGAGAAATTTGTCCCCTCCTGGTGATGAACACCATAGAGAAGCAGCCAGAGAAGGGCAGCTGGGTACAGCTGTGGGGGCTGCAGCTCCAATCCTGGTGACACAGACAGCCTAGGGAAGCCCCCAGCCCATCTACAATACTTCTTGCAGGACAGGTGACAAGACCAGGCAGTTATAGCTCAACCCCTCGCAGCGTGTGCCCTCTGGTAGAAAAGGGACCCAGCAGAAAACTACACGAGTTGTACTTTTTATAGTGCATCTGTGTACTTCAGGACATGGAGCAGGCAAGAAGGTGGCAGGGGATGGTGTGCCAGGCTAGGCTGGGCTCCCGTGGGGTATTTAACCTTATGCCCGCGTGGCAGGCACTGATCCAGCCGGGAAAGTGCTGATGGGGCTAGGCAGGGTGCAGAGGGCTCTTGGGGGACAAGGGCAAGTGGTGTTTGGGGTCTCCGCATGGCACCCACTTGCTCACAGAGCCCCAGCAGGGTGGGAAGGATCCTGGGGTGCTGGGCAGGGCTGGCACTAATGGTCAGGGAGAAGCAGAGAACACCCACCTTTGCTTTCCCCTGGAAGTTGAAGGTCAGCACGTACTCCCCCGGCCGCGTTTCGCTCTGACGGATGACGAACAAGCCATGGCTCCGGGCACCCCCGAAGAGCACCAGCTGAGCCGCCTTGATCCGCGAGAGAGTCCCATGGAACCAGGGGAAGTCGGAAAGGTTGATCTCTGCCTCTGCCTCGCTGTCCTCCCCTGGCCGAAGGGACAGCAGGTTCTTAGGGAGCACCCAGACATCGCCCTCTCCCACCCCTTCCTTCTCTCCCTCTGTGCACCCACAAGAGTGAGGCACTGGGGCTGCATCCTGCATCCCAGTACCTGTGAGATGCCCACTGGCAGTGGGGGAAGACTCCAGCGTCTGCAGGAAGCTCTCCAGCGGGACATGGGCAAGGAGCTCCCCCATGGAGTCCCTGCCCCGGCCATGGGGCACGGGGACAGCAGTGGCCATGGTGGTGTTGTGAGTGCCAGGCAGGGCACATCTGTCTGGCAGTCTGGGCACATCTGGAAGGGAATTTGCAGAAGGATAGGCTTACAGCTCAGCATCACCAGACAAGGCTGGGGATGTTTCTGCTCTGAAGACAGCCACGTTGGAGCTCTGGCTCTTGGGAGACATCTCGGTGCTAGGTTATGGCTCTAGCTGCAGCGGGACTCCCTTTCAGCCTGTGCTGGGTTTCCTTCCCCTGGTGTGACTGGGATGGGAGGCACAGACCTGTCTTGGTTGGGCATGGAGATGAGGTCGGGCTGTGCAGGTGGAGGCTGGGACCCAGAGACCCCAGTGCCTGCAGACACAGACTTGATTTTCTGCACGTGTGAGGATGTACAGGGGCAAAATCAATGTTTTCAACGGGGTGGGACACCTTCCTGGGTTGGGGGCAAGCATAACAAAGAGGAAGGCAATTGACAGAGGAAGATCCATCCCCACAGCACCTGCTTCAGGCTTCTTCACTTTATCGCTGGCAGGATCTGACTCCCCAAACCAAAGCTGGCAACCACAGGGGCCCACCCTTCCTGGGGAGTGTTTTTCCCAGATGTAGGTCCTTACCATCAGCCAGGAACTCGCAGCTGCAGGAGGACACCCTGCCTGGCAGACAGGCTCCCTGCGCGCAGGATGCCAGCTCGATGTCATCCCCGCTGTCCCTGGGGGGAGAGCACAGAGCGGACAGTCACACGCTGCAGGGGGACACACACACGGCACCTCTGCTCACAGGCATGCGATGGGGACTCGACCAAACAAAATTCCAGCCGTAATCGGGGAGCACATCCCAATGCTCCTCGCTTTGGAGGGGCTGCCACGGACAGAAGCACCCCCAGCGTCAAGAGGCAGAGCGGCTGGCAAAACAAGGTGGCCTTTTAGGGATGAGACACCGGTGTGAAGGGATGAAACCCTGGAAAGCCCTCACTACATGGGTCGTGCTGGTTGGTCCTAGCTGCAGTATTTTGCTGCTGCCTCGTTGGTTTGGATGGAAACCTGTTACCTTGACTTTCAGCCCTTTGGTTTGCGAGGCATCCGCACACACACGCACACTCCCACCACCGGCTTCCACCCAAGGACACTTTTGCTTTCATCCTCCGCAAAGTGAATTACCAACCCACAGGAATTACATCCCCAAAAGACACCAAAAAAGCCAAGCTGGGAGGCCCAGAGCGAGACAGCGAGCGGGAGCAGAGCGAGGGGGGGCTGCAGAGGTGCATCCCCCGCAGAGCATCCCTGCTGCCCGACCCCTGCCCATGCACTTCAGCTCCCTTCTTGCGCAAGCCCCCCCCAGCTTGCTCCACAGCCTATTTTTAATCCTGGCCGCCGGCGAGATCCCAGCACCGCCAGAGCTGCCCACGGCGACTCTTGCTTAACGGCGGCCACGTGGGCACAGGCAGCGAGGAAGCGGCTGCGTTAGTGATAACGGCTCACAAGGGAGCAGCTGAATTATTTAGCGGCCAGTAAGTGAATCAGCCATTGGGAGTCATTCAGCTGCAGCCGGCTAAAAACAAGAAGGGAGGAAGGAAACCAAAACTAACAGCGCTCTGCAGAAAAAGCCATCGCCGGGCGTTCAGGCAGCGGCTCCGGCACGCAGCCCTTGGCAAAAGCATCAGGAGCTGGCTGAAAATTCATTCTTGGCACCAAGTGTGTGTGTCGGTGTATTAAACAGCTCATTATTATTTGCTCTGGAGTTCATTATTATTTGCTTTACAGTCACGTCCGGAGGCCAAAGCGGGACGGCGCTGGGTGCTAAGCAAACATGAAAGGCTGGGAGGCTGCCGGTGGCAGAGCCAGGGGCTGGTGTGGGGCTGCTGGCAGCTTCTGCTGCAGCTTGAGGGGAGCACGGCCACGGCCCCGGGTAAAAAACCAGCACCCAAACACGCAGGAGGAAAAGGACCATATTTCCCAGCCTCACCTCCCTCAGCAGCCCAGCCTCAGCGTCGCTTCTTGAATTATGTATTTTAAAAAGAAACAAAAGGAGCACAGATCTGGAGTCCATCCGTGCACCCTCCCTGCGAGACGCAGCCTCCCCCGTGACCCACCCTGCAGCACCCAAACCGCGTCTCTTGGGCGGAAGGGGGCAAAGACAGCCTGGAGGGAGCTACAGCCTCTCCAAGCCCCTGTTCCAGGTTTGCTTGAGGTTTTCGCCTCTGCAAGCTCGGGCATCTTGTTTTTCCAAAACTGTGCCAAGAAGGGCAGTGCTAGGGTTTCCCCGAAGCCCAGGGAGTGCCTGGGCTGATCCTGTCTCAGCCAGCTGAAGGGCAGCAGCAGCAGGCACACGAACCTCCCTACAGTGTCACCTAAAGCAGATGAGAAGTTTTAGCAGGGTTGTCACGACTCCAATGGCAATGTTAACGCTACCACGATAGAAACATAAATAAATCAATTTAGCCAGCAGAATCTTAAATATACACTATGGATGCTGAACTGGGAAAAAGCACGGAAAATAGCTCAAATATAAAAGCTTCAGAGGGTGGGTGTTAAGTGCTTCCTGCGGTGAGGGCTGCGTTCCCGGGTAACCTGCCTCTGCCTGGCCGAGGCGATGTGGAGCAGCAAAGGGTGAGCAAGCGGCCAGCCCTCTGCAAGGCTGCACCTCTGACACACACAGGCTGCTAACTTCGCCTCCAGACTTCTGCTGACATGAGTCAGGGACTTTCTGTAACACCCCGAGTAGCAAAAATTGCATCAGGAGTAATAACCCATGCTGGGTGGCGAGGGCACAGCGGCAAACCTTACCCGGGGTCGATGCAGTCCTGGATATCCGCCACCCAGGAATGCTTCTGCAGGGAGTCGATGGTCTCCAGGATGTACTCGGCCCCGTTCTCCACCTGCAGGACACATGGGACAGTGTCAGGCTGCAGTCAGGGTTCCCCGGGGTAAACCCATAACCCATGTAGGGTAAACACCCCATAACCCAGCTGGACCCCTCCAACAACTTGCTGCTATTGAATAGCACCTCAGTTGAACAAGAGAGGATAAGTGCCCTCCCTCATCCCAGCAAAGGGATGCCCCACTGAGATGCTTTGATGTGTCCAAGCATGATCCCTGACCAAAGCCAGGGTTTGGAGGAAAATCCCCACCATTATCAGCAAATGCATCACAAGGGTTTGGTTTTTTTTTTTGTTGGGTTTTTTTTTTTTTTTTTACAGCCTCTGTGGCAAAACCACACCTGGCCGAAGGCATCAGGGGTGCATGGCCCCATGCACCAGCACAGAGAGCACCCCTCGCCTCTGGGGTGGGATGCTGAGGCATCCTCCAAAAACTAGCCCTGCACAGGTAGAGCTGAAGCTACGCTGCCCTCTCATTGCCCCAAAAATCCTGCCAGACCCTCAAACCCAGGAGTCTAAAACCTCTCCTCTGTTATCTTTTCTGCCTGCTGGTCCACAAGGCTTCTGGTTTCTGATGGCAACAGGGTGGGAGAGAAACCCACTTGAACAGGAAAAAAAAATAAAATAACAATCAGGATGCAAAAGAGCCTCCAAAATTGCAAGCTCAAAGGAGCTGGGCCTTTCTGGGGCCAGGGAGGGCCCAGAAAAGCCCCACATCAGCAATGGGGCAGCAGGACTCAGAAGCCACCCCATGCGACGTTTGTACCTCGGGCAGGTTTCCCCGCATCCCTTCCGCACCCCTTATACATCGCGTTCCCCAGCTGGCGAGGCAGCCCTGACTCCGGGAGGGTATCGCATTGCCAGCCGAGACAACCTCCCAGCTAATTTAATTAATCACAAACAACTGAATCACCGTCCTGAAAATAAGCAGGGCGTGCAGGGAGCGGTGCCCAGCGCCCGGGCTGGGGCTGAGCAGCAGCGATCCCAGGGCCGTGCATGGATGATCCTGCCCCGAGCAGAGCTGGAGGGGAGCAATAAAGATTTACCCCCCTCCCATTATGTTTAACCAGAGTAAAGGAGCTTCTCTGGCTTTCCGAGGGCAGTGCATGAAGCTGGTGTGGGAGACAGGGCTGCTCTCTCACGCAGAACATGACAGCAAGAAAAACACGTGCAGGGCTGGGGTATTTTGCAAGCGTCTGCTTGTGCAATGGAAAAAAAAAAAAAAAAAAAAAAAAAAAGAAAAGCATGTGCCTGGTGTCCGATGGGCAGCGGGGATACGCTGCCTGCTAATTTTTAGGCAATGTGGGAGAAATTATTCCAGCCTGGCCTCCTTGAACAAGGCAGGGGGTTTTCCACCCATCGTAACCTGCCAGAGTGCGGGATGTTGCGTGGGAAGGTCGAGATCGGGCTTGACATCAGCCCCGTGGGAAGGCAGCGGGGAAACCTCGGCACCCAGCTCCTTTTCTTACCCCTCTAATCTGTACCCCGACATTGAGGGGTGCTTCATTCCCCCCGTGAGTACAGTCAGCAAAGAGGGAATGCAAAAGAGCACCAAGAAGATGGTGGAAAAAGGTTAGAAAAAATTTCTACACCGCAAAGGTTATCAAATATTGGAACAGGCTGCCCAGGGAAGTGGTGGAATCGCCATCCCTGGAGGTATTTAAAAGATGGGTAGATGTGGTGCTGAGGGGCATGTTTTAGAGATGGTTTCTGTCAGTATTAGGTTGATGGTTGGACTCGGTCTGAAAAGTTGCTTCCAACTTAAACAATTCTATGATTCTAAGATGTCCCAGCAAGAAGTGCTGGGGCAGAAAATGAGCCCCATATAATAAAGGATGCCGGGAACAGGGGAAAAGCACCCTGTGCTGAGAGCAGGGAAAGGAGAGCAAAGGCTGGCTGGAGCAGCAGCAGAGGGACAGCAGGGGAGGAGAAGAGAACAGATGGGCTCCATACTGCATTCGCTGCCTCGGCTCGCTCAAAGGATCGATGGCAATCAATTAACCCCACGGCAGGGTAAGTGCCCCGGCCAGAACAGAGCAGGAGGGTACCTGGTCAATCAGGCATTTCCAAACCAGTGGGGTTTGGAGCATTCCCCGGGGTAATTAAAGAAATGGCTGAAGCAGTCACAGGGCCATTAGCAGTGGGAGTGGAGAGAGCATATTGGGCTCCAGACGATGGGAAGAGGGCAAGCCCAGATCCCTTCTCCAGCAGCCAGAGAAACCAAGCCTCCACAGGCACCCAGGAAGCTCCCTAGAGCTGAATCCCCCCCAGCAGGGATCTGCCATGACCCAACCCTGTCAAACCCATCCACACTTGCTCGTGACAGCCCCAGGGACAGGGGAGAAGCAGTGCCACATCCTTGGCATTGGCCACGCTTTGGACACTGATGGACACTCCAGCAAGGCAGGTAGTAAGACATGGTTGAGATGAGACTTGGAAGGGAATCTAGAAAACATAATCACAAGTAGCTGATGAGCCATATTCCAAGAGCAGTTATCGATGGTTAACGGGTTATCGATGGCTAATGATCAAAGCTGAGGGATACACTAGAAGCTCCTTCACATCAAGGACTCTCCGTGCATGCTACTCTTCAGTAACGATTAGGACAAAAGCAAAGAGAAGATGTCTAATCAATTCACAGATGACACCACGTTCCAAGTGTGTTGGAGGATGAGGCAAGAATTCAAATGAACTCATCGAAGCTGAGAAATGCTCTGTGGGAGAAAAAGCCCCAGCCAAGGGCACGGGCAAGCTCTGGGTTCACACTAATCACTGTGGGTGTCTGGGGAACTGTGACGCTGGAGTGGTTCTGCAAAAAGCATCGAGGGGTTACACCAGAACACGAGCTGCGTATGAGTCAACATCGTCATCAGGGTACAAAGAAACCAACTGGATCAACTTGGGCTGGGTAAAGAGGAAGAAGAAAGGAGAAGCAATCAAAGGAGAAGCAATCCTTCCCATCCACTCCTGGCCATGTCACCACATATACCTTGGGGCACACTCTCTCCAGAGCCCACAAGGAAAGCGGGGAGGACCTTGGGCTGGTCAGTCTGGAGAGAAGACGACACATGAGGTTGGTCTTTGAGGGACAGAAAACAACAGCTGAATTAGCTTTCATGTCCATGGTGAACACTGACTGCAGCAGAGGTTAAGGTTGAACAGCAAGAAGCCCTTGGGGCAGGGAGGATGCTCTGGAGGAGGCTGCCAGGAGAAGCTGTCAGACCTTTACAAGGAGCTAGGTTTGGTGGAGAGCAATTTCCCACAGGAACGGGTGCTGGGGCCAGATGGGCCACCAGGCACAGGGGGCTTTCTTGAAGCCAGGCTCAATTTTATCCTTCCTCTGCTTTCACAGTTTTCTAAGCTTTTAAGCAGGTTCATTCAGCCAGGAAGCCTGGCCTCCCCACTCTGCCTTTGCCGCCTGCTTTTAGGAAGAAGCATCAGGGAGCAAAGTGTTTTTTTAGCAGAGGTAGGACACAGAAATCCTCAAAATGCTGGTGTTCCCCACGTACATGTGCTACCTCCCAGCGGGGCACATCCAACAGCTCTGATGGAGAGCATGAGTCCATTAGCACAAGCTGGGAGGCACAGCCTCATTAGCTGGAGAGAAACACCATCTCCAACAACACATCCATCATCCCAGCAGCACATCATGCCCCGAGCCGGGACCCTGCGAAATTCAGCCCCACTCTGCTGTGACAGGCTGCTGCCTTTCGGCAGAGCAGGAGGAACCATTAAGTTAATTAATTGCATGATATGGGAGAGATTTCTGGAGAGAAAGACTTTCATTCTCTGCCCGTGCCCCGAGACTTGCGTGGGATGGTTGATTCCCAGGGCCTCGGTGGCCCCGCACTGCCATGTCAATGAAATGGCCACCACGTACCACCGATCCAGGGCAGTGGCGGTCACGAAACCACAGGCGGCCGCACCAATTAATGTCTCTGGACACTAATTTAACCAGTCTCCTGGTGACAAGGAGAAGCAAAACCCCATGGTGAAAGCCAGGCAAACAGCTCAATCCCAAAATACCTGGGCACCAGGTGGAGGTTGCATCATTTTGGGGGGGCAGGCAGGGATCCCATGGGGAGCAACAGCACTGTTGACTCTGATAACTAAGGCAACAGGGGCTGGATGGGGTCCCTGTCGGGATCCACACCACTGCCACCCTCCTCTCACCTTTAGGACGAAGGTGTTGTCTTTGTCGGGCATCTCCAACGGCATGGTGGTGCGGACCTCGATGATGGCCGAGAGCGGGATGCTCACCTTGGGTTTAGAAGCCTGGGAAAAGGGGAAAAAAAAAAAAAAAGAAAAAAGAAATGAATTAAAAGAAATCGATAAATAAAAAAAAAAAAGTCGCTCAATTGAATCAAACTGTCCCGGGGGACGACGCAGCGGGGCTCTCAGAGAGGCAAGATCACAGCTCAGCCTGCACGGTTATTACAGGGAGGGAGGGGGGAAAAGAATTGATTTCCCTCATGTGCCTGATAACTCCAAGCTCTTTTAATTAAACCAAGAGGAGGCCCGGTGGAAGATAGGGAGGTTAGTGCATTTAAGTGCCAAACCTCTTCCTTGCTCCAGCGCAGGCTGATGTGCCAGCTCTGCCAAGACCACTTATTTCTCTCCTTTTTAAACCCTCTCCCGATGGAGACACACCACAGGAGAATTGTACTGTCTGACGGGGGATGTTTCCCACTCAGAAAGTGGCCCAGGAAGATGCCCCATTTATCCAGTGCAGAAGTCACATTTCAACTGAGAAGCTACGATGCAGCAGCCTTAGCCAGGCAGGGAATTTTAATTACATTAAAATAAAGAAAAATGAATTTCCCCTGGGGCCCCCAGCACCCGCCGGAGCCTCAATTGCAGGGCGGGCAGGACCTGGTGCATCCCACTCAAATCTGTGCCAAGCAACAAATTCCCCAGATATTTGTTTTAATTATAACAAATCCCCCCAAAGGAGCCCGCGGAGCTGCTCCCCGGGGCTGGTCCCCTCCAGGGCTCCGGGATTTTGAGCATCGTGGCTGTGGGAAGCAGAGATATGATTTAGTCACCAAAACCTGTGCTTGGTGCCTTGGGTGCACGGGATGGGATGAGGCCGGTGATCACGGAATTGTCAGAGTTGGAAGGGACCTCTAGAGATCATCTAGTCCAACTCCCCTGCTGAAGCAGGGTTGCCCAGAGCACATCACTCAGGACTGCATCAAGGCGGATCTTGAAGATCTCCAGAGAAGGGACCTTCACGACCTCCCTGGGCAGCCTGTTCCAGGGCTCTGTCACCCGCACCATGATGAGCACCACGCTACAGGTTACCAACAATGGGTTCAGTTCCCATTTTTTTGGGGAAAAAAAAAAAGATCCAAGACAGAGAACAGGAACTGCTTTTTCCCCTCCAGGTCGTTTCGTTTCCACCAGCCCCAGACCCCAGTGATGTCTGGGGCTCAGCCCTGCCCTGGGGAATTTTTCCCTCTTGTTCTTTGCATGGGAGAAGGTCAGGAAGGCGGAGGTAGCTGCTTTGAGAGGAAAGAAAATACGGTGTTACTTCACTGGTGAGCCAGAGAAGGGTCTTCTCCAGGAGGGCTCTTCCCTTTAAAGATTTAAAGACATGGAGATAGTTTTTGTAGGGCCTACACGAAAGCAAACCTGTGGGCCACTGCAGCAAAAAGCAGTTTTCCTCCAGCTGTGCCAGGCTGGTGCCACTTTTACAGCTGAATCATTTGCCAGATGGAAAGCAAGATGGGATGAGGGGAGAAAGATGTAAACCAAAGCGGGGTGTGATTATAACAGGAAAGCAGACAATGTTCATAAAAGTTGCCATAAAATCATTTCAAAATTGATTTTCAGAGGCAAATCAAGGCATGCTAAAAAAAAAAAAAAAAATCCCTCTCTGAGTACTCTCTTAAATGTTTTAAGAGCAGCAGTTGTTCCATTTTAACCCGAGTTTATTGCCCCTTTGGTGGGGACGACTCTCGTGCTGCTCTGTGCAGCTCGCACCCCCCGGGTTCCCCGGATCCTCCGTGCATCATGCCACGGACACGGGGGTTCCATCCCAGCCGTGTCTCGTGCGGTCCCTGGGCTGAGGAAGCCCCCCTGAGCCAGTTACCAGCGATGCACCGCCATCCGTACCAGTGCTGAGCCACTCTAGAGAGATGCACTTCAGTTTAAACTCACGTTTTATATTTTATCAGGAGAGACGTGACGGTTAGGTGAGAGGACTAACACCAACAGTGCCAAGGTTCATTTTGGCCACAGAAAAATAGAAAATGCTGTTTAAAAATATGAACTATCCTGCTGTCCCTATGTATAAGGAATGGATCCATCCCTCTACCGAAACGAAGGGCTCCCAGGGGTTCAGAGCACCCCGAGACCCACAGAGCTGCAGCCCTGGGTGCGTGCCCGGCGCGATGGCTCATGATGGCGTCACTACCAGGGACCGAAATGCAAACAGGAAAGTCCTGGAGAAGATGAAGTAAATGAGACTTTTTTTCTTCCCTAGGTATTTAAATAACCTGAGATTTCATTACCAACACATACAGCTAGTAAAGCCCCAGGGAACGGCTTGTTATTTGCCCTGTGCTCTTCGAAGAGGCGAACACACAACGGAGACGAGGCACAATCACGGCGTTAGCACAGGCAAGGGTTTGGCAGCACAAATTATCCCTTTGCTCAGCCCAGGAGCAGAGGCAGTCCCGCAGCAAGAAGGAGACTGAAGGTCTCATAATCCATATTTTTTGAGCAAAGGACTCCATCGCTCAGCCTTCCTCCCCAGGAAAAGAGGGACAACGTTTCCTTGCATCGCACCCAGGTGAAATGCGTGTGAGAAGGGGAGGGAGGACGCACCAAGGACACACCGCAATGAAAAACGGCTCCTGTTTTTGAAGCTTTCGTTGAAATTTCAGAAGAACAGATGCAGTCAAGGAAAAGTGATACTGTGGGTAATAAAAATAATAATCAGCGTTCCTCTGCCCAGGAGGGTACATAGCTGGGGCTGTCTGGGAGGAGAGCTGCAAAACCCATTCATGGTAGTGATGCTTCAGCCCCAGAAGGCATCACTGGCATCTTCTGCCCCCATCATCAAAAGCTGCATTGGAGGTGGCCTTGCAGATGCAAAATTATTCCAAATGAATTGTTATTTTTAAAAGGAAAAAAAAAAACAAAAAACAAAAAACAACTGCTTTCAGAAAGTGGACTAGTGAGCCTGAGAGCTAAAGCACAAAGGCCAGGCAGCAATCCCAGCCATACTGCTGCTGCTGCTGCGTGAGCCACCAGTCAACCACATGTCTCTGCAACACATTGGGAAGAGAAAAAACCCTCTGGATAGCCTGGACACCCCACATCTTGATGGGAAAATTAGCGTTTCCACCAAGATTGATGATACCTGGAGGCCTAAGGACCTGGCAGAGGCTTTAGAATCTCTCCCAAGGGCCATGGGGAAGGAGGTGGCCACATCCTGGTGAATGGCAGCAATTGGGGCCTGCAGGTTGGATGGGTTTCAAGGGTGCTGTCCCCTCCATTTGCATCTCAGCCACCCGGCACCAAACCCCACTCTGGACCAGAGCTGGATTTCATCCCAGCTCAGCAGTGGAGAAAAGAAAAGCCTCAAGCAAAGCCCAACTGCTGCTTGAATCGCTCAGAAAAACAACAGCGGAGAAAAGCCAGGACTTACCTTCGGAGGGACGTAAAACTCGAGGAGGAACCTCTCTCCTTCTACCTTCACCGCTTTCCGGAGCAGGAGGCGGCACTTCTGCCACTGTGAGCTCCCCACACAGTTCGTGTCGTCGGCCACCATGTAGCGCAGTGTCCCCTCCCTCTGGATGTCCACCTGCTCCACCTTGGAGGAGGGCACCTTGGACAGGCGCAGCTTGTGGGTCCATTTTTCCCGTGGGTCACTGGGCTCCTTGCCCCCTCCAGCTGGCCATGGCTCCCTCTCGGCTCTCCGGCCACCTGGGGCAGCCTCAGCACCCGGCTCCGGAGAGGACTTGCGATGCCACATCTCCTTCATACCGTCCACCACACACAAGCTCATGTTCCTCAAGGAGAAGCCTTTCTTGAACTTGGGCTTGGTGGCAGCGTGGATGGAGACATCCTCCGAGCTTCGGGACTGGCCGTAGGAGGACACCTTGCGTGCCTGCACCTGCTGAGCTGGGCTCAGGTACCGTCCCGTGCCCAACGGGGCGTCCATGCTGTCCAGGGACTCGGTGGACGTCTCCTCCTTCCTTGAGGCGACCTCACGTCCGTAGGGGACGTGGCAGTTCTGCAGCCCCACGAAGGGCACGATGTTGTACTTGGTGGGGGAGTCAGACACGAACACCCGGCTGACCTCCAGGCTGAAGATGTCCAAGAAGTTGGCAGCAAAATGGTGGGAGAAGGAGGTCTCTGCCCCGGGGGTGTCGTAGTGGGGGTTCTCCTTCAGGAACTGGCAGAACTTCTGGGCAAAGTCGACGGCAGCCGCCTGGGCGTGCAGCTCGCAGAACTCCCTCCAGTCAGGGAGTGGGGAGGAGGGCTCCTGGCACAGGGCATCGCCGTTCATGGCTGCCCCATTCCACCTGCCGGCAGGCTGCGGGGGAAAGGGGACAGCGTGACTCCAGGCATGGAGAAGGACACGGGCAACCCACCCTGCACAGCCATGCCCCCCTGCAAACAGGGGTCTTTCCCCGCCACGATGTAGGAGCAGGTTTGCAGCCCCGATGCAAAGGGAAACACCGTGGGAAAGTGTTTTTGTGCCATTCCCTGTACACCTTGTACGTCGGAAAAAGTCTTGGCCCCGGCAGCAGCCATAAATTGTACTTATTTTATGATTATAACCATGCAAAAGCATTATTGATTTCTCATAAAACCACTAAGGAGTCCCCGACCGGAGGAGCCCGGGGGGATTTGCTTTCAGGATTTATCTTGCCTGTGTGTTCTGCCTGGGCACGGTGGCAGCTCTCCCGGGGGGTGAGGGAGCACTGGGCATTCCATCGGGGCCCACACGGACACAGAGGGCAGAATCCTCCCCTCCGCATCCAGCAGCTGGTCCTTCTCCTTCTCCATCCCTATTTCTGCCCCGATTCTTTACCACATCAATTATTTATTTTTTTAAAAGAGATATATTAGAAGAGACATGGATCTTGCCTCTTTGGTTGGCAAGGACCAAGCCTGACACACGGCAGACCTGCTCATCCCCAGGCTTTATAGCCCAGACCCTCCTCAACCAGGTGACATCTCACTTGGGGCAGGCACTGCTCTCGTGTCCCCCCACCGTGGCTCATCCCTCCCTGTCCGGTCTCATCTCCGTCAGACCGAGCTGAGCTGCCAGAGCCATGTGGGAGCTCAGCCCCTGCCGCTCGTCCTCCCTGCTGAGCATCAGGCACCATGGGGTAACATAACACCAGGACAGGTCCTCAGCAGAGGGCAATGGGTAGGTAGGGTACGGGGGGGGGTGAAAAAAAACCAACAAGAAGCAGCCAGACCCAGAAGTTCAAGAGAAATTGAAGGGAGCTGAAGACCAGACCCACATGCCCATGGGAGAAGCACCACTTTGCCCAACCTCCACACTGGTCCCTCTTCCAGCGGCCACAGGACTCGCAGGGGCACCTGTGCATTCCTGGCTTTGTGCTTACACTGCACTTCCCAAACCCCTACCTGGCTTTGTGTGGCTTGAACCACCTCCCTGGGGAGACCCCAGCAGCAATCGCATCTCAAAAAGTCATCTCCCAGCGCCGAGACTGCTTGTGCCTGCTGGTGACAGTGAGCAACTGGGGCACCGCTCAGCCCATGTTCTCGAACTCACCGTCTGTGTGTCCAGACACACTCCCCCAAGGGCAGCGGTTTGGCTGATCCGCCTCAGCTGGCTCAAATACAGAGCCCAGGGATGCCTGCGGCTGCCATGCTCCAGACAGGGACCATGCCTGGCTTCTGGAAGGACAGGACAGTTTCCCTGCATTTTTGCTGTTCTCCATTCACAGAGCAGCTCTTTTGCTGGCGAGGGATTACTCCTGCTAATAAATCGCGTGCAGTGACCCGCCAGCAGCTTACAGGGCCAATAATTAATTACCGCTCAGATGAACTACACAAGCCACGGGATCGGGCAGGCACTGGGGACTGCACTAACCTGCTCCTTGTCCTGCAGACCCCAACCATGTCGGTCACCAGACCTCAGGCAGGACCAGGGCTGTGATCTGGAGGAGCAGCAGCAACCAGGAGCTGGTTGCCATTTCCCCAGCACATCCCTATGGAGATGAGACGCTGCCTGACCCACCAGCACGAAACAACCGAGCTCTCTGGGAGCACCTCTGTCCCTGGAGGGGGCTCTCAAACCTCCTCAAACAGAGAGAAACTCACACAGGCAACAAAAGCACGCGAGGGGAAGAGAAACCCCAAGTTGCCTTGTGAGAGCCAGAACCTGGGGAGCTTGGCTTCTCCGCTGTCTCGTAAGGACCAAGTAGCTTTCACCTAAACAGCATCTCTGCCCCACATGTGGCACCTTCCCGCTTTCGAGACAGGGATGCTGCTTGGTGCCCCAGCTGTGCCAGGGAGGCAGAGAGGACATGGGACACATGTGGCCATCAGTGACCTGCGCTGGCCCCTCACATCCTGCAGCACCATCACCGGTCCCCAGCAGAGCTCTGGCCCCTGCAGAAAGCCCCATCGAGGCTCTCCCTGGCATCGCAGGGCTTTCCTGAGAGCTGAGTGGTCCCACTCACCAGGATGCAAGCCAGCTGGGAAAAACCCCATCCCTGCAGTTTAGGAGCAGTGGCTGAATTTCCCCAGGAGACAGCATGAAAGCAGGAGAAAATGCAAAGCTGTTTGTTCCCGCCCAGCAAATGCAATTCCTACTTATCCATCCATCACTGAGCAGAGAATTTAATGGCTCAGCTCATGGTGGTGGCTACTGCCCTTTGGCTTTAAAATTCACAGCCTCAGCTCCCCACCACCCCCCCGGGAACTACGCCGGCACCAAGCCATGGGCTAGGAGGGTTTGGGCTCAGGGAGAAAAGGGAGATGAAAAGGAGTCTCCTGCTGCCAATCCAAGCAGGCATGGCAAGAGCAAGGGAGGGGGAAAGGGTGCAAAGGGAAAAGAGTGGAGAGGGCCTTGGGGGGGGGGTAGGAGAGAAAACCCCACGGTGATGGGTTTAATTGCATGAGCCAGAAGGGAGCAGCTTGGCTTTGCCCTGAGTGTCGAGCTCTGGGGCTTTGCCGGAGTCCCCCCCTCCCCGACATGGATGGGGGGAGAATGCTTCTCCCCATCCACCTCTCCAGGAGGGATCAGTGCTACGGAGCAGGGCCTGCCTGCCCGAAACTGAGGGATGGCAAGCCAAGATGCAACAGACTCTGAGAGATGAACGGGTAAAAAAACCCAGAAGAAAACAAACAAAAAAAGGCACTTCAGAAAAGATACAGCCCCAAACAAAAAGCGTCACCACCCAGGCACGACAGCCAGGCTCAGGCTCGGCGACACGCACACAGAGGCATCACAGCATCTTCCTTTCATCTGCACGGGGATGACAGACTTTAAAAGGCCAATTTATAAAAATGAAGCCTAGAGGAGAGACATCTGGCAGGTCTGAGGAGGCGGCGGAGGGGGGGAATTACTAACCCTGTGCTGCATCTCCAGCCCCCCTTGCCCAGAGGGGGTCTGTGAACCCCGGGCTGGGACGCCCTGACGGAGGCTGGGGGTAGCTCCCTGGGACCACAGGGCCATCGGTGGCCCCAACACCCACCCCAGCACATACACATTCACCTGATTTCCGTGGGAAGCAGGCTTCCAATTATCTGCGTAGATTTACCTTTAATCTGGGTGCCTCCGCTCCCCGCCATACCAACAGCACTGCCCCACTTCTTGAAATAACTTATCATGCCACAGACAGCATCCCCGGGCAGAGTGGTGGAAGCGAAGACGAAAATAAGCTCAAGATGGAAATAAGCAGCAAATCTACAATTGCTTTTTCGGAAAAAGCAAGGGCCATCCGCTTCCAGCCCAGCTTACCAAGGGTTGCAGCGTGCTCCTCGGCACTTCTCGAAGGAGCCAGATCCCTTTGGAGGTGTTATCTGCCGACTCCAGAGCTGGCTCAGGGGCCACAGCCTCGAGTCCCTGGCCTGGGTTACACGAGAGGACAGACATATGAATACATAAAATGAGGAGGTTTGTTGTCAAAGGGAAGCCACAGAGTGGCAACCACAACATCAAGCTGGCGATGGGTTCCTAACCCACCTGCACGAGCCCCCAGACACCTCCCAGGGCAGAGCTGTGCCCTACTGCCGCTGTCACTCGGGAGAGCGATTCAGAAGAAGGAGGGGAAAAAAAAAAAAGAAAAAAAAAGGATTTCTGGGGATCAGCCAAGTGGAAACCCAGGTTGCAATCGCAGGCGAGAGCCAGCCGCTGGCAGCGATGTTATGACAATCTCTCCCGATAAGCTGTGCTGATGCGCCCCGCGCGTGTCGGCACACGCAAACAGAAAGATCTGAAAGTCGAAGTAAGCTACTGACCTCAAGAAGAAATGAAATTTAAACTGTCAGCAGAAGTGCAAGAGACCATGAAAAAAAAAAAAAAAAAAAAAGACACCTCTTTGGTGAAGCAGGAGTCGGGGAGCAACGAAAAAGCCACCAGGATTTGCTGAACCAGAGACGTGAGGAGGAACCAACATCTAATGAGGTGTTAATAACCCGAACACGCAACCCCGGTCATGGGATAGCCAGGAGAGCCAGCCAGCCCAGCACTTGCTCCGAGAGCTTTATTTAAGGAAACAACCCTAATAAAGAGATGTTTCCCTTCCGCCCGGCGCGGCACAGCCAGGCTGGGCCAACGCGATCCGAAATTCATCGGGAAAAAATACCATCCGATGGAGGTTGCGAGACACGAGCCTGTATCCCTCCATCTCTGCCTGCACGGAGAGCTCCTGGGGCCATGCGTGTGCCTGGCTGGGAAGGGCAGGAGAGGGAGAACCTGCAGGGAAAAGTCTGCAGCAAAGCCCTGGCTGATGGGGAAGGAGGTCCCCAGCTCGGTCCCAGCTGCCCCGGTCCAACAAGCCGCTCTGTTTCCAGCAAGATCGATGGCACTCAAAGCCCGGGCTGGCCACCCCACGGTGACGGCGTGAGGAAACCCAGGCACCTGCTCCCCCAGAAAAGCGCCTGACCTCAGCATGTTGGGCCAGGGGAGATCCCCGAGTCATGAGCAGGTCCCAGAGCAAGGTGACACCCCCCTGGCAGCGAGGTGACGTTCCTGGCAGGCAGGAAGGCAGCTGCTGGCAGGCAGGCAGCCCCTCTGGCAGCTTGCAAGGGAGCCTGGCGCCTGCCTGCACGGCCCCGAGGCACCGCCTGCCCCTGGCAGATGGGGAAAATAGCTAAAAATGGGCAGTTCTCAGCCCGTGGGGACAGTGGGGCAAAGTGAGCAGCATGCGGGGCTCAGAGCTGATGGCAGAAGGGACGCAAGCACATCATCTTTGCTCTTACTGTGCAAGCCCAAAAGGGATGGGGGACACATCAGCCCCAGGGCTGACATCCCTCCTTCCACAGCAGACACCTGAAGCGTTCAAAGACCAAAAGTCCTCCTCTTGGGGGCTTCCTTTGCCACCCCGAGGAGCTGGGAAGTGTCCTGGCCCTCACAACCCATCAGAGCTGTGACCAGACACAGAGGCTGAGCTGAGGAAAATAAAGCCATGGGGCAAAAAAAGCAGAAGTTATCTGTCCGTGGGCATTATGCATCCCTCCAGACCCACTTACCATCCCCATCACAGCCCCAGGGTGGGAGAAGTTGATTGCTCTCTGCACTCTTCATTGCTCCATGTACTATTTATACCCTATAGATCTTAAATCAGACCAGCTGTCTGAATCAGATAGAAATGGAAACAATCTTTGTTCCTCTCATTTACTGTCTATCCCACTAAAATATTAATCGGACAGCATTTTGGCCTCAAATTTAGTGGTCAAATCGCCTTTCTTGAACCAATCCCCCGTTAAATGCATGCTTTGACTCCTTGCCCAGACACACTACAGGGTCCTCCTGTCGTCTGGAGCTAGAAAACATTTGTCTGGAGCAAAAAAGCTTCTCGGGTCTTTTTCCGTTGCCCGATGAGGGATTCCTCCAGCTGCAGCGTTAGCTGGAGCAGCTCTCCAAACAGATGCCCCCAAAGCACCCAGCAGGGTGGGATGGCCATTTTCCAGGGCAGGCTTTCAGGGCTCGGGCACTGAAGGGAAACAGCTTCATAACAGAAAATGGGCAAGAAATGACCCCTTTCCCCCACTTCTTGCACATACAACGGTCTCCCCACAGCTCTGCACTCAATCTGCCCTGTTCTTGTGTCCCAATGCCAAGGAACTGATGTGCCCACAAATAAACCAGGCTTTGGGGACCACATCCCGCAGTGCAGCCTGGAGGCAGCTCCAGCCCTGCCGCTGACTTACTGAGCGAGTCCCAAGCCCACGGCACCGCTCACCCCGTGCCAGCGGACCCCCTCCCGGCTGGGACCCCCGGGTGCTGGAGGGGACACACAGACACTCTCCTCCTCCCCACAGGCAGCCAGTCTGCCAAGACCAGCCAGGCAGAGCTCAGGCCTATGACAGTTCCCCAGCAAAAACTGAGATTTTCCTTCATTTCCCACTATTCTGACCAACTTCATACCACGGGGTTGTTTCTCTCCCTCCCCCCCAAAAAAAATCCCCTGCAGAGTAAACTTTACCCCCTGCGCTGACAGCTGCTGGAAAATAAAGACAAGTTAATAGACAAGATCCACTGGATCTTAGATAATCTCTTCCCCGAGTAATTCCCTCCAGCTTGCAGGGAGCCACGCTGCCAGCCCATGCGGGGGGCTGAAGCATCACCCAAGCCACTTAGCACGCCGCTGATCCGGATACGCCAGCGTGGGACCCGAGGGGTACCAACCTCACCCACGGGGAGGGGTTCCCCAGGGTGCAGCGATGGGATGCCGTGCAAAGCATCGCTACAGCTGGGCATCATGAATGCAGCCCGGGGCTTGGAGGCAGCGTGGTATGTCTGGAAATAAAGCAAAGACATGCCCTCAGTGCTCCCCAGAAAAAAAGCTTGAAAAAATAAAAATTAAAAAAAAAAACCCAGAAATAAAAAAATATAGAATTTTAAAAAAAATTAAAATAGAGCTTTTGATAAAGGAGGTCAGAGGTTGCTGTCCCTTCCCTCTTGCTCGGGTGCCACCTCACCTGCCTGTCTGCGGCCGGGGAGCTTCCCACAGAAAAGCGACCAGTCCAAAATCTATTTTTAACCACCACAATAGCAGAGCCTCCCAAGAGGAGCGGCCGAAGCCCTGTCCCCAACCAAGCAATCTCACATTTCCCTCGCTAAGCCTAGATTTCCTTCCGCCCCTCAGCCCACAACAAAACCCTCCTCCTTCTCCTCCTCTCCGTTTCCCATCCTTGTAAAACTATTTGCACATCCACCTCCGGGCCGGACTGGTGCCACGCATGTGTGTTATTTATTAACCACTGACCTGGTACCTCGGGGCAGGCCCTTCCCAGACTCAGACATGCCAAATAATGGGGGATTTAGCTGCTCACTCACCACCCCCGGATGTACCCAAAACTCAGGGGATTTAAAGAAAAAGCCCCGCAACATAAAATCAATTGCGGTTCCCAAAATAAGTGCAAAGTCCTTTAAAAAGAGGAGTCTCGCCTGGCAGATCGCTGTGCCATTAAGGGGCTCCTGGGGTGGTTTTGGGGGGTTAGCCGTGTGGGTCAGTGGTGTGGGACGCCCAGCAAAGCCCACCTCGATGCCATACAGCACAGCCATCGCTGTGTGCCTCCATCCCAGCTCGCTCCCAGGGATCCCCCCCTTCGTTAGGGCAGAGACGCTCCCTAGATTGTCTTTCAATTATGGCACATAATAAACATAGGATAAAGTAACATAGGCCTATACAACATTTTCTTATTATGGTTTTTTGTCTTGGTTTGGTTTTTTGTTTTTTGTTTTTTCTTTTTACTTTGCAGATCTAATTCCCCCCACACACCGCTGCCTCATACCCGCCTGCAAACAGCCGTAAACTGCTGCCTAATGGTATCTGAGCTCGGGAAATTCAATTCTACCCAGCGCCTTACCCAGGACTGCTACAATCGCTGCTAATTGCTTAAGTGGTATATTAAGCAAAACATCTCATAAAAATTCCAGTGGGCTTTGAAACACACCCCCCACCCCCCCCCCCCTCAACCAGATGATGCCAAAACACGCTGTTATGGCTGCCATCCCTGGCTGGGGATTCAACCTCAAATATCCCTTTTCCCTTCGCTGTGCAGGGGAGCTCCCGGGCGGGCGGTGCTCCGTAACCAGTGTGGCAGCTATCACCACGCAGGAGGGATTTATGGGCTGTGTCCCACTTCTCCGCCAGCCCCCCCCCTTCCCGGGGATCCCAGCCCCACTGCAGCCCCTCTCCTGCCCCGAGGTCTTGAATCCAAATGCTGACGGGACCCGGCGCAGCAGGGCATAAACCTGCTCCAACCTTCCCAATGGGGACCCTGGGGTGCACACACACCAGATCCCTCTCCCGGTTCCCCCTCCAAAGTATGGTGATCACCTGCAGATGCTGATGGATGCAGGGCTCCAGTTGAGTGCCGCCCCAAGCCCAGACCCTGCACCCGGCAGCCTGGGTGCTCCCCCAGAAGAAGGGCTCCAAGCCCTTCTGCTTCCTGTGATCAAAAATCAGGTCTGGGATGGAGATTTTCCCTTTAGAGATAACTTCTCCTCCTCTCTGCTGTGATGGAGCCAACTGGGATTCAAATCTACAATTCCCAGGAGTCAGGGGGCACACCACGTGCTCCCCACAGTGGTCCCCAGTTTCCCCCGCCAGCCCCTACCCTCTGTTTGCAGGAGGAAGCGGAGCACGGAGCCAGGCACAAGTCTCCAACCCTTACCCCACCACCTCCCTGGCATCCATGGGCAAGGAAACCGGCCAAGGGCAAGTGAGGGCACCAACAGACGGGTGCGCAGGGAGGGGAGGGCTGCCAGGGGCGGCTCTGCTGGCCTTCAGGCTGGAGGAGGGCAGGGAAGGCGGCACTGCCCCGGGGCATCACAGGCAGCCTGATTCAGCAAGAGCAGCAGAGGTGCAACCATCATCGGTTTCTCTGCCTGCCCCGGGAAGAGGAGGAAGAGGAAGGGCAATTAGCCAGCAACATCCTCATCTTGAAGGGATGGGTGATTTACCTCCAAGGAGGAAGGACAAGAGGAGGTTGGACAAGACCACCCTGCCATGAGCGTGCACAAGATGTGGTCCCACAAGTCCAAGAGAAGAGGGGACAGACCTGATGGTCAAGAGGAGCAGCCAGAAAAGGTAACCCTGTGGTCTAACATGACACCCCAAGGGGTTCGCACTCGAGGAAGGCGGCAATTTTAACCCCAAAGCAGGACAGGGGAGGCCCCATCATGCAGGACCGACTTGTCCCACTTGACAGCACAGGAGTAATGCTCACCTTCCATTAGGAAAGACACCAGGCACCAGCAGGCAAACCTGCACCCTTCTCAAACCTGTCAACAGGCTGGAGCATCTCCGCAAGTACCATGCAACTTTTTTAAGGAAGAAGTTATTCAACGGCCACCCTGGGCTGCACTGCAGCATTACAGCAATGGAGAGGCAACTGTGGAAGCAACACCAAGGAACGCAAGAGGGAGGTCCACGATCCCATCTAAGCACATCTCCTCGCAATGCACAACCACTGCCTGTGCAAATGTGATGGCTGAGGGCCCCAGGGTAGGAAGGCTGAGCGTTTCAGAGGAGCCTGTGTGGTTTAGGAGCACGATCCCCACTTAGAAGCACAGCCCCAGATGCCCAGCATTGCAACCATGGTCCTTTTTCACTCCTCTCCCAAACCAAACCAAAAAATCCCCATGGAGGGGAGGTTTGAGCAACCCACGCAAAGAAGCAGTGGCAGGGCCTCCCAGGGATTTTGGGCAGCATGCTGGGTGGCCAGAGCAGTTTTACCTCCTCTCCCGTTCCAGTTCACAGGGTTCCCGAGGTGCCAGCAGCGTGGTTCTTCCAGGTCAAGCACATAACTTCAACCAGTGAATTTCTACAGTGGAATGAGGGACCAGACTGACTCCGGAGGGGCCTGGAAGGCAAAGTTTTACACGGTCAAGCCCTGGAGTGAGTGCAGTTGTCCCCAGAGCATCTCCTGAAGGCACATTTCACCCCCAAGCCACAGTTCCGTTGCACTTCAGCCTGACAGCCCACTTCAGCAGAAACTAGAAATAAGCAGAAGGGCCATGGAGAAAGCCCCTCTGCTTTCCAAAAAGGCCTTCACACGATGCCACCCAGTCCCACCAGAGCTGGGGGAAGCTCAGGAGCTGGGGCCACCCCACGGGTGTCCCCAGAGCCCCGTGGGAACTGGAGGCACTTGCTGCCCCGGCGGGTCCAGTGCTGCTCTGCCCTTGGCAGGACCCGGCTGGCAGGAGGGGGAAACCCTCACAAGCCCCCCTGCCTTCCCCCCCCCAAGAAAAAAAAGAAAGCAGCCTGCAGTCCTCACGGCAAAGCCCGAGCAAACAATAATGATTAAAAAAACAAGAGCATCCACGCGGGGCCATGCGCGCTGCCCGCCCGCCCCCTCCTCTTTCTCCTCCTCCTCCTCCTCCTCGCCGGAGCATCCTCCCCCCCGCCCCCCCCGCCCACCCCCAGGCGCTCCGGACCCACCGAGTTTCGCCTCCCCCGGAGCGGTGCCTGCCCCGGGGCGGCCCCAGCATCGTCCCCCGACCCCCCCCCTCGCCGGGGCTCGGGGCCGGCCGGAGGAACGGCGATGCTCACCGGGAGGGGGGGAGGAACCTAGCCCGGAGGGAGGGGGAGGCGGGGAGGCGGCGGCAGCCCCCGGCCCGGCCGAGCGGAGCCCCATCCCGGCGGCTCGGGGAGGGGGCGGCCCCCCCCTCGGCTCCAGGGAGGCGGAGGGGAAGGGGGGAGGGGGGCTCCGCGTCGTCGCTGCTAAGCGGGGACTCTCCCCCGGGGTTAACGGGGGAGGGGAATAACCGGTAAAATAAGGGCCCTCCCCCCCCCACCCCTCCCCCGGCCGCCATCCGGTACCGGGGGGATGCGCTCACCCGGCCCCGCTGCTCGGCGCTCCCGGCTCGGCTCCCGGCGGGCCGGCGCTGCCCGGCCGCCCCCCGCACCGCCCGGCAACACCGCCTCCCGCCCCTCCCACCGCGTTAAAGGGACCCGCCCGGCCCCGCCGCGCCCCCCCCAGGGGACCGGCCCGGCCCAAACGGGGAGCAGCGCAGCGGGCCGGGGTCCCCCGGGGGATGCTGCACCCCCTCTGTGGGGTCATCCGTCCTCGCCGGCCCCCATTGCCTCTGCGCGGGCGGCGTGTCTGCCAGGGGTCCCTAAACCCCCGGAGGGCACCCCAAATCCCTAGAGGGCACCCCAAACCCATGGAGGGCATCCCACATCCTCAGAGGGTGCCCCAAAATCCTCCCCCCCCCCCCAACCCTGGAAGGGTGCCCCCATACCCGAAGAAGGTTCACCAGCGTTTTCTCGCCCCATCTACCAGCCCCAACACTCATTTTTTGCACTGGGTGTTTGGGGTGATCCCCCGGCACCCCCACGTCCCCGGGGTTCGCAGGGCAGCACTGGGTGGCCAGAGTGGGCTCCGGGCAGAGGTATTGCGGGCCAGCCCCGGCGCTTGCCTTCGCTGTCCTGCTGACATATTTACAAGGCCCATCTCCGAGCACCTTCCTCTGCCAAGGGGGTCAGGACAGATTTATAATCCGCATCTTACCGCAGGGGAACTGAAGCCCAGAGAGGTTTAAGTGATTTAGTCAGGGGTCACATTACCCAGGGCCTCCCTGCAGCGTGTCCACGGGGCGGATAAGGATGACTCACCAAAAAAAAAAAAAAAAAGGGAAAAAGAAAAAAGAAAAAAACAAAGCAAAAAGAAAAAAGGGTTTGCAGGAGGAACAAATCCTTTTTAGTTCTGCGAAGCACCTGTAGGATTAAGACAATGCTGGTTATGTAAGGGGCGGAGAGGGGGCTGGGTTTTTATTACTATTATTATTTATTTATTATGCTTCCTCTTACCCTGCGAAGGAGTAATCGGGCGAGATTTGGGGAGGGGCCGCTTTGGGGGCACTCAGAGGGTGCAGAAACAAGGAGGGAGGCTGGTGGTAGGGCTGTTACACAGTGATGCACTGTTTGGTTTTTCTTCCCCCCCAAACCCTTAAAGCAGAAGAGCGCAGCGTCTTCCTAAACCTCTTTTCCTGTGTCTGTGTTTTAGGCAGCAGTGTGAAACACAGGGCAAGGGGGATTTGCAAAAGCACTGTCTAGGAGGCACGACCGGGGCATGGACTCTTGACTTCTCTCCTTGGTTTCATCATCACTGTTTTTTGTGATGATTTTGGGTGAATGCCCACCCTCCTGCTTCTGGCTGGCCGCATTTTCCCATCCCAGGGGTGTTTTGAGGATGAATTAATGCTCGCCGAGAGGCTGGAGCCCACTGCTCAGCGTGGGTGACCCCAGACAGACCATGTTCACCCATCTCCCGCAGCGGCTGATGCTGTGTTTTCCATTCACCCCTCTCCTTCCCCAGCCTCGCCTCCAAAAAGCCTCTCTCCCATTCATATACATTTCTAAAGAAAATACACAATCAATAGTCTCTTAGGCTGGAATTTCATTAAGGGTTTCATTGCACTCGCTATCGATTGCCAGCAGGGCTGGGAGCCGCACGCCGTGCGTCCGGCAGCCGTGGATTCAGATGATGCCCTGCCCTCACTGTGGGACCATCCTCTGTGGGAAAGGGCAGCGATGGCAAGGAGAACCCTGGGTTTCATGTTGGCATCGCCTCAGAGAGCTGGCAGAGGTGGGAAGAGTTGGGAAACCGTGGCTTCTCAAAAGCTGACGCAGAGCCGTGAACCTGGGCTGTCTTCTCCTGGCACCTTGCAGCAGGACCTGGGCTCTCCATGTGCTCTCCTAGGGCTGGGATGGGAGCCCACCAGTCCCAGCCCTGCTCCGTTATGGGTGCAGTGGTTATCCCCCATTCACCACCAGTTTTCTTCCAGGACAAAGACTTTGCAACTGCAAACGCTTTGGTACACAACAGGCTCTCGTCTGCCTTCCCTCTGTGGGTTGCTGGTTGTTTCAGGACGTGTAAAACAAGGTTGGGAAGCCTGTCCTTGCTTGCGGTGAAACACTGGGTAACCTTGTAGGGCTGCAATTAAAAAGAAAACAAGGGCTCCGAGCATGGAAACGCAGTTTGCAATGCTGCTGGTCAGTCACTTGAAAAATCAAGTGAAAAAGCCAAACCTTCAGAAGGATTTGAGGGATAATTTTAGGTCTGTGCCTTGACCAAAGAGATTTACGATAATTGCCGGGGTGAAAGTTTAACTTCTCCCGCGACTTTTCTCAGCAATCCCCGAGGAACCATGTTCCACTGCACAAAGAGCATCCCCGGTCCAGCTCCCCGAATTGTCTTTTTAAGGCTTTATTTTTAAACCGAAGCCACAGGCCGCATTCAACGGGCTGTAAATTCTTCCCAGGTCCCACGCCGTAGCTGGTGGGAGCTCCCGTGGATGGGGATGGGCTTCGGCTGGAATCCTCGGCCCCAGTTTCTGGCCAACTCATCCCTCTCCCATCACCACGGACGCGGCACCACTCCCCCCGTGGACACCACCGTCCCCATTCATCACTAAACCCTTCTAATAGGAACCGCGATGCGAGCAGAGCAGAACATATTGCTTGTAGAAACACGGCCTTTCTGCTATGCTAAATGATTTAAAACTGGTGGTGAATAAACCTAATATCTGGTCCCTTCTGCCAATTCTCATTACGCCGGGACTCCCTCGGAGCTATTAGCTGCCTTAAAAAAAAAAAAAAAAAATCGCTGGAAGGAGTCAAGAGAGCGGCGCAGCCAGCGCTGGGGAGGGCTGCTGGCAGCCGCCCGGCTGGAGCGTGACGTGCCCTTGAAATTGTGTGCCCAGAGGCATCCGACGGCCCATCCGTGCCAGCTCCGGCAGCGCGCCCTCCGCCACCCGCGCCTCCCGGCGAAGCCGGTTATTTTTAATTTCACTGCCTCCATCCTCACCGCGTCCCGGGGCAGGTTATCCAGCGAGCGGGGACCGTAACTCTCTTGCGGGTTTTCTTGCAAAACCCTAATGCTGTGGGTTTGTAAAGCCACAGAACCATGGTGGGGAGAGACGAGCCTGTTAGGGGGAGGAAGGCAGGGGTGGGAGGTGAAGCATTTTGTCCAGCATCCCAGGAAAACCCTGGAAAGGGAGGCAGGAGACCTTCGCGGCCATGGCATGGGGCAGGCCAGCCATGAACCTGCTTTCAGAGCCATTTCACGGCACAGGCATGGCAAAAAGCCGGGTGCGTATGCGAGCTGTCAGCCGGGCAGATGGGCCCCGGGCTTCTCCTGGGTTGTCACAGCTGCAAATTGTCCAGGAACAGTCTCTAATGAGACGTAAGGGAAGGATTTACTGGAGAAAGATGTCAGAGGGATGAAAGGGAGAAAGATGACACAGGGAGAAGAAATGGGGAGAAATAGCATTTTGGTTTTGTATTTATTTGTGCAGGGGAAATTGCTTTAAAATGTCCTTTGGCGCGTTAGAGAAGGCAAACAGCCAGTGACAGCCTGGATGTGGGGCTGGAGGAGCCTTCCCTGGGGATCGTGCTGATGTGAAGACCTTGACGTGCAAATTCCCTTCTCCTCCTCCAGCCCCAACTCAGGACCTACCTGTGAGAGAGAGAAAAGCCCTTTCCTTTCGGCACAAAGACCATGGCTACAATTCCCTCTGCAATCTGAGCTTTTCCTTCCCCTGCTGCCCAGGGTGCCTGCGCAAGATGACCCTCAAAAATGGGCAAGCCCAACTGCAGACCAGCACAAAGCCAGACCAACTGAAATTCCCCCAGAGAGGATGTACAAATAGGACCAAACCCCATCCTCACCTTTCCCGGGGGTGGCTGATGGAGTTTGGATGGAGACGGAGAGCATCGCCTGAGCGGGGGAGCCACGCTGGAGAGCAGCTTAAAGCATCAACAATTCATCCCGCATCCTTCTCATGTACGTACAGCCCATCCCCTGCTGTGTCCCAGCTCTTCTGTGCTTCAAACATCTGTTTAGGATCATGTTCAGTGGCCTCTCAGTGTCTCACCCAGCTGGGAAGAGAGTAATAATTGGGGTTGATTACTGGGGAAGGAGCACAAGCTCCCAAAACCACTGTCAGGTGCGGAAGGGATTCAGGGCTCGACCCTTCTGCATCCCTGGTGGTGCTGGGAATGGTGTTAGGAGCACAAAGTGTCCAGCTCAGTGTCAGCAGACATGAATGAAGATTTCCTGTCCTAAAGTGTTTTATTATCCCTGATCTTGATGCCTCCAAGAAGAAGTTTCTTCTGCTGCATCCTGCTGGGATGGACCTCACTGGCCCCCTCTGAACGCCCTGGCCCAGCACCAGCAGGATGGGATTTGTGCTCACTCAAGCGTCTCCAGGGAGCCTGTTTTGACGAGAGATGGTTGCATTCACAAACACAACATCTCCTCTGAGGACATGTCACTCGCCAGGGAGTCGGGCTTCCATGGGGGGAAGCCACAGGAGCCCAGTGCTGCTGATGCCGCTGCTTTTCTTCCTCCTCCTGCCGACGCAAATTAAAAGTGATGCTTTTTTTTTCTGTGCTAAAACTTCCCCTCGGTGCTCGCCGGCGGGGTGGCAGGTGGGGAGCTCGTCAAGCGTGCAAGCGTTAGTGAGCAGATGCAGAGCGCTGCGCTGGGACTAGCACCCAGCCCCTGGTCTCTGTGTTCGGGGGGGGACACGAGTGTGTCCACACCTGGGGCTGCAGAGCTGAAATTCTAGCTAAAAAAAAAAAACCCAAACCCCAGTGTGATTGCTCCTGCCTGCTCTTATCCGAGGTCTTGGCTCCTTTGCTGCTCCCCGTGGCCGTGCCTGCCCTGCTGGGGTGACCCGGTCTGTGTCCCTCCCGAGGGGACGGGCACCTTCTGCACCATCTCTCCCAAACTGCCTCCCGTTTCTGCTGGAGCAAGGTCAGAGGCTGTTAGCTGCTCTTACATTGCCTCTGAAATATCCCTTTTCTTTGTGCTGTTCTGCTCTGCTGGGGCCATGCTTGAAAGATGGTGTCAGAGGCTTTGTTTTCTGTGGGCAGAGCACCGTGTAGGAACCAGCCGTGGGAGGAAAAGGCTTCAAAAAGCCTCCCCACACATCCTCCGTGGCTGTTCTGGCCTGGCCAGGGGGTTTTCCAGAAGTGAAGCCCTCCTCGCTGCAGCAGCCTTCAGTCACCTCCTGCAGCTGCATCTATTTGGTGGCCTCTGCTTGGGGACAGGTTTGGGACCCCCCACTTTGCCAGTTCTGACCCACAGCCAGGATGGCAGAGCTGTTCACCCCGAGGACCACGGGACCACGTCCTCTGGCACAGTTCTCCCACAGGGTCTGTCCCAGCTCATGATCCTTCCCTGCTTGCTCTCCCCGGGCATCACGCAGCCATCGGCCCCCTCAATGCCGCTGCTCCAGGCTCCTATTTATCCCAACAGTCCTCCCCACTCTGTGCCCACAGCCTCCAGCTGGCAGGAGCCATATCCCTGGAGATTTCAGGCACACAGAAGGGGTTTTCACCTTTCTCGCTCCTGCAACAACAGCTCCTTGTGCCCGGCGATGGAGGGGAAACCATGCTGCTCCTGCTGGCAAAGGGCTGATCTTTGCTGTGCGGGAACCTCTCCCCAGCATTTCCCGCTGTGCTGGTCCAAGCGGCTCTTTTGTTGTGGTTTCCCAGGGTTTTGCCTTTCCTACAGGCTGGAGAACGTCCTTCTGGCAACCTTGGCTTTGAACCAGTCCCACACTGCTGGGTCAGGCTGGCCCCGGCGTTTCCGCAGTGCAAAGCTCTCCCTACAGCAGCTCTGAATGCACACTTGCACGTATATTAAAAAAAAAAAAAAAAAAAGAAAAGCATTATTAAATATTAAAGGCAAAACCATCTTTGTCTGGACTCAGAGCAGCTCTTAAAAATGTGAGCAGCTCCAAAATCCCAATCCTCCCATAGCTTTGAAAGCTTCTTCCATCTTTTCAGCCTGTGGGGAGCTGGTGTGAGGGGTGTGTGAGCAGCAAGGCTGGTGTGTAAAGTGTCCCCGAAGGGGTTCCCAAAGTGAAGCCACACGGCTCACAGCAGCGGCTGGGAAATTCCTGGACCCTGCGAGCCTACAGGGACTGGTGTGCGGAGGGGAACTGAGAAAAAGCCCTGGAAAATCCCAGTTCTGGGCCAGGGCACTGGAAGGTGGTCAGTGAGGGCAGCCCCTCCCCACTCCAGGGCAAGCTGTGTCACCCCAGAGGAGAGTGACACCACGCTGGGACAGGATGGGTCCTGTCAGACCCCCGCACACCTGGGAGATGCACAGATTGCTGTGCAGCCCCAGCAGCATCTGCTGGTGGGGCTGGTGTCAGGGTCCCCTCCATCAATAGGGGGTTGGCACAGCCCCAGCTGCTGCTTTTCCTCTGCGGGGACATGACCATGCCTTGCCTGCTCCCCCACCGATGGCCACCCCCACCCCGTGCATCTCCCCGGGTGGTGTGATGCTCCTTGGAAACGGGCTGCAGAGGGGACAGTGTTTGCAGAGCAAAGCAAGTTATTTTAACGCGAGGAGCCCTTTCCCCACTGCGGAGGGGCTTTCTGTATCCGGGGAAGGGTGAAGCCTGTTGGGGACATCAGTGGGACCATTCACGTGTGTCCATGCCAGAACCCTCCTCCGTGATCTTCCCCAGGTCTCTAAAACCACTAAGAGGCTATTAAAAAAAACCCCCACTATTCCCTACCTTTCTTTCCACTATTCCCTTTCTTTCCCCAGGGGACCCTCAAGGTGGGACTCCAGTGATCCCGCTGTGGCTGGGACCTGCAGGACCACCTCCCCGAGCATCACCTTGCAGCATCACCCCTGGGGAAGGCAGCAGCACAGACAGGCTCAGCGTGGACCGGCACTATGAGAAGGGGTTTCCATAGCGACGGACACCAGAAAGGCCCCAGATCCTGGATGTTCAGGGCAAGGATTTGGGAGTGGGGGCCGGCATGCTGAGGAGGTACCCCAGAGCTGCAGCCGGCTTGCTACTGGGGTGCATCCATCCCCCCATCAGCTCATGGCCCCCGTCATCCCTGGGATGGCTCCACATCTCATAAAATCATGCCTCGAATCGCCTCCCTTCATGATCCTCGATGCGTATTGCAGGCTGCCTGGGGAGGACCTGCCCTCCTGGTGGGGGGGGGGGTGTGTCACAGTAGGGTGCTCAGCCCCCCCAGGGGTCTCTGCCTGCCTTGGGGAGCTGGGGAGCTCAGCCGAGTCCCAGCAGGGTGTGTGGGTTCCCCTCCACCCCCGCTCCCTCCCCAGCTATTTTTGGCCACATAGCCAGCAGGCCACGTGTTGGTCCCCCCTGGCTGCCAGTGGGGACAGTTATTCTGGGCAAGAAAAGACGTCAGAGGAGGTCGTGCCAGGGCTGTGGTCCTGCCTCCGGCCCCGGCACCTCTCCTCTGCGGGTGGGAATGCCGGGATTTGCTGCTGCGGGTTGCATTGGGTTTGTTTTTTTTTTTTTTCACCTGTTTTTGTCTTACAGTGCTGCGCTCACAGGGACAGCGTCTGTGCCACGGGGGCAAAGCACCGGTGCAGGGGACAAAGCACTCAGGCAACAGGGACAAAGCACCCTGCGATGGTGATGAAGCACTAATGCAACAGGAGAAAAGCACTGTGCCGTGGGGACAAAGCACCATTCCGTGGGGACCAAGCGCTGTGCCATGGGGACAAAGCCCCCTGCAACGGGGACAAAGCACTAATGCAATAGTGGCAAAGCCCCATGCAATGGTGCAATGGAGTGATTTCTTCAAGGCTTTTGCTATAGGTCCCCACAGCCTCCTCCTAGAGAAACTGGTGTGTTATGGTCCAGACAAGTGGTCTGTGCGGTCCCCACCACAGAACCAGCTGACAGGGGCACCCAGAGAGGGGGTGATCAATAGCTCCTTTTCAAACTGGCAACCCGTCACATTTTACCTGATGCCAGGCACATCTTACCTGTGAAGTCAAAGGGAGACTTGCCACTGGTGAGACTGCGTGGGCAGCACATGTCGCCGCATCCCTCCCTCTCCTTGTCTTAATTCCAGCACAATCTCTCACTCCTTTGGGTCATTGGGTTGTGCCAAAAGCTGATACAAACTCCAATTTGCCTGGTGGCTTACCGCCAGCCAGCAGCTAGCCCTTGGCAAGGGCTGTTCCCAGTGGAGCTGCCGGGGCCGAGCGTGGGCTCACCACATGCCCAGGGTCTTTGTCTTCCAGCGGCAATAGCCACCCCAGGGATGGGGAAAAGAAACTGGCCATCCTGAGATACCACGGGGCTGTGAGCTGGGGTTTTTGCAATTAAAAAGGCCACACGGAACTAAGGGATGAGCTTTCCCACCGGGTGCTAATGGCTGGGTTGGGCTGGCAGGAGGACACTGGTGGAGCTCTGAGCTCTGGCTGTATTGGCCAGGAGCCGTTCCCGGTGTCACTCGGTGATCGATGGCTGGGGCATCATTCAGGGAAACATGGCCAATTCCCATCCTTTTTTATTATTTTTTTTTTATTTTTTTTCCATTGCAAGCCAACACCGGGGGAGACCCTCACACCGTCACACCAGGCTGGCAGCTTGTGAGCATCTGTCCTGCCCTGGTCAATGTTAAAAAAAAAATAATTAAAGATTAAAGGAATAACCAGGGCATTTTGGAGGTGCAGCCTTTCCATGCCCATCCTGGCTTTGCAAACTGTCGCGCTGCCAAAGCAATGCCTGAAGGTGGGCACTGTCCTGCCCCCCCCCATCCTGGGGCATCCCTGGGGATGCAGCCACACAGTGAAGGGCTTTGCAAGCCCCCAGGGTGTGTGGTGGGACGCCTAAATGTCCTCCTGCCACCCCCAGCATGTCACCCCCCAGAGGCAGAGCTGGGAAACTAAGGGTTTGGGCTTGGCTGAGCCCCCAGCATGGGCTAATGTCCCCGTGGGGAGCAGGAACACCCTGGGGAGGGTCCCTGCCCACAGCCCCCTTGGCACCCCCGGCCCCAGTGCTCTCCGTGGCCTCACAGTGTTTCCACCTTATGCGCCTCGTTTACATTTTCCTGCCTTAATGAGAACAGACTTTTGGGGGGGGGGGGGGAAGCGAGGTAAATATTTTTCCGCTTCCTCTCCGAGCTGGAAAAGCCTGCGAGGCCCATCTCCAGGGAGACTCTGTAAATAAGGCGGAGGGGGAGGACGGGGGGGCTGCTCCATATGCTGCACCAGCTTTCGGCCTCGGCTTGCCATCAGATGTCTAACACAACAGGAAGCAATAAAACAGTTATTACCAGCCGGCACCTTCCAGCATGGCCGTGCGGAGGAGCCTGCCTTCGTTTTTACCCTCCTCGCTCAAAACGCGGCTTAATAACAGGGCTCCCCCATTAACAGGGTTATTGGGGCTCACGTGTTATTAGGGCTTGTGGCAGAGATGCCTGGCTCTGCATCCCGGCTCTGCCACAGCAGGGCATGGTACCACCCCACCGCTGCGATTTCGGCATTGAGATAACCCTGCTGCAATTCCCATGTGCCCTCCCATCTCTCCACCAGCAGCTCTCACCTCTCGTGTGGGACCGGGTGTCCCAGCGGGGGACGGCCACACGGGAAGAGCACCACGGGTAAATGGACCCTGGCCAAGGGAGTTCCCAGTGTTCAAACTGCTGTTGTTTGTAAAACAACCCATCTAAAACCAGCAGCCCCGGCTGCTCCATCTATTAAGGAAAGAAATGAGGGAGATGATGGTTCATAGATCGTAAAGCCATGAGGCTCACCATGTGCCCTTGGCTGATAATTCCTGCCCCATGGCCGTCACTCCTGGCTGGACCCGGGCATGTCTTCGAGACAGACATTAAGCCTTGATTTAAAGGCATCAAGCGGTGGATATCCACCACCATCTCCCTGCCTGCTTACACTGGATAATTAGAGCCACTCTTCCAAAAATAAATACCAATCGATCCCTATGGCCGGGCTGGTCAGGCTCCAGATATCCAAATCCCTTATATCTTATCCCCTTTTTTTTCCATACAGGCTGTGTCCGTGCACCGACCCGTCGCGATGGCCCCCGTGAACCCCCAGCTCCCTGAGCTGTTTATCCGCCGCGTTTACTGGGTACACCCTGAACTTCAAATAACCCGTAGAGCACCGGCCGCGTTCCTCCCGGCGCTGGCTCTGCCTCTGTTTGTGTTTGTGAAGCTCCTTTCCGGCTGGCGGGGGAGTCTCGCTCGCATCCTGCACGCCAGGCGCTGGCTCCACTTCATTCAGCTCCGCTCAAACCCTATCGATCTCCCTTTTCCATTTGCAGAACGGGGGCAAACACGTTTGCTGCCTGCGCATTAGTGGCTCTGGAGACCCGTTGCCAGCAGGAACTGGACCGGAGGGACGAGGCGCCCAGCCGGAGACCTTTAGAAAAATAATATATATATATATATATTTTTTTTTTTATAGCATTGCAATTAATTGCCACTGCGGCTTGCCCTGCAAACGTTGCCGCATCGCCCAGCTCTTCCTGAGCATGGACATGCACCAACTGGGCTAACAGGGTGTTGGGCATCCCCTGCACAGCAGGGACGGTGGGGGATGGAGCTGGATCGGGCCCCTCGCCGCTCTCCCCTGCCCGGGGGGGGTGGACTGGGTGCGCTGCAGCTGAAAATCAAGACAGATAGGCCGCATCCTGGCAGTGATTTCTCTCCTGTCTCCTCTGCCCAGGGCAAAAACTGAACTTGTGACCCAGATGTGAGCAGCCTGTTATCTCGTTAACCATCCTGGCTTCCCCAGGAGCCTGCTATTACCATATAAACCTCCACACCCCCCCTCCCAAAATTCAACTGGGTCTCTGAGATGGGATGGGAGATTTGCATGTTAAATGGATATAAAAAGCACAGGTTTTTCCTGTAATTATTTTCCTGAATATCTGTCGATACTAATTAAAATTGTTTCCCATAATCAAATTTAAAATAGCAAGGGAGAGCAAGGGGTCGCTGAAATCCTTTCCTTTCAAGTCACTCAGGCGCTTTCAAATCAAATTAGCAAAAGAAATCCCCTTCCATCTCCCCTCCCTGCCTCTTAAAAAAGGCAGGGACCCAGTAAGGGCTAGGCTGTGGGGTGTTTTGGGGCTGACATCTCCCAGCGTCCGGCCACCCGAAGACACCCCTCCACATACAGGGCATCTTCCCAAGCACCAAAATTGCAGATTTTTGTTTCGTGCTACGCACAAGCATCTCACCGGCTGTTCCAGCACTTGCCTGGAGGGACAAGGCTTCCCCCAGAGCCCTGTGACCCCCCCCCGGCTCTGCCCCAGCCCTTTGCCTCCACCACATCTCTAGAAAGCAGCTCCGAAAACTTGGCGGAGGCTCCGGCAGCGCAGGCAGGCGGTGACCCGAGAGCCCTCCCCGGTGCCGGCTTTCCCGGCCTCCGGTCAGAGGTTTTTGGCAGCCAAAGCCGAGCTCTGGGAAGCAGCAGTTGTTTGCTCTCCGGGACACTCGGACATCCCGTAGCTGCCGTAAGGTCGCTGGGGCTGACACAAGCAAGAGGTGTGTCCCCCCTGAGCGTCCCCCCCCTTCACCACGATGCCCCCCGGTGTGCACAGCCCCTCTCCGGCAGGAGACGTGGGTCCTTGTGCCGTGCAGCGGCTGTACAAATTGCTGGAAGCCCAGAAACAGTGAGATTAGAAGAGAAAACAACACCTTGCAGCTAACCCTCACCCTCCCCGGGAGGGATTTTTGGGACAAATCGGTGAATTTGCCATTTTTATTTTGCATGGAAGGAGTCGACGGCTCTTCCCGAGGGATGAAACCCAGCAGCTCCAGGGCTAGGGGTCCAGTAAAACCTGGGAGTCCCGTGGGGGCTGCAAAACCTCCAGCACAGCCCTTCAGCCACTCGGGGCGGGGGGGCGACGGCTCTCCCCAGACCCCCTCGCACTCACTGGGCTCAGGGAAGCTGTGGCTAAAAACCAAGGTCAGAGCCTGCAGAGCAGCCCGACCCCACCAGGCTGGGGCTGCCGGGGCACCCTGGGGCTGGAAAAGCAAGAAAAAAGGAGGATGAAGAAGGGGAAGATCATCACCAGCCCACCCCCGTCCCCCCCCCGACAAATTAACCAGGCTAATTTACACCATTGAACCTGAGTGCCTTTACCAACAGGCACATGGGGATATACTCTCTGGTTTTGGAGGCTGCCTGGGCTCAAGCCCCTCTGCCCCCGTGGTCCCTCCTTTGCGGGGAGCCTTTCACCCAGCCCGTGGGACATCGGTGTTCAACGGCAGCCGGGATGATGGCTCCAGCGCACGGGGACAGAGGTCCTGCCCTTCCCGGAGCTGAGAGACATCACTGCCTTTAGCTGCTGTAATGGGTTTCTAAAATTAGCTGCGCACTCTGCCCTTGGACTCGAACAGGACATTTCTCAGTTGTTTAATATCAAAAGTCCAAAAAAAAAAAAAAAAAAGGGGAAGCAAAGCACAAAAGCAACCCAGTCAATGCATGTCTAAGTTTATTTTATCACTTGTCCCGCAGAACTCAACATCTATTTTAAGTCATTTATGAAGAGTACAAGTGTGAATAGCCGCAGAAGTTTTGCAATTCCAAGACACCACACATAGCTTCTAAAAAAAGCAAATTTAACCTTCCCAACAAAGCCCCAACAAGCATCCCACCCTTCCCCGGATCACGTTCCCGAGCTACCGATCCCGGACAGCAAAAGCTCGTCTCCTCCACATCCCAAATCAATGAGTTTATGAAGAGGTCCCCGCATTACGGCAGCAGCATCACCCCCCTGAGCCCCTCGCTGGCATCTCGCCCCGCGGGTCCTCCCTTCTGGACGGGCTCGGTTTACCCCGCACCCAGCGGGGCAGGTGCAGGTTGGTCCCTCGGGGTTTGCCCCTCCCTTCAATTTATGAGTATTTTACATTTTGCCGCAGGCCGCAGCTCCTATAAATAAACCCGGGCTGCCCGTGGCAGATGTTGAAGCCTATCGCTGCCTGCACGCTCCGTTAGAGGCCCCGGCTTCCCAGCAGCGTGAATGTGAATAAATCTGAATCTGCAATGAAATATTAATTGGAAGCAACGCTATTCTCCTATCTTCGGAGGGGAATTTTAATTGAGGACCATGCTAACAAGCGAATATCTTCCTGCACCATGCGGTCACGGCGAACAGGGAAGAACAGGGGGTGCTGGGACCTGCTCCCTTAATCAGAGCCTCTCCTATCACCTCTTTCTCCCCAGGTCATGACAAATTTAACAGCCCAGCATTAATCACACAGCAAACCCACCACCAGAAATTGCTTGATTTGACTTGTGATTTCCTAAAAGGATCAGGTGTTGAGAAGATCAACTACAAGGTAATTAAAGCCCCGTGCGAGGGATATGCCTTGGATTAGGTCAAACTCTTGCACCCAGAAGGGCAACCAACACTTGGCAGAAACATCTCAGCAAGGAGAGATCTGGAGCATCCCAGTGAGATCAGTCCTGACCACCAACACCTCCCTTTGTGCCCAGTAAGTCCTAACTAGCCAGGCTGTTTCCAAGCTGAGGGCTCCAGTTCAAGAAAAGCATCTGCTGGTGCTCAGTGGGGTGACACAAGACACTGCAGAAGGTCCCAAGAAGCCCTTCAGATGGAGCCCAGAACTGAGCAACAGCTTCATTTGACTTGGGAGGCAGCGAGAAGGCAAAGCGCTGAGCAACCCCGTCTTTGGGGATGGTCGATTTTTGTCTGCTGCTGTCTCGCTTGGTCTGTCAGAGCCCCGGCAGGACTGCTTACCTTCTGATAATTCAATACATTGGAGCAAAATGGGAATTCTTAAATATCATGACACTTGAAAATGTGAAATGGGAAGGTTGTTTCCCCCCCCCGCCCCATTTTCTGGCTAAATTTAGTCCACCCAGTGTTGTGCTGGACTCAAAACAGGGTGGAAAGAGATATTGAATCTGAGAGGAGTACCTCTTTCTCTTGTATTTTCCGTGTATTTCGGTGAAGACTGGGCTCTCTGGGACATCAGGAGGACACAGGCATCACTGCAGCCCCCTCCAGGGAGGGAGGGAGGGCTGGAAATGCCGTGTCCTGCAAAACAACGCTCCGTTAGCTGAGGGTTTTGATTTCCAAGGGTGGGAGTCATTGGTGGGGGGGGTAGTTATTGTCTCCATCCTATGAAGCAGAAAGCAAAGCTACAGCGAAGCTGGCAGGGTACAAAGGGCCAGATCCTGCTGCCGGACGACAGGGGAGCCGGCGCCAGCGGGGTCGCATCCATCCGTCACTGCCACATGTCACCCACGTCCCCGTTCTCGTGGAACTTGTGGACGTGGTCGGCGTACCTGGGGAAAGGGCACAGCCAACGTTAACTCGCAGCAAGAACTGCTCATGGGAAGGGCTTGGAAAACACCCGACTGAAGACAGGCAGTTGTCTTCCTCCATGCGCCTTCCCCCCCCCACCCCATCCTCATCGGATTATGGGTTTAGAACCCAATTAACCACCCTCATTTCCAGGACAGAGGTGCACTGAGTGGTGCCCAAAATATCTGCCGCAAACCACCATGCCCTATCCACCAAACCCAGTCCCAATCCCCGGGGCCGGGCTGTCCCAGCCCGTCCTCACACCCACTTCTTAGCGCAGTAGGCGGCACAGTCCCTCCCCACGCTCTCGCTCCAGGCCGTTTTGTAGAGCACCTGCAAAATAAAAAAAATGCCATCAGCGCTGCTTTCACCTGCCCATCTCTGCCCGCCCTCGCAGCAGCCTGTGTCACCGCCGTGCCACCCCGTCCCTGCCATCCCATCCCCACGGTCACTGGAAAAATCTCTGTCACAGCGTTTTGCAGGCACCCATGGCTTTTGTGCATCAGAGGGCTGGAGCACCTCTGCTGTGAGGACAGGATGAGAGACTTGGGGGTGTTCAGCTTGGAGAAGGCTCCAGGGAGACCTTAGAGCCCCTTCCAGTATCTGAAGGGGGCTACAGAAAAGCTGGAGAGGGACTTTTTACAAGGGCATGTAGTGATAGGATGAGGGGTAATGGCTTCAAACTGGAAGAGGGGAGATTTAGATGAGATCTCAGGAAGAAACTTTTCACTCCGAGGGTGGTGAGGCACTGGAACTGGAACAGGTTGCCCAGAGAAGCTGTGGATGCCCCATCCCTGGAGGAGTTCAAGGCCGGGTTGGATGGGGCTTTAAGCAACCTGATCTGGTGGGAGGTGTCCCTGCCCAGGGCAGGGGGGTTGGAACGAGATGATCTTTAAGATCCCTTCCAACCCAAACCATTCTATGAAGCAGAGACCTAAAGCAATACTCTGGGTAAAATTGGTTTTGCAGCCATCAGTTACCAGCGTGGAGAAACCCAGCGTGTGTTTCTGGGGGTTGCCTTCAGGGAGGTTGGGATGACCTTTTCCAGTGTGTTATTTTTGCTGGGGCAGCGCTGCCGCAGCTGCGGTGGTTTGGGGCAAAGCTCGAGGCCCCACATGGATGCCAAGGATTTTGGAGATGTGTTTTGGCACAGGTTTAAGGAAGGTCACTGCTCGGTTTGGCTCCTTTTTCCCTTTGTGCCACCAAGTCTCCATCTCAAAGCTGTGGTGCGAGGAGGCGGGGAGATTTGGGGAAGAGGGAGAAGCCCTTCCATCCCAGGCTGAGGCATTAAAGCCTCTGGGATTTGCAAGCCGTTGCTTTCTTGTCGCTGGGGAAATACTCTAATTCCACAAACGCCCTTCAGTGGGCCTCCAAATTAGGGTTATATGAAACCACACCAGGCAGAAGGCAGTGGCCAGGAAGGGGTGAAGGCTGTGCTGTCTCCTGGGATGAGTGGCAAAGACATGGCTCCCACCGCAGGGATGGAGGAGCTGGGGGGTTGTCTGGTCCCCATCGGACACACGGTGCGTGCCCAGCCCAGGCAGCGCTGGGTGCCAGATTTCAGGCCTAGATTTTGTGTCTAGAAGAAGTAAGATCATTCCAGCCATGTAATATTTATGAATTTTACTTTTTTTTTCATTTTTTTTTTTTCAGGTTAGAGCTTTAAAGTTTAATGATGTTTAACTTTTTATTTTCTTTGCTCCTTCCCTCACCAAAATAACACAAAGTTGGTTTTACTTTGAGAAGATCAGGATAGAAATATTGTTCTGATTTGTCTTTCATCTTGTTTCATTGTTTAATTATTAATCATTTTAGTTTTTTTTTTTCCTCCTGAAATAATAAATAAACTCCCAGAAACTGTGCGAGGATATAGGAGGAGTTTGCACCATGACTGACTCCCAGGGGATTCGGGTTGGCTCAAGCCTCTATTCCTAACCAGCTTCTCTGCTTCCAACACTGATGTACAGTCGGGGAAATTTGAAAACTAGAGAAAAACAGAGCCACGGGGCAAGTAGGAAACACGTGGAGGAGCAGAAAGCTCACACAGCGTAATGCAGAGCCAGAGCTCATCACCTGGAGGGGCAGCGAGTGTACCCGAGCTCCACCGTGCAGGAGGTTGAGGGATGTGCCCAGAAATAGGAAGGTGGAATTGCACATGGTCTAAAAACAGGCAATGTGGAGTCACGGGGCCATATTTTATTCCTGAAATTTCTTAGGCTGTTAGCTTCACAATAATTAACCAAAATTTTGCTGCCTGACAAGTGGAGGGCTTGCTCGCCTGCGTGCCGGGATGGCAAACCAGACCTGCAGGCAAGTGTGCTAAACCCCGTGTGAGCTCCTGGCAAGGTGACACCGGGGCCCCACGGCTGTTTCCAGGCACAGCATGAAGACACAGATGGCTTCCAGCTTGGGCAAGCCCGTGCCCACCCGAGGGTGGCCATTCCCACCCTGTAAAGGCGAGGGGAATATTTATTGGTGTGTACATGTCTCCGCTGAGTCGTGCTGCCCACGTTCCCAGCCACCCTGTGCCTCTGGAGCTGGTGATATACCAGCTGCAACGTGTTCACTTGGCATAATATCTTAAAAATGCAAAAACTCCCCCTGGATGGGATGTTTGCTGCCATTTTAATGAGGTGCCCCCTCCCGTAGTCCCCCACACTTACCAGGAAGACAAGGCAGTGCAGGAACAGGGTGTAGAAGAAGGCAACGGTGCGAGCTGTCTTGTTGGACAGGATGAGCCGCCCCTGCAGCAAGAGCAGAATGGAAAATCCCATTTTAATGCGGGCCAGAGGAAACCAGCCCTCCCCACACACAGGCTCGGGGAGACCCTGGAAGAGATCGGGCCCCTGTTTGTGCCAGACCCTACGTAAACACGCAGGTGACGGGATGCTTTGCCACCCATCTGTGCCCATCTCCGAGCAGCCACTCTCCTTCAAGGTGACTGCCACAAGTGCCCGTGCTCTCAGCCCAAAATTGCCCAAATCAAGGTGAATTCAGAACTGAAAACCCAGTGGTCTCCCTCACTGAAAATTCCCTCAGGGGGTCATTTTGAGCCAACTCTATCCCAGCTTTCTCCACCGGCTCTGCCTGCTCCCCCTGCGCCAGCCCTGACTCAGTGCCTGCCTGCAGCTCAGCGCCGCTCCGGAGAGAAACCCCGGCAGTAATTAAGTCTCACACATTTTTAATTCATGAGCTAAAATAATTTGTGATTTGCAGCGTCCCCTCGCCGCCTCCTCGGCAGGGCAGCTGAGTGAAGGCTGGGAGGTGTTCCCAAAGGCTGGCTCTGCTGCCCACCCCCCTGCACCCCAGTGCCAGTGCCGGACCCCAGGAATGACTTGGAGGACAATATTGTAGCCAGACCCATAGTGTCACTGCAGCCCCCCCCCGAGCACCCCGTCAGGTTTCAGGGGTGACCACTGTGCACCCTGGGGTTTGCAGATTCCTGGCACCCTTCCCTGGGAACCTCCAGCCTGATGACCCTAAAGCAACCACCATCCTGTGCCGTGGCTCCGGACCCCTCGGCACGCACTTGTACCGGCAGCAAATTGCTGGGAAAGCAGGACTAAAAGGGCTTGGTACGGTGTGGAGCCCCCAGCTTTGGCAGCAGCGAGGTTGTGTGCATGCTGATAGCTGTGCACACCCTCTGCCAGGCTGCAGTGATGGCTGAGCACCTTAGAAAAATGTAAGCTCTCAAGGATGCCGGCTATTGATTTTAGGGATGCTGCAAGCTGGGTCCCCAGCTCCTGTCCCCAGTAACAGCCCTTCTGCTGCACAGGGGAGGCTTGTGGCTGGTCTGGTGGCCTGGGCAAGTCCCTGGGGTCCCACAGCTTGCCCTGTTGCCCTTCCTACTTGCCACAAATATCTGTAATAAGGGAAGGTCTTCACCTCTCCTTCCTCGCCCATGAGCACAGCACTCAGCCACGTGCTCCCACCTCCCGCTGCGGGTCCCCAGCACGGCTGGGTACCACCGGAGGAGAGGCCATGAGGTAGAGGAGCATCAGCAGCCCTTGGGAAGGCACACAGCGCTGCTCAGGCTAAAGCAAAGCACCCCTGAAGTGGGGACTGCCAGATGGACATTGCCCCAGGGGATTTTGGAGAGCAACCACAAACAAAATTCCTTGGGCATCTTCAAAACCTCACTAGCACCCTGGTCTGCAGGTTTACACATTTCTCTGGTTCTGAAAGAATTACCCTCCCCTTTTGCTGGTCCCATGCCAGCCCACAGAGATGTCTGAGCTCGTTGGATACCAGAAACCCTGCAGGGCTGGGCTGTGTCATGCTCCAACCCCTCATTTTGGAGAGGCCACAGAACAGCAGCCAGACCCTAACGATGTCCAAGCCCTTCTGGTCCAGGACACTGGGGTCCCGACGGGGAAATCTTTGTGCCCATCCCTTCAAAAGAGCCAAAGTCAGGAGTAACCACAGCCTAGAAAAGCAGCTTAGAAGGATGGAGCCCACCTTCCTACATAGCAACTTTTTATTCCTGCTATAAAAGCCAGGGATTCATTATGGACATAAGCACATTCCCCAAACCACCACGCGGGCTTTCCAAAGCTGGCATTAAAACCCACAGATCTCCCACCAAACCAATTCTGGGCTGAAATCTTCTTTGCTATTCACGGCCACAGTGGAGGCTGCTGTAACAAACAAGATTATGTTCTTAAATATTCCCAAGGAATAACTCCCCTAAGTCAGTTTTTTTTGTAAATGCCTTTCATTAATTCTCCGTGGTGCCGGCACACCACCCGATCCATATTCATGTTGGCATTTGCTTGGTTTTTATGCAAATGACAACTTTGCCTTTATTACAAGATATTTCTGTATTCTGTGGCTGTTGTAGACCAGCGCTCCCTCCCACATTAACCTCTGTTGTGCCGGATAGCCGAGGGTTAACTCAGCCAAAACCTGCACAGATTCAAATATCAGTCAGATCTTCTCAATAACCACATTTTGAGCTCAGAAAGCAGCATTCATCCCTAAAAGATGGCAGTCAGAGCCCGCGGTGACAGCAGCAGCCCTCCTGCCCACCACAGCTCAGGTGAGGACCCTCTGCTGCTGCAGACACCAGCAGCTCCCCAACATTTTCCCTGATGCTTTTTTGGAAGAAAGAAGCAGAGCAGGAATGGTGAGGGCCCATGGAGAGGTTTTCTTGGTGAATGCAATAAGAAACCACCGTGTGCCTGAGGACGCTGTGCCATGCGAGGCTGAGCATCTCCCCTGGAGCGGGACCCCTGCAGCCCCTCACATGCCTGCTCCCCAGCTGTGTGGGGTGCCAGGGCTCCTGCAGTGAGTCATGCTGGGCTAACACCGACTGCATCCTGTGTGCCAAGAGGATTTGCCCCTGGGCCAGCCCTTGGCTGGGGGTGCAGCGCTGAGGTCTCCATCCATGTTACAAACCAGAGGAGAGGTGCTTCCCGCAGCCCATCGCATCACCCGGGGGGGCTGTGGGCATGAGCAGGGGGAGACAGTGGTTCCCGGCCATCCTCTGAGACACACGCTGTCCCCAAGCTACTGGGATGTGCCATGAGACTGCACTGGCCTGGGCAGTGGCGTTGCTAGCTGGGTTTGGGCTGGGTCACCTGCTCCAGCCGGGACCCCTGGGACATGTGGGATGGAGTGGGGAAAAGGGGAAAGGAAAAGGGAAGGAAAGGGGAAGGAAAGGGGAAGGAAAGGGGAAGGAAAGGGGAAGGAAAGGGGAAGGAAAGGGGAAGGAAAGGGGAAGGAAAGGGGAAGGAAAGGGGAAGGAAAGGGGAAGGAAAGGGGAAGGAAAGGGGAAGGAAAGGGGAAGGGAGGAAAGCGAGTTCTCCTAAACCAAGTCCCAGAGTGACCTGGGCATGGTCTGCACCCCCTGCCCAGGGGAGCAGGAATGGAATCTGCCCCCTACCCAGGGTCAAGACCAGCAGCAGCGTTCCCAGGATGGGCACTGGGCTAAAAACCTCTTGCCACCCGGAGTCGCACGTTGGGTGCAGCCCACTCACCATGCTCAGCGTGGCTTTATCCCAGGGACTGAGGCTCAGGTACTTCCGCTGGCGTTCCTACAAGTAGACAGTACAAGAAGCTGATTTTGAGGCTCGAAGGGATGATTTAAGGTTTGCAAGTCGGGGAAGGAGCCCTGTGCCCTGGGATGCTCCCACTCTCCCATACACACAGCTGTAGGGGACATTGTGTGGGCACAATGACTTTTTTATTTTTTATTTTATTTTTTAAAGTGAATGCCATTTGAGCGCGTTTTATGGTTTCAGAGCGCACCCGGGCAATGAAATAATGTCCTGGAGAGGTTTCATTTTCTGGCTGCTTCTTCCCTGTGACATTCCTGGTCCACCTTGCTGTGAGCAAACCCAGAACTGAATGAAACCACCTGCTCATCGACTGCAGCACGTTGCAAAGCTTCTTCCCTCCCTACGCTGGGCAAAGCCATGTTCCACAATGCTGGAACAGGGTTGGTGAGTCCTACCCTGGCTGCAGAGGGACATGATCCCACAGCAGAAGGAGGGGCTGATGTGAAGGGAGGATGCCGAGGGCTTTTCATACCTTCCTGCTGAAGGAGGAGAAGGGGTCCAGGCGTTCTTCATACTGGGAGGAGTAGCGCTGCTCGGTGTCGTCCCTGCTGCCGCCCTGCGGGAACAAAGGCAGGGTGAGAGCCATCGGTGTAACTCTCTGTGCCTAATCCCCCCTGGAGAAAGCAGTGTATGGACACCCAGCACAGGGCCAGACCCACCCCTGTCCCTCCCGAGCTGCTCATTTGGAAGAAATGACCCCCAAAAGATGGAGCAGCACAGCCCAGAGCTGACCCGTGGGGCTGACAGGATCCATCCCCTTCAAAAAGGAGAAGCACAACAGGAGCTATTTGACAAAGTCCTTTCTTCTGTAGGGACTCCACCTGTATCCCCCTACTTTTTGCCCTTTCCGTGAAATAACAGTCATCTGCGTCACCCCAGGGAGCTCATCTGGAACCCCATGGGATAGTGCAAATCCCACCCTGAATTCCTTTGGCTGGGCCAGGTAGGAGGGAGACAGTGGTTCAGGAGGAGGAAATCATTGTTTAAACACACAGCTGTTATCAGCTCGGCAAAGGGCAAGGAAAATTAAGGAAACTCCTTGAAAGAAGTGAAAGATTTAGGCCGGTTTAGACAGGCTGGGTTTTAAACTCCTCCCAGGACAGAGACTCGCAGGTGGCACTGGACAAAAGGTGACGGTGAGCCTTGAGGACGTTCACACAAACTGCACATCCCTTCTCCAATGCTATCTCTGCAGGTCATGAGAACTGCAGATTCCACACCGTTCCTACCCAAAACCAGCCTGGAAATGGCATGTGCTATCACCAGGCAGTTACAGTCCTGGCTCTCAGCTCCATGGGCTGCACATCCCAGCTCAAGGGCTCCGGTGCTGATCACAGAATCACAGAATGGTTTGGGTTGGAAGGGACCTTAAAGATCATTGAGTTCCAACCCCCTGCCCTGGGCAGGGACACCTCCCACCAGACCAGGTTGCTCAAAGCCCCATCCAGCCTGGCCTTGAACCCCTCCAGGGATGGGGCATCCACAGCTTCTCTGGGCAACCTGGGCCAGGGTGTCACCACCCTCAGAATAAAGAATTTCTTCCTAATATATAATCTAAATCTACTCGCTTCCAGTTTAAAACCATTCCCCCTCATCCTATTGCTATACTCCTTGATAAAGAGTCCCTCCCAATCTCTCCTGTAGCCCCTTTAGGGACTTGGGGGGGGGGTTATAGGTCCATCTCTCCCACCCCAGCATCGTGCCTTCTCCAGTTCTGCCCCTCCAGCACGGTGATGCTGACATTTACCGAGGTCTCTCTGGACCCGTTACTACGTGCTGCTCGTTGTCCTGCCAGGCTACGCCAGCCCGCTGGCTGGTGGCCGCGTTTCATCGCGGGTAAACCCCGCTGCAAACAGACCTTTAGCAAATATGCCCTTACGCGCCGCAATACGATCCACGGGTCACCGCGTGGTCAGAAGCCAGCGATGAGACCAGCTCCCGATTTAGGGGCGATGAATTCACTATAGCCTGGCCTTATTGAATGATATTTGATGATTATTTTTAACGTGTCACATGCCCGATTAGGTGGTGAATTATGCAATTCTCCCCCTCCCCCCGCCCCGCGCTGCCGCGTCGAAGGGTTTTGCTCTTTAGATCATGCGAATGGCATTCAGGGGTTGCCTTGTGGCAGGAGATAAACATGGGTATGATCTTCCGTGGGAGAAATGGGCAAAAATGTCACAGGGGCTGGCCCAGCGTCATCACCGAGACATAAATAAAAGAACCAAATAAGGGTCCCTCACGGCTGCAGGAGTTTCCCATCCCCAAACGCTATTAAAATACCCATCCATAAAACGGACTGAGTCCAGCCAACATGGAAAGGCAGCAGCTTCGGGGGAGGATGGCAGGGGGAGGAGCTGGCATTCGAAGTGATGTGCCTTCACCGGTTATTGTCCCTTTTGCAGTTATTAGGAAAGCCCGAGGTCCTGGTAGCCCAGCTGTGACCGAGGAAGGGGTTGCAATTAAAAGCTCCCCAGGCAGCAGCCTGACCTGCTTGCAGAAGCCTCTGGGATTTCCAGGGATGAAACCCCCAAGGGACACGGCAGGGCCACAGCAGGGTACAGCAAGGTCTGACTCTGCTCCCCAGCTACCTCCTGGCATTACTGGGATGGTTTTGGGCTGGTTTCTGCTCTTTTGGGAACGGGTCCTGTCTGCCCAGGAGAGCAGGAAGCAGAGCAGCTCTCTCTGCTGGCCACAAGAAATTCAGGGCGGTGGGAAATGAGCAGAGGTATGACAGGATGAATTATTTTTCATGCTCTAACTGCAGGGATTTATTGCAGGAGGCCCTGATTTAACCACTTGCTGCCTGGTCGGGCAGGAGCATCCACAACTTGCCTACTAGAGCATCACGCTGCCAGCAGTGAGCATAGAAGGGGTTTGTAGCAGCTTTTTCAGGGAGGAAATTTGAGTTTCTGGCACCAAAGATACCAGACACCCTTCAGCATGGTTAAAAAATACCTTCTCGACAGAGGGGCTGGGTACCTGCTCCTCCAGGCAGAGCAATGCACCCTTTTCCACCCCAATTAGCTCCAATTTTCTAACTTTCATGCAAGGTGCATGTGGGTAATGTGCAATTTCCCCCTTGTTCCAGTACACATAGGGTAACAGTCTGTGTTTGGGGTCTGTCCGTCCATGTGAACTCAGACAGACGGACAGACACTCACCCGGCCAGGGTAGCTCTGGAGGAATTTGATCTTCTCGTAGAGCTTGATGTTGTCAGCTCTCAGGTTGTCCAGCTCGCTCTGCAGGGCATGCACTGTGTGCTGCATCATGCGGTTCTCCTGCATGGTGGGGGAGCAAGGGGGTTGTTAGCAGGGGGGCTGGGGGGAGGACAGGGTCTGACCAGGTGGGAGGCAGAAGTGGGGGTAGATTTGGTGCATCCAGCTGGGGTTCAGTCCCCTCTTAGTAATTTAAATCCCACGTCTTTGAATTAAAATTGCTCCCCAAGTAAAATTGTCCCAGCTGCCATTGAATGGGGCCCCCAGTCCTGAACCATTAATGAACCTGGTCCCTCCATGGATGAACTTGGGCCAGGGCAGCCACAGTGGCCGTGTGTAGCTTTGGGCTAAGACTTGGCCCCTACGGGAAGCACAAAGCCAACCTGCCAGCTTTAAGGAGGTTATTTTGAGCTGTATTTCAATTTGTAGAGCTGTGGGTTTTTACCCCAAGCCACATTCCCTATGTGCTTTTCTCCGGCACCCCTGCACGCTGTGCCAGGCAGCCGAGCACACCTGGAAGGCGACAGGGATTTGGACCTGTCCTTGAATTGGGGCAACACCGACGGGCTGGGGGAGCCTTTGGTCCTGCTAACAGCAGGAGGTATTTTTCTCTTGCTTGCAGCGGTGCCACCTGCGTTGTGCTGGTAGTAAATTCCCTGTAGGTCATAAAAGCAGCCAGATCCAGACTGCAAGTCCCTCAGCCCCCACCAGCCGCCCTCCCCACCAGACCTACCCCCTCCAGCTCCTGGTTCCTGGCCCGGAAGCGTTCCCTCTGGCTGGAGATGATGGAGAGGAGCGAGTCCACCTGCCCCTCAGGGAACGAGGTGCCAGGGGATGGTGGGTGACCTGCAGACAAGGCTTGGCATGAGAGATGACCCGGCAGATGTCTACCATCTTTTCATTTTTTGGGACTTATCCTGGGAATGGACAAGTTCACTCCCCAGCCAATTGCATTATCTGGGGTAACCCATGGCTGCCTTCCCATGACCCCAACCCTCCCAGTCCCTGCCACGACTCTGCGCCGTAGCTTCTGCAGCAATCGTAGCCTTAAAGAAAAAACCCAGTGTCACAACCAGCCCCTCCATAGAATGAGTAGAGTCGGAATGGACCTTAAAGGTCATCTAGTTCCAACCCCCTTGCCCTGAACAGGGACATGCACCTACTCTTCTCATCCATCCCCTCCTTACAGAATGGTCACCCCCCCCTTTTGTACTTTCTCCTCTCTCAGCCACCCCAGAAAAGCAGGAGCTGCTCACCCGCAGCCATCACCAGCTTGCAATGCCCGGGAGCCCCATTTTGTGGGTGCCCCACACATCTGCTCCCCATGGTTGGGGTTTACAGGTGCCCTGGGGGGCTGGGGTCATCCCTCCCCACTCTGCCTTCCCGGCAGCGGGAAGCATCCATGGCCAAGGAGAAATACGTCCCCGAGGCTGTGACTCAACCGGCTGCACAGAGGAGCTATTCATAGCGCAGGATGGGTGGCTGCAGGTTGTTTGGCTTGGTGGGACTGTTGCTGTGATATTGTTTATCATGTGTTTTCAAAACCTTTCAAAGCAAAAAAACAACAAAAAGAAAAAAAAAGGGAAAAAAAAAAAAAGAAAAAAAGGAAAGGAAGTGGGTTGCCTTCCAGAGGAGCCAAGCGTCGTTATTTGCTTGATTCATTTTCCCCGGCAGACCTCGGCACAGAAGCCAATGTAAAGGAAATATTTAGTTTGTTGGCCCTGGAGGGGGTTTGATGCAGAAAGAGCCGGGTGTTTGGTTCAGCCTGGGTTCACTGGCTCGGCACAGAGCCGGGCCTGGCACGTGCCCACTGCACATCTTGTGAGCAGCCAGAGGACCATCAAACCCCACCGAGCACGGAAAACCCATCACTGGCCCCAGTGAAGGACACTCCAAGCAGTGATGTCTGTGCCTGCTTAGGAGCATTCTCATGCCACCATCCCCGGAGAGGTGACCACCCTCCCCATGGCACCAGGATGGCACCTCGGCGTGTGGCCCCATCTCTGCGCCTGTCTCTCACCGTAAAACAGTGCCGTGGCCTCCTTGATGGGCTCAGGTATCTTCTCCAAGCTGGGGACGGCTGCGCCCTGGGCAGCACAAGCAGAAGGGATTAAGCATCTCCCACCCACCCAAAGGCGCCTGGTCAAAGTAAACCCCTCCTGGGTCTTGTGACCATCCCAGCACCTGCAGCCCCGTGGGAAGCATTGCTGCCAAACAGGCACGCTGCAAGGATCAAGACTAAGACAACATGGAGAGGCTGGTGTTCAACCCCCAGATCCCATCTTTTCCCCGGGAAGGAGAAGGGCTGGACGGTTCTTGGATGCCACCACCACTACCACCCCCCCCTCCCATGCCAGCACCATCCCATTGCATGGGCATGATGCAACCCTCTGCTGGGTGAGTCGAGAGAAAAAGGGAAAAAAACCAGAAAGAGGTGATAGAACAACTCCCATGCCTACTGTTGGCCCCTCCATCAGTGACGGTCAACCCCTGGGGATGTTTTAAGTGGTCCCTGTCCGCTGCTGGGAGCTGAGTGCTGTGGGTCGGGGTTACCTCTGCGTCCGGACGATGCACGGTGGACAGGGTCTGGATGGTGCTGAGGTCGTGCTCCAGCTTGGCAATGAGCTCCTTCTGGCCAGCCATGGTGGACACAGCCTCTGTCAGCTGGATCTGCAGCTCCGCACAGCGCACTGGAAAACAGAGCCGGGGCCGTCACCCAGGGGTGGCCTAAAACCCCCCAAATTTTGCCAAAGGGACACCAAAAATCTGAGAAACCTCCACCTGGAGCACTGAAGCCAATTCACAGGCACCTCATTTTCTCCCTATTTCTGGGATGAGCAGGAGGGACCCACCAGCAATCCCTGCTCTGCTCCAGGCAAAGGGGGCTGGGGTCCAGCGCACCTCATTGATGTCCCAGGGTGGGCAAATGTCCCCGGGCAGGACCAGTGCCACTTCCCAGTGCCAGAGGCAAGGTGAGCAGGCACAGCTACTTCAAATCCATCAGGAAGATATTGCTGGTGCCCTAGGGGCACCCGGCAGCATCCTGGCAGGGCAGAGTGAGGGGACCTGGAGAGAGATAAGGGGAGCTGAGCCCCCAAACTGATCCCTGGTTCTTGGCTGCACATGGAGGTGGGCTCCAGGCCGGACATCACCGGCTGCGGGTGCCGGGACAGACACAAATGGGGTGTATGGTGCCAGGAGTTGGGGTGGAGGACATCTCCCAGGAGGGGCTTAGGTGGGACCAATCCTGCCCCGAGGCTGCACAGCACCCGGCATCCCCGCTTGGCCAATTTTCCACAAACGAGCCCCTCTTTCCAGTTGCCCTCCCCCCTCCACCCCTGGAGTAAAACCCACGCCCTAAACCACAACAGGCGCTCGCCGGAATGCTCCAGGAGCAAAACAAAAGCCTCCAGTTCCCCTCGTGTAACCCCAGACCCAGATGTGAAGCAGCCGAGAGACGCGTCGGGGCCAAAACGCAGCTACAGCGAGAGGCGCGGGACCAGCACCCCAGGGCCAGCTCCTCGCGCCCTTCGCGAATCCACCCCGAAACACGGAGCCTCGGCAAGCGGGAGCCCTGTCCTGCAGCAGAAATCTACTTGTTTCACCTTTCTCCCTGGTTTCCAGCAACCCCTGGGCCTCTGCCTGGCCAAAAAAGCTGCTCAGATCCAGGTTCAGACCCCGCGTTTTGCACCGCCAGCCTCCCCGCAGGCAGGGACGCCGGACACATCCCTCTGAGCCTGGATTTCCAGGTGGGTGAAAGCTCAGGTCCCAGCTGTTCCAGTCCCTCCCTGATAATTCCCGTTGTAATTATTTCCCTGAATTCCAGACGGCTGGAAGGCAAAAATAATAATAATAATAATAATAAAAAAAAATCCTCATTTATGAACAGCCAGGGAGCAAGAAAGGCGGGGGCTGCCTGGGAAGCAGCCGCGCTGGGGGAGAAGCGAGGGCAGACTGCGGTGCCCGCGGGGCCTCCTGCCCTCTCCGAAGGCTTCAACACGAGAGGTGCAAAGTGTGTGCAGCTCAGTTCCAGCTCACCCAGTCCTGCCAGGCTGGGAGCCGCTGGAAACCATCTGCAGAAGCGGGAGTCCTTGCCTGGGGCTTGACGCCCTGCAGAGCCTGGCCAGGAGGGATGGAATCAGTGCAGAGTGATGGGGGCTTGAGCAAAGTCATGCCTGAAGCCAATTAAAGAATCATAGAATGGTTCAGGTTGGAAGGGACCCTAAAGATCATGAGTTCCAACCCCCCCTGCCCTGGGCAGGGACACCTCCCACCAGACCAGGTTGCTCAAAGACCCATCCAACCTGGCCTTGAACCCCTCTAGGGATGGGGCAGCCACAGCTTCTCTGGGCAACAACTGAACCTTCTCTGTTCCAGTGTCTCACCACCCTCACAGTAAAGAATTTCTTCCTCATATCTAATCTAAATCTTCCCTCTTCCAGTTTAAAACCATTACCCCTTGTCCTATCGCTCCCCTCCCTGATCCAGAGTCCCTCCCCAGCTTCGCTGTAGCCCCTTTAGGGACTGGAAGGGGCTCTAAGGTCGCCCTGGAGCCTCCTCTTCTCCAGGCTGAACCCCCCCAACTCTCTCAGCCTGTCCTCATCGGAGAGGTGCTCCAGCCCTCGGAGCATCTTCAATGCTACCTTCCCAGGAAGGAGGGGCTTTGCCAGTGCAAATTTTCCTCCTTTTTGTCAGAAATGCGATTCCTATGTTATTCGTAAGGGACCAAGCCTGCCTGCAGGGAAAGGAAGGTGACACATGCTTCAGACCCAATGCACAGATTTATTTTTCCCCCGCATACCTGCATTCTATAGGCCCCAAAGCAAAGGCTGAGGAAGGAGCCAGGAGCAGCTGCGATAAAGGCACAGTCCCGCTGGAGGTCAGTGTTTCCCAAGAAACTGTGAATCGCTGCTTTCTCCTGAAACATGGGTGGCCTGATGCAAAATACTTGCATTAACAAGATTTGGAAAGAAGAAAACCTCTTCCCTACGGTTAATTATTTAATTGGCTGTCTCTTTAAATTGCATTAAAATGTAATTGGGAAGCTATTACTGGCCAAACATGGGCTGTGGGGCCCAATTCTGCACAAGGCAGCTCTGATCACCGTGCAAAGGGCCTGATGCCCGGGCTGCATCGTCCCGGGAGCCGAGCAGAGGCTGACCGGGGCCAGACACTGTCCCTGCCTCCCACCCTGCCAAAAAAAACCCTCTGAAAAACCGAGCTTTGGTGTCCTGCTGAAGGAGATCCGGATGTCCTGGGAGCCTGGATCCCAGCTCCTGAGTTTCTCTCTTAAATGATCTTTTTTTTTTTGCTGAGAAAAACTCATGGTCTGAGTTTTTCACTTTGCTTAGAAGGAAGAAGGGTCACCGAAGAAATACATCTCCCCATTTTAAAGAAAGCCACATCCTTCCTTCCCTTGGGTTTCACTGCCTCGGCGTTGGGCAGTCTTCTACAGACCAACCATGAAAACAGAAAGGACTGGAACCACGTCTGACACTGAAAGCAACCAAAGTGCGTGGAGCTTCTCTCTCATCTCCCCTTCAGTATCTCTTTTCACAGTTGCTTTTTGGTGGTTTGTTCTTTTTTTTTTTTTTAATCATAACTTTCTTTTTTTCAAAGGGGCAGTGGCCACCCGCGAGCTCATCACTTCTCTTGCCAGCAACCCTTCACCTCCAGCAGCGGGCGGACGGCTCTCCCAGGACGGCAGGTCAGCTCGAGCATTGAGATCCAGCAAAAGAAAACCTGCCTTTGTCTTCTCTGAGCTGCTGCGCTGGAAAGCCCTCGCTCTGACCCCTCAGATGTGCTAATACCTCAAAAGCCGCGGAAGACGGAGAGGTACTGCAGAAGATAATGGGACAAAGGAGGTGAAGCCCTGGGGAAACTGGGATTTTAAACCGTGTATCTTTAGCCTCAAACTCCGTTGCCCCTGACTTTTGAGGTGAAGGAGAAACCGGGCCTGACATTGCCATCGCCTTATGAAGGAAAGCGATGAACTGCAGCAACTGGGCAACCAAACGCTGGCAGAGGTTGCCCGCCCTGCCTGCTGCCACACCGCAGCGCTGCTTGGCACAGGTGGGTCTGGTTTTTGCCTTGTCTGATGCCCAGAAAACAAGCAGCTGAGACCGGAACGTTACTGAGAAATACCTTCTGCTTTCCTGGGAGTTCTTGGGAAGGTGGCAGAGCGGTTGGGAGCTGGGCTATAGAGTTTTGCATGGGGCACTTGTGAAGTCCCTAGATAGCCATTGGCTGGGTGAACAATCCTTCTTGATCAGGGTTTTCTTAATTCAAATTCCCCATGACACTGATCCTAAATCCCTGAGCGTTCATCTGGCCTGTCTGGCCAATAACACAATGGCCATTAAAAAAATTTTCTGTGAACAGGTTCCCAGGAGTCTGTCAGAAGCCACCTGCAACAAACACAAGCAAGTCCCCTGTGCAACCACTGAACTTTGGCTGCCAACGGTTGAACTTGGGCTAGCACCGTAACACCACAGCCAGACCCTCCTGGGGAACCCCGGGCTTGAAGAGAAGCACCTTTCAGGACAACAACCAGCCACAAGCCTCTTCCCACAAACCCGATATGACCGACCAAATCTTTGAGTCTTTTCTGTATGCCTGACCATCCAGCCTGATGAAATGCTCAAACCAGGACACCAACATCAGTGGGGAGGGGGATCTGGCCCTCTGCAAGGAACCAACCACTTTGCAAAAGACTGGTCATCCAGCAGGATGAATAATATTGGTCAGGCTCTTGAAAAGCATCATATCCTGCCCAAAACTGAACGGGTGATTAGAAAGAACCTCTGCTCAGAGAGGATGCTGTAAAGAAGATGTCTGTCCTGGGAAGTCTGGATGTACCTCCAACAGTCCTAAACTGAGAATAAAAGATTTAGATGCATCTCACACTTTTTTCACTGTGCATAGCACCATCACTCTCGCGCTCCTCCAAAGCTGCAAGTTAAAATCCTTGTAGTGAAGATTGAGGAAAAAAGTCCCGGAGCCGCAGGCTCCCTGGGCACGTCCGCGGGGAGCTCGGAGCCCAGCAGATGTCGGGGCTCATCGGGAGCGATGTGAGACAGCGAGCCCAGCGCTGCCATGGAGCAACAGCAACTTTGACTCCTGTAACAAGCCCCAGCAATTGGACTCCCTTGGCAAATCATCCAAAATAAACAGCATCTGTTTTCACAGATGGAGAAAATTAAGACATACTAGCAACTTAGTTTGAAGTTATAAGGCCAGACATAAATAAATGAGAGGCAATCTTTCCATAAGATGGTGGCTTGATTACTGAGGATACAGACAGATGAATAAATCACCTTGGGGTGAGATGGGCTGTAACTTGCTACACATCCATGAGACTGGAGTAACTGCTCATGTGCATCCTCTGAGCCCGAAGGAAATGAGAGGTAAGTGGTATTGCTGAAGGGATCTGCAGGGCAGGAGCACACACATGGGCAGTTACTGCAAATTAGCTGATGCTCTGCAAGTTCACACCCTGATTTGCCTTATGGTAACTTTTTAATCTCCCTCCATTCCTGTCTGGCCTCCTTGGATTTACATAACTGTAAAAAAAAGAAGCAAACAAGCAGAGAAGTGATGTGGCATGCCAGCAGCTTTCTTTGAAAAACTATCCTCTCAGAAGTCAACTGAAGTGCATTGAAACCCACTACTTCAAAGGTTTTAAGACTCTTTTATTGACTGGAAGGAAGATGATGGCAAGATAGCTAAATCTTGGAGTACCTTGACATAAAGGCTGAGAAACCCAGGCACAAAGCTGGAGATGCTCTCAACACAAACATTGGTGTTTGAGCCTGCCAGGAGGAGCAGGAGCCAAGGGAAGAAGCAGGAAACTGGGTCTGCCACAAGCCCTTTGATTTTTCCACCTCATTCACCTTTCCCCAGGTTGGGCCACTCCAGTTAATGACCAAGTTGCTGTGGACAGTTGCTCAGAAGTTGAAATCGTCCTTCCCCACGCCGAAATAAATGCTAAGGCTTTTTGGCACCTCTCTCCCATGAGCCTTTTCAAGCCAACAAAGTCTCACCTCCGGTTCTACCTGATGCCAAAGCTCCCAGGTTTACACATAAACAAAGGTGCAATTTCAGGCTCTTGAAATACTTGGCATTTAGCTTTTAAGGAAGTCTGAAAAAGACAGTACTGTTATTGCCCAAAGTCCTGCTCCCCTTCCAGGAGAATCAAAGGAAGATGACTTGACTCTGTACTTTGTAGCTGAAGGGATGAGGGGGACACCATCCATATGCTGCAGATTGAGTCCTGGATGGACCAGGTGATTTTCTCTGTCCTCTTTTTGGTCTGTGAAGGTGCCAAGGAAGAAAGATCTGAGCCAAAATCCCTCCCACAACAGGAAGGTTGTCAAAGGCCTTTCAGTGTTGCACATCGCAACGGTTCTAGTTCTGTCTTGACCTTTTCATAGCATAGGACAGCACTTCTGCATGGTCCAGAGCTGCGTGGGAGTCATTCAATCTGTCTTAACATTATGCAAAGCCTTTTCCTTGGGGCCACCACTGCAGTGAGCTGTCAGCAGGCTGAGAAACAGGACAAGAAGGCAGGGAATAACTGAACATTTCTCTTCTACAAAGCATCAGAGCCCTGTCTCTCAAACCTAGCAGTCTCCTCTCAGGTGCAAACCTGTTCGGAGTTAAAGGCCAAAGAGCAGGTGGTAGCGCAAAAGCCCAGCTGAGCCATCTGCTGAGGTCCACCCCACCTTGCATAAGGCAATGAAAAATCACCAGCACCCAAAGGGCGTATATTCTTCCAAGAATCTCCCCAGAGTGAATAAAGATACTGGAAATCAAGTGCTCCAGAGATCCCACCAACACTACGGAAGTCACACAAGAACTGGGCTTTTGGGACATTTTAAAGCAACCTCCCTAGAAATCTCCAGGGAGGGAGGAAAGGTCAGTCAGCTGCAAGAGCATTCAAGTAGCCAAAATGCCTCGTTTGGGTTAGTCTGGGAAACATCTCAGCCTGCCACTTTGCTTATGAGTAGCAATCAGGCCATCCTTGTATATCACCTCTGTACCTGCCACGAGATTATTCTCTGATCAGACCTTCTGCAAGCTTTCTAAAAGGTTGAAAACAAGAAAGCAGATGAGGAAAAAGGAATGGCAACATCTCTGAAAGCCATCTCCAACTCCTAGCACAATCTACCTCGTCTTTAGCCACAGTTATCAGCCCTGGAAAAGCTTCAAGATTGAAGTGATGAGGTTGCTCTAGAGACATAGAGGCTGCAGGAGAAGACATCAAGAACCTCCAGTGACATCCTTCAGGGATGTATGGAGGTGTGCAGTCCTAGAAGGCAAGGGCTGGGACTGGCACCAGCGAAGGCAGCAAGAACAACCCTCCTCTTTTTCATTTTCATGTGCTGTCAAAAAGACAAGAAAAAAACAACACCCTGAAGCCAAAATTTGAGAGACTTCATCTGCCCAAGTGACCAAGGGTTGGGAGCACAGGGGAGAAGACCTCCTCACCCCAGCTGCCAGGCTCATTATGACACATCCTTCTTTGAGTTCCCTGCAGCCCTTTTCATCAGCGCCCTCAGATCCATCTGTAAAAGTGGCCTTAGGGAAGAGCAAAAGGAGCTACCAACCGGCAGCGAGAGGAGCGCCCGCCCGACAGCAGCTCACGGCCCAGGTCCCCGCTTTCTCTGCCAGCTGCCAGCAGAGACGGGGCAGGAGATTTCTGCTCATTCCCCTCCTTTCTCCCCCCCCCTCCCCTTTCTTTTCACATTTTGAGGGCCTGCCAGGAAGGGAAGGTTTGAAGGATTTCTCCTTCCCTTTCCTCCTGGCCCAGCCACTCCAAAATAAACAGCCCCCAGCAAAGAAACACAGTTCTGCTTAATAAATCTACCCTGCAAGGATAGAGATTTCATAGAAGAAGGGATTATTTCCAAGGGTTCGAAGATAATTACATGGGTAACTAGGAAGAGTTCAAGAAAACAGTTTGAATTTTCTTATCAGTTTCCCATAGCTCGGAGCAAAAAGAAAATAAAATGCTCTGCTGTAATCAAATCATGTTTTCTGAAGCCCTCTGTTGGCAAGTGCTCAATTTTTTCACCACTTCCATTAAAACAGAAATACTTAGAATAAAATGATAGCATTTTGGAATGGAAAGAAGTGGGGCCCAAAAGCGCCACGTCAGCTGCTCACAGTGTCTCCTTACCTGGCGGGAACAAGACGCCATGTGAAAAAATACCCCCTTTCCCACTGAAAAACAAACTACCTCTCGCTGGCGGCGGGGCAGGAGCGGGCCCTCGGCCAGTACCCGTGGCACTGAGGTGCTCACCTGGTGCTAACGTATTCCTGCACCTACGGACACAACAAACGAGGATTTCTCCCATTAACTCGGCAAATGCCCGCCGTATTTCCTACGTAAAGCCTCACCCTTGTGACAGCATCTATCTCCAGAAGCAGCTACTTGCCAGCAGGAACAGTGGTGACATCCCGATATGTCCCAGTGCTGACCAGTAAGGGTCTATGGGAACACACGGCACACACTTCTCCTTCTGAAAAGGAGATTTTCGACATCCTTTTGAAGGGCTACCAATAAAGCTATCATGGAAGATCCAACTACCTCCATGGATGACCATAAGTATCTGCTCCTGACTTCTGAGATGCACCCTTGTGGTTCTGGTTGCCTTCCTAGATGCCTAAAAATAAACTTTTGGGAATTCAGGCTTGAGAGGACAGCCTGGTTTTATCCCCAAGCCTGGTTCTATCCTCGATTCATGCTTCTGAGCTACAATGAACCCTCTCCAGCCACTTCTGTACCAGGTCTGTGCTTTCACAAGCACAACGGATCTGTTGCTTATGACCACGTGTGTGACTCTAGTAGTTCAGTGCCGACACCACCATACCTAAAGAAAAGTGCAGGTAAATACACAAATTAACCAACTCGAGTCATAGCACTCTAGAAGTGTAGATGTTTAGTATCAAGCCTAAAATGATCAGGGTCAAATGATACAAGATAATGCCATTTATAGCAAGCAACAGTTTGAACAGTCATTAAATAGTAGGGGGAGAAAAGAAGTGTTAAACCTAGAACCTTTACATCCTGTGGAACAACCTGTCACAGACATTTCAAAAGCAGAAACCACACATTTATTATAAAGGCATTAAATAGCATTTCCGATATATTTTGAAGAGGATGCCACCCACTCCTGCAGAACTAATCAAAGCCAAAGATGGCAAAGGCACACATCGAGCAAACACGGACTTGGGGGAAGGTCTACGCTGCAGCAGGGTCTGGAGCGTGACACCAGCGGGATGGATCTCGGCACGGGCTGGGAGGGAGGGAACACGCTGGGAAAGCCCAGCCCGACTCCCCAGGACAGACTTTCTAGGACAGAACCACAGCAAATTTCCAGCCTGGCCCTCCAGAACTCCTCCTGCCACGCTAAACAGACCACAATCAACGGGAAAGTCACCCTAGGAGGAGGCACACAACACACGCGCTCACAGCCTGGTAGGAAAAAGATGTTAAGATATGCACTGCAGGAGATGACGTAAATAAATGCAGGTCCCTCAAAACAACCTGTAATTCACAGTTCAAAAATCAGACGCGAGCACGTCAGGTAAAACAGCAGCGCACAGGCAAGTGCGCACACACACACTCACACACACCCCCTGAAACACACACGCTCTACCTGACACCCGGAGTGTTCCAGCTAGAGATTTATTCTACCAGTTTTTAAAATGTAACTCCGCTGATGGGTTACCACATCTGCTCCTTACCAAACTTCAAACTCTACACTCTGTAGGTACGGAGCATATTTACAGGAACAACATCTCCTAAGGCACTAGAAGAGGATTTATATAAAGTATCTGTAAAAATAAACAGTGAGCCAAATATCTGGGAAAATCCTTCTACATTTTCATTGTCGAACCTAAAACATTTCTGACCTCAGACAATGCCTTTAATCTAATTTTTTAAAAATTAGCTAATATATTGTTATGGAGCTCAGAACAAACCCCCTTTGCAGTCTCAGACCCAAAATACGTCTTTTCTGTCCATGAAGCCAGGTGTCCACCTCCCGTGGACTGCAGCAGGAATCATCACACTTGAATTCCACTGAAAAAAGGATACAGGTTGGAGAACTGACACTTCAATGTTTGAGGTATGGAAAACACTTCCACCCCCCTAGACACTGGTGTACAAAAAATAAATTTTCCTCCCCCGGACAGGCACAAATTCCCCCCAAACCCAGCCCCTTCACGCCCCTGGCCACCACTGGAAGAGAACCACAATGTAAATGTTTGCTGCTTGGACTCAGGTCTCACCTTAATAAAAAGACAGCCCACGCGTAATTGTGTTTGTATAAAAGATATTTACTTCAATTATCACACCTAGGGTGCTAGTGAATAATAATAATAATAATACATCGTGTGAGTTTCATACAGTGATATTGCTTCTCCATATCATATAGGGACCGTTGTACAGTGCTGAGAACAAACATTATATGGCTAACCAAACAAAGACAGAAGAAACAATGCCATTCTGCTGACGGAGGGAGCGCTGCCCTGCTACTGCCAGCCATATAAACTCTTACTTTTTATGTTTAAACAAATACCAAGAAATAAAATGTTACAAAAGATGAGTCACAGCAACACAACGTGGGCTTCTCAAAGCTACTTGTACAAAAAAAAAAAATAAAATGACACTTTTTTTTTTTTTTTTTTGGTCAATTGGGTCTTTGTGAGGATCTTTTTTTTTTTTTTTTTAAATCTGTGATTGTGAATATAACAAACAAGCTCTAAAAACATCTAAGACTTAGTGCGTTACAGAAAAAATATAAAATACTGCTAAAAATGTAAGACACCACAATACACTGGGGTAAAAACTGAGCTTATTATTAAAAAAAAAAAAAAAAAAAGTTCTCAGGAAAAAGTACACCACTTTCTGTTTGAGTTCATCTTGTGCTGTGTTAGTAGTCGGGGCATTTCAAAGGTCTGCCCATTATCATGGCAAGTAGTTATTGCACAAATGCAAAGAGTTAAATTTTTTAATTAAAAAAAAAAAAAAAGAAAAGGGACATGAGGGAAACAATTAAGAGAAAAAAAAAAAAAAAAAAAAGAACATATTCCCCCCCCAACCAGCCTCCATCTGCTTTGGAATTAATGTCCAAATTGGTACATGTGACATTCTCGCAGCATTTCCAGCGAGTGGGGCGCACGGTGCCCGCTTTCGGAAAAAGGAAGGGTAGAAAATGCTTTTCAACACCGAAATGCATAGAGTATTCTGACAGGAACAACCTTTTTGTTTTGCAGAGGTTATCCAATAGTTACCATAGGGTTTGTTTTGTTTCATTGGGGTTTTTTTGTTTTTTCTTTCAGACTACGCCAGAAGGAAAGAACCTCACGTGGGAAATTCATCTGATGCTTGGTTTTGCTTTTTTTTTTTTTTTTTAAATTTTTTTTTTTTAGTGGGACACCCTCGAAAGGCAAAAGTGCAAATCTGCTTCCAAATCCACAGAAGTGGTGATGTGCCCTGCAACTCGCTCAGCACCTTCCCTTCCCTGCCCGCCGCCGGGTTCTGCCGTGGAGCTCGGGGCAGGGGGTGGGGGGGGATCGGGGGCCCTTCGCACCGTCCCTCCTGCCCCGACACCGGCTGCCCCGCGCCGAGCGGGGGCAACTTCTAGCGCGGCGCTTTGCAATTTGGCCAACGCAGCTTTTTCTCTCCCCCCTCGCTCGCCGAGCGTTAACCCGGCCAGGGAAAGCCTGTCTGAACACGCTTCCACGCTGCAAGAAAACTAACCAACTCCTCCGTGACAACGATCAACGCACAACGTGTATTTCCAGAGTTCACACCAGGAAAAGTTGCTGCTGCACAAGGTGGTTTTGTTTTTTTTTTCTTTTCTTTTTTCTTTTTTTTTTTCCTTGACCAACTTTGAATGAGAAGAAAATCAGCTCTGAATTCAGAAATTCAAACATATGCCAACAAAGATGAACATCACAGGAAACCAGTCTCTCATTTTAAATTAACACTCGAGTAAATCACAATGTACTTTGACAAAGGGGCACTGCATCTTCATGAAATTCTCAGTAGAGGCTCTAGGAGGCTAAGGGTATTTTCTCTCTCTGTATACTTTAAGTCTCTTCTCTCACAACTGAGGCTTCTTATTCTCAGTCCTAAATTATTTTAAAAACTATTTAAATAATATTATTTATTAGGCATTTAGATAAAATACTTTTTTTTTCTTTTTAAAAAAAAAAAATGATTGCTCTAGGAAACACAACAGGGGCACAATGATATGGATACTCCGACGAGCCGACACCACCCCGCTCCATCGCTAGGAGAGCCCAAACTTTCTCCAACGTCCGCTTAGGGGATATGCATACTCCTGTTGTGTTTGTATCAAACAAAAACGAACCTCAAAAAAGAAACTGTTAAAATTAATCTCATAAATAGGAAACACTAGATTGTTTCCCCTAATTACAAACCACCTTTATATGTTTCACCTTATGATGCTGTAGAGAGAGCAAGCTTGAAAAATAACACACGAGGGCTGGTAAGGGCTGAGGATGCCGGTGGGTGAAAGCCTGTTCTTTACAAAACCGAATGAAGACTGGAATGACTTTCGGGTGCCTCGGCACCCAGAGACAGCGCGGCTCTGGGCACGGAAACGAAGACAGCATGTTCTAGCGATGGCACAAAGGGACACGGTGGCAGTTAGCGATGGCTGAAGTCCACAAGTGTTTCTTGAATGCCGAGACCTACGAGTATGCGGGTGAGACTGAGCCTTACGAGCACAAACGCCGCCGGGCAGTGGTGAACCTTCTAACCCCAGACCCTACCCTGCTGCTGGAGCCAACCCAGAGGGGTGTATTTATTTAATTTTCCCCAGGAACCTGAATTCTCTTAAACTAGAGCTCGCGCTCGCCTGCGTTTGGTGGCCGGGACAGGAACCTCCGAACGCAGAACGAGGATTTCTATTGCACAAAGACTGGACGCACAGTGTTTGAAGTGCTCGTTAGCCAAGGGGCAACTCACGTCGGGCCACTGAAACGCTCCTCGGCCGGTGTCTGCTTCCCCTCACCCCCGAATGAAAAGCGGCTGTGAATGCTGCAACCTCCGTCACTGTGCTTTAGATTATTCTCCATGAAGAGATTAGGATATAAGGCACATAGCTTTCCAAGTATAGAAAGTTTGTTAAATAGTAAATTTTAGGAAAGTAGCAAAACCTAAAAACTTAACGGGAAATGTGGCAACACACAGCATTTTGATGACACGCCTACTGAATGAAAATAAAATAGTTCCAAGCTAAACTAAAATCTTTCCCCCCCACAAAAAAACACCGATTCATGATCTCCATCTCTCCGGAGGAGGCGAGAAGGAAACGGAAGCCCTGACCAAGGAAACGAAAAGTCCGATACAGCTGTGACCTCGCTTATTCCCCACACACCTCCTTCACGAACCAGATGCTTAAGTACTCCCTGTACAGCCTGTACTCGCATCCAGAGGTAACTAGGTACTTTGGAAACACTTTTAAAGCTAGTAATAATTTACCCACATATAAATAATACATCAAATTAGCACTAAGGGTCTGATGTAAGCTAACAAAAGCCAGAGAAATCTGATTGAAAGACTGAATCTAGAAAATATTTTTTGTAGTTACTTGGAGAGAAGATTGTACTTCAGAGAAAGTCAAGTGCCAAGTTTTATTCCTTCGCTTGAAAACACAGGTACTCACCTTCGAAAAGGAACTGCCTAACAGAGAATTTCTATTTCATTCCTAAGAATACTTGAATTTTCAGCTTAGGGAGAGCAAGAACGAACTGCTTGCTTTAATTTGATACTTGGCTTAATTTACTGATCAGATGTTTTTGGAATTATTTTAAATATGTCTTTACTGTTCACCTTCCTGCTGCCCATAGATACAGCAGAGTCTATTTCACATGTGGAAATATCTGGCGTATTCACTCCCTGCAGGCTGTACCGAAGGAAAACCTCCAGCCCAACCGTCACAGGATGTTGCAGGCGAGGTCTGACCCTTCCTTTCAAATTGCTTGGCTTTTGCACATCTCAGACCCTTGGAATTATTCTTATGTATTCTGAACATGATCTTCCCCCTCCTGGTGAGCTAAACCTGCGTCCTGCAAACAAGCCGATCCCTCAGGATGGCCCATCCCCTCTTTACAACAGGGAACTTCTCTGACAAGTGGGAAAATGGCATCCTCTAAGCACTAAAACACGTATTGGTTTTAAGCCCTCACTCACCTACGCCCCAAACGATCTCACGAATTTGGCTGTAGCGATTCTACCGCACCGTTAAGACCAAACACGCAAACACTACTTATACAGAGGAGCTTTTCCATACCGGAATCATGTACATACACGTATTTAACAACTCCTAAAAACGCGTACGAATTACCCGCATAGACAGAAGAGGATAACACAACTCAACGCCGTTATTCTTGCTATCAATAGAGAGATTGCGCTGTTATGAACGTTTACCACAGAATTACACAGTAACTATGCAAAAAGCAGGTATGTCACCATAACAGCAGGAAATTCCTGGCATGACTCTCCATTTCCAAGGATCTTTGGATGAAGATTGTACTACGTAGTACGAATACCTCTAAAATTCAAACAAAAAGTCAAAGACGTGACATCATGGGGACTTCGGGCATCTACCTTTGCTGTCCTGTTTCCTGCACTATTTCGGTCTGGTTAAGAACTCAGTCATTCTCTGCACTTGGCTGTTTCAAAATATAAAGAAACCAAAATGATACCATGAAACCAACAGTTTTAATGTTAAGAAATCTACAGAACTGTGGCAGAAATCTACTGACATGACTGTGAGTAAAGTAAAGCAAGCTTGAAAAATGGCAGCAGTTCTCCTTCACAGGATAGCTGGACAAGGAAAAATACAATAATCTTATTAATTTTTTAAAAGGAGGCATTTCCTTTTAATGCACTTTAGTGCCAAAACATGTTTGTGAATAGCGATGAAAATCAAGCCCCGGGAAACAGATCAGTTTTTTTTTTTCCATTCACAAAAGAGCTGTAGAAATGCAGAGTTCAGAGATGGGCAAGGACTCTGGGTCTGACACGGAGTGCCCTGGTCTTGGGAAAAGCAGGTGTGATGCCTCCATCAGTCCTCGGCCGTACCAGAGGACACGAGTGAGGGGGCACACTAATAAAAGTTCAGCTTTTTTCAACTGCAAAATGACCTTACAACGAATAATTTATATTAAATATGCCACAGTACCACTTGGCTGGGGGGGTAAATCATCCCTGAGGAGAGAGATGGCACCACTTACACACCTATTTTTAAGGCTTTTTGAAAACTTAAGTGCACAGGCCTAATGCTAACCTTCTCCAAAGGATAAATTTCATCTTCAGAGCATAAAAACTTTTTATCCTTGCATATTAATAGGGTAGGGTATAGTACATGACCTGGTCATGTAGGACAAATCAGTCCCTAGACATACCTTAAAGGGCTTTTCTTGCTATAAAGTTCATTACTAACTATATTTTATATACGGCATAGTCGATATATCCCATAAAAGGCTTGGGGAGGAAAGAACAAATCAGTGAAATAATATTTCTACATTTTAGAGTTCAAAGATGTATGTGAAGGAGACAGGGACCACTAAGTCACTTTTCAAACTAAGAAAGTTGAACCAGAAAAGAAATTCAGGTCTTATGCTTCCCATGCCAGTGATTCTCCTTGCAATTTAACACTCTCCAGCAAAATTTAAAACTGCTGGAAAAAAAATAATCTTTTGTTTGTACAGAATTCTAAAATCCTGTCTTTCTTAAAAAATAAGTTGATTGTATATGCAACGCAAAGGAAGAAAACGTTGATGTTCAAACAGTGGGGCAAGAGAAGTGCAAGGGGAGAGCAGCAGGGCAAGGTAGGAGTGAACCGAACACTGCTTTGCAGCTCTTTTATCTGTGTGAGTTAAATTTAAGACTATGAGGCCATGAGCAGCTTGTCTCATGGGGGCCAAAACTGCCACCCGCTCACGGGAAAGGCTTGGTTTGGTTTTAGTGAAGGTTAAATGCAGCCCCCACCTAAGAACCAACTTTTCTTCTGCTCCTCCTCCATTTCTGATAGTCTCCAGGAAAGGCTCAGAGCTCAGCCAGACACAGTGGCTCCAAGACAGAGAACACCCCAGGGTACCAACACTGGGGGAAGAAGAAAGAAGAGAGAATTTTAAAAATTCACTTGTTGGAAAGAGACACGAATGAAGCAAAAATAGTGCCCTCCACCTGCGTGTTAAAAATGTCACCACTTTTACTCCTGGTTTGCAACAAATTGCTAAGATTACTGATCTCTCTGCATCCTTGCTAAAGGCACTGGTCCAGATTACCACGACTTTTCAGTTTAAATAAACTATTTTGGATTCAAGTGCAATGAAGTGTCCAAAACCAATTACTTTTTTTCGTATATTCTCATAATTTATATAGGGTCAAAATATGGGGGTTTTCCCTATTTCTAACCTGCCCTGTTTTTGCCAGTAGCATTGTTACTTCATGAAAGTTTTAAGAATACTTGAAATTAATAATTTTAAGATGGAAAATGACAGACTTCTGACGGTAGCTGTGCTAGTGGGGACTGCAATCACTGTTCGCATTTTCCATTACTTCATTACAGTATTTTGTCAGATTTCCCTCAATCCTATTTTATGTGAATTTATCAGCTTTGCAGTTTGAATTACCACCGGAATGATGCACTTCTCTAATTTACTAATTCTCCCATTACAGGACTGAAAAATAGCAACTTTTAAATAATTGGATCAGAGAGTATTGCATAGAATTCTGTCGTGTTCATGAACCCCCTTTCTCTACCCCATTCCATATGAACAAGTTACATAAAAATAATGCAAAGATCCTTCACCTAATGAGAAAGGCACATACATTTTTTTTCTTTTTAACTGTAAGACAGATCTTTCCTATTATAGCTAGGACTTTATTACTAAAGGACTCACTAATTCATGATATGGGCAGAGTGCACTGATACAGGCTCCTTTAAAGAGTGGCTCTATTTATAGGCATTTTACAGATGAATAAATAAAATGGTCAAATTTTATGGCATCGACAGCGACTGTAATTAAATGTGTTTCTGCCAATAAATGTGCAATTTTGTTGTCTGAAATCCGTACCCTCAAAAATGGAAGCGTATCGACAATCCCATTGCCTGACCCCTCTGCCAAGAGATACTCTGCCCTTGCTTTTAGCAAACAAAGTACTACACTTTTTTCCTTCCCTAACTATCCAGAGAAAAGAATCAACGATTGTAACTGCAGTATAAAAGTATTTCTGTTAAAATAGCCTGGGTGCTTCATCCACAGCTTTAGTAAGAGCATGGAACTGGAAACAGAGAGAGAAAATAAAAATGCTTTTAAAGAACCTCAGGAAAAAAAACAGACTCTGGTGTTACAGATTTTCTGAAAACTGCCTGTGCTTTTATCCGCCAGGAAAAGAAATGCTGTCAGTGAGGGCTCTGCCACGCTCCGCACTCCACAGAGCGGCTGCCCCGGGAAGAGCCCATCACACGCGCTGAATAACGCCTTTTCCCTCCCCGTGTCATTAGTGACCCAAGAGGGTAAAAATTTCTTCTCCTCCAATTTTTTATCCTTTTCTTTGAATTACGTAAAAAAAGTTATTCCGATATGCATTTTCCTAAAAGGGTTACTTCCAAATGCCGCACTTGATCAGGAATATAGCGAAAATCTTTCAGTGTTGCTGAAGTTCAGACTCTAAAGCGGGGAGGTTTGGAAAGCCAGTAGGTAACTCATCTCCAACACGAGAATCTCAGCAGTAGTTCAAGCTAATCCGTTTTACTTTCCACCGAAAGAGAAAAGCAGCTGTGACCTTGGCTAAAAACGGGGAACAAACAGCTGGGGACATCAACGAATGAATGGGGAGCTCAATCTGAGGGCGTCCGTCTGCCTGTGCCCTTAAAAAAGGTGGTCACTGAGGAACCCCAAGTGACTCCTGGCAGGACGGCCCAGGTCACCCCAATAGCATCTCAGCAGGCTAATCCACATTCAACGCAGATCATTAAATATGAAACAACAAAAGGAGCTAAGCCATTAATAAAGTGCCAAAAATATAGGAAATACTGACAGCATTTTATTTGATTAATTTTATAATAGATACCAATGACAACCCTTGGCAGGATGGAGTGACTTCTGACTTACGAATGCTGTCTTTATCCAGCAAAATTACATGACTCAAATGTAATAATGGAGCTTAGAATTAACAGTTAGTGTTATAAAAGAAAGATTTCCTCTAGGGCAAGCTACAGATATGCTTTTTAAAAATCATTACAGCACTAAAAACTGGGCAGACGCTAAGGAATCCTAAAGAACTAGTGGAAAACTGAAGAGCAAAACAAAAATAAACAGAAAAAAAACCAAAAAGAAGATACAAGTTTCAAGGCACTTACGTATTGCTTATTAAGAAGAGAGATTGACCTTAAGTGCTGCATTTGCGTTCAACCTGTGAATACAGTTCTGCTGTCGTATAATGCAGCAAGAGCTCTCAGTAAGCATCATGGAATGCAATCATATAGACACAGGCACAAGAACAGTTTGGGGAATATTAATTTAAAAAAAAATAAATTGTCAAACAGAAAAAGAACCCCTCACTATCGAGAAAGCCGAGAGTAACCACTTGACTGCATCAAGCATCTGGATCTCAAATCAGCAGACAAGGACAGTAGAAACAGACTGGCAAGTGTATTGCCTAGAATTCATTAAAAAAACCCAACCTGAACCAAACAACAACGAAGAAAAAAAAATAAAGAACATAAGAAAATATCGGCATCTTCTAGTCAGAAGTTTTTTTGCTTCTCGGCTGAAGATGCATCTTGTTATGACTTGCATTAAGGTATGTGTACTTTGACCAGGACGTGCGCTTATCGATGGAGCTGTGCTTTGTAAGTCAAACCAGGACACTGTACAGATACAGAGAGGTCACACTTTGCTTCACCACGTTATTTCCCTCGCTGGCCGTTCCCGCGGACTAACTGCGCTCCAGATAAGAAGCCGTAACCGCTTCCAGCACGTGCCGTCACAGACTGGTATCTGTTATTACAAATCGTCTCCTCAGCTCGTAACAGAAAGGGGCAGTTGCTCTCTCTGTTTCTCAATTTTAGTTTTTGCATCACAAGTCCCCAATTACCCAAGGAGGTATCCTGAAACAGCTAGCAGTAAAAATAGGAAATAAATCCCTGCCTTTCAGCCTCCTAGAGCCTTCTTTTCTTAATCATGAAAAGGATTGATTTTTAGTGTACTGATTCTTAATTTGTGAAAACTTGCGCTAAGTGCTGCTGTTGCACGGTAAGAGACTGTAAATGAAATACATAAGTTCTAAAACATCATGCAAGAAATGTGGTTTCACATCTTACAGTCAAAAATCCTACTAATGAATTAATACAAGCACACTGAGGTGTAATATTGGGAACATACCTTTAAAGTCGGAACTCCTCTCCCCATCCCTCCCTCCCCCAAAATCAGAAAAAGTAATATTAATTAAACTTAAGAAGTAATGAATGCACCATTAAAGTGTCATCAAAAAGATGCTGACCTAAGACAAAAGTTCAATGATACACAATACGGTCAAAAAGTCTTCAATCAATAATATACAGTATGACAACTACATCTTGTAAATTATACCCAATACTGCCGGCAGTCTATCCCTCTAAAGAATATTTGCCCCCTTTCATCCCTTCCTAACAATCAGATAATAAAATACAGCACCTATAAATAAGCAAAAAAAAATTATATATATATATATTTATATATATATATATATTCCGAAATCATCTATTGTTAGTTTTAAAGATATGGCAATAAAGGAGTCTAAATTAGCAAACTTGTAGAAGCCATAACTGATAAAACAGCTTATTGAAAAAAGGTGGCAGTAATGCACTCTATGTGTGCACAAGTACGTAAGAAAATACACAGACGTATAAAATTGCACGCACACACTCACGCACACACATCCTTCCACACACCTCTATGCTCACGCATATACATATAGACAACAGGAGGAGTTAGAGACAAGTTAGAATTTGATTTGTACTTTGATCAGCCCTAACCTGTGCATAAAATAATGGAAAAAGGCTGTATTTCTGCAGGGCAGAATGGTCTAGACTGGGACTCGAGAGCATGAACGTTTTGGTTTGGAGTCTGGGCTATTTCCGTCCCGGTAAGAGCCCGTCTGGTCATTGCCATGTACTCTTTATCCACGCAAAAATAAGCTTCCCACAACTAAAACGTATTTAAAATCAGTGCTTGCGGTGGGAAGAGAGTCAGTAAATGGCCACCAACAGCAGGAAAAGTTCTTTATCTGAGGCAGCTCCAGTCCCCTCTTAGTGGTGTGTGACAGCAATCGTACACGTGAACTACACTTTCATCGATTCCAGGAAAGCTGAATATTTCAGGTTACAGAATACGTCCCCAAAGTAGCAGGCTGAAATGTTACTGGCCAACATTTTTTGAGCGATCTGTCTTTACTGAAAGGAAATTCTGTACACTACGAACCAAGTGAAATGATCAAGTACATGCTGTTTCTAAGTTGTCTCCTAAACCTCCTAGATATGAGGTCTGATCAGCGTGCTCTGTGGTTAGAGGTTAAAAAGCAGATTATAAAATACCTAGATTCAGATTTTTTTTTTTTGTCCTGATTTGGCCTAAAATGGAGTGTATTAAACAAATTCTGGTCTGCAAAAGACCAGAATCAGTTAAAGCTATGAAACAATGTGCACTACGTGTCAATATTCTATTTCACTTACAAGAAAACACTAAGTCAGCTACCACAAATTAAGATATTTTCCTGATGTGACTTTTTTTTTTGTTTTGTTAAAAAATATGTGGAGTAAATGTGTTTTTTTTTTAATTCAAAGTTTCAAACAACAAGATTCTTTTCTTTTCTTGAAAATATGTAGGAATCCAAACTAGTGTGTTTAGAGTCGGTTGACTGTGCAATCTCTTAGTGGCAACTGAACAGCTACAAAAAACTTTCTTTTTTTTTTCTTTTTTTTTTGAAAAATCTCCCCTTTTTTCCTGGTTTAAGAAGATAATAGTGTATTATCGCTCTGTAGCCATTAGATGGCAGATAAAAAGCCCCCTTTTAATATGTGGGTTTGATTTTTTTTTTTCTTTTTTTTCTGTTTTTCTTTTTTTAAAGCCCACACCAAAGAGGAGGGCACAAGGCAAAGCTGTATGAGTTATTCCAGAAATTGTGGAAATCACTTAGGGCAATAATAAAAACACTTCAGGGTACAAAAAAGCTTGACTACACATTTCAGTTTTCTTCCTCGAAAACACAAACATAAATTGGGCTTAACGCTCCTTTTTGTTTTCTATATGCACCTTGGCCTATGGCGTTTTTGCCCTGTGGCCCGCAGGGCGGTTAAGTGCGCAACACAATAAAACCAGTAGAGGTCCAGTTTCACTTCCCAGCTCTCCAGAGTTGGGCGAGTTTAATCTCAAAACTCCCACTCGACGGCCTCTTCTCGACTCGCGGCCTTCTCCAAGCGGTGGATGATGTTGTTCAAGTTTGCCGCTTTCTTTTTCCTCAAGGAGCTGTCTCGCGTGTTCCTGGAGCTCGCCGCCTCGGAGAAGCCGAACAAGCTCTGAAGGGAGTTGGCTTTCTGCGAGCCTGTGGCCGGCGTCGAGCTCGTACTTGGCACACTGGAGATTTTCTCTGAACTTTCTTTTGACTTGTAGGAGCTCTCCCCTGTAAGGACTGAGGTGGAGGCAGCTGAGGTAGAGGCATCCCCTTCCGTGGCAGAGTTTGGCAGTGTCTCCAGAGCTTCTCCCGGGCGCTGCGATGCCGGCGGAGAGCCCTGGCGCGGTGCTCTGAGCCTGCCCTCGTCGTCGGTGTCCTCCAGGCTCTCCGCCTGGAACGGCTCCGCTTTCTCCGAAGACCTGGCGCCTTGCAGTGCCTCTTCCCCCGCTTCAAAAGCCGACTCCGCTGGCCCTCCCTGAGACTTTGTGGTTGCATTGCTGTACTCATCCGCCTCCGGGCCACTGGGCTTTCCTTCAGGTGGGCCTTCTGCGTCCACGCCATCGCAGCTGTCTCCCTCTGAGCTGTGAGCCGCCCGGCTGCTTCTGGCAGAAGGAGAGTCGCTCGACCCAGCCTGGCTCTGGCTCCCGGCTTGGATCTCCTCGATGAACAGCTCCCGGCGGATGCGAGACCTAGGAGAGAAGGGGAGAGGGATGGTGAGTCTGCTGGGGGGGAGCCTCCCTGCTTGACCAGATCCGCCATTCCAAACACCCTTCCATTAGGCGCCATTTTGTCTCGGCCTCAGGGAAGCCGCACCAAGCTGGGTCACTGTAAGCCCTCACACCCTCAAACCCAAAGGGCTGACTAAAAAGGCATTTGGGAGAACATGAAATATTGCTCTTAATTTCATTTTCCCTGGCCACAGCCTGCCGTGCTAGAAGGGATGCAGGCAGCAAACCCCAGGCTGCCCCGGGGCTCCTCCATGGTCTGGCGGGGGGCAGGCAGTCACAGCCCGGGTTCTGAGCAGATAAACCATTTCTGGTAACTTCTGCAGCGCTCAGGGTGGAAACTGAGCCCTCTGACTTCAACCAGGATTTATTTTGCGTGTTTATTGTGAATCTGATGTTGATGACTGCCCCTTCTAGTAAGCACGGCAAGCATTATGGAATAACACAAAAATATTAACTTTATGCAGATAACCATTGGTGAAAGCCAATGACAGATCACCTACCCTTTTTTGCAAGTTTAAATTAAGTAACATTCATAATTGTGTGCTCAATTTTTAGAGCACTGGACATGGTTTAATGGACAGAGATGAAAGGCTCTGCAGTCTCCCATTCCCATTAAAAGTCTGACATCAGAAAGGTAAAATTTTACAATACACTGGACCAGAAAAGGGATGATTTTAAAAATATGAATACATTTCCAGTAGATCCAGAAGAAAATGTCTTGTAAATACAAAACAATTAAGATTCCTCTAGAAATGAGCCACAATTTGCCTAAACCAAAAACAAGCAAGGAAAAAATCTGGACAACCCCCTTGGTGTTCTCCTGGACACCAAGGAGAAAAGAAGATGAAACCAAGTCCGTTGTTCTGAAACTGCTCTGGGGAAGCACAGCCTTTTGACAGGTTGTCAGTCTGTGAGCCAGTCTGACTTCTGCCTCATTTTTTATTTAAAAAATCAATTTCAGAACAGGGGTAGTGACAAGGCAAGCAGTGCATTTCAAGGGAATTAATGCACTCCATGTGTGGTTAAAATTGCCTGGTGTGCCACCTTGTGCCTCCTAGTACTTGAAGCGTGCAATAAATACCCCAAACACACTACCTTTGCCATTTAACTTGTTTCTTCCTCCCTCTTCCTTCTCTGTTTAGGAGCTCCCCATATCCTCACAAGTGTAGAACAGTTTATGAAAACATCTTAGGGTCTATGCTAACCCTTTCTCTGTCCTGCCCTGTCAGCAGGAGATGTTATGACCACTGTTCAGGTCGTCATTTCCAACCAAGAGGGAGTCTCAATGACCTGTGGTCAGGGACTACAGACACAGGGGGAGCTTAGCAAAACCTTTATTTTTCAGAGTGAAGATAACACTTTCGGTTTTAGCCATGGACAACTGCTAAGGGTCTTGGAAATCACAAGTGAAATGCAGTCCCAACGCTGACAGCTGGATGAAATTTTCATTTTTCCCTAAATGTGCTGTGGAAGACAGCACACAATGGAAAAAAATCAGGATAAATGCAGAACACCATCTGAATACTGCTTTTGAAGCTAATGATACTATTGACTTACTTGAAATGCAACACAGTATTTCAGCAGTATTTGCTGACTCTGGATTTAGGGGGTCTGTAATTTTCCCTAGGAGAATATTATTCACCTAACAGAAGACCACAGGTACTAACATTAATTTTCTATTACTATTAATTGCATGCATCCTGCAACATTGATTATCAGGCTCTTTTTATGCCTATGATCTCCCTGCATGGACATCGATCCAGAACACACAGCTTCTGTAACGTTCCCCAAGTCAGGAGAGGAAACGGGCAAGAGCTTTGTGCCTGCACAGCATTTAAAATACCTCAACTCCAGCAAGATACCGAATGATGACAAGCTCACCAAGTATCTGACCACAGCCCTACAGAATACAGGTTCCATGTCTGTGGAAATCCCTGGAATTCACACCCAATATATTGCTTCTGGAATCTAGTCTGGCTCCTGATTAACACAGTAATTAAATCCCTACGGTAAAGAAGAACTGGTGACAGCAGCTAGGGAATTCCAGCGAGCATTCCTCTCAGTGGAAGGTGCTGGCCTCGACATCAACACATCCTGTTGGCATTCACCAGTGCAACTCAAAATATCAGAGATCTCCTGGGGTACACGCAGAAGTCCCCTGTACAAGCCTTCACCCAACATCTAAACAGGCCCAACGCTACAGTTCATTGACAAATATGGCCAGAGTAAGAGCAATGAAATTTAGGATCCAAGAGCACTCTTGTTGTTTATGTTCTGAGAGCTATGTGATTGGTATGGATGCAATGCCATAGACTTGGAGAAGTTTGCAGACATGTCAAAACCCTTTATACCTGTTTATGTTCTGAAGTGAATTATTTCCTTGCCTGCTGAGGATTTTTTTTAAGTTTCTTTTGCTGCAGAAAAGAAATGACAGTGCTGACTTTACAGCTGGTGGATATAAAATTCTGCTGTAGCAACCACCTTTGGAAAGCGAGGTTTGGGCTGAATCCCAAAGGAAAAGCATCACTGCAACAGGATTCCCAAGAGACAGGAATATAAACTTGTCCAAATCCGTACCCTGCTTTACCTGAACTTACTTTAAAGAAAAATTTATATTAAAGAGTAACTAGATGGTCTGAGATGTGGAACTGCTTCTGTATGATGATGACTCTTCAGTTTGAAACAGAAATGGCCGAGGGAGAGTATAAAAGAGATAAATAAAGTTAAGTGTGGCCTGGAGAAGATGAAGAGGGGAAAGACTACCCATTTCTTGTAATACATGAGCTGCAGAACAGTCAGACCCTGTTCCCCCAGCAGAACATGTAACTTGTACCTCTTCTGCAGTGTCCTGCAAATGATTTAAAAGTACTTCATGCATGAAAGCTAAAGAAATTATTGTACAGAGGAAAAGAACGGACACGTGTTTTGATTTTTCAGTGGCGGCAACCACTCCCAGCACCCAGGGCCCCAAACAGGCTTGAAACATCTCTCTAAATTCCCGGAGACTCGGCAGCACATCTGGGAGCAGGTCCAGATCACTCAGCGCTGTCAGGCTTGTGCTACCCACCAGCCTACAGCACCTTGTTTATCCCTTTTTTATTTTGTATACAACTGTCAGCACCTAGTCTACATCAATGCATAGCTTGGTGTGGCTAAACACGCTGATCAATCATGACTTGTCACACTTTCTCGCAGCACGCCTAAACAGGAGATCTCATGATAATGAGGAAGATGACACATGCCACCAGTGCTCCCGCACTCGTCTGCGTAAGTGAGAACAGCACATTTTGCTGTCAGGCCGAAGGGAACATATTTTCATAGGCATCCCTCCAACTTGTGTATAATTGCCTAGAAGTGGGAATTGGAAGAGAGGGCCTGCATTTGGAGAACTCTGAGCAGTGAAAGAGGCTGCATCTGTAGCGAATTCAAGTCAATGAAATTCAGTGTAAATATGATTACTCGTTGGTTATAATTTTTAAATTTTATATTGTTTACTATAAACATTATTTAGCTATTGTGCATAATATTTCTGAGATCTCTCAATTAAACTGTGCTGCTTCTGCTTCAGCAACTTCTCTGTTAAAAGCTGAGAAGGGCCAAAGTGGAAAATACCCTTTAAATGTTAACAACTTCTAAAAACAAACAAGTTTAGCAATCTGGACTAATTAGGAACGTTACTGGCTCCGAGTGAAGCAGCAGAATAATACTAAATCGGGTATCTTAACTGTACCTGTTCAATATTCATTAGCACAAATTTCTTGGAGAAAAGTCTGCTGCACTAATTAAGATTCTCACTCTCAAGCACAGCTGATAATACATTTATTCAAATTCTTATATGCCATTCCAGCATTGTTTCTTTGTATTGGTGTCTCTAGGCCAAAACCTACTTTAATGGTTCAAATGCGGAGAAGGTTCCTTCTAATATGAGAAAGGAACTAAAAAGATCAACATCTTATTTTATTTCAGTGGGACTCAATGATTTAATCATAACAATGAAATAAACCTGCGGCTACAACTGACTTCAGGGTTATCGGTTCTCTGTCCTTCATGACTGTGCAGAGCTTCCCAGAAATACTGCACACGCTGTGCCCGTTTTCAGAGCTCAGTGACTCAAGACCTAAAAGAAAATCCTCTTTTTGCTCTTATGTGGGAACATCAGATGATGAAAGCATTGCAATTCTGATGCCATCCAGTAGAGGACACTTCCAAGCAGCCCTCACCAACTGACCCAGGCGTAACACACACAACACAGTGTGTGTTGTGTTATATATATATACACACACATATATATGCGTGTGTATATATGTGTCTGTGTGAGTGTGTATATGCAAGTCAGAAAGAGCAGTCTTGCTTACTGCAATGGGATTTATAAATATTCAACAGTGGACATCTCTAAATCCACGCCCACACCAAAAGCGAGACTTTCTGTTTAAAAGCACTACTTACATCAATATGTGAATGTTGCTGTTCCTCAGGGACAACTTAAAATTAGTCTGGAGCATTAGCATTACTGTTAGTTAGACCCTCCCTGCTGTCGAAACTGTTCATTTTGTACAACTGCTCGACACTCGCAGGAGCAGACAGAGACTGCTGGAGCAGAGCAGCACCCTGCCACCGCACGTAAAATAAATCCTTCACGAGTAGGGCTCCCGGGAGATCTCGTACCTGTAATTGTGGAACCAGTTGATCACTGTGCTGGTTTTCAAGTTGAGCTGCGTAGCGAGTTCCTCAATGGTTTTTGGTGATGGGTATGGCTTTTGCTGGTAGGCTCGTTTCAGAGCTTCCTTCTCTTCTGGCGCCAGCACCACCCGGGGCTTCTTCAGCTGGTGCTGCGGCTGCGGGCTGGCTCCCTGGCTGTAGTCGATGCCAGCGGACGAGGACTCACAAGACTGGCTGTCGCTAACAGAGCTGTGTCGCCGTTTCATGTAGGCTGAAAGAGAAGCGCATGAGATCAGCCCCAGCTGAATACAAATGCAAAATCAATGAATATACGAGCCGGGGAAGAAATGTGAAGATGACAGGCTGCATGGACGGGCTGTTTGGAGAGAACAGAAAGGAAGGGGCATCAGCAGAGATCAGAGGAAAGCAAATGTGGGCAGGATGCAAGAGGCAGAAAAAGAAGAAAGAAGGGTAAGAAAAGAGGGTGAATGGACTGGAAACCTGCCATAGTTTTCTGCTTTTTCAGTGAACATGGGACATGAATAACAGGGTTCAGTTAACACGACTTATTTCTAATTCACTCTTCCAAGAGCAGCGAACTTCCACATAAGCACCTGATCAGGACAGTTGCATTTCATTTCAACTTAAATGGTTTTGGTTGTTACACAGTTAAGGCGTACACTAAGGTCTCTCTAAACACTTAAGGTCTCTGTATTAAGGACATGACTGTGGAAGCTGAAGGCAGCAGCAGCCACCTCTCCAACACACGATGGCGCCCGGAGCCCGGAGATCCCAGTGATGGGCTGAATAATCCATCAGGCGTTTGGTGCTTTTTCCTACAGATCTTCGCTATAGCGGTGACAGGTTATGAAAGAAAAACAGCCCACAGCATCCTCCTCCCCTACAGAAGGCTCTTTCAAAAATGCATATACTTTTAAGAAAGCTCTTGCTGCACTGATGGAGCTAGGTGAGGCTGATGGCAAAAGCCTGTGACACCACCGCTGACTCTCCCCCTGGACAGGGACTGAATTATCCTGGCAAATTCTGCAAGGAAAAAGTCCCAGCAAATGCTGTCACTGAATTGATTGATTTACACCACGCAGAGAGAGGTGGGATTTACTGCACCTGGCAGTATCATGCACAAGCATTGCTAATGAGGGGGCTGAAAACAGCAAATATAGATGAATCTTGTCAATAAAATATTTAATGGCCTGTTAAATACCTTCTAGATATTTAAGAGTTTAGGTATTCAAGAGCTGCAATTTGATAACCTTGGCTATTAAGTTCCAGATTACACCAGCCTGACATCCGTCTAGCAGGCACTAAATCTCCAAAGCCAGGAGCTCCCATCAGAGCCAGGGACCAATGTGGCGCATGTCACACCGATCAGCAACCTAATTCTTTAAAAAATAAATTTTTCTCTCCCCGCAGCTCTGCCTTTAGGCTGAGAGCACACAAAGAATAAAAATGCAACGCAATCAAATAAACTGAAATGTTCAAAGCCCTTCTCACAAAAGCCAACTTCTTCTGGCAGAGCTCCCTACAGGACTGGCTGGGTTTTCTGTCTCCAGCGGGTTTCAGCATCCCATCCCCTACACGGTGGTACGGCCAGTGGGACCTTTTTACACTGTGTCTTGCTATAATCGAAGTGAATTTTAAGCACACTCTGTAACCTTTGGGGGTATCTGCATGGCCCTCATTTTGTTTTTCCTGAATATGACAGATTACCTGTGGATTGCCTACTGTGTAAGATCATTGATATGGAACAGAATGTGAGTTGCTCATGATCCATCACTCTGCCATGATACGGTCCTGCATGCGCTTGAAATAACCATAAAAAGCAAAGCTTTTTCTTTTTTTTTTTTTTAAATAAACTTCATTAAAAAAATCACCTATTTAAGTTGTCGCAACCTGATGCAGAACTGCCAGGTGACCACAAAGAAATGCACTACTTCAGGGTGACCTATGGGCCTTATTTTTGCAACCTTCAAGCAACTGTTACAACCTCCAACCATGGAATTAATCATTCCGGCAATATAATCTCACATTTATATAAGGTCTTTAATCTCAAAGACTCCTAGGTGTTATTTCAAACTTGCATTGACATGCAAACTCTATAAACGGTTCCCTTGTCTCCTTTGATAGCGCAACCAAGAGGGCTGAAAGGCAGCACCTATCACTTCAGCAACGTGCAGCAGCTTAAAGGAGACCCTGAGACAAACCAGAACCTCGCGTGGAAGATGTAAAAGGTGTTTAGGCTATCTCTAACTGGAGTTTCTGGAATTTGGTCAGGTGACTGAGTTAACATGAGACACCACGCATCAGGATGCCCTAAATCTCTGCTTTCTCTGCTCTCCATTTCTGGCAGGTCAGAGCTCCCATCTTTAGACTCCTAAGGACAGCACGGAGCCGTGACAGTTTGGGAAAAGTTTCATTCATGCCCTGTGCCTACCTCTGCTTTTGTAACCTCACACCGGGATCACAAAAAATGCAGTAGCTTATTTTGTTCTCTTTCATGTCAACAGAACAAATTATATACATGCACATATTTCCTTAACAGAAAAATAAAAGGGCTGTCCCACCGTTCTGTCACAACCAATTGTTTTTCTAGAACATAATCTATTATCAGAACAAATTTCCATTGGGCCAAAGGCACAATCCTGGCACTTCGCCATGTGCCGAACTAGCACCCAAGCTTTAGGCTTTATGGTGCTCTCTGGAAACTTTAGATGACGTTTATAAAAGCTTTTCCTTTTTAATTCTTATTTTAAACGTATGTGCAGTGTGTAGACAACATAAGGAGATCATTCAGCACATCTGCAGTGACGGGAAGGCTCAACTGGAATCCAAGTCAAAAACACACTTGATTTTTGGAGAAGTTTGATTTTTGCCTGTGATCGGTCTCCACTTCTCAGGAGACCTATGAAAAAACCCCCACCCCAAATGAAATTTGGGCAAAGATCTGGATCTGGGTCAGAGACCAACGTGTCACAGCCGGCTCTATCCCTGAAGTTTTATCACCTTTCTTTCCCCCTGCTGCTGCCAACCCAGCACCACCGTGTCCCTCTGGGAAGACCCCCCCAGCACGTGCTCAGCTGTGGATGCAGCAGACACCACTGCAGAACTAGCAGCTGCCCACTGAGGTAAACCAGAGCCCCTTTTAATATAATTTTTATCTTATGCGGTATTGAACAAGATTATTAAGAAGCGAAATAATAGGGAAATAAAGGGAATTAAATTTTCTCCTGACAGCAGGCTTCAGTACTGTTCAGTGAGGAGTGTGACGTTACCAGCAGCACACACACCGGGAGGTTATAAAAAAGAGGAATGAACTCTCCCAAGGCAGGAAAGGTGGTGCAGAGCGTCTCAGCCGAGTGAGCGTGAACCCCTGGCTTCCTCCTAAGAGGTTAGTTAATGTACATTGCAAATTTTCAGAACCTCTTAAAATGGACATTTATAGCACAAACTTCAGACTGGCAGAACAGAAAGAGAGATATCTGCAGCTCACCTTTATCATAATTATTAATTTACTCCCTTAATAAAATGTGGCAGAGAAATAATTGATAATAATGTTTCACTGGTAGCAGATACAGTTGCATTGTTCTTTAACTGACATTAGCTGAAGGGAAAGTTAAATTCTTAATGTGGCTCTAGAGCAATTTAAAAGGTTAAATCACAGGATCCTTACCTGCATGAAAGGATTTTGCAGAAAATACAGGGTTGAATTCACTTTAGAGTGCTCTGCTATGAGGACAGCACTTACACAGTTCAGAAGCTCAGTACAGAGTCTCAACTGATTTATAGCCTTATCTCTATTCAGGTGCCATCTATAGAGCATATGTATTGCACAGCATTTGATAAGAATCCAGTTTAGAAAATAGTTTTGAAAGGATATTGTCAGTACTACTTTTAAATTATTTTTATTTTATTTTTCTGCATTATGGGCGATATTCTCTTTGAGGCTATAAAAATCCAGCTAGTTGACAATTTTATTTCTGCCATATTTCTAATACAGCAAAAACCATCATGGCTCCCTTTGGTTCACAGTTGTAAGTGGGAAACCCGAGTGGATTTTACTCCCTGTGGAAGATCATACACAATTTGTGAAAAGATACTGCACTGCATTATGTTATTCTGGTTACTACGACAAGAATTTGAATTTCTTCTTAAAAGCATGCAAGACTAGAATTTTCCCAGAAGCTCCTTCACTGCAATTTTTAATATAATCACAAAGTTCTTGATCAAATGTGTTAATGCTTTCAGGACATCAGTCAACAGCAGCGCTTTCAGTGCACACAATTAAAGCTGTCTGTACTAATATCATTAAGGGATAGCTTGAGAGATGTATATATCATTAATTAGTTAAATGCTGATAATGGCAGCCTATGAGTCTCTCTTGTAAAATCACACGAACATACTAAAACCAGGGCTCTGGGTAACCACTGTTTTTCAGTAATGAATTTAAAATATAGAGAGTAGGATAAGTTGGCAGGATATACTCCCTACTAAGATCCCCAGTAACAACTTAGGTCTCTCACAGGCACATACTCATGACCCAGACGTTTTACACGAGCATGTACTAACACAATCAACTTCCCCCATCCCTAATAAAGGCTACAAATTTAATTATTCTCAAATACCCTTTTATAAAGACTGCATTTTTCTTTCCTCCTAGCGACCATCAGCACAGGACTGGCAAGAAGCTCTCTCAGGCATCAATGCACAGTTCTTCAGCCCAACATCTGTGACCAGCTGCAGCACTATTAACTAACAACCCAAAGCCAGCTCCCAAACTCACATTTCTCATTTGGTAAGGCAAGTTATCAGTGATACACCAGGGCCTCAGTAATTACTCTATAGGAGAATATAGCAACGATTTCACAACAGCTGGTGAATATTCAGGGTTTGGGGATGGTTCTTTGTTTGAGGGTTGTTATATATCTGCTTGAGTTAGCATTAAATAAAGCTATGAAAAAGCTGTCATGAAGTCCTTTTGCGTAACCTTTATGATACTGGATCAATGCTGCCTCTATACTATTTATGGAGAATTATAAAAGATACGGTCATCTTTGAAATAACGGAAAACGTGAGTCAGCACATTCTGCTACGAGTTACCTTTTTTCTCCATGCGTTTCATATCCATCAGCTTCTCCACGTTGTTGGGATCGTTCAGCCACAGCTGCATGCGGACAAAGGGTTCCCGTCCCTTCAAACTCAGCTTGTGCCAGGGCTTCGGGCGAGCCAGAAGGTCTGAGACAGAGCCTTGTGTTAGCCCTAGGATTGTCTCCCCAAACAAACGCTGACCTAATACGAAATTGAAAATCGCATGAATTCAGTCAGCTAAGAGACGAGCCTAACTAAAAAGACAGAACACGTCTACGAGATCATTCGTCAGTTATTCTTACTTTAGAATTGCTTGAAAACCCAAAAGAAACATTTCAAAGAATAAAAGCTCTCCCCCCCCTCTAAAAGTGTAAATATTGAGCTTTAGTTTAATCCCTAGGATCTGACTGTGGCAGAGAGGGGAGCTCAACACCTTTGGGGACCGGGACCTTACAGTGAAACGGTGTGCAAAAAATAAAATTAATGAGATTAAAAATAAACTGAATTTTCAGCTAAGCAGGCAACTACTGACAGCAGGGAGGCTCCTTAGCTCTGATGCAGGAGGGCAGCGCAACAGCTTCATTCTAACAGGGCAATCCACACATTTCAGGCGATCAATGAACCAAGACCAATGCAACCCCCCATTCAGCAACGGTCACGTAAGTGTCCTCAAAGACAGGTGTGCGTATTTTTTGTGTTGTAACATCTGTGGTGTTCTGTGTTCTACCAACTGCAGGTAACCACATTTTACAAGGTAACAGCTTTTCCAGATTTTTTTACAGCCTCAACAGTACTTCTAGTTGAAGAATACTTAATTTTAGTTCTCTTTCTAAATGATATCATTTAGCGGGGTAAAAACCCCATAAGCTTTTCAATGTACAGCCTCTGTATGTGCAAGAGTAACACTAGTTTTACATGGTTAAGACCTAACTTAGCAAGAACTGTAGGAAATGCCTGTGCAGCTCAAACCCAACCATACAGCTGGTTTTCTAAAACCCCTTCACTTCGGTGCTCTTCCCAAGCTAAACCGCCTTGATACCCAACAGCTTTTGTTACAAGACAGAGCCTGAAGTCCTCTGAGTCATCGCCGGTGATTTTGGATAGAAGCACAGCTATCATCTGTTTTCAAGGTAACCCAAAGATCTTTCCATACCGACTGAGTTCAGGCCTCAGGGTCTCCTGTCTCATCCGTAGCTTTTTCATGCCCTCACTAACACAAAGGGGAACGCTCCTCTTTCCCCTCCCAGCAACGCCAGCAGCCTTAGCCGGTGGCAACAAACAGATCCCCTAAGGGACAATGCAGATGCGTGGGGGCTTGTGCTCCTACAGCTCTGCAGGACATGCCCACACTTGCAAAAGCGCCATCAGCTCTTGCCTTCACAGCCTCATCTGATCCTGTCACAAACAGGTTGTGGAAAATATCTACTCCATAACCTTCTCTTGTGTGCTTAATTCCATGAATCTCCTCCTCCTCTTTAAAAACACCCCAAAACCTTTGGCCTGGCCCTTGTTTTTCACCTGTGTGGGGAGAGGAGGGAAGGTGGGACAGGTTAGAAGCTGCAGAATGTCCCATTGAGACGTATGGGGCAGATGGGTCTGCAGAGCTTCTGAAGGAAGCAGCTGAGATCATGAAAGGGGAAAGGAGGAGAGGGCTAACACGACACAGTCTGCTAATAAGCTCTAGAACTAACCCTGAAAACGGTTCTTACAGACTGAACAGAAAGCTAAATTCAGAATTCACTTAAGTTCCTAAGTAATAAGCGATGTTCAGCTACCCTCAACATCAGGAAAATCACACAGAAGAAGTAACTCGGAGCCAATTTTGGATCATGCGTTATCGCAGTTACCTACTCCCTGTTTGTCTTTGTATTTAAAAACATCAGTAAGGCCTTATCCATTTACCTTTAAACCTGCCAGCTACTTGTAAGATAAGACAGCTACTTTAAAGATCTTTTAATTTGCCTTTGTAAATAACTTTCCTTTAACACTCCCCGTCGTTTCTAACCCCAGGCTGTGCTCGGGCTGCAATGTTCTTCCAGCGGCCGTGAGAGCTCTGACAGCCGCCGTGCAGGGCCAGTGCGGCCACTGCAACTGCCTGTGGGGCTGCCGGGGCAGAGAACTGATCCCAGTCAAACCAACCTACCAAGAATATAATGGCCCCTTTTGACTCAGACCAACTGGTCCCGTTAATTGCATGGCCGCATGAAGAGGAATACTGGCACAAATCAGCAAGAAGGTCAGAAACAAGCAGCCCAGAGCAGGTACCAGCAATGCTGCCAAAAGAACTAAACTTCCAACAACAGCCTAAAAATTGAAAATGCAAATGTGGAAGGAGGTAACATCACGTTCTCTAGGTGTTAAGGACAAAGCTAAAGATGTTTGCGTTGTTTATTTTATCCCAGGATATGGCAGGCCAGGATAAAACACCTGGAAGGTTCCCAAGCTAACAGGGAATGTGTTAGAAATCATTCTCAGGAGGTAGAAGGTGTATCACACTCCATCTTCATTAGAGAGCTATTAATAACTGGAATATTTTTAAGCACAGGTTTCCTAATACTCCTGCTAATTCTCCCCATCTTTTTCCCTAATATCCTTCAGGCTTATTGCCACTGACGTAGCTCTTCATGGGCAAAACTTTCTATAAATTACGCTGGTTTCATTAGTCCTGGCCCTTTCTGCAAAATCCCCACCACTGCAATCTTTCAATAGCTCACTGCATTTGCTTCCCTCTGTATTTAAGTTATACGTTGCCCAACAGGGAATCACTGATAATACATTTGGGACTGGGAATACCAGCAACATCTCAGTTTTAATGCCGCCAGCATCGTTAGCTAAAATGGTGACTGCTGAAGGAATGCCCAAAGGCACGGGAGGAGAGACCCGCCAAACACATCTGGAATGGTTTTGCACAACCGTGGACTTTACTGGCCGATGATATTGGAACAACCGGGCCACCACCAGTTGCCCAAGACAGGTTCAGAAGGCCCTGCGGCCTAGGACAGAGCGACCTGGGCACCGAGTCAATCTGGTGCACTAGCACACTGAGGGCGCAAAAGGAGACATTGAAACTGGTTCCACACCTAATGCAGAGTTTGGGGCACATTTCCTGGCTCTTCTGCTGCTTTTTAGGCTTGTCAGCCACACTGTAGGAAAACAAAAATCATGGGAAATAAAAAAGACTAAGTAAAAATGGCATCAAAGCAAATGTAAACAAAAATACTTTTTCAAACCTCTCTGGAACACCAGAGCAGGTACAGCACTCAACAGTATTTGGCCCAAAAACTAGGGGCTTGAACCTGCAAACCCTCACCGTGACCGGGGGCTTTATCTCTACGTTATCTCCATTGAACAAGCAACCACGATCCGCCCCTGCCAATGCGCACGAGCAAGTAACTCTGCTGGGTTCAGCGGGACTAAATCTCATGCAGGGTATGGCAACAATCAAGGCCATTTTCTTTTTTTTCCGATCTATGTTAAATAAGAACTTGCAATCTCCCCCATCACAATATTTCTCCCCTTTAAAAAAATATTCTAAGATAGTAACATGTTATTCTGTGTCTAGCCGAAAAAAGGCTTCCTTACTTATTAAAATAAAGGGGGTTTTACGTATATGGTCATAAAAATTTTAGATGATATGGATGAAATTCTTCTCACTTAAGTACCATCATCAGCCTAAATCTAAACTTATCTTTTGGTTCCATCTGTAGTGAATGGAGAGAAACTGGTACTTCTGGGGAGTGATTCATCCCAACCACCTCAGACATCTATTTTGGGCATCTGAATGCAGGAAAGATGAATCCCACGCTAAGGGATCCCAGGTGACACTGGGGCAGCCTCACTGCCTTCCCGCTAGAGACCTCAAAGGACTCCTACAGGTTCCCCAATGCCTTGCGAGGGAAGCAAGTGTCAAACACACGTGAAGAACTAGCGATTTAGAGGCAGAGCGGCAGTATTAAGTGTGGATTTCCCCTACTCGGATCAGGTTATTCCCTTGGACTGTTCCAAATATACAGCCTTGTCAACATTACACTTAATTCTAGACCCAAAATCTCATCTGTAAGCAAAGCAGCCTTAGCTTTGCACATCTCTAAGCAAAATATCTGAATGGCCCCATACACTTATCTACAGGTTCATCTAAACCTCAGCTGAGTCTGAATTGAGCCTCCTGGCTCTACAGGTACGCTACGCTTTATCTTGTGATGCATTTCCCTCTCCAATCACGCTGGACTTCTTTATTTCACCTGTTCCTAAAATGCTGGGGCCTTGACCTGTAAGCTTGTGGAAAACAGCATTTCTCAAGGAGAGATCTCACTGGCTTTGGGGTTTTGGTCTTCTTGACAGCCTGCTGGACTGTGGTTAGGGAGATGGGAGCAGCATCTGGCTGTTGAGCCAGGAGCAGGGCTTAAGAAGAGCAAGGGTACGATGACATTTTAAGTAGAATGTGACAATCTGAAAGGATTTTTCTACTGGTTTAAAAAAACAATAATCTTTTTTTACCAGATTAAAGCTTAGGCCAGAATCAAACCCAAGTATTCTTGTAAACGTCTACTGAAATATACCTCAAAAAGAAAAGTATGACCACTTTTATTTCATCAAGAAATGAGAATAAAGCGATTTACCAAGATTGTTGTCCGTTAGCACTTCTTTGACCCTTTTCGTAATGCCATAGGTATCCAGCTCAGGGGACATAGCAACGAGTTCTTGAATGCTGAGTGCCGAGTGGCCCGACAGCGGCAACGGTGTTGTAGATTGGGATTCGGAAGCAGACGGCTCGCTCGATTCTTGGGATTTGCCATCCTTACTTGTCTCTATAGCGGGACAGGGCTGCTGTACCAATTCAGTCAGGCTTTTCACTGATTCACTGGAACTCATGGGAGATTCAGGAGCAGGACTGCAACTGGCAGAAGTCTTTGGAGTGCTTTCTGTAATTAAAAAAAAGAAAAAAGCCCCCACTTTAGCATAATTGTAATGTTTTGATTGCAGGATATTTAACTTTCCTTCTCATTTATATTCTACCTACTTAAAGAAATGCCTAAGTATGCAAAATGCTACTTGTTATGACTTGGTTACTAAAGAGCCTCTTTTTAAAAACAGAATTATTTTCTAATTTTATCTTGAGTCATCTCTGCTTTCTTACCAGGACAAGATGTACATACACAAATAAAAATCAGGAAAAAATTGAAGTGCAATAGCCTGTAAGTTTGCAAGAAATTTCCTTGGTCAGGAAATCTCATATTTTGCTTTCCACAACAATTTTGTACAAGGATGCTTTTAAATCTACCATTATAGACTGGTTTAAGCGTCCTTCTGTGACTTGTAGGAAACTCACTCAGCTGCTATTTTGCAGTGTCAATGAGGGATTTTCTACAACTGATACAACTTTATATCTTGAGAGCATTATTGATTTCATTTTGTTTCTTATCACTCGCATCACATTTTTGCGCTTCTCTTTGCCCAGAAATAACTTAATGAGATTAAAATACAGTTTGTAATTATGTTGTATTAATTAACATGTTTGAGAACCCGACATAAAGATAGCTAGTGGAGCAGGAGACACTCAAATCTGTTATTGTGACACTTGTATAAAAGAAAGCTTTCTGAATCTGTTCGTTTGCCAACAACAATAGGTTCTGTACAAAATGTTGTTTTCCCCTAATAAATTCACATTTATCTCTAACGGAATGTACCAACCGAACTTGTGCAGAAAATCCAGACATCTAAATGACTGAACATTTTTTAAAGCAACAACACGTAGACCACATGGTTTAGAAGAACAATTCCCTTCAAAGATAAAGGGCAGAGTCCTTTCCCATTTTTGTGGGATTTCTTCCTCCTCCTTGCTGTCTCACATCTCATTACTCGGTGTGGTTAATCGCATGTAGCTCAGATTCATACATCAGTGGATTCGCCTCAACGTCTCTGGAGGAAGCTTACAACGCCCTCAGTTGTACAAGGATGAGGCCAGTCTACATCAAAATCTTAGTCCCTCTAACAGAATTCTCTTTTCCTGAGCACCGCAACTCTGCTATGAGCGCGGTTCGCTCTGCAGCACCAGGTCCCGTCACTGCCACGGCCATGGCAAATTCCACTATTTTTCAAGTTTGTTTGTTATCCAGAATTCTGTCAAATCATTACAGAACACGCAGCTCCCGTAGCACGGAAACATATCCCAAATGCTAAAGGGAAATACTGCGTAAGTAAAAGCAGGGTTCAGATGAACAGTGTAATTGTGTGGTTCAAGGTAACAGAAGCTTTCACGATGCTGCATGTAAGAGAGGCTCCCTGACACACTCACGTAAAGTTGCTCCTCAAACCAAGCAATTGGACTTTTTCCTTCGTGCTTTATGTGAGATGCAAAGGAGGCAGACATAAAAGGAAAGCAGGGTGCATATAAATCTTTAAGGGAACAGGGATCCTACAAATCTTATTTCTTTTCTCTCTTCACCCTAGGTCATCATACAACTGAATATAAAACCCAGCAAATGTTATTTTTGTATCAGGAGCTGCAAAGGAATTGTACTGTAAATTTGCCCTGATTCACCCATGCGAGGGACCAATTTGGCAGATCATCCATCTTGTTCACTGTACACTGTCAGGGATGGCATGAATTCCCTACATGATAAACAGATTTCTTCTCAGGTCTGTGTCCTTTAACCCACAGCAAGGTCAAAATTATGGCTGCCTGGCTAATAAACTGCACGGCACTCGTTCAAGTTCCCTCTAATTTTGTCCCTTGTGCCAGCTTATACAAATCTTACTGAATAACTAGAGCAGCTGCAAATTTCCTATACAATTCCTCATCCGTGCACTGCAAACCACAGGCACACAGGGAGCGCAGAGAAAATCCAAAATAAAAAAAAAACAAAACATCAACCACACAGGACTAAACAAAAGCATTTCCTAATGCTTCTTTCTGCCTCTCCTTTCCCTGCCCAGCCTAATTATGTAAACAACAAAGGTAATCTATATTATCATCTATCACTGAAATGCTCTGTGTTGCTCACATATTAGCTTATTTATTTTTTATATCACATATCAAGAGCTTACTTGAATTTCATTTTTAAGACCAATCTGCTGCTTATTTACTCAAAAAGGTAGGATTATCTGAATCTAATTTTGGAAGGCAGTACAGATGACAAACTGCCTTTTTTTTTCCCCCAAACGAAAGGCAAGTGTATCGTGATTTCAGATGAGACAGTATGCGCATATACTACAAATAACTCAAAATATGTTCCCCATTCATTTTTAGCGTTTTTCCCTTATGGAAAAACATTTTCAAGATCACCCAAAATATCTGAAGACAAGATCCATTCTTTGGAAAAGTCAGTTCAATAATCAAATAATGCAAACATTTCCCGTTAATCTACTTAAAAAATTAAATAGACATTTAGAGTACAAGTGACTGCTGACAGAACAAAGGGGAAAATTGAATGTATTCACTATTACAGATTTAACTGTCAATCCACAGCCATTTCGTATGGTTTATGAAATAATTTGTCTGTATTCATTTCTCTCAAGTTCCTCACAGGACAAAGAAACAAATTCAGGACATTTGAAAAATACATATTAAGATTTCAAAAGTAGCAATTGAACATTTCCAATGAAAATAATACATTGAAAGCTTATTTCTTCAAAACGTGTTCTGCTTTTTTAACCCCAGTCTTACTGAAGAATAGCTCTAAATTAAGAGCGATCTAATTTCTTACGAGTGCGTAAGTAATGATCACCGAATGTCTACTTGTTTGTTTTTAGTGAGGAAGAGATCATTTTGTCAATATGAGCGTAAAACTGCATTCCAGTAGGCGGTGGGTTTCCCACCATGCGCAACCTGCAAACCCCCCAGCCACCATTTATTGATGAAGTTACTTCAATAAATTCCAGATAAACTTTTGCTCTACCAAAGGGGTGATGCATTTGACTTTCCAACAGCCTGCATCCGGTTTAAAACCTGGGGAAAAACCCCCAAAGCTTCAAAAATAAGGTGCTAGAAGAGCTGGAGAGATCAAGAGCATCATCAGTGATGAGGTCACTGCAGAACGTGGGAATTTTTTAAGTCTCAGGCAGCAGAAGTGAGTCAAGTCCTCTGCTGCGTAGAGGATGGGAGAAAGACCTCCAACAAACAGACTGTCCCCAAACTAGCTCGGTGGAAAGATGGTGTCCATCAGATCCTGAGCGTGTAATGAAGACACATCAGTTTAACACTACGTTTTTAAATGTTCAGCGAACTGTTGGCAATCATCATTAAATATTCAAATACACCATAAGTGTAACTGAAATAAGCGATCCGAATCTCCTAAAGCTGCAGGTGTAACTGAGTCATGAAAGGGCAAGGGCTCTACCACGCAATTTTATATTATTCATTCAGAATATACACGTTTGGTGTATGGGGAAGTTCGGCATTTCCAACCAATTTTTAAAAGCACATTCATATATGCAGCATGGAAAATAATCATCAAATGCAAATCAAGTACAAGGAAGTGATGTCTGCATAAATGGGTCGGCAATTTGAAATATTTGGCAACTGCAATTGGCCTCCATTCATGGCTAAAACTACCCCTTCCCCATGGCTTCTATCATGACAGTGTTTTGGAAAACGTGAGAAAGTCGGAAAGCAGAGTTCCAGTCTCAATTCATTGGTTACGGTGGTTTTCCTGAACTTAACATTAGATTTTCTTATTCTTCCCCATCCACAATGTTTCCCGCCCCCCATGCTGGGGTCAGGTCCCCAGTACTGGATCCTGGTGCTGGAACACCGGCCGTAGAACATTGTGGAGGATGATTATCCCACCGGTGGCCTGGACGTTACCTGAGAACACTTCCCCCAACACAGCGTGAGCCCGACACATTCCTCTACGAGCTCTGACCATGTTCTGCCGTTGTAAGGTGACAAAATCCCTATGGGGTGTAACAAACCACAGGCTGCTCTGGGCTCTGCTCCTGCAGACCTGAGGATCACCCGCTCAGCTGCACGGACCCAGCAGTGGGAGACATCTCACTATATTCTCCAAAACTGCAGGGCAGTGGTCAAGAAGGACCACTTTTGTGATTGTGATGTACAGGAACTCTTCTGAGCCCAGGAAGGAATCTAACATGGCCCTCCATACATAAGCAGTGGTGTAGCTCAGATCCACAGCACACTTCAGCTGGATGTTCCTTCCGAAGCTCAGGACACCTCAAAGACTTGCAGGTGATGCGTGCTACAACCTCCCCAGGAAATCACAGATGTCTACATCACCTGATACCGCTCCCCCATGTATCCCCCTCCACAGAGGTATCTAGATGATGGAGCAGGGTTGAGACATGGACGTGGTTTCAGCAGTCCCAGAGGCACCCCGCTGCTCTCTGCCAGCACGGGCACATCCCTCCAGTCAAATTCCTTGCCCACACTTTGAGAGCCGCAGGTTTGCCACTTTTGCTTGGACCCTGCCTTCAACTCCTCCAGCCACGGCAGCAAACTGACTTCATGCCCACTTGTAGATCTAAAGTTCTGAGCAAAGATTTGAACAAGAGCATCCGAATTGCAAGCGTAAAACACAAGCTGAATGCCCCGAGCCTCTCCTCCCAGAGCACTCCCCCGTCTATAGCGAGAGCTCTGTACTTTTGCAGCTGGGGAACCGCTGGAAGAAAATAAACTGCCCAACCTTTGTTGCTAACACAAGCTCAGCTAATAAACTGCAAAAGGCCTCATGGGGAACGAGGTGCAGAACATGGAGAAGTTGAGGAACACCATGCAAAACACAGAAGGTATTCAGGGGCCTCTAAAAAGATTATGAAAAATATTATATTCTAAAGACAGCAGGCAGACAACAGCTGCCTTAACTTTCAGAGCAAAGTGGATTGAAAAAGCAGATCCACTATAATTTCCAGAGACAAATCTCTGTAGTTTATCTGATCCACTATTTAAATTTCAATACACAGTCCTCTATCTGCAGTAATAATAACCTAAATTCCATTTAGTGTTCATTTGAGCAGTCAGGATAAAGTCATTTCTTATTATCTCCCCACTGTGTAAAAAACAGCTTGAAGGTAGGAAGTCAGCAAGCATTTTCACCAAAAAGTAATTATTGTAAGTGACATTTTTACTGCTGGCATGCCATAAGGCGAACTGCGCATTTGGAAGGACAAGTTGCTAAAACAAAATGACAGGGTACTCTGTGACATTCCGACAAGAACCCAAACATGATTTAACTGGCGCTTGGTTTGATGCACCGCTTCCCGCAATGTCCAAAGCCCAGGCTTCAGGTCCATGCCAAACTAGTCAAATTCCTGGTTCCTCACCGAGGAACAGCCAGAACCACCACGTCCCGCGCTGAGCGGAGCGGGGAGGCAACGGAGCATCCCCGTCCTCTGCTCATTTCCTTTATGGGAAAATAGGAGGGAAGGTGAAAGCAGACAAATGTGGACAGGAGATTTCTCGGCAAACTCTTAAAAGAGCATTTGCTACTTCAGGGCCTGCGTTCACCTCCGCGTGCAGATGAGTTAATGGACAACAACAGACCTGGCAGGTTGCCTGAGATCAAAGTGTCTCATACTGGGACTGGATTAGTTTCTGTTTTCCCCTGATGATTAGTCTGCCCGTTCTAGCCAATTTGTAGACCAAAAACCAGGGTACGTTGTCCTGAGAATGAGAACCTGATCACAGAGCTGAGCCACGGCAACATCCCGAGGATAACTGCCTTGCTCTTTCCCAGGGTCTGAACATTTCAGGCAGAGATTTTTTTTTTTCTCCAGCCTTCTATCTAATTTTACCTTTAGCAATGGCTGCCTTTGCAGCATCTCCTAAAGCACCACAACAACTCTCCTCGCTGACAGTGGCGCAGTGCAAGCCTGAACTATGTAATAAATCTGATCAGCGCTGCAATACATCCCTCTTCTGACTAATTAACAGAAAATACACATGAAAGCTGAACGCTTTCTCTCAGGTAGCGGTTTTGGTGGATTTACTTGAAGTGAGTGAACCTGGCCTATTCACAATTTGCAAATTAATGTGGCTTATGAAAATATGATCCTCCCTACAGTTATAAACTCCCACAGTTATATGTAGGGAGTATCCAAACCTCCCTACAGTGTGCATATCTAATGAGGTGAAGTGTGTCGGTGCGTGCAGTTAAAGAGTTGCAAGCGCCTGCTATAGTTATGATTACAGATTCCCGCTATGGCTGTGGAGATCCTGTTTCTTTGTTTGTTTGTTTGTTGCACAAATGTTATAACTTTGGGGAAAATGTTATTTTGGGTCTTGGCTCAGAGGGAAATTTGATGTGGATGGGGGAAGGGATCAAAAGAAAACCCCTTTAGGAAAGCGTGCGGACGTATGCATGGCTGTACCAAAAGGGGAGGAAACCAGCTGTGGTTAACTCTGAAATTACTGGGACAATATTAAAAACAAAGGTCCCCATTCTGCATATAAGTATGTTTGATGACAGGAGCACATAAAACTATCTGAATAAACTAATAAATAAATAAAACTAACTTAGAAGTATTTGAAAAAACCTGCTTCTGTGTATTGTTAAAGGATCACAGTGTTTTGCTGCAATTTCATGTTGTATTTTCAGTAATTATGTTAGCTTTGCACTTGTATTAGAAAAGTAAGTTTTCAACCATTCTAGAAAACAGAAGGAGCTGGAGAAACCAGATGTTCAGAAAAGAGCAAGTAAGATGGGAGGTGGCGATAGACTCATGAAGAGAGATTTACAGCTGGACATTTAAAAGTGCTTAGAGAAGTCAGGCAACCAATTCTCCTTTCAATGAATGCGCAACCACAAATCCCTCGGACAGTCTTGGAGATCCCACTATCGTGCCCAAACCTATGTTAAGGCTGCAACTTCTCATAGCCAAGAGCTGCCACCACTATCAGTTTAAGGTATTCCTGTCCTGGCTCCATCCTTTACCCCTATTTTTGCATGACACTGAACCGCAGTTGTGCTGTCCCGAGTGCTTGGGGGAACCAAACCTGTGAACCAGGTTTGAAGAACAGCTTCCCTCCACCACACATCTGCAACACAGTGCGTGTGGAAGGGGTTAAGGACAGGAATCTGGATCTCTTTCCTGATCTCATTTGCAGTACAAGCCCATTAGCAAAAGGATGGGTTTTTTACGCCAGCCCCAGTGTTGGCATAATGAGGAAAGTCCTAGTGCAGCCCTGCGACATAAATGTTGCTGGTGGTACACAAGTGAAGAACCCCCTGTGCTCAGAGCCATCTAACCAACTTGATAACCAAGCAGAGGCATGTCCTGTGTGATCTCTGCCTTCTTGCTCTGGTTGGTGTGCAGCGAGGAACCAGGGCTGGGGGTCTGTCCTCCCAGCTCACAAGCTGTGATCGGTTCAGATTTTCCTCCCTGTGCCTGCCTGTTAAAAAGCCTTTGCCACGTGGTGTATGCCAGTGCCACCATTTGGGTCTCACCTCTCTTTCTATGGCCGCTGCAACACAGAATGCCCTGGTTGGTGAACACTTGAGCCCTTGACACACATCCCTCAAGCCCTCACCTCGCATCAGCGAGTGCCTTATCGCTCTCCGAGAGGCGTGCTGTGCCCCATCGATGCAAAATGCCTCAACACCCAAAAAGTTTGGTTCTGTGCAATATTCACACCACGGTGTGCCCAGATGCGGGGAGGCAACTCCAGGTACTCGTACAGGAATCGAAAAGCAATGTCACAGAGAGCTGGACAACTCTATGGCTGCATCAAGTTAAACCATCAAACTTTTACTGACTTAGGAGGATGCTGGTACTTGGCTGCCCGCTGCAGCGTGGGTGGGCTTGGATGGGGAAGGGCAGCCCGAACATCCAGGATGTCCAGGATCTTGTGCAGAAAGATACAACTGGAGTTAATCAATTAAAATGAAAAGCTGCACTGAGATTTATTGGACTTTGGAACAGACACACCAACCCCTGACACAACCGCACCACTGGATAAAACTTCCAAATAAGAAGCATTAAGGGACACTTTTGAAATCGCTCACTGGGAAGCACGGGATCTCTACACAGCCAAGATTTTAAGTGATATTTTACAACAAATGAAGGAAAAAACCCTCAACCCCACCAACTTGAGAATTCTATTAGCTGGATGTAGAGACATCTAGACTCAGAAACAGCAGAGCAATGCTCAGGTCAGGCCAACTCCCTGGCCAAGGACGCTTCTGGAAGGGGTCAACAACGCAGCAAGCAGGGAGGGAGGATCTCCGCAAATGCCCACCTGCTCACACGTGGCTTCTTCAGCCAACAGTAGGGCCAGTGCATTGAAAAGCGCTAAACGATCAGCTTTTGGTTTTACATATCACCTTCAAACAATTAAAAAACCCTTTCTAAAAGGAAATCAGATTTTAAATTAGGTGATTAGTGGCAAAATCGTGGCTGCTTTAAAAGACATTGCTCTACTCTGCTAATCTGTATTTAATATTCAGATTTTTCTGTGTTTCCATAACTTAGTCAGAAGTCAATATTTAGAAATAACTGCTGGAAAATGTTTTCAATAACCTTATTATGAAAACAGCTTGTGTGCAGAAGCTTTATTAAGGATTTTCTGAATATTAAAACAAATATGTCATGAAAGCAATCAATCAAGATGCCACAACCCCACATAGTTATATTTTTAGTATAATCAAAATAAACGTATACACGATACCTTTTGGAAAACAGAGTTAGAGCTTTCAGGGGGTCTGCTGCAGTTTATGGTGCCTTTGTTGACTTGCTGACCTTGTGATTAGGGCCTAACTTCAAGGTGTTACCATGTTCCTGACTGTTTGTTGTCCTCCTCTGTCCTATGCCTGAGCGTGACGGTAGTTCTATGTCCTCCTCGGAGATTTTAACCACTTCCCTGCTCCAGAGCATGAAGCAGAATGTATATGTAAACCGTGTGCTGCATTTAAATTTATCTCCCCCCTGAACAATGTGGACACTCATTTGCCACGGGCGGGATACACACGGGATGGATCCAGGGCTAACGACCGCCCGCCTTCCCCAGTAGTGAAGTCCTGCCTGACTTCACCCATCGGCAGCGCAGTGGGTTGTTCTTCATCTTAGAAGAAAGCAGTCGCAGAAGAGTGACCCTGAACATCGCTACACTAAATGCACTCCTCTTCGGGAGGAGTTCTGGCTAAAGTACTGAAACAAAATGACATTTACATTGTATGCAACAATATTATAAAAGCTATTAAGGTACATTATTTTACACATCCTCATAATCTCTCCATACTGCTTTACTTAATTTGTGATAAAATTGTTGAGAAAGGGTACTTAATGTAGGACAGTCAGTAAAAGTAATTTATCATCTTCCCGCTTCGGTGCTCACGTTATCAGCGAACTCATTTTCTGCATTCATCATGCAATCAGCCTATTATTTGCATATTAATCAGGCAGTGGACCATGAAAGAGCCGCATCCCAGCCAAATGCTGCACTATCTCAGGAGGAACACTCAGTAATTATCATACATCAGTGTTATGATGTGGTAATTGATTATAACATCTTTCTGTTGCCCCTGGGGAGTCCCACTGCTAACCCAGCTTCAGGCATTCTGTGCAGATTTTTCTCTGAAAATTAGAGAAACCATTGCTGTCCTTTTATTAGATTTTTTTTTTTTTTACCTTTACAATAGAGAGCTCTCTGGGCATTTCCAAGTTACTTTTGCTTTTTTTTTTTTAAAAAAAAAAAAAAATGAAACTGATATTAGAAAAAAAAACACCTGCCTCAGATCAGAAAAGGTAAAAGACAAAACCAAACCAAAACCCCCAAACAAAACAGTTGGGCTCGTTCTTGTCCGTCCTCTCTCTTTCAAGGTCTGGTGGCTCTTTAGGTGCCGGCGTTGCTTACACAATACCCTTCCCCATCACACACAACGAAATGTTGCAACTTCAATAGACAGTAATTGCAAAGTTCGCATAAAGGCAGTTAAGCTGCTTTATTTAGGTGCCAAATGAGAGGCTAATTTTGGTCCTCTCGTAAAGGACAAATGAAACATCTGCCAGTTCAAACTTGCACTATTTTTAGGACCCAAGTTCCAGAGGGGTAAAAGAGAGAAACAACCATAAACCACGAGTGCAGTTACACTGCGGCTCATCCCACACCTCCTTCGGGTCCGCAAAACCGGGCAGGGAGGAGGCGGGGGGCTCCCACCCCAACCTCCCCAACAGGGGCGTCTCAGGAGGAGACACCGGAGGGGACCATCTCACACCAGGTGATGGAGAGGGATGTTATGACCAGGCTACCTGCGAGGAGAGCCGGGGAGAAGACCTGGCAAGGACAACGGTACTCTCCAAAGCAGCTTAATGTCCTGGGACGCTCTCGTGGGGGAGACTCTGGGCACCAACAGCAACAGGGGGATATTGTGTCAAGCTCAGGTTTTGCCAATAAATAGTATCAAACAGTCCTCGAGTTATTCTGGGGAACAACCACTGGTTTTAACCCCACTATAGGGCATTAAGGCCAAAGAAACAAGTATCTTCTAAGTTGCTATCAGCAATCTCTTTGACAAGTATAAATATGGGACACATACTACCAAGCCTATTTTATATTACTTGTTGTCATTATATTTTCTCCTTTCATTATGCTTATTAACTGGATATTTTTCTGTTTTCACTTTTATTTAAATTTGATCTTAAATCCACTTTGTTTTCAACGCAGGTTGTGTTTCTTAGCAGATTTAAAATAGTCACGAGATTCTTTCATTTGCTGTTTCTCTGGATGGCTGGTGGCAAATTTCAAAACTTCCAATACCCATCAAATTAGGTGAGACAAATTCATTGCTTTTTCTCGCACCCTAATGCAAAGGACAGGCTAGAAAGTAACTTAGAAGAGATTAATTTTCTAGTAATTTTCTGGTTTTTCTTCTTGGGAATGATTTGCTATCAAGTAATATGTAACTCTATAATCGGAAGAGGATTTCATTGTCAGTGTCTAACAGGCTGTTTATGCCCCTCTTTCAGAGCTGCCTGGTGGAGAAGACGGCTCCTCGCAGCTTCATCCCCATTATAAGACGGGAATAACAACCCGCGTCTTTGGCGCTAGCGCACCTTTTCTCCAGTATTTTGGGAGGAAAATAGCCCATTATCTGTTCTTTGAATTGAAAACAAGGTAATTTTCATCCAGCAGAGGAGCATTTTGCAATTTGCTGAGCAGCGGTTGGGCTGTTGCCTGGGGATGGCCAAGAGCGCGATGGCTGTCTCCATCCCACTGGTGGCAGCCACGTGGCCACGGGGGCTGGACCTGCCGCCCCCTCCTTTTCCCACAAGCAACCAAAAGACCAACGTGAGTTTCTGCCAGCTGCCAGAGCCTCCTATTCCCAACAGAAAAATATCTGCTCCCTTCGGAGAAAAGCCTTTCCGACCTCTTCTGCAGCTGCCAGCCCGCAGGGGACAGATCCTGGCCATCACCCTGGCCCCTGACCCCCCCCGGCAGCCGCCCGGCCTTCCCGCACCACAGCACGACTGTGACGGCCTCGCTTGCCTTTCAGTGCTGCTCCAGTTATTTTTATATTTGGCTTTCTAACGTATCAGCTCATCGTTTTCCACCCAGCTCCTCTGCGGTTAGCAGCTGGCAGGAGAATCCCCCTGCGCCTGAAAGCAGGGAGGGGAGATAATGGGGCCCCCCTCCCCAAAGGAGGCTGCTCATCTCCAAACGCACAAGCAGAGGGAAAAGAAAATGCTGGTAATTAATGAAACGAAGTAATAAGTAATGAAAATGATGAACAATGGAATTTGCAGAGCTCAAATATTCAAGGGCCATGGTTTCTTTTAAAGAAGGCCAGAAGAGAGTACAAGGAAGTTGCAGGCTCAGGTTGATGCTGAAGTTGCAGTGGAAGCACGTCTGCACAAACTACATCCACTTTGTAAGCAAGTATCGTGCTAACCGGTCCTCTGCTAATCCACCTGAGAAGTACAGCAGCAATAATGCTCTGGAAGGTTTGTGGGTTTTTTTAAATACAGCTTAAAAAAACCCATATTGATGAATTAATTCTATTTTTTAAAAATGAAGACTGTGAACGAAGCATTAGCGTGCCTGGCGAGATGCTACCACAGAGCTGCAGGTGAGCTCCTTGCGTGGAGATCCTCTCACACACACCAAAGGAGAGGGAGCGTAAAGGACCCACATTCCCAAGCTAAACACAGAAATAAAACATAGCTGCAACCTGTCTGGGTAACTTCTTCAAAACGAATGCTACGAACCACACTTCAGAGTGAATTAAATTTGTCTTCAGAATCCAGCAGGAGTCTCCTCCTTGCCGTATTAATATGAAAAGTGTGTCGGTGCTTTGTCATTATAATTCAGCCGCAAGGAACATCTGCCTAGAAAATAGTGTCCACTCTTTGATTATATTTTTTACTTCAGCACTTTTATAACAGTAAAGCTATGACCACAATGAGGATGGAGTCATCTTCTGCACTTTTAATCACTGGGTGGTTAAATGGACAGAAAAGAATACAACTAGGACGGAAATTTCTCTATGAATACCGACTATCTGCAAAGCGTTGCTGAGGGACAAAGGACTATGGCCATGCCAGACAGCCTGGGGAGGACAGAGCTCGGCAAGAGGCAGAATGACCAGATGACGGCTAGCAACGACAGCCAATGGTATATTAAGAACTAACTCAAAACACTGACTTCACGCTGCATTCCCAGGTCCCAGTAAGGTGCCTTGACAGCGATTCTCCCAGCTTTATTGATACCAGAAAGGCTGCCAGGAAGGTTTTCATGGTCCAAATGTCAGGGAAATGGCACAGAATATGATCACATGCATTACAGACAGACTACAACAGCTGCCCTTATGAGGAGCCAACTGATATCCTATGGTTTGAAATCAAGACAGCCACGGCCAACTGCTTCAGAGCTGCCATCCCGAGCCACACAGAAAGAATGGGGAAACTTCACCAGTACGGGCCAGTGTGTTTCAGGGTTAGCATGAAGATTACTGTTTGGCTGACTTAGCTGTTCAGCTCCAAACTTTAAAAATGCCTTTGCATCTAGCACAAAAGGAGAGAACCTTCTTGACCAAATGGAAAGACTCAGAAGTCAGTCCTCAAACAGAACCTACCTACACAAGGAATTGCTGCGGTCCAACTACCCAGCTATTAAAAGCCACCTGATGTCCCTTCTCTTCCATTTTATAGACCACTTTAACCAGAACCATTTCATGCCATATAATTTTATTATCCCAGAATGCCAGCAAATGACTGCAAAACAACTGCTCTCTTCTTTTTGATTCAATAATAAAAAACAGCTCAAATTTGGGAAGATCTGTCAGCATCCCTGGACCGATCACCCGTGTGATCTCCAGGTACTAAGTGTTCAGCTCTCCACTGCCTAACCCTGGTTGTGCTCTGCAGCACCATCTCAGACACCTCTGCTCGTCCGAAACAAAACAGTACAATAAAGGAAATAACCACGAACAGTGGAGAAACTGGGGGTAGGAGCTTCTCCATTGCCACCGTGTGGCTGGTGAGCTCCTCCTGTGAGAGCCTGAGGATGCATCTGGACTGCAAACCTCAGGGACACTCTCTCCTCACTTTGTTTCTCCCGGAGCAGTCAGTGTGAGAGCATCCTGCTGTTACTAGGCAAACGGGAAGATCTACCCAGTACAGAGGTAACTACCTGCCCCCTCAGCAGCTTCCGTACCAAAAAATATTACAGGAATATGTATGACATAAATATAACGGATACCTGGGTTTGCCATCATTCCACAATATGTCTGTTAATATCGTAACTACAGTAAACCACAGATTGCATTCTGATATTTTTTCAGATTTTCTTTCCCAAGGGATGATAAGAAGTAATCTCCCTGTTGTTACAAATGTTTTATTTTGAAAATAAAGCTTTTATGCATATTTTAGTTGATCTAAATACAGTGGATCTTGGGTTTTTAAATCACCAGATAATATGCAATTATCTCAAGCTAGATTCTGATTTTGAAACAAGCTCTAATTAGCTCCCCATTTTATGCTGCTATAATCCTTTCTTCAACTCCCATGAGTGTTACTATTGCTAAGCAGCATGAGGTTAGGAATGATGGATGATACCCAGAAAGGAAGACAAACAAAAGGGAAATTCAAAATCCCCTGAGATCACCCGCAGCTGTATCGGCAAATGAAGATTTCCACATTAGGTCATAAGACGACCCTTACAGAAACACATACCAAAAAGGCACGTCTTTTTCCCACTGAGTATTTGCAAGTCTTTCATGTAGTATATAGAGAGTATATGTCCTTCACAGAGGATAAATACAAAAGTGAATAAAAAATTCAGCTTTCCTGGGAGCAGCTACGAAATCACCAGCACCAAAAAAAGAAACTTTGTCTTAATGTCACATAGATGCTCAGTAAAGAAATAAGACCCCAAAATAAAACAAACTAACAAAAGCTTTATACAGTACAAGTGTTTAGAAAAATATCCAAGCACATAAACCTTCTTCTGGCCCGTGGCTACTGGCCAAACCCAACCCAGCTCTGATCATCAGAAATGCAACTAAATAAGGGCCAAATTCATCATGAAAAAATGCTGATGCAGTTGGGTGACACTAATTCAACTTTTTTTTTTTTTTCCATGTGATTTGGTCCGTGCTTTTGACACATAAATCATTAAAAAGGCAGATTTACCCAAGGGCATTAGAGCATTTAGGTGGAAAGAAACACACAGAAAAAATGTTAGAAAAGGCACGGTGATACTATTTTTGACCACCCAGGGTACAGACACCATTTTTGTATAAAACATGAAACTTGCACAAAATCACCAAAGCCTTGATGAAAGGTCAGAGGCAGAAAATATATATATATATGGTTGTAATTTTGGTATAGACTGTGTTTTTTGAAAATTCATAAATACAGCTTGGAAAGAAGAAAACAAGCCTGGCTTCTCTTTGCTATCTCAAAATACATATATATATATATATGTATATATATAATGCTTGTCCATTCATCCTTACACACAAAAGACTGATGGGTCCATCTGTCCACATGTGACAATGGAAAATTACTGGACAAAAGAACAGATTTTCATGAATGAGGTGTTAATCAAAACCTTATGATCCAGAAGCGTAACTAACTGGGGTCAGAAATCCAGAAAATCTTGCTAGTTTGATAGAACGGTGCCAAGCGGTAATGAAAATACTCACAGCTAATAAAAGTTTGAGACGTTACTATGCATGTTGACACTCCGTACGCTGAAGACCTTCTTGGCAAAGCACGCAGGAGCCACTGAGTGTATTAGTTTAATTTCATTTCTTTCCCTTCACGCATTCAACAAGTTCCAAGCCAATTATATTACATGGAAAAGGCTCCAGACCTTTTCTCATTTTAAAATTGTTCTGATTAATTTCTGTTTTAAAATTACAAGTATGCAACCTGTTCTGCCTTGATTTTCCTGGGAAATGTCTCAGAAGACCAGAAAATTGGAGCCAGCTTTTTTTTTTCTTTTTTTTTTTCCTGCCCTGGAGTGGAGGATCTTTCACAAATGCGTAATTATTATTATTACCTTTTCCAAACTGTTTGCTGCGCTTCTAATCACAGAACAGCTGCTAATAAAAGAAAATTACCAAACTGCCCTTCCTCATTCAAATAACTTGGTTTCGCTCTTTTGTTCTGTGGGGGTGTCACAACCTTCCTTATTCCTTTCTACAGAGAAAGGCACCAAGAAAAGAACGTCTTGTACAAAAATTTTATTTTTAATCATGGGAAAGGAGGAAGAAAAGGACACGAGCCCATTTTCTCATTTGTAAATCTCCTTTAAGGGAAGAAGGAGGGCGATCATCAATAACATGATTTTATTAGCTGATAGGAATGTGTCGCCTCACAAAATATTAGCTCAAGGGCAGGAACTGACAAGCGAGATCGGGAGTGTGGGAGGGGAGCAAAATATCACGGCAGCGAAACTGAACTTCCTGAAGGAAATCACTTTCAGCTACCAGCGATCCTCACGGGAATCCATAAGGTGGTCGGATTTTAATACTATGGGCTTGTCTTTCAATCTTTTATAATTACAGTTAGTCATAAATATGATGATTAGCAATAACAATGCAGCCTTTTCCCAGCTCCTCTGATTTCAAATTCCTCTTGAAATGGCTACAATTAATTACTCATATTTTCCATGCTGTCTCAGGCGTTTATAACTGTAACAGTTACTCTTGCATAGTACTGATGCTACAAAAAAGTAGTCAAAGGCAGGCTTTTAATGAACAGCAGCGTATAAAACGTCGCAGGAAATTTCCATGTTCGCTAAATGCTTGGCTATAAGTAACAATAGCCCTATGATTGCAAATAATTTTTCTCCATTTTGGTTTTGTTTTCATGGCTTGTTTTCACCAGGGGCATTTTTTTTTTTGCTTTTATCTATTTATGTTCAACTGTTCTTCTTAAGGAAAATGTGGACTGAATATCATGACGGATTTTCTTCTAGTAAAATCTTTTAGAATGCAAAACAGTTTCCCAGTAGAGAGAAAAAGCACTTTGGTTGAGATATTCAGAATAAAGCCAGCAAGCTCCAATTAAAAAAAAAAAAAAAAAAAAAAAAGGTGTGTTTCAGAATGGCAGAAAGGTGGAAGAAGATGATAACCCATCATTCTCCGTACCCTGAAATGCAGCAATTCTCCGACACAGGGCACTGGCTGTAAGTACAGAGCAGGGCACGAGTATTTCTCTGGAGCACAAAGCAGCCTGAGTGGTTTACGTCAGTTAAGCACATCATTGGTAAAAAGTCTGTGTGGGTAGAGTTTGGTATCTAACAGCAGGAACACAGCTGTTCTGTTCCAGCTCCTTCCTATACTGTGGCCATCTTATAAAACCTTGAGTAATTCACTTCTCTTTGACACTCATCTTTGCTGCATCTGCTTTTTTTTTTTTGCAAACGGAAAGGAGAGGGAGGGGAAAAAAAAAAAAAAGTCGACTTGGAATATTTAATGAAGCTTGAAAAAGAAAGACATAACGTGGTTTTTTTCCCCCCACCTTCAAATTAACAAAGCAGATTTTGTGCAAATGAAAGTGGAAAAAAAAATATGCCAGGGAGTAAGGCAGCTGGAGTATGTAGATCACATTACAAACGAAAGGCTTGTTTTACAGCCATTGTCACATGTCAAGTTGATAAGCTGAACTATGGTAAAAAAAACCCTACAGAGCCAATGATCTCTGAGATCAGACAGAGTCTCTTTACCTAATATATGCAGCTAAATATGTGTACTCCCTACATCTGCCATAGCAACAGGGAGAGAACGAGGAATTAACTGCGTTAATAAAAAAATTGAAGGGTCTCCTGTATGATACAACAAAACGCGAGAAACCTCTCGGCATCAAAGCAAAAGAAACGTAACAAAAGCACAGAGAATTATTTCAGAGCAAATCATTGAAACCAGCTGATTACCTGAGCTTGCACATCCCTGCTGTAGGGAATCCTGTAATGATGTCACAGAGTGAAGGACTAGATAAGAGAGGAGAGGAAAATCAGGGAACAATAAAAGGAGATGCCAAACCACAAACTAAACAGTAAAGCAAGGCTCAACAAATAGCAAACGGCGGCTCTCGGCAAGGGCACGCCGCTCCTTGGAGTCGGTGGCGTCATAAGGGCACAACCGAGGCCAAGCTCTAGCCTGGCCTTTCGGTATCAATAGGCATTAGGGTAAGAGAGAGCCACAATAAAAGCGTAATTGCAACACAGCGTTCCCCCTTTAAAGCTTAGTTCTTCTCGCTCACCTCCTGAGAAAGCAATGGATATTCTCCTAGGAACAATAAAAATCCCCTATGCGACCCTAGGAAACAGCGCACAAGACTTCCCAGCTCTTTGGCCAAAAGTTTTTGAATTGTGTATCATATTCATGCCTCGATAATATGATCCTAATTAGGAACTTGATAACTGCTGCTTATCAATTACGCATAAACGAGCGCTTGGTTCGTAAACATTCCCAGCGCGTTCCCCTTAGGGACCGGCCGGGCTGCGAGGGTGGACGCTGCCACTTCCAGTAACGCCTGGACCAGCACCGGGTGCAAGTCTCGCTTGCTGCAACTTTAACAACAACAACAACAACAAAATTAAAAAAAAAAAAAAAAAAGACTTCCTCCTCCTCAACTCAAACAACATAGTGGAATTTTAATTACCTTGTCCTTGTTGCTGCCCTTGTGCAGGCAGGACACACTGTCCCAGCTCACCATTCAACCAGAGCTGCATACGAATAAATGGTTCTCGGCCTTTTTGGGTCAATTTACTCCATGGCTTTGGCCTGGAGAGCATGTCACTGACACTTCCTTGGGACAGCCCCAATACCTGAAGTGAAGCAACCAACAACGGCACGTTAACACATTTGAGGTGGAAGGGGGGTAATTTAAGTCACTTCGGTTTCCTTTACTGCTCTATCGCTCGAGTCGTTTTTATATGGACAATTAGTAAAACTGCAAAATGTAGGTAATGGGTGGAAACGCTTTTCTCCTGCCGTGGTTTCCTTCTGGAGTGTGGGTTTGTTCCTGCAGGAACGGAGCGGCAGCACAAACGGCAAAAGGATGGCACGAGATTTGCATGCTTTTCATATTTTGTGTCAAATAGTTTTGTCGGTTCTTACAGGAAAAACACAGAGTCCAGGCACACGCAGGCAGATAAAACAGGAAATGATTGGCATGTATTTTGTTCTCAAACAAAAATAATTGGGACTTTTGAGACTAGGCCTATATTTGGTTGAGGGGTTTTTTGGCATGAATTGTAACGATGCGTGTTTTCACCTGTAGCAGCGGCTGCTCCACGTAAGTAAATATTTAAGAATACAGCCGACTGCGGCAGAGGGGGAATTTCAGACAGGCAGAACGCAATTACTTGCTTGGAATTCAGCACAGGTACAGGGGTTAAAAATCATACTTAATGAAAGTTGCCACGGGATCTTTAATGACCCCAAGAGGTCAGGCTTTTCACTTTACATCTTAGTGAAAAGGTAACAGCGCGATGCCAGCTCCTATTACACTATCATATTGATTCCTTAAGAAGAAACACCAGATCTCCACCACTTCTTACAGCCGGGGAGGTGTGTTCTGGTGGTCGGGGACCCCCCTGAAATCCCAGGAGTTCAATGCTTAGGGCCCACAAGGTAAGAACTTCATAAAGCCTTATCATGCATCGCATAGCTGTGATCAAACATTGCTTAAAAACATCTCAAAGCACACTAAGATACCAAGCACCAGGTGTAAGAAATGACTGGAAATTCTTGACTTAAGACTAAGGAGAGGTGGGGGATTTTCCACGTGTTTGTTTAAATACCCTTGTGCGCGTTTCCAAATATTAAAAAAAAGGAAAAATGCTCTTGTATCTATAATCTTCACTTATAACAAATTTAAGACTCTCCAGTCAAGACAATGGTATTACTCAAATATTCCATGAATTCATTACATTAAGCATGAAATATTGAGTCTCAATAATGTTTGCTTCAGCTTTCGATGTTTCTAAACTCGGGGGCCCCATTTCTAATTACAAGTGGCTGAAGCCAATCTTCGTATAAAAACCTACGCAATTCACAAAACACAGGAAAACTAATAGTTCCCTTTGTGAGCTTATTTTTGAAACACTTGACATACGAAGCAAAAACATTTTTCCATAAGACACATGTGGCATATCCCCCTCCGTTAAACTGAGCTCCGTGCCAACGCAAGGAGCACAACGCACATCGACAATACTGGTGTAAGAAGAGAGAACCAGTTCTTTACCTTTTCCCCAAAGATCCTTTGGCAGATGCCATTCTTTGCTAGCTTTTCTTTGACCTGCCGCGTTAGCTCTATCGTATCCACCTCCTGGTACATATAAATCTCATACTGCTCGGGTGTCAGTGGAGGAACTGAAGGTTTGGATGGCTTTGACAAAGACACGATAGGGGATGAAGGGAGGGGGCTATTTTGTGGTGTCTCACTGCGACTCGCCCCAGTCATGCTCAATTCAGAACTCTGGGAGTACGGAGATTCAGCGTTTGGCCACTCTTTCCAATACTCTGAAGAAGATGGTCCTTGGAGCTGGCTACGATCTGGCCTAGTCTGATTGCTGACCTTTTCTTTTCCACCACTGGCTTCCTCAACTTTTACATCTTCGGGAAGAGCTGTATTTCTTCTCTCATGCTGCACAGTATTCCACCAATGGTCCTTCCAAACACCACCACGTCCCAACTCATTTTTAACATGCCTCAACATACCCTGGGCAGAATCACTTACTCCATGAAGCTCTAACACGGGTGCCTCCTGAGGCTCCTTTTTGAGCCCAGAGAGGTTCTGCAATGCAGAGATACTGGAATCAGTGACAGATGAATGTTTCTTCAGGGATATGGCCAAAGGAGAATAGCTGGAAACCGAAGACATTGCAGGTGTAGATACTAGTTTGGGGGACAGGATAGAAATGTCAGCTTGAGATAAAGGTGGTGTTTTTAAGGCAGGGTCAAGGGCAGCCTGCTGTGCCTCCATTTCTCGTCGGGCTTGTTGCAGAATGGATCGAATAGCATCATCAGAATTGCCACTGCTAGATGCAGAAGGCGGCTGAGCCGGCTCAGCTATGAAAAACAACCAAAAGACTAAATGCAACAGAGGAACATGCTTTATATTCAACACGTGCTACTGCAAATATTTCCCTGTCAGAAAAAGGGCTGCAATACATTGCTGGATGGGAGGGAGGAGTTTTCACTAAGCAAAGGTTTGCACTTTTCAACATAAAGTAAGATTTTCAAAGTTCCTCACTGGAAAATTTTTAGAGTTGCCAAAGTGCCGGACATTTGCACGCTCAGACTCAACTGCACAAGTCTAGTACTACTTGCATGTTTTCCACCATTGTAAAAATTTTCAAATAAATGCCTTTGAAAATCAAGCCTTCACCTCTTCCTCCCCCACCCCAAGCAGTCAATAACATTTTACAGTTCTGTTTACAAAGTTATTTAACCTTTCACTTGTCTCTGTCTCCACAAATGACTCGTAACACACTCGAAACTGAACACAGCTGCATTCACCTGGACAGACTATTAATACCCTCTTACAATATAAATAAGGTGAGTCCTTTTAGCTCCAAAAATATAACACACAAATTGCAACAAAGCAATAACTTTAGTACGAGACATCATTATTTCATTTGACAAACTAAATATGCTCCTGCTTCCTGTTTTCTTGTTCCCTGGTCCCAACCACTGAAATAAACAGCTCTACAAAAATCAGGCTGACGCCTGGCCATCACTCTCTGCCTTATCCGAAGCCCCAGAACGGAGCCACGGGCGCTTTCAGAAGAGATAACACCTAAATGCGGTATTTCAGTGGTGAACCAGGGCTCGTGGGGCTGTGCTGCAGCAGCCAGGGACGAGCAGAGACTGGAACGTGGGTGTAGAATTATCTCTGCAGAGCCAGGTTTTTGCAATGGCATCTGTTTCCATTTAAGTTAAGTCTCCACTGAGGTCCCCAGTGCTTGAAAACCAGTTCCTCTGAAAGCTACTCTACAACCAATGGGGAAAGTGAAGCAGTAGACAGTAACGGGGAACCCATACGCTGCCAGAAGTGGCCTCAAAGTGAAATAAGATTAGAAACATGCTGCGTATTATTCTAGAAATTTTATGCCTCATCTGAATACATTTCCAAATTTGCCTCCCTACATTCCTTCCTGTCACAGACTATAAAATACATGAAAAGTTAAGAAACGGGAAAAAAGACAGTGGGACCATCTCTTCTGTTTTATCTACTGGTTTCATAGGGAGTTTTGAGGCTGAATTAGTATTTGAAAGGAACTCTGAGATTCTCAGATGATACACGCTACTGAACAACATGCTTGCAGTTTCCTGCCCACATTTTTCTCTATGTAACCATTACTTGTATGAAGTCATATTACTTAAATCGTATATTAACTAGTCTTTTGTATTTTGCCATGAGATTATCTTAGATTAGGTTTTCATTTAAAAGCAGCTATCCAAAACTGTAAATCAATATTTACTTTAAAAAACACAACAGAAGTAATGCACAGCACTCTCTACTTCAGCAGTAGCCCTTTAGCAGTACTGGAAATTCTTTTAAAGTTGGGAGGGCTATGGAGTAGACAGAAACGTTAACTACAGGACAGCATACAACGAGCAATTAAACTTATCTCGGGCTAAGCTGTTAAACTAATGATGTTTTTGGGAAAGGAAATGCTTTTTGGATTTGCCAGTTCATTCCCTGGATACGTTCTGCAACCAATAATAAAGTCATATAAAAGTTAGAACTGAGGTTGCCTATATTTACATTTCCAGTACGTGATGTTCACAGTACAATGGCACTACGTGACTGGTAGTCACTGGCCAGATCGTGACCTTCACCCCGAGAAATCTGTTCCCTCTCCCATGTAGTTGCGTCCCTGGGGCCTAAGTTAGATAGAAGAGAAGAGAAAGCAGGAGCCATTCCCTTTCCAAGGAGCAAACTGGCAGAAAAATTTTGTAGGTTGGTCCTGTGGAGCGACTGCCTGCAGGTCTGGAGGGGTGCAAAGCAGCAGGGAGCAGCACTTGGAAAACAGGGGTTTAGAAATCCCACAGCGTTGCTCCCCCGGGAGCGGGGCAGGGAGAGCGGGCAGCTGCTGAGCAAAGACCCTGCCAAGCCGTGACACGTGTGACCTTAACTTGGGCTGCCTTATAGACAGAAACAACTCCATTTAATAAATAAAATACATAAATAATTTTGAAAAGCTCTTCAAACCTACATTCAAGGTTTTAAGAATATAATTAACTGACCAGAAAGCTCATGGTAATTGTTTTAATTAAATTCTGAACTGAAAGGAGCAGGAGACAAAATGAAACCGTACCTGTTTTCTGTACTTGCAGCTCCCTTTTGGCTTGTTCGAGAATGGATTTGATGGCTTCATCAGAGCCAGTCTCTGTGGTTCGGATTCTTGTGGTTATGTTACCTGAAGAGGAAAACAACACTAATGACAATGGGAAAACTTTTAGTTGTTTGGTTGTTTTTTTTAACACAGACAGTATATACCGATACACCACCAGCATGACCTGACGACAGTTTACATAGGACCTTTACCAACATTTACAACACCAAGAAGGTACTTAAACATAATGAAAAAAATAAATATCCTTATTGTGTAAAAGCCTGCCCGCTAGCTGCCCTGGAACGACGAAAACACTGACATCATCAGAGGAAGAACTAGGTGGTTGTATATTCCTTTTCCAGGATAACATATATAGGTCTATTTTTTTCCTTTTTCTTTTTTTTTTTTTTTTTTGGAGGGGGAGAGGAAACAGAAGGGAAAAGAACCAGAGGGGAAAGGAAGAAAGCTAAAAATATAAGATCGGGAATCACCTTAAGAATGGCATCAGCTGCTAGGCAAAGTAGAATGAGGATACACTCAGCCCAAAACAAAATTAAAAAGTAACTAGGCAAAAATAATTTTTAACTTTCTAGAGGTTAATACATTAAGAGAAACAGTCATTTAAAAGCAGATACCATTTGAAGTACTCTCCAGCTAAGAGCTATTACTTGGTTGTTTGGTTTGGTTTTGGTTTTTTTAACCACTAAGGGGAAGAAAAGGAGGGAAACCTATGACTGTGAATGCTATTGCACTTAACTGCATTTTTCATTGAGATTGTCACTTGTAAGTGAGCTAGATAATTTCTGACTGGAGTCAAATAACTACAGAGTTTCAGGGTACCTGTTTTTGTTTTTCCTTCTTAGTCTTGTGTTGCTAAAGGAAAAATCCTGCAGCTAATCTATAATGAAGAAAAATGTTCGTACTTCCTGTTCAGTGATAATTTATCGATCTGATGTTCACTTATCTTGTTATCTTTTTCCAACACCATACTGAAGTGAGTATCACACTAATTTAACAGCATATTCAAGTGTAGTTGTCAACATAAGCCCCATGAGAAGAAAGAAGTAAATCTAGAGCAGCAGCAGTATGCGATTGATGTCGGATTATATGTAATTGTGCAACTTTCTCCCTCCAAAATCACAAAAATAGCAAAGAGAGCATTTCAATAGATCTGATGATTTTATAAAGCCACTTCTATCACTTCTCTCTTTTTATCTGCGTACGCAGTGAGATTGGGAGTGGAAAAAAGTATCCAAACAGCGTTACGTTAGTACAGCAGCAGCAGAATTAGAAAAAGCAGAGTGTTGGTCTAACCCATGGTTTGTTTTATACTTACTGTCTGTTTTTCTATCAGATTCCAGGCCAGAATCAAACTGCACAGTTTTAAGGAAACACACAGCTAAAGCACACTCCACTTCCTAGGTATTGACTGCAAAGAAAAACACCTGCCTGTGACGTACCTTCAGACCCATTTCTTCGTTTCGGTACTTCCTGAAATAGTCTGTTCAGGTTCTGGCCTGGATTCTCTGTTGAAAAACAAGTTTGGTAAGAACAAAACAATCAGGGGATGGTTGCTCTAACATCACGGGCTGTGTGACATGAGAAGCTAGCAGCCTGTCTCGGGAGGCCAGGGTTCGAGCGGTCCTCGCCCCCTCGAGCCTTTGCCTGAGCGCTGGAGGAGCTGGCCACTGGGGAAGAAGCAAGGCTGGCTGATTTGTTAATAAAGATTACAGCTACGTTCGGAAAGGAGATTAGACAGATATAAATAAATGTCTAGAGATACCAAAAATGAAGAGGTTAAAGATGGGCAGATAATCCCCTCAAGTACAACCATCAAAAGGAAGAACAGCTATAAATCTAACAGTGTGCGCTTTCAATTAAACAAAATCTAGGAAAATCCTGCCTGTCCTTTCCAATATTTCTCGACTGTAAACAACTTACTCTTCAGTTTCTCTAAATGTAAATCTCAGTCTTCGCTTAAGATGAATCACAATGAAATGCATGTTACTTCTTAAAATCACTGCCTTAAATATGCAAAGCTGCTTTAAATTAGGATTGTTTTTTAATTACTCATCTCATGCATCACCTATGATATATTTTGTCAAAACACTTTGGAAAAAAAAAGTCACACAAGACACAACAAAAGTCTGGTCTCAATAAACAACCCCAAATAAAAATTTTCAAGCATTTCTGCGGGCTGACACCCTTAGTAGCTACTGGCCCTTTTCAGGCTGTATTTAGCTCTGACACGGAGCTATTGGGAAGTGAGGGGTGGAAGCGTCCCTGCTGCTCGCTCCTGCTGACAGACTCAAGTCAGCGGCTAAAAAAAGCCTAAGCAAAGATACTAACCTGCTTGAGTGCTGAAAAGCAGAGTCAGAAAGCTGTACTTTCTGTACCTGACATCTGATTGAGGTGAAAACAGCAGCAACGCATAAACAGCCCCGTATGGGGGAATTTTTAACGTTCGTAACTAACAGGAAAACAGGACAAGACCCTCGGCCGGCGAGCGCTTACCTCTTTGTCTACCCTGGATGCTGCGAAGAGCCAAGATGTTCTGCTCGTCCGAGAGGAACTGCTTCATCTTATGAAATGGCTCCTTGCCTCTCACAGTCAGTTTATTCCATGGCTTTGGCCGGGCTAGTATCTCGCTCACAGACCCTTGCGACAGTCCCAACACATAATGTCCAAATATCCGCTGTCCGATATTGTGCTTGATCAACTGCTCTTTCACCTGACGTGCAATTTCGGCCGTGTCTATCTCCTCGCCTTCAGAGATGCTCCCAGCACTTTCTGACTGGCTGGGAGACGGGGCCATGCCATTTACGTCCGGACTTTGTTGTAACGGACTTTGGGAAGATATGGAGTTTGTGCTGTATGGACCTGTTGAAAAAATCATGCTTGTGCTTCCTGCTTCCTGCATTGCCTTGGAGTAGAAGGACTGCATTAGCTGTCGCTGGAGGAGAGAGTTTAGTGCAAATTTTCCTGTGGAGGCCAGGGGTAAGCTGGGGCTCGCCAGGGATGAGCTGAAAAAGTCTTGACTTAAACCCGTTGGTGAGAACTGGTGTGTACCATTAGTATTGGAAGCCTGCTCCCCCGCGTTGCGGAGCAACTGAGAAGGAGGGGAGGCCGGCAAGGTTGCAGGACGCTGACTCTCAGGCTGGTCTTTCCCTTTTCTCCTGGCTGACCCTACAAGGAAGGTCAAACATAATGCATTATGGGGGATCAAAGAGGGAAAAACCAAGATAAAAAAATGCAAAGTTTGCCCCGCAAAGGGAAAAAGTGCAGATTTACAAGGGCCAATGAAGTGGCGGTGGGATTTTTTTGTTTTCGTTTTGTTTTTTGGTTTTGTTTTCTTTTTTTTTTTTTTTTATTTCCATAATTGAAATTTTAATAAGCCAAACAAGGCCCCCAAAACAAACAACATGCATTTCATGTTTGCACCTTTCTTGTATGTTGCAGCCTGGAGAATCCCCCTTACAAACATTAAAACTAGAACAATTACATGAAGTGCAGTTACACATTTAAAATAAATGCAGTTACAGACAGCAAGTCTCTTTGTTGTCTCTCATTCAAGACATTACTCATTGGACCTGACTGAACCCAAATGCAGCAAACATTTACATTTTGGAACAAACCAATTTGAATAAAGGAATCACCATTAGGTGGATGCACCCAAGATCACTCAGTTAAAGTCATAAAACGCTTCAGAATTCAGTAATCCCAGGGCCAGTGGCAACTTTTAACTTTCTTGCAGCTGCAAAAACCATAAGCATTCAAGGATCTGGAAATTCCATGACTTGCCATTTAAAAAATGTGCACAGAAGATGTAAAAAGCCCACATTAGGAAAGCCAAATGGCAAACACACTTTGCTAAAAAGAAAGTATTTTGTTTTTCCAAGCTGACCTGCTGGTAGTATATCTAAGTGTATCAGACAGGAAGATTATTGTGTTCTACATGCAAACATTTTGCATAACATTGTGTGTGGGGGAAGAGACTTCTGGTGCCACGGATGAGTTTGTTCCCAAAACAGAAGACAGCCTCAAACGCTACCACTTGGTACATCTTGTAATGCCTCTCTTTCCTAACCTTTAAAGACTCTCTGAGGTCTCCAAGTTTTCTTTTATTATCCAGCCTATAAAACTGCAGAAATCAAACATTATTCAGTGTTCCTGTCGCCTGTTAATCTTTCCGCCATGCATTAGCTCAGCCATTCGTCTCTCACTCAGCCCTCCCTCCCTTTAACAAGGCAGCAAACAAACCAGAATAGCCGAAAATTGTGTCAACCTACCACTCAGGTCACTATTTGTGATACGCAGCGTGGCGTTCTCAGACTGCAAGGAACGGTTCTTCTCCAGCAGCAGCACCTCCAGCGGTTTAGAGGCATCCTAAAGAAAATCAAAGTGGGAGGTTTGTTTCTACAAGCATTAAGAATCTCACTCAGGCACTAAAAAGGATTTCAGGAGAAGAAAACAAGTGCTCATCTCTGCTATGAAGGCAGCTAGGGAATTCACCATGCATATATTTGCAGGAATCGCTCAGTGTTCCTATGCGAGCCATAGAAGAGATTCACTGTTTAATTTTCATTGTAAATCATTCATCAATTCTGCATTATTTCGAAATGTGTAATGGAACATTTTCTTAATCCTACTTATTTTAAAATGGTGCTGGCACACTTTCAATTTAAAAGCTGTAGACTTCTTTAAATCTGAATAAAATAGTAGCTAAGATCATATTATTTCTTTTAGGTCAATTGATCCAAGTTAAGCATTTCATTGAAATACTGCATTTCAGCATAAACAGTTTGTTCAAAAATAAAATCAGTCACAGAAACCTGACATTTACCTTCCACGAAGTATCTGACTCTTGATCGTTAAAAAACCACATTGAAAATTAATCCCAATATATTGATATTTAGTTCTGATTTCAGAAGCAGGAATTTAATTCATAACCTTTAAACTTAAGTAAGATTAATTTGCTGGAATAGCAGAGCTTTCTCCTGCTTTCTCAGTGCAAAAAGGTTTCTTTTCTTTTGTGAACATTATTTGCAAGGCTAACAAAGACTTAAAAATGCTAAAATCCTTGCTCAGCGTACTGTCAGTACAAGAAACACGCAAAACTCAGCGTAGCTGTACACTGACTCGAGTATCTTTAAAAGACTCAACTCCACAACACTGTGGTTATCCACTCCAGCACAGCTGAAACATCATTCTTTGTCCTTGACCACTTAAAAGAAATTAATAGGCCAAAAAATGTTGAGTTCAGCTTTTTACATAAGAAAACACCAGGAAAACAATGATCAACCCATATGTCGCAACATCAACAGGAAATTCTCCGTGCCAACGCCAACGAATTGCAAGACAAAATTTTCATTAATTTAATGAAGTGCTGAAGTAATTAAGAAAACAAAAGTAGGTTCAGTACCTGCGCACCAGAGCTTTCAGATGGTGCAAACTCCATGGATTTCAATATACTGTGGAAGGCAGAAAAAAAATTATTTTCTATCTCTTCTTTTCATAACAACCGCACTAATGAGCATTAACATTATCATCTCCTACTCTGCAGCAACACTACAAGTGATAACAACTTTCCTTGCAGTAACACAGCCTCATAATGAATATAGAATAACTATTCAAACTAGTTATTGGATAAGAAAATTTTCTTGAGCATCATCTAAATCATTGCATATGCAATCCCACCAGGCCAGTTTAAAGCGTAAATTTAAAGGTTAATAAGGATATAACATTTTAAGCTGTCAGAAGGGATATAGATTTATCTGTGAAGCTTGAAGGGAATAAAGGTTGCAGCGAAGCAACAAAACAGGGGAATCACCACCACGGTTACAGTACTTTATATAATATACACCAGCTCACATATCAAGGAAAATATGCACAAATAATCTTCCCGACCAAGACACTACAGGCTAAAAGGCAGTTTTTCATTTTAATAACCTCCTGGTTCTGTGGCAAAGGGAAGACACAATGGCACAATATTTCTTAAGAAATATGGAAGATCCAAATATTTATAAGTACATTAAGTGAAGACTCTGATAGTCTCATTGTCAATATTTTATATAAATACTGAGCGGTCAAAGGACATCTCCCTTCAAAGTCTTTCAGTGAGAGCTGTATTGTCTGGCAAACGAGAACCTTACAGGAATACAAACTTATTACTGTACTTTGACTTATAAATTTTTTTAAATGGTCCTGCTGCAGGCAGGACGTTAAGTTCCTCAGACTGAAGCAATAAATGATTTCAGCTTCTCATTGCACAAAGATGACATTCATTTGTTGAAGAAAAATACATAAACAGATACAGATAGTGTTCATACAGCATTTTTCATGTATAAAGCACCAGGAACTTTGCGAGGCAAGTAGAATACGTTTAGCCATATATATTAAGTATGGAAACAGAGTCAAAAAATGCAGAAGGCCAGTATTAACTTGTAGGGACTAGTTCTGGAAGCCCCTAGGAGTCAGCCAGGCACCCAGCACTCATTAACTGCCGGGACCACGTGGCATCCGGCTCCTCTATAAATCTGTCCATGCATTAATCCAGAATTAGGTGTCCATTAAGTGGCACTCCGGAAATCAGTGGCCTCAGTGACTCATTCAAGATCACACAAAGTCATAGCAAACCCAAGGAAAAAAAGAAGTAATTCTGAGACAGAAACCTCACGCGTTTTCACTGCATATTCACTGCACACAGTGTTACTTCTGACAGGCACTCCAAAAAATATAATAATTAATAAAATAAAAAAAAATTCTGGCCATCAGTTTCATCATAGGGCACCACTGGATGACACCTCTTGCCAGCAGAAATTGCTGTAGATTACAGCCATCATCCAGTACACGAGCACTTCTAGAAAGTAATGCTGTTAAGACTCTGCTTGACGTGGGCCCAACAGCTCACCCACAGGCAAAAGTGCCTCTTTTCTGCAATTAATGGATTCATGCCCATCAAGGAGAAGGTCGTGCAGTAATGGCTCAAGTTCTCAAGATCCTAGCATTATATAGACATCACAGACAGGAGTATTCAGGTGTTTCTTGGGACACCTCTTCAGAGGCACAGCTCCGTCCACTAGGACTCCAAGGTGCTGGGGGGGATAAATACACAGAGACTCATCTAGGGAGCCCCCAGTCACTATTGGGAACTGTCTCCATCCTCCCATGGATTCTGCAGAGGATGGCCTCTGGGAGGACAGCAAGTAGTAATGTATGGCCTCATGATGGTCAAATTAAGGAGACTTATCTGAATTTTTAAAAAATAATTTGTAACAGCAAATGATCACATGGCAAACTTCCCATGGCAAATCACAGGTGCTTCTCCCATTTCCCATCAGCAGCAGCACCCTCGTGACACAGGTCTCCCAGTAACCCCCACTTACCGCACTTGGCTTTGCCGTGCAGAGCAGTCCTGGAGGGCACCAACCGCTTTCCTTCTGGACAGGACTAAACCAAACGAAGCCGCACGCTCTCGCAGGAGCGGCCCTGAGGTGCTCTGACCACTACAGAACCCGCCTGAAACCCATCACCAGGGCAAAGTAAGCCTGAAGGTGTTCAATATGCGTATCGGGTTCTCGGCACCAGAGGTCTGGCGTTAAAGCCCTGGTCCTGGCCGTGCCCTCCACTCGCACAGGCTGCTCTACCCATGCACTGCGGTTCCCAGCAGCCGCTGCCAGCTGGGACCTTCCGAAAGGATCTTGAACCTGAATTCCTCTGGGAGCTCACAGCAGGCACACATAATCAAACCCTGCTTGGAAACTTACTGACCTCTGCCTACTTCTAGTGGATTCTTTGCTACCTGAAACAGCCTTCTGGCAATTTCACAGGTAATTTCCTATACACTCCGAACCCAAAATATACTAAAAACCAGGTTGAGGGTATCTTGAATTGCCCTTGGAGGAATATTCACTACAGTGGGTTCATTTTTAAACGTTAAATATGTCAAAAATGACTCTCCAAATGTGTCACAAAAGAGACATTTTCCTCAGGAATATGAGGAAGCAAAATGTTTCCCCTTTGGATTCCAGGAATATCTTTGCCCATGAGATCTCGACTCAATCTGCTGCTCAAGATCAAGTTATCTGCTTTTTACAGGAATGATCTTGTGACTTGAATCTGCACATCTAAGACGACTTGAAAGATCTTACTCTAAAGCAAAGTGTGCACTGGGACAGCTCGACTTTCTGTTCCTATGATCCTGACTGCAAAGGCAGGAGGGGTAGCACTGTCGTAATACTCGAGAGGGAGCTGAAAGGACACACAGAGCTCTCAGATCTCAAAAATAGGTTTAAAAGCCATTTGGCATAAAAGCCAACGCAGAAAGCAAGGAATTCTCCCGTCTCAGATCTTGACGTAGACCCAGTTAAGCTCCTCCAAGGTTGGAAGTTGGCTGATATCGAGATCCCTCAGCCTGGAATGCCTCTAGTATCCTTGGGAGAATTCCGGAAAACAGGCCAGTGCCAAAACAGCAGAGAAGTTTATTCTCTTTCTTCCTTACTGACAAGGTATCTTTTTTCTTGGTGAGTATGTGTGCCATGAGCAGCTCATTTCCATCAGTGTTTCAGGAATAGTAGGATTCAGTCTAAGGGACACCAGATCTACAGCAACAGACTTTTCACAGTTTCACTTCAGATCAGACTGTCACTCTCAGGTGATGTACATTTAGATTCTGGCACATCTTTTGGACCAGATGGGAGCGGAGAGGGTGGCAGGAAGGAGCTAAAGTGATGATGCAGCATTGCCCACACCTGCAGTGCTCTCAGAGAGGGTCTGACCCCCTGGCCCCGTCCGGCAGGATGGTGGATGAACCCCAGGCCATCTACAAGCCAGCTGGCTGTCCCTCCAAAGTCACCTGCCCAGACAAAAAACGTTACCCACAAATCAGGGGATACAAAAGCTGTAACAGCCAGGAGAAAGAGATTTATTCTACTGGCACCCAACAAGGGTCACTTCCAGGAGACTCTCCCATCTATTTCACTGCAGGTTCATCCTGTAGTAACAGGAACAGGCAGAAGCATCATATGAACGCTCCCATGTCATGGCTTCTCCCGGACCTCTTATTTGCCTTCCCATCCCCGCCCTCATCTAAGTCAGTGTTGTAAAAAAAGAAAAAAGAAAAAAAAAAAAGCACAGGAACACAGGGATCTAAATGAGTTTCATATCTAAAGTAAAGGCATTAAACCAGGTAGGATTTAAAACTCATTTGCTGTTTTGGTACATTCACGTTTTAGTAACTCATGTAGCAAATTGGAAGGTTGTGGCTTAATTCCCATTCCCTACTTTGCATATGAGGGCATAACCCAGCTGAAATCTGAAGCTGTGTTTCCCTAACTCAGAAGAGAACATGAACACATCTACCCGTATCACTAAAACGATGAAGTTGTTTTGAGACCAGTTAATATCCAGGTATAACGACCAAAGAAATGGACAACTTATTTCACTGGATTGAAATTACCCACATCAGGGTGCGCTGCAGCGAACCAGAACCACGGCCTGAATGTAACAGCACCAGGGGCTGGGCAGTCCCTGGGCTCCCAAAACTGAACCTGCTTTCCATGTTCTCCAGGGATGTGTAAACAAAAGCACATGACTCCCAGCCTCATCTGAAATACCTCATTAAACAAGGTAACATTTTTTCAGTCTTCTCAAAATACACACAAAAATGCCAGAATGATGAAAGAAGAGATGGAGTTTCATGCAGTTATTTAAACCATGACACTAAACATATTTCTAGTCAAAAAACTTCTCCTCTGAACCTGACAGCTTATCTTGTTATAGTTTAAAATGAGGCTCTCTTAAGTCTCTTAAAAAACCCCCTTGAAATAGGAAGAGGCTGTTTGTGGCTTCAGTTTCAAACCACAATATATTAGCAAAAATATACAATGAAACAAGCACAGCATTAAAATGGTAAGTGCTGAACACTGGCTGGCAAAAGCAGAGAAAAGGTATTATGGCCAAAGGCTCTGCATTAAATTCTTGGTCCACGTTACATTCAGCTTTTGGCTGGGGATTTATAGAGAGTGATCAACCTAAAATACCACAGATTTTCAAAATTTTAACCTTGGGGGATAATAGTTTTTGCGCCTTTTCTTCATGGACGCTTGTATTATTTGCCACTGCGATTCTCTGCTGCAACAAAAAGGAGGACTCTCAGATAGAGCAGTTGCACTGGTTCTGGATGCAATTTCTGCCAATATTCCCGATTTCCCCTTCTTCGTGGTTTTGACTGAATTCTTTATTGTTCCAAGAACACAGATTTGTGGCTTCATTTAACAATTGTTAAACTAGAGTTTGTGAAAAAATTATGTAAGCAGTTAACACTTACTTTAATTCTTTCTTAACCTCTTCATAATCAGCCTGTCCTTTCAGTTTTTCTTCCAGTTGCTTTAAAAGAAAGAACATGGATTTAATTACTTAGTTTTTTTTTTTTTCTGTAGGCTTTGAAAATCATCTTTAAATTATTCCATATATACAGCGGCGCACAAGTGAGGGTTAATGACTCATACCTAATTTACATATATTAGAAAACAAACTATAACCAATTCAACGTAAACACAATTATACCTCCCTCTTCCTTTGTTTACAGAGTGCCAAGCATTGCGGAGTTCAGTAGGGCCCAATTTGGCCGTTCGCAATGTCACTGTCGTGTGTTCAATAACGACAGCGGGGAAGACAGTATAAAAAATGGGGCTGCTGAAATTTTTTTATGGAATGGATAAATTGAGTAAACAAGCAGGATGCTTTGGCACATACTGTATTCTTAATACGACAGTTCTTGATAACCTTATCTACGTGAAAAAACAGACTGAAGAAGCTGTTGTTGACTGGAACGCCTTAGGCTTGTAAGACTTCGACAACGTCTCATGCCCAAACAAAACAGCTGTACCAAGTCGTTTTACAAGCATTACTTATTGCAATAACTAATAGGATTGCACACCGGAGATGAAGCATTGAGACCAACTCAGCAGGTCTTTTTGCTCAGGTCTGCCTGACCTGGGGCAGTCTCAATGGTTTCTCTTCGGCGTGAAGATGCCACAAACGTTGAAACAAACCTTCTAACACAATCCATAATGCAATGACAGACTTTTGGACCTTACCCAAGAGCCCCTGCTCCCAACAACAGTGCTCATCACTACAGGATAAATGCTTCAGGAGGCCTAAAACATAGTGATACATAATTGATGCTGTTACGTTGCTTGCAGAAGCCACATTAATTTCCCACTAATCATTTCTTTGCTTAGTACAGGCACACCTGACCTAAGCAAAGAAAGAACAGAACTTAACTGGCTTACAACTTCCATGGATAAGTTCAGGCAAGCTCTGCTTCACTGAATTTTTGGTGTTAAAATTGGCACAGAATCCCAAAGGTCACAGGAAACAGAAATAACACAAGGACATACCACCCTCAAAGACAGAGCATCTACTTTGAAAAGGAAAGGAATATACAACATGGAAAAGAAAAACAGGGCTTTATGTCCTTCAGTGGAGAAGTGAATTCAAGAAGATCCTACACCCGCTCCTGGGCTGCTCATTGAACGCAGGAGGAAGGCTCAGAAGGGATAATGTTAGCAAACCTGTTGAAAATGCAGCCCCATGAAGCTCTGCACCAGCACAGTTACGGGTGCGTTAACATCAGGGCTGGGACAGAGCAACAGTTACAAATGGGAACCTCTTAACCATGCTGTCTTCCCAAGTCGGCCAGCGTGTAGGTACTGCCCATCTAACCCATGGGTCTGCTAACCCGTGGGTACGAGCAGCAGACATGAACACTATCTAATAATACAGCACCCACAAGATTAGCGAGTCCATCATCTGAGCTATCTTAATAATTTAAATGAGGCTTCTTCAGATGACGACAGCAGCGTGATGGAGCTTTGTTGGACTTCCAGCTATTCTGCCATCTTTAAAGGATTTCCTCTCATGCCCTTTCCAGCTTATGCATTGCCTACATTTCTGCTTTGCCACTACTAAAAACCAGTGACAAAGTGGACATCCCCGTTATCAATATACAGCCCTCTTAAATTCCTGTTCCTGCTTTTTGATACCATAATCCACAACCCTTAGTCGCTGCTGACAAGAGGCATCTCTCAGCAGTAACACAGGGACCCTGCTCTGGCAGCTGCTCAACAGGCAATTCCTAATGGATCACCACTGCCGGCTGTTGTAGGGAAGTAGAAACTGTTGTTAAGGGTGGAATTTGCACTCCATGGGACATTGATGAAATGAGTAGCCTCTTAAAAGGTCTTGTGTCTGAGCATCCTTAGCCATCAGGAACTTGTGCAGTTGTTCAGATTGGGGTAAAAAGGAGAAAAAAAAAAAAAAAAAAGGCTATTTGAGCTATCCCAATTTTTTTCAGCTGGAAAAATACAGAGCAAGTTTTAGTCATTTCTTCTGACACATCCTGCCATACCAAATTCCAGTTACTAACTGGAATTGTAGGGACTGTTGACTTTGCTTTATATAGCAGACACAGTGCTACAGGTGTCTCGGCCCTGCTAAGAAACCCTACGCTGATCTACAAAGGAAAATCCTAGTTGATGCAACTAGGGAAAATCCTACAAATATTAAAGACATTGGAAGTTTTGATAACCTCCAACGTGTGTTGAAAGCTCACTATGCCAATGAACTAAAGCATCCCAGGGCTCAAGCTGTCACTTCAGTTCTCCAAGGTTTAGAGAGGGCCGGCTACAACATGCCACAAGCTCAAGTAGCTTTTCAAGCTGTAGCTCAACACTGAGCAAAATGCAGTTACTGTAACGAGGAATCCAGCCAGGCTTTTTAAAGCACCAAACCAGGCTTGGTAAGACTGGAGAGCGATCTTTACGTGAAACCAGTGAGCCAGAGAGCCCTTAGTACCAGCGAGGGGACTCAGCATCGCGACCGACGGCTTTAGAACTTAATGCAGGCGATGGGAGGACCCTGCGGAACCACCCGGCATCTCTCAGCTCTCCTTGGCCATGGCACTCTGCGGCTGCCTCTCGCTGCTTTCTGCTGCTCTGCCACTTAAAGCAGAGATACACCACAATTCACCTCTGCCTCCGCTCTGTGACTCCCAGCGTTTCTGGGTCTACAGCAGATTAGGTTTTACAGTAAGGATAACTGGCCATTTACACTAGTCCTCAGTATAAAAAGTACTGGAATCAATTTAAAACAAACTATATCCTGGATTAATATTTTAGTTATTTACACAAGAATATAGTAAGAAAAAAAGCTTTTTGTAGAAAAAGATATAAAATACAGAGAAAATAACAATTCCCATTTTAAAGAAATCTATATTAAATCTAATTCTGTATAGGTATATGCTATACCATGAAAGTATTTCTGGAAATTTTAGGTACAAAGCACAGTTTAAAAAAAAGAAAAAAAGATGTTGACAGGATGAAGCTGTTTTGGATGCTCACAGGTACTTGTATGCTGTTAGAGCAGTATGGCAACCAGCAATATTTTACTTCGCATTGTATAAAAAACACATCCATCCATCATTCCAAGTACCTAATACAGAGATTGTTGCCATGGAAAATCTGCACCTAAATGTATACTTTACTAAACAATGTAAACTAACAACTGAGAAAGCAATGCCTGTATATAAGCAGACCATTTAGGCACTTGGCATCTTCCCAGTCAATGACTGTTTTAAAATGTATTAGTATGGTAATTGTCTCAAAGAACCCTGTAAAATGCAGAGAACACAGTATAACAAAGGTTCAAGCTGTGAGACAATCTGGAGGAACCAGTACCTTGCACTAAATATCAACCTGGTTAATTCAGACAAAATATATTCTAACGTCCTCCGACAGAAAAATGCAGGGAGACAGAGGACAGAAGGAATGGATGGGTGACATTTTTGCACACTCAATTTGCAGATATTCCATGTTGCATTTGTTGTATGAATGACCCCCTGTTAGAGCACGCATAGAAAGGTTCCCCTCTTATGTTATTTAAAAAAAACCCACCATCACTGTATTATTAACTAAAGAGTCTTAGGTAAACAGCATGGGCTGTATTCAGGGGCTTAAAACATTTAAAAAAACCCATTAGATTAATGTCATAGTTTAGTTTAGAGTGATAAACTAAAAGCCCATATTAATTAACCCAGGTTATTTGACATATCTCTCTGCTAACTAGCACTGCTGTATTTTAACTGGGTAGCTGGGAAGCTCTAACTCCCAGCAACAAAGGGTTAATATAATTACAGTTAGAAAAGTCTTGTTACTAGAGGACATGTTTTGATTATTAGATCAGATGAAGATAAAGAAGCAATAATTCTGAAAGTATTTCCGTATTGTTTCATTAAGTCATAGAGTATTAAAGAATTCCCCCAAGATACGGTCTGAGAACATTGCTTTAATTTGTGAAACTGTGATTCATTTTTGTGGAGGCAACCATTACAATCTCAGTTATTTTAGAAGCAATTCCTCTATAATCAAACATGAGATCAACATATCACCACTGAGATTTGGTTCTTTGTACAACAGATCTCCGACACAAGTTTTCCCAGCACTTTGGGGTAAAAGTATGTATTTTGAAATATTTTTATAGTGCAACAAATAAGGTTAAAGAGGATTGAAATGACTAAAACTTTATCAATAGCGTCACTGCATCAGACACTATCAACAGGAACCTAAATACAGAGCATTAGCAGGGCAAGCCTATGAGAAAATGGAAGGAGATTAGTGAAATGAAAATCAAAGACTTGCTCTGTCATTTCTGTGATCCTATTCCCTTTGAAGTTAATGGCTAACTAATACTGACCTCACCAGGAACATGCTTTATTCCAAGAAAATCTGTCAAGTGCAAGGACTCAAGATATTTTCTATCGGGCTTTATGAAAAAATAAAAAAAAAACCCTCATAACATGAGTGTAGCCAGCAAAATGTGTCCCTCCAAACCGTCCTCCCTCGTTACGAGAGGTGCCCACACGGTGACAGATGGGCAGAGGCCGATACCATAAATACAGGAACCTAATAGGTTTCCTTTGCTCTACTGAATTTTCATAAAAATTCCACCAGGCTGTCTTAAAACATGCAGAAAGCATTCTGAACGCAACACTTAGCTTTCATCCCTAACAGACACGTGTCCACATAAATTATGCTACACCAGAGCAAAACCAGTACCCTCTAAAAAATGCCAGAATTAGAACAATTTGTAAGAGTTTCAATTGAACGTTAAATCATCCTGATAGAGGAAAGCTACCCACAGTCAAAGCTAAGTGGGTACCATCAGCCTCCTGCTTTCAGAAAACTCTCAGACTATAAAACCTGCAAAACTATGAAGTCTTTAATGGAATAGATAAATTTATCTTGTTTACACTCTGAAGCTCATAGATGGTAGAACAATGAAAGAGACAGGAGGTACAGGAAACTGATTCATAACACATGTCAGGAAACATTTCTCAAGCTTACTGATAGATCAAAACTGTGTGGGCCAGTGCACAAAGAAAGGAAAGCTGCTGAAAAGGTAAAAGGAACAGGGTCACACAAAATTGGTAGAGGTTTCTTCTGGTTTTAGTGCCGTGCTACTGGTGTGCATCGGACTGGACCACTAATTATAAATGAGAATTTAAGTGCAGCAAATACACAGTTTAAAATTAAAAAAGAAGCTTATTAAAGCTAAAAAGTCTTCTCTTTGTGTCTTGATTTTACTTGGTTTCATACTCTAAATGATACACTTCCCTTTTCCAGTGGAAAGAACCGGAGGGAGCTGCAGGTAAATTCAAAGATAGACCATAGCACAATAAATGTTCCTGGCAATCCTGCAATACCAATCACTGGAATGGGAATGAAAAGTTTTAAAACCTAAGAAGGATTTTCTGTGCCTTTTCAGTTCAGCTATTTCTCTACATATCCACGGTAAATATATTTTGGGTTTAATTCTAAAGGTAGCCATGTTCTGCAAAAACAAATGTCAAAACAATGGGAACTAGGTAAATTAAATTTCAGCAAAACTCTGATCACTTAGAATAAAACATCACAGAAACTGGAATTGGACAGCATCCTGAAGAGGTCAATGGCTTTTCTGGTGCCTTTCAGAACCACAGAAAACTTACATGAGTAAAACCCAATATTGGCACGTCAGTTATACCCTTCGAAAGCCGCTGAGCACAAAACCGAGCCTTACTTTGAGTGTGCTGTTTTTGGCGGTCAGCTGCTGCTCCAGCTGGGAGATTTGGCTGCTGGAGTTCTCCCGCAGCTTGGTGAGGCTGCCCTGGAGTCTCTGGACATCTTCTACCAGCTGGGCAATTTCCCGCTCCTTCGCAGCCAGTTCTACTTCCAAGCTGGACCGTGTTAGCACCTCGATGGCCTGTTCCTAATGAGAAAAAAGTATTAGACCACATAAATAAAAAAAGGCAAGAAGCTTGAATTCAGGGCAGCTAGGTAAGGACCAAGCACGGCATCGGGTGGCATGAAAGACAGAAACAACCTCAAAATCCTCTAACCGACTGCGTGAATCTGGAAGATAAACCTTTCTACTCCCCAGGACAGCTCTTTGGTAAAACAAGGATAATGGAGAGAATAAATGTCCCTATTTTGTAAGTGTACTGGAAAGATGCAGCTGTGAAAGTCAAGGGATTCTATTTAGATCTATCTATTATTAATAGTCCAAATGCTTTGACAACTATGAAAATCTGTGCTTACAAAATACTAATCAGATAAAATATTCTGAAGTAATGGAGCAGAATTTCTTAATCAGGAACGGCAGAGTCATGTGCCTTTGGCTCTTCGCATGCACGCCATATTCCAGGCAAAATTGTCAAAAATTGCCCCAAAGTGCTACTTCCAATGAGCCTGCTCCTTGCATGAAAATTGCTCACTGTTCACATTACTGCTAGCAACTAAAGCCTCTCCTCCATGGGGACAAAGAGAGATGTGACAGCTGTTAAGACAAGGCCATTCCCCCTGTGGTCTCCACTCTCAGAAATTCCCTTTCCTAAACCAGGATCTTTCTTCTTCCCATTTCCCATGGCTGTGAAATCTGTCCTCGAGCCTGAAACTTCCTCACCAGATCGACTTTCCAGCAGGGCAAGAAATAAGAACGGGCAGAGAAGTTAAGAAGAAGGTAGGATCTATTCAGAAAAGATAATACAGACTAATTGTACCATCTCTTTTGTCTCCTTTTGTGTTAAGAGATCGACAGCTATAATGCATCGGAGAGCTCGGAACCTCTCTTCCATGAAGAACATAAGGAAATCCTTGTGCAGATCTGGGGAGCGTGGGGCAACCCAGTGATGAACACAGGTTCCATTTAAAAGCCTAAAACGCGTCTTACAAATGTTAATGGCTGTTCCTCAGAAAATACCAGTGAAGTAGGAAAGAATCCATTTACTAAGAGAGACACAATGATCGTAAGCACTATACCAAAGATCCTACAGCGAGAGAGCTGAAAATCCAACCCACCGATGCTGTCACCCGAGCACTTTCCTTACAATTCAAGATGACATTGCAGCAGATTGAAATATACTCCATACCCTCTTCTCTGGAAAATACAGGCACAGCAATATACCTTTTCCGTACCTTCTAAACACTTAGCTCGATTCTCAGTGACTACACAGCATTGTATCTCACAGAACGCTGCATGTACGAACAGCAGTTAACAACACTCTCCTATTACACTGAATTATACTTTTAACTTGAAAAAACCTCTAATTTGCTTGCATGAAACATCACAAGTTGTATAATCATCTGCTGCTTGTGCCTATTGAGACTAGAACGTAGAGTCTGAAATAAGATAGATAATGATCATTTTCATCCTGCAGTAGTTGTCATATTAAATATAAATGAAGTGCAGAAGTACTATTAAATACAAGAAAGACCTAATGTTAAAATAATGATAAGACTAGGACATGAGATAGGAAGAGGCAGGTAATTCAGAGTTACAAGTGATATTCAGGCTTTTTATTTTTTGTTTTGCAGCCTGCGTGTCTATCTTTTGATTTCTCTCAGAAAATACTGGGTAGTATTAATAGACGACCAAACAGATCTTGAGGACTTATGGTTTGTTACTCATTCTCTGCAAATATATTTTAAAGGCAACCATGTGTTTCTCCGATATCAGTGTCAAGCCTGTTTATGGCTCGCAAGAAAAAAAGCAATATAAGGAGCATGATTTCTTTTGTCTGTTAAATCTGCTGCTTAGAAGTAGACTAAATTTCACTTAATTGCATATTTACATTTAAATACTCCTATTTCTCCTTTGGCAAACAAAAATCAATATAATCTGTCTGCTCGTCTGCGATACCTGTTAACCCAGGACCAGCTGGAGTCCTGCAATAGCACTCTGTGCCTGCACGGTCCGATCAGCAGAGTCAGCGCTACCAAACTCCCCAAACAGCGGCGTTTGCTTGATTTAGAAACACACAGAGAAGGCAACAACCAGCCAAACCCCTAGGAGTGCAGGGTATCTTCTCAATTTTCTAAGCCTCTTTTATTGGATTTCTAGGTGTAATTCTCAGTTTAGATATATTCAGTGAAAACTGGAACGATACCGAATTTATTTCTAGTTCCTCTGACAGCCCATACACTAAGAATAACAAGACCCAGCAATGTGCAGGCAGTAGGTCCTGCTGATACAACCAGCTCTGGGCAAAGCTGGTGCCCTGGGTCTGAAGCTCCATGTCTCCACTGTGCCCTCCAGCCAGCCATGTGCTGATGGCCCACCACAGAAATCTTTGCTATACCACATTCCTGCCTTTATTTCTCGTCTGCTGACGCTCCTACCAATCCGAAATAATTTTGGAGCGACGCTGCTGTCTGCCTGGACCGGCAGCCGCGGAGATCTATGGATCACCGGTACCAATCACCATGGAGCAGAGTGACCTCTGTCCTTCCCGTGGTCTCCTGTAGACACCAGCCCCCTTAGAAGTTTAACCAAACTGCAATCCCAAAGGAACACCATTCTATTTCAGTTAAAATATTACTCCAAACAGATATTTTTATAGCTGCGAGCATAAATTGAAAGAGCTGTGCTGCAGGAATGTCAGAAACCTGTAAGAGTCAGTAAATATTTTCTCTCACCACATCAGGTGCCTTCTGGATCTGCGTAGCAAGTTGGAGAGATTTGTTGGCTGACGAGAGCTGCTCCCTTAAGGTCTCTGCCTCTCTCTGAGCCACCTCTGCCCTCTGAAGGAAATGAAAAGGGGTGAAAAGAGAAAGTACATTCAGTTTAACAACTGACAATTATTACAAGAACATTCATCAATTCATGCCTGACTGAATATAATTGATTTTCCTAAACACTCAACCTAATAAATGTTAGAAAAAAACATAGAATGTGATGGATTTTTATTTTAAACAGTACAAGGAAGAAATAATTGAGCGATTATGACAGTAATTTAACGCTAGGAGCAAGGAATCCCCTGCTGATACTAATGCTGCGGCCCACTGAATTTCCCAGACTGAATAAATACAAGTGGAAATGGAGTCTTTTTATTCAATTTCTTTCTATTCTCATAGACCAAGCAGATTTTATTGCAAGGTTCCTCATGGGAATAATTCTCACGGGTAAATGCTGAATTAAAAGATATTCTGACCATTCTCTCTAACACACATACAATGTTGTGGGCTGTCTTTCTTCAGTAATTATTTCCCAAAACATGAATTGTTAGATTCTGTTCTTTCAGCAGGTCTATTTATTCAACAATATTTAACCCTAAACTGACAATTTTGCACAGATCAGTTACCGACTGCTGAGGATTTCCGCAAGATCTGATAAGCCTGTGACTTGGCTACCAGACAAAATTCCCATACAAATATTCAGTAACAACAGAAAAGAGAAAGGCAGAACTATGAGGAAATGTTGTCTGTACAAGACAGGGTAGAGACAGATGGATCAGTAACTTCAGGCAATAAATAGCAGCAAAGTCCTTTCCATAACCATGTATAAGCTTCCGTTAAGAAAAGCAGAACAAAACCTGGCTGTTTTTACAGTATATACTCCTCCTGGCCAGACTTTCTTCACTCTTTTTTTAAAAAAAAGTATTTTATCATTATAAAACCAGACTGCTTACCTCCCTGAGTAATCAGTTTTTCACCTGGGCTGCTCCATGCAAATCACACTGCACTTTCAGCAGAAAATAGCTAAAATCATTTCCTATCTCCGCTTCCGAAACGTATCACCAACTCTTCCAAATCCATGAACTGCCACCAATCGAGGCCAAAACTTTTCTTGACCAAATTTTACCCTTTACATTGACGGGTCCCTTCCCTAATTGAATAATAAGTTCATTTTTAAGCCACCAAAACTGCCAGATTTCTGTGTGCCAGGTGCTCCACTTTTTCAGCTAATTCTTTTGAAAATCTAAGTCATCTAAAATAGTGAATATAAAAAACCCATATCCCTGTGTGTGTGCATGGTCTTTGACTTACTAGTCAAAGCAGAGACTCTGCCTGCATGTTTAATCAATCAGTAAACTAACGGCAATCAAATACTAAATGCATCATCTGCGCTATTTGCTCACAACATTATATTAAATGATTTTGCATAGGTTCTACAGCTGTAATTAAAATGTAATTGTAAAAGTACAGTAACACGGCTCTAATAATCAGAGCAAGGGACACAACCTTGCGTGCGTGAAAAAATGGTAGCAGCATTAAAAAGGCACCAAAAGAGAAAGTTTACGTTGTTTGTGCAGCCGGATGATATTAGGATTAAAAACTGAGCTAATGATACAGATTGAGATACATTATTTTCTTGCACTTTATCAGCTGTAGATGTACATACATTGATTTAATAACTGCTAAACAACTCCAGCAAAGCAGGACAAGTCACTACACTGTGGCACTTGCTCTTGCATCTACCGCTGTATAAGTAATGGGTTTTGCAGCCTTAAGCAATTCTGCTGATGGCTTCCATTCACAGCAGCATTGCTTTGAGAATCTATTCAGCTTGCATGCAAGCAAACCACAGAGGATATTTCTAATAGATGTTACATCTGCATATACAGTGAGCTGTCAGCTGCCCTTTCTGCAGAGCCTCCCCAGCCAATTCAGAACACCTGTTGGAATCCTGCGGATAATATCAGACAAGATTTCATACTATGCATTGTTAAAAATACATCAACAGAAACTTTGGGCAATTCTGCTTGGGAAACAGTGGTCAATTATTCTCTCTCTTTTTTTTTTTTTTTTTTCCAGAATGGAAGCTTTTTAGAGCCAGAATTATAGATGCGTTCAGCGCCTGGAAAGCACTTTTGGGTGCTACTGCAATATAAATTATAAATTGCATACAAAAACCTGTTAAAAGAATGGTAGTTTCAAAACTGAGCACTTAAAAGTTTTGAAAAGCCAACCCCACGGCCGCAGGTGTGTTTGGCCACCCCCGTGCGTGGGGCTTTGGGAGGCTGGATGGATCCATGCTGTAACATGCTATTGCTTTTTCCCACCGAGACCCCTACTTCGTTCAGCTCGCGGGATGAATATCGCTCGGTGAATGAATATTTGGCTTTGTCCTCCTTGTTCCGTGTGTGACCTCTGCGGCTTATTCACTGCAAACTAATCCCACCCTCCTCTGCAGATAGGATTAATCGCTTCCTCATGGGCTGTGCTCTGGTTTCCACCACCAGAGGAGCCAAGAGCTTCAGAAGCGTTAACGAACGCGCTGGCAGAACCCCCGTTTTGAGCTCCGTGGGTTCCCCAAGCCCCCATATTGTTGCCATTTGGGTGCTCTGTATGGGTTCACCTGCACCCAAGACCTTGCACAGCAGCTGGGGTGCTGCTCCCCTCCAAAACCCTCCGGCTTTGCCTCTCTGGCTCCTACACCTCTCTGCTTGTCACTTTGTCCCCTTCCTAATTCATTTTGGCCACTGGAAGCACTGTTTCCATCTTTTCTTGAGCTTCACAGTGCCTTTAGCTTCAGGCAGGCAAAAGTGAGCTCATAATCTCGGACGACCTAATGAATACACACAAAATTCCACAATTATTCTTACCCCCAACGAGTTCCTCTTTCCTCTTTTCCTTGCTGCTTCTTCTCCAAAGCTCCTGGCGGCAGCCCCGTCCCGGTCCTTCTCCTCCCTCCCTCCCCACCACTAAATCCCCCTCCGCTTTCCACTCCCTGTGCTCTCACACCGGCGGTGCCCGTCTCCCTGCTGCAGCCTGGAGGAGCATCTCCCCTCCCGGTGCTCCCCGTCCAAGTGGCACTGACCCTCACATGGCCACCAAGAGAAGAAAAACCTGGCTGGTTAATGTTCACCCAGCCAGCGCAGCGATAGACTGCAGCCTGCTTGGGACAGGCACAGACATCAAAGCCCACAAATTCAAACCAGACCCTGTTGAATTTGTGTGAACTCGTGGGTTGGTTTTTTTCAGACGCTTATAGGCTGGCCAAACTTGGGGCTTTTTTTTAAAAAATTTATTTTCCTTTTGCTACTTGAAGCAACAGAAGATACAAGCCTGAGAAAAAGGCAAACCCTCCCTCATCAAGTGCCAAGCCCCTTCTCTTAAATAGGGGCACAGCAGGCTCCTCACCAAAACAGCAAGAACAACTCGTAACATGTGGGGAAAAATGGATTTTTTTTTCCTAACCTTGTTCTTAGAAATGGTTGAACAATTTTTCCTGAAATAAGAAAAGAGAGCACAGCCAGAGACAGACGCCCAGTATGGAAAATGGCTAAAACCTACCAATCTTGCACAACTTGGAGCCACTGGAAAACTCACGCAACCTTCTCTTTGTGTGAAACTCTCCCACTTTGGCTAAAAAACCTGTATGCCATGGTACAGTCGCTTTTCATCAGTCAGTACTAAAACTCTTGGTTTCTTACTTCCAAACCTGCTATGCGCAGCCCAGAAAAACCACAATGACCAGTGACAGTCACACTACTGGCCTTGCTGGAGATCACGCAAGTTCAGCGTTGTCTAAAAACGCTGGTTTTCTGGATGGCTCAGTCATACAATTCCTCTTACTTTCCCCGCTGCTGGTTTTCCAGCACAGAGCTACCTCCTTAGTAAGAAAATATCTCAAAATACTTTCATTCTCCTTAATATAGTATGTAAATATTGGACTGTTCCCAGTGAAGCCAGTAGGTCATGATCGTAATGCTGCCGTGTGCTAGCCAATTAAAAAAAAAAAAAATCCTTACACAATATATCCAGTTTAAATTACTCTCATTGTTTCCTGACAAGATAATGAATAGCATGAACGGAGTGCTCTTCTACTTACAGTAAAATGTTAATTTGATCAAAGACCAGTGGTGTGAATAGCAAAATGAGATACTTACAAGCAAAAAAAGTATAACCTTTCCCTTAAAGTTCCACCAGCCGAACTATATTTCCTTATTACATGCTAAATTCAGTGCTATACATGGCAAAATCTTCCTATGGGATAGGACTGTGTATTATCACAAGTAATTCTGCTGAAGTTAATGAGCCTGGTTATGGCAGTAATCACCATGCTCGGTTTTAAGCGCTTGAAGCTGACATTCTCGCGTGCAAGCTGCTGCAAAAAAGCTCTGTTTCTTGGAGTACGAGATCAATTAAAGCACTCTGGTTCAATGTGCTTTAATTTTCTAACTTTTGAGATCTAAAAATTTATTTTCAAACCTTTAAACGACCTTAGCTTTCACAGAACAACAGCAGGGTTATCAGAAATTCGGTGACATGAAAGACTCTTCAGGGCTCTGGCACCTATTTTTTCTAGCAACGGAGAATTACTTAAAAAGAAGAAAAAAACCCCTCCAAACAGAAGAGGTTGGGTTGTCTTCATTCTTGTCTTCAGGCTATTGCACTTTCCTTTGCGCACTGAAAGGCTGCCAGATAAATGTATTCCCAACTGAAAGCCAAGCATTTACAGGAAACTCCTGTGTTTGTATGAAAATAATATTAACCACATTTTGCCTTTATACAGCACTTCTCCGCGCAAGGAGCTCAATGCACTTTGTAAAGTAAATGTTATTATTCCCATTTTACAGATAGTGAAATCACCGGGTTAAGAGAATAACCTCATGTGCTGTGAAATGGCACAACTTTGCTGAATTCAGCGGGGCTCCGGCACCCCAGGACAGCAGAGGATCCCGTTCACGGCAAAGGGAGACAGAAATAAAAAGGAAATACTTGGGCTGGGGCAGAGCAAAACCCTCCTGCCCAGCACCTGCACTACCCATATTGTGTCGCATTTGTGTTGCTAAGTGAAAGGGGAGAATTTATTCCATCCGCTGCTCAAAACCATACATATTTTATAGCAATCTCACTTAGTGGGAATAGCTTTTCAAACCATTTTCCAATGTGATTTGTTAGAGACAGGACAGTACCATACCCAATGAAATAAAAAAATAATCTGGAGAACAGCATTTCTGCTAAAATGCCCTGGTGAGGTTTTCTTTCTACTTCTATAGCAGACACTGTTTCATGGATTTTAGTGGAAGTTCGGTTCCAAAAAATGCTTTAACTCACTGTCCCTACCTCTACAGATCTTAAAATCTAACACTCCATTTCTGCGGAACAAATAGTACTGATTCAGTCTAGATTCTTTAATAAATGGTTATGAAAGAACAGTTGTTCTTGTTTTATGGATAACAGAAGTTTCTATATTTGACTTTCTTTCCTCAGAAAAAAAAAAAAGTAGAAGAAATCTGGGAGCACTATCAGCACTGTGAAGATGGAAAGAAAACCAATGGAAACATTTTGCTTTTCCAAAGGCATAACATGGCACAGACAGAGAAGAAATAAAAAATAATTCTTTTTTTATAGCTTTCACAATATAGTCCACCAAAAAAATTGTCCCATGTTCTCTTTCTGTTATTACTCCCAAAATCTAAGGACACCTATATCTGATTCTGTTCTTTAAATCTATTTCCTCCTCCTCAAGATAAAAATACAATAATCCAGGATCAACCAACCACAACCAAAGTTCTTCTCTTTTTCTTTTAAAAGTGAAAAAACACTTTTTTTTTTTTCAAGAAGTCCAAATTACAAAGCCCATTAGACTTTTTTTTTTTTTTTCCCCAAAAAACCAATGTGAACTGAATGTATAAAGCCAGTAAACAGATCTGGATACATCAACATCATAAAACCACAAACTTAGACTCAATATTAAAACATTAAAATGAGTCTCTCTCTCTTTTTTTTAAAAAAAATTTACACTCCGAAGTATTACTGTTTTCACAAGGTAGAAATTATTCTTTTTAACAGAAACCCCGGGTTTTCTCATGCACAACTGGGTGATTCCAGGTTCCTACATGAAGTATAGAAACAGAAGGATAATTCATTTGAATTAATTTGTCATCCCAAGGATTCGTGACTTACTGCCATAAACAGGGAAGAGAAATGTGTAAACTTGAAGAGATAGAGAAAAGTGCTATAACCATAAATATTTGTGTAAAATATACATTCCCACAACTGTAACTGTTGCAAACGCAGAAAAGTACACTGGAGCTTCATTAACTTCACTGATTGGAAATTATAATATTCTGGGAATCAAACAATAAAAAATTCAAAGATGCTATATCCCAAACTATGATAAATCATTTATTTTGACAAGTAAGGGTAGTTTAGTTTTAATTATTTACTACTATACTTCGTAGCATATCAGAAAATATGCAGTGATTTATTGTGCAAAATGAAATCTTAATAAAATGAGTCCCTTCCCCAAACTACAGGATTATTAAATCTTCATGGAAATGCGAGGGTGAACTCTCGGCTTATTTTCGTTATCGAGCTGGTGGGTTAGTAAAGGGAAAATAAGCCATTCCTATTGCATTTAGTTATATTTTGACTTCAGCCCTTTACAGACCCAAGCCATACAAGTCATACCACCCCTGGGACCAGCAGCGGACCCGAGAGAATTTGAGGCCAGACTCTTTTCAGTGGAGCCCAGTGACAGGACAAGGGGGAATGGGCACAAACTGGAACACAGGAAATTCCATCTCAACGCGAGGAAAAACTTCTTTCCTTTGAGAGTGATGGAGCACTGGGACAGGCTGCCCAGAGAGGGTGTGGAACCTCCTTCTCTGGAGAGATTCAAACCCACCTGAAAACGTTCCTGTCCAACCTGCTCTGGGTGACCCTGCTTTGGCAGGGGGTTGGACGAGATGATCTCCAGAGGTCCCTTCCAACCCGACCAGTCTGTGATTCTGTGAGGGTGGACAGACCCAGCTGCCCACAGCTCCTCTGCTGCCTCCCAGATGATGCAGCTGCATCTTTACTGCTAAAGCGAGTGGAGGCCACTGGCGTCAGACCTTACACCCCAGCTGAACCTACACGTCATGGAGCTAACGGCTCCTCTTGAGGCAGGGTAAGTAGACCAGCCATTTTGATGTACTATTCTTGTCCTTTTTGTACCAGTTTGTAGCTCTCAGGACTTTAAAGTGACCACTTACACCCACCTCCCAGGCAGGCCCCCCCTCACCCAGCGGTGGGTGTAAATTGGTGTGCTTAAATTACTCTGTGGGAGCTTTGTCAGTGTGAAGGGGACTAACCCTGCTGCAAAATCCCACTCAAGATCTTGGATTAACGGCCCCGAGTGCCTGGATTAGCGGCTGAGGAAGGGTCGTCATCCCAGCAGCCACCACATCGCCACCTCCAGCACCTGCCTCCAAATTCCTCCGTCCCACCTCAAGTGAGGGATTTATTTCTCTTGTTGGTTAGGGTCATGGTTTGGGGGAAAATTCAATTTATACCTTGCAATACCAATACAACAGAGAGAAACCGAGCTTTGCAGTCACTAACCCTTTTTCTTCCTAAGCAGAAAATTGCAAAGCTCACTGGTATTTAAAGGTAATTACTTCTATGAGCTAGTAATTTCTTTTGGGGATGAAGAAGCCCAGAAAGCTCCTGCAGGAAACAATTTGAGGATCCAAATGAGGAAAAAACGGTGGAGAAGAGAGGTGATGGAGTCTGAAGACTAAGAAGAATGGTCCATGCTTCACCCAACAGGACATGACAGTGGGACTTAAAACATCAACTCTGGCCTCATGACTTTGATAACCTGGATTAACGTCAACAAGCACAGCCACCCTCTGGTCACTGCAGAACTGGAGAGGGCAGTGCCACCCCCCACCTCTTCAGGCCAGAGAGAGAGGTGTCCTCACATACAGCAAGGGAAGAAAGTTCAGAAATGGCAGCTCTGGATTTAAAAAGGGCAGTAACTAAGAAAGGGATCTTCAAAAAATATCAGATATTTATTGTTTTAATTATTTTTCACAGTTTCAGGGGAAACATTTTGCCGATCTGTAAATTTCTGCTCCGAATCGCAGTCGTCTGGGTCAGTGTTAATTCCAGAGCAGCAAAACATCACAGCAAAATCAGCAAGGCAGTCTATCCTCAAAGTAGGAGTCATGCTGAGTACTACTCTTTAAAGGTAGCCTTAATAATGGGGAATAAGTGCTTACTGAAATGGTAAAAGGAAATGTTAATTTAACTATTAAATACATAATTATGTTAAGTACTTGTTTCTGCAATTGTGACACTTCAGCCTGATGCAGACTCACTTTCTGGCCTGTGCAACGGATTTAATTTCTTCCAATTTTTTTTTTCAACCATAAAGACACAGGAATTGCTGCTACAAAGATTACTTAGTTATAATTTACAGGAGTGTTTTATAAAGGTAAAGCATCGTACAAGACAAGGGCCACAGGCATGTTTCAGCAAATCAGCTGAGCTACTCCAGCAGCTCCATCGGTGAACTTTCCTGTCCCTGTCTCCTCCAAGGCCACACTCTCCCCTCACGTCCCTCATCTTGGTGCTGCTGCTTCTCCCACGTCTCGTTGAGCTGCCTCAATTTGCTAAACCCACAGAAAACAAATCTGGCTCTTCCCTCAAATTCAGGCTTTTCTGCAGTCCCTGAGCTCAATGGACTCAATGAGGGGTCCCCCAGCTGCAAAAGCTGCTGTTGGGGAGGGGACAGACCACAGCAGCAGGGAGGGAAACGGGGAAAGAGGAGGCAGAATCACCTCTTCTGGCTTTACAATGCAGATAAATTAATTGCACACTGATATTTACATACAGATTCAGAGTTTGCTGAATTACAACCAAAGTAAGGGTTATGCACATGAGCAGTTATAAATTTGGACTGATTTTAAAAAAAACAGTAAAGTAAAAAAACTCCATGTTGCAAGTTTGTTCCAGTTAGATATGAGAGTATCTTTAGCATTTCTGCACAAACAGATATATTCCATTTTAGTATGGCAATGAGAAAATCAGAAATACCTGTTCTTTAACTGCAACCACCTACAACCTACTCTGAGAAAAGAAAAAACCTACTGAGTAAATCATTGCTACAACTTTGCAAAACGTACTGCCTTTGCAAAAATCACCAAATAATTCTACCAAAGCATCTTTAACACCTACATCATTTCTAAAAAGCCTACAGATTTTCAAATAATTACTAGCACTTTCATAAATATTTAATGCTGTCTACAAAAGTTCTTTGACAGAACTAAAAACCCAGTGTGGAAACCCCAATTTTCTTCTACTGACTAAATAATCAACCCAGCAACTTACAAATCTGCCTTCTGATTCATTAGTATTTTTCCATTTTATAAAAACTACTGTAAAGTTCACTGTTGTTCAGCCTGGAGAAGAGAAGGCTCTAGGGAGACCTCAGAGCCCCTTCCAGTCCCTAAAAAGGCTCCAGGAAAGTTGAAGGGGACTCTTGATCAGGGAGGGGAGCCATAGGATGAGGGGGAACGGTTTTACACTGAAAGTGGGGAGATTTAGATTAGACACCAGGAAGAAATTCTTTCCTGGGAGGATGGTGAGACACTGGAACAGGTTGCCCAGAGAAGCTGTGGCTGCCCCATCCCTGGAGGGGTTCAAGGCCAGGTTGGATGGGGCTTTGAGCAACCTAGTCTGGTGGGAGGTGTCCCTGCCCAGGGCAGGGGGTTGGAACTGGATGGTCTTTAAGGTCCCTTCCAACCCCGACCAGTCTATGAGTCTATGATAAAGGACGATACACTTGCTATACTGCTCAGCTGCACCAGGGGAGTGGGCGGCCTGATCTGGCAAAAGGAAAAAGACAAACCAAAGCAGCAGCTTAAGATCCAGAATCTCCAATCTTACCTGACAGAGGGATCAATGAAGCTCACTGACAAGCAAAGGCCTGGCTCAAGTTTCCCTCTGTGAAACCATCACTTGTTGCATTTATCACCTGCATGGTGCCTGCATGTCACATCTCCTTCATCACCTCATACAGTCACTCAAAGTACAGACTGGACCAGAAGGGTACTTTTCTTGGGTATTGGATTTGGGTTTTTAAAAACTTTTTAGTTTAAGTTCCTTATGACTGTGCCGCTTTCTCAGGAGTGTGTGCACTGTGAGGGAATGTGGAAGAGACATCTCAAAGGCTACCAAATTAGCATCTGCAGGAACAAATTAAAACGTCTTTGTTCTCCTGCATGGAACAGTCTGATCCAACCCTTACTAAAAATTAATACGGCCAATAAAACACATCAGAAATTGAAGGAAAAAGAAAAGTCCAGACAAGCCCACAAAAGCCAGAGCTGCAGCAGAAGGCCTGGCCTCCCTAGGTGGGGCTGCTGGCAAGGCAGAAGCTCTTTAATTTGGGTAAACCAGTAGGTAGGGACGAACATGATGGATTTAGAAGCATAACCCCAAGAATAACTTTAGGAGGAACTTAAGTTTAAATTATTAGGAGGTAAATATTCGGCAAGCAGTACTCTACTGTGCATACAATCCTTACAGAGTATCCCTAAAGAGCTGTATTTTTCTCTAAATTTGCATATTTTCTTACTCTACAGAGTTATGACTGCTAAGTGCATATAAAAGAACTGTCATGAAATCCAAAAAGAGAAGAAAAAAATAAAATCAAAGTCACACTTAGAATTTTATGAGGGACTCATTTAAAATCCTACCTGATTTGCTCTTTCAAGGTCTGTCATGATCATCTCGATTTCATCAGCCCTGGGAGAACAAGAGAGCAGAAGCAGTTATCAAATGAAGAATGCCTGCTATATGAGTTCATGCACCGCACAATTGCAACATTCAGACAAACAATACCAATTTTCAATATTTTTTTTAAAAGGACACAGTAAGACTGATCAGCTAATCTTTTGCCTGGTGAAATCCTCTTGGGTTTCAGCTCTGTGGACTGGTTTAAGTCTCCAATTTCTTTGCCTGTTCCCTTTTTGCAACGTAATAAGCGTATCAATACCTGAGCATATCCATTAGATCTTTGAAGATCTTATTCCCCAACCTTCTGCAGAAGGGGCAGTGTCATCTTTCCTACATGTAAAGGTGCTTCACAAGTGCTAATTATAGGGAAGTCAAAGACCACAGTTCTTCAGTGGTCTTGTTTTGGCTAAAAAAAGATATCATGAGGTCAAAGAGACCAAGAAATTTTATTTTACATCATGCAGAAAAGAGTTTTTTGACACAAATTTATGAAACTTTGAGTTCAGACTCAGACTTTTAATGCACTTTACAAAGCTGAATGAGAAGTCAAAGGGTTGAAAAACCTGCAAACAGTCAAGGAAAAGCAGATCCTTCCCATACGTGTGTTAGGTGGCAGCTACCAGCCCTGACCCTTTACAAACTCCAGCATTTCCCAGACTTCACTCACACAAACGGATCCAATCCTTAAGCAATCCTTTTTTATCATCGTGGTGAATCACAGGCAAATATTTCACACTCAGGCTCTCACCTGTGAAAGGTACCAGGAAAAGGGCCTAGAGAGCTACAAGTATGTTCTGTATCAATATAATAAGACATATTACTTCTCCCCAGACATTTTGCCTGTCTTGTTATCTCTGGACCATATGGAAGCAATAAACACTATCCTCATCTCCGATGAACAGCAGCTTTAACCAGCAAGTCCTTTTGCAATCTGCCAACACCATAATGTCTGTTTTTTGTTTTTAATCTGTAGCAGATCATTATCAATAAAAGCTGTGAAATACTGGAATTCCCTTCCTCTGCCGATGCAGAAAAGGCAGGGTTTGTTTTTCTGCTGATCCCACAGAAGATCCAGTTTTCTATGGAGGTGTTCGCCAGGAAGGATGGTTAATTGAAGTACATCAGGGTACTGGCACGCTCGAGACTGGATCATTACACTGAATATTGACTTACTCTTCAGCAGCATTTTAGGTTTCTGTGTGCACACTTAGGGAAATGCAGTAAAAGATCATAATAAGTAAATGTGTATGTATATAAATTAATGGAAAATTATTTTTAATTACAGCCTTTAATGTTGTCGGGGCAACATGAATTGCCTTTCGAAAAAATCTTTTGGACAATAATGGAAAACAGATTAACGTGTTTTCTTGTGCAGGAGAAGCTAGTGTGCTCTTACATTGGGAAAAAATCATGCACACGATGTTTTGAATTAATAATAAGTAACAGACATTAGTTACTGAATTCAACAATCACTCTTTGGGCAAATAAGGATTCAAAGTGTGCCAGGAGTAGCCAGAAGACTGACCTGGCCAGGTTAACATAAGCCTACAATAACACTGTTGATCTCTTTAAGCCTCTGCAGTTGTGAAAAAAACCCTTTTGTTTTAGACTCCGGACCCAAAATAGTTGTCCATCTCATTAATCCACATATGGAAATTACAGTATTTCACAGGGAAAAGATGTCCCTAAGACCATGCAAAGTGACCCCATTATGTATCTGTAGAGATAAGAAGGAAGAGAGCATCCTAATGCACCCAAAAAAACCCCCCAAACAATGTTTCCAAGCATTTTACAAATATTTTTAGCCAGGATAGTTTAAGGATCCTCTTTATATAAGCTTATGTATTCAGGTTGAATTTATGTGTGAATGCCTCAGGTTATATGGAGCCAGTAAATGATGTCTGGACTATGTCACATGCCTGCCGGATCAGAGCTGGGAACGTCCCATCCCACCACGCTGGCTACAGCTTAAGCGAATCCAGTTTCCGCTCTATAGGGTTTGGAGAACAATAAAATCACTGCCTTTCCTCCCAAACAGGGGGTGCCAGGTATCAGCCAAAGGTCTGAAAAACTACAGAACCTGAGAAGGGCGAAGGGCTCAGAAGCACAAAACCCTCGGAGCAGGAGAGAAAGATCGTCCTGTTTTGGGAGCAGAAAGGTTTTTCAGTTCAGCCAAGGGAACTTTTTTGGGGGGAGAGAAGATGATGACTCTGATGCAGAAGCAATGAGCAGGAAGAGGCAAAGGTGTTAAGGGGTCTGGACCCACCAAAAGACCCACAGCCACCTTTAAAGGTCACAGAGACAAGTGAAGGCAGCCAAGGGTAGGGAAAGAGGTGAGGAGAGGGGGAGAAGGAACAGAGGGATGTCTGAGGCCAGAGGACCAAGATGGGACTAAGAGGAGCAGAGGAGCGCCCCGGGCCAGCGGCACGGTGCCTGGCTGCCAGCAGAACAGGCTGAGACACAGGACGGTGCCTGAAAACCAAGGTGGAAGGACTCAGGACAATCCTGCATTTAAAACGGACAGAAGTATTAATACCGGTATATGTATGCCATTTCGGCTGGGGTCAGGATTTAAGAGCTCTATTACAGCACTGCTATACGCAGCCAATTACCAAAAAAAAAGCGACCGAGGATATAGAACGCCATAAAAATGACATTTCTGCCCTTCAGCGTGCACAGATAATTCTGACTGAATCCAGTAGAAGTGTCAAACTGTAGCCAAAGGCAAAATTGTCCCTTTGTCCTTGTATCCAGACACACCAGCTGACTGATCCTGAACTCCCCTTTCCCTCACACATTTTTTCTACCCAGCTTTTCCACACACAATCTGTCTCCCCACACCTAATAAAAGGATGCAACATCTCTGAAAAAATTCAAGCAAAACACCTCCAGTCTCGTAGCCTGCACACCAATGGAGGTTAATGCTGCAACCATAAGTGTTATCTTTAAGTAAAGTAATGAATTAAATTACTCTATATTCTTTCCTAGCACAAGTGTCAACAGCATTCAGAAGAATCTTCAAAAGGAATTCAGTCTTTTCATTTTAAAAGCTCAACTACCACATCAGTAGCTGGCACTCAGCAGTCTAAAATCACTTATTGGAGAAAGTCTCTAATAGCTACATTCACTGTTTGCTCAGCAGAAGTATTTATTATAAAATAAATTACAGTTCTCACACCTTTTATGCACTCAGAGAAACAACTTGCATTGATTTATTGTTTACAAAGCACCGTGTCGAATTCAAACCTGCAAGGTACGAGGAAGCTCCACTTTGGCTCACTGAATTAGTCCCACACGGGTAATTTTTGATGCATTCACCATCCGATACATTTGCTCATTTTCATCCCTTCCTATTTCAATATTTCTCTTTTTTTCAACGGAACGACTTGACAGGCAAAATACCATCCAGCTCAAGGCTGCCAGCATCTTGTCCTGCGGGTTTTCACTGAAAACCTGGTGGGAACCTCGAAGGGAACAATTGCCAAGTTTAGCAAATCTGTGGTTATACTGGCCCTAAATTTCTGACCAAAGTCACTCCATGTGAACTAAACTCGCTTGTAACAGACACAGATCTGATGATTTTACTTTTAAATTTCTTCATTCCTTGTGAGCGCCTGGATTCCTCCGTCACCCCAAGAGCTGAAGACAAGGATGGAGAAAAACCCCAAAGTTCTGTCTTTCTTCACATAGATACAGAGAATGAGGGTAATTAGTAACAAGACGACCTTTTGCTAAAAATACACTGATATTTATGGTGTTTTACAGCAGATTTCTACATTGCAACCCAACATTATTCCGGGTTTCTCAAGGGTAATATTTCCTTAACATTAAAACAGATAATGAGAAAAAGGGTGGGTTAAAGCCGGTTTTGGGAACAAATATTATCTACCCTGTGCTTTCTCATTCCACGGATAGTATAATCATTTCTCTGATCTAATTCCTTATACTCTACGTGTTAGAGGAAAAGTAATCATGTAACCAAGACTGTGTTACGGATAGCTTGTTCCAAGTTTCAACACTTTCAGGCTAAGGATTTTAGGAAATCAAATTTTAAGCCCAAGAATTTGGAGCTACAGAATAAGCATCACCAAGTAAAAAGAATCTGAACTGTTGAAACAGGATCACCATGAAATATTCTATTATTTCTTCTCTTGCTACTGTGTTTGAAGTGAAAAACAAAATGCATTAAAAGCTATAGATTTTACAAGGTATAAGCTTTTACCAGTCATGAAAGAGCCCTCAAAGCTAATATGCCATCTATAAAAAAAACAACTTAAGGAGTTTTAAAAAAAAAAAAACAAAAACCATGCCACTTTTCAATTCAATTGCTTATGGGAAATAAAAACCGCAGAAAGGCTCAATTTTCTTTTTAAGATCAAGATAGCCGATTAGGTTTGAACAGCGTAACAAGCAAGCAAATTCAAGAATTGGTAACATGGAAGAAGCTCAGTTCTTTTTCTAAATAAAATTAAATCAGATGAAAACCCTAAACACCATGAAGCTATTCACTTGTAAGCAAGAAGAATTTGGACTTTATGATTAAAATCCAGTTGATCCAAGTCCTTCATTTAGATACTAGCTTAAAGAGGCAGAAACAATTCCCTTTTTATTAACATGACAAGCGAATGGTTTGCCAAATCTTGTGGCTACAGCCCCCTAAACATTCAAAGTTAGTGAACCTTGAAGGAAACTGCTGTTGGATTCTTTATACATGGAAGAACTGAAAAATACAGATGACACTTTTGAAATTGCAGTCAGTGGCGTGGCCAAGAAACTTCACTAGCAGGGCAGATTAATATTTTGGTTTGGCAAAAAACAGACAACATTTTTTCCCACACATTTGTTTTCTTTAAAAACATGTATAAGTTTACTGGTCAGAGAAAACGGTCTATGGAGCCACCGGGGCTTGTTAAAATGTTCTAATTACTAAAACATTTATGCAGGCAATTTCAAACTAAAAGCATACATTATCAACTAATGTGTATTTATGTTTAATTAAGAAAAAAAGAAAAATCCTACTTGTAACATGTATCTATGATCATCACAGAGCAGATTTTGGCCAAATTAAGTAAACATCTTAGGCCCTTAAAATTAGAGGCAGCATAATCTAGTACTTTGCTAGCACAAGACAAAATGTGAAGTTATTTGGGAGGTGAATAAAAGAAGAAGAAGGGTCAGAGCATTGAAAAAAAAAAGGCAAAAAACCAAAGCAGTGCATCGAATTTTTTCAAGTTTCAATAAAATTTTTATCAGGGAAAGTTCCTGGGTCTAAGGAGTAATTTCGGATCACTAAACAACGTCAAAATTGCCTGCAGCCCAATGATCAAGGCATTCACTCAGGGCACAAGAGCATTCCGGCATTTGAATATTCAATTTTATTTTTTCTTTAAGCAAAAAAGAAGGATGACAATTTTTCTACCCAAATACCAGACTTTTTCTAAGCTCCGCTGGTACATGCACTCATCTAATCCCTGCACCTCGGTGGCCAAGGCAAGTTGCCCGTGGCGCTGGCTCGCCTCATTTCTAGGACCTACATATGAAGAACCAAACGCTTTCTTTGAAGCTCTTAGAAAGTTTCCAATACAAGGTAATATAAAAAAAAAACCCTAATTACATTTTTCTTGCACTGTACACACAGTTTATCCATTTTTAGACTTCATAATGATTCTAATCCAACCAACATCCATACGAGACAAATCCCCCTTTATTGCTAATACAACCTCCAAAAGTAACAGACTCAAGGGTCATACACAGAAAGAAAAAAAAAAGTTATTTCAGCATAACCAGTATAGCACCTCAAAGGGCAAGAACTCACACACTTTTTACTACTAAGTTCTCAAATCTACTTTTCAAATTGCAAGAGCTATAGGTTAATATTTTCTTTCACAGCAACCCTCTAAGGATCTTCAGATCAGATAATCCTTTTTCCAATGTCATATAAATCCAGGCCTCTTGTAAAAGAATTTCTCTGTTCAGGGATTCATAAATCCACCAACTTTAGTAATGAATTGGGTGTTTCCTTCCCTGGGAACTCAATTGAAGAAAAAATCCTCTCTCTGCTAAGCAGTGAAACACTGAAGGCTTTAAATTGAGAGATCAAAGAAACGCTGGTTTCAGGTGCTCCAGCGATTACACAATACGTCATCTGGATTAATCTGGGGAATGGTTAAGTGTCCGCTGTACATTGTCCAGACCCCTCTTTGCAGTTACCCCACACTAAATCAAGTTTCTCCCCTAGCAAAAAGGAGAGAGACTCAATGCTAACTTTTTTGAGTTTTTTTTTTTTTTTTCCATTTTATTAGAATTAATTCTTGTTTCCCTTCATTGCTAGCCTTGTACCCACGCAGTGCACCGCATACAGATTCAGGCTGAAAAAATAAATGAAATCTCACGCAAAGATTTCCCATTAAGCACACCAGGTTAGTATCCTAAGTACCAGGATCAAACAGTCACACCAGCTGCAGGTATGAGCTTCAAATAAATGATGTCCTAGGCGCTTGAAAGATGTCAAGTGATCATCAAATATTGATAAAGGTTAAAGAAACTGCTTATAAAGGCCAAGATATTGAGCAATACCTGGACAATACAAGACAAGAATCATCTCAATCGTTAGAAGGAAAAGACCCTATAAAATGAAACATCTTTCAGTCCTTAGAAAAACTGCTTTCCAAGAAAACCTGCACAGCACTTTGTTCACTTTGTTTTCTCTTTCATGGCTTAAATCAGGATTTCAAGGATAACAAAATCATGTTTGCAACTATAAAGTTTTAAATACAATAGAAATCAGCTTTATTATTCCAGTGATACACTAGGGAGCAGAGTTCCTAAAGAGCAGCAGTGTTTTCTTAATCGTTTCTACAGAGAGAAATTGATGAGAGTGACGCTAATTCATATGCTCAATAAAATATAAAGAGAAAAAACAAGAATTATATATTACAGATAATACCAACTCATAGAACCCCAGAGCTGTAATTCCTACGGTGTTACACACACTTGACCTTGACACACCTTGCAAACCAAAGAAGAACGCTTAAGGTGAGCAGCTGGGAGAAAGAAAAGGCGTATCGGTTGTATAAAAATCAGCCCAACATATAAATAGATGGTACATCTTTTTTATTTGATGACAATACTATTTTCTTACATGGCACATATTTACATATATTGCGCCAAAAGCCATTGTGAATCTTAGCTCCCCATTACTGCTCAACCCTCCATTTAAACACCTCTTACTCAACTTTCACTGTGTTTTTCTCTCCACAAGAACAGGTCTCTTGTGAATTCTGCGTCTGCCCATCACGCTGCCCATTACAGAAAGGGAAAGAAATGCAATAAATCCTTTTTCTCCCTGTCTCATGATCAAACATGTCCTCTTTCACAATGTATTTTTGCTTTACCCTGCAAAGCCCTATGAGTAGTGTTAAAATGAGTAATTAGGAGTGTCAAGATTTGGATCATTCTGGGTCTCCTCCCACCTCAGACCACTGGTGACAATCTGTTGGGCCACCGAGTTCAAAGAAGGCTGTTGAAACATGAGATAATTTTTGCAACTGAAATTTGCAGAAAAAAATAACCTTGTTTAGATAGACCTAAAAATCAGTTTCTACTAACTTGTGAGGGAGCTGGTGAGAAGTCTGCACCCTCACAAGCTGCGGGCTCTAGTACTGTCTGGTTGAGAGGAGTCCCCACAATCCAGTTCTGGTGTAATCATTTTGACCTGCCTTTGGAGACTATAGAGAAAAAGAGAAAGAACTTTCTGATGTTTAATTTGTGGTGTTATTTACACCTGAATCCCACCTGCACTAATGTCCTGAGATCAAGATGTTGCACCAGTATCAGTATAAACCCACCAGATCTGCAGGATCAAATCCTGAGGGTGAAGAACACAATCTCCAGGTTCAGGTTATGCCGGATCTTCACGCTCCGAGGAGCCGATTTAGACAAACAAACATTTCCAGCTGCCTTCCTGGCCACTGCCAATCTGCACTGAGCTGTGCCCTGGGTAGCAGGAGTCTCTGCCTCATCCAATACTACGGCTCTGAGGATTTTCTAACAATGCAAGATGACACAGACGCGGCAAACTCCCTATTTCCTAGTGCCTCCTGTTACAAATTGAAAGAGCTTGCTGCAATTCCCCTCTCCTGACTCCGGTTGATTCAATAACGTACCAGAATCTAAACACAGACACCCTTCCCTCTCCCTCACTTGCACACAAAGCATATCAAAAGCATGGAATTACTCCTGACTTGGCCTTGAGCAGCCAACATGATGTCAATTTTACATGTTTTATAAAGCAACAGCATGTAGAAAGCAACTCAAATGCAGGTCATATCAAGCATGTGACCCACAGAGCAATCAAAGACTGCCTGAAACTGTCATTCAAGGTTCAATCATCTTCTTGCAGGAAAAATGAAACATCTGTGGCCCAGAGAATTAAGTTATGTATTGCATAATTCATCTGGTGTCTGCCACAGCAGCCATTTTAATGCTCTAGTGATAAACATGTTTGATTATTTTTGTTTTGTTTCCTGTTGCCTCCATGGTATTTCCATTTATCTACCCTTACTACAACACATAATGGAGATAACAAATATACAAAACAGTGTTACAGTCATCTGATAAGACATGGGAAATCAGCAGGCTTATTAATCACACTAAGGCAGCATCATTATTAAACCTTATGTTCCCTGTAATTGTACTCATTTTAGTTCTTTTGGGTACACTCTGTAGTTAGATTTGATGATGAAATCATTGTTTCCCAAGGATCCAAACATGAGCTTTAGAGGTCTTTCTACTACAAAGCCGCTCTACTCATACACAAAGCGAGTTTCTCACTCTTTCCTAGGTTTTCCATTCCCTCATTTCTTTTTGATCCCAACATAAGCCAGAGGAACGTGCATCTCATACCAGACAAGGCAGAGGAACCCCCTCGTGTTCACTGATTCCACCAGTGGGTTTGTGGTCTGAACTGTCAGAAACCCGAATCTAAAGCATCCTTTGCAAGTCATTTTGGGAAGTGATTGTTTTAATGGTAGCTTAGTTCAATTTGCTCCCAAACTCATAAACCTTAGCACTTTCCACCTGCCATGAACTTCACTGACTTTCAGAACACGGCCCTGCAGAGCAGGTGGGAGCTTTAAAGCCCTGGGTCCATGCCCTGCTCTCTGGCGTTTATTCCCGTTGCCAGGAGTTGACCATTTCTGCAGTTTACTCACAGAGCTGTAGATACCAGATAATTTGTAACACAATTAAAGAGAGCAGCTATTATTTGTGCAAAATTTAATAGACTTGGTCAAAACCGCCTTGCTCCAACAAGGCGCTTTGCACTGGCCTGAGGGAAGAAAACAAGCAACAGCCTCTGAAGGGGTGGAGTTGGGTGTATTCTTACCCATTTTCACGATTTGGAGTCTATAGGATGCCCACAGTGAGCAAAATCCTGACTGTAAAACAACAAGTCAGGACTATTGCAAAGCCTGATTTGGTAGGGCCAGCGCTTTACCTAATCCCCTGAAAGCTTGCAGGCCGCTTCCTGTGATGCTCTACATGGAGGTGAGTCAGTGGATAAAACAACACATTCTCCCGTAAGCCCAAATACAAATAAAGCACTGTTTCCTATCGATTGTTCCTACCAAATTGTTTAGACAGTACCTATTGTAATAATATCAGCTGTCCCATCTGTGCTCTCTAGCTGCCCCCCATTGCTACTTCCTCCTGCAATATTTCTAGGGTCACTCCCTCATCCCCTAAATGTCACCTCTCCTCCTCCCAGCCCACAAATGGAAATACAGATTATGGATACTTTCCAACAACACATAAAGGGCTGATCAGCCAGCAAGTGGAGAGGCAACTGCTGCTCTCACCACCTGCAGCCTTCAAATCAAATGGATTATTTGTCCATCTTTCCTATCCACTCCCCATTCCTACAAGATTCACCAGAGTTCCCTATGCCAGGGATTTCCAACGCTGTTAATTTCTGTTGAGGTCAATTATCAGCTTCCACATTCATTTAGGAGGGGAACTGATAAAGGGATCACCCAGCGGGTGGGTGATCCCAGCAAAACCGACCCCAGGCTCAGGGCAGGTTCATTTCCCCGGGATGCCGGGCTGAAGGCCGTGGTCCCGCAGTGCCGCCGCTGGCTGCATCTGCGCTGCACAAGAGCACAACTTGCCATTTTTGCTTTTGCTTGGAAAAAAAACATGTAACAAAGTATAAAATAAGAACTTCCTTAAAGACCCAGCCTTAACTGATTAAGTCTGCTGCTCTACAGCTCGCACAAGCTGTTTTATAATTGTTTCTCTAAATAAATTAATAATAATAATAATAATAATAATAATAGTAATAATAATAGATAGTTTGGCATTTTGGAGATACAGCACCTGCAACAATTTACTGATTTTTACTGACGGAGTTAAAATAGATCATTTATCCAAAATTAGATACCTTAATTGGCAGCATCTTAGGTGTCATTCTTTTTTATCGGAATGGCATACTTTAAACTGTGAAGAATCAGCAGGAAGAATTGTCTGTGCTTTGATTAAAGATCCTCTAAAAATACACACAAATATTTTAACTTGCTCAATGTCACTGGAGTTACAAGGTATAGAAACAGTACATGTATCTTGACAAGGTCATAGGGGTTTCTGACTGGTTTTTTGGTTGGTTTTGGTGGGTTGTTTTTTTTTAGAATCACCGCATCACACCAGAAAAATTACTTTAGGTTTTGAGTAGTTACAATCACAAAATGAACAACCTTCCCTCATTCTACATTAATGCTAAAATCACATATTTGTGTATGTTTGTTTTCTTTAAAACAAAAATAACCTCAAAAATTGGACACTGTTCACAATTTTTACTATAGCAACATAGATACTCCAGACTCATCTTTAGGAGTTTCCAGAGACACTCAGCATCTTTTCTTCTCCTCAACTACAGAAAGAGCTGAGGAGCTCAGTAATTTGGAATATCTAGGTGTCTATTAGTTTCTCCACTTACTTATTCTGTATCTTTGTCCATCACTGTAAGAACCTATCAAATGCTTTTCTTTACCTCAGTCTCTATTAAGCAAAACAGATTTAAGTCAGTTTGAAAATAAAACAGTAGAGTAAGCAATTTTATGTACAGGTGTCACTCCACAGGCATACATCAAGGGAAAATTACTGTTTACCACCACAGCAATGACAGACCATCAGCTCCTACCTTGTGGAGAACGGTAATTTTCCAGTGGCCTGAACATGTATTAGGGTAAATATAACAGACTAGAGAAGACAAATCCATACCTGTTTCAATCTTAGCTGAATAGCTCTAGTTCTCTAAATTATCTGTCCCCTCTACCCACTTTAACTTTGGTAACTGGTACTACGGAGTATCAGACAACATCCCACATGGCCTTTTGAAGGATTTACTGGCATAAACCAAGATAAATATGTCCACTAGGCCAATAATCTCCAGCTTACTATTTCTTACCAAGCTGCTCGTCGATCCCCCCCAAGCACATTTACTAACAGGCACCCAAATACGATAATATCCTGCTTCCCAACGTTGTCAAATGCACCTGTAGCATCTGGCCTGTGCTTTATGATGGATAACAAAAAGGCATTATTTAGTGATAGAATCCGGATAAAACTGCAACTCATTTTTACCTTTTGCCTTTATCTATGTAAAGGACATGCACATTGTGCAGAAGAAAAGCTAAATGTTGACTCTGTAGTAACACAGCATTCAAGTGGGAGATGGATTTGGGGAATGCTTTAGATGCTTTTGACTTTAGAAGTGAATATAGGTGACGTGCCTATTCTCTGCTAGCTACTCAAGCAAGCATTTCCTTCTGGCTATCGAAGAAAATAGCATTAGATCGTCTGTGATAAAGGCAACTGATGTCCTTCTATCCAATAAATGGACTGAAAATAGCATAAAGCATGATGGGAGATGCGTTTACTGTACATTTTGAGTAGGTTTTACCTTTCCCATGAGCTATGCTTAAGATTAACAACCAGGATGATTGCTGTCTTCATAATAATATATCCAATTACCAATATGGTTTTCTCTCTTCCCAATTTGTTCCAGCTTTGCTCTGAATGGAAACACTACTTCTGTCAAATTGCAATCATGTCACCATTTTGCAGTTTCAGTTTACAGCTATCAATAGCACGAATCTTGCTGACCTGAGTGACAAAGCTGCAAAAAAGCAGGCAGAAAGAAACAAAGGAGGGAATGGGAGACCACAAAATAGAGAAAACAAACCAGAGGAAGGCAAAAAGGCAGGTATCGTCTAAATCTGCACAACAAGCACCAGCTCATTATTCCTTCATGGAGACCGATGCCTGCGACACAGAACAACCTCCTGGTCTTCAGATGAAAGCGTTGCCTTCCTCTCTGTCCTTTCCCTCCTCTGGATTTGCTCTGACACCAGTGGGGCATCCCGAGCAGCAGACTCAGCCTCCAGTTGCCCTCAGGAGCTTTGCTGGTGGAGAAGCTGGATGGTAGGTTGGCACCAATTAAGATGCTGCTCTGGTGTGAATCAGTGCAACTTCACTCGAGCCGCTTGTACCAGCAGAATATCCAGCATATTTTATTTTTACATCTTTGGTGAATATATAAAGCTGCTCAATTCTTTTCTAATTTAGTCTCCAGTTGTATCGGATTATGAGAAATGCTCCCTAATATGATTGACAGATTGCCTGTCTACACAGAATCTAAACTAGATATATATTAGACAGCCAAATTACTTTAAATAATCCTTCGTGGCAAAACCCAACAACACTAGGTACTACCACGAGCCCTCGGAGGACAACAGTGCAGTATTTTCTAATTTAACCTTTTACAATTTTATTTGCAGAAACACTTCTCAAATTCTCTATTTCCCTTTCAACGGTTGTTTAGCCTTTAAAATACTGCTAAAGTAAAACAGCTTCAGGCTTGACTAATATTGTAGTCTGTGGTATGGAACTATTTGATTATTCTGTTTCAATAGTTAATGTAACAGGTTTAGTATTTCTACAAATGGGAAGTTTGAACTGGAAATAATAGTTTTCTGTTGCTGACGACAATTCCTCGACATTTCTACTATATCCAAAAGATATGCTGATGTCAGAAGGCTCTTCAGTGGATGAAAATCATCCTTCCTAAACGTCAGAAACAGCTGTAGCACAAAAAGGAGGTAAGACAATGCCGACCTACCTTTTTGATTTGCCCATTTTTAAATGCATTTCTAAGTCTATTAACCAGTTAACAGCCAAAAGACCAGCATTTGCTTAATGAGCAAGGTCACACTGTTGAGACCTTCAATGGCCAAACACCCTTCCCTGGTTGTTCCCTGACCTCAGGAGGTGTAAAGATAAGACTAGAACCAAATCCAGCATCACTTCTCCACCCCATTCCCCTCTCCCTCCTGCTGCAGCACCCACATCCCTCCAAGTGGGACATCCTCTGCCCAGCTCCGTGGTCTCACGTGGAGAGCTGGGCTGAGCCATACACTGCCGAGTTGGACACCTGGGCTTGGCGTGAGTGAGGAGTGGATCTACACAGCAGGCTGTGTAGATCTGTGCTTGACAGGACACCCCGGGAGGACACACCTTTTGCAAAGATGCAGCTTCTCTGTCCTCAGTTACTGGGTTCAGTTGGGTACTCGGGTACAGTCTGGAGCATGAACTCATGCACAAGCACAGAGCAGAGGAATTTCCCCTTCTTTTACCCTGCATTGACATTTTGTGCCATCAGTTCCTGCACTGTCAGTATAAAAGTTTTAAACTTTTCAAATACAGCATATCTAGCCTTCCCATATTTTCTCTAGGCTTAGCTCCTTTTATGGCATAAAGTAGTAAATCAGTAATTCAGGGAACCTTGCTTTGCTTCTGAAGTGTTATACAAACAGAGAGGATGGGGCCAGACTTGCTGGCCCCTCGGCGGCACAAGCTCTGCTCCCTTTCCCCTCCGCCTTCCCTTTGCCCGCAGGTTACTGTACCTGCAACGTCTTCCCAAGCTGTGGGCTGAAGAGCGCAACAAAAGTTTATTTGATGTTATATCAGAAATTAGACTGCCCTGCTGTCATACACACGAAAAAGGGCCGGAAGGAGAGGGTCTATATGGGGAGGATGCACTAATACATTGTAAAGTTCACAACTTTCATACAGGGACCTTTGTTTTCTTAAACTTGTTCCCAGAAATGGTTAATAATTAAGTCTTCCACAGGCCCCGGCCATGTAGCTTCTTTTAGAGTTGTTACATCTTCAGTACTGCTAACCTTACTGCTATATCAATACTATGTACATAGAAAATACAAGGAACAGGAATTAAATTAGAGAGAAAGTGTGGGAAAATGTTAAATAAAAAAATGCAGTTAATGCAGAAACCAGACAATATATTCACTGAAAAACAGTAACAAAAAGTGTTAGAGAAAAAGCAGGGCTTATCTACCATCCATGACACAGAAAGACTGCTAAACACTGACCTGGGTGAGAACCGGCGTGTGCCCGGCACGTCTCACCGCCGCCTGGCTCCGCTCCGGGTGAACCAGGCGTCACAGCATCACTGACGGCCGGGCGGTGACAAAAATCAATCCAACAGGCAGCAAGACAAATAAGTCATCTGTATCACAGCTAAAATATGTTTTTGATCAATAACAGAAAATTAACTCGGACTCCTTTGCCAAGAAAATAGATTATTTAATCAGAGCACAGACAGATAGAGATGTTACATAATCAGAAATAGCTCACCCCGCTATATTTAGTGGCCACTGTCTTTCAGTGAAGAGGGCAAAAGTACAGCCATTATCAGTTACAAGCCCTGGACTGAAATGGTTTTCTGACGAGTTAAGCTGGTCCGACATACTTAACATCAAGCTATTGTATATTTATAACTACAACAACAACAATGACAGCATGAAGGCAACGAAGAGGGAAAAGACAAGAAAAGCCATTGCCGTCCTACGGGGTTAGAAAGATCAAGTCCCAACTAAAACTTATAAACCAGGAGATCTACAATAGTGATTTATAACCTTCCTAACTTTCAGACTACCTGGAGTTCTCCATCAAAGGATGAAACATTAGCATAGCACATTTACAGCTTATGACTGGTTGCCTTTCACAGTTATTTCTGTGATCTCTTTGCAATAACCAGTGGAATTGCAGGAATTTCCAGAACACACAGAAAATCACTGATCTAGACCATCAACACAGAGCTCACCTAACAGTACTGCAGCCTGACTGGGTGCACTGTGCGTAGCTAAGAGCCTTCCACCATTCCAAGATCCACAGTATCTTAATTAGAAGCTCAAAGAAACGTCTGTCCATGGATAGTCCCTGAGATGTGAACAACAGTATCATCAACGTGATCATCCTTCCTTCCCTCCAGCTTCCCCACCAAACAATAAACACTGGGGAAAAAGCACAATTAATGCTGAAGTCGAGCACCTCGAGCTTTTATGGTTTCAGATATGGAAAAAGTCAAATAAGGCACCAGAAAAAACTGCATTTAAACTAAGGGCTGGTTTATAGGCCCTCCACACTTTAAAAGTCAAAGAAAAGCCTCTGTTCCTACCTGGAACACGGATAAAAAGAATGTTTAGTGGAATAGCCAGCGATTAACATTGGTGACCACCATTTCTTATATTGTTTTAGGTATCAAAAAACAAGCAACTCCATTAACTGGTATTTGCATCAGGTTCATAGAGCTGCTTCATGCAGCGTGAGCGTCCAGCCACAGCGCCTCTCCCAGACACGGAACGCAAAGAAGATGGTGATTCTGCAGGGCCTTCAAGGTTTCTTTTCCCCTGGGATGTCTGTTTTAGACATTCAAGAGAAACAAAAACTTCATGCAGACAAAAAATTCTTAGTGATTAGAAAAATAAGAAAACAAACAGTATAAACAGAAATCAAAGATGGCTGCTCCAGTAACAGATACCTTAAAGATCCCTCAAATGTTTGGGAAAGCTGGAGAGGAAAGCAAGCGCTATGCCCATTAAAAATAATAATAATAAAAGATAATTATAGCTGGCTCCAAATGTTAACATTTTAATAGTTACAGGATCTAAGTACTGTAAATGACTAATGCATGCAGCAAATGTATTCACAACAAGCCCTTAAAAGTAGATAGCTCTGGAAAAAAAAAGGATAAACTGTTTTATAACATCAGCTCTGAAGCACGTGACATTGAGAAAGTCTCTGTATTATCCTCCTTTTGTGACTGGCAACAAGAGCATCTCCTTGATTTGCCAAGATGACAAAAGGCCAACAATGCACAATTTGGGAGCTCTAGGTACCTGCAGGATTAGAACAGCAATGTTGTATTTTTTACAATTCTTAAAAGAATGAGACATGATGGGTGAATTTTTTCTATCTGCACAAAAACGTACAACATATTTTAAGACAGTCGTCAACATATAAAGCCAAGGAAAGACTGCTGAAAATTTAAGTGACTACAAACTGGAATAACTAATAAAACTGCTGATTATTTACTATGTGCCACTTTGTGTAAAAATCTTTTGCCTGCAATATTCAAAAATACAACTTTAATCCCTACCCCCTTGCTGTGACTACAGTTCTACTTTTAATAAACTATCAGCATTTCCCCCAAATAATTAATGGATCAGGAGCACAGAAATCAATCCATTCACCCGTGTCTTGTAAATAAATACTAATTCGCTGTTTATTTTATTCAAATAAATGACGCTTATGTACACATAACTGAGTAACCACTGGTCACAGGTTCAAGCTGCTTGTTAAAAAAGGACTTTTCTGCCTCAATCTGTGCACGTCACGGCGAAGACCGGAGTGCAGCAGCGTGGGCCCCACGGCAGGACAGCTCGGCGTCCAGCCCCAGTCCAGAGCGAGCGAGAACACGGAAACATTTCCTTCTCCAAACATGCCCACACGGAGACCATCATTTCTCTTCCTAAACAAACACCAGCACAGGTCACTCCTTCCTGCCTCCGGGTAGGCGCTTCCCGCTGCTCCGGGCTAACGGACAATGTCCTTCAGGCTCGGTGGCAGGGGCTCTGGACAGCAATTTATCAAGCGGGGAATGAAAGCAGAAGTCAGGGATAGCAGGAGCCTGCTGGCCCTCATTTCCTTTGTGGATGACCTGCTATTGAGCCAAAACCAGCAGCTCTGCTCGCTAAAACTTCCAGTATATTTTCTATTATCAAAGCCAGAAATTCTGTTGAGTAATGCTTTCGTTCAATTTGCTCACAATGTTCTCTGTTGATGAATATATCTGATTTCATGTAAATGTGATTAAATAAATCAGACAATGCGAGGCTGTATCTGTCTCAAGAGGTTCTAGTTCAAGATGTGAAATACTTGCCCCAATAAGCACAACTTGAACTAAACCTTCTCCAGCCTGGATTTTTATTACCTTCTTAACCTCAAAAAACCTCTGGTTGCCTCCTTATTTTTGTTAACATGGGCGTAACATCAGAATTACAGATTCTGCATAAACTGCCACACTGATTCAAAGGCCTTCATAGCATCCGAGGACTGAAGGGGAAGGGACGGGAAATGAAAAGGAGAAATAAAGAAGATGGAAAAATTCCTGCAAAGTATTTTGACCTATTTGGAGCTCCTGGCTGTTGGCACACGGAGGCATCAGGTAACGGGGAAACGAAGTGCTGTGGCTGACATTTTCAGATAACAGAAATCAAAAGGAACAACTCTGAAATCCAGGCCATTTATAATCAGTTGTCTACACATGATGTTACAGGTCTAATCTTAAGTAGTCTAAGTGTTAAATCTTCATCTGCTGTGCAGAAGTTCACATTACACCATTCTCTTTGAGAAAGAAAGGAACATCAGCCAAAGAATAGAGGGAACCCACGCCACGTACTCCTTGTAAAATAAAAAAGATTTTTTAAAAAAGATATCAGTTGAAAAGCAGCATGATTAAGAAAAGGAACTGTGTCTCCAAGTAGTAAAGCCACCTTCCTCTGTTGTTACCCACCAAACTCTCATTCTGGATCCAGTAAAAGGACTCCTGAGGATGACACTGTTATCACCTCAGCACGACTGTCCAAAAAAAGCTGGTTTCTAGCTTCCAGGTACTAGGGAACGATATGCAAAGGATGTGATGTTTTTCCTGACAGTCACTCACCCTCTATTAAATGAACTTCAGATAGACCACAAAACCCCCCACTCCTACAACAGATTATCAGTCGCTTTGTCTTCATGTTGGGTGCACCTTCTGACAGGCCTGAATTTTACCCCTTTATCAATCAGCTCCCAGACCTCGACTCCTGGAGCCCTTGGTAAAGGGGTGAAGGATCTCCCAGCCTGAACATTTCTGTGATGGAACAAACCTGGACCTGCAGTCCATGGATGGAGCTCTTCCCAAGGAACAACTGCTGCCACCAAGGCAATGCTGAGCTAGTATTTAACTAATAGATTAAGGCTCATCCATACCCCGAAAGGGGCTCTGCTGCAAACAAATTTTGCATATGAAGTGGCAGACAATGCAGCAGCGCAATGCTGGAACAGAGAAGCTGTTGGTATCTTCAGCAAGTTGGGGACGACACTAAACAACTCAGCTTTAAGTAGAACATTATTTTCTCTGATATCATACACAGAAGCTGCTGTTTAATTAAAACTAAGCTGCTTAAGCCATTAAACTGGCAAATGGCTATACTAAATGACTTGTTGGTTGTTAGCATTCAAATAGCAGGAGGTGTTTGCTGTCACACTCAGAAGGCGAGCTCCAACCCTAATGCACATCTCCCCATTGGCGCCACAAATCTAAACCAACCCAGGACTGGGAAGTTACTAGAAGTGCTACTGTGTGTTACTGAAGAATACTTTCTTACCATGATCTTCAAAGACGCCAACATCATGCACTCTGCTGCAATTCAATTCTTTCAACTTCTGTGCTAAAAGTATAAACCATTCCAGTCGCTTGCGTTTTCAAAAGTAGAACTTATATTAATTCTGGCTTTGAGCCCCACATTTAAGCAAGTCCAGATACAGCCTCCTGATTCACATCCTGCATATCTCAACATCAAAATCTGTAATCAAAAAGCATAACTTACTACAGTAGCTACTTTCCTCTGATCACATGCAATTAAAAAAAAATTTTAAAAATCAACATTTTATCTTGGGTCAGTAACAGAAAAAGATTATTCCAGCCATGCAGGCAAACTTCAAAGCCACACAAAGTGAGCATCACCGAAAGTGCCCAAGTTGAGCCACTCTGGAAGACCCCCTGGTTGCTTATCACGAGGATTTGGGTCAAGACAGGGAGCACCAAGCAGAGGCATCTCCGAAATTCAGGTTGGGAAACTCTCCCTCTTGCTCCTCTGCAGCCTTCATTCCAGTCCCCGAGACGGGAAGGACAGCGGTGAGGAACTTGAAACAGTTAAATGAACTGAATTTGTTGATCTTTCTACTTCCTATGAGTCATGCTCCTTAACTCTACCACTACGCATATAAAAATCTGCTACAACTCATTAAATAAATATTTCCACTTTGGCTCAGTAAATGCAGAAGAGTCCCACATTAAAGCACCACACAGGTAAAACAATGAAAAATGCTATAATGATTAAAGTTGCCCATTCCAGTGAGTTACAATGCCCGTGCTATGGGGCAGCCAGTGGTAATACAGCATTATTATTATGACAGATGCCATATGCATCTTTTTTCCTTTGGTGTGGTCTCCAGGAACGAAGAATATTTCCATTCATCACAGCATGACCTAATGGATGGCACTGTTCAAATGAACGGTCAGCAAATGCATTTTATGTGCTTCTATTTACGTACATTTATTTTTACAGGCTACAATGCAAGCATCAGAACAGCACTTCCACTTTTCTATCCAAGGACTGAAGGACTACCCACATTATAATAAAGTCTTGCCTTACCCCGTGTGCCCTTTTTACATATGGCAAAACTGAGTCATCAGCCTTGTTTTAGGTAGCGCGGTTGACACAACAAAAGTAAGATGTAGAGCTAATTACCATGCAGTACATGAAAACAGGAGTGTCCTTTCCATAAGACAAAGTCTTGAACTGAATTTTCTATCAAAATACTTGCGCGTTTTTATAGAAGTAAAGTTAATAGATGCCTAGAATCACTGAATGAAATGATGGGATCTCTCTGCATTTAGCAACAAGCCTTGAAAACCTTAATCTCATGAGTCAGTAATAACAGTGGAGGAAGTCAAGACAATCTTGGGTCTATAATCAATAAGACAAGCTGCTTAAAAGACCTCATCTGAAACAAATGTATAAATGTGTCACCAAAGCAGAGATGCTGATTTATGATTAAAAAGTGTAAATGTACTTCTGTGGTATCAGTTAAGAACAACTTGCATGTCTCATTTGCAAGGGCTTAAGGCAAATGGTTTAACATCACCAGAGTACAAACTCCTCACTAAGTCCTTCTCCCGAATGCCATTAACACCTCTGCATGTTCCGTGTCCTGTCTAATTCTCTCTGGCTTACACCAATCTTATCACAATTTAAATACATCAGACTCCTTCTCCATTATCAAAGTTAAACCTACAAATGCTGCATTTTTTCTCCTGCCAGGGTCCCTGACAAGGCCATTCCTGCCTGTGACACGCTCTACTACCAAAAAGAGCCAGCTATGAAAAAAACTCAAAACTACACGGGCAGACTTTAAAGGATTTTGAGAGCAATATTCCTCCAGATAATACATTAGGACTTGTATTGCTTAATAAGTAAAGGGATGATTTAGAAAAGCCAATGAACAGCACAGTGGCACTAACCGCAGTAAAGCAGAATTATTATTATTATTAAGACTGCAGAAGAGTAAAATAAAAAGTCCAGACACTAAAACAAGGCAGGTGAACAGGCAGCTTTACAACAGTGAAAACACTGACAAACACGTGCTAATGCCCTGAAGAGTAATAATTTGGACTCCTTATCTATGCTGCCGGGCTCTACACTTCTCGCTAGGAAAATAAGATGATGGACTAAGAAGAACATCCACACCTAGTTAAGATTGTATTCCAAACAGAGCAAAATCCCCTCAGATACTAACTCTTATGATTCACCGCATAAGCAACTAAATGATATGATCTGGAAGAACATTCCTATGGCAAATTAATCTACAATGATGCACTACAGGACTAATATAATTTTTTGCCCTTTTTGGATTTCTAGCATACCAGCACGGGTCATTATTAGAGATCAGACACTGGACAAGACAGCGTCGGTTTATGCAAGACAGAAGGACTGCACCATTGTCAAGCCCAAGAGAAGTAAACAACCTTAAAAATTCCCCTTACTGGGAAAAGAGGGGGAAATACATCACAGAGAATTTGGGGAGACAAATTCCGAGTTATCCTGATGCTTTTTCAATGTGGGAGTATCTGGAATCTTTCCCCCCATTGCCTGTATTAATCTACAGGGAAATTAAGTGCTACACACTCAGTAATGTAGGGGTTAATTCCGACTGCTGTCGAATGCCCCAAGTCTGTGCTCTGTTCATCAGAGCATTAAATCTGAAAGCTCAAGAGAGTAGTGCAGCCGTGCTGCAAGGGCTATGTTATAAAGTTCTGCATTAAAAATTCATATCGTAGGCTTGCCACAGTACTCTGCTCTGGCTGAAAGGAGAGCTGGCGGGGAAATATTAGACACCCCACTGTCTTTCTGGCAATTGGAGACATTCCTCAACAAACAGCACCTCAGGAAGGGAATGAAAGGGCAAACAAACCGTGAAACAAATCAATGAGTTCAATTATCTCTCTCTCTCTCTGAAAGGAAACTTTTCATTTTTAAGGCTGTTTCATGAAATCTTTTAATGATGGCCCTGAACAAGGATGCTGGGCACTCTGGCTGCAAACCCGGCTGCTTGGCAGTGCTTTTTATTTGTTTTACACGAGACAGAGATTCCCAAACATAGAGGGCGAAACACAGAGCAGGGTATAGGAATCTCTCCGCAGAACAACTCTACTTACCCTTTACATTACCGTGACCACGTGGGATAACAGGCTGTAGAACTTGTTCCCACTCTCCCAGAAGTGTCTCCAGCAAAGAGTGAATTTATATTTATTAAGATGGTTAGTTACTCCATGGTTAAGTTATGCGCTCCTCACTACTGGTTAAGGCTGTGCACATTTCACAGCAATTTATGGCCACCCAACTGGTAGATGACACGGTTCACAATGATGGAAATGGGTGTTATATTTTCATGAAAGCCATATGTGCCCCTCAGGTTATCTGTCTGATGTAACCACCGTATTGAGGCAGGTTAATAATCCACATACCATAAATGGGGAAGTACACAGGAAATGAAACATCAGTAAATACAATTTCTTGAGGAAACCATGCAAAGAAAGTTACTTGTTTCACAATCCTCCCTTGCAACTCTGCCCAGCACCAACCGTAATAGAAAGATTCACATTTCCCAGTGCTGACTTTTGAATCAAATGAAGGAAAAGGAAGAAAATCTAAGCCATTGGACAAAAGCTGTCATGGCACCCTCTCTACATTCTTTTTTCATACATATATATATGTATATGAATATACATGCTTGTTAACGTGTTGTTGGAAACCAGACTGCCTTCAACCCAGCAATCGTGGTTCAACTACAAGTTCATCCAGGAGATGTTGGAGGGCAGGTTTATCATCCAGCAGGTGCAGTCCACAGGGAAATGAAGATATTTGTGCCTGGTAGCCAGCATACAAAACAAACCAAGTCCAGACTAGCCTAAACCCCCTCAAAATAAATAAAAAACTGTATTGGTGGGAGGAAAAAAATATGCTATTCAGTTTGAGGAAAGGAATGAAGACAGGTTGTGCAGTTGGAGATCACAAGTAACCAAAGACCATCTATTGCAAGCCACTGAAAAACTGTTACAAAAGATTAGTAACCCCAAGGCAATGCTTCAGTTAAATTTATTTTTTCTTCAAAACTTGTTACCAACAAGCATTTAAAACTTGCAAGTGAGATTCTATCAGTTAGGGTTTATTCTGGGCATCAAGAAGCTGTTATCTAAGCAAAATAAGGGAAGAAGTTTTACCTTATACCCAATGATTTTATTTCTTAATTTTGATCCTTGCTGTAATACTAACTGCCCTCCACATCCCTGACCAACCTCCCTGGGACTCAGTTTCTCAACATGGTAAAAAAACAGGGAGGAAAGGCTGTCACAGCTACAAAATCATAGCCTTTGCTATGATCTGCCCCTGCAGAAGACACAAGATAAATGTTAAGGGTTAATAATATCAGGCTTACAGGATTGTAAATGCATTTGTTTATTTAATGCTTTATGTGAATGCTAATGAAGTTATTAACAGACCTGCATGTTGTCTGTTGTTTTTCCTGGTTTTAGTGTCTGCATCATACTGCCTTATCCCTTCTGCTCTGCGAGCTGGCCAACATCCTTCTCTTCCAAATCCCTGAATTAGTGCTCAATCCTGGTTCCTAACTCCTTAGGTTTCAGATTTTAAATTTCTTATTCAAAGCCATTATTTTAAAAAAAACTTATTCATTGAAACGTTTTTTAAAAATTTCATCAAGATAATGAGATTCAACTTCATCACAGCCAGTATTTTCTGTGGCATACAAAACTGCAATCCCACATGGTGTTATTGCCTTTTAATTGATATCGGAGGATATGTAAATGAGACAATATTTCTTAGGTCCCATTAAGTGATGTCTCTAGGATGATTAGAAGGGGCTGAGGCAGACAGGACGCTCTCCTCTGACATCCAGACACAGAACGGCCAGCCTGCACGCTGACCTGCTCCGAGCTGCAACTGCTTCTCAGAGAAATCTTTGATTTGCTGGAAACGCCCCCGTTTCTAGGCCACTTCACGAGATGATTCCTATAAGCACCCTGTGCTCTGTCACTGCCCAAACTGCTACAAGTCTGCAGACCAAAATCCCTTTTTTCTCCTGCGACCAAGGCACGGGCAGGTGGAGAGGTGCAGACGCCGAGGGCGACTCCCTTACTTAACGCCAGCACCGAGGCTTCTCCCCCAGCTCTGCTTCCACCGCAGGCAGCCGGGGTACGGGCTACAGTGGAAGTCAAAGATTAACGTGGGGGTAAGCGGAAGAAATAATTGCCAGGAGTTTTAAAGCTCTCACCATGACCTCCATAGCGATGCACCCACAGGATTTCATTCTTCAGCTTTATCCTGAGTAACGTGAGCAACCTGATGTCAACACTACTAATATAGATAATACAAAACTGGAACACTTTTTATTTTTAAAGCAGCTATGGAGGGGATAACGTCCCTGTTTCTGTTGTAAGCTGTGGCATCAGAGTAATATTTTAAGTCAGTGATGGGATCAGACGCATTTAGGTACAGATTCAGTGGGATGCTGACAAACCTTTCTAATGAGGAAGGAGCACAGGGACACTTCCACAAAGGTCGTGCCAGATAAAGCCACTTGGAAGAGGCAAACAGAAAATCAAAGGAAAGCGGTGGATGAATGTGAAAGCTGTCTGCATGAAACAACAAGGTCCACGGGAGAGTAGGCCCACCAGCTCTCACGGCAAATGCGTAGCTTTCCAAAGGGAAAGAAGATAAAGGCAGAAGAAAGAGACTTTTTTTCAGGATAGAGAGTTTTGGTGCTTGGGATCTTACAAAGTTTCCTGAACTTCCACTTTCGTTCGGGACAGCCATCTCTTTCCATTACATGAGGGAGCACAGCACACACTACGTGACTCATTTTTTTTGCCTGCACTGCTGTCGCGTGGGAGTGGGAAAAGCAGCTGGAATCCATCTATAGAGCACAAGGAGATTTTCACGTGAAGGCCAGTAAAGCCAGCCTACATGTGAACTGCACGGTGAGGTGGAGACAACCACTGCAGGAACTGCCGGTTTAGCTTAGAGCCTGATGGAGAGCTTTGCTTTGGGGCTGGGAATAGGTAACCCCGCACACTGTACAGGGCAGGTCCCGATTGAAAACAGATGAACCATTTGTTTCTGATGATTCAAGGATTTATCCTGATTGCCTTCCGCAAGATCCCAGCCCAGCAGAAGCTGTGCAGAAGGAGCCACGGCAGCACCACGTGCCCTCCTCGCTTTCACAGACAGGACCTCACAAGGAAGTGGTACCGAACCAAAATAACTGTGTTGCTTTGTTACTTTGTACTAAAAAAACCAAAACTATTCTAATCTGTAGGCATACATGAAAGGGCTGCATGAAAACCAAGCTCAGCTGACTTGGACATGGAAGCCCAAGGACCTTGTACACGCTCAGGGGCACATGTGCCTTTGCAAGAAGGGTGCTCCTTCCCTGTAACTCACTCCTCCTCTTCCTCACAAAGCCCCCCCAGGCACCTTACAGGGTTCAGCTGTCATAGATAAAATGAGCTACCGTGGCAAGATGGCTCAAAAAATTGGATCGCCCCTTTGTTGGGCTCACAGGGGTAGGCTGGGACCGCAGGAACATGCTGGTGGTCCCTCTGCTGAGCAGACACAGGCAGCTGGCAACAGCCTGAAGAGGTTTGGCTCCAGCAAGAGCGAGAGCAGAGGAGACGGGGACGCTCCTGCCCCTTGTGATTTCATACAGACCACGCACCAAGGATGCTCCAGCCTCTCTCTTCCATGCGGTTTCACGCCCAGGAAGGAGCCGCGGTTGCAGCCAGGGTCAGGGTGACCAAGAGCACGGCTGGCACAGTAGCCCAACACCCTTTGATGCAGTACTTTGCATTTATTTAAAGATTTCCATCTAAGGATCTCATGTCAACCCAAGGTTATAGATAACAGGGCGAGGACTAGAATATGCTGGAATACCCTCAGGCTATTTTTTTCTACTTTGGGTTGTTAAATAACACCAGCTTTTAGGCTATACTAGAAAAAGGAACTGAACAGTCTCACTCGAGGTTAAAAAACAAACAAAAAAACCTCTGAAAGGACCTAGGGCACTTCTGTGCTGTCAAAAAGTTACATTAACTAATTGCAAGCATTACAGATCTAACAAAAGAGACAACACAGCCCAGCTACAGCACTGACTCCTACCAACTCTAAATGCTCCATTTATATGGAGTCCTCAGAAATGCACCCTTAAAAATAATGATTTTAAAAATAGGTATCATTTTGCCAGTTTGTGGTTTATGATTCTCACGTCTGCATATTTCTAGACTCCAGCCAAGACCAGACTTGCTGGCTTTGAGCATTATACTCACTCCTCCTGCCTCAGTTTCCCTACCCAAAAGTAAAGGCTAATAATGACAACACTTCAAAGCAAGCACTCAGTATTTCACAAAGGCGAGTGTTTTAGGGTAACACCGTAATCCCCTCCCCACAGCACACTGTCTGGCGACTTTTCTGCTTTGACTGTAGGCTGAACCAGAAATTTGACAAAAAAGGCTGGTTTGCACATGGGCTTTCAAAGTCCTATTCCACACGAGAGCTTTAGATCAAAATAAGAAGCAGATCTCCACAGTGTTTTCATTCATCTTCAGTTCTAGGTTTTTAAGCAAAATATTAATGTTTCCTAGTGACTTTCAGCCTCTTTGAGTTTTGCATAAGGCACAGTTAAAACTTTTAACAAATATCTCAAATTGTAAAATGCAGACAGAATTTCCTGTAAGATTTAGGACATTCCATTTTTCTTCCCTTTTCTTTCTTAAAAAAACAAACCTAGTTCTCTGTAACATCTTCCCTGGTTTCTTATCCCCCCATTACCACTACTCCTGGGGCTTCACTGATGGCAGTAGGACTAGGAAATTTAAGAACAGAAAAAACTGTAAGAGACATGGCCTGTGCAGCTCTCCATCTCCTGTTTTTAGGGAAATCACTTCAAATACTGCAATAATTCCAGAGACGAGCAGTTAATGACTCATCAAAAGAACAGGAAATAGGAAACTTTAAGACCTTAAAGGCACAGCAAATAGAAGCTATTTCATGCCATGTACAACACAACCAGCCTAACTACAGTATTTCATGCTCAATGGGGGAAAGCAGCATTTGAGACCATCTATCACAGTAATTATGTGATGCTGGAGGGAGCGCGACTTTATTTTTTATTCAGTTTGACCCTGAGCACCGTCAAAGTGGGAGACTACAAATATTTGAGAAGTGATATATTGGTACCAGCCAGCACTTAAACAAGAAAGATTTGTTAAAAAAAATTAAAGTAAATAATTCATAGGCCAAATTCAATTCTCACTATATATTGGGAATTATTCCCCTCAAGTCCAAGTTAACTGAGATTTGCCCCAATGTAACAGAAGATTTCACATGAATACTTGAACTCCAATTCCATCAAGTAACTTTAGGCAGAAATAATTCTTCATGAATTCTCTAAAACTATCTGTTTTAAACTGTTTTTAACTATCTGTTAAAACTGTGTGTTTTAAAGCCCAATCCTGTACTCCTTCCACGCAGAAAGCAACTTTATTCAGAACTTGTTTGAACTTTATTCTGCATTGATGCCTGAAGAACAGGTCAGTAACAAGTAGGAAGAGCACCCTTCACCCCAAACAGCCCAAAACCACAGGCACCCCCTTTTGTTATTATAATTTTGGTGTATAATCCATGAAACCTCTTCCTTTCTCACAAGTGGAACCTGAAGTGCTTGCGTGCTGCAGGTACCAGGAGCCGTTTCCCTCCCCGCATCCCTCCTGCCTCCTGACACCATCGCTGCCTCTGCCCCAGCACTCCCCATCTGTCACCCACCTCCGACTGCGGGCAGATTACTTGAGGATTTATTTTCAAGTAGGATATAGGGATGAAAATAGACATTACTTTGTCCTCCCACTCCTGAGCTTCTACCTCTTTGTTTCATTACCTTCTTTCACGTTGTCATGATACCGTGCGGTAAACTCTTTAGGGTAGAGACGGCCTTTGTAAGAGGTACATGCACAGAGCCCACCCTGGTATCCCCAGCCTCGCTGACTGAGGTCTACTGCAAGAAAAGGAGTTTTAAACACTGATATTGAAACCCTGTGAGTCAAGTTTTCCGATTAAGGCCCTAAAACAATGAAACACTCTCCTTTATGGTAAAGCAGGGACTGCCTCCTCACAGCCCGCACTTTCATCAACCGCGCTCTGTTCATTTCCAGATTGAGTTTTCATTAAGATGCAGTCCAGGATTAAAATAAGTCAGCTGGATCTATAAGGTGGGGTTAATTTGCAATATTGCACCAGCGAACAGTCTTAATGATGCTACACCAATATGCCCTCCTGTGTCATCCTTAGCTGTGTTGCCAAAAAAACATCATAATCAGTCTAATCTATGAAAGGACAACAATTCTCTGCTTCGTATGTTGGAAGACAAAATATTTTTCTAGAAGTTATAGAAAGTAGTTGTTTTAGGATGACTACTTTAGTAAATATGAAAACCTCCTTCACCATTGCGTTTTCTATGGATACATTACTTTTAGAAGAACAAAAAATTCTGCATTTTTCAGAAAATCACACAGGCAACAGAACTGGGAGCAGAGAGGCTTTGACTGACAACCTTAACCTAAACATTTTTTGCATTGTGCTATTTATGAAGGCTTTTTATTGCAGAAGGGGGGCCGGTACCTCAAATCCTCACAAGACTACTTAACATTTACTGGTGAAAATGTAGCATTTCAGTGAAATTCGATATTTTCTTTCATCAAAGGCAGGGAGCCTCAACCCACATGTTAACAGTAATGTAACAAGCCTACTGTATGTGCTACAACCGAAGATCCTTTTCCAATTAGAATTCATTTAGGTTGGGGGAGAGGAGAGGTCGGAGCAAAGAGGTGGCTCTGGAACTGATCTAAAACTGGAATTCAACCATTCTGGCTGGGAGCATTAACCGCTCAGCTGGGAATCCCAAACACTTGCTCGGATTCTGCAGAGAACCAGAAGTGAAAGAGCAATGTTAGCAAAGGAGAACAGTTTGTCCCCAGAAAACGGAGGAAATGCATACAAGAATGTTTCTTTTTCTACAGAGGAGGAAGAAAAAAAAAAGTCTGTTGCACTAGGAAAAGAAAAATTCAACATTCCTTAATTTTTCTGAAACTCAAGTCTGAGTTTGCTTTTCAGTTCCAGCTCCGACAGAATCTCCAGATCAAACGCATTAGTGCTGGTTAAATCCAGGTTTGCTGATAGAAACGTGTGGGACAGCAAACAAAATCAGTATCGGGCCTCGAGAGAGAGGATGTGCCTCTTTAATTGAAAAAGGCAGAGTAATCATTCATTTATTTAACCCAGAGATGATTATAATCTGAAAACCTTGAAATCCTCTTACACAACAACTGTTTTGGCAAGCCCCTCTGTGTTCCAACAAATATTAAACTGTGCTTGCCATTTGTCTAAGGAATCTTGTATTAATAAACATGAAGAAGAACACTTTTACCTCCCACACTCAATGACAGAAGAAAACAAAGACCAGCTGTATTCATCAATGGATCCTTGTTCTGCACATAAAGGCTAATTACATTTTACTTCAAGCCTACACATGGAAAACTTTGCTGCTGCCATCTTGTCAAATTCAGCTTCTGATATTCCAGCTGACAGACTGCAATGACTGCACATAATAAACTTCTTTTTTTGTCATTAACACCTTCAGTGCCCTGCACGCGGGGCGTCTGCGGGCGGCAGGGGCCACGGGCAGCACCTCCGTGTGTTCCCTGCTCCCTGGCAAAGGGGCCGGAGGTTTTGATACGCTGGGACCACACCAGCTAATTTGACCGAAGATTTTAATTTCAGCAACTGCTCTCCAATTTGAAGATGCCTTGCCAGCACCAAGTTCGGACGGTGCCTCCGAACCTCACTTTGCACGTAGTACTTTGAACCTTTTGAAAAGATAAACAAACAAGTTGACACACCGATTTCCAACTTTAAGATCGCAACAACCGGTCGCCAGGACAAAATCCAGACTCCTTACTGCTGATACTGAAAACTTCTTACTCTGCATTTCTTTTGCTTCTTTTTTTTTTTGTTTGAAAGATTTTCAAAGTTACAAACAGTTGAGAGACAGCTTTATTCCAAAACTGAAAATCTTAAAAGTACTGTTAGCTTTAAAAAATTGACAATTATCTCTTTTTTCCTGAAGGCACTCCAATTCATCTGCATCAAATAAGCGTCTGTAAAACTAACAATTCTGGCCTAAGATAAAAATCACATGTTTTTAAAACATAAAATTAAAATTGGCAATACAAGTAGCTTTTCAGACTTAGATCAAAAGAGAGTTTCTTTTTAGAAAAGAATCAAACTGTCTTTCACCGTTTTTATTGGTGTTTTTTCAACATTTCTCCCAGCTTTTACAATTAAAATAGATGACTCAATTTCACTGTCTACATTCAGTTCCCTTTTCATGTTTTTCTAGATTTCCATATTGCAAAATTTGGGCTACAAATGCCACAGATGACTGTTGTTATGCAAGAACTATTCCTGCCATAAATATCCAAAACAATGATAAAATATTTCTGTTAGGTCCTACAAGTTTGTTTTCACAGTACATTAGTCTGGGAGATAAAGTACAGGCTTAACGTCTGCTTCAGGATTCAGCTCTACAATCACTATATTCCTGACCCAGCCTTCATAATCATTCTGCTACAGAACACAATAAACTTCTTGTTACTGAAGACGCTACTAATTTTATGTAATTCTATATATATATTAGCTAAGAATCACATTCAAGATCATATGAAAATATTTCCGCGTGAATCTCTCTGAAAGAATGAAACACATTAGAAAGGCAAACAAACAGTTTTGAGTACATCTTTTGCTCAGTCTCAGATAAATTACAGTACTTAGGGAAATATTATTAAAAAAATGAAGCAAACATTCGTCAAATAAAAACATCAAAAAGGGTGAGGGGTTATTAGGTTCAGTGCCTACAACCGCCGAGCCCTGATCTCCTGACTGTTCCTGCAGAAGCGGCTGCAAGACAAAATAACAGCCCCAGAGCTGCCAGCATCAGTTACGGGCAGAAAAAAAATAATAAAGGCAATCTGCAGTAATTTAAGGCTCCATCAGAAACATCATTAGTATGCGTCTCTTAGAGAAGGACGAAATCAATGAGGGAACAGAAATACTTTTGATCACCTTATTTGGAGCTCAAAGGAAACTGGATGTCCAGAGCAAACCCAAAATTTACCCAAAAGATTACTTTGAATTATGTAAAAGGTGTTTCAACTCCAAGTGCTGATTCTTAACTATTATGGACTGAATTTTGTAAGCTCAATGGGGAATGGGATCCTCAGCACGCGCAGAACCACACACTAACATATTAAAACTCGTTGCTGATTTGGCTGGTTTTGAAAAACCTGTATTATCTAGACTGCCATGAGCCATACATAGTGCTTTCTAGCACTGACCTACGGACAGAAACAAGACCATGTCATTCCTCCCATCAAGCCTAGGTTAGAGTTTCTCTTGCCCCAACACGGAGACTGCCAAGAGCCTTCTCTCACCGTTTTTCCTGTACCAGATGGGTGGCAGGGGCAGGAGCAAGGGATTTCCTCCCTGTTTACCCCATCCCCTGCCTACTGGAAAGAGGAGTTGAAACTGGGGCTCTGCAGGATGCAGGCAGTGGGCACAGGGATGTGACATGTGTCTTCCAACCCTTGCCCTTACAGCAGACCAGGGACACCCATCTGAAATGGCTTCTTCTTTCCCATCCCATTTCCAGACACAGAAATGACTCTTTGGGCTTAATACTGCTGATCATAAGAATTCCTTCTCATTACTAACTTTCCTTAAACATGAAGGGTTCAAAGAAAAACAGCAGAAGTCTGTCTCCCTTTTGTTTTTCCTGCACTGATTGTTAATAAAACCAGGGGATAATTGAAAACAGTAGCCATCAAAACGACAAGGATATATATTTTTGAGACTACCTTCATGTTCTCCTTGAAAACAAAGAAAATCTGCCCAAAATGTTACTCTCTGTAATTTGGGGTGAATTTGACCACTATCCCAAATGCAGAAAGAACTGGGGTGCCAAACAGTGAAACAGAAATCGTTTACTAAACTAAATTTTATTTTCACCAAGATTAAAAGATGGCAGTAAAAATCTTATTTCTGAAATTGCCCTATTTCTAAATAAAATGTAAGAGATACATGATGCAAGGGGTACGCAGTAGATGCAGCACCTGAGAATGAAACCAGGAATACAGCAGTATGTGTGCCAGGAAAAGCGTCTTGTTGGGTGGAAGAAAATATGAAAACTAATAATCTCTCTATAGGAGGCCAAATTATGACCATGTTTTCCAACAAATTTGGCCTCCCACTCTTCCATCTCGTCTGTCTCCAACAGACAGATGCAAAACAAAAAAGCAGTGATACCCTGAAGGAAGACATAGAAAGAAAACAGTGAAATCTTACTTTGCAGTAGTTTCTTCATCGTATTTTGTTTTCAGATCAAATAGTTCTGTTCTGGTTTTTTCCAAGGCTAAAAGGCATAAACATGAAGCATTACAGGACTGTAACAACAGTGAAAAGCAAAATGACTATTCCTTTTTCTTTTATTCAGCCATAAATAAAGCTATACACTTCCTGATGAAAAACTCTTTATCTTTCTACCTAGGCAAACCATTGTGACTTAGAAAAAACAAAACTTTTGATTTTTCACATTTTCTTTTACATTGTAAAAAACTCCCAGTTTCTGCTTAACAAAGCTAGACATTATTAATTTCTTATTAAGCTGTCTAAACTGCTTATTCATTTGAAATATTTAATGCAGTAATTTGGGGAATAAAATTTGTGTTGTCATAGTAAACGAAACCAAATGTGTCCAGACCTGGAATCTGTGAGTATGCAGAGCTGAAAATTCACGGCAAGCAAGTCATAGCAACAGGGCAAGGCACACTGGTAGAAACTGGGTTCACACTGAACCCAGATCACTATGTATTTATCATAGCTCAGAAACGCGTGAAACCAGAGCAAACCACAACATGGATTAAAAGTTCCATGGCCTGCTGTAACCGCAGTGATGCTCTGATGCTGTACATGCTTCATGCTTGGCTTTGCCCACTCTATTTACCAAGACTGGCTGCAACACAAGTGTTCACGTAAGGCATGAAGCCCCAAAGCAGCTCCCATTCACAAAGCACGTCCAAGCTCTCTTGGATGTCTCTGCACTCGTCCTGATACACTGAATGATCTCTGTCCTCTCACCTCCAGCCTGATCATTGCTATAGGTCAGAATAGCAGTGCCAAACCTGTTTGCAAAGCTTGAACTTTGTGTTCGGCTTCTTCCAGTTTCGAGGCTGTCGACATCTGTGTCTCCTGCAATTTTCTGCAAAGGGGAGAGAAGAGGTGAGAACAGAGCTCATAATCACGTTAAACAACTTACTTGTATTTTGCAAATTTGGGAGATAGAGTGATTAAATGTCTCAACTGTAATCAGACAACTGACAACACCACACAGACTACAAGGTACTTCAATGGGACCCATAAATCATGTCACATTGCAATACTGTTCATACTTTGCAGTCCCACTTATTAAAATTTTAACAGTGTAGCCACCTCATAACATAAGCTGTGAACATTATACAAGAGTTGACTGCTATATAAATGACAACTTTAGTGGAAGGTTTTCTTGAGCATAATTTGTTTTGGAAATGTCACACACATTAAGAAAATTGTCACCAAGCACCCTCTGTTGTACAAAGTTAGTACAAGAAGAATGATACATTTCCATTTTACTGTCATAATGAAGAAATTTGTTGCCATAACTGATATACTGAATAGATGCAGCAGCTGTTTCATCATAGCTGTAACGGGTGCCAAATGCAGTATTATTATTAGATACTCTTTAAAAAAATACACGTATTTCAAAACAAATCTCACATTGCTATTTTCTATATAACATGAGCAAACCTTTAATACGCTCACGTTTCTTGTGTCCACAGGCAACACTTCGTTTGTGTCAGTTATACAGGGTTTTAACATCATCTGCCCATACAGTTGCTACGCTCTTTGCTAAAGGCTGCAGGAGTTATAAAACTCATCTTTGAAAGGCAGTCGCTCCAACATCTCCCAGGAGTCGCTGCTTTTTACAACATTGCTTTTAAGATATTCTGCAGATTTTAGAATTGTGAAACGGCTTATGAAACTACCAGCATCCTACTTGCACTCCATAGGGAGCATAAATTTATTCTCCAACACTACTGGCCAGGTTAATAACTATTTATAGCAAGAAACATGCGTCAGTTCCCTTCATACCACATTGTATACTTTGAGAATTCAAAACCTCTCTTACACATACTTTTATTTGCATTCCACGACCTACCATTTTATTTTATTTTTAAGCATATCTAAATTGCACTTGTTAAAGCAACTGCTTCAGTGCTACTTATCAAAAAGTAACCACTGATATCGATGAATTAAAAAAAGCTTTGCATTCACCAGTAGATTCCTCCCACTCAGATCTGAATTTAAACAACCAACCCACCAAATAAAAAGCTCACGTAAACTGGAGGTCTTCCACACTAAGTTGAACATATTATAGCATCAGTGTCATTGCTCCATGGGAGAAATAAATTCTCAAGGCAGGGAAAGAACTCCCCTGGGTCTTGTCCTGCCTGATGTTTGCCCACTACCCTACAAGACTCAAACATTCCCTGCTCATTTGCAAAAGGTTAGAAATGCATCCAAGATGTTTCCAAAAATCAATAATAATTTATTAAAATACTTCTTAATGTTGGTATGTAGGAATATGCAAACGTTTCCAGGACCATTCAGGAACACATCCCCTCTCTCAGACATTACCATCGGAGCAGGGGTGATGCATCTATTACCCCGGCTCTCGGGTACAGGGTTTCATCTTAAACAGCTCAGGGTTGTACAGAGCATACAATGGTACTGTGACACACAAAGGGACACAGCAGACTGAATTACACTGTCGGCTAATGGAGAAAGATTAGTGTCACAAAGGACAATACAGCTAGTGAAGAATAAAAGCAGGTTTGCACCCTTCTGAACATGACACCTCCCCACACAGCACTACCGCGAAGAAACAATCTGTCCTTGTTTTACTTCCACACTTTCACGATTGTTTTTCTGTGCAAAGTTGAGTATCAAATGATTCCGTGTCAAACACATAAATCACCAGAATCGCTCAATATATGAGCTGTCTCAGTCTGCTGAAGAGAGAGTCCTGGCTGGGAAGATTAAACAGAAAAATACATCTCTCCTCCTCCTCAATACCCACAGACGCACACACGCACACTCACCTCTCCTTCTCCGCAAAATCATTTTGTAACTTTTGTTCTTTTTCAAGGGCTATATTCTCCGCTTGGTTCTTCAGGGTCTGTTCATATTCTCGGATTTTCTCTTTAAGTGCTTTTATTGTAACCTCTACAGAAAAACAATAGGAGAAGAATGAGTTTACACAGCTCCACGTGGTTCCACAACACAAGGCTTTCTTTACCCTGTAGGCTCAGTGTGTTTTAAACTTTAGCTCTTCAACTCTGACACAAAATCAATGGATATGAGTCCCTTTGGAGACCTTTTACTCCCTAAATGTTAAATTGAACTTTAAGTGTTTAGGTTGAGAAGGATCAATGGAGTTTGCTGGAAAGCAGAGTGAAGAAGGTTCCTCTAACATGACTTTAAAAAAGAAGAAGAAAAAAAATCAATTGTAAAATATAATATCACCTTGTTGACTAGTCTCAAATTAGCTCGCTGCTGAGTGGAGATTAATAAAGTCCCAGTGTAGGTTTAAGTACGCATTTACACACAGGACAGATAATTCACGTAACTGTGCTCACGTAAAAAGAGGCAGTTTTACTATGGTTCATGCACAGATGCAATCTAACACTAATTGAACACATATCTGGGATACAGCTACGTTCTGCTTCACAACTGATGAAAAATACGGCAGTTAAGATTTAACTGCTGTATTAACAGTAGATCAGATTCAACAGACACTCTGGAGCCCTTCATATTCCAGTTCCTCTAACTGCCTTGTCATCCACACTGGGTTTTACGCACAAACATTAACTATTATAACTTTCTGAGTGCACTTGTAGCCTTCCAGGGAATTTGCCGAAACCCTTCTCTCCAATAAAGAAAGTATCTTGCATTTACTGTGCCCAGTACTGGATGAGAGAAGATGCATAAACCTGCCGAGTTATGGGGCAGCCTCTGATGGACAGCATCTTGTTACATGCCCTGACCCGGTCCTACGTGAAAGCCCTTCGATCCCACCCCCAGGAAAGGCTGGAATCCATATAGGGCTCCTAAGAGGAAAAGCAGGACGTTCACCAGAGTATGCTTTGTAACAATAATGGAATTTGGAAAAAGCGTTAGACTGCCAGAAGACTCGCAGCTCGCAATACATTTCAATGTACTTACACAGAGATGCAGTGGTTTAAAGACATCAAAGACAAACTCTACTATGAGAAGTAAAGCCTATGGACTTGGGGAAAAAAAAATATCTCAATAATATCACACAAAACCATGCCTAATCCTTTCCAAGTCCAGACTTTTAGACTCAACTAGAGAACTGTAAAGCCAGACAGCAGAGAGCTGGTGACAAGGTCTGGGAATTACACCGAAGGCAGCTTGGGTCACTGTGACCACAAGGAAGCGGGGGAAGAGCGGTAAAAGTGATTGCCAGCAAACCAGCTACTTTTGAAGGAAGGAGCGGGGTTTTGCTGACCGTGCAAAAATCCAATGAGGCTCATTACTGAGTAATAGGCCGTGAAAAGGACATGTCACTTTTTCTTTTTTTTAAGCAAAGGGAAATTCTTCTCTCAGATCCGGGAAGTAATAGAAATTCTGATCTTTTCCTGAATAAGCAAAGGATGCTCCTTCACACAGACAAAAGGATGCTCGTTCACACGTACAAAGGATGTACTCTTTGTACTGGAGACACCTTTGCTCCAGGTATTTTCAGACATAAATCTTTGAAAATATTCAGGTATATGGAGAAAAATAATGTCACGGAAATGCATACAAAAATTTTTGCGTCTTGACAAAATTCGAATGTTTCATTTTAAGAGGAAACAAAGCCACAAAAATGAATGCAAGAAGTGCACAAATATGGGAAAAAATGATGACTTTGTAACAAAATCTGCTTTTACCTTTAGGCACCTAACAACTGGACAAGCACAATTTAATCTTCTATATTGCTTGAAGAACTAAGTGCCTTCTTTACTGTTCAGGTCAGCTAAAGCTTGTTAGCTACTGCCATTTATACCAGTTTTGGAAGAAGTTCTTACAGGCACCGTATAGCTCATACACAGCCCTCCAAACAAAGAGATTAACTGATCAAAGCACCCTTAGCTACCAACAGGCTTTTCCCTGGATATCTTATTAATCCCGGTTTGAAATAGAGTGTAAAACTATTGCACTGGAGTGAAAAACAAGGCAAAGACTACAGTGGCAAAGCAGAAAGGATGTTAGTGCACACCAGGGAAAATAAAAAATGCCAGTTTATCAGTGGTTGCAGAAAAAAAGCACTGGAAGTTGAGATCTCTTCCATTCTCTGGGATGAACCCCTATGTCATGCCTGGATGTAGAGGATGCACAGCCTCGGGAAAACTGCACAGTGACCTGCTGTTATTCTACATTTCCAGCAAAAATACTGTCGGGCTTAGAGCACTACAGCTCCAACACGACATCTTTTGTAGTCCAGCCTGAATCCTTGCATGCTGATACCTGTCCTCTCCATAGGTCACACCCTCTATGTTAAAACAAAATATACAACTGTATATACCCTCCTTTTGCTGAAAATGAGATATAACAACCAACTTAGTTGCTATTGTAGCTTTCAAATGTTACCCACTTGGGTGCAACAGTTCCATAGTATATAAAAATATAAAGCTTCATTTTCCCAAACGCCTAGAAAATTGACCTTTCCACCACCCAGAACTGAGTATTAAACATGGAAATAAGTCCCACGTATAGGCAAGGAGGTGTACAACTGAGCAAATTTTGTTTCCTGGAGCTGGAAAGTTTCTTCTGAATCACAAGAAAACTCAAATACTCTTAAAGGCAACAAGCTTTAAAATCTCATTGAGATTTTCATGTATTTTCATGTACTTCGGTCTCATTAAAACTTGCTTAAATAATTAAATAGTATTAGCTTGTATTTACATTGCTCTATGGATAGTCTCTTGAGTAGATACAAAGTGTGTATGCTGAATGTATTCCAGTAACACGTTTCATATTTAGATAAGGAAAAAAGGAGTACAGAAAAAGCTTCTTTTTGTACAGATTTGTATGTGTGTATAAAATACTGGATTTGTGTGTGTGTCTGTGTAAAACGTACCTACTACATGCACTCACACATACATTCAGCTCGATGTCAGCCGTAGCACCATCTCTCATAAAACGTCTACATATAACTTCAGTGAGCGGGGCAATTTTCAGGTAGCACTGAAGGCTACAACCCAACATGCAGAATAACAGCTCCTATCTCTGACTTGGTGCTACAGAAGCCAAAACTTTTAAAGAAATCCAAAGAGTCTACCCAAAGTCTTATCTATACATCTAAACACAGAAGTGACTATAACAGACTATTACACTTCCCTTATTGAATTTCGATAATACTATCAACCCTACCTGTAAGAAATAAAACGGAATTTAATCCTAGTCTTCAAACTTCTGTATGCATTGAAAGACGATAAATGAACACAATTGCAACCTACCCTGATTTTTCACCTCGGCGAATTCTTTATTGTATTCCTCTAGAGTTTCCCTAAGTTTCTGGTTCTCTGTTTCAATATCGTGCATACGTTGAACCTTCAGCTGAAGCTGCTGTCCTAAATCCAAGGCTGGAACCGGATCTGAAAAAGAAACAGTAAAATAAAACATAATATAACAGGAACACTCCTGTGACTCACACAGCTCAGAGCACAAGCGTCCTTTTTTCACTATTAATATCCATTTTAAGTAACAGTAAGGCCCTACTTTGAGTTATTATTCCTGTATGTTCCTCACCTCATATCCTGCAAACTTCAAAAAATGGAGATAGTTCATTGTGTCTATGTTACCCTTTAAACTGGGGTGTGCCGCCTCCATCCTGGTGTTATGTCCCTGCCTGCAGGCACGATAGGAAGGCATGTGAGAAGGTCTTAAGTTTCAAATTTCTGTTTGCAAAACAAGAATTTGGGGGTAAAAAGCAATCAATCTGCATGGCTCACTGACACCTTGTGTCCCTCACATACCTCTGCTTCTGCAGGAGTGAGTTTCTGAAGCAAATTGTGCCCTCCTGCAGAGCTGAGCTCTAAAGGTTACAGGAGATCTGAGCGATACTTTTTCTAATTGACAGATCAATAATAGTCAGAAATGCTATGTGGATGTAATTAATTCCGTGAACCTTGGGGTTTGTGGCTCTTGTTCCCTCTTTTTCTTATACTACTAATCAAATAGAAATCAGAAATTATTTTGGATGTCCTTTCAGCATTAATTCTCTGCCATTCGTCCCCTTCTGGTAAAGAGAGTCTGCAACACACACCTGACGTGTGCGCGCGTGATTTATTTCGGGACTTCTTCCCAGTCAGAACAGGAGAACGCTGGAGTCCGATGGACTTATAAAAGATTATTGAATACATTTCTGTTATGGGCGCCAGCATCTCTTGTGAAATGACTGCAAAGATTTAGTCTCCTGTTGAGGAATGCTAAACACCAAACTCAGTGGATCAACAACAGTATATATTAGGGAGTTCACTTAATTTTCAACCACCACAGTCATTAATTTTTCAGACCACCCTCAGTCTCTGGAAACACATAATAAGTCTATTGTACCTCTGTTAACACATTAAGCATGAGCCCGTGTGTTTTTTCAATATGCCAGCGTTGTTTCATAGTTTATAAAAGAATAGTACTGGGTTATGTTGAGCTCAGAGACATCCTAAGTAGCAGCCTGCTGCATTTTGTTACTTCGGTTCTTCAACAGCTTATGGCATTACCCTGTTCATAATACAAAATCTAGGTTGCTTGTCATCTGTTCTCTGTACATACATAGTTTATGACTACATAGCTTTTTCATTTATGCTTTTTGGGCCAAATACTTTTCGTTATTATTATCTGTATTAAAATATTTATAATAAATCAAACTTAAAATGTTATTGTGGCAGAGACAGGGGGTACAGGTAAGGAATTAAATATAAAGTTTAAGTCACAGCAGTAGCACAAGTTAAAGGCTCTGCAATATTTATGTATGGTCCAATTAAGGTACGGGCTGTCACAACATCCCCCTTCCCCCGTGTAGGTCTGACGACCCCTATCTGGAATGACCGTTTTGTCGCACTTTTGCAGCTCAGCGTTTCTGTGAAAGAGCGAGCCCAGGACATTCATCTGCTGAACATAAAGAATGGCTGGATTGTCTCAATCTATCCGTGTCTTAAATTGTTACTGGAACCACAAAACATATCAGACAGGGATCTTAAGCTCCAGCTATGACATTTCTATAAAAGTGTTAAAATGTCACAATGAAAGAAACTGAACTTTACAAAACTGTGGGTGCATTTTTAAGATGCCCATTGTAAAAAGCCAGGACACCCACAAGAGGTGTTTTGCTCCCAATAAACAGGGCTTTTTATATTTAAATCGTAAAGAATTAGAAGACGGAAATAACATGGGCATTATAAAGTGAATAATGACTAAACCTTTAGTCAAATTTGCGATCCCTGAGAAGCTTTATGTACAAAATGAAAATGCTTGCAATCTCATAATTATTCATCAGGACATGTATATTTAATTTAGCTCTATTAAAGGTTAATGTTCAAGTAGCAAAACAGCGGCAGAACAAACAAAACGTATAAACAGTCTCTGTGCATTAAACTTCAAACTTTACTAGAGCCTATTTGAAGGACTAATGGCCTGAAGCCACTAAATACTGCTTAAGGACATGTAAAAAAACCCCATGGCTGAAGCACCTCTTGGACCTAACTTTTATAAATTGTATTAAAGAAAACCAATCATTGCATGATGATAAAACGACCAAGACATTTTGGGCAGAGGGACAAATGCTTCATTTGTCATGGCAAACCCAAACATGCTCTTTAATCTCAAAAACCCTAAAACCCCACGATTTCTGAAGTATTTATAAACACCAATTAATCTGAAACAGGTATAAACCTTACAGTCAGAATGACTTTTTTCTTACCTGAGCGGAGTGGATTTAAAAATAAAGAAAAATATTCTCCTTTTCCGAACAAATGCATGCATGAAAAAGCATACCTATTTATATTAACCAGACTTACAAAGTATGTTTCATGTCATTTAACAGGAGGTCACTGAATTTTTAAACAAGCAATGGACCAAAACTTTCGATTCATTACACAAACAACAGGCATACACATTTCAAAGAAAAAAAAAAATAATCAAGTGGCACTAAGCTTATGGAGAGAAGCAAAGAAGGAAATGCCCTTTCTATAATCTGTGAAAGAGAAAAATCATCTCACTTAACACTTAAATGTGGAAAACTCATCGCAAATTATTCTCTTAGTTTGAATCTTCTCTACCTTGCAAAAGTTCAGAATCCCTGCTAGGCACAAGATAAATAAGAAATGAGAAAAAACGGTAAAATGAATCTTACAATCCAGAACTTGAAAAAGTGTTTCATAAGAATATTATTGCCCAAGAGTAAATCGAGATGTCTATTTTTATACTAAATTTAGAATATTTGTTTCTACTGGTTCATATTCTGTTCTGCTTTCCTAATCCACTTGTTGCATCCCGTGCCCACAAAAGAAGCCCTTTGCATCACGTGTTTGTTCGCAGCCCAGCACGTCTGGATCCAATCCCCGGTAAGGTTTCCTCTACGCTACCATACAAGAAATAGTAACTGCTGTGTTTTAAAACCAGTCAGTATTTGCAAAGCCTGATCCTGCCCTTATTTCCCAATGAATTGCCCTTTTGGTACCGTTTCCCAAGCAGCCCCCTGAGCACACCCCCTGTACTTGCTGCTGTGACGAGGTTCTGTTTTAATAAAGGTGGATGGACATGTCTCCATGAACAGAGAGATGGAAAAAATTAATGTTACAAATGTAACGTAGTTTTTATAGCGGTTAAAACTTCACATCAAACAAGCTGGTGCAACGCAGCCACAGTAGCACCTCTCAGACTGTCCTCGCACCATATACATCCCCCCATGATAAATCTTTTTGGAGTAGCAGCACAAGAGAACCAATTCTTTGTTGTTGTTGCTGTGTATGCGTGTAAACTACATATTTTAAGAACAATTCTAAAAAGGACCGCAAAGATGGATCTCACCAAAACAAAAGCTGTGGCTGCCCCATCCCTGGAGGGGTTCAAGGCCAGGCTGGATGGGGCTTTGAGCAACCGGGTCTGGTGGGAGGTGTCCCTGCCCAGGGCAGGGGGTTGGAACTGGATGATCTTTAAGGTCCCTTCCAACCCAAACCATTTTATGATTCTGTGATTCTATGAAAACAGCACGTTACGTGACTAGTTCGAGGCAGCACCTCACCACCCGCAACCCCACGCTGCTCAGAGCAACCCCAGCCCAGGAGGTGCAACAAACAGGACTATCGATGACCAGCTTGAATTTCCAAAATGAGTTTCGTTTTTTTAAAAAACAAAACCGACAAAAAAACCCCCCCCACACACACGCAAAAAAAAAAAAAAAAACCCCACAACCCATTCCTCCCTCATTCTGCAAGCTGGAAAAAGACACAGATCTTAATAATTCAATCTAAGTGTTTACACAAAGAGCAGTGTGGGTCCCCTGTCATTAGGCAGGATGAATGCACCCCCTTGTGAGCGCGGCTCCGCCGATGACATCACGCTCCCGCCTGCGTTACTTTTCGCCAGGGCACTCTAGGCTAATGTAATCATACGATTACATAATTAACCCAGCTGTCTCATTAAGAAAATCAACTGGAATTCAGGGCATAATTAGTCATACAGCAATTAGCATGCTGATGAGCAACTGATGAAAAGCTGTCTCGATACAGAGTATGCTGGGACCACCCTCGTTATTTAAGGAGGGGGGGGGGGACGGGGGCGACAAAAAAGAGCCCACCTCGGCTCCGGGAGAACGTGCCGGGGGTGGGAAGCGACTCCGGAGCTGCCCCCCGAAGGGAAGGGACGGGACCGGCGGGGAGACCGGCGGAGGGACGGGCTGCGGGGAGGAGAATTTCGCACGAAGTGGAAAAACTATGTCATTGTTTAAATGCAGAGTTTACAGAGCGCCGCGGCCGATTCCCCTCTCTCTCCACGTACATATATTATTTTTTAAGCACGCTCCCGCGGAGCCGCTGCCGTTCCCCCCCGGGGCCGAGCGGGGCTACCCGGGGCCGGCGGCGGGCACCGAGAGCGGCAATGCCCGGCCTGGATCGCGCGGGGCGGATCGGGACGCAGCCCCCGGGACTGCCCGGAGCCCGCGGCGGGCACCGAGCGGCCCCGGCTGCGCGGCCGGCGGGTGGGGGAGAGCGGCAATGCCCGGCCTGGATCGCGCGGGGCGGATCGGGAGGCAGCGGCCGGCGGAGCGGCGGCGGGAGGGGATGCTGGTGCGGTGCCGGGGCGGGCGGGGGGAAGCTGGTGCCGGGGGGATGCTCGCACGGTCCAAGGCCACCACAGCCACCAAACCATTTCCAGGGAGGCCGCGGGGCTCCTCAATGTGTCAAGTGCTGCTAAAGCCCCCCCCGCCCCCGGGCTCCTCCTTCCCTGCCTTCTCCTGCTTATTGGCAAAATGTGCTCATCTGGTTATCTTAAAATGGAGCTCCTGAAGAGACTTTTCCAAAACAAAGGACTTTTCCTAAATCCCTTCCTCCCTCTTGGTTACAGGCCTGTAACACTGGAAACGTTAGGAAAGCAAGTTATGAAACAGTGCCAGAACTACAGGGGCAATTAATATTTTATATCACTGGAAATGTGTTTCCTAAGGTTCGGATCTAAAAATAATTCATCGAAAGGCAACGCGTTTCTTTCAACAAGGCTGTATTTCTGTTGCCTACAAACCACACTGTAAGCAAAGCTTTCTTAGCGATGATCGCTCACAAGAAACGCCCACGCAAAATGATAAGGGAGGGAGGAAAAAAAAAAAAAAACAAAAACCTTTAATTAATGTGATTTCGCTTTTTTTAAAAAAGCCAGGAGTTCAGCTCCGCTGTCACAATACTTTCATCACGAAGTAAAAGAAGTTTTTGGCTTTCTAAATGCACGGCTGCTCAGCCCTACGCCGCTCTCCACGGAGCGGGTTTCCTTCGGAGAGCGGCAGGAAGAGGAGGAAGAAGCTCTATTAGCTTTTGATGCACCAAAGTGCTTTCTTGGGAGGCTGCATATCTGAAAATAACCTGAAAATGTGTTTTAGAAAAAATAATAATTACATGGTAGCTTTTGAATATTCAAACACCTCACAGCATACTTAATTAATTCATTAATTATTCCCCAGAAATTTCAGGGGTAAATTGAAATAGCCTAGAGAGACTGAGACAAAGATTTCATGGAATAAATGATAGCTTTCCTCCTTTTCCCCTATGATTCTGGTAGCCCAGGGACAGAAGAGTTATAGCCGTAATTCCGTTTGAAACAAAGCTCATCATCTTTCCAACTCCTCACTTCATAAAAAACATGAAAAGGTTCTTCCCTCAATCAAGAATTATACATATTTTCTTACTCCCCCATTCCGCAGGACTGGGATCTCTCTCTCCCTTTTATTTTTTTTCCACTTTTTTTTTTTTACAGTGTTCTCCTCACCCTCCTGCTGTCAGAGCATTTTGTAAGGGCTGTACCAGGCAATTCAAAGCGCCCACAAGAGGGTGAGGGACTCTCATTTTCCTTACCAGGAAAAAAAAAAAAAAAGGAAAAAAAAGCAGAATCCCCAATTCTGCTGACCTGTGAGCGCAGTAAAGCAGCACCGCAATCCCCATGCGACCCCGCGGTACGAGCAGACGGGGGGAAGCGGCAGCAAAGCGGCGCCTTTCCTCCCCGTTCATCACCAGAAAAGTTCTCCAACGCTCGCAGGGTTGAGTGAAACGATGCGAGGTGGTAGATTGCCAATCTGACCACAATCACATAGATCCCTGTATCAGAATGTGGTTCTCAGACCTTGTGGGCTATTATTTAAAAACATCCTTTTTTTTAATCTACCAATTCTAGAACGGCTACCGCCGGAAAGATGCTCTGGCCCTGCCCCAGAGTATGAGATGCATCTCTACCCTGCCATCCAAAAAGTCATATAAGGCACAGTAAACTATACGACCCCTTAATGAATTGCATTGCAATTCCCTCTGTTTTCAAAGGACTTACCAAAATAAATCCTCAGAAAAGTTTTTTTAATATTAAAGCGGGGTATGTATAATAGGAGATACAGTACTTTATGGCACTACATTATGGCAGCTGAAAAAGGACCTGATGAGTTACAAGAGAAGCCACTGCAACTGAAAATGCTCCGATTTGATTGTTAATATTCTAATAATGTCTGAAGACATTGGAATTTACTGCTCGCACACTGAGCTCAGTGCAAAGCAAAGGGTAGTTTCAGAAAATCACTTGTACTCCAAGTTTCATTTCTCCCACTTTGAGATTATAAAAAAAGAACCTTCCACTACGTTTGAAAGCATTTCTGCCACAAGCATCCCTTCTTTCTCCTAAAAGCTTCTGAATAGACTTAGCACTAAACCCTCCGAAAGCTGGGGTTTATTCTAATTCCAGTTCACATTCCTGCAACCGAGAAAGTCCCAATATTCCCCGTCACATCCACAATCCGCCTCTTTTGCTCCGAACGTGCCGCGCGGCTCCAGTCCCCAGGGTTAGGGCAGCCCAAGCTCCGCTCCCTGAAGCAACAGCTTTCAGAGGGTGCTGCAGTGACAACCTCCAGGTGAAGAAACCAGCGCCCGCAGGGATATCTCTGCTCTTATACGGCACATTCTTCCTGCCTCTGTTCATTGCATCCTTCCCCTTATCTGCACCTCCCCTCTCTTCCTTCCGTGCCTCCAGCCTACCAAGTAAAATAGGGCTTGACAACCACACAATAAATTTTTTAAAGTGTATGCTTTAGGGATATTTCTCCCTTCGAATATTTATTCCAGCTTTTACAAAGGAATTTATCCGATTATTAATTCAACAAGAAAAACGAAAGAAAAAAAATATGTGATCAGACAAGCCCAATTTCAAGCCACAAATCCAGGTAGCAGAGCTATTTTTAGTTATTTTGACATCGGTTTCAAAACATAAGGATAAAGTGAGTGAAAACTAAAGACGCGAATTGGCCAGGACTTTGCACTTCATCTGAAAATAACTCTGTAATGCTAACAGTCTGCCCTACCAGTGTGCATTCATCCAGTACAGATCCAAAATTGTATTTTATGCTGTGTCTCTGAATTCAAACCCCAGAGGGAAAGAGGCTGAAGTGATTATGAGCTACTTCTACATTCCTCAGCGCCGGACTACCCAAAGGCTGGAGCAGCAGCCCAGGCGATTCAGACCCTTCTGGAAAATAAATCGGTAGCAGCCGCTGACCCTACAGAAACGCTGCTCAAAACCTCCCGTCTGCAGCCTGGACTTTAAACTGTCCCTCTCACCCCCACACCTCGGGCATTTCCCTGTGCAGGGGTCTCCGGAACAATTTGAGGAAAATCACCAATGTCTACGGTTCTTAAATTTTTTCCTGCACCGACTTCTCTTCCAGACCCAGCTTCCAAAACTGGGGCATTTTTCATACATTTCATTTTTTGACCTGGTGATGATGAAGCAGCAAGGATTTTGTCTTCAGATGGGATACAGTCACAAGCTCAACCACTGCCTGCAGCCTCAGGGATTTTCCGCTTTTCACTCTTCGAAGTATTAACTATGCTCAATTTTCTGCTTAATTTTATCAGATTTTCAAGTGTGTTAAGAACGATACCCTCTGCTCCATTTGAGGGGGTGTCTGCACTACTTCTGTTGTCCATGAACAAGTCCATTTTGCTCCCTTTCCTCCTAAAACCACTCACTGTAATATTGTTTTCCCTCTAAGATTAAGACAAGGCACACTATGAATTATGAATATTCATTTTCCTTGTAAAGTTAGGGGCAGCAAAAATATAAGCCTTTTCATTTTATGTGTCTATCTTCAATTTTATTAAAATATATTTTATTTGGAAAGCAGTGACCATTTTGGCACGTACTATTAACAAACTAGGAACTGCTTAAAATTTCTCACACAGTTTATAACGATACCAAACTTTTCTCAAAAATTTTTCTTGGTATTAGTCTTGGTATCCCAAGAAGTGAGGGGATACTGTAACCTGGTCTTACTCTTTAGAGAGAGTTTTGCCAAAGAATTAATGATTAGCCCAGTGAAGAGTTGTCTGAGGATTAACTTATGTTTTTAGTATTCTAGTTGGGGATACGCTTAACGCAGTCCCTCGGAATGAACCTCTTTTCTCTTCTCCCCTCTTTAAGTCTCCCCCAAAATTCACCTTCCGCCAGCTCTTCTACAGGCACACAAGGCTGGGCGCGCTTGTGTTGCAATTTAAACCCATCGTGCAACTTCTGGGTCATCTGAGTACATAAAAGTCTATACAGACTTTCTGCTGTTGGGGCTGGCATTAACCTTTATGCTTTCTGCTTAACATTGCGCTTTACAAAAAAATCCAAACAAGCCACATAACATATATAAATACAACTTCATACACATTTATCACCTCCAACATAAGGAGCAGATTATTTTTCTGGGGAAAAAAAAAATAAAATCTGTTTTTTTCTTGTATCACCTTTAACCTCAGAACATTGATCAAATACACTTTAAATGGAATTCTTCTCTTAGTCCAAACAGCAATACAAGTCTGCAGAGTCTTGCTAAACTGTAAATAATCACAAGCAAACGGAGCGATAGCAATAAACACTTCAGCTCACAGTGGTGTTAGCGTGGGCTCCGTGGTGAAGGACTGAAGCTCTCTTTATGGGTGAGAAACAACATTTCATTTCTGCCTTTAGAAGTAATTTGCTAACACTTATTTTATGGTTTTCCGATTAACTTATTTTAAAAGAAGTTTGTGTTTCCTCAGTTAAATCATCCCTTGGAAAAAGAAAGCCCTATGCAGGGCTGTTTGAATCTGGGAGGCTGAACTGTGTTTATACATAAACTAAAATGCTACATGTAATGATGGGTGTGTGGAAAACTCTGGGAACGAGCCTGCTTCTCCTTTAAACCCCTAAGATACAGCCCCCATGGCAGGGTGTGCAATTTAGGATGGCAAGGAGTAAGGGAAAGATAAAACTTCCACTTCAGCCATTTTTCATTGTTATTGCTTTTAATTGTTTTGGCAGGGCGCACTAAAAAAAAAATAAAATATTTCTTCTTTTTACCCTCTCTGTTATTTTATACTTTCCGTAGATAGTGGGTCTCTGAGCTAAAAAACACATCACACACATTATATAGCACCAGACTTGTGGCAAACCTGATCACAACAGAGACCTGTGAAGAGTCTCCAATAAAAGCACACACACATCCCCCTTTTACACTGTAAGGCTTGATGAGAAAATTCCCATTAAGCAGAAACGCAGACCATTTATGGCTCAACCCTAGAAGGCTGCACAGTCCCCACCAAAGCGAGAGCAAACACTTCGCATTAACCTATCCTGATTCTCAAACACGTATACGCTGAAAAAGCCCAACTCTTTGTCCTATTCTGTTTGCAGAGGGTATAACGCAGATGCGATCCCATCCCTCGAGCAGCACGGGGAGTGCCAGGGCTGGGACCAGGTTCGGCGGAGGAGCCGGGTGCTGGAGCACCCCAATGGGACCCCAGAGTAAGGGGAGACGCGGGAAGGAGACAAGCTTTCAGGCTCTCCTCTTTGGTGGCAGGCTCTTAGCAGTGTTGTAAAAGATACACAATTAGCTTTTCTAGGAAAACAACCACTGAACGCAAACTCGGTTTAGTTGTTGGCACATCGAGATAGCAGATTTTCTGTCTAAAGGCGGAATTCTTTCTTCTTTGCCTGCACAGGAGCTGCGCTTAACAGAAGCAATCCTGAAAACTGAGCAAATCCAACTGTGGCATCGTGCGGTAACAGTAATAAAGACACAGCATCAAGTGAAACTCGATTGAACCAGTTTATCCAGACACTGTCAATCTGCCATTCACTCTGGGTCTCCGCATTTTAACTTTTACTTGAAAATTACAGTAAAGTTCTGTTTTTTAAAAAAATTAAGTAGTGAAGACTGTTCCATTTTGAAAGAAAAGCATTTAATTTTTAGTATTTTTAATGCTTAATTTTTTTCTTTCAAAGCTTTATAAAAACAGCATTATGAATATATTGTTTCTGCAAAGCAACCCTGCTCCTCCAAACACACACACAACAGGGCTCCAATTTCACTCGAAGCATTTGCAAGATTAAGGCCCTAAAAGCCACCTAAAAGCCAAGGGTGCTAACATAATAAACGTATTTTAAAAAACTAGAGAGAAAGAAATCTTGTACAGATGGAAGAAAGCTTCCTCAAAATACAGACCCAACCTCCCTTTACTTCAAAATAAATATATTCACATTATTTTTAAAGGTAAGTTGTGACAACCTTGTTGATTAGTGTAATTCATGTGGCAGCATTCACTTTTCTTTAGCTCTGTACTGCATACTGAAAATAAGGCAATTAAATGAGAAAATTAATTCCATTAATTAAAAATGTTCAGTCTCAAGCAAGACAGAATGATCCGAGTGAGAATTATAGCTGTATAAATGTACATAAACCAAAATGTTTTCCTTGACTCGTACTTTCCTTTAGGAAGGATAAATTTTGCAGCACAAACCAATGATAATGCTATTTTAACAGTATCATGAAGCTGAAGAGAGATATGAAATGGTCTGTTTTACCTTTTAAAGAGAAACCCCCTGATGTATATAGGAAAATTTACAAGTAAAATACCACCCTTCCCACAAATTCCTTACTGGTGAGCCTGAGTGAAAACTCTGGTCAAGTCAGGAAAGAAAATCATTAAATATAGCTGAATCCATAAAGCACCGTAGCTGGAGTTTCAATACAGATCATTTTATAGTAAAATTAAAATAGAAGCCCTTTTTAATTATATAAAGTGTGCACATTATTACTGAGGAGAGGAATACACGCTTTCCTCAAGAACCATAAAATTGGCTGCTGGGAATTAGACTTCAGCTGCAATTATTATATGGTCCTATAAAGGATATTGAAAGTCTGATAAAATTGCACCCTTGTCATGGAACAGTGATGCTTAATGCTAAATAACCACTCCGCAGCATTCCAGTCATAGCTTTCTCAAAACATCATAGCTCCCTCCTCACACCGAAAAGAAAACACAGCAGGATTTTGGAGCTAAAAGTATACCTAAATATTTGAAATACCAAATGGACAGGTCAAAAGATATGTAAAGCCACACAGAGGCACACCACCACACGTGATAAAGGAATACTGATGGTCTTTTATAAAGTAAAGCCCTCCACAGGCTCACACTCAACGTAAAAGTCTACACACTATGAGAAGGAAATAAAAAAAACCAATAGAACGAAGCAAGCCCCTAACTGCGTACGCCAAACTCAGCCCGACCACGGCGTGACGAATGCCAGCGCCACACATTCCTAATTCCTGTTTTCCTTTTTGTTGCAGTACGTGTTGTAAACGGTGAGTATTTGTTCCGCCTGCGTTCAGCTACAGGAGACTGGCCGGACTGCTGCTCCCCAACCTGGAATTTGCTTTTAGCAACATCAGTACGCTCCTCGTGTGCCTCTCGGGCCTGCAGACATAGCAGGGGACTAAAACCTCCAGATATTTCTAATCCCACAGACTCCATCGCGCTCACAACTTTGCCAGGCCAGGATTTTTACATGTAGTAAGAATATCAAAGAAATACTTCTCTGACACATAACATAAGGCATGCACAAGGGAAGGCTGGACAAGGGAGAGATTGTAGCGTGCGGAAGAAGGGGTGTAAATTTTGCTCTTGCAAATGAAGGAAAGGAGAAAATTCCTTCTCCTACAAAGAAGTACTGGCAAAGTCCCTCGCCATTTAGATCCTACCACATAGGTGGGATATATGTCCAACCTTCTCTATAAGGCTTCAGTAGGAGTCTGCTGTTCCAATCCCAGCACCTGTGGTAATGCCAGGCTTCAGAAAGAAGCCTCTGCACAAGAGCATGAAAAGGATCCCACACAGCTTTTGTTTGACACAACTACTCAGTCGTGAAAAGAAACAGACCATGAGAAATCAAACCCACTCGCCTCCCAAACGGTGGCAGGGAAGGAGCACCCTGGGCTGCCTTAGTGTGGAGATGGAGGGGCTGCAGCTTCTTCTCCTTAGAATGCCAGTAGAGTTTCACGGAGGGGCTTCCTTTCCCAGACGCAGCTGGGAGAGCCCATCCTGTGCCCACACAGCTCGTGCCAGTCCAAATCACCCGCAGCCCACGGGCAACCGTCAGGAGCCTCCCCGAGCCATCTGCCCCTTCCTACCGCACCAGCAGGCATGCCAGGGAAGCCCTACACCTATGGAACGTTACTAAGGCTATAAGCAGGAAAAAAATAAATGAAAACTCACAGACCATAGCTGATTAACCTCAAAAACTACATTTCTGAGGCACTTGTGGTCTAGGATGAGTATGGTAAGTCCCTGCATGTCTCTACATACGCTGCACTTAACACAGCAGGAACTGGCCACTGGGCACTACTTGACTATAAATGTGAAAGCATAAAAAAATATATATGTTAGCTCCGACTGAGCATCTGAAAAACACTGGCCTTTTAACCAGGTAAGCTGTAAACAAAACATTTAAAAATTAATTTTCATTTGAAGCACTCATGAAATGTGTTCCTTAAAAGGTAAAGCAAGTAAAGACTGGGGGGCACTTTGTATTGAGGCCTTAAAAGCCCTTGGAAGTATTAATTGTATCTCAAAACCTCTCTTGAGGTAAATATTTTGAATATTGTATAGAATGTCAGTATTTTATAAAAGTATAAAATCATATACACACAGTCATATGCCAACAGCTCAGTCAGGCCAAGATTTGGAAGTGGCGACTCAGACTCCTGACACCCCCTCATCTTTGGGTTGCAAAGTTGCAAAAAGAGAAATCTGTTCAGGCAGTATTTCTCTACCATTGGGGGAAAAAAATCAACTCCCAAAACATAAAAAGAAATTAATTGGAAACTTCTAATGCCAAACATAAAGGAAAGTTGAAAACGCATACATTAAAGGCCTTTGAATAAAATTTATGATCACATTTACACTGAACAGAACTGAAATTTGGTAGTGATTTACTTTTCAGTAAGGTTTTGGGGCTTTTTTAAGATATGAAAAATCTTGTGCTTTAAAAGCACAAATATCGCTACTTCTTGATGAAGCTTCAATATGTATCTTTTCTGTTAAAAATGTCTGAACCCTCTAATAAACAAATTACTGCGAATCACACAATATAAAATGATTCATACAAACATTAATATGTAAATGCAATGAACAGTTTTAAGAGAAGGCATGAAATGTCCCTTAGTTATAGTTCTTTTCATTAGAAATAATACTGGAGTGTATCCGTTTCAGGATAAAGCCATTGCTCGTATTTACCTTATCAAAGGTATAAAAAATGCCCAGAAGCATTCACACGAACACAAGCCATCAGTTTTTCAGAATAAAGAAATAATTTGCTTACCTGGAACATCAATTAATCTCTTATAAACATTCAAGAAGGCTGCCTCTGCTTCTTTGCTTCTTTTGCCCAATGCGTCAATCTAAAAGGGGTGATGAGAAAAGAAGGCTTTTAGACTTGTTCCAATAAAACTCTTACACTCAGAGTTATAAAAATAAATTAATATATTTTGTATAAAACTAGTTAATATATAAAAAGGGAACTTGAGTCTCCTGTGTACAACTCCTATGGAAGCAGCCTTGTAAGAATATTTCTGATACATTTGTACTGAATATAATTTAAAGTCCTGTTTCAGTGCAATAGCAAGCATCAATATTTTTATGAACGCTACTGTCTATTGTGATTCTTTACCTTAAATCTTCATCAAAGCATGCTATTTGCCAGACAGGTTCTATCCTCAACAACTGTTTTCTTTTACCACTTATTAAGATCCAGCACAACAAATGGGAACTGTGTGCGCTTCCGATGTTGCGCTCTGCCTTTGTCGTGGCAAATATATTTTTCTATTGTTTCCACTAAGCCTATGAGAGGATGAAAAGATGTACTTGTTGGGTGCCCTGTGATACTTAACACTAAACAACTGTGATCCTTCTGCCTGCAAATAAGTTTTTTAATAAAGCTCAGGCAGAGACCCATGAGGTCTATATACTCTCTTGGACTCATGAGCTCAAGCCAGGCTCCTCTGACTTCCCTTCATGTTTTGCAATACACCCAATACTCATCTAAGCAGCTGCCTGCCCAGGTGAGGGAAAATACTACCTCACACAATCTGTTCTTTTCTCTAAATCTGTATTTTCATCTAAGACTTCATTTTAGAAGGAAATGCAGAGCTATGTCTCTGAGAATAAAATATGTATTCCACAACAATTTCTTTCTTGTAAACATGTATTTTCCCAATGTACTAGAAAACAGAGGATTTACAATTACTAAATATTGATGAAAAAACAACCAAACCAACCCAAGACCAGGTCCATTGAATTATTACTCCACAGCAGAAAGAGACAGAAAGGGAAACAGGAAAGCCTGACACAGTTCTGCGGCTGCTTACTGAAATCAGGAAACTAAAAGCACGGAGATTATCATTCCCATATTTTAATAAAAAGTACGGAAGGATCTGAAGAACTACGGATACAAAGACCTGATATAAATTCTTCTGTGTATCTGAAAAGCAGTTAATATTATGAAACCATTTAAAGGTGTGTACGTCAACACGTACTAAAAAAGGAAGGTCCTGTCTTAAAAACGTCCTTGAATTCTTTCCCTACGTTATTGATTTGGTAGATAAGGCAGAAACAATGGACAGCGTTTACTGTATCCGTATTTCAGGAAAGTATCTGATATTTTACTATAGGGGAGGGAGATTTGCTGGACCCGAAAGCGCGGTAGAAGGCGGGCGGGTGCCGGGCGCCCCGGCAGGGGAAGCAGAGGGTGCCAGGGAAAGGAAGCGGCGCAGGGAGGAGGAGAGATAAGCACAGGGTGCCACTTCTGTTTACTTCATAGGAAAATGACTTTGCGAAGGGAAGGATTTTGGGAGGGAAAAAAAAAAAAAAAAAATAAAGCCTACAATGTAGATGATTAAAATAATGGAGGGAGCCAGACGCAAAGTGCACAGGAGCAGAGCGCGGGAACGGCACGTGACGTGTATAGATTAGTCTTATGGCTGATAAGTGACTTGTAGAGATCATTACGGAGGGGATTAAGGCCAGAAAACCAAAGGACAAGGACAACTGTAGAAATTACAGGGAAGCACAACGCACAATGTATAAACCAAGAAAAGACTGGAGGGGAGGAGGTCACGGAGGAAAGTAAGGACAGCGAAAGCATCTGCGCAGCGTTTGGCAGCAGCCATGAAACCTTGAGAGAGATGGCGAGAGGCTGCAAAGAGACAAGTTACTGTAACACAACACGAGGCTGCAGTTAGAGAAACAAATCAAATTTCTGTTTCGCTTACATCCCCCCAAAATCTGGGTTAATTTATGTAGCTTGGTGGAGGTGTAGCATAACTGAAGTCTGACCTATTTGCATCTTATTCTTATCAATTGAATAAAAGAAAAAAAAAAGGTATTAGAAAGATGATAAACAAGCAAAATAATGGAGGATGTGGAGAGCAGATATAAATACTCAAAAAATGCTGCCCATACTTGTCTTTTAAAGTCTTGTCACCAGGAAAGGCTATGGAAAGGCACTGGAATCTCACAGGGCATGTGACGTGCGGGAGAGCGAGGGATTGATGGTTGTGAATAACCCATTTATTAATTTGAATTCAAGCAATCACAGATGGACCGATGCTCATTAGGGAATGAGAACATAAGTAATTCGGTTAGAACATTTTCACACAAAGAGTATTTGAAATTAGAATAAGGAACAAACTGCCAAAGGCAGAGAGGCACCGGGTAGTGCAAATCAATGCTTGGGAGTATCAGCCACCGTTGGTGAACGGGCGCGAAAGGAGGGGGCAGCCATCAGAGAGACTTGTGCAGTTGAGATATTTCATGGGTACATAAAGACAGACTTCGAAGGCCAAAGCACACCATATGTTAGACTTCTGGACTTTAACGTTCCCACATACAATTTTCTCTCGCTGCTGCTCAGCAGAGTACAGCCAAATTTAAATTACTATTATTAAATGCAATTAGCATTACAGAACTGATTCTGTACTGTATTTTGAAAAATTCATTTGCCCCTTTTACAAAAATCAAAGCATTTAAAATGCCTGCATTTCTGTGAAATAACAGGATGGATCTGTTTTCCTATTAACAGTTTTTTCACATTTTAATAAAGGGCATTTGTACTTATATTCTCCCTAAGTATTACAAAAAATATGGTTTATTCACTCCTTACCAGTTTTATAGTGATTGAAATATAAAACAGAATTGAAACAATATCTTCCAAGTTGATCAGGGACTTTCTGACAGAAGCAGTTTGTAAATCACTGGAACTTTCACGCCTTTCCTCCTCTCTCCCTCTCCCCCCCCCCCAAATTCAGCACCAGAATTCCTAACAATCCCACCAGGCAGAAAGATTTTTTTATGTTTTAGTTGTTAAAAAAAATCAGTTAATCTGTCTGGCTTAAAGTTCTAATAAAAATAAGCAGTGCACCGATTTTATATCTTAAAATAAAATTTCAAAAAAGCACCATGACAACTTTAACTGAAATAAAAAAATAATTAAGAATACCAGCTTCCAGCTGTGTAAGGAAATACGGGATGAAAAAGACATCAAAAATAGCAAAATATAAATGAGGTCCAGAAACAGAGGAAACAGAGCACTGAAATGACACAGAAGAAAGTATTTGGAAGTTCACTGCAAATTTTTCAAATCGAAGTATAATTGGTTCGGGAGCCAACAAGGTTGAGCTGCAATCAGCTCACTCTAAAACAGTTGAACTACATTATAAAACTCTTGCTGAACATTTTTATTTGACTCTAAAAACTTCAGGGACCCTGAAAGAAGTCAACTTATAATTACACTAGCATAGTCTTGACATGAGCTTAGCTCCAAATCTTAATTTATCTAAACCAGGCCCCATTATGTCTTCTCTGACTAGAAAGAAACAACAGTGACCTCTGTATTCTCCACCACCCCCATAAACATATGTTCACTTTTAAGTTTTGGCATACTATTTGTCTTGATAATACCACTGGCGCTATACTGAGATAACAGAAATGAGACACTAGGAATCCTCCCTCCTTACCACACTCTTCATCTTTAAAATATCACCGGAGCTATACGGAGGGAGCCGCAGCGAGACACCGGTGTGAGAGCAGTCCTCCCTTTATCCACCTTATTTTTCCAGGTCAAGTGCTTTCAGGAGTTGTTGCTCGGGGTACCAAGTTCATCCTGGAGGGTGAATGACACCCTTCCCCCTCCACGGTCATCCCTCTCCGACTCGCCCGTGAAGGCCTCCTTGGTCTGCTCCCATTCTCTGTTGCCAGAATGACAGCTGGTTGCCCGATGCTGCTGGCATGAGACTCCAATGGTACGGACAGCCCATTTTAGGAAGGCTCGGTCACAGTTTAGTATCTACTACACCTGGCTAAAATCAAAATCTCATCAACGAAATCAGCAGTTTTACCTCCACATTTAGGTAAGCACCATAAATGTGGCTGTCTATGTCAGGGAAGATGCTGAATATAGTTTCATCTGCACATTGCCTCTTTCCTTTTCTGCCATGTCCAGTCAAGTTCAAAAACAGAGCAGTCAAGTCTGTGGCTTTTTTTTGGAATCTGTCACTCTTTACACACTAAGAAATTTCAGCGTTAATTAAAAGTCTGATGACTGCTGCCCCACAAATCACCTGGATTCTGTACTCAGGTTTGCAGAAGTGGGATGCCCTTCGATGCTGTACTGTACGTGGTATTGTCTCATCCACTGCACTCGGAGAGATGGCTGCACAATTGTGTTTCTGAATTTAAAGATGGAACAGGAAGATAAAGCTCTTTGCAAGGAAGCCGGGACTGCCGAATGCTGGTGCATTCTGCATCGACACTTAAATTCTCTGAACTTAGAGATATCAGCACATTAACACATTTGCAGACCATGAACGCGGCACATGGCCACGATGTGTTGGTCCTGACAGACCAGCTTGGATCATTCAGCTCAGCACTGCTGTGGTTTTCTTTTGTTTTTAGATAACTTGGCATCCCAAAGACAACTCCTTAGTGAAGGGATCCCATTGCTTTCTGCATTTGTATGGCACTACTGAAATATTGATAATTCACTCGCGGTACAATTAACTGCGTATCCAGTGTCTCAAATGCAAGCATTCACACAATTATGCTAAACATAGATTTTGTAGTTCTAACTCTTCTACTTATCCCCATTGTTCTTCAGTTGCAATTCTCACTCTCATTCGCCACCTTAACATGAAAGGTAGGTCTTTTACTGCCCTGTACCCAATCTGGAACTAACTTAGCAAGTAAAAATAAATGACTTAAAACAGAAGTTCTTTTCTGTTCTGATTTTTAATAAATAGATGCCTTAACGAGACACCCATCCCCTTCATTTGCAAAGCTCCCTTACACATCTTTTGTCGTATTGTTTTGCATCACAAAGTTTTTCCATTTGTCTTCAATTACTTCGAGCTACCAAAATGCCATTAAGAATTGTAAGAAACGTATTGAACAAAGGGAAAAGCACGGTAACAACTCATTAACACACCATTATTTTAAGCCATGCTGTATTCTTGAATAGCTGCCTGGGAATCAAACGGGGGTTATAGCAGGCATTATTAATGCTCTGCAATGGCATCAGCCTTTTTTTGAAGCCATTACAACAGAGCTTTGCTGCTCGGGCAGATAAAACAGCCCATCAGTTGCTAAGGTGGTGCAACAGCTCTACAACACGCTCTGTGCCTGCGGATTAGGAAGCACACAGGGTACGTGCACAGTTGGCTTGATTTCCCTAATACCAACAGATATAGATATTAATAATTAATTAATAAAAATGTCACTATAATTTTACAAATTAATAAGAATATATAGTTCATCAGCCCAGTTAATTTTTTTTTTGCAGCTGACAGAAGAAAAGTAAAAATACTCTATTTTTTTCTCTTTCCTGCAATTAAAAGACTTTTGAGGCAAAATAAAAAAGAAATGAATCCTGTGCAGCTGCTTTAAGCATATGGCGTATATTTTAGCTGTGCTATAAATTCTTTAACAAAAATAAGGACTTCACAGAGTGGATACAATGCCAATCTGTTTAACAAAGCTGCCTGGGTGCAGTGCATAGATATACAGACAGGGACAAGCTGGGGAAGAGCACTCCTGCCTCACCAACTTGTTGGTTTAACTTCAAGTTAAGAAGAGAGCTTTAAGAGGGACTCCAGTCCTTCAACTTTACAATTCTGCTTCCCTCCACTGCGAAACAGCTGCAACCTTGAACCCCTGAAGCCTTCGCTTCCTTTCATGCCCAGATAAATCCTGATTTTCCCAGACAAACGACGCTGCCATCCCCTGAGGAAAGCTCAGCTCCCTCGTTCTCACAGGACAGCTTCTTGTTGCTTTTCCAATCTTTGATCTTCCTTCCCAGTAAAACAGCCCAGCCCAACATGTGCCTCAAGATATTGACAGCAGAATGACAGCTTTGTTTAAATAAGCTTTTACTATTTGCCACCCTGCCTTCAGATCAGTGCGACGGTGGCTCTGCTATCATCGCCGAACCTCTCCTGGATCCTTTGATAACCCGTGTGTCTCCCTCCTCACACCTCTCCGCATTTCTGAGCGGCGTTTTCTCCGTTCCTGCTCGTCCTCAACTCCTAATCCATCTGTCAGGCAGGCACCAAACGGAGCAGCCCCGCTCCCTCCTCCTGCCTGGGGCCACGGGCTCCTGCTTCTCTTGCATCAGATCTTGCCATCGCACAGCCATAGCATGATTCAGCTCACTGACTCCATGGAAAACTAAGCAGCAAAGGAGAGGTAGGATTTATTTTCCATCATGCCGGCAAACTGAACCGACTCATCGCGTGCCTTTGCTGAAGACAGTGCAAGGGAGGAGGTGGGCACCTGGGGCTGGGGCAAGGACACTTGCCAGCGTCAGCCCCACACTGGCATTGACTGGGAATGGCATGAAACCGGAGAGACAAAGTATGGATAGCAGAAGGATGGTCAAAGTGCCAAATGTTAGGAAAATTCCCTTCCCTAACTAGTCTATCAATCAGTCTTTACAGTACAAAAATGTATTAACTTTGTTAATATATGTATTAGTTCACATTATACACTGTAATGTAAATCAGGTTGTAGAAGTTTACTGGAGACTTCAGTATTGTTCATGCTTAAGTAAGACAATCTGAGGGACAGCCTGGCCACAGAAATAAGGACTTTTGCTTCTTGGAAGCTGTCCACGAAGGATAAAAGATTCCCCTGGACAGCCAAGACAATGCCAGCATCCTGGCCCCTCTCCGTCAGCCTCTCCTGCCTCCACGAACAGTGACTTAGAACCCACCACTGCTTCTCTCCCTTAAGGAAACCTTTGGTTTAAGTATTTTAAAAATTAGGGCAGAGGAATCCTTGCAAGAAGGAGCTCATTAACTACGTTTGTGCAATATCCACCTGCACATAAATACCAAAATGTAATCTTTTGCTAATATTTTATACTGAGCTTACCCTTTTGCTTTGCTATTACAGCAAAGCAAGACCAGACTCTGTCTTGTAAAGAACCTCATAGTAATTTTGTAATAAATACAGGAAGAATTCTGTATTTGGAGAAACAGGGACTGTATTATCATGACACTCGGCAAAATACCATGCCCAGCACAGTCCTCCTATCCCCATTCCTTCCAGCACACTTCAAGCTCTCTTTTTTTAAAAGGATGAGAAGATACTCCTGACACTGTGAACTGAAACAGTGCTGCCTGTCTGAATTTTGCATAAATAGTTTCCCACCACTGTTAGCATTTCACCCAAACGCGTGGCAGCGGCATAGCAGGCCTTAATATAGACAGCCCACCAGCTGCCAACAGAAATTTCAGCACTTTGTCAATTATATAAAAATAAGAGGATTTGGGCTGATCCTCCCCAAAGTTGCCCTAGTAGTAGCTGCTGCCTCAGTACGACTTGCCTGCACACTGGATGGGGTGGAGGTGAACCTGCAAGAGCTTCAGAAGGGTGCATGGTGCCTACTGCTTGCTTCTGGTGGTGTATGTTAGGTTTGGGACCTTGCCTGTTACCCCAGTAGCTGAGGTTTGTCCCAGGAAGGTATCAATACAGGAAGGAGAAAGAGGCACACATAGGAGAGGTTCCGGGACAGTAGCTGTGTCTCTGTTTGAGTGTTTCTACAGTTCTGTCCATCCGTCTGGAGTTAAGCGTCTCTTCTAGAGGAGAAATGGACCTGAAAGGTAACAGCTGGGACTAGTAACCATCAATGGGACTAGTAACCATCAATGCTGGAGAGAGCAGATCAGGGGAGAGCTAAAGGTCTGACATGATGGTGTACCTGCTCTAGCGGGAGGTGTCCCTGCCCATGGCAGGGGGGGGTTGGAACTAGATGATCTTTAAGGTCCCTTCCAGCCCAAACCATTGCATGAGTCCATGATTATCTCGGGGATATTCTCAACCCAGCACCCCACAGCCCAGTGCTGGCAGCAGACATCCTACACGCTCATCAGGGAGAGCGCATCTGCCTTTGAGACGCTGAAGCACATTTAAATCACCTTGCTCAGGAAAGATGTTGTTTAAACTGCAATCAAGCCAGCCAAAAATAAATAAATAATCATTTACACACTTGTGTAAACAAAGAAGCGAAACGCTGCTGCGCTGCTGTTACCCCAAAAGCGGGCTGTGTACCTCTCCCCCTTCCCCGCTCGCGTCAGGAAACAGCATCGAGATGAAGCACAAAACCGTCCCCGTGCTCCTGTTACACAAAGGAAATCACCCACCACCCACGCCCCGTGGAGTGGACGTTAAAAGCAAACAATTAACCGCCGAAAATATTAGATTTACTCCATTTTGTGACACGGAGTGGTTTAACGGGACTTTCATTGAAAAGCAGGAAAGCTCTGGGCCTAAATCAGCACGACGCGAGCTCTGAATTTTGATGTATGCTGTTGACTTCCCCAACACAGAGCAATTTGTAATAGCTTTGCCACGCTGTTGTTTTCAAAGCTCCTGCTACATCACAAGCATTTATTTCTGACCACAAAATTACATTTATTCAACAGAAAGCAGCTCAGGGTCTTTAAGAGGTTAACTTCTGGAGTGCTTGGCTGCTCTCCAGCCTCTGTACTAGAATCAGTGCTAACGCAACAGCACACAACAGCACCCAGGCTAGCCGTGATTAATAGAGTGCTGAATACGCTGCTTTCCACATACACACACTTTTCATTCCCTTGCTTCCATAGATCATGGACTTATCCTCAAAATATCTGACTGAAATTGAATTTGGCTTCTCTCTCAACCGTTCATTTCCTATGTTATGCAAGGTTATATCCTTTTCTGCATGAGCAGAACCAAACCAGCTGCAGCTTTTGAGAAGAAAATGTGTTTTCAATTATGAAGCTGGCCTGAATATTGAACCACAGTTCTACTGCTACTCTAATTGAGCCATCATGGAGTGAACCTACAGGAAAGAAATTGTATTAATTAGGTTTGTAAATTTAACATAAGGAAATTAAAGGGGGTAAAAAAAAAAAAAAAAAAAGATAACTATCAGCTCCCGAATACTCCTTCAAAATGCAAAAGGGAAGTAGGGGAAGTAGGTCTGAAGTTGTTTAGGCACACACATTATTAAGAGAACTCCTTCAAAGGCATGATTAGTAGTTCCAGCACACCAAACTGATTTTCAGCTTCTGTTGTCTGCGTATGTACTCTACTGACCAAATTAATAGTTTAAAGAGCAATTCAGCTACGTGGGGAGCCAGAGTGGTCTCATCAGAATGGCAATACCCTTAAAAATCCTTGCTTTGTGAGAAGAATATGAGAAATAGTTTTCACAGAAATAAAGTCCAGTGAGTCGTCTGAGTTGTTTTGGAGTATGTGCCTTAAAGGGTTGTCCAAATGAGGGATTACTGCATTACTGTTGGACAGTGCTGTTATGCCACATGAAAAGAATGCTAATGACCTCAGGAAATCCTTTCCCAGCCTTAAAATATCTATTTGATGACTTCACAAATATGGATTCCAACATTAGATTTCCATACCACAACTTTAGTTCTGTAAATTAGCATAGCCCAAGAACATAGTTTGTTTGTTTTTAAGCTTTTGCATACAAAAATCCATCCACTGATGTAAACGTGGTATCGCACAATGACCTACTCAGAACACAGCTTGTCGAGATGGTTGCTTGAAGCAGTGTCTTGCCAACTTGCAAATGATGTATAATCATTTTATGATTGAATGATAAAGCTCTTCAGCCTTTTCTGATTCTGTCCTATATTTAGCCCAGCACATGGTGAGCAAACCATTAATAAGTTGCATCCTCAGGTTAATGGTAAGACAAAAAACTAAAAAAAAAAAACAGGACAAAACAAACAAACAAAAAAATATATTTAAGATAGAAACAACAGGAATTTTACCTCTCTTCTGTCCTGCTCGCAATAGCCTATTTACACCATCCAGACATGAAATGTTCCAGGCAAGTAGAAAAGTTACCCACAGCAATCAAAAGAATTCCATCAGCTTTGAATCAGACACAACATTCTGTTCGTTTAAAAAAAAACCTGCCTTCAAATTTCCATTAAAATCCTAAATAAGGAAAAAGTACTATAATAAAATTATACTACAGCGATGAATTAATAGGGTCTCACACTGAAGTAGGAATGCATTTTAAAATTTGTAGCATGCTAAATTCCATTTCATAATGCTTTTACTTCAACTGTCATCATAAAAAAATCCAGTTATTTAAAGCACCGAGATCTATACAAAAAAGTTATTTCCAACTACTAATGGAAACTGCATATTTGATAACTGGAACAGTTTTCATCTGAATGAACAAGATAAATATCCACAGAATACAGAATGTTCGTGTTTGGGGGCTGCATTTATAAATTTGTATTATACAAAGGGAAAATATGGAGGGTGGGGGGGTGGGAAGTGGGTGGGTAGTATAAATATCCATGCTCAAACTAAAAAGAAAAATTGGCTGAAGTGACCTGTGGATTTATGTAAAAAAGTGAACTAGCCACAGGTTTACAAGCAGATGTCCCATAAAGCATGCTTGGGAGGATATTTAAATATGTGAGCTTAAGTTAACCTCTCTCCAAGTCACGTCAGGCTCGCCCAGGGTACAGTTCAAGGGTAGTTTAAGTCAACCTAAGCTGGCACCATTGTGCTCCTCCTGCCCTTGGCTATGCTCTCCTGGCCTCTCCCCTGCCCAGCAGGAGCCTGCACTGAGCCGCTTCAGAGAACCAACCTGGCAGAAAACTAAGCCAGCAAAAAAGGTGAAAAAAAGAAAACTTTGTGCTCACCGCAGGATCACGCTAGCGAAAGTGCTGACGCAAGGCAGGAGGGGGGAGCCAGTCCTGAGGTAGGCAGGATCACAGCAAGATCCATGTAAAGCTACTTAAATACCTTTGCTCGTTAGAGAGCTGTCTGTCCCCTCTGATATTCTGGCCCTCCCCGAGTGCCCAGAGCCCTGTGGAGCAGAGTCATCACACACGGGATTTGCAAAAGCCAGCTTCCCTTCTCAGGTAGAATCGTAATTTAGTATTACTTGGACATGCAAAAAGTACCTACTTAGTTCTATAACTAGAGATCAGATTAAGAAAAGGATGGAGCAACAGCAGTAGGGGTGGAGATAGAAATCAGAGGCAAAAATGTGGTGGAGGCAGTAAACGGAGAAGCTGCATCATGCAAGAATCTTCTTTCCATCTGAGAATCCGGTGAGAAGGTGGTGGTGCTCCAAAATTCAGTAATACCATCCCCAGTGCCCGCAGAGGTGTGAACCAGAGCACTCCTACAGCATTCACTACCTGCTGCTCGAGGACGCTCAAGCAGAAGGGACTCTAGAAAACATCTATTTTCACTACTTCTCTGCTTATCTCTGTTTTATTTACTTACTCCTGTTGTTGTGGTTTTTTTTTTTAATATCCTAATTTGGGGCTGAAAACAAGTCCCTGTAGTAGAGACTTATGATAAGATCACTCCCTATTCCTCCTTTCTCCTCCCTGCTCATGTCCCAGTGTACTTGTACTGTGTGACCAAAAGGTCCCTTCTGCCACCTCCTCCCAGGACATTAGCTGTCACCGAGCAGACAGCACTCACGCCAGTGCAAAGCAATGCTATGGAGCCGTGGAGGAGTGTCCTGCCTCAGCTCTGTTGCCTGCCGAGCCATCTCGGGGGAAAGTAAGACGAGGAACCTCCAGTGGATTTGAAATGCAGAAACACCTATAACAGCTGTAACACAGCTTGTTCTTGAGCTACCTGGAGCATTCATCTCACGATCTTTCATAAAGTCAGTCTTAACAGTAAAGAGAGACCAAATCTATACATTGAGCAATAAAATATAACTCAACAGACCAGGCTAATATTCTTGGAACTTTGGCTCCAAAACAAGATACAGTAATTACATCTATAATCAAATACCACAATTCAGTTTGATGTTCTGCATGTAGGTAGTCAGTCACGATTAGTTGAGGGGTTTTTAGGTTTCTAAAACCCTGTCTAGATTAGGGAGACTGGAATCACTGGCTAAGAGATTCAGCAGCACAATCTTGTAACATATTCGTGCTTCATTTACGTACGAGGGGATTTCTACCAACAAATTTTACTCCTGTAATTTGTGAGGTAGAATTTATACCAACATAAACTCCACTTCTACATTAGTGAAGCAAAACTACAGAAGAGGAGCGTGTAAGCCATACCAAGGTAACAGTGAGCCGTCTCCAACAGGCGAGATTTAATGGGAGAATCTTCCTTCACTGTAGCCAAATATGGATTTATGATTCTTACTTGATCCTCAGACATTCCTTTCATTAAAGAACAGTGATGAAAGCACACATACACTTTTCAGTCAGTGCACTGCAAGCTTGAAACTAAAGTGAAAAGGTTTTTAAGAGCACTGCAATCCACTCGGAGCAATTTTAAAGTGTAAATTTCTATTGGCAAACAGACACAAGTCATTCTTTGTTCTCACAAATTACTATTAGATATATCAAGGACAAAGTTGTCCTGTTTATTTATTTATTTCTAGCAATACTTGGGAAATTGGGTTGTAAAATAAAAAACATACTGCTTTTAAGATGAGGAATTATGGCCCATTTGGGATACATATTTAGCAGGATGTATAAGTAATCATAAATGCAACCCTCATTACAGATAGCGGGAGTTGTGCACTTAATTCCCTATGCAGACTTGTGAAAACACGCTCCTGAATTTCTCTGTGCTCTGATGGGAACCGCAACAATATAAAATCAGCCAAGAACTTGTAGATTGAGAAAGCAAAAAACATTGCTGCTTTAACACAGGTAACTTTAAGAGCAGAGCTCTACAACATGTAACAGATCGGGAGCTAAAACCTAAGTCTACCACCCCACGTAGGCACTGATCTTTATAAGGAGAAATAGAATTTGCAAACTTCATACACGACATTTTCCTAGAGGCAGAACAACAGCTCCCACCTGGCTTAAGCCCTCACGGGAAGTGAGCACTTCAGTGCTGTCCACAGCTAAAATGTAAAATTCTGTAATTGGCCCAGCTGCCTTTTGCTATAGAAATTCTGCAGCATAACAACAGTTGGCTTTTAAACTTGCGATGGCTCTAATCACGTGTTTCTTAGTGGAGCGGTGTGAAGAGAAATCAAAGAGCCAGCACCGGAGCTGTTACCGCTTTCTGTTGGTTTTCCAACAAACACCTGCCAACTCAAGGTTTTCCATCAAGCCCTCTAGAATACAATGCTTTACAGCTGAAAAGGTTTACAGTGAAAATTATTTGTAGTATCTTCATATTTCTTGTATATGTACGCTGCATTGCATTCATTAAGCATTCAAACCATGAAGTCAGTGAGGCACAGCGAGTTAGCATGTGCCACCTGAGTCACTGCAGCTTATGCTCAGGTATGCTGAATGCAAAGTGATTTGACCAGTTTAGCTTGTCCAGCACAAATCCAGCGTATCTGCACACAGCAGAACGCAGAAGGGCTGAAGCCCTGCAGTCTCTCTGCTCAAGGGCTCTGTACCCACCCGGCCATGCTGACAAGCTGCCAGCACACCAGACTCATGTGAAGCAATATCGAAAGCACCACGAGAAGCATAAGCTCTTACCTCTCCCTGGAAACTCTTCAGTAATGGAGCTACCTGTTTGCGCAGGTCCTAGAAGACAGAAGGAAGATATTTCATCAGAAAAATCTGAAAGGACGAGTCATTGTCAAGTTTTTCCTGACACTATTTTCAGTTCTGAAATACCACTTAAATCCTGATCACATTTTATGGGAGCTTTGATTAAAATAAAAGTATACCCAGAATTCATTTTGAACAAGTCTGCATTTCCAGTTTGACATATACCTGTATCTGTTGCAAACAGTATTAATTAACAAAACTGTAGCGATGCTGGGTAAGTACTGAACGCCTTCAATCTCATAATTCAGCTGAAACACTAATGCGATTAGAAGTAAATGCCTCTATCTACCTGAACAGCAGCTACACCTCTGAACTTACGCCAAAGAAATGTTCACAAATGGGAGTTAGGCTTATAGGAAGACGACTTTGGATCATCACTTCAACCAAGAGTGTTGCCATTTTGTAAAATGTCTATTTTATTTATTATTTTCTCAAGAGTGGTCTGACTTTAGCCATCAGAGAACTGGAGATAGCCACATTGAGTAACAATTATCTGTTGGTTTCTGTATAACTCAAAACAAGTTCTTCAGAATTACAACACACCTAGTGCTACAAAATTCATTAAAACACTGCTTATAGAGTCACTCTAAAAGTTTATAGCATATTTTTACTTAGCAACCAAGATAGTTTAGGACAACAAAGGTCTATCTATCTTGCATAAAATTCTCAGTGGCTCCACTTAAGCTGGTTTGGATCTAATTCACTTAAAAATTCTCAGAATTCTCATTATGTGCATGCCTGAAGAATAAAATCCTGTAATTTTGCAGATGACATTATATTATTCGTGCACAGCCAAGAAGCTGGCCTCCTATTTTTGCTGTGGTATTCCACTGATGAGGCTCAAGCAGCGACTTCATAGTGCACTGACAGCTAGAAATAAATCTGTGAGAGGTATAAAGCAATAGCATGCTGCTACATCATTTAGGCTGATTTCCCAGGAAGATTTCCCATCCTTGGAGATTTCCAAGGCGGAGCTGACCACACCTACTGTGGGTGCTAAAGACCCATTTTTAGGGCCAGGTGACATCTAGTCAGCCTCTGGATGGATGTCCCCTCCAACCAAGAGTCCTATGATGCTCTGAGAATACTGTTCACAACTGGGACAGTCAAAATCTGCTTAAGTAACCATGAAATCTTCCTAGTTTCCCACAGGCCACAGTCCTTTAGACACCCAGAACCTCATGAAAGAGGTCATAAAGAGGTCTTTGAAGTATTTTTTCTATATAACAAGGGTCCATTGAAGCCTTGGGCCTTTCAGGAAAGAAGGTGACCGTAAAAAGTTGAGAAATTCTCTTTTTCAATGCATTTACTTTTACACCGAGAGTCATGCAACATATTGGACATTAAATCACTCACCAAAACACCCTCAGCCCTGGATTTAATCTCATTTTCCTGAAGGAAAAGTAGGCTTTTTGAGATAAGTGATTTTTGTCATTTAAATGACAAGTCATGCAGAGAGCTGGTGTATCAGGAGTTCTCCCACTCCCTGAGAAATGGCTTAGGGGCCAAACGCAAATGAAGCTATCAAAGACAAATGATCAGCCAAATTTCACTTCTTACATGGTTATTGCACTAACGTACAGCTAATGCCTATCCAGTTAAGGATAATGCTGCAGCTTTATAAGCTCCCTCTTCGGCACCAAATAAACAACGCTTCTCTTCTTAGACCAAGTCAAGTCACCTACATGTTTCCTGATATTTTCTGCTGTCTATTTTAGGATGCAAAAAGGGTAGATACTGTCCTTGTATATCACAAACATCTACAAATTACACCTCTACCAAAGCAAACTGGTAGGTTGAGCAGCTTTTCCCCACTTCCCAACTACTCTGGGAGATCAGAGGGCTTTGCGCGTTTTATAACATGTTTTCTTTGTAACCTGATGACGATGACACTGAAGAAAGTAACAATAACCATCCATAGCAAAATAAACGCTCACATTCAGGGCCAAACTCTGGCACGGTAGGTTTTAATGAATAGGGAAACTACTAACAGAGACATTAGATTTACAGAATCACTGGCACCCTTGATAAAATCAGGAAAAATTATACCGTCCAAGCAAAGCAACATTTCTTGAAATAAAAATCTCAGCTGGTAGGAAATCATCGGCTTTAGGGCTTCTCTCCCTGGTGTTCCCTCTGAATTTACTGACTAGTATGGCACCAGCCAGCAAACTGATGTCAAAACTGAAAGCAGAAATACGGAAGATCTAATTCCAGATCAGCCCCAAATCTCTTGCTTGCACAGCTCTCGAGAACAGGGCATTATTCCCACTGCCTGAGCATCAGAAATCACCCCAGGTACATCGGGAGATGACAAAACCCCGCAACGGGATTCAGTGAAATAAAGCACAGCCGGCTCCGGAGGCAGGAGAAGGTGAGCCCTGCTCCTCTCTGTGTGCGTGGCCAAGAGCCTGCTACTGAACTGCATCGTCTGACACACACTAACTTCTGAAAGACAGGATTTGCAGCACCTTTTATTTCATGATATAAACTATGTCAGGACTTTGCCTTCATATTCATCTTTAATAATGAGAGATGATGTTGTTGGTTGTTTATAGCAGAGAGAAGAGGGAGAGAAGCGGGGAAAAAAAAAAGGAATAGAAGGGGTATTCCAACGCCAAGAGAACAGTTGGTCAAGCTGTCAAAAAGGGAAAAAAGCTTCCAAGTACAAAATCCGATTCCCACACATCCTTCGTTTCGCAAATTCAGGATGCTTAAACACTCATCCCAGCAATCAAAATGTTACCAAGCAAAATTTGTGCCATAATGGGAAAACGTGTTGTGCTTGATTTAGACAGCAGCTTCTGTTGGTAGTAAAACTGGTTTTGAAACATTTCATGATAAAGGAGAAGGCAGCTCAACGTGATTCAGTCCCGCTGGCAAGCAATTGGTTATGCCACAGTAATCAATCCGGGGCAAACCTGGGACACGCTGATCAGTAGAAAACACAGTTTAACAGGGTAAAATGCTTTGACAACCTGAAATCTTAGCAATAACTTGAAATCTGTTGCAGCTGAGCAACAGAGACAGAGCATCCCACTTCCATTATCTTCACAGAGCAAACAGGCTAAGAACAGTAACTGCAAGGAATTTGCTCCAGCATTTTAAATGCAACCAAATATGCCATGGATGTAAGTGGATAAATGGCAGACATTGTAAGAAAAAGGCATAAACGCCTTCTTCACACCATTTTTTTGTTTTCTCCCCGCCTTGGAAAGAGTTTATAGGCTACTTTTATAATTCCTTCCTTGGCTAAACAGCATCAAAACTTTACACAGCTCACAACAAAAGGGAAGTGAAAATAAACAGACAGAAGTCAGGAATACGTATGCCTCGAGTCACCAGCTGAAACTCTGCTGGTGAGATTTATTTTTGGCAGTTTGGAAAAATTCCTCATCAGATTTTGTCTCAAAATATTACACTAACATCAAATAGAATTTTACCTTCTTTGCACTAAACTGAACAGAAAGAAGGACATTCAGCTCAGGCCCGGGGGAATCTGTAATGTTGGTTAGCAAGGACACCATATGATTTATTATCTGTTTAAGTGTAGTGGCCTTTACTGCCTGGGCTGTGATCAAAACAGGAAAAGCAACCAACTCCAGCACTCGCACACAGCTAGCAAATCATGGCCATCAAGCAGAACAGCTAAAAAGGGTACATGCAATTGAACATTAAACAAATGATAATTTATCAACACAAATGCATTGAAATATTCGAGTACTCCTATACAATCACATTATTAGCCTATTTTTCCATGCCATCTAAACATGCACATTCTCTCTCTCTCTCTCTCTGGATGATTTATCCGGGTAGAGCAGTTTTCTGAAAAAGGCTGTATCACAGACAAACTGAGTATCTGAAGTAGAGACTATGAATTAGGATGCTGTATCATTATCTGAATCAAATCTGATAGCTGAAAGCTAATATAGCATTTTCCCTTTACAAGAGTATAAACAACGAGTTTATATTTTGATCAAGTAGCTACACAATGAAATCTGAATCCAAATAATTTAACTCCCTTTCCATTCCCATTAAAAATAACTCTATGGAAAATAAACCGAGAATAAATCTATAGTAAAAAAACTGGGCAAAAAAAAAATGCATCTTTCTGACAACTAAACTATATTATTTATCCATCGCTATCTTAATACACTGTGTACAGTGCACAGGATGTATCAGTGGTCAGGCTACCAACATTGTGTTTGTAATTTACTTGAGGTCTGAAGCTACACAGCACCTTCTGAGCTCCCCGCAGACGGCTCCATCTCATTTACCTCCAAAATGCTTATCTCTAAATGTCACAACAAGAGCCCTATGACCCTGGGTTGATAAAGTGGTCCAGCAAGGCTAAGCTTGACCTACACACCTTTATCATCCACAGAAGTATTCTGCTCTTGTGAAATAAAGCAAGACAAAAAACTGGGCAAATGTTCCCTCGTGTGCCTCCTGTGCCACATTTCCTATGACTTGTTCTATATATCGTCTACTCGAGACACGCATTGGCTGGTGAATGTCACTATGTCTGGCAGAGAAATCATAATGAGAAGCAGCCCATTTGTATCAGCATCGGTGACATCATTAGTTCAGCTGTCAGAACCTATTTTTGAGCTGCCTTATCACCAGCGAGATGCTACGGCTTTCCTGCCATCTTACCCTTTCGCGTTTCCTTCCTTGTTAGCCCGCACGTAATAAGGAACTAACAACTGGCCCCACGCTCAAAATTGGCAGGGCTGAATATTGTGACTCTACATACTTTCTTATGAGAACTTACAAAAAGAAAAAAAAAAAAAAAAAAACCAAAAAAAAACCCAGAAAGAAAGAAAGAAAAAAAACCCAAAAAACAGAAAGAAAGAAAAAAAAACCAACCCAGAAGAAAACCCAATATATATTGGCTGTGTAGGAAGGTATTTGTCAGTTCAATCAACATATAAAGTAAGAAATAGCACAGCCTCAAGAGGAACTCTCATGTCAAAAACCAGCAGCCCCTCTTTCAAGAGGCAGGGTATGACGGGTATTTGTTTCTTGCGATGGGAAGGATATTTATCTGTGCACCCTCACAGATAAACAGGGCTCCGTACACTTTGTCCACACAGCTATTATCTCGATAATGTTGTTGAGCTTCTCTTTCATATAAATGTAGCTGAAAGGGAGAGAGGTAAAAAGCAGCCAAGCATGAAGGATTTGGGAAGAACGCTGGCATCAACTTCTGAGGTGTGTTTGATTATTGTACACTTGAAGGACACAACCTGTCACTGTGAAACACAGAAATCAGCAAGTTAACTATAATTAGTAGTAAGCAGTTCTGCTGGTTAATTAGAGAGAGCCAACAAGCATATATGCTTTACCCTGCTATGGGTAAATTGGGGAACAAGTTGGGATCACTCAATCAGACGTTCACCTACCAACATACACATTTTAAATATTATTTCTTTGTACCCACAATCATGAAAAAAATCAAGAACATGCAATTTTTCCACCAGAGATCCTGGGCACACGTGATTGGGGGCGTACTAAGGGAAACATTTAAGTCTTTATGTTTAATTAGTTCCAGAAAGCTCCACTTTGCTTTGCTCTAAAAGATACAAAACTGAAATCCCAGATAGTTGTCCAAACAGGTATTACACAGCAGCTCAGATGACTTATTTAATTCCTAAAATATAAGGCAAATTAAATCATATGAGCAAACAATTTATTGCTCAATTTACAGTACGATTTCATGAGATATAAAACCTCTTATTGCTTAAGGCTGCTAAAGTATTTACTTGGAATCCGATCATTAAAGAATGAATCACGATGTTATCAATTTTCTATGATGTTTTTGGTTATTTTAATACACTAACATGCCAGTATTTTCTCTGTACAAAAAAAATCTTTTTAAGTAACATTTATAGATATGTTTCAACCTAGCACAATAATAAATAAAAAATCTTGATTTACAGTAGCAAAATGTACACCACAGTACTTTCTGAAATATTTCAGCTCACAGATCTTGTGCAAATTCCATTAGCTTTAATTATTTATTAGCAGTAGATTTAGATTACTGTTCTTGACCTATTTTTCAGTGTATGGACCCACCCAGCGAGAAGTGAAAAAATATTCCATTTGTGAAAGGCTGATTTAGTGAGAGCAGACTTTAGCTTAAAGTAGAATATTAAGCAAAACCACATGCATTGTAATTCAGGGGGAGAAGCTTGCACTTCAGAAAGGTTACGAAGCAGGGCATAACCAGCCTACAGAATAAACACTAAAAGAGATTCCTTGAAAAGAGGCGGAATTTTTGCTGTTTAACCACCTCAGACCATTTTTCAAAACTGCAGCCTTACGACAATCCCAGAAGGAAGTGAGCCCCAACAGCAGGCAGAGAAGTTTCAAGACTTTCTTTGTGGAAATGCCCTTGTTTCTACCCAACTTTGTAGACTATGTGGGTCCCAATAAGCCACAGGAAAACGGGTCAAGGGTGAGGAAGCATTTTGGGGCTGCTCCTGTGATCCCTTTCAGGGGCGAGGAGGCAAACCCTGCTCTTCCCAGGCACGAAGAAAATGGAGCATCTCTGAAGGTGTCTACTTGCCACAGTGCCTTGTGTCTGGGATTTCACTTTCAATGGAGCTACTCACTTACGCGAGTCTTAATGGAATCCTCTTATAGCTTCTTCCAAGTTAAAATAAACAAAAAGCTAACAAGTTTACTCTGTGCCTATGCAGCAACGTATAAACAGACTGGTTACCTTCACAACTGTTTAAAAAAATCAACCATGCGAAAGAGGAACTGTTGCACCCATACATATATATGTATATACACACACATACTTATATACAATAGAAAAAGATTTTTTTTAACTAACTTTACAAATTAATTTAGTGAACTATGCTTTTTAGAATCATGTTAAAACCTTGCCATCATTTATAAAACAGTAAGTTAACATTGGCTAGAAAAGACACTGAACAGAAACTATTCAGAACTTAAAAAATTAGAGTTGCTAGGAAACAAAAAAATTAATTCAAACAAAAATGATTCAGGTAGAGCTTTGGAAAGGAGCTAATTCTAACAAAACGAAAGCCTGGTCACTAAAATTCCAGAAAGGGGAAAAAAAAAAAAAAAAGGATGGCTTATTTAACAGCTCACCAATACACACAGAAAATCAAGCATCATTTTTAACAAACATATTAATTTAAAAGACTACATACTGGCTAATGGCCCCGTGGAGATTTTTCCTGCTGCTAACAGTTTGTCCCGCTTTCTTGTTAAACCCTGTACTGCCTGCTGAAGGCTGCAGGCAACACCAAACATGCCATGACAGACCCTTGTCATGGGAAAAACCACATGTCTTTATTATCCCAGGTCAGGAGAACTACTTATTTATGTAATGAAAAACCATTTGATTAGCCAAATAAATATTTCAGAATCTTTGAAGTTTACTGTTCTTGCCAGCGGGATAACCATGTGCCAGCAAAATCCAGGAATCGCTGTTCTTAGGGCTTAGGCCAGTATCTCTGCAGACAGAAAAGATAATTATTTGGTACCGAGCTTTGTTAAGTACATGCAGACTTTATTGGATGAGTACATCTGTCCAATAAAACTGAAAGCACACCGAGTGCTTAGCTGTGAATCCCAATAAACAGCCAAACCCACATTTATCAAGTTTTAACCAGAACTGCTCTGTCCCTCCATAAACTCCTTGTTCCACAAGGTCTCTTCCCTGCAATTGAGGTTTCCAGTGAAAAAGGTCCTTAACTCTGCTTCCAAATCACATCCTGTAGGATCTTTCTCCATCCACTCCAGGGCTCTCATTTTCCACTTTGAAAGTCTACAGAAGAAGAGTTCACAACATTTTCCTGATTATTCAGAACTACAGCCTGCAGAACAGAGTTTTCTCTTCAGTGTAAAGTGGGGAACTTCTGAAAAAATGTAATTATTATGAGTCTTAAAAAATTAACGTCTCTAATGAGAAGCTAATGACATAGGCCATGACTCCGCAGAAAACGCGCCTAAGTACTGTGGTCCAATTAACACCACCAGTTCAAACACAGACTAATGCTTCACATGGTGGATTTAAAAAGAAGAATATTTAATGTGAAACCATAATTGCACCTGTAATTTTCCATATTCCCTCCACACAAGCAGAGCTGTGTCTGAATCAGTGTGCACCCTACTTCAGCACTCGGTCTTGCCTTGTTGGGCGATGAAATCAGAAACCTGGGTGCCGTCTGGCAGCACGGCGCTGATGAGAGTTGGATTTCTCCTCAGCCTCAAGGAAAAGATGGGTAGGACCATTCAGAAATCATTAATTTCAAGGTACAGTTTTATTTAGGGAAAGTGAGAGTACTAAAAACCATTCATGTTTTAAGATCTGTTATTGGTCTAGTGGAAAGGTTTCCAAAGTACAAGCATCTCGCTTTAAAGTCAGGTTAAGAAGAATAATTCTGTGTTAAATATAATAATAAGGAACCCAGCTTCATCCTCACAGATCCTTACAGACTACATGTAAATTGGGGGGGAGTAGTCTGTGCATTGCTGAGACATCAGATATTGCAAAATTGTTTTCCCTACTTACCTTTTAAATACAGGTTAAAAATATAGCTGTGAACAGACCGTGCATTAATCATACTCTGACATACCTGCATGTAAGAGCACAGGTGTATTTACTGATTTATATCATTATAGCCAGTCTTTCATTATGATTCCAATGCAAGAAAATCCAATACTAAGCAATCCTCTAATAATCTTTGTATAAGATTTGCTCGCTTAATCTTGATCGTGACCGTTAAGTTTTATTCCAAAGACAGTTGCTCCCACAGAAAACAAGTTGTTTCACGAGGGTCAGAGCGAAAAGCTGCTGTCCTGCAAATCCATATCCTACATTTGCTAGAACTCTCGCGACCATCACCTTTGCTATCTTTGTGTTCTTCATGACCTCTTCTAGGCAGGGAGTCACTGGCTAGTTGCCTGCTGTGGTTCCCGGGTTGCCATGCCTTTAGCAGGCATCGGCCCTTTAAATGCAGCTGAAGTGATAACTTCAGATTTCTACAAAAATGAGAAATTCGAAGAAAAAAAAATAATTGACAACCTCAAAAACATCAGGATATAGACCCAAAGGGTTTACTACATCTAATTTAGCATACCTGGTAAAAACACCTCAAAATTAATATAACTGTCATCCTCCTGACCTAAATAAAAAAATACAGCACAGATCTTTTCATGTTGCTTCAGTAAGTGAAGTGAAGCAATTCAGAGAAAACAAACTTTTGCTGCCTTTATGCTTCCTGGCAAAATTCCTACTGAAACACACTCAGGCCTATAATGCATATGCTTTGGTAGCACACAGTAGATATAAATGAATCATCAAGATGAAAGAAAGCAAAATCTCACTGTAGACTTATTCAATACGTTTACTGTTTGTTAGTCGAACTTAAGAAATAAAAGACCCACATAAAGCACTTTTGAGCAGCAGCGTCTTCTCACAACTGTAATATATAGTCTCAGCTGGGACTAATTCCCAAATTCATGTGCTGAACTGCAAACTGTTCCAGTATTTGGGGAGCAGGCGGGGGAAGATAAAAAGACTGGGCAAAGAAACCCAGAAGATTGAAGATTAAAAGAGGAGAGACAGAGCAAGCTCACAGCCTGTCGTTCCTGTGCACTTATTTTTCCATCGTTGAGGGCATGCGAGCCTAGCACTGAATCACAGTGAACTCAATAGCAGATTAAAATGAGACATACTTGTATAATAATAAATCAACAGAATTAATACAAGCTTATCTTCTACTAACTTTGAAGGGGGAGGTGACAAATTGCACTTAAGGAAAAATAGTTTTACTGTTGCTAGCATAAGCTGAGCGTCTATAGGAAACTGCTAAATTTAGAAAGCCAGCTTTTGATGATAGCAACGGAAATTAATTCAAGTTTTTTGTATGTGTGCTGTGGTGTGTTTTTTTTAAAGAGCTCTAGAATGTTACTCATCTTCTTGAAACTCTTACCAAAAGAAGAGACTTCATAATGCACTATCCTCCCTGCCTACTCCCTCCTACTCTTCCCCCTTAAAAAGGCAGAATTGCTCCTTTGGGCTACAGCAATTTAGGAACTTAACGCAGTTTAACAAATTCCCTATCTCTTGGCTGGAGCTGTTTGGCTCTGACAGATGAATCGGAAAAGTCCATAAACGTCTGGAGGATTTGTGCAGACTTTTTCTTGTATGACTATATACGGGAACTACAGATCAAGTTATCTACAATCATTTTAACCTAACCTTCAAACTTTTTACCTTATTCCTATCTTTGTGGCAAACTTCCTTGATCTGCAGTACCGCTAAATTAGACATAATCTGTCAACTACTTTTCTCAAAAGTATTTTCCCACTCTTTACAAAACAGCAAAAACACCTGAATTAAGATACACTTCAGTAAAAATTAACTTTTGTTAACAACTTCTGCTTCTCAGAAATACGTTTGTATATATGAGTGAACCAGAATGAGATGCTGTGAAGCTCACATTTTCATTTACAGTATTCTACTATTATCAAAGACATGCACCTCACCAGACAGCAGATGTTTTCCATTACTGCTTACCTGAAATATCAATTAGCACTAAGTGTCATGAGAAGTCTAGCACAAACTGGTAAAAGAAGTGAAATCTGCACTCAAAAAAAGGAGGGGAGGTCAAAACTCACTGACTGATGTACGTGGGGACTTATAAAGGAATTCCAACAATGCCTGCAACACCCTTTAATCCAGAACTTCTTGCAATCATCATCTTTTATACAGATGATAATTTTTATACAGAGCTTAAATAAATACATAAAAAACAATAGTACATAATACAATATTGAGGGCTTCTTTTAGCTGGATCAAAAAAACTTCTCTGTGCCTCTAAAGCAATGGGTACACCAAGTTCAGGCGGCTTCTTTAAGCTAAATATTCCTAACACACCTCAAAATGGACATCAAATGCCACTGAGGGCTCAAAATGGGTAAGATTACAGCTCCTCAAACCCAGGAGTGAAACCTGGGTAAACAAACTTGAAAGACTGAAAGTAAATACTGAGTTTTGTATGCACAAGAGAATAATAGGAGAGTATGACAGACAGAGGAGACAGTACCATCTAGAAGAGCTCCAGTGAGGAGCCATGTGAAGAAACATCTATTTAGAAATATCTTTATTAAACAATTTTCTTTGGAGTCTGTTATAAAGAAAATACACAGACACAAAAATATTTTTAGAAAAAAAATTCACTGCTAACCTCCAAAAAGGCAAACGGATAGACAACACTGTCAAAGTGCAATAGCATAGCACTCATTGAGAAACTGAACAAAAAGCCCTGACGGTTTTGGGGACACATCCACAAGAGCACAGAGCTGGTATCCACAGCTCTCTGCTCTCCCAGGAGTTGCATAAGGAAATAATACCACAAACAACATCTTAGATTATAGGCACAGTTGTTATTTACCATACTTGCTCCAATTCCTCTCTCTCTCTATATATATGTATACGTATTTGATTGTACAGCATTTAAAAACCAAAAGGTGTTTTCCAGGGTGGTCCCTGAGTGAGGAGATGGCATCCTCCTCTCTCAGAGATTCAAGATACTATTATTGTTTTATTTTACAATGCCTAGTAAACTATTGAGCCCCTGACCTTTGTGTTCAGAGTCCCAGGAATGCAACAGTGATGTCGGAAAAAAAAACCAACAAACCCCAAACTTTGGGGTTTTAGTGGTATTTGTAGGTCCGCTGACAACACAGTGAAGACTGTTCAGAGGGCTTCCGCAGAAAAGTTAAAACACTCCTAAAGAGCTGTTTAAACTCTGTGATGTTTCTTGCACATTTTCAGTACCTTACAAATTTTGCTGAAAGTTCCTAAATTCTCCTACTTCACCTCTGGCTGGCTTACAACTGCCTGAAAAATCATTAGTAAGAAATAATCCTGATGCATAGCCCCCTTCTGAAATACCACAAGGGCTCTCTTTTAAATGTAATTTAAAGCCAAGATCCACAGCCAGCCTCTTCCTGTGCAAGATGCACATAACAGTTAATTGCCCTCATGATCATGAGTCGCTTTGAAACCTCAGCAGATGACAAGCAGCCACCACCCCACTGCTAAAAAACGTGGGCCAGATTCACAGAGGATTGAGAGCTGCGGGGGCAAAATGGGAGCACTTCGTCCTGTAAATGGTCTTGGGAAATGCAGAGATCACAAAAGTTAAAGCTACTGTTCAGAGGAGATTATATCTCACACAGCTGCTTATTGACACCGTGCAGTTAAAACATGTTATTTTAAATTTCTGAAGGAACACTGTATTTGGAAATGTAATCATTGAATAAGCGCTCTTAAGACCCAAAGCATATCAAGTTTTCCCAACTGATTACAGCCTTATAAACTCTGACATTTCTGAACCACTGATCTCTTCCTTAGCTAGGGCAGGACAAACACTGAAGACCATCCCTTTGGGGGGTGAGCGGGGGGGAAAGGCAAATTGGGCTACTGACACCATGGACTCTCTGAATCAGTAGTGATGAAACAACTAACTTGACTTTAAAATTTCTGCTTACTGGATCCTGATCATCTGTGCTTATAAAGAGATGCAATAGTTCATTTTTTAAACGGATTTTGAATTTTCACCTTCAGAAAAAAAGCATGGTTTAGTGTATTTTCCCTCATTTTAAAAGAAGGCTTCCAATAACCTAACAAAGCTGTGTTTTTGTAGGTTACCTACTCCTCTGGAGCAGACTCTTCATACTAGAAAACGAAGACAGACACTGGACAACCTACAGAGAGGGTTGCGGTTGATCAAGCCTTTTGTAAACCACCTGCACATGAAAAGATGGGAAAATTAAAATAACGCCACATCAGATTTACCTGAGAGGAAGGTAACTTTTCAGAAAATACCAAGAACCAGAGCCCTGTTGTTGAACTGCTGGGGCTGTCCTTCCTGCCCCGCAGGTCCTGGTTCAGTCAGGGAGGCTGCGAGCTCGTGGCCCGGCCTTTCCCACCCTGGGCATGGCCACGGCCGCCCCGCTCACTCTGGGACCTCCTGTTGCCACACTATCACTGGCCATATTTCAGGCTCTTACAAGTTTTACATAAATCGGAATAACCATCTTCAATTTTTCTGTCACGCACGCAGCGGTGGCACAGGGTCGCTCCGCAGGCCCGTTGCCACCCTCCGCCATTACCTCACCTCAGGTAAGGCCGAAGGCAGAGCCGGAGCGCGCCCTGCTCTGACAGGTTCTTTGAAACAGACGTGTAGAAAACATCTTCACCACATCACATGTAAGTAGACGGCAAGAAACAGTCATCTAACTTTCAAATTAGAGAACGGTGCTATTTTATTCTACTGCTATTAACACAGTGACATTTCACCACTCTGGATGTAACTGCAAGTTAGGATAGCGAGTACCATCTTGGGAAAAGAAATAAACTTATTTGCACTATTATATCTGCACCCATACTCTTGTGTATAGTAAACCGGTAAACAACCAAAAACCCACATCCCTTCCCACCGCTAACCGACATTCATTTCCACACAACTTTCGAGCATAAACCAGCCTCAGACTTTTGCGATTTTCTGTAAGACAGGCTACCACCTCCCACCACCCCACGTCTCACCACTCCTCAGAAACCCCCTTAGCACCGGCCACCTCGGGAAGCTTTGCTACCCACTGATGCCGGGGTGAAATCATCACCTCGGTGGCTGGAACGGCTCCTGAAGCCTTCGAATGGTCCATTGGATCTGAGGACTGAGATAATTCACTCATGCCATGGACTCACCAGAGCAGACCAGGGTGTATGATGCATCACTGTTGATGCTGCTCTCAAAGCTGTTGTAAGAATGGGGAAATGTTTCATTGCCATTATCAGATAACGGAAGCATAAAACTGTTAGCTCCTATTAGAAGAGAAAAGGTACAATTCGGTTATATTTCATGTGTATTTTTAATAGTGCAGAATGTAGGGAAAGGATTGCATGACAAACTCTTTGTTGGTCAAGTTCTAGATGCACCAGAGGGAGTGAGACAACTTCGCAGACTCTGCAATCTCTGGATTGCAATCTGCTTTTTTCCAACCATGTCAGACCTAGACCCCTAATTTTTAGGGCTCTTCTTCCTTCTTGTCTGCCTGATCAACTCTCAGCAGGCACCGCTTACTCCCTGCAGCCACCTGCTTGCCTTCCAACACGCTCCCTGCCAGCATCCCAGCTGGAGCCGGGATTTCTCAGGCAAGCTTGGCAACTCACTGCAACCTTTCTGTTCCCTATCCCCTCAAATCCTCTCGTGTTAAGCACCCTTCTTTTGACCACAAGTTCACTTTTTGGATAAGTAAGCCATTAGCGTGATCCAAACCAGTCAGGGTTATTCCCCCATAAACATCTTGTCCAGTGTTTCCTCAAGGACTTTGCTCTCTTCCATTTTTCTGCTCAATTTTTTTGACAGCTCTAGCTGACATTCTGGAGCATTACCCATTAAAAACCAGCACATTTAAGTGTGTAATGTGTTTGTAAAACATAAATATTTGCCAGATTGTCATACAGAAACACTTCATTATCTTTTCCATAAATGGGTAAAATACAAAAAACTTATGTTGCAACAGCATGAAACACTCCTGAAAGTGTGAAAATTATTGCTCATTTTCATGTGAACTGGAGTATTACAATATAAATCATACTGTTTACATAAAGTAATCAGGAGAATTTAAGTTTATGCAAGTAGGAAGCTAGAATTATTAACAACTTTTTCTGAACTAGGTCTGTTAACTAATAGCTTTTTTGCCCCTTATCAGCTGCACAAACAACAATGGATTTTAAATCAACTAAGTGACCTGTGAACTTCTTCTAAATGTGGGGCATATAATTTAAGACAGCCAAGAAAGTTTCACAGGAGTCAACAGGGCTCCTCACAAGGGGCACATGTGGAGAGAGTTAAAGCTTCAAACCACTATTTTTTTTCCCCCTACTCAAGTGTCAGCTGTGATAAGCCAAAATTAACAACCCTACACTGTACCACTTCAAATGAAGGGGAAAAAAATTTCTTCTTGCTATTCTAGGTATTTTAAGTTGCATATGAGCGTGGTAGCTAAATATAGACAGCGACAACAAGAGACAGCATTGTCCCTTTGGGCACATTGAATATTATCTCAGAATTCCCATCTTCCTGGGCTGAGCCTCGCTTTTATTTTTTTAATTATTTTTCTTACTTAGCAAAGTGTGTATTAACCCCTACTTAGTTTCAGATGGATCAGTTAAACAAAAAGAGTCTTTTTTTTTCTTAAAAAGGAAATCCTGATTCCACAAGAGCACCAGAAAGATTTCCAGTAATTTTCCCAGCTCTGTGTTACTGCCCAGTGCACGGAAAGCAGATGCCTTCTGCTTTTTGCGTGGACTGTCAAGCTGTTTTTAAAGTGTGGAGGGCATCAATATGGAGTTTTTACAGCTTACTAAAACAGAAAGCTAAGTTAATATTGTTAGATATAAAAGTGTCTTTTTCTCCAGGAATCACACACTTCACTTTCACGTTTCAATCAGAAGTGTAAGAAATAAAACCAGTAATTACTATTTTTCAAAACACTTCCTAGGAGTACAGCTACATTATTTGGAATCCACCAGATTCATATGAGCCTTTAATATTGAACACGACCAGACTTTCAAATGACGTGGTTGCTCCTGACTTCTGAAGTATTTAAATACTATTGAGTGAAGCGTACATTTTCACTTAATGTACCTAATGCACTTAGAACATTGACAACACTTCATTTCTAAGCCGGCTTCTATATAAAGTTTAATTTTTAAAGCCATCTATAAATTATCAAGGACGTCTGTTCTGAAAAACGTCAATTCCTATCCTTAGGTTGGCAGAATCCATCTATTTTGTGTAACATCCTCTTCATATTCAAGCAATTTTAAAGCTCTACTGATGTACGGTTTTCAAGTGAGATGTTGCTCTTCTAGGATTTCATTATTTAGACAAGTCCCATTCTCATGTAATGACGACAGTAAGTAAACACAACTATTTCTGGACTATATCCCATGGCTATAACTACAAACGATGAAATGGTTAGATAAGCTATAGGCCCAGATACCCCATAAATACCATTCTATATGGCACCCCTTCCAAGTCATACAAACTGATAGCGTATGTCAAGCGATGCCAAGAGTACGCAGCAGCTGGAGATACCATCTTGCACAAGCCACTCAATCTTATGATCAATGAAGTATACTGGCCCTCATCATCACTAACATTGCAACTCAGATCGTTGCCTATTGTGACAGTATACAAGCACAGGGTTGTCACCACACACCCATTCCATCAGCCAAAATCTCATTTTGGTTATTCTATTCTGTTTATCTAATTTTACCATACAGTCACAATTTAGCATGTCATTCTTTAATTTCTTCAGCTGTTGTGCAGTAACATTGTGGCTTGTGATAATGCAACTAGGATTGCTTTTTATGCTCTTATGATGTTACAGAATGAGGGATAAAAATGGTTTTCAAATGTCCACAGTAATCTTCCAAACCCTGTACAATACACCCTGTTTTCACTTTTTAAAGACTACACAGATTAAAAACATCTCATCTTTGCTTTCAAATCACACAGGGCTCTTTTTGCCTCTTTTCATTCTCTAACCAGTAAGTTCCTGAGCTCACGTCTGTATGGAGGCAAGCTCTAAAATCAAAGCTAGGTTTCAAAAAAGTTTAATCTTGAAGCAACAACTGCAACAAGTGCTCTGGTTCTATATGAACATATCATAAACCGTCACCAAGTCTTCTTACACCATTTGTCATTCAGCAGCAAAACAGACACTGCCTGCCTCAGATTCTGTAATTGTGGAGCACCGTCTACTGGATGCTGAAATCCTGCTTTCTGGTCATGGCAAACATAAATCAAAGAAAAAAAATCTGCCCTATTAAATCTATTTGCTCTGGGAGAACAGGGATTTATCATCCTCTAAAACAAGTGGTCAATAAGATTCAGAAGTGCTTAGTACAGATCTTGATGAATCGGGATGCCACAGGTGACGCTGTAATTGTATTTGAAAGGAATCCACAAACAGAAAGGTGAATGCTCTATTTATTACAGTCTATAGACAGGCTGTGGATTAAACGCATCACAAACATAGTAGGATTTTCCCTCCGCATCCCCTCAGGGAGGATCCTTAAACAGATTGTCCCAAGAGGCAAAGGCAGTAAAACAGCAGCTAGGGCTCTTTTAACAAGTAAATCTAAAATGGGTATTTCTTACACAGCCATCACAGAAGGTATGGCTTCTAGTAGTTTTTCAACACCACACAAACCTTGAGCAAGTGAAAAAAAAATAAGTTGCAGCAGCCAGGAGCAGCGGCAAGAGCGGGTCAAGTCTAGGGGCCCTGCAGGGAACCCACGGAGCCTGAAGACAATTCCCAGGCGAATATCGTGTAATGACTCAGGAATGGCTGGGGCATAATCCTTGCCTCAAGATCACATGATGGTTCCCAACACAACAGGGCGCTTGGTTTCTCACCCAGGACAAGAATTTGGTCCCAAAGGAAAGAAAGGAGGCTTAAATAGCACACCCATGTAATTTGTAAGGAAACAAAATAGGTATATGGCAACGAAAACTTTAGGAGTTATTAAATTAACCACAAACTAATCCCTTTTTTCCCCTGTTTTTGAACAGAGGAATCTGATTCTGCTGCTTTACGTGTTTGAATTTTGTTCTGGCAACTTAAACATCGTGTGGAATCAACATCCTTCCATAATGCGATGGCCAGTTTCAGTGCAGCGCACGAAATACTTCCAAAATGATAAACCCGCCTATCTGCCATGGCTTTCGGCCAGCGAGAATCTCAACTTGGATGGCGAATCTGCATCTGGTTTCACTTTTCAATAACAAAACAAAAATCACAGGCATCATTCATTATCTAGAAGGTCCAACACGAAGGCTTTCAAATACACTTTTAAGAACTAATTAAGTGCTTATTTAAAACTGAACTGAATGTAAATACTAAACTGAAACTGAACTGATTAACTTGCAACATATTGTGCCTGATTACCTTTCCGAAGAATGAGCTTTTGGCACTCTGGACCTCTGCGCTGGAGGATCAATTTCCTGTTCGCATCAAGACTGCTAAGGAAATCTTCCACACATTTGATTCAACTTATGTTTAAAGTGTCTGCTTAGCCTTGGACACAGGGCTAGACAAAGATAATGTTTTCGACTGGGCAAGATAATGTTTTGAATTCAGGGGCTAAACTGTATCAGTTTTGCCATTAGACCAGAGGCCAAAATTCAAGGATGCTCAAGGCAGTCTGGCCAAGCTGTTTATAATCAGACCTCTCCCTTTCAACCGAGGACTTAAGACGCTACAGAAACTCCTCATATGAGTTCCAGAACACCTCGTTTTGGTTTAAATTTTCTTAACACGGCAACACACACTTGTGAGTTATACTCATCTTCTCCGTTTGATATAGCTAAGGAGGGAAATGAGATTCATAAGCTACAGCCTTCATTCAGTTCCAAAATATTATCCTAGTAGCTAAAAAAAAAAAAGACATAATTTGCTCCTACTATTGTTCCTTTTGACGGTTTCTTATTACAGCCTTTCTTGCCTCTTTGAAGTTAGGAATTCAGTTTTTTTAAGTCATATAACAATCTTTATATATTATTTCTGTGCTTCTTTCACTCACAGGTATAAAACATTCCCAAATTTTATACTCTTGTATGACAGTAACACAAACAAAAAGCCAGACAAGACTCAAGCTCCCTCCATGCTGGCCTCTGCCCCAGCAAGGGTGCAGTCCTGTACCAGAGGGGATGTAAGAGAACAGACAAGTGTTTGCTGAGGGAAAGGTACTAAATCAAATAGCATTCAAAGAGAAAACAGGAGAGTCTGCTGCTTACAAGAGCAAGGAGACATTTTCGCGCAGAGTACTTCACTAGGAACATCACTGCATTTAAAAAAAATGAGTCCACTCTTTGCACTTCAATATACATCCAATTTCAGTCTGTGACAGAAGAGGCAGCACAACCAAAAATAAAACATTCCTAACAGAGACTGTTGCTCTTTTATTGTGATTGTTACAAGTCACATTAGTATAAATTTGTGAAGTGTTTTAACGCATTTTCATTTGAGCTTAATTAATTTTCATAGAAGTTTGAGCTTAATTAATTTTCATACAAGTTTGAGCTTAATTAATTTTCATAGAAGTTTGACAATTTTCTCATTTGTTGTTGAAATCACAACATGAGTTTTCCATATGCAAGGCAAATATAATAATATCAGCTCACAAAGTCGTTTTTGGACTTGTTTTTGTATTTCACAACCAAAAATACTTCCAATGTAAACTGTTAACTGAAGCTCTGACAAGTTTTATTATAAATATTCCTAGCTTTAAAGAGAAATTTGAATAAATTCACTTAGTGTATGTTCAAGACACAGTTTAGGTCTGACAGCTTCAGATTATGCCTCATTTATATGGAGCAGTGATCAAACTCGTTAATATGTGAAAGAACTAAAGGAGCAGAGGATTGTGAATCAAATAGCATGAGCAAAGTTGTCTAGTACCATGAATAGCTTATGAGGATTTACGTAAGGTGATAGTTTTCATGGTCCCTTGTGCCAAGGTTTCTAAAATAGATGAATAAACAGGGAGTAGCTTTGAGCAGCGCTTCTTACAAGAGGCTGAGGTTGTGTCATTAGCAGTCGCTGCAAAGCCAGCGAGGCGTTCAGCGCTGATAGCGTCACCGCCTCTGCACCTCGCTCTACTAGAGGCAGGGCTCCGCTGCATTAAGTCAAGGAGGAAGCATTTAATCTGCCCATAATTCATCCCATATGTTAAAAGCGATAGGGCCCTTTCTACTCAGTCAAGGTGAGCGATTTGACAAGACAGGTAAGCCGGTTCAAAACTTTTCTTTTTGGTTTTCGTGCTGCCAAACGGCTCACAGTGCAAGTGCAACGGCTCAGTAATTTAAGAAGCATTCTTGCAGAGGAAAATCAAATCTCACTGTGAACAGAGTCTCCTTAAAATTCATTTAATCTTCTGATAACACAGGCTGTGCACATACAATCGCTGAAGATGATAATCTGCTATATGTAACACTAAGTCCACTATTATTCCATTTATTAAAAAGCGCTATAATAATGTTTTGTGCATACATGTACTAAAAAGACGTGGATTAGGAGATGGAAATTCAGGGTGCTTCTGTCTTACAACGTATGGCTGCTTAATACCTCCAATTTATTATGTACAAACATGCGGCTTAGCCTGTTTCATTCAGTCTCCCCTGTATGAGAGCTCTGCCAACAGCAGTTTCTCCAGCAAGAGCTGGAGGCCCCCACACCTCAGACTTTTTGGGGAAGGTTAACCTGCAAATCAAAGACATGTTCACTTGTTACTAGTTGTACTTTTTCCTAAGTAAATAAATCATCAACAGATGTTACTATTAGGAAAAAAAGGGAGTGCTGATTTATTTGGCATAAACTCTTATGTTTCTGAAATAAAAATAACTGGTTACTGCTGTCCAACACATGTCACAAATGGCTTATCAAAGTAACCAAATTTAATCTTTAAGAGATACGGAGTTGTTTTGAACCAAAAGACTGAGGATTAAGAAATCTCTCACCAATGTTCTCCATTCAACCAGTTCTTAAGAGCTGACACACTCGTCCCTGTTCAAGTCACAAGGAACCACTAACTTAAAATCTTACTGTTCATCCAGAGACCTACAAAACGATTATACGAATCAAAGAAAATAAACGTTATTAGGAACATTATATTTCTGTTTGCAATTTTCTATTCACACGCATGGCTTGGGGCAGCTGCCAGGGGAGAAGCTGGACCTACTGCACACGTGCTGCACACCCCGTGTGAGAGGACACGGTGACCTCGCGTGTGAAAGAGCCCACCCGAGACTCCTCGCTAAAACTACTGCGCAGCTCCTACACGAGACTTCCGTCAGGGACAGGACGTTTTCAGCTCACGGTGCATGCGCTATCGAGCTGATCTGCACATGCGCGGCTGGGCTTTGCCTGGGATTTCCTGTTCAGACCAGGGCACCAGACAGTCAGAAATCCTGGGCAGAGAGCCAACCTTCTCAAATTTTGCTTGGACAAAATTTCCAGGCCAAAAGGAGCAAGAAAGAAAAAAAAAAAAAAAAAAAAAAGGAAGAAAAAAATAGTGGAAGAGCATAGTTGGAGAACATCAGGCTTATTTTAGCCCTTCACATTTAATTTTTCATGTAATTGATGTGAACTTCAAGGAATCAAAGCTGTTAAAGACAACACACACACACGAATGTGGGTTACTTTTGTTTGTCTGCAGGTACAGAACTCCTGATCCTCCCTCTACCTAAGCTAAACCAAGCTGCATTAGCGCAATAACCCTCAGGGCAAGAGCTAGTAAATAAAGTTTATTTAAGTCCCTCAGCACTGATTTCAAAAGGCTACAGGGTCTTGCTCACTCGGGGTCTGATCCCACTTCTAGGTTTACTTATGTAAAAACTTCATCTCACCATTCTTTTGTACTAGGAAATTAATGACAATCATGTCTTGCATTTTTTAATCAAGTGATACTTAGAAACTACTGACAAAAAGACCACTTCTAAATTATTCTGACGGTACCTTTCTCGTTTCACAAGCTTTATAAACCCGGTCCCAGCAAGGTCTCTTTTAAATTATAACCCACACTACAGTCACTTGAGAGAGGATTTCTGTTGAATTTTCCTGCTTAAGCTCCATACTGCAAACTGCTGGAAACTGGTTACTGGTAACTTATTAAACAGCAGAGTTGATATATGTGAAATGGCTTTCCCAACCATCTTAACCTTTTCCGACCTTTGCTGTCTTTGTTGATGGCCATACTTAGTTCCAGCACTGGACTCCGGGTTTCTTGGTGCTTTATCTCTGTTAGCACTAGCGCAGAGCCAGACAAATTGCAGCAGTGTGCCATTTCCTGATATTAAGCCAAAGGGGAAAACAGTCAAGGGCAGGATTCCTGATGCATTTCTTCACTATTTTGAATGCAAGCCATTAGCAGAACCACCACAAAAATTAGGGTAAGTAACACTTAGTTAACTAACTCTGATGATCAACATGGTATTGCGTTCCAGAAACTTCACTGCTTTAAAAATCTATGGTTTACTACTGGTTTACGATCAAGGTACGCAATAACCATGCTCAGGTCCAAATCTTGTAGGATACATAAAAGTCTTCGGACGCTGAGATTTACTAAGTAGCGAACTCACAAGCAGAAAGGGATTTTGAAAGCAGTTTCATCAATTTTTAGAACAAGAGTTCTTTTGAAAATTAGTATTAACAATGTAATCCTATGATATATCTAACTCAACTTTGAACAATTCATGTCTCTTACGCAATAGCCGCTGTTTTCAAGTTGAAGCCTTTAAATGCACGTCAATAACACGATTTATCACAGAAGTGTTTATGAAAAGCAAAATATCCATTTTGCCAGTAGCGGCAGCAGTTCCACAGCGACGCTTTGGAGTCCAACGGTGTCACACACACAAGCCGTGGAGGAGCACAGACCTGGCCGCGAGCCCTCCCCTTGCTTGTACCCTTCCATCCCCCTATTTTCTTCTTCTTTCTGCTTTTACATAGAGCTTAAAGTGACTCTTAATCCAAATATTACATGTAAATCTTAGTAGACAACATTTAAAAGTGATAATTACTAACCATTTCCCTAGATAATTAGCTTATAAAAAGTGTGTTTTTAATGTGGATTGCCAAACTCTCCACTAATCATCTCGCACCACTTCCCCACAGTAACAATTATTGAAGAACAGTTTAAAAATGCATAAACAAGAGCATTTAGCACTCATTTACTTTAGACCAAACGTCAATAAAACCTCGAGATACCACGAACTGGATGTATTCGGAAATTCAGTATGAAGCTACCACAAAAAAAAAAACCCCTCTGGGCCCGGACTCAAGTTGCCTGTTTAACTTCAAACTTACTCGTTCCTTTCCCCGCTGCTACCGCTCTTTTTTGTTTTCCAAAACTTCCAACAGCATCATAAGAGGAAGCCCAGCCTGCCAGAGCCCACTCAACCGCCTGAGACTCAGCCTGCATTTTCAACCCGGTGAACAGCCAAGAACTTTTGTGTTTATACTACTTAGCTGTTCATACCAAGTTTCAATAGAGCCGTTTCAGCGGCAGCTTTCGTATCTCTGAGCGCACCTGAAAAAATAGGTCGTGTTTCCTACGGGCATTTACTTCGGCTTGCGAAGAGTCGGGAAGCCCTTCAGCAGAGGCGCTCCCCGCGCTCCCCGCCGTTCGCTCCGGTCTGACGCAGGGGCTGCGCGGAGCTGAAGGTGAAAGGATCTGAAAGCCGGCTCTATATACAGTATACACACAGCAATTTGTTACTGTGAAAAACCATCTGTTTCTCGGTATTACAATCCTCAGAGGGGAAATTATAGCTAGCGTTCAACATAAAACATCAATTTAAACCATCAACTATTCATAATTTCAATTCTTTATTGGAAACCAAGGACATAAATGTCAGGGAATAAAGCAATATTTCTTTTATTAACTGTTCCATTCATCTGGCTATTAAATAAAACCAGGACCTTAATAAATAGCATTAGCCTTTGTACTGACAGCCACCCCAACTAGCACCATAATTCTAAATAAAAATGCATTATATTTCTAGTATCTTTTGGTTTTAAAATAAAAATCAGCATGAAAAGCATTTAAAAACATATGTATAGAATATTTTTGCAGTGTTGTTGCTAACGTATAGTTAAATGTTTTAAGAAACAATACCGATCAAAAAACCCCCCTCTATTTATATGCAAGTTTGCAGCCAACCAACTACTGCCTGATAATATTCTACCAACATTAATATTACTAAAGGACAGAAAGGATTCCAGTACTGATGCTGCTTGCCTGTTGCCATATGGAATTATTCCTCTAATCCCCTGCTCCCAGATACGATGCCGGCTACAAAAAAAATAACAACAATAGTAATAATATTAAAGGAGTGGGTGGATGGAGAGCAGGAGAAAGGAAGAATGGCAGAGACGGAGAATGTGTTCTTTGTAGAGCATGTCATCACCCATTACTAATGGCAAAAAAGTCTGTATTTATGTTGACAGTTATAGAGTTTTTCTGCAGTTTGGTATTTCAGAATCACACACAAAACCACTGAAGTCCAAGTAACTGGGCCAGCGAATGCAGAGATCTATTTGGAATTCTTTTGTGTGACAAACCAAGGCAGATCTCCATTTGCTGTTAGCGAGGGCTTGATTGAGAACTGCAAAATTTAACTTTGTATGATTAGATAAGACTATTTGGGAGTTTCCCCACACCTTCCAGGAAGAGAAAAAGCAGCGTTCTGTAAGAGCTGAGAAGTCCTAAGAAGTCCATAGATTCACTATTAATGTTCACATAATTGTCCATTATTCCTCCTTAAGAATAGCTCCCCTGCTCTTAGTACTACCAGCATGGGGTACTCAAGAACACCATTATAGGGGAAAGGAAGCACAACTGTAATCAAAACAATGATTACTATCACATCATTTAAATGCAGAGTGAGAAATGAATACAAAAATACTCACTTGAAAGTGAAAGGTAAGAAATTAACTTCTTCCCCATGGACATCAGAAACCTAACCTCAAAACCAGGAATTACTTGTAAATTTTTTACATCCTTTTGGAGCACACATTAGTTTCTCCTTCTGCATTTAAATGAACGTGATGGTAATCATTGTTTTGATTACAACTGTGTTTCCTTCCACCCAAAATGGTGTTCTTAAGGACCCCATGCTGGCAATTCTAAGAGCAGGAGAGCTGTTCTTAAGAAGTAGTAATGGACAATTATGCAAGTGTTAGCAGTGAATCCACGACTCTACAGGGCTGCTCATCTACTTAATGCAACATTTCCGTACAATTTCTTACAACTCCACGTACAATAAAAACCACCATGCCAACATTAAGAAGAAAACCAGCATGATTAAAACACAGTTGCCATTGTGGTTAACATAAAAATATCTTTCTCCTTCTTGTAGGGTTAATTTATGAAGATGGAATCAGAAGTGTAAAGTCAAAATTGGAGCATAACAATGAAGGTTAGACACGATTTTCATGTCTCCTGATAAACGCTCACATTCATCTTGGATGCTAACTTCAGCATATATTCTGTTGTCCTCAGTCATTACTACCAACCCTAAATTACCATCTAATCTCATCCTTTTTCTGTCTCCTGGCAAATGACTACCACCTCCTCCTCCTGCTTTTGGTTTTAACTACCTTCTTCTGTAGCTAATTCCCTGGCCCGCAGTCTGTCCCAGTTTACTGTGCCCGGGCACCAGTAAGCAGGAGCTAAGCCTTCCCTACACGTGGAAACCTGCCTTCTGAATACCGGCCTCTTGTTTTTCACTGCTCCCAGGCTGACAATAGCAGGACTGAGTTCTGGTGAGGATGGATTTTCAGCAATACCCTGGTTTGTGGTTGATGGCCAGACCCACTCTTACACCCTGCTTTTTCCATCTACCTCAACACCATCTCCCTTTCCGAACAACTGCACAGCACCAGTGACAGAAGAGAACCCATTCAGCTACCTCCCCTACTACACACCCAAACGGTCAGAAATCAGGCTATTGAGGGAAAGCAACAATTATGCTCAGGCTCATTAATCAATGTTAAGCATGTGCATCAGCCACAGGGTTAAAACACAGTATTATAATGCAAGAAATTGCTGCGGTACTGTCACCAGGAGAAATGCACTGCTTGAGAGCTGGGATTTTCCACCAGATCACTGCTCCTGGCTTTGAGATACTTGATACCGTTTATAAAATGTCTTATCAGGTGCCTCCTAATGGCACCTTTACTGTAAGCACTGAGCAGCAAATGATATTTCAGGAATTGTCAGCATGTCTAGTTAACCAAGTTTAATAAGATATTTAATTTCCTTACAGTATCTATTGCTAGCATCCCCCAGAAAGTCATCAATTCTGCCCTCCCACCCCTTGTCTTCATCAATTATGATCAACGAGCTTCTGAATAAATGCATATACATACATTCTCCAACTAGGTCTCCAATACATACAGTCAGTATGTATTTACATCAGTGAATTCAGTAAATTCAATCACAGTGTCAGTAGAACCACCACAGACTTGACTCTGCACATTTTTAAGGAGTAAAAAATCAGGGCAATCAACTTCTGTCACACCTTGTTACTGCTGCTTTCAGGTTTCCTAGCGTGTACTTGAGCATAATGCTGAACAGAGCGCGCCCTGGGACCCTGCTCAAAGAGGAGGATGCCTCGTGCAAAATGCACAATGAGATGCAGGCTGAGAGAAAAGGGCCAAAAAAAAAAAAAAGGGGGGGGGGGGAGGAGGGATTGTTTCAAACATCAAGGATTCAACGCATTTATTCCAAGATTTAGATATCTGTAGGAGATAGATTGGCCAAAAAGCCCCCAATCATGACCAAAAGCAGGAAACAAATATAGGAACTTTTATAGTGGGAATCTGTTCTCAACCCAAATGAGGACCATCAGGTACAGGAGAGGGGCTGTGAGACATGCACAATTCAAGACAACAGAGTAACAAATTCACCTAACTAGTAGATTAAGTGGAAGAGGACACAAAACTAAGGGGAAAAGAAGTTAAGAAGAGCTTGGCAGTATCTTAAATAATTGCAGTTAAGGGGACAAGTCCAAATCCTCCCCACCACAACCCCCCGAAGAGCGTGAAAAGGGCCCAATGGCTAAAGCACAAGCTCTTCACTGACCTCAAATGAAAGAAGAAAGCCCGAGGGATGAAAGATTTGGGCGAGACTGCCAAAGACAAGTATAAACATACAGCATAAACATTTAGAAATAAAATCAGAAATGTTCCAACACAGAACAGGAGAAAACTAGCAAGAAATCCAAAAAGCAGCAAGAAATACATTTTATAAATAAAGGAACGGTGAAATGACAACCAAAGGGAGTGCTGGCTTACCGTCAGCAAAAAAGGCCCATCAACAAGAGCACAAGAAGACCTGCCAGTAGATGGCTAACCCGAGGAGAAAAGAAGGGAGGTTCTAAAACTTTATCTGCAACAGATTACAAAGATGTCAATTAAAGAGTTTAGGTATTTTCAGACTGGCTTGGCTTCATAAACTTTGTTGTTATGTATGCTAAAAAACTGTTTAGCTGTTACCTATAAAAGGACCTAAAAAGCACATTTTTAGAGTGCCAGAAAAAGGAGAAGACAGGGAGGCTGGGCACCCTATCAGCTATCAGGAAAAGCTCTAAAACAAATAACCACCTGCTTGTAAACATCTAGAAGGAAACTGATAACTAGCTCAAAATTGTCACCAAAAAGCTTGTAAAAGTAACCTGATTTCCTTCTTTGAGATGCTAAGGAGCTAAGGACTGAGGAAAAAGCAGGAAATACCATCATTTGAATTGAGGAAGGATTCAACAGCCAAGTCTGGCTTAGCACGCACTCAAACTAGCTACAGAAACCTGGTCTAGATCCACCTATCTGGGTCAGACATCAGATGGGCTGGGTGGCTCCATCCACAAAGTAGCATCCAGAGAGAAGTTACCAGTAGCTGCTGATTAAACCAAATGATGTTTAGAGAGAGAGGTTCCTCCAGTGTCTGACCTGGATGTGGCCCTACTCAACTGTCACCAATAACTTTCTGACAGATAGAGGATAAATTTGATTTATTCTGCAAAGAAGAGGAACCTGGCGTGAACAGAAACGATGACAGATGATAGGATTACAGTTCAAAGTGAACTTTACAAACTGAAAAAAATAACTGGAAAAAAATCCCAACCAGAAAAAAAAAAAAACCAACCCCCAAGATTCCCAAGAAACATGTTTAATGTAAAAGACTACACTTGAGCAGGAACAAGTGGGTTCTCAGCAGTTCTGCAAAAAAAAAATTAAAAAAAAAAATATAAAAAAAAAATCGAGGGATAATACCAGATCACAAGTTGAACATGACTCAACAGCGTCCTTCTGTTTCAAAGAAGGAAGATATCGTACTGAGAAAAGCAAACCCATACGTAGAGCCAATAAGATGTGAAATAATTCTTCTGCTCTAGTGAGTGTTGGACAAAGTATTCCAGCTGAGGCCTCGCTGGCTTTGGGTACTGCATTTCAAAAATGATATCGCTCAATTTGAGAACACCCAAAGCAGTGGAAATGAAAAGCCCAGGAATCATCACCTGTAGGAAACCCAAGACATGAGGGCAGTTAAGCCTGTTCATTTCTCTAATGAAACCAGCGTCCCTGCTAAGGCACCCAGGCGAGGAAGTGACAGTAGCAGCTCTGTGATGAAGGAACTGGAAAATGCACACTTCAAGATAATCTCTGCTTAAAATGAATAAAAGAACACCTGGTTTAGGAAAGAGAAGATGATGGTATTTCAAAATGTAAAACATTGCTATAAGGAGGCAGATGTTAATCTGTTCTCCATGTTGTGAAGAGACTATGGAGAAATGAACTCAAAAGTACAGCATCGTTAAGGCTAAACATCAGGGCTATTCCATAATGGAAGAGACCTAAAAGCACCGGAAACAACTGTCTGTGACCCTCCATCACCATGGGGAATTAAGAGGAGGTTAAACAAACATCTGTCAGGTATAGCTGAGCTTGACTAAGGTCAGCTGATGGACCAGATAACCCCTGATGGACCAGATAACCCCCTGAGCTTCTGTCCAGGCCAGAAAGCAAGCACTAGGTAAGTCTCCATTTAACACATGGTTAATTCAAAGTGCTGATTCCCCCTCTGCTCCACACCAAAGGCACATGTTCTGTATACACTTCACATCCCTAAGCAGATCATTCTATATTAACACCAAAACAAGCAGCCCAGCACTTGTAGAGAAGAGACATTTTTTTATACACTTTACTAATAAGCTTTGCAGAAAAGTCCAACAGAAGTATAAATCTAGCAGTCCTCTTTCCAAAGAAACTGTAATGCTGAAATATCTAGAAGTATGGAGTCATGTCCTGTTTTCTCTACTTGATTACTACTGACTCACTATATTGGTGTTTCCAATTTCCACCACTGAAATGAAAGTTAATTCCTCAAGTGCAATATGAAGCTCATTTATTTTCCCCCAAATGCTCCTTTTTAAAGCATATCACACTGCTTGGAGGAAGGCTCTCTATCCTAAAATTCATCACCATGATGATAGGGTTGCGATTCCTCATGCCTTGCTCAAACAGGAATGACTTCTTTCTTTAATTGGAAGAAAAATGAATTGTTTTGAAAGCATTAATGTTTTGAATCTGGCAGGAAAAACTCCCCGAACCTATTTGCTCTCAGCTAAGCAACAAATAATTTGCACTTGAACCTGCAGTCACGTACAGGGAAGATGCAGTGGAAGAATATGCACTTTTGGCAGGAAGCAAGATCATTAAGGAGTGGGAAGCTTCACGCTTCTTTGATACTTCGTACCTTCTACATTTAATAAACCTGAATTAAAGTTGAAACAATTGCTTCAGTCACAGCAGAAGAAAATCAAGACTAATAGCATAATTTATAGACAGGCACACTTTCTAGAATATTCCACACAGGGTAAAAAGAAAGTTGTTTTTAAAAATGCAAGGTCTATTTTAAAGGTGGGTTGGTGTTTTTTTTTTTGTAAAATAGATTTAAAAAATCCAATCTTATACACTACATAAAACATGGCTTTCTGCTCTGGCATTTCCTCATAGAGTTTGTGAGCATCCTAACAGCAAGAATCTCATTTTCCTTTGCTTCTAACCTAGACCTTTCCAGTAAGTGTTCATATCTCCCGGGACCAGCATCAGGAACAACAACATTTGCACAAAGGTCTCCTTTGGTCACTTTTGTTTTCATTAGCACAATCTGACCTTAAGCTGCATCATCAGATTTTACCTTGTGTGGCACTTTGGTAAATCTGGGTGCCAAGCTATATACTCCTACTGCAGATAATTGCCATCATGTGGATGGAAAATGGAGTAATTCTAGAGACAACTGAAGTGAAGCTTTTAGAGAAACAACGTTTAGTACTAAAATGCATTTCAACATGATTTTATTGCACAATTGAAAAGGCTTTGAAAAACTAACAAGAAGCTGACTCATGCACCTGTATAATAAGAAGCAGAATCTCTTGTTTGATTTCTACATTTTGAGCCAAAGCATACGAAGCCGTAAAAACAATGCAGATCCTTGCAACAGTCTCATAATGAATCTGGGACCGTGTTTCCTTCTTTCTTTGAGAAGCTGCTTTCACAACGAAGCATTTAGGATTCTGGCACAGAACTCGCTCCAAACTATAAAATTCTGAGCAAGATTTAACATGAAAATCTGAGGACATCAATGCCTTTTGGAGGCTTCCTAGATGAAGTTTTAATTTCCTACTAGCTTCTTACTTGCAGAAGAAAGAAACAGAGGCTGTGTTATTTATTATTGCTCCAGTTAAGCTGCTCATTGTGTAGCATCTCTTCTTAAAAAGAGGAATGGCCACATTACTGGTCTGTATATTAATTCTCTCCACTTCCCCTTCCTCTCTCCCCTGCTGCTGGTTATTGTCATGACTGACTGAGATAATACATGATGGCATTTCTAGGAACACAAAAATATTTATAAAATCTGCCCTAATTACAGTCTCCCAGAACTACCTGCTTTTCCTCCTTTCTCTCAAGACCTCTCGCTAATTGGGTTTTCTGCATTTCCAGGACCCGGTGTAGCACCTCCAGTGGTACTGTAAATGCTGCTGTAGAGAAAACTAATTTACCAGCTTTTTCCTTCTGAAAAAAAATAGGCATTCAAGATGCTTTTAAATGCCAAAATATCAACAACTGCTTTGTGATCTTAAAATGAGCATAAGAGATATACATAGCTCGTTGCTGTTAAGCAGGAAAGAATACAGACCTACAAACTAACCAGCAGGTTAAAAGACGTGAATTTGCCAACAAACTAGCTTTGATCCTCAAGAACAAAAAATGTTCTACAAAATATTAATATATGCATTTTCCACGTGTGTAGAGAAATGCTTTACTTGCCAGTATGACACAACCACCCTCTTAACAAGAACATGTTTAACTGCACATAGAAACCCAAATGGGTTTGGACCACGTGAAACGCAACATGCTCAACCTCTTTTAGTCAATGAATTAGTTGCCAAGGAAAGACAGTGAAGACTCATTCTCTTGGAGGATTCAAGGCAAGACTCTGGAAAGCAAAAATTCAAAGCATAACACCGCAACAAAGCACATGTAATACAGTATCCCTTCAACAGATGGTCTAGATCTAGATCCAAACCAGCCCGAGCATCATCTATTCAACTGCTGTTCAAAGCAAGCACTGAAAACTTGCACGACTACAAGAGATCAGCACTTCTATCGTAGGTCTTTCACATAAACCAATCTCTAATAGCTCAGTAACTACTGCTGACATAACGAGTCCATCCCCAAAATCAGAAAAAAACACTTCCTTTGAATCACACACATTTTTGTGGAGCTCCTTCAAAGCAATTAAACCTACCCTAATTTAGGAACCACACATGATGGGAGTGTAAAATGATGTTTCATTTGGTGCTTCAAAAGTAGAATATAGATACAATTTCTAAAAGGAGATAAGCTATTAATGAAATGAGTTGTGACTGCTTTTTAAACTTTCATTCCCTCATTAATCAGTTACAAGAATTACCTAAATCAGAAGCATAGTTATTGCTTCAGGAAAGCCCCTACCCAGAAAGAAAATTATTCCAGTATACGCAGTCCAGAGAAAAACCTCAGGTGAGAATTCCAGGCACATCCTACAATCCCCTCTGCCTCGGTCAGTTTTTTTATGAAAATAGCATTCATTTAAAAGGAGAGCATACCTACTATTTCTGAACCACTCCAATTTCAAAATGAAAAATAATCTATTAATCTTCTCATATGCATGTGGTAGCACCTGGGAGACACTTCGGAATCTTCCATGAACAAAAGTGCTCTATAAATATAAAATATGTAATTGACATCTCAATGACCCCATCATGATAAGCTACTGAGCAAAAGTCTGTTCTTTGGCTGCATGCAAGCAGTTCCCCATCAGCCTTTTTGGTACAGAAAGAATAAGTTTTCATCATCATTGAAAATAATGTACTTTTTAGGTACATCAATTCAGAAATCTGCTTGACAACCCTTAGATTTTGATTGTAATAGTCTTTTTGTAATTATATATACATTTATATTGGAGTATTTAAAATGCTACTAAAGATGAGATGAAGAGCAGTTAAGAAAGAATGATGTCAATATGGTTGTCTATGCAGATAATCAAACTTAACCTTTTTTCTTCTTTTTTTTAAACTTTCAGGGGTTTTTGTTTTTAGTGTTTTTATCACTATCACTAGTTAAAGTTTCTTTTCTAAGCTATGTAATGTCACCAAATGTCCCGAATGGCATATTTTGACATCAGATAACAGAGAAGTACTTTATAAAACAGAACTGAAAAAAATCCCCCCCAAAAAACCCAGAAAAATAACTAATCTCATTAAAAGATCTTAGAAATGAGGCCCCTTGCAAACTGAAGCTAAGGAAGTGATGTTCAAACACAGGTTAATTCAATAATAACAAAAAAAAATTCAAGGAATTAAGATTTTAGTGTTTATTGCTGCATGTCAGTATTTTAAGTACTTCAGTTGTAAATGATAGCAGGATCACCAAAAGGACAGTTTTCCACAAATGAAACACGTTTTTAAGTGAGCCTCACAATCACCGCTAGAAAAAAATTACTTGGCACAATGACTGGGATTATACAGAAATAGGAAAACTCCCACAAATTTTAACTGACAAAGAAACATGATTTTAATAAAAAGGGGATTTGCTTGATAAATTGTCCTTTTATCAGTAGTAAAAGTATCTAGTGATATAATTTTAAGATGTTGCTCGATTATTTTAAGATTTTAAACAACTGTTTAAAGTACTCTAATAAAAATATAACTGATAATATAAGGATGTTGTAGCAACTAAAAGGGTATTAAAACTGTGCTTTCGTTAGTTCTGAGTTAAGGAACAATGGCAGGATTAGCAGGAAACTATTACGAAATTAATCTGATTAATGCCTTATAAATAATGAAGCTATACTTAAAAGGGTCCACAAGCTCCACCATGTCAGAACATGGATCTAATATATGATGCAAGATTAAAAAGGAGGATATTTTCCCTACTAATTAAATAGCAAAAACTGAATCCTCCCAAAAATCAAGTAAGAACAAACAGGGAAGGGGAAAAAAAACAGTACAACTTGTAAAAACACAATAAAATGAACTGCAACGAACTCCACCCTCTTTATAATCAGTTTCAGAGGAAAGAGCAACACTTTATTCCTGTCGGGTTGCACACTATCACAATTTCTCCATAGATAAATATCACTTCCATGGGATTTTTTTTTAGCTGGATGTGAAATCCTTCTCCATAGAGCACCAGGATGCGGCCAGGCAGGGTTCAAAGAAGAAACAGAGCCACAGCCAAGTGGATAAAAATCCATTTTACTTATTTAAGGCTCATTCTATGTACCATGGTCAAACCCCGTTATTCATCTCTTCCTTGCTAAAATAAGTCTACAATCAGTGATTACAGCAATCACTCAAACTCCAGATTAAAGGAGCTGGGATAAAGTTGACAGACCAGTATCTAATCTTAACACTGGTCCCAATATTGAGCGAGTCTTGGTGGTGATATTCCAGCAGTTTGGCTTCTTTTGTGAAAAATATGCCTTTGGTCTGAAAAAAACCAAACCTTTCATTTTTTAGGAAGTACAGCAAGATTTGTTGGGACAGTAAAATACATGCCTCCTGCTCACAGTGGGGACAAGCTACGTTATTTCCTACCAAAAATATCTTTTGCAATGCAAACAGTTTTCATGATCCTGAAAAATAAGACTGATTTTAATGACGGTCACGATAAATCACAGCTACCCAAGCCCACTTTCTGAATAAACCACAATCAGGGAAAACAACTTAAAACTCCCCACCATCAAACCGCTTTATGAGCAAAAGCTGTATCACTAATGCAACTGAAATACCGACTGCAGCTTCTCGCCATTCCCACCCACCACCAGCCAGATTTAACAACCCGCACTCCAGAAACTGCCACGCGGAGCCACCATCCTCACAGGGACCTGACTATCATGCTCTTCACTGCCTAAATAAGAAGATTAAATCAAGCTGTCCTTGCCTACAGGCACAGCACACCTCCAAAGCAGTGCCTCTACGCCTCAGAGTCAATATTAATGCCGTATTTCTAAATTCTGCTTGCTCACAGCTTATCTGCGTTCTGCAAATTCCCCTGCGCTCCGTTTCCTGCTGACTCACTGGCAGTTTTTACTCTCCCACTACTTTTCTGGAGCCATTCAGCCTCAGGACCGGTCCTCAGCTGGTGGGTCACGCTGCTTCAACCAGGGCAGGGGACAGAGAAACAAGTCACGTTGTCAAACCTATGAACGCTGCTTTGTTCTAACAGCTCGAGGAGGAACCACTTCACACCTTGCAATCATCCAGCCCCCACGCAACGTCCCTCACATCCAACTGTGGCTTTCATTGTTTAAAACATCAGGTCAAAAATAGGAGGGAAACCAAGTCCTGACCTGCATTGTCACCACGCTGCTGCCATGACCTCAGACGGATCTTTTAACTTCCACATAAATAGTTTTTTTTTCCAAAAGGAAACAACCATGATGGAGTTCAAAAAGGATCTGGATGGAAGGTAGCATGAAGTACTGAATACAATCATCAGTGTGCGAAAATTATTCAAGAGATACTAAAATTGCAGAAAAGCTATTCCTGCCCCCACTCAAATGTTATTTATCTACAGTTCTCATTAATATCTGAGATACCACCTTCTTCTACCTTAAAAACATCTCTGTACTTCATGTATACTTTCCATTGTTTCTCCAGTATGCTCTATTTCTACTGAAAAATCTCCTTTCGAATAAAAGCCATCCATTCTCAAACATCATTAAAACGAGGTCAAAAAGAAAACAGTAGAAAGACCCAGCACTTTAAAAGTTATTTCACATTTTCAATCATGACCCTTTCAGCAGCCAGTCAGTATGAAATACTGCTCCTCTGTTTTACGAAGTGTGTGACATTCTTTGCTGTTCTCAGGACACGGCACAGCGGGGGAGCAGCGATACTCCGCCGCAGGAGCTCAATCACCGGTGTTCGAGGCTTTCAAACCAAATAAGCAAATGGCTTCCCTAACGGCAGCTGCCTGGGCAACGTTGAGTTGGGAAAAAATCATCTTCTCGACAGGTCATCCGAGGACCTCCTAGATTCACAAAGCTCAAAAGGGTAAAATATATATACAAAAATACATATATGTTCTGGAAGTCTGATAATATTCTCCATATTCCTTGCCTTAAAATGGCAGTTATCAGTGAGAAAGATGAATTTGGTCAACGAGGACAAAATTATGAAGATATCGGTAACTTATATTAGAAGCAAAAGAGAAAGACTCTTGGACAAAACACAGTTACTGCATTAAAAAGGACAGAAGAATGTTGAAATATTACTTCAGAATACTTGCTGCAGAATAAACTTTCCTGGTCATCTCTACAATACTTTTAATGATGTACTCCAAAAACCACTTTGCTAACAAGGAAAATGCCAATAAACGTACCAATGGCCATGGCCAGTTTGGGCAAACAAGTTACCTTTGTCGAAGCCAAACAACCCTGGTTCCGTAATCTTTTTAAAAAAACAGATCTTGAGCAGCACTGGTTTAAATTTGCTTGTAAGGAACTGGGGCTTTACAACAAGAAGTTACTCTGAGTCAAGCAAGGCAAAAACTCAAAATGCAGAATGCCACATACTAGACAAACATCCTGGTGGCCACGCTACTGGCCATTTGGGCATGGGCCAAACGCACAAATGAGGAGGTGTAAAGAGGGTGTGTGGTTCGGTTTTGTCTTTAGAGAAAAAAAAAACCATACGTGGTTTATATCTATATATGTATGTATATTGCTATTTCTTTATAAGGTATTGCTATTGTGCCAATGAAGAAAAGTGAAAATATTTCATTTTGGAAAGTTTTGCAGAGTAAGAATTCTGCATTTCCTGCCCACTCAATGCATCAACTCTGGCTAATGACAGAGCGAAAAAACATGATAGTTACAGTAGTTATGGTAGTTTCAGTAACAGTAGTCAATGGAAGTTATAATCAAAATCTAATTTTTGCTGTTGGAATTAAACCAGAGTATTACTCCTAAGGATGTTACGTAGGAATTCAAAGGAAGCTACAACCATGAAAAACCATCAGTGAATGAGTTTCAATGAACTACCAACACAACCAATCTTCTTGTCAAAACCACTATCTGCTAAGGAACATGAAGCCACTGAATTAAAATACTTCCCACAAAATGATCAGCCCTTAAGCTAATGTTTAGAGAAATACAGGGGAACATATTAATTCCATTCTCCATATCAGATTAATAGGTGACAAACCAGGAACTCATTATGGGAGTGAAAGAAGCCTACAAAGAGATAATCACATTTGTTGAATACTGAAGGATAAAGGCTGGATCAGGTCGGCCTGGCAGGGTCCTCGAAGCACCGGTGACATCAGTAACTCCTCCAGGTGTGTCAGAGCCATCTACAACTACTGACTCCGTCCTCCAGATGAGAAAAATGCCAGAGGTTGCAGAAGGTTATGCCTCTGCCACCTGCACTGCAAGCACTGAAATCCAGAAAATACTTTGAAATGCATTATTCTGTCATGCAGATTAAGCTAATAATTTCTTGTCCCAACCCCCTGTATTGATTCCGATTACGGATTTGATTTGATTTGGTTATGGAATGTTTGAGAAAACCCATTTGAGAGAAGCCCAAAAAGAAAATGAATGATTTAAATAACAAACTAAGCATCAACAGGACAGCAACCGCAACAATCTGAAAGCCGGTATATGCAAAGTGATGAAAAAGAAGAAAAAGTCCGGTTTCTGAACGTATTTTCAATTATTACTGATTTAACTCCCCCCACAAGAATTTTCTTTTAAGTGCAGATACAGCTTTGATCAATCCTAAATACCAGCTCTTATTTTTTGCACCCCCCCTTTGGTTAAACTGTATTAAAAGCAAGCTGTATAACTCCGATCTACTGTATTTATATTGTATCACTGCAATTATCTGATGAGACTTCTCTGAGATGATTTGTAACTCTCTTTACAACAGTAATTTAATGGAGTCAAAATAACAGAATAAGAAGCAGAAAATAGAGGAACAGTGCAGAAATGGTAATTTTGCTATGGGAAGTTGGGACTTGCCATTTCAAATTAGTAGAAACTGTGAAGTGGGCATTACTGACAACGTGAATATAGTAATTGGGGTTGATTTCCTGGCACTTTGCCGAATCCTCTGACTAGCGCCTTGCGAGTTAATTATAGCTCTCTTAACAGAGAGGGGACACTTAGCAGCGATGCAGAGACACGATGAGCGCAAAGGCCTCCAGTGAAGCAACCTTGAAGCACTATGTGAGAGAGGCAAAAGAACTTTCCTGCTCAGCCCATTAAGGGAAATCCATATGGAAATTCAGAGTTAAAAGTGCAACAGGACAGTCAAGAACAACCAACCTGTTTGGCTTCTACAAGGCAACAAAAAGGAATCTGTTCAACCAAAGGGTCATCGTTTCATCCATTAAAAAAAGTCACCTGTATCCAAACTTCAACAACATTCTTATCACTAACCTTTGATTTTAACTAGTGGTATTTAATTAATTTGGCAGAACTACATAACTCCTTCCTGGGCGATAACTAGCTACCCTCTTGGGTTCCTTCTGTAATCATTTCCTTTGATTAACTTTACTGTATTTACTCAAATTAACACATGTATTTCATACATGTTACAACAAATTAGAACAGAAGAATTAAAAAGCAGCCTGCCAATTTAAAAACTAAGCAAGTGGAACTTTTGAATTAAAGCAGACAGAGTTATTAGCTGATTATTATATGGAGAACGTTCAGAAGAAAGAACATGCCCTTTCCATTTTCATTTTGTATTACTAGTGATTACATGATATATCTTAAATTATAATTTGAGGTAAAACTATGATTAAAAATAATTTAAATATTGCACAACAAGTTAATTGCTCTGGAATTTCTTCATCTTTGTTCCTGTTCTTTGATTCAAAGATTCTACGTGCAGGGGATCTGCTCCGTGAGGCTCGCCCAAGGTGCAGGGGCCAGGACTTCCTCATGCACGTCCCTTCATGGTCTTTACCAGGGACGGATGGAGATGGGAAACCACCAGGTATCACTTTGACATATCCCACGTTTGTTGCAAAGCTTTACTGCATGCACCGAGGCAGAGATATGTGGCAGTTCTCCCTTCCCACAAACCTTTTCAGTATTAGAAAGGAAAAAACAGAACAAAGGAACCAACCAACCCTCTCCCCGGCCATCCAAATTGGGTAAAGTACAAGGAAGGAAAGGTGGAAGCTAATATTGAAGTGCCTGATTTGTCATTGTCACAAACCAAAAGTGACTGCCTTAATCATAAGGCCTTGTGTTTCCAAGATTAGCATGTCCTTCCTAAAAAGTCTTCACAACATAAATTACAACTCGGGAGAACAAGCCGTTCATCTTAAAGCCATAATCTCTCTTTGCGCTGCAAGTGGAAAAGCTTTCACAACAGAAACTAATTCAGTAAACCAGTGTAAATCACTCGTGCAGGGCACAGATGGCTCTTGTTCAATTCCACGGTATCACGTAAGCAAAGGGATCCTGACCTGAATCCCCCTCGTTGCAGACAAGCATTCAGGTTATCGACCCAGCCCTCATCTCCGATCATTTCTTTCCCCGTTGTCTGGGAGCAACCATTCCCAGTTAAAACTTTATCAAAATATCTTCCCATGAAAAGTCTAGTTTGATCAACTGGCACTTCAAGACAATTCTTTTATGAGAAACATTCCCAAATACCTCTTCTTGGGGAATATTGCACTTCCAGCTTTGAGGCCAATAACAGGCTTACACATGATAAGATGGAGCTAAACCAGAATAAGGCAGTTGGTAAAATTTAAGAGTCCTGTTTGGACCTGCTCACTTCAGTCAATGAGAAAAGCAAGAACTTCAGGCAACTTTCTTTAGTTGGGGTCAAATTAGGGGAAAGGAGAAGCTGTGAGGTTGTCTAATTTTTTTTCAATGCAACCCAAAGAATCAGTCTCCTCAGCTGAAAAAGAGACTGAAGAGCAGACAGCGCCTATGCCCTTGCTGCAAGGGGAGAAATCACTACAGCACAGGAACTCTACTTACTTTTGTTAATTTTTATAAGGAGTTTTATCCTGCAACATCTGAGTCTTGAGAAACATGCTACACAAGAACATGCAAATAATCCCACATAAGGATTACTGATCAGTTTGCCAGTCTTTAAATAATTAACCGATTTTTTAAGCACAAAGAGAAATTAAATTGGAGCAACGTAAAAACTATCCACAAGCACAGTGGTAAGAATACGCGGCTGGGCAGGATGAAACCATCTCCTGTAGCAGCACTGCAGTTGGATCTGCTTAAACCAGCACAAAGATTCTACCCAGAGGTTTGTTTTTCCAGTTTTTCCTCTACTGTGCATTTCTACTTTGCTATTTTACATGGATTTAAGAGAACCAGCCAGAATAAGTACAAGCTGGAGTATATAAACTAACTTCTTGTATAAATAAGCTGCAAAAAACGACTCAGACTAACAACCTGACAAAAACAATACTAAAACTTTAACTATCTCCATGGAAAGAAAACATGACCATCAGTCCTGCCAACAAAAAACACCCCAACCCTTGAGCCGTTAAATCTCTGGTAAGAACGAACAGATAACGTTGTAAGAGACTCCTGAAGACACCGGTCTGATCAGTCCTAATCACAAAACCAAAAGATACAGGTTGAGGAAAGAGGTGGCAAAACGAAGAGAGATGCGAATGCAGCGTGTGCAGGCCAGGAGGAAGAGCTCCACTTCCCCGAGAACCAGATCACCCGTGCCCATTTGATACTCAGAGCACTCCTCAACCTCGTCACAATTCCTAAGAGAGAAGGTTATTATCTTGTCCAGTGAGCTACGGAAAATTACACATCCTTGTAGGTGAAATCTCTACCTTCTAAAATCTTGCTGGTTTATATAGCATTCAACACTCTGACTTGATCGATAATGTACCACGCTCTGCTCTTTTTCAGGTTAAGGGTTAATTACCACTGAGAGATATCTTGATGGTCAGCAAATAAAAATGAAACTTTTATCCTAGAGGCATTTACAGTATATATTTTCAATTACAGCGCTACTTGTAGACAGGCACTTAGAAAGTTAGGTTTGACACTTGCTACAACCTGTTTTCGAAGTGCCAGATGCCAGAACTAAACATGTGAAACTTCAGTTCATAATAATTCTAATACTACAGTAAACACAGAATATATTTTCAAAACAACACAAAACTATTTCGCTGCCAATTCTTGTAACCATCTCCCCTGCCACAAGTGTCCTGGACGCCAATGCTTCTGCGCAGCAAGTCCAGTATTGATTACGCTGCCGTCTCATCCTCCCTGTTCAATAATCACCGCTTCAGCTCCTGGGAAACATTTCTCTCTCACAGCAGAGAAGGAAGTTTTTTTCTGGGAATTCCTGCAGCCTCTGGCTTGGTTTCCTATATTGGCAGGTCCAACCTAAGGGCCAGAATAAACACAAGAGTGTTCGCAAAGTGTTAAGTAGTCCCAGGAGAAGAATCTGTCCTGAAAGTCTAAACAAGACTTTCATGATACAGACCCAGTCATTTCTTCCTCCAAAAGAAGGTGCCAAAGGACATGGTAGAAAGCATTTTACTAGCATCAGTAAGGACTGACGGGAAACAAATCAAGGTAAGTGCCTAAGAAACTAACAGCCAGTTTTAACGTAAAAATCTAACAGTAAATACAAAGCAAACAACAAAATGGCAAATTTTGTACAACAAAATACCAAACGCATACAACTAGGGAGTTTTCTCAAAGTAATTAACATGCTTTTCACAATCAAAAGGACTTCTACACCTAATATTTTTGGCAAATTCCGAATTCTGTAAGGTATCAATCCCTAGAATTTTGTTTTGAAGAAAGTAACTGATTTTGTGTGGAGAACAATCTCTGACTGTTAACGAACTTACCATGAACTACCTCCTAATTAGCTCGTGCATAAGAAATACGATAGAAAGGTGCAGCTGAAATTTTAAAAGCACAAAGATTTACTGATGGCAAGGACACAGATTTCCAACAGTCTGTTCTATCTGAAAAGTGTTTATCTACAAAGGATTTTACAAATATTAAAGCAATACAGACTCCTACTTCTCCTTCACACAGACTTACTCTGTCACATTGTATAGAAAAATCTGGCATCTACCCACGGCTTGGGCAGAACACGTAACGCTCCACAAGAGCTATCAAGAAAAGTCAAGTTACTCATACTGAAAAATGTATGGGTTTGTCACCTGAATATGTCACAAAAATGCAATTTTACACAGTCCAACAATAAAAAATGAAAATATTCGAAAAATCTATACTTTTCCCTGAAAATCTAAATGAAAGTTTTAGATCCCACTTTGGCCTTTCCGAGTCTTTCCTTATAGGTCAAGAGTCTGTAGTACACTGCACCTCATTTAATTTTCCGTTTCTTTCACCTCCTATCTCCCTTTCTGCTCTTAAATATAAAGAAATACTTAAAAGCATCCTAAGGCACATCTGCCATCACTGTACAAGCACAACGTATTATCCCAACTAAAACAACTACAATACTACTTAAGAATTCTGGGAAACTATTTAAGATATTTTTAGAGTATTGATAAGTGAATAATCTTTGGATTAAAGAATTCCAATTAAGGAGCAATTGTTTTCCTTTCTGGGAATTTGCTGGTACCAGTCTAGGAACTCCACCCAGCAGCTTTGGGAGTTGTCTTTTCTTACTTAGTCATCCTGCTTTGGAAAGACTCCAACCAAAGATCCCAACCTGCAAGACCCTGTTTGTAAAAAGAGAAATATCATTATTTTATCCACTAAGCATCTTTTTTTAATCCACCCACTGATATTAAGGTTAATATTTCCTTTTTATCTAATAAAAGTCACTACAATTCTCAGAAATAGCTCTCTCTCACAGATTTAAATACCTTTCTCTTATTTTGGCTCCAGAATGTTAAGGTTATAAAATGAATGTACTGAAGCCCAAACATGAAGGTTCTTTTTACTCAATCTTTCATTTAAACAAATACCATTCTGCTGTTGGCACCACTTCTGATTGTATATCACTATATAAAATCCACACTACAAATAGAGGATTTTTTTCCTAAGTAAGAAGGGAGGTGGAAAGTGGGAGCACCATAATAGTAGCCACAAATATATCTACTTGCCATTTGGAAACCGTGTTTCACTGACATTTAGAAGCCAGTCTTTTAGCTTTTAGAAACTGTCAACACAAGAGAAAACGTGTAAGTTTTACTAATAAACACTTCAATTTTATTGTGTCCAAGGGTCTTAAGTAATTGAATTAAAACCTAGTATGTTTCAAGCACAACATATTTACAAGTTATGCCTTTATTATCTTCTATAGTCAACAAATGTAGCTGTTGAATGTTCTGGACTTTAATTAATTCCATTAAATTCTGATTCCTGGCACAAATTGTAAAAGATCAGATTGAAGAATATAAAAGCATGGGCTACGCTAGGTTTTATATAATATATAAATTATAATGTATCTGACAACAAATAAACCTTTCCATAAGACTGGGTTATTGGAATACTAATTGCCAATTTTCCTACTCTGAGAGCAAGAAAAAGTCAGTACATTGGTAAAATTAAATTATTCGTTTCAATAAAAATACTTTATTTCTTAACAGCACAGATCTGGCAATAAGATTTTATATAACATCATTTACACCTGATTGTGTTTCACCTCCGATTTTTTTAATCCTACAGGGTAAAAGCAAATACTTATGAAAGGGGCCTGCAACTAGTGCCAAAGTTTCAATTATACACTTTCTTATTTGGCAGCAACAAGTCCAGACTTGTGAGCCATTTTCTTCCTTCAAATCATCACGTTAAAGGAAGATAGAAACCTAGAGATGCTATTAGCACTTAAGTATCTGTTTATTCTTGAATGCTGCAGATAATGCCGTATCTAAGCATTTTGCATTTCCTTGTACTCACAGGGAAAACCCCCACACTTTTTCATCCTCTTTTACAGAACTGAAAATAGCACAAACAACAACACTAGAACTATTAATTACTGAGAACAGTCAACTTGCGTTAAAATTTTAGCTTATATTTTTCCCAGTTCCTCTTCCCTCTACGTTGTATAGGGTCATATGTACACACACAAAATAGTGGTGCATTTAAAATGGCTACGTTCTAAAAGGATTGTGCAATTTACAGGAGTAAGTGCAGAAAATCGACTATGATGCCCCTAAACCCCACAAAATATCAACTTCCTCTCTTAATTGTATTCTGGAGCAAGTAGGTATCTTTTTAAAAAAAAAGAAATTGAACTTGTCTAAGAATTTGTGATCATCATCATAATAATAGAGACTTCTGGAAAAGTTGTCCAAGTTTTTCATCCCAGGTCTATAACAAGACGATCCCTTTTTTAAGGTCACAAAAATGAACATATGATCAGATAAACAAAAGATAACAAGACACTCGTACTCACCAAAAGCTACTTTTGCTTCTGAACAGCAGTTCAACAACCTGCACTTTGCCAACGGATCTATCTCCCCAAACGACTTCTAATATTTCAAAAACTCACATGCAAAAACATGTTGCATCTCTTTCGTCTTCATCAAAAAAAAAAAAAAGAAAAAAAAAAAAAGGAACGCAGAAATCTTTTTTCCTTGCTCCAAAATTACACTGATTTGGAAGAGAGAACAGCAATATGGAACTCGATCTTTAAGGTCCCTTCCAACTCTAACCATTCTATGATTCTATGATTTAATTTTGGACCAACAGCAGGTTTTAGGAATCAAATAGCCAATAAACCATACTATCTATACTTACCTCTTCAACCCAGCTAACGCTCATGTAAAAAATTCCTTATCAGATGCTATTTTCTAAGACTTATTTTACATGTATTCACACATCTAAAAATGTCCTAACGCTATTGTTTAGACACAGAATTTACTGGAAAAGCACATCCACTGTAGAGATGCTGTAGCACACTTGCTCTGAGACACCATTACCAGTTTCATCTGCAAGTAGAACTACTTTTTATGTGTGTACATGTACATAAATACATATACGCAAATATACACACATACGCAGAGCACCTGAGTGCCTTTTCACTAGCTCAGTTAAAGAATTTCAACAGAAATTTAAGTATACAATATGAATTCACAGATCACTTTCTGTAGTAAGTAATCTCGAAGGCTGGGGGGTTTTTTGAGCAAATGATCGCTTACAGATCAGCAAGTTGTATCCTCCCCCAAAGACAGTGGTGAGCAACTTTAGGGCAAAAGCCTCCAGAGATGCAGCTGAGCATCCAACAGCTGTTCCCCTGCACACTCAACTCCTCGCACCGCAGTGCTGACAGAGAACCAGGACAGCTCTAGCACTAGCGAGCTGCAACTTTAAGTCTAAAAATACTTATTTTTTGGCAAAGACTCTCGCTGCTCAGTAGAGCTTGTCTTTATGTGCCACCATCCAGTGGGGAAGAAGCCCTCAAAGCATTAAGCTTGCTAATCTCCCGAGCAGAGGGAATTGCTATTAAAAATGCTATTTAGACAGACAGGCTTCTATGAAAGTCTGCTACACAGGCTCATCAAACTCATTAAAACTAGCTTTAAGTCCCAAGCTCTGGAATGTAATCCCTTTAAGAAACCTGCAGACTAGGCTAAGAGAATAAAGATATAGGAGTTACTGAACTGAAAGATGCATGAGCCCTGCTCGCTCCACCGCCAGCACGGGTAAAGAGTACACCGCAGGGCCGATCTTCTCAGGTATCACCACTGACAGGCTATTGCACACCAGCTCCTTCCGACTCTGAATTTACAAACACAACAGTGGAATAACCTCTTTGGAAACTACACACAGACTTTGTGTCTTTTAGTTCAACAGCAGAAAGGATGTTGCCCCGCAGCAGCGTCAACCCTTCAGCCTCTACCCCATGTGGAAACGCCTGCCCTTATCATCTGTATTATGTCAAGGTGTAAATTCTCTTTGAGCTGGCATAGTATAAAATCAGTGACCATCCCTAATGGACTAATGGAAGATGGCTGGAGTGTGCACCCCCCATTGGTGGGGTCAGCATTCGGATGGGCAAGGCGAGCGCTCACGGGATGCCGCATTGCACAGCCTCGTAAAAAACCTCCCCAAGAGCTATAAAATGCTGAGCCAGGGCCACGCACTTGGACAGTCCTGAAAACTGACCTTAAACTTACATAAACGTATGTAAAGCAACTGGTAGAGCCGATTTCCAGGTTACTTGCTGCCTACAAAGCTGTCGTGGCCCATGGGGAGACTGAAAAAAAACACCCCACCAAGTGCTAAGGCTGCAAGGAGGCGATGGGCAACGTCGCTGGCATCTCATTTACAGAGGTATAACAACCTGTCACTTGGAAAAGCTGCAAGATGCAGGAGTCGCAGAAAGTGGTGCTCTGCACAGGACAGCCCTCAGCGGTGTCTGCCCTGGGAGATGCTGCTGGGGAAGTCAAGGCACAGGGGTGTTTCAGTCACTCCGGGTCCTGAACAGGGTGCGGGACTGAGAACTGCTGCATAAGCTGTACCCGCTCAGCTGATCATCAGCTCAAGGACTGCAGGAAAAACCTACGGCACGAAGATCTGATACCAGTTTTTTAGGTAAATGTAACAGCACGTCCCTTCGAAATGCCACCAGGAGGCTGGATATGAAGATTCCCAGTACAGTGACTGGACAAAATGTAAAACCATGAACTTAGAAGGTTCCCTATGGGGTCAAAGCAGTAAAACCGATTCTGATTAAGTTGCATTATCAGATAGAAGCAGGATCTCAATAATTTACAGCCAGAGACAGCATAAGTGTCCATTAGCATTAGTGTCTATGGATGTACGCTTTCTTTTTTTTTTTCCACATTTTAAAGGCCTCTGAGACCATGTCTGGGTCTCTGTCTTTCCCTCTTCCTGGCTCTCAAGAACCATTGAAGTAAAACCCCTTCCCTTCACGCAGAAGAGGAGCCTCCCTCTTTGCATCCCCTACACCCCCGAACAGTAAGTAAGGAAGAAGGCAAGATTGTTTGATGTGAATCTGGACACAGTAAACGGTCTCTAATGGTATCTAGTACACAAAACTCAGGATAATTTTAAAAAGTTATGAGGTCAGACATGATCCAAATTGCAGACGAAGACATCACAGCAGGATGTTCTTCAGATGTGTCAGTGGCTCTTAAGTTGAGGAAGAAAGGAGCCGGATTTTTATTTTTATTTTTTAAATACAGTTGCCTTTCAGCATCAGCAATCTTGAAAAGGGCAAACCTGAGGCCAAACAAAAATGCAACATGAAGAAGACAAAAAATAAGCTAGATCAATCATTACAGAAAACTCGTGATATTAATGGTGTCTAAACTTCCATCAATGTGCTCTTGCCCTTTTTTCCTTCAGAAACCAGCACAGAGAAGCTAAACTCATTTGTGCCTCTTCTACTAATGAGCAGTGCACATCCCACTTTGATACCTCTTTTCTCCCAGAAATGATTACCTTAAGAGTTAGAACTAATTTGACAGAAATCTATTCTGCATGATCACCCCCAGCTTCTGGAGGTTTAAAGAAACCATTGCAAGGCGTTTACTGACAGGCTGGAACTAGCTGTCCATCCAGTCTGCACCAAAAACAGATGAGAGAGAATATTTGGGTAGAGATTTGGATTTTTCTTTTGAAATAACTGCTTTATATTCAAGGTATCTGGATTTTCCTATGTATGTTTCTGAAAGGAGTCATGCAAAGTTACTCCTCTCGCTTCCCTAGATTCCAGAGACTGAGGTATTTTCAGTCTGTCCACTGAAATAAAAAAATAACCACAAAACGAAACCAGCGCTGGGGTTGCAAGACCGTAGCGATGGTTTTTCTTGACCATGTCCCCCAGTTTTGGGGCGGACAGACCACCCCCTGCACTGGTCCTAGCTCCCAATGGCAGGAGATGAAGGCACCATCCCCTTGGGATGAACCGGGACCATCTCCCTGTCTTTTCTTCTTCCCCAATGCCTTTTCCTTTTCCCCGATGCTTTTAAGCGAGCGAGGAAGCGGAGGGTAACAAGCTGCCAGCCACTTCTCCAGCTGACTAGCACCAGCCACCCAAGAGGTGGTTGCACGATTTTGTATATATAAAGCTTGTAAAGCACTTTAGGAAGCTGCGGGATGAAAAGGACTATATAAACGTAAGATATTATTATTATTAAACCAGTGATCTGACAAGAAGAGACAGCTTTTCAAATCTGTACAACAGCTTGAGCTGAAGAGATCAGGGAGTCCAATTTGAAAAAATAATAATTTGAAACGAATTTCAGGATTAGAAGTGGCAGCTCTTTTGTGGATTCTCCATGGCAGGTAAATTTAGTAGGCTACTTTAATTTTGCATCGTTTTAACTCCTGGCAATGTCCTGTGCATTGAATCTGACAGAGAGACAGAGTGTTTGAAGCTGTCATGGCTACGTTTTAGTCTCCCAATTTTACAATCAGTGTTTGAATCTGCTGCTACAACTCCGGGTACAGAGATCAGAGGCTTATCAAAGAGGCATCCATTTCAAAGACAAGCAGCAGCTTTGACTTCATTCCTTCAATGCTTAAAATTCCTGAAAAAACAGATGAGCATACCACAAAACAGGTCCAAAAGAATTCTCTCTATCGGCCGTAAACCTATTTCAGTATTAATTTTTTAAGGATCTATTTTGGTCTCAGGTAAAATGAGTGTGTTTAGCAGAGATAATCCTCTCAACAGGTGAGCTTAATATATGCCTTTTCCTGTAACTCACAAGTACATTTTAAACTGGCTTATTGCTTTATCAAGCATTAATTGAAGAACTACTACAACCAGTTACCTGATTTTATTTATTTTTTTTTTTGGACTGTCTTCCCTTTCCTAACAAAGCAGCACTTTATTGCTGCCCTTATTTTACCTGCACGGATGAACCAAGGGCGCTGTGGGCAGCGATGTGTGTTGTCTGCAGTACAATGGCATGGCTTAAAGCCCTATCTCGACTGCACTGGGCTGCTGCTCACATTCAACTCGATTTTAAGCTGAGTTTCAGCATTCACACGATTGGCACTATTACCCATCTCACCAGCATCCCCTCCCGTCCGGCCTGGACGGACTCTGCTCCCACGGAACACCCGCTGCTCCGCACTGGGAATGTCCCTGCAGAGGGCACAGCTCGATGAGAGGAGCAGAACAGCACAGGGGGAAACCCTGCCAAAAGGGAATTAACTTTTACTGCTGTCAATGCTTCCTTTTAAGCTAGAAATGGGTTTTGTCTGTATTCTCCAACATGGAAGAGAAATGCACTTCAAGAATCTGAGCATTTTTCTTCCTTCTCAGCAACGCAGCACAAGAACTGCCCACGCTGCCTGGCATCGAGACCTTTGGCCACTCACAAGAACCAACTGCTCCCTTGATTTTTGCTAGAAAGCAACAGGGGATTGCTATGGAGTGCCAAAGGGACGTGCAAACCTGATCCGGGATCCTCCAGAGGACAATGCCCAGCCCGGGAAGGCTCTGCAAGGCCTGCGCAGGGAGCAATGGAAAGCTTTAAAAGACAGTCAAGCCATTTTGGAATTCTGATGGGCACCGCGGTGATGCGGGGGAGCCCGGCTCCTGCCAAGGGGGTGCGGGTGATTGCAGCCCCAAGCCCAGCTCTACCTTCTGGTTTTCACCCCAAACCTACTGCATCTTATTTGCCTGCTCCAGTTCTTCAGCTGCAGGAGTTAGAGGCAAAGGGGATAATCAGCAACAGGTTAATTTGTCCGATTAAGTCTTCGGAGAGCTGGCAATTCAAACTGGCGATACGGCACGGTCCCCGACGCCGTGCTCAGCCAGGCAGCTTGGGAGGAAGCCGCACGCTCCCGAGCCCAGGGCAGCAGCCGGGGAGCACACGAAGCCACACTGGAAACCCACAGCCAGACCAGCAAAAGCTGCTCTGCAGGTGCAGACATGCCCTAAAGTGCACGGTGAGAGCGGAAGAGTTCAGCTCCTCGGTGCTCAAATCACTTCTGACAAACAGGACTGAGAAGGCTTAACACATTCGGGCATTTTTTAAAAAGCACTCCCAGCACTATCTTGCACTAAATGAAAGCTTCGGTTTAAAATGAGCTTTTAAAACTCCAGAATGTTTACAAGTCCCTCTCCTCACAGAACAGCTCATTTATCAGCATTCAGGCGATACACAGGAATTTCTTTTGTGATATCCTGCCCATTAAAAGGTCCCCGATGCCCCCCCATGCTCAGACAAACTGATGAACCCGGCATACACTTCAGAACCCTTTACAGCACGGTTATTTACCCAGAAGGAAACAAAACACAAAGAAAACCACAGCAGAAGTTTTCACAAGACGCAATGATGCTGTATCGACATCAGCCAATGCAACAAACCGGGTCGCTTCTGTTTATGAACTGAGGCAGGTGATGTTTTTCATTGCTTCCTGTATTTCAGAGAAAAGATATAAAATAGTTTTCAGGCAGAAACAAAACAGTTTTTAGGCAGAAGGGCATGTGCTCACACGGGTCCTTAACAATTTTAATCTTTAAAAGTAATAATCAGTGAGGTGATCCTCCAAATATATAGGTCCGTAGCATCTGCTGCAGAAGCCGGCACCCCTGTGTCAGGGTGAGCATCGACAACCAGCAGAGCACACCCAGAAAGCTCACTTCCAACTCAACCGACCAGTCAGCCCCATCTTCACCGCCGAGCACTGGTCTAGCGCTGCAGCTTCCCATAAAAACTTTCTTTTTAGTAAGTCAGGTAAAAAAAAAAGAAAAAAAAAAAACAGAAATATAGGCATAAATAAGCATTAGTGCTTTCAAAACCTGTGAAACCACAATTTTATGGTTTTAAACAGAGACAAGGTGGGATCGTGAATGGTAGCAATGCATTTCAGATGAAAGCTTTCACGCAGATGAGAAATAGTTACAGGAGTTGGAACCTGAGTAACTACAGTTGCATTAAATTATTCCATCTGCAAGCCCATTAAAAATTGTTAATGGTTTTGTATGGCTTTTATATTTATTGGGTGGGTTTATTCCTATGTGAGTCATACATATTTATTACCAGGGTCCAGATAATGGTTATTAATAAAACTTCTTTTATTTGCATACTGTCTTGATGCTGGCTTAAGTATTTACAACTTGACTATAAAATAAAAGAATGCTCCAAAATTATAAATAGTCCTAGGGATGCAGCACAACTTTACTTCTTGTACTTTATTACTTCTTTTGGTGTTCTGTTTTTTCAAAACCGGAAAAAAAAAAACCCCAACCTGGTAAACCTATTTCTTTTTTCAAGTCTAAAAAGCACTAATTCTTTCAAAGCTTTAAAGCACAATTTGTGTTGAGGAAGCAAGAGGAGATCCAAAGCTAAGGCAAGCTAGTTTTTATAATTAAGAAAATACATGTATTTCTACACATAATTATGAACAGTAACAAAAGCTCAGTATTAAAATAGGTCCACTGAATCCCTGGAATTGTGCCTGCCAACTAAAACACCTACTATGAATTTAGTAATGGGTTATGCAAACATAAATTACAGGGCCAGACATTTTAAAAGGAAAAAAAAGTTGATTTATTGTCACACTGGAGACACGGCAGGATAGAAGCACAATTTCATTTTTCCATATATTCATCAACACTGCAGATGTGTTAATGCAAAAAGAATTCTAAAATAAAACCGACTCTCAACTGCTCTAATTCTCATATGTCACTTAATTTACCTCAAAATCACTACCAGGAAGCTTTTTTTTTTTTTTTTTTTTAGTTTGTTTTAAGCAAGCAAAACATACTAAAAATTTTGGGAAGAAAATAGGTTTTAAGAGCATTTTACAAACATTTCTCTTCCTAATCATTTACTTCAAGACTTCATCCAAAATTGACCATAAAAGAACGGTCCCGCAGAAAGTTGGGGTATTTGTCTGGTTGGTTTTTTTAACAGAAAAAGCTTACAACTACAATCCCTAACCCAGTCACTTTGTTTGTGAGCATTTTCACTCAACATATTAATCGTTTCTGCTCTTGTTTCAAGCAGATCCAACTTTTCACTTATCTGCTGTCAGAGCAATGAAAAGAGCCTCCCGTAACTGGCAACTATTATTAAAAGAGTTATTCATGACAACATAATAATTTTAATGAGAACAACATGTTCCTTTAATTGCACCTGAATGACTTTGAGGTGGTCCAGCAGATGAACTGAAGGAGGTTTACAGCGTATTTGCTCACAAAGTAAAAAGGAGAAGTACTAATTGAAGATGTTTAATAATTTCTTCTCTTGGTTAATACACACAGGAAGGAAGAGCAAGTACCTTGCTGGCCTGTTATTTTTATAAGCCGAATCTCAAAAATAAGTCAAAACTATTTTTCAAATGGCTCAAAGCAAATTTAGGAACTGAACTTCAGACTTGCTTTGAGATTACTCAGTCTTCTCTTTGTGTGCTCTATATATAAATCCCCAGTTTTACACTTACCTTTATAAGTAACGTAACACAGAAGGTAGGAACGGCTGTTTAACTGTTGGCACCACAGTGAGCACACGGTGAGAAAAATCTCAGCTACTTCAGCTACAAAACTGAAATATTTTCCCTTAAAAACCAGCCAATAATGAATTCAGTAAATCGTGTTATTTGCCTTAATGCACACCGATTTAAACTACAACCGTCCTCCAGGAGGAAGGATGACAAATGCCCTGTAAGACCCAGGTTTTTCCTTCGAGTTCTGACCTTGAAAACGTTCTCCCTTTTTCGAGCTGCCCCCCCTGCCCCAGCCGCTGGCTCTGGCCACCTTCCAAATGGGTCAGCGCTGGGAAGTTCAAGCGAAGGCAAGTACAACTTGAGCAAAACAAACTTATTTGCCTTGCACTGTTTCCTTCTAAGTGACAGGAGAAATTCGTAGTAGCATCGAATGTTTAACAAGAGGGATTAATCTGTAAATATTTGCTTACAAGCATGTCCCTTTGTAAACCACGGTAATACCAAAAATATCCCCTATTCTCCTTCCCTGCAGCGGAAATACAGCACCCTTGACATGACTGAAATCTAATCCCTGCAACTGATGTTGCTAGAAGAAAAATGCATTCTCCAACTGTCAAGCATGTTTAACCAGAAAAATGCTTAAATGGAATAAATCTAAATTACTAGCAGCATGTGACTCCAGAGTAATTAATTTCTTCAACTACTGTAACATGCTCAGTTGAATCACATGTGTCTCCCTCCTGAATATTTTTGGAACTCTTGAATAAAGTAATCACCCATATATTTTCAGCTTGATAAAAAGACTTTTGAGGTAAATGTGTTGTAGAAAATTGACTTAAGGATATTCTTAAAGAAAATTGCGACAGAGACAGTAATGCAGTGTCCTAGATCATGTTGCTTCAGAAAAATGCTTCAAATGAAACTTCTCTGCATAGTAACATATAACGCACGGCCATTGCTTCTGCAGGTCAAGGGAATTATTTTCCTGCATTTCAGACCTTTACAAATGCTGTCGTACAGCAACACAGTTACCTGTGAAATCCTACACACCGATAATCCCCAAAATACGGCCTCATTTCGTACAAGGACCTTCTCAAGTCCTGTTCTCTCCTAACAAATTCTCCAGGTTCTGCAGCCCAGCAGCCGGCTGCCCAGCTCCAGCCTTTGCTGCCACCTCTTCCCTGCCGAGAGAAGCAAAACTCATTGCTTTTGGAAAACAAACCAGAACTAAAGTTTTACTGAACTCAGGATGCCAGTTCAATCAACAAACCACCCCAGTGCTTAGGGGAGGGGGAGGAATATTCACAGCTATATTGCACCACGGGAAAATTGGGCAATTTAGGCAAGATAAAGGCTTACGTGTTAAAAAAAGGTTTGCTCCTGGCTTGGATTTGCTGTTCCTCAACCCAGTGAGCTCCAGCAAGAACCACCGTGAGCATCAAGTAAAGTGTGCACAGCAAAGAGCAGGGGAGACGCCACCTGACAGAGAGTCGGCTTCTCTTTTTGTGGGTGATAAAGACAATTTTTAAAAAAAAAATTAATAATGTCTAGTAATTATTGTGGTGAGAATGGTCAACGTGCAAAAAAAACGGAGGTCAGTTTTATGAGAAGTCTAGAAAAATACAACTGTGAAGTATAAATTATTTTAGTGTTTCTTTAGTTTCAATAAAGTGAAAAGGCAGCAAGAGATCATAACACAGGAAAACACATCAGAAGCACTGATTTTTTCCTATTAACAATTAGAATATGCTGAAGTCCAATATGTATTAAATAATGACAATAAAATCATTGAGAACTCATAAATCGGAGACCTCCAGGATAAGGTTTGATCTGATTTAACCTAACTGACTCCACAAGACTAGTTTTTAGATTTCATTTTAAGTCATGGAGCTCTATTATATTATTTTTCTGCAAAAATCATATAATAATAATAATAATAATATACTACTTCATTTAGCTTTCGAAATACCAAGCCCATGTAGTACAAATTACCATTAACAGCATTTACCTCACAAACAGAACCTCTTCAGAAAATGGTAGTATTCAATAAAACCAGTGAAAGGGAGGGCATGGCAACTAAGATCATTATGCTAAAGGAGAGGTATTCATCTGTGTTTCAAACCTGCAAGATAAGTCATACTTCTCTCTTCTTATAATCTGGTTTTTCATGGAAGGAAATGGTGATGTTTTAACTCAATAAGGAGAGCATCCTATGTATTTAGCATTTGACTAAGGTTTTAAATATATGAAGATTCTTAAAGATACGAAACAATTTTATAATAGTATTAAACAAACACTGATAATTGCATTTGAGCTATAGAAATTAATAGAAAATAGTCTTTTTGAACAAACTGCTTAACTGCAAATTCATTTCTTCTTAACAAAAATATCTTAAAAACCCTTTTTTCAAAGTCATGGGAAGAGAGAAGGAAGGGAGAACGTAAGCAGCGTTTCTCTTCCTCATCTTTTTCCTGAAATATTTTTTAAGTAATAAGTCAGGAAATACACAGAAAGGTGGTATTTCTTCATTCCATACCAAGCACTGAGACATTTACTATTTACAAACCATATTAACTGCATTTAGTTGCATTATGCTAACTGAAGTTTATATAAATATGTCATGTATGTTCATCCATAGGCAGGACCCAAAATTGACAGGATTCCCACATGTTCCTGGCCAAGGAGGCAAAGGAAGAGCCACACACTGTGTGCTGTCGGGCACGCTGGGAAAGTGAATTTGAAAAAAAAAAATAAATTAAAAGGGAGTAGAACAACCCAGCTCTAGATGGCAGCAAATCAATATTCACCCCTGTGTACACAGACACTGAGAGCATCAACTGTTTCCAAAGAGACTGTATATTTTCAGTAGATTTTCTAGGCATGTTATTATTTTCACTTTGTTACACGGGTCAGTCCAAAGCTGACAGCTCAAAGTTGTTAGGCATCAACCACAATTCCCTACCAACAATCAGAAAAATACTCCTCTCATTTCAAGGCCTAATTCAACCAGCAGAATTAATATTCATTTTTTTTTAACCTTGATTTGATTAGCTTTTGCTGTAGAGACTGGATAATTCAATAGAATGATCCAGAAACACTGGAGACTAAGAATTTAAGAATTTTAAATTTGAAAAAATTGAGCCCTTGCATAATAATTGTGTTCATTTCCTTTAGTTAGTTATGGCTGGCAATAACAGCGGTTTGGGTTTTTTTCCTTAAAAAAGTGAATCACCCTAATATGTAATGTCATGAATAAAACTATTACTTTTGTTACAAAAAATCCTACAGACTCATCTTTCTTTCTCTTTTGCAGCAGCGGCGCTGCAGAGGCAGAACGGAGCAGGACAGGGACGACGGTGACAGCTGAGGTGAGGAGGGCAGCAATGAAAGCCGGGTTTTACATCGGGCAGGTAACGTCACTCGTTAGAGATCAACCACGGCAGCGCAGAACCGGTGACGTAAAGCGATATATAGAGTGTAAAGACATGGGAAGTGGCTGTACCGACTCCTGTTAAGGCACACACACGCAAGGGAACACACATCCCAGCGCGGCACCGGATGGTCCTCTGTGCCAACATCGCTGTCACACCGCAGGACTTGTATTTATTTATAAAAGTGCTCGGGGTCAGCAGGCAGCCACATCCTTTCAGCAGCGTTAAGATACACTTTTCATGTGCTCGTTTATTTTGTTGCCTGGCACCTTCCAATACTCCATTTTCCAGAGCATTTTAAAGCTATTTATTGGAGAACATACTTATGCTGCCTAAACATGTCTATGTTTAAAGGTGCCCCCACATCCTTCCAGAACTCTGCTGATCCAATCTTTAGTCTGCTTTACAAAACACAGATGTCAATTTGAGCATTTAAAGGTAATCTCGACTTCCTAAATCTCACCAATAGGGTACATCTGCAACCCAGAAACACTAAAGGGCAACAACGGTGAGGAGCCACCAGTTCAACTTACCATCAGGAAAAAACCCCAACAGTGACCAAAGTACAAGCTCACAGGGTAAGTGCCTGTGTCCAAAGGTATGTTTTATGCAGGCACATCGCATCTGCCTGATTTTATAGAGCTCATGCTCCCACATTAGAAAACTACTATCTTATTTAATTTCCCAAGGGCAGCCGGCCCAGGGCTCTCCGGTAGGGATTTTGTCTCGTGCTCGGTTTAATGGCCCTTGTTTCAGGTGAGCCCGGTGACAACTCACACAGCTCAGCAATTATCCAGTCACACAGCTAAATCATCAAGGAAAGCAATGGAGAGTTATCGGTTAAACTGGGTTAAGTATTATTGTCTTCCCCCTCCGTCAGTATTTAACAATTACATATTACTTATTTACAAAGTCTAGGCTTACTCAGTTATTTGTTTTCTGACATTTTTCACTCCTGTTGTAGACCAGCTTAGAAGTATGCACCACTGGAAGTATTAGATAAGATTTTCAATGTTTAGAACAGAAACAGGTAAATAAAAGTAGTTATTCAACTAGGAATCTGGGTAGAGACAAAGGCAAAGTTATCAACATTTGGAAGTATCTTCACTTTGTGCCAAAAATTAATCTGTGCTACTTTTAGAGGCTAAAAAAAAAAAATAAATTCTCAAAAGAATTCATTCAAACATTTGCTTATTCACCCTGGCATTGGCATATGAGGACACGACGAATTAGACCAAGAATTTCATCAAGGTTAAAATGCCCCAAAAGTATCACAGTTAGTCACAACAGTTCAGGAATTATCAGTGTAAGAAAATAATCATCTGATGCGGGGTGGCAATTCACATGATATATTTTGAGATGTCTTCCAAGTAACAGTCATGTAAAATTGATGTTTCAAGTAATCTCCTGCCCAGTCTCAGCCTTCTGCCGTAGCTGCTCAGGATGAAACAAATTGAGCCTGAAAATACCCCAAAACATCTATGAGCAGCGGGTCTGATGTGACCTCTTAAAAGGTGTGAAGAGGTAAAAAGTATTTTTGCAATAACAGGAATTAAGAACCCTTTGTAAAAGTTTCTGCATGTAACAACCACCACTGAATTTTCTGTTCTCATAAGATTCCCAAACATGAGATGCTTTGTCCCAGAGTTGTCTCCCAATATGCCAAGTCAGAAATAGTATTTTAACACTTTTAAATACCAAAAGCCCAAGAGTCACTCCTATAAACATGAAAATATTATATCTCTTTTGCAGCAATTTGATAATTTGCAAGGAAGGCAGAATTGACCCAAATAGATCTGTCACAGTTTTTAAAGTAAAAAGAAACAGAAGTACAAATATCATCAACTTCACTAGTAATTTTTTCAAACCCTTTTCTGCTAGGCGGGAGATTGCTTGCAGCAGGGATTATGGAAAGTCTGGAGGACAGCAATGGATAGGAAAGTCAAGGCAATCGACACTTGTCTCCTGATTTATGGCAAGACTGGCTGCGGCAGCGGAAAAGAGATGCTGGAACCGGCTAAACCGCTACTGCCCTGAGAGGGATGCATGCAGAGTGAGAAAGAAAATGGAAAGTAGAATTCTGAAACAAATTGTTACATTTAACAATTCCATCTTTGTGAGTTTGGGATTTTTTTTATACCAAGAAAGTTGTTACTTCATCGTGGAAATTTAAATTAAGCTGTACACTGGGTAATTTATCTGAAGAACGGTTCTGCAGGCAAGCTGCTTTTCTACTACAGAACTCTTTTTTGTTATTAAAAAGGGCATGTTTGTTGTTTTAGTAACATAAATGTATCAGTCTGCAAATGCCAGTGGCTCACTGTGTGTCTCCTGCCCACCTCAAGGATGCTTTCACCATATGGGGTAGGTTCTCAGAGGAGGTTGCAGTTTTGGAAATAATCAGGTCAAGTAATTAATAATCCTGCCTGCTAATTTTCAACCGTCTTCCAAAACTGTCTGAGCTTTGAGAAGCATGCACAGACTTCCCTTCTTTTGGGGAGTGAAGGTGGGTTTTTTCCCCTACAGTAACCTTCTGCTCCATGAAAATAGAATTGGCCAAAAGAAATCATCCTGAAGCAAACCTGGGAACACACGATCAGCTCGGAGCTGGCAGCTGGAGCCACGTTCTGCAGAATCTGTCATTTTCCTCGTAGGACAAAAAGGAAGGTAGCAGGAAACTCGAGTAAGTCTCACAGAACAAACTTAAGCTTGTAGCAAACAATTTAAGAATGTGGCTCCAGAAGTGTATTTATTTTCTGGATTTTGTATAATTTCCTATACCCTCTCCATTTTTCACTTTTCTCCTTCGTCCCCTTCATCCCCCCAGTTTGTTCTCTTCTGCAAAGGGAATCAATTCACTCCTCACCCTCTCAGAGCTATTGCTCTGAGATTCTTCTGTTCCTTTTTAAAAGTTCTGTTCTTTCAAAGCCGCAGTCCCCAAATTTTCCTTTTTCACACACACAGAACTAATTTCTGCCCCACAAAGCCTCCTCAGGGCACGAATTAAACCTCTCCCCTCCCCATAAGTCACTCCTGCTCCAACATTCCCTCTCCCATCTCCAGGGCTGGCTCCTCCAGCATCTCTCCCCCCGCACCAGCAGGAAGCAAAGCAGCATCTGCTACTTGAGAAGCAGCAATGAAGGTTGGAAGAGCCACCTCCTGCTTCTCTCCCAGGAAGGTACTTGGAAGGAACCGATACTCGTGTATCAGTTATCTGGAATGGGCTTGGGAAGCCTAGAACATTCCTGGATGAAGAGACTGCTGGCAATCATCAGGGGGAAACCTACCACAAACCAACAAAAAGCACTCCACATACTGCTGTGCATTCACTACGGTTAATAAAATCACTTTATTCCAACTCTAACCACTCTATCTGTATTTTTTATACAATTACGCATACATGTGCAGGCACACACGCTGCACATGTTAACGTGAGCCTGGAAGAGTTCAAATACTCCCAGCTTCCTACGCCCAATATTCACCTTTCCGAGGTCTGCCGAGCATCGGTCCCGACACCCTTCACACACCAGCTGCTGCGCGCGAGGCACATCCTCCGAGTGGAGATTTCTAAAGAGCTCAGCACTGACCTTGTTGCATTTCCACCGAAATCAACAGCAAAACTTAATTTGATTTTTGATGGAAAAATGAGCATCTTTGAAGTTATGCCCTTGATACAGATTTATTTAGGCAGCGAAATGTCACTTTCTACATCCAAGTGCTAAGAGTTTGGATTAGCGAAGAACTTTTTCTTTTTTTTTTTTCTTTTTTTGCAATTTGCCAGGTTTTACATTATTACAAAATTTAGAGCCAGCCTGTTTGAAGGCTGGTGTTCATACCTCCTCTACAAACATCAATTCCTATTTCATTATTTACAGAATGCAAAAGCTGCCTGATGAGAAAGCCACCAAAGATAAGCAGCCTTAGTTTGGGCGGTGGGCTTAGCAATACATACAAGAAAATCATGGAAACAAACCATTAAGAAAAAAAAAAGCAGGCCTAATGCCCTATGCTACTGCAAGACACTCAACAGACTGGAACTGCGTTTCTCCTTACCTCTGGAGTGTTCTTCTTGAACTCGCGACTTTGCTCAATAAGTTTTTTCCGAGACTGCTCACTTTCATCTTGCCGGTTAGCCAATATTGTTGCTGTGGCATCGAGCTCTCTCTGTCAAGAAAAACAAAACAACAACAAAAAAGGAACTATCGTTAGAGCTCTGTTTCTTACAGAAATAAAACCAAAAGCTCCTACATATATCATGTCGTTTGGAATATCGGGATGGTTGGACTACAGAGCGGTACAGAACAAAAGCATCAAGCTTCCAGAAATCAGACCCCCCTGAATAACATCAAATCAAGTTCTACAACCGTTTTGATTCCATCTTGCAACCAAAACGTCACTGTTTTTCTCGCAAGTGTTCATGGCTTTACCGCAACATTACACAGGACAGCAGCAGTGACACGCATACACACCTCCTAATAACTTCCCACATCCAATGAAGCTTACACCTCTTGGACGTGTTCAAGCCAGGTTTATTTTCACCTGCCTGCTTTTTGAGTTACTGTATGAAAAGAAATCATGATTACCTCAAATATTGGTTAACTTTATATTTCAGCCGTTGCCCAGCTTGGTCCAAGCGCATTATCCCCAGCCCAGTTTCCCTACTCAGGGCTGTGCTGCCAAATGTCACCAGAACAAATTGAACGGGTCACTTATCAGCGCGTAAACCAACAACACTCCATCTTCCATGTCAGCTTATTCCCTTTCTGCAGTAATTCCACGTAACATGAAAAAAATAAAGGCTAAACCCTCCACTCAGCTACGTACATCATTCCCCAAGTCACTTGGGGTTATAACCAAGAATTCGTAAGAGGAATTTGGCACTGTTTTCCCCCCTGACTAATTTGAAAGGAGAAAAACCCGGCTATGAGAAAGAAGTTGATGAAAAGTGAGAACAAGAAGATACAAAGCAAGTCTCCTCTGCAGCTACCTTCATCACATCACCCTGCCAACACACCTCCCACCGGCATCCAAAAACCCCAATACTTTCCACCAAAAAACCTGCCACGCCACTGGCATTTGTTCCTAACCCAACAACTTGTGATGGCCCAGACCAATAAAACCAAGCCTGGGACCTCCTGTTGGGTCTAATTCCAGGTCCCCAGTAGTTGGTCAAGCCACTGACCAAGTCATCTCTTACCACCACCACACACAAAACCCCAGTAGAAGTAAGGCAGATTTGGTTACTACTGGACGGTTAGCATCAAAACTTGACCGTGCATCGGGTCATATATACTTCCTCGTGGAAGCAGGCACCCAGTATGGGGAAACAAACTGGGAAAACAAAAGATGTGCCTCTGCCCATCTTCGCAGAGGAGTTAGAAATAGCAGCAGAGAGCAGGTACCGACAGGACACCCGCCGAAACCCTGTTCTGCAAGTTTAAAAAAAGAACATACACAACTAGCAGATAAAAAGTAAAAGGCAATTCAGCTCCTGAATTTTTTTTCTGAATACTCTATGAAAAAGCCTAAATTCCGAATTCTTAGTTGCATTTTTGTATGGGTAAATCCTGTAACTTTGAAGGACTGGATGGGTGTGTGTGTGTTTTATGTGACTCCACAGTTTGACCTCTGGAGGGAAAAAAAAAAAAGCCTTCTGCAGTTACCAACTCAAAAGGAGCAGTACTTTTTTCCCCCCTTTAGGTTTATCACCACAAAACTAAGAGACTTTTTTTTTTTTTCCTAATATGTATATGGACCATAGTTATCTAAATCCTTGGAAATAAGCTAAACATGACAAATAGATTTAAAGCCAGGCAGCATGCTGGAGCCAGTGACCTAAATATTGTCACTGTAGTGCTTAAAAAACCCTCTATTTCTGACTTGGAGGAAAAAAACAGGGCAATATGTCCACCAGATCTTGGTTTGGAATTCTGTAACATATGTGAAATCTATTGCAGAAAAGTGGGAAATACTTAACAGTTGGATAAACCACATTTGAAATTCATCCCAGCTAAGTTTATGCAAGAAAAAAGAGCAACAGAAACCAATGTGGTTAAGCAGTACTATAAAGAGCAATATAACGGCTAAGCAGAAGGCTTTTAAAAAATATAAACAATCTGGTACGGCCAGCAACTTGGAAAACTATATTTAAAAAGGAAGCACACATTTAAAGCAAAGCAAAGCAAACACAAATCATGAAGTAAGAGGGAATTTCAGCAGACTAAAGAATCAACTGCTTTGTTTTACAATATAGAGCGCTAGCAAGCAACGTCAGCCACGGGAAAGCGGACTTTTAAAGACCTATACTTTTCAAGACAAGTAAGAAAGAGAAGAACTGATTAGAAAATAAATCATATTTCATATTTTGTGCTATTACGGAGAGAGGAGTCAGGTAGCAAATGAAGAATAACCTTCTCGCCCTCACTGCTTGATTGATACCGGTGCCGCGACGGATTTACCACGGGCACCTTCCCATTACATTCAGAATTCCTTCGGGGACAGGCCTGACAATTTCTCATGGCAAAACATTTCCTTACGTGACATCTCCGTTACAGACATCGCCAAGGAGAAACGCCAGCACACAACTACACGGAACTGTTTTAACGCTGTGGGCACAAGCCCACAAGCTCAAGATCTTGCCCAGCATTTACTAACAACAGATATAGTAAGATGCAATTCCAGCTGAAGAACAGTAGACATCCAGCCCCCTACACAAGATCTGATATCAAACTAGACACTAAGTCGTCAAGGTATGTCATAGTTAATAAGCCCCAAATCAAAATAATTTGAAAAAACGCTGATTTCTTCTTCCTTACTTGTTCTTAACCAGGTACAATGCAAGTTGCATTTATTTAAACATATAGGAGTATAACCCACACACTCATTAATGGCAGATTTTTCATACTTTCATGACTTAATCTCATAAGATACCCCAATTTTGTAAAAATTCAACGTGGCCAATGCATTATTTCTGCAAGCAAGCACTTATTAAGGGGTAAGTGGTATTAACTTTGAGTTCTCAAAGCTGACTAGTGCATAACACATAATGGTACGCTCTTCCCAAGCATCGCAACCACCCTCTAAGTGGGTGTTGAGTAAAAGGAGACGTAACACTGTACAGACAGAAGCCTACCGGAGTGTCCTTTAGAGCACAACAAAAATTGGAGACCACGTCTCAGTATCATTCTCCACACCTTTGAAATCAAAAAGGTTCCAATGAAAAGCAAACAGAAACCAGGGCTCAAAGGTGACCCAGCTACAGAAAAGGATTCAAAGCCTGGAAGCTTCAGTTCCACTGATCCAACACTGGCTAATAAACTTTCTGGCCAAAAATAGCCACCGTTCAATTGCCCCTGCAAAAAGCGAGTCGCTACTTGGAGTACATTTTGAGAGAGAACACACAAGACCATTATCCTTCCCCCTGCCCCAAAGTCCCATTGATTTAGGGCAGACACAGTTCACACCACCTAAGCCAGAGACAACTAAAGAACTCTCCCCAGGGTTTCTACTTTGACCCATTTCAATAAATTTATTGGGGGTGGGAGGGAGGCAACGGGAAGAGAGGACACAAGAAAGTCTTATGCTTTTAGGTGCAGGAGTCATTAAAAGCAATCTTCAGAAAACAAACATTGAAAGGTTTCTTTCACGCAGTATTAAAAAAAATATATATATATCTGAAACTAGGAGGGTCAATCTGCGATCCACTGCAACAACAATCGACTTGAAGGGAGTTTGTCTTTCTTTAATGCAAGTATTTCCAGGCTCTTTCAAGCTCCCCAGGAGCCAGCCCTGCTCATTCTGCCTCTGCCACCCCTGTGTCACCGACCGTGGTGGCACGGCTGTGTGGGGAGCCACCACGGGAAAGCAATCCTGCTAAAAGCATACCCCATGTGTCCCCTCCCAACTTGTGCGGCGCTGGCTCAGTTCCCTGTTCAGGCCCCCTCTGTGGCCCCAAGGTGTTGTACCATTACAAAAGGGAGGTGGGAAAATACAGCTGGAGGGAGGGAGGCTGGTGGAACCCCCTTTCCAATATCAACCTGCAGTCAGGTTGACCCCAAATAATTACAAACCTCCAGCCTCACTGCAGGCAGGTTTCAGGGTTATTTTCTTATAGGGCTGACGTGTCTTTCCCTACCAGATGCAGACCTTGATAATCATAGAATCATAGAACAGTTTGGGTTGGAAGGGACCTTAAAGACCATCCAGTTCCACCCCCCTGCCCTGGGCAGGGACACCTCCCACCAGACCATGTTGCTCAAAGCCCCATCCAGCCTGGCCTTGAACCCCTTCAGGGATGGGGCAGCCACAGCTGCTCTGGGCAACCTGGGCCAGGGTCTCACCACCCTCACAGCAAAGAATTTCTTCCTCTTATCAAAATCTCCCCTCTTTCAGTTTAAAACTGTTCCCCCTCATCCTGTCACTCCACTCTCTGATCAAGAGTCCCTCCCCAGCTTTCCTGGAGCCCCTTTAGGTACTGGAAGGGGCTCTAAGGTCTCCCCAGAGCCTTCTCCTGTCATCACCCACCCAGGTCTGCACCGCTCACAACTGATGGGCTCAGCACCCCGAAGCCTCCTTCCCTTTTTATAGGGGGAAGCCTCAAGCCAGCCCTTCTGCCACCCCAGCCCTGCGAGCGGATGGCTGGTGTCTCTTGAAGTTGAGTCCCATGGGCTCTCCAAAAACTACTCACTTGGGAAAACACTTCTAGAAAGAATTTTTTTGATACTTATGAAGTTTCTATTCTCTCATTCAAAAGGTAGAAGAAAATGAACCTATATAAGCAGAGAGAAGCCTATGGTGCCAAGGCTGCTCGCTCCTGCCCTGATCTGCTTAGGTGAGTGAAACTGGACTGAAAAAGGAGAATTTGTTTGAAAGCAAAGTCATGGGAAGAAGAGCACCCTCCACTTTATGGACAACCCCTGACACAGGGACTTCAGGACCCAAGAAATCAACCCCCCCAAAAGCTGCTAGTCTATTTAACTTAATCCATCATAATTAGTATTCAGCCTCTGCTTAGAACCATATTTCTATGGCATTCCTATATTTCACATGGAAAAAGTTATAAACAGTTGTAATAATCATCGGCAAGTACTGCGCTGTAACTGTATCCCAAAATTGTGTTATTCTCCCATTTTAAAATGCTTAATCCCTGCTGCGTTTATCATAAAGCTCTCGCACTGGAGCAAGAAACATATATCACAACTTTAAGACAGATTGATTTTTTTCTGGTATACTTCTAGTCATGGACGCAATGCCTGGGCTATGTCTCCAAAAGCTGTAAGAGTGGCACATTTTCACCATAAACCTCATTTTACTTCTTACAAGGATAGATACAGATCACAACTGCATGTAGATTAGGAATTTTCTACCAGTAAATGTAGTAGTAACCATTTCCCCTGAAAACTTGTTTCTGTGTATTTAAGGTATTTCCCTTTATCATCATTTCAATCAGTTACCCAGTCTACATGATAATCAGCTACTGAAAGCAGTTTTCAGTAGTCTCATTTTTGTTTTCATCCTCTCTCAGCATTGCATTTGTCAGATCTATCAAAGCTCTCAATGGAGCTTTTTTTGCAATTTTTAATTTCCTATTAAAGGAAAGTTTCTGGGTGCAAGGATGACACCGATGTAGAAGTGTCCGGCACAGCCCTGCACAGGCACAGCCTCCTTGTCCCGGGGAAATTTCACATTTCTCTTACTGATATATCAAGCAACCTACCCTGAAATCTTAAAAAACCACCAGAGTTTCACCTGTTCAGAAGCCTACAGCCTGATTACCTACGTATTTCGGAAATGATAAACTGCTTTGCGAGCTCAATGCGTTTCTCTGGAAAAACAAGCAGGCTCACTTGATAAAGCCCTGGGATTACGACCAGGGAAGTAACCGCAGAGCTGACACTGGGAATTTTTGTTAATGTCTACTTTGACTGTAAAAAGCAAGAACCAGCTCCGATCTGGGTGTGCTCAGAAAGGTAAAACATATTCTAAGAATGCAACAAAGGAAGAAGTTTCTCTTCTGTAAAATGAGTTTGTGCCTGCCTGGCTGTAAAGCCCCTTTTAACACAAGCGAAGGGGCAGATCAGGGAGTTCAAGGAGAGCACAGACACCAAGAACCACCCTTCCCCTGCCTTGTAAATGAGCAGTGAATGACGAACATAAAGCAAAGCCCAAAACACCTGCATTTGACACTCCTGGAGGAAAAAAAAAAAAAAAAAAAAAAAAATCAAAACCCATAAGCATCAAACAAAACATGTTTCTTAAGAAGCATTTTGCCGTTTGGCAAACTGATGCAATTACCTTTCACACACAAAATTAGCTACGAAATTTCAATGAACACATTTTATTTCCACGTACTGAAGTAATTTAACTCCGAGTCAGTTTTTAAACAAGCTTTAACTGGAACAAATTTTGTGCTCTGTGCAGCGCTTTCGGACATCAAGTCAACATGCGGCGACCGCCGCGTAAAGCAGAGAGAGAAGAGAACAAAACCAGAGGCACCGATGGAGCCGTCGATGAGATACGTCAACTAACAGCCTCTTAAAAAAAAATAAAAAAAGTAAAAAAAAAAAAAACATTTTGTTGTGGCTTTGTCTGTTGACAATAACAGCAGCCACTACCACAAACGTAGGGAAAGCCTATCAAAAAATCTCGCAAGAGGGGAAAGCCAGTACTGGCTTTTCAGAAGCAGCCCCTATCAGCATAAACCAGCTGCGCAAAGACCAACGCCAGCACCAAGGGCACTGCTGGGGGAAAAGACCCCCAGTGCCACAGCCAACACAACGCTTCTTCCACACCTTCAATACTTCCACACCTTCAATACTTCCACACCTTCAATACTTCCACACCTTCAATACTTTTTATAAAACGCAAAGAACAGGAGACTGTCCAGAGCTACAAAGACCTTGATGCCAAAGGTCTGTAGGATCTATTTAACCAGCTTTTCTGCTCTCTCAGGAAAAGAATAGAAACACTGTCTATTCATTCCAAATGGTAGTTTTCATCTTCCAGCATTATTTATTCCCTCTTCCCAGCCTCCTCAAAACCACGGGCACTCAGGGCTGACGAACGCCTTCACAAGCCCCAGGTCCGACCAGCAGCACCTGGGCTGGGTCTCCACCGCTGGTGACATCGGCACCGCTGGTGACGTGCTCCGACATCTCTCCAGAAACCAGGTTCAGCTTTCACTCACAGCATCCTCAACCCTAACCCCAAAGCTTCTCTCCTCCTCCTCATGCTCCTCAGCGCCTGCACCAGGCTGTTAGTCATCTCTGCCTTCGTTCCCACCATGTCTACTTTCACCTCATGGCTACCCCACCGCAGTAAGCATTTGCCTCAAGTCTTGGGCAAGCTAAAAACTGGCTGGAAGGTGTCACCCAGACCCCGGGAGCACTCGCTGCTCTCTGCATCTCTGAGCCTGCTCCTCTCCAAGCCTTCTTTAAAGGTCCTCTCAGGCAGATGTTCGACTACAGCGCTGTGAGACCACCACCACCTTCCACTACCTCACCCACAGACCAGTTTGGTTTCAATACCTGGCAAAAAAAACTGCCAGCAAACCCATTCCATCAGCTGCTTAACACTCCGCTAGGATTTGCACTTCAGTTCACCACGCTTCTAAAGGATATAAATTCCCTACAAAGTAAATCCAAGCGTTTGCTGGGGAGAGGGATCCCTCACTCCTGCAAACCCTCCCGCCCCGCCGGGGTGATGCCCACAGCCTCGTCGACCGCCCCACGCTCATTTTCACACTCTTCCACCTAAAAGCCAAAGTTCGAACCAGTTGCTTCAAGAGCTACAACAGAAAAGGCCCAAAAGCAGCACGTTACTGTGAAGGTCCCCAGGAGGCAGGTCTCAGACAGACAGACAGACAGACAGCGTTCGGCACAGGACAGCAAGTTTCCCGGCCCTGTGCACCCGATGGCTTCCTACACGATAAAACTGAGTTAGCTAATGACGTACAAGCTGGTTAATTACTTTGAAAGAAACAAAAAAATGCCTCAGCTTAATATTTGTGACTTTTCCAGCAGCTACAGGGTGGTGGGGAACCAAACTGCATCTCCTGCCAAACGAAATAAATGAGGGGAAACCAAAGGAAACCCACTGTTGCTCGCAAAGGCTTTGCCGAGGCAAGACACAAAGCAAGATACATCTGCTTGGCTTTGTCTCGCTCGTTGATCAGCAGCTGACCAAGACGGGACGCCAGCGACCATTCTCACCACAGCTCCCACCACACTACGGCCGACCCATCACCCCGTCTTTGAAGCGGCAGCGGAGGAGCAATAACCACACCGTCACGGGCACGGCACGCTGCGTCCCACTCGGGCCCCGCCGTGTCACCGCTGTGTTGGGGCAGGAGGGTCCCTCGGCCCCTTCACCGCCCTACCAGACACCGAGCTGCAGGAGGGGGACGGTGAGGAGACCACCATGGAGACCATCACGGAGACCACCACAGCCTCATCCCGCTGCTGAGACCACCAAACCCCTCGGGTTTAGCCAGGAGGTGCACAGCAAGCATGCCCCTTAAACGACATTTTTAACAGACGATTTTTAAAAGAGCTTTGGCCCTTAAAAAGATTTTTAAAAGGCAATTAAGTGATGAGTAATTACAAACTAGTTAATGGACTGTTCTTACCACGCTGCCATTTTGCAATAAAGCACCATCACCAACCCAGCTGATGCCCTACTTCCAAGCAAGATCAGATTCATGAGTTACATTAAATAATGCTTTTGACCACAGATCAAAGCAAAACGTAGTCTGAAAAGAGTGGTTTTAATAACAAAAAAGTTCAGCCCTTTAACTAAGCTCTGTTACATCATTTAAAGTATTTAGTTACTCCCCTTTTCAGCCTGAGCTTTGCTGGTAAATGAAGCATGGCCAAGCTCTAAGCGAGACACACGCTGTAACACAGACCAGGATTTATAACTTGCTGTACAGGTTGCCACCAATAAATCAATAACGTATATACATACACAGTCGTGTGTCAGTGCGAGTTCTGGGAACTTACTGTTTAAAAAAAAAAATAAACTCAAGCTTTTTTGTTTCGTTTTTATTCTGAAGTGAAAACAAACTCGCTGCACACACTTTATTTAACTTCACCCAAATCCTAACTACACTAAGTGTCAGTTAGAACAAAAATTCATAATTATTTTTCCTTTGGCGACACGTGTTATTAATTTTTTTTAAATTTTTTTTAACATGGTTAACCATTCCAGACAGACCAACTGTCTGCCCTGAAGCCCATCACAACAACCACTCAATAATCTTTCAGTCTCCAAATGCAACCACCAATCCGAAAGCTACTTAAGCTCTTTCCTAACATTCGGACATAAAATATTTACCAACAAAAGTATAAATACACACTGAAAAAGCAACCTAAAAATACTTTTAAAACCACATTCCAACAAAGCGATTCCTTGAGGGATGGGAAAAACTTACCATGGACTTGAACAAACACAACACCTCAGTGGTTCGCTCCCTCCTCATGTTTTTGGGCACTCCAGGAGTTGTATAATAGATTATTAAAATAACCCACCATGTGTGTGACAAACGTGGTTTGGAAAGATGGGGATAGCCTTAACTTGGAGTTTCTTGTTATTAGTTTAAAAACCTGAACACCAGGCATGTGGGCTCGGGAAAACCCACTGGTGGAGGGACACCAGACAGGGGACAGGGACCGCAGCGCTCCATGGAGGAAGCTGGACGGGGAACTCGTATTGAGAAATCAGTAGTAACAAAAGCAAGATCAGAAGAAACTTACTGGCAAATGAAATGGCTGTTTGATAAACAATTTAAGCAGGAAGAGTATTTGGCAGAGTGTTTTCAGAGAACGGTCCTTGACTCCTGACTAACGTGCTTCCTCCCTTGGTCAGAGTTTGTTGACTTTCTGGGCATGCCATAAGGTTTATGCATTTTCCCATGATGAGAAAAATATAGGTTTTTTGAGAAGTTGCCTGTGAATGCAGTTAGTGGATGTTTTCTAAAAAATTATAGATATAAATAGTAAAGAAGAAAGCAACATTTTCTTTATTTAGGTTTTTGCTACTACTGAAGCCCCATTTAGGCCTCTCAGTGTTCCTTCAGATCTAAATCCCAAATAATGACTCAGCTTGGCCCGACACCACACAACGGCATGGACGTACCTCTGGCCTTTAATACCGATAGCGAGCACTACGCGATTTTGGATGATTAAACACAGCAGCGGATTTTGAAGCCTTTCAGAAAAAATTATTACAGCTTTTTAATATTGTTATCTGGGCGATTAGAGTTCAGCGTAAGCATCACACTTTACACCGCCGGCGGGAGGCAGAGGCGGTGGGAGGCAGGATGCCTCTTCTGGCTAGGTGTTTCCCAACAACGTACTGCAGTGCTCAGTTGAGCTCGTTTTCTGTGACACGAAAAGGAAAATAGCAGAATTGACTCACGGGGTAAAAATTAGCTGATGCACAGTCACAAGGAGGCTGGCTTGGAGGTGACAGCACACATAACAGCGTATAGCAAAAAATAACATGCTTAGGGTTAATAATATTGCAAGCTAGTTTAGAACCAGAAGTACTATTCTCTGTACCGTACTTTTAACATGGAACGCCTATTTTTTTTTTTAAGATCAGCATTTCTAGTAACACACCCTAAACCGTGTATAAGGAATTATTACAAAACCTTCCAGAAATCATGCATTAACAAAGGCATATATAGAATATTTTTAAAGTACTGCAAATGTGGCATTTGGAATCAGTAAAAGGCACGAGTTAGGTGCTCATCCACACCACCAGGACGAGCACCCAACTACGGACAGCCAATACCTACTTGCTCCACGAACACAACCAAGGTAGACTGTACAGCTAAAATATATATATAATTTTTTTAACCGTAAAAAAACTTCTTTGGTGACAATTTCTAGAATTCCCCCACTATCCACTGTGACAAATCGCACTATAATGAAAACAACAGATTTAGCTGCAGTGGCACTGTCAACCTTGCTATGATACACTGTCACTAAGAAGTCCTTAATTTTGGCTATCAAATACAATTTCAATTTCTTGCACTTTAGAGCAGTAAAAACAATTCTGTGAAGACTGTGTTTACAATCCCTCGGTAAAGAATGCAGCTGTTTCAATCAATGCTGATTGTCTGTTAATTAGTTCGGTTTTACAAGCTGATGGAGCAGATTACTTCATTCCCTCCCCACGCACAGAAAGAAACTCTACAAATACAGTTATCTACAATACAGTAATTTTTGCTTCCCGGCAATTTGGGGAGGTAGATGATGCACTGGGGACACAAGCGGTCTCTTTATCAAGAAATCATTTACATTCATATCTTTTCAAGGCACTCCGTCATACAATGATTTTCAGTCCATATATATATATGCATATATCTCTTATATGAAAACTGAAATAAAGAGCAACACTTTCCAATACAGTGGGACAACGTGCCCTCTTTCTTCCTGTGGCTGGAACCAAGTCCAGAGTTATCCAAAGTCCTTTAGGAACAAAAGTCAGGTCCTCATGAACTATTTCCCATCTATATTAACACAATCACATTTTTGAACCCAAACCAGCGTTCAACTTTGTGACCTCTTGCATCGAGATAAAGGTTTTTAGTGAAGAGTTTGCAGTTGCTATCGCCATTCTCCATCCCCGTGATCTTTTCAGACAAACCACAACTAAATATCTGGATTACCTCTGAGCTACTCTCAGATTCACCGCCTCTGGTATCTCCATCCCTTAGCTAGACACTCTTGAAGAAAAGCCAAATTTTAGCTTTCATATATGCAGACGAGCGTGTTGGACACCCTCATACAAACGCCAGAAAGCGCTTCTGATGAGAAAACCGACGAAATACTATAAAGCCCTAGGCCTGACAATGTGAAAGTTTGATCCAAAAATGCCTCTTTTGAGATGACACAACATGCTACGCATTATATCAAACAATGAAAGTTTCACTTTGAGACTGGCTTGGTTTCTTTCTTTCTCAGTTTAGATCCTTCATGATTAGGGGGAGAAAAAAAAAAAAAAAAGAGTTCTAGTTAGAGAACATCCACGTATTTAAAAGAAAACGCATTTCTGGTATGAGCTGAATATCTAACTACCAAGCTTATTGCAGAAGAAGCAAGTGGACAAACACGAAGCCCAACAAACCCATGGAATTATCAGACCAGCAGAGTTGGGCTCTGGCAGCGCATCTGGCCGATAAGTACAAAGGATCACCTCAATAAAACAATAATTCTTCTACACAAAGACATCTATAGACATCCGCTTCAACAGCAGCATCACAAAGAGCCTGAAATCTCCTAATGCTTTTCAGAGTTCCGTATTTCAGTATGCAAAAAAAAAAGAATTCAATTTTTGCATTATGAAGACAGTCATCCAAAGCAGATCCCCGAAAACGCCTTCTGGAAAATTCTCTGGGTCCACAGAAACAGCACTGGGGGAGAAAAACTTTGAAATGCAGCGGCCATCTCACGCTAGAGACCTTAACCTGAACAATAAGGGAACCAAGGTCTACAGTCATTCAGCTGAAGCCTGATGATTTTTTCAGCTATTGTTTTTCACTTAACTTTAGCTAAATCATATTTCTATAATCCTATAAGCAAAGCACAAACTCTGCTTAAACCCACCACAGGTTTATTCTGCTTTCCTGCCTCTCCACTTCCTTCACGTCACCCAGGAAAAAGCCATTTAGAAAACAATCCTGGCTTCCCAAAATTCCTGTGCAGACCAGAATAAAACTGGAGGGGACGAGGGAGTGGGCATTGTTTGGTGGGACACGTGCTGTGGAGTTTAGCTTGTGTAGGTTTCCCGCGGGATGAACTCTAAACCCATGAGAAATGTTTGGGAAAACGCAATGCGTCTTAACGTCGTTTACTTTTTCAGGGCACCACCATTAAAGAAGTTACAAGGCAAAACAACCACCTACACGCACTTTCTTATTTCTGGGTAAAAACTCACTCGATTTGTTTCTGTGCCTTTCATGCTTTGTATTTTACAGTGTCTGGGAAAGAAGGGAAGAGGGACCTACACCAGGAGGTTAGGAATTACGCTTTCAAAGAAGTACAGTTCTTTTCTGTGCTGCTGCCCAAACAATAACAGGGATAGCAAAAATAACCAACAATTAAACGAGAAATAAACCCAGAGCAGACTCCCCCTTGCCCATCCATTCCCGGGCCTGCACCAGTCCTGTTCTGCCGGCCCCGTTCCCTCATTACCACCCCAGAGGCTGCTTAGAGAAAGGATGCAAAATGGCCTTTTTCCTTTTGCTACTCCTGCAGCGTACCCTGAGCTTGTGCTTTAATCCAGCCCTTTGCAGGTAAGGAATAAGCCTAATTCTGCATTTGAATCCTGATTACACGCAAGTTCAGCTTCAAAAACCTTTGTACAAACTGCCCTAAATATTCAGCCAAAACAGAATGACAAAATTGCACATTACTTCCGTCATTATATGCTCTCCTTTACCATATGTCTAAGGTAAGCAGAATGCCATCTACATAATGGATTCAGCCCTGGAGTCAGTCTGGACTGCCGAGGCTAGTGAACCCGAGGTAACACTCCATCACTTATTTACTGCATCTCTAAAGCATTTCAGATTCTAAGCTGAATATATATTTCACACAGTACCAAAACTTTTAAATATCCACAGGAAGATTTCATTTTTATAGGCAATAAACATTAAATCTAAAGGACTGGAACATAAAAAGTGTTTTAATACCATATAAATCACCTTTCCCTAGACAGAATAAATCTCTGAAGGTTTTAAGGACTGCAATATAAATTTTTATGGCAAATTATCTACATAGAAATTACTTGCATGAGATGCACTTTCACTTCTCTCTCTCATTTGCATAGTGCTGACAATCTTCTCAATCACAATGTTCAATCCAATTTGGGAAGCCCAGAACACAATGCAGAGAAACGCTGGGCTAAATGCTGGGTGGTTCCTCCTCCTCCTCCTCATCGGGACTGTTCCGACTGCTCCTCTCCCTGTCAAATACTGACGTTCGCTTTGCAGAGGTAACAACACTAACATATAAAAATGAAGGCTCAGATGAACAGCTATGTCCTCTTTCAAAATAATTTGTTGGTTTTCTCACGCAGAAGCCCTGCTACAAGCCCTGACGGCTGAGAGGAGCTCATGTCACACTGCGAGCAACAGTCCTCTGGAGCCAAGGGTAACAACAGCCGTAGGTGGGAGGGTTTGAATTGAGGAACAACAGCCAAAATTGTTCTTCGGGATGCTCAGTAGCGACACTTTCACTATAAAGGTGGAACGGCACTGAGATGTCGTGCCAGGGGGATCTCCATCCGTAGGGATTCACGATGCTCTGATAGGACAAGGCCACAGCAGAGCTGACCTCGTACAGGCGACAGTCCCTTCTCAAGCAGGACCTCAAGCTGGAGACTTGCTGGAGGTCCCTCCTACCCAGTGTGCCTGCTATGCCAGGACCTTTCCTTTGGGTGCCTCCAAAGCAGAGCGATTGTACGAGATGACTCCCTCAGTCACATTTCTAAAAGGCTCCGACTTTCAACTGAACAGTTAATAACCCCAGAAGGCGAGAGGTTGGTTACTACCCCAAATGAAACAACAAGCGATGGCTCCGAGAGCTGCTGTCCCGGCCTGTCGGTGTAAACACTTCCTCATAGCTAAAGCAGAAGAAACATGCACGAGATGTGTAATTCCCCAGTCTCCGAAGCGCACGCATCCTCAAAGGACAGGCAGAGTAGAGGTGTGGTGTTACCACTGTTACCAAAAATACTTTAGGTTTATTCACCATTTCATTACGGCAAAAATGTGCTGACAAAGATTCTCATAGAAAAGGCCAGAATTAGTTCCTGGAAAACCTCCTGTTGCCTTGGAGTCAGGTCTGAAACGCGCTCGGTACTTCACCGAACCCTCCCCGCAGGGGAAATCAGAGTAAATACAAAGTTAAAGCACCTTAAGAACAGCAAAGTTCCAAGAAAAAAAAAAAAAAAGTTAAAAAAAAAAAATAGGAGGTTTGCAAAAAGAACTAAGAATAGCACTGCGTTATTTCCAATGTATATTTCCCTTAGAAAATATTTTCAGGACTTCTGTACTACCAACAGAATCAAGATAACACAGCAGAGGAAGAAACACAAGTCGGTTCCCAGACGGTTTCCTATGCTTCAAAGGTATTTACTTAATAAGTACCATGTATGGATAAAATGAGATCATCAACCGAGTCATAAGATGGTTCTCCAAATTTTTAATGAAATCTTGCGCTGTGTGATTTAAAGAGTGATCACTCGTGCACGCTGACTACGGGAAGCACATGCAGCGAGCTCCGCTGCCAGAACGCCCCGAGACGTTGGAGGGTTTCAGAGGAATATTCGAGAAGGGGAGGGAAAAGTCCACTGAAATACATGAAACTCGGTGACTTGCAAAAGCAAAAAAAAAAAATTACAGGGTCATTTCCAAGACACCGAGCTTTGGCCAATGGAATGAGGTATTTGCTTTCTATCTGATGAAGGAGTGAAGTGACATAAAGCTTTCTTCCATATGATTTCACAAGCTTTTATTACTTTCTTGAATTATCTTTGAATCTAGAGGACGGAATATTATTTTCTTTTGAAATACCAGGTTGTTGCTAGTCTTCCCACTTGTTCAATCCACAAAACCTATTAACATTTTCAGTAATTAATGCTAATACTTGAGAAAAAAAGCCATTGTGTTAAGAAATGCTTTAACAAGATCAAGAAAGAAAACAAGTGCTTCTCAGCCATAATTTATTTTGCTACATGATTTTTTTCCCCCCACAGAAAACCAAGTAGGGACTACCCATCACTGTGTTCCAGCACTCACCTTCATTCTTCTCTTTTCCCTCTTTCCCCACAAGTAATACTGTGCAAATTTTACAAAAACACTTATTTCCCTTCACCACAGGAAACTAAACACTTTCACTGACCATCTCCTCTCTGAATTTCTCTTTTGGTGGGAAAAAAAGAGCGGGGGAAAGCTTTGGGGCTTTTCTCTGCCCAGGGTTTGGTAGACGCGAGCCGTCTTGGATTTCTCCTTTTAGTACTTCGAATCTAGATTTCTTTTTACTGAATTGGGCCCCTGCAAAAGATGAGTTTCAAATGCTCCAGGATCACATATATCGCTGCTCGAGACCCCCAAGAGGAATATCAAGATTGGGTGACCTGGTGAGGTGTCCACGCGGCGTAAGAGCACACGGATGAGTCCAACGCTCGGGAGCAAGATCCAGGGCTTCCCTGTAAGTCAGGCTGATGAACTTCACGGTACTGGAACCAAGACATACCGAACTGGAAAGTTTGAGTCAAGTTGCGGCTGTTTTCCCAAACAGATCATGAAAGAATATTCAGCCCTAAACTCGGAGCAGCCCAACTATGCGTTTTATAGGATATTTATCTATGAATCAGCAGATCACAGACGTGAAGGCCAGACATTCTTCCCACTCCAGCCTTTAGTCATTCGATCAGCAGAGCCAACAAAGAACTGGCTGAAGAAGTTTCCACCGGTACTTTACAGGAAAAAAGCAAGGGTTAAAAACAAACAACAACAACAAAAAAAAAAAACCAAAAAAAACCAAAAACAAACCAAAGAAATAAGGAAACCAGCAAGCCTGAAGGTAGCAAATAGAGAAATTCCAGCAGGAAGAAGCAGGGACCTGAAATTCCAAGGCAAACCAGGCCGGCTGCTTTGGGGTTGGGTGGTGGAGGGCACCTTCAAAATAACTACCTTTTAAGTAGTTTGAGCTTACAGTCAGACCCCCAGCCTAACGCATCCAACCAGAAGGTAACTAAATTCCTTGGAAAATGAATAATTTTACAGGTGAAAGTTGAAGAAAGGTTTGGAACATGGGTCCAAAGGGGCCCTTCAAGCCCACAGGGCCAGGAAGACTTGTTGAGCACAAGCTGCACTTGAGAGTGGTGGCTCCATTCCCCCAGCCCCTCTCCTCACGTAAACCCACGCTACGGTCCTTCAACGCAGCCCATCCACCTAGCAAAGCCATCCAATTCGGGATAAAGAAATAAAATCCACAGCCCGTTGTGCATCCCGCTATAATTTGGTGACAGAATAAGGCATATGGCTCAGCACTTTGGGAAATAAATTGTTAGTGTTTATGAAATTATGGTTTTTCTATTGTAAGTTATAGTCATTTGAACTTAAATATTACTGAAAAATAATGCAAACCTACGCCTGCCCACAGGCACCAGCCAGTAGTTGGGAGTTGGCTCCTCAGTTTGGTAAGACAGGCTGCTTTCTGTGCGTGCCAAGCAGGGGACACGGGTGGGGTTTGAGGGACCAGGGCTTGGACCAGGGCTGCTCCACACCATCTTGTGCAAAGGCCACGTTGAAGTGTCCCCAGCAAGTACCATTGCTGGAGCATGGGCCCCAGACTGGGCAATATGGGCAGAGGAGGATATGACAGAACTTTAACGTTGGCACCTTCTTCAATTACTTGCCCTAAAATAATGTGGTTCTTTGTGGAAAACTGTAATCCAAAGCCTAAACCACAAGGCCTTTCTGGATGGTACTAACAAGACCATAGCATCTGCTGTCAAGTTTAATGAGTTCCCCCAAAGCTACACACAAACCTCAGATAAATCTGTAAAACAAAATCTTTTCCTTCTGGGTATAGGTCAGTTCTAGAGTTAATTGACTTCTTCAGACTTTGCCCCTAAGGGATGCCTCGGCTACAAAGCAGAAGAAATGGAGATATATGGCATATATACGGATGGGTTGTCAGAGGACTCTGCTACTCAGAACTTCAAACATGTTTCCCTGTGGAAAAAATGAATTTTTTTACTTCAAATCCCTCTTCTCCTGCTCCCCTTCCCCCCCAAAAAAAAGAAAAAAGTATGGCAAGTATGGCTTGGTCAGGTTTGCTCTACCATAAGAACTACATTATTCCCCTTCCAGTATATGCAGCAACTTTTCCTCAAGCAGATGTTCTCCTGCACAGATCAGCTAGAAGGCAATGTCCTCTGGTTCTGAAGAACAATCCAAATCCTTCACCACCTACACACCAGGAACTTCCCAGACTCCATATAACATCACAGACCCAGCAAAAATACCCTGCAATCCTCCTGGCACGTATTTTTGATATCACATCAGGATTAAAATCTCTTGGTAAGGTTCAGGGTGTAGGGTTCAGTACTTTTAAAATACATATAATCTAAAGAAAGCCATACTTCTCTATGAGTAATAATATACTCTGCCCTGGGGAACCTTCCACGGCCACGGCTGCTTAGACAGGGCTCATGATGAAAATCGGAGGCCAGGCTCAACCCTAGATGGCACTGCTTATCACTCGTTGGCACCTTCCTCGCTCGCCTACAGGAACCACGCCAACCAACGCGCTCATCACAGCGCAGATTATACGTTCGAGGGTATATGCTGAAACCTCAGCCACGCTGCAGCAGAGCAGAGGACCTACAAGGCTGCCGTGCCCCTCCACAACCGTCCCCTTTCAGGGACACCGTCCCAGAGCTGCCACCACCTCCTGCGTGGGTAAGGGCCTGACCAGGGGACAACCGTTCTTCAGCCCACCAGATCTGAGTACAGGATCCTCTCCTGAAGAGCAGGTTGATAACTGCATTTAGACATAAATATCAAATGCCTCCCTCTACAAAGCCAATGAATAAACTCCCAAACTGTTTTCTTAAATAATCTATTGAGAAAAATACCACCACAAATACAAGAAAACCCCAAACGCCTAGAAGCCTGTAATATTAGGGATACCACAACACCACTCTCATCTGTACAGCAGAAGGTGCCAGATTTTATTTTTCAGCGTTATTTCGCAAAAATACAAGCTGGAATTAAAATATTTATATATTCAAATATCTAAATCACTGACAAAGAATTCAACAAGACACTTTCATGGCTATTTTCAGAACACCCCATGCCTGGCTGCCGCTTTCCAGGTAACACAGTCTCACTGTTAACACACCCCCCACTTTTATTTTATTTTTTAGTAGTTGTTCACTTTCCTACGGAAGCAAAGGATTTTACAAATTCAGGACAGGCTCTAGGGTTCTCATTATTTTCTGCAGAAAAGTGTGAAGCGGGAACAAACAACCCCTCTCCTGTTGCTGCCCCGAAAGGCTGTGGCTCCCACTGACAGCGCCGGGCTCTGCCCTCCCATTTTAACGAGCCCTCCGGTATCTCCGGGCGTCCATCGGCCGCGCCACGAGCAGCATCTCAGGGCACCACCTGAGAGGAGAGGGAACTTGTTATTCCCCCATCACAAAGGCAAAAATTAAGAAAAGGAATTTATCACTACGCTCTTCATAACCCGTGATGTTGTTAAACTGTCACAGATTGTTATAATTTCACATAGATTTGATAATAGTTTTGACATAAAAACACAGGTACTTTTTTGTTTTCGGGCTTTGAAATGACAAATCAACCCGCCGTCAGCTCAGTCTTGCCTATCTACTCTGATTTATTTACTTATTTTTACTGTCAGTGAGCCAAAATCCGGGGAACAATACCTCCAAAGGTGACCCAGGAAAGGGGAGGGAGAGCCAGGAACGCTCTCCTCGCGTGTCCTCCACCATCCTTCCCTCTGCGCTTCAACATCACCCACTGGCGAGCTGGGGTTTTTTTATTGCTAGGCAGAAGAAACTGGTGAGGAAAATGTGTTCAGTACTTCCCTGTTTCTATACCAGGTTTAGCACCCCCAGATGTTGACAAGGGACTAGTTTCAGGTGCCAAATTTGAGAGAGAATTCGAAGTTTCTTTTTTCACAAAGCAATCCGGTCCTTTGAAAGATCTCGTATCTCCAGACACGCTAAAGGTGGGCATCAGGTAGCTTAAACTGATCAAATTTGGCAGGGAAACGTTATCAAGGTTGATAACTGACTCGCTGTTTAAGAATTAAAGTTGGAGAATTGCAGTAAGAGTTTTAAGAAGCTGATCTCAGCCTGGGTGAGCTCACAATGAAGTCAATACTCCTGTTCCTCTCAAAAAAAAAACTTAATAAAAGACGAATTGGCACTACTGAACTCTGGGGAGAGGTTTAATGATCCAGCTTAAAATATCTGGCTAAAGGAGATATTTTGTTTACAGGAATATTCCAGGGTTTCTTGTTTTTATTATTATTATTATTATCATCATTATTATTATTATTAGTGAGAGTCTCAAACCGACATTAAAACATAATATGATCTCCCTTCGTAATTAACGTTGGAGTGACTAAGTTAAAACTTACTTACTACAAAGCAGGGACTATTTTTTTAAACACTGTTTACAAGAGAGGTCACCAGATTTATCTTGATAAACGGCTGCCCCAGTGACCCATACCCCCCCCAATACTACTTAGTAACCCACGCCCACATATAAATGGGAAGGATGAACGAACGCAGAGTATCTCCTACTACTTGTATCTGCATCAAGGAATAAAGTCAAGTCAAGCAGCAAAAGGACAGGTTTTAATTTTGAATAGAAGGAGCACAGACCAAAAAAAAAAAAAAAAAAAGGTGTCTTTAAAACAAAAGAAAGGAAGAAAGAAAATGGCAGTAGATAGACATCACCTCGCAGGAAATCCTGCAGATAGCATCTGCTATATATAACCGGGATTTTTCACTGCAATGACATAAGTTGCATAGGTTGTCTTAAAAAAAAAAAAAAAAAAAGAGAGAATCTTTGAAAAAAAAAAAAAACAAAAAACCAAAATGTTATTCTACCTGGCCTGGTGCGCTGCACATTCCAGGGCAAAGGGAAAAAAATAAAAAAGCACTGCTATGACAATTTAAAAAAAAAAAAAAGTTTTTATACCTCATATTTTGTATTCCAGTGCAAGAATGTATTCAGTTTAACCTACAAAAGATAAAGAGAAGTTGGGAAACCTGTTTACATTTTTGTCTTTGCACAATCTTGTGCATTAGCAGGCCAGCAAGAGTAAGGAAAGTAACTCGTCACAAACAGCCCGAGCCTGCCAGCAACGAAAATTAATGGGAAGGCAAGGATTTTCTTTTGATGTTGGAAAGACTCCAGTAAAAACTGGTTTGTACATGGGAACATGGTGTCAGACTAGAAGAGAATCAGCTTGTCTGACTTGTGGTTTTCTTGACAACATTCATCTTCTCTTGGCCTGATAGAGAGCAATTAGTGCTTGTCAGTTGAATCATGTGTTATTAAGATCATTCAGGCATTTTTTAATTATGATTACCTAAACAGACAGCAAAAGAAATTCTCAAGCAACTTTAACAATCCACTTCCTTTTCAGATGCTTCCAAGTCTGTTCTCCTTTAATGTTTTAAAAGTAAGGGTAATATTTTACCTGCAAAAACCTTAGTACCTTTTCCATTTTAAACACATTAAAAGAAAAAAAAAAAAAAAACAAAACAAAAACCAGAAGTACTGTAGCCTGCAATCTATTCGCTATCACTTTATCAGATGCTGCCTGAGTAATGATTATTTTTTTTTTTCCTGTTAAAAAGTAGATCGGTCTTCTATAAACCCAGTAAGCTGCTCTATAGGCCAAGACTTGTTTTAAAACATCTAAAACAATGCCTTATAGGTTTATAACGATACAGCATTCCGAATACATACTTCTTTCTTTCACCATCGCAGATTTAGAATCAGGATATGAACAGTGTCAGGAATGACATCATCCTTGGGTGTTGTTTAAAACTCCTCCCCAAATAAAATGGTTCCTTATCACTGACTTGGACAGTTTTTCCCACTGAAAAGAAAGCTAAAAGCAAGACAAGACTAGACACAAAAGTTTCTAGTTATTTAAATTCCAGATATCAGAGTAATTGGATTTTATAGACCTTGCACAGATGAGATCAGGATAGTTTTAGTTTTATGTTCGGGCTTAGGATACCACTTTTAGAGCAACGCTATTGTTTCTTCCCTTTGGCATTTCTCCCTTCTCTTTATCAGGGGATTTTTCAAGTTTCTATATTAACATTTCCCTTTTTTTTTTTTTTTTTTTTTTTTCCTGTGTGCTATAACCCTTGGCCCGCAGCACTCGAAGCCTCTTCTGGCTGTACCATCTGCGCCGGGACGAGGCCAGCCAAAGGCCTGCACCGCATCCATCAGGAACTGGGAAATTAAGATCCCATTCCGTGAAAACACCCATATCCCTGGGAGCCAGCAAACCCCTGGCTCTCTGTGCACGGGTGAGCTGTGCGTTTACAGCATAGACACAAAATAAGCTGTTTTTTTAGAAGGAATACACATTTCAAAACAAACAGAGTAAATATTTAGCACGCACATTGATTTTAATAGGCATCAAAATCTTGCTCCTAAAATGAATGATATTCAAGTATCTATTACCAATTCCCAGGAGTACATCTAATGAAGGATCCTTGAGGATTTTTCTTTTTGGAAAGGTTCTTAATGTTTGCTTGCAGCAACAGCAGGAAAACAGAACAGTCGTAAGATGACTTTGCCTACCATCAATACCATATTTAACACCATATTTAAGGGGGTAAAGTCTCATACAGGGAATAGCGAGTATTTGAGGAAGAAAACAGACGATAACAGCCAATTTCCTGGAGTGGAACAGATGCAAGTTAATGGCACAGTTTCTAATAAACACCTAAAAGCTTATTAAAATGGCAACCGAGCAGATTAAGGATGAAGGGACTACTTTGCGCAATAAAGCAAAAAAGCAATTCTCGGGATTATTTTAATTTAAATTCGGTTCTCTTATGGGCTCTGGTTCCAGTATATTATGTGTCTCATTCTTCCATTGGGGAGAATCTTACAGACTAGTTCCGGAGTACTGTGAAGAAAAAAGGAAATTACTCATTTTTGGCTGAGCTCTGAGCAGAACATTATTTGCAGGTTTATGAACTATTATGGAAATAAAAAGGCTGAAAAAGGTAATGCTGACCAAAACAGTTAAATTTATGTACTATTGCTGATTCCTGAGAAAGCAGACAGAAGACTAAAGCGACATCCAAGACTCTACCGTCTCCTTAGGAAAAAGTTCACTGTTCTTTGGTGAAGTTTATTAAAAATCAGCATTCCGCTTCCTAAATTAAAAAAATCTTACTGAATCTTTCTGCTGCAACAGCTGATCGTTATCCAAAGCAACTACCATCATCAACATCAAATTAGATATATTCAAGGCATAATTAAATAGGTCTGAAAAAAAGTTTTAGAAATTAGAAGAAACAGGAGTTCTTTTATCTTGGACTCAGCATCCCTTAGTAACAGGCTTTTCTAAGGAATCTGATGTCTCCATTTCAATGCTCAGTCTGTGCCTACCTTTAATAACTTTTACTCATGGGTGATATAGTACTTTTATATAAGGTTTGTCTTTTGTATAGGCTTGAAATATTTATGTGTTTTAAAAAAAAAAAGATCATAGGAATAGGAACTTCTTGAAGATGCTGCTTTATGGTTTAAATAATTTAGGCCTATGATAAATACACCTCGAAACACTGCACATAGGAAAGTTACAACATTATTTTTCTTATTTGGAAAGAAGCTACTCTTGGAACCGTGCCTTCTACCGAAGTCATCAAATACATGTATTCAGAATACTCGAGTCATTTTGATTCTTATTTCTGGACACCAAGGACACCACTAGATGTGAACGACAAGCCAGCAGTTCAGCTACTGCAGGGAGTTTCTGGATCAGAAAGACGTCTAATTTTCGGTTCGGATTCTTCTGCTTTCTACAAGGGGGCTAAATGACGAAGACGCACGCTACCATAGATCAAATACCACGCTGGGCAGCCAAACATACTTTAAAATACAGATGAGGCTCGTACTTAGTGCTGCCATACCTATTTTGAGTCAAAGGCTCAAGCTTACTGAAATGCTACCTAGTAATGCCACCTTCTAAGCAGGCTGGGTTTTAATACAGTGGTGGGTTTTGATTATAAACACACACCCCCTTTTTTTTTTTAATAAAAATAATCACTCCCTTTGACTACCAGTAAAATACTCAAGCAAACCAGCTCTTGCTGAAACCAATGACGTTGTTCAGAAATTCTCCATTTGCAAGAAATAAACAGCTGGGTCTAATGTTACCCCCTCAATGGCAAACACAACTCACCTTCTGTTAACTTAAAGCAACCACACCAAATACTTCACCTCCCCGCTCAGGACAACTCCTATTGTTGAGTAAATTGCCTAATAGTTGCTGCCACCCCTCCATTAGATTTTTCCAATCTTCCTTCGAGAACTTACCAAAAGGATGTCAAGTATAAAAACAACTGTAAATCCTAGAGTCTGTAATTCTGCTGCTCCTTTCCTGTTCATTAGCCACTTTTAGCTAGTTGTTTAGTACATCGTTCATTCTTGTTGCTAACACTCCTCCTCCTCCTGCAGATAATCCACCGATGTTGATATAATCCACAAATACCATCAGTCACATCGCTTTGCCGGGCGGCCCTGGATGCTGCTGCGAAGCCCCGCGGCGTGAGGCTTGGATCCCACGGCAGCGCCCAGGTGGGGGCACCCACCCTCCCCGCTCCTTCCACCAGCCCCATTAGCAGGTTTCTTACCAGTTTCTTAGACTCGCTCTGGGGGGTACCTGAATTCAGAAGACCTAGCGGCTCCCCCGCTCCCAGAGTGCCGACAGAGGTTGAGTCTGATCATTTTAACTACGCAAAAGGTAATCCCTAATTTTAAGAAAATTCTGCAAAGTCTGTAAAACCACACCCAAGTAAGAATATCTACAGTAAAGAGCACTCTAAGAACAATGAAGTTAACTTGGTATTGCGTGCTGATTTATTAGAAACAAAACAGGGCCTTGGACTACAGCTAAATATTTTCATTTACCAGTGAAACAAATGGCCGTGAAGCCTCAAGCACCATTTCTATGATTTTCATTAGATTCATTTTGCAGCAATGTGTTCTGAAGGTAGAAACCAACCTCCCCCCCCCCCAAAAAAATGAGGTAAGCAGAGATAACGGAAAAAGATAAGAGATATTTTTCTCTTCTAAGCTTACGTGCTCCGACCATACATGGACTATTGCACACGCAGTTCCCTTCCCTAAAACTCCTCTGCACCGCAACGGTGGGGAGAACTGCATTTAAGAAAATGTAATTACAAGACCACAAAAAACAAAAAAAAAAAAAACTGACTAGAAGGCAAAACTCTTAAACCCAGTAACCTCTGTATTCGTGATGTGAAACAAAGGTTTCTGTTTGTCTCCTCGGTCAGTACAGACATCGGAGCAGAACTGAACGTAGAGTAAAAGCTTCATTGACAGAGCCACAAATGCCACCAGCACACACGGTCCCTGCATAAACATGCAAAAGCACCTGATAATTCCATCTTGATTAAAAAAAGACATTAAAATGACTCAGAAGTTGTGAGCAACCGTTTGTTACATATTATAAGTGTTTTGTAAAAATCTAGATTCTTCTCATTACTCAGTTTCATTAAAAAGTGAAATTATTCTAGCAGTCCCCAAGAATTCTGCTGATTTTAAAATAGAGTTTCATAGAAAAAAAATAAATGTATACAAGCAAAGTTCTGAGAAAGTACTGAAATAGATTTGGGGTTTCTTGTTTTCCTTCCTTCCTCTTTGTAGAGGACAGAAAGAAGGAGAATTTGCGCATCATGCTGGTCTGAAAATTTGCAACCAAATCTGCAAAAGGTATTCCTGCTCAAATTCACCTGCCGACCAGCCGCGGCAAAACACACAGAGCGGCACCCTCCCAATTTGAAAACTATTGCTTTCGAACTAATTTGCTTACATATATAATTTATTTGCAGCGCTGTGGAGAGCAGCGAGAGTTCAGGCAGACGTGCGCACCTCACTCCGCAGCTCTCCCGCAGGTGTAATTTAGCAGTTTGAAAGGAGTCCTCTAACTAATCTTGAAATTTTAAGCACAAGCTCTTGAAATCTAAAAGAAAACAGCGAAGCGAGGATAATCAACATATTTCCTTCACAGCTGAGAATCATCCAACTCTAAATCACCCCCACAAGAAAACTCTACTGTGTTTTAAGGAAAAAGTAGAAATTCAAGCAGTCTAGAAGAAATGGATGGTCTTACTCTCTGAAATGAATGACACCCTAAACATACCCACTGACTAAAAATACAGTGAGGCTTCAGAAAATACATGCCAGGCGTCTTCACGGTACCCTGCCCTCCACCCTAATCCTTCCCCTCCTCCCACGTTACTGTAAAAATTCAGGCAGTTTTTAGGGGCTGAGACTCTCACTGACTTCATTAGGATCCACAGATGTTCTTAAAAATCTGTTAAAAAAAGAAAATCAAGTAATTAAATATCTGAGCCTGTGTCTTCTTTAATAACAAATGCTTCTACCGAAACCTGAATTAATTCTAAGGATGACTAAAAGCCCTAAAAATTAAGAGCATGAAGCCTGTCACTTCACTGTATTTACTTTACAGCCTGAATCACCAAAATTAAGAGATTACCGAGTTTATGGGGAGAAGCCATTACCTACTCTCACCTAGAAATCATCAACTAACAAAACCAAGTCCCCCACTGTCAAAGAACCACCATCCGTTGACTGGAAGCATCGCTTTATTCACTACAAGACCGTATCATTTGAAAGCTTTTATTCCTGCATCACAAAACACAGAACTTAACTCACTCATCACTTGATAAAGCCTTTGAAATCTTTTACAAAGGGGACCTATAACAAAAAAAAAACCACGTAAGTGTGCAGCCAGATGAGCAGTAAGAACATGCAGGAAGGGTTAGCAATTTTAATTCACCGGTATGGGAGAATTCATGAACACTTGGGCAAATATGCAACAGTTAGATCAGTTCTACAATTTATTTTTATAAAGGAAAAAAAAAAAAAAAGCAAGGCAGAGGAAGACTGGAAAAAAAAAAAAAAACGTTTCAGGGATTTGCTTGAGAAACAGCAAAGAGCAAGACCAAAGAAGTATAAAGTTTGGCAGGGGGAGCAGGCCAGGTGGCAGAACATGCAAGGCAGCAGACACCCGGGCATTAAAGGACCTCAGCAGCAAAAACAATCTTCCAGCAGATAGAGGGACAGCAGGAAAAACAATTGTGATTTCCAACCCTAGGAATAAAAGGTGAAAAATACGCCACTGCGCTCTGAGCTTAAAAATTAATGCACAGTTCCCATGAAAACTACAGATTTTCAGAAGAACGGATTACTTTTATGTAAACAAGTGGCTAATATAAAAGTCTAAATTGACCTGCATCACCATTACTCATTTCCACTGGAGGAAACAGTATTTGCCTTACTCAAGGGGAAAAAAAAAAAAAAAGAAAAAGACGCTGAAGTTAATCTCTTCCTTTTCCCCGAGAAAAAAAAAAAAAAAGAAGAAAGGCCACCTCTTGCTCTAAGTAAGTATTATTAGAAAATAGATAAGCACTAAAGTGAATTACAGTTTGACTGGCTAAGCAAAGAACACCCTTAAAAGACTGCACAGCATCAGGGTACTGTAACCAAGGAATGACAAAGAAATAACTGATTTCTGCAAAACAGGCAGTTGTTCTCACTACCACACTCTTTTCTTTTTTTTTTTTTCCAGTTTGTATGTACAGTTCAAATCACACAAACTCCCAGATCATTGAGTGCTCCTTTCAAAAGTGGTTTTGCTGTAAGAATCATTAGTTTTAATACTTAACACTATTCCTGTATCATGAGGACAGCAAGATGCTTCAAAAGAAGGCAGCTGGAAATGGCACTATTGGGTGGGAGAAGAGGCCAGATACCTGTTGAACATGATGCTGATCAGCCTTTTTTAGTTTCAAAGCAGACGATGGTGTTTCAGGAGCTGCAGCACTGCCTGGTGTGTGCAGCTCTATGTCATTTGGACACCGGCAGACGATGTGAAGGTATCCAAGAAGCCTCTCCTCCGCCCAACGCCAACCGACTCGCAGGCATTAGCACAGCGATGGTGTCCATGTCCGCGCGGCGCAAACGCATCATTATGCACGGTGCAAAAATTCTATGGATCAAAGAAGAGGCAAGCGGAGCCCTCCCCTCCTGAGCTGGCTCTCTGCACTTTATAAATGTCTTTTTGTGGTCAAGTTGAGGGTAAAAGCTCCACCATGTGGGAGAAGCTTAGCACTAGCCCAGGTGAAGACGGCGTTTGCTGGTGGTGGATACACAAAAGCATGGTCCTGGCAGGACCAGCATCACCACCGAGACCTTCAAACCACCACTGGAGCCGGAGAAGGCTCCTGTGGCTCAAAAGCCATAAACACCCCATGCCATTTCTTAATTTGAAACACATTGTTACTGCAACGTGTACCCACATATCGTTAATATTTGTCAGTTATGAAAAGGAGGGAGCTCAGAGTACTTCCTATGCTTTTGTATTGTGAGAGAGTAACTTTTTCCAGGACCATGAATAATACTTGCTGCTGTATGACTGAAAACAGTGAATAATCGCAAAGAAAAAAAAAAAAAAAAAAAAAAAAGGAACTGTTCCATGTTACAGTGAAGAGCCAGCCTGCCAAAACAAACATATTATGGCTGCAAAAGAAAGTAATGTGTCTGTAATTTTAAACTCTGTCCACTTTAGTAGTTCAACAAGTTTTTATCTGACCCAAACAACCAAAGCAGTAACACACAGCACAAAAACTGCGAGAGCCCACCGGTAACGTGTGAGTGTGGTGGTGGGGAGCAAGAGGCAATTCAGAGTGACACCCATGAAATTTCATGATAAATCTACCTTCAAAGCCCCATCTAGTCATGCTAAACAAGCAGGATACTATTTCTAAGCAACTTTTTAAAAAATAAAAATCTTTACTAGGAATATTACCAAGTCTTTTATTCTCACAAGTAGTCACATCAGTAAGCCAAAAAAAAAAAAAAAAAAAAAAAAGATGTTGGCTAAGAAAAAAATATTAGAAATAACAATAGAAAACACTGACAGTGTTTCAGGATTGCATTTACACCAGTAAAAGGGAAGAAGCATTAAGTATTCCTCAGCATCAGAGGAAACAATTTTAAAAGCGTATTTTAGAGGAAAATAATTGGGGAAAATATCTTCATTTCAGAATTTAAACATATTCACTAGAAGTTTTTTTAAAACAAGAGCCTAATCAGCATACAGGGACGAGGGTTTCAGCAGTGACTACTGATTTTGCAGGTGCTTTTTAGTAGCCCCATCTGAACAGCCTCTCTATTTAGCCGGTTGATTAAGCACGTGCTGGGGGAAAAAAGGCAGCGCTGTCTGTCAGGGTGTGCGGTTCGAACACCAACCGAAGGCTGACTGTCCTTCACCCGCACTGCTTCAGCACACGCATGGTACCATCGGGTAGGAGCCCGACGCGGCGGGCACCGAGACAGCAAGATATGGAACGGTAATTCCTAAAAAAACCAATCTCCACTCTGCTGGCGACACCTCACACAGACATCGAGGTGAGTTTAATCCCTTCTTTATTTTTAAGAACGCGGATAACAAAGAAGATCTGGGAACTGCCTCCTGAAGGGGATGATAGGGAGGAAGGTGTCTGTACTGCTGCCCCCAGCTCCGAGCCTGGGGACAAGTGACAGGTCACCCCTTGCTCTGCAGCTGCACCAGAGCCAAGAAGCAGCCCCAGCCCCAGGGCAGCCCCTTCCCAGTGCTTCATGCCACCACCATACTGGCTCCCCGGCCGTGCCACCGTTTCTCCCAGGCCAGGGCTGCAAAACTGGGATCCCTCCCCAAGCCAGACGAGGCAGGTGGAGATCCACCATCCTGTCCCAGTAGGAGATACAACCCTGAGACCTGCCTGGCCTGATCCAGGCGCCATCTCTAGGACGGCACAGGGTGGCCACACGTAGAGAGCTTCTGGCTCCTCCACCACACCCTGGGTTTTCCGGGCTGCCAACACGCTGCGTGCCGATGAGCCGACCCAGCTACCGACAAGCCACAAAGAGTCGGTCACGCGTGGTCAAAGGGCTGTCAGCTGAAAAAGTCCCGCTCTGCGTGTGGAGCTGGCGGAGACACCGAGGTTCCCGGGCAGACGGAGACAGGTTCCAAACGTTCGGAGAAGCGAACGAGAGTTTTCAACGCTGACATGACAAGCTGGCGGGGCGCCACCAACAGCAGCGCTCCCCGGGGAATCGCACGGCACGGGAGAGCTCGGGGCGCCGAGGAGAGACCTTCCAGCCACCCGCCACGGACAACCATCTCCAGAGCCTCATTCCCCAGCTGCTGGACACCCCTGACACCCCAAGTAGCCCCATCCCAGCAGCCAGCTTCTCTGTAGCAGTCCCTGGCGAGACACCCTTGTACAAAACCACCCCATTAAGAAGCCCTCCCCTTTTAAAATCCCATCCCTAGAGCTTGACCCAGGCTGCTCAGTAGGTTGACTCTCAAGTATTTAACATCCAGTGGGATGTTCAGCGGTCTGGGTGGGAAGGTGGGGGGAGGAGGGATAAAATCAGCCTCTCTCATCCCTGCCGAGAGCCGACTCTTAAACCCACGTAGCCAGTTGGCACTAGCCAACCATATCTCCATTAATCTGAATTTATGCTAATTCTGTCACTCATCATTACCAGTCAGTCACTCCTAAACCAGCACTCTGGGAAACACCCCAATTAAGCTCTGTCCTTACTAAGGAAGGATGAAGATTAAACTTTAAGAATTAATTTTTCTTAAGTAAGGCTGAAATAGAACTGAAGATCTTGAAGCTGTAGAAAAAAGACTTTTTGAACGAACACAGCACGTGAGAACCTGTTTTCTCAACGACAAGCTATCTTTTCGGAACTAACAAAAATTTTCCATGGCCATAAGCTAAGGCTAGTTTTACCAAGCACGCTGCTCCCAACCGATCTGTCAAAAGATGTGCCTCCTGTGGGTGTCGAACCCCCTCAGCCGACTGCACCAGCATCAACCTGAATTTTGAGCTGGACTGGACTCTACCGCCAGCTAACGGCATCTAACTGCATCGTCCACGTATGACTTCGGTGACTGGTTTCAAACTACAAATGATGCTTCGACTAAGGCTTTTATAAAGTCACGCTCAATTTTAGATTCATGTTTCCCTTTAATTACACATACCTCCAGCGAGCTCGTTCGCACGGCACGAGCACCTCACCGCATCCACTGCTCCCCACAATACCCCACCTACCCTTAATGCTTTTATTTGGCCAACAAGGAACAGTTATGTACCACTTTCCTCTTGCTGTGTTTACAAACACGGATAGTCAACACACAAACCAAGGTGGAAAACTACCTTACTCCAAAGCAACCAACAAATGGGCCAAAAACCATTTACACGCACAAAAACTATGTGACTATTTGGATAAAATGCTAATGCCTCCGTGTAAATGGAATAGGAAGCTTTCAGAGATGCATAAATCTATTTTATGTCTCATCTCAGGAATTAGCATTATGTCAGTATCTGCAGTGGAACTGAAATGAACTCAAAGAGATGTAGAATGTACCGATGTCACCAGCAGTACCTCCTATAGCAGTGAAATACTCATTACAGGCTTGGCATCTAAATACTGACTTGCATTGATCACGCTTAACTTGTCAGATGGCTGATGATCCCAGAACAAGGCAATATATCCATAATCATTCGTTTCAGTGGTCCATAAGTTTTGCATTCAAAATACCAAGTACTGGGGCATACTTTATTTATACGCTCAATGGCTATAGAGCATAATCTCGTCATTGTTCAAACTGCTTAATCTGTCTCAGCATTTAAAATTAAGTTGAAAAGAACCACTAGTGCTTTTAACTGTCCTTAAATTACGTTAATTGCGTTGTTAAGCACTTTAACAACCTTATGAAGGAAGCTAAGTAAATCGCGGCTCAAAAGTAACCCTATATAACCACCTCCAAGCCTCCATGAGTGGGACAGAGCTGTCAAACTGCAGAACGAGGGTCTCTCATACACGACCAGATCAGGAGCAAATCAAAGCAGAAGCTCACTTTTCCCCCTTGCCACATCAGCCACCGTAACATCAATGCATCGTATGCAGGGAGCAACGCGGCGAGCACTGAAGTTATGCTGTCATGATTCTATTTACACCCTGTCCTGCCAGCGGGCAACTGATGTCATACGCCTGTACACAACAGAAACAAATTCACAACCTAGAAATTTCTGCTGGCGAGAGATCAACAGGCTGTAACGAGCACGGAAAACAAACTATCCAGCCCTTAGCCGGAGCTCGCGGATCTCTGCCTGAACTACTACGCGAGGCTAGAACTTCACCGCTTCGCCTGCAAGGATGTCATTACCGGTGGCAGCAACAACCTGAAGCAAAGCCACTGTCGGCGACCACAACCTTCGGATTTTTAGCTCTACAAACTCACTTTATGGGATCTGCCTTCTATACCCCACGTCGCTGAAGAATATATATGTAGGTGTGGTGGTCAAACAGCTTGACAGAAATATTCGTGTGCATTATAACTAAGCCTGCCTGTACCGACACGCACAACATTTGAACTTGCACAAAACGGCAGCCTTTCGCTGACAAATTCTCATGGCAACAACAGACAGAAGTTGAACCAAATACAGTTAGATTGTTTTAAGGATACCAATTATATATCCAGAGATACTCGATACACCGATTAGAAACAATGGAATGAAATGAAGAAATTCTAAAGTTTCAAGCCATCTGTATGTATCTGTACCGAGTATCAAACCATCTGTATGATATTCTTAGATCAGCTAAAGCAAACCACTGGCACCAGTGCCAAGTTTGGCAGCAGAGACGATTTGGATCGCCACCAACGAGAATGAGCTACCATGCCTTTTAGAATAAATTTTGTAGCAAACACCAAAAGGGTTGATCAACACAGATTATCACAGCTACAACAAGCCAACTAGTTTAAAAAACAGCATTTGCCATCCCACAGTATTTGATTTTATACTTGTATGATACGCTCTATGCCTAAAAAAAGAAATTAAACTTCTTGCTATCCCTGTCCTACAGGGAAAGGGCTAAAACCACTCAAACAGGTTTTGTACAAGAGCACAAAGCACCTGCACGTGGTGTCACCCAGCCCGGTGCCTCACATCAGCTAAGGCAGAAGTTCAGAGCCACCTCCAAGCACATCGGACCCCTGCAGAGGAGTGGGGACACGGGAACTGCACCTCAAACTGACTCCTCGGCAGCATTTTCTGAGGCACACACACATCCTCGGAAGGTCTCCCACTTCAGCGTAGAGATAAGCCTTGGATTCCTTCTTTGGAGACACCTGACAGGCCAGCAGAACCCAGCGACCCGCACTCATTTTGTCTTCTCCAACTCCAGCCTCTATCATTCTACAGCAACCTGTTTCTCCTGGGAAATTCCATCTACCCTTTGAAGTCTAGCCTAAATTTCAAAGGCAAAAATACCATAATATCCTTGAGGATAAAGGTGCTGATGTGAAGAACATGGACTAACCCCAGTAATTTTATTTTCATATTTTAAAAGGGCCCAAAAATAACTATTCACCACCTTTTCCTCCGCTGAAGATTTTGAGAACAATCCGCCTACCAAAAAGTCTAATTCTCTTAGCGCTAAGAATTTTGCATGGGTGGAACTCTTTAGCTAAAAGTGATGATAAATAACACCTCCTCAATCCTGCATTCCCTAGAAACAGTTTACAAGAATTAATATACTAAGTCAATTCGCAATGTTAAACTAGAATTTCCCAACCCTCTGATGTCCACCTGAAGTATCCTTGGTGGGACATCAAGATCAAGGTAGTACAACGTGAAGTTCAACTGTCTCGGTTATCTTCCATCCTCTGTACCTTCACTGTCATGAGAATATGTAACTCCTTGATATGTTTCTGGCATGCAGAATTATCAGATGTAACGTATCACCACAACCAAATGTACCAATAACTCATCCATCTCACCTAGCAGCCGGCCCAGGACCCTCCAAAGTACAAGATCAGCCCTAAATTGAAGGTACAAACCTCTGATGCCAGGCTGTCGGTTTTGTTTTTTTTTTCAGTATTCACACAGCATTTAGCTGTTAAATCAGCAACATTAAGCAGCATTTTTTCAACCTTTTGTACAGTTTACATAGAAACCACGCTAATTGATAAAAAACAGTGTCTTGAAGTTCAAGAACTTGCCTGCATGTTCTTCTCGACTATAAACCTGCCATAGGAAGAAAAGGCCCCCACATACCTCCCACCAATTAAATGGGTAGAACATAATCTTTTTTAAAACTTATGCATACACTTAATGCAGAGCACCTTCTGAAGTCTCCAATTAAAGGTATCGAGGAACAGCAGAATCTTCTCCTTTCCCCAATAAAACGTATTTGCACTTAAAACTATGCATATTGTTTAAGTCTGTTAGGAATCCTATTATGAGAAACTTATTTTACGAGTCTGCCAAAAAGGACGGTTACCAGAAGCGTAATCACAGTAAGCAATAAAGGCTGACATGAGTATATTTCTGAGCGATTATAGCAGGTGTTTTAAGGGCATAAAGCTACAGAATTACAAATCCATTTAGAGTCACAGACACGGAAAAAGTAAAAAGCAACCAGAAGGTTCAAACCCTCACAAGCAGACGAATATTGTTCCTCTTCCCCTGCAGACCCCAGCACACACAGCACCAACTCCACCATGAACTCCAGCAAGTCAAAAGAATACAATATTAAGCAGCGAGGTACAATGACCATTAAAAAATGAATGAAGAGCCTCCAACGGAAGATGCAGCATATATACACACGCTACAAAGCTCAGAAAAATATTATCATTTAAGGATTGCTAGGTCTGTTTTAAAATACCGTTCCTCTTCAATGTCATTAAGCAGAGTCGCATGTAATATCTTAGATTGTATGCAGATGTTTTAAAAAAAAAAAAGAGTCTAATATTGGGCGGGGGGCTATGAAAAGTAAAGCACTCTATGAAAGTAAAGTAGTGTGGATGCGACAAGTCCTATTCAGACCTTCCAAAGGCTTACAACCCAGAATTGGTGGAGGAAATTCAGGGAGAGCCGACTTGCCAATGCAACATGTAACTTTACGGAACGATTGCCAGTTATCAAAATTGCATAAGCCAAGAGACAACACTAACTATAAATATGACTACCAGCTATTCCACACAAGCCCAAAGCGTCCTGCCAAGCCCTCCTTCGTGTTCTCTCTCACACAGACAAAGGCCTCAAAGCCATGGGACATCTGCCAGGGAAACAAATGAAGTTAAAAAACCAGAAGAACATGAACATGTACTAACCTAAACTTGTGTGTTCTTTCTTCCCAATTCCTCCCCCAACGCCTCCCCCTACAAAGAAGACGTCTCAGTTTACTGTACTCTTTTCCTTCTCCCAACCAGTCTTAACTCTTGGACCAATGTTTTCAAGTTTCCCTACCTTTGAAAAAATAATGTTCAGTCCTTAAATGTTTTGCCAGATCTGGACCACACCCTGCCCTCTCCCAAAATCTTGGTTGTTTGTCTCCTATTGCACATAATCAATTATAGCACTTTCAGGTTTGTATTTTGCATGGTGGGAGCTGATCCAGAAAGGAGATTGTGCCTGTGCGAGCTTGTGTGTTTACACAAACACACACACACACACACACACACATACACACACCTTTATAAAACTGTTTTGTTTCCAGACAACTTCAGGGGATTTTCCTCAAACTGAGTTTTTCACCTGTAAGCAGATAGCGCTTGATACAAAAAAAAAAAAGTAGCTGAAAATTCCACTTACCAGGTCACGCTAATCACTGAAAATATGAAGGGAAAAAGCAACATCTTTGTCACTCTATCACCACAAGAATCGAGTATCTATCATAAGCAAAAGCTGCAGAAAAATGCATACAGACACCCAGCAGATATCTCCGGCTCCACTGTACATTTCACTCTCCCCGTTCTTACTCCCGGATTCGGTGTCAGACACCAACTCTGATGTTTGACAAAAAAGGGATACGGCAGATTGCCCACCAGCCGCATCGTGTGCTGCCAAGTGAGAAATACAAGCTTGGAAACAGTCTCGAGATTCCAGCCAGGACAGCGAGGCTCGAAGCATCACACCAGTGACATAACGAAGCGCGGTGGGGAGAGGCTGGAGGGGACGTGGGAAGTTATTGCATGAAACGACTCCGTGGGGCGTGCAAAGGAGCTGCTTTCGGTACCGAGCAAGACAACTTAATCATTTAGGGTTACCAAGAAATAACTGAGCTTTTCTTCCTTCTGACTTTTCTATATTTTTTTAAGTCTAACTGCAAAATCCCCTGAACTACTCGAATCTGAATTTTCCGACATATTTTCACTTTCCTGCAAATGTTCTCTATTTTTTTTCTTTATTAGCTACTGGCAAAGCAACACAGCAATCAGCATTCAGACCAGTCGGCAGAAGAAGGATCACCCTGGGTCTAGTTCACAACTTAGGACTCCTGCAACATTTAAAAAGAAAGTTTACATCCTATTAAGAGACAAGAATCATCTTGTTAATTTGTTGGGTAGTTAGCACAACAACAGTGTGAACACCACATGTAGACAAATACTCCCATTTGTCTTCAGACACTTTTTAGAAGACAGACATTTTATCAGCGGATCTGTTAACACTTTCCTTCAGAAAATATGTTTCGCCTGCCAGCAAACAAACAACAAAATAACATGTCATATCTGTAAAATGAGGGAGAGAAATAATCGGGATTAGCTTCAGAGCGCTGTAATAAAATAACAACGAGTAAATGGTGGAACCTGTAGCTGGTGTTTCAGCCCTGCGCTGGCAATCTCGCATTTACTTCTGCTACTTCGCAATACCTACGCGCACGCTCACGTCACAGGGAGATCCTCTCCGGTTCTGCTATTTAACGATAGCCAGAGAAAGGTGATGGTTATGAACTCACCCTGCAGCGGGGGAGCCGGAGGAAAACGAGGCACCGTACCCCGGCTGCGCTACAGCTCGGCCATCCAAAAAGGCAAGTTAGATCCGGGCTGGGGACGGAAACAGGAGAGCAAAGGGGAGGTGGCACTACTTGTCCAAACCCTTCTCAAGCCAAGGAGCACCACTGGAACTGCCTTACCTGCTAATTTAAGTTACAAGGAAAAAAATTGCAAAATTCTCTTTAACTTTTTGTTTAACTTCACGTAGCAACTGCTGGGTTCCAATTCAGGAGCACAGGAGAAACTTTAACCAGCAAACACTACATGGGATCGCTTCTGAGTGAAGCTTCCAAGATCCTGGAAACATTTTTACTAAGTTCCATAAATTGTAGCTCTAATTAAGGATTAAATTTGGAGACTAAACACCTCTTTATTTGAGGGCAGGGAGGCTTAAATCTTTTTGTATTAATGCTGAGCTATATCATCTGATATTTTTGCTATGACCAACCTATAAAACCTGTCAGCTTCACTCAGTTTACACAGGGCTCTAATTATGTTTAACTAGAATCTGAATGATCTAATTACTTAACATCTTATAGCACAAACTACTGAGGACATCTGGTTGAGCAACTGGCAAAGGAGTCGGAGAAATAAAATGCCTGTTCTGTACCCTGCCCAGGACCCCTGCAAACGGCTCTCCCACCAGACAGGCTCGTTTTTCCATCCCACCTGAAATTTCTGCCGACTGAAAGCAGCCCTGAAAGAACAAATCATCCGGGGGTTCAAAGGGAGTAGTCAGGGGAGGAAAAACTCTGTGAGTGCCACAAGCAGGGTGACGGGACTTTGACGAAGTTTTTCATTCTGCTGCGTTCCTCATCGGGTGGAAATCCAGATCATTCTCTCGCATCTCTGGGGCTCCTTCTCCCACCGTTCTTCAGAAACTGAGAACCAGAAGATCGCCACGAGCGCTAAAACTGATGTCAGCTCGGCTACATCAGTGCCAGCAGGAAGCTCCCACACCTGCAAGCCTTGAGAGGTTTTAAAGTTTTTAACCGTCACGATAGCGTAAGGGAGCAGGTTTTAGCAAAACCCAGGAAATCTCCACTGGGGCAGCGTGAAGTCTTTCCCACCAAGCGCACTAAGGCTGAACTGGAAATAACCAGCAATACGAGCTGAAGGGATCTCTTTTGGCCACGAAGCGCTTGGCCGAAATGGTTTCCGTAATGTCAGTCCTGGTCAGAGTCTTTCCCTGGGCCTGGCCCCCTGCCAGCGTGATACCGTACCACAAACCTGAGGGCTGATCAAAGAGAAAGGTGCCCGAAACACAGGAAGCTGCTATCGTGACCCATATTGTGCAGACACGCTCCCACTTTGATCTCTTTTCCTTGAAACCACAGTGCACCCTACCCAACAGATTAACCTGACTTGGCCAAAGAAGAAATAAAACCTAGAAGTTCTGGTTAAAAACCCAGTTAAAGCTGCAGTTTTCTGTCTTTTCCTTAACGAACAGATGGAAACCAGCAATAACCATCTGTGTAAAGCAGCAGTAACTGTAAAGCACAATAATTCCACAAAAATACACTAACAAGGTCACTTAAGTGTTTCTCTAATTGTCTATTGCCCATGACCTTTTTCAAAGATTTCAGATGAAAAACAAAACCAAAACAACTTGTGAAAGATCTTTTGGCACCTTTAACAGTAGCACAGTTCGGTTCTGTATCCTGGGGAAAATTCCAGTTTGGGAACAACATTCTGCCTTCCCAGATTGCCCCCCCCCTCACATGGACGTGTCCCTTCCTCCGTCTCCTGATCCACCAGGTAGAACATCCAGCTTCCACGCTCCACCACAAAATTGATTATCCCTGAACGAGCAGTAAAACTAAACCATTCCTGCATGTGCAATGCAGCAAATGTTTTGGAATCCTTCAAGATCAAAGCCAGTCTATTAATAAACTTATATTTTTATATTCCTCGCAGCTGAAAAAAATCCAATTAAAACATTACAGTGACCTTTTTACCAGAGAACTACCTACTGTCACAGTGAGAATAAAGTATCAGAAGACAACCTAAGCTGGGTTCCAGCAAAAATGGGATAGATATCTAAAGATACTGTTACAGTTGTTTTACTTCAGTCATTGGGGTGGCAAAGGATGGCCTAATTCAATAGGAAGATCTGAGAGGCTTTTATTAGGTCTCCGAACTAGTGTAACTGACAGTTAAACAAACAAAGTGTCAGGCCTTAAGTCAGCATTTAGAAAGTAAATTTAAAATGAAGAGCTGACAATCAAGAAATCGTACAGAGGCTGCTGCCAACCGTCAACTTTTTTTTTTTTTTTTAAGAAAAAAAAAAATAGCTATAGAATTAAAATTTCCTACCACTGAAATTAACTTCACAATTTGTTGGGAAAATGATTATAGCAAATAAATAGGGCGTAAAAACACTATGATATACGACTGCATTTTGCCGTGACATCTAGAAGCAAACAAGATAAAAGAGCAAGGAATGCCTCAAAACAATAGAAGTCGGTGTGTTTTCACAAAGCAGGCATGTCTGCTACCTCACCACCTATCTGCACAAAACCAAAGTTCACTTAGAAAATGAAAAATAACAAATACATCCAACATTTCCCGATATCAGGAGCTTCCAGGTTTGCTTATGTGCTCCAGAAGACAGCCTCTCACACCGAGTGCTGCCTACCACCACCCTTCACCAGGCTCCTGAGGGTACCAGAAGTCACCAGCCCGTGAGGCTGGAGACACAACACCCTCTGGCACAGCGGGCAGCCGCCAGGCACAGAAAGCACCTTTTCCAGCACTGGGAGAGACTGGGAGAGAATGACCCAGTGCCACAGTCCCCAGATGAACTTTTCAGCCCTTGCAGTGAAGTTAATTTTCAAAAAGATGGCACGTACAACAGCTCTGGGGTAGAGTGACCACTTTCCAAGATCCTGAAAACAATCTGAACTACTAAATTCTTCCCTAATCCTACTTAAAGTAGGTTTTCACAGTTCCAATTTTAGACTTCAAGTCCTATTTACAGGACAGAAAATCCCAGATAGTGACATTAATCAAGTTTTACTTAGCTTGGCACATTAAAGTACTAACTATTCTCAGGATATGCCAGGACATCTCGGATGCTAACGGGTTTTAATTTATTATATTAAACAAGCTGATCACAGCACAGTGTGTGTGCTCTTTTAATCGTTCGTGCTGTATTTAACATATCACCCCAAGAAAAAAAAAAAAAAAAACACCACATGGTTCTAGTTTTGTGAGCTGATGGCGTGGAGCACAACGAAGGACTCAGAAACGAGGATGAGAAGCTGCACAGAAGAAAGCAGCTTTACAACCCAACTTTCCAATCATGGGACTGACCAAAGCTCTGCCTCCACATACATAAAAAGCCTGAAACTGGCTCTTCCTCACAAGCATGGAAGTAGCAAACAGTGTTTTATATATAAAACTCAGAACATGGCTTTGTAAGACAATTTAATTTGATTCAAATCCTGATCTAAACACAGGGAAATAATCCCCAGCCCTGCAGGGGTTAAGGGCCGTCAGTAACACAGACAAGACTCACACTGGAAAAGCTTTCTTCCTTAGGGAAGTAGGCAAAGATAAATTCCCACAGAACGACTCTTCCCTCCTTACTGGCTCCTTCACCACGCACCTAAGGCTTCTCCCATCCTGTGAAGCAAGAGCTCGGCAGCCCCCTGAGTTTACCCCCACAAAGCAGCAAGTATTGACTCACTGCTGAAAGGAGTGGAAAAAAAAAAAGATACTCCGAGTTCAAGCAGCGACTGTGAGTATAAAGTACGTTTGCTTGAGAAAAGGGGCAGGGTGTTGTGGAGAGATGAGCTGAAGACACAATATTAGCAAGCTGCCCTTTTCCAACATCCGAAGAATCTCGATAACAAGACTCCACGCCAAAGAAAATGCACAGAAACCTATAAGCAAAAGAAAACTAGAGCTCCTGAAAGAGACAGGACAGAGCTGGGAGAAGGGAAGGGAGGAGTAACCACCATGCTGACAACTTTGTCTTTTTTATTTTTAAAATATACCAAACACTTCTTGCACTCACATAAAAGAAACTAAGGTTACAATTGTGTTATCAATTCTGTACAGAGGTCTCTCCACAGAAAATCAATTGCAAGACTACTGGCTCCTTGTTTTTAAATGTTTAATATTATCCCATCTCCACAATTAATATTAGAAAAGCAACTGTGCTCATACCAGACATACCAAACCAAAGTTGAGCACTATCAATATTAACACGCAAACACAAAAGTTGCAACAGAGAAACAGATACGTAGTTTGCTGACAAAATTACCATTATCATATTTCAGACCATAGACAAAGGGTACATTTTATTTATGCCTCAAGATGAAGCAAACATCTTTTAAGTGATAACACGATACAAATTTACCTTGACATGCGCATGCAGTGAAATGTGTAAATACCCAATAAAAATATGATGAAAAATAATTAGAGACAAAACACAAGTATAAATTTTATTGAGCTATTCTGACAACATTTGTATTTCATGTCAGTGGAACGAGAAGAAGAACGAAGTTCATTAGAAACATGAGATAAAGGAAGAGGCCAAGAAGTCCCTTGACACCGCAGCAGAGTGGCAGGGAGGGATGCGTCTGTTCACAACTTAACCATGGCCTGGGTTAGAACAGGCAGCTCCGCCAGAAGACCACAACTAGGCATGTGTTAAAAATTAAGCACGTGCGATAATGCTTACCGGGTCAGGGCCTTTGTGTTGTACTAAACAAGGATAAAGCTTATTCACCTTTGCAAAGTTGACAGAGCCGAGCAGGAGACCCACCGGCAGCGGGAGCAGGAGCTCGGCATCGGAGCGTAGCCCCGCTCCAGCCTCAAGGCGATTCGGGAGGCGAAGGCGTGCAGAATGAGCAGGAGATCAATATTTCTGATGGCACAAGTAGACATCTAAACCATAACCCCTAACCCTGCTGACAGTCTTAGCAGAAGGCTATCGACTACAAAACCTGAGCAATTTGGATAAAAGATAAAAAGTTCCTGTTAGAAAAAGTTTCAAGCTACCTCATCTTTGTGAATAAAGAATTCCAGCTGTCAGATACAAGCCTAACACCTACATAAAACCTCACACGCTGCCATGTACGGTCCCTACAGCCACCGGAGCGTGGCTTGGAGAAAAGCCCTGCCAGCGACTGGAGACCCTGCTCCACCTGAGACCACCCAGCCTGAGACAGGGACCCGCTTCCAATCCTCGCTCAGCACTGCAGTTTTAAATGATGCAGCCACAAACTGCTGAATATTAAATTCAACATTTGTATCACCGGGTGCCTATAATGTCAATTTTAAGCCGCCTTTAATGTACAGAGAAATCTGAAGGAAAACTTGATAAATTGCTTATCTCACCTTCAGTGTTCCAGAGACCATGGAGGTATGTTTTAAAGTAAGAGTGTGTGTTTGTGTGAATAACTCCAGATTGGGACTTTGTAGCCATTTGCAGGAAACATTTTCTCCCAGTGATTTGGTACCAATCACCAACAATATTCCTTTAGGACACCCCACTACTCGGTTCTTTTTTTTCAACATTCATTTCTACAGACATCGCTTCCAGCAACAAGCCTGAAAAGTACCTACAAATCAACAGTAGTGTATCTGCTGTTTAATGTATTTTGAAAGAAAGCTAACAAAGGTGCAGAAAACGTAACAACAACTAAGTTTTATTTATCCACGACACAGAATTAAGTGGTAGGATAGAGGAACAGTAAGTGCTAACTCACAATCGTGCATCTCAAAACGCTCCCAAAGAGGGGTCGGAGGCATTATCACATCTGTGATTATCACTCTTTCCCAGATGAAGTGAACCAGCAGAGGTCAAGGGAGACGCTCAGAGGTCCCAGCAGAGCCAAGAACGGGCAACATTCCCTGCTGACAGCAAGGCTGAGGCTCCCAACTTACTTCAAAGTCCCTACTACCCAGTAGCTACCACCCAAACTGGATCTGAAGCAATTAAAGGCTTCGTACATCAGTAGCAGTCCCCCAAAGCATTACTGCCCAAAGGAACTATTCGCACTGCTAGATTTTTGATGGGTTAATGCCTACCAGCCAAAGCTTACCATTCTGGTTAGAGAAATCTTTTGTTTTCCTTAAAATAATGACTCAGCAACGCCATGCAACCTCCAATACCCAGCAGAGGTACCAGGGAGAGCAGAAGGAGTAAGACTTCATCCATCAAACTTCTATGCATTTCATCATCTGCAGCACTAACTTCTAGCTTTGCAGTTCAGTTTCTGCAGGAATAAGCCTGGGCATTTCCACACAAAACATATGACCTTTTTGCATCTAAATTATATCTAGTCTGAGTCTTTGCTAAAACAACAACAACAAAAAAAAACCGACAACAAAAAGCTACTAAATTGGGAGGGTTTTCTTTTTTTAAGTAAGAACAAGGAGAATGCTTCTACTATTCATAATACCTTAAAACATTATCCCAGTGGTTAAAAAGCTATTTAAGTCTACCAGGAACATAAGCCCTATTTGTCACGGGGCAACATTAAAAATCTGTCAGTGTAGGCTGAAGTCATACCATCACCCTGGTATCTCCTGTAGGAATCTTCCCAGGATGTTTCCACAAGAACGGCTTGGTGGTAAACCCCAGGCTATCCTTTTATAGGATCAGGGAGCGCAGGTGAGCTGGATTTGATTGCAACACTACAGCCAGGCCTTTGTTGGAAGACCCTCCATGCTCCCCAGCTGCACTGCCGAATATTTATATAAACTCTAAAATAAGCTCTCCTCTTCTCCCAACTGCAATAAGAGTTTCATTTCCAAGTCCTAGGCGTAAGCTCACTCCTTAACTCCTTCCTTTCTTCACCACTTCCCTCTACCCCATCCAGTCCTTTAAACAGCGTCACTTCCCCCACTTCACTTGTTTTTATTTTTACTTCCCTGCAGCATTGCTGTCCTCGGCTTGTCACACGCGAGCCACAGACTGAAGCCAACATTCCTCACCAAGGGAAGACCTCTACCATGGGAAGTGATTCAGGCTCCCTGGACACACACACCCCCCAAACCCGTAAGAGCACCCCCACAGCGATGTGGTAACGCAGCAGCACAGGACCATCCACTCTCCGTAGCCCAAGGGATGCTCTAAAATGTTCGCAGGAATTAGACCACAGCTCGATCTCACCTGCTTACTCCTGTGCAAGGGCTCACCTGGCCATCAGCCAAACACAAGATCACGGGATTCAATGAAATGAGGGGTCTGCCTCCACTGCAAGATTAGTCGAGCCGTTTACCAGTAATTTGGCCTAAATTTTCCATATCCTTCACAGAAACCTTGCACGGGCACTTCAAGGTGCTGTTATGCCCAAGCCTGCTTTTTCACTAAGGTACATTTCCACATAACAAAGATAGGAACAACAGGATCTGCTCAGCTCTGATGTATGAGCAACTCTGAAAAAGCCTCCGAGACAGCCATGGCCTACACCCTTATATGCCTTAAAAAGCTCACAGCCAGAAACCCAAAGATTTTTTTAAAGCATCTAAATATGGCAGCTTAAATATTTTTGTGCATCTTTACCTCTGCTTTCCTGGAGCAGATCACTGTGGGTCCACCAACCCGACCGGGAGGCAGACAAGTGCCTCCCCTCCCTGAAACAGCAGCACAATCCAGCCCCCACAGAAACTTCCTTATTGCCCCAACTGTCGAGAAAGGCACTAAATGACTGCAAGGCAAGGAAGGAAGAGAACTGCCAGCGAGGCAAAAAGCTCTGAGACAACACCAGTCTGAAAGGCTCCGACTTCAAACCCACGTCTGCTGTAACGCATCCGCACAGAGCCATCGGGCCATCTCCCGGTGTCAGCACCTCCAGACCCAAAAATACGGTTATTCATCATAAATACTTCACTCTGCTAAGTCACAGAAGTGACCAAGTAAGGCACAGCGTAGTAAGAACTGCTGTATCCTGCCAGAGTCAAAACACGAGCGCTATCAGGGAGCCACAACGGATCTGGTACAAACTCTTTCCTGCCTCCTGCTTTCCCAGAAATGCAAGTTCTGTTCGACAGCAGGGAAGACCACGGTTACATCCAACAACCTACACCCAACATCTGCACCCTTCGTCTTCAACCTCTTATAAAAACTTACCACTGATAACATCCAGCTCGCTTTCTGGATTTCCATGTTCTTCGCAACCCAAGCAATGGAATATACTGTATTTTCTTGGTTACATATATATAAAAGCAGGTATTACTAACTTATGTGCCTTGTCAAACAGAAGACAACAAAAACAAGCTAAGAACAACTCACAAAATGAGTAAGATTTATCTTATCTTCACTAATTTAAGGACATCAACTATTCTGATCATGAGGTCCAAGTTTCTCTCATCTTTCCTGGTAAATTCAACACCACACCCACCATCCCACATGTGAGCACCCTTGTACCAATCTCTTTGCCCTAAACTCCTTGTCTTCTGCTGACTACCCCATTTCAGCTTCACTTCTTCCTCCCTACTCCTTCATGCAATGCTGGAACATGGTCACTGTATTCTCAATCCAGAAAACATTGTATTTTCAACACCTTGCCCATATAGCATACGGGAAACAACCAAGCACAAAGATAAGCAAAGAATAAAATGGAAAGAACATGTGTAAGAGAAACCTGAATTTACAAGATGGGAACTTACTACCCAGCTTACATAAAAAGGACCACAAGTCAATGAGCGCTGCCTGCCTGGTGTCTTAAAAAATACTAAGCATCCATATATAGAGAGATATATATAACTGTTCTCTAGCCAATAAATAAACTGCCTTTATTTTCAGCATCAATGTGATCAAACTGAAACTTTGGATTATGCATTTTTCTACATCCACTTTTTGCATAACAAATCAGCTTGCAAATAAAGAATAATTGTTCACTGGAATTTTAGACTGCATGTAATTTCTTCTATCACAAATGTTTCACCCATTACTTATTTGGTATTGTTATACGCAGCCAAGTAGTGCAATCTTTTTTCAAAAAAAAAAAAAAACCCAACCATTACCATATTCCAAATCCTCACTACTGCATTGCTCAATACATTATCCAATTAACCACAAACTTGGCATAAGAGCAGAGCGATTGAAACGCGCACTAATTCTGCCATGTTTCAGATGGGCATTATTTCATTTGAGGAACAGGGAAGAAGGCTAAAAAAGCTTTCAGAAATTTCTTTCCAAGGAATGGGACTCAAGGAATAGGATTCAAGGAATCCTATGAAAGCCAAATTCTCAAGCCAGAAGCGCACCAAGGGCCTTTCCTCTAGCATGCCATGCGTGTTAGGTGTCCAGGGACACCACCCCAACCACCGCAAAAAGCCACAGCCTTCCTGCTGCAGGGAACCAACGATAACTATCAGAGCACACTGTACAAGCGGTGGCTTTTACACCCCTCTCAGTTGCCTGTATTGCATCTTCTTGAAGCACTACCAAGCTGCTTTCACTACACGTCTCTGATCAGGTGGGGAGAAGCAGAAACATATTTACAGTACCTAGAGACTCTCTTCTTGATACACATATTTAACTACCATTTTAAACAGTAAAGCACTGCCTACTTCTAGGACAGAAACTACAAGTTCTACAGTGACCTGCACAGATAAACAAAATTAAAATACTCAGACGCGATTGCTAATTCCACTTCTGATGAGTACATTAACTCCTTCACTTAAAGCAAATCAGCTTGTGCTCTGGTACAATCAGATCCAGCTAAAAGATGCCAAGAACTCCACCTGTTTCTAATTAAATAATAGAAGCCCTTCAGTATTTAAAAGCTACTCATTACTACTTAGTTTTTCCAGATTTTGTTACAAATTTTGTAACGTTATAAGATCACTGGTTTACCTTAAACAATTAGCCACAGCATGTACAGAACTAATACTCCATCCTTACTTTAATCGTATATGATGCAATACCAGAATGAGATTTTAAAGACAGAAACGGACGAGCAAGATTTGGCTTTAGATTATCATTCCCTCGCTTGACAGGAACAAGTTAAGCTGTTCTGCGCAAAAGCACTAAGAAACTCTATTTTTTACTAAATTACTTTTTGCTTGTCCTAAAAAGCTACGATAACTTGTAAGACTTGTGCTTATTGTCAAAATACTTCAACACATAGTTCGTTCGCTTTTCAAAGGGTAGTAAATTCTTCCATTCATCCTGCAGATGCAGCTTAGATCAAGCCAGACTTACTCGTGCAACGCTGCGGGTCAGAAAGGTCCAGCAGGACCAACTGTCTCTCCTGTGACAGAGAAATACACACACACACACACACACTCAGAAATATTAAGCACAGTCTGAAAGAGCACTGCCTGCCGTACCCTCGGGAACACGACGCTCATTTTCCCGTTCTCCAGCAAAGGGCTGTTTTTATGGTGAAGGTGACGGTGACACCACAAACTACAACCCGAAACAGGACCACTCAACAGCAGGTAACCTTCACGCTGCTGTACGTCAACCTGATTCAGATCACACAACTGCTTCCAAACAGGAGATGCAGTTTTAACTCGAGGGCAACAGCATTTCTCCAGTGATTTAATTTGCATTTATTGCCACAATATTCACCGTTCGCAAGGGTCTGTTTTCTCCAGGCACTGCGATTCCCTTGCCATCAGTTATCAAACGTGGGTTCATCTACAACCTACATAGCAAACTGATGCGGAAACGCCGTGCTAATTCCACCGTTTCTTTAGGAAATGCAACTAACCTTTGCTAGAGAAAAAGAGTTAAGAGTGGAGCTGGATGCCTTTCAGGTACAGTCTCAAGCGAAGAGCCACGTTTGATACCTGTAGGAAACTGCCATTTTTGCATCTCCTATTCCATTTGTGAACAGACCTTTTTGTTCTTTAAACCAAGTTCTGAATTATTTAATCCTGCCTCCAACTCTTGAAATCTCTCCTCCTATAAACAAGAGGTTATTTAGCGAAGGGAAATAAATAATTTAAAGAGTGAGACCCCAAAGTGTTCCTGCCTGTTTTTAATTAATATTGATACAGTCTTGAGAAACCTGCCGCTTAATATTACAAGGCAGGTCGAAGCTCACCAACAGTTAAACGTCGTCTCTCCTAAGAGAGGGTAGAAGAGGAAGTTGCGAGCAGACAGGGCGCATGTGGCTCCGCTGCCAGCGCCAGGGGACTACCCGGTCTCGGCTCCCTACAGCCCCCTCATGCAGAAAAACGATAGGTTTAAAGCCACCTAGACCCAGAGCTACGAGAGCTGGAGTTTACAGGGCACAGGTGGAACCGTGTTAAGCTTAAACCCTTCAGGTTTTGATTCCGGGATAGCGTAAGGCAAGTGCAGATGAAAAGCATTTCTATTTTCTGTAATTCCACACTCGAACTACGTTAGTACAAATGAGAGATGGGGGGAGGGAGGGAGGGAGGAATGGACAGTTCTGTAGGACTGAACTCCATACTCACTAACGATAGTTTTTATAGCGTATTGCTTCATCTGCAAGTAGGAGTAAATATTACACTACCTCTTCATGCAGATGGGCGGAATAAAAAAAAAAATAATAATAATTAAAAAGAAGCTAATTTGAAACAAATTAACTATTCTGCATATGGCTGAAGGTACTCTCTACCTCTCCGGTCACTCCAGGACTCTCCACGAAGTTAATAAACTCTGCACTGCCCAGGGATCGCCCGGTGAACCTGCCGAAAGGTGAACAGCCCCAATCCGCAACACGTACAAATAATCACAAGTCTTCAAAAGCGGGTAATGAATATTGTTCAAACAACTTTAAGCCAGCGTCACCAGAACGCTTCAAAGGAGAGCCTACAAGCTGCTCAAGTCAGACTGTCACACTGAGTCTGCAAAAACGAGATTAAGGTTTGTAGAGTGATACTCCACAACAGGTTTTACAGTATGCACAGGAATTAAATTATGATAAAAGTGAGCTATTTTTTACTAAAAACAGAATAGAACAATCTATCAAAATGCCATTGGGCTGCGTTCATTACATTTCAGAATTTAATTTACATGATAGATACTTTAGCGTAATATGTTTTAATCAATAAGCGCGTTTCTGAAGGCTTTATTTTCATAGGAAATATTTAGACTTCTTCAGCGTCAAACGTAACGCCACGGCAGCGATGTTCGGAGCGTTTATTTTCCTATGCTAAGCAAGTACAACCACACATACACAGAGGCAAAAGCAAAAGTCCACAATTAAGGATGTCAGACCTTGTTTAACTACATCTTAATTTAATCCATTTTATTTTATACAATTCTACATCTGGATCTCATTTTCTGTATTCCTGTAGGTATTCTGGGTCACTATTAAGAACCCTTTCAAGTTAGCAAAGTTCAGCCAAGTCTACCTTAATCCAAAGCCTTTAAAAGAAACAATAAAACGCGAAAGGGGGGGGGGGGGGGGGGGGATTGGGTGTAAAAAGAAAGAAAAGCCTGAAACAAAACGCTACTTTACCCCACCTCTTAATGCACCTGAAAGTCAGAAGGGACCAGCCTCCTGCTACAGCTCCTACATAGCACTTCCCCTTTCGGGGGGTGCTGGGGTGTTTTCTTTAGCACCGCTGCCGCCGGCTCGCCCCCCTGCCAGGGGAAGTGGGGGGGGGGGCCGGCGGGGGGGCCGGCGGCGGGTCCCGCCGTGTCCCCGTTTACCCTCCTCTCACCCCCCCCCACCCCCCCCTCCCCGCAGTATCCCCTCACCTCCTCCAGCGGGGCCGCGGCTCTGCCCGGCATCAAGGCACCGCGTCCGCCGCCCGCCGCGGGGCTCCGGCCGGGCACCGCCGGGGACGGGGAGGGGGGGGGCCAGGGTGGGCGGCCGGCGGCTTTCGAGCCAATTTATTTAAACGGGAGGCAGCGGAGGGCTCGGAGAGGCAGGGCAGCGCCTTCCTGCGCCAATCAACTGGGAGAAACAGGCATGTTGCAACCCCATTCAGCGGCGGGAGCAGCACCAATTCATCCTTTGACAACCTTCTTCCCCCCCCCCCAAACCCGCCCCGGCCTTATCTATAACCCCGGCCATTATACGAAATAGTGGATCCGCAGCTTCCTCGGGGCGCGCACCCGAGGGGCGAAGGGAAGCTGGCTGGCGGGGACTTTCCCTCGGAGGGAAGCGGACTCGCCGGCCGCTCCGAGCCAGCGCAGTAAAGCATCGATATCCCGCTCCTCCCTCAGATGCCGGGCAGCGGGAGAGGCTGGAGAGCCCGGGAATTATGTAAGCCGGCCCTCCCGCCGGGAGATGCCCCTCCGCCGGCCCTGCCCGGACTCCCCCCCCCCCCCGCCCCCCCGCACACACCACCGCGCACACCCCCCTCCCCAGGCCGGGCGGTCGCCCCCTTCCCGCCCCGCGGGACCCCGCCGCGACTCCATCCTTCACACACACAGCACACACACACACCCCCCCTCAGCGGCTCCCCCATTTCCTCTCCCCCCCAACCCCCCCCCACCCCCGGAGCGGTGCCAGCGGTAGCGCGGCGGGCCGGAGCCCCCTGCCCGGCGGCGGAGGGGCGGGGGGCCGGCACCCCGCCGTGAGGCGAGGCGGCGGCGGCCGGGCAGCGGCGGGGGAGCGCCCGCCTGGCCGGCACCACAGCGCCCCCAGCCCCCGCCGCTCCGCGCCTGCACGCCGAGCCCGGCCGGCTCCCTGCGCCCCCACACAAAGTCCCAGCACTCGGTAAACTTTCCCCGGCTCCCGGGGAGAAAAGGCGGCGGGGAAGCGGCGGCGGGAAGCGGCGGGGAAGCGGGGTGTGTGTGTGTGTGTGTGAGGGGGGGAAGCAGGCGGGCAGGCGCGGAGAGAGGAGCGGCACCGACAGCCCCGCCGCCGCCCCGGCCGCCCCGCACGGCCCCGGCCGCCGGAGGGGGGGAACGGGAAGCGGGGAAGCGAACAGCCCGGGACGGAGCGGGCGAAGCGGCGGCGGCCCCGGCAGCGCCGGCTCCGGCGCCATCTTGGGCTGATCGATGAATTGAACAAAGAGGATCAATTTCCGATGGGGCCGGTGATCAATGGCGGGGAGGGGGGGGCGGAGGGAGCGGAGCGCCGCGGCCGGGCGGAGCGGGGGGTTCCCTTTAGGCGGCGCGGGCCGGCAGCGGGAGGAGGAGGGGGAGGCCGGGCCCGAGGGAAGGCGGAGAAGGGAAGGAGGGGAAGGGGGGGGGGGGGGGGGGGGTCCGGCGGCGCGGCCCGGCCGGTGCGGCGAGCGGGGGAGCCTGACCTGCAGCTGCTGTAAATCAAAGCGCTTCCAATATTGAAACATCGATCCCACATTGGCCGCCATCTTGAGACATATTGAGACAGAGTGAGCGGCTGATAGAGAGAGAGGGGCTGGAGTTCAGGAGCCGGGAGGGAGGGGGAGGGAGGGAGGGAGGGAGGGAGGGAGGGAGCCGGGGGGAGGAGGGGCGGGGGGGCACGGGGGAGGGAGGCGGGCAGGGAGCGCCCAAATCCCGGCCTGGAGCCCGCGCCCGCCCGGAACACGGACTCAGCCCCGTGCGATCGCGGGGGGGGGGGGGGGGGGGGGGGCACCGCGCCCGCGCGCTCACAGGGCGGACGCTCCCCCCCCCGCCCACGTCCCCGCGGGGTGCAGGGGGGGGGGGGTGACACACACACACACACACACACACACACACGGACCCGCCACCGCGGCGGGGACCGGCCCAGCCTGGCGGCGACAGGCGGTGCGGGGCGATGCGGGGTGTAGGGGGGTGGGGGGGGGGGGCACTGCGGAGGCTCCGCGGGTGCGGTGCGGCCGCGTTAATGGCAGAGCATCCTGCGCGGCAAATGGTTCCCAAAGGCGCCGGGAAGGTTGTGAGCCCTCTACGGGGGGTGGGAAGGGGGGGGGGGGTGGGAAGCCTGCGGTCTAAAATTAGATAAGTGGAGAGAGTTTAGGGGAAACAACAATGAAAAAGTCCATCGAAGGCGGCCTGATTCACTGTGTCCGGGGCGGTACAAACGCAGCTTTAAAAGGGATTTATTTAAATGTAGACGGGCACTTACTCATAGGGCTGGTGCCACTGACCACTGCCCGGGAGGGGAGGGCTCGCGTGAAGGTTGGAAAATCAGATCATAGCTCCGCGCAGGATATCCATAGAAACGGAGATTAAAAGGATGAAATAACTTATTTTGTTCTAAACAATAACGTTGCTATAAATACGAACATTATTTATTTTATTTTTTTTTTCCCCTTGTTGCCTTCCTGAAAAGCACACAACATTTTACCCAACACACACCGGTGTACACAAACAGCCTCCAGATACATGACACACACACACACACCCCCAGGAAAGCATTCCCTGTTTCCTTACTGGGAAACGGGCAAAACCAGGGTCTCTACCTGTCCCCTCTGAAACCAGTACGCTGCTGCCTGGTATTTTTCCAAACACAGCTCCTTTCGCTGTTTTGCACTTCATCTGTAGAAGGGAAATATATATCTTCCTCTGGGTAAGTGAGTGATTGTAGATTTTTTTTCTCAAATTGTATTTGATCATCGAGTGAATTTAGTGCTCGCTCAAGTCAGTGGGTTGACTACTCGAAAATGGCTCTGTCTATCTTTTGAGAAGTTACGGCAGAGACAGCGGCAGAGCAATTGCTACAGATTATTTCCCAATCTGCCGCCGTCCTCGTTTGGAGGAGCACCATTATTTCAGCCTCCATTTCCACTTTTTGCTGAGGCTGCTGCTTACAAAGATACTAATTGCGATGGCGGGTTTTATGTTAATGGGTGCCACGTAACGATCGGCCCGACAACTATAGACCTTCAAATTGTTAGTTGGCTGTACCGGGAATAAAACTAATGGCATTTGGTTATGAAAACGTCGGGCCTCCGCCTGGTGAACTAGATTGGGCGCTCAACGAGGCTGAGACCCAAGAGCCTCCGCACCCCGGCACCGGTGGCCATCGTGGGGCTGGCCCCAGCCATGTCTTTTGAGGAGGAAACCCGTTTTCCTCCCAAAGTGCCACCCTCGGAGTGAGGGCAGCTCTTTGCTGGGAGGGTGGCTCGCCTGGCCGCGGCTGGGATGAGGGTGGGGAGGCGGGGGGGGGCCCGGCCGGGGTCCCCCCAGCTCCAGCGAGAGGGTGTGGGGTGCTGCTGCGCGACAGCCGTCTGCGGGGATGGAGCTGCGCGAGCCTCCACGTTCTGACTAACAACGTAACCGGTTTGGTAGCTCTAAAATAGGATTTTAATCCTGGGAAGCATCATTTCACATTCCAGTGATCTAATCAAAATCCTTTCCTCTAATCTCTCCATGGTCCCCCCTTTCTAGATGAAAGAGGCTGGAGTTCCTGTCTTCACCCTTTCTCCGCTGCCTCCCTGTTCTACCAGTCTGTTCTGTGTCCAGGCAACTGCAAAGAGACATTTCAAAGACTCCTGCCGTGCCATGGAGATGTTTTCTCTTGTTAGTTTGGACTGCAGGTGTGTAAGCCTCGAGGATGAAGTATCATGGTGCTGTTTTAGGTTGGGGGCATGCAGTCACAGTACAATAAATCACATAGTAATGCTCCACTTTGAACGCGCGCGCACAGAAAAAGGAAAAGAAAAAAGCATCTGACCTGAATCATTTTCTGGAAACACATCTGGTTAAAATCCAAAGTTTTAAATTGAGTAATATTTTAAAATACATTTGGTAGGTATTAAATTACAGTGTTATATCTGGTAATATTTATGATACTAATGTGTTAAGCAGAGGTTTATATCTGTCAAGAAATATGAATGATTGTCATATGGGGTAACAAATGTATCCTGATATAAATAATATTTTATGATATTTTTAACATTACTGTAGTCTTTTTTTTCAGGAGTTACATCTTGTCACATTATTGCCAATTTGAAATAAAAGCTCTGTGGCTAGATACCAAAGCTTTTAGCTATATAATTTTGAATAAGTATAAACAGTACGGCTGATTTTAGGAAGTACTGAGAAACCTTAACTCTGCCGGAAGACAAACGCTGAGCACCTCTAATTCCTATTGTCTTCCGTGCAGGATCAAGTCCCTTATTTGCCATTTTGTGTGGCAGCAAGCCCAAGGAAATCTTGCTTGACAGCTCTGTTTTCTCAAAGTGCTGTATTTCTTCGGGCTGGATTCTGCAAAGATCCTGCAGGGTACAGAGCTCCTTGGAGCAAGGGATAATTTGCTTTGTGCTCCTGCTGAAACGTACCTCTGGAAGATGGAAGGAAGGTCTCGGAAATTTTGGTGCAGCCTGGCAAGAGGAGGGGTAGAATGAAGTTTCCTTGGATTATTTTTGTTTTGAGAAATCAGTCTCCTCTGTTCACTGGAGAAAGGTTCTCTTAAGGTTAGATTTGATCTGTGTAAATGCTAACTTCTTTCAACATGCACTAATAAAGTACTGAAAAAGTAAGTACGGTGTATTTGAAGTTTAAATCTAAAATGATGGCACTAACAGTATTTCAGAAATGCTTGCGACATCCAAAACATTTGTAAGTATGTTGTACAGATTTCTTTTTCATTTTCTCCCAGGTATAGTCATACAGGCACTGTTTTAGGAATTAGGCAACTATCTGATTAAAATTTGCTTCCTATTAGTGACACCGTGTCATAAAATGTCACTAATACAGATATTTAATTAACACATTTGCACACTGGGCCATCAATGGCAATTGGTCTTGTTATGCTTCACGTGTCGTCGTCCAGAATACTGAAGAAAATGGACCTTTATTCCAAGGGTCCCAAACTTGTCAGAAACAATTAATTGTCACAGCTGCTCCTCTGGGCAGCAGTCTGCATTCGTTAAGATGTTTTGGACCATGAGTCCAATTTCAATCACTGGACTCAGGCTTCTGTTTGCCTTAGCGCATCTAGCTCATTTCCTTGGCCAGGACACTGAAAGATCAGGTGCTGCTTCTCCCAGCAAGGCTGTGACTTTGAGTCTCTTCTTCATGGCTTCTTTTTTTTTTCTTCTCCTCTTTTTCACTTAAACTGACTCCCAAATTTCTATCAGTTCCCATAAAAGGGTTCCTCTAGTGCTTTAGGTGTACCCTGTCTGCTCCTTGTTCCAGCCCGTTCCCTCCTCACTTTCATGGCTCTCATCTTTGCATTTTTTTCAACTGCTTCTTGTCCCCAGGTGCCTGGCTCCACGTGCCTGTGCCCACTGGAAAGGAGTGTCTCATTCCAAAACCCCATCCCTCTCCACTGTGGAAGAGTCATTCTGTCCACCCTTGAACTGGATTTGTGAGCAAAGTAAGCTCTGCTCCATCTATCCATATTACACCGTGCCATTGCACAGGGAAACTCCGTAGGGATGGCAGAGAATAGAGACAGGCTAACAGACAGATAATTTATGTTGCTGGGAGATTTAGCCCAAATTAAGATCAAAACTCGTCTATGTCTTCCAAATCACAGCTATTTTTTTTCCCATTTATTGTCAGTGACTCCAATTCTACTTGATTTATATCTGTTGTTGTAGCCAGAGGTTTTGCAGCATATAAATTGCGGGGAGATTTGGCCAGTGATGTGGACGCAATGATGTGTACAGGCTCAGGAAACCCCCTGAGCAGAAAATGGTTGGAAGCTGGGAGAGTACAGGGGAGAAGTATCCCATGTGCCTGCTGCCCGCGCTTCCCTGGGTGGCCACCTACAGTCACTGGCAGAGGCAGGACACAGCTGGATGGACCCTAGTTCTGAACCAACACGGCAATTCCCACATTCTTTGGTAATTTGTGAAAGTTGTAGCACAAATCGTGTAGACGGTGGCATACATGGTCTAAGTGTGAAATCTTACAGCTACTGCGTAGCCACAGATACTCACTGGTAGGTGGAAGAGAAGAAAGCAATTCTCATAGAGGGCAGGGAAAACAGCCACAATTAAAAGCAAAGTAAATTTGGGTGGTGTGGTTACTTGCTGTTTAACTCTGAAGACATTTATAAGTATCCAGCAGAACCCACAACAGATCTTCTTTGAGGATTTGTGGATTAACCCATACCAACAAAAACATGTGATGACATTGTAGTGGTATTCTCTGCCACGTAAAGTAGGAGTTATTGAAGACCCCAAATATCACTGTGCCTTATGAATTGAGTCAGTCTGCCCAGGCTGAATATGTTTGCAACATTTCTGTCAAATAACAGCTTTTCTTAACGGTATATTCTATCCAGATGCATGGTCATGTTTTGGCCCACATAAGTAATAACAATACCCATAGGCAATCAAGGGAATTAGAGAAGAAAAGGATCTATCAGATTATTCACTCCCTGGAGCTGGCAGTGAATAACAGTTTCATACCGAATTTATTTAAGTGTATGGTTCATACCAGTTTTAATTTGTGAGCGCTGTCCTTGCCTTATTGTGCTTTATCCCACGCGCAGGATGATACCGGAGCTCGTGTTTTGCTGGACGGGAGGTGCGTTGAGTCCTTTCTTGGCTGGGCAGGGCTCAGCTCCCCCTAGCACTCTGCTCTCCCACTTAGGCTGTTTGGTTGATTTGGGCATTTATCTTCTCTGTCCTTTAAAGGGGTTAGGAGACAAGTTATTGGGTTATGTTCCCAGGCAAAATTCCCACTTGTTTTCTCACTTGGAACCTTTCACTTATTTTTTACCTCTTACTGGTTTCTGTTAGGGTTTTGTTTTTTGAATATCCTTTTTTTGTGGTATTTAACTCTTGCTATTCCTATATGAATCTCCTCACCCGCCTCCTCACTTCGGGTTCTTCCTCTTCCCATCTCTCCCTCCCTGCTCGGTCAGGGATCCATTTGGGCTGTGCTTTCCCCTCCACTCACTCTGTCCCAGCCAGGTATTTCTCCCAGTTTCTGCAGAATCTTCAGGTCCAGTATCTCACATATTACTTAAGAATAAGAAAGTGAAACCAGCATTATTAGTTTAAATTCCTTTTTGTTTTCTGAACCTCTGCTGGGATGATTATATTCTGCTTTCTTTGTGCCCCCCCCCCTCCCATCCCGTGGCAGGAGAGCTGGTTTAGTGACTGCAGCTGGGGATGGGAGCTGTCACAGGGCTCTTCGTGACATGAAACAATTCACTGAATCTTCCCTCAGTTTCTCTGTTCTCTAAAATACCAGTGATCAGCGAGAGATAAAAATCTCGTGGTGATTGTCGGGCGTTTGCATCTTGCAGGCTGCAGAACAGGGAAACTGCAAGAAGGAGATGGAGGGAAATACATAAATAAAGCAGCTGCTCCTTCACCTACCAGTTTCCTTTTCATTCTCTTCCAGGGAGGGCCCATAAAGCGGGCGAGAGCAAAGCTGACGCTGGCTTGGAAAAAGGACAGAGGAAAAAAAAAGGTTTTTCTTTCACTTTCCAATCATAAACACTTCCCCTGGGGAGTGAAGAAGGGAACATCCCTCTGCTCCCTGCCTCCAGCTGGGCTTTTTAGTCCCCTTCATCCCGGCCCGTCACCACCCCAGGGTGGTCACAGCTCTGGCGGTGGGTCCCCCGCGGGTCCCCTGGGTGGCTCAGCCCCGCGTGGGCACAGCTCGGCAGGCGGGTGCCAAGGGAGAGGCGTCCGCGCCTGGGCCCTGTTGCAACAGGCAAAGCCGGGAGAGGAGAGGCAGGAGAGACAGACGGGTGTACGGGGACGGAGAGAGAGGTGTGTGCGGAGATGGGGAGATACCAGACACACCAACTCGCCTGCCTCTCGCACCGCTCTAAAACACCCTAAAAACCCCCGAGCACAGGGCTGCAGTGCTCGCTGGAGCTATCGGCAACCGGGAAGCTGGCTTTATTGTCATATGTGATGTTTAGGATGTTGGAGGTGGTTTTTCTTCCAGTAATGAGTGTGAGATTTCGTTTTGGGAAGCACATCTTTTCTTAGAAACACAACTGTGACTGACTTAGCACAACTGTGATTTTTCCGCAAACACAACTGTGTTTGGGGTTGTTGCGTTTGAATGCTAGGGTAGGAGAAACAGTAATTCTGGATTAATGCAGAAAGGGAGAAAATAGACACCCTTGGAGGAAGTCAGAAGTTCACTGCAGCTGCCATATACTGGCAAAACTGATGCTGCGTCCTACAGGAAACATTTTAGTGTGGAAAACCTCCTTTTTGAAGAGAGCGTACTGGGTGCCTGTCAGGACACACACAAGTGAACCAAAGTGCTTGGGAGAGCACATCAATCCACTATTTCTTTAGTAACATGTATGAAATAAATGTGGTGTTTTTTTTTTTCCCCTGGCATTGCATCATTTCCTATTTGGTGTTCGGGTGGTGATGGATTACCAAATGTGTGTGTGGGGGGGAAATCCATACAATTTTTTAGATCAAAACATTACCTTCTCCTTTGGAATAAAGAGATCCAGTCTTATTCTGGCCATGATTCTCCACATTTATATGCTGGCCCTTGTTTGCATCTGCTTGGCATTATCCTGGATTGGGGCTTTAACCTGATATGAATCCAAAGAAATTATATGGGAATTGATGGGATCGCTATGAATTTCCCAGGGTGTAGGCTAGTGCAGACCATAGCCTATTAATCTTGTTGTGTTCTTTCTGTAAATAACAAGCTGGATTTGGCCCAACAAGAGTAAAACAAATTGAAAGCATTCGTAAAGAGACGTAAATGGGTTTAAGATGTAAGAATAACATATTGGTGGGTTGTCTCCAAGTATCCAGTTTTTAAAAGTACCAAAGCACGTACAAAACTTTAGTTTAACACGTTCTTAAATGCCCTGCTGCGTGGGGCTGGCTGCTGAACCAGGGCCATATGCATAAGACCTGCTTTCATGAGAGGATTATAGAAAAAAAAAATTCAAAACGGCAAGAAGGAAAAAAATGTTCAAGGGCAGCCAACCTGGAGGAAACAAATATAATTTAGTTATGTGAAGTGTTTATAAATGCAGTTTATGAACACGTATGAAAGAGCAATTTTTTTACTTTTCAGACTGCAACTGTCACACAGAAAAGAAACAATTGCTTATTTGTCTTTTTCAAGGATTTTTAGAGAATACCTTGCAGTTTGGATATTTATTTTGACCTGCTTTTTAATGGCTTATTGTTTTGTTGATTGTTTCAGATCTGCTTTTTTTGTGTGCTCTCTTTCATTTGTGATTGACAGAGAAACATTTACCTGGTTTATCTGAAAGTGGGAATTTATTTTAACTTTGTTTAAAATTTCAGACTTTCTTTTCACATACATGGGTTACAAATTTTGACGTATAAACCTCACTTTTTTATTTCTCTTACATCATCGGAATAAATATGAAATGACACAGAATACCTGGAATTGCAATAATGCTGTGTAACAGAACTGACTATCAAGCTTCATATATAGATTAGATTAATGCATAAATCTAATTTGATATTTTGCATTACGGGGCTAATATTTTACAGATGTAATGCCAAGTTGTTAAGTAAATGAAAATCACAGAGAGTCCAATTCTGAAAGGATTACTCAGGCAAAAATCCCTGAAGTCAAAGGGAGTATTGCCTGAACTAAGTCTGCAAAATTAGAACTAGAGCCATATTCCCAAAACAGACAAGCAGCTTTATCTCAGAGATCTGCCCATGAGTTGAATTCTTGTAACAATGAAAGATATATAGGGAAAACGAACAAGTAGGTAACCTGAAATATAAGGAGAGACTGATAAGATCACACCAACCCTGAGCAAGCACTTGTGTGGTTGGTGATGTCAACAGGAGCCCAAGCTGTTTTAATAAACTTGTTCATAGTTGTCCTATACTGTGTTTTATGTACTGAAGTACATAGATCACATAAGAGTTTAACAAGAAGAGGATTCATATTAAATTTGCACATAAAATACCTCCATGAAATATGTGAAATGCTTTCCTTTTTTATATGGTTCCAATAAAACATCGATCATAAAATTCTGCCCTCCTGCTTCTTTATATTCAGTTTCAGCTGTTGCTTTGTGTTTAAAGTTTGAATTCATGACACTCGGCAGATATAATTGCGGGGCAGTTTTAATTGGTGAAGAAAGACCATTGCTCTGCTTGCTCACTCGGGGGGTATAAATCAGGAGAAACCCCACCAGAATTGGTGAAATCTTGCATCTGAATAAGAAGCTGTTGGGCCAAATGACATAAATGGTTGCAGCTCCTATTAAATATGTAGAAGAGTGTCTGTTTCGAGCTGCTCAGGATCTGGCCCACTGGCTTGGATGGAGCTGAGCCAGAGATGATTTCTGCCCTTTATCGTGAGTTTGCTTGGTGTTTTGCACTGTAAATTCTCCTGACTCTTGCTGCCAAACTCGGCTCCCTTCTTCACAGTTTAATAGTCTGAGTGTGAACTGATACTGGTGGAAATCCAAGGGTAAAAAAGTGGTGAGTATAAAGCACAAATCTGTAGCCTGGATCTGAGAGGAACAGCTTGACCACAGAGGAAGTTATTTGCACAAAAAGTATTCAAACAGATATGCACGGTTTACATGTGTTTAGTAAATCTTGTCTGAAAACTAGAACCAGCTGTATAGTATATGGAGGCCCCGATCCCCAGCTCCTTCTGAGCAGCGTTTCGTGCGTTTGGATGCTACATTTCAAGCCACTTTTCCCACCTTTTAATTCGGGGACTACTTGGGATTGAAATACAGGGAGTGTGATTTCTGTTTGGGTTTGTAGCAGTTGTCAGCATCCTCAGGTAGCTGCTCACAGCTCTGGCTTTCCTGCTCGTGGAGACGTTCCTATCACAACTCCTTTCTCCTTACCTCCATTTGCAGCCTGGAAGCAGAGGGAGGGCATAAAGGCCCTACGGTAGCTCAGGGGCATGAAAGGAGCCTTTCATGCCCAGCTCTGTTTCCATGCTAGTGTTAGGGCAACAAGCAGCGACCAGCTGAACCCTTAAAGCACAGTCATCCCGCACCGTTTGCCCTCTGTGACGACACCCTCACAGCAGCCTTCCAGTCCCTAAAGGGGCCGACAGGAGAGATGGGGACGGACTCTTGATCAGGGAGGGGAGCCATAGGACAAGGGGTAATGGTTTTAAACTGGAAGAGGGGAGATTTAGATTAGATATGAGGAAGAAATCCTTTACCGTGAGGGTGGTGAGGCACTGGAACAGGTTGCCCAGAGAAGCTGCGGCTGCCCCATCCCTGGAGGGTTCAAGGCCAGGTTGGATGGGGCTTTGAGCAACCTGGTCTGGTGGGAGGTGTCCCTGCCCAGGGCAGGGGGGTTGGAACTCATGATCTTTAAGGTCCCTTCCAACCCGAACCATTCTGTGATTCTATGACAGCAAAATCAATTGAGCCACTCTTGGTTTACTCCTAAACAAGAGCAGAACCAGGCCTGAAAGCTATATTTGCATGCAAGATTAAGAAAGTTGTAGATGCAAGCAAGATCTTTTTTCTTTTTTTTTTTCTCCTCCTTTTTGTGTGTGTGTGTGTGTCTAACTATGCAAAAAATTTTGTAGCTGAAATTTACATACTTCTTGATTCATGAAATTATGAGCAGCTGCTATTTTGCTACATTCTTAAATTGAAAAGGCAGCGAAGAAAAGAACAGACACATTAGGCAAACTCCATCTGCCCCTCATGTCTATCACTTTCCTTCACTCTCTCCTTTGCCAAACAGGATACAATGGCATAATCAGATGTCTTGGTTTGCCTGGGAGAGTCCCCAAATTTATATAGCTGTCGTCTAAGACGGGATTTTTGTTTTTAAGACAACTTAATGTGGTCTCTTGTTCCCCCTGAAACCTGTATACATATTTTCAGAGGAAACCACAGAACACAAAATATCTTCAGGAAGAGAATAACCTTGACAATGGCTTACAGGCTTTTGGAGCCTCCTGGAAGTCTTCAGATATCTAGTCTTAGGGATCTTAGGATCACTTAGATTTAAGAAGCTTTCTTATTTTTCTTCTTTTTTGCTTCCATCTTTTTATTCAGTCTCCAGAAGTGGAAAGATTTGGGGTGAGAGGGTAAAATATAGGATTGAGAATTAAGACAGATGGGTTTTATTTCTAGCTTTTGCCATGAATCTCTGAACAAATCCAATCTACAAGTAGTTCTGTGCTTGGAGAAAAGGGTTATTTAAGCTCTTTGGAGAAGAGAACTTGTATCTCTGGCATAGCTGAAAACAGCCTGGCCCTCTCTTTGTACTAAACGCCACTATACAAACAATAACACTGCATTTCATCATGATGTAAATGTTTTAATTTTCCATTTTTGAAGTAAAAGATGGAAGCTCAGAATTTTAGACCTATTTAACACCTGGTTAAACACCTAACAAACTAGTAACAGCTGAGTGCATCCCTGTTAAGTGGAGTTTTTCTCTTTTTGTTGCCCCACTTAAGAAACAGTCATTGTCATTCAGTCTCATTAACATAAATAGGTTCCCTAGGAGATGTCCCATTAAAGTGGCCATCCCTATTAAGCATGTCCCAATTAAGTAGTGTTTATTGTATGGCAGGTTCCAGACCTCAAAGCAGAATAATTTTCAGTTCCTAGAGGGAAAAAAAATAAGTCAAAGAAATTACATATTTTTAAAAGGCTTAAATTGATACAAACTGATAAGAGCCCAAAAATGAAAAATGAGGGCTGACACTTCATCCTTTTGTTTACCCTGTAATGCTGCTTTTCTGGTTTTGAGTTAAGAATGTAGCCTACACCCTAACTATGAATTTCTTGGCTTTGATTTGATTGTGTCATAACTTAATGTTTCATGACTTACAATCACATTAGTCATAGGAGTCACTCAAGTTTAGAGATGATGGAAAAGACATAGGGGATAGACAAATCCATACTCAGAAAGACTAATTGTCTTGTGATTGAAATGGTGGGCTGGGACCCAGGAGATCCAAGTTCAGTGTCCAGGCCTGTGCCAAATGTTTCTGCCTCACTTAGAGCGAAACACCAAGACTCTATTCACAATGATGTTATTTAGATACCTGAACAGACATTTAAATATATTTCTGTATCCTTCTCTGCATACGTAATCTGGTTTGCTCTTTTCTCAATCAAGGTGGATTTAAGTCGGGGGCTTATTCGAGGTGCTAACAGCCAAGCTCTGCAAAATCTTCCTACGTTGGCTGAAGATGATACAACTCTCAGTTGTCTGGTGCCACAGGCTACCCCCCTGTCCCCCAAATTATACTAGTGTCAGCCACTTCAGCATAAAATCTGGGTCTTTAGCACACAGCTTCCTTCAAAGAGCTGAAATTACTTGCGTTGGTTTTGTCTCAAGGCAGGGGAGACGCAGGCAGGTATCTCCTGCCTACTTTGCTTCTGTGGGAGGTAACCTCTAGCGCATCACCGGAGCGGAGGAGCGGCAGTAATGCCGTCTTCAGCAACCAAAGGGAGTCCAGCACGTTTACACTTTCAGCCAGGGCATTTGCACCTCAGCGTTTAACCTTCAGAACCAAGATATCCTCATGTAGTTTTACCTAAATTAGACAATCTGTCCTTCCTATGAAGGAGAAGCTTGTACCTGGATGGAGTTCAATAAATACATGAAAAATATTCATGTTCCAGAGCCATAAAATCTCTTCATGACAGGACCTCGAGAAGTTTCCTCAGTACAGGTAAAAATGGAAATACAACCGATTCAAACCTTCTCAGTGAACAGAATTTTGATTCGTACTCAGTGATGCCTCCTCCGTATCACTCTTTTAGGTGTTTCTGAGAAACAGGCAGCTTGAGTTGTCCCAACTTATTTGCCTTATTTCATAGAATCATTTAGGTTGGAAAAGACTCTTGAGTCCAACTGTAAACCTAACACTGCCAGGGCGACCACTAAACCATGGCCCTGAGCACCATGTCTGGAAGCTTCCACGCAAGCTTCCCTGAAAAGCAACGTACGTGTGCTAAATACTTTTCCTTAGTCTCAGTAATAGTCTCTTTTTTTTTAAGGAATTATCCCTGGAATACAGTTTCCTATCAATGGTGCACAAGTGGTTCACGCATTTAATACATAGCCCATGCTCTGAAGAACCTTCAGACTCCTTACTTTCTCAAGAGGCATAGTACAGCAAAATGAGGCTTTGGGAGTAGGTGGTAAACTTTCTTCTGGGTCACAAAGTAGCAACCGGGTGCTTTGAAAGCATCTCCCAGGAGGCAGGTAATCTGTGGTTGGGCGATGCAGATGTTCTGCTGTGGTCAAATCAGAAAGAAAGACTTCTATCCTTAAGGCAGTAAAGTAATTACACCTGGTATCCTCATATCTTACTTCCAGTAAATAGGTGTAGAACAATGTGGCTTTGTAGTGCCCATTAATAGTATTAGTAGTTGGCAGCAAGAGCATCAGAGAGTCTTTATACAGTTTACTGAAACGCTACCTCACGATGTGCACAAGAAATGGTTAATATTCAGAGTATTCAGGGGTTCATCTCAGAACCAAAAGACCTGACTTGACTGGGATGAGAATCTCGGCAGAGGAAGCTTGCTCTCGTTTCTTAGTGTCTTTTGTTTGAAGATAGAGATTATGCTTACTACTCTACCAGTCTGCACGTCTGTAGAAAGTGCAAACCCAAACCCCCAGCTCCAAAGAGCTGCTGTCCTTAAGAGAATTTAAAATCTGGATCCAGACTTGAGCTTAATGTTTAAGATCTGCAATTAATCTGCTCTTTGTTAAATAGCAATACTGTAACAGCACTTGCTTAAGCTCTAAGTAGATGTTGTGTCAGCATTTCTGGTGGGAAACCATTTGTCTCAGGTTTAGAATTTGTCCAGGACTTCCAAAGCAGGTGCCCACAGTAGGATACGAAGACTCAAACGGGTCCCAGTGCAGAAAGCAAAGCAAAGCTCAGCAATGTACCTGCACAGAGACCTAAGTGTATTCTTTCAGCTCTGACACAAATCAACTGCAGGGCACTTTGACACATCCCAACCTTTCAGAGTGTATTTTTTGAGCTCTGCTCATTATCCGAGCCTCCATTCAGATGCTCTCAGCACAGATGCCTTCCTCATCAGCTCTGCACTAAAACATACAGTAAGTGAAATTCTGCCATATGTTAATACATATGTTTCAGTTTCAATAAGCATTTGATGCAGGGCTGTTTTTATTTTTTTTTCCCAGGCAATAGAAAATATAGAGTTTATACTATTCCCTTCACTCTCTTTTTAAATATTCTAGTGATCTTAAATAAACTAATTAAATTAAAGTTAGCTAGGTGCAGCATAACCTGTCACAATGGTGGAAACACATATTGATTCTTAATGGTTCAGCATTTATCTGTTTGGTCCAAACCAGCTGGGGACGGCAGAGTCAAACTGTCTGAGACTCTCTGTGATGTTGTAAAATGATGGAGAGGCAGATAGCCTGGAGAAAAGGTGTAACCAGGATTTTCACTTCATCCCCACCTCAAATTTTCCCATCTGGCATATCACAACATAATGATGTGAATGATGTCATCAAACTGGGAAAGAGGATCTGAATGGGGTAGTTTTCTCCTTTACTGAACTTTGTAAGCTGGCCACAAATTGTAATTAGCAAGTGTCTACAGTTTATTTCTGGCAGAGGCTCAGTCCATTTTCCACAGGCTGGAATCAGTCTGTTCAGCCACGATGATTCTTTTTGTTTGTTTGTTTGCAAATAAACTCTTGGAAAGATACTGGGCACATTATGAGATTTACAGATGAGTTGCTATGCACAAGTATGCTGCTTCTGCAGCAGCGCAATACCTCTGAGTAATGCTTTTGATTTAAATAGAGCTACCCTAGATTTGCACCATTGTAGGAGCCAGATTAGGCCCCATAACTCTTGCACACAAGCTTGAAAGCATCCAAGCAGTTATGAATGAGAGCAGCATTTGAAAGATAGAACAAAGAAAAACAAGCCAAGAGAAATATCCAACTTACATCAGCTTTGCCTGCTGGATTCTTTGCTTTACAACTACAGAAATATCTAGGCAGACCCTCAGCTAGCAGAAGCTGGCACAGCTTTGTTAAAAATCAGTGGAGCTTTGCTGATTTATATCAGCTGAGAATCACTATCTGCCCCAATGACAAAATGAGGCATTGAAACATAGGGGAAGGCAATAGGGTTTATCTATGGTTACAGCATTAAAGCAGCATCATAAGATAAACTAATTCTTGTCTAAAGCTTTCAAAAAAGAAGATGTCTATGGGAATACGGTACTGACTCTGCTTCCTCAGTGTTGGCTTCTGATCCCTGTGCCAAGACTGGCATCTTCTCTTCCCTTAACAAATCAGCATGGCTCCTGCAAACTCTTCATTGACTGCCAATGCTGTGCTACCAATAATTTACTACTATTGAGAAACATCTCTGCTTTCACTCTGCACAAGAGAGTTTGCTCCTACATGCCTGGATCTGTTCAGTTACATACTTTATGAACATTATTAAAAAGAATCAAAGGATTCTTTTGGGTTCATTTTTCATAAAATGTCTCAAGCATTTGATAAATAAATAATCTTCTACTTAAAATGGGCATGAATTCCCTAAAGACCCAGAGGTGCAAGCAGGTATGTGCCAAGCCCAGCTCTCCTCCAGGGGGATGTATATATCTGTATACCTGTAATTATAGGCTGATAATTATATAATTCACTGTACGTATATCATCATTTGTGAATAACTGGGTAAGCTGGCAACACAGAAGGGCGGGACTGTATCGTAAGCTAATAAAAAAAAGCAATTATATTTCTTTCTGATCCAGTTCTCACCTTCCTAGTGAGATTGGGGCATTGTGCAATAAGTGAGAAATGAGGAACCTCAGAACACTTGGAAGCAAGATAAGCATCCAAATGCCTGACTGTGTCATTCAGAGCTCAGCTGAACTGTTTCAGTCAGGAAATTATGGGCTGCCATGGGAACAAAGGTCCCTTCCCAGATTACCAAAAGGAGTCTGAAGTGGGTCAGAAATGTTACAAGAACAGGCTTTCAAATGGCATTTGTATTATTTCCCAGGTTAATACAAGTTTGAAGCTAAGCACTAAGGCTAATGTGAAAAATTTCATTTCAGCTTTATGCAGCATCTCTTTGCTGTAAATAAAATTCACCTCCCAAAAGATTCCTAGAAGGTATCTCCGCAGTCCTGCCTGCATCTGTCACACCTTGTTTTATACTAACTTTGCAAACTGCTTAAATGGGAACCATTTGTAATCTGTGTTGATGCACCATCCTGCAGAAGGTGCTTTTGGAACTGACATATCAGAAATCAGAAAACTACGTGAGCCTTAAACATGTGATAAATTATGAACAAGTGCTTTTGTTTTCTAATTTACAGTGTTCATGCAAGTCTCTAATTCCTTCCAAGGTGCACAGCAGAGTGTCCCCAGCTGAACCAAAATATTCACCCGCTATCTTAACTTTTAAAACCTCGGGACTGCTCATGCTCTTAAAAGCCTAGAGACAGTGCCCAGTACCAGGGTAGGATTGAGTCTCTAGTATGTAATCCAGAACTGAACAAATCCGGGCATGGAGGAGATAATTTAGTTGCGCACAATGAAAGCACAAAAGTTTCTCAATTCTGGTAAATTATTGGTAGCACAGCATTGGCAGTCAATGAAGTGCTTGCCGAAATTGTGATGATTTGTTAAGGGAGAAAGAGAAGCCAATCCTGGCAAAAGAATTCTAGGCCATGGAAAAGAGAAAAAGCCAGCATTGTACACACACACAATCTGTCCTTAGAGCTCTAAAAGAAACATAATTTTTTTCAGAAGTTCAAGTGCTGGAAGCACAGATCAGCCACATTCTCTCCACCATTTATTACAGCTTTCTGTCACTATGTCGCTGGCTGTAAAGCAGGCAAAACTGCTAAGCTGTTTTTTCTGTGTGAAATGAAAATGACTGGAGTGGGACAAATGTAGAGCCAAGCTCTCCACTTGGAGCTGAGCTGGTTATCTCACTCTTAAGGTCCTACTCAGCAGAAACCAAATCAGTATCATCAGATAGTTTATTTGTATTGGAGTCTCTGTGGCTATTGCAAAGTCCTAAGAGGTCTACAGGATGCTTTTCCTACTATGTCACTATTAGCTGCTTTGCCCTGAAACCAGGAAAATCATAAATGAAACATGGCTCAATTCTAATGATACTGCCTCTGATTCAGCAAAGCATGGAAGCATATTCTGAATTTAAACATCCAAGTATCAGGAAAGCTCCTCATCAAGTCAAAGCTAAGTATGTGCTTGTTACTTTGCACAATCAGAAAAGCTGGTGATTTAACGTTTGAAGGAAGCTTAAGATAAAGTTACAGGTTTGGGTGATCTGTCCTCTACTTCAAGATGGTACTGGAAGGGAGAAGGCGTGCTGGAAGCAACAAAGGTGTCAGAGTTTTGGAAGTGTTGAGACTCCCTCACCTAGACCCTAACGAGCTGATAGGACTGACCACAGTTGTACCTGCAGACAGGTTCCATATATTTCACTCATTCACTTTTGAAAAGCTCTCTCTTGCCAGCAAGCTGTCCATGTTCAGTTTATATCTGTATTGGTGTGTTCATACTTACACACTCATGTATGTAAAATGGAACACTCTAGCCATTTCTGAGTTCTGCAAAAGTGAAATCAATACATTTTCCCTTTTTTTGATGAAAATTATTGCCTTTCTACATCACCCAGATAATTACTATATCAAAGAACTTTGAAACCTGATACTTGGCACGTAAACAGTTCTCACTGAGGGATATGGCCACAGCCCCCATAGGAAAAAAATCTTGTCTGGATAATATTAAAGTCTGAATGACTGGAAGTTGGCTGTTACAAGCAACGGAATATTTCAGTGGCTTAGAAAAGTCTGTGTGATAACATCTACAGAGAGTGGTGTCCTGTCAGTTCAGTACACACACTGGGATAGTTAGTAAAATACCTCTTATTTGAGTCGGTTTTTCCCTCTTTAGGGTCAGTAAGCCCAACATGGCCCAAAGGACTTCAGACAGAAGTCAGTATGATATTCACTTACCAGTAATTATATACTGTGCTGAAACAGGGCTCAGATGTTCGTGCTTCTGTAAAACACTGGTTTACGCTCCCTTCCATGTTCAGGGTGGTACAAAACACCATGGCAGCTGAGAGCACTCTTAGATAATACTTGCACTTTTCTATTTCTCCCTGGTCAAGGATCCTAAATATCTTCACATGCAGTAATGAATTTGGGCAAAAAGAACTCTGTAAAACAGGTTAGGAATTAATATGACGACTTAACGCATGGAAAAAAAATCAGCCTCAATTGATTAAGAAAGCTTTTCAAGAGTGTTCCAAGTTTTATTTAGGTATTTGCTCAAAGTAGATTAGATTTGTAGTAGTAGCTAGATTTTAAGAGATACTAAACAACCTAGAGCTCCTGTTGACATGATTCCTAGAAAAGTGTGTATCGTCACCAAAAAAAAGGAGATTTAATGTGCAATTCTACTCTTGAAAAAAGGATAATATGCATCCTACGACACTGAAGTTTTGGGTTTTGTCAGTATCATTCCCAAACATACTAGAGTTTGGATGCAAAAATCAACTACTGTAGAGCCAGTGCAGCTCTGGAAAAGTGAGGTGGCATCTGCGCATCTCCTGTCTCATGAGCAAAATTATTACTGTGTTCTAGTCAGATATATCTGTTGCTTTTTAGGTTTCAGCTGTCCACCAGACAGTTAACCAAGTCTGTCTTCATTCACCCATTTATTAAATCAAGTATCCGATGAAATTGTTCGGAGAGGCCAAATAGACTTTGTTTGTATAGCACTAACAATTCAGCATTTTTAGCAGCAGAAAGGAGTACAGAGTGAAAACTTAGGAGCAATAATTGTGTTTTGTACAAAGCTCTCTCTGCAATTGCCTCCTGTGATGGCAGGAGAGAACGATAGAAATCTATCTCTTCCCAAGATGAATTGCTTGAGAATCTCATCTTAATAGGGTGGGGGCATTGTTAGATGGAAGGTAAGAAGTTTCTTGAATTTCTGAGGGCTAGTCTGGGCTAATTCCTTTGTGCTTGTCAGGAGGTATCAATTCCTGAAAAGGGAGTTTCCTTTCTCTTTCCTATGACTAGTCAGGATGGTGCCTACACACTTAACATATCTACATATGGGCTGACTTCCCCGCCTGCTTGGTGCCTACTGGCCCCACTCCCTTATCTAATCAAGGTTCAATCAAAGTTAATTAGGGATCTAGTTTTCTGTTCCTACATTAGGCGTAAAGCAAAAGAAGCTCCTGGGCATATCTGATCAAGAAGCTGATCTGTGTTATAACTATGTAATAACTGGCACAACTGTGTAATTACAATACAGCACTATCTAAGGTTACATCATTATCATTATGCTTAACACTAAAACAAAATGCGGTTATCATGATTGGTGTCAACACATTTGTGATATGCCACCCAGGAAGATGAGGCTATACACATGTCACCCAAGCCCTGTTTGAACCTGGAAAAAAGTTGGTTCCTGCAGATAGGGCATAGGAAGAAAAAGAAATACACAGGACTTTGACTGTTTGGGGTTAAATTTACCCTTCCTTTTCACCCTTCCTCTTCTCATCACTTCCGTAGCCAGACTTCTACATGTCAGAGAGTACATTGACTCTGGAGTCACTGGTAATAAAAATGTGATCTACCTGTGTATGTCTATGGTCTATTTCCACAGGGAAGAGAACTGCAAAATTCCAAGAACTGTGTTAACTCAAAGGCATTGCACAGAGAACATATTTTTTAGATTTTATTTTCTGCTTAAATGGGTAGTTTAACGAACTAATATGTATCTATGAAAAGTAGATGCCATAAAACATGTAAGTGCAATTCACTTGAAGGAAGGACAATATTGAAAATACCATTTTTAGATCTTCTCATCCTTGCCGGGTTTAGTTATAAAATATTAGGGAAAACATATTGCACAGCTTTAAGTGACTAATACTTATGTGCAGTCTTAAATATCAACAGCTTCAGCCATTTTTTATTAATGATAGGTCTGGATATGATTTCTTAGCTAAAGACAGCTTCCTTAGCTTACCTCATATCACGGCATCTGGTATCTCTAATTGGAATCATTTTCATAATAACCATGAGCAATATACATTACCATCTAAATATGAAGGCTGACTACAATACAGACATGTCTACAGCTCTTCAAGTATCCAGGATCCAGTCCAAAGCCCCTTAAACTCGAAGGAAAGACTCCTGCTGATGTTAGCCTTATCTAGCTTAGGCATAATGTATATTAAAAAAACCCTCCTGAAACTCCATATAAGAAAGCAGAGATATATTCAGTATTAATAAGTTTCAGTGCAACTCTGTCAAATCCCTCCAAAGGTAGTGCCCCATTCTGTTACTAAATAAGGCCTAATTCAGTCAGTACTTAGATACTTGCACAACTTGAAATGCCGGAGTAGTTCTGTGGATTTTTATGGAAGTTCAAGGCACTCAGTAGGCTACTACTTTTACTACTAGTAAACTGGGTTTACTACTAGTAAACCCAGTAGTTTACTACTTATGAGTGCTTAATTGTTCAAAATTTTACTGTTTCATTAGCAGTAATAGAAAATTACCTAATTCATAGAAAAACACATGCTCAATACTTATTTTTTATGGTGTTATGAGCTTGTCTTGAATTATTTCTGAAAATTCTTGCTCCTGTGCAACACTCATAAATTCGTAAGATATCCACAGCCAAAGTCTTCAATTCCTCATTTAGCAGTAGATATTTATGTTATGTTCAAAGTGTAATATTTTATATTCATCATGATCAGCAGTTCTCAATAAGATAAAAATACGTTAATTCATCTCAGTCTGGAGAGTTCCCCCAAAAGAGACAAGAAATCCTACTGTCAAACTGAAGGGAAAAGAAGGGATTAAATAGAGCCCCCAAACAACTGTAGGCACAGGACTTGTTTAAGCTGAAATTTTACATAAAAAGGTGCAAATGCTTTTAAAGCAAACGATCCCAGATTGCATTTTCTCTCTCTCTCCCATATAATTGTAAACAGCTTTGATTTCAAAGGGAAAATCAGACAATTATTTTATAATGAGAGGTGTGGTCTAGTGATTCGAGCATCAGACTGGCAGCCAAAAACCACTGGAGTTTTAATCCTGGCTCTGACACTGACACCATCTATTGCCTTAGGCTAATCAGTATGGGTTTGACTGAGATCTGCTCCTTGTGGGTGCAAGAGGTAGGGAGAGCTGCAGGATTCCCGACTCAAAGTTACAGAGGTGAGCGAGAACCTTCCCCTCGCTGCACCCAGCGGGTGCCCAGCATGTCCCTGAACCGAAGGACACCATCCCTGACCAGAGGAAGGAATTAGCCTACGCAATGCTCACCTTAGGCAAGCTGGGGTTCAAGAAAGCCATAGTTGCCAAGTGCTGTCAATAAAAGCTTTAAAACCTCTTTGCATAAGCATATTTGAGTAGGTCTCTGCTTTGAAGAAAGCCTGCTGCTTAGGTCGAGGGGTGAGTAAAGCCAGTCTTGCCTTTAGAACACTCCCGGCACCTGGGGAGATTTTTATTTCCTTTAAGCCTTGTAGTTAAATTTTTAGTCATTGTTTTCTTTCTTCCAGTGTGCGCCCATCCCCCAGTGACCCCCAGCTTTTCCCTGTCCTTTGCTTCTCAGTACAATTCCTCCTGTCTCACTGAGTTGTCTGATTTCTTATCCTTGATTAATACAAACACAGACAAAACTCTCATCCTTGGGGATTTTAATTGGAAGGTTGATTGCCTTTTCTTCTTTGCTTGTACACTTTCCATCACTTTAGCTTCCTTGGGGTCCACAGACAGACTTTCAGTCTCCCCCCTCACATTCACCATCATGTTCTTGATATTTGTTTGCTTGGGGCTTGACTCCTTCTAATATAAATATTAGGCATCTTGCCATTTCAGATGACAGATCAGCTCTTTGATGTGTCTAATTATGATGGAGAGGGGGCAGAGAAAGCAGGACCTCCTGAAGCCAGGATAAATTTGCTGTCCATATAAACTCTAAGCAGCAATGTGCCCCTCTGCCTCCCCTCTTGTACGTGGCAGCATCCTAGACTCAAATCCTTCCCAACCCGAACCAGTTCCATGAATACCCTGTCCAAGGGAAGTCTTCACATTTGAACTTGTTTATTTTGAAAGAGGGAAGCTGACAGAAGCCCAGATGCCATTATGATAGGGAGGGGTGGCAGAATGGGGAGTTCTACCTCAACTTTGCATGGCAAAAGCATAGGTGGCTGACTGAAAGCAATCTAGTGAGAGAATCTTGTTCCTCCACCTCACTTAACTCTCCCTCTCTTGCTAACACCTCTCTTGCTACCCGGAGTGACACTCAGTATTTATGTTAGGGCTTTGCAAAAGTCACCAAATTCAACCCCACAACACCTTTCTACGCTGAATTTTCAGCTCAGTTTTATGGATGCTGTTCAGAGAGAAGAGGCACGCTGCTCTAGAGCAAGAAGCTTAGGAGCACACCAGGCGTCAGTCATTTCTCCTACTCTAAAGTAATTTAGCCATTTTCAGAGCATCCCAACCCAAGTTCTTTCCCCTTGGTTAAGAACCAAACATGTTGCAAAGCAGGAACTGGACTCACTCTGGAATTTGTGACAACTAGACCTGAACTCAACCCACAGCTGTCCTCCAGGACTTCAATAAACACCCCTCTCATGCTATGTCTGGGGAGAAGGTGCCTTGCTTGGCAGGAGAAGGGAGAGAAGAATAGCCAGATCATTTAGCACTGAAACCTGTTTGAGAGCTGTACTGTTGGACTTGTATTGTTCTTCTGTTGCACCTGTATGCCCACAGAAGTGTTGTACAGTTCTTACCTCTGCTGCAGTAACGTGGCTGCCCTGCTCAGGACCAGGGCTCTATTGAACTGGATACTTTATAAACACATGAAAGGCCATGGTCCCTGCCCTGGGGTACTTGAAGTCGTTAGCAAATCTCACAGACATTTCTTAATATGAATTTATTACTGATCTGTCTGCCCCAGAGCTTGAAATTCTTTATTTATCTGCCAAACAGGCACAGCAGGAGTTTCAGCATTGCTTCCCCTTATAATACCCGGCTAATATGCTTCAAGCCTGACCTACAATGATCATCTCCTGGGAAGAAAGGTTAGCTTAGTCTTCCTTCCATTCAGCATTCAGCCCTTGATCTTTCTACCAAAATGGGCAATCAGTACTAGTGAAATGAACACTGATCAACACTGACAAAATCTTTCACCTCATCTCATGCAATAAGCTGGGGTTACATTTGTACTGTTGTCCTTGAGCAGAAAGTCTTGAGTGGAAAGTTTCCTATCATCTCTCTTACCTCTTCACTTTTCAGAACAAATACAGGAACCTACTTTAAATTAAACAGCCAGAAGGTGAAGGGAAGTAATGTTCTAGTCTACACAGTGACAGCGTGAAAGGCAGCAGTGAAGGGGATCGCTGTGCAACAGAGGTAGAGGGAGTACAGGGAACATCTATCAATATTTACTGAGCAGCATTGCTTTTCCATTTTGTGTTTCTCAGCCCTTCATCTTTACAGAGCCCTACCCTGTAATAGCTTTGTGCTTATTCCTGTACATCGCCAAACAAGAAACCTACTTTCTGCCTCTGATCTTTGTTGACAGGGATGAGGAAGACTGGGGAAGCCTTTCTCTCTATGGGTCCTCTCTACCCACCTCAGAGGAGAGATTAATAGTTTCTGAAAGCATTTCCACCCTGCAGAAAGGTCACCATAGTCCTGGGGAAGTTGTATAAACAGGGGTTCATGAGGACTCTATAGTAACATGGGAGGGACCTCTTCCAGCAAAAATATTGCCAAAAAATTCTTAACAGTGGCGCTTTCGGAGTAGCTGGAGGTAGGCAGGGGACGTCACAGGTTATTGTTTTCCACACAGTACAACACAATCCAGTCACTTCCACAGGTGCATTTTTTTTAACATTTTTTGTTTGCATCGAGTGTTCATCAGTGTGCAGACTGTGATCTGTGGGGCATGCGATTCAGGCTGTAAGAGACTATATCCCTGTCATCTCATCTTCTGTGTACAGTCAGCTGTCTTTTGGATTCACTTGGAATTGTGACTTAGGGTGGGATTTTGCTTTAGTTATTTTATACCAACTCTGTCATCTTAATATTTATTGCTTTGGTTTTGGACAGTAGACTTAGGCTGAATTAACTTGTTAGATACTCTTGTGTATCCTCTCAGTGCTTCGCATGACTTTTGGGGCATGATATACTGAGTATCTTAATCCAACAATATTTACTTCGCTTTTAAAGCAGAAAAAATCTACCAGAAAAACTAGCAGAAGCTCAGCTGGAACAGCAGAAAAACCTTCCCTTTAAGTTTTCCATTTACTTATTCAGGATGGGGTAGCTACATTGCTATGTGTTTACTTTCCAAATAAATTCCATACATGTGATGTATACACACACATATATACACACACACACACAATGTAATTCATTATCATGTATTCATTAAATTGCAAAATCAAGCTACCTATGCCTAATGTTCTTTTATATACACAATGTTGAGTCGTCATATTGCTGAAAGTAGAGGGAAAAAATGTCTGAAATGGACTGATGCAATTCTGTCAGATTATCATAAACTACCAAACCTAACCTACGAGAATAGATGATCCTGACAGATGCTTGCAGTTGGAGTGCCCACATAGGGAGAAGTCTGCTTATGTATCTGGTGGGAGGCATAAAGACAGAAGAAAGTTGATTTGATTTATCCTGTCAATCTAAGGATTTACTCTTCAGGTCGTACTTTATCTACACACGATGTTTATTTAGACGATGAAATCATCAGTGTCATTGATAGAATCTAATACACCAGCAGAGATGTTTTTCTTTCTCAGTATTTTTTGTTGTTGCTGGAGTATGTATTCCTGCCACAAAAATCTTTTTATGGAAATAATATTTTGTTATAAGCACTATCATCCTGTATTGTAATTATTATTTTGTTTTACCCTGCCCACACAGAAAACTTTGCATTATATTCCATTGAAAGATACATTTTCAGTTAGCTCTGCTAGTCATGAATAATGTAAATTGACAAGAACTATTATGGAAGGAGGTAGACAAAGAAACAGAAAGTTAAGTGGTTTCCTTTCTTTTTATGGCAGAGTGACATTTACCTGTAAGTACATTTGATTTTAACACAATAGGATGAGTCTCTGCTGTGCTGGATTAGGATTGAGGCATGTGGAGGAGTTCAGATAAAGAGTGGGCACTGAGAAATGCCCTCACCAGACCTCTCTAGGGAGGGTACTTCAGCAGCAATAGCATGTCAGAATGTCTTTTTTTTTAGCCCTTGTATCCAGCTGACAAAATCTTTCCTTGTTTCTGTATCTGTAATTCCAAGAGATCTCTCAGTGCTTCCCACAGCTGTCTAACAATCTTATACTTAGTGCTTGTCACATCACTTTCCAAAAAAGGGTCAATGTCACTTTCCCACCCTGACAAACGGGGAAACCAAGGCAAAGAGAAACTGTAGGTGAATAAGGGTTGTTTGGAGACCCAGGACCAGCTTTCCTGGTGTGCGTACTCATGGCCCAGACTGGTACTGCCTCTCACATTCAACCTACAAATTTCACCAGTTCCCCTTTTCCTCAGACCTGCCAGAACTGTGCTAATTGGGTCTAACTCTCCTGCAGTTCCACTGCGTTTAAATCAGAAATAACTTCGGTGGGTTAGATTCTCGCTTTTGTAAATGAGTATTCCTCCTAAAACTAGTAAGACTCATTTTTAGGTCTGAAATGGTATAACTGCTGTCCTGTCTGAAAACGTCCCACTGGCTGCTTTGTTTCTCTGGTGGGGCACATTTACTAACCTCTCTGATGCAGCTTTTCCCTGCAGCGTAACTTTGCTTTTCTGCAAGCTTACCCTGGGAAAGAGGGACAAAAGCCAGTCAACCCCCGTCTCCAGCAAAAAACCAATCAACCAACCAAAAAACCAAATAGGCATCGCACCGTGACCAAGAGATTCCCTTCCCCAGGGGAGTCGCAAGTCTGCAGGGGGAGAGCTAACACTCTTCTGTTTCTACAGTGCCCCAGGGACCGCAGTTTAAGATGTCCCATTATTGCTGTAGGGAGGCTTTGGAGAACATTGCTATTGGTAGGGAGGCTTTGGAGAACATTGCCTGGACTGTCTCCCAGAGCTTTTCTACTTTTCTGATTCCTCCTTTAAGTGTCTCCACAGGAGAAGGGCAGGATCCGGCTGATTGCAAATGTGACCTGTCCCACTGAGTTATTGTCGCACTCCATGGGAGATAAGGTTTTGCAGTCCTCTCTTTCCTGGTGACGTAGTCCAGGGTGCACACACACACCAGAATTGTGTCTTGGGGCTTCAAATGCCTTTATCTATGTCATGCATTGGTTTTTACAGTTTGCTATGAATCACTGATGCCTGCTGGGAACACATACCCGCTTCTGGTTATTTTTGTTACAATGTTATAATGGGCACAAGGACACTTAAAAGTGGAACAACTGAGCATCTCTTGGTAGTCAACCAGTGCTGTGCAACTCTCCTGGGATGCCTGAGAACATCAAGATCTGCTCCTGAACAGTCTTTCTGTAGTGAAAAGAAATTAATTCTGAGATTATGGCATAGTCTGTGTCCTGTGTAGCAGCTCTACTCATGTGAATGATAGAAAAGTAGCTAGAACTCTATCTTAAGTCCCTGAATATGTGATCAGAGACCTCACTATGCTGCAGGTTTCCCAGGTCATTAAGGCACTGCAATTACATTTAATCTGTGGGGCAGCTGCTCTCTGTTGCATGACCCTGGGATGTCCAGGAACTATGCTGGAAAGTTTCACAGCTCCCTTCTAGCCAGCATCTTCTGGCAGGCATTTTCTGGTCTGCTGGCTTCCTTACTAGCAGAAAATCAGCAGGCAGAGGCATGACATGCATGCCAGGGTCTCCTTCTGACAAGGAACTGAGACATAGTTTGGACAAACACCTGGACAGCACGTGAAAAAAGGATTAATGGCACGCTGATGTTATTATGCCGTGCTGATGCTGTGTGGTGAGGCAAGGACGAATACATGAACGTCTGTAAGGAATTCAGTACTGTGGTAAAAGGGAACATATACAACCCAAGTTAGTTAGTAACTGCTTGCCAGGGGGGTGAGGGTTTCCATTTTGAAGGTCATAGTATTTGAAGCACAAATATTTCTGTTCCCAGAGAGAGAAACAGGGACCAAAGAAACTAACCTGAGAAATGCTGTGCAGTCAGCTCTTTTGGTATGAGCGTTCAGTGTTCAGTGCTTTCTGAAATGTTTGCTATGGATGGGGAGCATGTTAGAAAAATATCAAGATGCTTAGAGAAAACAGTAAAGGGAATGGTAGAAACAAGCAATACTAGATATAAAATACTAATATTATCTGGAGTTCTATTAGCTCTGGAGGTCTCAGAGTGGCCTTCTTTGTCACCTCCATTTTACAAAGAAGCTCAGACAGAAGAGAGGAACTGATCTGCTCAAGGCACACAGCCAGCAAATGGTAGGATTGGGACTAGAATCCAAATCTTTTTACTGTGAACAGGAAGTGATAAGATAGGGTTACTGTAGTTTCAAAAGACATGGCTACAAGAGGACTCAAAACTAGCTGAGGTCAATTTTCTAACTCCATTGTGTAGGCTTTGGCCTGCTCCTTGGATTCTGCTTTGTGCTTTAATTCTCCTGAGCCACTGCACAAAAAGTAACAGTCACTTTTACAGAGAAATATTATGACCAAACTCTGCCTTTGGGTACAGAAAGAAATGGCAGAGCAGAGAAGTCACTGAGTCCAGCTCATTGGGATAGTGGCCATGTGCCAGACATCATCTTTTGTGGTAATAACCCCTTCCCAATGGCAGCCTGAGCTATTTGCCTGTCATGATTTGTCTTTTTGTGCTTGGGGAATGCTGGCTGACCTTTGTCTTTGATGTTGCTAGGCCCTTTCCTTGCAATAGGGCAGTTCAGGAGGCCATGACCACATCTGCTTTGCCTGGTTCTGTTATCAATTAATTTGTCCTGCCACATCAAAGAACAGAGATAAAGCTGTAGCATTTCCTTACCACAGATTTTTATCTTCGCTCCCCAGTTCACCTCACAACACATGCACCTTCCACCTCCACAGCAAGCAGAGAGAGAGAGACAGACAGAGAAAGAAACTGAAATGACATCCTAATAGCCTCCCTTGAGTGCTGATGGCACCTGGGTCTCTGTGTGCTGAGCCTTACACCCACTTCCAATCTGGCCTGGCCACAGCCACTCGGTTGCTTACTCCCCCAACAAGTTATTTGTTTTTCTCTCTAGACAAATCAGTGATGTTAGAATGACAAATAGCAGTTATAGCTTTGCACTTAGCTGAGTATAATTTCAGCCCATCAGTACCATCTGTCTCCCTTCTTGGGCTGCAGCTCCATTAAGCCAGAGCCAGAGATCCTCAAGGACAAAAAGCTGAGCTCACATGGACAGATATTTTAGGGGTCAGAATTTGTGACTCTTTGCCCTTTGCAGTTAATTCCAATGGTGAGCTAGAAAAGATGAAGCTGGGACATAAAAACTAATCCAAATTAAACTTCCCCACTGTTCTGCCATGTTGAGCCCTGACTCTGCTTGTTCAGGAGTTCTGCACTGAGGTTGGTACTAACCACCATCCAAACATACCCGAACACTTGCTGAGGTGACGCTGTTTGTCTTGGTTTTGAGACAGCATTCAGCTTATTTCTAGGAAATGTTGTGTTCAGTTACTACAAATCATAGAAAAGATGAGAAAATGCTTATGTGTAGTAGGGAACTTCAGTATGAATAAAATATCTTAATCTATTTATGATAATGTTACCTTGTTTTGTGGAACTCTCTTATTTTCCAAAGATTGATTCCTTTTGTCTTGTGGTGCTCACTAGAGAAAAAGATGCTTAAGGAAACTTCCAACCTCCACCCAAATTTCAGGACAAGATGGCTTCTACGCTGATTATGTCTTCTACTGTGTCATGTAACCTCCTCCTCTTTTCTATCCATAATATTTCAAATTTCCTTGTTTTCATTCTGTATGATGTTTGAACTCCTCTTCTTCATTTTGTCTATCATCTATACTGTCTATCAGTAATTTATTTATCATCTCCTCCGTCTTTGTCTCCTGTTTGCCATTTGCCCTGCTGAAACCTAGCCATCTGTGTCACCTCCTAAATGTATGGCTTAAATTCCACCCAGATCCTTCTGCATAGAAAATATAGTAGCAAGGCATTTTAAAGAGGTTTTAGAGTTACTGTAAGGTGATTCTTACCACATGAAAGTAAGAAGGCCACATTAAAGTACCAGGCTGGGAGTCACAAGCCAAAAGGGAACACCAGTGACAAGGATTTGTCTGCATGAATATGAAATAATTTGTTCAAAGTCTTTGGGCACTTTCCTTTTAAGAGCTCAATTCTATTTAGCCACACAGAAAAATGATCAGATTTGCAAAACAGCTCATTTTGCTGAGCACAGTCAGAGTGCTATGCGTGTTTGAAAATCTGATCCTTCTGTCACCAGGCACGCTGGGGACTGGGCTAGGACCAGCACCTAGAAATCCTCATTCCCAGCTTTGGCCTCATGTCCTCAAAGTCTTCTGATTTAGTTGTTTTCTCCATGGACTGACTTTCTTTCTTTCTTTCTTTTCTTTTTCTTTCTTTCTTTCTTTCCTTCTTTCTTTCTTTCCTTCTTTCTTTCTTTCCTTCTTTCTTTCCTTCTTTCTTTCTTTCTTTCTTTCTTTCTTTCTTTCTTTCTTTCCTTCTTTCTTTCTTTCTTTCTTTCTTTCTTTCTTTCTTTCTTTCTTTCTTTCCTTCTTTCTTTCTTTCCTTCTTTCTTTCGTTCTTTCTTTAGTTCTTTCTCTCTTTCTTTCTTTCGTTCTTTCATTCTTTCCTTCATTCTTTCTTCCTTTTCTTGTTTCTTATGTTTTCTGAGGACTAATTTCATCACATCACAGCACATGGGAAGAAAACCATTTGGGAACCACTTTGCATGTGCTATGAAAAAGCCCAGTCTTCTGCAGCGTCGTTGTGAATGTCCTTCTCTCTCATTGACTAAAGACCCTGTATACCTTGCAGGATCAGTTGCATTCAAAAACCTGTCCTTTCAAATTTGTTTAGGTAAAGTGCAGAGTGCAGATGATTCCCAGAATAACTCTTCTGGCTTCATTTGGAATGACAGCAAAAACAAATCCGGACCTAGCTTTTCATCTCAATGGAAGGGCATAAGAGAAGCAGTGAGAATATGTCATTGTTCGTAAAGGACAACATTACATGAGAGAGAGCACAGGAGAGAGGCAGAGAGAAAGGGAGATTTTTCCTATCTGCTAAATAAGGGCCGTTTTGAGGTGTGTGAGGACAGCAGGGGTCAGCGAGTGCTGGAACTGACTCTGAACTTCTGGCAGAACAATCTCCTGGAACTAAAACCAAAAATACCTTTATCTTCAGCAACCTGCCGAGAGATGTTCCACAGCCAGCTTTCTCCACAAGAGCCGGGATACAGTGTCTGTACATGACAGCAACTGAAGCAAAAGCTTTTGTCTTTTAAAACAGACTAGCTCACATACAGCACAGTAGACTCCAGCCTGAAACCATTTAATGTCAGACACTAAGCAAGAATCCATTTGTAACAGAGAAGCCATAAACCATGATATTATTTGCCACATAACGGGGAGACGGTGGGTGCAGATGTTCATGCACCATGTCTAATTAGAACAGGGACAGATATGTTACAGAAATTAGAATTCCTTCAGTATGGATCTAGCTCTACACACTGCTCTGTTTTAACTACCAGATACTTTATGCATCTGAGCCACTTTTCACCCATGAAACCAATCTGTTTGGCAGACACTCCTTAAACCTCATTCCTTCCCTGTCTTATGAGGGCAGTAAAGACTATTGCCCCCACTTGCCAGATAAGTAGTTTCACTGAACTTTCATGTTAGTTGCCTACACATGCAGTCAGCATCAAAACTTGAAATAAAGTCTAGGTGTCCTGGTTCTTAGTCCTCTCCCATCAGCCACGTTCTTCTGAGCTTGCTTTACCTGCATATCGGGAATTTTGTGGGTAACTACAGAGACAGAGAACAGATTGCCCCCAAATGGTGTCTTCAATCACTCAACTTTTATCGCTGAGAGACAGTAGCTTCCCTCCCTACCTCCTTGAAAAGCTTTTAAAATAAACACAGGTACATTAGAACAACAGCCCCTCCAAAGGGTCCCTTCCTCCCCCTCACCTTTCTTGCTCTCCTGTCATTAAGCAGAGCAGAGCCATCCTTACATGTGACGTTTGGACAGATTGACTTAAGCTATTTACTTTAAGCTTGTCTTCCTCCCATTCAGGATCACTTTCATTCATTTTTCAAGTGTCTCAAATTTTTTTTTGCTAAATCCATAGATCAGGTGATTCAGAATGAAGCAATGGGACATGTGCCACTCTGAGAAAACCACAACCCTGAAGCCTCCCGACACCTCCTGAAGCCCCTTTCTGCTTACTCTTTAACTCACTAATTCTGCTGACAAAGGGAAAAAATACACCAGGAGTGGTAAAGGAAATCTAACTTTTAAAAGCCAATTTTATTTTCTTACCATAGAGGCTACCTCATTGGTTAAACTATACAGTAACTGTCTTCTGGGCTTAGAGTTGGTGTGGCAGATCCTGATTTGAATTATATCAATAAAAACAACTGCTCCAGGACAACCTTTCTTAAATATGCTTGCTTTTAAACCGATGTACTTCCCTGGTTAAGGATGCCTCCCTAAACCAAATCCTAACCCAGAATTAGAGAGGTGATTCTGCCACTTTACTCTGCTCTGGTGAGACCTCACCTGGAGTACTGTGTGCAGGTCTGGAGCCCTCAATATAGAAAGGACATGGACCTGATGGAGCGGGTCCAGAAGAGGGCCACCAAAATGATCAGGGGGCTGGAGCACCTCTCCTATGAGGACAGACTGAGGGAGCTGGGGTTGTTTAGCTTGGAGAAAAGGAGGCTCCGGGGAGACCTCATAGCGGCCTTCCAGTACCTGAGGGGGGCCTACAGGAAGGCTGGAGAGGGTCTGTTTACAAAGGCCTGCAGCGACAGGATGAGGGGCAATGGTTTTAAGCTGGAGAAGGGGAGATTTAGATTGGATATTAGGAAAAAATTCTTTACCATGAGGGTGGTGGAACACTGGAACAGGTTGCCCAGGGAGGTGGTTGAGGCCCCTTCCCTTGAGATATTCAAGGTGAAGCTCGACGAGGCCCTGGGCAACCTGGTCTAGTTGGGGGTGTCCCTGCTGACTGCGGGGAGGTCGGACTAGATGACCTTTGGAGGTCCCTTCCGGCCTGGACCAATCTATGAATCTATGAATCTATGAATTACCATATTAATGTCAGTGGAACTGACAGGTGACAGAGTTCAGACTCTGAACTCCATCACAAGGGTTTTCTCTTTCTCCCAGGAGCAGAAAACCACCAAGCAGTTTTAGCACAATCCTCTTGACTTACATTCTCCGCTCAGCAGAAGCCCAGGAGCTTTGCTGGGTCGGTTGAAGGTGCCGTGGCATGGATGTATGTCTGAAGTGAGGATGCGTCATGCTGCTGTGAACTAAATCTGTCTTAAAGCATTGCTGACCAGAGCATGGTATTAAATTCAGACCAGGACTCATAGAAAATTAAGGCCAAAGAGAGACAAAAAATTCCTTGACTCTGCTGAGTTCTTTTTGTTCAAATATTGCTGGGTCGTGGCCTTTAGAGTATGAGTGTTTGCAAAGGGTGAGGATGCTTTGTTGCAGGGGAATCACAAGGAGGGGGAAAGGTGAACTGCTGAGAGGAGACAACTGGGCTTGTGTCTCTGGCTTTGTTGCTCTGCTATAAATTGCCTTCATTTTTGTTATGTTTGACAGTAAATATTCACGTTCTGTCTAGGCTAAAAGACAGTGATGGCTGGTAGAGTTAAACTGGTGTTTCTGTTCGGAGAGTGGAAGGGATTTCCAGGGGGCTTCAAACTCCAAAGGCTATGTTAGCTTCCTGGAGAAAGCAATCCAGCATATTGAGCCCATTACTGTGTGGTTAATGCCAGTTCCCTGGGATTCCGTCTCTACTTGTAACACAGAAGAAATCAAGTGGACACAAGATGAACTATCCCTGCAGAGTAGATGGATACAGGCAGACCCACCATATGCCAACTGAAAGAAAACAACAGCAGCAAAATTTCTACCTCTATTTTTTAAAAAAGAGACAAGGGCACTCCTCAACCTGTCATGCAACAGAAAACAAACCCACTGTTTTCAGTTATTTTGTTTTCATATTGTCTCTCCCTGGTTACTGTGGTCTTTGGTATGTGTTCCAGCTTCTCTTTTACCCGGGTGAAAGTAGTGCTGCTCTCTTCTGCCAACACAGGACACAGAGGATCCAGAGTTTTTTCATAAACTCAAACTATACCAAATCTGCAGATGCCTAGCAGGTAACTTCAATACTTAATAAAACAAAGTAATAGCTATAGCTCTTAAACAACATTCCGAGTGTCAAATACTAGGGCCTGAGACTTCCCAGGATTTAAGGAAAGTTGCAGGAATTGGAAAGCCTGCTACAGTGACACATCAAATGCTGGGGCCCTTTTATAGGAAACCATCTTTGTCAGAGATGGGCAGGGCCTGAGAATATTTTTCATTTTTCCAACTGAATACTTTTCTCCCATGTTCATACTCGCTTTTCACACAAGCTTGCCAGCCTGCCTATTACCATGGCTTACAGAAGTTATGGTGGCTGGTAGCGGTCCCAATAAAGACCAGGGCCCTGTTGCAGCAAAGGCTGAAAAAAAATCTGCCTACTGCCCTGTTATCAGGAGCTTTGGCAAGATATACTCTCTCTCGACCACTTTTTTTCTCTCATTCTTTATCTTTCTCACTTAATGGCAGCTGGAAAGTCTTGGGTGCCTCCTCAAGTTTCTGTATTAACTCCTCCTAGGAAAAATGTGGTCTAAGTCACCTCTTTTCAGAACACACAAAAGGGGGGATAGAGGGAAAGAATTAGGGATGCAGGAGCAGTTGAGTGATGCTAAGCGATGTTCATATTACAATGGTCACAGTGGCACACGGCCCTTGGGTAATGAACTGCAGTTTGTGCAGTTGGGACAACAACTCACAGTAAAGTTAAGGCTTTTTGTGTGCATATAGAGTTTGAATTAGGGGAAATGCTCAAAATATATAAACAGGAACTAGTCTTGCAGTGAAGATAAGCTTTGGAGTAGAGGGGCTGTGTCTTCCAATGTGTATGTAGTGTCTACCGCAGTGGGGACTAATCTCATTTTGGGCCTCTAGATGCCGGGCCTCTCTTAATGTGTATACTGCCGTAATACACATAACTACTTCCTTCCATTGACTGCCTTTTTGTTGCATTGTTTTGTGTAATTGACTCCCTTTTTCATCCAGAGGCCAAAGAGTGATTATTGGAGATTGCCAGCTCCAGACCTGAATTGTTTCATTCAGGAAGTTAATTAAAATCAACCCACCTCTTTAGAAAACCCTTTTGAATATAGTGTGGATGCTCCTTTCATCTCAGCGTTACTTCTTCTTCTTTTTTTTTTTTTTAATCAGTGCTCCTTAAATCATGGAAATAACTTGGCAAAGGAGCTGAATTACAAGAAAAATCAGTTAGGAACGTAGGTAAAGGCACATAATAGGTCTTTAGAGGAGAGGAATGAATTTAATTGAGTGAAAGCTCAGAAAACCCAAAAGTAAACTCAGGGTCATCAGCATGCTTCTTTCACTTATCCCTCAGTTGCACTTCATAGATCCAGGCTTCCTTTTGCTCTGCTGTTATCACACTTTCCTTTTGCTGTGATTTATTAACTGTGGAACTGTCAAATTATGAAACTGAGGTTCTAGAAATACTTATTAATGTTTGAGAAATTCATTTCACACTTGAATACTTTTTCTAACACTTACTAATGTCCCTCATTTTGGTCATGTGGGTCTACAGGGCAAGAAAACAAGGTATCTTATTATATATTTAGCATGTGGAGATGAAGGATGAAAAAAATGTATTTTAAAACCCACTCAAACATTGCAGCAACTTTATGCATTTTCTCCTCATGCTGCTATATGTGATGACTGTGTGTGTATATGTATGTGGTGACTGTGTGTGTATATGTGCATAAGCAGGGCAATGTCTGTATGTTCAGTGACACCATTCCAGCTTCCTTTCAGTCACTATTAAGAAAGCACTTCTAATCCCCTCTGAGAAGCTTGAACATAAAATTCCTTTCATGCCAGTTTTGTCTTCCTCAATTTGGCAAACACTGACCTTCCCTCTGCAATTCCAATGGAACTTGTAATTCAAAAGGCATTTCTGTTTATTATTACCCTGTTAGTGTACAAGAATCATCAGGGATGCCAGTACTGCTAAGGCAACAAGGTTGCTTTCTGAGCTCTCTGTTGCAGTTTTGTACTGCAAAACAAAAATACAGTAGGCTGTAGGTAAATGATGATTACTTTATTCACTATTTAATCAGAATAATGAACCTAAAAAAATTACTGAATAATTGCTTTCCTCGAGATCCTTGAGAGTAAGTTTGCCACATTTATTTCCCACACAAAGTTTTCTGATGGAAATTAATTTAAAAAGTAGAAAAAAACCCTGCCAATAATGTAAAAATTTATGAATTTGCTCTTATAAGAGTGGAACGTTTCTACTTCTTATTTCAAAATGATACTCCATTTTGAAATGTGTTATGTTACAACAGTATCAAATTTAACAGTTCTAAACTGGTATACTCTTACTTAAAAGGAGGTTTACCTTCAAAACATAATTTTGCACAGAATACTGAGCTCTGTGTTTCCATCAGCATTAACGAGTCAGGTTTAGTATTTAACCTAATCTGCTCAAAAAAGTCATATTACCCTGAATACTTAGAGAGACATTATCTGATAGGAAATGGCTGCAATACCTCCAGCTTTCCTAAAATACTGACAGTTTCAACCGTTTCTTAAGAAATACTTACTCACTGGGGACTGCAGCACTAAACAGATGCTTCTGCTTTAAAATAGGATCACCTTCTTTAGCTTAAAATAAAGCAGTGGTACTGCTGGTATAACACCGAAGGTCACCCAAAGAAATGAGTGACCACCAGACATTTTTCCTCAAGGTATCTGTCTCTGCTTAGTGCTTTTCTCCCTCTGCTACCTTACTGTTACCATCTATGATTTCTTAAGGACTGTAATGTTTTTTCTTCAGGGAAATATTCCATGCCAGCATTGGGAACATTGTTTTTTCAAAGGACAATTTCTTGTTTGAAACACTAGCAACCATTTACAGTTTTTTACATTTGATAAGCTACTCCTGATGAAAACTGAGTGGAGCAAAAGTACCCTTCTACAATGCAGAGGTGTCCACTGCACGCTCAAAATATCAGACTTAATGATCAGGGGAAAAAAGAAGCCTCTTTGCATCCTTCCAGGTCTGACAATACCATTTACATGACAATGAAAAGAAGCAGTGGATTGGCAGAAGTAACATGGAAGACATCATTTATTTTTCTTACCTACTATGAGTGGTCTGAATTCTGGTATTGTTTAATCCAGCCCAGAAGCCAACGATGGGGTTGGCTGGAATGTTTGTTCTGCCTCCTCTTCTGTTTAAGCTGAGGACAAGACTAAAAGTTAATATAACAGAGAATCCCTGCTGAGACCCAATCTTGATTTCAGCTGTGCCCCACTTATCTATGTGCTGCTCAATGCAGGTATTTTAAAATCTGCCAATTTGTGTATATTTAAGTGCTTAATTTCAGTAGGTATGAAAATGCTCATGTGTGAATGTAAACCTCCCCTAAATTCTGTACACACAAACTCAGCAGATCATTCAGATCAGCATGTGCCCATTTGAAAGTTTGTCTTTGAACATCTCTCCTGTCGCGTTTTCGTTGCTACTGCTCTTCAACTTTTGTGCCTGTAGACTTGAAAACTTGTGCCACGTGAAAGTGCCCTAGTTACATTAGCTCACTACTGCTTACATATTACCGTACATATTGGTTAGTATTCGCTTTGCAAATTGCTCTGGATTTGATAAAGGCAACTTACTTTTTGTGTGTGGAACAAACGCTGACAGATTATCTCCATGCACATTTTTAAACTTCACAGGTGAGTTCTACAAATTATTTCTTTGTTTTAATGTTACTTAGCATCCATGGATCTAAAAGCGTTTCATATGTATCATTCACTGATCATTTCATTAATAATGATTTAGCTTGTTATTAATGTTTCCATTTTACAGAAGCAGAGGCTGAGATGCGGGTATCTGAAAAAAGTGCTATTATTTTTAGAAGGATTCAGCGTGCATAAATGGCTTCTGATTTCTAGAAGAACTCACCTTGCTGAGGGCTCAGCTCTTCTAAAAAAGTCTGTCTACAAGGGTCAGAAAGAAACTATTAAAATGCCCAACACCTATTAATCTACTCCTCTTTTAGGTATGTAGCTGTGAACTGAGGTCTTTTGAAACAAAATCCCTCATACTTGTGAGATCATGTACAAGAAAATCAGTCCTGGTGTGCCCAAAAAGTTGGCCCCATTTTACATTTCTTTACACAAATAGTAATAAAATACTTTTTTTTTTTTCCAAAAAAATTATTTTATTTTGCGTAAATGCAACAGGAAAGAACAAAAGTAAAATTCCTATTTGAGAAAGCACAGCATGTGCAACTTCACTGTAACAGGCAGCAAAAGGTCTAAGAACAAAAAAAGGACTACTGAGACCTGCACACAGAGAGATTCTCATAAATTAGCTCAGAAAACCAAAGGTAGAGCACTGCATGCTATGGAAGGCTAGTATCATAAAATATTTTTTAAAGTCTTTTAACAATATTAAAATTCTGCTCAGAAACAACTATTGTAATACAATTTTTCCCTCTCCTTGCTTGAAAATCAACTGTGCAGCTCTTTTCTTTGTTAAAATTTTTCAAAACTCTAAAAAAATGGAATCAGTTCCCACCCTGGAAAAATGAACGAAAGTGCTTAATCCATTGGCGTTTGTGCACAAAGTGCATTTGTTGTGCTGCTGGATGTAACACGATCTGAACCAAGGAAGGAGAATGAACGCGTTGCGGCCCCTGATGGATTTCAGATTTATTAGACATTGGAATGTTTTTTTTCCCCCCTTGTCTATAAGAACATGGTGTGTAAGATGATAAAGGGCAGGAATAAAGGGAGCAGACACTGTAGCCCTTAAAATGAAAAGAACTGTTTCGAGATTTTGAAAGTGTCAATGTATGAAGAAACAGCCTAAATGTAAGTGTTGCATTATTCAGTATGCTTTCCTCTTAGAAAGAAAAACATTTTGCAACCACTGACAAAGCTACGGACATGTGACTAATACTACTTTTATTTTCCTATATGGAAAAAAACATCATCACAAAACATAAATGGAATATTTATGCTGTAAGATAATACACACATACCTGTAAATTATGAGTGCAAGATGTAATAATTCATCTTTAGTTTCATTACTCATGCACTATGGAGCTTTCAGGATTAGGGAGAGATTTGTTATGCCACTACATTCCATTATATGTTCTGCCTTTCTTAACCCTCTCTCTCTTCTCCAGTACACACATTTATACAGTAGGAGCAATTTTCTTTGCACCAACACATACAGACTGTATAAACTACAAAGAACTGGCATCATTTTCAAAGGACATATTCATGATCCATTTTATGGTGTTAACCAGGCTGAAAAAATTAGCGCAGGGTATAGGAATACCATTTCAAATAATTTTTTTGGGAAAGATTCCCATTCAGAGAAGAGCTCCAAGGTGTAACATTAATAAAAAGGTGCTTTATTCTAATGTTACAAGACTGTTCTCCTGAGCTGCCTGGATGAGGACCACGGTGGTCTGCTTGTAGTAGTGGTAGTTTTGTTCCAGTATCTATATGTTCCTGTGTGAAAAGGAATAGCAAAAGCCTGGAATAATTAGAATTCCTATGAAAATGTAAACAACAAAACTATTCACTGAAAGCAAACTAATGTTTAATATATAAGCAGAGGAATAAACAAGCTCTGTTCTTCTATTTTTGACTCTGTATGTATTCTACGTGTCTAAAAGCAATGTACGTCTGATGGAGATGACATGACCAAGGAGACAATTTGGGCTAGTGTTCCAAGCACTGGGACTGCAGACTATGCTAGGGTCTGCTACTGAGTTATTGTGTAATCTTGGGTGAGTCATTTAAATTCTTTATGCACTGATTTCACCAGTCTGTAAAATAGGTGTAAGTAATCCTCCCCCATTTACCTCAGACAGCAAAAATATCTATAAAACATCTTAGATGACATGTTTTGTTCAGGCAAATTTTTCTTCAGTAAGAAATTGTCTGTATGAGCTATATTTGTCCACAGATCGTTCTGTCCTGCAAATCTCTGCCCCCAGACACGCACATACACAGTCATGTCAGTTCTGCCCGAAAGATGAGATGAACATGCCTTTAGTGCGAAATCAAAAACATTATTCTCCTCCTATAACCGCAGAAGAGAAATTACATTAACTATCAAACTTTAAGTCTTTTCAAGGAGAATGCATAGGCCCAAATCTTGCCTAATCAAGTGAGAAGTCCGAGTAAAAATCAGGAGGATACTGCAAGCCATTAAAGAAAGCGGGATCTGGCCTCTCATAGAGCATTGAGGTAAAACAGACACACTACTGCAGTTTGCATTGGACAGTTCTCAATTAGAATGTCAAGATTTATAGTGTATTTTATCCGGTTTTCATTCTTTGCTGTTCAGTTTAACTTTTGACCTACGGTTATTGGCAGAAGGGGGCTTGTCCCAGAGGGCCATTAGTCCCTTCCAAAGAGGCCTTCTAAGAAGTGCCAGAAAAAGAGGGTGGGAAACAGGTCTCTTTGTAACAGGACCCCTCCTCCTTCTCTGAAATGCTCACACAATCAATGCGACAGTCAGGATACAAGAAAACAGGAGATCTTGTGGATTTTTCTGCAATGAGTAGTTAAGGTCTTGCATTCTTCCTCTTCTGTCCTGTCCTGCCCTGCCCTGCGAAGAGGTCAGATGGAAACAAATCCTGTAGAAAGGATCAACACTAATTGTGTCCAAAAATCTGCATGCAGTTAGAGCAAAAGAAAACGGAGGTTATAAATATAGGGAACCTATGCTGAGACCCTAAAAAGAGGCATAGTAAGGTGTGGCATCCAGGTGGATGAGGACTAGCCTTTGCATAGCTCTCAGCCAATATGGGACATATCACCCTTAAAATATATGATAGATATATGAGTTGCATATATATCCTTGAATTTGAAAAACCCTGTATGGGAATGGATAGATTTACCCAGGTTGGCTAGCCCTGCCCAATGCATTCCCTTCAAAAAGGGAGATGATAGCTGTGCTGAAGGGGAGCCTGCTGGCATGTAACTGGCACAATTTCTCAAGGCGAAACTTTAAGATTGATAAAAATATCAAACAAGATCAATGATTTTGCTGTAGGACTATGCTGTTGACACAAATTAAGGACAGCACTGTAAACGTGGAGGGAATTTTCAAGGGGAGGGCATTTTCCAGGGGAAGACCTGTATTATCCTGGGCGTTAGAGCATTAGGAACAAGACGAAAGGTAACAGGATGAGATCTCAGGCTGTGCAGGGATTAATAAGAGCAATACTCCATGGTAAGCAAGATGCTCCTCAGATGGAGATGTCCTTACAGCAGTGAGGTTCTCCAAGGGCCTTCCCATGGACACAGGGGGACAAAAATAACCTAGCTGGCTCTAGGATAGAGCGAGCTTCGTTTGCAGAAGGGATTATATAACGTAGTTGCCTCTAACAACAGAGGACTAGTTTGATGAACCAGAAGGCCCCTTCCAGTCCTATTGTTCCTGCTATTCCCAAAGTTAAATTAACACCAACCTTGCCTAGCAACATCATGTTCCCCTGCATGTGGAGATGGAGTTTGCCCTGGAGCTCCCGGGATGAGATGCCTCTTTTTAAATGGGAACTGAAAAGCCTCATGATGAAACAAATAACTAGGAGAGGTGCCAGGTTTATAATTTTTTAAAAAAAATTAATGGATTTAAATTCTCCCACTTTTGGGGACAGAAAGACCTGTAACAACACAGTGTACTGTAGGAGACCAACCTTAAATTCCCCTCAGGAGTGGCTCATGGCAGGCTGCTCAGCGTTCAGTCCCCTCACAGAGCACCCGCCATCCTCTGCCAACCTGAAGCAATTGGGGCAGAAACACTCAGTCTGGGAAGGCGACTTTTCTCTAGAAAGCAGGGACTGGCCAAGTGTCTCCCACCTCCTTCCTCCAAGCCTGGTTTCTCACAGCCCTCCCTGCCTGCCAGGATGACAGGTCCTCCATAGCCCACAGCCCTCACCCCACACGAATCCCAGCGCCTACGAGCAATCTCTCCCACCTGTGCCATATATATATATATAAATATATATATTTTAATACAGACGTGAGGCGAAACTCAGCTCCTCTCCCTGCTGTGTATGGCTGCCGGGAGACTGCGGGGCAGGCATGGGCAGGGCACCCTGACTGGGCCTGTCCGCCATGTTGGGTCCTGAGGCGAGGAGTGGGGCAGCTTCGGGGGCAGGGAGCCGGCTTTGGGCCGTGTGAGGGGCAGCTCTGCCACGTAGGGGAGACAAAGCAGGGTTAGCAAGCGTTACCGAAATGAGGAAGCCCAGGGTCTGTGGTGGTAGTGGCAGCACCTGCCTCTGGGTCTCTTCAGGGTGTGATTTTAGGTGTGAAGCTGCTGCCAGCCGTCAAGCTGAGCGAAAGCCGTTTCCTGTGGCAGTGGACTGCCTGAAAGCTGACACAGCCATCTTGGAGCACACTTCCCAGTGCAAAGGAGGGTAAGTGAAGTAACAGTAATTTAAAATGTTTGGGAATAGAAATTCCCCATCCCTGACTTCCCACCCCTTTGCAGACAGGCCCCTGTGGGGCAGAGAGAAGCAGGCACTTGGTGTGGCAGGAGTTCTCTGGCCTCTTTCACCCTGTCTGGGGCTGGGCGGGTTGGATCCATCCCCACTGAGGGCCTGAAGGGAAGGAGTGCATCTCCCTCTCCTCATTCCCACTCAGCCTTCCCTGAGCTCAGCTCAGCCCCAGGGAAGCAGCACAGCCCTCCTGCTGCTCCGTCTCTGTCGCTCCTGCTTCAGGTGGGCCTTCAAGGTGGAGATGGTGCTTTAGCGTGTGTGACGTCTGTTATTGGAAAATCATAATTAGAGAACCTATAGAAATTACTAGAGAACCTATAGAAACGACTGCAGCTGGAATCTCAGTTTCAGAGCAGTGCCATGCTGGGACAGGTTCAGGTTGTGGGGCAAGAGGCAGGAGTGGGATGGGAATGGGTGCATTCCTTTTTCTGCTCTCATCTCCAGAACAGCAGCAGGAGCAATTTGGGAGGGGAGCTGTTGCAAGGACGCAAGTGTCTGCCAAGTGACATGTCCTTGGAAGGGAGCTGGAGGGGAGGTAGCTGAGGACACCCTCCTCCTGGGAGGAGCTGCCCCAGCCACCAGAAGGTGCCAGGCCCCAGTTTTCTGTTGATATTCCCAGTGTGGTTTGGTAATGCAACAATTTGCTTATGGGACACAGAGCAGAGCCCACCTACTCATTCCTCTGAATAGCCGTCAGACGATAATGGCTTTCAGTCAATGGCCTAGCTTTGAACAGATGCCTAGAGGTGAAAGGATCTGTATTCCATTACTAGCCCCTTCAACTAGCCAGGGTCCCCTAGGTTAAATATTTTTAGCAACAGCTTGTTTACATGTCAAACTTGTCAATGAGCTTCTGGGGCACTGCTGCCACAAAGCTGTGTTGGTGGCAGGCAGTGAGCTTTCTCTATGCATGAACTAAAGCCTTCTAAAGGGCTTGTCAGATATATTCTTCCTACTGTGTCAGAAGAGCAAGACTAATTTCAAAGAAATGCTCTTTATTTCTACTTAAAACTGCTAAGGAAAATATCCACCACTGTCTTTTTTCTTGTCATCTGTTCGACAAGTGTCTCATAAAACAAATTGAGAGGTTTAAATCTCCGAGACAAAAATCAATAAGAGGATAAGTAAAGAATAGGAGGAAGTCAGCAGGCTGAGATTTATTTCACTGGAAATGTTTTTTCAATGGATTTACTAATAAATCTAAAGTGGCTGGTGCAGCTGCCTTTGATATGCAGTATCCCCTTTACTTAGATGGAAGCTGCACATGAAAAGGAGCTTTGAATACTGATTTTTACAAGGGTGTAAATCAGTGAAGCCCCACACGTTAAATGTACCACCAGCATCTGCTTCAGGTAGAAGTTAAGAGAAAGGATTTGTTTATGTGCCAGAGTTTTTCTCTGTAGTTTTGCCATTTTTAGCTTAATATATTGCAGTAGTTGTGATCAGGGCCTTTCTGTGTTGGACACTGGATTCTCCAGTGTAACAAAATCATCTCTGTCCCAAAGAGTTTATGCAAGGGCTGACTTGAAATTCTACTGAAATATTAAATATGGGCCGACCAGCAGTGAAATCACAGGGAATGAAGTATGTGATGGTGGAACTGAGCTGTGGTATCTCTTGAAAATCTGCTTCATCGAGTACTTCCCTTGTGGTGATGGGAAATGGAAAAATTTTAAATTAAATGGAGGACTCGAAACAGTCCAGAGAAGGTCAGCATGGACTGGCTAGCAGTCATTTTTAGGTTGATCCCACAGCTGGCCTGTGTTCTAGGAAGAAGGGGTATTATCCTCAGTGACAATAATAATAGGTGCTACTGAAATGCATAGACTTTGATGTGGACATGTAGGAAAGGAAAAGACTGCACCCCAGTCCCATTCCCAAAGACTGTGATCATTTACAAAAGCCCGGTAGATGAAGAGGAAACTGTAATGAACTCCTTGTTGTGTAATATTAGTGGTTTGCTCCAATTGGCACACATGACAGATGGCTGTGGGTAGGGAGCTTGTTGCTGGGGTCTGCGTATGTGCTAGGAGGGGTTCCAGAATGGTATGGTTCACTATTCTATTTCAAATTAAACACATAGCCTTGGATGCTTTTACAATGTCAGATGGGAAATCAGCCAGAAACTAGCTGGTATCTTATTGTTCCTTGTTCTTCAATCGATTCTGCATTTTTCAAAAGATTTCTCTGCACCAAACATGTATCAGAACATGGTTAAGCTCCATCGTTCCAGCTCACAAATTTGATGTTAGGAAGAAACGTCTAAAGTGAGAGTAAATCAACAAAAATGGTCATTTTCATCCCCTTGTATGTTTTTTCCCAAGTCAACATGAGAAACATTTCATAGCTAACTGTGAAAACTGGCACCTCCTTACCTACTTTATTATTTCTTATGACTTATTAAGGATTATTATCAGTGTTGTCTTTCTTAATAGTGCATACCCTGGCTATTGTATTGTGCTATTACTGGGTAGTAGTAGCAAAGTCTTACACTTAGGTCACTTAAACAGTTTGTATTTAAAAATTCCTATGGCTCTTAGTCTGAAGGGTGCAACCAGTACTGTGATTTGCACAAGGCTTTGCAAATGGAAAGAGGAAAAATGTGGAATGAAAACTGTGTGTGATTATATGCTAAATGACTGTGTCATAAAGCCATATGCACAGTGGGGCTGAACCGAAGTTGCATGGTCCACCTAAAGTCTGTAATTTCCTTCATTTTTGAGCAGTTTGCTTTGGAATCAAAATAACATTGCATTAACACCATGTTTTTTAATGCAATTATGTATATGTACATTACACAAACTCAAACACATGTATACAAATATATTACTGTGGAAAGTCAGACAACATTCATAGTAGACAATGTTACCACTGTTTTCCATAACATACACACATTTAAATCTTCATAATTGAAATAGGGATAATACATTCCCTGTGTCACAGAGCTTTAAGGATATATTATATGGCTATATAGGAGTTTCACCATGAATTGTTAAATGTCTTAGAGTGATGGCCATAATTTATACAACCCCCAACTCTATACCAGACATTCAAAGAGGTTGGTACAGTTCTGCAAAACAGGAAAGTATGATCTCCATCTCTTTGAGGTGAACGCAGAGAACTGACAAAATCCATATTGTGAGTCAGCACTACAGCTAAAATTAGAACCCAAGCTTTAAGTATCAGCTTTTGCCAAAACCTGTCCAGCAGTCAGTCTTTCACAATGAGGACTGGCCAGACCTTAGTTTGGCTTCTGAGTCAAGAGCAGGACCCTTCATGTTTCAGCAATAAAGCAGTATATGTATACATATATACTGTTCAGATACTCCGTGCTATCTGCAGAGGGAGAACATCGCATGCTGTGCTCCACACCTCACCACATCATCTCCACGTCACAGTGCCCTGCCTGGGTTTTCATTCAAAATCTACCATCCATGTCCTGACCCTGTTTGATCTCTTACAAGATCAAAGTCTGAAGAAGTTGAAAGACACACAATGACATGATTTATCCTCAGGGGAGCATGATGACTTCTGAAATTTCTTTCTCCCCTGGATGCCACACACTGCCCCCCTGCCCACAAGATGGAAATTCTGATTTTGTTTCTGATCTGGCTTGTCCAAATATATGTGGGAGAATAACAAATGTCATTGCACAGGGACACAGAGCAAGAGGTTGCATAGAAGAGGGGGATATTAACTATTCCGCTCTTTTAGATTTCCAGGCTGCAGTGTAATCCTACAAAATTAAATAATATGATCAGGATTTCCCCCTTTCCTCTTGACCTGACTTTCAAGCTAGGGCTAAGAATTGCAGCACATTTCTTTTCCCAAAGCAAAACACGATCCTGGATAAAAGTCAGTTTAGTTGAGAGAAAAAAAAAGTAAAACAAAAATAGATCTTTTCCATAAACAAAGCTGCTTTCCATTTTGCTAACGTAAACAGGCAGATGCATTAAGAGATCATGCCACCCAGGCCCTGGAAAAAGAAGCAGGGAAACATATTTCTGAGTATTTTTCTGAAGGTGTAAGGGTGGCTGAGCCTGAGGCAGACTCAGGAGAAGGACAAGGCGTTATAGACAGGGCAGCTTTACAGTCTCACTTGTGACTGAGAACAACAATACTTGCATAGTTTAGGTCAAATACAGCATCCTCTCCTTCCCAAATGAAATCTCTGTTTATAGTAGGCACCTGTGCACTATATTCTCACAAAAACATAGTTTTTTCCAGTAATCTCTATGACTGTGCAAACAGAAGTTCAGGTCTCTGGTTATGAACTTGGATCTGGGTGAGTAATGGCAAAAAAAGCCTTTCAGAAATGTTAAGTGCTCACCATTGCAGAATGACAGGCTATGAGGTACTCTCTATAAGATGGTGTTCAGTCACTTGCTGTACCAGCTCTGCAGTGAATGAAAACACCCTTTCCCCTGGGACCAGAAACAAGGAGATGAAACAAGAGAAATAAGAAATGAGTGGTGTCCTAACTGTGGACTGGATTTCTGAGAACCAAGCTGAAGTCAAGCAGCTGGGATGGAGCCTGTTCTGTTAGAGCTCAAACCTCTTCTACTCTTCTATATCCCTTGAATCATTCCTTTGGTGGGAAATTCAGCCCTCTCTACTGCAAGACCCACATACCACTTAAGCCATCAAAGTAGTCTTTCTGTAATTGTCTAGAGATGTCTGCAGTCTAGATATCTACAGTCTGTAGGCATCTGTAGTTAAATGATGCTTTGCAATAAGTCACACTCAGGAGATGCTGCAGTCTTCTGATTCGGCTGGTTTGTGATATATTTCAGTCATGCATTAAATTCATGTGCTGTAGCACACAGCTCTTCCCAAGGCAGACCCCCTTTTGTTGTTTTTTTTTCCATTTAAACGTCTCTGATTTTGTTACTCAAAGCAATCTGCTAATACTAATCTGCCAACTAGATACTGCAGGGTGAATTCTGACCTCATGCATGTAGCATTTGATTAAAATCGGTGTGTGTATATATATATATGCATATAAAGCTGGTAAGAGCAAAGCTCTTCCATGGTTTGATAACAAATCAGATTCAGATCAATTTAAAAGACAGTGAATATCAGTGCAAAAATGGCTTCTTCCTTTCTGGTATGAGCCAAAAGGGAAGATTTGGCATTTGGTTTCAGTGTTTGGATTCAGCCTAAAGATACGTCGAGTGACTCAAATGCTGCTTCTTCAAACTGTCTGTTTGGAAAATGGTCTTTAGGATCCCCACGGAACAGGACGATTTCTGTTTTTTCGTGCTTCCTCTTGGGCCATAAATGCAGCAGAAGGGCCTTTTGCAGAAGACTTTGACCTTCTCTACAAGAAGTTCAAGACTATGTGCAAATGAAAAATATTTTAGCCAATATTCCACATCTGTGGTTTTTTTGTTCCTCCCCCCTCCCATGCCTGTCCCCCCCCATCACCCCAGTCTGAGAAGAGAATCTGGTTCAGGTTGTGCTGGAGGTATATTTGGGGTAGTATTTTATCTGATGATAATTTTTAAGTATGACATCCCTCTATCACTTGTGTGAAAAAATAAGTGCATGGAAAGAATTAGTTTAGATTAATTTATCCTTTCTGATACTTTTTTCTCCCTTACTCCCCTACTCCTTTTTCCTTCTTCTGTCCCTCTGCAGCTCCCGTTAAGAACAAGTCAGTGACTCACAAAGACACATTTTCACTCATTCACTACATCACAGCCCTACATGCTCATCCACTACAGGGTTCTGTGACGCTTGATCTTTGCCACCAGGAGCATCCAATTCTGTGCCCAGCTTTAAGGCCAAAGGGAACTCTACAAACCAGTTTTTCTCTGTTTCCCCCAGGAACAAAACTGTGGCTATGTTACTGCCCTCTAAAGATGTGTGGATCAGCATTAAAGCGCTGACCTGTTCAACACTTCTAGGACCCTTTGAACTGTAGATCTTTGAAGCGAAGGCTGTAACAAACTAGTGTATAATAAGCTGCTGCCCCATGCCAGGAACGGCAGAGGTATCAGGGACTGATGGAAGCTTTTGAAGGCACAAAATGCTATTAAAAACTGAGAGGGACTAGAGAAGAGACAGTGAAAAACAAATCTCTTTTCCATGCAGTGATACATCTAACTTTGGCAAGTTAGAACTAGGGTCACTAAACCGGATTTGATGCTTACAGAATTTTGGGGTGGCTGGTTTACGGTGTTGGCTTAGATACACTTTTGCTGAAGTTGGGGCTTTACCAGGAGAGATACTTAGTTCAGTTCAGGGCTTCCTTTCCTTACCTTTCTGCACCAATAAGTTGTCAGGGAGGGGAGAACCAGTCTGCATAGCAATAATTATTATCAATTGTATTGTGCTTTTTATCTTCAAAGTGCTTTACAGACACAAACTAATTATTTCTCTGCAACACCCCTGTGAAGAAGATGGTAAGTATCATTATCTCTGTTTTACCGATGGGGAGACTGAGCCAGAGCATTTAAGCGATTAGCCTGGGGCCACAGGGGCAGTTAGTGTCAGGGCTGGGAATGCAGGAGTGTCTCCGCTCCCAGTCAGCACCAGGCAACATATCTCTTTAGTAGGAACAAAAGGGAACCTTTCTCCAGACTTGGAACCTAAAAGAAGCTCATTTTTTTTGGCAAGGGATTATAAACTCTTTCTTTAAAATGTAATCATAATTGGAAAAAAGACTGTGCAGTAATGGCAGTAGCGAGGATTGAAAGTCAACACGTCTGCTTTATGAGTAATCCTAGAATTTGGGAATTTGGGAAAATTCCTGGAAAATTTCTGCGGGGGATGAAGAGTTCTATTTCAGTGCAAAAAAAAAAGCGACATATTTGAAATTTCCCATGGAAGGGAAATTAAATTATAATAATTTTTAAATATCAAAATGTTTCATTACAGACATTTCAAAATGAAACTGAACCTGAAAGTCTGTGCTCTGAAGTTCCTGGTTCAGACATGGCTTCAGGGCTTTTAAATTCCTGCATGCCTATCGGCTCTCGGTGAGGTTCTCAGGGCTTCCACAGGTATGTTGGTCGTCACCTCTTGACTGAACACAATGTGAGCTGTGGAGTGCCTCTACTCTACCCCAGTGGAAAAATCAAACTCATTTAAAACCACCAATAGCTTGGCATAAGTATTTAACTTTGCGGTGGAACAGAAAAGGAGCAGCCATGCACAGAGGTCCAGATGGGAAGCAAAGAGCACACAAAAGCAGGAGGTTGCTTGCTGGGCCAAATCTGCAATGGGAACATTCCCACTGGAGCTGGCATCGCCAGCTTCATAGCTCCCTGACCAGTGTGATGAGGGGAGGCTGTCCACAGACTGTACATTCCACAAACCCGTCTCCATAGTACCGAATCGAGCAGGCTGTCCATAAGCATGGCCAGGCCTTGTCAGGACTCTTTCTGAGTCTAACAATCCAGTAAGTTTCTCGAATTTCAAGGATTCTGTCATTTTGGGAGAAGAAATCATTTCCAGTAGTGAATTCTCATCCAGCTGTGAGGGACATCTCCTCCAGCTGGGTTGTTCTTCCTGTGCACCAGACCCCAATCTGCTGATTTCAGAGACCAACATGGAGTGTTCCTCTTCCTCCGCTTTTTTCTCCTCCATCCTCTTTCCCTTTAGTCCTGTAGTGCCAGCCCAGCTCAGAGGAGGTTGTGCTGTTTAGGTATCAGTTCATAATTAAATGCTAAGAGTTGTGCCCTGCAAACATGCCAAAAAACATAGAGCAATTGCTGACAGCCTGTCGTACTTTCAAAGAGCCTTGATGGGTTTTGGCATGAGATAGGAGGTCCCCCTAGTCACCACTCACAGCCAGATGTTCCCTGGTCCTCTACTGTGAAGTGAAGCAGTGTTGGAAGGCATGGAGCTGGAACAGATTGTGAGCAAACCAGTTACAGCTACCTGTCCTGTCCCATTCAAAGTGTAATCTGGACCAGTGGCCCCCAGAGACAATCCCTTACCTGAAAATGGTTTATGGATTAGGGACACTGGGAAGGAACATATACAGCTAGTGCTCCCTTTTCCATGAGATTTCCTTTTGCCTGGCTCTGACCCTTGGAGAACTGAAAGGCAATCACCAGCCTCAAGCACTGCCTAAGGAATGGGGCTGGAGGGAAGCACAGTTTTCAGGACAGGAGAATAGGGAAAAAAAGGCATGTTTTTACTCTGAAGCTTTGCATTTTTGTTTGGAATCAAGAGATAATGGAGAGCACAACACTTTCTTTTTGCACGGCTCATCTTACAGTACCTAAGAGAGGCTAGAACTCTAAAAAATAAAGAAAAAATAAGAAATAATGAAATGAAAAAATAAGAATACGCAACACCGAGTCAAGGCGACACTTTTCACATAGCTTTGGTTCCCTTTCAGCCTGCAAAGCTGAGCCAGATCCTCAAATACTTAGAAGCTGCCATGAGGGCTGGATTTTCTAAAGAGGTCTGTAGCCCGCCAGCTTGGCACTTCTTAAAATCTAGGTACTGATTTTGGTGCCTAAATGGGAGCTGAGCTCTTTTGCAAATCTGCTTCTGATTGTGCATGCTGAGCTGCTCTGCAAATTCTGGCTATCATTGCTCTGCATTCTTGTACTTCCTGGTTGTGAGCTGTGCTGGGAGCAAAACTATCAAAGCACCACAAGGAAACCACTCCTGCTATAATCAGGAAGCACAAAAAATCTCAGGAGCCAAACTGTTCAGCCTCCTATTAGTATTTGGGCAATGGCTGTGCTTCTGGTACTGCTTTATCCCTGTCTGCATCAGAGCTGTGCAATGGCAGGTGCTATAAAACCCTCTAAAATAGAGACAATCCCAGCACTGAATAGTTTATAATCAAAATAGAAGACAAGGCAGAAAGTGTGTGCAACAGATGGACAGATCTGGCATAAGGAAACCATGGGGTAAGCGTTCTAGTGAGTGTCTCCAGCATAGTTTGCAGAGCAGAAAAGAGCAGTCAAGGATAAGCTTAGCTGCTTACCTTACCTGACCCCGTAAACCTTTTGAGATTTGCCCACAACAATTAATTATTCCTTTGACTGGCCAAGATGACTCACAGCTGCTCATGCCATCCCAAAGCTCAAGATCTAAGTAAATTTATTGAAATTAGTGGTGGCTCCGTTCCAGGAAACTTGCATTAGTTTTGATTCAAAGAAGCTCCGCACCCTTCCCACCTCTTCTTTCTCCCCTTCTCTTCTAGCCCTCAGAAAATGCGAAGCTCTACAGCTTCGATCTAATAGCGATTAAGACTCAGGAATGGGAGTCATGAGATCCGAGTCCCATTCTTGTCTCTAATACAGGGTGATTTTTGGTGAGTCACTTCCCCTCTCTCTTCCTCAATATCCTCTTTTGTAAAATGGGGTTAACAGTACCGACCCATCTCACTGAAAGGTTGTGAATTGATTAATATCTGTGAGTATTTGAGTAACTGACCTTCTGGAGACTTTCCTGGCTTTTGTAGCTTTGTATCTGGCATTAACCATATACTTGGGTAGTGCAAAGGAAGTTCAGGGTGTTAATTAATGGGACTTACGGATTGTTAGGGTTTTTACTTCTGAATTGACTTATACCTCCTTAGTAATTAATATTGCCAGGAGGTCAGACAAGAGGGAAAGCAAATAAATGAAGGTTAACTCAGTTTGCATTTGGGAGAGAGTTAACCAGCTTCTTACAGAGTGAATTTACTCACTTTGGTGTTTACCATTACAGTGCTGTCCGCCATTTCCTAGGCACCTTTCTTTTTAATATCACCCTTTGGTTTCAAGTATAGGCACATACTTGTGTCATGCCCGGACCAAGCCGTTGTCTCTGTTTTATAGATGCTGATGCAGAGGTGCAAATAGGTGAAGTCACTCGCCTAGTGCACTCATCGAGTGTCACCTGTCCTGGGAATCCTCCCTGTGATGACATTCATTCCTTTCACAAAGACCATTCACTGCTGTCTTTGATATTTTAGCCTTTTATGAGAACTAGAAATTATCAATGCCAGACCTTAGTGAGTTGAAAATGAACATTTCAAATAACACCGACCTCAGTTACTCTTTCACAGGACACGAACCTGCAGCTTTAAGAGCCCAGTGCAGACTTTTTCTACCTCCACCAAGGTCTGTCCCAGTAAAAGCTGACACTGTATGCATCTCTAACTCCCTTAATTAGGTTTTTCCATATTGGGTCAGTGGGCTAGACAGCTTTGAAGTTTGCTTTACCTAATTGTACACAAGTCTTTTGAGTAGAGAGCCTGCAGTTGGTGGGCTGGGAGGGCTTGAGGATGGTTCAGTCAAGAGTCTGCCCAGTCGCTCCACCTGTAGGAAGGTGGAGGAAAATCCTTTGGGGTTCTCAAAAGACTGAAACCCCTCATTTTTTCCAGGAAGGGCTTGTGTCTATTGCACAGCTGGGCAGGCCTTTCTGGGTACTTCTTTCCTCTGAATGATGCCACCCAGTAGCCGTGACTAGTAGCTGGTATCTACAGCAGCTGCACCATCAGCTTGAGTGTCTTCTCTTGATGGAGAGCTTGATAGACGACAAGGACAGGAAGGAGAAACCTGCAGAGTCATCGCCTTCTAGAGCAGCTGAAGCCACAACTGCCTGCAAGACACAGAAGAGTGGAGTTCGGGGGGGTTGACTTCCTGAAGCAACTCTGCTGGAAGTGGAGAGAGAGAAAAATCACAGGGAAGAAAGGCAGGCAGAGGAACTAGAACTGGTGGTTTGGGTCTCTCTCCCCGGCCCAAGACCATGGTGCTTTTCTTCTGACAGTGCCTCCCTATGAAGAATTGTGGTCCTGAAACAGTAGTAGCTGCAACCTGGGCTTTTGAAGCTGCTTGCAAGAAGAAATCGGAGATACCTCCGACATAGTACAGTATGTGTGTGATCCTTGTTGAAAAAGTGCATGCAGAAAAAATAAGAAAGATAAGAAAATGAAACAGAACTTTGACTAGATCTTGCTGGTTTTATCATCTTATTTCTAGACTTGCCATATACTAAAAATTCTCATCTGTGTTCTGTTTGTAAAGTCAGGAATAGAGCTGCAGTACCGCTTCAGCAAGCAATAGAAGAGGGCTGTTCAAGGGGCTCCACATGCATGGCTGATTTTTTTTAGCTAGTGCAGTGAGACACATGGAGCTGTGCTGCAGTAATGTGCATTTGGCACTGCTTCTCTCACCTGATTACACCATCCTTCCCCTCTAGTGTGACTGGCACTGGTCAGCTTTCATGCCTGAATTCTCAGCTTCCACAAACTGGGCAAGTTTCCAGCCCATTATTAGTTACCTTATGTCTATGTTCTTGAGATCAACTGCTTCACTCTTTCCTTATCTTTTCGCCTTTATCATAGGTTATTTGGAAGGCAAACTTCACATGAAGGATCACGTCTATCTCACATTTGTTCATTGCGTAGCACATAAGAAACATTAATAATTGTAATATTATAATCAATCATAGCATCACAGTAACACATGAGTTAATGTTCCTTAAGATCCTGTGTCAACTTACTGAATTACAAGCAAACATATTTGGTACATGAACTAAAGGACTCATGTACTTGCCAAGACTCAAAGCCATATCACAGGTTCACATTTCTCTTTCTAACACTGCTGCTCATTCTAGACCTCCTGACAGAAGTGTAGGGTGGCCATTCCTTCCCTACACTTGGAGCTAGAGGTGTTAGCAATTAGTAGAAGTGCACACAAAGAGAGGAGCTAGAAGTTGGTTTGAAGGAGGCACTGATTTTAAACAAGTTTTGAAATGTGCATATTTAATGTTTTAAAGTTTGGCTTTGGGTTGTCAGCATTTTGGGAATGTGGAAGGGGTGCATTTAGTTAATACTACATCCGCTCATAAATAGAAGGCTCTGCATTCTCAAGGAATCTCAAAGAATTTCTGCTGGTATAAATTGCTGTAGCTCTGCTGATTTGAAAGAGGAAGGAGACAAGAAGGATGTCCTGGCTGGGGGTAGGTTAATCCCCCTGGGGTTACTACGCTGATGTACTATTCCCTGTTTTGCTACAGATTTCTTGTGTGACCTTGGGCAAATCACTCTCCCTCTCGGTATCACAGTTTCCCATCTGTAAACTGGTGAGAGCAACAACCGCCCTGCCCCAGAGGGGTGTTTGGAGGATAAATATGTTAGAGGCTTGGAGCTGCCAGAGTACAATAGTGACAAGGTTCCGACAAATACTGAAGATAGATAGAAGCTGACAATCAGGCAGACTGCTATTAGCAGCTGATTCATTCTCTCTGGTTAATGCATATTTTTAGCAGGCTGTTACTGACTAGACAGGAACACAAGTCTGTCAATTAACAAATGTTATAATGAACTAAATCTTTGCACCAGTAGCCTTCGCAGGGTGAATTCAGAACTCCCCAACCCTGTGGCACAACACCTGCACCACTAATAAAGGGTGAAGATTTTCCTATAAGTCAAGTGGAGATACCACGTGTTGTGCAAAGCCAGTGTCCAAGCACAACTGGCATTTCCACCGTGGGGTTCTGAGCAGCTTTGGTGTGCAGTACGCTGACAGTTAAGAAATCTTATGTGGCCATGGATTTATTACAATGTGTTCATAAAACCTTGTCAAGGCACCATTTCAATATAACTCATGGCCAGACATTCCAGTGATTGGTGCTTAGAGCCCCTCTTGCAAAGCTGCCCTGCAATATGACCAGGGAACACTGCTTAATTGTATTTCTTTTACAAAGTGATGAAATGTAAAACTCTGCTCCCAGCATGCTGGCTGGCACAGGAGGCTCAGCAAATATGTGATTCTCGCACTGCAGCTGGACTCTAATGACATGAAAGGTGCTAATGCGATGCAACTGGAACCTTTAATTATCCTAGTGACTAATAGGAAATCTCTCAAAAGGGTCTAGGAGAAAGAGCCTTATTCTTCACTGAGAGTTCCCTGAGCTGTGCTTAGAAAAGGGGACAGACAAATGGCAAGTCCAAGAAGAGACCTGAGTCCCAAAGCTACAGTGTCCGGGAGAGGGTTTCTCCTTCCTTTAACAATCAGCTTGTCAGACATAGTAAGTAGAGAGAGGGAGAATATCTCTGGGCCCATTACTGACTTACACTAGTTGGTACCTAAACTTGTTCTGCATCCTGCAGGTAACTGGATAAACCTGCTGATGAAACAAAAAGATTTGGATTTATTTTGAATGTGTTTGTCTTCGAGGAAGAGGAAGAGTGACAGACAGCTGTCTCCCGCTTGCTAGTTGAATAGAGACTGTCAGATCTTAATGTACCTTGGGGATCATTTCTGTTTGATACAGAGTTTCAGAACTTGTTTCTTAATATTTTTTTATCAAAACCCTTTTTTGCCGAACCATCCAAGCTGAAAACCATGCAGGCCATGTTGCCTGGATTTTATGGAGCAATGTACAGAGCATGTAGGATTGGGTAGTTTGTCACGTTACTCAGTGTTGTTGCTGCCTGGTTTTCACTGATGCAGATTCAGCCTTGTGTCATCATCAGCTACATCAATTTTTCTTCACTAATTATGGCAACTAAGGGTAGAAAGGGAACAAAGGCTAATACGAGTTATATGATGTCACCTGGCAGCTCAGAGGCAGGAGTAGTCCACAGACATAAGAGAAAAACCTTATGTCTTTATTCACCCTTTCTCTCAAGCCCTTGACAAAACTCGGTGATGCTAGATAATACAACATCAGTTACAGTGATTTTAAGGACAAAATACATCACTTTCCTGAAGAAATGAAAAAATCGATGTCATGACTGAAAACGTGGAAATTAATCCAGTGATTTCTGCCCCAAATGCTAGAGAAGTTTGGAAGCTGTTGAGCTGCTGCAGTAGCAGTGGTGGTGCTGAGAGCGCTAGGGGTCGAGGCAGAGTCAGAAAACCAGACTAAGTCTTGCCTCTCATGTCATGTTCCTGTGGCATGGCACATATACTGCCTACAGCAACCCAGTGTGTGCGAGAGTGTGCGTGCGTGCATGTGTGTGTGTGTACGTACTACTGTCCTCTACCAGATAGAATTACACCAGTTTCACAACCGTGCCATGCAAGGCATGGCCATGGATTTCTCAGGTGAAAATGCTGGTGTGCTGGCCTTACGCTCAACCAAATCAAAATAAGAAATTCCTTGCAAATTAGAAATCACCCATTATCAGCCAATTGTAATCATGAGTCCCCCAAAATGCAGAATAAGCTATATCAGTGCCTTTGAAGCACATAAACGTATTTGTTGCTGCCACCATGCAAGCCCAGGCAGTCCCAAGTCTGTTACTTCTTTCTGTTCCTGCTTTTCTGGTTAAATGCACCTGGGAATATGTAATTGTTTATGTCATAAAACATTCATCATAAACAAACGGGATGGGCAAGCCAGCTGAGCAAATGCTGGGGAAATGAGTTAAAAAACCATGGGATTGGTATAATTGGTAATGCACGTCTTGTGAGCAGGATGAAAGATGCGTGTTTTATATGAAAGTATAAAAAAGGGACAGGCACTGTGTGTACCTGGAGAGAGAAAACATTCCATGTGTAACTGTGGCTTGGCAAAAGCATGGGCACTGTTGTTAGAAACATACAGAACAGATCACTGGCAGAGCAGAGGAGTGATGTGATAAGAAATGTAAAGGCCTATTTTAAATCTCTTACAGTGATCTCTGATTTACATCAGTGCAAACAAGGGCAGAGACATGGCCTAAGTCGGAGCTGTAGGCATTGTTCAAATGTCTTGGTTGTTTTGTTTTTGTTTTGTTTCCTATATAGATAAAAGATAAAGAAAGCATATATTCTTTGTTAAATAATGCTCAGTGCTGAGGGACTTTCCAGGTCTTAAAGCTGGGGCTGAAGAAGTTAGCTTACAGCTTACATGTGGAATTGCAGCTGATCCAAGAGCACAGAAAATAAACAGTACATGTACCTCCATCCCTTGAACCCTGTGAGCTAGTTTTGTGGTTATTGTTCCCTTTGGTATCGCCTTATCTCTTGCCATGTTTACAAGATTCACCTTGTCTGCTGCCCTGAGCCTCCCTGCCAGTCACGAAGCCTCTGAAAGTACACAGAGGTTGTGAGAGTGCAACACTCGGAGTGACGGACATCACATTGGTAGCAGCAAACAAAGTGGTGAGGAGACAAGAAATGTAAATGTCAGTGTGACTGTGCAGACGTAAGAATTAAATGGACTCTTAATGCCGAGCAGGGAGGCCATTAAACAGAGGGAGTATATATATGAGAGAATCAGTAAGGTATCTGGTACTCAATGTTGCTGGGGTTTTTAAGCCATAGTCAATTGCAGCGTGATTAGATTTAGACCATTTCTTCTTTGTCGTTCCATTAGCAAACAATAAAGCACGATGAATTTGTATGAAAGAAAATAGATCTTAGATCTAAAGTGCCCAATCATCTCTGCAGAGCTAGACCCTTCCAGAGCAGATAGACTTCAGCCACTGCTTTGCTTTTTCTTTTCTGACTGGATCAGAGACAACTATTATTATGGGTGTTTAGTCTTTGTGCTGTGGTAGAGTTGCCCGCTGGTGGCAGCCTCTTCCAGACTGTTGGCCAATCTTAGTCTGTTATGATTCTGTCACACCTATCTTGGTCCCAAATGGATAGAAGCACATACCAAGCTGTAAACACACTTCTCAGCAATTAAGTGTCCTGGCTAGAAACAACCCGGTGGCAATATTACACGAACTTAAGTTGCCCAGGAGGTAATCCAATTTTCTTCTTTGGCTGCTTGTCATTTTTTAATTGAATAGCAATAAGTTTGTGTCATTGCTGCATGTTACAGTTGTGTAACAATGAGGAGGCCGCCAAATGGCTGGAAGTCAAGAAGCGCACTGAGCCTGATCCTAGGCCTTGACAAAGCCAGTCAATTCAAATGATATTTGGTAACCCTAAGATAACTCTAAGAAGCTAAAAGTGAGAAGTGTCTGCTAACATAGAGGTATGTTCCTCTACATTGTAAACAAAAGTGAAAAAATGCAACTTGCAAATATTTGTCCGCATATCTCTCTTCATGCTGTTGAGTATGCTTCATCTGGTGTTTCTAACAAAGAACATTCTAAACCTAGCCTGAATCACTGCTGTATTGCTCTTGTACACTACGGTGTTTTGATTTCTCTTGGATTGCAACCTCGTGTGTTGTTTGGTAGGTTCCTCAAACACCTAACTATTGGATACAAATGATGAGCTGAAAATCTCCACTTTCCTGGGAAAAAAGTCCTTCAAAGGCTGCTTAAGTGCTTAAAACCATGGCCTCAATGCTCTCCCAAGGTTGCAAAACCCAGAGGCAAATAAGCCAAAAAACTTTAATTTGAAATGAAAATTATGATTTTTCCAGAGTCTCATGGTTTTTAGTGAGCCTGACTCATGATTTTGAATGTTTAACATTTGCAGTACCCTGTGAGGTAGATGCAACCACTGCAGGACAGGTCCAAACAGCCCCTTAAAAAATCATTTATTAGCTCTCCCTTCCTTTGTACTCTCTTTTGTTGGGTGCATTTAATTAATTAATTTTGCATGTTCTTTCTGCCTGTCATTTTTAAAAAAAAATACTTGTGGATTCGGGGTGCCAATAAAAAATTCTTTTATTGTAAAATTGAAAGATGAAAACCAACATAATGAACTTGCCACTTCCTTAGAGTTCTGGTAACTTGGGTGTGATCTGATGGTACAGAATGATTCATGGGATAAAATTATAGACTTATGCAGGTGTGTACAAGAGCCTGGGTGGGGTGTAGGCAAACAGGGAATTTTATATGGCAATAAACATGGGCATGTGGTATAAAGAAACTGTACTGCCTTAAAAATCTTATTTTATTTTATTTTTATTTGATAAGAACAAATTGAATGACCTTTCTGGTCAAATATAAAGACATTGCTTTCCTCCTCTTCTGCCAGAGTCCAACAGAGATAGCACTATATACCTTCAAGCAGGTGGAACCCTCGTCTGATTCTTAGCACCGCGCAAAAGCAACATTCAGCTCATGCCTAGATTCTCCTTATGCCTGAAGTCTGCCTTTACTGGAATTGGACAACATGGCAATATTTAAGCTCAAGTAAACCTTCTTCTGAATGGAGTGGTTTTGGAGCTTTCTCCTTGCGCAGCCTTTAACTCTGCATTTTGTCTCACAGAGACAGTCAGCCTTTTCAAGTTCTGTGACGGAAAGGGAAGGCCCCATCTAATCTGGCTGGTGGACTAAGCTCTGCCCCTCCAAGCCGTGACTTACAATCTCTCACCTGATCATAGTGCCAGATACAGTGAAGGTCAGAAGGCCAAAGGTTGAGAAATCTGGCTTGCAAAGCAAACAGAAATGTTTCTGTTTGCAGACAGAAATGCTGACTGTACATAGAGCCACAGGAACTTCCAAACCACAAGAATTGCCTCTCACTGCTTCCCTCTTCATCTTCTGTTCCTCCACCACCAACCTTTTCTCTTTCTTGCCACTGTTGGCCTGAAATTCTTCTTGCCTGAAGCCCCTGCTGTCTGAGACAGCCTACACACGTCTGCCTGAACACCTCTGCTGATTTCAGAGCTCAGCAGAAGAAAGATTTTAAAAAACAGAGAGTCCAACTTCGAAGCTGTTATAAAGGTCTACAGCTCTGCTGAAATCAGGGGAGTTAGGCAAATAAGAATTTTTGAAATGTAAGGGACAGATGTTTTGCTTTTTTTTTTCTCATGTAGTTTCTCCCTCCCTCTGTGGTTTGTTATCATTCAGCTCTACAAGGCTTTGTTTAACTCTAGGAAAGACCATAGGAGTTGGAATTAGATCCAATTTTGTTTGCGCAGGAGTGTGTGGCTAAGGCTGGGCCTTTGAAAAAGGGTGTATTATACACTCTGGAGGTTTTGGAAGATCATCGTAATTATTGCTTGAGGGTCAGACTGTACCAGGCTCACTCTCCTCTTACAATATCTTCCTCCACAGACAAGTCCTATTTACCAGAGTAAAGGATGCAGAAAGATACTTCTGAAAAATGGTAGCTATTGTTTGTCCTAAGGTAGCTCTAAGACAAGTGTGCTTTATGGGATGTGTGGGGCTCTGGCCCATAGATGGTTCTTGCATAGGGACTGTTACCCCACTAAATGCCAACATTCTCCGGATCATGACTAGAACTGTATGTTAGGCCTTTGGAGTTCATGGGCTCCTTAGCGAAGAGATGACAGAAAATTGCTCTATTTTATATCAGCCAAGTGTAGTTTTTTTGACTTCTGACAAGTCAGCATAGGTGGTAGGGTCTGTTCATCTACAGCAGCTCCTCAGCTCTTCCTGATACCTGGACATCTTCTGCTGGTAGGAGAGATAGGGTGCTCAAGGACACAAGTGATAACATTTAGAAGTACAGATCCCTTGTTATCTTCCTGCTACCAGCTCAGCATAAATCCAATCTATTCAGTGAGCAGTAAAGCCCACCCCAGACTGTCCAGAAAACAAAATCAGAATGCAGTACTTTCCCTGTGTAAGTAACTAGCAATTCCTGAGGAAATGGGTCCCAGATTTCCCTATGAATTGGGGCCTTAAGTTCTGACATAGGGAGCTATTCATGGAGGAAATTCTAATTGAGTCAGGTTGTGCTTTTTCCACAAATTGTTTACCCTCTGTCTGGGTCTTTACTGGATTCCTAAAGAAAACTTGTGTTGCACCCAGGTGCTGTGGTGGTTAGGCAGATTTAGGTGAGCACTCTTTGCATGCAGAAGTCAAATACTAAGGATAAGAAACATGTCTATGGTCCATAAGGGGGACAGATCATATGGTCACCATCTGGGGCTCAGCAATGGCCCTGTGCACTGAAATAGCAGTTGCCGTGCCTTGCTGTGTTTCCACAACAGCAACCAAAGATGGTGACACGGAGGAAATTAATGCCAACTGCCCACTCATTTCCGGATTCTTTGTTATACACGCTCCTGTGTTTTTAAACAGACTGCAACATAAGGAATCTGGAGTCTCATCTCTGACAGGTATGGATTGAAGTGAGTGGATTTATCCTGGTGTAATCCAGGTTAAAAGGGAGAAACAGGCCCTGTACTCTATGCTGAAATTCTCTCATGAAACATTTCCCAGAAATATCAAAGAATATTAAAGTTCTTTGGGAGTAAGGACTGTCTCATACAGTGTGTGAACGGTGTCCAACACAATGGGGCTTGCTCTTGGCAGAGACCTCTAGGAGCTACAGCAGTACATGTAATAACATCTAACTACACCTTCAAGACATGGTGTAGGGAAGTACATTGTGTTAACTCACCTAACCTGTGATTTAGAGGGGCCCCTCCCTCAGTGTTCAAAGGAGGAAATGAAATCTTCCCCAGGGAAGAAGTATTCTGACCTTTCAGCGGCAGGGTCTGTGTGTATCGGCTACAAAGGAGGAGCAGGAACTGGGACGCTTAGGATCAGTTCCCCAGTTTGGCTACCTGGCCTTTGGCAAGTCACTTAATTACTCTGTTTTACAATTGCCCAATTGTCATAATAATTCTTTTTTTTCTTTCCCATAGCAGGGTGGGGATGGACGGAAGGGAAGCAAATTCTTCCTACATTTATGATTACAGAGTGTTTTAGGGTGCTCTGGTGAAAGGGCAAAGGGACAGTAATAGATCACATTCATGTCTGCTGGCTGGTCTCTGAAAGCATTTACTTACGAGACTGAGGCTTGCTTACTGTCTTCAGTGGTAACTCTTTAAGGAAACAGGTGCTTAAGGTAACATTTTCCAAAGCATCCAAATGAGTGTCCCAAATTCCTTTGAAAGCGAAAGAATCTCAGACATTACATTTCAAAAATACACCTGAGTCCCCCTCCTCCCCCTTTTGAAAACATCTGCGTCTGCATCATTTTTTTTCCGTGTGAAGAGTATGAAATTATAGAGCCATCAATTGACCCAAGGAATTTAACACACATATTCGTAAAATTTAGAGAACGAATATCCCATAACTAAGCATAATGTCACTAAGCAGTTTTCCCTTTATTGTAAAGATCATATCGAAACCCTCAGCAGACTTGCCTGATTCACTAGCCATGAAATCTTGGTCTTATCCTTTGATCTTTCTTCAGATATTACTTCATGTAAGAATAAGGCAGACTCCCTTGGCTTGCCTCCAGCAAGGAGAGACTGAGAGGGTTTCTGTGCTTCTCTGGGCTAATTAGCCACTTGCGGGACCCCAGAGGTGTAATCCACAGTTTTCCTTTGCTACATCCATTCCTGTACAAACCTGGATCCTTGTCTTTACTTCAACACTGTGAGTTGTGGGACTGTCAGAGATTTCTAATCTCCAAATTAAAATAAAGTTCTAGCAAAGCCCTGTTCCAGTAAATGAGCTGTACTACTGAGACCAGTAAGCAGTGTCCGAGGAGGTTTGTAGATACTGAGGTATTAGATACTACAGAGGTACAAAGGGTTAACTTCTTTCTTCCTGTCTTAATTGCACAGTCACTCCTTGGGCTGCACATGGGTGTCTCAGGAATGGAAGAGGGAAAGGCAGAGAAACTGTGGGAAAAGCTGCATTCCATACCCTGAACCTCCACAAAGCAAAGTTTTTCCTGCCTCCCTCAAAGTTATTTTGCTTTCTTGCTGTATATCTAACTCCCAAGGAGAAGACCTTGCTGACTCAGCCTGAATCCTTTTCTGTTGAGTCACCTCCTTCAGCTCTCAAATTAAAAGGCCAATAATTGCCTGTGTATGAAGATTTAGACAATTGCTGCCTTATAACCCTCAGCATGAGCTGTATGTGAAATTTCTCCTGTTACGTGTGAAAAGACAAGCTCAAGTGAGATTGTAGGTAGAGATGAAACTATTGGATGATCTGTTCTGCCCTCCCTACGTGGAACTAGGGCTCCAGACATCCAGGTCCCCTAGTGCAAGATAAACCCTGCTGGAATGCTGCATTCTGAACCAAAGACTGCTCGGGAAAGCTAAGATCTGATGCCAGATCCCAGCTGCAGTTACGAGCAGGAATGTATCTAATACCAGGCAAGGGATAACCTGGCCCTCTCTGCCGTGAGGGCTTGGCGTCTCACATCCTCCATCCAGTGAGCAGTTAAGGAGGATGGAGGATGCGAGTTTGCCTTTCTCAGCTCCAAGTGCTAGAGCAACCCTAGTGCTCTGTTGTCGCCCAACACAAATCTGCTCCCCACTAGTGTCATCTGCATCCTCTGGTTTCCCTACTGGGTGCTCGAAGAGTGATTCCCCTTCCCAGGTCTCTGCCTTTCCTTCCCATGTTCTCCAGCCCTCTGCTGTGATCACTTCCTCCTGCTAAAGCCTGATTTCCCTTGCTTCTACTCTTGTCAGCCAAGATTTATTATTCTCAAGGGGCACTGATGCGGAACATTTCATATAACCCTTGGATGTCTTTTGCTGCTACCTTGCATTGGGGCAGGCAATACTGCCATGTCCAGGATGAAGTAGTGGGAAGGACATGCTTAAGAGGAGTTCCAGTTTGAGTTTGCTCCTTAATTTCTTTCTGTCCCTGTTCCCTGCTCGTATTGAAATACGTGTGGCATTTCTCTTCCTGCCCTTGGTGCTATGGAAACAAGTCAGGGGGGCAGAGTGGTCTACTAGGATAATGTCAGGGTGCAGCAAGAACCAGCTGCTCCCAAACAGACGGGGAACTGAAGGGGATAATGTGGCTGCCAAGTCAGGGTCCTCACCAATGGGGGCCCCTGTCCCACAGCCCTCAAGTGAGACAAGCAGGGCAGGGCTGGGAGCTGTAGCCCCAGCTTCAACCAAGAGTCCAGATCATCAGGCAATTTTGTGGTGATGAGGCAGGTCTGACCTCAAGCCAAGGAGTCAATCCACAGGTCAAGATCAGGTCTGGTAAGGCTAACCAGGGTCAGGCACAACCCAGTGATCACCAGACAGGTCCATAGCGATGAGGTAGGTCTGAGGTCAAACTAGGAAATCAGTCAATGGGTCAGGAATACCAAGGTTCCTGGTCAGGCACAGTCATGACTGTGCATGAGCTGGAGACAGGCACTCCTAACAGCTCTGCTCGTACGGTGATTGAAGACCAGGGGCTGAGTCCTGGGCCCATGGGCAGAGGATGGAGGCTTCGGGTGGGACCAGTTTTGGGCCATTAAGACTTACTAGTACTCTGAGGGCCCTTATAGACAGATGCTATTTCTGGCTCTGCCAGTGAATTCCAAGTGATCTTGAACAAATTCCCTCCCCTGTGTTTCTCCATCTTACCTGAGTTTCAATTGGAAGGAAGACCAGTACTGTCTTCTCTGAAGCTTCAAATTAGGAGAAAGGAGCAGTGAAGGTAGCATTATTTTTCAGCGTGCTTGTAATTGCAAGATAAGCACCTCTTATGAGGATGGGGCTCACAGTAGCTCCTCCACACAGGAATCTTTTATTGTTCACATGAGCAGATTCTCATATTTTCCTCTAACAAGCTTCTGAGTATTTCTGGCAGAATTCTTGTGAGATTAAACATGGTATAAAATGTATTTGTCTCACACAAGATCTGACTTGTTTTTGAACCATCAGCAATTGCTGGGATACAACTGTATTTTTATATTGCTATTACTATTTTTCCACTTTCTGTCCTGTGTCTTGTAAGATACCAGTCCTATCACTAATTATGCTAACAAGGTCCTGAGGTTGATTTAGAGGCTCTGTTATAGCGCCAGCCTCTCAGTTTACATCTCAAGTATCGGCATGTTTATTGTAGATGTCTGTTAAGCTACTTTTTCCGTGCTTGTATGAAGAATGAGAGCAGGAGCCAGAACTGGAGGAGGGGAGTAGTACAGAATAACACACAGAAATGAGAAAAAGCAAATATCTTTGTTATATCTGCATCTTTCTGACAAAAGGACTGACATTTCCATGGGGCGCAGAGGTTTGCCTACAGGCTTCTTATAAGATGCTTCTTATGGACGCATCACGTTTGGTGCCGTACAATCTTTCCCCAAATACAAACCAAATAGACTCATGTAGGAATCGTTCATTCCGGAGGGCCAGCACCCTGTTTGGTGTGTTGATAACTTTCCAGAGCTGATGTGTGTGTTAGTCACCCTTGCTGGTTCATTGCTGATCTGAAAGACAGAGGTTAAATAATTGCGAAAGCAAGGCTGATGTCATCATGGCGCCTGACTGAAGCTGGTACTTGGGAACTGTTGAGAGAGATGGATTTGCTTTGCTTTTGCTCAGGAAAAGGGTCACACTGAGCAGTGATTCTCAACCCTTTCTCAGATGTGCCGCCCAATGCACCATGTCTGTGTGGCTGAGTCACTCCCACCCTCCTGAACCGCTCACCACCGAGCATCAGGAGGAGGTGAACTGGAGACAACATGTCCTCCCTCTGTAGTCCTCTTTTTTGCTGCTTCTCCCTGTTCCTTCCAGTCTGAAGGGATCCTGGAAACTTTTAAAAATCAGATGCGTGCATGTAGCATTCACAAGGGCCTCCTTTATGTGCTGTACCATGTGTGTATGCCCCGGCACACAAGTCAGGATCTGTTTTGTTGTGTATGTAAGTAGAGAGGTTTCTTGGACAGGCCTGTTTTACTGACCATATCATGTGTATATCATACATAAGCTAGGCACATATCATGTAACCTTGTATATGCGTCTGGGCCTTTTCTACTTACTGTTTAACATTGAGAATATGACTTGGCTCTGTATGAGACATAAAAAATAAAGACAGACCCAGCCCTAAAGAGTTTGTACTCTAAATGTCAGACAGAGAAAAGACAGGATGCGCTGTGGTGAGGAAGATTTCTGATGTGTTTGTAGTTTAAATAGGAAAAAACCTAAACTTGCTTCACAGGAAAAGAGTGTGTGCCTGTTTGTTTTTAAGAGGAGTTTAGAAAAGAAAAAGTAACAGTTTTATGACAGTTTGCTGGGGGGAGAGGTTTCTCTTAACACCTGCACAGAGGCTCGGGAGAAGGAAATGGGTGTTCATGCCTGTGTGGTCTAGAGTGTCTGTGCCTATTGTTCTGCTGTTCTCTGGGTGAAATTCAGTTCTGGCTTATGAGGATGCAACTCGTAATAACACCAGGACTGGGTTTATTGGCACATGAGCCAATCCTTTGACTCCTTGGGCTCTTCCCTGTGGCTCTGTTGCGTTTGTCTGCTTCTGTGTCTAATCCCTATCTTGCACTGTTTTATGCTTTTAATGAGAAGGGGTAGACAGCAAAGCAAAACTTCCATGCTGTGATCATAGAAGAGGAGCTATTTATTTCTGTGTTTCATGTGATGCCATGAAAACAGTCAGCAGTCTTACAGTAGAGCTCTGCAGTATCCACAGCACCTTTGCTGATGCCAGCTGACGTTATGCAGCACATGCCCCTTGCACTGTTTTCTGCATCATCACAGTGATGGGCAGGCTGTAGAATCAGAAATTAGCGCAAGGGCCAGATTTTATCCTTTTTTGGGTGCACAGGTTTTCAAACTTCTTAAACTCTGACTAGGACTTGTCAACATTTTTATTATACATGTGCATATTTGTATTTTAAGAAAACGAAGTGCTGGGTGTGGGTATGTGCTAATGCTAAAAAGGAAACATAACCATATGAAGCTTCCTAAAGCCTTATATTAAAATATGGAAGCATTTGACTCCAAAGCATTGGGTTGAAGAGGTATGTGGCAAAGCCTTAGTCCACCTTGCTGCTAAAGCTCTCATGGGTTTACTTAAGTGGTCAAGCCCACAGAAGTAAGCATGAAAGTTCTATGGGTCACACCATCTTAACGAGAGACTGTCACAGCTGGAGAGCCCCTTGTGACATTGTGGGGATATAATGCCACTCAGGGAGAGGTTTCAAGGTGCCAGAGCCTGTTAGGTGTTTGAATTCCTTTAGCAACGTCGATCTCATCGGCTCTGAACTTCAGGAGAAAGTTAAGCTCCAGATCCAAACTGGCTTGTCCAAACTGGCTTCACACTGGCATTTTCTCTGGTTTTACTGCAGAGAGAGACTCAGTTTCCCTGGCTTATATTTATACCATATCTCTGGAGGAAGTGTGAACACAACTAGGTCAGTTTCTGTGGCTCTGTGAACTCAGAATTCAGCACAGCGTCCTGAAGTGGTGTGTGTATACAAGGACTCCAGACCAATCACACTGCAAATTTAATAGTAATTACAGCAACAACATCCATAGCACCTGAATGGAAGCAAAAACCAATGCAGTGATAAAGCCAGAACACAAGGCACGTCTCCTGACCCTTTGGTACTGGCCGTTTCCAGCTGTTGATTTGGTCTAGTTATGGCAGAGAACGCACAGCAGCTGGTGGGAACAGTCTGAGTTGCAGTCTCTCTTCCAGCTGAGCTGTGATCTGCCCAGGACAGAGCAGCGGTTACGGAAGTGGAACTAAACCCTCCTTGCCTGTCGCCAGTTGTAACCTGGCAGTCATACCTGCTTTTTCACTCTCTGCTGATTACTGAGAATAACCAAAGTAGGCTTTGCAGCTAAGATTAGCCAGAATACGGTGCTGGTCTCCATCCACTGCTTCTCCATCCAAAGCAGGATGATCACCCATCTTGGAAATAATTATGTGATTAAGGGAAGAATGCCCTTTTTGAAGGGGCAGTTTAAAGAAATGTCATTTCCTTTAGCAAATCCTGTATTTTTTCTCCTTATGTTCATATCTACTACCCTTGAATATATAATTCAGTCCTGTAAACTTCAATTTGTTACTGAGAATAGTACTTATGACCAGTTTGGATACTTTTTCAATATATTTAAAAAGCAATTCATAAGACTCTTTACACGAATAACTGAAATTAACCTTCATTTGTGCCTTAATTTGAAGTTCAAACTTAACATAATCAATATTTTGTGGTCTTCTGCAATCTGTTCGAGTCTGTTTATCCAAGGAAATTATTTGTTCCCCTTCTGCATTTGAGATAGAAATGGACATAATTCTACAAACTGTAAGAAATTGAAAGAACGAGGACTCTGAAGATAGAGAAATATACCATGTCTAAATTGAACACTTGTGAAGTACATGCACGCTCCACTTCATCTTTTAGTGTATAATATATACACTGTTTCTCAGCAAACTATCCCTATTCAGGTTTTTGTAAAATTTTAGGTCTTCAACAATGACTGTAAAGTCTGCTTTTCCCTCCCCTCAGTGAAAGTGATGGTATAAGGTCAAAATAGTCATATTTGCTGAAATCAGATGTGAGAGCAGACGTATACTACCGAATGAAATGCATTGTTTTTGTCATGATGTGTTTTTGGATGAGCTACATTTATAACCAAGTAATTTGCTATCAATGTTTCATTGTAATTTACTCTCTAAAGAATTCATCATGTCATAAACTTCAGTAGGTACAAGATCAGTTCATTCTAATTTTAAGATTGTATCATAAGAAACATTTAGCACGTTGTGAAATAAATTCAAGAGGCATTTAATCACTGCAAGTCTGTCATGCTCATCTTTGTCGTCCTTAACAAACTTAAAAACTGCAACTGGGCAATTCTCAGCTAATGTAGAAAGTAACATCTAATAGCTTTCAACTGCAAGTCAGAGAGATAATCATCTTGTGGGGACATGCCTCAACATTTCCGTGCATTGAAGGTTGACAAAATGATACAGCTTCCGTAATTCTGAAACTCTTGGCAGCTAAGGAGAAGTGATTGAAAACTTTGGTTACACAACCCTCAAGATCAAATGATTATTTGATCAAACACTTACTTATAAAATAATTTGCTGTGTTTAACAGAATATGAGGATGCTTATTTTGCTTCCAGCTCATTTTCCTGTAATTTATAGACAGTGGTGCCTCCAAAAGTTAACATTAGTCTTATTAGCCAAATGTGAATAACAAAGCTCAGACTATTTGGCTTTTTTAATACTTCTTCCATCTTCAGATATTTTCATACAGTTTCACTGATGCCTTGCACTAACAATAAAACAGATTTGTTTGTTACTGTGTGGCTGAGAGGAAAATGAACAAGAACACTTCATTATTTCCATGGTTTGAAAGTTTGTATGTGCAGAGTAATGCTAGTACGAATAATCCAGAGTTATTCAAACGTTTTTTTTGCATGTTTAGTTGCTGTTTTCTGTTTAAAATTTGTAATTAGGTTTTTGAGAAAACAGTTGTCCTTGGGTGAGCGGATGGAATTTGATCTCGTAGAAAGTGGGCAGAAGATATAAAACAGTCTACTTCAAATATAGTCCCAGTTCAGTCAGGCAGCAGCATCCCTGTGGGAGTGAATACCCACATTAAGTCTCCAGGTTGTTCTCAGTTCTCTGCCTCGCTGTGGCAGAATCTCCAAGCAGTAAGCTCAGTGTAGGAGTTTACTCCATTCTCCCTCAGTTCTCCTGTGAAATTATAGTTAGGTTTTTGTGCTAAACTCAAATGCAACCATTTCCCTTTTGGTTTCCACCATGTACTTCTGATTCCACCTTCTATCATGCTTTTAGAAACTCAGAGCACACCAGCAATGCAATATAGAAAATCTTTTTATTGAGTAACAGAGCAGCTGCTCTGCTCTAGAGCAAACTCTGTAGAGTGGATAAAAATGTCTAAAAAGCTCTGGCGAGACCTTCACCTAGAAACTTCCCTACATCTGCTCACTTCTGTTTCAAGGCCTTGTGCCTTGAAACAGTATGTAGCACTGTAATTTAGTTTTGCTTTGAGCGGGAGTTTGAACACGGGATCTCTGAGGTCCTTTCTAACCCAAGTGCTATGATTCTTTTCACTCGTTTTCTGCAATAAAAGTCATTAGTACCTGTACACAGCTTAACAAAACTTTGTGTCTCTATAACACTTTAAAAGGGCTCTAGCTCAACGGAAAGTTGAGTCCTCTGTTTAGATTCCTCATTTACTTCCCAAGGGCTGAAGACTGAAGCTGGGTATGCGAGACTCCTACCATAGCAGTGAGTTGGCCCAACAGCATCCCCTCTGGTTATCTGTGGAGAAGCTGGAAATAGGACCCAGAGGGACCTTCATTTGTTCTTTACCTGCTGGATCGGGGTTGCTGGACTGGCTTGATTTTGCTCAGACTTTGATCTTTTGGGAAGACTGAACCTGGGTAAACTCTGCTGTACACTCAGGTGTAGCGTTATGTGTGATGCACATCTAATCAGATGCATGGTTTTGTGTATTTTTTTCTCTTGCAGCTGGTAAAAATCAAAGGATAGTAAAAAGAAACTGCAAGCAGGCAGCTGTGTGAACTCGAAGTGTTTGAAATGGGGCAAACTGGATGTGGGGAGAGATGTAAAATGGGGGCAAATGTGATCATTTCAAGAGCTGTGCAATAGAGGCAGAGAAACCCCTGGGGGGAAGGGGTAAAGTCATCATCGCATTGAGTAGTCTGTTGTGATTGTTCTCTGATGTGAAATAGAGTGAAAAATGATGGGATTTTTTTCCTTTAATTTATTGGAAATGTGAATGACTCAGTCTTACTTTAACTTATTTTGTTTCTGCTTTATTTGCAGTGTGCTCTGAATAAACAAGGCTTTCTGTTTTCATACTTTTGGAGATTTTGCTTCTTGCCTCACTTTTTTTTTTTTTTTCTTTTTCTGAGAGTAGAGGTTTTGGTGAAAAGTTGCTGCAACGTTTCTGGTATCAGAAACATGCTCAATCCATTCTTTTTAAGCCAGGGAAGAAGAAACTTCAAAGCTCTTCAGAGTCGCTCAAAAGGTTCTGCTCAGGAGAATTGTCCCCAAGCTTTTCTTCCCAGCTCCCTCCTGGATGTTCCCCGAAGGGCAAGACTTGCACCCGAGAACTCTTCCATCAGCAACCCCACCATTCCCTCTCGCCAGCCTTCTGTCCTGTTGCCCATCAAAGGACGTAGCTGTTTGCAGACTAACATCTGAAAGGGCTCGGTTTGTGAATAAGCAGCACGTTGTGGTCAGCTGTGAGCCAGACTGTGACATTCATGAAGGATGAGGAAGGTGGGTGACTCAACGTGGTCCAAACAGATGGATGGCGACCTCAGGGCCAGCCCTTGCTGACCAGTTAAATGTAATCTCAGAGCTGAACAAGCTGAACAACTCTAGCAAGTCTGTGTCCAGTTCTGACTTTTTGGGTAGAAATCAGATGACATGCAGCTTAAGGCTGAGTTTGTGTTTAATGAGGGGATTATCCCAAATCTGAAATGGAGCCGCTTTGAAGCGTGTGAACCAAAGCTAGATAAAGGCTCCCACAAACCCCTGCAAACTGGGATTTTATAGGTTTCGCCCTGTATTTATTTGCTGTGGCTCAGTTTGAGGTGAAAGGTACAGCTCGGCTGCCACAGCTGGACTGTTTTTCTGGTCCACATTTCTTTCTGTAGGCTGCTCTAATTTGTTTGTTGAGCAGATCGTCTGAAATGAGATTGGCTGGAGCTGGAATCGCTCAGCTCCGCTCCCTTAGCAAATACACGAGGTCTGAGAGGTGTCTGGCTGCGTGTAATGAAATGAGCTGACTGGCACTTTAGCATTCCCCTGTGTAGGAGCGTCTTAGGAGTAAGACACTTAATTATTATTAACATTCTAATTGGCCTGTGCGAGTGCGGATGTGTGTGAGTGGCTGCGCTGCCTGGCTCACCGTTGGTAGAGAAGCCACATCACATACTTCCCAAACTGGCTCCCCCTGAATCAAGCAGAGCCTGTACTTCTAAAATTGATATCTCAACCTTCAGCCATTTCCAGTAGCAAAACCCTTAACAGACTAAATGGGGGGGGGGGGGGAAGGGAAAAAAGTAACTACATTAAGGAATAAGGAAACATTAACAGGAAAAGAACATCTTGGTAAGGTCTGCAGATAAGAATGGTAGGAATTGTTCTCTCTGAGCAATGTCTGCAGTACAACTTGTCCTGTATGCTGTAGCCGCCGCTCTATGCCAGCATATAGGGAGGACATTGGCTCTTAATGGGAAACATTAGGTGTTTAAATCAAGAACATTTTTCCACAACGTGAAGTTCTGTCAGGTGACTGCTGAAAGCCTTGGTTGAGGCTCTGCTCCCCGAAGTTACTTCTTGTTAGAGGCTTGCCACCTAGTGCTTTAATTCGGTACTGCTCTTCTCCTTCTGTCCGGACTTGGTGCTGGAAAAGACGATTTTTAAAAAAAATGTTTATTTAACATAAGTAGCAGTTACTACATGCATCGACTGTTTGGCTCTGAGCTTTTGCAAAGAACAATATTTGCTCTGAGATGGCAGCAATACTTGCTGTTCCACTGAAACGTGCTGCTTACACTGACAAACTACATCAGAACGGAGGGTTTATTGTAATAATGTCCTTTCACCCTGCTTTGGCAGAGTGAAGCGGCCTAAAAACGAATGCCTACAGTTTATAGCAGGGTGCTTGCCTTAGTGTGTAACTGCAAATGGCAATCAGTCTTGCAGGGTACAAAGATTTTTTTGATGCATCCATGATTGTCTGGCAGAGAACAAACACCATTCTTATAAACTCACACTTTGGAAAAACATAAAAGGAACTGGCAATTTAAAATAACTTCCTTTGTGTTCAGACCGTCTCTCTGAAAGACATAATCTGGCCATTCAACTGTATTTACAGCTCTCCCCTTCTGCTGAGTTACAATAAAACCAGAAGCAAGATCTTTAGCTTCCTGTATCTGCACTTAATTTAGCACTAACACTAAAATCGTCTTACCTTTTCATACTATAGGAATGATTTCTACTACCTTTACCCTTATTAAGAACAGCATCTCCCACTGAGTTATTTTTACAGAAATCAGTGAGACTTTAACTACCAAGTTTAGGTAGCCAGAATCTGAGCTAAGGTTATCTTGCTAGTGGAGTTCTCTCTCTTTGGCAGTGCCAGTCTTATCCCTTGAAACTCAGACTCTGAAAGGTGCTGAGCAGCTGCAGTTCCCACCAAAGCTGGTGACTTGAATATGCTCCGCATCAGTCCAGGCTCTGCTCATCATGTTTATTTGACAGGCAATAACCTTTTTATTGAACCCAACACATTGCACTGATGATCCACCCTTCAGCAAATACGATTGTAATAATCACTTGGTATTTATTTAACAGCCAATTGCTGTCTTTTGGGAAAGAGTCAATTTACATAGTTCCAAATTAAAATTAATACATTTTTGTAATGGTTATTTAATAAAGGCCAACATAGAGGAGTTGCCTACTGGTGAGAGGTGAGGATGGGAGACCAGGCATCTCTCTGTAATATTTGATTCTGCCACTGCCTTGCTCAATAGCCTTGGGCAAATCACTTAGCCGCTACGTCCTTTTATTTATTCCCTTGTGAAACTGGTATAATAGTACCCTGGTGCCATGAAGCTTAATTGCTGTTTGTAAAGGATTTTGACCTTTCCAGCAAGGAACTGCATGAATTATACCATAGCTAGCCTCTGACCCTGCATGAAGGAAATGTATGTAGCTCTTTATCTAGAGCAATGTCTAGTTAGAAATACATTTTAGGCCAGTGAGGTATCTTCCATTTAAGATAAAAGAACACCTTCTTCCTCCTACACTCTCCACCAAATGTCGGAGCTTCATATTGCTTTTAAATACAAAGTCTAATTTTCTCTGAATATATGTATTCAGGAGCCTGGCCAACTCCCCTTGATATTGATTTCATTGGCCAATTGATGAGGCGTGTAGGAATTTTTTTCTAACTTGGGTTTTCCTCATGTTATAGACTCTGACTCCTTGTCCTGTTTCCTTCCTTTCCCTCTCCCACTCCTTAGGAATATAAAGCACTTCAGAAATGGGACTAGGTTTGTAATAAGTTACTTTAATTGGATTTTTTTTTTTTTTTGGTATTGGTATGCACAGGTTATCTTTAAATGATTTACTGATGTACTGCCAAGCACTGCTCATTTAACCTCCTTCCTTCTCTCTTTGTATATGGATTCCTCTAACGATACTGGCAAACAGTCTTTTAGAGAGTGTGCAACGCATTTCTGCAATGAAAATCCCCAATGGAAAGGCAGAAGACACTGCTGTTTCAGGGATGCCGTGTCCCGGGCTTGTAGGTTTTGGCGCTCAGTTTCCAATGGCCCTGATGGGCACCCAGCACCTTGCAGAGTGGGGCGCTTACACACCCCCAATCCCAGGAAGGTAAAGGGGAGCGCTTCTTCTTTCTGCCTTTTTTTTTTTTTTTCTTCTTTTTCTTCTTTATTTTTTTTTCCTCCCTGTGATCGTTGAGCCACTCCGACGTGAATTTATGTGTGTAATCATCTGTGTTGTAATTGGCAGCCTGGCATATGAGTCACTAACCAAATTAACTGAAGTTTCCTTTGGGGAAAAATGTAATCAGTTACTACACTCAGATACATTGCAACAAATTAACTCTTACTGTTGGTACGGGTTTAGACTTCTCTGGCTCATGGTTTCCTTCCCCAAAACAAATGGAGCAGGGGGCCAATAACAGAGAAGGGTTAAAGGCCCTAAGGATGGAGGCATCCTGAAGCATCTTTCTCAGTAGCTCCTGGAAAGTAATTTGCAATATTCTCTAAGAGTTCAAAAATCACAAATAATATCCATCCCATATTATGAAATTGACTTTAAAATCGGTAAGATAGAAAAATACATGTTTTGCTTGTTTGGGGCATTTAAGCCTTTAGTGCTTCACCATATGAGCTTTTGTTTGCAACCCAAATTATTAGACCTCTACTTTCTGTGGGAAAGAAAGCTGAGACTTTTGTGTAATCACATGATTCAAGAATCTGGGGCTTTAAGAAAAAAATCCACTATTGCAGAACTAAGAATTAATTGGTTGGAGTTAGCAACACAGCACTTGATGATTGTTTTTCTTCTCTACTGAAATCTATTCAGAGCCCAAATCTAAGCAGCACTGTGGAAATAATTGATAATAATTTTTTGGTTTGCTGGCTGAATCAAAAAATTAGTAAAAATTTTGTTTTAAGTAAAATGAAATATTTTATTTGAGCTGAAATGAAACATTCATTTTCAAAATTCTTTCACTTAAAATTCAGATGCTTTATTTTAAAATGCCTTCATCTCTATAAGTGTTTCTTCCCAAAATTTGGTAAATAGTTCCAGTTCAGCTGCCATTGTCAGAAAATAAAATATTCTGCTAAAGAGCTCACAATGACCTGAGAGGTCCTAGTCTAGTGGGTGACTGAGCCATTGGAAGACTCAAGCCTTTTGAGTGGTAATTGCTGCTTAATAGTCTCAGGAGCCCTGATATACAAACATGTGGATGTCAGTCTCTTTAATTTTAATTTCTGAAGCTTTGGTATCTGGTATTTTTTGCCTTTTTCTCTACCTGAGGACGATAGGACTTCCCCTTGCTGAAATGTGGGTAGAAGGTAGATCCGTTAACCAGTATGAAGTGATACGCAGTAATGCAACGAGGAAGGAGATCAATGGTGAGTGAGGGACCGAGACAGCTTTCAGGAGGGCCTTGCAGCTTGTGTCCTGGGAAGTCCAACCACAGCCTCCTGGACAATCAGGGTTTTGTAGTGTCTTCTGTGTAGGACTAAACTTGGTCAGTTAGAGAAAAATGATGTATGGTACCTAGTGGAAGAGAGAAGAGGAAGGCTGTTTGAAGAAGACAATCTTGATGGGCAAAATCTGTAATTGAGGCATATAACCCCCCCATACCGATCAGAGAATGCGGTGAAACTGCTGGAGGTATAACCAGAAGATTAAAAACTTTTGGCCCATTCTTTCTCCCACTGAAGTCAATCAGCTGGTGCAGTGCAGCAGGTTATGATACCTGCTTTTGTTTTAGCCTTAAACTGCTTCCGAAAGGACTCTCTCTGAAAAGGTGTGGGGTTTTTTTCCCTTTTTTTTTTTTTAACCTTCTTCCTTGGTGCCCCTGAAAAAATATATCACAAGTGTCTTAGTACCACTGTGATTCTTTGGCATGATTCTTTGACTTCTGTCTACATTAGCATTTCCTTTCTCTTTTATCTGTTCAATTGTTTTCTTCATATATTTATTTTAATAACTAGAACAATCTATTTTTGCAGTTGGAAGAATGCAAAATTCAATTTATCTCACAGAACACCTAAAATTAATTCATGCAGAAAGGGGGTGGTGGAAGATTTAGGTCCTGACTGTAAGCTTTTGACTGGAGTCATTCGTCATTTTGCTTCACGGATTGGAGCAATGAAGGTTTTATAGTGTGAGCCCTTAGAGTGACAGAGCTGTGTGGGATTTCACACTGCTGTGTCAGGGTTTCCTTTTCCAGGCCTTCACAAGCAGCCTGTACAAATTCATATCTGCTCGGGACTGGTGTAGAGTGGAGTTGGACTGGACACGGTCCTACTGTCTTCTTTTGTGCTCAGCGTGAAATTAGCTCTTCTGTGCTGAGGATGAGCACAAGGCAATTGGATCACTCGTGGTCTGCCCGTGGTTGTATGTGGATACAGACATCGTGCACATAGGAGGTTCATGTGAACTTCTCAGTGGTCTGACTTGGTTCTACAAGATGGTCACTGGAATAGTAGTGCTGCAGAAACCGGGGAAAATAGCTACCTGGAGGTGTGTACGATGCTGGGTTTTGATGAAGCCAAACTGGGGATACATTCCAAACTTTGAAGGTACTGTCTGGGATCACACGGCTGAATAATCCATTGAAAGAATTAAGTTGCTCACTGCCTCCTGCTGATCAGGTGCATTTTCAACTGGTGGGATCAGTTTGCTGTGGCAAAGTGGTACTGGGGCAAAGAAACAACTGTGATGGAGTCTGGCTTTAGCGATGAGGTGGAAACACAGGGCTGGGCAGGTCTCCATGGTAGGCACTACCAGAAATTCTCTTGTGCAGAAGCCTTGGAAGGACCAGGTACAAGGACTAGTTGCCTCTTTGGGCTGAAGCAGAACTTCCCTGAAATGGCTTTTCAGTGAAGCAGTGAAGGCTCTGATGCTTTGTGGCTGCTGAAGGAGCGAGGGGAGCTGGGTGTGCAAGTCCCTGCTTGTCAACACCCCCTTTTCCCAAGGTTATTATCTTCCTGTCTGTTGCTGAGAGCTCCTGGATCCAGACTGAATTAGTTCACACCTGCCATATAAACCAGTAATAGTGTAATAAGCGAGTGGGCTTCACTAACTGAGAGGTGTGTGTTTCAGGTGGGATGCGAATCTGTGCTCTTCTCTGTCAGTGAAGGAGAAAGCAGGGTGGCAGGGCTGGGTCAGGCCTCCCTCCTGCCACGCTTTGGAGGCGGTTGGAGCTCCAGAGTGACTTCAGAGACACTTTTCTTCCTTGTCCCTTCACAAAGCGAGCAGTGAGGGCAGGGGAGGCACAACAGTCAGGTTTGCCCCATAACATCCCACTACTGCATCTCCTTCCTCTGACAGTGACTGGTGGCCTGGCCCCATCACACCACTGTAAAAACACATAGCGCCCAACCCCTCTCACTTCAGGTCAGTGCAGCGAAGGGAATGGAGGAAGAGCAAGGAGATGCTTGGGAAATGCTCCTTTACTAACACAGCCTCTGACGTGTTGCAGTTTTCCGCCTGCTCTGGCTTACCTGGATGTGTGTGATGCCTTGGAGTGTCGAGGGGAGAGGAATATGCCATTTGATCTTGCCCAAAGTGGCTGCCGGTAGCCTTGGTTCCTCAGCCTTTCATTGTTGCTACGTTATTAGTATTATGCCAGAGCTGCAGAAGGACCTTTGAAATGTGCATTATAATCAATGCAAGGCAAAATTTGCACTTGGAGTGGTATAAATAGTGCATAAATATCCTTCTTGCTGTCTGCGCTGAGGTGAGTCTTGTCTCCAGAGCTTCCACTGGTTTTATTGCCTTTTTTTTTTCCCTTCACAATACTGAATTGACTGACTTTATCTTGGCACTTTCTGTGTCTTGCCAAAAAAACAAACTCAAAATAGCTTTCCAGGGTGCATTTCGGATGTTTTTTTCTGTGCCACTGAAAGAAGAGATGGTTCTTTTAAAGAATGCAATTTATTTTACCCACTTTCATCCTGAGTTTATACATGGGCCATTAGCTGCCAGCTGAGTGGTAAGCACATAAATGGTGGTGGTACTGCCTACATCTCAGATCCGCTTTCTCCCCTCCAGAAGCTTTTTCCTTCTCCCTAGCTGTGGTTATGAGCCAGCAAAACTCGCTTAACCCTTTTTCACCAGCAGAATTAACTTCCATTAATGTTTTGAGCGCTTCAGGCAAAAGAGCATTAGTCTGCTACCTCCTCTAAGATGCCTCCTCTGAGATGCCTCTTCTACAGTGTTGAACAGGTTGAATGACAAAGCAGTCATTTAAAAACCTGTTTGAAGATCATTTACCAAGAAAGGGGAGTTTTGTAGCTAAGTTGTTTGGGAAGTGGAAAGTCTCAATTCAGCTCCCAGCTCTTTAGGAGTCTCTTGGCATGAACCTGGAATATGCAATCTCTGGTTTTCCTGACCACCTTTTTGTATCAACTTTTTCCTCTGGAAAAGTCTCTTGGTGAGCTGTGCTGGAGCCATGGCAGTGGAAAATGTAGTCCTTTATCTCCTTGAGCTCTAACCCTTTGTGTATGAAACGGGAGATAACACTACTTCCTTGTTGGGCATTTTCTGCCCTTTATTTAGAGTGGGATCTCAAAAAGGAGCATGAAGTACAAAACAAATATAGAATGTAAATGAATTGCAGTGTCTTATAATCCCTTCTCCGTGTAATTTCAAGTTAATTAGTACTGGTGAGGGGACTACAATCATCTCATACCTTTGCAGGCCATGTTTATATGCAGGTCTCACTGAACTTCTGCATGGTTATGGGATCTTGAGGAATAGCCAGAGCCCATTTTACTTAGTAATGGAGTAGATTGGGAATCAGTCTGTTGTTGAAGCATTTATTGTTTTTCAACTTAAGTTATGGTTTCATATAAATAATATATGTAGCTAGTCAATGCTTGGGAAATGCATTCTTTTCCTTGTGAAATATTTATGGACGTCAGTGCCTACTAAGTACCCAGTCAATTTTGAGAATACAGCTCTAGTAAGAAGGTTTGGTTGCCTTTAAAGTCTTGGCCAGAGACTGGCAGGGTGGGACAGACCTGTTAGCTGAAACATACTGGAAATCTGCCATTTTATCTATTGATTTCCCCCCACCTCTTCCCCCTCTGTGTGTGGTCCGTCTGTCGTCCCCCTCCCCCCCCCCCGAGATTTTGAAAATTTATTTGATGTTGGTGAAAGTTTCTGTACAAAAACAATGAAATCCTCTACATCACTAGGGGACAGGTGCAGTGTGAACTGGTAAAAAAGATAATTCATATTGCAATTGAAGTCTGTTAGGATTTTCACTTGTCAATCAAATCATCAAAATTATCTGAATATTTTCTATAACAAATTATAACCTCCAAAATGCTGTCATTATTCATATGTGGTGCAATTTTGCCCAATGTAGAATTCCCATATGTGGCTTCTGCATTTCTCAAGTCTTCAGGGTGGAAATGAGAATTAATCCAGATATGTGTTTACTGGTAGGATAATCCAATGTGACATGCATACTGGGGGTCATCTGAGACCTCCTTTGACTTTTCCAGCCTGGTAGGAGGTGTTCCTATGTAAGGTCTGCTGTGATTTAAGACAAATGATATGCTCAGTCTTCAACTCAGAAAATATTTCAGTTTCAGATTCACTGTTGGAAATCACATTCTTATTGTCACAGGGCTCTGTCCTGCTCTTTGACTGGATGACAGTCTTTGTAATGAATGAGACTTCAAAGAAGTGGACACCTGAATTTTTTTTTTTTCAAGAAATCAGCATGTCAGTTCCTCAACTTGAAACAGGCGCTTGGGGCGCAGAGGTGGGTGAGCACTTTGATGTATCAAGATTTTACATAGGCAGCCAGACAGGAGCAGAGATGGCTGAAAATCTTCTGTGGTGAAGTTCAGTCCTGAAAAACCCACCCCGAATTCAAGAATTTGCAAATCTGTTTGAACTAACTCAAGTCATCTTAATCATTTAAATAATAATAATATTTTTTTTCTTTTTTGTCCCGTTCTGACTCCTACAGGCTGCAAAGAGACAGCACTTGCACAGACCAATGAAAAGCTGCCTTTGAAATGTTTACCGCAGTTCCCTGCTCTGGTGGCCTGTGAATGGATGATTTTCTTTTTCTTTCTTAATAAACAGCCCTCATGTATCTGTCTGAAACTCACACCATTAAAGCCTTAACTCAGCAATCTAAAATGGTGTATTTTTTTTCCCCTTACCTACACGTCAAACCATAAACATCAGCTTTAGTAATAAATATTTCTATTTTATATGTATATTTTTATGCCTTTGTCCCAGTTGTATTTTCAAGGCTAAGGGCTTCAGTGTGAGATTCTTGCTGCATGTTTAACAAACAAATAGTGAAAACTAAGATATGCTGATGTGGAGATTATTATACATAAATCATTGAAAAATGTTCTTTTTTAGAGAAGGGAATCACAAAAGGAGTCATTGACCTGAATAAAAGAAGCTCAGCTGTACTCCAGAGAATTTGCCATTTTCGATACATGTTACTGCTTGCTAACAATTGTAATTTATTAATCCTCTTCTCCCTTCTTTTCCTCTCTACTTGCACATTTACTTTTTATTGTAAGCAAGAATTGTATTTATTTTCTAAGAGTGTAAATTGATCTTGTGGTCAGTGATAACCACTAAAAGCTACTTGATAGTCAAAATAATCTCTCAAAAGACCCATAACCAAAGTAGGTAGAAAAGGCCTCCTCACTAGATCATTCAATTTTAATATTTCTAAGAGAAAAAGCAGTATTTGCATCCTGAAACAGAGCCAAGGATATTCTGGCCTGATTTGCAGGTCATAACTCTCCTCATGGTCTGTTTGGAAACAGAAGCTCCCTGCCTAGTGCAAATTGATGTAGCTCTGCTGCTCCAAAGGAAATACGGTTAGCTCTGCTGATAGACGCCGGGATAGGATTTTTCATAACCTTTGGAAAACCAGGATGTGTATTTTGCTATTTAAATGAGAGCTGAACTCTCGGAAATTGTGCTTGTAAATTTTTATTTACATTTGTTGTATAGAGGCTTTACTTGTTAAAGAGCTATCAGACCCCTGCTTCCATCCTTGGCATCCCAAAGCTTCCATCTACATTCAGGATTTGCCAGACATATTCATATACAGATATGAACACGTACATGACCACCTGCAGTAACAGATGTGATTGTCTTTTTCCTCATGTCTCTGTTTTCCAAATGAAGATGCATTAGTTCAGTATTTTACACGCCCAGCAACCAGAACTAAATTCTGCAAAGGAAGAGGCAAGAAATTAAAAACAGTCTGGGGTTAGGTAATCTTATCTCAGTAAATATCCAGTTCTGATTTGTCATCACCAAGTGTCTGTCTGAAGTATGAGTTTTCTCTCTCCCAATACTTCTTCCAGTTACCTGTAAAATTGCCCAGCTTCACTTTGAATTGAGCTGTAGTCTCAGCACCATGTTTTGTCTTATTTAACAAATGGTTACCTTTTTTATAAGATCTGTTTTCTTCCTTTGTCAGTGTCCTCAGAATTTGTCTAAGGAGTTTTCTGGTGCATCTTCCCCGTGGTATGTTGTAAATTTACTGACAAAAGCAGTCGAGTACTTAACTAATTATTAGTGCTTGAATTTCCCCTTCAGCTGCAGCCATTCTGTTTCCGAAGGTAGACTGTGATGTGCCTGCTGTCTGTATTCGGGTTTCAAATCTTACTGAGACTCAGTAGGTGCTGTGCATAGCTTAGCTCTTGTCAAGTCTGGAAATTATTAGTTTTTCCCCATTTATGTTGGTAAGATGAGGTGCTTGCTTGCTAGAACACTTGTTTCCCCCCCCTCCTCTTCAGTGTCTTTAAAAAATATGATTGGGGAGAAAAAAAAGATATGAAATAAGCCAGCATGCAAAGAGAAATAACCAAGAAATATGTGGTATATTTGTGTCATACATTTTAGTAAATTCTTAATGTGGATACAAGCGTATCTGACTTTGTAGATAAATTTCTGTGTTCTTAGCATTTATTGAATCAGCAATGTGCCCATCCATTATGTAGCATGAGCAGCTGGTCAGCCTTTCATGTGATGTACAGTTTCCTTCTCTTCTTCTTGTAGTGATAGAATAACACTATTATTCTTCAGCACCTTTCAGCTAATGTTCCTTTAGGTTGTCATCCAGCTACCAATTACTTTTATGTAAATACAGATCCTAATTTAGAAGAAGAATTACCTTTGAGTAAAGCACTAGTTTATGCTGATAGGGTTAGAAAAGAGCTTCTTTCCAAATAGAAACTGTTGGGCAAGTTAAAGTAACAATTGTTGGTATCACTCCTCCTATGTGCCCGAGCAGTTTTGGAAAGAGGGTTCTAATTATTGCCCTCAGCCAAAGAGAGGGATATAAAACTATGTATTTCACAATCCTTCTCTACATCGTAGGTACCTCTCTGGCCCCCTGAGAGAGCCCATCAGTGGCTTCCTCAAAACTAGGAGGTCACAGGATTCTTTAGCACTTTGCAGATTATGCCTTCCTCCTTCTTCTCCCTTCTTTCACTTCTTTCTGAATTTATTTACTATCTGTGTTGGGGAAAATTTGACAAAACCAAAACCGGGGTGTTGGTGATTTGAAACCTTTCTTGAGGACAACTCCCTTATTTTCACTCACCTGATACATCCCACATTATTTTGCAATAATTAAGACCATAGCGAGGAACAGTCAGAAGCTGAAGGGAGTGGAAACGAGTTCTCCCGTAGTACAGAGCTGTAGCTGTAGATCATCTGATCCCAGCTATGCACGGATCTTGCACAATTCCTGCCAGTTTCTCTCTGAGACTAGGAACAGGAAAATAAGACATTAAGAAACAGTAATGTACACAAGGCAAACCAGCAGACCACTGACCTTTCCTATGTGGTCTCCTGCCATGCTTCTCTAAATGATGGTTTATATCTTTTATTTTTTTGTTAAACAAACAAACAAACAAACAAACTCGACAACAGACTTTGGGGAATTGTCAAAGAATTTGGGGTCTGATTCACAGCCTATTGAGGTAATAGAAAATGCTTCTCATTATTCATATATTGGTCACATTTTTAGAAATGGTTGCATTGGAAAACCTTAGGTTGGGCAGATGTTAAATGTCTGGTATCAGACCAAGGGCTCCCTTCTACAAAATGCTGAGTAAAGCTGGCTAGAAAGCAGAACATCTGTTCTAGGGAAAAAATGGGGATGTTTTAGAATTTTTGTCTCATCAAAATAAAAAGACCTCTCGTTAAAGAGAGAGCAAGTTAACAGAAGAAGAGGTTCAGCTCACAGTGTGCCAAAGTCTGGTTCTGAGGGTATTTCTATGAGATGTAGGAGACCAGGGTTCATGTGTATGATCTACAGCACCAAGGACCAATCTGTTAAGCACAGTTTGTCCTGTTGGGTTGGCTCTGACTTCATAAAAATCCCATCCATTGGGGCAGAGGAGAGACGATGACCCAGAGGTTGGGATATTTGCAGTGACTGTGGGAAGACTATGTCAAATCCTTGCTCTGCTTTATTTGGAGCCAACTCAATCTTTCCTGTATCACATGGTATAAATCCACATCAGCAGGGAATGTGCTAACCACTGGGCTGCTGGCTATGCTGGGATCCTTTCCCAATCAGGTTTTGTCCATCAGTCTCAAGTTGGGCTGGAAGATTCCTCCCAGCAAGCATTTTGTTGAAACTGATGTGTTTCCCACAAAACGTTTCAGTTCTGAGAGGTCAGCATTTTCTGTCCCCAAAGAAGAAAAAAAAAAATCTTCTTGGAAAATTCCTGAGTAACACCAGCGCTGAGCACTGATGAGGTCAATTGACCGCTTGCATCCTTCCAACGTTTATGTCTTTTTATTTCAAAACAGTTAGAGAGCTGCTCTTCTGGGCAGGAAATTGCAGAAAAGCCAAGGCTGCATTTAAATAGTGCATTCAACTGTAACTTGCACTGAGTGCAATTTTGAAATAATCTTTATATAGAAGATGTTGTCTCAACTACCTATTGAACACATTGAACCTCTCATGTGCCTAATCTTCCTGCTTTGCACAAAACATAAAATTTATCCCTTAAATACCAGAGCCAATACCGTAAGAAAGAGGCCTGGGAAAAGAAACTTTAGTAATACAACCCGTAAGTCCATCCCAAAGGGACTTTCACTGTCAGATGAAGACTAGCTGGGAATGTGTGTGTTGAGAATGGAGGGAAAGAAGAGATAAGGAGGTCAGAGAGGTCTAAAATATTCTTACATGAGTTTGTCCCTAGCAGAGAGACAAAAAATGCTAAACAAAGATTTTATTGACCTCAGAAATGTGACAACTATAGGCAACGTATATGTGGGGCAGCTTTCATAGTCAGCAGATTACTGTTTGTATTCCTACCTCTGCTGCTGGCCTGTTGAAGGTTCTCAGACAAATAACTTTCTGCTCCTGTTTCCCTGGCTGTAAAGTGCTGTCAATGACATTTGTTGCCTGTGTAAAGCACCTTGAGATCTGTGGGCAGAAGGGATGTGTTAGGGTTGTTATTCATTCAGAAAGGGAAAAAACCTGTAAAACTGAAGTTTGAAGTCATCCTTATCTTCCTATTTCTCTTCCTCTTTGGGATTTTTTTTTCTGTTGAGAAGAAGCAGAATTATAAACTACTGATCTTAGAAGCAGCCATCAGTCTTGACCTCTGAGCCAAGAATCAAACCTTCCTGTAGCTTAGCTGTAGCGTGCAGATTGTGTGCACTGAAGGTGTATGCAAGTATTTGGAAAGTAATTTACAGGTGGCAGATGGTGACAATTCTCTGGGTGTCCCACTGCAGAATGTGTTGAGCTCAATGGAAAGCTGGGTCAGAGACACAAGCCAGTGATGCTGACCTGAGTAAGCGCCTTCACTCAGCTGGAATTCGGATCAGTCAGCAGCCCTGTGTCAGAATCACCCTATTGCTGGTCACACAGTTTATCCTGGCGTGAGGCTCTCTTGAGCTACATCTCAACTCCATGTACTCCAAAGCCCCAGGCAGGTCAACCATGAGCATCTACTTACACTGCTCTCCTTTCAGGCTGTTGTCACTTGTGCTTTTTTACATGCCCATAACAATCCCAGTATGCAGTGACTGTCCTCAGAAGCTTCTAGTATGCATAGATAGGGCAGGCACAAGCAAGTAATGTGTTTTGCTCATGAATAAAACAAGACTGAAGCAAATTAAGTGCATTAAATAGAAATCATATACTATAAAAAAACCATATTGCAATGTTGCTATTTTCTATACATGAACTGCCTGCATTTAAGTCACAATAAAAAAAAAACATTTTAATGCCTTTGAGCCCTTATCACCTATTGTCATGGGCCTGACAAGCAGCCAATAACACAGCCAAAGCAGCTGTATTTAGAGACTTTGTTCTGCCATTTGATTCCTGAGCAGATTTTTCATGACCAAGATAGAGAATGGAACAACTGACTATTCAAGAAAACTTGTTATGGAATGAGATACCATACTCCAGTCCCACAGCTTATTGCCCACATGGAAACCCAGCTGAGAAATCCAGCATTGCTTTATCAGCAAAGTTACAAATATTTACTGAGGAACAGAAGTCGAATGGGATGACTGTCTAATCCAAACTATGTATGCTTATAACTGCCCTGAGCATGAAAACAACTGGTTTTTCTCAATTTTTCTTGCTGTATGGGTGGTCTCCAGCGCTATCCATAAATAATCTTTCTTTTTTTTTTTTCTTTTACTTTGTACAGGATAAAGAGGATAATAACCGTACCAGCTTCACCAGCCCATGGAGAGAACAGCTGAAGAGAGCATGTGAAATTGCTCTGATGAATAGCAGAAGAGGGGAAGGCTTCTTGCAATGAGAGAGATCTAAGCAGCGCTTCAGACCAGGAGGCAAACTGAGAAAAAACTTTTTTGGATGTCACCAGGTAGGTTGCTCAGTTCGTATTAGAAGTGGCATGTGGTATTATAGAACAGAAACCCAATGGGTTCTCCATGCAAAAGAAAACCAAAGAAAAATGAATGCAGTAAAATATGTGATTTGAACCTTATCATCTAAATTAAGGAAGGCAAACTGAAGTGCTATTCCAACGAAAGAGCTTGAACTCAATCAAAGAAAAGAGATTCTAGAAAAGCAATCTGTAGCTTAACATGGGCAACGCAATGAAGAATTTACCTTGAAAAATCAATTGCAATTGCTGGAATAGTTTCCTTCTAGGTATATCACGGTATCTAAGATTCCAGCCAGTATTACAGCCTGCTCTGCTAGGGACTGTCCAGTACGCCAGCATTACCTGCAGCCACCATTACTGTATTCAGTCTACTTAAAGACTTATGAAAAAAAGAGCTCAAAAGAGGTCAGACTTCTGACCAACACAGGCCAGACAAGTGCTGCAGATTGATACACAGCCGTCTTTCTTAAGTTCCCAGTGACTCTGAATCTTTTCTTCCAGAGACAGTATGAGGGTAACTTTCATTAGGGTCCCGGGAGCTAGGCTATTGTAAAACTGTCTCAAGAGAGAAGAGAACCTTCCTCCTTTTTAGAGACACTGAAAGAGAATATAGTGTGTACCGTTCTATTAAAAGTGTGTCTTGTCAAGGAGGAACAAGGCTTGAAACCAGTACATATCAAAGATATTAGCCCCACCGTGCTCATAGTTAACTGTTTCAGCTCAGTGTGCAGTCACGGGTAGCAATGGTGTTGACAATGCTTCTTGGGAGCTTGAAAAGCAGTGACCTAGAAGCCTGTGTTCCAGAGGCAAGATCAAACTGTTCCGTCAAAGTCACTGACCAAATTCATAATGTATATGCAGGATAGATGCAAACCACATCTATAGCATCCCGGCCTCCCCACTGCCTTTAGTAGCTGGTAAAGAATCCAGATAGCTCAAACCAAAGAAGTATAAGTTGATTGACCCCTTTGGCTCCAGATGCCTTTGGACTATTGGTAGGAGGACTTGCTAAGCTTTACTCTGACTCTGGCCAGTCAACACATTTACCTTGTGAAGGCCTCAGGCTGGTTTGACTATTTGCTACCAGCAGCAATCCAGATGATCAGCACATTAAATAAATATTAACCGAATTTCAGGCCAACAGTTCAGCAGTAAAATGCTGCCATGTGTTGAGATTCTTTCCTGATCTATAGTTGTCACTGGTGTGAATTTATGCTAGTGGTCTTCTTCTCCATTTCACTCATGACAGCTGTAAGACCCCTCTATCCATAAATCTGGCTTAAGCTGTGACATGATTGGCTTTGCCCATCTCTCTGTACACTTATTGATCTCTTCCTTCTTCTCAAAGTGTTTTGGAAGCTCACATACATCATGGTAGGACACTGAATCTGTTGCTGCCTTAATGATGAGCAGATGTCAAGAAAAAAATGATAACAGAAGAAAGTCTGGAAAAAAGTGTTCTTCCATAAGGACCTTCCACCCAGCAGAGGCGTTAGTAAAATGCAGAGGAGCCTGTCTTCAGGTTGTTCAAAGGCAATCAGCCTGATGTTCTTTAGGTCATTCTGGAACTGAGTTTTCCTCAGGCAATAAATGTGAAAAGTTACATTTCCACCAGTGTCCATGGCGCTTGTGTAGATGGGAGTGTGACCAATCTTGGACTAGCATTTAAGAACATTGAATCCACAATGTTGCCTCCCTCTCTGAGGCAGGCCTAAAACTTCTGGGTAAGTATGTTACAGGAGAGATATCTGTTTACCATACACAAAAAGAATTATGCATTTCAGAAGACACTTGATTTTTTTTTTTTTTAAAAGTAGTTCTTGAATTCCAAAGTGCCTAAATCACTTCTGAAAGTAAAATACTGACTTTCCAATCAGAAGCCCTTGAAAGTATTATCCTCTGGTTTTGAGTTGCCTACCTCTTCAAGCATTTAAGTGATTTTTAAAGGATCATAGATCTGACCCATAGATTGCTCTGAAGTTACTGACAGTTGTGAGGAGTCAGCACCTCTGGAGAAGCTGAGAAGTTTTGTGCCTCAGTTCATTTGCCTGTATTTTAAAACTGTGGCCTCTGCCTTTATTGACTTTTGAGACAGGTGAAGTTGATAAAGTGAATGAGTATAAAAAACTTAAGTGCAGCAGAAGATTAAAAAGCTGGGAAGATGATGAGAAGAGAGATTGTGGCCAAGATTAAAAGGCAGGATTTCATTGGGATGTTTTCCTTATGTCAAGACCTCCTTTTTATTGCCTTTTTTTCTTTATATGGAGTTGCTCTGAAAAAGCTGCATCCTGACTCTCCCACATCCCTGTATTTTATCATGGCCAATGATGCACATCCTTGTAAAAAGCAGGTTAAATATTTTTGTGGTTAAATGTCACCTGGCTCGGTGGAAGCAGACGGCTCACATACAGGCCTGGTAGGAATGAGTCATTTTATAAGTTACAGTCTCTGCTGCTCCTCTTCGTCTGGATCTGTTCTTATCCTAAACCTAGCAAGGACCTGTCACTGAAGTCACTTAAACCTGGAATGGAGAATTCAAGCTACAGCATTCTGCCCTTATATCCTGCAAGCAGCAGTTTTGAGCTGGGAGTGTGTTCCCTGGCTGCAGTTCCTTATTCTCAGACTTCTCTGAGGCTTCGTGGTATGTTTCATCCTTAATTTTGGAGGTCTGGGCAATTCTGCTGCTTGGATCTTCTAAGTTAAACAGGGTCAAACCTGGTAGGTTCTTGGATGGGGTGACCTCCAAGGAAAACACAGGTGCTGGCCTGCAGGAAGCGTGGTGGTGACTCAGTAGGTGGCTCAGTTCCCCTAGAGTCAAGATTGAATTAAGTCTCTGCAGGGCCAAAGAGTGCAGTACTGGCAGAGATGACATCTTCCAAAGGTCAGGGCAGGATGGAAAACTGAGGTCTATTTATTTTGTTTGCAAGGGCATGAGGAAAAATTCCTGCCCTAGAAATGAGGCACCTCTGATATGATTAAAGAAGTCAACAAAATTCTGCTTCTTTAAAACTGGGAAATGACCCCTTGTAAAGATCACACCTATGGTATTCTAGAAGGCCCCAAAACACCACTCCTTAGTGTACAGAAGCCCAATTCTCGTATAGCCCTGCTGCTAGTGAAGAGTCAGCCCTGCTCTCTGTGTTCTCCTTCTTGTTTTGTTAAGACCAGTTTGTACCTTAATCATTTTGGGTCAAACTTCCTTTTTGCTTAGCGCTTTTCCTAAGTTTCTGAGTAGTAGTCAATGAGAATTCTTCTTGTAACATTAATCTTTCTACCTCTGTGGACCCAGTCATATATATATTACACCTGATTCAAATCTTCAGCTTTCTAAGTGAGAAATGATGCTGTGGTTCAGCCCACTAAAACTGGACAATGATCTTACCGACATCAAATTTACTCGTGTGAAGTACTTTTCTCAAATCACTGTGAATGATTGTTCACAATCATGCCTTGTTACAATAAAGTGCCTTAAGATGAAATCTACCTTTAGCATAGATATTTGCCTCATGAAGAGGGAACTTTTTCAGGACAATTATTGTTACTCCTCACTTGTATTGTTAGTCTATCGATCATGAATTTATTGCATCTTTATTTGGGACAGTGCTGAGTGCAAGCTTAGTTATAAAGTATTGAGTCACGATTCATTACTGATTTATTGAAGTCTGTAGTGGGACCAGAGTGAAACATTTTTGAAAGTGAAGTCAAGTGAATGTAAATCATATGCTTAAATGCGCCTGCTTAAATGTTGTCCCAAAAGAAGGATGGATTTCTCATCCTGAAGCATTTTGCATTAAATCATAGGGGTTGAAATTTAGGATTTGTTTCATTGAAACAGTCAACTCAGTATAAATGAGCTACTTTCTGATCAGCCACTGATGGTGCTCTCTATGCAGACATGCTCTTGGATGCTGTATCTCATCCGGGGCTTGTTTTGGTTAGTTCTGGAGTTCTTTACATACATTTTTGCCAATTGCAGCTGGAATTGCCACTTAACTACTAGAGAAGGGGAGAGCAAGTACAATTTCTAGATTTTTGTGGGTTTAGGCATCTTCATGACAGCTTTACTGAGCTTGCTCATATTATGCTCTTCCTGGCATTTCCTCCTTTTGAAGTCATTAAAACCAATTTCATATTTATAAATAAAATGTCCTAATGCTTCTAATATTTGATGAGGTCTGGCTGCTGCCTGCTTTTCTTTTTAATGTTTACACCAGGTGCCTCTTGCTATCACGGAACCAAGCAATGAATAAATTTAACAGATATTTCTTTTAATTAGCCCCCAAAGAGCTAGCAATGAAAAACAGTATCAGAAACATTTTACTGCTTTAGAAAATATAAGACTTCTTCACAAAGCCACTACACAGAATTACAGAACAGCAATAAAATCATCACTTGCATGCAGAAAAAAATTGTTTACACAGGGATCTTGTATGAACTGTGCATTTATTAGTATTAACTTCTAATCATGCAAACACTTCCACACGTGCATCTGAGTAGAGCTATTGAATTCAGTGGGACGAACATGCTGCTGAACATTAGATACATACATTAAAGTTCGTAGGATTAGGGCTCCATTTGTGTGTATCCCTAAGAGCTTTGCCTTCTCTCAGAAGGGGGGAGGAAAATTTATATTCCAGATTGGTGTAATTACTGTAACACATACAGTATTGGCAAACTAGATTCTCTGAATGTCTGCAATGTTTCAAAGCAGTTTAAGATAGAGGCTAAAGGCTGACAGTTTCTTATTCTGACTTATATTCTGCCCCCTGTGCTTTTGATTCTGCATTCAGAGCTGCCATATGAATGTCAGCACTGCAATAAATATGCATTTATGTAGCACCTTTTTTGAAGTTTTCTAAACACTTTACAGACAGCCCTTTATATTCACAGATCTCAAAGTATTTTAGAAATCTCTGTTAGTATTGTTATCCCTCTTTTATTGAGGGAGTGTGTTTCAAGGGAGGTGACTGATCCAGGAACCATTGCTTTCAAATTAGATAAATCAGAATTCTCCTATGCAAAATTTTCTCCAAAAGTTCTCAAGTGACTATGAGGAAAAACATAAAGTTTTTATTTCCATGTTGCAGTCAGCTGATATAGGCAGGATTACACAAGGCTAATAACCCTCATGTGTGATGATAGTCAGCCTAGAAAACTCCTATCAACCAGACACACAATAATTATCTCCGCTCTATGGCTAGGATATTGTGAAGAAAATCCAAGAATCCTGGCTCCAGAGTTGTTTGTTGTAGACAGTAGATCATGAGGGTGCAGGGGGGTGGTAATTCTGCACTGAGTCCCTCCCACAGGTCAGTTTTCCATGGGGCTTTAAGGGCGACTGAAATTACATCCTGGAGTCTATTTTTTGTGTGTGGTTTATCTGGCTTGCAGTTGAATTGTCCTCAAGATGTACAGATAATACAGCTGACAATACTCACCGTGCCCAGTGCAGCCCTGCATGTGAAATATGCCCCAAACCTGGAGCAGTGGGCAGTGGGGAGCAAGCAATGTCCACACAGATCTGCAGAAACCAGCCTGGTCTAACGCAGCCAGAGTTACCATATGCTCTGGGCAGCTGGTGCACTGCTATCAGGTGTGGCTGTGCCACGGTTTCTTGGATCCATAATGTTTCATTGAGGAGTCACAATCCCTGGATAATGGAGTGTACAGGGTCATCCCATTGTATTGATCCAATCCCCGGAACAGCTAGTTGAGGACAAAAAATACTCTCTTCTCTCTCCCAGCTATATAGAAGTTCCTTAATTAGAGAGCACTATAGAGCTACAGAGACGTCCTCTGCCAACAAAATATTTCCCATAATGTTGTTATGGGAAATGTCTCAAAAGTGGCAATCAATTCTTCTTTGAAGTCATTAACAACCAAAAATGAATGCAGGAATTGGTGTGAGGGGCAGGAAATATGAGAAGATTTAAAGTGTATCTCTTACATGTGCTCCAGCAGAGAGAAGGGAAGAGATCCAATTGCTTTCTTACCCTTGGAATTTCTCTGTTGGTTTTAATAGTATGATGCCCTAATGACAAACTCCACACACACTCTGGGGTATGTTCTCAACTTAATCCATGGGGATACATGTCTGTAATACTCATTAATGTCAAGGAGTGTTAGGACGAACATAAATCTTTGCTCACTAAGATGTGAATCTAGACTCTGATGTACACCATACAACATCAGCCGCTGACTGAAGAAAAAGAGGAATTCCAGCACCTAGAAAGTCTACTTGAGAGTTCCTAGACTAAACAATCGATCCAGCCAAAAAAATCAGGGATGAAATTTCTACTCCGCACTTTGGTTCAAAAACACCAGCTGTGATAGAGAAAGATGCATACCCAATGGGCAGTCTCTGGCTCACACGGGAAGTCCATAAAATCCCTATGAATCCCCAGTCGGCTGGACAAACTCTCTAGTTCCACCAGAAACCTTGAAAAATAGATAAGCTACGCATTTCTCAGTCAATCTTCAGTGCCATACAGCTAGGGAAAACATCACACTATGCATATACATAAAGAGAAATTTTGATGCCAAGAAGTTGGAACTACTCTATAACAGACTTCTGATTTGTGATTTCTTTGGCACTGAGCCTAACAAAAAATCACTGTGATTTCCAAGTACAAATATTTTTGGAACCACCAGACTTGCTCCCATGTGTATGTTAAATGAAATGAATGTTCAAAACCCATAATAAAACCCTAGAGGGAAGACTCCAATCAGAATATTAACATTAATCTTAGGAAGTCAGTAGGAACCATTCAAGCTATAATAATAAATTGCAATAAAGAAGGAATATAAGGGCTTTTTTCTGTCTGTCCACTAAGCAGGTGTTACCGTGAACACTCTAATCTACACAGCACAGAAGTGAAGTGGTTGCCCTTACATTTTCCAGTTGCGTAAAATAAATAAATGACATTACCATAATATGTACAACAATCCCTCTTCTACTGGCTTAAGTGTAGTTTAGGGAATAGCGCAGATACTGAGATAACGTAATGCAGCTATCCGAGACAAGGCTGGAAAGTTTTCAAAAGCAATTCTTCTATCAACAGCTTCAGAGTCAACAGCAGGAGTCTGAGTTCGCTCCAGATTTATGGTAAGAGCCGTTGCCAGGCCACTTGCGCCTGGGCCCCTGGTCATTCAGCCCGGGAAGTCGAAGACGGCAGGACACGATGCTATCACGGGAGCCAGTGGCTGAGCTGCACCGTTCTGACCGGCCACCTGTACTGAACTTTGCCTTTGAGTTCAGTTGGATCCAGACCGAAGTGCCTAAATTTAGGGAACTAAAATGGTAGCAAAGTATCTTATCAACAGTGGCTCACTTTTCAAAACTAATGATGATTTTCAAAAGCAACTTCTTTTGACTGGCAGCAGTTATCAGGACTGCTCAGCGGGTCATCTAGGTAGTATAGATATATATGTTCAGTCTTAAACCATTGAGTTTAAATGCTCTGACCACAGTCTCTAACACTGAAATAAAACCATGGTTCTCTGTGTACAATATTTGCCTGTAAAATTTAGCAAGAAGAATGATCAGGAGGTGAATCGAATCAAACCAAACCTGCCCTTTTACTTTGGTTGGATTTTTTTTAAGTTTGGTGTTCTGGAATTTAAGTGGTGACAGAAAAAGTTTCTCATTATCATTAGAAAGATAGACTCTACCATGATTAGTACACTATTCTACTGGCAATGTCATAATTTTTTCACAAATAGATGGGAAATAAGGCATACAGGAATTTCTTAATGTCCCAATTTGAAGTAAAACCGAACCAATTTTCTGTTCTGTAGTTTTACATCCTAGCTAGGCCTCCTCTAACTGTCTGAAATTAACGGCATATTGTGGAGAAAACTGCTCATTCCCAGAAAGATAAGACCAATGTTTGTGCTCCATGCCAAGGAACGGTGTGCAGAGAGGCCCTTGCTTATACTTATTGCCGTAACAACCAAGGGCAGCCAATTTCGTTATTTGCCCCCTTAGAGGGTCAGAAACGGAAAAACGTAGAGGGGTCATGTCGGTGGGGAGGAGGTGACAGGTGACCCAAACCTGACCAACTGGGGTATTCCATCCCATCTGCCCCATGCTCAGTATAAAAGCTGAGGGATCAAAGGGTCAACTCTTCTTTCTTCGATGGCCGACGTCCGGAGAGGACTCTGTTCATCTGCCTTTGATCCTGATCCGTGTGTTCCTGACTCCAGAGCTGGAATCCAATTCCCATCCGTCGCTGACTCCAGTCTGGGACTTCCCAGTGCCTGCCGGTGACGTGACTGTCATCCTGGGAGCTTGACACGGTTTTGTATATATTGTATCTAATTCATTATTTCCTTCTTTTTTTTATTTTAATATTAATTCTTCATTAAAGTATTTTAGTTCATTCTAAACTTCTAAATCTCCTTATCTCTTTCTCTCCTCTCTTTTTGGGGGTTGAGGGGGGAGGAAGGGCCATCTGTCAGTCTGGTTTTGGTAAATTTGGCCCAAACCACGACATTTAATTCAGTAGAAGGTTGCTTTCCAGTTCAGGCTCTGACTCCCAATGGTGAACATATTTCTGTTGTCATGGAGAAGTCATTTTTCACACCTGGCTATTTTGTGGTGTTCACTATTTCTGATGCAACTCGGATTCCAGGAAGTGTGGGAACTCCCACAGCAAAGCCTGCACCGCAGAGATCTGGAGCTCAGCGGCAACAATAAGGAGTTGGAAGCTAATCCGTGTTGAACTGACTCATTGAATCTTTCGGGATTCACTCAGAGCTTGTTAGGAAACAGAGAGGTTATATCTCAAATCCTGAAATGCAAAGCTTCAAGACAGCTCAAGGAGATTTGTTGATCACCTCTACAATGCAAGTCACAAAGAACTGGCTAAACATGTAGTGGCTTTAGTGTGTGTAGTGCGTCCCTGTTTGGAGTTTTCTGTGTGCAGCCTCACTGAATTGTCCTTCCAGGTATGAGCAGTGCTCTATTAATAGCCTATTAAGTACCAGAAGCGAATGAAAGACACTTCAGATGACTCTTGAAAAATGAATCAGTATCTGCTCTGAAATTGGACCCCAAGTATGGAAACATAAAATAGGATGTGGCCATGAGAGATTATTTTGGGGCCATATGGTTTCTTGCTCTGCTCCACCCTCCTTTTCAGGAAGCAAACATGTCCCAGCACCCTGTATCCATTTGAGATTAATACGGGCATGTTTTGTGAGAGCACTTTGTTGGGCTACTGGGAATTTTGTTCTCTTTGTGTGGAAAACACTTCTGCAGGGAGGAGCTCTTCTGCACCGATTCTTGTCTTCATCCTACAAATAAGTTGCTGGTTTTTCTCTTCACCACTCGGCTTTTATCTCTCATCTCTCCCGTTTGACACATCTCTCCCGCTGACTGCTTGGTGGGACAAGCCTGTGATTTGTTCCAAGCAAACACGTGTGCACAGTTTGCACCATTGTGTGGTCTCATGTGATGAACTTACCTGTGGGTGTTTACTTTGGTGGCATGACCTGGTATTTTGTAGCTCTCTCTTGTTTTTTTTCTCCTTCCTTGATATTTTTTTCCCCTCAGCCACGATAACTCTTCGTCAGAAGCTGCTGCATTTCTGCTTTGATCATATAGAACGTACCGTATAGCCTCGGGTAACACAGTGCTGCTTAATACAGATGAAATAGCTACAAACCCTCTTAGAAGTAGGGTTTAAAAAGGGATACCAGTGAAATGAGATCCCTGTAGCTGGACAGCAGTCTGATAGGAGAACAAGGGCTGTTGTGGTATTTGGCAGCCAGACAGTCTTTATTGTTATTAGATGAAACAAAGCTTGTGATCTTTAGTCCTTGACCTTAACTGCAGCAGCACACTCTTAATCAGACCTTAATTTAACACCTAACATGGTCACAAAAAGGATCGGACATGGGCTGCTGGTTTAATTACATATGGCTGATATCATCCAAACCAATTTAACCTCATTGCTGTGTGTTGGGCGCTGGATGGGAATCGCCCTTTAGACAGAACAAAAGAGTTTCCAACAGAAAAAACCAGCAACATAGCGTTCAGTTTGGTGCATTCACTTAAAAAAACCAACAACCAAAACCTACTCTTTTGAATATTTTGCAGATGATGTTACAACCTTTTCAGGAAGAGCTGGAATCAGCATGATTTGCTAAATCTGTTTGCCCTTTATGCTTTCGCTCTGGCATTTTAAGTATTTCTAATATTTAAAGATTAAGCACCTGGCTGCTGGGATTCTCCCATCCACATTCATTGAAGCTGTTCCTGTGTTACATCTGTACATGTTACAGCATCTGATGACTGAACTGTGTAACTGGGTAAAAAGTAATATTTAGGTGTTTCATAATAAGTTTTTCACATTTTGCTACTGCTTACTTTGTGCTCAGTTCTTCACAAACTGACACAATATTTATTTTTGACATATAAATAGGAACAGTAATATTTTTACATGTTTTGACACAAAATTTGGTCTCTTTCTGAATTAGTTGGGAAATCCGAAAACATCCGAAGTCTTCCTTCTTTGATTAATCAGATTTCACTTTTTTTTTTTCACCAAAAGCACCATCAGCAAACCAAATCCACAACAAGCATTGTAATATTCTGCAGTTTTTTAGTGACATCACAACTTTTCCGTGAAATCCCAGTTAAATACAAAAAGATTGTTGTTAATGTCATCGGTTTACTTGGAAGAGGTTGCCTTGAGTTTGCTAGAGGTATATGTCTATCTGTAGCAGAGCAATTAAGCAAAAATACTGAGTAAAAGTAATGTAAAATATGATCAGGCAGCCAGAGCTTGGTCTCTGGGACTTAGAAGACAGAGATCCCAGTGTCAGGGTTTGTCACTGGCTTGCTGGGACCTTGGGCAGGTCACGTTGCTCCTACAGCTGAGCTCTGATGGCTCTAACTGAAGTGGTTCGAGACATTCCCATGCAGCGTTGTCTGTCCTACCTGTCTGCAAGGGGTGACGTGCCTCGCGGCGGGGGTGGCAGGACAGGACACGAGCCAGCACATTAGCCATTCGTGCTCACAGTGTGGCGTATTGCCTGCATTACTGAGGAAGGGGGATTAATGCTGAGACGCTGGGCAGTAACATGCAGGCACGGGGTTATCCACCTTGTAGAATCGTTGTGGACATGTAAAGGTGAACGCGGATTACCTGCCGCGCTCAGCAGGAAGCTTCTTGCTTCCACTCTGCACAGATGTAAATGACTTCGCCAGCTGTGAGAATCAAGCCCAAAGATTTTAGGTTGAAACAAATTTAAAAGCAAAATGGATCCAAAACCTCGACGTGAAGCTCTGAATAAAATCTGTATTTTCTTCTGTTGCAGACAAAAGACCATCCTTGCCCATGTAAATTGCTTTTGCACTTTAAAGGCCTGATCACCGAAAATCTCTTCAGTGCAGAGGCCGTTTGAGCATCAATTTGAACTGAACTGGTCAGTGGGCATTGTTTCCCAAAGCACAAGCTTTGGAAGTGGAGTAGGCTATTGTATGTTTAGTTCTCATTTTGAGCATCTACATGGTGACTGCTGTGTATTTATGTTCTGGTTTACTTTGCACAGACTCCATTGTAGCCCCCTTACGCTGGCTGAGCTTCGGCTGAGACAAAAGACAGACTTGTAGTGGCAGAGCTCTGCTGGTGCAAGGTTTAATCTCTAGCTGATGCTGTACTTATACAAAATCAATATGAACAGCAGGTTGTCACTGGAACTGGAAGGAGAATCTCTATGACAGGCTTGTACGTTTTTTTAGTATTTCAGTTTATCTTGTGCTGTTCTTTTGTATTGGTAATTCTTTCTGTTGGAGGGTTTGCTGAAATTTTCCCAGGCCTGGCTAGAGATCAGTGTTGCTTTAAAACCTGAATAAACAGTTACACGCCTTGGTAGCTTCAGATCCAGTAGCCAGAACAAATGACATTTTGCATGAATTCTTCCAAATGAATTGCTCTGTAACCACTGTAGACTTTTGAGTTTTTGAATCACGATAGCAGAATACTGCTAAGGCTTTTCTTGAGGAGCTCTGAAATACCCTTCTTTCACTACCCCTGATTGTTTCCAAAGTTAATGCAGTTTGCTCAAAGCCCAGTATGATTTCACATTCTCCTGTGAGTTATGTTTTGACTTGGGGTTTGGACTTTTTTGTGATTGAATGTTTTTACATGGCTTTCTGTGACCTCACGCTAGGGCAATCCCTGTGTTGATTTGTAGGAATGTAGATGGGTCTGCAGAAACGTCAGGGTCTCCCATTAAGATGTTTCTTTCACCTCAGCAGGAGTACTCAGCATTACTGCGGGTGTTGTTACTGAGATGCCCTGTAGTAAGTAATACAGCACTAGAGCACAATTGCTCTGATGTATTCCAGTAACATGGTGTTAATGTGCCATTGCTTCTCTGTATTTCAGCACCAAGGCATCACTTCTTTGGATTAGAATAACACGGACCGGTGGACTTCTGCTTTAAGAAAACAGAGTAAGTCAGTCCATGCGGTGGTGTTATGCAGTGGGATAGTGGGGTGCAATCAGCACTTTTCACATCGGGCCTGAGTGCAAGACGTGCTCTCAAAAGGCTTCTGAGTCCTGCAAAGCCTTTTTCACGTGCGTACCTTGACACTCCATGGACTTCATCCAGTGTTCAGCGGAAGTCAGTGGCACACTCTTTCATTGCTTCTGGGTCAAGTTGGGTCACTGTTCAGTCTCCCTCTTTCACAATGTCTAAACACGAGCATTTACAGTGCCAGAGTATGGAGTACATCATAACTCATATAATATGTTTTGACTAAAGTTTTCTATTTGTTGTGCCGGCATTTGTCTGTACCATCTAATGAATATTTGCTCTACAAAGGCACTCGGCACCTAAAAGTGCAATTATGTTTTTCAGAAAGCTCTTGTCTTAGAAGTTCTCTTTATGAGTAGGTATTTGTTATGCTGAGGATTGAACTCTTGCGAAGAAAGCAAAGTTTTAGCTTTCTTGATAAAGAAAAACAACACACCTTATTCATAGTTCTCCTGATTTTTTTGTGATTCTTATCATGCATAGTGTTCTTCTTAAGTCTACAATCCCTGAAGCTAGATGATTAGAGAACCTTAGTTTGTGTGAAACTCAAGATAGGAATTTTTGAGCTTTCATTATTGTAAAGGAAAGCTTGGAAATAAATGCACATAGAAAGTAATTACCAGAATGCTAAAAAAAGGAACCCAAAATCATAAGCTAAATTGGTGCAATATTGTGGCATAGAGAATAATTTAGTCCCAGGTTCTCACTGAAAATTGCTGCTTATGAAGCAAAATTAAAATATTTTTAATTTTATTGCCTTAAGGGTACTTAATTGAACAACAAAATGTTTTTGTTTATAAGATTCATTTCGATGTCACAAATATCACATTTTATAAGAAAATATAATAGAGTAAATCTACATCAAGAGTGAGTTTGATACAAAATTAAACATTAGCTTTATTCAGAGCTGCCTGTATATCCGTGTGGGTATATGGATGTCAGTTTGTGTCTATGTCTTATTTTTAAGTTAATATTGGTATTTTCTTGCCTGCATCATGGGTCTTGAATGCCTGAGCTTGGCAGCACTGAACATCTGCCTTAGTTGTGGCTACTAAGCTTCTTTGAAATTCCAACCTAAATTTAAAATTTCTGCCATTAAAAAAATTAATCCTCGACCAGACAAGCCACTTGCCAAATGCTGGGCTATAAATTACAGCCATTTCTTTTTATTACACTGCTATACACTAAAAAAATAAACCCCAAACACCTAAACCCACAAATCTAATTACACCAAAAGTGCTCTTCACCCAAAGCCGAGCGGCTGAGCTTCGCCTCGGCTCCAAGCAGACTGCATGGTTTAGCTGCAAACTAAACTTTTGGAAAAACAGAAGCTGAAATAGTAACACAACAGTAACTCTGTATTAGCCCTTTAGGGAAATATCTAAATAAGCAATAAAATTAATGAAATACTATTTATAGCCATTGTGTCATAAATGTATTATTTATAAATAAAAGCAAAGCAGGTTAGCTGTGGTGAACTGACCCGGCTCTGCTCCCAGCTCTGCAAGGTCCTGCCCCTGGGTGGGGGCAACCCCCGGTACCAATACAGGCTGGGGGATGAAGGGATGGAGAGCAGCCCTGCTGAGAAGGACTTGGGGTCCTGGTGGACATGCCTGTAAAGTATCGCACTGGTTCTCTCTCTTTCAGCCTGGAACATCCTCTCACCTCTGATGCCTCAGGCTTGGTCAGCAATTCCCGGGTGTGAGTGTCATTACAACCAAAGCAGAATCAGACGAGCTAATGTTTAGTAAAACCTTATTGCCAGGACCAGTGACTTGGACATATATTTATGAACATCGAGAGGAAACGTTCCTATTCGCATCAGGAGCAGCCACAAACCTCAGAGTGGGGTTGTTTATCAGATCCATGTCAGATTTTGAATAAAGCTGAACAGGACCTACTAACTGTTCCTACAGAACACCTCCTGATACCAGAATCCCTTTTGACAGTGTTGCCAATACAGACTTCTGGGAAGGTAGCTCGTGACATCAAACAGTTGGTCATCTCCAGGATCTTTAGAGATCCTTTATAAGCTTAGCCCCGTTAAAGAGGAAAAACATTGTCAGAGCAGTGATCTGGAGCAGGTTTTCTAAAATGTTGATAGAGAGTCTGCGTAAATATTTGAGGCCACCTCAGCTATGTTGAACATTTCTGTTTGGGACTGCACCTGAAGATATGCTTTCAGCAGAAGAGCTGACACTGAGTGACACACACACGGGCTCTGCAAACACCAAGGGCCGGCCACAGGACCTGTGCGTCACGTAAGGCAGTGAGAGCTTTGCCTTTATCACTGCTTGAGGACAGGGAGGAGGGAAGTTGACTTCTGTAGCACAGGAGGATGCAGCTGTGCAGATTTGCACGTGCTTTTGCATGTTCCTGTGAAACGCCCCTACATTTTGAAAAGTTTAGCCCAGGAAGTTACATAAAAAAATCAATTGCTATTGAATTTATCCTTAGCGTGTGAATCCTATTACAGAAGGCTTTTTAGAGGTGGTCATTTCAATGCATTTTCTTGCTTTGGTTCATAGCGTTAGGCAGGAGTTGTGTCATGTCCACTGACTATTGGCTTGGTGTAGCCATAGGGTTAGTTTTTTAGACAGAGAAAAAAAAGGTGGAGGCATTAATTGTTCATTACAAAGAGCAAAAAATGGTAACTAATCACGGCACAGTGCTGCTGCTAATGCATTTGAAACCTCCCTCTACCTCACCAAACCATATGGGGGTTTAAAATGTAAATACAATTTGTAATTGAGAGCAGCATTTTATTACTTGCTTTTAAGAGGCACAGGACGCCTGTAACCCTCAATATGAAATTTCCGTTGGCTAGAAATAAATTCAGCTCCATGTTTTGTTTTTATTCCCGCTGCGACACCCGCACGAGAAAGGTAACGGCTAGTCTGCAAGCTTTCACTCTCTCACTCAGCACCGAGGGGAGAAGTGGCTGGGAGCTGTGGTTTTCAGTCACACTACTGGCTTCCTCACATTGCACACTGGAGAAAAAAGCAAACACGCTGCAGAATAAATCCTCCGAGATGCTGAGAGCTGCTGAGCTACCACAGCCTGGGCTGGAGTCAATGAGAACTGCAGGCACTCAGCCCTTCCCTGAATCCTGCTCTCGTTTTCAGTAGTGTGCTGCCTAAAAGCAGCCTTTACTGCTGATTGCAGTTATTTATTTATCAATCAATCAATCAGTCTTGCAATAGCACCTCGAAATTGTGGTCACGGGCTCAGATGCCATTGTACCAGGTGCTGTACAACTACAGAACAAGTGACAATTCTTGCCACAGTGAGCGGCAAATGCATGTGTAAGACAAATGACAAGAAAAACATACAGAAAAAGGAGCGTGGGACATTCTTTGCTTCTTCTGTGATATGGGAGATGTCACAAGTATATATGATTTATAGTTAGATCCTTTAGGGAACCGAGTAGGCTGTGTTTGACTTAAAGAGTAACTGCTGGATGTAACTGTACCGGGATTCAACTTGAAACTTTCAGGATTTTAGCTGGTTTGGGAGTGCAAAGTTCCGCTATGGAGATGGAGGCCTTAGAGTGCCACCACCACAGAGGTTACTCGTGGGTGCCTCTGTCAGCATGAAAATAATGTCCCCAACCCTTCTTGTCTTCCTTCTCTTCCTTTTCTGTCAGCTCTAGATCTGGGAAGCAGCATGGAAAGAGATCCTCATAAACAGCACAATAATCCTGCCCTGAAGTCCCCACGGGACATCAGTAGGGAAAGAAGAAAAGGAAGTTATTCACGTTTTGGCTGGAAGGACTAGTGACCTCCACCTGCATGGAAGTCAGGATTGTCTAGAAAATTAAAGAACAGTGAAGAGGCAGGGATTTAAAGAAAGATAGAGAAAGACCTTTGGATTTTAAGGTAAACCATTACGCCAGCTCATGTGCTGGTTGCTCAGCAGCAAAACGGGCGGTTCAGGGCAAATCGGACAATTCCAGGAGGACTTTAGGGAAGGTTTAAGAAACTATCCAACCATGGGTGTTCCTGTTCACAGCTCTGCTAGAATTATTGGCGCTTATTTTTCAAGAAGATAAATCCTGTCCCACAATTCTAGCAAATATAAAGAAAATAATAAAAATAAACCTGAACATTAAATAAAGTACTGCTTTGAATGGACTAGACTGAAATATTTGCCTCCAGTGCAAATTTTGAGACCGTGTTAGGTACCCAGTGCCTCACAGGGTTTAACTCATCATAGAATTCTTCACTGAGGAATCAGGAAAGTATTAACTGTAAGACTTGAAATGAAGGCAACCGTGCCGGTGCCTGCCGCTTTAGTGAATAGAAACTCATTCTGCTACTTCAAGACTTCTCGGCTGAATTAATGTGTAGGACATAATAATAACCATGCTGAGAGTGAAATTTTCCCTCTCTCATTAGAAACCACTTCTGTTCTTGTTGAGCTGTATCCTCCTACCTTCATCTGCTCTGGGTTCTATCCAACAGTATTTACAATAATTGTATCCACCTTCGCTGTTGGATTTCTCAAAGGAATTGTGGCTAAGAGGGATAAAAGACATCTACACACTCAGTGGCTTTTTCCTCAAACAAATCAGGAAGTCAAGCATGGTTTACAATGAGAAAGAGCTACTTGAAGAGCTCTGGGGTGGTTTTTTTTAACCTCTTAACGTTGCAGGACACCCAGACATCCTATCTTATACATGAGAAACTTAAATTGTGCATTCTGTCAAGCAGATAAGTGAGTTGATTAAAAAGCCCTGAGTATCCAAGAGCTCCTACTGGAATCGCAGGATACATAATACGTTCCTTGGCCTAAAGGCTGGAGTAGGGTAACATAAGAATAATCTACCCATAGTTTGTCTTCAGTGAGTCCTTATCTTCCACGGCCTGTCAGCTTACTGGTAGGAAGCTGGAAAACTGTCCAGGACTAAGCCTAAAGTGAGGAGTGGTGACTGGATTTGCTAAAGTTACTTCTCTCTGCACCTCTATGAGCCTTGAATATTTTGTGTGTTTCTGTATACAAAAAAATTACAAATACTAAAGGTGAAATACACAATGATGTGCAGCTGCCACCTCCTTGCGCGTTACCTGTTAACATGTCACACTGACAAATACCAAACTGCAGATGACCTCCACTAACCCCCATTTATCTGCAGGAGTTTCTGCGCAGTGCACAGCTGCAGTGGCTAAATGAGTGAAGAGGACTTGATCATATATAAACACATTAAACAACAGATGAAAATAGGGTCTGAGCAGACTATATACATTTACCTGCCTCACTGAAGTATGCACTCAGTAAGCAACAGAGTGTCTGGCTTAATGAGGTTAATGAAAATTGGATTTCCTTCTGCCTGACATATTTGAGAGAAACCTTAGGCTGGGAGTTCACAGCAGAATCTTCCCTGAGGGACTTTCTTTTGTTCTGTGCTCTCTCTGACTGATACATCCATGCAGTCTATGAGTTCTGAATGGCATCCTATGTCTGAGTGTGAACACTGAGAATTTCCTGGGTTATTATGCAATTTTCCTTCTAATACAGCATGAGTTCAATGTCTGTCATTGGCGAGGGAGCAGTACTCACTCCCCATAAGAAAATTAAAAGTAGGAAAAAGTGACTATTCCTTACTTGTATCTTCAGAAGAGCTTGTTAAGTTCTTGGCTTGCTGTAGAAGGTCATGGTAATCCTACCTCTGCAGTAGCTACTAGTACCTATATGTGATTTCTTCCTGGAAGTTAAGCTGAAGGTTGGCTGGGGAGTCACAGTTTCCAACAATGTGTCCTCCAGTTTAGATTCTCAATGTTTTTTCCTTCCTTGACCGCATTGCTCTGTACTTTTTCAATGAGGTGGTGTGTGATATCCACCCACAGTTATGCTGAGCAATGTCACAGAAGTGTCTGACCCACGTTCATTTTGAGGAAAGGTTGTGTGCTTTGTTTCACTCCTTTGCAGGAACCCAGCCTGAGCTGACAGTGCAACTGCCTGAGCTTCAGTGGAAGGGATGAGCCAACAGCAGTTCTCTCCTGTGTTTGTGTTCTTCAGCAGGGAGCAGCTTTCATGCCTATAGAGGGTACAAAGCACCGCCTGTAGAGCAGCGTCACCACATGCATACTCTGACCTGCAACTAACTAGCAGAGGCGGTACCATGAGCAGTTTGCTGTTCTTCCTTTCAGGAGAGATTTTGGCTTCTAGAAGCCTTTATCTTGACTTCGACTGAAAGGTATAATGTGGGTCAAATCTGTTTCTTACACAAGTTTAACCCTGTGTGCACCCAGAGCATTTCAGTTTTGTCTGTTCTCATGGTTTGACATCTGACTTTGTGCTTTTTAGGGAGTCTCTCTGTATGGTCAAGCTGTTGGGTTCATGGCCTCAAGGCCAGGTTGGATGGGGCTTTGAGCAACCTGGTCTTGGTGGGAGGTGTCCCTGCCCAGGGCAGGGGGGGTTGGAACTCGATGATCTTTAAGGTCCCTTCTAACCCAAACCATTCTATGATTCTATGATTCTATGTCCCAGATTTCTTGGTTTAATGCATTTATTGGTTTAATGTATTATTAAACCAAAAAGCTCAAGTTAAAGGTATTTCCTTCACAGACAAGGGAGGAAGACTAGTACCCTCAAAGAGTGATGCAGCCCACCTGAGATGCACTTCTTAAAATTTTTTATTATTTTTCAAACCTCGTGTCCTCTAAAACATGACTTCTGGGATGTTGGCTCATGATTTTGGGGTACTTGTATGGAGTATATTGGAATCTGACAATATTTCTGAATGTGGCATTTGCATTTCCTCCTGTTGGAGTGACTGTACTGTGTATTTTCAAACTACCATGGGATTTTGTGTTGCATTTCTGAGTACATTGGGGTTGGCTCACACGCATACATAACTAATGTCTGTGTTTTGAAGTGCCAGGAATGTGAAATGGGTTAGGTAGCTAACTGAGTCGAACAGCAGGTCGAGACATGTCACAACAGTATAATTCATCCACCAGAATGAGGATAGCTCGGGGGGGTCCTAAGTTAAAAGGACTCGATTAGTTTCAGCTCAGAGTAAAGATTACCACAGACTGGCAAAGACAGGAGCAAAGACATTCAGACATGGCTTAGGCTGCTGGTCGAGTAGGGTTCTATCCACAATCACCAAAATATTTAGGAGCTGAGACCCAAGTGAGTCAATCTGAGGATTCAAGTTGCTTAACCATCGCTGTGAATGTGTCCCTTTGCTTGTTTTCAGAAGGTTGGTACATGAGGTGCTCAGCTTGTCTTGTGGGTGTTCACTGGCCCGGCTGGCTCCCACCCTGGCTCCCACCCTGACGTCCTGCGCTGTCACCCGCTACGGGAACTGAGCCTCCACTGTCAGTACCATCCACCCTCCTGCACATTTCATTTGCAGCTCCTGGGCTACACTGGAACCACAGTTTCCAGCATTCTGGACAAGGTGATCTTCAAGGGTCTCTTCCAACCCAAACCATTCTATTATTCTATGAGTGCTACAAAGGAAAATGGTATCGGGCCAGATTCTGTACTCAGCCACATGATGGTCAGTCCCAGATAATCTCACTCGTTTCAGGAGGTGATGATGGATTTATGCTACTGTTTGTGAGGTCAGGATACACCACCTTGCTTATGTGCTGTGCTCCCTTTCATAATTTTAAGCCAGATTTATGAGTGTGGGTTGTTTCTTTAGCACAAACAGGAGAGTTTGTTACTATGCCATGTGATGATTCTCCCATAATGATTTTTTAGAAAAGTGCCAAAGGATTGAATTAGGAACTTGTGACATTTACAAAGAGTTGTTAAATCCATGTGTGTGTTTGTGGTGTTGTGACCTGCAGAGGAACAGAAGTGACTCTAAACCTCGGTGTGACGGGATCCAACATATTCTGGGATTCACCTGCAATTACACCACAAATGCCTGGCATGAATTTAGCCACTGCTCAATATTTAGTTACTATTTTCTGTAAACAAAATTGGCTTTTGATATGCTGCATTTTTGACAGAGGATGTAGAACCTTGTATTTTAGCACATCCTGATATAGTTAGATTTTAGGTGAAGAGTTCACTTGTTTATCCTGAAATTTTAGGAAGCTCCATACCATGCATATTCCAAACATTTTTCAGAAATTATGCATGTATGTGTGTACAAACAGAAATTACAAATACATCAGATGAATTTAGAAAAGTAGATTTTAGCCTAACAGGAAAAGGCATAGTAGACCCCATGAAAAGCTAAATACAAGACAGAATCATTCGGGCAAAATTTCTGATGTGGAGAACCATTTGCCAAGCGGTGGGCTGGTCCTCCATTCTTGAAAGTTTTAAGTGAATATAGCCTGTCCTTCTGTGAAGATACTGGGCCAAAATATTAGCAGATGTCTAAACCTCACCTGCTTTCCCAGAGCTCTTCAGCTTTTCTCCAGCCTCTCTCAATTCCTGACTTCTGCTTTGTTAAACCCTAACTTCTCAGCAGGGCATCTTGCTGCCAGAAAGAAGAGGCATTGTCAGCAGAAACTAATTACTTTCTCATCAAATCCTATCTTGCAGCAAAAATGTTGTGACCTGTCCCACTGCTTCCAGCGCCTCCCAAATTATTCATGTACAGATGACACCTCTTGTATGGCCAGCAGTCGAGGACAAGCTAAACTGCAGACGTGATGAAGTGTGGATCAGGGAGGACAAGTCCACTCCCCAGATTGGCTCAAATCAATGCGGTCTGAATTCTGTCACTGAGGATGCCATGGCTTGAGTTGGCTTGGCCAGCTACTATCAGCAGATGATGATGATGATGATAACAACAACAACGCTTAAAAATATTTTCTAGTTCAACCAGAAGACATAGGCCTGATACATAAACTGGTATATAAAATGCTACGGCCTGTGTTAGACAGGAGAAGAGGCCAGAGGTGGTTGATTGTTCCATGTGTAAAACTGTAGTGAAGGTTATGGTAGATTTCATTATAAACCATCAGCTCTGGTTACTCTTGGGTCTTCTGGTTTGGTTCCGCTGGATGGAGAACAAGGCAGAGCTGGTCCATAGGGTTTCATAACTTCACCAGAACATTCCATATTCATTTATGATTATTGTTTAAGGTTTTTACAAATAAGGCTCATGTCTGCTCTTTCCACTAGGAAACTGGACGGTATGAATTATCCAGGGAATGAAAAATAAAGAATTAAGGCAAAGGCTGGGATTTTGCTGCCTTACATTCTAGCCTTGCCTATGTCGGACTTCCCATTGAGCCTATAGTAAGATACAGTTTTGTGCTTCTGCTCTCTGTCTATGGGACAAGGAAGGAGGAATTTCAACCTCGCGGGTGTTGAAATACACATAGACTGCGGTAATTAGAACAATAGAAGAGCAAATAAAAACAGGAAGAAGAAAAGTACCTAACCCACAAAAGGATTTGGTTGATGTGCAGCAAATGAGATATGGGACCACAGACTGCGTGATGAAGTTAAGAGAAATATTGAACAGCTGCTTTGCTACACACTTCTACAAAATGAAATGACATCCTGCAGGAAAAATAGTACAGGCTCATTTACTACCCAAGAGGGCAGAGCTAAGGTTACAGGGACTATAAGAGTGTTGTAATTTCCTTACTCCCAGGAGCTGCGTTTTCCAACTTGATGGCTTTCCTAACGTAATTGCATTTTATGTGATGATTTTTCAGAACCTGATTCTTGCTAGAGTAAATCAGGAGGAACCCCGGCAAAGCCAACGAAGTGATCTCAGTACAAAAATGATGGAAGCCACAGCAGAATGAGGCATCCTCAGTCCATCACCACCTTCTCCAAATTCTGCAACAAATGCCCCGTGCTGGAATTGCAAGTAGGTATCGGATGAAAACACGAAACAGTGACAACAGTGCATTTTTCAGTAACCACATCATTTTATGTCATTGATGTCAGGTTGAGTTATATTGGTCTGCTTTTCATTATGTTGCGTTATGCCTTTTGACATAATGCAATACACTGTAAGTAACATAAAGTGACCTCCAAGTATAAAAGAGAACACAGTTTTTGTCAGATTAGATAGTGGCTATGAATTCTCAGAGAGGGAGAGGTAAGTCAGAGAATGAGATTTGGATTCAGTGTCCTGAACAACAAATGCACAGAACTTAATTAACAGTTACAGCAGCCCTGGCAGTTTCCAAATCGGTGTATGTGTCTCCGCTCAACAGAGAGAGAAGATCCTCAGTGGGATTTGCACTGTTTAATTTACTTAAAATTCTGCAGAGGCATCTGCAATAGCTCTTTCTTTTTTGTACCTGAACTGTGGGAACTTGATAAACAGTGAACATAAGGCTAACTTTCCTGAGACTCTTCTCTGTGCCAGGCTCCAAAATACAGTAGTCAGACCAAACTTAGCCAATGGCTTTGTAAGCAGCACTGTGTAACCTGTCCTCTGTATCAAGAATTTAATCAGCTACTAAGAAAACTACTGTAGGGAGAAAGGAAAAGAGAATCATCATGGCTGCGAAAAGAAGGGGAGCTCCTTGTTAATTTAAGGTGATTAAGGAAAAGTGAGTGGTTCAAGGGAAGTTGGTAATTTTCTCTGGAGGGGCTGAAATCTATCTCAGCCTCTACCTGGTAGTTCTTGCTGGTGGCTATGCTGGAATAAGCTGGTGTTCTCACTTTAGTGCCTACTTGAGAGGCACTTGGCCTATACTCCTGATTCATGGTTTGCGCACCTCCCAGGACTCGCAAGACAATGCTTCAGTTTGCTGCTTTGCTTTTAATTCCTGTTTACATTCGGATAAATCACTGAGTATATATCTTCCTCACCTGTAGAATAAATGAACATCTGTGACTTACAGGATGTTAGAGCACAGAGCCGTGAGGAAACAGGTGATGTGGCCAGAGAACAGTAGTAGTTGGCGATTCCACAAGGTACATTTTGCCAGAGTGCAGGGTGCTAGGATGGGCCTCACGTGAGTCCTATTTTCAGACAAGGACTGGCCTTGTCTTTACCCTCAGCACCAAATTAGATATCAGACATGGAGATCGAGCCTGGTCAGTATGTAGGAAGTGGAGTCCTTTGGTATGAGGGCTGGGATACATCTCTCATTAAGGTTTAGGGATTGTCCCTACATATTGGCAGGATATGGAAGGTTTCAGTTCCCAAATACAATTAACTCTCACATGTCTTTTTTGAAGGCATTGGCACTCAGAGACGTGGAGGAGCACTGCCTGTGTACAGAAGCGTAATGCTGTGGAATGAAGTTGGTCTCAAAACTCAGTCTGCAATAGCCAGAATACTTAGAAAGGTACTTACACATTTCCTATGTAACATACTCAGCATTAGTGGCTTTTTTCTGTCCCCACTGAATTAGGAGAAGAGGCCACATTCCATTTGGCATCCCATGTCACTACAATTGTCACTCAGTCCTGTACTCTGCAACTTTTTAGACAGTGAATGTTGTATGGATGAGAAACATTTTCATGATTGTTCTCAAAGATGGGAGTTGCAAAGGCACCTGAATACATTTGATGTGGTCTTCCTGAGCAGCAATAGGTGATTTAAGATTAAAATTTAATATTGCTAACAGGATCAGAGTGTAGCATCTTGTGTGAAAAAAGTGCATGGATGAGCAGTTAGAACAGCACACGATACCAGAATCCAGTGTGATTCACGTGTTTTCTTACTCATTTCTCCATCTATAAATGTAGTTTAAATTAATATCTACTTAATTTCCAGGCATGCAATATTCCTTTAAGATGTGTATGAGACACTGTCCTTGTTTATTAGGCTATTAATATTAAGAGAATTAGCAGTTACTTCTTCTGAACAATGTGCAATAAACCAGCTCTGCCCCTCCGCCTGCAAAGAGACCTGTGCAATCAGACCCCTGTGACACTGACATCCATAGTGCTCTGCATGGGTGCAGAGATCCACCTTTGAGTATCGTTTTGCAGCATCACAGAGTCCAGAATTAAAGATTAAACATTCTGGTAACTGTTGTTCAGTTCATAAAGAAAGTTGTTACCCTGTACTTGATAGGCTTATTAAAAAAGCTGTTACCCTTGGTAGAACGTCAAACCCTGGTTATGGCCAGAGAGACACGGAGACTCGACGCTGGAAAATCTCACTGAGATTTGCAGCCAGGCTGGATCTCAGGAGATTTCCTATTATTATTTTCTTTACTAATAAATCATTATGTTGTCTCCTTCACAGCACAGAGAGTTCAAATAAACCTGTCCCTGTGACAATCTGATTCTCTGAAGGAGTGTCCTGTTCTGTTGAGTCATGTGAGAGGAAAATACAAAGGAGCAGAAAGACAGATCAAAAAGGGGTAGCAGAAAGGGCCCTGGAGGCAGACTTAAGTTTGGTATTTAATATTTCAGGTAAAATATTCACTTAGCATCAATTATCTTGTTGGGTTTTTTTTTTTTTTTTTGTTCAAATGAAATTGCCTTCTGAATCAGCCAGCTCTCTAATTACCAGATTGAATGATTGAAATTTTTAGGGCAATTAAATTCAAGCCTTTCTTTTTCAGTCCTTATGTTATTCCCCCCTTCTCTCCCTCCCCTCTCCAGTCTGGAGCCTTTCTATAATTTGGAGGCAGTTGCAGAAGCAAGCAGACCTTTAAAGCAAAGATGTATGTCTCCCTTAATTCCTCTGTGGATTGGTTTTATAGACTGAGCAGAGAGGGTTCTGGTCTCTCAGGACACGTGCATTACAAACACACAGTATTGTGTGGGTTTTATCCTAACGTGTCATGTCATTTAAAAACAGCCCGGAAGAATTCATTTAATATAGAAATTCTGTGAAAAGACAAAGATCAATGTAGAAAATACATGCACTATTGGAAAATGCCTGCAGATCAAGCTAGAAAACTAAGGAGCAAATTGATGATAATAATGATGATTGATGATATACGAGATAAGAGAAAACAAAACTCCTAAAGAAACAGTACAAAGCATCTGTTAACAGAGCTGTTAGGACAAACTCATGAAATGGCTGGATGAAAAGATAAGTATTCTTCCAAAAATGGACACAAAATTCACAGGATGGAATCCTGGGCCGTCATTGAGTGACTGATTCATTCTGCTGATTTCAATGGGGATATTCCTTCCTTAAAGTTAAGTGGATGCTTAACAGCTTTGCTGAATCAGGACCTAATCCAATGAAGGTGATAAGTCTTTATCACAATGAACCTTTGAAATTATGTAGGATTTCCCTCAAAAACCTTGTTTTGAGTTTTTCATATTCCCACACTCAATCTCCCCTACAAACCTGGCTCTGCTCTCCAGCAGGCGGTCGCAGGCGGGTGGACCGGGGGATTTATTTTTATGCTGTGTTACACTAGGTATTGCTATAATGTCACTGAATTCAGAACGATGAGCACTGGGCTAACTTCCAACTTGTATCCACGACAATTTCGCTAAAGCCAGATGAATTGTATTATGCTTATTTATTACTTAATTATCCCTGTAGGTGTTCAAGGTACTTCACAAGAGCTAAAACAGTCCTTGCCCTGCAGAGCATGCAGTCAAATCTAAGATTAGAGATGACAGCACTGCAAGGGGCTGGACCTGGAGAAAGAGCAAGGTCCTTGTTCAACTAGATACTTAAACGTATGTCTGTCTCAAAGTTCTGTTGGTTGGTTAAGCACTTTTGTGACTTAAGGCTGGTGTCACTGATGCAAACAAGTGTAAGTTCCTGAAAACCTATTGTTTCTGCTATTTTTAATGCACCGGTTGTCCTGTATAGATACTCTCGCAGATACAGATTAGACTTTTAGGAAATACGATTTTTTGTCTGTGGAATGGTGCCATTTTGTACTGGTTAATGTTTTGGCTCATTGTGATAATGCCAAACATGATTTATGAATTGAATGGAATGCGTATGCATTGATGTCCATGAGCATTCCCCAGGAGACACAGCCCTAGTGGTTCCTGTGCTGCTTTCTCTTTTCTCCTGTTCTTACCACCGTATTCATTACTAACATCTCTTTTTTCATGCTTTGAAGTCCATGACTCTCCATTGATTTGCAATAGCTTAAAGTTTGGCCCCTGGACTTCAGGCATGTGTGACAGATTCAGGGAAACCAGACCTGATCACTTTATTGCCACCCGCAGAGCAGTGCTTTTCCAGGATATCTCCCAGTTAGAGATGCACCTTTGCAGAACCTCAGTCCTTTTCCTGGAGCCCTGAATGCCCACACCAAGCTCCGGAGCTACCAGACATCTCAGTGCCGGGATTTACTGCGAGTTTCTGCTGCATTTTCTCAAGGAGCGTGTTTCTCTTTCTGCTTTTTCAGGATGCCATGTCCACTTAAAATCTTTTTAGTGTGTGCCCTGTGTTCATTATTTAGAAGTACATGGGAAAGCCCCTTCAGCTCTAGCTTATTGTGAGTGCTGTACAATAGTCTCCCAACTGCCCACTCTACTTATCTGCTGCATTATTTCTGTGAAAGCAAAAGCCGTGCATGGAACAGATGCTTGGAATGGTATTGGGATCCAATTACTGCACTTTTCCAACCTTACATCTATTGTCTAAACTTGGAGCAGGCATATTTTTATTCCTTGGTGACACTATATAAAGAGACAACTGGCATTGTGTTTGCTGGCTGACTAGTTGGCGGAGAAGGGGTGGAAGGAACAGCAGCAGGATGGTAGGTTTTATTCTTTCCCATGTCTGTCTATCTCTGTCTGTGTTTCCTTCTGACACTAACAATTCAAACGGAACAGTAATGATCACACTGGACCCCATGAAATCTCATACTTAGTTTCCCATCCGGAATGAAGATAGAGTGAGCTGTGAGCTTCCAAGGACTTTTCTGCATGTGTTTAACAAATGAGTAAGGCAGGGAACATGGATGCACTTGCTGAAGGGAAGAGCTCCTGCATCTCCTTCCAAGACTGATACACTGGGGCAGCAATGACTGGCACAGCTGGTGTTAATTAGTGCTAAGGTCCGCTGTGGTGTGATGGGGAGTGAGGGAAATGGTTATCTCTATAATTATAACTGTGTTGCTCTCGAGACTGTGGGGAGAAGTAGGAAGTACTGCAGGAATTTCTGTGTCTTGTCTTTGCCGTGCTCGCTGTTGGCTTTTAGCTCTGGGACTCCAACAGCCACCTCCGCACCAAAGGTGCACTTGATGGGATTCCAAGGAGCGAAGAAGAACTCCTGCCTAAGGAGCACTGGGCACATTGGGCTCTGTGTTTGTCTTCTGCAAATTCAGAGGAATGACTGCAACAATATTAAAAAAAAAAGATGGTGATCTTCTCTTTCCTTATTTCTCTCCTTTTTGCAGGTCATTTTAAGGTTGTCTTAAAGTAATGCTGCCCAGGGCTCCGTGGGGCTATGGAATATTTGATTCTGGAGAGCACTGGAGAGGGAGGTTGTATATGAAAAGCTTTCTCAGAGCTTAGTTCAAACCTGATCCCATTTAAGCAGGTGATGAATGTGCTCCAAGTGTTGTTCTGAGCAGGATAAAGCCACGTTCAAAGGAATTTCTAAAATCCACTCACAAAACTAGGTTCCGGTTTCCGTCAGTGCAAGCCTAGTGTCAGTGGTTTCACACTGAGCACACAAGCCACTAATCATGTTCTTCACCACTGTTGTACAACTGAGCAGTGCCTTGTGCTGATTACGCCTCTTCAGTTGTGGATTTACAGGTTTCCCTTTAATCAGCTTCACTAAAGGCTAAGCCAACCCTTTTGTGGGATGGGGGGCAAGTGCTGGATCTTAGGTTTTCTTTTTCCCCTCTTTTTAAAAATGTTATTTACCAGTTTTCTTCCCTTGTATTTAGATAATGCCACGCCACGCTGCTTGATGTCTGAAGATATTTCAGGACATTTTGCGGTGAAATTGCTTAAGTTGGGAGATGTGAAAATATAGGGAGAGACTATTCTGTCTCCTCACTCCCAGTTCAACTGACGATTCTCTGTGGTGGTTCTTTTCATTGTGCCTTTTGTTTTGGGAAAATATCTTCTGAGGTACCTTACTATACAGGGACACATGAAACAGATTTAAAATGGAAAGAAAAAAATAGCCTTAATGAAAGAAAGCTGAAGAATATCTTTACATAAGGAAGTGATCATTTTTTATTAATCAGAGGGAAATGTATATGTAATTATGCTAGATGAACTCTGTGGGGAGGTTTTTTTCTCTCTTTATGATGTCTTAAGGGATTTATAAATATTACAGAGGTTTTATAGCATCATAATATTTCAGATGTGCAGTAAAGCTACTTTCAAAGGATTAGTGCAGACAAAGCAGCATAGTAAAAAATAATTACAAGTCAGGCAGTGCTACTAGGCTCTGACATCCAGGGCTGATGAGAGCGAGAGAGGCAGGGTTCAGGGAGATAATTTTTCTAACAAGAGCAGACCACACAAGTGCTGTGGAATGGAGTTCTGAGAACTGTCTACAGCTCTCCGTTAATTCCAGGGAATTTCAGCGAAGTTGGGTCTGTGATGTCTCCCTGCATGCTCTGTGCTGATGGAGAGAAGGAAGGGAAGGAGAGAGGGAAGCCTTTTTCTCATTCCCAAAACATTCCTGTTGTCTGTTCAGTTCGAGTGGCAAACCCTGTAGCAAACTCTGTGCGCCGAAGGGAACTGCATTCCCAAAAATAGATTGCATTCTGATCAAATGTGTTTTGCAGGCTGCTTAACTGCCTGGAATGTGCCACCTGTACTGGCACAAGTACTGACCTCCATGGAGCAAGGCTGATTTCACTAGTGGAAAACGTGGCCAGTGGTTTAACTGGTGAAGTGTCTGTGTATGGCTCTGCACACGCGTGTGTGTGTGTACACACATGTGTCTGTGAGCACGGAGACCTGTATGTGGAGAGGGACTGTTCACCTGTTTACATGAAGGAGGAGGATGTGTATACGCCAGAGAAGAAAATTTGTTGGGTGGGGAAAGCAGCTGGCGAATTTTGGGTCATAGAGGTTGAGCAGTCTGCGGTTGGAGAGGTTATCTGCTGTTGCGAGATAAGGTTTGCGAGATAATGCATTCTCTCTCTCTATCCGTGCAAGAGAAAAAAGGAGACTGTGATTGGGAAGGGATTTTATGTGGGGCAAAGTAGAAAGCTTTAGTGTATGGGAGTGTGAAGCAGGGAGGATGCAGTCCAAGAGATTTTTGTATCTAGCAGGGATCAAAGGTGTGTGTCTGTGTGGGTGTGGGGGAGGCTGGGGCCACATGTAAAACGGAGTGAGGATGAGAAGGGAGGGATCTGTTTGTGAGTGAAGAGCAGGTAATAAAAAGATCTTCTGTTTCTAAGTTCTGATAACGTGGGTTTTTATTTGAATGATCTGAGGCTGTTGCCTGTTTGAAATGCAAATTGTGCCCTTAGAGCAGTTTATGTTGCTTGCTCCTCTAGACTGTTCCCTCAAAGGCATGCACTTGGCTTGGCCTTATGCTGCTCACCTGCCATGAAAAGGACCTAAACCACACTAAAAAATGGTGGCTTGGCCATACTGGGATCTGGGGTGCAGATGCAGAGTAAATTATCTCAGCAGAGCGAACTTGTGAGACAAAAATCAACAAAAAGCCTGTCCAGTGCTGCAGAAAACTCTTGGATGGGCCTGAGATGTAACTTCTGATGCAGAAGCTGGATTCAATGATAACAAAAATGCAAAGACAGGAAATGTCAGCACTGAGATCCCAGAGTGGATGAAAAAACAAGGAGAGAGTGTGATGGATGAAAAAGTAATAGTAACTCCGAGTTAACTCCATACGGTGGATCACAGTAGGGGACGGAATCTGAGCGAGATGATGGATGATTCTGTCTTTTCTGTAGTCACAAACGTAGCGGCAGAGGAAGGAAGTATAAAATGTGAAACAGGGCAACCTAAAGCTGGTAGTATCTTATGTCTAGTTTGTCCTGGGCTGAATGAACACATGAGGGTACAGGACAGCAGAATCAGGCTGTTAATAGTGTATTCCCCTCTTTTTCTCTGAAGGACTCCCTCCCAGGAGACCTGCTTACCCACTGGTGTTTTCTGTGGTAAAACAATTAAAAGAAGACACAGTAAGTTGCTAAGTGGGGAAGCATTTCCGCTTGTGTTTTAACTTTGGCTGTCAGGAGTATCAAACTATGTCATCTTTAGTTACTTCGAGTATTTTCAGAGTGTTTTAAGGCACGGTGGCCCAAACAGGGAACTGACTTCACCAAACCAGATCAAAAATGTGGCTTCTGGCAGCGCTGCCCATTTTTCCTGACAGCCTGTGGAGACATTCTTGCTCTGCAGAAAATGCTAAGCAGAGGTCGGTTACTTCATACGTGCTAGAGGGTGGAAGCGTGCACCTGAGCAGTCAGTGCAGAGCAGCGCCAGTTATGGAGCTGTACCTTTGTTTATCTTGCAGCAACTTGTCTTGTTTTACTCTGCTTTTCTGGGTTGTCTGCAAAATTCATCGAGATGATAAAGTTCTGCAATAATGCAGTGCCATTTCCTTCGTGTCATGAACCTCTCGCACCAGCCTTTTATGAATTTATCAGGGTAAATAACGCCTCACGTTCTGAAGTAAGAACCAGATACTTTCAGCTCCTTCTTCCTTTGCATTTAGAAATATAAACTGATTCCCTGCCCCCTTTTCTTTTAGATCACGCTGAAATCAGAGATTTCTTCACTCTGATTCACTTGAACATACAATCCCTCTGCAACATAGAAAAAATGAATCCCTGTTATATCCAGAGAGGCAAAGGCAGCGCACACTCATTGTTTCTGCCTGTGTCACTGCACTGTCCTTGTTCCCTCTGGCTCCCTGACACTGCCAGAGAGGAGAGATGGAAAGAACCTCAGCGAGGGAAACTCAGCTCAAAGCAAATGCCTGGTTCAACAGAGTTTTCAGTTTTCTTGGGACAAGATTTTGGTGTGGCTCCCATTTTTTCATTTAAAGCTTCTAAATCAAACCAACACCAAACGAAAAAAAAACCAACCAAAAAAAAAAAGACCCTTTAAAACCCAGGCTAATTGAGAGAGTGCTAACACTAGTAAGACAAATGAGTGATATGCGACAAGCCTGTGGTTTCTCTTCTAAAGTGAAGTGTTGTTTTCTTCACAATGGGATGATTAATACACTCAGGCAGGAATATTAATAGGCTTGTTCAGTTGTTGCAACATTCTTCCCACTGCTGTGCTATTGAGGCCTCGGAATCTGAGCCCAGGGGACCCTCAGCTCTTCAGTTTCTCATCTGGCACGTTTTGTATGTCAGTCTCAAAGCACATGTTGCAAAGCCAGAGCAGCCATCTCTGCAGCCCCGCACACTGCATTTTACGAATGGGGAAATCGAGGCAGACAGAAGTGATGTGTCACTCACCCACTTGCTCCTCTGTAGGTCACCTACTAAATCCTTGACGGTTTAGAAAGCATATGTTTGCTCAGTCCTGTGCTGCCCTTTTTACCATGCCAGTCTTTCAGAGAGAATCCTGATTCAATTCATTAAAAAATTCTGGAACGTTTGGAGTTGTCAGAGAGCAGCACAGACCTATTTCTGTTCTCTTAGAGCTGCCTTTTCATTTGACTTACCCACCGGAAAGACAGTGACAATGTGCTGTATTCTGTTCCTGCTCCACCTACTTACCTCTCAGCCTTCCTCTGCATAGTGCCTGCCTACCCACCAGTCCTGCAAAATCAAGGGGCAGTTTCTTTCTGTGATTATGAATTTCCCAGCCTTTCAGAGCTGATAAATTACGATCACAACACTGCGTGCACAAAAAGCACGAGACTGATAATCCAAGATGCTTTATCCTTTTGTTTGATGCCGAAAGACTTAGCTTGAAACTGGTGATGGAAAGCCATTCCCATCCAACAGCTGTTCATGGCCCCCTGTGAAATGCATTGGTGGTCTCAGCCCCATTCCACAAGTGACCGGATCATAAATAGGATCCACACCCAGAGCTCCAGCCGAAAAACTAAAGATAGATTGAGTGACACGGGCACTGATCTCCTTTATCATCCCTGGAGATGACTAACCAGAGAGTAACACTGAACAAATATTGTGCTAGGATGAATTTCTCCTGGTACAGTGCTTGTTCTCTGGAGAACTAGTCTTCAGTCATTTCTGCCTCGAATAGGAGTTCACTAATGTAAAGAAACTTTTGGGTGTTTTTTATGTTGCCAGTCTAATAGATACTGAGCCACAGCTTTTGGGCATATCTGATCCTTTCTTATAGCTACAATCCTTGCTTAAAGCCTTACAGCACAGAGAACCATTAAACTGAGGAATAATAGAGGTATTGCCAGTGTGTGGCATTTAAAGTTAATAAAACCTGGAGCTGGAGCCCACTGCCCTTCATTGCAGTGCTCACTTAAGAGGATGTAAGTTGTTTGCTAGTATGGAGAATATTTATCATGCAGGGTATGGATACTGTATTTGGTCACAGCAGAGCATGAGAATGGTAAAGCGTGTTTTGTCTTCATAAAGACCAGCTGCACGAGCACAGGAGAACCAGTTCTGCCAACCCATCCGAAACGCTGAGCCTTGTGCCCTGTGGTCAGTTCCCCCAGACAGCTTGTAATACGTTCTGCTGGGTAACATCTGCTTTCCCTTTACCTCGGGGAACAAATACATGTAAATACGTAGGATTGTTCCTAATATTTCCATTCAATCTGGAAGTGTTGAAAACCTCCACCAGACACCTCACGATATATGGAAGATTGTGCATTACTGCTCAAAATAACACTTATTTCATGTGTAGGAGGAGGAGGGAATCTGTTTATTCCAAAATCAATATTTCTACATGCATTAAACATTCCACTTATTCACTTTTTTTTTTTTTTTCCCATGCATGTGGTGGCATTCTATCCTTATTTTTATCCTCACTACAAATACATTTTTCTTTTAATTTCCATTCCTATTTCCAGATTTTTGTGCTTTGCATTAGCTGATTGGAGCTTGACAGGTCTGGAGTGTGGGTATGTGGATGAGTGTCTACCAAAGCCCTAATTTTCAACCTGGGATCTAAACCAGGGTGGCTGAGTGCAGAAATCTGCCTGGCAAATTAAATTGATCAGACAATGTATACTTCAAACAGAGTCAAGTGGGAATATTTCCTTGAGCTGCTCTGCTCCTCAGGATATTTGAAATCAGTATTGAATTTGAACTTTCGCAGGCTTTTTTAGTGTGATGAAAGGAGACAGTAGAAGTTGCCTTCTGTTTCATGCAGAATAGCCCAAACTAAGTAAGACTAATTTTCCATGACATGAGAACCAGGTGGGACTATGATGATGAAGTTTAAAAGTAAAAATGATAAAGAAAAAAAATAATCTGTCTGGAAGGGAACTCCGAAGGAGATGTAGCTCATTATCCTGCCCCAAGTGAGGATAATGCTGTGGTTAAAACATTTCTGTAATCCTTAGGAATCACAGATTTTATTCTTTACTGCAGAACAAGAACTACATTGTCTTAGACAAGCTGGTTGGGCCCTTATTCAAAGATAGATAATGAAGTCTAGTTCTGACTGATTTTTAGTCTTAGTCTGATTTTTTTCTTAGATATCATTGTAGTTCTTTCCCCAGTCTTTCTCTGTCTCAGTCTTCAGACTACAGAATAGTGATAAAAGCAGGCCCACCCTTTTATTTAAGATGACTATCTTGAATATTAAAATTATATGGCAAGTTAGGCAATGTAGTGTAGTGTCGTAAGTTGGTGCAAGAATATAGATTGTCCTTCCTACATAGGAAGAATCTGTTCAGTCAGTGTTGGCCCAGACAGAGCAGGCTTCTAAACGTTTCTGTGTGAGTGGGAAATGATACAATTGCCCTTCCTAGTTCCTGAACAGAGTCCTCATGCAGGGAGGCTGCCTGTCCCTGCATGGGAGCTGGGAAGAAGGGGTACCTGTAGCCACTCCCCTGAATTCCTTGTATTTCTTGAGAACAGCAGGTTGGGAATTTTAGCTTACATCTCTGAGTGAGAGTATAAGCTGGCATCACTCCTCCTGTAATACAAAGCTCTGAAAATCCAGTGCAGAAGGGGGACTATTCTCCTGCGTCAAGTGCTCTGGTGCAGGTGACTCTACCCGAGCATCAGGCAATTCCTCAGGGAAACAAGCAGTGGACCAGCTGTGCTATTCGGAGTCACGCTTTGGGCCCCTCACCCTTTCTAAGGCAGCACAGTGACTGTCCTTGTTTATCTGAGCTGTCAGGTTCCAGGCCAGAGCAAGGGAATGGCAAAAAACCTCAGTGAGAGATTAATCTGTGACTAAAGCAACATTTTTTATCCCGTTTATATACATATATATATGATTGAATTAAAAACTTTGTCATGACAAAACACAATCCTCTTGTATTACTTGACTGTATATATTTTACCTTCTGTTAAAGATGGAATTTGTTTTCATGGGTGCTTAACAGACGAAGTAATATATATTTATCTTCTTATTTGTATTACAGGCTCCAAAAAAGGCAAAGAAGAAGATAGAAGGTGGTTCCAATGTTTTCTCTATGTTTGAACAAACCCAGATCCAGGAGTTCAAAGAGGTTGGTCACTATTCTGCTGTTCTCTATAGTCTCCTGTCATTGCTAATGAATAACATAGGTCTTGTTTGTAATCCTTATTCAATTCTCCATCTGCTTTAATAGAACACACAGTTGTTTTCTGAATCATCTCTGTGGTTTTGGCTGGTGTATCGTTTTCCTTGTGTGTTTGTTTGTTCTTTCGTTCATTCTTTCTTTCATTCTTTCTTTTCTTCGTTCTGTCCCTCCTTCCCTCTCCTGTTTCAAGCTCGTATTTGAAAAGCCCCCGCCCCAAAATAAAGGAAAATTATCATCTCATCCACTTTAGCCCTGATTCAGGAAAACACTTGAGCACATGTTTAAAGTTAAGTGGTATTTTAAGTAAGAGTAGTCTTATGTGCTCAAGTATCGTCCTGAATAAAGATGCCTTATTGAACCAGGGCTTTAATTAGTGGACTGTTCCACAATAGCAATAGAAAATATTCTTCTGTGCCCTTCTAATACTGCCCACAAACTAGAAACAAAAATACCAAGAAGTCCTCAGCTGACTTTCTCCGTAAATGCCAATAAAACAAAAAAACATGTTGAGATTAACTAAGTAAGCATCTTTTAGCTCCCAAATAATTTGGTATTATCATGCATTGTAGATTCTTTGACCAGTTACTTCTGAGGAGGCAAATCTAATTGGCTGGATAAAAGCTGAAGCATATTAAAGACAGATAATTTGTTCAATGAGTTTATGCTTTTTTTCTGAGTAGACGTTCTAGAATGTCTGTAAGGCCATCACGTTTTGCACTGGTTTATCATTTTAGATTATTCATGTTTTCCCCTTTTTTTGGTAACTCACATCTCCAATGCAATATGAAATGTGATAAATAGCTACAAGTTCATTTTCAACTCTTTAGAGTTGGGCTTAATTTTTTATTAGGTGATGATCTGACAGGTAAATGAAGGGTTATGAACATGCACGCTCCAAGTAATCACATGGGCAAACTGGAATGTGAGCAGTGGGGCTTCGTGAGAAACGGGAGGTAAAACTACATGAAGATATGTTGATATAATACTATCGTGGAAAGAAGTGCACCCTGCAGAGCTGTAGACTCTAAAACTCTGCAAGTTCCTGCAGCTGCAATGGACTAGCTGTATTCTCGGGAGAATGCTGTCTTTCATAATAATACTGGAGTAAGGATAATTCCTGGTCATTGTAAAGATACACTCTCATATTGATGGGCATGTCAGACAGATAACCAGCTTCAGAGACATGCCTGGTTCTACTAATATTCCTCACAGTATGACCAGGGGAATTTCAGGTCATTAAAATCTTTCAAAATCAATAAAACATTAAAAGTGTGATGACAGCGAATAGACAGACATGTAAACAGGTAAATAAATAGGCAGTTAAATGGCTTGGTGAATAATGGGTAGAGTACATAAATTCCATGTTGGCTGAAAATAGAAAAATAACTGGTTTTTTCTATGAAAAGTTAAATTTTGCTTGACAGAAGTATTTAAGGTCAACACATCCAGGTCAGTCAGAGCAAGAGAGTACAGTCTGAAGGATACGGTTTATTGGAAAGGGAAACAAACTTTGAATAAATAAACCTACGTTTCACTGTACTTTTGAAAATTTAGCTATCTCTGTGTGAAGGCTCATTTCGAGGCCCAGAAGAAATTGACTTTAGCTTCATCTATAGTATTTAAATGCCTTACAGAACGCGATAGCTGCACAAAGGAGTGAGGTATGGGAAGGGTACAAAACACACAGAGTAACCACTGACTAAATCCCCCTCAACTAAAGCCTCCCTAATTCAAACTTTTATGCGTTAAGGCCTGAATGGCTGGAGCTGCCAACGTTGGCTTCAGCCCAGCTGCACGCTGCACTGAGCATTAGTTTAGTAAGAAGAAGTTTGGGTGGGTTTAATTAAGCCCCTTGCCAAGATACAGCAATGTGTTGAAAGCGAGGAAAGCGCAATGGTGTGGATGAATCAAAGGAAGTTCAATATTCTTCTTTACAGCGTGTCTGTAACGGCCCCCTGGACCGGTACGTGTGTTTGTAGCACTGTCCGGTGCAACATGGCAATGGAAAGAAATTGTCCTTTTTCTTCCAACAGGCTTTTACCATCATGGATCAGAACAGGGACGGCTTTATTGACAAAGCAGACTTGAGAGACACATTTGCTGCACTAGGTAAACTGGTGGTAATTACTAAATACTTCAAAGAAATGCAGTTTAAATTTTAAGCACATAAGAAAAGTTTGTCTTAGAATTACAGTGGGAGAAGTAATGCGATACACAGGGGGCAAAAGGAAGCCTGTTCAGTTTGATCTTCCTCCTTTATGGTAGTTGCTGTCTTTCTGCATAGCTCCAGCTGGGAAGTCTCCTGAGCAGCCTCTTTCAGCAGCGAAATGAAGGGCGCTCTGGGACTCACTGGCGGGTGCAGCAGAGCTGTGGGGCTGGCAGCTCTCCAGAGGCACTGATCCCTCCCCTGCAACTGTTCCGTAAAAAGCCCACCCAAGCAGGGGTCCATGGCAGGCATTTCTGATTTGCCTGTGAATCCAGGCTTCACAGGCTGCATGCACCTTTTTCATCTAGGAGCCGTGCAATATCTACCAATTAATGTTGTTGTCATGGACTAGCTGCCCCTCTGCCCACACGAAAGTAGGAGGACTTCATGTGAGGTTCTGTGCTGTTGTGCACTTGTGTGGGGTGGAATGTGTGTGTCGTGAGATGAGGTATTGTCCATTCCATGCACATCACAGTCCTGATAATATCAAGCAGATTAAAGCAAATCTTCCTAAGGAAAGGAAAAATCATAATGCTCATGATCCCAAACCTGGAGTTGTATCCTTGTTGCAACATTTGAGGCTTGAACAGTGATGTAGGCATTTGGGCTTTTGCCATCTGGATCTTATTAAAAAGAGCTTGATAAGAATCTTTAGTGCTCCCTGGGGTGGAATCAGACGCCAGCAGAGTCAGTGCAAAGAGCAGAAGCTCCTGAACTCTTTATTGTGACAATGAGGTTTGCAAACTTCGGCCTGTAGCTACTGTTACCCTGAAATATTTATTTCTTAAGGCCAAGTTCTGGTATCTTTCCTGTTCAGTGAAGCCCTTCAGTGCCTATAAAATACAGTCACAGCAAATTACTGCTCCGTTTGAGTAGGGTTGCCAGGGTCTAAATTCTCATCAATAGGACTGCGCAGGGATGGGGAAGGGATATGACTACTCACCTCATCCATCTGCTCTCTACTCAGAAAGGCATCTCAATATAGAGGAGACAAAGACTGAGACCTTGGATTCACTTCAGTCACCTTGAACTCTGCTATATTAATATCAGTGGGGCCCGTATTTCACCTGAGGTAAAAACAAAAAACAAGAAAGAAAACCAGTTTATTTGGAAGTGCCCCTTCTTTCCACTGCTGGCCACTGCTGGCCAGGTCCGTATTATTTATCCTTCTTACTCCTTCAGTCACCCTTTGATCTTAGAGCCAGCTCTGCCAATTTGTTTTACACTGGGGTATTCTGGAGTTGTGTTCTACCATGTTATTAGCAAAGTTGCACAGAGCCCTGAGCTCCCCGGTGGGAGGAGATGAATGGGAATCGTTTTTTGAAACACAATTTGTGATTTATTATGAAAAATGATCTCTGCTGCAGGTCGTTTGAATGTCAAGAATGAAGAGCTTGAAGACATGGTGAAGGAGGCGCCAGGTCCTATTAACTTCACTGTCTTCCTTACTATGTTTGGGGAAAAGCTGAAAGGTAAGTACCTTTGGGGGGTTGGAGAAGTATCTGTCAAAGATCCTCAGCACTGAAATATCTCAGCACCTTGCAAATTATAATAATGTATCCACAGAACAACGCTTAAAGGCAAGGAGTGATCTTCATTTTTGCAGACAGAGCTGAAGTATGAAAAGGCTAAGGGACGGTCCAGAGGACAATTCAAAGGGGTGATTTCAGCTTACATAAGCTAACATGAAAGTGGTAAGTTGAGGTCCGGAAAGTAATGAGATCACAGCAGCCCGGAGCACAGCGCAGACGAGTTACTCACCATCGGTAGGTTCCTCGGCTGAAGTTTGTTGCTCATATTAGCTGGTTTTAAAGTATTTTCAGTATTTCTACAAAAACCTTTCTGCACTCCTTTGGCTCATTATGCAAACACGACCTCTGCATCATCCTTGCGGTTATAGGGCAAGAAGAAGCAACATGGCCTTCCCTCATTTTCTGTATTAGTTGTAACCCAGTGGCCCAGCCTTGGCTTCACTTGAGGTCAATAGCAATTGTACCATTGGATGAAGATTTCGCTGAATAACTCTTAATGGAGTGGATAAATTGAAATAACTTAATCTCAGTGTGGGTACAATGATAAGGGAGAGGGGTTTTGCCCATTGCCACAGAATACATAGGGATCACCGTAGGGAGTTCAGAAAATGTGGGTACTATGTTTGTTGTGGGAGCCAGTAGTTCAGCCATGTCTCTTACACTGTTAATGGCCAGAAACTGCAAGAGAGGGAGTGTGAGGCCAAGAGAAGCCTCTAGTCATTTTCCTATATGCATTAGAGACAGGTGAAAGCCTTGACCTTCAAAGCAAGGTTGGACTTAGCCAAGCACATTCCGGAAGTTTGTTGTAATAACTAATGCACAGAAAAAGGGAAAAAATCTGATCCCATCTTCTTAAAAACATTTATTGTATTGCTGCTGGACTCTGGCTTTATATTGCTGAGCACAAGTGCAGTGAAGGGGTTGGAACAGAAAGTAGAGAGGTCTGAAAGAAAGAATTAATGTAGCTAGTCCTCCAAGAAATACACTATTGCTAAGGAGCACGGCAGGTCTGGGAAGCATAAGAGGGGATGGAGAAGGCTGTAGGCTGACACTGAGGAGGGGATTTTATTACCCAGACATCGATCTCTCTTGATCACAGTGGTGCTTCCACTTCTACATTCCAGATGTCATCTTGCAGAGTAGGTAGTGCCCTTCTCCATAATCTTCCTTCTGGGATACGTGACTATTTCTTGTGGGGTGCCCTGCTACCCATTCCTGTCTATTTGTGATGCTTCTGATCACACACAGCATGGAAATAATCTCTTCTTCCTTTCCCCTCTTGTCCCTTACGATTGCTGAAGCTGGCAAAGAGTCTGGCCCTGCCAATTGTGTGGCCTAAAAGCAGAGCCAGCACAGGAAGGTGAATGGTGGAGCGATCCCCTCTTGTCTGCAGGTTTCCTCTTGGCTACTAACAGAGGAGGAGGGTTTTTTTAATTTCCATTTGGTGAAGGGAAAATCACAGCTGTGCTTGTCATGCCCTTCTGGTTGGGTTTGTCATGCAAAGGAAGCAGAGCCAAAAGACTGCACATTCCCAATCAAAACTAATTGGGATGAAGAGCCTTTGTAGTGCAATTAGAAAGGGAGAAAGGGCTAGAGGAAGTGGATATGGCAATTTTGCAACACTCTTTATTAGCTAAGTACCACTCAGAGAATTTGGTGAAAGGTGCTTTCTAAGTAATATTTGTTGTGCTATAATTGATTTCTGTCATAAAAGGGAAGCTGGGATTTTTGGGACAAGCTTTAGCTTTGTATATTGAGATTATGATGCCAGATGAACAGCTAACAAAACTCGGTTTATGTTAATGCCAACCACATGGAGCTGTTTCTACAGGGAGTCAGAATAATACAATTTGTACAGAAAACAGAGATGCCGCACATCAAAGAAACCACTTTATTTACCAGCTAATCAATAAAGAATGCCTGCTGCATTGCTTCTCTTCAAAGCCAAAGTCCAAGGATATGACAGAGTAGAAAATGTAAAACACAGTAAGGAAAAAAAAATCCCCCACACAGTGGTGACTACTTAAAATGCAGACATTTCCTCAGAGCTGGAAGATGTTTCTCTTCATGGGACAATCAGAACACTCATTAAATACCAATGCTCTTTGTATTGATCATATATTAATTGTACTTCGAATACATTGCCTTCAGCTTGGCAAGAAAATACACACGGCCAGTGTGTGACAAGAAGGAGACCATTTAGCCTTAGATTTATTCACTATTATATCCACTAAGATACTACTACTAATTGTGAAACCTTTTAAACAAAGAAAACTAAGAAGGCGTCAGGAGCGTGTGTAGTCATTAGAGCAGGGAACCTTGACTGGGTAATGTTCTGCTTCTATCTCTGCCAAACTTTGAAACAAACTCTGAAACTGCAATTTTTCGTGTTACTACCTTTTTTTTTAATGACACTTTCAACATTTCAGCATCCCAAGTGACTTCATTTGTCTGTGGGTCAGTCTGCCCGCTTGTAAATTTGGTTTCTACAGTTGTAAATAATGATTTGTATTATACAGACTACCACAATATTTTGAGATACTGGGGAATAGTCAGAAACAGAGTATATATGTATCTATAGTATCCTACCACAGCAGTATCCTTCGGTGTGGGTTGAAAGTGACTGTGAGTGAGTGTACTCAGAATCTGTGGTATTACAGAATAGCCAGAAACTCCAGCCAAGGTTAAGGAACTGTGAAAGCTGGTCCCTGACCCAAATTTTTTCCAACGTAAATAGACGGGACAGAGAAAGGGTGGAAGAAAAGGAAGATTATTACTATCATTTTACTGCTGGGAACAGAGGAGCAAGGAAATTAAAGTCATACCAAAAGTCTGTGGCCCAGCTAAGAGCAGAGGCAAAATCTCAGAGCCATAGTCCAGAGCTTTAAACCATCCTGTTCCTATAAGTAACACTTAATGAAGAGATAGTTAAGTGGAAGTGCACTGCAGAACCTAAGTGCAAATCACCATTTTACATTGATCATCCTGTTTCCATTGCGTTCCACTGACATTCTGATTTTATGATGAGCTCCGTTTCCTTTAGTGAGGGAAATAACCTCTTCTCTAAATAGTGAAGGACAAGTAACATCAAAAAATGTTTTTACAAGGAACGTACAGTACAAGATTAAAGGAAGCCAGTGATGGAAACAGTTTGTTATATTTTCATTTCTGAAAGCCACTAATCCTCTGGGTACTGATATTGGAGACCAGTTCCTGGAAGTTTTCTCTCCTGCAGACATAGAATAGATATGAGTTATTATTTTTAAGCTTCTGAGCATTGAACTATTCACCTCTATTGTTTATCTGACATGACAAATGCTGCCGACTTAAGGAACCTTTGTCTTCAAACCTACAACTGCAGAATTCTCCATTTTGCACTGTTTTCAAGTGAATGCAATTACTGAGCAAGTATTCGGCAGCTATAGAAATACATCCAGGCTTCTAAATTATATTTCATTAATTTTAGGCACGGACCCAGAAGAAACCATTCTGAATGCTTTTAAGATTTTCGACCCAGAAGGAAAAGGCCACATAAAGGCAGACTAGTAAGTTTATTTCCAATCCTTTTAAAAGAATAATAATAATAATAACAATAATAATTGCACAGGTTTAAAGAACTGCTTAAAAGCTATATTTTTCACAGTATTTTAAGAGACAGAAGAACTGTCGTGCGGAGAAACATTTAGCTTTGTAAGCCAGAGTTAAAAGTCTGGACTATTGTATGAATGTGTTTGTATACCAAAAAAGAGATGTTATTGTCTTCAGACATTGCAAGAGGCAATGGAAATATAATCACATGTAGGCCATTAGATAGCCTTTTTTGAAGGTCTGGATATAAATCAACACATGACTCTTTGTAGATTAACTCCATATGTAAAATTAAAATGAATGTCTGGTGCCTAACTCTCAGAGTGCTTGACTAAAATGGGAAAGCTAGTCCCCTTTTTTAAAAAGTGATCAATTTAATTAACTCTGGGACACGGTTTTAGTGAGGACATTTTCCTTGTTATGTGTTTACTGTTTGAGCCTTCTGCTTCTAGACAATAATTTACTATAAATTTGCACTAGATATGGTGGGGGCCAAATAATACTATTAATAATATGTCAATTATTGTCAATATGGCTATTTTTTAAAGAAGGAGGAAGGACCTAATTTGTATTCATAACCTGTTACACCAACAAAGCAGGGTAAAAGGACTTTAAGCGCTAATTGCACAAATGTACATTTCGTGGCTCTGCCAGGAGGGTGTAAGCAGACCTTCAGGTAAATAAGATAAATGATATCAAATCAGGGCAGTAGATGAGGAGGTCTGACCTACGGCTCCAGCTTTATGTGCCTAGAGTTATGCATACGCTTAAATTCCTTGGTGAATTTGGGGTCTGTACTTTTACTGCAGCAGCTGTTTCAGGTAGGTTTTATAAAGCATAGTATGTAAAGGAAGTCTATTAGGGAACCACGAGTTACAAAATTGTATTTGCATGAAAGAATTCCGCTAATAGTGTGATATGGTAAATGAAAACTAAACCTGTTACCAGAACCTCTAAGGTGAAGTTTTCTATGACATCATCTGCAATTATTGATGTCTCATTAAAGTTAGTTGAAAATACAAATATTTCCTTCTGTTACCAATATGCTTTTCTGTGACAGTGGCACTTAATTCCCAATGGGTATGACAGTCCCATTATGGTAAGCAATATGCAAAATAAAAGCAAAGAGACAGTCTTTTCACTAAAGAACGTCTAAATTAATTAAACCACAAGTGGATGTAGCAAGCGATCAGAAGGAACAGAGGGTTAGCAGTCATCCTGATTGTTTTGGAGTTAACATTATCCAAACAGCTTGGGAAGAACAGTCAGAGAAATACATCAGAGGAGATTCCAACAATCAGAATAAAATGTAGCCTGTTGCCAAATAGGCCAGATCACACGGTAGTGAAATCACAACCATGAAATACAACCTTCTGATAATACAAAACCCATGAAATGTTATATTTCCCACCACTATCTGTAACAATATACTGCATACAAAATCTGCAGCTTGCCACCCTGTGTCCAGTTCTACATTCCTTGGATGCTGGAAGCCAGTTGGAGTTTGGGGCAAATTAGGAATGCAGTATCACACTCCAAAATTAAGATGAGAGAGAAATACTTTTATTTTTCCTTGATGGAAAAGGTCAACCTTGTCCCCACCCCCACTGCACTGCTAACATTAGACAATTGTTTTAGTTCATCACCACAACAGAGCATAATGTTTACTTATTAGACCCGAGGGTAATGTTGATCATTACAGAACAAACCATTAAATCAATTCCCTGAATGTCTTTGAGGTTTAACTTCTATTCATATGCTTCCAAAATTTAGACATTTGAAGGTTTTGAAATAATTTTTATGTTGGCTCATACAGCCATTTCAATATGACAGTTAACGTTAATAAATAATATTTCTCCATATTAAAAAATCCTGGAATGTTTCTCTCCCAAACCAGCCACGTTGACCTTTTAATCATAACTTCTTTTTATGTTCATGGAGTTAACATCCTTCTGGGGATTTTTATGTCTCTTCCCTCTGCGTGTTTTCACCTCTAGTCTGGAAATGACTCACTTAGTCCATCTGATGGTAGCTGGGATGGAGCCTTCTAACCTTTCCAGAAGCTCCAGGAGTTTATAACTTACTTCCAAATTCAATGACAGACTTTGTTTGTCTGCATCGTTACACCAGACGTAAAATCCTTCCTATAGCCTGATGTCAAAAAGGGAAAATGCTTTAGGTCAGATTCTCAGCTGGTGTAAACTGGCATTGCTTTCGGAAAGGTTACATGATTCAGCCCTAAATGCCATGCATTGGACAGAGTGAGTCAGGCCAACATCAACTGTGTCTAACGCTGACCTGTGCCAACAAAACTTTTCAGATTTGTACCAGATGCAAATGGACCCAGGGAGTTCAGATGCATTCTGGGCCTTTGGAGATCAGTTTGGCTGAGCTGAGGATGTTTCTCATCATAGTTGTAGAGTGCTGCTCATTTCAACTCACCTGGTTTTCTCCACTGTAGAAAGGACAAACCCAGTGGAAAGTGAAAATGTCCCAGAGATTTCACAGATAATTTTGAAAAATGTTTTGAAAATATAAGAATGCAACAAAGTATTTGTAACTGTAGAAGGAACTGATGTCAGCCAGGGCAAGAGATAACATTTAGACTCCTACGTCAAGGCAAATAGATATTCTTCTTCTCTGCCCAGAAGACTTTGATTTTCTTTTTTTTTTTTTTTTGAGAAGCAAATAGTCTTTTTAAAAAAGAAAACAAGATACACAAAGAAAAAAGTGCATAATCTCTAGCTCTGGAAATTGTGAGTGTTCGTTACCCTATAAAATAAATAATGGAAAATGTGCATAAATCCTTAACTCAGTCCTTCTTGCTTATGAGTGTGCCAGAGCCTACTGGGCTGTGCATCACAAGATTGTAATTAGATATTTGATCTTTTTTTTTTTCCCCTCAATACTTTAAGCATGTGAATAGAAGACACATAGTGCCCAGATCTCTTTTTAATTCAGACCTGTTTGTGAAGAAGTTTATTTGTGACATCTGACAAAATGGCTGTAAGTGCTTCCTTCTATTCACCAAGCTCCTTCCTGTATCACGCTTCCCATTTGCATTTGCTGATGCCGTTTGCCCCAGTGCACATATACCAAATAATCAATTTGTGCTGATGAGAATGATCTCTCTGCTCTTGCACCCGCTGATCATTTGAGAATTCCGCTTCAAAAAATGCAGTCACGTAACAAATGGCCAGGATAAGGAAACAGAAACAGCAATATGAGAGAAAGAGATGAAGAAAGACTTTGCTAAGTAAAGAGAATGGTAAAGTAATGCAGGAAAAATATACACAATAGCTTAAGCTCTGTCTGTGACTTCAGAGTATTTCCCAAAAACTGCATGGATATTTTCACTCTTGTCCCTGTGGGCAAGATCCTTATTCATTACCCAGAAACTTCTTATTTCAGATTTCCCTTTCTGTCCTTCCAAATGAGCACTTCACATCAACAAGAAAGAGATTCAGAGGTATATATGCCTCCTATGCAAATTGGGATATGTCTGTGTTGTAGCCTTTTACTGGAAAAAAAATATGTCAGAGATATGAGAAAGTCCAGTTGTAGCTTTGCCATCAAAACTACACTTTTGTCTGTGTCGCTGTTTTCACTCGAGATGCATGGTCTGTGGGAGCAGAAAGGGAAGCTTCGCTATTTTGCCTGAATATCTGCACCCACACTAGGTGAATTTTGCTCACACACAAGTGTTCCTTTGCAGGCACAATTGCTATTATAAATAGTTAGTTTTAAATATTCACTTTAAAAAGGAGAAATATTCACTTTAAAAAGCAGAAAGAGCTGTTTCCAGAAGAGCTATTGCGCTCCCCACAACAAAGTCTTCAAAAAATCACCCTTTTTTCAAAAATCTACAAACTAAACCAGATTTCTGTACTTGTTTCAGCTTATGGTTTTGTAGAACAGACCGCTCAGCTGTTGTCACAGGTTCATAGTCTGTTTTACTGATTTAGAAAAAATCCTAATAAAGTATAAATACCTTTAGTAGTAACAAAAGGAGACAAGTCTGCCTCTTCAGTGTGAATGCAAACTCTTTGAGACTAATATAGGAATTCTCCTACAGGAAGGGGACTTTATTAGTGCAAGTGAAAGGGATGTTTCTGTGATATAACGAGTTCATACTGGTGGACGTTCTAGCACATTGTGCATGTACTGCCCCCAGCACATGAGTAACTGGGTGAAATATAAAGACGTTTTATCAAAAGGGGTTAGACTAGAAGCAGTAATCATTCTTCCCGGCACTTCTATTCACCTAGAAACTTAGGTAAAAAAATTACGTGCTCGACTGACTTCCCACAATGGGTTGGAAAACAGAGGGTAAATCAGCTGAGAGTCTGTCCCCAAAATATTCTCTTTGATGTAATTGCAGAGGATGCAGATTGTGTGTGGGATAAGCTCCTTGTTACAGTGCTGTAACTCCAGATCAAGACATTGTACCGTGAAATACAACAGGTCTCATGCAGTTTCACAGTCTCCTCTGGGAATGACTGCATGCAAATAAAGGGATTCTCAGATGATGTTTCGGGGTAGCTGTTGGAGTTCTCTTTCAAGTCCTCTCTCTCATTTCATGCTCTGTTCCTTTCATCCTCAGATTTTGCAGAAAATATTCTCTCTTTTGGTTTTGTTAAGTGATCCAAACTTTAAACAGCAAGTGAGAAAACCTACCATTTTAGGTTAAGATGAGCATACAAAATTGCTGTATTTCAATTAGAGTAATAACCTTAAACAATTTTAAACCTCTATAAAATGTCACAAAAGCAAAATAAGTTGGCAGAGCGAGGCATCGACACTGATGGGTGCCCACAGAAAATCTCTTACAATATCATGTAAGGATTAACAGCTCTAATTTATGCGGTCACACAGATTTTCTTTCATGCGTCTTCAGGAGGGATCTTGCCATCTGAATTGTCATGTGCCATTATCACCCTCTAATCAGGTTATTTCGTTTTATTTGAACAGCATCAAAGAAATGCTCATGACACAGGCAGACCGGTTCAGTCAAGAAGAGGTAAGGACCTTCTCCTTTACTCAAAATAGGGATCTGTCTCCAGCTACTATTCAGCAATAAGTATTTGCCTCTCTTTAAATGCATGAATTCAGCTGAAATCCAGACTGAGAGAAGGCCGATGCCAGCTCTAGCAATTAGGAACAATTCAAAGCATCTCTTCTGAATAGCTCCATGGCTTAATCAAAGTCAAACTGATTCTTTGGACTCCCGTCCAAGTGTAAGCGTGGCCTATCTCTTGCTGTTCTTTCCTATGGAGAGCTGGGCAATGAATTTACTAGAGTTCAAGTGGCTTTGGGTGGGGACTGTGATCTGGTTTCCATTTCTGTGGGAGTTATTTTGTTTGAAATCTGAAATGAGTTCTGAAATGAGGTACTGACTTTGTGGTTTGTGTGAGACTGAACATCGATTCTGCTGGCTGGGAGGAATTTAGAGGGACTTTATTTTCAGAAGAGAAGATTGAATGCAATTGGTTCATGGCAAGAACAGAATGGACTGCAGACTGTAGTACATTATTTGGCCAGGGCTCACCTGGATCTCAGAGAGAGCTCTTTTCGGTAGGGACCTTGTTGGGATTCTAGCAGGACTGTATTAACTGGTTGTGTCCTAATTCCTATTTCTATTTTACTGAAGGTAAGGCAATATTTTCCATAGTGGTTAATGGATCAAGGCAGAAGGGAGCTGAACTGGGTTGAAAATGAAAAGCACTACATGTTGCTGTCCCACAGTCCTACGTTTGTAATACTTATCTCCCCTTTGCTTGGCAGATCAACCAGATGTTTGCTGCTTTCCCTCCAGATGTCTCTGGTAATCTTGACTATAAGAACCTCTGTTACGTTATCACCCATGGTGAGGAGAAGGACTAAGAGGGAAGAGAGGAGCTTCTGCTGTCATAATGCACCAAGTTATTTCATAATGGTTTTGTGTGCAAGACAAAGGGCTAAACATTCAGTATGTGAAGCCATGTGGTCATCAGAAGAGAACCAATAAAACAATTGAAATTAGATTAAAGTTATTTAATGCTCCTGTTTTTATAAAAGATGAAAATACCAATTTTGCGAGTTTTTTCCCATCCTTTTTTTTTTCTGTCAGTGGTTTGAAATGGAATTTTCTTGATGAACTGGTGCTTTCGTGATTTATTGACAATCCTAATGTTCACCAGATGGTCCATTGGGCACTGTAGTGTTGCTTAACCTCTTCTCTTTTATACATAAGCTCCATGTGTTAATTGAGAAATCCTCTAACTCACTGCACTAGGAAGAGTATTTGGTAAATAGAATTCTGTTCCATTTCACAGCCCCTAGCAATGAAAGTGTAAATAAAACAATCTTAAGCTCTTGTGAATATGCAATATGCCCTCTCCGTCTCAGTGATGTGGCCAGTTTCATAAGCCACTTGACTCGTTTGCTTTGGTGCAAAGGCACAGAAATAGTGGAATAGTGGCTATTTTTCTCATAGTAAAATTTACCTAGGCATACTTAGAAACCAGCAATAACAAATTTCCCTCTTCAGAAGTACCTTTATTATGCGGAGGAGCTTGTCCATGAAATAACAATAACGCCTCGTCTTCCACCCGGTGGTCATTAGCCTTGTTTTATAGGTGAGGCACGCGCTGGAAGGATGTGTTTTGCCAAAGATTGTCAAAAGCCTAGGGACAAAGGCAAGAAAAGAACTCAGGAACTGTAGCCCAGGGTTACAGATAAAAGCAAACTACCTCTCACTTTTATAATCCAAGATCAGCGTAGTTTCTAAAATGGGCTACAATTTCTTGTATCTGGACTTCTAGGAATTGGACATATTCTGCCTATGTGGAATATTGCATGAATACTTCCTGCGTGGGAGTCAGGAGGAGGTTGCAGCCAAAGTAAAACAAGCTTCTGCTGTTTTAACAACTAATAAAAATGGTTTCCTTTTGCATCAGTCTTGTTGGCACCACAGTCCCACAGACATTGAGAGGAAGTAACAAGCCACTTCTTTTCTGTTACCATCTTAATCTTTGTAGAAGGACAACGTAAGGGCAAGGTGTCAAATCCTGCCCCCATCAGGAGGGGCAGAAATTACACTAAAAAGCTTTAGCATCTGCACGACTCGGGGATGTGACATTCATCCTCACCTGCATTTTCTGTTGTTCCAGCAAAACGCTACACCCTGTGCATTTCAGAAGTACGGAACAACTGGAATGAGAAGGCTCTTAGCAGACACAAAGTTGGCATAATGAATCTCACCCCGTGCCCCTGTGTCTGGAAGCACTGAGCATATTCCTGTAACAGCAATGTTTTTCTAGGATAAGTAGACAGCTCCCAGTTGTATCTACCAGCAATTATCTCTCTTAAAAATATTAGTAGACACAGCTAGGACAAACAGAAAAGCCCTTTCTTGCATCAGTCCTGCTGAAGACGTGGAGAGGGCTTTAGCACTTCTTGCCATAGGTTCCTGTAACATTTGGAACTATTGCATGGTCACCCAGACCTGTCCCCCCCAACAAGGTGTGCAGCTTGACTGGGCTCTGGGGACTAGTAAACCCTCATGCAATGCAAGAGTCCACATGATCTCTTTTTTCCACCTCGTGGTTTATTCACCAGAAGCTGAGCTTTCCTGCACAAGCACAGTTCTTACCTCTGCTTCACACGATGGCTCTTTTCTCTCCAGAAAGTGTTTTTCTTCATAGGTGTATGACCACTGCTTATGGGATGAGGTTGTCAATAGGCAATGGGAGGTTATGGCGGTAGAGGATTTTTGGTGGCACAATAGAAAAAATGATTCATAAGCTTCTGCTTTAGGCTCTTATGCAGATCCAGACAAGTTACCAGCAAAGAATGGAGCTGCTTATGGGAGAGGGCTGCAAAACGAATGTTTCATTTACAGACTTCATTTGGAAATTGCTGGAGTGGTGGATCTGGAAAATGCTCTTGTATGTTACAAGCACACATGCAAAGTCTAGTACTACCTGTATGAGCTCCACAAAATCGCATACCCAAGCAAATGAGTACTGGCTGTTCCACTAATATGAGCTAAAGTCACTCAGGCATCAGATATCAGACGTTGCTTATGGGTTTTGCACTGTTTAAAGATTTCACAATGAGACTGAAGACTAGACAAAATGGCATACAGGCTTATCTTTAACCTTCAATCTAGAGAGGTTAATTTTTCCTCATGCAAGCTGGTAGGCAAAAATCTTTGAGGATAACACTCTTGAAAGATGAGGTCACATTTTTCCATCAAAGCATACACATTTTTTGATGGGTCCTTTTACACCTGTTACTGCCTAGTTACGTGACTTCTCCAAGGGCAGGTCTGTGGCATTTTAGGCTGATGGAACTCTGGTCTGAGCGGTTCCACATTCTCCCTTTCTCCTCGCTGCACCCTGTCCCTTCTTCCCTCAGGTCAGCATGAGAGCTTATACACACACACCAGATACTGACTGAGAAGAAAACTTGCTCTTCAGATTTTTTCAGTTCTGTTGCTCCTTCCTCATTAGTGCACTTTTCTGTTTGTTCAAAGCCCATTTCTCCCTTTTTTTCCCCCTGTCTATTGCCCCAGAATTACTGCACTTCAAGGGCAGTGCAGCAGACGTGCCTGTTGCAGAGTGCTTGAAGAGATCTTTGGGTTGGGCTACACCACCAAGCTTGTTGGTCATTTGGACTTCTGCACCTTGGGCTCTTGGACCATCATGCAAGAGAATTTGGAGCTGTAACCCTCCCCTTCTATAAGGAGGAAGGACAAATGTTCAGATAAATATAATGACAATGTTACAGGCTTGTTGTAGGAATCTGTATCAATCCCAGTTTCATTTCAATCTCCATTTTCATTTGGGGACGTAGAGCTGTGCTTATGGGCATTGGATGCAGATTCAAGTAACTAAAGGCAACAAAGAGCTGAGGTTAATTCCACAAAAACAGATTCTCAGCAAGCATCATTAAAATGATCAGATGGGAATTGGACTTGCATGAACCCTGGCAGTTGCTCTTTAGTGTCAGCCCTTTCACAAACAATTACTATTTGGATGGGAAAAACCAAAGAAACAGAATGTTGATAATGTGTTTTATTAACTCTCAAATGTTTAATCCTGTAAACCTTTCTGAAACCTTGTGAATGGGTAGAGCAGCGTTTGAAATAGACTGTCATAAAAGGCAGAGAAAGGTTCTCATGAGTTTCCCCCAGCTTGTTGTTCTGCTTGGAGGCAGGATCGTTGTTAGAAATGTTTTTCTGACCTGTCTAAACTTTCTAGGTAGCCTCAAGTCCAAGGCTAGCCTTATATTTATGCGTTTTTCACCCTACCATCTAACCTAAATCTGTCTGCAAATTGAGCCAGTTTCATCCTTTGCATCCTCTTTGTAATGAGTGTTAGCACACTGAAAGATTGTTTAGTTTTCCTTTTTCCAACATTCTTTTTCCAACTTTTCCTCTCGGCGATCTTTTCTACACTTCTAATTCTTCTTGCTCTCTTTAGGATTACCTTAAATTTGTGCATATTTTTCTTAAAACATGGTATGCCAACTTGGATACAAAATTCCAGCACCAGCCAGAATGGAATAATTATTTCAGGGGTTGGTTATCTGTAAAAAAACAAACAAAGCAAAAAACCCCCGTGATTCAGCAGCAGTGAAGGTTATGTATGTTTCTAGGCAATGTGGGTAAAAGTTTATTCCAGACCTCTCTCTCTCTCAGTAACTGCTTCCTTCTGATCCCCCTGTAGCCTGTTCTGTCTGTCCCAGAAACTTCCTTACATCTGATTCCCCTCTGCCTCTGTTACCTTGGTAATGTGCCAGCACAGGTTATCTAAGGACATACCTTGAATTTGCACTCCTGTTAAAAAGGTGCAGATTGTCTGAAGTATGAGTTTTCTGTGTGAAAATACAATGCCAATACTGTTTAACATTTTGATTAATGACCTGGATGATGGGACTGGGTACAACAAATCCATATTCTTCCCAGTGCTGTCCATTGACAGGATGAAAGGCAACGTGCATAAATTGAAATATGGGCAATTACATTTAAACTTTTTCACTGTGATGGTGGTCAAATATTGGAATGGTTTGCCCAGATAAGTTGTGGAGTCTCCATCACTGGAGATATCCCAAACCCAACCTGGGAAACTTGCTGTAGCCGATGCTGCTCTGAGAGGGAGGTTTGGTCTAGGCTATCTCCAGAGGCGCCTTCTAGCTTCAATAAATCTGTGATGCTGTGATGTTACATACAGCAGCACCATTAATACAGCCCCAACGACACTTGCCTTTTACTGGGTTGACATATGATCAGTCTGTGCAGCACTTTGAACCTCAGATCCTTTCCTGGGGAACTACAGCCTAACCAGTTACTCTCTGAATTTTACTGGTGCTTTTCTTCTAATGTGTAATGATCTCCACTGATCTCTAATTCCTTCTTGTTGATTTTCTATCTCCCCTTCAATTCAAGGCTGTTCTGAATTCTGTCCCTGTCCTCCAGACTCCACATAAGTTGCCTTAGCTTACTGTCCATCATCCACAAATTTTGCATAAATGTTCTGTTTTGCCCTCCAGATTGTTAATATTGAAGAGTATCTGACCCTAAGACAGTCTTCTCCTCCTCCTCTTCCTCTCCCTTGTCATCCTTGCAATGCCTTCTGATTTTAGCAGTGATAGTTCACGTTGGACATGTTTTTTAACTGTACTCTAGGTCACTGGTCTTTAACCTGCCTGTAGGCAACTATACCGAAAGAGTTTCTCACCTGTGGGCCTTGCTTCATTTCCCCATCAGTCTGTTTAAATTCAGGTGGTCATCAGCAAGATGTTATCCATGAACCAGAGACAGGCATATCTCTCTAAGTCATTCTGTGATAATGCTTATACCCAGTGAGAATGGATTTCCCACTATGAATGGGGGAAAACCAACCTCAGCAAAGCTGGTTTACACGCAAGACTAAATCTTGGATTCCTAAAGGTAAGCCCATGGCTTGCACCAGAAAAGGCTCCAACTCCCACAGCTCTGATTACAGGGCTGGGGGTCACAGCTTGTGAAGGAACACTTCTGGGCGTGTTGATGCTGTGCAGAACCCTCTGTAGAGCTCCAGCGCCTGACGTCCCTTGTCTTTCATCATGCTCTTATGCCCTTTTCCAAACTCAAGACTTAGGAAGGCATAAGAGGGGTTTCATATTCAAGAAGCCAGGCTTCGGATCCTTGAAGCACATCTATGCAGTATTTGAAAGAACAGTTTTTTGATGTGAAACCCGGAAATTTTTGTTAGAGTTGGATAACTTGGGGGATTCTCATGTGAATTGACTTAACTTTGGCCACTTAAATCTAGTGTATATTCAAGGAGGCTTATCTCTGCAGGACTTCTCTTCAGTGATTGAAGAGAGAGAGGTCCTTGAATAGGCATTTCAGGGCACTTAAGTTCATCTCTCCTCTGATTCAGCCTCTGCAAGCATCTGTCTGACTCGACTAATTATGAAGCAGGGGCCTCGGAAGCTAACTCAGGTATTTAAGGTCAAGCGTGGCACTACCTCCTTGAGTTCTTATCCGGGGAAATATTGCCATTTGTTACTGTCCCTTTCAATTTAAATGATTGCTTAATGTGTCTTTTGACCTGAGGAACATCATTTTTTTTTGCAACATATACTAGCAAGCTTAGTGTTTGGTCAGCTGCTTCAGCAGGAATACAGAGCTCAGATGCTGGGCCAGGCAGGAATTTTGTGTTACAATGATTAGAAGACAGTAGCTGCCCTTTCATAGGGCAAGACCTTATGGGAAGGGAAATCCAAGCAGCCAGAGGACTGAAAGAAAAAAAAGACATTGAGGTGCTGGAGCGGGTCCAGAGAAGGGCAGCGGAGCTGGTGAGGGGTCTGGAGCACAAGTCTTGTGAGGAGCGGCTGAGGGAGCTGGGGGTGTTCAGCCTGGAGAAAAGGAGGCTGAGGGGAGACCTTCTCGCCCTCTACAACTCCCTGAAAGGAGGTTGTAGAGAGGCAGGGGTGAGTCTCTACTCCCAAGTCACAGGCGATAGGACAAGAGGAAACGGCCTCAAGTTGCACCAGGGGAGGTTCAGATTGGATATTAGGAAAAATCTTTACACGGAAAGGGTTATTAAGCCTTGGAATGGGCTGCCCAGGGAAGTGGTTGAGGCACCATCCCTGGAGATATTTAAAAGATGGGTTGACATGGTGCTTAGAGACATGGTTTAGTGGTGGTTTTTGTGAGTGTTAGGTTGATGGTTGGACTAGATGATCTTAAGGGTCCCTTCCAACCCAGACAATTCTATGATTCTATGGACCGTCTTGGCTGAGGTCACAGCGCAAGTAGGTAGAGTTAGGATCAGCCAGGTCTTCTGTTGACGAGTAGCCATTGGCTACATCGCTGGTTCAGATGCTGGTCCTGCATGCTGATTCCCAACAATCTCCTGATGGGCTTGGTCAGGTATTCACTACAGGTGTTACAGCTTCTCTTTTTTAGTACCAGAGATCATAAAAAAAGCCATCTCTGGAGTCAAAGTGTGGTTATTTGGGTAGCTGTGAATGCTACTCACCAAGCTCAAGCAGCAGCCAGTTTGCATATACCTGTGCAGCACAGATAAACCACATCCCACTCCATGCTTGGGAAAGGGTGAAACTGGTTCTCCTTCGGCGGACTTGGGTGGTGTTGCTGAAAGCCTTTTGACTCCTGAATTGTATGGGGTTTGGCCTCCTGCACAAACCTCCACACACCGCGCTGAAAGCTGGTGTTGCTCAGTGTGTCACAGGCTCACATCGTTCAGAAAGAAGTCGCTTTACGGAAAAGGGGAGAGGATGGCAGGTAACTGCACCTCTCCTGCCTTGTCCCTTTAAGGTTTGGTAGCTGCAGGTGCCACCACAGCTGTGATGAGTAGAAGGTTCATTAGCAGAGAGAATGGGGCCAGGGGCTTCCAACAGGCCACAAAAAGATAAATCTCCACAAATTTACTGGTAAGCTACTGCCTTTAAGCTATCACGTGTAAAAAAGATGCAGTTTAAATAGCAGCCAGAAAGTTATTTGTAGAAGAGAAATTAGCTAGTTTCAGCAAGGATCTCTGCCCTCCCAACTGGGCTGAGGGTGTAAAGGCTGTGACAGAATTTAATGCTTGGAAAAATAATACTGGTGTGAATCAAGTGCTGAAGCAGTACGAGTATCCGTATTTTGTCTGGAATTGCGAAAAGCCTTAAGGAATTATTAGTGATTTCTTTTCAAATTGGTGTTACAGTTCACCCAAGTTTGTGCAAACAGCAGCAGGCAGGTAATGCTGGAACGCTGTGTGCTGCCCTCTTTTTCCTGGAAAAGATGGAGGAGTTTAGTTTTGTTCCTGAGTTAAACACGCAAGCTTGCTAGCCTCTCGTGGCATGGACACGGCTGGGCACGAGGAGCAGAGCTTTCCCTCAGCCACGGCCCCACTCTGCAAATGGCGGCAGGGCCTTGCCTTCCCCGTGAGGTGAGGCTTGCTCCTTGGGGCCCTTCCCTGAGCATGGCTGACACCTGGAACCTTCCCTCACCTGTGTGGGGCCAGGAGGGCGGCTCTGAGAGCTCCTCCAGCCCCACAGGTGTGGGGAATTAACACTAGCTCCACTCGGCCCCCAGGAACCATCTCCAGAGGAAGGGCAGGAGGAGAGGCTGCTGGGTTCAGTCGTGGAGACTGCTCTAGACCCACACACAGCCTGGTTCCCCCACAGCCAGCATGGAGGCGAGGCCCCGGCATGCCAAGGTAAGCCGGTGGTTTTTTCCAAGCAGCATATTAATGAGGGTGTTTGAGGCCTCGTATCAACCTGGGGTTTATGCCTGGGGAACCGGTTCTTTGGGGGAGGCGGGATGGGGAGGTTGTGGGGCTTTTCTTGTTTTGTTTTGTCTTACCTTGGCTGTGAATGACTTTCAGTGCCCTGTTTAGTCAGCTGTGTCTGATTATATACAGTAACCCCTTGGCTTTTCATATAACACATAAAGCTTATCACCTTTTTCCAGCCACTACAACACCGTGTGCTCATTAAAGCACCCCTCAGTCACTGAAAAAACAATCACCTGCTTTTAGTATTAAAGATCTCCTGTGTTTTGTGGCTGCTGGTATCGGTTAAGCCCTGGGGGCCATGGCGCTGGGCAGTGTGCTCCCACTGGCAGGGTCTGGCCGGGTTGCCTGTCCGCATACCTGGCTGACGGAGCAAACTTTTAATCCTTTTTTTTTTTTTTTTTTTTTTTTTTTTCCAGATGGCTCCATCTGGTTATGTTTTAATGGCAAGGTAAAAGTAGCAGAGAAAAATGGATCCGAGTGCCTTGAAGCCCCTCTGTCAGTGATTCTCCATGTTAGAACTTGGAGAAAAATATGAGCCCTTGGCCTGTTTAACTGCTGTGGGTATTTGTGGCCTCTTGTTGAAGTGCTGAAGTGAGGAATAGGGGTCTTGGTGCTTTCTTTATAGTCAGTCTAGCAAGGGATGGCCCAGAGGACACTTCAGACCTCTGAAGTAAGGAACTAGGTCTGAACTGCCTCCTAAAGGAGACACCCCTCCTGTCGTAACCACTATCTTAGTTGGTAGCTAAATTCACCAATGAATTTGGGTAACTCGAATGTATCCAGTTATTCAAAACTCTTCTGATGTAACACATTGCTCCTTGCAAGTACCAAGGTGTATTTCTTTGGGTTAAAAAGAAAAACCCCAGTGCTGTGGGGCAGCACAGGGCTCTCTGTGAGGAAGTGCCAGTCAGCCCCCGCTGTGGCCCACGACAGCCCTGTTGGCTCCTCTTGGGCCAGAAAGGTGAGACAGGGGGAACATCTTGGGATTTGGAAGCAGCTAGTGGAGAAGTGGTTGAGGTTGAAGCCGAGCTTCAGCTGCCTTTTGCAAAGGTGAGAGCAGATGTTCCCAATAAAACTTTGGCTCCTTAGATGTGGGTGCTTGGCTGATAACAAACAGCATGAGCGGGCCCTGTGCTATTAGACAAGTAATGAAGGCTGGTGTGGATTCTCTTATGTCTAATAAGCACTTTACTTCGGTGGGGCTCTTAAGCGCATCTTCATCCTTTACCCAGCTGCCTATACTGTGAAACCCACAGGAACTTCATATCTTTGAAACCTCTCCCACTCTGTCAGGCTTGGCTGAAGTTTGCATGTGGTTATTAGAGCAGAGGACAGGCAAGCGCATGTTTTATTATTCTATATCCCCCCCAGTGTGCTTTTTAATGTGTGTGCATACATACTGCTGCTCCTGAATCAATTTCATGTTGAATCCTTGGTTTACTTTAATTTAACTGGCAGAGATGGGAACTTGGAGGCTTTCTCTTCTTTTTCTTCTGAGTAGTTTCCGTCTACTGTTTTATGAATATTCCATTGCTCAATAACGGGAGGTGGAAAATGAAATCACAAGATCATCTTTTAAAGGATGTTAATGACCATGAATGTAACAAATATAGTTAATAACAGTGCAGGCAGAGATGGAAGACCGTTCTCTTCTTTTGAATAAGGGCCAACATAGCTTTCTGATTATCCCTTCTAGAGAGGGATCTGGATATTAAGGGGTAAGTCATGCTAAGTATTTCCTTCTTAGACTCTTTATTCATTTATGCCTACTGGTTTTTTGTCATCTTTAAAGGTGTTGTTTAGCCTGGTTTGAATTACTTTAAAACAAAGAGTCTTTTAAAAAACAGCTCTTGAATCCATGGAGATGTTTACTAAATCCTTTTGATTCAAGGGATGAGCTTTTTCTTTAAGAAACATTCTGTAACAAAAGTAAGAATTATTCTTAATTTGAAGTGTGAAAAGGAGGATTGAGGACTCCAGACTTCAGAAAGCTCTACGTGGTGGAAGGACTATAGTGTATTCAGTTTTCTTGTACTTTTCTGAGTTAAACTTGGAAATTTGGAGGCTCAACAATGAAGCACCGTGTTACAGATGCCAGCATGGAATTCCTAGGGAAAAAAAGAGAAAAGTATTGTTTCCTTTCCATAAACCAAAAAGCAGCAGAAAAAACCCCAACCCAACATTTTAACCTTGGAGCAATAAGAAGATAAGGAAATATTGGGCAGAGACAGAAACAAAGCCCTTTAGGCTAATGGGCCTGTTGCCTCTAGGTTTATCTGGGCTCCACCTCTCTCTTTTGTCACTGTGTTCTTCAGTCTCCTCCTCCAGTCTAGCTGCCTCATAACCTCATTAATACTTTGCTTTGATGGTCTTAAGTTCTTGACAATTCATTCCAGATGTTTGCTACTTTGAGTGAAATAGATTTCCCAAATTTCCTGTTTACTCTTAATGTCTTTTGTCTTTTTCTTCTTTGAAAGTGTGACAATTTTTTTAACCTCTTAGCAATCCAAACATGTTAGTTCACTGTTCCACCCGCTCTCCCTCCCAGCATCTCCTAAAGTCTGGGGTGTTTTCCTTAGAACGGCCGCTCCTTTTTGTTGTCTTGTAAGGTGATGCTGACCTTTTTCATCTTCCTTAATTCTGCACGCATGAAAATTCTGAGCTCTAAAGTTTTTTAGGTGTGGGGGTGTTTGGGTTTTTTTTCTTTCCCCATGTGGGTGCACACACACAGGATAGGAAGAAAACTGGGGGGGTGGGGGGAATAATCCTCCTTTTTGACACACTCCAGACCAGATGTTCTTCAAACATGGGTTTGCCTGTGTTGCTTGTTCCATCAGGTGTTTTTTTGTGGATGAGTCACCTGGAGAGCTTTGAGTGAATGTAGTGGGCTGGCATCTCCTTCTTGAGCTGCTCAAGGTGCAAAAGCTGGGGCTGCTTTTAACAGCCTTGACACAACCCCCTCTGGGGTGAGTGCAGTCAGAGCAGTGTAGCTGACCTGGGAATGGCTGTGCTGTTGGAAGTTCCCATTATAGTAATAAAAACGTGTCCACTTTAAAGTGGTTGTATGGCTTTAATTATTCTGTTGTTTTCTTTAAAAATAAAACCAAAAACAAAACAAACCTCTAAGTGAACCAGTTCTTCAAGTACAAAAGCTGTGCCTAGACCAGGCCTTAGGCCTCAACCTTTGCAAACACTTTCACAGGTGCTTAACTTTACCACTATGAGTAATCCTATTGATTTTAAATGGCACTACTCAGGCAATAAAGAGTGGATTTGTATGATCTGGGGTTTACTGTGGGGTATATCAGAAGTCACTCTTCTGAAATTAATGATTACATGGGTGTAATCGGAGTGTCCAGCCCAGGATTAAGTTAAAATTAATAGTACTTTTGCTTGTAGGCTTCCTTTTGAAGTACTTACCTGTCTTGTCTGCTCTTCCGAGTGCAGTATCTTGAAGGTCATTCATTTTCTGATTGGTGACTTTTGTAACTATGTCCTTCAAAATAAATATTCAGGCAGTACTTGCTGTCCCGTGGCTTTCTATCTCATGGCTGATTGTAACCTTCCATTGAGGTTATTCCATGTGTCAGTGCCTCTACAATATCACTTTCTGGTGCCCGGCACTGAGTGAACTCAGGCTGCAGCTTTCCAGCCTCTAGATCTCTCTTTTCTATCCAGTTGCCTATTTTCCTGAAACTTGTAGCAATGTGACAGTTCTGAAACTCCCGTCTCTCTATCAAATTGAGCTGAAAGCAGCAACTCATTCAAAAGTTATTAGAGATGCATGCTCATGCACACCATGATCATATATGCATTATTTTTGAAGGAACTCAGGCAGAAAAAATAAAAAGTGATTTGATTAGAGATAGATGCATTATAATGTTTCATGAGCTTGAAAAAATGACTTTACTGTAGGGCTGGTCTTACAAATATGCTTTACTCTGACCCATCTCTCACCTCCTTTGACAAAAACAGGCATAAAGCTACTTTTTATGCAAAATATAGATGGACAAAGCTTTTTGGGAGTCTCGGAAGGAAAATTCCCCTCTCAGTATTTCAACAATATATGCAGGTTTGGCACTAGGGCTGAGAGGTCTGTGCCAGTTGCCGCCACAGTGAGTGAGTCATTTCTGCTCAGGTGTTTGCTGGAGAAGGAAACCTTTGAGCTCTGCTTAGTTAGAGAAATACTTAGGGGAAACAGCCCTGTTGTGTTAAAGCACCAGGAATCTGACATCATACCCAACTTTGTCCCAGCTGGCTGTGCAGCAGATCGTTAAAGGGAGAGGGTGTTTTACTCATTGCAGTCTCTTTTCCCCTTTAAAGGGGCAAACCCTTGCATTTTAATTTTAAGAATTCCAAAATAGAAAAATAAATTAAAAAACCCAAACGAACACAAACCCAGGTACTGAGGTGAAGAAGAGAACATCTAAGTTCAGCTGGAGCTAGTAGAGAAGGAACGTTCAACATGAAAGGGTTTATTCCAGATGGCTGGAGTACCTGTGTGTTGCGCAGTGTATTATGTGTTACAACTCCAGCTCTCTGAGAGTGAGTGCTATTAATGCAGCAGTTGTGCTATGACACTCGTGTAGGAAATGTGACAGCTTTGGCTGGCAAGAACCGAAATGGCGAGTTTTGCAGAATTGTGGCAGGATTTCCATTGAGCTTCTTGGGAGTTGGTCAGTGCTGACTCTCTCAGTTGAATGGTGCTGTCTGGCAGTGAGCCGTGGGATGTAGGACACCAAGTGAAGACTGAGAAAGCCCAAGTCTGTCACTGGCTTAATGAACTCTTGAACAAGTCAAGTTGCTTTGCACTTGCCCATCTCATTCTCTTTGGATTAGTCCTGGTACTATGTTAGAATTCTTGGCACCGTACCGGTGGGTGCTTTGCAGAAGGACTCTTCAAGACCCGCAGAAATTACACAGTAGGTGATGATAACTTGTATATCTATTGTTGTTTCTTGGGCTGTGTGGAATCGCCTTGTACAAACCCAGGTTGTATGTTAAGTTCACAGGACCAGTGTCAAAAATCCAAGCTTTGGGAATGGGTGTAGGAAAGCAACATCTTTGCTGATGCTGTTTCTTACCCACTGTTAAACAGCATGTGCTGCTGGTCTCATTCTCCTGCCTCTGCTTTTAGGAGATCTGTGGTGCTTTGGAAGGGGATCAAGGTTACAGGTGGTTTTCCTCCTTCCTGCAGGATGCAAGGCCAGAATTCTGGGTGCATCCAGAAGTCTTGCACTTTCCCCAGTGAAAGAAATGGGGATCCAAGCTGTTGGGCAGCCTGAGGGGCTGCTGCCACTGGCCTTACTCCTTCTAAGTATTGTTCTTGGGGCACTGCCACTGCTACTGCCAGAACTTGAGGCTCCAGCTCAGCTCCTGCTGATGCTATTGCTGGCTCAGATGCCTCTTTTGCAGCTTTCTGGTTAGACAGTTGTTAGCTGCAAACCTGGGGTGTGGAAGATTGGTCACTACATGTCTTAATTTCTTTTATCTCTTCATTTGCTATTCACCATTTTGGTGATGAGCATAAAGGGAGACACATTGGGTAGAGATAATGTTAACTTTGGGAATGATCCAAAAGACGTTCTGTTGATCACAGTCTTTGATTAGACTGTGTTTGATTAGGGCTGAGTTATGTGTCCACGTGAGGCCAAACCCATGAATTTGGGTTTGAAGGCACTAGCACCTTGTGAAGAAAGATGGTGAAACTGGAGCTGGGATAGAAAAATGTCTTTGCACGTTGTCAGAGCTATGCAGCTGTTCTAGATTTTCACTGTTAGCCTACAAGATAGTCCATCCCCTTTCCATCTCCAAGATGCCCCTCGGTTTCTGCCTGCAAGGAATGGCATCAGCCAACATCTTCCACACAGGACCTTCCTCGATCCTGTGTCATTTGGCAAAACAACAGAGTAGAATCTTTAATGAAGAAATGTTGGTTACAAAATACCCATAATGGGCATTTAAACACATTGAATGTGCTAATATTTTTCTTTATAGCTCTTGTGTCTAGAAGCCCCAGCTGTGATCAGGGCCTTGTTGTGTGAGATGTTATGCAAATGTGTATTTTTGTACAAACAGGATGATGCAAGCGCTTGGAAAACTTCATAATCAAAGCAGAAAAATGGTAAGAGGGGAAAGAAAAACACATGAAGTGGAGTGGCGTCTTCAGGGTCACGTGGTTGGTCACTGGCAAAGGCAGGAATAGCAGCGGGTCTCCTGGGTCCCAGGCTGGTCCTTACTCGCCATGGCATCCTGTCTCTTCTAAAACACCCTGTGCTTTCCCAGCGCTCCCCAGCCTCTCTTAAACTCTGTCACCGAGCTGAAATGCTAAGTGGGTTTAGCTAATTCAATTTAACCTTCGTTTGTCGAGCTGCTTTCATATCCAGAGCCGTGTGGCTGCTCTGTGTAGCTGGGAACTGAACTGGGTTTGTTTCCAGAGAGGAAATGGAGCGTGGCGGAGCTGCCCTTAGAGCGGAGCAGAGCTGGGATGCTGTGCTGAACCGTGGACAGGCCATCCCAAGAACAACTTGTGGTCACAAACCAGGCTACCCGGTTTTAAGTCGTGTCCAACTTTTTGAGCCAGGCAACTAAATATTTCTGAAGCTTATTAAATTAACCAGTTTAGACCAAGGCAATATACAAGACATAACAGGCCAAAGAAAGCATTGTGGGTGTAACTTTCTGAAGGAGAATTATAGTTGCTGCTGATCGTGCTGTTACAGTAAATGTTGTGTCAATGTTTCCATTATTGGTCTCTTTTTTCTTTTTTTTTTTTTTCCCCCTTCAATGAGTTATTCTAGGGCTGCGTGAAAAGGTTTGCACCTCATGAAAAGGTTTCCATGTGCTGCAAAATGTGATGTGAAACCACTGAATCTCTGTTACCCAAAGAAACTGCACTGTTTGTACATGAAGGAGCAACCTTCAAAATTGGGATCTGAAGCTGATGCTGAGCACCCAAAATTTTGGGGGAGTTCAGGTCACACTTGATTTCTCCCTCCTGTGAAAAGTATTCACTTTGGTTCTTGTTTAGCACTCAAGAGATGACAAATCTTTGAGTCAGGTACCCTTCTGTGGTTCACCTCTGCCGATACAAACAGCTTTGCTGCATTTCTGATTTGTCTTGCTTTACAATTTGTGTTACACCACCGTGTAGGGACGCTGTGATTGAGGGCAAGATGCTATGCAAGATGCCAGCCTTTCTGCAAAGACCTTCTGTTACTGAGTAAGCTCTGTGCCTCAGCCCATACAAACATGCTAACACGCTGTACTTGATTAATCATCTTCATTACGGTTGAGTTTTCAAGCAACCAAGCACAGGGCTGCCTTATGCTGGCCACTGTGCAGCTCCAGAGAACCAGCCTTTCTTTGTTTCCTGTGTAACGTGCCAGCCTGTTTCTCCAGGCCAAACCTGCTTTCTAAGTCAAGTGACAAAATTAGTGAAAAACTGGTTTGCGTCTTGTTCTTCCATCCGCCTGGGCATGTTTGGGAATCCCTTAGAATGACTGAATTCAGTGGTTTAAGGTTGTGTTTTTTTTTTTTTTTTTATTCCACACCTCCCACAATAACTCTGAAGTAGCTTCATAATGGAAATGCTGACACAACACTATCGTTTCAGCCCCAGGAGTGTGTTTCACCTTCTATTGTTTGCCTTGGCCTCTGTATATTGTATACTGCCTCAGTTTAATTGGTTAATTTAATAAACTTCTGAAGTGCTGTATCAGTTGCCTGGCTTAGCTTTTATCCACTAGTCTGATGAAGAAAGTATAAGTTTCAAAAGCTTTCCTGTATGAAGTTAATCAAATAAAAGGTATCTCCTACTGTACTTTGGGTGTATGTCTTGGAAAGACTACTTGAATTGACACATTTTTACAATTAAAGCATTTAAAAAAAAAAAAAAAAACCCACCCTCTTAAAATCTTTGTGTAGCTAATGTTCCAGGTCTGACCTGTCTAATTTCAGTTAAAAAAAAAAAAGGAATCTTAAACTTAAGGCTGTGCAATGCTTCAGTAGCCACATCTGAATTATATGTTAGGCCAAACTGTGCTTTAGATGGACCCTTGGGGTTGGAAAGGAGGTAGGGAAGTGGGGAAAACATAATAAAAATGATACAAAGGTATTACGGAAGGGAAGTCTTGCAATTCAGCCATGTGTGAGACTTGGGTGATCTGCACCAAATTTCTGGTTCTTGCTGAAGTCCTGCATAACCATGAGTATATCCTTTAACACCTCTCTGCTTCATTCCCCATTTGGAGGTCTTTTTCACATTTTGCGTGTCTCATTAATTCCGATTTTGAGATTTGGGGACTGTATGCTACAATGGGCCTTTTTATTGCATGAGCTGTAATAATAACGAGTTGGAAAGATCGGTAGATCTCACGGCACACTTCCTCTGCGGGCGCAGTAAAGCCTCTTTCAGGCCAGTGCAGAGAGCTCTTGAGAGGCCCCATGTGCCACATGTGAGGGAGTATTTATCTGTGTTCAGGAGAGCCAAAGAGTGCAACGTGCATGTAATATGAGTCCATCTTTATCTATTTTAATCCGCAGCTTGAGCATCCCAAGATTTAGGGGTATTCATCTATCAAGAGTGATTTAGATATACTTGATCATGCCTCAGGGCAGGGGAACAGCCTAGGTTACATCTTGATATCCCTTCCAGCCCTGTTTTTTTTATGACTCTATTAGATCTGACAACAACAGAATCGTATACTTTGTTCCAAAGGATTCTTCCATTAATTAGTACTTTGTGGTGCATAGCTCCTCTTCCCTTGAGGAGCTCTAAGAGGTTGACAAGTGCTAATTAAGTCCTACAAGAACTGGTGTGTTGGGTAATTATTATTTTACAGGTAGAGAAACTGAGGTGCAAATGTAACCCACAGGAAGTTTTGGGACAGAATCTCGCTTCGATGCTTAGCATTTTAGCTACTTAAAATTCTCACTGAGCTGTGCCTCTGGGCTGTTGTCACCAGTGGAGAATAACGCTGGCGTTTTCCTTCTCCTGCCCACATCTGAGCCAGTCGAGGCTGTAACAGGCTCATCAGCCATGTTTGGGCTGCATCAGCATCAGAGGGAGACTGCAAGCAAAATGAATCTGGCCTGTGTGCCAAAAATAAGCTTTTTTTTTTTTTTTTTTTTTTCTTTATTACCTCGCTTCCTGGACTTGCAGAATTATACTAACTTTAAAGGGGAGCTGCCCCAGAGTCCTGAATCAGGCCTTTTGTACTGGGAGGGAGGTAACCTCTTGCAGTCTACATCGTTTGAGTGTAATTTTCAGTCAAACATTTGCCAGTGTAATTAGTCTGCTTCAGAGTTCCTCGGTGTAGAGTGACATGGCCAAGTGGCATTTGAGAACACTTTAAGAGGAAATGGGTTAATTAGTTAAGCTCTGGGTCAACAGTAGATCAGGAACCATTGAGCCAGACTGGCCCCTCCTTAGATGCTGGTGTTTCAATGTCTCTGTTTAGTCAGCAATACCTTGCTAAAGGAGGGTCTCTCGGTGTGAATGATGAGCAGTGGCTGAAGTGGTTTTTGTCCTATAGTAGGGCTATTATCCATCTCTCTATTTCTGGGTATTGTATCCTATCCCTATGAGAGAGACCACATGCTAGTTTTCCCGTGTTGCTTTTCCTGTGTCTTGCAGCACCTGTTTGGAAAGTTAGACTTTATGTAGAATTCCAGGAAAACTTGCTGCTTCCAGAAACAGTACTATTTATTGTCCTCAAACAAATTCCGTCCCAAATCGTAAGTGATTCCACTGATTTCCCTGGGTCCGTGCAGACTGTGCACAGGGATCTGAATTTGATCACCTGCAGAATCTGATGAAGCAAATTTCATTCCACCACCCCAGCCCTCAAACCTCCTATTTGCAAATCATCCAGGTGAATTACCACCTTAGGCCTATGCATGAAGGCCAAGATCAATTTTACAAGAGCTTTTGCTGGCTCCACCTGAGACACATGTTAAATGCTGTCAACCTAGGAACGCAGACCTGAGAGCACAGATTCCAGGGTGGTAGCAGATTTGTCCTTGATGTGATGTAGAGGGGCTGGTTAGACAGGTTAAACTCCGATTTGCAGCTTTCGTGTGATGGAAATCGTTGTCTTGTTGCCACTGTCCGGCTCTGTCACGCTGCTGCACATCAATTCCCGTCACTCTTCCAGGGTGTGGTCTCAATTAATGTTTGCACACTGTAATTTGTGATGTTGCTCAGTTTAACAGGGCAAAATTTGCCAGTCCAAATCATGTCTTGGTGAAAGAGTGAGGTGCTTATTCAGATCAGGAGGGTTTTTTTCTACATTCACGTGTGATCTCTTGTAATCCTACAAGCCAGGGTGTGATTCAGCCTTGCACGGCAGCAGTGGCTGTGAGATAATGGGTTGGTTATAAGGAGGACTGGAGGAAGTGGTAAGATACTTGTATACAAATTTCTCTCTGCCTGTTTTCTTCCTCCCTGATGAAGAGGCTTTCTTGAGCAGGGATATGCAGATGAGATTTGCAAGTAATCTTGTCCCAGGCTGTGCTGGACATGCAGGCATTTCTCTGGGCTCCTGTTATGCCCCTGCAAGGGTGACTATACCGCGGCCGGTCTGATCACATCTGCCATGCTGCCAGGTCTCTGTTGTAGGGTCTGTTTCTGGAGAATACTCCTGGAGGGTCACAAACCTTAAAGAAACCATTCATGCGGTTCTGAACATCTTTAACAGTCTATGTATTTAATGGTTCCAAAATGGGGCTTGCTTTCTTTCAAAGATGGTTGCTGCAGAATGCAGAAAAGGGATGTGCATCTTCCAGCTCTTTCCAAGAAAGCAATCGCAACCTGTTCTGCTGGAGAGGCAGGAGCTAGGTGGAGAGGTACAGAGAAGCACTGGGAGCAAATAATGCCCTGTGTTGTTTTTTTTTTTTCATGGGTTACAGGCCGAAAAGGCTTGTGAATGGACATAAGTCTGTCCTCTCCCTCCTTGAATCATTGTGGGCCAAACCTCCTCAAACACATGTCCCTCTCTGTTGTGTATCCAAGTCTGGAGCCTGTGCCAGCAAGGAGAGGCTGCATTTTATGGTGTGCAGGAGAATGGGGCTACTAAAGGAAGGTTCAATAGTCAAGGGCTGCAGTTGTGAGGGGGCCCTGATGAAGCCAGGGAGCCCAGCTGAGCAGACTGGCCAGTCCCTTGCTGCTAAGAGAGCAAATCACTGAGCAGAAATGTCCCCGAGCATTGCTGAAATGGTCAGTATTACATCCTAGCTGGGAGCTGGGCATCTTCAGCCTGATGTGAAATCAAAGGTGAAGGACTGGCAGCTAATCAGTCCTGGGTATTTGGGGAGGATATGTTAAACACCCCTTCTCAATGCAACAAGCCCCTCTGAGCAGCATGTTAGCATCCATCTGGCAGGTAATTAGCTAGATCTCTGGTTGAAGAATCAGTGAAGGGATCCCTCTTCCCACATCTCCTTGTAAAGTGCCTGCTCTAATTTTTGTGACATCCAGCTGGAGGGTCCCTGTATCTGTCATTACAGACCATTAGACTCCTTCAGATCCATCTATATATTTTAAGTAGTTTCTGACCCTTGGGTGACAGTGGCCAAGGGGGATCTGACCGTTTTGGTTTGGGGTTTGGGTTTTTTTTATTTTTGAAAAGTTAAGGAACGTTTGCTTGGATGGAATGAGCCAAAAAGTTCTTGGCTGAGGAGCGTGTGTGTTCACGGGCTCCTGTCCCAGCAGGCTGGGCATGGGCAAAAACCGCCTTCTGCAGGAGTGCTGTATTACCCAGGCTTATAACCTGTTGGGTTGTCCCTGATCTTACCAGCAAATGGGAGAGTTTTCTCTCCAGCAAGAATCCTTCTGGTTTCTAAGTAACAGTAGTCTCAATACTGGTAGGCACAAATTGTCCTGGAAGAGGCAGGGAGGAGCTGAAATGCTGCAGGGAACAAAACAAGCTGAACAGTCTGCTCCAAAAAGCTGCAAGGAGAATGTTTATTAATAAGCCCCCCAGATTCAGGAGAGGATGATGATACTTGTGAAAGGACCAAAGAAGGGGGTCGGTTCAGGTTGAATAAAATATTTTGTTTGACTCGATGCATAATGCTTCCTTTCATTAAAGTGCCCATAATATTTTCTTGTTAATTGAAATTAATTTATTAATTTCAGTTTGAAAATGTGTAAGCACTTTCAGGCTGATGACTTTTATTTTTTCAGCTGAAGTGACAAATCCAACATAAATTTGCAATGTTTTTGTTGACCTAAATATGCCTGTTTTCTTTGGTCAGGGATAAAAGTTTCAGCTGAGAAACTCTGCCTGCTTCTAATCTGGACAACACCTTCTGGTTGAGGATACTTTAATTCATAAATAAAAAGACAAATAACTGGATGGAAATGAAACCCAGGAAGTCGGTATGTGTGCTGTAAGAGTTGAGGATTTCATACAAACCAACAAAAAGTGAAATTGAAAGAAACTGTACAGTATGGTCTTGCTTCAAACCCTTTGGTGAGCCAAAGGTACAGGGTTATTAGTGATAGCGTGTGTTGAAGAGAGTTAGCTGTTTTGCTTTGCCTGTTGCTATGTAAGGTGTTATTATGACTTCTGCAGCAGTAGTACATCTCTGAGGGATCCGTGAGAGCTGTGAACTTCTATAAGTTACCAGAGCAAGAGATTTGCCTAAAGTAGTGTGTATTTAGAAATGTGTGGGGCAGCAGAGTATGTAGGAGGCCTGACATCTCACAGCGGCCATTCCCAGGCCATCTTCAACCTTCATCTTCTAAGCAGCGGTGGGATGGTGTCTCTGTTGCCCAGTAACCAGTCTTCAGACTCAAAACGGGAGAGTTTTGAGCCTCTTTTTTTTTTTTAAGCTAAAATAAAGGGTGCTTTATTGCCTGTGTTTAACCCGGAGGTGAAAAGGTGAAGTTTTCTTTAGTTGTTGTCAATAACAACAATATTTTCTCCTTGCAAAAGGACAATAGGAAAAGTTTACAACACTAATTATCAGTGGAAGCAATTTTCTAAAAAGGGGATCTGGTCTCAGCTGTTTAAATGTTTACTCACTGGTGCTTGATTAATAGCTAATTAGAGAAATATGATTTTATGTAGCTTCTAAATCTGTGAAATCTGGTGTCATTCAAGGATTGAGCCTGTAATTATTTACCATGTTGGGAAAAGTCCTTTTGACAGTCCCCGCTGATGCCCAAAGAAATAGCTGCATGAGTGTAAGCATGGGGCTCATTGGAAAGGATAACTTACTGGGGGACTGTAGAATTTTTCTCTCATATGTATTAAAAATATTATATAATCTCTATTAATATATTATATTTGAATGTAATGATAAAAATGTAATATAATGTGTATAATAATATATAATAACATATATTACTAATAAAGTATAATAATAATATATATTAATTTCATTTCATAAAGGAAATGAATGATCTGCAACTTGCATTTCTATTTCCTGAAATACTTTTGCTTTTGCTAAAAAGCTGGAGGGTTGGGGTCTCTTCTGAGAGAGGCAGAACCTTGGTTTTGGAAGGAGTTCAGGACTCAATTTAGACAACTAAATAAAAGTTGGATTATCAAAGGTGTGTATCATGTTAAGCAGCATTTAATAATGCCGAGGCTTTTCTGCAAGCTGCAGTTGTGAGGTATCTGACTGCAAACTGAACTCGTGAGCAATCAGCTCTGGTGCCATCCTGAGTACGGGAAGGGAAGCGCTTTTCCCAAGGGCTCTCACTGGAAGCCATATTTTTGAGCTTCTCTCCACTGAAGCAAATTGTGTTGTAAAGCTTCAATAATGAGTAAATGTGCATTTCTGTTACCCTTTAAGACACTTCATTGTGTTTGGAAATCTTCCATTAAGTCCCTAAAGGCACAGAATAAAAAAAAAAAAAAAGGTAAAAATCAGTTTGCACATAGGGGAAAGGGAAGGGCAGAGGAAATATTACCCTGTAGGAAACCAAAATACACCAACCTTCAAAATACATCAACCTACAAATTCAGAGTAGATAAACAGTTTACCATTGACTACCTAGTTGGGGAGAGGGATGGTATAATCACTGAAAACATTTTGAAATGCATTTCTAAATAAAAAGGCATTTTGTGCAGTTGCAGTAATTAATGGTTGCTCTCTTGCAATAGCCTGCAGAAAACTAACTCATGCGTTTGACAGCAAACATGAATATGCTTGTAAAACTGAAGGGAATCGTTAGGCTTGTGTGAGCTTGATCACTTAAAAACAACCCAAGAAGCTGAGCGTGGAAGCATGTTACGACTTAGGGGCTTGACTGAAGTCAAGGGGAGTATGTCAGTGTTGAGTCCTATGGAAAGGAGGGAAAGCCCCAGCTCATTTGCAGCTTCACCAGCTGAGGCACGGGAGTTAATGTACATGTTAAACTGGTGCACTTGAGACCCCAAACTGCCCAAGCGATAGGGGTGTTTTGAAAGAGAAGGGCAATTGTAACACCATTATATATGTGGTTGCTTTGGAAAACTGGACCTGGCTGTAGGCAGACATGAGAAGATGGTGATATTTTGAGATTCTTGTGCGTACTTCTGTTTCCTTTTTGCCTCTTGCTTGCATGAGGGCAAATTCTGTCACATCCATGGAATTCCTGTAGGAGGAAATGTGATTTATTTATGAGGGTAAAGAAGGGGAGGATTATGACAAATTGTGCAAATACTAAAAATTTCAAATAAAGCAAACAAAAAGGTGATTCAGTTTGCCTCTCGCTTTGCATGTGCTTACCCTGATTATTCCATCCAGTGAATTTGCAGGAGCATTCATTGGAAGAGCATATAAGGAAATATGGCAAAGCTTGCATGGAGACTGAATTAAAAAAAATCTGTGCTGTGGAGCTGCAGCTGATTCTCTTTTATATGTCAGAGCAAGGGACAGAGGCACCTCACATGTCTGCTCTTCTTAAGCAATTTGAGTATTTTAGATTTGGTATGTACATGAGGAAGTTACAAATGGCACGCATCAGTTCACGAATTTTTCTGAATGTGGAAAAATTCATAAAATGAAAAATGGGTAAAAAGCCTTACTAATTTGCTGTAAGTCCGTTCACCCAAGTGTAAGATGATGTAGCAACTTGTTGAAGATGAGGTGCATAAAGTCTACTGAGAACTATCAACAATGTTATAGAAATTAAATGTCTAATCTCTAGCTGTTCCTCATTTGCATTGTGTAGTGCAAAATCCAGGTTTCTTACAGCTCAACTACATCCAAGTATCCAAAACTTACTAATTACTGGTAAATCTCAAATTTTCTATTTAAAGGGATGAGAGTTTCCCGTCCAGCTCTGGAGTTGCAAGCAAGTTTTGCTCTTGCTTATGGAGACGTTAATCAGGAAGACCTCTGGTGTCTGTCTGATCTACCCATTTGGATAGAGAAGAGACCGCATGAGCTGTAAATGAATGCTTTTTTCCATAGCAGGGCTTAACAAAAGCCATTTGGAACAGGAGTCATCTTCATTGTGTTTATGCTCTCTTATGTTATTTCTAGTTGCCTCTTCGACCGTGTAGAATTGCTTAGTCCCTGGCATTACCTCAGTTGTGAACTTGACAATTTCCTGATAGATTGTTTATCAAAGAAAATATTATGTCAATAATGTCTAAAAGCTGTAGCAATATTGCTCCCAGCCCAGAGATGTAAATACTGTGTTATCTCATGGCACAGCCTTAAATGACGCCACACATCTTGAAATAACATGTCCAAATGTGTCAGAGGAAGAGATTGTTAAAGCATTTGCCTTATATTACCTGCCTGCTAGCAAATGGGTGGTGAGAGACCTAGAGTTTAATTTTTTTCTCTTTTTTTTTTTTTTTTTTTTTAATGTCTATTAGGCAGATCATGCAACTATCCAAACACAGCTCTGGAAAACCTGTTTGCTAGCTTACTCACAGCCCCAAATGGCTTTGAGTTGCAATAGTGTGGTGCCTAACCCTTCGGGGGGAAAAGAAAAACACAGCAAACCCAACCCAATGCACCTTCTAGAACAACATCTTCCGAATTTGTGAAGACTTGGGGGGGGTGAGGGAGGGGAAAAATGGCCTGTGTGTGAAACCACGAATTATATTATGTCTGCCAAACCCCTTTGAGAATTGGACCAACTGTCGGTTCAAATGATTTGTGCTTATCCAAACTTTACTCATCAAAGGTTTTTATGAGTTCACTTTGGCAATAGCTGTGTTTTTCCATGTGGTGAAATCATACACCTGGAAAACATGCAGCCAAAATGGTGTGGAGCTTGAATAACTCTCCTTGTTCTCCAAATGCTCTTGAGTTTTAAGCATCATGGTAGTTAAAGTGTTTGTGGTGCTATAAAATTTGTACAACTTTACTGTAAACCTGACTCTTGCATAACCCTCTTGGCCAGATGATTGGCAGCTTACTTGTGATCTTATAACACAAAAAGGAACAAATATTGGCCTTCAGTTTTTACTGTACAGAGGGAAGAAAGCTGAAAATCTTTACCTTTGTACAAGCTGTGCATGGTGGCATGGAAAACATCCTGCAAAGCAGCAGCCTATGAATAATCCTATTTTATGGTTTGCTTCACAAACAGTGTATAGAGCCTTATCCAAAATGAGCCAGTTCTGGGATGGACAACAGCAATCAAGATGACTGTACTTCACGGAAGTGATGGGGAGAGACTGACAGAAGATACTGGGAGAAAATTCAAGAGAAACGGTATGTCTACAGCAGTACTTGATGTTGACCTTGAAGTTACCTTAAACAGTCTGTCTGTGTTGTTTCTGGCAGCCTGCAGCAAAGCCAGTTATATTGCCCTCCTAATTTGCAAGTTGGGCCCTCCTAGGACTTGTTTTGAGGCCAGCTTGCCTTTCCCTATGGGCAGCAGGGAGAAGCAGACCTGGGGAGGAGTGGTGAGAAGCGGGAATGGTGGGATTGTTGTGGGTTGGCTTCTGTGCCTTGATCCCATGCTGGCTCCAGACATGGTTCAGGGCAGCATAAGGTTGGAGGACCAGTAGTGGTGGGAAGACCTTGGATCTGTAATTGAGCAAAAGTCCCAGGATTGTGGTGGGACCACTGCTAAACTGTGGCTTTGGCAACCTCAAGGTTAATCCCGTTGGCGTTCTGGGTATTGGGTGGGTCTTTGAGTATGGCTGAGAAAGGTGCAACTTTTTCTATTTAACGGAAGAGCATCCTTCCCCTGCCTGGTATATTGTTTTATTTTCTACTGCAATTAAGCTGGAGTTGTCTAAGAAAGAGGGCACAGGATAATTCTCAAAATGATATAACGAAAAGAAAGACAGATAAAACTGGTGAAGTTGTAAAGAGTTTAGGCCACGGTGAACATCAGTTTCTTGACTGCAGTGCCTAGTCACTTGTCTTTCTGTTTACACAACAAAATAGCCTGAAGAGAGTTAATATGTTTAGAAAACGGCACTTGCATGTATTTCTAATGGGAGAGGAAACTCAACAAATTGATGTGACTCAACAAATTGAGTATACAGAACAGATCGCAGCTCTGATTAGGCCATTTGCAGATTGGTTTGAAGAGCGCTGGCCTCTGGCCAGTGAGCTACTTCTTACTTGCAAGGAGCACAGACAAACAATGAGGACACTGAGCTAACGCTGCACGATGCTTTGTCTGAAGCAATGATGATCTCGTAGTTAGAGCATACGCTTACGGCTGGCTGCTTGGCATAATGGAGCAGCCCTGCACCACACACGTCTGTGGCCACGCTACAGAGGCTTCACCGCCACATAACTGCAGACCTCTTCCACTAAGGCCTTGTAAATGGCACGGATTAAAAATAATATGGGTAACATAAAATGGAATTTAAAAGAATACGGATGGCTTAATATGAAAGTCATGAATAATGCCGTATAAAATGCCTGAGCTATTAGTTCACTTATAACCAGTGTACCTGTGCACAAATCTGTATGCTGGTTTTGCGTACTGTAATATAAATGGGCTTTGTTCTTACCTTTATGTAATAACACCCCACCTAATATCTAGAAACCCTTGTGTATATTTTACACGTACATCTAATTTAGTTGTTAAATATTGCTCCAAAACCCACACGTACACCAAAAGAACTGTATATTGTCAAACTGGTTTGAAATCTATAAAGAAGCTTGGGAAGGAAGGGAAGGGTTGAAAGCTGAAGAATTAAAGAGCATTCCTTTTAATTTAGTGGCCTTGTAATGTGCTACTGAGTAGGAGGAGAAAAGAATGAGTCTGGTGGCTAGATTGGGTCCGCGTTTCCTGTGTTGACATGGGATGGGTGGAGCAGTATGGTAATGGTGTCCCCAGCCCTGGAAGGAAGAAACAACCATTTGCTCTTGATGTGGAGTGACTCTGGGGGTGGAACTCTGGGACAAAGTTGTTAGATTTGCTACCCAGGCTGTTTTTCTCCCTTTCAAATAAATATTAGTGCTCCTATCCCTTACATTTTAATCTTGTACTTCTGAGGAAACCACTTCTTGGAGGGTCTTGCTGCTGTGAAGCTATGGGACCCCTCCTGGGTCTGTTATGTTCTGAAGCTGTGGTGAGGCTGTGGATGCCTGAGATCCTGGGGGCAAGCCAGGGAGAGGGAAGAAGCAGCTGTGAAGTACTGAGGAATCTCAACAAAGCCAAAATGCTTGGGTCGTCAGAAACCCGAGCAATGTTCATGAATTTCAGTGTTGGACTGATGGGGGGGGGGGGTTTATCATTCTTCTTCTTTTTTTTCTTGGTGTCTGCTATTGTATGGGGGGCAAGAATCTGCAAAAAACCAAAGGCCCAACCCCAAGGAGCCTGTAAACAAAGCTAAACAGTTAACACATGAGCCTGCCCCAAATGAGAAGGGAAGGGGAAGATGTTTTTCATTTTGTGATGAGTTGCTAACTGGGAGTCAGTTTGCCATCTGCTTGTGGGAAAGCCCTAGGAGGAGGCTTTGACGTGCAGCCCATGGAGTTCCCCCCTCCAAACCATTCTTCAGCATGGAAAGCTGATCCTGCTGTGAAAGCACGATGTGCTGGAAGTCTGCCATGCTTGTACTGGGGAAGTCTGAGGCAAGATGCTTAGTTTGTGCACCCCATGTCCTTCTCTGTGCAGCGGGGACAGCCAGTGCTTCCCTACCACAGGTGTTTTACAGGGGCAATGCTCGTTATTATTTACTAGGTGTCTGGATGCTGGAGTGGCAGAACATGAGCAAATTTCAAGTGATGGGTGAAGTGGATATGGTGGAGCTCTTCCTCAGTGAGAAGAGGTTTTTCTGCATGCTGTGGGGATGTTCAAAATTATAAACTCAGCGGTTCTATGTGGTTGTGGCCACCCGTAGGTGGGTTTATCTACTGGCTGCAGTTGTGCCCTGTTCCTCTCCTCTGCATCTCCTCTTCATCCAGCCAATTCCCCAAGGAGGTATTCCCAGAGGCTGCAGAAAAGTTACTCTGCGGCTTCAGTTCTCAGGTGCCCATTACAGATATGTTAAATACATAAATTAAAAACATCCTTCTGTCCTCCCCCACATTGTCTGGAGCACCCATCACATGACCTCCTGCTTAGTAGAGCTGATGATGCAAGGGTAGAGATTATTCTGCTTGCAAGAATTGCATGGCAGTTCCAGCCGTGTATTATAATTCTGTGCCGGTTGGCGCCAACTAAGTAATCTCTGTGATAGCCTTAGGAGCAGCTTTGCTATGAGATCTTAGAAATGATATGCCGTCTCCCTGTGAAAGTGCTGAATTAAACAAGTATTTGCAAATTTTCATGACAGTGAAATTCCATTGCCTGAACAAACCTGGGGAATATTCTTGAATCTGTGGAAATGCGATATATAGAGCAATTCTGTGCTTAAACAGTGACTCTGCCCTTTTAAAATACCCTGCCCTCTGTTATTCTTGTTTCTCTGGGAGTGAACATTGTTCTAAAAATTCCAGCATTATGGTTCAATATGTTCTGTATCACAGAGGGGAAAGAATTTGTAAATCTTTTATTATCAACCCAGGAATTTTGCTCTGTAGCTTTCCAAAGGTGAGCACCTGCCCCTTGTTTTATTGAGTGAAGGAGGTGAAGTTCATTAAGCCTGTCTTGTTGTTGACTTCATCGCTTTGATGTCCTCCAGATTGTCAAATTCTCTTTGTATTAACATATGATAATTTCTACCTTTATTGATAGACAATTATATATGCAACTCCCTATATCACATGATAGTAAATAACTGAGTGATTCATCCTTTAGTTCCTTGTGAATCTAAAAACTGGGTCTCCTGCCTTCCCAGGCTGTCTCTAATTTAGAGACTACAAGCTTAAGGCATCAAAATCTGCTGTGCTATATCTGTGGTTTGTTATGAGGAAATTGATTCTTCACCCAGTTATGCCAGCGAGGGGATAAGAGCCTCTCTCAAACCCGGAGCTACACTGGGGAGGTGCAAAGACTGAGTCCTCCTGTACCTTTGGCTCTTCTGAGGAATAGTGGATATGTTCTTCCATTTAATGTATATTTAGAGGAGCGCTGCTTTAAGATCAAAAGAATTAGTCTGGATTTATACCAGGGTAGCTAAACATGGAATCATACATAATTCCCAAGCACATTTGTCTTGCAGGAGCCACACCTGATCTGCCTCCCAGCTCTTATTTACATAAGACATCCTCATTGTGTTGAGAACATCTGGGGTGGGGTTGCTTGCTGCCAGGGTGGGCAGCCACCGCGCAAGCCTGAATCCTACCTCCTCTGTAACCATAGACCCTGACCGCTTGCAACCCTTCCTCAGACAGCAGGAACATCTCTCTCTGCTGGGTTTGTGCATTTCTGTGGTCTTAACACTAACCTATTTTATCCCTGAACACAATAGGATGAAATCCTACAGAAGAAAGACATATCTCAAATGTTTCCAGGATGTGTACATCAGTGATGCATGTGTAGTTTCTAGCACAGAGAGGATTAGAATAAATGCATTCTTTGTAGATGCTGTTTTAATCTTTCAAGCTAAACTTAGATCTCGGACACCTGTCTCTGCAGCAGTCTGTCTCTTGAGCTCATGAATTTTGTGCACAGCTGTCAGTGCTGTATGTGGGGTTCTCTCTTTTCAGCTGGCTCTATTCCCAGTTGGCTGAAAAGAAGGAGCCTGTCTTAGAAAGAGAATTTCCACTCCTGCACACTTTGATGGAAACAAGAAGATATAAAACAAGATTTAATGATCCAGTTTTTTTTGAACCATTTATTAGCTGTTCTGTACATACTCAGTCTCTGGGGAACTAAGTTACATATTATGATAAGTATAGAGTGCCTGTTCCCTATGGACTTTGTTTCATGATTTATGTGGCTAAAATAAAGCATATAAACCAAATAAATTACCTTGGATAGCTTACTTTGAAATAGGACTCCAGGAAGTGCCATGAGGTGGCCAGATGAAATGCTGACCCAAATTGGTGGTGCTAAAATGAGGATACCATCTCCTGCCCCTGCCAAGCCCTTTCTTTAACTCAGAGATTGAAGATTACAAAAGGAGGAAAAGAACTGTTAGGAAAAACATCCACCTATGTTATCTTCGTTCCTTTGGGACTGATTAGATGAGGGGGATATGCCAGAAACTGAATGGCTTCGCTTGTCATTAAGCTTGTGGTGGTGCTTGCACAGTTCTGTCGTGTGGCCAACTGCCACCCTTTTTTGTCTGAAAAATGGCCATCCCACTGGACCCCACCATGCTCTACCGAGCCTCTTGGGATGAGAACAAAAGCAAAGCTGCTCAAGGTGAAGGGTTGCCTGCTAGGATCTGTAGTCTGTGTGGGCCTTGTAGCTCCTGTGTAGCTTGGGTATCTCCAGTCTTCTCATCTTGGTCAGTTTAGGTGTAGTTGTTCAGCTCCAGACAAATGGCCAATTCAGCCTTCTCAAAAGCAGTAGTAGTTGGATGTCCCTGCTGAGAGGAACATCTTGTCCCCAAATTGCAAAGAGTTTAAGAAGCCTGGTGCTGTATGAGGGAAGCGTAAAAGTGAGGTCTTGTCCTTTGTGAGTGGTAACAGGGATATATTTCCAGGAGAAGGCATGTCCTTCTGCCTAGGTCAGAGGAGAGGTTGTATGTGGAGGTCAGGTTTGCAGAGGTGCAATAATTGAGATTTTTACCCATGGGTCATCCCATGAGTAGGAACAGGGAGGTGGAAAGGGAGCCCGAAGGTTCTTAGTGCCACTTTCTGCATAACATGAATTCAGCTTAGAGGATGTGGCAAAACTGGAAGGGTCAGTAGTTTGAGCTGTGCCTGGCTGTCTCTGGAAACATAGATTGCTCTGGAATCTGTGCACTGAGAAGAGCTCACTTTTTTCTTTCTTGTTTTTGCAAGTCTTCTATGATAACACTATGGGCAAAGTAACTCTTCTATAGTTGGGAAGCCAAACGTGTAGCCCTCCTTGGGTGAACACAAGCCACTCTGTGTTTGTAAAAGATGCTACTAAGATGCTACTGAAGCCATCAGTCAGGTACTCTGGGGGCAAGGAGCCTGCTGGAGCCTTGTAACCTCTCTAGAAAGGAGAAAGAAGCAGCTGAAGAAATTTGGCTCGTGTTAGACGACACACCTACACTACCAGATAATGATTTGATCAATCGGCGAGCTTGTCAGATCGGACCCCAGATAAGATGGCGGCTTGCCAGGTGCTGGATCAGAGAGACTTTGTTTGATGTTATCAGAATACAATTAGGTTACATGCATTGCTTCGTGGCACAGGCCAAGTGTGGGCGACCGGGAGGTGCATTTGCCTGCCATCGAAGGCCCTTGGCCGTGCCTGGCACCTCTGGTCACCCACTGGGGTGGCCTGGGGGGGCGTCTGATGGGCAATGGGAGGGCATCCTGCAGTCCCTGCCTGGGTTTTGGTTCCCCTCAATCTCCTGTCAGCCAGCAGATGAGAGAACAAGTAGATTCAGTTTCAGGAGACCTCAGGGCTTAGTAAAAAAGAAAGCTCAAAGGAATTACTCTGTAGAAGAGTAAAATACCAGGTGTAACATGCAGCTAATTATGCCACTGGTTTACAGGAGGGATTTTAAATGTTTCTTTCTGAAAAGCCTGAAAGGAAAAAAAAATCAAAGGGGAAAGATTGAAAAACAAGTATGAGAAGATATAAAACAAGATTTATATCTAAATAATTTCCTCTAATTGCTGTTAGAAGACATTAATTTTCCTTTTGATGCTCCACTTTACCTTAGGCTTTGCTGTACCTGCCAGGATGGCAGGGAGTCAAAGAGGATTAGCTCAGCAGCTCTCTGCCTTAGTAGCCTCTGTAAAAGATTTAGCAATAGGAAGAATATACAGGTTTAAAAAAAAAAAATCCTAATTTAAACAGGCCAACTTCAACCTTCGTTTATCCTGTGCAATCAAGATGACTTCACCAGCATCCCATGGGTACAAATGAGGTAGAATCTGGGTTCAGGGTGCCAGGTGTGTGTGCTGCTTTTTAAAGATACAGAAGTACCTGATGTGTCTGTGGCTGCATAGGTGTCGGTGGTGGTTTCAAAACCATTTCAAGTGGAAAATGTTTTGTCCGTGCGGAGAGCCAGCCTAAAGCCCACGTACCAATTAAGGTTTGCCTAAACCTTGGTCTGGAAAGGACTTGGATAGCTCACCCCTGAGCATTGTTTTTGTGCTAAGAGGGGGCTCTGCCTGGGGAGACTCTAGACAGAAGCAATATGATAATATTTAATTTGCCTGGATTTTTATAAGCTTCTGTTCTGTCTTGTGTGTGTGTGTGACATCTCTCTGTGTCCATGGTGGCATTTGGCTGTGATTCCACTGTTGCCGATTTTTCTGTCTCCTCTATCTGAAGATTGTGCAATTTTCTTGACTGGGGCTGGGAGCGCAGAGATTGCAGCTCACTCAAGAGTTTGCTTGCTGAGACTAAGTCTGGCAGTGATGCCAGCTGGATAGGTCAAATGCTTTTTGTTTCACCTTTTTCTTTGTCAGAATTTTTTCAGTTTAAGGGTACTTCTTGATCTCTGATTGCACCTGAATCCAGAATTGCTTTTGGTGGTTGTGGCAGCCACTTCCCAGCTTGTCTCAGAGGTACAGTTTCCCATTCAGTTCCACAGGAGTGGGAAAGTCCACATTCCTCAGGCTGCACTGAATATCTCAGCCTGGAAGTGTTGTTTATCAAAACTTCTCTTAGATGAACCTTGCGGTAATTCTCCTTTAATTTATTTCCTCCAGTTATTACAATGAGTTCTGCTCAGGGGTATCCTAGAAAACCACTTGGAAGCATCAGTGGAGAAAAATGAAGTGCGGTTGGCTGGAAGGAGCACCCTATGCCACATCACAAGACTCGATCTCTTATTTTCCCACTGCTTTAATCTATTCTGTTCTCTGTGTAGGGCTTAAACAAAAGTAACCTAAGAAGATACTGTCTCTTTGTTTTTGTCCTGCATATCATTTTGTACTAGGCGGTGATTCTTAAACGCAGTTCATAGCTCAATAATCGTGTAGACAGGCCCTTTTGGGTGAACAATAAAACAGATGCAGAAATAATGAGAATCAAAAGCTCTTTTAAATTGCAGGTTGAAGTTACGAATAAATCCCCTCCCTCAGATGGAAATATAGGAATGTATAGTGTGTATTAACTGTCCAGTTCGCTAAGGTCATGGTTTTCATGAGAGTTGTTCTCATTTAAGCACTGTAATAAATACCCAGGCTGTCCAAAGAACTTAATGTATTGAAGACATACACTGGTTGCTGAGCTCTTCTAAAAATCTGGTCCCACTAAATCAAGAGCAGACAGTCTCTCTTACTCATCTCCTTGTCTGGTGGTGGTTAAACAAATGCTTTTGAGTCTGAGGAACATTAAAATTCTGCAGCTTCCATAAATGACTTTGATTTCAAGATGAACAACGAGATGTTACAATCAAAACCAAAACCGCTGCAGAATGTAGCATTGAAGGAAGCTGTGCTAATTTCTTCAGAAACAAATGTAGAAGTTAGTAACATGAAACAGCTGACCACGAGCCAGATGCTTCAAAGCGATAACAAGTAGTTCAGGAAGCCCCCAATAGCTTTGGCTTTCCAGAGAACTTTAAGATCCATATGTATACCTTTAGGGGTCAAGCTACTTTTGCTAAATATAATAGTGCTCCAGATACAAAATCTGAATAGGCAATGCTTGCAAACACCAGTGAATACTTCTGCAGCAATGAGACTAGTAGATTTGTGCTTTTGAATATAAAGTCAGGAATTAAGTTATTTTGCAGAGGAAGCAGCTACGGAGTGGAGTAGATTAATAACCAAAAAGATTTTCATCTGCTTTATTATGTTTGATGAAGTCCCATTGCCATCATATTTATAAGCAGCTCACAAAGCCATACCAACATTAGGAGCAGATTACAAAATAACTACTCAAAAAAAATATGTGTTCAATTCTTCATTCCTGCTTGAGAAAAGTATTCAGTGGCCCCAAATGTGACTGTGCCCTATTAGATCCATTGCATCTTGCCTGTATTCTGACCCGCTACACTTTCCTTAGTCATATTAGTCAAATTTAGCATACTCTGTTTTGTACAACATCCTGAGTAACGGTGCAGACTCTGAACTACGTAACAGGGGTTTGAATCTTAAGCAATACCAGAGTTACTGTGACTTTCTAGTATCGGGCGTTCTTAAAAGGACGTCCTGTTCTGCTGTCAGGCTTTTAATTTTCAAAACAATAGATGAGTGTTTGGGAGTTGAGGGAAAGAAAACTAGTCTCATACAGGAGATAAGATCTGATATAGAGGCCTCGGAAAGAAAAATACGGCTAAATTTATGCTTGCTGGAGTGGCTGCTCTGTATCTTATATATCATTTTTTACATTCATCTGAATGGATATTTATTGCCTTTCAAACTATTTTGTGCTGCTAAAAAAGTTCTTTCCAGTGAATTCAAGGAATAATTTAAAGAGTATAAGAAATGGACAAAATCTCATAGAGCCTTCTACCTGACGTTTCCTCTGTTAGGGGCAAATGTTTTTAAGGGCAGCCAAACAAGTTAATGATTTGTTATATTGAGATTTGTTTGCACTTAAGGGCGATGGGTACAAATCCTTCCTGAGAGGCCTCGTTCAGGAGCTGGGCCTCGCAGTGCTGGTTGCTGTACAAAACAAAGAAAATCATATCTACACACACGTCAGCATTCTTTTTTGTGTTATGGTCATTTGTCGTGCCTTGGATCACACGCAAAGTCCTTGGGAGGGCAAAGGGCAGAAATGTGCTGTTTTCTCGTGCTGCTTGTGTGTTCTGTCCAGTGACGTACCAACAGCATTCAAGGGGCCTCCAGTCATTGCCTTTACTGTGTGTGATTCCTGAGCTGAGGGAGGGAGAGATGCTGGACTGGGAGCACTGGAAGGAATACCTCGCATTCCAGCAGAAAATAATTTGCTAATATCATATGTTCCTTTTTACCTTTTTTTTTGCGAAGGGGGCTACTGATCTTTCTGAAAGCAAAATTCTGTAGCTATCAGTCAGGGGTCTGCAGGACTTGGTCTTGCTGTCCAGTTTTGAGCACTATAACTATCATTTACGCTTGCAAAATAACACTGAGGTTAAAATTCCCAGTCTCTGTTTCAGGATGCGGTGCTTTTCAGTCTTAATTCATCCTGCAGTATGGGTGTTTATTCATGATTTTATACCACACGACGTGCTGTGCTATCTAAATTCCTTTGAGTCCTTCTCTTTCATAAATTCACCCCAGCTCCCCTCCACTAGTGACTCTGACCAGAGCCGTGAACGCTTCTGACCTCTGAAAGTCAGTCCCAGGCTCTCTGAGTGACAAAAACAAATTAGGGAATTATTTTATTTTATTTAGGTGAGGAGTTTATTTACTTGCCTGGGAACCTGGGGTATAGCCAAAGAGAGACCTGAAGGTGCTCACAGCCCCGGTTCATGCCAGCTGTGCTAGACAGTGCTGCTGCCTTATATTAGAAAAACTTGATGATTAAAAAGAAACGGCTAGATATATCTAATTTAATAAGATACAACCCATGTGGATCATAAAAGGGAGATCATAGCTGATTAAAACTGCATGAATTGTTTTAAGTGCATTCCTCAATTTTTAGACTAGAACAAAGGAGATGACCTGATTTATCCTGGAATATGGAGATAGATAAGAGCAACTACCTCAACTAGACTTTTCCTCTGCCAACTCAGGATTGTATATTTAAAAACTAGTCTGGACAAACACTAGCTGTGTGCCAAGCAGCAATGTTTCCATCACTTCCCTTGGAAGATTATTCCATACACTAATAGATCTTGTTGTCAGGAGGCTTTTTCTTACAGCCTAAATCATTCACCTCAAAACATTAAAGAACTGAGGCAAGAGTCTAATGGGTTGGTTTTTTCCCTTGTGCCTTGCTCCTCTCCCGTGTCTCTAGGCGGTAGCCATGGTACCTGGAGCTGCTGCTGAGCCAGATTGTCAAGGGTTTGGGAAGACTTTGCGAGAAACTTTGCTTTGAAAAGTCAGGGTCAAGACTGGTTAAAAATTGGCATTTGGACAGAAAATAGAGGATGTCACAGCCAGGAAACAGTTCAGGATGGGGAGGTGTGGCAAGGGTCAATTTTAGCTACGCTTTTGTTTTGCTTATAGATAAAAATGGTCTTCGCTTGTTCTGGGCTTGAAATAAATCGCTGTTCAGGCAAAAGGAGAGCAAACAGAGAAGTTTTTTCACTAATATCAGAGTAGTGCTTAACTCTAGTGGTGCAATGGTGAATTGAGCTGACCTGTCTGTCTGTCCTTATCCCCAGTCAGTCAGGCTGTACTTTGTGGGCTTTGTGGTGCAGGATCATCATCCTTACATGCTGTGGCTTATCTGTAAATAAATAAAAAACAAAGCAGAAGCAGTTTAAATAAGCTGCTTTAATGTATTGGTCTGATAACTGATTTATGGGACTCTTTCCACTCCTGTGAATTGGCACAGCGCCACGGACTGAATTAGGGCTGTGCAGATTTACACCAGCTGAGGATGTGGCTCATTGCGTTTAATATACCAGGAACTCTCGGGCCAAAAATAGCCATAGCTACCTTGAAAGGAAATGCCATGTGAAACGCTGACTGAGAACAAGACTGGTGGGAGGAGGAGGAGGGGAGTGTTGGTGGTGACTAACACACTACGGCCATCTGCGCAAATTGGCAGCTGTAAAGTAAAAGCAACGAGGTTATTGCACTATATATATATATTGAAGCATTAAGTGTGGAGCGTGTGGATATACTGTATGGAAGCATTCAGCATTAACCAGTGGGGAACGTGAAATAAAACACGTAGGCTATTGTGTGCGGTTTTAGTTACCTTATTATGGGAAGCGTGTCGCACGGTTGAGAATGCAGAAGGGGCAGTGTAGGGCAACCAAAGTTATTCAGGGATTTGGGGAATGAATTATAAAGAAAGATTAGCTAGGCTCGGCCTCTATAACTTTGAAACAAGAATTGTTGAGCTGAGCAGCTTGCCTAGGAAGGGTGATGCTGAATTGGAAGCTCAGGAAAATAATACCTTAGCCGAGCTCTTTGACAGATTTGCTGGAAAAAGCACCATGAAAGATTTGGAGGGCGCAGCACTGTCTCAGTGTGCTGAGGCTGACCTTGAATCCATGTGTAGGGTTTGAGATCAGAGGAGAGCATGGGGAGTTTAGACACTAGAATTACATTCCACTTTTGAAAATGAAGGATACTTTTCTGGTGAGGGAACAGAGATAAGGTGAGACCGTGGACCTGCTGAGGCACTGGTGGTGCTGGCGTTCACCAAGGCATTCCACATTTGTTTTGTGTGCGCTGAAGGCTGTCATTGACTTCTCAGGATTTAAGAACAATGACCTGCAAGCCTGGGGTCAGGTGTGTTCTCATTTTCAGCACGTCTTGGCTTTCATTGTGATATTTCTAGCTGGGTTTTCTGGAAAGCTTTTTGGAGAACCCGTCCTAGTTTAGCCTTTCTGTATTGAGGACCTGTTTTCATCCTACCCTTAGTATCACTGGGAATTAAACCAGGGCACTTAACCTGGCCATGGCATCTCGGATCACCCATCTATACGACAAGAACAAAGATGAGTTTTCAGTACCTTGGTGATCTGGGTATTTGTGACTGTCTCCATGCATGTGGAATTTGTGGCTTAATGAACGTCTGAAAAGGCATTTGAGGTCTTTGGGTTAAAGGCCCATATCCTGTAAAACACCACATTATGATTATTATATTCCTCCTCATTGATCAGCTGTCAGGGAGACAGACTCCAGTGCCACTTTCCTGATGAAATGGCAGCAATACAAATACTAGCGCCGCTCCACGGAGCGGCTTGCAGTAATACTGCCGAGTGCAGCTCCGGTAACTGCCTGGCAGCGATACAGGCAGTAGTGCTGCCCCATTGATCAGCCACTCGTCACCGAGGCTCCAGCGATGCCCTGCTGATCGCTCGGCACCACGGTGGGCTCCAAAGCTGCTTTGCAGACCCAGCAGCACCAGAGACTCCAGGAGATCCTCATCTACTGGGTGGAAGTCCTGCCCCAAGAGCTGCGTTCAGGCTGTTCAGATGGGGCTTCGATGATTTATTTGGTTTCCCAACTGATTTCCTTCTCAGCCATGATGGAAAATGCTGCACTAATGCAAAGTTGCTCCACTTGAAAGCCCAAGGCTCACAGCCTGTTATTCTGAGTAATTGCCACTGTCCCCACCCTCTGCCACATCCAGTCCATGTGCCTCCTAGTAAAGGTGTCTCCTGCCGAAGTGTGTGGGTGTCTTGGGGTGTGTGTGTACTTGCAGTAACTCCTGTACCGCTCTGCGGACAGACAGGAATATGTGTTTAATAATAATGGAAATACAACAGTGTCTGCAAGTGAATCATTCCTCAGCGTTTCAAAGGCTGGGGGTGAGAGGTAGAAAGGAAGTTAATCTGAAACGCAGCCAGAACACACTGTTGGTATTTCAGCAGGGGACTCCCTAAAAAATGTGCTCCTTTCACCTGGTGGATTGCTCCCGAGGAACAGGGAGCGTGCTGCCGAGGGGGGCAGGCGGGCAGGCGGAATAACCGAGCACGGCAGATGAGTTGGCACAAGCTCGTTTTCACGATGTGCGACTGGAAAAGGAACGGATGAAGGTGCTGCTCTGCCGTACCCCGCAGTGGCTGGCCCTGTTCATCCCTGCTGGCTCCCTTGGGGTGTGTGTCTGTTGCTGTTTTGTACACGGGGGGATGCGGCCACACTCCTTAAGGTTCTTACCTTTATTCTATTCTTTTTTTTTTTTTTTTCTTCTCCTTACCCAGGGGGTGACTATTTGTGACCTCAGCAAAGCTTATAAAGGTTAATAATAAAGGTTAGCCCAGGCTTTTACTGCAAGGCACATCCACCAAAACCAGCCCTCTATCTTCTCCTGGGGCTAACACTGATGAACGTACTTCACGCTTAACTTCAGGTGTCTGGTCGTTACTGGGTGTTGAGGTTTTTTTCTGTTTTGGTTTGGTTCTATGCTTGCCTTCCCCCCCCCCCCCCCAACCCCAGGACAGTTCAAATGTGTTAATTACCCCGAGGTAAAGTAGACATCTTTTAATGTGAAGGCTACCCCTGCATATGTGAAATATTTAACACTTGGTATGCTAAGACTTGCTCTTCAAAGTATTTGTGTTAGCTTCAGGGGTAAATAACGTTTGGCAAGGATGATTTAGTAGGCACCAGAGAGAGGGTGCCTTTGCACGAGGAAATCACTAAAGCACCCCTCCAGTTTGCAAACTAATTTCAATATACCCTGTGCATCTTGTTCTACTGTGCTGCTGAAGCACGGGAAGTGCAAAGTGGGGGCAGATACTGTGCTCCATGGGAAGAATCTCATTTTATCTTGTAAATTTTATTAGCAACCTTTAATGGGTAGCAAATATTCTATTGGCATTTTCAGAAAGAAAACCACTTGATTAGATTGTAGATGTGTGATTTGGGACATGCATGTGGTTAAATCCCTGATGTTTTCTTTATAAACTAATTCCTGGCCAATTTGGCTACACGAGGCAAAGCCTTAGCTGATGGCTCCCCAGCACTGAAGCTTTGTGGAAAACTTTAGTCTGCTTGATGAAAGGCTGTATCCACAACACAGAGGTCTTCTGAATATTGGTACAACTGCAATGCTGAATAGTTGGTTTCTTTAAAAAAAAGAAAAAAGCCAGAATTAGTACCATAATAAAGCAGACAATTTAAATGAACACTAAAAGGAAATTCATTTCAGTTTTTTTTTTTTTTTTAATCTACAATTCCCAAGAAAAGTTCTTTCTTTACAGTTCAGAAATTCAAATACTGAAAAACTCAGGCGTTTGGCCAAAATACTTTTGTTTTTGGGCATTTAATTTTTCAGGAAAAATAGGGCAAAAATTTTCCACACAAACCAACACTTTTCACAGCCTCTCATGTTTCCTTGGAAATTTTCCTTCTAATTTGTTTCTGTTGGAGAACTCGGACTCCACCTCCCACCCCCTCAGGGGAAGGATCCACAGCCTACCTGACTCAAGTCCTCAAAAGCAGGCTAATACAAAGTTATTCCACTTAACCCTGGTTCTGTGGGTAGAGAAGGGTTATCCTTAGTACGGGCACCAAAGGGATATTCCTGTGCACCCCTAACCCTTCTTTTCCTAAGCTTCACTTCGGCTCACTCCTAGTTATCATTCCAGAGCTACTGAATGATGGTGACTGTGGACCCCTGGCGAGTGCTGTGCATAGCTTGCTTTGCATCAAACCATAAACAGAAGTATGTTATGGTTTTTGCGAGAAAGTTGGCTCTTTAGTTAGCTCAGGCTTGCAGGTGTACCCCAGGGGTTCCCAGTGAGCTGCCGAAAAAGGTGCCTCTCTCAGCCCTGTGCCATAAGGCAAGGCTGGCTCAGTTGATGGGGAATGATAGAGGACTCATTCTCCAAGCGGTAGCTTTGTATTTCTGGAACCTGGAAGGTAAAGGAGGAGCCAGGAAGGAACATAAAGAAAAGAGAGGATTGCTTTTCTGCTGGGAAAAGGTATTTTGCAAGCAAAAACGGTGATGGTCCCCAAAAGCTTTAATTCTGTGGTTTTCCTAAAGGAGTTCAGGCTCCAAAGAGTTTCTGCTTTGAGTCGCAAGGTAAAGAGAACATGACGTACGGAGATTTGCAGAAGACACACTGTCCCCATGCAATTTCATTTACTGAAGTAGGGCTGTGGGGATTCCCAGGTGTGGATTGACTGGGGATCAGAAGGGGCAATGTGCCCCTCGTCCTCTGCTGAGGCAGAAGTGCCCCTCTCTCCCCGCCACTGTCCTTGTTACAGCTGCGCCTGGCACTGGTGCTGAGGTTTCGTTGCCTGGATTCCCTCTATGCTCCTTTGGCTTTATCCTGTTAGGCTCCAATTTCCAAAGTGTATTTGGATGTTTGTCAAAAGCACCAAGATGCCCTATTTTTACAGAAAATCAATGGGGTTTAGCTATTAAGTGCTTTCACCTGAGTCTTTTGAAAATGTCCCCCATAAATAACGAAACAAAAGCAAGCCAAGGGTTTGCAAACTGGCTTCATCTGTAGGACTAGCACCAAGAAGTCAGAAGGTGCATAAGGACACATCTCACAGCAATGAGCTGCATTAGCGGGTGTAAGGGATTATCTTTGAGCTGTAATTTCCACAGAGAAAAGTTCACACTGGCCTTAAAACGTTTATTCTCACAAAGTGAGTGTGCCGCAGAAGCAAAACACTCAGCCTTTTAATGTCTTGTATAATTAAGGACCACTTTATTTTCTCTTTTTATTAATGACTTACCTTTAATGTTAGCCCCATGACACAGTTGTGTAATTTAATGTGAAATGTATTATTCAGCTTGCTGCCGCCTTACAGAAGGGTTTTGACAGGCTGTAATGGTTTTGGTTTCAGGACAATAAACCATCTTTTTTATAAATGCTGGGAAGAAACTTGAAGGAAGTGAGGTGGCTCTTTTAGTAGTTTGATGGGATTATTTTTTTAAAAGAAAGTGTAACTGAAGAAAAAAAATACAGTGAAGGACCTATCATGGCAAAGGCAAATTAGTTGTTGAATCCCCAATTCAGAGGAAGCATTTAGGCATATGCTTAAGTCTCACTGGGGACTTGCCTCAATGAAGTTTATGCTGTCTTGACTAAAGACTGAGTTTAAGCAATTATTTACCCTTTGCATAGTGAAATTTGTAGAAAGAGATACAGCATCTTTTATTAAACCAGCGTTTTGTAAGGCACATCAGCATGTCTTTTGTCTTGTGAAATGCCAGTTGGAGTCAGTTGAAAATTAGCAGTTGCTTTAAGTTAAACAAATTTAGGAATCTTTCCATGATTTTGTTGAACTGGGGGGCAGAAATATTAATAATTAAATGGGCTACATGAAGAGGTTTCCTGTGGGAGCAAACGATTTGATTCAGTGACCCAGACCTAAATTCCATTTGCTGGAGCAATAACATCTTATAGTGGAAGAAACAAGAGAAAGTTTGTTGTAGTCCTGTGCTTTATACTTTCTTCCATCTGAGTGAAAATGTGGAATCTTTTTTTTAGTTCCATTTTCTTAGGAAACAGAGCCAGTGCAGTCGGTCTGTGGTGCTCGGTGACTTTGGAGCTGGTGGCCGATTTCTTCCAAACTGGATGGAGGTTTTGGAAGAAAGCTGGTTCCTGTAAGTTCTGTGAGATGAGGTTCCTGGGCAAAGGCAACTGCCCAGACCCAGGTCAAGGTCTCAACAACGAGGCACTAGGGCATCCACAGGGGCACAGACCAGAGGAATACCTGAACCATGGTAAAACCCTGCCGGGACCTAGTGCTTCGGCCGAGGCACTCACCCAGAGGCCATAGGTCTCCTTCAACCAGGGTCTCTCCCGGTTCGTTTCACGGGCTTTCAAGCTGGCTCTCCTATATACCATCTCGGTCACTGGCATTGATCTCTGATTTTTGTACAGGCAAGAGACTTATCTGTACCTATGCAAAATCAGATTATTATGTCTACCCTGCCTGCCTCACAGGGACAAATTCCTAAAGACAGTGCTTAGAAGCAACACTTGCCATCAAGCGGTTGAAGTGCACAGATTGCTTTTTCAAAATCCAAGTCTTTGGCATTGCCTGTCACTTCCCCCCAGCACCCCAGCCCTGGTGAAGGGCTGTTTTCCCTATAAACTGGTCCTGGTGTATCCAGCCATCCCTGGAGTACTGACTGCCTGTGTTCCAGCAGCCTTGCCCAAGGAGAGTGGTCAGACTAAAGGGCAGAGATATCAACTGAACACAGACATCCCTAGCAGAAGGCTAATGCTTAAACCACGAGGGCTTTTCTTCCCTTCCTCTGTGCAAAAAGCAATAATTTGGTGACAAGCACATAAAGGAGGGGAAAAGACGTCTGTACTGAAGGCAGTGGTGTTTGCTCCCTGCTCTGCAGGTGATCTCAGCAGCCTTTCCAGGGTCTTGCGAGTCCTCCTGCAGCTAGATACTGGGTACGGCGGGAGGCTGTGGAGAGTTCGTCTCACGTCCCATCTACATTAGGCAGCACTGATATGCTTAAATTATGATCTTGCAATTAAAAACTGTATTAAAATCTTCTGCTGGTTCTGGAGTGGGAAGCTGTAGTAAATCAGATAGCTACATGGAGACTCTTAGACAAGTTACGAATTATTCATAACCAATTATGTAAATTCCTCTGGAGCTGTAATAGTAAAAAACATCCCAGAGCCCTGTACAAAAAGTGGGTTGGTTTGGTTACCCCCAGAGAAGGAGAAGCACTATTATTGTTTAAGTCTAGTCTGTAAATGTGTTAATGGATCCACTCTGAAGTATCTGAGGGGAGAAAGAACAGACGCAACCTATTAACTGCCCATGTCCTAGTAATCATCGAATAAATTGACTTTTATTGTATCCAAAAGTAAGAAATCTTCTGGGATAAAAAACCTTTTGCTACTTGGCTGCTGATAATTGGAATCAACAACTCAAGGAATTAAGGAGGCTAGATCAGCTACATGCTTTTAAAATGATTTGTAGCTGACGTATTGCCAGTTATGCACTCTATGGGCTAATCTCTAATTGTATTTTCATGTATGGTTCTGGACTGAGTGGGTGATTTATTTGACACACGGTTTGATCTACTCATCGCCAGCCCTTAATATACAGGATTTGCCATTCCAGACTGAGCTCTTTGTCCAAGAAGTCCCATCATCTGCCTTTGGCATTGGCTAAAAACATGCTTTCGTGCAAGCACTCTTTGCTGAAGCAGATGAACGTGCAGTGGGGTCGCTGAAAATGGTGATTGCAGGTATGGTTCCTGGTGGCACCGGGGCTGTTCTTTGGACACCCCCTCTTGGTGCCTGACCTCTCTGTGTAAGCAACAGAGACTGGAGGTGCTTCCCAAGGCCGCTTCGGAGCCACAAAGCTGTTGCCTGTGTCAACTGCTTGGGAGCCTCAAGGTAGAAGCCAACAGACAATATGAAGACCCTTGTGTTTTGAGGGAATCTGTGTGGTTTAGGCACTAGTTCAGAGGCCAGGAAACTGTTAGCTCGCTCTGCTTTGGGAGATATTGAATCAGTTACTCTATCTCTCTGAACTTGTTTCCACCCACTCCTCTTGCATAATTAGACTGCAAGCTCTCCAGGGCAGGGACCATCTTTTTATAATCTGTTTTGTGTAACACCTAGCACAATGGGGTGCCAGTCTCACCTGAGCCCTGCAGGCGCTGCTCTGTTATAGATAATTAGTATTTTTTTTTAGGCACCACTGTAGTACAAATAACCAGGGTGTTTTGTTGTTGTTGTTTATTCCTGGCCAAATAACGCTTGCAAGCTGAAGGCACACAGCGAGCAGAGGAGTAGCAGATGCAGAGCGGACTTGGTGGCACAGGCTGGGCTTAGAGAGGAGCAAATACTTGTGTGAGTTTATGGTGATGATGGAAGGACTCTGCAGACCTCTGCTTTATTCATAGCCCAGCCACTGGTTCCCAAGTTGCTTTTAGCTAGCCACTTCATTACCTTTCACCAAAGGTTCCTTTCTGTGAAAAGTGTAATTAATGACCAGCTCCTTTATAAAGGGCTTTGAGAGCTTTGGCTACAGACACTGAGTTTCAGCAGAAATAGTAAGAAATTAGATACAGCAAATTCTGTTTAATTCTTCCTTATGCTTGCATTGATGAGAGGATGTTCTTACAGCACTTCTGTAACATCCCATGCTCTGGATGGGCAAAAGCAGGGAGAAACAACAGAAATGCCCAGAGAAGCTGGGTATGCCCTATCCCTGGAACTGTTCAAGGCCAGGTGTTTGAGCAACCTGCTCTAGTGGAGGTGTCCCTGCCCAGGGCAGGGGGGTTGGAACTCAATGATCTTTAAGGTCCCTTCCAACTCTAACCATTCGGTGATTCTCTGATTCTAAATTCGAGTGCCAGAGTGTGTGTGCATTCATCTGACCAGCCGTGTGTGCATATGCTCATGTGTGTGAGAAATGCCTTTTTTTTTTTAATTCACAGAACTGTTCTTTGTTTCCTTAATCTCACCGTAGATGGTTTCCTCTTTGCATGCCCGTTCTGTAATTCCCCCAGTAGACATCTGTCAGGAATACACAAAAACTAGCACAGCTTTGATGCAACAACAGAATCCTGGAAACTAATCAAGAAAAAAAAATTGCCCTTGTAAAACTGGGTCTGTAATTATTATGGGAGCCAAGATATCGAGATAATAAGGAGACAGCCCTAAATAACTTGGGGGAATTACAGAAGGTAATAATGTACTGCACCACTGCCAGACAGAGTTAGACAGACAGAGTGGCTATGGGTTTTGGCCTGGGTTCTGCATTGTGTTAGGGCTGCTCGGTGGCTGCCGGCGGGAGGAAGGAGTGAGGACGGGGCCGTGCAGCCTCCCTGGGGGGCACTGGAGGCTCTGCCGGTCCTCCCTCCCCTCGCCCAGTGGCTTGGGGAGGCTTCAGCGATGCTCTTAACCATAGAGCAAAAAAGGGCTGTTGAAACCGGGGACTGGGATTTCGGGGACCAGCTTTTCCTTCCTGTCTCTGCTTGGCTGTGACATCTCCTACCCACGAAATGCTCCGCTCTGTGCCAACAAACCTGCCTCGAATGCAGAAATCTCAGCAGTTGCCCCCTTACAGTGTGATACCAGCGTGGTACCCGGCAATGCAAAATAGGCAAAGGGTTACCCAAAAAAAAAAAAAAAAAAAAAGGCAAAACTGTTGCTGTCTCTGAGGGAGGGAGTGTCAACTCGGCGTTGCTGGTTATGGTAAACTGTTGTACACAAGCTCGTATCCTCAAACAGGAGTCTCTGTGCCAGAAAGTCCATGTAGCCTTGGAAAACAGATGGTGTAGGAGCAAGCTAATCAGGAGTGGTTGCCCTGTTGCATTTCTGTGTTGCCAGAAGAGTCAAGCCAAGATCCCGTTGCTTTCTTTTGCAGCCACCTTCCGCCAGGGCAGGAGCAGCCGGGTAAATTAGCCTGCAGAGGAAATGTGCTGGGTGCTGCTGCAGCAGGCCTGCTTCCAGTACCAGAGCGAGCTTGTTGAAAGCTGGCATGGGCATCTCAACGCTGCGGTGTAGACATATCCTTTGGGTGTAATAACAATAGAAAGATGAGATATGTAGTTTTCAGAGGTTTTGGAGCAATAGGGTGTTAAGATAATACAGGCAATCAAGCTCAAAATATATCTGGTGGTGGTTTCTAACCCTACTGGTATTTCTCCTCGGGGTTCAGTGTGTTAGAAGAGACCAAGGGCATGTTTTAAAGTACACAGAACCCACAACCAGGAGTAAAGATTTCCAAGGATCTTAGCGCTCGTTTAGACAAACAAAAATCAGTCTGTGGTAAAAGCTGCTCTGCAAACGGGGCTGAACTCATTTGGAAATTCAGCTTTTAAGTGCCATCCATTTACTATTCAGCAAGACAAGAACTTTGCATCCTTTTCAGCAAAGCAAATGCTATTTAAAGACACAAATGCACACTCACATTATTAAACTTAATGTTTCTATTTTGCAAGGGTGTTCTAACTCCAGGATGGGGACATAGAGCTGTTATCCCTACAGGCTGACTTCAGTCCTCAAAACTGAATCTTAAGCAGCAACCTCTTCACTCTTCCACTTAATCTTGGAGATGCACTAAAATACTCTGTGCCTTCCTTAAATAGAAGAAAAAACATGAGTTTCAGACATGTGAGCACTGGAAATCCCAGTAAAGCTGAAGAGTCGCCCTGTATAGCAGCACTTCCCAGGGACACTTATTACCTCTCCTGTAATGTCCTAGTACTCAGTAATTGTAGGAGCATAGCATGCTACTGTTAAGTGTTTTTAAATTAGGATTTTAAAACTTCTCCTGTGGCTACCCCTGTTGATTACGAATCTGTTTTTTTTCCCTACGAAGCCCCAGAGTTTTGGCTCCAGCACCCTCATCAGTTGTAATTACTCTGCCCTTTTACATGGAAAATGTGATCAACTTCAGCTTGTCTGAGCTGCTTCATCCATCTGCACCTGTGGCTATGGAGGGAACGGCTCATGCTGGAAATTCTGACTCTATCAGAACGGCAGTTATTAATCCTAGGAACTGCATTGAAAATATCTCCCTTTTTTATTAGTATTATTAAGAGAAGTCTAATTCTTGATGACCTGCTAATCACTTGTCATGTTACTTCCAATGTAAAGTATAAACCCCTTCTTTAGCTTGAATCAAAATCATGTGCTTTAAAGACATAGGAATATGGGTGATGAATGAATGTGGTTGAGGGTAAATACAGCCATGGTAAGTCCTTTCACTCCCTGCTCTCTTTGAATCCTGTTTAATTCACAAAGAAAAATCGCAATACGATATCCTTAGGCATTTTTGGATTTCTGTGGGCCTTCTGATTGTGCTGATTACGAATGGCCTTTGCAGCACAAGAGTTCAAGGTGAGCTTGATGGGATGTTGTGTGGCGCACAACTGCCAGGAACATCAGCTAACCCTGCCCGTGTCCCGTGTCTTGCTGCAGCTCACACCAGGGTTTGGATTCTTTTGTGGCTTCAGTTTCAAGAAAATTTTCTCTTGATCAGGCCAAGAGGAGCAACTCTGAAGGTCTGCTCTTTTAAATGACTCTTTTGGCTGCTTTTTTGATACTTCAAATAAATTGAGGGTAAAAAGACAAAAGTTCCCGGGCTTCATGCACAAACGCAGGGATAGAGAGTGAACAGGAAGAGTTCCCAAGTCCTGCAGCAGCCCTGGAAGGCACTATATGTCTCTTCCTCCTCTGCAGTACGTGTCCCCGTGGCCTAAGACCCATGCTTAGATTAAGCCTGGCCAAGGAGCTAAGATGTTCATGTGCAGTGGTCAGATCATGCACCAGCTTATGTTGCTGGACCTTGTTTCGGTTCCTGCTGCTCTGCCTGTGTCTGTGGAGTTGTCCCAAAGCCCTGCAACCACCCCGCGTTTACAAGCCTCAGAAATCCGCTTGCAGAGAGGAGAGGTGGGGCACAATTGCTCCTTTTGCAATAACAAGCTCGTCTTTCCACCGATGCAGCCTGGGTGGCACGGTAACCACAGGCTCTCATCATTAGCAACAATTGGTGGGTCCCAGATTTAGCTCTGTCACCACAAACCCTGTCTTCTGCTGGAGCGGTCTCCAGCTTTAGCAAGTGGCAACTCCCTTAATTATACATTTTTATCTCCTCCACCCCAGCTACTGCACTCAGGGCTGGGGGAAGGGAGGAAAGAGCAAAAAGAAGGAATCAAAGGGGGAAAGTTAATTTAAGTACCTGGGTGCAGGGAGCACTGTGGTCCATCTTACTCGCTACAGCATAACTCTGTTCTCTGCAGCACAATTTCAGCAGGAGCTGTGGCCAAATGATTTTTCTTTTCTGTTGGGGCTGCAGCGTAGGGCTGTATTTTGGGGTTCCCTCCCGCCAGCCTTTTCTTCCAGCTCGGAAAGGTTTTTTGTGTGCCTCCCCTTCTCTGGTCTGGTTTGGGGTGAACCCAGGTTTGCCCTGAGCCCACCACCGTGTCCTTGAGCATCCTCCTGCCCCGGCCGGGGGCCTTCCAGGTCCCTTGTTCTTTGCTGCTCCTCTTTCTTTTTCCTTTGCTGCCCCCTATCCCCAGCCTTGCTCTGCTGCCTAGCATGTAAACCCATAATTTGCTGCATAGGCATAAAATACTGTGAACTGCTGCACCTTTTGCACATGGATAGGTCAAAAAGAAGTGTAGCAATTTGCTTGAACATGTGCACGGGCAGTATTAATGCAGATCAGTTGCAAGAAATAACGTAATACAGATTTGCCAACGTATGTATTGCATAAATGCTGACAGGTGCTGACAGAAGTGTGTGCGTAAACATTTAATAGCACTGTTAATTCATAGCACAACAGTTGCTGTTGGCATGGTTTGGAATTTATTATATTTTGCTATTTATTCCTAGTCAGCTTGTTGTCCATCATCCTCCCAGATGGCATGTCTACCGCGATTCCTTCCTCCTAAAATTTGCATGAATCTTTTCCTGGGAGCAAGGCAGGGTGGCTGATAGCTCAAGTTGTGCATGCAGACTCCAAAGCCTCCTTTCTTGTTCAATACAAGCCCACTTCATGTCTGTGAAGAATTCCCCTAATCTCTTTATATCTTAATTGCTCTTTGTGAATAGGGGGAAATAAATATTTCATTCCCTTATAGATGTGTTTCCCTTTTCTGTTTTTCTTTTCTAATCTACTCAGATTGCCGTGGTGAAAACCTGGCCCCACTGAAGGCGAAACCACTACTGATTTCGGTTCAACAAAGATTCACCTTAACTGACTCTGCCTAAAAGTTAGGTGTCTGGTTCAAGATAATCATCAAGGCTCCTTTTTTAGTCCCTGTCGAAAGATACTGGCACCTGTAGCATCTATTCACCCTGCCTGTCTCAGATAGCTATCTTGGGATGGGATGAATAGCCCTCCCTAGGTGCCAGTTTCTCTCTCCATTGACTACAGTGGAGGACAGAAGTTTGAACTTAAACTAACTTTTTCAGTGGCTATTTTTCCATTGTAAGTGATAGGAGTGACTTCTTGCAATGTGGTGGCACTACCTCTCCTCCTGCCAGAAATGGGGGCACCAGAGGGATGTTAACGTGCTGGACCATGGCAAATATTTAAAACTGGATCAAAGCCTGTGTGCGATTTCTGCCATGGCCTCCGGTATTCCCCTGTGAACAACACTCAGGTGGCCTTGGGTTGTGCCTTGCTCTGGCATCACCATGTTAATCTGTGACAGATTTCAGAAGCAGCAAGAGGTGTGTGTGTATATATATATGCTGAACAGCGTTTTACTGAGTTTTGCCAAGGGAAAAACTGAACCATCGTGTGGGTTTCAGGTTTTGCTTTTCTCAGTGGAAAAACTGGACACTATCAAATGACATGAGCAGCTTTCCAAAAACATTTTCTTTCCAGCAGTGAGTGAAGAGAGGAGCATTTTCACTATTAATCTCTAAAGGCGGACTGTAATCAGTCATGTTTCAGGTATGAGGGACAGTAAAAGTCTGCTTGGGGGTCTCTGTGTGTGTCTGCTCATGCTGGTCATTGGGAGCATGGGAGTTCTGAACGAATGAGTAGGTGTGATAGCCTCTAAGACACATTCCTGATTGGTTTCCCCTAAAATTGGGGATGCTGGTTAGGAGGTATTGCAAACGAGGACGGTCTCTGAGGAGGCAGTTGCCTGATGGGATTCATTCCTTTAATTTCACCGGGAGCCCCATAGGAATTCCAATGTGGCCTCCTGGTTGCGACGAGGGAGGCTGGGGGTGGCTGCTGCCAGGCCAGGGTGGCCATAGGTGCTGAATTATGGCTCTAAAAGCTGCTTTGCTGTCCTACTGACAAATGGGAGGGAGAGAAGTTTCTTGGCTTTAACAGGGTCGCCACGTAGGAAAAATCAACACGGAGAAGAAAATCAAACCTTTGTTCCTCTGAATTGTGAAAATTATTTCCTCTGTGGGTGTAAATTGATGGGGATATTCTGATTTATCAGGTAAGGATCTGGTCTAATGTGCAGTAAAAGCTTTAAGTTTTGGCTGTAACTCAGGGGTTAGTCCTTTAGGTAGTCACATAGGAGGTTTTGCAAGGGGATCAGAAGGTAGGGCTCTTGGGAACCCCAGGAAAAATAAACATAACCCAAAAAGCTGTGAGAGATTGTGTGACAGCCTCTGGTGAATGAAAAGTGACTGAACACCAGGTTTTTCTCTTTCACAGCCATAAAAAGCAGGCTAAGGAGGCTGTCCATTACATCTCTTCTATGGTATCACTCCCTGTGTTTGACAGAGCTCACATGATCTACGAACTGGGGCCTGGTTTTGATTTAGCACTGTTTATTAACCTAACGGTGCTGACATATTTTAGTGCAACATATAAAATCTAAGGCTTTTTCTTAAGCTGAGGAAATGAGGTTATGTGACATTGATCCAAAATGGAGGGGAGTATTTTAGGTTTCGCTTTAACAGACAAGGGAACCAAGACAAGGGAAATGCAGTCCTCCTCCTGTCCTCCTTGCCAAGTCGTCTGCAAATGGGGCAGAAACACCAGGTTTCAGTAAAGTCTAGTGCGTGTTTAAAACCAGCTGCAAATGGCTTTTGATCAAAAATGGCTTTTTTGACAAAATTGTCACCTGTGTGAAAGATTATAAGAATCAGTTTAAAGTTTTAATCGCAGCAATAAGAAAATCAAAGTAACAGGTCTGCTTGAGTTACTCAACTCATGTCCAGGTCTGAAAACAGATGGACACAAGTGTTCTGTGGCTACAGTGAAGGTACAAGACCTTGTCCCCATTATATGACAAAGGAAACTGAGGCCAGAGGGTGCGGAAATGGTGAGTCTGATATTATGGTGATTCAATAGGTAGAAAAGAGATTGGTCCTCCTGATTTTAGGACCTTATGGAATCCCACCAGTGCTAGAAATGTCAGTTAAGGATAACCGATTAAGGAAATCTAGAGCTTACTGGCACAAAATAGTGGTCTGTAGACAGGCAATGACAGGCCACTAATAGACCTAGTAATATGGATTTGCATTAACTGTTTGGAGTATTTTGTAAGCCCCTTGGCTGCATGTCAAATCACTACGCTGGTACATTGTTCCAGCAGTGGAGTTACTGTTGTTGGTGTGAGTCCAGAGCTGTTGTGGTTGTGCAATACTACCAAGTCCTTGCTTTTCTCCTGGTTACCTTTTGAATGGAGGTCTTTTCCTTGATTTTGATAACAGCTATTAAATTTGATTGCACCCACTCAACATTGCTGTGCTTCTTGGAAATAGGGCAGCGGTTGTGTAACTTCCATTCATCTGTCCATACAGAGCAGTTAATTTCCATTATTGAGGTTTCCCAACATCATAACAGAGTTGCATTAATGTGGCTTATCTGTGATAACCAGTGCAAACTAGTGCAGGAAAATCCATGAACAGAGCCAGTCCTGTTTAATTCAGTCTGGTGACTGAACATTACACCATTATCCTCCACCAGCGCCGCTTCGGGGTGTAGCTGTACCATCTCTCAGCTTCCTGCTTCTTCCCACACCATTCCTCTTCTCTCTCTGTGCTGCTCACTCTCTGCTTGCATGCCCACTGGCTGTATTTTGATGCCTGTATCTGCTGGAGTTGCCTCTAACAAGTTACCATGATCAGTAACTCTGATTTGAGCAACCTGAGTTGTAACTTCAGCAAATTCCCTCTGTTCCCCCCATGACTCTGTGGTCACCCATTTTTCTCCTGCAGCTGGCCCAGAAGCTCCCTGCTGCATCTTTCCTTTCCCATCACTCCATGAAGAAGGGCTGAAGGAGCTCACATGTTGCCCCGTGTAATCCTGCTGCTAGCTGACATTTCTCCTCCTCCTCCTCTCATTTATCCCAAATCCCTTCCTTTTCAGATCCCTTCATTTCCTCCTGCTCTTGGTTTTTAAGCCTTCTCTTATGTGACTTACTGTCTAGAACAGCTTCCCTCTGTACTTCTCTCCCCTTTCAAATCCTTCCTTAAACCACAGCCACTTCAGCAAGTCCTCCTTTTCAGAGGCAGTAATCCCCATTTATGCTGTAGCCCACAAACATTATCTGGTGTCATGTCAAGCATGTGTACAGCCTGGAAGGCAGTTTGGTGAGGTTTCTGAGAGGGAGCAGAGCTTCTCAATCCCTTTGAAATGTAATAGAAATCAGGCACCTAATTCTCTTTGGTTTAAAAATCCCAGTTCTTCTCCTGGGGCAAAGCGTGTGTATTGATCTAGGTGATGCGCTACAGTACCACTGTACAATGCTATGTGAGTTTTATATTGAACCATTAATCATTTGAATGCACAGCAACGTGCGAGTTAAGAGCATGTGCCCAATATTAAGATGGGCTGATTTAGATGTGTCTCGTGGGGCTGGTTCTTGCTCAATTGCTCATTTCCAGATGTGAATTTTGAGAAAGGCAGAGCTTGCAAGTGCTGTGTCTGTCTTCTGTTAAGGATCCCCCATAGTCAGTACCTATCTCCGTATAAGTGAGTGGGATTACTCCCAGCGGTATCAGCAGCAGCAGGACTGGAGACGCTTTGCTTCTCGGTTGCTTGCTGTGAAACAGGTTTGCTATCAGCCGTATCTGCCAAGCAGGTGAATTCCCTCCGTTCCCACTGGGGCTGTTGCTGGGAGAGCCCTGTACAAAAGGTGACTTTGAGCATCCTGGAAATGTCAGAAATATTTAGCCTGTTGTGTTTCTCAAAGTAAAGGAGATAGGAGTTGGGATTTAAGAGGAGGGTGGTTTGGTCGTAAAGGGACTTAGGACTAGGAAGGGCTGAGACAGCTGAGACTCTTTAGCCTGGAGAAGAGAAGGCTGAGGGGAGACCTTATTAATGCTTACAAGTATCTAAAGGGTGGGTTGCAGGAGGATGGAGCTGGACTCTTCTTGGTGGTTCCCAGTGACAGAACGAAGGGCAACAGGCACAAGCTGGAACATAGGAAGTTCCATTTAAATATGAGGAGAAACTTCTTTACGGTGAGGGTGCCAGAGCCCTGGAACAGGCTGCCCAGGGAGGTCGTGGGGTCCCCTTCTCTGGAGATCTTCAAGACCCGCCTGGATGCAGTCCTGAGTGATGTGCTCTGGGCAACCCTGCTTCAGCAGGGGAGTTGGACTAGCGGATCTCTAGAGGTCCCTTCCAACTCTAACAATTCCGTGATTCTGTGACTAGGGCTAGACATGGGTGTGACTGTGGGATATTCATGTGGACAGTCCAAGTGGGCAGGGCAGAGAGAAGTCATTCAGGTGATGGTGGGTCTGCTCTTACATCCCCGAGAAACTATTCATGCAGGGGCCACCAGCAGTCCTACACTTGGCTCACTTCTGCTTTTATTAAACTCAGGGGTAAAATTTCTGTGGGGAGCCTGTCAGGTCCTAAGCGCTTCTGAGAACTTGCAGCCCCCCAGTTTTTGATCTATTACATTTGTTCCTCTTGTTGTGGTTTAATTCCCAGGAGCGTCGTTAGGAGCAGTCTGTGGGTAGATGGGACTCCTGTGTCTCTTCCTGGTGCAGCTCCCAGGTGACTTTGCTGGATAAAAAGCGCTACCCAAGTAAATGTAAACTGTCAGTCATGGTCAGTCCTTAATGAGAACTGTGCTAGATCCAGCTCAATTAGAGACCCACTTTGAGAGGGGAAAAAAATCTACCATGTCAATGTTTATCCAGTAGAGTAAAACGCGACTGTGCTGGGAAGGAGCTGTGGTCTGCAGGCACAGGCTGGGCTCAGCTCCCCCCAAGCGATGGCTGACAGCAGATCCGACGCAGCACATTTGCAGGATACGTTCTCCTCCATTAAAAAGATGAAAGGTAAGAGAAGGAGAGGAGGCTAATTCTGATCAATTGCCAAAATCATAAAATGCAGAGAGTGAGAGAGGAAGAAACCCGCTGTAAATTACCCAGTGAGTCCGTGCTGGAGCTGGGGATTAAACCCAGGTCTGCAAAATTCCAGTCAATTAATGCGAGCATGAGGCCACTTGCATCTGCTGACTCCCTGCTCTGGGTACTCCTCTTCTGAAGCAGCAAAGCTGCTTTGCAAAGTGTGAGAGTGGCAAAATTCGGGCTAGTCAGCAATGCTTTTCTAAGCAATGCAATTCATGCGAGCCCTTGAGTCACTATGGGATGGCAGGATCACGTACCCTCCTGCTCCACGGCACACCAGAGCCCTCGGAGAGATCCCTCAACCCCACAAGCTCCTGGGCAGAATCACTGCACTTGGTGGGACTGAGCGGGGCTCCCGGGCTGCGGCTGATGCGAGTGGGGTGGGGAATGAGTGACTGGAGAGGATGAATAGCGAGGGAGGACAGGCTTTCCATTACAGAAGATCTGGATTTATTTCTGTTCATTCATTGCAAGTCAGAATCCATTCTCTTCATTTTTATTCTTCCATGCTGTGACACCTTTAAAATCCATGGTACATTTAACTTTTGATTTTCATTTAATACCTTTTAAAGTGATCTAATGCAGACAGATTACAGACAGTAAGGGTTACTGTCCTTTGGTGGAAATACCCTATTTAATAAAATATTGTAAGACAGATTGGCCACTCCATGCATTAAAAAAAGAAAGATACACTAAGTTTAGATGCTATGGCAGTAAAACTTTATAGGCCTATCAATTTCATATGGACGTACTCTCCTGAAGTTTTCACATCACTTTGCAGAGGTAGCTAGCTATCCTAGTTTTGAAATCAGAAATAGTTGTTGATGCAGTTTGCAGTATTTAATGTAGATCTATGTAAATTGCAAGGGGAGGGGGAGGAGAACAGTTTGATCTTAAAATATAATTTGGACCGTTCTCATCTTTTCTCGTAAAGGCTGTTTTGATCATTTGTTGCCACCTCCCAGTTTTCAAACATCTCAAGTCTCTCAAAAAGTTCTGATACTTTTAAAGATAAGGATCAAATTTTATGTATTTTTGTCTCTTAGTTCTTATGCCTTTGACGTTCAGGTTTGCAAACTTCTTCCCCTATCAAAGGGCTTTAACAACTTTCCTTTTTTCATTTTTAAATGAAAATTGACATTCTTGTTTGATAATGTGACTCTAGGAGCCAAGACTTTAAGAAAAATGCCAAATACCACAATACCTATGGGAATTTGCAACCTTATTATTAATAATGGGCGCCTCTCATTTCTCTTCAAGTCTCTTGAGATTTTGATGTTTCATCTAAATCCACCCAGATTCTTGTGATCTTTAAAGGTGGGGAGACAGTGGAAAAGTACTTCCTCGGCAGAAGAACTGATTACAAAACGTGGATCCAGTTTCCATTTTGAACCTCTTTAAACATCAAATATTTTCAGGTCTAAGGTTTGGTTGCCCGCAATCTTGTTTTTTCCTCACTCCTTTTTGCTTTGCTGGTAGAATAAAGAATTTGATTTAAGGTTATATGCCTGGAAAAATAAAGCATTTAATTTACATTTTACAAGGCAGTTATTGCAGGTTAATTAAATATCAATTGAGTGTTATAGGCCATATTAAGATTTATTAATAACCCAGCAGATAAATCTCCTTGGAATTCAATTAAATGAAAATCACATAAAAATATATGTGCAATTTTATTCATATAATACATAAAACTTGTGAATTATAGTGCAGCATTGTACAGTAAGTTGATTAATGGGAATTAATTGCTGAAATAGAGAAAAATCAATTTAAACTTCCTTTAGCACACGTAAGAAGCATGGTAACTTCTCCTGGAGCACTGGAAAGCTGAGTTTGTGTCTGCACTTACACAGTTGCACTCCATCCCATAAGATGCATCTTGGACATGAATGTGCCCCTCTCCTTTCACCTGCTTTAGCTCAGCGTTTTAGGCTTGAGAAAGGACCAACTCTTTATTGCTAATATGGCCCCATGGAGTTAATTGTCTGACTGAAGATTTTAGAGAAGAAAGAAGCAGGAGGCTGATCCGCTGGTGGGTATCCCTGACCCTGAGAGTGCACAAGGGTCTGTGTCTTGTGCCACAGGCGAGATCTCTGTCTGTGAGGGAAAGGCTCATGAGTGTGTCGAGAGGTTTGGGAGTGCTTGTACCGACGGATGTCGGAGACTTTTGCCCTTGATGCTTTTTCAGATCTCTCCTTAAACGTCTGTAAGACAGTTAGCAATAGAAGTGCTGCCAGCCAGGTTGTCTGCAGAGTCAGGAGCACATGGGTGTGTTGGGCTTTAACCAGGATTAGTGAGTGGATCTAGGCCCGTTTGGGGAAGCCAAAGCTTCCGACATCGGAGATGAGGTTCAGGAGCTGGACTTGGAAAATATCTTTCCAATATTTGCAGAACGATTGAGGCCTGGCGTGCTGCCATCTGTTCCCTCTGCATCCTGTGTTAAATACTGTCAATATAAGATTATGTTCCAATTACAGTACCAGACTGACTGGTTTAACTCCTACCATGAATCTATTTTCCTTTATTACTATGTACTAACTATGTGACTGATGTACCAGACACCAAAAGAGATGGTCTCTGCCCAGAGGGCTTTGTCTAAAAGAAACATGCCAGGAGAAGACAGAACGCAACAGAAAATGCAGATGAATGAGTAACTCGGTTGGAGATTTTCTTTTTAATTTGGAGATTCTTTGCTTGTTTATGTGTTTGGCTTGAGTTTTAATATTACTAAACTTGCTTCCTTCAGACATTACACAAGAACAGAGACTTCCATAAAATCTCAAACAGGGTTAGGCATGTGGCTCTTTGAAGTGTGTGTGTGTGTTGTAGGGGGGGGAACGCTCAGTGCACACATGGGAACGTTGGAGGATGGAAAACGAAGGGAGAACCATGTTCCAGCCCAGAGGACAACTCCAGCAGAGGCCATGGCTCGTGCTGGGGAAGTTTAGCCGTGTTTAAAATATAGCAGGTGTCTTTCTGTGAATGCCCTCCTTGCTCATCCTTCCCACTCCTCCAGTAGAGAATGCATGCATCTGTCTCCTCTGTGCTTCATCTCTGCTTCTCCCTGCAATAGTTGTCAGGGATATTAGCATTAAATACTTACTGCCTGGCTTAACTAAGGGGTAAGATAGGATTTAATTTGTATGGCTGAAATCCAATTATATAATGGAGCCCCTGGGGGAAGCAGTTATACCTGCTGAATCTCTTGGATGAGTAATTGTGCACAAAGGCTCCTCTCCAGAAGTAGAAACAGATCTGAAATATTTTTTTTCCTCTCTTTTTTGCTGCTGTTGTTACATAATAGGGCTGAGACCCTGAAAAGAAAAGCCAATGACAGCCCAGTGCAGTAGAAAGAATTAAAGCATTGCCAGGAGAAAACAAGTTATAATCTGATAAAATCAAGGATCTAACAGGAAGTCTGCAGCAGCATTAGCTTGGAGGAGCCAAAATGCAGGGCAGCCAAAGGAAGCTTACTCATCCTTTTGGAGAACAGCACAGAGCCTTTTCTGTCTAACTTTTCCCCCCACTTCTACCATGAGCAGGGAAAGGGAATCCTCTACTTGCTTTTGTCAAAGCCTGGGAGGTGGGTAAGTATAAAATAAGCTAAGCAGCTGACTAATTCCAATCCTTTTGAAAAATCCCGCACTTAACTACCTTTAAAAATCCCTGCTCCTTATCCTACATGTCATCTGCGTCCTGATAAGCATCAAAATCATAGGTGATGATGAGCAGGACAGGAACAAAAGCACGATGAGGTTCCCAGCAAGGTTTCTGAAAGCAGGAAAACTTGTAAAGCATTGACCTCTGGGATAGCACTGGGTCTTGACAGCTGTCCCATCTGATACCTTTAGCAGCTCCAAAGCCCACAAGGGCTCTGATGGGGACTGAAAGCATCAGCTCTTATACTTAGGCAAGTTTTCTCAAAGGGCAGAGTGCCATATTTAATTCTGTTTTTAAAAATAGAAAGCAAACTTTTATTCTTTTGTAATGAGTTCGGAGTGGAAAAATAATTTCCTCAGTCTCTCTGATTACGTGACTGTGTGGAGATAAAACGATGGCTGCCTCCAGCCAGGCGAGGGAAGGCCAAAACTCCAAATGCCGCAGACTGAGGAGAAACCCGGATGGTGGGACACCCCCAGCCCATCCACCCGCCCCATTCCCTGGGCAGATCTTTAGATTATTTTAAAAAACAGCTAAAGCAAAAGTGGTTGCAACACAAACTCCTGAGGGGAAGGTACCTGTCTCACAGACTTGCAGCTCCACCCAGTGGCTCTTTTTTGGCAAGATAAAACCAAGGTTTCAAAAGCATTAAAATCTGTTGAGGTCAATGTTGTTATACTGTGGCAATGCAGATGAGAAGTTGCTTTTTATTTCTTTGTCAAATTCTTAGCGAACTGTCATCTCTCATTTGAATAATGGCAAGAAAAATGCAAAGAGAATGTTTAGGGAAATAGAAAACCCAGCAAAACCTCCCAACACAAATGGTAGGAGAAAAATAAAGTAGAGAACTGATAACTTACACACTTCACCTTCCCAAATTCTCTGTGAGCAGATTGCAATAGTTTTCCCCGAATTTATTTGTCATATGAAATTATTAATGAATTACCAGAGCAAATGACTTTGACTTGTAATCTCATTTTTCAAAGAATTCTCTTGTGAGTGTGAATGTCAGTGAAGTTAACTTGGCAGTTCATACCGAATTGCTTCGCTTTCCTCCCTGGGTAATTACTGTGACTAACAAGAAGCAAATTTTGATCATTTCAATCAAAACTTGCTTTTTTCCAGGAGGATTAGGGCACTTGTAATTAAAATAGGCTTTTATTTGTGCATGTGTACACTTCTACTGTAGGAAAACTCAAGAGATGGGTATGTATTCACAGAACGCGAGTGTGATACCAACAGAATTAATTTTAGATTTGAACCAGTATTGAAAAAATATCCCGTTCCTCCAAGCTCAAGTGAAAACTGAAATCTCTATTGTGCTTAATGTAGGTTTGCCTGCCTCTGTGTATGTCTTAAAGATAGAGGAGCTGATAATCTGATAGAAATCATCGGTTTTGTTGTGAATCTTCTAGAAGTGCCTGACCCATCTGTGTTAAGAAAATACCGTCTATGAAATACTGCTCCTGGATGGACTGTGTAGCTCCAGTGCCATGAAATGAGTTGAAATGACCTCTTCTTCCTGAAGTTCAGACGTTATTTAGCATAAACACAGCCCCTAAGGCCTTCACTGAAGTTGCTGTCTGCCAGTGCGGCAGCTGAATGTGGGCTTTAATTTGTTTTGCTCTGCTGCTAGAGTGCTGCGAGGTAAGAGAATTTGAGTTACAAACTATATGAATTCCACCTCTAAGCTTGCAGACATCAGTTATCCATCCATACGATTAGAAAGTAAGTCAGCCTACGCATTGTTAGTGCAAGAGATTGGAAGTTCCCTTTTACAAGGATGCTATTTAAAAACATATATAACATTCCACGCATTAAGAATAACAGGAAGCATCTTGAAAAAAAGTAGCTCTGGAAAACAGAATTCTTTTTTTCTTTTTATTAAACCCCCAAACAGAGCAAGAACTTGCTGGGCTTTCCTTGTCTTCACCAAAATTATCACTGAAGACTCCTTGAGCGTATGAGCCAGGTACAGCCATCCCACCAGCTGCCTAAGGCCAGGGCAGGGGAGAGGTCCATTTGCTGAGTATGGAAGGAGGTGGAGGCCGGTCAGGATGGGGAACAAAACTGGGTAACTAATTTTATCAAAAAGGTGTTTGCTGTGCACCATCTCTCCTCTGAACCCGTCTCTCCTGTTCCCATGAGTGATCCCTGTGTAGTGGTGGCACCACGGGAATGAGTGAGGCCAGGAAGCCCTGCATCTGTGTGCATGTACCTGCAAGATGATGCTTTCAAATGCACCCTGGTGTTTCACATGACACATAAAATATCTGTGGTATTGGCAAGGCAAGGGTTTGTTTTGCAGCTGGAGAGTTTTGCTCTTTCTCTATCTCAGGATTTCTCAGTGTTTGCAAAATTTCTGCCAAAGAGCTGTGCATGTACTCCCCCTGTACTCGGCACTGGTGAGGCCCCACCTCGAGTACTGTGTCAAGTTTTGGGCCCCATACCACAAAAAAGGCATTGAGGTGCTGGAGCATGTCCAGAGAAGGGCAACGAAGCTGGTGAGGGATCTGGAGAATAAGTCTTATGAGGAGCGGCTGAGGGAGCTGGGGTTGTTCAGTCTAGAGAAGAGGAGGCTGAGGGGAGACCTTATTGCTCTCTACAACTCCCTGAAAGGAGGTTGTAGAGAGGCGGGGGTCGGTCTCTTCTCCCAAGTCACAGGCGACAAGACAAGAGGAAATGGCCTCAAGTTGCGCTGGGGGAGGTTCAGGTTGGATATTAGGAAAAATTTCCTCACTGAAAGGGTTATCAAGCCTTGGAATGGGCTGCCCAGGGAAGTGGTTGAGGCACCATCCCTGGAGATATTCAAAAGACGAGTTGACATAGTGCTCAGGAATATGGTTTAGTGTTGGTGGATTTTTTTGTTTGTTTGTTTGTTTTTTAAGGTTGGACTAGATGATCTTAAGGGTCCCTTCCAACCTAGGCGATTCTGTGATTCTATGTTGTAAAGTTCAGATGGAGCTTGCTGGTATGATAAGCTCTCTCCTTACACCAAACATGCTGCTTAGTTCTTCTTTCCATGCGGTTGGGGGAGTTCCAGGTTCCCTGCAGCTGCTTTCAACCACTGTGCAGTTCTGTGCTTGCTCTCTTCCCAGGTGAAGAGGGGTTTGTACCCAAAATGCCTGGAGGCTTTGTCTGTCTCATAGGAGAAGGTGGTAACTATCGTGTTCAGTAAAGGCAAATTTAGGAAAGGTGGTAGCTTCCAGAAAGGGTACAAGATGACCTTGATTATCCTGTACAATTGTATCATTAACCACATCTTCCAGTAAGGGATGTGTGAGCCTAGTCTCACTGAGGGGTCCATAAAGGACAACAGCTCATGCCTTATCATAAAAACTTTACTTGTTGGAGTGTCATCATAGGAATAATACACTTGTCCTGCAAGTAAGTCTGGTTTCAGCTGCAAGTTCCTTGCTGCAAGGACATGCATCCATGCGACATTCCCTGGAGAAATAAGAGGGGGAGAGAAAACAGGTATTCAGGGGGATCTCAATTTTCCTGTTTACTGTAGAATGACTACATTGGATCTGCCGGCTTCAGTGCTGTGAAGTAGGGAAAGGGCTCTCATCATCTTACTCTGCTGCACTGTAGAGAGACTGAGTAGTTAATCCAGGCCTCCAAGATCCTTTAAACCTTTGGTCTCCCCTTTGAGCTGGACAATTAATGTGCCTTGTGATACTGGTTCATGTGAAGCGAAAGGGCAGTGTTTTGTAGTGAGAGCAGGATGAATGGGAGGCAGCGCTCGAGGGTTTTTATTCCTGGCTCTGCTGTGAGCCTTTGAAGAAGTCACTTGATTTATCTAGGCCTGATTCTTCTCTAACAGCATTTTCAAACTACTGTTATCTGCACTTTTGGAAAAAGACATATAAGTGTGCTGCACAGAAATAACTAAAACTCTGCATGATTTGATGGTGAGTTATACTCCCCTGAAATGCGTTCAACACCACAACAAACTGTTTCTGTAGGTTTTGTGAGTAGTTTCTTGTGCTTGCTAAAATCACTTGCGTAGTACAGCCTTTTTTCAAGGAATTTTACAAGTAGTGTTAGTTTATTTTCTTCTAATAAAGAAGAAATTGTGTCTTTTCAAACAAAAAACATTTAAAAAATATTGCCTGAATTTCTCTCTCTCCCCCGATATGTCCCTTGAAACGTTTACCTAGAAAAAGAAAGATTAGATCTCTATCCTTTTTTCCACTGACTTTTTTTTTTCCCCAGCATTTTCCCTATGTTAAGGGGAAGAAAAAAAAGAAAACCCCTCCCAGGAAAAACAGGGGAATGTAAACAACTGATTTAAAAATTTTAGCCAGTCTAAGTTTTACGGTTATAAAAATATTAGTGCTTATTCACCATACTCATCTCTCTGTCTTGGAAGATTATGGTTAAAGCTGACGTGTAAAATCCCCTGTGACTAAAACAGCCTGGTAGCACTACATCCAAAGAGATCAATCATTCACTCACCCACATATATGTAATTACGCTCTGTGTTTTCAGGCTCCAGGTAGTTCAACACACCGTTCCTAGCTTTGGCAAGCAAATACAACTCTTGAAGAAACGTTGCTTTCTCCCCATACACTGCGTTTGCACGGATGATGCAGGTTGTGAGTTTACCACCGTTGCTCAGCTGTAAAATCAGGGAGGGATGTTAGTGAGTGATGGATTCGGAGATGAAATCTTCCACAGTAATGTTAGGTTTGCCAGATAAAATGCAAAACCTGGGAATATTGGGCTAGAGGAGTCAACATTTGCAGAGGTGCTCTGGACACTTAGGCCTGGTTTGGGTCCCTAAAAATGCAAGGAGGTGCCCAGTTTGGGGTTTTTTTTCCATAGCACACCTGCACTCTTGTGGTGCCCTCTGAGAGATATTGGAAGGAGGGGCGTTAACTCTTCTGCAGTTGTGATGTATAAATGAGCATTTGGAACAACCAAAATCAGGTACCAGAGGAAGGCAGGAAAGCTGACTGGCCTCAAACTGTAACCAGGAAAGAGAGATGCTCCAGGCAGTGATTTAGGACACAAGCCTCATTTTTACATTCTACTTCATCCTCTAGAAGAACTCATCTGTCTGCTGACTGTACTGGGAGTCTAAAAAGACTAGCCAACCGACTTAGGTAGGTGACTGACTCTGGGTACACTAGTATTTTTGATTCTTATATCACTCTTAAATTAGACTTTTATGCAGTATGAACTAGGTGAACCTGGTTTCTTGGCCCCTAATTTAACACAGCTCTTTCCAAAGTCACATTCCTTCTGGTGGAGTTAAAGCACCCTTTGATCTTGTGAGAGTTTGGCAGCTTCCTGGTGGTGTGGGAATATCAGGCTTTGGCAATGTAGTTTATGCATCAAGTTGGATATACACTTTGATAGGAGTTGTGGGGTCTTTCTAACCATCTCTCTCCATCCACCCATCCTTCCAATACCAGGGGTGCTACCATTTTCTTTTGTACCTTTTTTCCATTGGCTTCATACACAAGTTTTTCTGCCATGGCCTTTGTTTTCCCATAAGGCAGCTCCACTTCCCCATTATATTTGGTGTCCTCATTTCCCCTGAAATAGATTGTGAGAGATGATGAGTGACCATGGAATAGAGCGCAGGGCTTGGAGACATTTGTCACAGCATGATTTACTCTGCAGTCCCTGTTCTCGGGGGACTTACCACTGGCTGAGTTATATGAATCTGGGATTCCTGCTGCAGTTTGGGAGAAATAAGGCCTTAAGAAATACTGGATGGTTCTAAGCGTTCATAGGCAGGTTTGCATGAGGGCGGTGGTTTGATTTCTGAGACCTGGATTTATTTTTGTCTAATAGTGTCATTGAAGTAAACAATATTCTGGCAGGCAAATTAGACATCAGTGGAGTTACCTTTTTAAGCAACTCACAAGTGGCTGAACAAGGTGAAAAGAGCACAAGAAGATGGAGGGCAGGAAAATGAGAGCAATCCTATTTCATTTTTTCATTAGAGGTAGAGAAAAACCTCTCATGAGCCATAAACCAAAAGGAGAAGCTGCTGCTTAATTTTCTCACAGAGTTGATTAGAGTTGGGAGGCATTTACCAGTGATGTGGTAGAGCTGCTAGTGATCTCCTGGAGGACATGCAACCAGTGGGTTTGTGCTGGAATTATTCCTTCATCTCCCCTAGCAAATTATGCTTGAGGGGAAGAGTAAGGATGTGGACCTATGATAAAGGGCAAGCAGGGCTTGCAGCCATGCTGGGAACACTTGGTTGCCACTAAGGAAGGCAACATGCTCCTCAGCCTCCTAACTTACGGCTGCAGGGAGAAAAGCCCATGGATCTAACATGTAACTGGCCTCACACACCCTGAAATAATTCCAAGGAGAACCAGTAAAGCAGCTCTATTCCCCACCAGGGCACAGACATTTTGTCCCAGTAGTTCTAGATCAACATTAGTCCATTGTAGGAGTCACTTAAGCAGATTCAGTGGCCTCTGGAGGAGATGGGGAGTGAAGAAACCTTGCATGAAGCACTGGGAAGGACCATCCAGGAATACCACGTGGCCACTTGCTCCCCTGCTGCGATGACTAGCATGGATAGGCACCCGCTGTGTGCTGCAAGAGACTTTCTTCACGTTTTAAAATTAATTTGCTGTATATTTTGCTCTCCTAGAGAAATTCACACTGGGCAAACACCAGACTTTGCCAGGCATAGGGTACCCCCCACACAGGGCAATGAAGAATTATCATGCTCCTTTTGCAGATGTTCCGCTTGGAAGGGTCAAGGGGCCTGTGAGGAGTTCATGCAGCAAATCTGCAGCAGAGTTTTTGTCAAACACTGGGCCTTGAGAGAGAATGCTCTGACTCAGGCTCCATGTTGACCTTGGGCAACTTGCTTTCTCTTTTCCGTGCTTGGATCTCAATGTGTAAAAGGTGGATAATGCTGTTGCTTTTTTCTTGCCTGTTCGGCAGTCTAGTATCTTGTGTGTCAGATATCCCAGCTGAGATCAGGGCCTTCTCCTGCTACAGCTACAGAAATAAATTAGGAGCATCAGAAGTACAGCCTCCCTGTGTACCCTCGGCTTTTATCACAAAGCCCTCCTCCCCTTCCCTGTGTTTACAGGTGATGAGCAAGAGGCAAACCAGAAAACAAGCAAGACAAAAGATTGATTGTGCATGGTTTGTTGCAAGCCCGGGAGAGGTCCAAGACAATTACGGGGTTATCTAGAAGTTCTAGTTTTAATTGCTTTCTTTTTTTTTTTTTTTTTAATCCAAATTTATGTTTTTTTTGCCTTGCAAAGCTTTTGAAAAGCAGCAGCTTCACAAAAGGGCAAACCTGCCTGCGGTTCCTGGGCTGCAGAGCTCTGCTCGTGTTTGCCTTCCCCCACCCCTTTTGAAGCCTGGTAGTAACAAAGAGCTCAGCATAATGCTCTTGCTTTTCAAAACGATCACAGATAACTGAACGCTAATAAGACTGGAGCAGCATTGTCAGAAGGTATCTCAGCGGTTGCTGTCTCGGAGGGATTGAGACTGACAGAGGCATTTTCTATTATTGTCGGATGCTGAGGTGTGAGCATTATCCCTGCACCCATCACCCTGTCCAGAGACTAATCATGCTTTGTCTGTGTCAATTCCCAAGCACGTATAAGTGAGTTAAATAAAATTATACAAGGAATGATGGAGAAAGGGCACAGAGAAAAAGAAAAAGGCAGGCAGGCAGGATCATGGACTGTGAGGGAGAAGAGCAGAACAGATTGGGTGGGGACAGGGGAGCTGAAAAGAGGAGGAAGGGGAAAGCCACATCAGTTGTGCTTTCATTCTGGAAAACAGAGCCGTGCCTGTTTTCCAGTCTTCACTGGGCTCCCTTCTGGGACAAGTGGTGTAATTTTTTACTGGGGGTCTGACCCTTCTCTCATTTTGTATTCTGTAATTCCCTTAGTTTAAAATCAAAACCATTGGAGAAGGAGGACCACGCTCTCAGGCTTTCTCCCAGCATCATGGGAGAACGCGAGTGTGTTCTGCAAAATGAGTTAAAGGCTGTAAGTGGTGGTTTTATTTGCATTTGTGGTGGGGAAGGACTGGGAGTTGGTGGGCAGAGGGTGTTCATGTGTAGCTCTATGAGCATCAGCCCAGATGGGTTTTTGCTTGCAGTTGTTGGTACCACCATTACAAGCCAAAGGACTGTCCTCTCAGGCAAGATTTGGGGTAGAATTTAAGACATCTATTCACATCTATCTCTTTAAGTCACAGAACTAAAATACTAACGAGGATATGCTTGTATCTACGTTCATTTTTAGAAATAATTTAGCTATGCTAATGACCAAATTCCATAGCTTTTCGGTGACACAGACCCTGTAGTGCTCATGGTCCCAAGCGGATTGAGGTTTGTTGCTCTTACAGATTTTTTTTCATAAGCCAGACATTTATTCTACAGATTTGGGTGCTTAAACACTTCTTGAAACAACTGGGTTATGCTATAGCTTACTTGTGAGTATGAAATTTAGCCTTGCAGGTCATTTAAAGTTGTCTTAAGCGTTTTTTTCTAGCTGGGCTCAAATTTCTAGAGCCAAATGACTGAAGCCAGCTGTGTCTAGACTGGCTGCCTATAGAGAAAAAACTTGACTTCAGGCCAATTCCCCTTGCCCACAAGTTTCCATGGTTTGAGCACTCTGTGTGGCTACAGCCATGCTTGAAATCAGCAAGGAGCCTTACAATGGTACATATCAGACTGCAGCTATCTCTACTTGACTTCAGATTTAACCTAAAACTTCAGCTCCTGCTCTTCAGAAATATCAGTCCAGTTCTCAAGGTGTAAGCACTGTTGCCCCATGAATACAAAAGGTATCCAGGTGCTGAGTCCTAAGCGGGAGTGTGAGCTGGTTGTGAAAGTCAGTTCTGGATCTCAAAGGTCTGTAAGCTAAAGCTCTGCTTCTTCTTCTGGGTCTGTGGGTCAGTCTCGTAAGAGCCACATACAGAAGAGATGGCTTGAGCATAATGCTCAGAAGTGAAAAAGTCCAGGAGTTAGGTCTCATAAGCATATTGCCAGGAAGAAGGATTTTGAGGGCTAGAAGGGTGCAATTTACAGGTCAAACCCAAGTCACCCGAGAGTGTAACTACACGTGAATACTGCAGGGCAACTTCACACCAAATGCATCTGGCCCTAAAACTACATGGCCAACTAACTTTCCTCTGAGATAGTGCGAAAGTAGTCTTCATGCATTTGACCACATTTGATAACGGGAGCTGGGTACAGGCTTGCTAGCAATTCACTATGGAGCCGAAAAGAGGAGGGAGAGTGGGTGGGTAACAGAAGAGCATCACCTGCGCTTTGGATTGACTCAGTGTGAGGGGAGAGCAAAAACACTGACCCCACAGCAGGATACAACTTGACCATATCACAAGCCTTTAGCACCTGAGACCTTATCTGAAACTGATTGAGGGCTTAGAGGAACAGGGCGGTACATACAGGGGACGGCCTGGAGGTGCAGTTGGGTCATACATCTTAACTGACTCTTTCAGTCAGTGGTATCCATTACTGGTCAAGTTTAGGTTGGGAAGAGGTGTGGTTCCTGAAAGTGAAGAGCTGCAAAGAAGCGTTTTCAAGAAAGAGTTGAGGAGTAAACAAGAAGGGGAACACGTATCTTCTCCTTTGTAGTCACGGCAAAAATCTCCACCTCGTTGCAGTTTCATTGCTGTTTAGCTGGAAATCCAGAGTAATGGAGATTTGCTTAGCCTTACCTGAACATGGGCTCACATGAGGTATTGGGTCCCACCGCAGCAATGGAGCTTGTGTAGACAACGTACGGGACGTTCAGGGCACAGCAGGCTCTTAACACATTTTCAGTACCTGGGAGTGAGGTTGTGAAGGTCAAACATTGACCACCTTGCCTTGATTCCTGTTGCGCAAATCAAAAGAGGTTTCTAGGCTTGGGATTCTGACTTGGAACAGATCCATCTTTTTTATGGCTGAGAAGATGTAAAGCCACAGGTCGAGGCTGCTGTTCCTCAGGTATGTTTGCACAGGAATGGATGGTTTGTAACATGAGAGCAGCACTTACATCTATAACTATGTGACTTGACCTTTACGGTTATTGATGATTGACTTAATTTGGATTTAATAGTTGCTAACAAAAGGAAAGCCAACAGCTCAGCAGAGCAAAACTCCATGGTTTCCATCTTTTTTGACTCATGGGCAGACTGTCAAATGGTGAACTGCAGCCTTCTGGCAAAAGGATTGGTGTTTTAGTTGCATATATTGCTCTACAGAAGTTCTGCAGGATGACTGCAGGGTGAAAATCATTGCAACAGATTCTTGATAGCCGCAGAATTTTAAATAAAATAGTTTGCAAGTCCACATGAAATCCAGATGAATCTGAAGCACGGTTTGGTTTAAGAAAGGTTGCTGTGGCTGAACTTGTGGGTCAGCATGTGTGGGTTTTGTTTGGTTGGGTTTTGGAGGGAGAGGGTGGGTTTAAATGATTTATGAGTCTTCCAGGTATGGTTTCTGCATTCGTTATGATTTTGAAAGAAGTTGATTCTACGAGAACCTCAATGACAACAGCATAGCTATGGTTGGATACTGAGGGCCTTCAAATCTGATAAGGCAGATCTTAAAGGAAGCTGCTCCTGGGGTTGGTTTCCGGAAGTCTCCGTACTATTTATACCTGGCTAATCAGGCTCTGCCCTTGAGCCTTGCTGCAGATCTTGCGTGGGGAAGGCTTGCAATTTCTCTGTTCTCTTGGTTGTTAAGGGCATAATCTGAAATTATCAAGGAAATCCTGAGTTTCGGATAATTTCAGAGGGCATGAATCTATATGAAGAACCTGGTGGAAAAGAATCAATTTACTTCTCCATGAGCCTATCACAATATGTGAAGTTAACCGAGAATCCCTGTTGAGAAACATCACTGGAAACAGCTGAGTTAAAATCCATTCATCTTAACAAAAAGCAGATTAAAAAGTCTTTAAGTGACTTGATAGAAAAAATAATTCTTGTAGAGGAGGGCTCTTCAATCTAGTCAACAAGACTGTAACAGGATTTGGCAGCCAGTGGTTGAAACAGAGAAAATCAAAGCAGAAGATAGATGTAAATTTTTGCCAGAAATGGTAATTAACCATAGCCACACTAATACTCTTCAGCATTGTTATGGCTTGCTGAAAGACATGATAGATAGCCCATTAACTTGCAGTCCTTAATTCTAGGCAAAAAGTCTTTTGAAAAGGCATAGTCCAATTTAGCCACAAATTGTTGGGCTCAAGGCAGTAATTGGATGAATTTCCATGGCCTGAGTTACACAGAGGAGCCACCTAGAGGACTATATAGTTGACCTGTCCTGACCCTATTTTTTTTTCTCCATGAAATCTACAGCAGGTATCAAATACAGTTCGTATTTATTCTTTTACCTGCTATGATTTTGGTAGAAAACTTTAGACTAATCTCCCAATTTCAAGATTTTGAGAAGTCCTAGTGAGGGCAGCAGCCTCATTTTAGGGAGGTCTACATGAAGCCATCCAAGGGGAGGCAGAAATAAGGCTCCTGTTAAGACATCTCAAACCATGCTCCTCCAAGAGGCGCTCAGTCACCAGTCACATGGGAAAAACTTTGCGTGTGTGGTTTTCTGGGACCATCACAAACATCTGCAAGAGGTTTGGGTTGCTGAACAGGGGAGTTGCCCGGTGTTCACTGCTATCTGTACAAACCTCACTACGCTGGAGTACCTTGCTCATAGCAAACAGACAATGAAGGGGAAGATCTTGCAAAGCCATTAAAAGACAGCAGGAACCCTCAGGCTCTGAATATTCTCAGTACACATGCACACAAGCTCTTAAAAGCATCTGGTTTTGAAAGCAACTACAGCAATGAAAAGAAGGATGGAATTTAGATGTTGCCCTTGAATGCATCAGCAAATAGTAGGAGCCCTAAGCAGTAACTGAGTTTGAGATATATATATATATATAAAAAATATATAAAATTCCTTCCTTGTGGTTAACAACTATTTTAGTAGCTAACAGCCTGAGGTGCCATTGGAATTGCTGCTGTAATAGGGATTTCATTATTTTTATAGCCTGTGCTTATTTCCTAGATTTATGAACAATTTTTCTTTAAGCAGATCTTGCACCTAACATGAAATCAGCTCTTGGTGATAGGAAGAAAGTGTTGTGGAGCTCTCAGCTATGTGTGGCTTGTAGACACGTAATAGTTGTGAACTCTGACTATAATTAATACAACACCCCCTTAAATAGCGTGGATGCAGTTCGACTGGTCTAGTCTTGCACTGGTATAGAGTGTAGATTTTTCTCCCTGGGAAAGCTATCTAGAACAGGAGTTTTAATTGCTGTCCTTGTCACATACTAAACAGTTTCTTACCACTATAGGCATGTTCTGAATCACCTCAGTACTATTCATGAAAGTTACACCCTTGGCCAGAATAACTATATAATAACTGGGTCCAGATTTGACTTCCTAAGATGAAGCTTTAGCAGCAGAGAGGAGCAGCATGGCCTGCCCTGAGCAAGGACAGAGGGGCAAAGGCAGAAACTTCCCCGCTGGAAAGGAAAGGTCCTGGGCACCTTTCTCGTCCCATAGCAGACTGGTGCGTGTGAAATTCAGGGGACAAGGGAGCTCTAAATAAGAGAGGATATGTTTGTTGCAGCCTCTCATGTGACTACACCAAGGCGTGTGAATTTCAGGCTGTATTTAATTGCTTGTTTTAAAGAGCTTACCCCCAACGTTGACCGTTCGCATTTCCGAGAAGGGCACGGTGTTTTTGTAGTCCACAATAGCAGCTGTGTGAATAACCACGTGAACTCCTCGCATGGCAGCAAGGAGCAGATTGTAGTCTCGAATGTCTCCTTTCATCACTGTCACGCGAGTGGTAGCTGGAGAAAAAGAATATAACCATAGATGCAGGGGGGGTGAAAGGTACAAATCAGCATCCTCACCTTCTTACAGAGTGAGGATCCTGCTCGGAAAGCTTTCTTCTCTGCAGGGCAAGCTGAAGTGAAGCACACTCTGGCAACTGTGCCATTTGAATACATTGCACCAGGGGAAAATACATCCCTATTTTTTCAACCGCAAGAAGCCAGATCTGCATCTGCTTTAATTCAGCACAGCACTTTGCCAGTTTGCACCAACTGTGGGCCAAAATAACCATTACTGTCGTGGCAAATCTCTAGTATGTACCCAAGGATGGTGCTGAGCAGGAATGGGAGGCTGTTGGCCCAGCGCTGCAGCTGGTTGCAGGACTTGCTCCAGTACATGTGAATGAGTGAAACTGTGCCAGACAACTTCCTTAAGATGGAAGATTTTTAGAGCTTACTGGGAGTAACACCATGTGAGTTCAAGGGACATTGCACAGAGCTTTATTTAAATTGCAAATACTACAGATAGGACAGGAAAGTAATGTAAAAGTTTCATAGGAAATTCCTTCCTTTGACCCATTCAGAAGTGGTTTTCTTTCCCCTATCTCCTTTTTCCCCTTTTCTTCTCCCTCAAAATTGCTGCTCCATACACAGCTAGTGTTGGCATCTACTGCTAATTTTCTTGCTTTGAGACAGTGTTGTAACATTTAAGTGGGATTTTTTTTCCCACTTTTTTTTCTGTAGTTGGTAATAGGCCAGCAAGAAGTTGGGGTTAGGAAGCTCTACTCCTTGGGGCTTTGGGAAGGAGAGCTCTCTTCTGCCCTAGGCTGGTGGCTTCTTGGAGAGCCCCATGCAGCCAGGGATCAGGGTAGTGACTTCTGGAGGATCATGCACATGAGCAGCTCAGGGAAGAGTCTGTGACTCCAGCTGTGGAAGTGTTATGGTATTACGGTATGGAAACCTGCAGTGAACCGCCCCCAGGACAAAGGGGTCAAAGAACAGGGGTTTTCCTCGTGAACTCAAAGGAGAAACACAATTCAAGACAGCAGGTCAGCTGGCTGAGTATCTGCTAAGAAACATGGCACATGGGAAGAGGCAGAAGTTTTACAAAAAAGGTCAAGCTGATTTCTTAATTAGCATAACCAAGATTTGGTGCACTAGCTCATAGGGGTTCTAATATTAAATTGATTTAAAACATGAGTTGATTCAGCAAGAATAGAGTAGGAAAAGAAAGAAGGCATTGCCTACAGAGTAGAGGTAATACACTTGTCTGGAGGAGGATGGTCCTACTGAAGGTTTCTGCCAGTGCTGGAAGGTGGAGCAGGGTGTTAGCAACTACATGGGGGGGTGTGTGGATTTTGCTGCTGCTTAGTGGTGAGGGAGGGCCCATAAGCACCCAGTTGAAGCGTTAAATAGCCTCTTTTGCATCACCTGTCCCCTTAGGACAGTGCTTAGGAATTAGCTGGTGCAATTAAGACCAGCGAGAGAACGTTGAGAGCTCAGCCAAAACCAGTGAGAATACAAGGCAAGTAGGAGAAATTTTCAGATTGGTAACGCCCAATGAGCTTTATCCAGGGCTACTAAAGAAGTGAGGGATGTCACTGCAGCTTTATTCCCTTACCAGCTGCTTTGGAGAACTTTTGGAGGAGGCACTGGAAGAGTGGAGTAGAGCAAATGAAACACCTGTGCTTAGAAAGGAGGTAAAGAGGAGCCAGGAAATTACAAAACAGCTTGATTTCAACCCCAGGAAATTCAGGAACACACACTTCAACATGTGTGTGAGCACCTGTGGGATAATAAGGAGAATAGAAGCAGCTGACATGGATTTGTCAAGAACAAATCAAGTCAGATAAACCTCCTTTGTTCTTATGACAAGTTAACAGGCTGTACAGATACTGTAGAACAGGTCAATGTCATCTATCTTGATTTTAGAAGCGCTTTGGAAACTCTGTGTCATTCTCGTAAGCGAATTGGTAAAACATGGTCTAAGTAAGCCACATTAGGGTGAGCACAAAGCTGGCTGAATTACAGTTCCCAGGGAATTGCCAGCTGTGGTAGGTGGCTGCCCTGGGGCTCTCCAGGGCTTATTGCTGGATTTCAGTCTTTTTCTTTTTTTTTTTTATTGTTTTCATCAAGAATCTGGCAGATTTGTTCATTAGATTAGCAGATATCATTAGACTGGGCGGGACTCGAATATGCTGGAGAATTAGAATACAAGCTGAACGTAACTAATAGAGCCTGGAAAACAAAAAGGTGAAATTTGATAGGGACAAAGCGGAGTTGTTTGGCTCAGTAGGGAAGAGGCAGCAGATCTTCATGAGAGAATTAAACTGGGCCAGGGCAGCTCAGGAGCTATTGCCTGTCCACAGGGTCTTGCAGCTGTGAAAAAGGCATAATGGTACTGGCAGGTACAAACAGGAGAATAGGTTGCAGGACAGAAGAAATAAATCCATCAGCTTTACTCTGTCCTAACCTTGGTGCTGCTCTTCCAGAAGAAAGCAATGCCAGTGCCCAGAGATACAGAAAGCGTGAGCTGAGCAGCAGAGAGGAGCACATGAGACCTGTTGTAGCCTAAAGGAGAAACCAGCATGAAGTAGGAAGGGGTGATGCTTTTTAAATCATGAAGATTGTTGTAAAAAATGACAGTATTAATCTATTCTATCTGGAAGGTAAAACGAGAAATCAGAGACTTAAATTGCAGATTCGACTGTACCAACAGTAATGGCCTGATGGTGCAGAAATTGGGTCCCCGAGGTGGCCTGGGGACAGGACAGGAAAACATCTCTCAGGACGGTCATGGGGAGCTGATTCTGCCTTGGAGAGAAAGCAACAGGGGGTTGGCATGGCCCCTCAGGGCTGCTTCTGCCTCATGTTTCTGTCATTTGCTGTGGTGTTAGGCCACGGACCTCTCCTGGAGCACAGATTATGGCAGCTCCTTAAGCTTTAAACAGGTTTGGGTTTGGTTTTTTCAATTATGGGTGCTTTTAAGGCAATCGGCTACCTGAAGCCTGGGGAAACCAGTCTGGTGAGTTCATCTGCGAGGGAGGATTTCTGACGGTGATATTTCCCTGGGAGTCTTCTAACTTGCTTTAAGTGTATCTCCTTTCTATTGGTATCTCCTAACAGATAGGATCTTCTTTATCATTTTTTCCTCTCCCATTCGAAGCAGTTGAAGGTTTGGGCAGTGGCAGAGAGGGAGTCCTAGCCCACCATTAGCCATGCAGAGCACCGTGAGCTGTGTTGGCTCGTTTAGGGTGGGTATTCTCAAATCCAGTCAAACAGGTTGCTTTTCCCCAACATACCTCACTGTAACCAACCCCGGTGAAATAGCAGAAGGCAGTTCTCAGGATACGATCAAATGGATTAATTTAATATCTTTGAGCGTTTGCTGAGACTCACCTCTTCCTTTTTTTATGCACAGCACAGTAAGGCTGCTACAGGTTTCTCTCCATTATTTCTGTAATTTATTTCGCAATATCTGCAGCAGATGCTGAGCTTGAGTCTATTATTGCCAGGCTTTTTTGGTTGTTTTTCTCAGAATTGGTAACTGGTTGGAGCAGTTCAGGAGCATGTTTTTTTGTCCCTTTGCTGTTAGTCAGACTGGTTGAGCAGAGACAACCGGGCGAGCCAAGTTCCTGTGCCAGGTACTGATAAGGGGAAATAACCCTCAAGGGTTAATAGCAGGGCCATTGCTTGGCTTAAACTGTGTATCTATAGCCTAAAGCCATCGCCAAGGTGTTTAGGCAAAGAAGGGATGTGTTGAAACCCTAAAGTGGTCACATCGGCCTCGCAGGGAGATAAGGGAACAATTGGTATTCAAAGAAGGAACCCAGTTGTCCTGACAGAGCGATCATCTGGTTTCCCAAGCAACACATTAACATTAAAAGCGAGAGGTACGCAGCGAGGAAGACCTGGCCTTCATCCCCGAGACCCCGGCCCACGACCACCAGGAGACACTGCGCATGTGCGGCCGGGAGGAGTTAAAGGCGGAGACCATGGAAATGATTTCTCGTAACTCATTGTAATAAAGACCGCCTTTTCGGGGAAAGGTCATGGATATATATAGGGGCCTCTTGAATATGTAAAGTCTGATTGTATAAATCCTGAGCTAACTGCCGCGGTGGGCGCGCACGGTTTCGGTGGGGCGACCCCCCGTGCTGCCCGGCGCCGAATAAACATAGCGACTTTGCAACCCCACGGGTTGTGGAGCCTGCCCTCCGCACGTCAGCACTCGGTGCGCATGTTGCTCCTTACACCTGATCCCTCAGTGGGGGCTTAGATCCTCCCTGTGACAGATCTCCTGGGGTTACACACTATGGATCTTTTTGCTTTGATTTAGTTCCGTGCTGAAAAATCTCTCCGAGCTGGAGGTTATCCTTCATGTGCTCTATTTAATCCAGGTTCCTACCCCGTGCCTGTACCTGTGGCATCTCCAACATAATACCAGCTGTCTTGGAAGGGAGGGTTAGTTATGGCCGCTGAGTAGAAGCCGATGCCCTTTTCTTACCTGTGGTGAATTCTTCTACTTCTTCTCTTGCTACTGAATCAAAAGCTCTGACTTCTTTGATGTAGTCCTGTTGAGACAGGAGCTCTACGATCTTCTCCCCTATAAAACCACATCCTCCTGTCACCAGGTAGACCCGGGCTCTATCCATTTCTGAAGTTGTTTTTGTGGTTGAGGAGTAGAGAGAAGGTTGCTGCCAAGATCCTATCACGCGCTGTTAATCTCTCAGCCAGTATGTTTTCTGAACTAAGTCTAAAGTTTAACTGTCGTATAAAGTTACTGGCTGAACTGGCAGACCACGTGGACAGCGGCAGCGGTGAGTGCTGCGGCTTTAAATTTGATTTAGATGGAGACGGAGAGGGGGCTTCCCGGAGACGGAGAAGCCGAAGGAGAGCGGAGAGGCCCGAAGCGAGTCGGGAATCTCGCGAGGGAGCCGCGAGGGTGACGTTCCTGGGGGCGGGCCGGGCGAGCCGCGGCAAATTTAAAAGCGGCTACGGCCGCAGCAGGGGCAGAGCGCGTGCCGGGCGCACGTGAGCGCAAGGGCGGGTACGTTAGCGCGCAGGCGCACGTGCGCAGAGCGTGTGGGGCTCGTGCGCAGAGCGTGTGGGGCTCGTGCGCGGGACAAAAAGGGAGAGTCTGAGGGGGAACGGTCCGTTCGGGCTCAGGAGAGGAAATGGCGACGAAACGCCCCAAAGCCCCTGTGAAGAACCATGTGGGAACTCAGACCGAGCTCCCGCGCCAGGACGCGGCCGTACAGGGCCCCGGCTGCACCGAATGCCTGAGCCTGGCTGTGGTACCACAGGGACCCAGAGACACCCATTGTGTGCGACGGGCAAGGAAGAACCTCATGAGGTTCAACAGGGAAAAGTGTAGGGTCCTGCACCTGGGGAAGAAGAATGTTAGGCACCAATACAGGTTAGGTGTGGACCTGCTGGAGTCAAGTTCTGAAGAGAAAGATCTGGGGGTCCTGGTAGACAGCAAAATGACAATGAGCAAGCAGTGTGCTCTTGTAGCCAGGAAGGCCAATGGAATCCTGGGCTGCATAGGGAAGAGTGTGGCTAGTAGGTCAAGGGAAGTCATTCTCCCCCTCCACTCTGCACTGGTGAGGCCACAACTGGAATACTGCATCCAGTTCTGGGCTCCCCAATTCAAGAGGGATAGGGAACTACTGGAAAGAGTCCAGCGAAGGGCAACAAGGATGATTCAAGGATTGGAGCATCTCCCTTATGAAGAAAGGCTGAGAGAGCTGGGACTCTTTAGCCTGGAGAAGAGAAGGCTGAGGGGAGACCTTATCTATTTAGACCGTATCTAAAGGGTGGGTTGAAGGAGGAGGGAGCCAGACTCTTTTCAGTGGTTGCCAGTGAGAGGACGAGGGGCAACGGGCACAAGTTGGAACATAGGAGGTTCCACTCAAATATGAGAAAAAACTTCTTCAGGGTGAGGGTGCCAGAGCCCTGGAACAGGCTGCCCAGGGAGGGTGTGGAGTCCCCTTCTCTGGAGATTTTCAAGACCCGCCTGGATGCAGTCCTGAGTAACATGCTCTGACATGCTCTGGGCAATCCTGCTCATCAGGGGAGTTGGACTAAATGATCTTTATGGTCCCTTCCAACTCTAAAAATTCAGTGAAATTCAGTGAAACATTAACTCCATCCAGTTATATATAAATCAGGTTTTCATTGGCACAGTCACACAAGTGCTGCCACAGACATACCAGTGCTGTGTCCAGGCCAGTTCCGGGCTCTCTGACTCAGCCTTTCCCTTCTACCACAGTAGCCCATGATCAGCAGGGCACCCCCAGCTTGCCTTGGTATGTGGCCAGTCTCAGTCCAAAATTTTGATGCCAGAAGTTTTCCATCCTGGACGGCCCTTTCCCACGGGCTGGGTTGTCAGTTGTTGTAGCCCAGACCTCTGTGGGCGCTGCACAAAGATGGTGTGTCCTAGAGGCATGTTTAGCGTGACCGTCCTCCAGTGTGAAGCTACACGCCTCCTGTTCCCATCACTAGTGAACTTGTATACTGGTGTATAGTGGCAGATCTGGCCAGAGCTGAGCTGTGCTGGGGACAATACAGGAGTCAGGAATGGGCAGCTGCAACTTTACCGTCACCAGCTCTGCCAGTTCGATTGTCTAGTATGGCTCTGCTGAATGAATCCTTCTTGGAGTGGGAATATATACATGCACACGCACACAGAGATTTATCTAGGAAGAGAAAACCCTCTCTTAATTTGAAAAATGTCTAGTAGTAAAAGCTCTTAACACATCCTTTGGCATCTTGTTATAATGGTTAATTATCATCACCTTTAAAACAGTGCGCTGTTGTTTTTCATTTGCCAGCTAGTGGCTAATATACTTTTTCCTTGCTAGGCTGCAAAGGCTGCATGCTATCCAGTTCGGCAGGTGGAGGTGAAAAAAAAAAAATTAAAGAAAAGTAGCAATTGGCTTTGGCTAAGGGTGCTTAATCCTGTCCTAAGGGGTGGAGGGCGCTCTGGCATGGCTGGTTTTCTCTCATAGTCTGAGAGATAAGTTATGTTGGGCCTGATCAGCTACCAGTCGCTCTTTGAAGCCAGGCAAATTATTTCCTGAAGTCTGGAGTAGTCAAATAATTTCCAATCCATTTTCGAACCAGCTCGTCACTCGTTTTTGTGAACCGTAAACACACTATCCTAAAAGAGGTAGCAATGATAAATAGGGTAATGTAATTTCCCTGCTTACGTTTTCTTTATAATACGTATTGTAGCTGCCTTTCTGGCCATCGTGTTGCTTGGGAAGCTGAGGAGTACTTTGTTCCCATACCAGGCTTGCTGTTTCCCTGTCCCCAGTGTCTGATCTGTGCCCATGGGTTACAGATGCTCCTTCAGGCTGTGCCGGGGTGAGGACACTCCTGGTAGCCCTGCCCTGGTTGTGTACAACAGGCTGAAATGTGGAGAGCAATATTGTTGGAGCCATTCTTACTATAGAGGTAATGTTTCTCTCTCTTTTAAAAAGAAAGCTGCGTAACAAGTTGGTACTTTGCTGAGCTTGTGGCTAATGAAGAGTTAACACAGTGTATTCAATGAGTAACTGTGTTTTGTTGTGTGTGTATATATATATATATATATTTAATCAACTCCTGCTAGAAGTTCAATCTGTTCAACTCTACCATTGATTTTTCTTGTGCTGTGTTAAGCATTAGGAAAAGCACTGTTTCCCCTTGCTGTGATTACAATCAGTGGCCATAATGGCCCAGAAACCAACACGGGTCTGATGCTAGTTTGGCGCTTGGCAGGCCAGTGCAGCCACAAACGTCCCGAGAAATTAATTTAGCCTTTTATCCAGCAACTGCTAATCTGTACAGTAGTGATTAACAGAACTGCCTTCCCTCAGAGGACTTTTTGCAAGGATAAATATATCAGAGTTGGAGGTGTTAGGACACAAAAACCAAGATAAATACACCCTGAGAGACTCAGAGAAGGGCTGTATGGGAATGTTTGGCATCAAGTAACCTTGAATATGTCCTCATCAGGGATGCAAAAAGCTGTATGAAGCAGAGGCCTTGACACTGTGGACGGGTTCCCAGTGTTTACAAGACTTAGACTGTGCTACGATATTGGTATCTGCATATCTGCAGTGCAATCTGATCAGGAGGGGAACAAAAAGTTGGCTGTGATTCAGATATGTCTTGTTTTCGATAGCATATAAAAAAACAAGTTCAGAAACCAGAACTGTCACGTCTCTGACAGAAACAGCGCGGGTTCTCTCCTACAGCTTACATAGAGCAAAGCCTCCCTTTGCAAACAGATCCGTAGTTGGTAGCATCTAAATAGGTAGTTGTTCCCATAGTAGGAAGGTTTAAAAAAAAAAAAAAGTCCCTAACCACATCCTCTGCTAACAGTTTGAATTGTCACATCAGGTGACAAGTCAGGGGTTCTACATAAGCCCAGAGGCAAATTCAGAGAAAGCACAAGTGGGCAAACACAGCCACTTCTGGAGGAGGCAGATGCCCAGGAGGTACCAGGGGATCACGGAGAGGGGGCCCGGGCAGCTGTTGCTGTCTTAGATTGGCCGACTCTACTTCCTTGAGCTGTAAGGAAACTTAGGAGAAAGTGAGGCAAGTTACAAGTAACAGATTTTAATTTAGAATCATAGAATCATTTTGGTTGGAAGAGACCTTTAAGTCCAGCCGTTAACCCAGCACTGCCAAGTTACCGCTGAACCATGTCCCTCAGCACCACATCTACCCGTCTTTTAAATACCTCCAGGGATGGCGACTCCACCACTCATAACACTTGTGCTCTAAATAGACACTCTTAAGCGCTGCAGAATTGCTTGAACTTGCTCTGAACTTTGTAAATACAGGACACCTGACAACTTATTCATTTACAGTATGTTTATTTCTCAGTGCATTACATGAAAGGTCTTTGGTATTTGTGGGTTCTTGAATACTGTTCCCACTCTGCTCTGTAAGAAAATGCTGAATACAAAACATTCCATATACAGTAACAAAACCCATAGCAAATAAAGAGAAATAGATATTTTGAACAATAACATAGCAATATGAAAACAGATAAGTAACCATGCAAGAGGTGGAACAAACAGGTTGTGTTTATAACAAACATTAGAGCCTGCCATAAACGAGTTCATCGTGTCAGATGACATCTACTCTTGCTCTAAGTTAAGCAATTACATGATTGCAAGATACTGCGTATGGCTGCCCTATAAAGACCAAATGGTTGTAAAGGTTATTACAACGAGAGAAGCCGGGACCATTTGCACACATACGAAACACACTGATATAAATAAAAAAAAAAATACTGTGTAAAATAACTAGTGAAAAAGTTACCATTTCCTTCTATGGATGGGAATGTGCTTTGTGGGCAATTATAGCACCTTTGAATTGCTTGGTTTCAATGCAATCACAGAAACTGCAAGTAGTTTAAACCCCTACACCAGAACGGAATGTGATCTCAAATAAGAGGCTGTAAACGTGTAGGAGGATGGATTTCCAATAAACTGTATCGAGCAGTAATTCCAGAAGCTGATTGTCTTTTAGACGCCTTTGTTGCAGTGGTCAGGTTCCTACATTAAAATAGTTCATTGCAGAGACTGGGATTGAGCCCCAGTCCCAGAACCAAACTCTGCGCTCTGCTCCCCTGAAAGCAGCACCAGTCCATGCCAGCTGAAGAGCTGGATCTGATTTCTGTGGCCTGTTCCTGTGAAAATTGACAGCAAAATCACTGTGGAATTTGGTGGGAGCAGGTGAGGTGAATTTCTCTCTAGTTTATTTCCGTTTCCCTGGGTTGCTACCAATTCTTTACAGTAAGTGCAAATTCGATACTCTGGAGAGAAGCGTTCTGCACCTCCCAGGAGCACCAGATTGCTGGTGAACGTGAGGGTGCACGAATTGCAAAGATTTTCGGTTGTGCAATGTGCTGCTGCTGCTGCTTCTGGTTAGCTCAAGGCAAGGAAAATGCGTTACCACTACCAGAACCGATCCAAGTCAAAAACACATTGGAGCTCAAAGAAACATTAAGAATTTCCAAAAAAAATCTTAGGAAAAGAAGGAAAAGAACACACTACGGTATTGCACAGTATGCATGTAAGATAAAGCACTAAACATTTCAATTAAAATATAATTCTAAATGAGCACGCATTCAAAATAAATCCACCCTCTAAGTTACGTAGACATGGCAAGATGCGTTATATGCCCTGGCTAAAATGAATCTTAGTATCCTGCCTAAGATGGAAAATGTGGTTGGAGCAGTTTGCTTAGTCATGAATACCATTAATGTCAGCATGTGAGGCTGCGTTCACCTTTAAAACATAATTAAACTGGGACTGCACAACAGTGTGGTCCAACCCTGGTGTAAGTAGAGAGGAATGAAACCCCCAGCTGAGAGAGAAAGTCCAGTTGGTATAATCCTACTGTCACCCAAATTAAAGATACAGTACCGCATATGAGAGAGATGTAGCTAAATAAAGCAAGAAGTGTGGGGAGAAATAAATTACATAGCTCATACAGAAGTCTGGAAAAGTCAGTAATTAAAACGGTTGCAACCCAAACCTAACCAGTCTTTTGACAATTGACTTGGCAGGATTCATTGCAAACAACTTCCATTAAATTTCCTTTCATCTTGCCAGTAATTTGTTTTAAATAATTTAAAATCCAAAAATCTTAGTCAATACGAATGACTTGAAGAGACTACTCATCAGGCTAATGCAATAGCTTTGAACTCAGGAAGACAAACTTGGAGGAAGAAAAATTTCTCTTTTAATTCAGTGTGAAGGCTCCAGAACGTCAGGGAAGTGAAAACAGCCCTATTGTACTCCCTCGTCTCCAAATTCAACCCCGTAGCTACAGGACCAGTGAAACAAAATTTTGCCATTTCCCTTTTTAAAGATTGCTTTGTTTAGTTTGGTTCCTGAAATTGCCATGAGGAAGCTTTGTTAACGTGGCAAGTGACTCCAGCCAGCACCAGCCTGCCCAGCGCACACGTTTAGAACTGAGCTGTGATTTCTCCTTGGTGTTCAGGGCCTGATTTTCCGACACCCACTGGTGGGCACATGGGATTCTCTCCTGGAAGCCACCGGCTATGTCTTGTAGTGTCCATGTGATCCCTATTGATCCCTAGACGGTCCCTATTACAAAGAGGTAATCAAGTACTTCTCAATTCCTACGTAGTAACCAGCCTGTAAAGGGGAAAACATCTTTTTTTGTGCATTTAATTCTTAAATGGAAAGATTATTCCAAGAATATATAGAACAGGGGGACATGGGCTGCTGTACAGCACTTTGGTCAGTCACTAGATGTTGAAAAGCTGAGCTGTTTGTATTTGTGGTTGGTTTTAGGCTGAGAGCTGGTTGCCAGACACTGATTTAATTCAGCGTGCTTTATATACATCCTGTCATTAGAATTAGCACTGGATTAAGAGTTAGTGCTGGGTTTGAAACTAGGATGCGTTCAGGAAACCTTATTTAATTCTCCCAAAAGGATTACGAATACAGGATGACTGCTTGAGGTCAGTAACCTTATTGACTTGGGCATTTTTACTTGTTTTCTGACTATCTCAGGCTCCAGCTGTAACTTAGAGTACAGGAAGGCAAAGGAACGCTGGAGCCTGAAGCATCAGCTCTTGGCAACACTCTGCCTTCACTTCAACCATTGGAGTCCTGTGGAAAGAGAGCACCCGGTTGTACCTTCCCTTCAACTCCCCAAAATTTTCTAACACTTCAGGCTTGTTTCTTTGAAACATCCGAAGGAAAACTTGGGCATATGGAAGTACAACCTGAACTACGTGGACTGCCTCCTGAATGAGCTCCACCGCTGGCATTAACCAAGCAGCTCGAGGATTCAAAAGCAGGGCAAGTAAATGCATTTCTTGCAGCCTCCCAGCCAGTTAAACCAAGGCTGTTTATCATGTAGCTGAACAGCAGTAAAAAGCTGCTGTAGGAGGACAAGTTTCTGGTGCTTGCTCAGTATCAACTCACACCAGTTCACCTGTTTGGATTTCTAAAGACCAGGGCCAAATAAAAACATAGTGAATTCAGTCATCCTGAATCAGCCAATAACCTGTTCATTTCTGAAAATAGAACACTCTTCAGAGGAAAGATTTGGCTGTTCTGATGAGTCTGTATATCTACAATGTTTACTATGTATATGGAAAGTTAATTTAATGTGTGGCCAATGTGCTGGCAGAGCTCCTTCATTTTAAGCCTTGTTTCCAGGGTTACCACATGCCTTCGGAAGATCACTTTGGATTACAAGGGAGAATCACTTTGGATGACAAGGGTTGCTGAATACACGGACCACACAGTTATTGGTCTTGGCACCAGCTTTTGACTGAAGTATTGTAGCAGTACGAGTTTGCCTGTCTCAGCTAGCTGTATCTCGCACTAGGAACCAGATAGAATGTGACCAATTTACCTGACCTATGCCATAAAATGATAAACACAAACTCAATTTGCTCACTTTTGTCCTGGGCTGAATTTGAAAACTGTCAGAACGAGGGGGACGAGGAATTAAAAAAAAAAAAAAAAAAAGTCCCCTTGGTTCTGTTGATTGGTCTCAGCCTTTCTAACACAAATCACTGTCTATGTGAATGACATCAACTTGTCTGATTTGGTTTGCACAGCAGGTGTAGTGATTCATTTGTCACTGAAGGGCAGGTTCAACTTCTTAACCCTGGAGCTGGGACTTCCCCCAAAATAACAAGTTGTTGCAAAAAGTAAAATGACTTTGTATTTAACTCCCAGTGCAAGATAAGCTCTTGACAAGACTAATTCCTTAGGCTGTGGTTTGCTACTGCACTGTCTCCACATTCAAATGGCAAGGATTTACTCGCAAGATAAAAATGAAAGAGTGTGAAAACATCTTTCCTTATTGATGTAGGATTAAGAAAGTATTGCAAAATATCCTTTTCTGTGAATAGTTATTGCTACCACTTAAAGTAGTTATCTCTGGATGTATGCACAAGCTGAACACAATATGGGAAAATTCTCGCACTATTCCATCATCTCTCATACAAATTGCTCTATATTTTCACAGAAACAGTCTAATCTCACTGAAGATAGATGGAAAGTCAGTGTTGCCAGAAACATTTGCATCGAAAGCCCTTGCTTAGTCAACCACAAATAGAAATAATGCCACTCCCATGCAGTTAGCAACATGAAAAGCCAAGATTTTGATGCTGAAGTCCAAAGAGTAACCTGAACTTTCAGAGCAACAGTTTTAAATACTCTTTGAATTTTCCAATTTGTTCTTTACTTAGAAGAAATCGTTGCAGATCATGCTTTAGCAGCCTATGGAAGCCGTATCTTCACCTGGAAGCCAGCATGACACCACCACATGAATGAAAAGCAGATGCCACCAGCTATACCAATGGGCAAGGCTTGGCTTTGAGTGTAGATGGGACTGATTGTCTCAGCCCTTAAGCAGTGCTTCAACTGAGTAACTTGCAAGGGCAGTGAGGAAACAAGGGGAGGATTAAACTCTCAAGACACAGTGAGGAGGTGTCGTTTCTGTGGACAGCTTCTGAGGATACCTGCCATCTGGTATTCCAAAGGCAAAGCAACAAAATCAAGAAAAATGTTCATAAGACCTTCTCTGAGCTATGGATAAGCCATTCCCTGCAATAAGGGCGTAGTATTGGCCAGGTAAGGAAATCCAGCTGCCAACACTGCAGCTCCTACCCACTTCATTTGCACTTTGCAATTAAGCACTGGGATACTGTATCTTTAACTGGTGAACAGGCACAGAGAACATACAGATGCTCCTACTTCATCCGATTGCTTCTCCTTTTGGCTTCACTGTCATCCAGCAGTGAAGAGAGGATCTGGTAGGCCTGTGGCTGCTGGGGTCCTCCACGTTTGATCTTGATGCTGGTTCGCAGAGGGGAGCCCGGGATCACGTCTTGTCCAGAGCCTGGCTCAATGGAAGATAAAGAGTCTGTAAGGAGAGAAAGTCACGGGAGAGCGCTATTTAAAAGGGGAGGCTACGGAAAGAGTAAATGGGCCCTTCTGAGTGATACCTCCTTTGGAAGAAGTGTTGTCCCTCCTGGTGTCTCTCCATCCAGCAAGCAATTACGGAGCCACGTTTGCCGCGATCACGCTACTCCCAATATTAGGTCTTTTCCCCCTGCTCTGTCTAAACTCTTTGGGGTAGGTACCCACTGCACATGGCCCAGAAGGTCCTGTTCCCATTTGTAATTTCGTTTATAAAGTGCTGTTCTTTTACTGATTATAAATTTGCTTGGGCTATAGCTGCTATTCAGCATTGCTCACAGATTCCTTTTATTGAAGGATGAGGCCAAGTGGCCACTGGGAAGTGATGCTCCCGGGGGTTTAAGTACCATTTCACTCCTTGTAAAGGGGGACATTTTGAGGCAGTGAAAAGATTGAAGGAAAAAATTGATCCTCCCTAGACTACAGCCAAATTAGCAATAAAGCTGGGCATAAATATTAGCTGTCCGTTCTCCCAGCAAGCTTCGTGTTAATACACACTCCTCTTCCCACAGTGTCCTGCCCCGAGAAGCTAAATATACTTTTAACTACGGCCACTCTTGTATTTTCCCAGCAGTCAGCAACAGACGCTGATAACTCGATGCTGCCTCATCATTTTTAATGCCTGTTGCTTCTTCCTTTTGCCTTCAGAGATGGACATTTGCTTGTTTCCCTGCCAAGAGCCCAACCTTCCAAGCCAGAGACCCAGCCTTGGTTTGATCCCACGAGGCAGCATTTCTGGTTGAGCGTTTGGCTGCTGGAGGATTTGTGCTGCATTCACTGGAAGTAAACGCTGCCAAACAATTTGGGCTCTCGTGTGCTCTGCTGGGCTGCTCCCTGCAGTTTGCTGATCTCAAACTGCCCTCCCATCGCAGAGAAGAGGTTTGTTTGCTGGTGTGTTTTGCCTTGTTGCTTGGGTGGCTGTGGTTTTGGAAACCACACTGATTGTGAAGTTTCTTTGGAAAATGAGAGCATGCGATTGGCATTTCTGCGTGGGTCTTTGAACTGGGCTGAGTTGGGCTGCCCAGGAACCTGTGGTCAAATCCTTAACACCTACGGTGGGAACATGACCAGATAGTTGGTGCTGGGTGATTTAAACCTGTGTGGTGCCTTTCAGTACAGGGAGGTCTGTGCTCAAGGAAACTCTGGTTTTGTTATTTTATGTCTTTTTCTGGTTTGTTTGGGGTTTTTTGGTGGTGGTTTTTTTTTTTTAAACCATATACACATACAGGGATGAACATAATTGCACGAGCTAAAAATGCCTATGCCTTACTTTCCAAGTTCTCTTATTAAACAGTATTTTTGTAGGGCTTAAAATATGTCTTAAGTTAAAGAATGCAACTATCTCAAAAGCACAGAGTAAAAATATAATTATCTTTAGTTATTGGATTAAAAAGGAACTATTTAAAGTCATACAATATAGGTGTTTAAACATAGCCTTAACTACACTGTACAATTAAAAACCATCCATTTTGCTGATGCAGTTACACTGGTAGAGAAGTATACATGGGTAAAAATAACTTGTCTCCATCCCAAGCAGTAACAGAAAATACATTTATGTCAGTAAAAATGTTTTGCCGAAATGACTGTTTCAAAATAACAGCAGTGTATGTCTTGTTGCTGCTGTATTGCCAAACAGACCATGGAAAAAATAAGTAAACTAGGCAGTTCCGCAGGGGCAAAGTTGTGTGAATTCCCCCAGCCCAAGCCCCAATGTCTATACAAGCTTCCCAAAGAGCTGATTTTTTGCTTTATATGAGTATAAATGAAGGTACAAAGTAAAAGACAATGGAGGGCCAGGTCCTGGGTCCTGTAAATACCCCTTTTTCTCTTCCCCGGAGAACGTACGACTAGGCATGGATTGCTGCCCGGGTAATCTAGTGGGCATCTTCCTGGTACCTCCACCGTCTCAAAGCAAAGAAGCATAAAAACATCTTTTCCTGCCCTTGATCTATCAAATCCAATGAAAATATGAAGAAGACTAGGATTAATGCAGAGGTAAGGTCTGTGGTTAAATCATGGGTTCGTGATTCATGATTTCCCAAAAAAGCTTAAGCTGCTGCCTCTTGCTTCTGGAAATATGAAGTTGGGCCTCTAAAAGACACCTGGCCAGTGAAGGCTGGAGAGCAGGGCAGACACCCAAACCTCTTCAGCCATACAACCTAGCACCACACACTGACACTGCTTTGGCTTTGAAGTGCCCAACGGCATTTTCATTTGAGCACCGTGCTGGCTCCAGAAGGGGCTTGTGGGCTCTCAAAGCACGTTGCCTCACTGCACAGTAATAGATACACTTAAAGCCAGTTGCTTAGGAACTGCTGGACGTTTTAGCTATTTAGCGTTTTCATAGGCTAAGTCAATATTCAGAGGCCACTTCATAATAAAAGTGGATATCAATCTGAAGGAAGGTGTGAGCAGCTTGATTTACACGAGGCCAGGAACGAGGTTCCATGTGTCAAGGAGAATATAAGAAGGAAAAGTGCTACGGGACTCGGTCAGCGCCAAGGAACAGGCTTGTTTCTCAGGCTGACAGTAGATCCAAACAACGTTTTGCCTCTACCGTGTTTCTGAAAGGGGAGAATTCGGCACAGTAGCTTTTGGAGGCTGTGAGAGAATTGATCCTTGAGTACCCCAAAGGGAGAAGCCTGATCTGTGACAATCGCACAAGCCCACGCTCTGGTTAAGGGAAGAAAACCCCCATTAAGGGATGATGCCACACGCTGTACCAGTGATGACAAATAGCCTCAACAGAAAACTTAAAATCCAGCTGAACAATGAACACGTGAGACTTCCTTTATAACTGATTGTGAAAATAGGTTTTATGTAAATCATAATCACAAGATGTTCAGGAATCACTGTTTTTTAGGGTAACATAGCACTGTTTGGGCTGTCTCTGTAAAATATAGTGCTACACCAAGGCAAGGGCCTCAGTGGTGTTAAAGCCCCTTGGAGGACACTATTAACAGGATTAAACAATCTGCCCTAAAGACTTGAATGAGCTGCTCCCTGGGAATCTGGTAGATGATCTGTGCCACATGGCCTGAGCTGCGGCTCGTGACTTGGCTTTCTGAATTGGAATAAAAATTATTGTGGGGGTCATTTCACCTGCTACTGTAAAGCCAGAATAACCAGTACAGTGAGTGGAGGCTGTAGGTCCTCAACAGTTCTGAGCATGCTTTAAGTCATGTTGGGTACCTAGTTTTGAAAACCTGGCTTTAATAGATACTAGACAGGGAGGAGGAGACTGGGAGGATGTTTAACCATCAAGCAGCTGCCTGACAGGGACCCCAGTTGTCTAGAAAAAAACCACCTTAGCAACGCTTACCATGAATTCCTATCATGTGCTCAAGAATTAATACCCTCTCAGCTAAAATCTTCAGAGCTTCTCGAAGTTGTTGAACACCTTCCCCCTGCAAGAAGGAAAAGAAAACTAACATTAGTATATGGTGCAGAATAGGCTTCTTGTTCATAATGGTGCCTCCGTAATGTCAAACTATGCAGTGTGAATGTTTGAAAAAGAAAAGATGTAAAAGGGGAGATGATCTGTAAGGATTAAGTAGGAACGGAGGAGAAATCCCTATTTAAAGAAAATCTCCTTAGTTATACCCCACGTTTGCAGAGCCTCTGACCCAAAGCCAAGCCTTTCAGTTTGGTTCCTGCTTCTGCCAAACCCAGGGTGTATATTCCTGTCAAACCTTTGTCACGCGCAGCTTACGCTGACAACTATGCTGAACTACCCGGAGAACAGGTTTTGCTCTCATCTGACATTTATTCTGAACATCGGTGAGATACCTGGGCTCTCTCTTTGTTGGTACACCAGGAAACTGGGACGCGTGGCTACCACCATCTTGTTGCTCCCTTATAACCTGGAACAGTGGCACACAAACCCATCCTGATGGGCTTCACCCTGCCTCTCCCAGAGCTCCTACCTGGGCCACATCCTGCCTGAAGACTGTCCACATACTTTCACGTACACTCAAGCTGTAATTTGTTGCCCCTATTGCCTTAGATACGGGCTTGATGGGACAGATAGGTGTTGGGAAGTATTTTAGGGTGGGAGGGCAAAGATGTGAGAACTCCAGCTCTCTCTGCACGTGCAGGTTGAGCTCTTCTGGGAGTCTGTTCCTGAGCGTATGGGAGGGACAGTGGGGGAGTAATTCCCTACCTTGTAGCAGCTCTGTGTGGCAGAACAGCCATTGGGGACCGAGGTGCTGAGAGAGCAGGGTGAGAAGGGCAGCTGACAATGTGGCCAAGGAAACCTCAAAGACCATGATTAAGTTGAACCCCAAGGTTCACGTAACCTCTCGCTCTGCACTTTTGACTGTGCACAAGACCCTTGCCCTCCACAAACCAGCCTGCCAAAGGGAGGTGTTTTTTTTTTTTTTTTTACTGAAGCACAGTAAAGAGACAAAAAGGAAAGCAAAACCAGTAGAAATACATGCTCACATCAGTGCCTTTATCACCTTCCTCACCCTTCTTGCCTGGTTCACCCTAAAAAAGACAAGAAACAGAAATTTGTTTTCATGTGAGTGAGGACCATGCCCAGGATCACCTGCATCCCTTCCCTCCACAGGAGCAAATTAAAGGCAGAAGCGTTTCACCAGCAGAAAACAAACTGACTCTCTGGCACTTCATGCCAAGGGCCAAAGTGCTCTGTCCTGGCTCCCACCAGCTTCCCGGGAGGTCATCACCATTTCTAACACTGATTAACTTGGCCAGGAGTGACCAAGCTGCAGGAGGGCTGGTTGCCATGGCCTAGGCCCACAACAAGACTATATTTACGTCTCACAAAGCTCTTGATGAGCAATATTTTAGGCTAAAACACCGAGATTAAAATACTGCTCCCCTCCCCCAAACATGCACGTGTTCATCTTTGATTTAGAACATAAAATCCTCCCTTCTCCTTTCATTAATTAGTCACATCACCTTCTGCCTCTGAAGATGCTCATTAAGCTTTTCTTGAACAAAGATCCCTATATGTGCTGTGAACATTGGTCTGATGTTCCCTCCTAACCAGGAAGTTCATGCATTTCCCAAAGAACAGATGACATGGAGAAATTAAACCACAAGCCAAACATAAATCAAGGCTAACAAACTGGTAAATAAAACAGAGTGGAAATGCCTGGGCCCCTCAAACTTGTTGGATGTCCCTGAGATACTTTGCAAAACAAAAGGTGGGTACGGGAGGGGGGACTGAAGAAAAAGTTTTGTCAATACTACAAAACGATGAGGTAGAATTAAGAGAGTAGAGAAACCTCCCAGAGGACCTAGGACCTCTCTGGATGCTGCCAGCCAAAAAAAATTCCCAACCTGCTCCACTAGCTCACTTTCAGCCAACCTTCATCTCCACCGGTTTGTTTGCACCCTAGTCCTACGTGCCAGTGGAGACGGCTCCTGTTCAGGTATTGCCAAGAAAGCATTTCTTGGCAATAATCTCTTAATCTTATGAAAGGGTTTCCAGCTCAGCTTGGCAGACCAAGGTGTGAGAGGGAGTTGAGAGCAGCTGATGTACTTTGGGATGTTTGACAGTGCCCGCCCTTGGGCTCTGGTAAGGCCAGGAACCTCGCGAGGCAGGGAGGGGGCTTCTGTCTGCCAAGGTTGGGCTAGAGGGGATCTGCAAACACAACACATCTCCTCTGTTGGCGTGATGCCTTCCTGGTCACCACATTTCAGGACTGTGCTTAACGTGCAGGAAGACTATGCTTCATTTGCAGAGGAATACGTTGAGGTGAGGTTGTCTATTGAACAGACATCTAAGCTGGAAACTGTCGACCTGAGCATCGCATCTGAGAGAGCTGGTTGAACCAGCTGCAGCCCAGCCAGGTGGTATTTATGGTGCCAGGCCGGCACCAAGCCCATCTGCACACACCCGCAAGTACATCACTTACAGGAAATCCCTTAATGCCCCTCTCTCCAGTCAGACCTGCTTGCCCCTGTTGGAAATAAAGTAAGTGTCATTAGGAGATATTTTTTTCCATTTGACAAGAACATAGTGTAATTTTTACTAGTGGAATTAAGATGGCTTAATGAAAAACCTTACACTTGGGATAATATGAAAAGAAATTCCTCTCCCTTGACGTTATCACTTAGAGACAGCAAAAGGGGGCCATGGCTTTCTGTCAAGTATCAGCTCCAAATCCCATCACACTTTGGAGAAATTTGGTTTGATACAGAGCTGCTCAGCTCGGTACCCTCTCAGTAAGACGATTAGCAATTTTTTGAACTTTACAGCAGTCAGTTACATTATACCAGGAAGGAATTTGGCTGGAGATTTGTTTCTTACAAAGATACCGCATTCTTCTCTCTAGTAAAACCGATGGGCTGATGCTGCCCCAGACAGCAAACAGAGCCCAGGACTCCCACAGAGCACTGATTTAATCTGCCTCCTGCGCCACACACATCCCTGCCTTAACCCCAACAGCTACTGATCAAAACACACCTACAATATTTTTTTGGTTTGTTTCTTTTTCCTGCTGTGCTAATTTTCACATTGTTCTCAGTGGGGTTTTTTTTTGTTGTTGTTCTTTTGTTTTGTTTTGTTTTTTTAAACAGAAACATTTTGAAATGGTACGTGTTGGTTTGGGGCGGAATGAAATGCCATCAAACTAAGCATTCTTTTTCCCCCGTTTTCTTCCACAGCATTGGTTTCCCACCCTGGAGCATGCTCGGACAGGGCAGAATCCCTGACGAGGGGAACAATTATGGAGTATTTAACGAGGAAGCAGGCTTTCGGGAAGAGGAGGCAAAACTTAAAAGCATCTTTAGAAATCCATTGATGAAACAGCCACATATTTAACCTGACTCTTCTCCCCTAGACATCCACAGAAACAAACCCATCCTTTTTTCCCCCCTAAAATCTACCTAGCAGGTGGCAGCTTTTTGTAGTGTTTGCCGGAAAGGGAGCACCGCTTTATTTTTGTGTCCATCAAACTGCAGCTTTGTATAAAACAACAGGCCTTGGGCATCTACAAACACGTTACTGCGGAGAAGCTGTGCAGAGCTCGGCGAGCAGCTGGCCAGCACCAGGCAAAGGCCCATATCGAGGCGAAGAGCGCTGGGAGGAAGGACCAATGAGTCAGGTGCTCTGAGCATCTTCAAAGGGAAATACTTGGATTCTGTACTGGAGGGAGGAAGGCCTGTGAAAAGCACAGGCAAGCGGCAAATCATGGGGAGGAGACATAACAACGCACTCAAAAATACATAAACAGGCTGTTCTCTGTGTCCAGAGGGAACAGGAAAGGATGTTATCAGCTTAAAGGGGATCAAAGGATATTTATGCTGGATGTTAGAAATATCTTGTATCCCAGGCCCTCCCTAGCTGTACCTGTGAAGGCTGCCTGGAGACGATGAGGTGTATCCCTCACTGGCACTGTATAAGAATAAGACGAACAGAGGCTGATCGTGAGCAGCACACGTATAGATGTGCCGTCCTGGGGACACGCTCAGACTGTTTCAGGTCTCTTCTACAGCTGTTCTCTCGGAGATTAAGCAGGAAGAATGTATAATAACATTTTCTTGAATCTCAATAGATATTGTAAACCCTCCTCTGCTTTTCTTTGCAGCTGCACAGCTCCTCCGCTCCGTGTAAAGCCAGCTCTAATTTGTATCCACCAAACCCAAAATTGCAGCATGTAGTTGTCAAAACCAGCATTCAAATCCACACTCACAACAGACAAAAAGCGCACAGAGCATCCTACAGAAATTCTGCCAGAAAAAGCAATTGGCTTCACTTTCCACGCTAAGAGAGGAAGGATGGGAAATAGAAATTATTTTTTCTATTTAGCAAGACATTCTGATATTTGGAAAATCTCATTTGTCCCAAACCTAGAAGGAAGGTTACAGCACTGAGTATCTAACAAGAAGGGAACAAAATCAAAGGATTTGTCTGTACTGAATGGACACAGTGCAGCAATATGGTCAACCACAAACTAAATGAAATCGTTAAATGAATCATTGAGGGAGAGCTCTTATCAGTTTCCTGGATGGAAACTTGACACTTTGCCATATACCAGGCATTATTTGTTTTTTTAAACTGATAATTAACATTTAATGGCAATGAGCTGTACTCGGTAACCTGTGCTAAAATCTCATCAATTAAGGTTTTACTCTCCATCAGAATCTTAAATTCTAGTCCCAGAAATACCTCAGGCTCTAATCTACCAGTAAAGCCAATACATGCCCAAAGTAGCTGATCTGCACAAGGAAGCTGTTTAAAAGAATTCTAACAGTTGCTTAAAAGCTTTCAGGGAGTTGCATGTGATTCCTTAGGTAAGAACAGGGACCAAGCATCCAAAGCAATATGCAAAGATACTCAGAGCGTTTTAAAAGCCCGTGTGCTCCATCCTCAGCTGTCCCCTGCTCCTTGGCATGAAGTGCCTCAGGAGAGAATGAAATGAGCCACCTGGACTTGCTCTCCTTGCACACAGCCTGGACAGAGGAACATACTTTAAGTCTGTTACTGGTTATTCCCATGAAATTGGGAAGGCATCAAATTGGAGTTTAACCAATTTGCATTTGTCTTTCTTAGCTCTTTCAGACATCCCTCTGTCTTTTGGATTGGACGAGTGAGCAGAAATGAAGAGGAGATGCTGTCATATGGGGGAAGCACGTCACCTACAGCCACCCAGCCACCCATTTATAGGTGGTGACCTCCATGTTCACCTCCAGCTGCGTGACGGTTAAAAGTGGCACTTGGAAGAAAAGGGAACTTGCTTCCTACAGCTGTGGCACAAGGCTGCGTCAATGCGGTCACCACTGCAGATGTCCATCATTTTAGAGGTACCAGTCAATATTTTTCTCCTTATCTTTTTTCCTTTCTTTGACTCTGTTCCACACTAGGGTTTTAGTGATTGTCCACAGTCCATCCGTGCCCACTCCTACATTTTGCAGATCTAATCACTGAATGATCCGCCATCACGTACTACATTCTCAAATGATATTGCACTCCTAGCGTCTGTCAGAGGAGATTTCAAAGACCATGGCCTTTTGGAGAGCAAGCTGAATTGAAGCAGCTGAAGGCCCAAATGCCACTTAAAAACCCTTCCTGGTGCTTGAATGTTGGACTGGGAATCTCAGACATTTATAGCCTTGTTACATTTTTCTCTGATATTTCCTAAACTTCACCAGTTTGGAAATAACATTCAAACAGCCCTTCCTTCTATGCTTAGTTATTAGCACTTGACAACCCATCAAGGACTGGGGTATAGCACATAAACATATTAAGAACATGATTTCAACATTCCAAATATATTAAGAACATCATTTGACCTGGGGAATGGCTTTGGTTCAGGAAAAGTCTGATGAGCTTTTACTGCCTTATTGCCACAGAAGGAAGAGTTTGGTCAGACCACTCAAAATACTCCACGCTAAAGAGCTTTTGTTGGCAGAGGTAAGTTGGTCTCCACAACCTTTATACACCATGTATTTGCTACCCAGATCTCTTTAGGGAACACCAGACTTTGCAAGCAATTAAATCCTTTGTCTGTACAGTAAACCATCATCGTGGTTCTTGCAGAAAACCTAGAATTTAAAATTGTTTATGGCTGTAGTCCCACAGAATGTGAAAGACCTTTGCTGTGTATAATTTCTGAGGCATCACCCCAGATGTTGCTGGGAATCTCCCTGTGTATGTAAAACCTTACTCTCTCGCCTCGGTCTCCTTTGGAGCCTTTTGGGCCGGGTTGTCCTGGAGAGCCTGGTAAGCCCTGAAAGAGATGGAAAACAAGAAGGAATTAATTTCTACTGTGCATCTTTTGTGTAGGTGTAGTGAATACATTTCCCAGTGATCCTCAGCTCCTGAAAACCTCATACACCCATTAAGCAATTGGGCTGGATTCTCTTTTACCCTCAAGCAACAACAACGGGAGCTCTGTTCACAGATATCCTGAGCCCTATAGTTTCTGCATATCCCCCTATTTGGGTCTTTTAACACACTGCAGGCTACTGATGTAACATTTTTAAGGGGTCGGTATGACGGGACAGTTCCTGTTCTCAGTTACCAAGAAGAAATGAATACACAGATAGTATGGTTGCTTAAAAATCCCCACTACATTCCCCCTCTTCATAATTGCCTCAGTGGGTGGCATGAGTAAGCATACATACCTGAAAATTAATTGGATTGTGCAGTGGAAATTATTTTGAAGCTATTCACTCACCCTAATAAACAATTTTCAAATTAAGCTCAATCTGTACTAATAATTTTGCTCCCTGGGTTGAATAAATCTATAAAACAGTCACCAAGGGATAAGAAGGGCATAGTCTCCAGATTTCGACTAATTGAACTGCTTTGCAGAAATTGATCCAAATCTTTAACTTTTCCACCCAGCGAAGCCACAGCTATAAACCAGACAGGGAGAGAACAATATTGTTTGTTTATATTCAGCATGTCAGCTCCCCATGACCATATGCAAGATGCTTTTTTCCACCTCAAATGACTTGCACATCGCCTTGGAGACCACAACAAATGAGACCAGTGCTTCGCTCCAGACCGCTGGTGGTTTGAGCCAACCTGCTTCACAGCAGCCCCCCCAAACCCCCACCTCTCAGCGTCCAGAGATATGGGCTTTCGAGGCACAGCTGCGAGGAGACTCAGCGTCTGTTAAGTGGCCCAACAGGACTCGACACAAGTGTTTTATGGGTCTAAAAGAGGAGAATTCTCCCAGTTTCGGCTGGGAGGCTCACCATTAACATGTTGGTCCTTGCCTGCAGTCAGGCCCACCAGCTCACCACCAAACAGTGACCTGGCCTCCAGCTTAGCTACCTCTGCCCTGGGACCGACAGAAGATTCAGAAACTCAGGCCTGGTTTAGGAGGTTAATGAGCACTGCCAAACGAGGTAGGCACAAACCAGACTTGGCCCTGCGTCAGACACACAGCATGAACAAAGCTTATGTGTCCATAAGCATCCTTTGCTCTTGACAGCTCTCAACGATCTCAACAATGACTTTCAGTGCGTGATTACATCGGGACAACTCAAGAACATGGAATTCCACAAATCTGTTGTAAAAAACAGGAGATTATAATGTGTGCTGCATGTGAAAAAGCCAGACTCTACTACAGAACTATTCAGGAATTGTGAATTACCTTATATTTAATCGCGTTAAACTGCATCTGTCATTTTGCTGCCAAACTTCCCACTGTGTTCATATCTATCTGGAGTTTCTCACCATCCTCCGGAGCATTCACTAATTGAAATGATTCTGCTACACTGCCAAACTTTCACTAACCTGCTGTCCATTGCTTCTTCAAAGTGATTAATAAATACATAGTAAAAATCTCCTTTCTCTAATTCGACCAATTCCAAACCACTTCTTATCAGGTTCGAAGCTGCATCCCTGTGCTGAGCTACTTAACCTCTCTCTGTGCTCTTCAGTCATTTTTATCTCTTTAGTCATGTTAGATTCCTTTGAAATATTGGATGTTACTAGTTTACCTCCACATTAAGTAATATTCTTCCCCAAAACTGGAGTCACCTTGTATCAGCCAGCCGCTATTTTGAGTAAGCTGGCAGTTGACTATTCATCATCCCTTCACTTCTTTCCCTTTAACCAGCTTTTTCCATCCATGTGAGTACTTTGCCTTTCTTCTACCATAAATTCTTTTGAGTGAGTTTATCACACTCTATTGTTATCTCCCCTCCCTCCACAATTTTTATATTGATAAATAATCAAACTAATGGGAATTTGCGATATTTTTCTTTAATAGAAAGTGCTATTTATGAAAAAGTAGGCGTAACAAAGTCACTTTGGTGAATTGGTGAATTCCCATTGATGCATTTGTGTTCTTTTTATGTGCTCCACAGGAAACGCAGTATTTTTCTATCACTGTGTTAGTAAAGCCCATGTCAGATCCTTTGCATCAACTCAGGCCACAGTGACATGTTTTGACACAGCAACAGCAAGATATGTTGTTATGATTAAGGGAAAATCTGGAAAGCACAAACATTTCAACCTCTGAACACAATTCAGAAAGAAAAAAATGTATTAAAATCACAGAATTTCATGGAGATTAAAAAAAAAAAAAAAATCAGATCTATGACTTATCAAGTACTCTCCCGCTTTGTGCAATGAGAAGATGTGCACCCAACGCCCGACTCTGCCCCGAAGCGCCTTACTTGTAATCCAGGGGCTCCAATAGGTCCTGGGGGCCCTTTGGGTCCTGATGCGCCTGGTGGCCCTGGGGGGAATCATCGTTTGAGATAATTTTAAGGAGACTTAGAAGGAAGGACCCTAAATTCCAGACACAGGCACTTCCTTTCGTTGTTGTGCTTGGTCTCTCAAGGGGTGAGAGCCGTTCAGCAACCACAGATCTAGAGCAGGAGCACTTCGTCACACACGGGAATATTGCACACCCACATCCTGATATAGTATACCCCTGTGCCCTAGGGAAGATGTTAGAGCTCTGGGAGGGAAAAAATGGTGAAAATAGGCAGAAAGGATGTCAGTAACGTTGCATTTCCGTTATTTAAAATGACAACTTTTGAGAAAACTTAAACTAGATGCACGGAAGAGCTACATCAGAGCAAGTTGCTTCAGTTGCTTTTTCTGATACAAAGAGAATCCCGTCGGTGGCCAGGGAAGTCCACAACCCTGCTACGGTCTGTCTCTAGTGTTTTGTCAGAAAGATGATGATAAACGTGAACGAGGCAGGGTTTGGACGCAGCCAGCGGGAGAGGCTGTGGCAAAGCAAAGCTCTCTTTTGTTCTTGGCTCACTCCAGTGGCAAGAAATTCTTTTAAAGTCTGTACCACAGAAGAGCCTGCTTCCAGGCCCAGTTAAACACTGTCTAAACAGGTCAACCTGTTTTACGCAGTCACTTCGCAGATTCATTCCTTTCGGAAAAATAATTATATCTCAACAGTGGTTGTTAAATTATACCTGCAAATGGGAGACAGGATATTTGCTTAGTCTGAACTTCGCAATACTTCTCTCTGCTTTAGTTGTCACAACCCTTGGCGTGAAACAACGTGGACATTATACACAAAGTACAGCTGAATCAGCCTCAACCATTAACGCACCATACAAATGTTTAAGTCAAAGAATAAAGGAATTGAAGGATAAATGAAAGGCCCTCATAATGAAAGGAAAAGCCTTTTCTGCAACTCATGGGAGTTCACTCTTAAATATGCATCATACAGGGAAGTGCTGATGTTCACAGGAATAATATCATTTAAGCCACCCATCAGCACAGAGAGAAAGACTTGCCACTGAATTTTCATCCCAGATTCTGCTTGCAGTTATACTGGTGAAAATCCGGAATAGTTCAAACCAGCTCCCAAGTCTGGAAATCTGCATTCACCTCACGGAGCAGCTGGCCAGATCCTGCTCAGTGGAGCTCTACAGCGACAGGACAGGATGGCAGCAGCAGTGAGAACAACTCTGCTCTCATAAAGGATTTCACTGCGCAACCCATTTTTAAAGGGTAAAACCAAAGGTAAAACAATCTGCCGCTATCAACAGATAAGAAACCTGGTTACTTCTTGCCCCCCTTCCAACTCCTGGACCCACTGCTCTATTGCCCTTCCAGTGAGGAGCACTTGTTTTCCCCACAGACCACTCCAGTCTCCATCAGAAATTTCCTTTGCTCATCTTCCCCATCATTACAGGTTTGCAGCTCAACTGAGTTTATTACCTGGTGGCCCGATGGGGCCCGGGGCTCCCCGTGGTCCTGGCAGGCCAGCCATGATGGTGTCTATGACGGTGGAGGCCAGCTGGGGTTCTCCATCTGTGTTAAAGAGTAGAGCAGTTAAGTGTCCCTGCAGAAGAGCTGCCCAGTCCCAGCAGGCAGGACTTCTCTCCAAAATCCTTTGGCGCCTGTTGCTGGCCAAGGGCAGGCAGTGCTTCAGGATGAAAAATTTGGCTCTTGGAGCAACTGCCCTTTGCTCTCTAAAGGCACAGGCTGCATTCCCTCAGACCTGCAGAGCTGCTTATCTCACCTCCGATAAACCCAAAAAAGTTGTCCTTTCTGTCAAAAAGTATTTCCTGTTGCATTTAACCTGGATGAAGATGTTGGCTCCTGGCCACTGGGACAGCAAACCCTCTGAAAAGTCCAGTTTTCCATAGCTGGAGGCCACCATGCGGGAGTAATGTCCATCTCCTCCTGCCCATGACCTCAAACTTACTCATGTTTCCTTTCACCCATCCCTTTAACTCCTCACAGTAGGGTTCAGGGGAACTCTTTGCAGGTGTAAAAGACTGCAGATGTCTCACTGCTGCATTGATGTAACTATCGAGTGATACCAGGAAGATCCAAAGGGTGTTTATTTACTTTGCAGAGTCCAGCCCAAAGGACATCAGGCGAAATCTCCAGAAACGTTAGCAGACACATTATGAAGCCTTTTCAACTTCTGGAGCGTTGGCAATGACAGAGAGGACTTTCAAACTGGCTGTTTTAAAGCAGTTTCTAGGGAAAACTGTGAAATCTCTTCAACTGCCAAGGATGACAGTATATCTCTGCAATGCCTTTCTGGCAGCAGAACAGCACAAGACCTAACCCAGATCCCTCCGAGAACCAAATTTCGTGCCTACAGCCTGAATTCAAACAGGTATTTCTTTGACTATTGTTTCTAACCCCATCCATCTTCCCTTCTTCACAGCCCTGAAACAAAACAACGGAGACTGTTTTCATGTTCTGAAGGAAAGGTACCCAAGTGAAGTGTGTAATCCAATTAATTTGAGTTTTATTTGACCATGTCAAAATCCATCACGGCTTGGGAGTAAGATGAAATTGGGAAATGAGCATTGAACAGCAGTGAAGGCATTAACAATTGAAGAGCCTTTTGTTTTTAAAGAACAAGTGGTCAACAAATCAAACGCACATCCACTGAGAGGGGGAGAGGATGGGCTGCAAACAACCAGGATTTAATTACTGCTGGAGGTAAGCCAGGGATAAAGATTTGGGTTACAAACCATTCCAGCTAAATGGTACGTTATTATGATGACAGAGTTACTCCCATAAATCCTGACATTTGACTCAAAGTTATTTATGAAAGGTGATTCCATAATTGTGACACAGAAGAGAGCTCTGCTCAACAGCCCTTGAGCTGAGTAGCTCCTGACTTGGCCTCTGCAGCGCAGGAGTGTGGACATGCAGGAAATCTAGAGCGGCTCCATCCTCGCTGCCCAGCCAGGCAAAACTCCCTCAGATCAAGGATTCCTTCCAGGACGAGCTCTGAATGAAACATACTCTGAATGAAATGGGATTGAAATGTGTTAAAAAACAACCCTCACATTTTTTAAGGGAGTCTCTTCATATTCCCATAAAGCAGCAGGAAGAACCCATATCTCCTTATAAACTCCCTTCTCCTTATAAACAAGGGGACATTCTGGGGCTCATTGCAGCTGGAGGCTGTTACAGCAGCCACAAAATAGCTCCAGCAAAAAATGGTGGCAGGAATCATCCCTTCTCAGCCATCTCCTGCGCTGACCCAGGCTCTGCTGAGCTCAAGGGCTGGATTTTGTTTTCCAGCTCCTAGCCAAGCCAAGAGGAAGAGCACAACCAGTCTGACCTGGGCAGGTACGAGCACCTTCGTTCTCTGGGAGAGCACAAACATCCTGCAAAGGGGAAACCTGTAAGAGCACAGAACTGCCCTGAATGAGGCTGTGAAACTTGCCCAGCCAGAGCAGCAAGGCATCTCAGGGGCACAGGCATCTCAGCTTTGCAAGCAATAGGTATGGTTTTCTAACTCAAAGGCCGTTCCCTGCCTCTCCTCCTTCCCCTTCACTTCCTCTGCTCTGTTCTCCCTTCCTCGGGAAGGGCTACGCGTGGCAGCAGGCACTGCAATGTCACTTTGCAACTCTCTGTTCTATGCTCTTTTCACCAATGACATGCTGGGCACACAGCCACATCTGCTGTGCCTCGGTTTCCCTCGCTCTCCCTGCAAAATAGGTTAACGTTATGTCTCGTGCCCTTTGCAAACTGAAATCTTTGAGATGTAAGAAACCACAGCCCTCAAGAGTGAAAGTTGTGTTCTTTTCTCTTTTCCCTAAAAACTGTCTTAGCTTTAGCATGAGGAAGAGGACGGAGCTGACTCTAGACACATACCTCACCCACTCACTTTTAAGTGGCAGAGAGAGCAAGGGATCCTCGTAGCAGCAGCCTCGGCAGCGGGGTACGGCAGGGCACAGCAGTTTAGCTTCTGGCCTACATCTAATGTTTCCGAGGGATAAATTCCCCCGTTATAGACTTGATTTGTTGAGACAGGATGGAAATGAAGTAATCCTGTCTTAATTTCTTTCTGCTACCTGATCTGGAAGGAGACAACTGGGCCCAATTTCTTTACCCACAGCACAGTGAAACTGTGAGAAAATATTTGTCTCCCCATTTTTGGCTTCTGCCTGCTGATAAACATTGCCAACAGGAACTTGTTGCAACTAATAAAGACCATGCATTAACCATGTTCAGGCGGAACCAAACGCTGTACTACTAATAATAATCTGATACAGCTTTCTGACATCTCCATGGGTGCACATGCCCATTACCAGGAATGTGCTTCCCTCTGCTGTCAGCAGCTGGAATCTTGTGTTTATAGTTTTCAGATGTGCTCCATTCAAAATAAATAAATTATTTTTAAAAAAATCTACCCAGAATTTACAAGGCTGTTTTATTGGTTGTAGAGGATCAGCTTTCCACCAGCATGTGGTAGGCAAAGTCAGCCATCACATAATCAAAATGGTAAGTTTTCTAAGAAAATGGTCCTGATATTGCCATTTATCATTAGCATTTATCATTTATGCTTACAGTAAGACTTGTATTAAGAAAAGTTTTTAAAATGAGAAAAATTGTCATAAAATTTTGGCTACTCCTTCTGCAGACCATGAAACCCACCACAGATATGGGGAGAGGTTCAGGACTGTCCCAAGAACGTAACAGTCACCATTTACACATGGGCCCCAAGTCCACGTGGGAGCCTCCTGCTGCCCAGCATGGGCAGAGTTAATACAGATATTTATCCTCTCATTTGTCTGCTTCCCATTTCGGCACAATACAGAGTTCACCCTTCTCACACATCAGCTGGGAAGCCCGTGTAATCAATGCCTTTATACACTTTTTAATTTCTCCACTACTTTGCAAGAAAGAGTTTAATTTAAAAGGTGGTTGGAGGGAGGGGGCAGCAGCAGTACCCAACCCATCCTTAAGGATCCTTTGGAATAAAAGGTTAAATGCAGAATGTCTCCATTTGGTGTGATGCCGTAAGGCAGTGAGGGGACTGTAATGCAAAACTTGCTTGTTATAAGGCTCATGAACGCAGCAGCTCAATCTACATTTTGTAAGAATCTTAGTATTGAACCACAATTAATTTCATCCTGCCCGTACGCTCTAAGTAACTGAATATGAAATTGAGCTGTTAAAATTCTTCCCAAATTGAAAATACATCTGTTCACTTTTGGGAAAAGGAATCTGGAGAGCGGAGTGGGTGGAAGGGAAAGGAGAGCTTTAGAAAACCGTCAGACACAGGGAGACTTACTGATCCTTGACTGTAACTAATACAACTGAGCTCTGAAGCTGGATGTGAGCAGAAGAGCTGGGGAAGAGGAGATGGGAGACCCGACAGAGCCGGGGCTGCAGAGGCTTGCAGGCCACATACAGATACAGCTGAGCTCTGCTTTATCATCGTTAGACACCAGCTATGCAAGATTGGACCAGAAGAATCAAGCCCAAACCTGAAAGCACTCAGATAAAAGTGCATGATGTGCCTTTCCTAGAAAGCCTATTCTTGTCACGCACAGCACAAATCAAATAAATATATTTTTAAAACACCATGAGCTCAAAGAACCCTGACCCTCCAGTTACAGGGAAGGGATAAATTACAGTCTTGGTCTGGACTTTTTGAGTCCATAATTCTGTGTTTCGCATGGATGTGGGATAATGTTGATGCACCAGAAACGCAGGTGGAAGACGCATCTGCGGGGGCAGGAAAAGAGACTCATTTCACAGATGTCCTTGTTATGTTATATAATTTCAGAGTTGCAAACCTTTGGTACTTACTCATTTCTGAGCAGCCCTGAGCACCGAAACACTGCAACAGCGGCACCAAGAGGTCTCTCAACAGCACAGTTTCATTGCACCAGCAGCTGATCGGCCACACTGCTGTATTCCTCTGCGCGCTTGTCTCTCATGTGATGCTGCCTGAGCTCTGTCATTTCACTAGAGACCCGCTTCACAGCAGCTACTCATGATGGAAGCTTAAAGGACACCAAGTTTCCTGCCCAAAGCTACAATGAACCCAGAAAACCAGGCACAGAGAACAACTGCAAATCCCCAAACCCTGTTCTCACTGGTTTTAGAAGAGCAGTGACTTAGTTCCTCATTTCGTAGAGGTGAACCCTTCCAGCTTCTAACTCATGTTCTTCTTCTTGAACAGGAACTTCCAAGAGACCCACACAACGGAGGCAGCTTGTCCAGCTGCTTCCAGGGAAGGCAGGGCCCTGGTAGAGCCTGGTTGGAGGTGGGAGGAAGAGCTGAGCTGCTCTGTGCCTGCCTACTCTGCAGATGTACCAGAAAAAGCATGAGAACCGAGGAGGAAACTTACTTTCTTTTTCAGCTGTGGGCTGGAGTGAGTAGAGAACCCCTTGTTGGAAAGTAAGAGGGAGGCTTGGCGTGGCTGGTGGCCCTGGAGGACCTGGGGGACCTGGGATCCCAGTTTCTCCTGGAAGTCCTCTTGGTCCTTGAGGTCCCAACAACCCTGTGCAGAGGCAGGAGAGAACGTGTTAGTGCATTTGAAGATATGCCGATGATGCTACCATGTGAAAAGGCAGTAAGAAGGCAAAGGATTTCTGTCCTGAACTGTAATCGTGGGAATTTGGGGTTTAGGGGGAAATAGAAACAGCTTCACAATTTTCCATTATTTTCTTTTAGCATCTTCCCCTGCAAAGCAGACAGCCCTATGTGGCTCAAAGGTGCCGAGCAGCTTAATTCCTGAAAGAGTAAAATCTCCCCCATCCTTGAGGCTGAGCAAGAAACTAAAAGCAGCACAACACGAAATCAAGTGCTGCTCTTTCTCTTCCCCTCCACGTACACCTGGATGTCACCTTCTGCCAGGAAGGCACAGAAAGAACAACGGAAACCCGTTCAGTCCAGCAGCACATGGATTCTGCTTCCTGTGGGGCTGGAAGGCTCTCATTGCAAACTTAGAAATCAAAAGGCAGACACATCCTTGGCCAGACTTTAGCCATTGACAGGTTGGAAGAAAATGCCAAAAAAAGTTCAGGTCTGCTCTCACATTTAAGGCACGCTCCATGTTTCAAATCTTTCCTGAGCTCGGATTTACAAGGCACAGCCTTTCAGACACATAGAAAGCACAGAGCCTGAGGTCTGGCACCTACTGTGTAGTATCGCCTTCATCAAAAGGTTTAGGAACATTTTCGGGATGAAGAAAGTTTCCCAGCTCAGGAATGGAGTGTACTCTGAAAGAATGGCCTCATAACCTTTTCCCTTAACATACAAAAGCATCGTTAGTTTGACATCCTGGCATCTGACAGCTTGACACAAATGGTGGAGAAAAAAAGGAGTTAAAACAGGGACACAGCGAGAGGGTTAAACAGGGAACAAACGCTCTTCTCAAAGGCTGACAGATCAGAGACTGTTTTTTCCAGCTCCTGAGCAGGATGGGGAAACGTGATCCTGCTCTGCAGCTTTCTGGGCCAAGCTCTCTCCAGCTCCACGGGAAATCCCAGGGACTGTCATTGCTCGTGCAGGTGGTTGCCGGCTCTGAGAGCTGCTGGCTCATTTCAGTGCCCAGGGGACTCGCTGGAATGGATTCAATACCAACTGAAGATGCTCAACATCGTGTGTGTCCAGCTTTTTATGATCTGTTGTCACATATAATTTGTATAAAGTGAAGTATCTCCTATCTCGGTAGCGCTGCCCTCCTCCAGGACTTACCTGGTGGCCCTGCTGGTCCCCTCTCACCGGGTTGTCCTTTCTCTCCTTTTGGCCCTGGTGGTCCTGGAAGACCAGTTGGTCCAACAGGGCCTGGAGGACCAACCTGTCCTGGCAGCCCTGAAATTATTCAGAAAGGAAATTAGTTGGAGGTTAGGACACTGTTGAGGTCAGAAGGTTTTAGCAACCTAGAAACCAGAGGAGAGTGACTCAAAGATGCAAGGGGGAGAAACGCAGCTTTGCACAGACGAGTTGGTACTGGTGGCAAGAGTTGGCTGGTATTTAGGGGAAAAGAGCCAGGCTGGACCTTCCTTCTTCTCTTTTACCTCCAGCCTTTAAAGACACAAGCACATCCCCAGGCACAAGGCCCACCCCAAAAAGCCAGCAGGATGTTCACCTCCAAAGGGGATGTGCTGGTCAAAGCTAAACTGAGCCCACACTGTCCCCTTCCCGAGGTCTGAGTGGCTCTGGCAGGGTCTGGCTGGTCCCTCTAGCTTCATCCAGACACACCAGTCAGCTCCACGGTAGTCCCGAGGTATCAAAACACACAAAACACATTTGTAAAAGCAAATCAAACCCTGTCTCCCACTTGCTCCGGCTGATCTATATACACCACCCAGAGATTCTGCATCAAAGATGTTTCCCTGTTTTCCGCTGGTTTCATTCATCTAACAAGGGTACCATGCTGTGCACAAGCATTTTTCATCCCAAATTGAAATTAACGCACCCACACTTTTGAAGTAACGAGATGTACTAATTTATATCGATGAACAGGGTGCTGAGCAAACCCATCTGGAAATACCAGTAACACAATAATTACAGCCCAGCAGGATGCTTCTTGGCAAGTGCCCTCAGACCCCCGGTAAACCCAGGAAAGGTGCAGACAGCACTTGTAAACTGAAAGCGACTATTTCTGATGACACTAAATAAAATCTTAAGGTTGTTTTCTTTAGACTATCAAAGCAATAACAACACTTGGCAATTTTATAGTGTTTTTCAGAAAAAACAGTGTGTGTTTTTGGCTCTTTGGCTCACAGAAGTAGTAGCTGCTTTGGAAAGATAAATACTGTGCAAACACCAGTGAAGCCTTTAATACCTTAGAGAGGTGGGTGAGTTGTCTGTCTACTCAGATTAGGTGGTTAATGGTTACAATAAAGGCATTAACTGCCAGAGCCAAGAGAGTCAGAGGTCCCTGGTTTCTGGGCTACCAAAGGGCTGTGAGTATTTGAAAGCAGTGGCAGATGCAGGCTCCAAAGCCAGAGGAAGAGCTGAGTCCAAAGTCCAGCGCACTCAGATTACAAGTTTCAGTCTGTGTGTTACGTATGCCCATAACCCCGCAGAGCGCACGTTGAGCTTTGATAAACTCTTACGTCCAGTCCCTTTCCCTGGTACCAGCAGAGGTACCGGACCCCCCAGGAGCAGTGCCAGGAGAACCTGCTGCATGTAGGGGGTGGAGAAGAATGGATGGGAATAAAGGGAGAGAAGAAAAAAGGGAAACAAGGTGGCCAACGAACAACTTCACAGCTGGTACCAAGGGGAACAGGGCTACATAATAGAAACCAAGGCAGCTCCCACATTTGGATCCAGTTCCCACTCTAGGTGTGGGACCGCCCACATGGGACACAAAACCTTGTCTCCCCAGACATTCATCCAAACTCTGCATTTCTCAGAAAAAAAAAGCAATAATCCCCCAATATTAGACCCCCTGGAAAGATAATCCTTCCTCTCTTCTTTTTTTTTGCCATTCTGGAGAGATGTTCAAATTATGTTTTTCTTACAAAAATGGAATCTATCCATCTCTAACGCATGGTGAACCTGGGCAGACTGAAGAAATGGGAATTTTCAAAAGCTTTGTGTGGGAGTGTGTGCCTGTACTTTCGTTCTATTCAGTCATCAATAAAGATCTGATTTGAGTATTGAAAAAGTAATTAAGGCAAGGTTTTAATCTGGATCAATTTGCTTACCCACAGGACACAACCTGCAGAATAGAGAGGCTCCTTTAATGAATCTGGACTAAAACCTCCCCTGAGGGTGGATGCTGTCCTTGGCAAGCTCAGGTGGGTGATCAGGAGCCCATTTCTGAGAGCAAGGGCACTAGTTCACAGCATTGCAAGCAGCTTCTCCCCCCTACCAAAGCCCCCATCACACCCAAAACTTTACTGCAGCAAATTCTTTCCAGTGCAGAGGGAAAAACAGCAGAAACACTCTTTTGCAAGCGCAACACACTGTGCTGCTCAGTGCGGGTCAAAACATCTCCTTGCTTGTATAAATCAGCCTCAATCCTTCAGTTCAACCTCTATAACTCAATCCCGTGAACTTCTGCGGACCAGGAGCAATCATTTGCTGGCGGCATCCTCAATCACGCCGCTGCAGCTGAGCTTTAAAGAAACTGGCACTTACTGCCCTGAAGGTGGAAAGCGCTAAAGGGAAGACCAGGAGAAGCAGCACTGAGTAACGTGTCAGGCAAATGCTCATACTGGTGACAAATGGTGTTACCAGCTTAAAAGAGACAAGTGCAAAAGGGAAAAGAAAGAGGGAAGGATTCAGGGAGGAAGGGGGAGGGAAATGAATAGGCCAAATCTTCAACCGGCATAAATCAGCTCTGCTGCAGAGAGCTGAAGCCCATGGCAAGTATTTATCCTCCAAGAATATGAAAAAAAGGCCATGAGGAAAAAAAAAAAGGCAGAGGGTGAGTATTCCACGGCTGGAGACCAAATCAGACATCCAGAGACCTGGATTTTCTTCCTGGCCCTGTCATTAACCTGCAACACACCATCTGCTCCCTTTCCTTCCCCAACCTCGTTGCACAGGAGCAGGGTATTCTCTGTTTGTACGGAGCTCAGCACGATGCCCTGACCACCCCCAGCAGCTCCCCGTGCCCCTGGCAGGCGATACCAATCAGACAAGAACGGTGTTTTCTGCCATCTCTGGGCACATGCCCGGCTGGCTGTGGCCACGTGAACTGCCTCTCCACCGAGCAGCGCTTTCCATCCTTTGTGTGCTGGGGGAACAGAATGTCTCACAGATGAACAAACTGGTGTTTCACCTCCCTAACCAGAGCAGCCCACGATCAGATAAAACCCAAAGACGAAACCCTCCTGTATCTGGGAGGTTCCAAATCACCGAGGACTCCAGGCCACAGGACCCTTCTGCTTTTTGGCCATATCACGTACAGGAGTGGGCACAGCAACATTTTGTGCTTTTAAAGAGGAAACACCAGAAACCATTGACTTACCCTGTGGAATTAGCTGCTCCTCTGCACCTCTGTGTCCTTTGGGTTCTAGTTAAGAGGGTCAGGGTTTTAAAAAAAAAAAAAAAAAGGAAAAAAGATATGAAAAATTAGGTCTCTCGCTGCCAACTGGCTCAGCCAGAGTATATATATTTTCTTAATACTCAGTAAAATGTATCCTGTTGATTAACAAGCTGATCAGAAAGGCCAGCGGTGCAGCTGTCTCAACAGCTCTGATTGCTTTTAAATGATTGTCTGTTCTCAGCCCTGTCACTCACAGAAGAAATAACCACTCTAATAAACAGTAGCGAGTTTCCCTGACCTCAGCCTGCGGAGGCGTCAGCCAGCCCAGCGCTGTAAGGTCATCCAGAAACACTCCCACCACTCAAAGCATCTACTCCATACCAACCATCCTTGTGTTAGGCACCAACATCTTGCCCTTTGTCCATCTGCTTTAGAAACCTTGTGGCATGCAAGCTAGGATTTGGATTTGCCTTGGCTGAGAGACTACAATCAGGGCAAAGTAGGCAGTATTTCACAAGAAGCACCTCTGGGGGAGAGAGGCTGGGCTTTCCATAACCCCAAATCACTCAGGACACTCAAATCTGACTTGCACTGACTCTAATATCACACTTGTTGAAAGATCTCCTGGGGTCTGCAATCTCTGTAAAGTGAACCTGGGGCCAGCTTTGAGCAGCAAGTCACAGCTTGGTGTTGAAATCATGCAAAATGGGTAGTCCCCCACCATCCTAAACCAACTGCGTGAAATTCCCTACATCTCATCAAAATCCACAGTGTGTTTTTTTGGCTGGCTTTGAATTGTAGATTGAAACGTGTAGGGGAGGAGAAAGGAAGCCAAATGTGGACCCAGATCCATGAAACATTCCCACAGCTCCTTAGCAAAGCAAGCATTTGAAGCCCCCAGAGCTCTGGTAGGGGCTCGAGCAGCCAATCACATGTCAATGAACAACTTAACTGATTACTTCTAATTACTGAAAGACACTGTCCTGACCTGAAATGGTCCACAGTGCATGCCTGGTTCCTAGTTATTATGCTAGATTTGTTATTCCACGCTAGGTTAAATAAACCAAGGCTAGAGAAATAAAGGGTACCAGTGAGCGAGGAGTACAGGCGGGCAGGGCTATAACACGTGCACACACAACCCGGCTGTCTCCTGATGAGATGGACTCACCACAGCTCAGACAACATCATCACCTGCTTTTTGGAGGTGAACACTAGCTACTGCCTGGATTTACACAGGGGTGGGTGGTGCGGGTACCGGACCATGGAGTCAGCCTGATGCCTGTGCTACAGGAGATTGGTTCTGCTCCGCAGCGCTGCCAAAGGCCTGGGAGAGCGGCATTTGCTGCTCCTTGCTGAGAAAGAGGAGTTATAATATGTTAATGGAGCCTCTGAGAGGAGGGGACTTTGAGTGGAAGGGACAGTGTCATCAGTACTTTTGCTGGATTGACTTTAGCACAATAAAGTGCAGGTGCAGAGATACTGCAACAGCAAAAATAAATGACATGGAGAAGGTAGAATGAGCATATAATGGACACTGGGGGAAACTGCTTTAATTCAGTTCCTGGCAGCTGGAACTGTGGTTCTGAAAATACTTTGCGGAACATATTGTTAGAGAACCTCCCTCCATGTAGTGGCATCCTGTCAAATTATAAACATGGACGACATCTGGTCTATGTTGGTTGCTCCAAGTCTGCTGCAGTCATGAAGGGTTGCCATAATAAACTGCTCTGACCCAAAAAAAAAAAAAAAAAGAAAAAAAGAAAAAAAGAAGAAAAAAGCAAAGCAGGCCCTATAGAGGATAAAGAACTAAAGAACTGCTCTGGGAGCAAGCAAAGCAACTGACAGACGGGGCTTTGGAAGCGGAGCGCGGGGATCTTGAAATGAGAATGCCAAGGTCAAGGAAATTCAATGCGTGGGGATCTGTCTAGCCAAGTGGGCTCAGAGGGAGATTTTCTTATAAGTGTATTTTTTTTTCATGCCACAAGAGGGATCATAAAACAGCCCATTGTGTTTATGGTAAATTTAAAAAATATAATGCAGAGTGCAACTGATGTAGCTATTCATGGGAAAGTTTTTTCTCCTAATAAAACCAAGAATTACCCCTACCCCAGTCCTCTACCTCCCCGCTCCGCTCCCAGACAGGGAAACACGGCATTCGGCGCTCAGTAGGCAAGTATGAATTGCCCCCCTGTGATCCCAATGGCTCTCTGGAGCTTCCTCAGGAATGTTTCAATCTATCCAGGCCTTAAAATCCACAGTTTTTGGACTTAAAACGTGTACACTGAAACACACAGGCAGAGTGGCCCTACCGAGGTCAACAGAAATCTAACTGTACCGAGACCAGAAGTCAGCTCTCAGTAGATGCTTGTGCCAACAGAAATCAAGGCTAGCAACGGGCCAGTAAGGCTGGCAAAATGGAGCTTAATATGTTAGTTTCTGAGCCCAGCTGCTTTCTTCCAGGAACATGCCTGCTCAGCACTGACTTAACTCAAGGAGGGGCAGAGACACAGAGAGAAAAGCCACATGCCCCTCTCTTTGGGAAGGGGTGACCCTCATCCCTGCATGGGCAGTGGGAAGGGGCCCTGAGGAAATGGCGCCCAGATTGCTGCACCGAAAGGATGGTCTGAGGTGGAATCAGAGAAGACTGAATTCCTTCCTCAACCCTGAGTCCGCATGTGTGTTGGCGTGTGACCACCTCTGCATTCACAGCTCAGCAGAGAGGGAGGGACAAGAGGCAACATTAAACCTTTGGAGTGAACAGCCCCTGGTTTGCAGGAATCCTGTCTCTAACACCAATTCTGACCCTAAAAGAGACTGAAAGCTCTCAAAATGCCTCTCCACAGGGTGGTTTTCCTGCTGAGCACAATCCCAACTTGCAGCGAGTGTTTGCTCACTACCAAAGCTACGGTGTCGCTGCTGAGTGTGCAAAGCAACGAGCAGACACGGAGCCACTCGAGCCACACAAGGCCGCCTGCCCGTCACTCGTCAGCCCGAGCGCAGCCGCTCCCACCGACGGCTCCCCGATGGATCAAACACACGGCAGCAAACAAAAGAGAGGAATTGTCCACCTGAAAATCCTAACCCTCTTCTCCTTTACAGAGCAGAGGGAAGGAGTTGCAGGTGTTTCCCTCCAAGCCCTCTCCCCTGCAGCTTCCAACACTACAGCAGACTGACACGGCCTCCTTTTTAGTTACCCTGCAGGAATGGCGTGAGTAGGGCAGGCAATTTGGTGAAGAGCAGGAAGGTCTTACCAACGGATCCCACTGTTTTTCTCAGGACAGTCCCGGGATTCAGCAGGGGAAAGGCATCTGGCAGCAAATCATCGTACCACGTGGCTGTCGTCCCAGTGATCGGCAGGTTGTTCTCCAGTGGTGGGCTTCGCTCCGCAGCCTCGAGCAGAAGGATCTAGAGAGGGGACGTGGGGAAGGGAAACAAGGTCAGCAGGATGGTTTCATACACGGTCTCAATCCTGAAGAGTTCTTAAAACTCCTCTCCTTGCCAGCAGTAGCTGTGAATAACTCTGCATCACAGACTGCAGGGTTTTGGTGTTAAAAGCTCTATTAGTTTTCTGGAAAGTGGCAGTAATTAGTGTAGGAAGCTGCTGTGTTAAGTTGCACATGCCCTCCTTGGAGAGGGCTTCTCTGCTTCCTGAGGGACTCAGCCTCACATGGGATTGTCTCCTTAGTGAGAAACATGAAACCAGGGACAGGAACTGGTGTTAGGGGACACAGCATTTCACTGCTCGGTTACGCGTTCAGATCCAGAGTCATAAGGTCAGAAATTACTGAGACCTGGTCCAAGGCGAAGGGCTGTACCCTGGGTGCCCAGGGCAACAAACTGGGGTGCCTCAGGACAAGTACTGGTTGTAAGTCAAAGCACAAATGCTGACCAAATTAAAGATGATGGAGAATATGAAGCTTTGAAAGAGCTGAAGTGCTGTAATTTTGGAGAAAATAATAATAAAAAAAAAAGGCAGGCAATTTCCTCAAAGAGCTCTACTTAAAAGTAATAGGATATTATTAAAACTCGCAACTGTTTCTATGCCTTGTAAACACGTTACCTTCAAGTAACTCCACATCCCAATGTGCGTCCCTGAGCTATTTGGGCCGTTTACAACCTAAGCTCCTTGGCAAACTGACCCCGTTTTCCCTGTATGGTTTCGGCTGCTGTTCATCAAGCTGTGCTCCCCCGGCCACTGGTGGCCCCCATGAAACTGGAAGTCAGTCTTTAACACGGCTGCAAAAAGCCTAAACATCCACAAGAAGCAGAGGGATGGAGGACCCAGGTAGACTCTGCCCACTGACACACTCCATTAAAGTGAAGCCCAGGGGGTTTATTGCACTTTACAATCAAGATTTTTAATTAAAGTTTTTACAAAATTAGGATTTTTTTAAAATTAATTTTCTATTTTCAGCTAAATGCTTCATCCCCTTACCTTCCAGGCACTAAGGAAGGTGCCATAACCAAACAGTCTACAGATGTCTTTTGAAAAAGCCTAACCCATCGGGAGCATTGGCCTGGAATGCCGAGCCCACGTGCTCTGCAAAAACGGATTTTACCCCAAATGCTGGTCAGAAGCTAAACAGAGGTCAAGTGCAGCACCCGCCTTCCCGGTGGGGCAGCCAGAGGGTCGGCATTAGCCATGGCTGGGACACAGAGTGACCCTGCCACTCGCCTGGCAGCCGGAGCCATCCCTGCTCAGGACGGAGGCAGGATGCCCATCAGGCAGGAGCAGGGCTGAGGTTTCCAGAACAAGAGTTTTGAGCCAAGCATCCCGCGTCTCCAGCAAAGCCTGCTTTCTAAGCACAAAGCTACACGGCGAAATTGTTCGAGAGGTAGAACACCGTGGTTTTACAGCACTGTCTCTTCCTGTTTGGAAACCACCTACTCAAATACTGATTTAGGGATAAGAGAAATAAAAGAGAATAAGGCTCAAACTTTCCACTAAATCCCTAGAAGTTTCAGCTTTTACATGCTGCGTTGTCTTTACATAATGAAGTCACACTGCAATTATAAATGAGAGTGACTTGGCTCCGCTTGTTTGTTTTTAACTTGCAATTATTACAAGGTTTATCACTTATTTATTACAAGACACGGTGAGAGCCAGTACTGCAGCAGCGCCAGAAATGATGAACTTCCTGCAGAATGCACTGGCCTGACAGGGGCGAATCAGAAACTAATTGAACTGGGAGCTGGGTTAAGTGCAAGGGAACTGAACCTCAGCTGTTGCAAACAAGCAAAATTCTTCCTTTATTGCAAGGATCTTTATTCGCGGATCCAGAATCTTGCTTTCTGAGTAATAAGAAAGCAAAAAGGAATCAGATCACAATGCTTTTACTCAACAGGCTTCTCTGATGCCAGGCAAGGAAGGAACTGGTTCAGTCTGTCTCGAGCAGTTCTGTGCTTTTACCCAGTGACTTGTCAGGACTTTCAAGGACACACACTATCAATTCAACAAACACGTGCCTGACCATAATTGTGCTTAATTCCCTTTGCCATGGGACTCAAGTGTACATTGAAGATCTTTTTCTGAATCATTTTATATTATTAGATTATCCTCTTACTTCCCCAGCAGAACACCTGGCTGTTGCCAAGGGGCACTCGGCAACAGAGGCAAAACTAATCCGGGAGGTGGGAAATTACAGGGGCTGGAGCCAGGGCAGAGCTGGGATGCTCCTGCTGCGAGGAAGGGACCGATAAGGGCTGTCTCGGACAGTATTTTGCCACAGCCCAGAGTGCGGTGGGAAGAGGTACTATTAAATCAATAGCAGCGATGGTCGGAGACCAGCAAACCGCAGGGGGCAGGGGCCCTCCCCGGCGGTGTAAGCGGCGCTAGCACAGCCCTGCCGAAGGTTGCATCTGGAGTGGAACAGCTCCAAATCATTTTTATGGGTGATAATAAAAATGTGTTACCACATAATCAACACAAAACAGTGGCAACGGTATCCTTTTCATTAAAACAACATGTTTTAAATGAGCGCTCTGCTGATAAACGCTGTAAAAGATTTAAAAGCATGCACAAAATAATCCCGTATGCTCTTTTATAAATTGACTATATATACTTAGCAGTCATTAAGGCTCGAACCATGGTAACGAGTTTATTTTCCCTGGGCACAAAATGATAGAGGTCAGGAAGTCTCCAGACTTGAAATTGCTGAGAAATTCTAGTTTTTATGATTAGGACTGAAGAAGTGCCCAAAAGAAATAAAGTAGAAAGAAGAGAACTCTCACATCCCTGAGATCCACGGAGCCAAACTAAAGAAGGAAAGGCACGAGGGATTTAGTCACACTCAAAACCTCAAACTATACACAGTTCTTTCAACAAGGAGTGTCCTCTCCTAAGCTAGCGCAGCACATAGCATAAACAGGGTCCTTACACATTATTGCAAGAGCACTGGAGCCATTCATCTATTTTCTGTCACATTCTGTTTTTCTTAAGGCTGCCATTGCCGTAGTCAAGGGACTCAATGAGAATTCCCACTTTCATTAAACAAAAAAAGAAAGTTTCTAGCCCTCTGAGTAAACTGTTGGAAAATGATACCACAGAGGCCCACAGCCAGGAAGCAAATTAGCAAAATGTGCAATGTATTAAAGTCTCAGTATTAAAGTCTTGGTATTTTCTAGTCAATAAGGTTGAAGTAGAGAAGGGGCTAACACCAGCTGAAGAAGAACACGTGGCTTGGATGGGAAATCCTCATGGAAAATAGTACCCATTTCTGTTATTCTCACGACTTCCAACGCACAGCTTCTTAGGAAAAAAATGGAAAATAGAGGCATCCTAATGCCACCACGTAAATGAAATATGTCTTGATGCCATGGGTAATGTTAGTCACCCAATCAACTAGAGCAGGTACAGAGAACTACCTGAAGGGCAGCACTTGTGGTTGTTGCCTGTGGTGTCAGGAGGGCAGATCCCTGCAGAAGACACAAAGGCTTTTCCTCCCCAGTTCGCACAAGGTGAAGGATGGCCTCAACTCAGCAAAACACTCGGGCTTTTGTCTTTTTGCACAAATGGAAGCAAAAAGTCACATGTGAGCCTAAATGGACACACTGAACTGGAGCCTCTGGCAACGGAGGTCCCACCAGCATGAGGGCTTGTCTCTGGTTTCCAGACCCCACCTCTCAGACGCAGCTGAACTGGGTCAGAACGCTGGGAAGAGCTGAGCTGGGGCCATGTCTCCTGCCAGCCCCGCAGCGGGAGACGGGCCCAAGTAGGAGACGGCATGAGAACGCAAAGAGAATGCAGGAGGGATGACACACTGCACTGGCCAAGGAGCTCGCAGGCCATGCCAGCGGCAGAGGTTATTGCCTGAAAAACTCACCCCTGGGCCTTTTGGGTCCCGCAGAGCCGCCGGGCTCACCTCTGTACAGGATCTGGCGCTGGCTCTTCGCCCGTGGCTCACAGCCTGGCTCCTCACCGTGGGGCCCGCACATGCGTAGGGCCCTCGGCAGGGACATCAGTGTTATGTGCCTGAAGCTCAGTCCCAGCTTACTCAGCCCACCTCCCCCTTTTCTATTTGCCAGCATAAACTTTCTAAACTTCAGACACATACCACATTTCTTGCGTCAGATCAAAAGCTCAGGCCAGGGACAATGGAAACGGGAGGAAGGTTTTCATCTTCTTGAGATGTTCAGTGTCAGAGGACTTTTTTTGGCTTGTAGTGGCTTTCAAGAACCCTATTTTGGTTGTTGCCACACATCAAAAGAAGATTTCACAAGCACAGCCTCCTCCCATCATCTGTCCTCCACTCGCATTCCTCATGTCCTGTAACTTGTAGGTGCTAGAAACAAGGAAAGAACAGCCGGGCTTCCAAAGATTTCAAAATTGATACAACAGGGCTCAGAATGCTTTTTCTTTGGATAAAAATCCATGGAAATGCAGGGGGAATCATTTGACATAATCCAGATGGATATTATTAATTAATAAACAGGGGATATTTGGTCTCTTGAAGCACTGCAGAATTAACTCCCCTCCATCCCTCTCTAAAGAGGAGGGAAAGAAACTGCATGAATCCAGCTCATCAGCTAAAAATTCCAGTGTAAAATAAGATTCCCTTGATCTTGTAAAGACACAAGCTGATTAATAATGGTAATTGCATAACTTGTTGGACATATCTTTCTTTATAGCAAATTATTTGGCAAAATATAAGAGTTTTTTAATCATTCATCAACACACAGAGCTAAACAGGGAGTTTTACAAAATCTGATGGAGAATGGTATCTCTGTTATAGCAATATGACACCTGTGAATGCAAGGCTCCAACGCAGACTCAACTGCGGGGCTTCAAAAGCCAAAAGACATTCAGTAAGTGTCCACTAAAATCTGATGAACTGTGTGCCCGGAGAGAACCTGGGTGACTTCATCCTTATTACATGTTAGAGGCCTTGGCCAAAGGGGACAAGATAATTAGTGCATGGAGGAGTTTTTGTTATATTGATAAATTATGTGGGGAGCAATAGCTGATGTCATTGCAGTGATCCAATGTAGACCAAAAGGTAAGGTTTATGTCATCAGCTGTTGCATGGAGGACAGAAATGTGGACCAAAGGCTTCTGACAATCCACAAGTAGCGCAGGTCATGCTCTTCCTGCAAAGGTACTTGGTTTTTCGTACAGTTTTACAGGATTTCCAAAAAAGAGGGTGCAAAAAGTGACTGTTTCATCAGCAGGTATTTTCTGAGGGGGAATCAGAGCAGAGAAGACACAAAAGCACAGACTAACCTACTTGTTTAGCTGAAACGCAGGTGGTGTTCAGCAGATGATCAGACCATCAAGGCTTTGGTTGAGAGCAGCAGCGAGGGAAGGATCAGCAGTGGTTTTACTGGGTCACTGCCCTCTGAGACACATGGGGAGCTTCTCTGATATCGCTACACATTGGAGATTTACATCTGCTGCTGTGAGCCCATGCAGCCTGCCATCACTGGCACCCCGAGGTGTCAGAGCCAGGGAAAGAAGTCAGACGTGGAAAGGATCCAGCAATCCTTCAATGCCGTGCTAAGAGCTCACTGCAGAGTGAACCACACAAAGGAACTCAGACTGAAATCAGATTCCCCACCATTACTTTAAAACACCTGATAAAAATACATCGGAGTTATAACCTTCCACCCTCAAAAATCACATCATTCTTCTCTGCCCGATTTATTGCTCGTCACCTGCTGGGGATGTAGCAGTGCTACGGACGTGGAGCCAGGCCAGCCCGAGGCGAGCTCAGTCGTGACAAAGTAACATCTGTTCTCCGCAACGGCTTTGAGATCTCTGCTTCTCACCAGGTGAGGAGCCTCAGCTCTGGCTGAGAGATTCATGTCAGCTGGCTCCAGCAGGCAGAGATGCCCCGTGTGCTCTCCTCCGCCACTGGACTCTGAAGGAAAAAGCTGCAAGAAGAGAGCGGCACGACTGGAAAAGGAGCTTGGTCCTTTCCTGGCTCGCCTCGGAGCAAGCTGAAGAAAAGGACCCAAAGTAATTTTTCTCTTATGTTCACACTTTGCTCATGAAGCTCTGCTGGAATTTCTGATTGAGAATTGGAAGTTTGCTTGTTTGGGCACAGGTTACCAAAGGATCCCAGCACTGACATCCCTTGGGCTCCTCACACACCTCCCTCGCTGAAACCTACTCTTTGTCTACAAAAGTATTTCTCTTCAACAATGTTTCCAGGTATTAAACACACCAAAAGCGCTTCCTAATGCAGACATAGGATTTGCTTGGCAAATTAAGTTGTATGTCACAGGAAAACAGAAAATTTCAAAGTTATTTTAAGAAAATATTAAATCTATTTGACTAAAAATGTCAAACTTGTAACTAAAAGACTTTGCGGGAGGCGATGGCGGAGAAGGAGGTCTTTAAAGCCTTTTTGTGGTTCTGGCAAATGATTTACAGCACTTGCCAAACACATGGAACAGTCTTAGGGGACAGATTGCTCCTTCGATCCAACAGTGATAAGAAATAAGATCCAACAGTTACTAGACTGGAGAATGAAAGGATTTTAACTGTCATTCTGAAACACGGACGCCTGCCCAAATGAGAGAAAGGCCAGTACCCAACCTGCCTCGAGTGTCCTAATCGTAAGCGTGATCATCGCTGATAAGAAAAAGGCTAATGAGACAGATGCAAAGTTCAGATGTGAACACTGACAGAAAATTCAGTTTGCCCACCCACTTTTGGTTCATGGCTCCCCCTTGTAAAAATCAGTTAGGAAGTTGCATTTTATTCTTAGGGACATTTATTACATTAACTGACCTACAGAAACTCAGCATTAAATTAAAAATTTTACAGGGATTGATTTAAGTTTGTTATTGCTACTAGAAAGCACTCAGTTATTATACAGCTATCTGTGAAACAGCCCAAATACTCCTTATATTCAATGCATTACTAGAGCTGGGGAAGCAGATTCTGCAGAGGGTCATTAGGATTAGAGATCAGGTAAACCACCTTCCCGTTCAGAACAGAAAGAAAATAAATAACTGCTAGTGTCAGCCACATACACAACATGGAAAATCCATGAAAGCCCTTGAAATATCAAGCAACCGCTCACGTTCCACTCTATAGGACCAGCAGCAGCCTCACAGCCAAGCAACGTGGGTTTCCCTCCCAATTTCTCAGTACCATGAAACATTTTCTATTTTCCAAATATTTCTCCACTATGGCAGGAAACTGTTTTATTGTCTGTCAGAGAAAGAAAAGACAAACCCCATAAAAGACCCCAGACAGCTGCCAGTATTTCATGTAGCTGCTTGGAAGAAAGGGGAGATACAGAAACATTTCATACAATGATTACATTAAAACTCCAAGTAACGGTGCTTCATAATCAAAAGACACAGGGTAGCGAAGGTGCTATGGGGTAATAAATGGGGTGATTTCATATAAATAGCAAGGTATTGATCAAACTCTGTGCACAGTACAAAGATTTTCTTTAAAACCTTTCAGAATCTTCTGCACAGGGAATCACATTACACGGACTGTTTTCATGCAAAAAATATGCATGTCATTTATCAATCACACAATGAATCAATCAGACACTAGATATGTAATGTTATCTCCCTGCATTAAAGCTGTAAGTGAAATGCCACGAACTTCTCAAAAGCGGTGTCAGGAGATAAGACTGGGTTATATCAACTCAGATCAAGTGCTGCACTCACCCTCCAGCCAAAAGCTGGGATTAATATCGCGCTGCCTGTAGCTCCACGGTGGAGTTTATTCAGATAAACTGGATGAACAAAATAAGCAGAAGTTTTTATGCAGCTGCCCAGTTTCCTGCTAACACTGCCTGCGTGGGCAGCGGTGCCACGGTCTCCTCACACTGCAGCTCTCCTGAGCTTCGGTGGGGTTTGTCCCGGCTCAGTGCTGTGACACAGGAGGGCAGCATCAGGCTCAGGAAATTCCGAAAAGAAGGGCCGTATGCTCTTTCCCACTAACAAGCTGTGCTGGCAGAAGGAGAAACATTTCATGTGAAATAAAAGCAGGGTTCATTCTGCCCTCCCACCAGCGAGGCTCCCCGCAGGGTCAGGGGGTGCTGTAGTGATGTCAAGCAAGACGTCATGGGAAAGAAATAAGGGGTTTGGCACGTTAGGGCTCGGGGAGGGGGGCAGCTTTCTTCCTGCCCTGCACACTTTCTTGTCCTTGACCCCAGACTCAACACCATCCTCCCTGACCTATAAATTTTATAGGCCCCATGGCCTATAAATTTCAAGCTCAATGCCATCAATTGAGCTTTCAAATCTCGGGCACCGAAACGGGTCTGGCATCAAGCAAATGGGACAGGCCAGCTCCGAGTTACTGCAGGGTAACCTGAAACAGGAGAGACGAGGATAGAAACAGATTCCATCTCCCTTCACCTCCCTTCCTGCAGAAACATCTCCTACAGCCACAAGGACAACTTAGAGCAGCGTTAAGGAAAGCATAGGACACATGAAGAGCTTGTTCCACCATACAGTTCAGCCACGTCTCAGAGTCTCTCTCCTCCCCAAGGGCTATATAAGCACCGGTCCCTAATGAGTCATTTTTCATTACATTTGCTCGATGTTTATTCTCGCTTCTCACTTGCTGATCCAACTCTCATATTACAAAAATCAGAGGGTTACTTTTATTACCTCATTTGGACGCTGATCTTACAAGTCAGATGAACCAATTCATCCTTGTAATAAGAAAGATGAGAACTTTTCTGGTTATATCCCCATTTTTTAGGGGGACAGCTACAAAAGGCTGCAGAAGAAGAGCGGGGAAAGAAGGAACCACAGTCTTGTAGCCTCTTCTTCCGTGACTGAGTTTAAGTTTCCTTAACTTGCCCTGCACAGCCACTAGAGGACAAACACGCGTTTTACATATCCTCACACATAACCAAGGAAGGCTTTTGGCTCCTTGTCCCCACTGCAGAGGTATGAGGAAGAGATTGGTTGTCACTTGTCCCTAACCTACTCTATTAAAGCAAAACTTCTCACCCAACACCAATCTGCCCAGGTCCACAGTGCCTCTGAGGTAGCCTTCCACCTTCCACATGTTTGCTCTCACCCTTGGACCTTGCAGTATTTATAACAAGTCTGAACAGGCTCCACGTGCCTCAAAGCCCCTATAGCAGGGGTCAATGGCCTGACCTGCTTGAAGCTGGCTGGCTACACTGAGCTCCTGATCTCCCCCATTGCCATTCCCTGAGTTCATCTTGGTCATGCTGGGCTGAAATTCAAAAGAGCAAAAGCAGCAAAGCTCCTCAACTTCAGCTTTCTCCAGAAGGAGCAGGACTGTGGCAGGAAAATCCATCTCTGCTCATTGGGAGGATGAACTTCCACATCTGCCTTTGCAGAACAAGACAGCAAAAATCAGAGGGGATCAGTCTCCTACACTGCTAAGGGATATTTGTGCCCATACCTAGAGGAAGAAAGACTCCTGTCTCCTTCTGAACAGCTTCAGGCTCTGCTGTGAAATGAGACGACAGTTTGGAGAGCTGAGAGACAACTTCACATCCAGATCATCCAGCAAAATACGGATCTTTCTCCAAAATTCAAGCACCTTTTTAATGGTGCTCCCTATTATTGAATAACAACTGAGATCATTCCATTGCTACATAGATCAAACTGAACTCAAATTAACCTTAAAAAAAAAGGGTGAATCAGCGTATTTCTCTTGTGAACAACACAAGCATTTGTGTAATGTTGCTTCACTCTCCATTTAATTGCTACAGTCAATTTTTGCACAGCACCCACAGCTTTTCAAACAAAGTGGAAGCCAAAAGATTGATAATGACATTGCTGGGCTGTGCTGCAGAAGGCACCCTTGCAGAGACACGGTCTTTAGTACTTCACAATAGAAAGACATAACTCATTTCCCTCCATAAAAGTAAACCTTTTTGATGACCTTTGCTCCCAACTTGGGTCTCTGTGGGAGCATAGGGAAGTCAGAAGGAAACCCATTACAGCAACAACACAGTCTGAGGCAGCACCAAAATCCTTCAAGTGTCATCTCCAGGGTCTTGGCACTGAACTTTGGAGGCACCCACCTCATTGTTCCTCATGTTGGAAACTCAGCAAGACTACAAAGCGTTCAGCCATCAGCACTGGGGTTTTTGATGACTCAGTGCTCCCTCCTGAACGAAGAGCAGGTTGCAACCAGACGGCTGCCAACATAGGAAGCGTTTCCTAAGGACAGCACCTCAGGTTTGCCAGCGAGGAGACAAATGCCAGTGCTGCACAAGTGTCCTAGGTTAGAGTAGGAGACAATGTGCTCCTGCCTTCAGTAGAGGTCCCACGCCCAAGGCAGGCAGGCAGGACTTCCCAAATACCATGGGCAGCCAGCAGTTGGTGCCAACACCAGGGAACAGATTGCTTTCAGGTGATGGGAATGTCACCCAATTTAAACCAGTTTCATCTCTGTAAGACAAACCCACTGACCGGGGTGCAGTTTCACTCTTGGGCTGAGAGTTATTGAGGGGATTTGGGTAGGTAGGACCTCCTTTCTCCTCCTTGAAGTCCTGCCAGGTCCCGGCTGAGGTTGCCTCTCACGCTTTGTTACCCGACACAAGTGCTGAGCAGCACAAGGCAGCAGAGCACGGGCGCTCCGAGGTCAGGTTTTCATTTTCCAGTGAGCCAAATATAGAAAGTCCTGGAAAGCAAAGGAAGGTACAGCTGGCCACAAGCTGATTTACGTCTCTCTGAGGCTGGTCCCATGTCTTACTTGGATTCGGGACTGCACACACAGAGGTCAGTCACCAGCCCCTCTCTCCTCTCCAAACGCCTCCAGCTCCTAACTGCCAAAGAACACCCAACCTGCCAGGTCCCGCTGCTTGGAAAAACGATCCGGCTCGCCTTTGTCCTTTGCACTACAACAGTTGTTTTCACTCGAATAATTCTGTTCCCCAGAATTTCATTCCCCCACCCCTTCATTTTCCTGTAGTGAAATACAACTGTGAAGGCTTTGAGGAAGTTCCAGACAACATCGCTCACTCCATTTCAGCACAGACAATTCCCAAATTACCATAATATCATGCACTGGCCTCAAAAACATCACACATCCACCACCCCCCTCCACAAAGGTTTCTCCCCAAATTCTTTTATGTCATTGATAACCATCAGTTAATGAATAATAACAGCAGCAAAATGCCTTAAAGGGACCAAAGCACTACATCTAACAGCCAGGATTGGGCTGTCACAGGAGGGACCACAGATCAAAGAGGACCGACTGATTCAGCTGCTTCGTTGCTAGACTAGAACAATTTATCCGAATCCAAGTAGGTAGAAATCAAAACAATTTGCAGAAAAAAAGCCTCCACAACATGAAGGTCTCCTCTTAACATTTCTCTCCACTAAACCACGCATGAAATCCTCTCATCTTTCAGAAAAATGGATAAAAAAGCAGGACTGGATAGCACTTGAAGAGCAGGCTAATAAACAACTGCTCTTAGAAGAATCTACATACCATTACCCCTCTGCTTTGCACTCTGCATTGGTAAGGTTTCTACAAGGCATTTTTAGTGAGAGAGATGAGAATCAGACTCCAGTTCTTTCCTGAGCCAGGGGAATCACTGCTTTCCATCCCCACGTTATCAACCAGCTGAAGGCAGGAGGATCTTTCACACAGCTCCGTCTGCCCTCTGTTTAAGGAGCAAAACCTGAGCCAATGCGTTCCAGTCGAGTGCAACGAGCTATTTATTATTTATTAGCAGCTGCACATTTGTGACAGCAGGGAAGAAGGGAGACGGAGATGCAGTTCTATGGCAGAGTGGAGAGGATGTGCGGGAAGCAGGAGGAGCCAGGCTGGAGGTGAGCGATGCCCACGTGCAGAAAAGCACTGCCCTCATTCCTTGGGGCAGGATCTCCACCACAGCATGGTAAACGGAAGCCCCTCTTCAGGGCTGCCAACTCAACATCTCTTTCAGCAGCAACTCTTGGAAATTTTTACCAAAGAATAAAGGCGGGTCCTTACCTTGGCCTCAAGCGTGTTCAGCCTCTCGGTCATATCCGCTAGTCTCGTGCAGTTCATGCATTCTAGAAAGAACCAAAAAAAAAAAAGATATAAAATTTCTACATACTTTACATTTTAATCCATGGCTTTCAGTCTGCAGACCCTGGTCCCTTTTTGATCCAAGGCACACAGAAAAGTGATTCAAGATCAGTTACAGGGGAAAATAAGTATTAAAATCCATTGCACAGGGAAACAGCCACAGCCATGTTACATGAACCTTGCTTGGGGATGTTTAGGGGGGCAGAGTGTGAAACCAAGTTCACCAAAGGGGGCAGAGTTGGGAACCAAGTTCCCAACAGGTAGAAGGAAAGGATAGGTAGAAGGCAGGTGAAGAAAAGAATTAGTTGTAACACTTTTCACGGTGCCAACCAGCATGACTTCTCGTCACCAGCAGAGACACTTGCTCTGCCACTGGTGCAAGCTGGTGTGGCACGTGCTGTCACCTCACCAGACATCAGGCTGCACAACCACTACCTCCAGTTAGCTCTCTCCTGTACTATGTCCTGGTCAAATACCGAGAAAATCAATGAATATACAAAATGCCCATCTCTGTGGAGTCCTGCTCCATCCCTGGGCTCCCAGACCCTGTTACCGCTCCCAGAACAAATCATCTGTCTCAACGACAGCCAGAAAATCCAAGACAGACCCCAGGGCTGACGCAGACCGGAGCCGCAGCACAAAGTGGTTTCCATCTCACTTTGCTGCATAGAAGCAACAGATAGACAGCAACCACCAAAGGGGTCCTGACAGGATGCCTTAGCAAGAACAAACGGTAACATAATGGCCTCTGAGCGCAGTTTAAAATCATTGCTTGATACAAAAGACATCACTTATCTAAACAGAAGGCCTGCTGCTTTGCCTCTGTTTTCATTTCAGCAACGTTAAAGTGAGTGAAGGAGGATAAAGCCCTGAACAGAGATTTAATCAACACGGCACTTTCCCAGCACTTTGCAGCCGAGTTCAACTGCCCATTCCCAGCTCTCAGAGAAGCTTTCCAGACTGGACCACTCACCTATTGTGACTTATGAAGCATTTTTTAAAAAGGGAAAATGACTTGCAGCATGAAGTATTTCAGAGAATAAACCATCCATATTCAGGTAATGAATCACTGCCATCTCATGTCCCACAGAGGAGAAATACGTCTCTGCGTGCTTTTCTGGGCTCCTTAAGGGCCAGAGACAGCTTTCATTGAGTGGCTACAAGAGTATTTAGTTCTGATATTTCCACATTCTTGAGGCTGAAATTCTTGAGCCCCTTAATAGACCATTCAGGTGCAGCTCAGGCTGTGGTTGTACTGGTGCAACAGTTGTTGAGTAAAGCCAGTGCCTACCTACGGCAAGGAATGGGAGAACTTGGGTTTTAGCCTGACTAAACATCACCCTGACACCTAGAACTCAGTTGTTCCCCCTAACAAGCTTTGTCCCCTTTTGCACAAGGAGCCCCAAGGAATCTCTCCAATCGTCACACACAAACACTTTCCAGTTTTATGAAGCACATGGTATGTACCGATGGCTCTCAGCCATGCAAAGATTTTAGCGCATGGCTCGGAGGGCCGGGAAGCTTGGCTGTTCCACCTTAGTGATTTACAGTCTAAGAAGATTGCTTGAGTGCTAACGGCAACCAATCACCCATTGCATAAACTTTCCAAAGAAATTCTCTCACTGACCCTCCGCAAGGAGCTGCGTAGCTTCCTAAAGGAGCTGGACATAGAGCTTCCATCTCACAATATCCAACGTTTTGCAAACAAAGCATCTGATGGTTCAGGAACACTTAGATTGAGGGATTTCCTCACAGGTCGATACTGACATGGACTTTCTTTTACCCAACAGGAAATAACGTTTCTTTATTTTTATTCTCTGCAATAGATCTTGGGTGATACTTTTTGGCTTGAAGTGGCCCATGAATACACAAGTGCCATAAGTGCATTGTCCCACAGGGAAGGAAATGGGTGAGGCTTGTTTGGTCTGGATCTGCCTGTGGTGTGTAAAACAGGGAATTACATTCTGTATGTAACCAGCTTCACGCTTTTGATCTTGCTCATCCCCACAGAAAGATAAGACTGAATAAATCCAGTGCTCCCAAGAGCCAAAAGGCGTACCAGATGTGTTACAGAGCAAATAAAATATGGAGTCCTATTCTCCCTTCTGCTGGCTTGCACATATTAGTAACCCCCATAGGTTTCAGAGAGACTGACTTGAACTGTCTGAAAACCATCTCTGTGCATAATTTGAGATGGATTGATCATTTAAGCTCTCTTTGGAGAGCTCTGCTTATGAAAAAGGGCTTGTACCTCCCTTCTGCACAGGGGAGAATCAACCAGCTCCCAGGGGGAAGGATACTCTGATTGCTTCTGCTGGACAGAGTGTATGAACAGCACCAGTCCAGCAGCCCCCGCTGATCTTGAGGGTCTCAAAGAGTCCTCTCAGGTGTATTTGCAGCACAAAAGGGTAGATTTAAATGAACAAAATGACAGAAGTGGGGAGGAAGCAGCAGTGCCACAGCATGGTGAGGTTTGTACTAATATCATCTCCCTGTCAGCGATGCCTGCTGAGACACACGGAAAACACAGCCCAGGTCAGCAAGAGAACTACTCAAGTCCAAATTGGATTTGAACTCTGATCCTTCCCTTCGTGAAATAACTGAAAACCCAGATCCACACCCAAGGGTCTTAGCCTGGACCCAAAAGACATTTAACTAATCCAGAAAGTGCATATCCTAATGCAGAAGATCTTCTTACTAAGGCAAGTTGTCCCACCAACAAATCCTCGTGACCTTTGTCTAGCTAACCAACAGATGGACGATGTTTTCCAACACAAAATGAGACGAATGCTTGGTGCTGCGGTTACAGACTCTACCTTCAAAGCTTGCTCCCAACACACTGGGGACCAGGCTGCATCAAGGTCATTATCTGTCCTTGCAGAAAGCCTGAGGATGATGGTGACAAATCAAGCTAATAAATATCTTCCCTGACTTCTAATCCTGATGCCTGCTGGTTGCAAGGCCTGAGACAGTAAAGTTGAGTTATCTGGTCAGGGTGAAAGCACTCTGCTTTATTGAAATGAGCTTGAGAATCTCACATCATTATTTCACATGCAACAAATATAACACTGGGGCAAATACACATACTCTCTGACCTGGAACTCCAGAGCAGACGCTTTCCTTATCTGCAGAAATCCATCACTTGTTGCTACACAGAACCACAGTTTATTTCCCTCATATTCCTATTTGGCAGATTTGTATTTTTCCAGCTAGACTCCAAGAAAGGAGTTGTGATTTCACTCTATGAAGCCCAACCTCAAAACACATGGTAGGATTTGTTTTAGAAATATTCCAGCAGGGAGAATAAATAATTGAGATAATGAACATGGGACTGTACCAGCATATCGCGTGACACCCAGTCTGTCTCCATAATGTCTCGCTGTTACTGTCCTAGCACACCTCTCCCTTCCTGCCCTCCCATTCCACCTCTCTGGCTGCGTGGGCAAAGCAGTGCAACTGGAGGAAAGGAAAAGTCTAACGTATCAGAGATGTGGTGGACTCAGCATGCTGGAAAATAGCAAGTTGCGTACCCCGTGCCAACAATGACCGGCTTAACCCTGATCCAAAGGTTGCTACCTTCCACCAATCGTCAATTAAAGGCTGAGATGGAGCCTCCAGCTGCAGCTTCGCAAACGGGCATGGGGCTGTGAAGCCTCTGGCTCTCGCTCCAGCTGTGCTCCTGCAAAAAGGGACTTACAGATTGACTCTGGGTGCCTTGCTAACTTGGCATTCCTGCTTCGCAGGGCTCAAGCAGCGTTTGCATAATTTCATGATTAAATAGTTGTACAATTCAGTTGCTCAAGACTGAAAACCCCACAAGTCTTCAAACTGCTTACTCCAAACAAGGAAGGCGTGATAATGGCTTTATACCAATGGGGCTCTAATGATTTCAGCACAATTATCACAGTGGCACTGGGGGGAGTAAAAAAAACCAGGCCAACTTTCACCACGGGGTCGCAGGTCAGAGTTTTGTGCAAAACAGCAAAGAAACCTCTTGGCATCTCTGCCCCATTTCTCAGCTCTGACAGCCCACGCTCGTTTGTGTACCCAGAGTCTCTGCAGAATATTAAAAGGGCTTTTGGTTTCCCTGCAGCCAGATGCTCTGTAGATATAAATTGCACAGCTCAACTGAAGTCAAGGGATCAAGGCTCTGTCTCTCTCTTTCTTGATGGATTACTCCAAAATTCATATTTCAGAGGGGAGGCAGAGGAGGTGGTTTATAGCATATGAAAGGGGAGAGAATTCTGGAATCACAAAGCCTTTGTTTAAACAAATACAATCTTTGCAGCCAGTTTTTTCAAGACTGTATTTTGCCATTACAAGAAACTTCAACCTTGCAATGCAATGGGGCGTAGCACACAGTCAAGTTTCGGGACATAAGAATCGCATTTGCAGCTCATGCTTCAACCTGCTCGGGACTCTAAACAATGCATGTTCCTCCTCTGAGCCTTGCTTTCCTTTCATCCAGTTTTAGTGTAATGTTTCTTCTATAAAGGACCCGAGTTCAGAGGATGAAAAATTACCAAATGTAACATGCGCACAGAGAAATAAATGAGTATATTCGATTTCTGTGATAAAACCTGCCTAGCAGCTCTTCTCTTTCCATCTAATAAAGTCCACCGCTTCCATTGCACTTTTCAGAAATGGACATGCACAAAGAGAACAAACCCAGTTATCCCCAGGGTGGGGGGAGCAAATCAGAGCTGTGTCAAGGTCAATGCCACCAGCCCACGTTTACAGGACGGGGAACCCAACAGCTTTAGCTCTGCACCAGCGGCTGTGTGATCAGAACTCCTCGGAGCAGGTCTCCAGGCACCCTCTGTTAGGGTTTGAGGCACACTGTCGTACAAAGCAACAACACACAACTTGGGTAGGTCCAGTCTGAAGAAAATGTTGTCTTTTAAAGGAAGCAGGAAACCACCTTTTCTCAGTTAGTGACAGCTTTCTCCAGGACAAGTTCAGAGTAGTCTCTGAACAAATCGGGAGGAGCATGAGGGAAGGCAGCTAAATTAGTCCAGGCAACCACGTTTCTTTGCAAGGAGAAAGGGATGAAGCTGAAAACTCCTGAGGGAAGGAGGAAGCACAGCTAACTTCTACTGTCAGCTTGGTGAGCACCTGAGATGTTACACACCAGAGATGTTATATTTTGACACTCACAAGATAAACCACCAGACCACTAACCCCTCCATCCACTTGTTGCCACACACACAGAGTTTAGCCAGAAAAAAAAAAAAAAAAAAAATCAGTGACACTTTCAGACTCCCACACAGAAGAAATTTCAAGTCAAATTCCACAGCAGAAATATGAACACAGATCTCCTGTGCCAACCTAGGTGGCCCTCGGTAGGGGACAGCCAGCCTGGACTTGCATCTCCACCCTTCTTTAATTTGTCTCATTTGACCCTTCCAGCCTTTTTACATGGATACTGAGTTTCCCTAAGTAGTTTATGTTCTGGCCCTTTGCAAAAGCTTTCGCCAGTGCTTGTGAAGGATAGCAGGCCCAAGCCATAAATCACAGCCAACCTGGGATCTGTTTTTTCAACACGTTTCCTCTAATGAGAGTCAGATGTTGGCTAGATAGACTTTATTAATTGTACTTGTTTAGAATCAGTTATGTCTGTAGCTCTGTAACAGGGTTTGAGCACGTGAAAGGCAAAGGGCTGACAGCAACCGTGGAGAGGAGGAACGTGTGTGTCGCCCGGTAGCCTCTGGTCTGAAGAGCAAACAGGAATCAAAGGTCTGGAGAGCCGCGGGAGGGAAGGACTCCCACCGGCACATCGCACGCCCTGGCCACGGCTCAGGACCCACTCAGCTGGAGCAAGAGTTGTTCCTCTGTACGGGGAGGCTCTCCGAGTTTTGTTTAGTGTAAGATCATTAAGACTCAGCTGTAAGAGTCTCTCAGTTTACTACCATGATATTACTTGTTGCATGATATCCAAATTTTCACCTTTTGGTAAAGAGAGTGGCGAGGGAAGAGCTGTAGGTGGCCGGGTTGTCTCACAGCAGCGATGCTGGGACAGAGAGCCCAAAGCACCCAGCTGAAAAAAGGAGAGCTCCTTAGGTCCCCCCTCTTGTCCCCAAGGTGTCAGCATGTCCATTGCAGGGGAATCACAGAATCACAAAATGATACGGGGTTGGAAGGGACCTCTGGAGATCATCTAGTCCAATCCCCCTGCCAAATCTGTATGCCCGCTGTATTGCAAACATTACGTGCTGTAACCCACGGGCGTGCAGGGTGGGTGGCACAGAACACACCACCCTATGGTGTCCCCCTGTTCTGGCTGCATGGAGACGGCTGAGCAAGGCCAGGTCTCACCCACAAGAAAACATGGAAGGAAGGAGGAAGGAGGATGAGAAACCATCTTTCTTTTTGCCCACCTTCTGGGTCCAATAACTACTGAAAACTGTAGACTACTCGCTTTCACCACCCAGTTCCTCTAACCCCAAGTTCAAACCCGCCACTCACAAAGCCCCACAACATTCCCGCTCAGCATGACCGTTAGCATAATTAAAGCATCTCACAGATAAGGAACCGGAGGCCCAGAGAAATTTAAAGATGGTCTCATTGACAAAAGACAGTTTCTTCTCTCCCACAGTTTTCACATTAGGATTTTGCAGGATGGAAAGTTTTATTTTCACCTGTAAACTGTGAGTTATTCGGCTGCCTATCAATATGAAACAGAACACCTATAGAATATCTTCGCCTTTTTACCATTATTACAGATAATTCACCATCTCTGCTAGGAGTTCCCCATCACTGCCAAAGTTTCTCCATTTGTAATCTATCTCTCTCTTATATCTCTATTATAATAACCATCACCCTTTACTGGCTTATCTTTAAAAAGCAGCTCAAATTTCCTTTCTTATGAGAACTGCTATCTGATCTTTTTCTGCCTGTAAAATATTCATACTTCATTTTCTTGTCTACTTTCTTCTACCTTCTTGAACAGGAAAAGGTGTTTTTCTCCCCCTGGATAGGCAATAAATATTTTTTCATTATCAGGATATTCTGTGATTTTGAAGTGTCTTTAAAAAAACCTGAGGAAAACTGAGTGAAAAGAAAGTTTACCACAAAATGCACTTCGGGAGTAACAGCTACTATTCGAAAATCCACACAAAATTTGGCACATAGTTTCAAATAAAAAAATGGGTGCCATTTAAAAAATTTTTGCAACATTTTCTCTAGATTTTTTTTAAATTATTTTCATAGTTTCTTAATGACATGTTTCAGTCTTAAGTTTTGAAATAGCATTTATTTCAAAATTCACCTAAATTAAAAACGAAGCGAACTATTCAAATAGCCTTAAGTGAAACGTTCACTTCGGGTCAAATGAAATAATTTGGGTTGACCCAAAACCATATTTTAGTCATTAAGTTGTGTCAAAACCCTAAAAATTTCCATTTCAGTTTCTCCCAAATCATTTTTCTTTCCAATTTTTCGGTTTGGCAAATGGACCCAAACCCCCTCCATTATTCACCCAGGTCTATTCTTGAACAGCTCACATCACTCACATTGTTTTATTTAAAATTTCACACATGCACACTCCCACACCACTAACTAATTTTATACATAATTGCTCTCAGCCTGGGGATTTGTGCTCTTTTGCAGCGCCAGAGATGGATTCTGCTGGTTAGGCCTGTGCTCCGTTACCATATGGAATTAGATCATGATCATTTATTCACAGGCAACCACGAGTTGTGAGATCCGTGTTCAATCCATCTTCATCTGTCAGAGTAAGGGTTTAGCAGGGAATGGCTGGATCTTGATGTGACACGTTTTGCTAGAAATGTATTATATATTATTTTTAGAAACACCAAGGACATTTTACTGCTGTAGCCCAGAAGAGTTGCCTGAATACCGAAATGACCCGGATAATCAAGATTTCACCTATCCAGCCTGAGTCTGTTAAAGCATTGCTGTCTGTGGAGCTGCTGAACATGGTGCTCCCAAGCAATGCTGGTGGTACAGTGGGTGCTCAGAACTTCTGATATTGTATGAGACAGCCCTCCCATGAGCCCTTCACTCCCCTGCTTCACCACTCTGTCTCTGCACGGCTGGAAAGCACACCAAAGCAAATAAAAAGCCAGAAAATAAAGACACATCGGTAGTATGAACAATATGTATCTACAAACCTCTCACAGCAAGATAGACCTATACGCAAGCTGGATTAAGAGTCTCCAGACTAAAAGGAGGGACCCCACATACCTTCTTGCCAAGGAAGCCAAGGGCACAGAGCCCACAGGGACTGGGGATCCTTCGCCGGGGGAAAACCATCTCCTCCTATAGCTGGTCCAGTCCTCACTATGCCAAAATCCAGTGTCTGATACCCACCAGCATTGAACCAGACTCATTTCTCTATCATTCCCTAATGGAGCGATACTCAATGGGACCCGGCTAACTCTTCTACCCCAGTCCAAGCACGCACGGGAATCCCACTACGCTTAGAAGGTCATCTTGATTGAGATGGTCTCACATCCCTTACAGAAGAGACTGCTTTTCCCTGCTGGGAGAAGTAATCAGGGGGAAAATGCAGTCAAAATATGGCGTAATGTAACATGAAATAAGGAAGCAGACAGGACAAAAGGAACATTGGAATTGAGGCTCACCGTAAAGTCTGGAGGGACTCTTATAATATTGGTTCTGCACCTGCGTATCACAGGTCAGAGAATCTCTCACAGTTTCAAGCCAAACAACGTGTGCTTAACTGGAATATGTCTTTCAGAAAGACACTCTAGAGCCAGACAACCTAGGCTGCTTTAGTGAACTGCATCCAAAGTTAACCATTGTATGAAAAATATGCATCTTGTTTCCAGTTTGGATTTCTGACATTAAATTCTACCTCTGCTTTGAGTTTTATTACACTTCAGCTTGCAAAGACTAAAGACATCTTCTAGGTTTAGACGCCTTCTCTCTCCACAAAGTCCCTGTAACCCATAAACATGTTACATTTCAGATGTTCAGTCAAGCACTAGTGGTTCCTCGTCCAGAACATTTAGCACTAGCTTCCTTTAGCCAAAACCAAAAGTAGCTGAAAGACCAATATTGAAAGCAATAGTTTAAGCAACTGAGAAGGATGGTCTGAATTCAGAAGAATTTGCCTCCCTGAACATCAAAATACTATGTAGTATTATTATTAGTGGCAGGGGCACTTTTGCAAAGCTTTGATTTCCCAGGTCAACATTTCAGCTTCAGGTTCAACCCACCACAGTTTGTCTGTTCTCCCACACCTCACTCCTCCCCAGGGCACCCCACAGCCCTCGTTCAACACCACTGCTCTGCACAAGACTAAGGACTGTCACTCAGCACTTGAGAGATGGAGTGAAGTAGTTCAAGGCTACAAGACAGTCTTTTGAGGATCATTACTCCATGTAATACTGCTAATTACCCTTCATTGGCCTTTATCGAAATCCCTCTGAGCCTTGCAATGGTCCTTATAGATTTGAGCAGCAGAAAGAGGAATCCCTTCCACACTTCTCTGCCGCTGCGAGTAGAGACACAAAGGACACCGGGGAGTCAGGAGACCCGGCGTATCCCTCTGGTCCCCATAATGTGAAGAACAAGGTAACGCTTGCATCAGATCAGAGGCTAGCACAGGGCTGTGCAAAGGACTTGGTTTTGTTTGTTTGTTCTTTTTTGTTATTTCCTTATTAACTTCTGGATGAAGAAAAATTAGTAAAAGAAATAACCACTTGGGCTTAGCCAGGCACGTGTCAGGTTTTTAGCTCTTCATAATAGCTACACCAGGCTACTTTTCTAACTCATTTTAGAATGAAAAATCAGAGGATATCCATAATCAAAATGTTTTCCAGAATTTCCGCATCCTGTTGGTCTAACCCAAAACTCACCAAATGCTTCCAAATGTGGAAATCCCGTTACTTTTGGTAGGACCGAGCCCTCCTTATTCACAATTTGCCTAATTGTGCTTTCTCTGATTGACAATATCTACACAACAATGAGCACCGCAGTATAAGCGTCCCCTAAGACACATCATGCTGTTGGTAGTTTGAGGAGCTTCATTTTCTGGTTCTAGCTGCCTCCACTTTGAAACTTTCCTTAAAAATGCCTTAAACAGCAAATTTTGACACACGACTGAGGGCCCAGCATCCGGGGAGATTTCTCCTGGAACATGGCAAGCATTGGGTAAGGCTGGGCGTCAGCCAATCTTCTCTCCCACGCCTGTCACCCCACGCACTCAGTCCCAATATTAGGTTACTCTTACAGCTGTGGAGGATTTGACAATGAATTTTGACCCTCCCTCTGAGCACTGATGAGGAACGGGGAGAACAGCCAGTGAGTCCAGAATGGACAAATGCAGAATGGCGCAATTTGTCTGCAATACACTGAGAAGGAACTGAATATCTCCAGAGACACCTTCATTCCTTCCAACCCCACACCTTCTCACAGCTCAGCATCAATAATCACTTCTGAGCACCAGGCAACAATACACAGGCAAATAAGCTCAGACCAGGGCTTTAAAACTAAACAGCTAGAGGATATCTACAGAGGCTCAATGTAGTCACCAGTTCCTGCTGCCACATGCTGCTGCTGGCAATAGGGATAACGTTGGCACTTTCAAATGAGCACAGGGCCAGATTGCAACTGGAAGGACAACCATAATTCTCCTGCAGTCAAAGGAGCTCCAAGGTTTCATACACACTCAGAGTTTAGCCCCAACAGCACCATCAGGAAACTTGAGGGCACTTAAAGAAATCAAATCTCTTAACTGTTTAAGTTCATCCTTCTCCATGAAATGTGTCTGGAAGACACTCTCAAGCACTTCACCAAAGTTAATTGCCCGAACCCAAACCCTCACAGCCCACAAATCCTTTAAACTTTGAGAACTGACTTAATGCTGAACAGCTGCCAGGCACTCGTTTGCTTGCAGCCACGGGAACAGCTTTCTTATCGATAAACGGGGATTCCTGTGTATGCAACACCCGGCAATGGCAATGGAAACGACTCTGTCAAATGCCTCTGCTTTGAGATTAGGATATGCCCAAAAGGTTGCAGGCAGGAAAAAAGCATTAAGTGCAGCTACAGGCCAAGCAAGATGCACATTCAAAATAAACAATGGAGCAGTCCCCTTCCAGAAGTGTGAGGACAGCCAGCGTGGGGGATGCTATAAAAACGTCGACATTTGCTATAAATTGCTGTGCTTCGAGACCCAAGACGCTACAGTTTTCCTCAATAGGAAATAACTGGGCTATCTCCAAAAACCGTTGGTAAATGAGGACTTTAATGGTGACAATTGCATCAGTACAAAAGCAATCTCCTATTTTAGCCTAATTAGTGCTGTGCTAAATCATCAGCCCAGGCCTTGCCTTTTGCAGTTGAAAGAGACACATCTGTGAGGCTCTTCTGTTGCATGTGGTTTATATTATACTCTAGCACAATATGTATAAACTAACGCTATTCTACACTTACACAGCACCTCATCTGGAAATCTGAAAGCGATTTATGAATGGTGGGCATCTGTGACATTTTACAGATGGAAATTGAGGCACGGAGGGATTCAGTAATTAGCCCCAGGCTTGCACAATGAGTCAGCTGCAGAGCAGAGCCCATTATTTGTTGTGCAGTAACATCTAGTGTCCAAACACAGGGGGAGACAAGTCTTTCCCCCCAAAAAGTGTACAAGCATGCCCCAGAATGCCACCTATGTCTGTGTTCAGACCGAGACTGTTGAGGAACAGTCGGTGTTAACGCGTATCCTAAAGCACAGTCTCCCTGGTAGACAGGTCCCACCGTTCTTGTAATACAAACGCAGGCCAGAAGAAGGGTTAATATGCCTGAAAGTTTGTCTGCATTTTCCACATCAGTTGATCTAATAAAAAAGATTGATTCTCCCCGCAAATCTGGCCTCGCTTTAACAAATCATTTGATTTGACACAAAGGACTATATTCAGATACTTTAAATTCCACTTTAGTCCCTGAAACTAAAGTTTCTGATGGGCTGAATACTTAGAAACAGCCAATAGGAAACACCAGGCAGAGACACCCACCTTGGGTAGGGTCGAAAGTGGCTTGAGTGTGGCCAGAAGCATCTGCAGATCTCTCTATGCTGTAGTACTTATGAGCCCACAGAGGAACGTCACAGTCTTACAGAAAACAGACAGCCTTTTCTATGCCTTCTAGAAATACAGCAGCAACTCACACTACTGAAGCACTTCCAGTATGTAAGCATAGCACTGTATTACCTTCCCACCTTGCCCAAGACAATGGGCCAGATGCCAGGAGCGACACTCCCAAGGTATTGGGATCCAGATTCCCAAGGGGTAGAAAAAGCCCATGACAAAATTCGAGCAATCCAGGCACTTGCATTAGAAAATTTTCAACTTCTTTAGCTTGAAAAGATAGAAAAATATCTGTAGCCAGATCTCTATCGCAACTTAAAACAGACCTAATTTTTAGCTCTCCATTATTCCCTCTTGGTCCTGCCTATATCAAAGTTAATGAACATTGCAGCTGGAATGAGCTGATTTTACAGCGCTCCTACCCTCGGTCTACCCATTCTCTACTTTTCTGGCATATTTCCTTCTAAAGAGGAGAAGAGCAAGTCCTCATGTCATGTGGTGCCACGTACACCCTACACTGCACAAATGTTGTTATCTAGTCTCCAGGGAATTTGCGGAATCCCTCTGGCACGCTTCATGGCTCATTTCAGAACAGTCATCTCCCCACCCAGACCTCAGAGCCCAGGGCCCCACCACACCGGCGGCAATACAGCTCTGCCTTGTCGTCTGGCCCCACACTTCCAAAGAGTTTACCCTGTGTCCTAGAAATCAGTGTATCATTTGGAAACTAAATGACTAAGAGCAGACCATAGAAGGAAATGTCTTCAAACATAGGACAACTAGATGAATCCTAGGCCAAATTGCTGATAATGAGGATTCCTTGCGCAGTCAAAAAAGACCTTGCAAAAACCCAGCCAACGTCCTCTAACCCCCATTGTCAGATTAGCAGAAGGATATTAGTTAGATTTTGCCTTGATGAAACCTTAAAGATGCATGAAAGTGTGCAATGGAATAAGCCACATATTTTAAAATAATTTAACATCTTGTCTCCTCAGAGGGCCATGATGTGCAAGGGCAGGACTATTCCTGCCCTCTATGGACACAGAACAGAGTAGATGTTGAAAGGGCCACAGCCACCAAGGGAGAAACTGAAGCATAAAGTGGAAAGAGACCAAGAAAACAAATCAACACTTTAAAAAGACAATCCAGAAACAAGACTGGCCTGTGGTGGGACCAATAATAAGGATTGCAGAAGATTTAGATGTAATTCCCGCTGATACAATGTTTTCCCACGTGTCCTTGGACATGTCATTTAGTTCCTCTGCATGGCAGCTCCAATACCAGGTTCAATGTGATAAGAAGCGCATTTGTGTGCCAGGACATGCCCAAGTAACAGAGGGGAGGCAAGCAATAGCCTCCCCAGCCATGGAAGAGAATATGAAAGAGAACAAGGACAGAAACAAGAACTGAAGGATCCTTCTCTCCCAGAAGGGCTAGGACTGACTTCTCTATTCGGACATTGATTTTTTCCTGATACAATAAGAACCGAGAATTTCAAGGAAGGACCTGAAGTCATTAGGCACTCCAAACGCCCTCTGATCTCCGCAGCAAGTGCTGGGAATAGGTATTGGGCATCCAGAGTTTCAGGGTCCCACCCATGGAACACAGTGCTGCAAATCTGAGTTGCATCCTTCCCAGGCTGCCATCTCTGCCCCGCTTGGCTACCGCCCACCCCAGCTGTGCCTGGGATGAGGGGCCAATTCTACGCTGAACAACCGCAGCTAATGAGGAATCAGAGGCATGTTCTGTAACATCCACGGGCAGAGCACACAGAGAGAGATGAACTGCAGCTAGAGCATGAAGCACATCTCCAATAGAGGTAGGGGCAGAAAGACAGACGCTCGTCCTAATTTAAGGCTTCATAGGAGCTTTTGCGCTATGGGATGCTTATTTTCCTGCTGAGTGTGTGTTCAGCAAGGAGAGGAGAGAGGCAGATCAGCGCGAGCTCTTCATGCCCTTGCATACCTCTGCTTTCCCAAAACCAGCCTTTTGGAGTAACTCGTCTGCTCAGCATATGTGCTGCTTCAAAGGTCCCACGATTTTCAGCTTCCATAAAACCTGCACATGGCCATCAGGTACAAAGACTCCGATATAAATTCCTGCTTCTTATTGATTAACCATCTTTGGGGATACAGGGTTGAATTTAAAACCTTGGTTGGGCTTTTGCACATGCACCAGAGCACTTTCAAGCCACTTCTATCATCAGTCTGGAGCCATACAGTTCATGCACTAGCAAGCAGCAAATAAGCTCTCATTCACTTTCAACCTTTAAAAGCATTTAAGTTTTCTCAGGGAAAGCTGTTTAGAGACTCCAACGTGAGTGTCACAGTGTCACTCAGACATGAGGAGACACCAGGCTGCTGGATGCCAATGGCTGCCCTCACTCCTCCTGGGCAAGCCTGCAATTGCAACCAAGGTCACAGCCACTGTCCCTCTGAGCGCTCTGCAGCACTCGCCTCATCACCCCGACCCCTTTCCGGCTCTTCTCAATATACCACCCGCAAAGATTGATGAGGAGCATGAGCAGGTCAGGGAAAAGAGGGGGATGAGTTTTAATTGCAAGGAGGAGAGCACAACAGGCACCCTGGGACAGATCCAGGGTTTGTGGAGCCTGGCATCCCCCCTCAGACACCGAGCCAAGGGAAAATGAGAAAAACACAAGCAGGACAGCCCTTCCCAGGTGCTCATCGGGCACTGCCTGGGCAACTCCCTGAACCTGAGGAGCGAGGCGTTTCCAGCTCCCCTTTTCTTTGCCCTGCAGATACTTGAGGGGAAACTGAGGCAAAGAGCAGGCAGAGACTTGCAGACCCCCCTTTCCATATGCTTCCACACACACAAGCAAAGGGCATCCCTGGCTGCCACAGCCCCCACCCAGGAGTGCACCCCGCTTCGCTCTTAGGCTCTGCTTTTCCGTGATGCTCGTGTTGCCCACTTACGGTCCTGGTTGGAAAAGTAACCGTGCTGGCGGCCAGATGAACCTGCAGGGGGGAGACAAGGCAATTATCACTGGGAACGTGTCAAACCCTCACCCTGCACAGCATTGGTTCAAGCAGAGAAAAAGTTTATTCAGCTTGTAGAGCAAAACTTGGTAAGGAATGAAAGCGCCTTCGCTCTCCCCGCTCAGCTCGTTTGCGCTCCTGCCAGCAACTTCCCCCCTTCCCACCCACCGCAAGACACGCATGCACCGACGGACACGCTCCCGCGCTCCAAGTGCTGAAATAAGCCTGTAAAAGAGCCCCGTGCCTCCATCGGAGATGATGCTTCCAAGAAATACAACCACAGGAAAGCCTACTGAATGAAACAGGCTGCAGCAATCCATTCTGGTTGAACATAAAAGGGACTTGGGGTTGGTTTGGGGTTTTTTGGTTGGGTTTGGTGGGTTTTTTTGGATAATGACCTCAACTGCATGCTGTAGGGAAAAAACGGTCCCAGGTTCAAGGAGGGAGAGCAGCTGCCATCATTTTGGTTGAGACATGGGAAGAAGAACCCAGCACCTTCCCAGCAGCTGGTGCATGTGCTAAAAAACAAGTTTGTGACAAGAAGAAGTAATCAGGTCGGGGGGGAAGGCCTTTAGCAGTATGGCCACAGCAGCACCTCCTGATATTTAGAAAACCAGAGTACACTTCAGAGGGGGTGTCTGCCCCCGGCTCTGCCAGGGCCAGCTGGTGAGCTGGGCCAATTACCTTGCTTCTAGAGATTTTTCTATCACCAAGTGTAAAACCAGAGATGACAACTCCAACTGCCTTTGAAAACCAGTCTGAGGTCTTGGGAAAACCTAATTATTTAAGTCTGTGAACCACAAAGCACTTTCATCTGGAAAGCACAATATGTGAACAAATCAGTATCTGTGTTTTCTTGCATAGAAGGGTAAAAAAGGAAAAAGAAAAATGCTAAACAAGCTGAGAAAATAATTGTCTTAGTACCAAAAATTTCCCACAGCACTGGAGGGCGATGGTCTCACTGAAGTGATGTGTATTAGTCATGATCAGCACACATAAAATCATCTTGAAGATGCTAACTACAAACAACTGTTACAAGAGTGTGTTTGTTGTACCACTGTCTAGAAACATCACATTAAAAACAAACAAACAAGATCAGATAATTGCTTTAAATATGGTTTCTGTTAGTTTGGGGTCCTAGATGATTTTGCGCATATGCCTAAAAAGCCGAGCAGCAGGATTGCTTATTGTCCTCCTACTCATCCTCACTGGGAGGAATGTGAAATGTTGGTGCAAATCTGGACAAAATCTGGAGTCCTTTAAGATCCTCAAACACTCACCAAAACCCACACAGATTTATTTGGATGACTGATGCTTTAATATTCCTCCAGCTCTTCTGTATCACCTCAAGCTTTAAAGCACCCAAGATAATGGGCAAAGATCAGTCCCACAAGTCACAGTGCTACATTCCTCCTAAAGCCATCCTTCGAGGCAAGTAAATAGAGAGTTGACTGCTGGTGTGACTCCCAGCAGCTGTTTCCATAACGTTGAGCAAGGATGGGACATGTGGATGAACAGAAAACTGCCATGAATGGACACCAACCCTGCCTTGTCCCTTTTTCTTAAAGAAATTCTGTCTCAGAGGTTGTACTTTCTGAAACAGAAGGATGGATGTGGATGAGAATTAATTTAGGCTTCCACTGTCTTATCAGGTTTGAGGACTTAACGTAAGAGCAGCCAAGCGCATCCTGCATGAGATTTCTGGGAATGAATGGTCACAGAAAATGGATATAACTTTGGTTCAGAAAGCCTCGCATAAGTACAGAACATTCAAACTAACTGCAAGCCATAATAAAATTCTCAGAATCACATAGTTTTGCACTATTAACTGAATAATGTAATAACCATTATGCAATAAATTTTCTTTCATTATTCCACCATTAACAGCAACTACAAACCAGCGATTTCTCTTCTGCTTTGAGGAGCAGATAAAGATTCCTGTTCAGTCCTTTCCAGTTAAAATTAGATAAACGTTTTATGTCTTCTGCAAGAACTGCAGAGTCAACAGAAATACCAAGGGCCAAATCCAGAGGGATCCTGTTACTAACTCAAGACCCATCCAGAGTTAAACAGCATCCACTGTGCGGCATAGGAAGTTTCTCCCTTCGCACAACAGTGCCAGGTCGCGATCGATGACATTCAAAAAAATGTTTACAAGGTCTTTTCTGTAACAGCAACAAGAAAGAAAAAACTAAATCACAAAAATTGCAAAAGAAAGGCCAGTCAAAGGTAGAAATGTATTCCCCAGTCCTGCACAGGGAATCCATTTCTGGACAGTTGCCTGAAACTCTGCATCCGCCTTGTGCTGGCTCAACCCCCACTGCTCTTGGCAGGTGAGATAGAAAATTGGTTATAAAATGAGCCCTATATTTTATAAGTTTCATAAACATTTTTTTAAAAAACTAGAATATGAGGTATTCTCAGAGATCCTGTGCCAGAGAGTAATGTGGTCTAACTTGGAAACAGAGTTACCACCTGTTCATGGCAACTACTCTTTTAATCTTCATTTCTGTTTTATGAGCTGACCAACACTATTTTATTAGCTGACAATTAGTTTAGGTTGATTTAATTAAACAAAATTGATTACAATCCCTTCTTTCTTCCAGGGCAAACTTTCTGCAGGACTAGGGTTTTGAACAACTTGGATCCTGTATCAATAAAGCTAAATTCCAGATCTTTTTGTCAAAAACCATCACACAGCAATTCAGGTAAAGACACGTCAGTGAACACAGAGACATTCCAGGTGTGTGTTAAAAAGAAAAAGGCAGGCTCTGGCTTCCTGGTTAAAAACAGAGGTGATAGCTTGACACCAGGTAGCACTGCTACTTAAACTTAACTGGTTTAAGAAGTTGCCACCTTTGTTTTTAGAATGAGCGTGTCTGCACCTCATAGATGGACAGTCTACCAGACAGGAAAGAGACAGCTCAAAACCAACCCAATCTGAAAAAACCCTAATTTATTATTTTTCAGGGAGATCAGTTCCTTAAAACACATGGCTGCAGAGATGTTTGAGTCAGTGGAACTGAAAGGGCAGTGCAAGCGTGGGAGGAACAGCAGGTATGGCCAAGAGGGCAGATTTTAACTGTGGCTGGAAAGTGGTTCATTTAGCTAAATGCAAAGATGAACCCATGGTCACTGTCTGCCAGTACCAGAGAGCGCTCCTAACGCTCGAGCTAAAGCTTGAAGTTGATGACAAAAATCTGTTGACATCAACAGGCCAACAGAAGGTCATCTGCATCTTGAACAGATGCCTCTAAAATAGATGTCGCGCACAGGCAGGGAAAGCTTTTCTCTTTTTCTCTGTTTGCTCTTCTGTGAGCACATACACTCATGTGTCAGCATTAGGCTAAAGTACCACGCGTCTGCTAAATACCGGTCTACAATGAAAAAGAACATAGGGTAGATATCTCAGTAAGTTTTAATATGTCTTTGGATTTGATTTTGTTTGTTGTTGCAATGTTTTTCTTTTTTTTTTTTTTTCTTTCCCCCCTTTAATATTTTTTTTTTTCCCACTTCTTTAGAGCTATACCAAGAAGGAAGTTCTAACTGGGCAAACATCTCAAGTTCCGGGCAAATGTCTCAAGTTCAGCAGATACTCCAGATTACACCCCAGGTAGGTGCTTGAACTGTGAATAAGGTATCAGTCGGGCTGAGAAGAGATAGCATTCATCCAGACAGGTTGTATAGATATTTATTTTTGGCTCATTTGAAAGATTCAAAGCAATAATTGACCAAGATCAGCAGCATTAATAGCCTTCTGAGTACCTGCCCATACCGAGCTGAGCTCGGGTGAAACCTTCAAGAATGAACTTTTTCATGTCACAATTTCCTAAGTCCCATTTTGCAACAAGGCAGAACCCAGTAGTTAATTATATCTGCAGAGCTTGCAGCAGAGCTTGTGGCAACAACTCAGCCCTGGAGGATGGAGAAAAATGACTGTAACAGTAGTAGACATTTGGGTGCAGTTAAGTATAGACAATGCTGTAGTCAAATGGCTATTCTATAAGATATATGTTGCCTTTGACACTTCCAGTGCCTTGAAAAGTGAACCACCACCACCATTAGTAATAACTCACTGGCAACAAAAGCTTTAATAATTCTGACTAATTGTCATGGAAAGTTACCCTGATTGCAAATTTGACAGTTATAAAAATCCAATTTTGGAATTCCAAACAGGCCAGGAACATAATTAGGCTCTACATTTTAACACCCTCTTGATCAATGGTGGGGTAATGGAGATCCTTCCAAGAGCTTTGTTTTGAAATGAATGGCGCCATATTGATGAAACAACTTGGACACAACCCAGAAATTAAATTGAAAGTTTAAACAATGCAGCTGTATTTTATCATCCTGTATTGTCAAGCTTTAACGAAAATAGCTCCTAAACAGAGCCACATGTTTTGCCTGTTGCCCAAAAACTGAAGGTGAATTTTAAAACCCTTTCCTAAACTGCAGGATGCCAAGATTTTTCAGCTAGAAGTTATTATTAGGACACAACAGTATTTCATGTAAGTCTTGACAACGGTTTTATATGGTTTCTGTAAAAGCAACTTCATTTTTTAAATCAGAGATGGCTCAGATGAGTGACGCTTCAAAAAAAATGGAACCTCTGTTGTGTATTTCTTCTTGTTCCATATACATATGGTACCAGCAGAAATAAAATCTCATTATAATCAGTGGAACAATCGATACAGGGAATATAAGCAGGATTGTCCCCTCGTCCTATATATCATTAATGAAAATTGTCAGCTGCCTTCTAATCTCAGGACCTGGAGGTGGACCAAACGGGGGTATATCATGTGTTTCAGTGTCACTGAGAAAACCGTAGTCAACTCTTACTTTGAGAGTTCTCTCTTGCCTTTGAGGATTAAGATATGATGAAAAAAACTTGTTAGTTACAACGCTGAGAAACAGATCTTTGATAATTCTACCAATTGGTCAAGATACAGGAGACAGAAAATGTATAACAAGACCTAGTCTTTTAATATCCAAGGACGGATTTGCACAGCTGGAAAATTAGGAAAAAAAAGCTCTGTTTTTTGGCTTGTAATCTGTTCAAATAGCCTAGAGGACTTTAGGGGGTGCAACTCATACAAATTAAATAGGATTCCACCACATTTATTTACTGGAGTATAGTATTTAAGACTGTAAGATTCAATTCCATGTTGAGCAAAAATTTGCGGAAAACCGAATGGCATGTTAAGTCCTACCAGCCTTTCCCATAAAAGTTTAAGTGTTGAATCTCAGTTTTGAATACCCGGAATCCCAGAACCAGGACAGAAAAAAAAAAGCACCAGGATTGTAACCCTCCAGCTGAATAGGTTCAATGGCTCAACCCTCACATACGCTACAAGAATGAGGTATTTTAATTGGATCTATCAGGAAGCTTGCAGAGGGGTGCACGCAACTTTCATCTCAGTCCACCGGATAAAGGAAGGGAGATGAGACGTAAAGAGATAAAAAAGCTGAGAACAAAGAGGTCTGCGCAGTGCCTCCCAGCCTCTCTCACGCTGGATAAACATGTCTGTCAGACCCTGAGGTCAGGCTAAAACCTCTGACAATGGTGGTCTGTAAGTCTGAGTATCTTTTATCTTCCTGTGCAACACAGCCTTTCCAATAGCACAAGAAACAGTTTAATTGGATCGGTTCCATGGAGTTTCACCCATCACCCGTTGCACTCCCATGCTCCCACATGCAAACCACTCCTGCTGTGAGCGCTGCGAGCTGGACACCGCATGCCTACCAGTATGATAGAACTGAGAATACAGCCTGCTGGGAAGGCCTATGGGAATACCCTGAGATAACGAGCAGGTAATCCCACCAGCAGCTCGTTGGGCAGACTGGGGTACGTGCAGTGCTGTGCTGGCAGGCAGAACTACACCAGAACCCGGAGTTAAGGCAATTGTGGGATGTTGCTAACACACAGACATAGCAGCCAGCCCCAGCTCACTCAGCATCGCTAACAGCACTGCACCATGTGGTGACAGTGGAAATACACCGTAGTCCAGGCATGCAAATCACACAGGGGTGCTGAACCCTTTGGAGACATCCCTGTTTCTCCCTCTTCTTACACCACCTCCCTTCTCTTCCAAGGGGCAGCCTCGATGACTGGTGTAAATGAGCGCTAGATGCACAGGCAGATGAACTTCACTGAGATGAATACCTTTCCTCATGTTTTAGATCACTGTGGATGTTGTACATCCTTTCCTGGCATATATTAAGGATATTAAGTGTATTATGGAGGCTGACAGGCTCACTCTAGTAAACAGAGGTCACATATCTTCATTGGGCAGATGGTGAGAAATGCTACTTTTACTCATTTTTTTAATCCAACCTATTACTGCATTGCAAATTCTCATGTTCATTAAATGCTACCTAAATGTCGGGATAAGGAGATGGTCTTTAATGAGATTGCTACTCTCATTCATCTGCCGCTGTTCAATCTCTCACGAGCATTTGATCTCTCTTAGCAGACTAAAAAGACTGTAAAAGAAGCAAGATAAATAGCAGCCAAATCACTTGATGTTACAGCCTAGTACACGAATATGGACTTCGGAAGGGCACCATACTTTAGATCCTAGGGTTTTGCTAAAGCGGCTAAAAGAGTGGCTCAGAAGAGGAAGCACCCACCTGTACTGCTCTGTGATGTGGCCAGTTTACTCTACGATCCTTTCATAGCTAATGAACATCCAACAATGCTTGATAAAAACAGTGTCTGCTACTGATCAAGTCCTGGTTGCTTTGTATCACACTTGAATCTAACAGGAAGAAATGTCCAAGAAGATGTATTGTCTAAGTGCAATGTTTTATCAAAACCAGATGAGCACACATGGCCCGAGGGCCTGGTCAAAAGCCAAAACATACAAGCAGGAAACTGCAAGCGGGTAAAATGTGACACTTGAATAAAAAAAGGGGGTAGTTACCTTTGTGCCAAAAACAAAGGCATTTTTACCATGATGTTACATTGTATCTGGAACACCTCTGCCTCCTGAAACAGGACACTGTGGTTGCTACAAAGCCTCTTCACGCCAGGCCCTGCCGAATGGAAATCCTAGCTCAGACCACCTCTGGATGATGTACTCCAGCGCCTTTTCTTCTACACATTCATTTACACAGATGCATGTACATGTGCACATACCCTTGTGTCTGTGCCGAGAGGAAAACTGCTTCCATCACAGCTATTTTTACTCTCTTTGGACTGCTACTGAGAAGCTTTCTGAACGATTTCCTTCACGCTATGGCCTTGGGCTTCAGCAAAGAACCCTGTCGAGTGTTGTCCTCAAAGGCATGCCCTTATGGCAGAGAATAAGCAAGACACAACTGCCAGTGATTTAACCTTGACTTTCTAATGACTAGCCAGACCCCGCCACCTATCCCTAGCTCCACTCTCGGCTGCCCTGTCTCCTTGGTTTTCACCAAAGCCAACTTTGGAGTCATCGAGACATAGAGAGATGGAGCTGTGTTTAAGCTGGAATGGAGGCGTCTTTTTCTGATACAAAGCCCTCGTTTCTTCTACAGTTTCATTAGCTCCCAGCTGCTAAGGAAACAAGAGTTCAGTGGTGCTTACTGAACCCACATTTAACTCCCAGGACAGCCAACTCAAAGTACCAGTTGGCTTGTGTGCTTCAGATACCCGCCACGTGTACTTAAGCAAATAGAGTCTAAACCATCTGTGACAAGAACGTGAGGGGAATATAAGGCACTAAACCATCATCAAGCCATGCTAGCACATTTTTTACCTGCTAAATCATTGTTTTCAATTAACTTCTAGCAAGAAAACATACACTGAGTGAGTTTGTCACATTCCTGGTAAGGCACAAGCCACCACTGCCCATTGAAAAAAGCTGCAGACCAACAGGAAATGTCTCCAAATGCCCACAAATTCCTCACTCTTCAACCCCCAATAGTATCCATTTAGCCCTATAAAACCTAGCGACATTTTGCACTATGAAAATTAGTAGCAGGAGAGATATGTTCACCCCTGATCATTTTAAGTTGTCTGTCCGGTCAAGGTTAAAGAGTCTCATGGAAGAGGCTCTGCCCCATCCACTGCCATATGGCCACAGTTCCCTCGATAACATCCCCCTCCCTCCCCATTGCTGAAAAGTAACATAGCTGTTGGAAAGAACTGGAAAATAGTTTTTAAGGTTCATTAAAATATTTCAAAAAGTCACTTTGATTTAAAAACCCACCTTAATAAAGCCATATTTATAGTTTCTTTCCACAGTCTTCATGCATTTATACAGCTGCAGTTCCTCTAAAAGACAGTTCAAAGAAATACAGCTCCAGGCACCCAGTCAGAGCCTAAAAATCCACTGCTGAGTTGCCCAAGATTTTACTAATAAAATTTGTCTTCAGTGATATAAATTGAAAAGGCAAAACAGAAACCTGCTCACAATCTACTGCAGTGGGTTTTTCAATCTACAGCTCGACTCCATGAAAAAAGGTGTTCCACATGACCTCCAATTGCTGGAGGGAGATAAGGAAAGAAACACGGTAAGTAGGTGTTGAAACTTCTTAGAAATCTGACCCTACCCTGGGGTATTTTCATCTGCTCAGAGAAACAGGCACTCGCGTTTCTGATTTGGAGATCAGAGTAGCCACTTGATGACTTGTAGGAGAACAGGTCAACTTGCAGCCATCTCCCTTCATGGCCTCTTACAAAAGGCCATTCTCCGAGCTAAAGGTTTCACACAAGCCCTGTTTTTCCAATGAAAGGATATTTCACTTCCCCCTTGCAGAGGTCCAAGATACCCCAAGGAGAGGGCAGCCAACCACAAGAGCAGAACACACCACATGCTGCTCTCATGCTGCTGCTCCCAAGCGTGGCAGTGAGATTCAGGGTAACCACACATGAAAAAGCACAAATAAATTTCCTACCAGTGCTTGGGTTATAGCCTTCCTGCTCACCCAGTATGCTATGGGTAAGAATTCAAGACTAGAAATAGGGGATAAAGTTGGAATTGGTGAACTCATCCAGTAACCAAAAGCAACAAGTGGTTTACACTCTGCAATTACTGTATTATGCAACATTTAAATTAGGATAGCATCAAAAAGTAGACAGAAAACTTAAAAGAAGATATTTGTTTTCCTACATTGCTACCCTTGAGCTATAGCAGACTCGAAGGCTTTACAAGCTGGTTTCAGCATGAAAAAGCAATACATTACCCGGAACCTGGGGTTCTGTGTACAACAGTGTACAACCTTTCATAGAGAAAGCTCTTCAAAACCCAGCACTGCATTCAAACAAACAAGTCCTCTCCAGTCCCAACCAGAGCAAGGCAATCAAAGTCTGGAACAGCAATACCAGCTCCGATCACATCACAAATCCCTTGGTTCCACATCACAGCTCGCTCTCCCAGCCTTTTGGGACAGCAGCTCCCACACCATCAGTGAAGGAGGCACACAGCGCCAGGGGCAAGCACACGTGGCATGAGGCTGGCCCCATGCGGCAGGGTAAAAATAAGCAGACCTCAAGGTAGATACTCAGTTGATCTCAGAGAACACGAGTTGGGTAGCCCGGCTACGGGGAGAAGAAATAAGGCTGGGAGAGAAAAGTTTTCAGCTGTTAGTAACTGTTCCTTACATAAGGCACATTTCGCCAAATCTATCACTGCAGCACTTCTTCAAGGTCTCCATTATTCCCATGCAAAAAAAGGAATGTTTAGGGCTGCAGAAGCTGCCATTTGGCAGGTCCTGCTGTATCTGTGAGTTTGTTCAACACTTAAACAGGGCCCTGGTCTGAGCGGTCTCTCGGTGCTACTGAAGCATTGCTGTTAAATAACAGAGCACTATTTAACTTGCAAAGTCAATTAGTATGCAAGCAAAGTCGGGTTTATGCTTGCCTTTTTTTTTTAATTAAATTTAAAGACACAAAAGCTTATTGAAGGGCCAACAGATAACAAATAGGACAATAGTGTTATCAGTGAATGGGAACAACCAAATCATTTGGAGCTTGCAAAGCGACGCGTTGACTGAGAAATGCTGGAACTGGAGTGATCAGCAAACGCCTGTAAGACCAGGAAGGGTAATGAGAACAGCAGGACAGGGGATATCTTTAACAGCCAGACTCTACATCCTAAAATTCTTTAATTTCAGTTACTATGAAATTCCAGTGCTTCTCTGATAACATCTAGAAGGCAAATGTTACCACAGCACAATCTCCAAGGAAGTAAATTTCAAAACTGAAATGACCTTTGAAATATTTGCCTACATCTCTTTTGCCAAGAAACTTGGGGCAGTTTCATCTTTCATCATTGCTGATTCTCAACTTTTGGCAAATAGCACACGTTAGGTTGTTATTATTAGTAGTAGTATTTTAAATTAGTGCCCGAGAATCCATTTGTCCTTCGGTATTGAAGGAATTTGAAAGAAAAAAAAAATTAAAAAAAAAAATACCCCCCACTCGGAAATTAGACTTAGCTGGCGTGCCTGGATTCAATCTATAGCTCCTCAGAAATCACAAGCCAGTGGAAGATTAACTCAAAATCATGGGATGGGAATGCATACGGAATTCTCATTCTGCTTACAGGAGGGTAAATTACATTTTTTTAATCTCTGAAGCTCGGTTGATGTTTGAGTTAGTCAGTGGCTGAAATATCTGCCCAGCCACCTCCCGTTTACATTTGGGTGGGAGAAAACGCTCCATTTACATCTGCCTTTGCATCAGACAATGTGTCCTCAGCCCTCGCTCCCTCATGGTGTCGGTAGGAGAATCCTTTACCTCAATCCTAATGCTGTCCATACATTTTTGAAAAGTGAAGGCACCCTTCCCTGCTACATTCCCTGAACAAAAAGTATTACTGACAGGGTTACAGTTCCCTGGGGACACATACAATCACTTTCTTATTTCACACCCCTTGGATACATGCTTCTAACACCAGATGTCCATGGAACCTTTCATTCTATCGAGGGCTACCAACTTCCCTCATCATTTTTCAATTAATGTGCAATTATGTTTAGCGTCGGCCAGGACATGGGGTTCTCTAAACACACTGTGAAAAATTTCAGAAGGAAAGTTGTACCACAGACACATGAACTTTAAAAACAATTGTTCTTCAGAACATTTTTAATGATGACTTTCCCCCACATAAACCAAGACAACCTCAGATTCGGATAAACCACAAAATGCTGCCCAAGCTATGATGCTTTGCTAGCAAAACAGCAGCCCAGACGACTTGGCCTTGTCTGTACTAGTCCAGCTGTTTTATTTTGTGAATTGGAGTCTAAATGCATAGGCAAAAGAACTGCCTGAATTTAGACTCACCGATGCACAAGGGGATTTTCTCTAATAATCCCATTCATCATTACAGAAGCTGGATGTGTGAATGATGATCCCCTAATATGCTCCAGGGAGAGCTAAGAGTCTCAAATTCAACAGGCCATTCAGGGGGTTGCATCTGTGGATCTCAGAAATATGATTAAGTGCCTAAACTAAAGGAAACTGCTTTTCCTTTCTTCCCTTTTAATGAACAGCTCAGAGTTCAGAATATAGGAAAGAGACAAAGAGCCTGAAAACAGTCAACAACGCATCAAAAGAATCTGGAAACTTCATCTTTAGTTTCTTCAAGCTACTTGCAACCTATATGGCTTGCAACAAATTTTACATCCTCTCTCTCACATCTTAACGAGAAAGGGTAAGAGGAGAAGGTCACGCTTACCTCGATGAACTGAGGATCGATCTCCTGGCCCAGACAAAACCACACAAAAGGCCAGCAAATATTTTGGCATGTCCAAGGTGGAACCATACCAATTTACACCAAGGCAGGATCCAGCCCCTTCTACCATCAGCTCAACAGACAAGTCTCCTATTGTAAGCGTATAAACATAAAGTTTTGTATTAACTGGGTTAATGATGTCATGGCTAGTAACTCTTCCCTCCTGACTTTCAGTTATTTCCCCGTGTTTTTCACAGGTCATAAATTGCAAGTTCTGCTAACCAGCAGTGGTGATTCTATGGTTTTTTTCCCCCTTTTCTTCCCATAATGGCTTTTAGTTATATGAAAAAAACTATATTGATTGTGACTATATGCAAAATGTCCATCAATCAAATCGCTGCAAAGTTTAAGAACCGTAAGCTGACAGTAGCCTACAGCGCTGTTCGCCTTGGGAAACTCCTGCATTTTGCAGTTTCTGTATCACATCTTTGCCGACAGCCTTTTGAGACATTCAATTCCAACAAGTTAGAGTGCAAAGTTCATAGCACGAAGCTCTCTGATGAGGGCTCTGATAAAAAGAATGTGAAAGATCAAGCAGAAAACCTGCTTTCAAATTTTTTTAGCTGGTGTTGAAGGACAAATCTCAGTAAGCACCTTTGAGTTAGAAGGGAGGAAACCAACAGCTCAACTTCTCAAAAAAGTCACCAGTTACTCCCCTCTTAGTTCTCACTAAAACATCCAGATCAAAGGAGCAAGTTCCTTGAATTTCTCTCTCTCACAGCTTACGTTAATTAAGTACTACTTAATGCGATACGATGTTTTCACCATTATATTCTAAAGAAAGTCAAGCAACACTGAAGTACTGTTCTCATGGCAAAGTCACTTGGCTATATTACATATCCTACATATGTCATCACACAGATTTAACATATGGGTCATTCTAACTGCGTAAATCGGGACTAACTTCGTCGAAGCCAGCAGAATTATGCTGCCATAGAGTCAGTGTGAGATGAGAAATGGGGCTGCTGCCTTCATACCACAGCTATCTGACTGGAACATTGGGCTACGTAATGGAAGAGGCTCTTTTTAAGAGGGGAAGAGGTGAGAAGGAAAAGCAATGTAACAGCACGCAGAAGAGTTTGCATTTCTTGACTTTGAACTCATTGCCTACTTGCTTGAGCCACAGAAATATTGTGACATACTGGGGTTGGAGAGTGTTTTTCTCTTACACTTTGTCCTTATGAAGGTGAAAAGGAATCAGAGCAACGATGTGGCCTCTGCCAGCCCCACCAGAAACTGCTATCGATGCCATATTCCTTTGCTATGCTTGCCTCCTTCTGCTAGCTAAAGAGTCTACAGCACGTAGCATAATTCCTGTTACAGGAAGGAGAAGTTAATGCTGAATCTGGAGAAGCCAGGGAAGTATCAAGAGATTTCCAACAGCTGACGGCTGCTCTGGAGGAAAATCCAGCTGCTCCTTTCCATGCAGTGACCTGTTAAAGTTGGAACAGCAAATTTCCAAACCAGTCTGCGGCCATGCCTGGAACAACGAAGCGTAAATAAATTAAATTCTTATCTCGGAAAAGCTTATGAGTGTCTCACTCCATATGCAAGCTTTTCAGGAAACAGGGGAGGTGGAGAAAACCTTCCAAAAATTCTGCACGAAAATAATTTATACTTTTTACAGTCAGAGAAAGTGAAAGGGAAAAAAAGAATAAAAGAATAGCAACCTTTTGTCGGACAGAACAAGCAATACTAAAGAACAGGTGAGAAGGAAAAGTTCTTTATATTCTGGCACTCATCCTTCATTAATGGTAGCAGGAATTCAGCCGCATGCATGTACAGCTACGACTGGCACAACCTTCTTGTCTGAGCACAAACAGCGATTCCCCTACATAAAAATCCACTGAAGAGTAACTAATTCTGCTAATAACAGCACACAGCCTGCCTATATGGCCTCAAAACGATACACACACAAAGTAATGTCAGCTTCAACCCCAAAAACTTATATTGCCAGTGGCCAAGGGAACAGGCTGGCAGGGAGACAGGCAGGACAGGGAGGCGACACCAGCAGTGCACTTGCTCCATAGCAGAGCTGGACTTCCTAAAACTGCAGTTTTTTACCCTGTCCTTTGAAAGGATGCAATTTTCAAACAAGTGTTAACGCCTGGAACATCTTTCAAATGCTTTCCCATTTTACTGACCGGTAGCAGTGGCTGCAGGGGTTACAGAAAGGGAACATTAAAGAAGACTTGCAGCAACATTAGGCAGCTACACTCGTTAGTATGATCTGAAAGTAACAAACACCTGAACCAAAATTTTAGGGGTTACTGAAAATTGCTTATACTATGACTATTGGAAAGCTATCTTCTTGCAGACCAGAGCAAACCCAAAGTTAAGCCTCCTGCTTCTACCTGGGATAAACCATACCACATGAAAACAGAGTGCAGGATGTACAGACAAAGAGCAGTTATGACATGAAACAAATGTCTCCTGAATTCAGTCATTTCCCACAGGGAGTAAAAGTTAATCACGTAACCTACAGACCAGGCAACAGCATTTAAAAGCAATGATGCAAACCATGCTTGAAAAATAAAAACTAGATGTTTGCCTGTCCTTAGATTTTGACATTAAGACCATTATTTCAGTTTGACCTCTATGTCACCTAAGATAGAAAAAAATAATCCTCACTATCATAAAACAATACTGCTACAGACACTTGCATTACATTTATCTCACAGTTTTGTGAAAATACTTCTCCCAAGAACTCTGTTAAATATCTAGTGCTTTCTTAACTAACCAGAGGTTCTCAGCAAAAAGACCAACCAAAACTTGCAATTCAAAATTCTTAATTCCAGACTATGTTTTCAGACGAAAACTACGATGACTTTGGTCGGGAAAACAAAAAAAAAGGCAATTCAGTAACTTTTTAATTCAGACTAAATGTCAGTTCTCTCCCTTGAAAACGTCAAAGGCAAATGTTCGAACATCCTCCCTAATGCTAATTTTATTAATACTGTCAGCAATTCTCAGTATCTCAATCTAAGACAGTGAGTCAGGCAGCAAATCAATCCAATTGCCAAACCTCTAGAGGGAAAGAAACAACAGAGGAAGGAGGCCAAGGAGATTGCTGATAACAGATATTTAGTCTTTGTGTGGGACAAATACTTTGCTACTTCCTCACACTCCTTTTGCTCTGATACACTGGGGGCACACAGTTAGTTGTGGTTTAAATGCCTAAATATAGCCATTTATATTACACTGCCTAGAATTTTTATATGGGAAGAATTCCTGCCTTCCAGTCCCTGTGCGGATTCGCAGATGCCTCACAGGGCGTCTCACCGAGGTGGGGGTCTGTGACTTTCCTGGGTGGAAACAGTGACACTGTATGGCAAGTAAACCTGAGAGCCAGGTCAAATAAAGCCATGCTTCTGGAGCTTTTTTCCTCCTGCAGCCCATTGGACACGAGCACACCTCTGTGACTACACCTGCAAGTCCCCACTATAATGAAGAGCCGTTCCACACACATCAAAACTCAGCAATTTCTTGACGGGGTGACACCAAGGAAGATTACGGCTGGGACCACAGGATTCACGTGTTGAATAAGCTACTGAAACAGTTCAGCCGTGAAAACTGGGTTTACCCCTTTGCTCTTGTTGGTGGAAAAGAAACAAGATGATGGGGTTTATGTCCTGCACAAAGAGAACACACTCAGCGCCCCAAGACCTTCACAGCCTTTCCTGACAGCTTTGGTTTTACCACCTTGGCAGGACACGATGGCACATACTGACATCCTATTCCCCCCAGACAGATGTATTTCCTCTACAGCACTATCTGCAAGACATCAGTGCCTGCCTACAGTGCTAGGGTAGGATTTACCTGCTCTAATTTAGGCACCTGAAAGTTAGACATTTAAGCCCAAGCTAGTCACTCTGGCCTCTCTTCAGGCTCCAATGCAAAGAAGGGGTGACTTGCATCACCCTGTGACAGACCCCCAGCTTGGTTCCTACAGGCTGGAGGAACCTATTTTTCTACATTGACTGTGTGGGGAGCGTAGCGTAACTCCAGCTTTCGGATTTCCACCCACGGACCTCACAGCCATACATGATATATGTTAACCTTTGCTTTTTTATGTTCTTTGCTACCAACTTTTTATTCATGCCTCCAGCATATAAAAGATTTTCAGCTCTTAAAACGCACAGGCAGTCAGGGTTTCCACGCAGCATTAATGAAAAATGCAGCGCGGAAGAGTTTGAGACCCGCTGGGCACCAAATGGCTAATAAACATAGTTGCGTTTTCTTGCCAGCATTATTTTTCCTGCTTGGTTATGTTTAGTTAAAGGACTAACGAGAAGCTTCTCCACATGGCTGCACGTGGAGGTTTTATTTCCTTTTCATGTGGGAATGGGGCTGGTTTTTGATTTGCACTGACCCTTCTTCCCACACAATGCCAGATCTCTATTGCCTTGGCTGCGGGCCACACGTTGTGGTTTGAAACGGGGTCCCTCAGGTAATTATCTGAGGAACATTTACATGGAAATCGATGGTACAAACTCACAGCTGTCAGCCTGGGCTCCGAGCTTGGCTGAGCCAGAAAGAGATTCAAAGAGAAAAGTCAGCTTCTAAATATAAATTAAGGGTTGGGGTTTTTTTTTTTTTTCCCTTCTTCCGTACAGATTTTTAAGACGCAGAAGTGAGGGAACGGTGAAAAGTGGTTCTTCTTGGTGGGACGAACCATAGATCCCTCAAGATGTCTGAAAATTTTGATCAAATTACTGGATGCCTTCAGCTGTTATCATGCAGGACTGGGCACCCTTTCAAAGGGAAATTGCACAGAGACTAAAGCATACGCTCACTGGCACAAAAGATCAAGTCATCTGTTAAACGTATTTGGACTTCTTTGAGAAAGTTAAAATGTTTTACACCAGTTATTGTGTTAAAGTGCTACAGTAAAAAGAATCCAGTAAACCCAAACACGAAGTGCAAAATTAATAGCTAGGATATCCGCTGATTCACTACGATATTTCTTAGCTGGGCCTCCAATATGTATAACCCCGGGGCTTTCTCTTGCCGTACTTGGGGTGGCTTCAATCAGTGCCCTTAAGATCCTTTTTCCAGTTTCCCAGGTTCTTTTATACTTTCTTCTGAGGGGCAAAAAAAATCCACATTGATACAGAGTCCCCCAGCTGGGAGGCCAAGTTTCTGGGGATGATCAAGGTAGTGATATAAGTTAAAAAATGACAAGGTTTTCCTATTTTCAGAGAGGTTTTACGATGTGACACTCACAAACATATCATCCAAAGGAGAAAATGTTGTTAATTATTCACTTACCAAGATGATTTCTAAGTTTCTGATTACCTGAGCCACAATATCTTGAGAGCACTTAAAAGAGTGTTCTGGTGAGCCCCTGGTGAACATGTTCAAGAAATTTTGGGGGACAATGTGAGAGCAGGAGTCTGGGCAGAGGGGAAGTACGATGCTTATCTTTAAAAAGGGAAAAGAGAAGCCAGCCACTTTTACACCAATACGCAGAAAAATGAAGCAGTAAATAATCAGACTATTTATAAGCACCTGGAAGATAACAATCAAATCACTTAACAGCCAACATACATCTGTCGAGAGCAAATCATCTCAAACTAATCTAATTTCCTTCTCTGACGAAATACCAGGCCCCTTGAGGACAGAGTCAAAATAGGAGTTTGCCCATATCTTGATTTTAGTACGGCTAAAGAACTAGGTTTTTGCAACATTTTCATAAGGCAACTGAAGATGCAGATTCTGCATGAGTCTGCTACAGGGGACATTGGCAAACCCATCACAGAATCACGCAGCAGCTACCAAAGCTTCCCTGGCAAAGCAAAAGGGTGCACTGAATCCACGGCTCCACGGGGCTCCACCTCAGTTCAGGTTCTGCTCTGTGTTTTAGGAACAGTGAAAGCAAAGAACAAACTCTAATACAAACTGGAAAACTTATACAAATAGAGTAATTAATAACATGGCAATAGGAAAACATTAACGTTTTATGTTTAACAAAGCAATACTATAAGAAAGAATCCATAGCATAATCTGAGGCAAAAATACAGATTTTTAAATCAGAGAAGTTGCCTGAATAAAGAGAATGACTTCCAAAATGAGCAAGAATCACAAGTTAGACCAATTGCATCTTCACGGGATGAAGAATGCCTGGGTAAGCACTGGTTCTGAAGAAAAGGTCGTTACGTTAAAGAGGATGACGAGTTAAACTTTAGACACCAATACCCCACTATTGTGCCTAAGGTGAGCCCCATGCGGAGCTGGATGGTGGGCCCACAGACAACAGAAATAAAGGCTCTGCTGTCCTCAGCACAGATAAAGCTTTACCTATACACACCTTCAGATGTTTCATTCCACATAAAATTGATCCCCTTTGGTTTTGTGTGAACCAGAAAATAATTCAGTTTAGCATCTATCTAGAGAGATGCCACTGCAGCAACAGCAGGTCCCTTAGACCTTCAGCGTTCTTCACTGTTGCCTATGTGGACCCTCAACTACTTACTGCCTTTCTGCTGGTGAACTAGGAATGCAAAAGTGGTTCTGGAGCAGAAGCTGCTAGATGCCGCAGGCTGATGTCTCCCCTCACTCATTGCTGCGGGCTGGAGAAGCATGGGCAGGCATCTCATCAGCCTGCAGCATCCCAAAGGAAGCCCCATCAATGCAGAGCTTCCTGACAGCTCCTGGCCTCTCTCTGGAATGTGTTTAATTTAAAAGAGAAAAAGAGGGAAAGAGGTGGGAGCAGGGGAGAAGAAAAGAAGAAAGATTCCAGGCCTAAGATTTATGGAGAGCCAGGTCAGCGGGAAGAGGGAATTAATAACTAAGGGTTATGGGGTTTTGTGTGTGGATGATGATAACTGGGCTTCACTTGGAAATTCACAAGCTACAACTGGTAATGGAGGATGAACACAAAGCAACCAAACCCATCTGTGTGGCTGGATCCAAAACTGATGCTCACTGGTACACCAGTGCATATGAGTTTCTTTTTCCAGAAAGAGATGAGTTTGAGATTGTCTGGGGGTTGGGGTATAATTTGCTTCTTCAATGTTTTCCAACAGCAGATCTGGGAAGAAGCAGAGACTATCCCTAATTCTAAACAAACTGTTAGTTGTTGGAGTGATCAAAACCGAAGCGATAACAAGGGCTTCACAGAACGCAATTATATGCACTAATGGCAACACAGACAGACATAATCAATTCATATCACCTTTATATCACGTTCTTAAATCTTCACCTCAAACAGGATGAAACCTCCACCTCCTCTTATTACAGTCGATTGGGCTAAAGTAGTGTTACTATCACTCGTAGACTGATGCCTCCCATAGACGCGGGTCCCAGCCCTGACCAGAACTGGTCCATCACCTGCAATATCAGAGCTCTCCATTTCAGATTTCACAGTCCACAGGCATTCGCTTTGGTTTGGGAACCGCTTTCATCAGCCACCCATTTCCACTAAAGGGCTAACACCTTTCTGCAATCTGAAACATCAGAGGAGAGCAAGTCCCATGGTTTTAACTACTTTTAACCCCACATTGTGGCCAACGAGGCTCTGGGCCAGGCTGAAGCCTACACCAGAGCTCAGGGGGTGAACTCTCAGACCTCTATAAGTTGTTCACGAAGAATGCAAAGGATTTACAGTCCCTGATTGACTATAAATCAATTAGATGATCTAATTTCTGCCACAAACACAGAGCACCATAAAGTCACAAATGAAAAGGTGCAGGAATGCCTTCTCATTCTTAGAGAAAACCAAAGGCACAGATAAATGGATAAATCAGCCCTTTCAGAGTTTCTACTCTGCCTGAACAGAGCAGACGGGGCAACAGCTTCACGTTTCATAGCATGAAAACTTGTAGCTGGTGGGGTTTTTTTGGTAACTAAATAAAAACTCCACTGAAATACAGGAATGCACTCAATCATTTTGAAAACATTTCACTGAGTGTCACCCACCCTGACGAATGTTCCATCTACCAGGAGAGACCCGACACCAAGAAGGCATTTATTTTTCTCCTCCTCTTTCTTTTCTTCTTTCTGGAGATAAGTGTTACAGCCTGAGCCGGCCACAGGAAAGAGACACGTTCAGACTCTTTAATCAGTGAAACACCAGACCTTTTTTTAAACTCTAGTATGGAGGAGTCTCGTGTTTGAACGTGATGAGGACTGCGTATTCTTGCTGAACCCAGGAACTCTCAGGTGGCCCATGCCTTTCATTAAAGAGTCTCAGTGCTCTTTGACTCAGAGCTAAAAGCTCACATTACTTGAAGATGACCTCAACTGAAGTATCGTCTGCTGGGTTCGTTAGCAGCTGTCAGGCACCCTGCTCACAAAGCTGACATTTAGTATTCCACTGCAGTTTTTATTAATGATATCCCATGAAAGAAACAATAGCATCCTGTATCTCAGAGTCAAACACTGGAAAACCCACATTACGAGACAGTCCAGCACAAACATTAGGTACGATAAAGACAACAGAGATTTCTCTATGCTTTTTTTCTTTTCTTTATGATAAAGAGAAACTCGATTAGAAAGAATTAAAAGAAAGGCAGCACAGTTTTATGGCTTGGTCTGTTGGAAGCCAGAAAGGAATCAGATTAAGAACAAATTGCTTAATTTATTATGCATGTTTCTATGAATCTCGCAGCCCTAGTATCTGAACAACCCATAAATATTATCCTCCCAATTCCCTGTGAAACAGGAACATGTAACCCCCATTTTACATACAGGGAAACAAAATGCCTTGACCAAGATCATAGAGTCAGTGGCAGGAAACTGCTCTTTCATAGAGCGTGTAGTTAAGCCGTGTAACAGCTCGCCACGGGTGTTGCACTGGAATGCCATTTGACCAAATTTTTCATGGATTCAAAAAGGATTGGACCAAGTCACTGAAAAATCCATTGAGGGCTACAAAATGGAAAGAAATCAGCTCACAGCTAAGGACACGCCTGAGATATCGCTTGCTGGATGCGGACAGCAGAGCAGTCAGGAGTATTACTACCCACTTGCCTTTTTGCTCACGCTTTTCCATAGGCATCAGCTCCTGGCCACTGTCAGAGACAAGAACTGGGGCTAGATGGATATTTGATCTGATCCAATGTGACCAAAATGATTCCCTGTGTCTTCATTCTCCATCTGCTATCCTTAGCTTTCAAGACAAGAATAATTGATAAGGAATTTCTGTCCTTTATCGCAAACTTATGAAGAATGGAAACACTTGATGTGGTTCTTGTTTAACCCACCTAGGATTCTCTTATGGAAATCAGAGCATGGAAGTTGCCAACATAAAGAAAAAGGAGAGAGGGATATGACGAGTCTTTATCTTGTCAAAAAGCAACCCTTGTGCCTCACTACTGACCTCTTGGACCCCGATAGGAGGATTGCTAAAACGTGCAGCTTTCGAGGAGACAGCTGCTAAGGATTTTGCAGCAAGCTAATCCCATTTTAATTCTATCATGATTTTCCTGCTCTTTGGGATAAAGAAGACAGACAGAGGGATCAAGGAAAGAGTACCTGGAAAGTGTCTGCTCTAGCAGGAGTAAGCCTTTGCTGCTTTCTCTAGCCCGTAACGCTAGGGGCCAAGTGCCAAGTGGCATCGTGTCAAATCCTCGTTGTAGGCACCTGGTGGAAGCTCCACAAGCAGCTGCTCCAGGAGGATGGGCTAGAAGACCATAACGGATTGGGATGTAGCCAAGTCTGAACATTGCAACGCTTCCTTTGATCTGTTTAGACAATGCTTTCTAGACAGCAGATGATGCCTGGAACAGACCTCTCTTTGCCTATGCACAAAGTGACCCAATCTCAAAATTTATACATATGTTGTGCAGCGATTCAGACTGAGGGGGAGACACACAGGATTTAACATCCAGCAAAAAACCCAGCTTGCCGTAAGGCTGAGGGATGAACCTGCTCAGGAAGGAAATGTGGAAACACCACAGACATAAGTTACTGGAGGAAGAACAGTGCCTCGGGAGGCAGAGAGTGCACTCGGTGAATAAGAACTGAGCAAAGGGAGAGCAACTGGAGGGAGAAGGGTCAGACCAACCCCCACCTGACCAGTATCGGGGAGACACAGCTGGTTGAAATCTTTTAGCTGCTGCAGAAAGTCAATCTCAGGCACAGTAATGCTGAATAGTGCTGAGAGCAAGAAAGTTATTAGGCTAATCCATACCCTTTCCTAAAACTGGTTAGAAAAAAGAAATGCGGCCCAACAAGGAAGGCCTGAAAGTTTGTTTGAGGGAAAACACATTACAGTTTGCTGCAGGTAAGGGATTACCAGTCTGTCAGGGAGGCCTTGTGGGATTTCCAGAAAATTTTACTGTAGCAGCAAGAAACGATCCAGTTTCAGTAGGAAAAGCTACAGCTACAGGGGAGATTGATCCTGCGTGTGTTTAGTCTTCAAAGGTTCAGTAATTTCAGCCACTTGGCCAGGCTTTCCTCCTCATGTTGTTTATCCTAAATGATTGCTTGGAGATGCATCCAAAACAAAAAAAAAAATCAGAAACAGAGAGAGCGAGTCCAGCACAGACGATCACAGAAAGGCTTCTTGTTCTCCCTGAGCAAGCTGTAAATTTACTCCTCCCTCACTATTTCATTAGGAAAGAACTCGTTTTGACAGGACTCTGGGTTAGGGGTCGGCTTCTGGGGACTGAAGGGCTCATCAGATTAGCCAGGGACTCCCTTGCCTCCAAGAAGAACTAATGGGATTCCTTCCCTATTTTTTTTTTTTCTTTCTTTTTTCTTTCTTTTTCCCTTTTTTTTTTTTATCCCTTTATGCTCTCGCCCTCAGCCAGTGGTTTCCAGAGAAGCAGCAATTGAAACGAGGATAGCATATAGCGCCTTGATAAATGACAGTGTTGGCGAGTAGCTTCAGCAGACAGGGCTTGAAAGAGAAAATTTAATCCAAGACTGTCTCAAATTATTGAATAAACGAGGCAGCCTGGGAAACAAGCACTGTGGACGGGCTTAGTTCATAAAGCATATTTTTTTTCCTTAGTGCCCAGGAGTCAAAACCCTTATGGCTCTTTTGAAAATCCCAGCTGGTCTCTGATGTGTTCCTGGGCTCGCCCACAATAAATACGTGGCAGGTATCAGTCACTGCCTGCCCACAGAAGTGGTTGCTGACATCATATAAAATTAAAAATATGAACTATGTTCCCAGCAGCATTGAAAAGTCATTAGTTAGACATCAGCTCATTTCTTTTATTGAGATATTAATAATTGGATTTCTTTGCAAAGTTCCAGATTCAGACATTTGTACAGGAAATTAACTTTTTCATGAAAACAAGCATGAAAGTTTATCCTGCTTTTTAATTAGCAGTGCTAGAAAGACTAATTTGGAGTTTGGGTTTTTTTTAATATGATGATTAAATAAAGAAACAAGGATTCCCATGCCTCTTCACTGTTATGATCTGACAGAAACACTCCAATATTTATTAATATTTAAGTCATGCAAGAGATCCGAAGTTCACCAATTACACAAAAGAGCTAGTGATCAGTTATGTTAAATGAACCTTTAAAAAACACAACACATTCAAGCATTTCTTTTTACTTTTTCTAAACGTGGACCTTGAAAGAAAAAGAAAAGCCGTTTAAAGGGAACCTTCCTCCACAGGCACCCCTCTGGGAGGAATCCCTGGCCCGATGACAGGCAAAGGAAAGCGGGCAGCAGCACTTTGAAGACACTACGTGCAGGCTCTTTCATAACCACAGAAATCAGAGTGGACCAGAATCCTTTATACAGGGTTTTCTACCAGACCTATAGCTCAGTGGTCATCACAGGAGGCCTCACCCTGCAGAAGAAACTGTTCCCATCCTGATTACCATAGAATGGTTTGGGTTTGAAGGGACCTTAAAAACCATCTAGTTCCAACCTTCCTGCCACGGGCAGGACACCTCCCACCAGACCAGGTTGCTCAAAGCCCCATCCAGCCTGGCCTTGAACACTTCTGGAATCTCAAACCGATTCTGGGTTTGAGAGCCGGGCTACAGAGCAGGGCTCACAGCAGATGGAGCTCTGAGGGCGTACCCACCTCCCACATCTGCAGGCTCATCTCAAAAAGCAAAAGCTTTTCATTAGGCCTCCCACTACGATGTTGTCCACACCCGAACTGAATCCTTCATTATTCGTCTCATTATAGCTGACTGCTCCCTGGGTTTAGAGAAAACTCTTCTGCATCCCAGCAGAGTACACTAAGATAAAGATGAAGGAAGCGTCCCAAGCTTTTGTCATCTCCCACTGCCTTTCACCAAGGTAGCTTGGTGGTGGCCTTGGGGTGTCCTCACACAGAGTGAGGACACAAAGCAAAAAAACAAACCCAGAAAGGTTTGGAAGGAAACAAAACACTGAAAGCAACGCACAAAGAAAATTACAAAGAGCATCTTGCATTTGTTGATCTTTCCTAAGGTTCACTGACTTCAGAGTTTCCTGTATGTAGGCTAAGAAATAACATAACTTTTGTAATTTATCTTAGTCACTCAGCATAGGGCCTCTGTTCTCAGCTTGTACTTCAAATCTGTTCTGCAATATATACCACATGAGTCAACTGTGTGCGAGCAGCAGGCACTTCCCAGGAGAGCGTGTGTGTGTGATTTGGGCTAAGAGTCACCAGGATATTTAAATAACTTGGTAAGTATGCACAAACGTCAGTAATTCTAGTGTAGCCATAAAAATTACACAGTATGGAAATATACTGAAAATGAAAATTGGTACCTCAGCCAGCCATAAAACTTTAAACTAGCTATGAGTTTGACTTTAGGAGACCAAAGATATCTTTAAAAAAAAACAACCAAAACATTAGCTTGTTGGAATAAACTTTGCTATTAACCACAGGGGAATGTTACAACTCAGAACCTACCCCATGATTTTTATTTTAATGCTGAGTTAGAACAGGTATAACCTTCCCTAAATTACTGAACAACCGCTCACCAAGTGCTACGCTGCTGGTTTCCTATCATTTCCTTTTTCACCCCTTTTTTTTTTGGGCCCCTCTCCTTTCATATAACATTTCCTATCTATACAGTCTGTATTGCCTATAGATCAACAAGTTCCTTTTGCTCGGATCATTTCTTGCTATTGATGCCTAAAAATAACACATTTTAGAGAAGCATCAAAGCTATTACCTTAAATTTTTAGAGCTGCAACTCCAAATTTCATATGCTTCTATATCCAACCTCAGTTGCTGCAGCACATCCCTTTTCTTCACAAGCCAAATTAAAACCCCAGCAAGAGCAATTTTGCTGCTGTTCCGATGGACTGGAACCTCATGAAAAGCCCTTCCCCTTGGTGTGTTGCCCATATGTCTTTGAAAACAAGACTGCAGAAGGAATATGTATGTGTCTTCGAGGCTTTAGTCTCGAAGCAGCATCTGTCAGTAAAGTCTAGTCCAAACCTCTCCCTCTACAGCCGTGACTCTCACCCCAAATTTAAGTTGGAGATGGCCATGGCCCATTTATAGAGATTTCAAAGTCTGACTCCATCCTCCCCTGTCTTATTTCTCCAGTCTGGGAAAAGGTGGTCAAGTACTAAAAGAACGCGTGACTGATGGTGACTTGGAGGCTTTATAAATTCAGGGTTACACTCACCACTTTAAAGTGGCAACTCAAAGACCCTACTGAAAAATTCCTTAGCTAAATGGAACCACAGGGGAAGTTTGGGATGGGCAGCAGTTCTTCTCATGAGAGCGTCTGGCTAAGACCAACATCAAAGCTAACCGTTTTGCCAAAAGCACTGGGAAGACTAAGTCACTGCAAAAATAAAGATTAAATCTCAGATTTAATCTTGAGGTGAGAAATGAAACCTCGGCACGGCACGAGTCAGTGATCCAGACTTAAACCAAAAAAGTTGCCTCCACACTACTCCATTCCTCCCCAGTGCGGCTAAGGGGAACGTTATCCTGTCGCAAGGCTGGGAATGCTGCTTGTGCCAGGCGGAGGCACAGGCATTGCCGTGCCTTTAGATCCCCCGGCCTTCACCCGCAGACCCATAACTCAGTGAACCCAGCAATGGCCAATGCAGAGGGCGTGAGGCAGCAGTTCCAGGGAGTCTCCAAGCACGCAGGAATGCCAGGGAGGGCTTTCACACCCAAATTCAGAGGGGGAGGCAGTGGGGAAAGACCCTGCACCAATTCCCAAGACGAGGAAAGTCCCTGAGCAGATCTCACTGCCTCTGTCTGGATGCTTACGTTCTATACCGGCTACTGCAGGGAGAAGCTCCATAAGGAGAACTCCACGTCACGATGCTCCTTAGAAAACCGAGCACCTTTATCCTTGCCCAGGCATGGGAACAGAGCTGCCTCAAAGGCAGGTTTTCTCCCCAGCTCCCACCTAACCTGCTTTACAACCAGGGCTTTCTGTGCCACAGTTTTTTTAGATGTAAGACAGGAACAACAATGCCATCTTTTGCAGTAAAGCGCTTCAGTGATTCATGCAAAAGATTATGTATGAATTAGATATTTTTTATTATAATTCAGACCTGCTGACAAACACTGAAGTTTTACCATGATAGATGCATGATTGGGTGTATGGTGTAGACATTCCTAAGCAAGCCGCTCGCAAAGTCCACAAACCCATCTGCATTCAATTTGATGCTTACACTTATCCAAGGCTATTTATACATCATGGCATTCTTAACCTCAGTGGCTTTGCATCTCCCCACATCTTTCAATCACATAATTGAGATGATGAAATGGTCCCTGGAGTACTTATTTCATGATACCATTATCAAGACTGTACAACACAGATACCCAGTGCTGGTAAAGCTTTGAAAAAGAACTGTGAACACCAGCGAACAGCAACGTTCCAACCAAAGTCATCTTTTGTTGCCATTCACACAGGGAATGACAAATGCACAGAACGATGAATTAGGCGCACGGCACACTCAATTCAATTAACCAGGCAAAGAGCTTTGCAATAGCTTTTCAGTGCTGACAGCTTGGTGATAATGAAGCTTAGTTATTCATTGCACTGTAAAATGCAAAGCAGAACATCCAACCTGGAGGAGGGAAAGAATAATGTTTGTCTAATTTATCATGTTTCCAACTGACAAATAACTTCGGCTCATAAAAATAAAAAGGAAGTGAAGCTTTAATCCTCTCTCCTTTCCTACTCAGTGGAATATTTTCAAAGCATATATTTGCATTCTGGACCACGGATCCCTGATCCTCCTAAACGCTGCTGCGTATTAGTGGTTTCACACACCACCCCAGTCCTATTCCAACATATTCAAACCATAAGGCAAGAAGAAATGGGGCATTTGGGAGGAAAGGAGACGCAGGAAATACCCTTGAAAGCAAGGCAGACTAAGATTTTATCCCACTTCATAATGCAGCAGAGAAAGGAATTAAACACGCTGACCACATAATCAAGAGGAGTTTAAAAAAATCCACCTCCTTCTAAGCAAGAGTATTTGTATCACACAACCTTGGGACACAGTCTATGTGTCTGTGTTTGGTCTGGTCTCCCTAGGCTGCCTGTGATCAATGGGCATACAAGTGAAATCACCTTCTGGATCTCTATCAGCTCCCATTCTGAACAGACCCTCAGGGAAACCTTTCCCCCTGTTCCGATGAGAAAGGTTGCCTTTCTAGACAAGGCTCGGCGCTCACGAGTCCTGCTGATGCTCCTGAAGAGAGGGGCCAGGAGTCCCTCCTGCAGAGGCTGAAAAGCTGGGGGAGACAGCCCAGGCACTTGCACAAAGTCAGTGTTTGTCCATGAGTGTTTCATTCGCTGGTGTTCTTCTCCAGTATTTGATTTGAGGACCCCAGAGTGTCAGTGTCGGAAAGGAGAGCATAAAGTTGGCAACCGCTGCCATCAGCGTGGGCAATGTTAGTGCTTGCTCAGAACAAATGTCCATCATTTCTAAGGCTCAGCACACTTGAAACAGCTGAGAGTTTTGAGCTCCTTGATCCTTTCATAATGGCAAAACTCCCCCGAAAACAAGGATCCCCACCACAAACCTGCAAACATGGATCCTTCCCGGATCTCCACTCCTTCAGCATTCAGTAAACTTGATGGAGGGAACCCAAAGCCTTGGGTTTTTTTTCTTGTTTGCAGTAGGTTTTCAGGGTTTGAATTTCTGTAAACTAAAACCACTATTACTGTCATTTTATCAGCTACACTAAAGGAAAAAGGAGGAACCTAGCTTGTGTGCGTGCAATGAGATTGACCACACACACATACATCGAGGCCAATGGAATAAACTCTTTAAACTTTGATTTCAAAAGTTTGCAGGTGGCCTACCATGATCTAAGTAGGATCTTGAGAATAACTGAGTTACAGTGTCTTCAAACTACTGCAGAGAAGCTGTACTCCCATACATCAAGTGTATATTCTTAGTTATATATTTTTCTGTTAGTTTATAATAAGCACCTGCCACTCCCTGAACAGCTGGCTCTACCCTTGCCTTGAGCAATGGCTAAATAAAGTCAGACCTGAAACCAGGAGCTGGGCGTCTAAACAGCACCGAGAAATTTCACAACCACACGAGATGGGGGATCTCTCCCACCTTCATCATCACAGACCAGAGAACGTCACAGAGGGTCATTTCAGAGGCACGCGGCAAAGCCTAAGACTAAACACCAGCTCTTCTGAGTCACCACCCAGCAGCTTAAACAAAACGGTTAAGGTCTTCAGTGGATTCATGCAAATAACCTCAACAGAGAGTCAGAAGCGATCTACCTCCAAGCAAGTAATACACACAGATAGGCATAAAGTAGCTTAAAATCTCACACAGCCTCCAGCAATACCAGACCCTCTGGCTGACCCATGCAACGTCCTCACCTAGGAGAAAAAACACACTGACAAAGTGCATGGAAAAAGGGCCACCGCCTCCTGCTCCGGCTTTTTGCTCTGACAAACAGTGGTCAGAGGAAATTACAAGAGCTTACATGAGTTACTAACACCCAAGATGCTAACGGCGTTATGGTCAGAACGGAAATTTTCACTAGTCTGCAGAGGGTGGGGAATGAGGATTCGCAACAGACTGGAATAACACACAAGGCAGAGATGAAATTCAAGCCTGACCTCAATCGATGTATGTATAGTCCGGAAAACGCCACTAGGACTTTCTCCAGAAATGAACAGCAGTGAGGAAGAACTGCTACAAGTGGAACATTATTAAATCATTTCTGGCAGCATTTTGGAAAGAATTACTTGAATGTTGGCACTTTTATACCTCTGCTCACGATTCTGGTAGAGGTTTTTGGAGCCCATAGGCTCTGTCCGAAATTTATTGCTTATGTGGTCTTTGATGTTTCCTCAATCAGCAAGCCAGCTGGAAGGTGGGCACATACGCCCACACTCTAAATCTGAAGTGACAGTACCTTACTCTTGAATTATTTACCCACAGTTTCTCTCTGCAAAAGCAAGTCTTGTTACGGGGATCTGCACAGTTTCCGCTGCTCTCACTTCTTATCAAGGGGACCAAGCACTGAGAGTGAATGCTAATAGCTGAACTAAGATCTAATCAACATCCCTCCTGTGTTAATATCAGTCTGGCTTCTGAACTCTCCTTTATAAGAATCTTTAACTAAGAAAAAAAAAAAAAATCTAATAAAAAAAGAAAAGACTCAAACTCTGTGCCTGAGAAGCTACAGATAGCTTTACTTTTGCAGTGTGGTATCACTGCAGTCCATCGACAGCCAGAGCTAGAAATCAAAATTGACTGAAAATACCTGCAGTAAAGCCTTTCTGCAAAGGTGACGTCACTCCTGACGCCCCCAGGAATGAGTCCGGGTCAGCTGCTTGTCCTACCTCCAGTGCAGGTGCCACAAGACACATATAATATTGACACAAATGCATTGGAGAAAAGAGGATTGTCTAGACAACAAAATACTACGGAAAAACAGCAACGGGACTGGGAGAGTTATACCAGAAGACGTTGACCTTCTTGAACCTGCGAGCCTCATCCCAACTCCTTCCCACGGCTGAAAGCAGCAAGTCACCGGCCACAATACCTCCGAGAGCAAGAGGGAGGAGGTGCTCCAGGAGCGGTGCACAAGTGGGAGATGACAGTCATCTCCCACATGTCCACGGCGGGGCTGGGCATGTGTATGGGTGGTTCCCAGGTCAACCCAATGACATCAACTTCTTCCCCAGCCCCTGCTGGCTCCATTCCCTGCAGCTGGGAGCTAGGGCTCGCCAGCAGCTCCCTCCCCGGCACACCCCACTGCCAGCCCATGGCTCCACCAGTCACTTCCACAGGGTTTGTACCATGCGTGGCTTGAAGGCCACAAGTAGGCTGCCACCTTGGCACCAGGCATAGGCCTTCTGGGGCAACTTCTCAAAGTTCTCCATTCCCAACGTGCAGTGAGGCAACTCCAAAATGCAATTGTAAGCAAGGCTGGGGACAAGACGGAGAACTAAAGGGAAGGAAACCACACGTACCTATCACCTATTTAGCAACTGCTGAACAAGCTTTTTTGTACACATTGCCCAACAGAGAGGAATCGAAGCTCTTCTGAGTGTAACACAATAAATTTGAAGGGAGGGAATGCCAACACACACTTCCAACTCCAACCGCTAAATAAGGAAACATACGTGGAAATTACAGATGAACAAATTCTAAACAGACCTAGGGGAGTATTCTCCTTTTCATCCAAAAAGCAATAAATGTCACAGAACTGAGCAGCAAATCATTCAAAACAATGTAGCTTACCAAGCACACTGTCAAAGCAAAAATCTGAGTCACTTAAACAACTGGATGCTATTTCAGGACTTTTTTTTCTTTTTTTTTTTTTTTAAGGCTCATGAAGTGCAAGTGGCTCAAATTCCTCTTTTGTACTTGCTAATAATGGGCGTGTTTCTTGGCCAGGACTGATCTGCAGAGGTCTGAGTTTTGTTTTTTTATTTCATTTTGAAATGCCTCCCTGACCTCCAGCCGTGGGGCCAGGACCTCAGGAGGGCCATCTGCCCAGCCTCTCGTCCCAAAGCAGGATCGGCTCCGCTCTTATCATTCCTGACATGTTTGCCTAAGTGGTTCTTAAAGATTTCCAACACTGGAGGCTCCACAACCACTTCAGGCAATCTGTGTGTGTTTTATATAAATCAGCGGCTCATCGCAAATTGAATGCTACATTTAATTTTGCTCACTTAGGTCCAAAAAAAATGTTTAAAACATGCATCCAAATGTTGAAAGCTTGGAGAGCACATGTACATAAATGCCCACCGCCCACGCCGCTGTGCTCCAAGCAGCAGTTCTCAGCACATCCCAGGAACGCACACACGTTTGCACCCAACGTTGCAAACCAAGGAACCCCCGAGAAGGCTGCAGACCAGGCAGATACACAAGAGTTATTGAAAGCATGTTTAGGTTAGTGATTACAAACCATTCAGAGGTTTAATCACTCAGATATAATTATATGGCAATTTCCCCTCAGCTGAGGAGACTACTGCACTGTGGACAACAAAATTTTGGGGGATCCCAACTTTTCCGCATGGGTTTAGCTCATTTTAAATAAAAGCTTACACTTTTACCACACTGGGAACATAAATTATACCCTGCAGTTTGAGCTGGGATCTTGCAACGATTTCATCTGCTTGCTTTAAACAGATGTTTGAATCCCAGTGTAACCAGTGCCTTACAAACGTGCCATTACTTTATCTGCACGGTTCATCAGTTAGTTTTCCACTATTTCCAGTTACCAAGCACTTAACTGAATCAGGTCACTGACAAGGCAACGACTTTATTTCTTATAGTTCTTTCTTTTCATGACTTTGGTTTAGTCCCTGTGGCTCAGCAGGTCTCTGTGCAGCTCACCCAGCAGCAGTGGGGTGCAGCCACACTGGTCCCATCTCCAGGAAGCCCTAGGGAGACTTTGCTGGACCCTGAGCCCTTCCACCTCAGGATTGAGCTGCTATAAGCTCTCTGGGTTTTCTTGTGTGGGGTTTTTTTTTGAGTTTTTTGTTTGTTTGTTTTAAAGAGGGTTATGCTAGTATCTGGTTTTGGCCATTTTTCTCCAAATTATTAGCTATTGTTTCTATCTAACTCAAACTCTTTCTTTCTCTCCATCTCTTCTTTAAATTAAATTTAATCTATTTCCTTGCAAGCTTATAATTTTCTTTATTTGGGAATTTGGTAAACACACAGAGCCTATAAATAAAAACAACACAAACCCCTGCCATTATGCGAAGCACTAGCAGACTCACCATGTCAGAAGTTGCAAGCACCCCTTAAAAAGTGCTTTTCATCAGCTGTTTCCCCCCCGAAAAAATTCTCAATATATTTGGCAATTTACGTTAATATTCCTTACCACCTTGATTATGGTTTTGTTTTCCTTTTATTTAGTTTATCTTGTATTTGTTTTATATTCACTTACACATGCAGTATATTTTGGATAACTATTTCATTGAATTGATTTACACACAAAAATTCTTTTTTAGTTTTTCTCCTTCATTGGTTTATTTAGTTACTTTCCCCATAACCCCAGGTTGAGTTCCAATCTGACAACATATTTTTTCTATTTAATGTAATACACCACTTGGAGTAAGCATTTCTTTCTAATTGTAAAAACACGTCCTCATGGCTGAGTAACAGTTGTGACAAACTAGAACCTCTTGGCTGACAAATTAATTCTGTAGGTTTCTGTTTACATCCTTTCGTAGAGGTTTCTGATTTACAACTTCCAGCCAGGAATGAAGTGTGCTTGTTACTGAAAGCGTTGATTAAATCATTGTCTGATATTAATCAAAAGGAAATGCAGTGTGAGGTGCAAGATACATTAAAGATTACATAGATCTGCCACTTAGAGTTTAGTTTCTCCAGTGATCCAGTAAGATGAGTTTAAATTAACAAGGAAGGTGTGATCTTCAGGAGTCCTCAGTCTTTCTATATCTCAGTGAATTTGCTAAGAGCTGCACAGAGTCAGCAACCTCGGAGAAGTCAGGCAACAAACCAGAAACAACGAAATCCTCTGGTTTTCATGCCAAAGGGGGACTCATCCTTTCCTGGAAAGTTTTGCTGCTTTCAATTGAGAACCAAATTATGGATTGCAAATGACTTCTCTACACCCCCTTAAAGAAAAAAAAAAAAAAAAAAAAAAAATCTTTGTGTCTCTCTCTGAAAAAGAGCTAAGTGAACCAGGAAACCACAGACTGCCAAGTCTCAGATGAAAGAGGCACTGCACATCAAACAGTGACCCAAGCAGACTATACAAAAGGGAATAAGTGATGGCTGTTCTTCCATGCAATGCAGTTACACGGGATATTGCACTTCCAGCTGCTTCCAGCATCTGTCACGGCATGCAACGGGCTGTCACTTACTTACTCGCTTCCTATTCATCTACACGGGAATTGAGGGCAGCCGGCAGGGGAGCTGGCACAGTGGCAGGATGTATCCTGTTCTTCTGTGGACATTATACACAGCTGTGATGGTAATTTAGAACCTTTCTACAAAGAGCTGTGATGGGAAGGTAACTGTTTTTCCTTCCATGCCAGATGAAAATCTAGGCTTCCTCTGAAACCTGCTGAGTCAATGTGGAATAAGAAGAAGGAGCGATACACTGTCCAGACTTGCACAAGGGATTTCCTTGTCCTTGGGCAGGCAGAAGGGAGAACTGGCAGAAGGCAGTCCTCCTGCCCAATTTGAACATAGGCTGTATTTGTTTCAAACATCTGGACTACGGGATGTACATTTGGACACAGGTCAAGGAGAGTTTGGAAAGAAAGGTACTTTCCCCACCCCCCACAAAAAGACCACAAATCCAATCCAAAACTGCGATAGTAGGGGAGTTGGACTAGATGATCTCTAGAGGTCTCTTCCAACTCTGACAATTCTGTGATTCCGTGAAAAGATCTACTACACTTTATATATCTGGTGCACAAGGTACACTTTGAGACAAACCTGAACTACATCTTCTGTATTAAGCTTTGAATATCCTCATAACTCAAGGTACTTGAGTTGGCTTGGTAAACTTGATCTGCGTCTACCTCAAATCACCACCAGTACACACAGGAACTGCGACATTTTCACCAGGCAGCTGCCACTCAACGGCTCCTCCAATCCACAGTTGCAGTCTTTCATCATATAACACCTAAAGCACTGCTACTTTGAACAGAAGTATAGGAGCAACACAGGTAAGGCCCAACATTTTGGGCCTTGAGTTACCTAACGTTACTCAAATTATCCTTCTGCACAAGAATATGACAATCTTGTTATAATGAGATTAAGAAACCGGTTCATAGTGAAGAGAAAGAGCTGAAATGCAGAAAAGTAGGCAAACATTGTCAAAGTATCACCCATGAGGAAGTCCTGCAGTCCTGCCTGAAAAGTTGTTATAATAACGTATTCAGGAAGGGATAACTGAGTGCCAGCAATCCCTTGGTTTGGTTTACCTTGTGAAGAAAGAAAGAGGGGCTCAAATAAAGCCCAGGAATTGCGCTAAGGCTGCTTAGATTGACTGTGAGTGGATCAGAGGGAATAAGCAACAGCTCAAATCGCCACCTGCTAAACAAGATGCCAGTCCCAATAAATAACAGAATCTCTTCCACACAAGGAACTTCGAATATAAAATATCACTGTAAGAATACGGTCAGCTCCATGTCACAGCTTTCCTAGGATCCCACCTTCAAGGGCAGTCAATCACTGCTGCCTGCAGAAGTGTGTAAGAGGAAAAGCACATAGCGATACTTGCACTGGAAGCCCTCCCAGTCAGCAGTGGCTGGTTTATGGTTAGGCAACCTCCCTGGACTCTGCTCAGCGACACAGTTCAGCCCGTCCTCCCACCCAAGCATCTGCTCACAGATCCCTGAAGAGGTGAGTAGATTCTTCTGCCTTGATTACACCATTTGAGTGTATTTTCAATCAAAGCAACTAAACGTCTTCTGGAATTTTTGATGAAAGATGAATGCTTGCAGTGTGAGATAGCAGATGAGAAGCACCAGCCTGCCAGGTGCCTGGCTCCATCCTCTAAAAAAGGTGGCAACAACACGTCATCCCCTCCTGCAGCCCCACTTTACAACTGCAGAGACTCCCCGAAGGAGGGACAGCAAATGGCTATTGCTGGAGACGCAGATGGGAGAACAGAACCCACAGAGGAAAGGAAATGGCTTAAAGACTTTTCATCTGACAAATTTTTGGGCAGAGATTCAGGATACTAAATTTGGGCTATGGTTTAGGGATATTGCTACACATCTTTAAAAAAAAAATAAAATAAAAAAAAACCAGAAGCAGAAGCCAGGAGTCTGATCATTCCAAAATTCCAATGACTCAGATGCTGGTTGAGATGACACTAATGGCACAGCAAGGCAGGGGTGAACATGTGTCAGGAGAAGAGGAACTCCCTGGTGTGACTTGCTGAGCAGCCAACATGAGCAAATACCGTGGTGTTCCTAATCTTCAAAATCATGCTAGGCATAATTACATACATCAGATGTTTAGAAGCATTCTGATCTTATCAGCAGATCTGAGGAGCTCTTGAGGAGATGGTATGCACTTGAGAAAGGAGTGCACAGATATTTTTTTTTCCCTTTAGAGCAGCTAGATTCAAAGGGCCCTGGAGAGTATCGACGAGAACTCCATAGCATGTCTTGGAAATTAACCACAGAAGAGTGGGAAATACTTCAGGAACAGCTAATGACAAAAACTGAAACCCAGGCAGGTTTAGAAATCAAAACAGGAAGGCAGAATTCCACCAGACCCACATGGCTGCAGAGGAACAGCATGTGTTTATAAAGATTACACATATTCACCTTACTAAAGGTATCTACATCCAGGCTCATCATAAGAGCCAACGGGAGATCTGAGAGAAGGGTGGCAATACCCAAGAACAAAAGCTGTAGCCCCAAACGTTGAACAGCTTGTACTTCAGGTGTTGCTGCAGCAGACCCTGTCGAGGAAACCCAGTCAAGAAACAGGTCAGACACTGGCCGCAGAGCTACACAGAGCTTTGGTGCCCAGGAAATAAAGCCAAGGAAACTGAAGAATCTGTGCTTATATAGTTTGCCTAGGAGTACGCAGAAAAGACAGAATATTGACCAGGAAAAGAATCACCAAATAATTAAGAAAATACCTGAAACACCCCCAGTGCTGGCAAATACACTGTCAGCTCTGGTGAATTCACAGGAAGAGCCCAGTCCCACAGGGTGAGAAATGGCTCAGTTTCTACTGACACCTACTGACTGCTCAGTTCAAGGTTCTCACAGCCTCTGGATCACTTCCAACATGAAACAAATGACTTGACACCTTCAAAGAAGGATCCTTTATACAGAAATCCAGCGGTGCCGCTAGAATCAGGTGCCTGGCCCCTGTGAAAACTCTTAACACAAGAAACTGAAGAGCTAAACCAGCCTCTGCTCTCACACTGCATCCATGCCTATGGCATCAGAGCACCTTTTGGTACCACCTTCAGTGGCGTGAGTCTTTCTGACTTGCTTTTGCTTTCTTATTCTATTCCCAGGCAAGAAGCAAGTGGCTGCTTCATCAGTGACTGCGTACAACACTATGAATCCCCGGTTCATGTTGTCACATTTCTGGGTACCCAGGTGATTCTCCATCAGGCACTGAGAAATGCCAAAGGGACCACTGCTTTCTTCCAATATGGCATTTGTGATACCCTTGTCCTGCATTAACTGTGCCGCTAACTCACCGATGGCCTCTCCCAGTCCCTTGCGCACTCAAGCAAGTTCTCCCCGCTGCAGATAACCCAGTAGGTGAGGAGAGCCCAGCGCAGAGCACGTGTGATCAGCGTTGCGCCCTGGCCTCCTGAAGTCTTATAAACCTTCAAAAGGTTTTTATACAGGCTAAAACCAGAGATGATCACATGGACAAAGGAGATCATGTAGTTGAGTTTGAGACCAATTGGCATGCTTCTGAATAACCAGAGGATGTAATGTGAAAGCAGCCATAAGATTCTTAGATAAAATTACAATGTATGGGGCTTATTCAGCCAAGTACCTTTTTTACTAATAATTTTTCCCTATCTTAATTCAGGCTGATAATTTGCAATTACAGTTGTAAAGGGCTCCAAGTGAAAAGCCCTTTTATCAGATGTTTTTGTTGTTAGTTGACTTTCCAAGAGGGAATCAGATCCAGATGAAGGCACAGAAAAGTCCAAATCAATCAGCCTTTGACAAGAATTGTAGCCCTCCAGCAAATCCAAATAAAGCATCTTGATTTAGGAAGACATGAATGCAATTAACTGAGGAATCCACATTCATTTATTTCCCTTTGTAAATATTGTTTATTTCCTTAACAGGTTACAAAAATGGTGACACACTGAAAACTCAACAACCCTAATCACTGGGCTAACAAGATCTAAGTGATTCCAGGTCCCCCAAAGGGAAGTCAGCTACTCTCAGATACCCATGTACTGATTGTCCCTGTCAGACAAGTATTGGCTAACGTTTATTAACCCATAAAAACCACTGTCTGAAAGGGGCATTGAGAGTAAAAACCTTGGCTCTCCGAAGTTTACATTTTTCCTATGTGAAGCATGCCAGCTCTTTGATTAGCAGCCAAGAAAACGGACTCAACTCCATTCCAAGTCTTAAAAAATTGTATGAAACAAAACATTAGCGAAGTGATTTTTCCTTGTTTTAATGTGGTTTTCAACATTAGGTTTATTGTTTTGTGGTTTTCTGCATAGAGAGCATATGCTTGCAATATGTTTATAATATTCTGAGTTTTTAAAGCTACAGTATAGTCATTTTTTAAAAAAAAAGAGAAAAACCTGCAGAGGAATACTCTAATTAAACAACAACTGATGTTTTCACCCTCCTAAGCATGTTTGCAAAAGGTACACTAAAGGTAAAACAGATTCACTGTTTCTGGCTGGTGAATCAAATTCTCTCATACACTATATATTTGACATCTCACTGTAGAAGTCTTCTGGCTCTCTTGTGATTGACCACCTGCTAGAAGGTATCCATCCTCTTAGGTCTCAGATAATTCAATAAAATATCCACCTTTCGAAACAAGGATGATAGAACAAGGACTCTTTGGGGTTGGGACAATCCCATGTGTGTCTGGCCAGTAGTAGCTGGGGATCCTCAGCACATCACCTAACCCAGCTCCAAAACATCACACCAGAATTTCAGGGTGGTAACAATGGAAAAAATATCAACTGACTGAAATACTTTAGGGCACAGACAGCATCAGGCACTGGACCACAAGAGGAAGAGGAAGGAAGAACGAGAGCCAACAGTTCCTGAAATACTGGCTCCAGAGGTAAAGAAGGAGAACAGCTCATGGAGGAGCATTTACCTGATCTTCACATGACAGTGTGGTGGCAGTCAACAGGGACTTCTGAAGACAGACACATGCAAGGGATAGATAACACTTGTCTGTCCGTAGGCTGGCTGGTTTGGGCAGGCTGAGGTGCTCACAGCCCATTTCTACTGTCCGCAAAAGGAGATGGCTGTGACCAGGGTTATCTGCTAGAGCCTGGCACCCAAACCCCACAGTACAAAACTGGTGCCTGTTTGGGAAATTTGGCTGCAAGTTGTCTTCAGTTTCCCAGGAGAGACTGTAACCCAACGAGTAGCAACGGATCATAAACACAACAGAGACACAGCCACATAAAATGGATGTGGAACTGCATCCACTATAACCAACTCAAAGTCAACCCTCTCTGCAACGTGAATGTACTAAGCAGAACTAGTGGGTTCGTTGACATCAGTGTCCCCCAAGCTCTGATGGGAAATAAGCAATGAAGGAGAAACTGCTGACACAGCTCTTTGTGCAGTGTCACACACCCTTCCCTCTCACCTCCCCCAGATAGCCTGGCTCCAAGGGCTAGCGTCAGAAGAGGAAAGAAGCATTTAATTTTATAATTCCTGCTTAAATGATTCACGAGGTGCTTTTGCAAATTGCAAGAGAACACCCTATGAATCAGTCAGTGACAAAAATAAATTACATTAATCCATGGTAGTAATATGCTCAGAGTGCTAGGGTTTCAGTAGAAATGAGCTCATTTGTTAAGCTCCCCGCTCAAAGCGTATAGGATGGCTTTGTGCCGTAACATTGTCCCATAAGACAAAGGCCCACTTTCCTGTTGGAAAAGACCGCAGCTCACACACCAGTTCTCTATCTTCCATTTTAGACGTTGCAGAGTGGCATCCTATCATTCTTTGCCTTCTCTCATCTTCCTCTCGCCAACACCAATCTCTCGCCTACTAATTGTGGCCTCCTCACATCACAAACACTGAATTAGTCAGCTAGAAATGGGCCAGGATCCAAACGTCGTATCCAAAAGCAGTGGTCATGGCTACACAGGAAAGTCAGGCGCTTTGGGATGAAAAGAATCAAGCCGCTGCCTGTAAAGGTGAGGGTAAACTCGTCTAATTGCAAGGCAAAATTCAAGAACTCGACAATCATCACAGCTGGTTTCATGAAAGCCAGCAGCAGCCCTGGCCAGAATGACATCTGATCCTTAGAGAAACCTGGTGTCTGGGGCTCTCTGTGCAAGCAGTGATCTAGAGATAAGCACCGAAACGATTCTGGGGCAGCATTGCTTTGCTTCCTTCCCCTCGTCCCAACAGCTGAGCCCAAAAAACACTAAAAGGTAAGAGCTGCAAACACAGCCATGCCCGTGCACATCAGCGAGGCCGGTCCTCCACCTTTGTTTCAAATACCTCCCATCATTTCCACGTGATTTAAAAAAAATAATCTGTCAAATCCATCAGAAAGCTTGGAATTAGAGAGAAAAAACACAAACACTTTGACAATGTTAAAAAAGTTGCAAGAGATCCTGACACTGAGTTCAGTGCCTTCATCCTTCCTATCCTGTTTCCATTTAAATAAGATTTTCTGTGGAGCAACTGGTACCTGCAAGAAATAACACTGGAAACCAGAATCCAAGTGCTGCTTCCAAATCCTCTGAAGCATGACTTGACATTGAAAAACTCGCACCTTTATTTCCAACAGCAGCTTCATTTTAAAGAACTGCTGGAAAATTCATGATCAGGTCTATGAAAAATTACAATAACTACTATGAACACATTCCCAAATGAAACGATGGTCTCGGGCCAATTTCACAGTCCTCTCCTTTGCCGTGACTCCACATTGGGAATGGTGCAGGCAGTGTGTGTTTCTGTTACATTTTCCTCTGTCTGCTGCAGCTGGGTAAGCACAGGATGACCTGAATTTTTCCCCTTCTAGTTTGTTGTGGGGATCATCACAGCCTAATCACATATAAAATAAATAAATAAATAAAATCATCCCTTCAGGTATCTAATTTCTGATGCTCTGAGTATTCTATAGTTACCACTGCAATAAAGTCTGGTTTTAGAAAAGCAGACAACCAAATGCAGGAAAGAATACATACAACTAAGTGGTCAAACAATGCTCTTTTGTGAAGACTAACTTGCAATCTAAAAAAAAAAAAAAAATAGCACTGCTTTATGATCTGCTTGGGACAGCGTACCATAAACCAGGATTGGCTCCCCTTTTCCCTCGCGTCTTCACAGCATCCCGTCTGCATGACAGCAGAGCCCAGGTGCAATCCGCACGGTGCGCAGCCTCCGCTCTCCTCCCCATCCTGCACACAACCCCTCCCCGGGCTCACAAACTGTCTCCTAACAGAGATAACATCCTTCTGACATCGAAAAAGTATCGCTTCAAGCAATAATTTTGATCCACTCACATTAAGTTTGAGAATTTGAGAAAGCGTTCCTTTTTCCACATTTTTTACACCGTACGGTTTCAGATTTTGCCTCCCTCTAAAAGGTGGCTTGTTCTAGCTGACGGCTCCCAGTCTGTTCCACTGAACTGGTTCTTAATGTACTAGCAAAATGTGGGAGTGCTTGGGATGTAAAGGATCCCATGTTTTGTATTACACACACGTGTCTTGGTTGAGGAAAAACCAAGTTTTTCTCTTGGTAGAACGTTTTTCAGAGGAAAAAAGAAAAATGTTCTATTAAATCCAAGTCCGAGATAAATGTTGCGTGATGTTTTTTTGAGAACACAGGTCCCAAATTTGGGGTGAAATCCGACCTTAGATTGTTCCTTTATGTCTGCATTTTATTTTGACTGGGTGGACTATTTTTCCCATTTTGCTGGGTAGCACTTTTTTAGTTGGCTTTTCAAATGTTGCTCAGCTTTTGACATTTGAATGCCAAAGCGGAACCCAGCAGTTCTTCAGCAAAGCAGTTCTGCAGGTACTGACCAGGTTTACAAACTTAAAACAACTTCTGAAATTTGTTAAGGCTATATCCTACGTAAAAGCAGTGGTAAAAATCTGAACCCTTAGACCACTAGAGGTCCACAGAGCTGTTTCTGCAAAAGCAGGGAAGAATGCACAATTTAAACAATAGTTTTTATTCCTCTGACCTTGAAAGTTTTAAGTGTCTCATTTTAAGGGTTGAGCTTCTCTCCACACATCTGGTTAGTTGGATTATTGCACATCAAGTTTTAAAAAGCCTTTTCCTTTTTTGGGTGTATCATTGGTATAAGCTCAACCATGAACAAGTTTGCAGAGGACATCTAAGGCAATAAAAACTGCAGCTTGCTTTGTCTTTCTCAAAGTAACCTGCAGATATTACAAAAGGCAACTGAGCCAGATTTCCTTGGTCATTAGCCGAACAAAATTGCTTTTGATGTCAATGGAAGTTTAGCACTATTTGGTACCAAAATATTCAAGTCTCCAAGATGAAAATTGATACTAATAACCATAAAACATCTAACCCAAGAAAGCAAAAATAAACAGCCCAAAACCAGAATGGAAGTAATCAAGGAGCCATAGCCACTCCACTAAAGAGCTTTTTTTCATGCTTCTTCACAATCTCCATTGTTATTTTGACATGACCAAGCTCTGCAGTTTTGCATAGAAGAGATAAGGAGCTAAACAGATGGGGAGAAGGAGAGAGAAGAGCTATTCCCAAAAGGATAGTTCAAGGTAAAACCACACTACAAAGAGAAATTCTAGACAACGCCGGGCATTTAAAGGTTGTCAAACATTTTCTCAAGACACATTCTTCGCTATTATTACAGGCACTGCTGATGAAAATCCTTGGAGCCAAACCCACAGGACTGATGCCATTGGGCCGTCCTCACATTTCTCTGTTTTGCAGGGTATTTTCAGGAGAGGATTCTCCAGTTTTTCAAAGATCCTCCCTGCTCTGTGTCCTTCCCACCTGGAGCTCCACCACACTGTTTATGTTGTCCCAGTGGATTGCTGTGAATGGGATTACACAATGTCATAAATCACATATCTTGACTCCAGGTGCAGAATAAACATTAGGAGCAGATAAACTCCTATGAAACAAAGATCTTGTTGTCAAACACAGCCTCTTCCTTAGCAATGGAGAAAGCAGAGAAATGAGAACCTGCAGGAAGAAAGGTTCCCATTCTCTATTAAAATGAACAAAGACTTGCACGATAGTCCAGCATCTGTAATGCTGCTATGCCAAAGACAAACTAGAGGTACTATGTGAACCCAGGTACAACCTGTGCAATGGTTCAAGGAAGATTAAATAGGTTTAGTTTGTATGGTATTGGGCAAAATGAAAGGAAGACACAGGCACACACATATACACACAGATTTCTTCTAACTCTCCCCCTCTGGTTCCCTCCTGCTATAAAATAGCCCCTTCAGAGTCAAATTCCTTTTTTCCTTACTGAAATGTTATCATCCACTCACTCATATCCTGCCCACATAATCATAGCTACATTTAGAGTAAAAAACACTCAGAAAATCCCTTTTAGCAAGGACTCCATCTTTTGCACTCATAAAGTATCTCTCAGGTATAGGAAGAGTCAATTCTCTCCCTCTTTGCCTTCAGTAAGAAACCAGGTTATTTTCTACAGCTGCATTGGTTATAAAGCAACTACAGGCAAAGCATTAGTCTTTTATGTTTCCAGCAGCTCTTCAGTCAGCATTATAATTAGAGGGAAGATAGCACAGTTTGTGCTTCAACTTCAAATGTAAGTTTTCCACAGGTAAGCCTTTACTCTTGTTCTGAGGTTCAGAAGCTGTAACTCTTGGTGAAATGTTCCTCTGGGTTTTACGAAATCAGCAATACTCGCTTGCCAAAGCAAAGATCATAGGACTGTCCTGGAGCATGAGAATTGAAAAGGAAACAACGTAAATAAAGAAAAATATCTGATCCCTTGCAGCCTTCCCACACATAACTATTCTTGATGGAAGTGAAAAGCAGTGCTTACTGTAAGATCTGGCTAAAATTGGACTATTTTTCATTGTCCAACTGACAAACTCAAGTGACAGCAAACAAAATCAATAACAAAAATGCAATTGTTCAAAAAACAAGTCTCCTCCCTATGTTACAAAATAACCTTGGATTATTAAAAGCAGAGATTTTATTTTTTTCAAATACATAACTTCTAACACCATCCCTTTAAAAAAGGCTAAAAATTCTCATCTGCTACCTACATGCAAACCTACAGCTTCAGTAATGTCTACTTGATAAAGCTACTCCTTCCAAGGTAGAGGATAACGACAACGTCTGAAATGTGGTAATCGGACAATCTAGAAATTTGGCTTAGTACATGAAGGATAAACGGCAGGAAACTGGAGGAAGAACAGTTTTAGCCAAAACTGGATGACTGAAGACCAAAAATACTACCGTAAATAATTCACAAAGGAACACAGCCAAGGTATAACTACGTATAAGCTTAGATCTTTTGCAGGATAATAAATTAAATGGAGATGTCTCTGATAGCATGAACAGCACAGATCACTAATTGCGAGTGTTTGCAAAGAGGCCGAGCACTGAAATATAAGCACATGGTTGGAAGGGTGGTCTGATGACTACAGCAAGGGTCTCGGTTTCTATTGCCAACTCTGCGACCAATATCTTTGAGAGACCATAAAAAAGTCTGTTAATTTATCTGTCTTACTCATTGAAAAGATAGACGGGTTCAAACTCACGCTTTTTACCTAGCTGCCTGGGATGTTAGCAGGCTTAATATTTGGAGAAGCCCCGAGACTGAATAAATATCAGAAATTTTCAATATAATTTAGTTTGATTTTTTTTTCAAAATTGAAAACAAAAAGAAAAAAAGAAAAGAAAGCGTGCTGATTCAAGGATCTAGGCCTCTTGACAAACCTCAAAACACAAATCATGCAATAAAACTCAGCCACTCAGGCAGCTGAACTCCAGGCAATTAAATCAACTAGCCAGACAACAGAAAAACACCCCTCTTCTCCCCAGAGGCTCTCACTCCTCCCACCCGAAGCCTGCAATGCTGCATCTATCTTGGACCGTGCCAAGAACAATTAAGATAATGCTACTCCATATCAAAGTACAGGATAAATCCTAATGTCAAAGGCTTGAAGAGAAACCACTGTGCCAGCAAACTGTTTTAAAAATGAGATGGCCTTCAGTATATCTACAACAAATTCACCTGGAAAGCACATAACTATATAAACTACAATACACTTGTGCACAGCTCTCACTTCATGGTGCTACAATGAAACAATATTTTTTTCTTTTTTTTTTTTCTTTTTTTTTTTTCTTTTTTTTTTGTTTGGTCCCATGGGCACAAACCCACCTCTCCAGCAGGAGAGCATCCAGCTACATCAGTGTTGGTATTGTCTCCAAAAAGCTAGTACTGACCAAAATTTAAAGTGGGTTTGGAAATTGTGGATGCCCCCATTGCAGTTTAGGCCAGTAATTGACTGGGGGTCTGGATGGAAAATGGCAAAAGATTAATTTATCAGAATTTAATAAAATGTTTACTCAGCACTAGAATTTAGGCCAACGGTTTGTCGGCACACTCTCCTGTTTGTTTTATTCAATAGATTGTATTTTGTGGTGGCAACAAGCAGAGAGGGTACAAGGTATCAACTAGCCTGCTAAACCAATGACCTGTAACTCATTAAGCTGCAGTGAGAATAACAGACATCCATCCACACTCTTAATGTAACCCAAAATAAGTATGCCTACATGGGATCTACACCCGTTAAATAAAGAGACCATCAAAGCTCTTTCAATTTAAATATCTGCAAGTAGATAGTATCTAAATCTAAATATCTAAATCTGAAGCAGCTCCTTCCCCCTGCTAGAACGATGCTTTTAAATCACCATAAGCTGATTTGCCCAAGCAACACAACTGGTGAAGTTACCTGTACCAATTATTAGATTTCTAAGAGTATTTCTTCTAAAATCTCTATAAGTGGCTTTAACAGCCACATCCCCCAAGACAGTGTAAGCAGGGGAAGAACTGTGAATCTGACCAATGCATAAGAGGAAAAAAAAAAAAAAACAAACCAGGTCTGTGAACTCTTCCAGTGATCTTAAACTGGTATCCAGATACATACCAGGATACAACCAGTCTTGTGCCACACTAAAAGTCAACACACAATCTCAAGTCAGAGGCCACAGGATCTAACCCAAATCTCTACCGTTTCAAGATTTCATTTGCTTGATCCTGCCAGCTTGCAAGCTTCACCTGCAGCTTTGCTGTAGGCAGGAAGGGAGATGGACGGGGACTTGCTGTAGACAGGACAGACTGGTCCACTGAAATCCCACAGCATATCACTAAAAGCAACCTTTCCCACCACATCCTAAGAGATAAAAGGGAAAATATCGATTCACAGCTCAGAGTAATTAATCCAAAGAAAACCCTAAGTACAAGACAAATGCAGCCCAAAAGTATGCAAGTAAAGATTTATCTATTAAGGTATGGCAATTGAAATGACAAGGCAGGGCATTGACATAATTAAGGTATTAATGAGCTACGTCCAGTATAAAAGCACAGATTAGGCAGAAGGGCGAGACAGAGTTACACAGAGAAAGGCCTCAATCTCAGTTTATTGGGGTTGCAAAGGAGAGTATAATTTTGATTCTAAGTTGTTTTACGTACAAGGATAATTTGGGAAAGAGAAGACAAAGGAAGCTTGGAGAGAGCTTTCCCATGCTTTTTCCTTCCATTTTTCTTCTGTTATACCATACTGGGACTTTCCAATATAAAATCTATGGCAGATCCAATTGTGAGGGGGGCTTTTGAGGGTAGAGAAAAAGAAAAAAGGATAGATAGGAGAGATGCATATCTGATCACCCAGCCTAGAAATTATTGTGTCTGCACAGCCCTGTTTCAAACCTAATTATTATAAAAGCATTGGGGAACGCTATTTTCAAAATGAAATCTTCTGTCAAAACTTCCATTAATAAGTTATATTTCTTAGTAGGGTATCATTTTACATAGAGTGCCCAGAGATCTTGCAATGTGGAACAGATTCTTTTTAGATGAAGTACAGTATATTGTTTTAGGATTGTGGTAACTTAACATTTTACTTATGTTTTTGAACCAGAAAGGTTCTCAAACTTTACATACATGGATCTGAGAAATGCACTCCTTTCAGGCAAGCTTACTAACAGTGTGCTTTCGTGCTGTGAACTCCGGATAGGAGGCAGTGGAAACAGAAGTTCACATAGTAACAGAAGGCAAAAAGAAAAGCAGAAAATAGGAGAAAAGAAGGAAAAGAAAAATATTTACCATATAGAAGATCATCCTGTCACTACCCAAAAACTTTTATGGCAACGCACATTCATGGGAGCATTATCAAAAAATGCCTCCCTTTTTTTCTGCCTGTAAGCCATGATGTAACGCATAAAAGGTTCTCTGGTTGGGCGCCTAAATCAAGAAATCCATGACGAGAAGAGTCCCATGTAGTAAATAGCAGGTAGTGGCAGTAATTAGCTTATTTGTCTTACTCAGGCCTCCCTTGCTAAGAAGGCTAGAGAAGGATTTGGGTTTCAAAGACAATTCCAAATTGCTGATATTTGGTTGGTTGTGCCACAGGAGAAAGGCAAACACCGCTATTGCAGTGTTTCCAGTGACACGCATGCATCCCCAGGGATGTCTCCAGCCTGCCTGGCCTTCCTGAGCCCACAGCTCCGCAGGCAGCCAGCCGATGAATCAGGCATCCACCCCACCAGCACCTTCCCAGCTGCCCAGCGCACCCCTGGTTTGATCGGGTACCACCCATTAACCAGCAGCCATGGAGCCCATCAAGAGATCAGGCAGCCAGGAGGGTGGTCACCAGCATCACTCTTGCCTGTCTGGTTCCTGTCAACAGTTTTGACAGGTCACCCACAACAAAAACAAAAAGGAGATCCCGCAGAGTCAGCATTTTGTTACAGAAAACAGTTCTGTTGGGAAGATCCTGACCAGCTCTAGATGCAAGACAAATTACGGAAGGCTCAGAATTATTTCTAGTTTAAGCATAAAGCTACTTTCCAGAAAGAAGGCCAGATGCTATCTACCATGACAGCTACACAGCCAGGTATGCACATCCATCAGGTAACGCAAATGCAATGAAGTGAAACGTGGCCATGGTTAAGTTGCATTTTTGAGTTGTGCTGTGGTTCAGGACAGTTTCCTCCCCACACTGCAAGTCCAACAGCATCAGAGCAAAGCGTATGAAAGGCTTGGGCAGAAAACTCTCAGTTGCAGAGAATAAACATCCAGAAGACAGAAGGGAAACCAGGAACATTAGTATTTAGTCCCAAGACAGAGACTTTCAGCAAGAAAAATATTTCTGCAGAGTTTCGTAAAGCTTTTCAGCCATAATCGGGGCACGAGAAGTTTCTTCCTGTTTCAACACCAAAAGACACAATTCTCTACATGGAGATCTTTTTACAGCACGGAAAGGGAAGCCTGCTTGCCATTTCCCTGCTGAAAATATACTTTAACACCTTAAATATGGAATCAATAGCTGGGCATTCCTTTGAAACTCAATACACACAGATTCTATGTACAAATAAAGTGATTTCTATCTATAATACACCTGCATCCAGGAAAGAGACTAGAACCCTTCATGTCCTTGAAGCCTTGCAGAATTATGAATGCCTATTTATTCCAAATAAAGGAGCATGTTTATGCATATCTGGACCAATGAATGAAACATCCACATCAAAAAAAAAAAAAAAAAAGAGAGTCCATTTTTGCCTGAATTTGCAAAGTCTTCCTTATGATTCCACAAGGTTGCCTTAAAGGATATCTTAAAGTACAGAGTGGGCAGGTTTGCTTTGGATCAAGAAGCTGAACTCTGTCCCAAGGGCACCAAGCTGTGCAGTAGTTGCTATGGTACTGCAAGTATTTTTGTTTGTTAAACAGTAGATTAAATAGTCACATAAAATGATTAGACTGCACGTTGGATCATTCCCTGGGAAGGCTTATGTTACAAACTGGCTTTCTGGGGAAATTATTTAAGCTTTTCACTTAAAAAAAAAAAAAGTTTTTTGAATCTTAGGCTGGTGTGTTTAAGAGACTACTCCTTACTCTGATTTAAATTTATTTGTGCAGGCAGGTAATATAACAAGGCACTTTTACACCTATTAAAAACATCATTGCAACTGTTGGCTTCATGCAGTAAGCTCTTTAATAGCTCCGGTATTATCATCACTATCATGAACGGTCAGGGCTTGGATTACAATTCTTTTGCAAGAGGGATGGATGTCTTGCCTTGGGTCATAACAGTGCTGCAGCAGAAATTAGAGATGAAGTGTTAGTCTGCATTACCAGACAGAACAACAGATTCCCTTAAAAGGCTGAGTGCACATAAACTGATTTTGGAGACAATGTGTTTGATTACAGAAGTTACTGGGGGGAAGGGGGGGGATATAAAATCTTTTACTGTTGCTTGTTTCAGTTACCTGCCCTGGCATTTATATGGCTCTCCCTTCATGAGGTCCAGGCGCTATTATGAAAGAGATCCAAAAATAAGCATAAATACTCAATGGTTGATGAATAAGCCTTGCACTAATTTCTCAGATGACTTAACGGGCTCAGGAGCAGGTGGTCACCTAGCTTAAGTCAGCACAAATGTCATGAAAGGTGTGACAATTACATAAATGGAGAATCTGTCCCTCTGGCTCAGGCTACCCAGGAATGACTATCTTTTTCAAGAGCCTACCTAAAGCTGCCAGGCTAGATGGCAGAGCAATGCCAGATGAAAAATAAAAGTGGTGCATCCTACCAGCAAAGAGCAGCCAATTAATTTCTGTAAACCCTAACAGCTCCTTCCCATCCGATGGCTTTTCCCAGAAGATGACTTTGGAAAATGCAAACAATAAGTATTAAAGACCTAATCCTGCAATAAAAGTGAATCACACATATGGATACCAACACCAATAATTCTATTTGCTGAACAAAGATGCCTGATTGCAGAGGACTCCACTTTTTTAAAAAATTCTCTCCAAAGAAAGGTCAAGCTAAGCAAAATCATATTAACATTAAGCAAGTACAGCTGTAGATATCAGATAAGAGCAGTTCTGAGGATAATATTTGGCATATATTACACTGCTTCATCTGTTTTTCCTGTACCCCCATAAATGATGACAGAACTCTCTTCTCTGCAAGAGTTCCCACAACCAAAGGCATTGATCACTGGAGCTTCCAAAAGAAAGGCAAGAGGAGCCAACACTGGCTCCAAAGAAAACAAAATGTGTACCAAACTTAGAAGAAAGAAGTCGTAAAATTCCCATCAAAAATGCCAGTAGGACTGAAGCAGATCAACTGCAGACAGACCTGGAAAGTTTACTGCTGAGTTCCCTTCTCGAGCAGGGGTGTAACAAACCAGATGCCGAACAGCTAAAGTTACAGAACCAAATACTCTGTCCTCTGGGCAGGAGGAGACAAGAACAGCCCGTGTATTTATCACGGCAGCAAATAAAAATGCCCACTCAACATAAGCTGAACCTCTTTGCCTTGCTGCGGAGACTTGGGGTTCAGGGCTGCCATTCAAACCCATAGTCCCTGCTGTCCCTTTGCCAATGTCCTCCTGGGGTTATTGCTTTGGAGTAACCTCAAGTTACCATTTCCTCGGGACGAACACTGCACCGCTCCAATTCAATACTCCCTATACAGCCTCCCCCTGGGAACGGGGCTGTTCCAGATGACTGCACGGATGTGAAAAACAAACCGGAGAATGGGAACACCCATGTTCAGAGAGGACAAGACTCGCAGGAGCCTGACAAGAAAGGCTCTAAATAAGTTCAAAACAGATAGTCACACGGCAGCTTTGCCTCCCATAGAGAAAGGGCCATCATGAAAGTCTTGGCACCAGAGTTACAAAGGCTGCTTCACAACTAAGTTGCCTTTGAGGAAATAACTTTGCAAACATCATTTATCCTTACAGCAACTATTGGGGATGAGCAATCGGTTTTAACATTGCTATTTTACAGATGAATAAACAGACAGGCAAATATGAAAGTCAACATCTTCTAGCATGGAAAATGAACTTGGGGAACTGCAGACTTGGGGTGTCTTCACTGGGGACATCTGAGCAGCAGCAGGGTGGTGGGTGGTTGGTTGTTTAAGGCTCTCCCTACCCCAAACCACCAACAGAAGCCTGTAGAAGCTGGTTGGATTTGGAAACTCCCAAACCAGACATCCCGAGAATTATTGACTGCTTTTGAAGAGCTGGCCTGGGTAATTTGGTCCACATCGCAGGCAGGAGTTGGTTGCAGAGCCACAGAGCAGAACTCGGGGGCCTCTGTTTCATAGCTCACTAGCAGTGCCGGGCCACAGTATATTCAAAAATATCTAAGCTAGCTCTTTAGATGTCTTCTGAGGAACTCGGAGCAGGCAGCAACTCTAAGCTTGATTTCAAGTTTTAATGCCTAGCTGGATCCTTTCCCTCTTCTCCCATTTTTCTTTTTGAAAAGATGAATTCTTCCATTTATTTTTAATCCTATTTCTCTCTTGGAGCTGCCAAAAAATCAAACCCGGTTTGCATCAGACAGCAGTTTATTTCCTCGGGGTGAACCAACAACCCAACCAAAACACTTCCTACCCTCTGCCTTCTCCCGCCTCTCAAAGCCATTCCGGCTGCCGCTGGGCGAGAGCCGGACGTCTCCCTTCCCCTGACCGATGAGGCTGGAGGCGCAATCAGGCCTCCTCGTTATCAATCAGACCTGTACGCTCCTTCAGAGGCAGCCGCAGTCCCAGAGCCAGCGGAAAGAGCAGCGCAGCAGCTATTTTATTTACAACCTGCTGACAACGGAGTGGAAATTGATAGAAGCTGGAGGCAGCAAGTGACTCCCTGTCTGTCAGCACCAAATGGCAGCTCCCGCGCTTACTCGGCTGGACAGGAGCTCTTTAACTCTTTCTTCTCAGTCCAGGACTCACAGGGGAGCTACAGGTCTCCACCACGTTCCCATTTATACCAGCTTTACACTGATGCTCTCCCAGTGCCTTCAGCCGAGTTGCTTCTGATTCAGAGCAGTGAGAACACACCAGGACATTCATATATTCACTGTACACGTGTGTTTGTTGGACAGACACTGTACCTTCATATTTTATGCAGTGCCAGGTGTCAATACAGAGCATGTTTGAACAACTTGATCTTACATTAATCCTTACTCAGAAAAGCTGTCTCTAAAGTCTGACCTTATAAAAGGAATTAGGTGCGCCACACTCAGCCCTATGGGGCCTACAGGAGAGATGGGGAGGGACTCTTGATCAGGGAGTGGAGCAATTGGACAAGGGGGAATGGTTTTAAACTCAAAGAGGGGAGATTTAGATTAGATATTAGGAATAAATTCTTTGCTGGGAGGGTGGTGAGACCCTGGCCCAGGTTGCCCAGAGAAGCTGTGGCTGCCCCATCCCTGGAGGGGTTCAAGGTGGTTGGATGGGGCTTTGAGCAACCTGGTCTGGTGGGAGGTGTCCCTGCCCAGGGCAGGCGGCTGGAACTTGATCTTCAAGGTCCTTTCCAACTCTAACCATTTGATGATTCTGTGTAGACTTATTTTTTTTTCAGTTGTAAGTGGCCATCATTCAGTTTTAGTTATTTCCAAACAATATCAAATTAAGTTCAATTCAATGCTGAATAAGTGTTTATATGATGACCTAATTCATTTCAATTAATTCTCTTTCAAATTAAAATCTTTAATTAAGGCAGATTATCTAGACAAGGTTTCATACAAGATTCAACAGTTAGAATTTCAAATACATCAATATTGGTTTCTTTTAGTCCCGGAAGCGAGGTGTGAAATCACATTAACTCAAAAGATTTCAGGCTTAAAAAAAAAAAGACTATCAGTGGCTCAAATACGCATAAAAATCCTCAACTCTCACACATGCACGAAGGGATTAAACATAAAAACTGAGTTAGAACTAAAACCGTCTATATTGAGGTTTTAAACCAGGTAGTACTTTCTTTGGTGAAGACAGCTTAAAATAAAAGTGAGCTTTCTTCCCCACCCTAAAAATTGTTTGCACGCTTTGAGATCTCCTTTCAGCCCAGCCCACACACGTTACACTGGAGTAATTTCTAAAGAAAATGGTTTTCTGTAATCCTTTGCCTTCCACTCTTACCTGCTGGGAGATAAGCAGGTACAGCCACAATGTCATCATCACCATCTCAGTGAGGGGACAGATTACGATAAAAGAAAATCAGATAAACTCCAAATTCCTCAGCTGGCGCCCACCTCCGCTCGCTGTAAGGGCAAACACCAAAGGGCACCAAAAATGCCTTAAACCTTTCTGTGGAAGGGATCTGGGGCAATTTCTGTCTCAAATAGAAGCAAATCCAAAAACTGTGATCCAGGTCACTCAGAATTGTATTGGCATGAACAAAATCACATGGTCTCCAATGAAAAACAGAGACAACAAAAAAGAACCAAACAAACACAAACCAATTACAGTGGGTCCAACACAACGCAAGAAATGCAAAAAGCCTCTTGTAAAAATAGCTCCTTGTGTTTCACGTTTCATTAGATTTTTCCAAATCACAGGACAGTTTGCTCAGATTCAAGCTGTTAGCAAAGACAGGAGAAGCACTTTTTAAGTCTGATTTGATAATTCTCAAGGTGCTAATCAGAGCAAATACACAAGTTTGCACTTAATTTCTGGATCTTGTGTCAAATCCGTTGTAAGCGATGACACGCTCACACTGGAAAGATGAGCTACACTGCAGAGGATACGCAGTCCCAAACTGAGAGCAACATTTCCAATCAGCTGAACAAAGAAAGATTAAAGCTCCGTGTACCATTGGAAAAAGATCCCAAAACAACCAAACAGTTAAAAAAGTTTATGGAGCAAACACAAACTTTCCATTAAACAGCTGGTTCCCTGTTTGGGGAAAATATATACGTTACTAATAGGAATTATATCCTGTTTCCTTTATACTGCTTAAAACATACAAACAAATTATATTTCAGCCTAAAGACTTACTATTCATGGATCTTTTACTTTACTGGAATTTATAGTTCAATTCCAAACCTGTAATTTTAAATGTTGGCTGTTTTTCTAAGTAATTCACCAGAAGGGGGTCCCAAGTCCCCTTGCTTCTCCTGCTAGTAAGGGAAAAAAAAAAAAAATATTCACTGCCAACTTCTACATAAACTGGCATATATCACAAGCCACACCACTCAAATGCCCAGACGTGACTTTTCTTTCCACATCAAAGCTGAAGTAAAAAAAAAAAAAAAAAGACATACACATATTACATACAGCCTTTCTTCTTTGAGGGTCACACAGCTGGTGATAAACTGGTGCTAAATGAGGCACCAAGAGAAGTAAATGCAGCACCCGGCAACCAGGTAAAATATTACTAACTATGGGGGTTCAAAGAGAAGGAAATCTGCCACCAAGCTATCGTTGCAGGAGTCCACTGATGAGCAGGGCACAGGCTGAGGGAGCATCTTTAAGGACAGTTGGGGAGATCCTGACTCAGGCAGGCGCCCCAGCCATCAGGCATCCACTCCCTGCCAGCCCGGTTCCCCCCTGCCACCCCCAGTGTGACAGGGAGGTTTTGGGGCACGGCAGGGCTGGAGCAGAGCACTGATGCGTGTAACTGAGGGCTCCCTGCCAACTCAGAGGGTTTGGCTGGGAAAACTACAGGCTGGCTCCCTCTGCCCATCCAACAGGGTCTGTAGGAGCAGGCTGGTACCCAATTTCTGGAACACACGTTCCAGCCACCTGTAGGTCACATAACAGGCCACTAAATGTTAAACTTCAGCTGGGTAAGTCCACCGCATCACACGTAGCTCTGGAGGAGACATGTACCCAACGCACAAGGATTAGCATGTCCCCACAGGGAAGACAGACTGAGTTCTGTCCAATACTGGGCAGGGAGCTTTCTCTTCTGGGGTTAGCAGAGAGGGGCCAGTCAGATACAGCTCTTTCTCCTCAGAACAGAGGCACAGAGCAAGTCACGGACCATGTTGGCTACAGGTACAAAGACTTTTGAGCTGAAATAAGTGGCAGTGGAGAGGATGGCACCCTTCTGGGAGCCCAGCAGCTCCTATAGAGTGGCACTGGACACTGGGACCACACACCCATAAGAACAGTCCCTGCAGATCTAGCAATGCCGTGTGCCCCCTCCTAACCCCCTGGGCTGTTTCACAGACCAATTTCTCTCCCTTGGCAGGTCACAGGAGTAGACACATGAAGATAGGACTTTATCCAAGAGGTTTCATTGTCAGAAGCTACATTAAAATCCAGAGGAGTATTTTGCTTTCACTCCCTGGAGGTCACAGGGGCTGCTTTCTTGCTCTGCATTATGTCAGTTTATTTTATAGCAAGAAAGGGTGGAAATAAATACCCTCAAACAAGCCCCGCCTTTCCTCCCCCATATTTCATACAAGAAAATCCCTCAATCCCTACAAAACAAGCTGAAGCTTATGCCAAACCTAACAGAGCTCATACAGACATTGTTATCTTTTGAAACGACACCTTCAATTTAATTATCTCAGAGATTAAATCATCTCCAAACTATTAAGCAAAATAACTCAGTGGTGCCAAAATCCCGCATCACACCATGTCTTCTTTTATTCTAACCCCCTTTAAACCTCCTCTCTGACTAGATACACAGAATGGCAGAAACACACAGATCTGCAGTCGCACCCAGCCGCTGCAAAGCCAATTCCTGCCTGCGCAGTTCGCCAAGTTTTGTATCGACTTTAAGCCTGACCTCAGCTCTGCTGGTGGAAATTCAGAACAGTTCCAGGGGTAGGAAGGAACTGAACGAAAGTCAACATGCTGGACCATGGGATGTGCAAGTTAAAGAGCACCTGAAAGTGCACCAGCTTCGTCTGAGAAAGTACAAGAGGAGAATCAACCTTCAAGGCACTTGAAGAGTCTCCAGTCTTGACTACTTCACCTACACTTCCCCACAGACACATCCTCCTCCCAGGTCGCAGGAGGTGATTCTACCCCTCTACTCTGCACTCGTGAGACCCCACCTGGAATACTGTGTCCAGCTTTGGAGTCCTCAACACAGGAAGGACATGGACCTGTTGGAACGGGTCCAGTGGAGGGCCACAAAGATGATCAGAGGGATGGAGCACCTCCCCTATGAAGACAGGCTGAGAGCTGGGGTTGTTCAGCCTGGAGAAGAGAAGGCTCCGGGGAGACCTCATCGCAGCCTTCCAATATCTGAAGGGAGCCTACAGGAGACCTAGAGAGGGACTCTTTGTCAGGAGATGTAGTGACAGGACAAGGGGTAATGGTTTTAAATTGGAAGAGGGGAGATTTAGATTAGATATTAGGAGGAAATTCTTTACTGCGAGGATGGTGAAGCACTGGAACAGGTTGCCCAGGGAAGTTGTGGATGCCCCATCCCTGAAAGTGTTTAAGGCCAGGCTGGATGGGGCTTTGAGCAATGTGGTCTGGTGGGAGGTGTCCCTGCCCAGGGCAGGGGATCGGAACTAGATGATCTTTAAGGTCCCTTCCAACTCTAACCATTCTATGATTCTATGATTACATGCTGCATTTGCCTGTACAACTCTGTACTGATTGATGCTTGCTATGCTTAATTACACACACTCTTTTGAACCTTCCCCCAGACCTACAGTGATCTTGGAAGTCATGTCACCAGCCACATGGGCACCGACCAGCTCAGAGATCACATTGGGAACAGCACCTTCCTAGCACTGGGGACGCTGGCTGCATAGCCAAAATAAAAGTATTTTCCTCCCTTCCCCTTCCCACGTGCATGGATACCTGCTTCAGCGGTGACACAGAGGAACAGAGCTGAGGGACCAGCACCCAGCACTGCCGCCCCACAGGAAAAGACAAAGACGACTCCTTGGTCTCACGGCACAGCTTCAAGTCAGGGGAAGTATTTGCCAAGAAGGAATGATTATTCCAGCCAAGCTTGTTAGAACTACAGCCTCCTTTACCATATGAAGGCATGTGGAAACAACATAAACTCTCTGAAAGGGCAAGGAAATAATTGCAACCTTCTGGCTGCAGGGAAGAGACAGGGGCACACACAGCTTAGGAAGTGGCTCACTTGGCTGTTATAAGCCACTGAAACAGAGTATGTTTCTCTAAAGATGACTATAGCAAGGACAGACAACTGATGAACCAAGGACTGGATGTGAACCACAAGCCAGTTTTACCTGGACCAGGCAAGTCAATTAGCTCAGAGGCCAAGTGTTTGGGACAACACTTGCCCCAACATGCAGTGAGGGGTGTGCAAGACCAGGCCGGGTGTATTTCGCTGGGCTACCAGTGGTACTACACAAAGTTGCCTTGGTGTAGGAGAAAAAGGAGGGATAGTTTTAAGTGAACCAAGCAGCTTCCACCACTCAGCTATTTGCCACTTTTGTTCTGGGAAAGGAAAATACAAGCTGGATTAAAGCACAGAGCTGAGAAGCACCAGTATCTTCTACAGATCGCCTGTTTGTTAACCACAGGCAAGTCACTTGAGGCATGGTATCCCTCAGTGTCCCAACTGCAGAGCGTGTAAATCACACTTTTCCTACCTCCTCTGCATACAGGCACACACCATTCCTCCTAAAGATCTCTTACATTTTATAGAAGGACAAAGTGTGGCCATCTAGGCCCTCACAGCAACTACCAGCCTCAGGCACCAGCCAATAAGGTAACTGCCAATAGGAAGTGCCAGGAAGAATGAGTTTTTGAAAAGGGCTGAGATCAGATGCCTCAAAAGGAAAGCATACACCTCCGTAAGTCAGAGTTAACAAAAAAGCTTATTCTTAGAGAAGGATCTTCTCAAGCACTAACATCTACCTGCTGGGCTGCACTCCAGTAGGTTTATTTGCCCAGATGCAAGCAGAACTGGTCTCAATAGTGGTTAAAAGTTCTGAACATCTTTTGAACCATGCAGAAATTTTGGCTGTGTTAGTGTGCTGTGACACTAAGATCTTTAGACTGTTCAATATGCAAAAACATAATCCCACAGCTGCCTTAATTTTGTGATCTAATTAAAGCAGACAGTAAGGTCTTTGGGTTGGGGACTCTGTTCTGTGTTTATAGCACAATACTGATCCAAGGCTGTTATTCACAACACAAATAACTGCATTTTTCTGTCCTTCCTATCCAGTATTCCCATGCCTTGACAAGAAAACTAATTGCTTGACTGGCATCTGTGCTGTTTGCCATTTCACATCCTGCTGCATCTCCTCTTACAGAAGAACAGTGCTGAGCTGTTTGGAGAGGGATAAGAGCTTGTAATTTCTACAACAGTTTGCCTTTTAAAAAGTTTTAACATTCATTTCTCTAGAGATCTGGAAACAAGAGATCCTGGCACAGGAGACTTGTGTGCTAACGGCATGACACCGTATTGGATTTAAACGAAACTATGTCCCTATGAATGAAAGTGCCTGCAAGTGAGAGGCAGCTGATGTGGGGCAGAGAGGGAGTAAAGGAGGAAAACATGATGTCAAGGCTAAGAACTCACCCCGTCTGAGTTATCAGGCTGCTCCGAGTCAGCAATTTATTTTATTAACATTATTCCCTCTGGTCTTACGTCTTGGTTACCCCTAGCAACCTATTCACAAACTCCCTCTACTATTCATGTGCTTAAAACCAGCACACACTAAAGAAAAAGTTCTGATAAAGCAAGAACTCAGGGCTGCAGCTAATAGTGTCGTTATTCCCTGACAGTCCTCAAGACTGATGCATCAGAAGCCAGACACATACCAGACAGAATGGGGTACAAAGCAGGGAAGCTGGGACACTGCAAGGTAAATTGTCTCCTGTGAGATCCTGCGATGAAAGAAAGAAAACAACAACAAAAAAGAAGAAAACACTTTATTTTGGCAAAATATTTCCTCTTCAAAACCTTTTCATGGGTTTAGGACAACTGTTGGTCTAACCTAAAACTCAAAGATCCTGCTTATGGTGTTTCTTTCTCCCTGAAGAAGCTAATTTGAAATCCTGTGCTGTCTCCCTGGACCAGTCTATGGCTCCAGTGTCCTATTGCACCGCGCAGTGAACTCCACTGGCACAGGCCAAAGCCAACATGTGGCTAATGCAGTGGTGAGGGTATGTACGACTGGGTTTCCATTATTCTGGGTGGGATTTTAACTCACGACTAAGACAAAGAAAAGCAGAAGAAATAGACTCCTGTGGAAGCTATCACAGAAGTGGCCACTGCCAATTCCTCCCCACATGATTATACCACAAGCAAGTTCCCGCCAACCTCCCCGACTTTCAGCATGCCATGTGTCCCTGCGTCCCTCAGCACCTGTGAATGTCATCTGCTTCTCAAAACCCATTAACATCACTGAACAGGAAAAGGCCCGTTAGGGGTATTTCATTCTTTCACCTGGGGCTGGCACAGAGTTTTGATACAATCAGATAAACAGACTCCAACAGCAGCCCTCAATTTCCACAAAAAAAAGGAGAGATGTATCCATCACATCTGGTTCTTTTTCAAAGTGGACTTCCTCCGAGATTATCAGGGTCGTCTTATACAAGCAGTCAAGAATAGGCTCTTAAGGTGGACTACTACTTCCCTTGTCCAACTATCTAAACAAGCCAAGGGTACCAGAGTTACAGCCAGCCATACCAGCATCCAGATTGCTGATGATCTTTTAGCTCACCCCGGACTGAGAATAAATTGCTTTCCTTCCCTTGGACTAAGAATAAATTGCTTTTCTTCCTCCTAGTTTTCCTGCTCTTTCTACCCATCAATTCTGCAGAGACTAACCTGTGAGCAGAGCACAGCTAACACTAAAGATTTTCAGAAAAGTTCAGGATACATTGTGTGGTGTCCAGTTCCAAAATGGCATAAATTACATCCTGGAACACATTATGTCCTGCTATGTTAGACAAGAGGAAATGTGGTATACAATGAAATAAAAGACATCCTGGAACCTATTACATACTCAAAAGACAAAAGAAAGGACATTATAGGATCGACATGGCTAATAAATGATGTGTTGGCATCTCTTTTCTACCAAGATGTGGATTAACAACAGATGTATTACACTAATGTCTATTTGTACACTAATCTAAAACAACTGCATTGCTGTTGCAGACAGGAATTTGATAAATGCAGCCCCCATTCCAGCTCCATGAGTGCTGCTGAGCTTTAGGAAAGGTGGGGAGCATGGGGAGCCACTCCCAGAGTTTCCCTTTTCAGTGTTAGGGCCCTCACTGTCACCTCCTTTTCTTGCTGGGTTGTTCCTTGCTGATTTCTCATCTGCACAGCCAGGATCCTGAGGATCCAGGGAAGGGGGTGCCTTGCACTAGCCCAGAAGCCCATAGCTGAGTTGCGGAACATTTGGAAAGCATGGACTACTCAGCACGTTGAAGCAGTCAGTGCTTTTGAACTCCAGAAGCTAAAGGGTTAAATCCCGGAGCCTTGCAATTTCCAAAGTATCACTTTTCCTTCTCACAAGCCAACAGGCCTCCTGCATTTACATAAAGCCCTCCAGGGAAGGCAGCTGCAGAAAGCATGCACAGAAGATGCCTTCCTCAGGTGGTTGAGGGACAGGAGAGAAGATACTGCTGGATTTACCCTCTAGTTCCTTTCCACAAGGAGCAGCTGGAGAATAGTTAAAGGCAGAGCCTCCAGACCACTGTGCAGTCTCCATTTGATAGCTATGACAGTTCACTCCCCTTCCCTCAAACTGAAAAGGCAAGCACAGGAGAATTGCAATTCAGGAAACCTGGAGGAAGGTGGCAGACAAGGTGGAGACAATCCTTCGCCAACTCTCTCGGCAGCACAGGTGAAATTCAGTTTAGTATCAGCTGCAGGAGAACCTTCTCCAGGTATCACTGCTCTCCTACAACACGAACAGAATAGGAGTCTGTCCACTACATCTGAGGTTTGCGGTGTCACATGCCAGGGAGAGGAGAGGAAACAATTACATCCCTTTCCTTCTTCCAGTTCCTAGAGAAGCCTAGGATGTGATGTGATTATTCCCCATTAAGTGCAGAAGAAGGGGGCAAACAGCTGTAGAGTACACGCAGAGGAGCTGGGAATACCTGGCCCTGTGGACAAGGACACCCAGAAGCAGTTTTGGATGATGGCACTGGTGGGAGCTGCTGTCAGACACACTGGGCATAGAACAGCAGCTAAGGCCGGGAATTAGGAGCCCATGTGGGCACATCAACCCACTGCCCCACAGCTGTATGCTTTGCCTGTTCCTGACCCAGGCTGTGCCTTAACCCCTATAAAAGAACAGCAACAATGAGTCTTGGGTGGGGGGAGAAAAGAAAAGAAAAGAAACAGAAGCATAAGAGAGAAGGAGAGAAAGGAATGTGAAGCTGGCTAGATGAGAAAACCTAGGTGAGTATATCTGATCCTTCCTCCCCAGCCTGCAGAGGCTTGCTCTGTGAAAAAGATTTTCTCCGAAATAATTTGCATTTGCTTCCAAACTTAGTGCAGATCTGTCACCAGTCACTCAAAGCTCCACTTCAGGAACTAGCAGATATTATAAAAAAAAAAACAAACAAACATGATACGGTCTGTCTTCACAATGTCCATAGCCAGACTTATTGGTATGGCAAAGAGCACTACTTGAAAAGCAGAAGGATAGCCCTATGGAGTCATGTAATTACGTGACACAAAATGCCCAAGTGGGTTGTCAGTCATCACACAAAGAAAGAACATGAAAATCTGTGAACAAAGATGCAACAAAAAGCAGCATATCCACAGATGCCACATACGTTTTTTCTATGTATATTTACAACCTTATGTCAAGAGAAATTGTTATTGTGTTAGCCAAAACAACCATCTTTTCAAGATCAGCAGCACTCCATCCACTGCTTTACTTCCACCGTCCATGATTAGTTCACAATCCAACATTGGCCCAACCACAATGTATGAGTGAGAAGCAGCTAGTCCCATAGATACCCACACTTTTTTTTTTTTTAAAAAAAAAACACACACAAAACTTTCCAGAAAGACTATTTCTACTAAAATTAATCCAAACCCTCACTGCAGAAGTCCTAGTGATGATGCTTAAAGGGATGCAGTTAAGAACTTCATGTGAAGCAAAACTACTTCTTCTAAGAGATTATCTGTACACACACACTTGGTAAAGGCCATCTCTGAGTAGAAAGCTGCAGAATAGGTATGTGCTCCCCAGAGATCACATCCCTTCCCTTTCCCATAAAAATCCTATAAAACCTGAAGCAAAAAGGGAATCTCATATCCCGGCCATGGTCTCTGCCTAAGCAGCTCTGGTTCACATTTTCATTTCTTGCATTTCTCCTACTTTCCCTTCCCTGGATGTATGTCAATGCCCTTGAGGTGCTGAAAAAGCTAAGTTACTCCACATGGAGTAGAAGGGGGAAAACTCTCCAACTTCCACACAGTTCAATATTCCAGAACAGTCCGAAGTTTTGCTTCCTGCATCACTTCAGCTCTTCAGAGCAAGTTCAATTTCCCTGGGACAGCGGGATTTGCAAACTTCTCTATGACACTTGTTTGAAGGAGGCTGACATTGACCCTGACAAAGTTATGTGATAATTCTACATGAGAAACACACACGGTGGTCTCAGTGGAGAATCGTCCTTCTTGGTAGATAGATAGGACAAGGGCAATGCTTTGCTGGCAGCCTTACTCCTGAGGCAACGGATTGACCCTGGGCTCAAAACCAGCCCCTCAAGGCAGGATGGTCACTAATGGGCCATGTCCTATGCTAATTAGGGTTCAAAGAGGTTTACTTTTGTCTGTGGGCATTTGAAGTGGAGACTCCAGAAACAACAGAAGATGGCTTTTAAAACACATGCTCAGCAGCAGGACCAGAATCTGTTATCCAAAGAAACTGCTCCTCCATTCTAGAGCATTTCCTAAAAGCCATAAAACAGAACAGGGTGCCAAGATGACTCTTGCCTGAAGCACCAACCTTTTCTCCATAACTCTATTCCAGCTCCTGTGCTCCACCAGCCTCCACTCCCTGTCATTCCAGGGAGGGGACAAGTGCCAGCTGAGTCTGTAGCTTCCTACCCTTGGTCCAGCCCGGGAGAGGGATACCTCCATATTGCAGGAAAAGCAGCAGGCTCCACCTGGGCAAACAAGAACACGAAACCAGGCTGCAGACTTGGAAAGATGGGATGAAAGGGGAGATGGGATGAGAAGAAAGGATGTAGGGGTAGTGAGGGACAATACATGGAGGAATCTACAGCATTCTGCCCCAGGCTACACAATTCCTGGCTGTAGCCCCTGTCCCTGAGCACCAAACACTTCAGATGAGTTAAGACCCTGGCCAGGGTACTGCTACAGAGCTGGATCTCTGCTGCTTCCCATCTGTTTGTACTTGAACTGGTCGAGAGTCTCACAAACGAAAAAGCACCTCTAAAAAGCCATGAACAGGAGAAAACTGGGACACTGCAAGTGGATATCCTAGAAGCAGGAGTGAGGACAAACTTTGGCTGACAGAGCAGTTAGAGATGTAATAACACTCTCCTCCTATATTTAATACCCATTAAAAAAGAAAAGAAGACAGACAGCTATGTACAAAAACAATCACTCAATCAAAATCTGAAAAAGGTCCCTAAGGCCACCTCAGCCTGTGCAACGGATTGGAAGGATGCAGTGGAAGTTTTAATTGCTTGAGTACTCTTACTACAACAAAGTATTCCAGTGGAAGCATCTACTTCATGGCCTTGCTGCACACAATCCTTTGGTTTATTGATCTCTGAAGATGTTATAATAATTTGTGGTGCAGTTCATTCATAAGTATCACAAGGTTTGTCACCGAACCACAATCTGCAGAGCACATTAACCGCTCTAAGGACACCGGGCACCTTGTGAGCTGTTCACTATATTCACCTCCCATATAACGCTTTGCAAACAGCGTAGCAGGGTGCAAATGCAGAGAAATAATGAAGCAAAAAGGTCATTCCCTGCTGATATGGACAAAGGGACCAACAGAAACAATTGATGCAAATACATCCAAATGAAAACAAGTCTTGCTATGATCCTGAAAAGCAGGACAGCAAAAAGGACCTGGGCAAACTGGGACTTGCTAATCACAAACATCAGGTCAGAACAGGAACGTCACGGTTCCAGAAGAGATCTGACATCTCTATGGCATACAGGAAAGTTGACTTGATTAATGTATTGTCAAGAAGCCAGGTACATAGAAGTGAATCAAGGCTTCGGACCTGTCCACTTGAGCTTGTGGACACCAAAAAAACACCTTCCCTTCCCGGCACACTAACTGCCACTGTGGACGCTTCAGGTTAACGAGACCACAGATACATGTGCCCCTTTGGAAACAAGAGCATCTCTGCATGCACTGAAACCGGAGTGAAATAGTTGTTCAATGTATCTCAAAACTGTCTCTACAGCAACGAGAACAGAACAACTTCTGTACCTTCAGTTGCCATCTCTGCTTGCCGAGCATTAAAAGATGTCTCCAGTGACCTGCAGTGTAGGCAGCTTCCAGGAAACACAGTAATGTGATTATGGGTTAGAAAAAGATTATGAAAGACTCAGGTATGATAAGAGTTAGATTCAGACAAAGTCATTAGCCTGAAGCAGAAGCCTTGCCCTCAGGAGGACACACAGATGGCAGAGCAGGTCTTTGGGGAGAGCAGGGTGCTCTTCAAGTGAGAAAAGGCATAATATCTTGAGCTGGAAAAAGAGTCTCCAACTGGCATCTACATAGACAGAGAAAAGAAATTTTAGATTGCAGCATCCTATAATGGAGATGACTGCAAAAGCTAAGAGAATTTGAGACCAAATACCAGTTGAAACGGAAGAATATCCTTGCCAAATTCCTTCACTTGAGGACTATGCAATTAGGCCAGGAAAAGCACAACAGAATATGCTATAGAGAATAGTCCTGCACCGGCTTGTTAACCTAGCAGGCCTCTTCCATCTCCAAAGTCTGCATTTCATAGCAGGTACCTGAAGGGTATGGATTACACCAGGTGGTAAGCCAACAATTCCGATCTCATCAGGAAATTAAGCCCAGGCCAACTATGGGGAACTGTGTATTTTAATACAAGTCACTAGAGTAGCCTGGCTCTCATTAGCAGGGGAACTCGTCCTGGGAAGCAGTGGAGTCATGCCCAAATAACTGATGATGGACAGGACACAAGTGATTTCTGCATGACCTGGTCTCTGCAGCACCTGCAAGAACCACCCTCTGAGCTTGCGAGGTTTTAGTCCCCGGGTATAAGATTGCCCATAACATGCCACCATTCACATGCAGAGCAGCAGCAAAGGCTCCAGACAGAAATCCAACTAGCAAAACCAAACCAACAAGGCTGCTGTAAATAGGGTCCAACTTACCCTTAAACCTAAGGCCCATGCAACCCCAACTAGGGACTCCAGAGATGTTGCTGAGACTGTAAATAGCGAAATACTTCTGAAAATCAAGCATCTGGGCACCACAGTGGAGTTCTCTTTCCCTTACTACCCCATAAAACAAAGTAACCCAAAATAGCAAGGCAGTTTTTGAAAAGGTTGCTGTGTATCACCCCTCGTGTGACCTTGCCTGAGTCGTGACTGGACCCAGGAGTCTTCCCCTCTACTTCTGGGCTCTAAGTAGATGGCTACACTGCTTCCCTCGAGACCCAGCGAGGCAGAAATAGGAAATGAAATGGAGAACAGGGAGGAAATTCCATCTCCCAACACAAAAAAATTAAGAGGCAGTCACAGAATTCTCCTGGTAAGAGGTAAAGAAATACGTATGCAAGAGTGAAGGCTAGAGACACAGAAATATCTTGTTAAATTTTTACAGTTTAACCACTGAACAAGCTACTTTCTCTCCATAATTTATACCTGAATTGTGTGTCTAGACATGACATCATTTTAAGGTATGCCTTGTGTTCTGTGGTAAGTTTACAATAACCAGAACTTATAATTGCTGTGGTTCAGGTCAGCAAAAGCGGAAAAAATATCCAAAGCCCCTTCTAAGCAGCTGTTCTTGGTAATCGTTTTAGTCTGTTGTTTTCTGTCAAGGAGACAAGGCCTAGCAAATGCTAAAAGCCAACATTAAACCAACTCCCCTTCCTAAAAGTGACGAATACCATAGATAATCTCCAATTCTCAGGCAGCTTTATTTGGTACGGTTCGTATTAAAACAGTGAGGGGCAGCCAGATAAGCAAGGGCAATAAAACCATCTACTGTCTGCCTACAGAGATTGACAGCTACAGCCACACTAGGCCCTGCCATATGCCCATACAATAAAGCAGTTATCCAAATAGAGTAAAATAAGCTTGTGAGTCTCAGGTGGGATAACAACAAATACCAGCGTACTCTTACTATGGAGACATAAATCCCGAGGCTATAAAAAGCTGGAACCACAGCGTAGTTAACATGCATCAGCCACTCTTCCTAGAGGAATGAACCCTGTGGTGATAAGGGCTGCTGGCCAAGTGACTTTAATCACATGAGGAGTTGCAATCACTGCCCTGGAGAGTGTGACCTGAAGCATTCTATTGCGTCAATGGAGTGGAATTTAGACATCAGGATGGAGGGGGAAAAAAACAAAAAACAAAAAACAAAAAAAACACACAACAAACCTGCAACCTGAACACTAAATGATGTTTTTGTTTGGGGGTCAGTTTTGGTTATTTACTGGCATCGTAAGCGTGGGGATGCTGGATGCCAGCGCCAGCCAAGGAGGAGCAAGAGCTCAGATCAGAGCACACAGGAGGATGCGTCAGTGCGCATCTTTATGGCAGTAAGCACAGAGAAACTCCCATGCTGACACATCTAAGTCAACCCACAGATCCTAAAGAGAAACCTGGATCTGCAGGTGCATTGGGTGGAACTCATAGTCCATAACTGTGCCTTTTGAGATGCATGTTATGTCACACACAAGGAAATTATTTATTTTTAGAATAGAATAGTCCCGGTTGGAAGGGACCTACAGCAATCAGTAGTCCAGCTGCCAACTGTTTTTTGTTGTCTCTTTTTTTTTTTTTTCTTTTTTTGACAGAAACATTACCATTGTTAAGAATGAAATACAGATGAAGGTTCTATCACACAGCACACACCATGCCTCTTCCTGTTATCTCAATGCATAGACAAGTTATAACCCTGAAGATAACCAAAATAAGGTCAAAGACAATGGGCACCAGCCCTGGATAAGAGTTATAGAGGATAAAGTAAGCAAAATTCTAAGTCAAAAGGATACATCATAACTATTGTTGACATCTAAAAGGCATAAAAGACTGTCCAAAATCCAGCTGTCATCACCAGCCAGGAAAGACTCAAAAGGCATAGGACTTGACAACACTGTCCCTTTTTCTCTGTGTCACACAAGTGAGCCAGTCCAGACCACACAAGTGCTCACAGTTACAAGAATGTGAGTGGGTAGAATCAACATATTTACGTCTTTTAAAATAAAAATCACCTTTCCCTTCCATACAGGTCCCACAGAGTTTTGTTATGCTACTTTTCCTACATATATAAACATAAGTGGTCTAACTCGCCCCTCTGTCATCTGTATTAGCCAGGAAAATACTTGATGATTACTTCTTAGCTCTTCCAACACCCACTTATAAACAGGGAACCCTTTCAGCTACTAGCAAACAGGAGACAGCCCATGGTACTGCACTAACAGGGCTAGATAAGAGGCTGATTATTGCACCCAAACTGAAGCAAGCTTCTATTCACCTGGTTAATACAGACACAGAGCTATTGCATCCATGCCTGCATCAATCCCATTGATTTAACATCAAGTCACACAGGGATCTGTGCCAGAACAAGGGATTTAACATAGAACATTACAGATCACACACACACACCAGGGACTCAAACCTGGACCAGCAAGCCCGGCACATCACTGTAATGCAGGGTTTGTGCAGAGCTACACTGGTTATTCACAGGAAGCAGCCCACAGTGTCACATCATTCAGCGCCATGGTGAGAGCTGGAGAGCAAAGGAAAACCATGACAGATGGTGGCCAAGACTGCCCTGAGACGCTGATACTCGTGAGCAGCGGTGAAAAGGAAGAGAAAACGGCCACTGCTTTTCAGTGCCAGATAAGTAAAAAGCAATGGTGGGATCTTGTGAGCAGTGGTGTTCTCAAGGGAGCAAGCACATTCCTGCCCAAATGGTGCAGCTGACCCATTATATCCTCTGTCCCAACCTGAATGTACATTAGGGTCTACAGCTGGCTTATAATGAAAATCTGAAGTCATCGGGGCTGTTCTGGCTTCAGCTCTTGTTAAAGATGTTGAATATCAGCCCAGGTTTGGTCAAAAGGTTACACAGGTTTTCAAATCATTCCAGCTTGCAGTGACCAAAGGTTGATTTAGGGTTTGCTGTCAGAGCATACTCACATTTACAGTTCTACAAGCTGCCATAAAAAGCCAGGTGAAGATCAGAGTTTCTGCTGATTTGAGATATAAACGAAGTATGAAACCATGTGGATTGGAAAAAGGATTCCACTCACTTTGGAATCATCACAACTCCAAGGACAAAGGATTGATAAATAATTAGCTCTTGATATACTTCAGGAATATGGTCCTCTTCTCCTGCCAGCTTTTAATGAGTCTGAAGAGTGAAACTTACTTTTACTCTGTCTTTCCTGCTTAAATTAACAAAGACTAAAGCTTTACACTGAACTTGTAGCAAAAACAGATTCCAGGGCAAAGGTTTCTATCCTAGAGTTTATAGTATTCACAATTGTCCAGGTCTAGGAGACCAGTGCCGAGTGTGAAAGGACACTCATTCTAGAAAAAGTCTCCACTAGCCATTAATAGAGCCATCTAAATGCTCATTCACATTTCTCCATGTAGTGTATCAAGGATCTTGTTACTTACATTGTTCCGTCACGAGCTTACAGTTTTATGGTTAGCATCCTAACTACCACTGCTAGTATTCATTCTGCTTCCCTAAGACAAGCACAAGGCAGAAGTGATGCCTTCGGACAGACACAATATATTATAAACGAACTTGAACTACTCACATAGTGTAGAGAACGGCTTATTTTCCTGTGTAGCCAATAAAAAGCTGCTGTCTTGCTGCGAGTGCTAATATTAAGACAAAAGCAAGAATCTTCAAGTTTATGTTATGTTAAACGTAAACCAACACCCATCCTCTGCATCCCACCCAGACAGCCTAGATGCAATAGAAATAACTGCTTATTTATGTTTCCACGAGGGCTAGCAAGTACACAGCAGAAGGACAGCGTTCAAGGCATCTTTGGCAGATCATACTGGGAGATGTGTTTAGCAGATAATACAACTGGAGAATGCTTGAAAAGCCACTGTTTGCTTAATCACTTGAGGCTAAGTTTGAAAAGATCAAATAAGACAAGTTTAGGAGTAGCTTGTTCCCCTTATTTAATGGGCTATAATATTTTACAGTGCAAAGCCCTGCAGCAATACTACAAGCTGCAGCATTTGGAGCCATCACTACGCGAGTACTACGAGCCATATGGATTTAACAACTCTCACCACCAGTAAAGAGAAAACCAGAACCTTTGTTACTTAAGCACAGGCCTCTACCATTGAAGTTAAAAAAACACTGGCTGACAACAGCAATCGTTTTCTGTCACCTAAATTGGCCACTGGAGAAGAACTAATTAACCAAGATACTTCACAATTTCCGTCAGTGTCTCAATGGTACCACAGCAGTTTCTACAGCTTGTGGTGTAGAAAACACTCTTTCCATGACAACAAGGCCTGACACCTTCAACAGAGACCTCTGGCACTTGATCTGGGGACACACATTTGACAGTCATCGGCAGCAGGAAGTAGTCTAATTTAAAGTCCATCTGCCATGAACGTTCCTCGAGGTTTTTAAAAATGAAGGACCACATAGCAATCAACATGGGCCCCTGCGTTTTCCACAGTGGATACATACCAAAGACCTCTCTAGCATTACTGCTACAAAAGTCATCATTTATAAACAAATTAAACATCAAACCCTGGATCCTCACTGCCTCTGTTCTCTTCTCCTATTTTTTGTAACAAGGACTGTATTTCAATTACAGCAAAAGAAAATGAAAAAATGCAGGAATTTCTTCAACCATCTCTTAGTATCTCCACAACCAGGTAAGGACTAGACCATCTTCTAGTCCCATATTTTAATAATCCTTCTGACTTTGTTAGAATTGCTGCCCAAATTAATTTAAGCTGCTGCCTTGGGCAATCCTGCACCCCACTCTGTTCATCACTATAGTGCTCTTCTATTGGATCGGCCTGCAGTAGAGGCATCAGCCAGCCACAGCATCGCAAGGCTTGATGAACAGCAAATAAAAGTCATAAGCATTATTAGTTTTTGCGTTATTCATTTGATGGTATTAGCAACCAGAAAACTGCAAATGTTACAAGAATTTTCCTGTGAAGGAAGAACACGTGTGAGATGTGGTTGCATCTGTAGTATGACCCTGATGTTGCCTCTCTCATGTGCTGCACCCATTGCTACGCATCTTGAAACATCTGTGCCTTTTAGTGACTGATTATCCAGAGACACGCAACAGTGCTCAGTATCTATAAGAGGCCGGGGACTGAACCCTGAGTTTATTACAGAAAAGAGCTGGAGTAAGCTGCTTGCCAGAAATCCAAACTCTAGCCAACAAGTCCCTCCAGGCTCACTTGGAAAGGTCTTGTAACCTCATTGCCGTATGCCTGCTGGGCTCAAAATGAAATGCAAACTTGCATGTTACTTGTGGATTTGGATGCATTATCCAAGGAGGAGACAAATCAGGAGCTTGAGCAAGAAGCGTATGTTATGAGTCCATAATAAAGTTTATCAGTCTTTAACGAACTTCATGATCAGGGATTTTCACAGAGTCATTCCTTAACGTCTTTCCTGCTTTGGTGGTTGGGGGACCTAGTGCAACCTGATTAAATGGTGATGTTTCACTCTCACACATCTTGATGAAGTCCTTTATCAAACATTATTTGAAAACGAGTTCATAGTACATAGAATCATAGCTGATTTCTTCAGAAAGCTCACCAGCAAGTTTTTCCCAGCCTGCATTTATTTAGGAACTGTGAAGTTGCTAAAGACCCATCCAACAAGCGACTGCAGTGTCAAGAACACAACCAGGATATCTTGCAACGCTACACTTGTTTTAGGAACTGGTTAAACGTTTCCTACTCTTTGTAATCACATGCACATAGTCATTAGAATGAGTCTATACCTACTTCACATCCAGTTTTTGAAAAACAAGAGTTAGCCCTTAATGACTACTAATTATGTTATTTTTAGAAAAGCTCATTTGTGCTGATGCTATTTCCAGTTGCATATATAATAGGTACCTACTAACTAGTCTAGCTGGCAAATTTAACCAATCTAAATTATTGAACAGTACAACATATTCAAATCCCATCAACTACAAAAGGCATATTCCTTTCCCAGCCAAACACTTTCCTTCACAGATGCAACACACCCCTTACTGTAACTTCAGCCTTGTTAGTGCTTGATTCATGGGAAATCTAGTCCTAATTGGCGTTGCACATCTGAGCCCCAAGTTCTGAAATACTGTAAGTGCTGAAACCTGACCTGACAAACACTGACACACACACACACGTGCACCCCTAACCATAAACATATACAACATTTTAAATGGTGCATGTCAGGCAGTCTCATGGATACATTAGTAGTAAACTTTACACCTGGTTAGAGTATTTGTAGCATCAGACTCCAGGATGGCATTTCTTCTCCTGAGTTTAGAGCAGAGCTTCATTCTACTGTCTTCCACAAACTCCATTCCCTCCCCTGGGATCCCTCTGCCTTTAGAGTCTCCTTCCATTCAAAATTTGTGCATTTGATTATTCCTGCCTCTGGGACTGACCTTGACCAAATCTCACTTTAAATCGTAGAGTTGGGCAGAAATCCATAATCAACGTTTCACTGCATTTTAATCCTAGTCTACCATGTATTCCCAGGACTGCTCAGCCTCTAACACACACATCCCTGATTAGAGGGCTCTCACCATTCTTTACACCAACTTTAAAATGAAACATCAAGCCATACTGGACTGAGAACAGTCCCTGGTACAACTCCATCTGACACCTCCACCCGAACTGACACAGGCTGAACCCTTACTAATTATAGCACAGGGTTTCTTTTGAGTGAATGGTGTATTTCCAAGTTGCTCCATATAATGCACATTCCTGCAGCTTCCCAAATGGAGCTGTACTAACTTTGCTGCCTTTATCCTGCTGACTAGCTCAGAGAGGAGACATGATGTTGGAATGACATGCATTGAACATGCTTTAGTCTAGCACTTCTCCCTGTTAAACTGAAATTCAATTCCACTAGAAACTATTATTTAGAGGAACACCTTTAGTTGCCCTTCTAATAACAAGGAACAGAGTAAGAATAAGCCTAGGATTCAGCAACATGAGAATTTGACACCTATCTTGATTTCACCTTGAAGTCTTCAACAAAACATGAAACCAGTCTCAAACTTATCTGGAAAATCCACTGCTGCTCCCACTCCTGGGTTTGCAGTCCCAATTCCACCTGCATCCCAATCCCTTGCAATCCCATGTCCACATAGGAAAGCATCCCAGAGTAGTTGTAACACTTGTACTGGGGATTTAGGTCCCCAGTAAATCTCTTCTTCTGCCGGAAGAAAGCTTCTGTGGGGATGAGGCTTATCCTGCTCAGGTACTGCACCTGCGTGAACTCTGAACATCGATGTTTTTGAGCAGCCCACAACTGGAGTTAGTTATTAGCTATCACAGAAAACACAAACGGTGTTCTACCAGTTGCATTAACTCATTTAATGAAAAACCTAGTTAAAAAAAAAAAAAAAAAAGAGGCGGCAAGATTCCCTAAGGAATAAACAGAAAGATCTCTGTCTGCCTCACCCCAAAGCTTGGCTCCAGTTCAGCTTGCTACCAACTGCACCACTCCCTGTATACTCTACGGTCTTCTTCAGCCTTTCCCCCTTGTCGTGCAACACCTTATACCCTTCTTACCACTTACACATGCAAACAGCTTGCACTGTCAACAGCTTTGTTTAAAGTTATTAGAAAACTCGTTGCAAAAAAGAGTGCATTGACCTGTCCATCTGCCGTCTGTGGGAAGTTGGCAATGAAGCCTTCTGTCGTAAGGAATTTCCTTTACTCTCATGTCTTTAAATCTCAGCAATACGAGATATTCCTCTGTCACTCCCAAAATGACAAATTGTTATTAGAACAGCTCTGCACAGGAATCTTAGAACTCTTGTGGTGCAAAGTACGTTCTCATCTCTCCTCCAGTATGTGACAAGACAGAAATAAGTGATGGCAGCAGGACTCCGAAACCGGAGTCACACCTAGAGGTGAAGGTTTCATCTAGGGATGAAAACCAGAAGCGTTCCGCTCAGTTCTCCCTTACCCTCACCAACATTCACATCTGCACAAGTCTCCACTGCTGCCAGGGGCAGAAATGCAGGGTAATTAAAAGTAAATTACTGCAATCATAAGAAAAGAGATGGCACTCTGCATACTAGGCATTACTTGGCTGCTCAAATATTCTCCTGGAATAAATTCAGCAAGTTCTTCCTTAAGGAACCATCCCATTCAACACTGTTTGACAGCAATGTTAAGTCCAAACATTTCATAACTAAGCCCTTGGAAAATTATGAGGAGGAAGCTGTAATTTCATAAGTATTATGCTCAAAAATTAAACACAAAACACCTTGTAAAATGGGCAATAGCCTTTCAAATTCAGTGAAGGAAGCTACTCCTCTTCATTGCCACTCAATTGTAGGCATTTCATATCAAAGGCCTAGGCCTCATTTCCTATGCCTGATTAAAAAAAAAAAAATCAAAGAATTTATTGCAGCAGCAAGGAAGCTCAGATACCGCTTCAGTGGGTGGTTTTAATTCTTCTTCCATTGTTATCTATAATTCACTTGAAAGGCATCAAAATGAGCAGTGGACACCAACTAGGAATTATTCCTCTCATTTAGCACTTCCATATGCGACTGGGAGCGTAGTGTGCACTCCAAAAATTGTCAGCTTTTGTTATAAACACAACCCCACCCTTCCCCTACCACCTCTGACAGGAATCTCTGTAGAAAAGAGAAAAAGGGTGGAGTTTTTCAGGAGAATGTTTTTCATTGTTTTGGTACTAACTACATTTGCAGGACTGACAGCATAAGGTGTCATATCCTTCTTTTAATAGGAGAGGACACAGCACTGGCAACAGCTGCATGAGCTTTCCAGTGTGCTCTGCATTCAGTCCAAAGCCCTTATCCTGGATGGAATTGATGGCTTAGTTAAGTCCCCCAATCTTCTGGCTATTTTCACGTGCCTCTTAATAATAGCAACAATCTGATCTGTTTACAAAAAATTGCTTCCCAACTCATCAGCGCTTACTTGCTCTGTCACTGAAGCAGGTAAAAAGAATCTCAAGAGACTCCCAGCTTCAAGGCAGAACCATCCCATGCCACCTCTAACAAGCAAAAACGAAGACCCTACCCAATTTCATAGACCATCTATTCTAGTAATTCACCATTTTTGGTTTTTCCAGCAATTCCAGGATGATGATTCTTCCACTGTTGCTGCTTCCTAAAGCAGTTTTGCTTTCATCTTCCATGCAACTGTCTTGAGTGTATGAAAACGAGTAGCAGAGTCAGGGAAGAGCCGTACCTGGCATCTGTTCTGTGTAATGGCAGAACCTGCTTTACTAAAGCAGTAGGAGCTCAGAAGATCAAGTCAACTACTGAGGACTTCCTTCTCAAATCTAACCTTCTTCTGCTGCACCCCACCACTTCCCAGAAGACACCTATCAATTAGTTACACCAGCACCTACAGACAAGGCAGAAGTCATTAAAGAAGCCTCACATGCTTGTCTCTTGACAGCACTTGGCAGAACCCTGCCAGCGTGTTGAGAGTGATCCAGGCAGAGCAGACGCACACAGAACCTTGCAGCCTGCTCCTGTGTTAGCCCTACCCAAGGTAAGGTTACATTCACTCCTAATTAGAAATAAAACAAATAAATAGGCAGGTCTATCACTTGTGAATTCACAAATACACAGCAGCAGAAACAGAAAGCATCCAAAATATCTGGGAAAACAAACAAATAGCTTATCAAAATAAAAAAGAATCTCTACATACCAGTAATTTGATGGGAGCTAAAAAAACTAAATGGGACAGTGTAACAGCACAACATACAGCTTTTCTAATTATGTTAAGATAACATCTGCAGATGTTTAGCACTCCAAATATTTTGACATTAGGCGCTGAATAAAATTCTCCCTGTTCAGATTAAAAACGTCCAAAAAAAAAGTGAAACTACTCTGGAATGCAGCGTCAAAGTTGTTGGAAATTTGACAAGGGCTTTTTTTTTTTTTTGACTGTGTATTGAAAGAGAAGATGAACATTTAGAAATTGTTCAAGTAGTCACCCAGCACCGATGCCAGAAAGCGCTCTCAGCAGGCTGTGTATTCTTCCAACAGTGACCACACACTCCAGGAACTCCTCAGAACATTTGATCGAGGGTGACACACACATGTTCTGCCTGAAGCCAGAGGTTGCTGAATGGTCAGTGTGGTGATGGGAGCAGAAAGGAATTGGGCGACACATCGTAGAGTCGTTTGGGAAACTTCTGGTGGGCATTCTGCCTTACGTTGAAGAGGCCACCAGAAACACAAGCAGATGGAAGTGTAACATATGGAAGAGCAGGAGGCATATGCTATAGAAGGAAATATCAGGGTATATACTACCCAACACCTGTGCGTTACTGGTACACAAACACTGTTACTCAAAAAAGCCACATTCATGCATCAGCAACTCCATCAAGAGTGATCAACATATTTTGATGTTTTTTCATGAAAAATTTTTTGAAGGTAGGTTTACAGAGTTAGTTACCACATTTTACTACCTACTTACTAATTGCTTTACTAACTAGATAATTTTTTAGGAAATTCAGGTTACAAGTAATAGTCTATAAAGTGAATTATGTGAATACATGTTATCTAATAAACATTAAACTTTGGAATGAGAAGATATTTTTAGAAGTAAGTTTGCTATAAGGAACTGTTGGACTTTGTTTCAAAGGTCTCAAAATGAGAGCGAAGACATTTCACTACAGGAATTACTGAGCCAGTCTCTAGAAGAGACTTACGTACATCCAAAGGCCTGTGCTAGATCCAGACTTGAAGGGAAGGTACCTCAGTCCGCAATACATTCGCAGCATAAACCTGCCCTGCTAACCGGAGAGCACCAAGGTAACCACCTCTGGGAGAGTTTCACTGTTCAAGTGGAAGCTTTTGCTTTGATTACGGTAGGAGTCAGGCTCTGCTGAAGTGGGAAACCATCACTGTACCAGGATTTAGCAGCAATAGGAACAGCTAGTGCAATGCCTCTCTGACCCCCCACTGCCTTCTCTTAGGTTTTCTCAGTTTCTAAGGGCAAGATGAAAAATGCTCAGTGGCAGCGAAGAGCTCTGCTTCTTGCTGTACGTTAGACACAGACTTAGCTCTCCTGCTTCCAAACAGTGGCTACAAGGAAGAGGAAGAAACAGGAGGAACTGAAGTACTTGACAAAAGGAAAAAACACTCACACAAACTCAACTCCTGAAGGGAACTACTGTGATACGGGAAGTGTTACTCCACACTGTATTTTCCCATAGATTGACAGTTCTACATTTTATGGTTCACAGGGGAGCAAATCAAGTCCTGGAGAAGTGAGGTCCCATCAACACCGCTTTGAATACCCCTCCTTCTAGAGCACTTTAATGGGCTTTCAAACTTTCAGATCTCTAGTTTTGATGTTCATTCTCATGGCCTCATCGAATACTGTATCACAATTGCATTTGCTTGTTTAAGACTTTCCTGGCAGTGTTGCTCTGCATCTCTCTTCCTGAGACCAAGCAGTTCACACTGGTTCACAAAGCTATCATATGAAGGAAAGCCCTTATTTTCTTATGCTGCTTTGAAACACATGGAAATCTAAGAGGTTTGAAAAATATCAGGATGACAAGATGCAAACAATAGTTATTAGAAGTAGATAAAAATATTCTGAGAACTGAAATGAGGAGAGAAAAAAAAAAAAGGAAGTTCTCAAATTAAGCCATTACTTGAACAAGGCTGCTCAAATTTCCTATCCTACTTGTATTCTTATGGAAAGAAAAAAAAAAAAGTAAGCTTGGAATCACAACGGTATCACTTTAGAGGTGCAGAGGTTACTCTTGGAGCTGCTTCTTGCCCAAACAGCTAAGCTGTCTAGCATCAATCTGCTTCTGGGGTAAATACAATACTGGCTACTGTCCCAAATCCAAGCAATACAAACAAACAAGAAAGAAATCTATGTTAGATTTGTAAAGTGAAATAAGACCTCGCCTAGCTGGAGAGCTCTAGGGCAGTGCTGAGCCCCTGAACTTGCTGGGGACACTTTTCCTCTCCCAAGAGACCGCACTTGGCTTTGAACTTTCAGCCATATAGAAAAAAAGGCCGAGTTGAAATGTCAGCATCATCTTGGATTCAAATCAATCAGCTTGATGCATGATTGCAATAGCTAAACCACTTCACCTCTGCACTGCCCTCGTCCATATGTTCTTTATATCAGCAGTCAGCAGACTGGGTGGCTCAGTGGATTCATTTCCTGTCCTAGGCTTGGGCTCTAGTTTAAACAAAACAAAAAAATCCTGAAACTGAAAAATAAAAACTAGCATCTACTGACAGTTAAATTTGCCAGACTTGTTTGCATCAAGTCTCTTTCTCCATCCAAGAAAGCTGGAAGAAACCCTTCAGGAAGCCCTGGTAAAACTGGTGATTTTTAACTATCAATTAGCTGGTCACAGTTCTAACAAAAAAAAAAAAGAATTAGAGACCTTTCAAATGTTGACATACCTTTGGGTGAGGGAAAAGCAATGAAGGGAAGAGGGGAGAGCCCTAAGCAGTGTCAACTTAAAAAAGGAAATAGATTGGAAGCAGCCATGCCCTGCTCAGTAAATTAATAGCCCACTGAGTAGCAAAATCTCCACCTACTTTTAGAGCTAGGCTTCCTCCAGACGATGCTGCTCTTTATCAGCTACAATGCAAGAGTTAAATTTCCAAGATAATTTAAATCTAAACAATGTGCAGCCTTCAGCATTGATGTAGGTGCCTGCCAGCTGGTGACAGTTAAGTGGTTACTTTCTCAAGCTAAACTTATTAGCTAAGGGTCAAGACATTTTGTAAGACTCGAATTGCATTTAACAGCTTGCTCTATCAGTGCACAGTACGTTACTGCCAACGAGGAGTTTTCTCATTGAAGGCGTGTTACAGCAAACCGGTCTCATCAGGAGTTTGCCATACTTTGGGGCTAGAGATCCATGCTGGATGATTTCTGTACAAAAGAAAAGTTGACCTGCCATTTGGGAGATAACCCAGAAGTATGTCGGAAATAGATGTGCTGCAACCTTTGAATGATTGCAAGCTCTTTGACTTGGTTTACTTGGTTCACCCTCCCACCGTCTTATGTTCCCCCATAAAATGCTAACAGAAATAAAACAAATTAAAAAAGGGGCAAGGAAGGCCTCGTAAAAGGACAGCCAGTGAAAATAACCCATCCTCTAGATAAGCTACAGTGGCTCCCCCAAAGACACTGTTCCAGAACAGCACAAAAAAGGAACAAATATCAGCCCTGCTCACTGGGGATTAAAGCAGCAATTAATAGATAGGATCTCTCAAGTCTGAAGATGCAAACACCACCACCAGTCTGAAGAAGGGACCCCACAGCTGTGCCCATGCACACACAATTCTCCAAAGTGCTTGATCAATCCATTATTATCTCCTGGTTTAGTCTGTCCTACTCATGAAAATGTAACCTTGCTATTCCAGGGGCCATAGGGGAAAACAAAAAACCAACAACTTTTTCCTTCAGTCTCTGGAAAGAGGAGACACCTTGAAGTGGAAGCTCACAGCCACTGTAGCTGCCATTCTGCTGACAGTGGAGAACAATAGTGACTGTCAGAGAATTAGAGCATTTGCAACACAGCAAGAAGACAAGTTAAAAATAGTGCAGGTCCAATCTGCCTTCAATCATACCCACCTCACATCAACTTCAAAAACACCAGCTGCACATACAAGTGAAATGAAATATTGAGGTGAAATCTAACTAAAACCAAAAATAGATGAAAGCATTTTGAGGTTCTACCCTGCTAATTCGCTGTGGCTTTGTAATTGCACTGTTTTTGTTTTGTTTCAGTTTAGTTTTCTGTCTTCTTTTGTCTGCTGTTTCCGGAAAAGACCCACACAGATTTAAGCATCCTACCCTCTCAGAGGAACTGTATTTGTAGTAGGAGAGAGTGCAGAAAGGACATAGTACAAAAGGCTGCATATCAGGTTGCCAAAAAGCCCTAAAGAATTCTTCTCAGCCTCTTAGAATTCCAAGTGACACTAACATTAAGGATCAACATAAGGAGCAAGTAAGTACTTCAATTTTAAAATTGATGCCTCTGAACAGCTTGAGGTGCCATATACCCCACTAGTGTCAATATTACTGCTAGAAATTCAGCGGCACAACCCTGCTCTACTAGAGAGGGGTCTTTATTTATTTATTTTCCTCTTTCTTTCAAGAATACGGGACTATCAGTAGTGCCAGATGTTTCAGGGAGAAAAAAAAAAAGGTAAAAAGAATCTCACACATGAAAGTGAGGGCTTGCTACTGGCTTTCTGCTCACACTCCACAGACCATATCCAAGCCCAAAAGAACAGTTCCACCTTGAAAACTGACTGCATAAAATTGTCACCTCGTTCCACAGACCTGCTCCTGTGAGATTGCTGCTGACTTTCTCAAACAAGCTTATGTTGGCTTCTTATTTCCACTGAACTCTGCTGAGACAGATCTGGCACCGCGGGAGGGAGCTGGATTCTCTCCTTTACACCAGCAGCACCACTAAGCTGTAATTATTCACACCTGTCCAAACCTACAGGCAGGAACGGGCTGCACACACCGGCTCCTCGAGTCCCTGGCCAGGCTGAGCCGCGGCTACTTGAGAAATAACAGTTCTGCCACAATCTTTGCATCCCTCTCCCCTGCAGTGACAGGTAAAAATCCTAGCTGCACACAGCAGCTTTTCTTTCCCAGGCTTGCTTCCTTTAGCAGCCTGCTAAAATGCACAGCACTCTCCTGCAGACTGCAATTTAGGGTGACTGCCACTTTTTAAGACTTTTCTTGAGCTTCTGGGAAACTATTGTTTCCCCAGGAGCCTGAAGCCAGCTGCTGTCTGCAACCATCATTCTTTGTGACTGTAACGAGACAACTTCCTAGTTAGAGATTTTCATGAATTGTGTGATTAGCACCAGGAGATTGCAGCACAAAGAAAACAAGGTGCAACTCGAAACAGCAGAGTTTTAGAGATGTTGGACACCCCAGACACCCCCCGCAATGACTCTTCACCACCCAGCAGGGGCAGGCTGTGTGACCTGATGCAAATGAACAGAAAACTCAAGGCTTAGTTTCTCTCCCATTCATAAACCATGAACACTCATGACAGATTCAGCAGATGCTTTAGTGCCTAAACCTGAAACTCAATGGAGAAAAAGGACTAGTTTCAAAGCCCTAGAAGCAACAGTTGAAGCAGAAAACATCAGGAAGAAAAATGCAAGATGTGTCCTTTTTGTCCATCATGATAAGAAAAGGAAAAGACTTCTCTTTCTTCCAGCTCTGGAAAGAGCCCCGTGTTTTCCTCTGTGAAAGATCAGATGCCAAACCCAGAACTGTGTTTTCACGTACACTGTGCAACCTGAATGTTGCACCAATAGGTCAGGGGGCGGGAAGGGAAGTCAGAGGTGCCCAATTTAATTCAAAGCTCTCTGGAAACATGGATATTATTTGTATCCAGACCTTACAGTTATAACTCTTACAAGCAGCCATTCAGGGACCAGCTTTCATCAGCTACAGCAACTGATGGTGATGACAGGGGGATGTGGAAGATAACACAGTGACAAGGAGAAAGTGCATTTTCTGAAGGACTGCGCAATGAGGATGCCAAGCATGAGCACATCCATAAACAGGTCATCCCTGAGTAACCATTTCCTCATTTCTTTCCGACTCCTTGTTCGGGCTTCTTTGCAGGCATTCAGCCTGGTCTATTTTCCAAGACCACCTGACGGAGCTTGTGTATGAGCACTCAAATAATGACTGGAGTGTAGAGAATAGGTGATTTGTGCCTGTGTTTGCGAGGTGTAAAGCAAATTAAGGAGTAAAACCCAACTCAACCCAGCCAGTCCATCTGCATGTCCCCTGGCTGCTCTTTAGGGGCAGGTGTATTTGCTGGATAACTTACCCTCCTCACAGTTGCTCCCCGTGAAGCCAGGACAGCACCTCCACTCCAGCGTGGTCACAGTTCGGTACGACATTTTGTACGTGGGCCTGATGAGAGTCCTGTAACTAACACAAACAAGAAGTCAGCAGAATGCACTTACCTAACTCAAGGGCGGTGTTGCTACTAATTCATGGGATGTCTTCCTGCCTGGATATACCCCCAAAGCACCCAGCCACCCCCAGCTGCAGAAAAAGGAGACACACAATAACAGAGCAAGGGTTTACCACAGTGTCAATCTATTCGATAACCCTTATTTTTCTCCTTAGGCCCTCATACTCTTCTGGCTTTTCCCCACATTGCTCTCCCAAATAACACCAGTATCCTTTGTGAGGGTCTCATTGCAAGTAGCAGAGATGATGATTCTTGTTTCCCTCACTACCTCCACGTGGATTTCTCCAGTATCAGACAAAGGCTGGCATTAGTCTTTCCTCACTCAATACTGGTAGTGTTTCCAAAACATTACTTTCACAAGAATTGCATAAATCTATCAAGTGTCCTCTCTTCTTCCACCCACACCACGCAGGTCTGGGGTGTATCAACACATCAGCATGACAAAAGATCATCATGATACAACATTACATCAGTGATCTGCGCAGAGTCTTTTCCAGCTAGCTGATCTGTGCCTCAGTTTTCCTCACCACAGCGGAGGTTCTGCAGGACACGTTGTTAGCTCTGCATACAGCACCCAGCACCCCCAGGGTCCCAGGTCAAGCACAAACTCTGCCATACCCTGTTGGAAACAAAAGGGCTACCTGCAGACACAAGCAGACCTGTACAAGGCACCAGTAGTTCTGAAGTCAATGCAAACCAGTTGCATAAATGCCTTTTTTCCTTTAAAACAGCAGCTCTTCAAAGCTGGCAAATCAGAGTTTTCCCACAATACAGCCAGACAAGTCACTGCTGCTATTCATGAAGCTAAAAGCAAACACAGAAGTCATACTCTACAAGCTCCCCTCAAAATTCCTACCCTTATTTAACAGCCAAAGGAATTTGGCAGGCACAGGGAGAGGCTGAAGCTTTGGGATTACAGTGTTGCAGGCTGAAGCTTTGTGCTTCTCTCTCAAGGCCAGGCAGACACAAACCCTGAGCACCCGCGTCTCCTCCGGGGAAGAGCCTCCTTCCGCAGTGCCGAGAGCCGCCAGGAGACGGAGCGCTGCCCCAGCCCGCTCCGCTGGCAGCACTGCCCAGTGCTCAGCCAGGCACAAGGCCAGAAGGGAGCTAAAGATTTAATAAGTCTCATCCAAACCCCTCCAAGGGGCAGCAGGCATAGGTGCACATCCAGGCCGGCACCGCAGTGACATTGGTACTGTTATTCTGAAGAGCAGTAACAAAGACTTGCCAGGAGAGGCTGCCCATGTATGCCTTGGAAAGAAGGCAGCAGCTCAGTCATGGTTAACGCGGTGTTTGGGAAACTAATTTCTCAGTGAGCTGTTACTGATTATTTATGCCAGCTGCCAAACACAGAAACCAACTTCTCCTATAGCCACCGGAGAAGAGGGCTGCATAAGCTTCCTTCTGAGCACGTGGCTGCCTGCGCTTGGAACAGCATCGCCCAGTGACGGGAGAGCAACGCTGCCTCCTGAGAACATTACATCCTCACCCTCCAAGCTGCCAAAAAGCACAGCCAGTTACTGCTAGTACTGACAACTGCGATCCAGGCACTTGTCTAATATGAGCTGGACAGAGCCAGCTCATCCCACCTAGTTCCTTGCGCTTCTGCATCCAATGATATTCAGGAGTTTGCAGTCACAAGTGAGTGTGAGGACTTGGCACCACATTGATGTAGGCAGACTTTCAGTGCTTTTTCACCGAGACACCTAAGGCACGAAGACTTCAAGTGTCTTGCTGAGGGTCCCTCAGAAAAGCTCTGGCAAAGTTCAGGAACTGAACCCAAGTCTCCCAACTCCCGGTCCTGGCATTGGACTCGAGACATCTTTCCACACGTAAGCCCCAAACCATCAGTCTGAAGTTCATGACTTTGTCACTAACACCACAGCTGGATTTGACCTTGATGTGAAAGTCTCCAGCCCTGTTACCAGTGTCCGGAGCCAGCTAGTCTCCAACCACACCGTGATTTTAAAACCATGTTTCTGCCAACACCAAGATGTTAAAGCTCTCTCAAACTTCATTATGAAGTGTGGAGAGTGGCTTGAGCCAGACTGGAATCTTGGCAGCAGTTCTGTGTCGGGGAAGTAGCTACAGTTTAATCCTCAAACGAGCGAGGACTTCTCAGGGCATGACAAACGTGGAGCTCAGCTGTCACAGCCTACCACCCACCCTGAATTTCCTGGAAGAGTCCTGACATTTGCAGCTCTGTTCAGCATTGTGCAGTCAGGCATGCGAAGTGGTCCCAGCTTGCTGGCTCCAATTTGCTCTGAAGTTGCTCTGATCTTCATAGCACCATTTTTCCTCACTCATATGACATGGCACCAAGGTCTGTTGTTACAGATATCATCACATCATGCAGATTTCTGACTGCTATTCCAGGAGGGGAACAAAACCAACTCCTTTAGCAAAGCATCACCACTGTCTGATACCTAAAGTGTGGCAATTGAAGAAGAGAGGAAAAAAAAACATGGGGAAAGGAGAAGAAAAGAAGATACCTGTTGAAGATTAGAAGCCTCAGAATGAAAATGGGTGGAAAACACAACAAGCAGAAAAAGGGATTGGTAGCAGAATAGGAAGGCTTTTCCTTTGGATGTCACCCAAGCCACAAACACTGTCACAGAAATCTGCAAAACCACAGTAAGAGAAGAGGTTAGGATGAGCTACAACCTGCACCTCTTTGCTTCCCAGACAGCCAAAGGATGTGCTCAGCAGCAGACATAGTCCCCTCCAGCTGAAGGCTTCCAAGCACTTCACAGAGAAGCAAACAACCAGGGCCTGCCACTCTACTGCAAGAGATGGGCATCGTTTACCAACACATTTGCTGAGGCTCATGGCAAGGTCCTAAGGAGTCAAACACTGAGGGCAGAACCCAGAAAAAAAAAAAAAAAAGAAAAAAATCAATTAGTGGTCACTGCTGTTGACCGCCCAGAAATTGGTATTTTGGGGAAGGAGTACGAGATGACCAATTAACCGATTTGAAGGTAGAAATACTGGAGAGGTCAGGACACACTGAGGGATGGCAGTCAACAAGTCTCACACCTCAGCACACAAGGATATGTTCCCCTTGCTCTCAAGGAAGTGTCACTGAACACAACAGCCAGACATGACACAAGGAACGGAAAGAGTGTCACAATTCTCGGATCAGAGCCTCGAAAGTCAGGTCAAAGAGAAAGGCGTGATCTCTGCCATGACCCAAGCAGGACAGCCTGTCACAAACAGGAAATGCCTTCCCCCCCTTCATGGATTTCCCCTGCCCTTTGACACTTACAAACAAAGTTGTTTGTACACGAAGACCACAAGAGAGGGAAGGCGTGAAACTCATTTCCACATCACAAGAGATGGTTTTGTTAGTGTGATTCATTCAGCCATTGCAGTTTGTGCCTGAGGAGACCTTGGTGACCTTCAGAGGCTTCTATTCATTTTTATTCAAGTTCCAGGTTGCAAGTTTCAACATCACTTCATGTTGGGTTTCAGGATAACCAGAGGAACGAACTTGCCTTTTTGACTTGCAAAGAATCTGGAAACCAAGGAATCCAAGGTTTCTTTTACCTACTATTGTCATGACAATGAAGTCACATATCAACCCTGTCCAACCCTGTACATAATAACTGGCACATTGTCTTTCAAATAGGGACAATACATCTTAGTATAAATAAGTGCTACCTCTGCATTAAAAGAATATCAGAACAAAGCTCATTGCAGTTCCTCTAATTTTTGATACCCATCGCCTGATTTACAGACAAGGATCTAGAATTCCCCACAGAAAATCAGGATGGTCTGAAATCAGACTTCAAATATGTCAGGTTAAGTAGCTGAATCTTAAAGTACTTCACTGCCCTGGAAAGAAGGAAGGGCAAAAAGAGCTGGGCAAGAATTGACATAGAAAAGAGTATCCTGTGGGTGTACCCAGAGAGTCCATTTCTCAGAGAAGCTATGAAGAACATATTTGGCTCTCAACACCACCATCCCCACTCCAGACAGACAATTACAACAATTCTCCTACAGCCTACCAGATACCGATTACACCAGGTAGCTTCTCTGTGGAACACAGACAAGATAATATCACCTCAAACCAGTGCCACAGCTGATGCAGGAAGGAGGAGTACCTTTGCCATCATGTTTGGACCCACAAGCATGGCAGAGACCATGACTCCATCACTCCATGATTCAGACCTGTGCTCCTTTTTTCCTGCAGCCTCAGCCCTTCCAGCTTCCCTAGCACAAAGGCAGTAGTTCCCTAGAGAAGAATGTAACCAGAGGAGTTTCAAATATGCTCCTGCAGACACTGAACAAAAACCAAAACCTGCAGCTGCAGGAGTGTTGGAGGCCATTGTACATGTCCTGCCTTTGCCAAAGAGAAGGAAGAGGATTGTGTTTAACTCTGAGCATGTCTGGTTTGCACAACTTATCAAGATCTTAAAAGCCAGAAAACAGAAACTTATACACCTCCCATCCCAAGTTGTACAGAGCAATACTTGACGGTCTCTTGGTCCCCCTCAAAGAAGACAAAGGACACAAAGACAGATGCTTCCACGCCAGATTAATCATCAGCTCCTGTCTTTATTAACAATTAGATGTCAGTGCTATCACAGAGCAATACTGCACTTTTCTACCAGCAAGGAGGAAGAGTGCCCAGACAGCATGTCTGGGCAAGATCAAAAGGCCTTCAATGAGCAGCCTGAGGACACCTGCACCTATGCACTATCTACAAAGCAGATGGCCCTCCACCCGTGCCCAGCCAGCAGCACACAGGTCCCCTTCTCAAAGCACAGTCATCCACACTGATCCTAAACCTGAGGACACATCTTTATGCTACAGTTCTATTCCCTTATGCACCCAGAGCCTCCATCTATCCTGTTCCCAGGGTCACTGTTCATCCTACATTTATACCCCGTATGTGGATGGGAGAGCAGGCATCTTTGTCCAAGCATATGACTCTGTATCTTGGAGAAAAATAAGGGAATTAAACACATAAACCAGTTTGTGTATAACAGGACTTCAAATAGCAACCCTAATGCACTGGAATAAGCTCTGGGATTTATTATTCAATTGACTGGAAAGAAAGAAAGAGAGAGAAGGATTTCCCTGTGGCATTACTGCTTCTGAAATTGAGGAGAAACATCAGCTACAGGCCAATCTCCTGGGTGACAGATCCCCAACTTCTCCTACTGACCCTGTAGCAATAGAGTCTTCAAAAGCAGAGAAGACCAAAATGGATGAGCCCGCAGAATTTCTTCTTTGTTATTCTGCAAACTAGCTTGTAAAATCCCTCTGGGAGCAGAAATGTGCTCAGTTTAAATGCAAACAACAAAAAAGAAAACCCAACATTCAAAAACACCAAACAGCAAGAATGATCCATGCAAGATCTGTAGCCTGCTTATGTTAAAAACATCATCAAAAGCACAAAGCATTTGTGATAAGCCAAAGCAGCTACAATACTGAAAGGGAAAAAATGAAGCAATGACTTGCAGTTGGAAAGGGCATCACAGCCCAGTTGTGCTGTGCTGCAAGAATGTTCTCCCCTTCCATCTCCCTCATTTTTGAGTGATGTTTGAAGTGACAGATGAGTAGCTTCATGTTTGGGGTTCCAATGGCTCTTGCTAAAGTACGGAGACCAGGTGAGCCCATTCCCGCACAGGACAGCTATAGGTTTCCAGGGGAAGCTCCAGATTCTCTGAAGCCAGAAAGAGCTGCAGAGACAGGATGCTCAAAGGCTGGAGTGAAATAGTTATGTGACCACTGAGTACAGCTAAAAATAGCAGGATAAAAACCTCACACAACCGTGCTGGGAATGTTCATTTTTCTAGGATGAAACAAGTAGGAGGTGATCAGAATATCCTGCCACAATCTAAAGCAGCGTGGGTCCAGAGCAGAGAGAGGGATTTTCACAGCAACAGCAGTTTGAAGCAGAAAACATTTGTCTTCTGAAGACTGTAAGAGTGCATGATCTGCCAGGCTCTTCTTCACATTCATTCACTTCCCAAGATACCGACCACCACAACAGTCATACACAAATACTCTAATCAAAATCAGGGTGATTTTGACCAATTAGTGTACAGCAAGAAGTTGTCCTATTCTGAAAGTCATGAAACACAGTAAGACAAAAGTAGTACTGTTCTTGTCTCATAGGTGAGGTGGCATCACTTGACCCAGGGCACAGGAAGTCACAAAAGCTCCAACAACCGAATGCGAGTCTTAAATCCTCACCTGGCCTATGAGACCACCCTTCTCTGTGAGCCTCAAGGGGCTTAGCATCCTAAGCATGACAGGATCGTGCATTGGCCTGCAGCTGCTGCAGAAAAATGATTGCTCAGGAGAAGGGTTACAATTCAGGTGCCTAGGTTTACTGAGAGCTGGGTGCAGCCATACAGGCAGCAGAGACCTTGAGATTAAGTTGCCAGTCTCTCACCAAGCGAGAGACTTTATCCCTTCCTTCAGACAGATAAATGGCATGCAATTTTTTTAAGTACACTAGGAGCTTCAGCCAGACTGCTGGAAAGTTGCCTGTTCACTTCGTAGTGTGACAAAGCAAAGGCATATCCTATGGCGCGCAGAAGCTGAAGCCTTTACTACACAAATGGAGAGAGTTCAAGAATAGATCTGCTGAGGGAAAGTCTCCAGCCAAGACTACTCCAAAGCAACTCAGCACCCAAGCTAAATAAAGAGTCTGGGGTGGAGGGCAAGAACAGAGAAGCTCATCCCATCCCAGCCAAGATGACGACACTCCTGCAAAAGAAGCACAGCTGCCAGCTTCCCAAGAGCAAGTGAACAGACAGCAAGGACATCACACGGCTGAAGCTGTTAGGCTGGGGATCTCGCAGATCCTCCTCTGTCAAAGGCTTGACCCTGAGCTGCAGTTTGTGCAATAAGGGATAGAAGCATAACACGAATGAATGGGAGACAGGAAATGGATTAAATCCTTGTCTGGCCACACTGATGTCTGCTCGTATACAGAGTCTCTCTAACAGAGAGCTCCTCTCAGCTGTCACCACGAGGGTGAGAGATGCCTTTTTTTTTTGGCTGGCGTCCCTTTCGCTAGTGAGCAGCCTGATAACGGGTGCTGGCAGAATGAAAGGTCTCCCAGATATGGCTGACGCCCTGTAAACAAGGAGATGAAAACTGTTTCGAGTCACAGCTGGGAGAAATACTATAAAGCCAAAACCATGCCAATGGCTTATTAACATTTTTGCATTGCTTACAGTCAAGTGTAACACCTTATGAATCTGGCTGTACCTCTGCTTCAAGCTCAGGCACCAGAAATCTCACTAGAGAAGAACAGGAGAAGACCAGAAGATCTTTAAGTTTGTCTTTTTGGCAAAAGGAAAGCAGATATACTTACATTACCTGAACAACCACACGGATATAGAGAGCATGAATGTTTCTAGGCACTACCAGACCTGGAGTAAGCCTGACATCACCAGAAGCTAGACTTCCAGAAAACCTGAAAAGACAGAGGCGCTGGTACAGAGAAGGTAAAGAGGAAACAGAAACAACATTGTTTGATGGGAATGAAGCACTGGTCCTGTGAAACATTCTTGCTGGACATGTCACGTAGAGCAATGCAGCAGGCAATCATTAAGGACCATAGTCAAAAAATAGAGAAGCTCCTTCATATTACAGGAACGTGCTCAAGGACTAGTGACATAAAGAAGGCATATAATGACACAAGGAATTCTTTGCTTCCACTTCCATGAGGTTAGCATAAGCCCTCTCCTGTGTTTTGCAAAGAGTTGGGACAGGACACAATCAGATTTGATACCAGTCACACTGCTTTTCCCTGTTGAAGGCATCTACTGAAGATATTCTTACCTAAGATGTCCCCCTGAGAAATGAATCCCTTAACCTTGCAAGGTACCAGGGCTTGCAGTGTTTCTGGACTTCAATCCTGCAGCAGCAATATTAGATTAAACACGGCTAGAGGTGTCCTTTGCTGTTAGCAAGAGCCATGGTGGCAAAGGGGCAATCCCACGGGCTCAAGTTCTGCCGCGCCACATCCATCCTTCTCTCTTTGGGAAAGGTTAGTTTGAAGCACAGAAGAGGTAACATTTCCCCTAACCACAGAGCGGTTGTCTTTGCTTTGCACCACGGACAGTATGCGCAGCACAAGAAAAAACAGATTCCCGAGAAAACCAGGACAGCTCCCAAGCAAAAAAAGCAGGGCACCTGAGTTGATTTTTCTGCTCTGTTCATCTTATGTAGGAATTTTTAGAGACCTGTTGATGGAAGTTGTACAGCATGGGCACTGGTATAAGTTTACAAGCCCCTTCAAAGCCAGTTTCTTAGCAGAAAAATAAGGAAAACAAGTGTAACTTGCAAGGAACTGAATAGAAGAGGAACTCAACTGCCTTGTGACTTTGGGGACTGTCTTTCTCATTGCTATCCTTGGCAGTGTTCATCTGAAAACAGGAGATGGGATTCCTCTGGATTAGGAGAAAGACTGGTGTTTCCGGAAGAGGCAATATTCATTTTGGTGAAAGAGGGGAAAATATATTGCTAAGAAGAATAAAATTAAAACCTCAACTTGACTCAGACAAGAGAAAGCCAGTTATCCACACATCCCTAGGTGCTGGCAATATAACATCCCTAAGATGCTGTGCAGGCCCAGGAAATAAGACCCCAACAATACAACATGACTCAGGGTTCCCAAACATTACCCAGAGTAGTTACGTGTCACAAGATCCATCATTTTCAGCGGCTGTTTTTCATTCTGTTATCAGAAGTCAGATGTGCTGCTGAAAACAAGCAACCACTTATAAAAGATGTCTGGGGTGGGGATAACTTATCCGACAGCTCACTCAATTCTCAGGACCACAGTGGCTTCAACTTCATTCCTACTTGTTCTTGGGACTCTCCCTTTTGTACAATGGCAGTACAGGAAACAATCAGGAACCAGCTCATGCTACTCCTGCTTTACCTTTGTTGATAACTGGGTGGGCTCCAGCATTTGTCAGCACCTTTCTGGAGGTCCTTGGGAAAGAGAGGTGTGGGGGTCTTTTTCTCCACTTCATGCAAGAATGTCATACGATGCATGATTAGAGGACAGACAGCACAGTCATTTCCTTGAAAGGGTGCCATTTGCTTTGCTTGCATTTCCTCCCACTTGCAAAGGAAACAGGGCATTAGCATCCTCCATTTTCTCTGATAGGTTTCTTCATGGCGATAATCTTCCAGAAATGCAGCTCCTGTCAGCTGAGCTTTCACCAGCTGAGATCTTAAATATCAATAACCCCAGCTTCTTTCCATGATATTTTCACATAGAAAGAAAAATTGAGAAGTTTGCTGCCATTCTGCATTGTCTCCAAACAATTGGACTCGTCAGGCAAATGAACCAAACTACATTTGAAACTGAAAATGTTCCATGAATAACAGTGTCACAACAGCAGACACTACTCCTAAAGTCTCCGGGTTAACAATGTAAAAATCAACATATATGAATAACTGCAGGAGCCCACAAAAAGGATTTTTACTAGTAACATGATCAATTGTTTGGTATTTAGGAAACTACAGTTATGTTAACAAGGAAAAATAAGCAAGATTTTTGGCAAGTTTAGGAGACAAGGTGAAAGCTCACGAGTTTCTAATGACAATTATGTGCGTAAAAAGTCTGGGAAATTAAAAAGCTTCAACAGAAGTTTGGCCATGACAGCGTAAAATATTAAGTGTTTCAACCACAGCCTTGCATAAAACAAGACCAAAGAGACACCAAAGCAGATATATTACAAGTGAAAAAACTTAGACTGACCAGTGGCCAAGTAGAAACTGGAGAACCAAGTGTGGTAACTGCCACATGGAAAATGCGAATTCCAGATGAAGAGTCACAAGAAGAGATTGGGAAGGTGGATCTCTGGGTATTTAAATGGTAGTCCAACCACATTCTGGCTAGGTTATCAAGTACAAGAGGACCTCAATCAGCGCCCTGTGGGTGAATTTTTTAACAATAACAATAAAATGACTAAGCTTTGTGAGCTAAATTATGGGCTTGTTTACATGGGAAATTGTTATAGAAGCTAGGTGTAAATTTAGAGCACAATAGCTTTTTTCCCCACCAATTCCCAGATGGGTGGGTAACACTATTCTGCTCTGAGAATGTCTTTCAGAGAAGGCAAAGCTCAACAATACAAAGACACTTCGAATATTGAAAGGTGGTAGCTAGGGATAGCTATTTCACACGTTTTTTTTTTCCTTAAATGTAGGTGGATCCCAAGACCATAAATGACTGAAAGGCAAAGCAGACTCAGGGCAAGTTTTTGACAAGTCACTGTCTCTAGGCTTTGTTTCTCATCTGGGGAGAGGGGACATGGTGCTTTCATCCTTTCTCAAGGATACTGAGATGCAGGATAAGAGGTGCTGTAAGGAAATTTCACTCTGAAAGGTCCAGTGCATGTTAACTTTGTCCATCACCAGCTGCAAGGAATTTGATCAAAGCTTTCCAGTGTGTGTGATCAAGAGAGACCCGAGTATGAAGATTTGATACCAACAAGCCACATGGTGACACTGGTCCTGCATCCCTGCTAGCCCTGTTGGATCACACTGCACAATGGTGGACTTGACATTTATTTAGCTTCATACCTGACTAGCAGCAGCCTTCTGTGTGAAGAAGTACAAACTTAGGCATTACGACCTAAGCTACACTTCCACATAGTTTGTTCTTAATACTACACTTACCTTCATGTGTAATTACTCTGCAGCTGACACCAGTGGCATTCTTTGGTTACACCACCATGAAGCAGGATATCCCATTGACCCATTGATCTCAACCCTCTATGCAGTACTTAAAAGCTCACCAACTGAATGAGAAGTGCAGGAAAATTTGGGCAACATGAGACATGAAAGATTTTTACCTCACTAAGTTGGCACAAGGTCCTGGCCACCGGCAGCTCTGGTAAACTCGCTGGATCACCGTTTCTGACCCATTCTGCACTTGGCAGGAAACTGTCCGTGTAACCGTATAGTGACACCAATGCCTGCAGAGAAAAAGGACACTGTTAGCCCCAGTAAGACAACAAGTTGAACCAACATATATCAGCCTGCAGTAAAAACAGACAAAATATCTGGGGGTGGGGTTGTTTGTTCTGCCAGCCATAGCAAGCCTAACTTGCAGTCTTCATTTCTCACCCCACCCTCTCCTCCCAATAGCTGCAGAAAGATTCCCTGCTTCTGCCAACCTGAACCACAAGAGATCCAGTAACGCCTCTTGCTTAGTCCTCAGAGACCAGAGTTTTATAGTTCATAATTTAGTTCTGTTAGTTATCATAAACAATAGGACTTGAGAGAAAAAAAAAGAAAGAAAAAAAATAAGTGTTCCAAATCTCCTGATAGGCAGTTCCAATTGTACTGGTCTTAATTTCATCCTGCTCATTATGGTATCATTCCCCAGCCTCCTGCCACTCTGAACAACATTCGAGTTGGAAAATTCTGCTTTTTGGTGTGGTGGAGCTCATTGTCAGCAGGGCTCGAACAAGTTGGGTGCCGAACAAGTCATATTGCTGTCCTGGTGAGGTTACAGTCTAAAAATGGGCAAAAGAAAATGCAGGCGAGGGAGTGATTAGTGTATTACACTGTCTTATAAGAAAACAAGAGTGAGAGAGACCTGCTCACTGTAAGGTGTATGAGAAGACAGGAACCGCAGCGTCAGCCCTGGGAATCAGGGCCCACAACCCTTTTTCCATCGTCTCTGAAAGTGTCAAGCTTGAAGAGGGGAAAAAGGATACTTTCATTTTCCCCTTTGCAAGCACCATTTGTATTTGCCAAACACCGGTTCATATTTTTGCTTTTGTACCTTAGTGTAGTTAACAGGTTTGAGAGCCACTTTCCTACTGACTGGGGATCAGAACTGGGGTCACTAATGGGAAGTGGAGACACCAGCATGTGCTCCAAAACACACAAAGCGCTTGTGTAAGCATTCACTGCACATACAGAAGAGTCCCAGCTCCTCATACATCTTAAAGCAAGAGCCCCCAGTGCAGTTGATCCCTTCTTCAAGTACCACAGTGGCTCCCCAGCCTTGCTTACCAAAAATCAAACTGCTTGCACAGTGGAAACAGGCACCTGTACATCTCCTCCTTCCCTAACCCACCTTCCCCACAGCAGTTTAGTTTTTCCAGTATTCACCATTTAGAGCATTTGATATTTTGTTTCCTTTTTGGATTCCCCTCCTACCTCCGCAGGATGCTCCCTGCTCTCTGGATAACTCTCATTTCCATGAATAGGAGGTACGATTGCCAGCGGCTGAGCCGAGCACTGCAGACCACAATGGGCAAGCTGGGGCCAGCGGGCTACTCACTCAACCTTCGGCTACGGCCAGATGGGTAAACTGGGGCACCCAGAGACTGGGTGGCTTTCTGCCCGGTGCCATCGAGGCCATCAGCTGCATCAAGGTAGAGCCATGCAGCTTTCCCTGCAGATACTGCTCCTGCTCACTGTAAACCTGCTTGCGATTCCTCATCCCTGAAGGGGTTCAAGGCCAGGTCAGACGGGGCTTTGAGCAACCTGGTCTAGTGGGAGGTGTCCCTGCCCAGGGCAGGGGGGCTAGAACTAGATGACCTTTAAGGTTCCTTCCAACTCTAACCATTCTATGATTAGGAAGTGTGAACTGCAGTCACATCTCAGGTGACCCCAGGCTGGTGATGAGATCTTAGAGAACCACTTCTCTCAGATCTATTAAGGATCTGTGGTGCATATATAGGGATCAGACACCCCAATACCCAAATACCTCTACTAACAACTACATCATCAAACCAAAGGGCAAAACAGGGGGAAAGAAAAGATTAATGAAGCTTCAGATCACATAACAGCAGATCCTTTAACAGGTTCTACACAACTTCTGCACAAAGTTTAGGGAGCAAAACCAGAAGAAACAAGGACAGGAGCTAAAGACTGGAAGTGTGATAATTCAAAGTAAAGTTTCCTTTTTAATTTCACATGCGCAGATAGTACAATCAGCCATTTTAGCTCTCCAAGCCTTAGTCATAGGGTTTGTTCAGGCAGGTGTTGCTGGATAAGATCTCCTCATGCCATGGGAACAGCCAGTTGAGCGTGGAAGGAAGAGCAGCCAGGAGAAAGGGCAAGTAAAAGAGGGCTTCGGGAAGCCCCAGCTCTGTATGATCTACCTTAAACATGTTTTTAGCACAGTGACAGCTATCAGAAGGACAGCACTTCTACACAAGCCTCCAGGCAAAAGCATTTTGTGTCAAGCAAAACAAACTGCACATATACAGAACCTGACAGGAAAATAGCAGAAGCATATGTCCTAAAATTACAAAAAACAAAACTTCTTATTAACAAGCGATGAGGAAAGGAATTGGTCCCACCACAGGAGAGGAACGAAGCAGCAGTACGCACACTAGCGACATCTAAGAGAGCACGAAGGGACATGAATACTAACAAATTCAGAATAAAGCTACTGAACATTTTAAAACAGAGCATAATTGTCAAAGACTCAAGTGCCTCCCCTCATGTTAAGACCATTTTTCCAGCTTATCAATGAAATCCAAGTAAATCAAGTATTTATATACACATGCTATGCTTTAACGGCTACGTTACTTGTATGTGTCCCCCTCTGGCCTTCTCCCATCACAGCATCATCAGGGAAGAAGTGCTGTTTCCATGGTATGGAGCTGGATTATCCTACACTGATTATTCCACTGATTTTGAAGGGCTTCTGAGATAACCTGTCCCACTTCTTGGGTACACACAAAGCACTTCTGTGTCACACAAAGAATTTAACTGCACTCTGAGCAAAACCCTTCATATCTGATGCGAAAACTAGAGAGCTTCATGTTCCTGAAGGCAAATGAGGTGGGAAGGTGAACAAAGACGAACACCACTGCACACCCCTGCACAATGCAGAAGAGAAAGGCAGGCATTGGAGGCAGACTCTGCAATTGCCAGAGGGAATCTGGCAGGCAATCTGCTCTGGTTAGTGTACAATGGCAGCTCCAAATTGCAACTCCTAAGAAGAAATTGGAAACTAACCCTTACTCTTTAGCTTTCCCTTGCATAGACCCAGATTTAATGTCACCTTGCTCCGTCAAGGATTATTTTCAACCAGCTTGGAAGTCCAGCACTACATTTGTGGATCTGGAGTTAAACAGGTGGCACTGTGCAGGCTGCCTATGTCAAAAGTGGCAAGAAGTGTTGATTATTTTAAGCTACCTACAAAGCTGGTTTTGCCAGGGCTTTCATTCAGTGGGTGCTGCTGACACGCACACAGATTTTTCTTTCCAAACGAGTCCAAAACTGCTGTCATCTGAGTAGGTGTCTTGCACCTTTGCTCTACCTGGTCCTAGGAAGCAGCTGTACACGTATCCCCTCGCAAGTCCAAGGAATTTGGCAGTCGAGTTGTCATTTCTGCCTTGGAAAAGCCTTTCTTGGAAGTGAGACGTGCTGGACAGGCCTTGTTACAAGTGACAGAGCCTTAGGAGGCTGGTTGGAGGTTAAAGGCTGCTCCCACGCTATAGTGCACAGGACAGAAGCTGCCCATCAGTCAGGGGAGAAACCCAACACTTTCCCATGTTCATTTCTTCAGATGACCTGCTCAGGGACCTGTTATAAAAGGAAGCAGCCATTGCAGGAAGCAAGAAGCTTCCCTGAGGCTTTCCATTCATTGCTTTCCTTGCCTAGAGCCATCACCTGGATTTGCCAAGCTAAATAGGACTGATGGCCCACGGCAAAATAAAAGATCCTTCACTCAAATCTAGGCACAACCTTCCACCTTCCTTAGCAGGAGCTCCAAGAATGCAAGGAAAGTGATAGAGTATCACAACACTTATCACCTCAGCAGTCTTAGAGTCTTCTCTAAAGCACAGCCACCACAGCGTGGATCACAAGGGCAAAAAAAAAAAAAAAAAAAAAAAAAAAAAAAAAAGATGGTCAGACCCCAAAGATACTCAGATAACCCATCATGAACACAGATTTCTCTACTTCCCTCTTTACCAAGAGAGGGGAGAGTTTGGTTACAAAAGCACCCACCCAGAAGTGAAAGGTACAAAACAACACACTCTTGGCTTCCAATAAATAGCATAATTTGCCTACAAATGCAAATTTTAGGTGTTTGGCTTTTTACTGTGGCATAGAAGCAGGTGAGACAGAGACAGGAATATAGCTGATTATAAGATGGACTAGGATACATAGCTTGGAACTCCCTGTAAATATAATAGCACAGTGACTATGACAGAAAGAAGACAGACAAAACCAGCCCAAGATTTCTCTTTGCAAGCCAAAAGTCAGCAAGAACAGTCTCCAGAATGCAAGCAGGCTTCAGACAACGTGACGAAAGGCCCCATCATGGCTTACAGAGATTATAAATGACCCTTTATATTATATACAGATGCTAGCAAGAAAGGTTTAGGACTTTCACTGGCACGCATCCAGGATGGCAGAGAATATATTGCTGCTTATTCAAAAAAAGAATATTCCAACCAAGGAAACAAAATGATCCAAATAGCAGCTCCTTTAGGGCTGGGTCTGTCAGATCTCATGCATGCTCATCACCAGCATATTTAGCACGATGCCCCACAGCGTCTCATGAAATTGGTCTTCTACTGCTTTGCTTAGAAAGGCAAGTCTCACTTGGTCCATTTTCCCCAGCCGTTCCCAAAGAGACACCCTCCTCTCACACCCTATTTAATTCTTGGAAGACTTTTATGGAAAACTGAGGATCTGCAGACCACAGCCTGCAAGCTACCGATTTAGACAGTTTCAGTCCAGGGCTACAGACCAAGATCTCACGTCTTGATCACAGCTGACAACACATTGTTCCAAAGGGAATACGAGCGCTGATGCCAGCAGATATCCAACCGTATTTACTGTGTAGGTTACAGTGGACCTTTCTGGCTAACTAGAGCAACAAATTCAATAGTTTGCTTCCATTTGGAGATACTCTGAAAACCACTATTCCGAGCTTAAAGAGACCCTTCCCGCCTCCCTCAGCAGACGCTGGGAGGGAGTTGCCCGCTCTCTGCTGACTCAGTGAGAGCAGCGATGCCTTGCCTCAGGCACCTGGACACTGGAGGAAACAAGAAAACACAACTTTCCAGGGCATGAAGGGAGCAGGCTGAGAGGACATCAAAGGGCAGCTGGACTTACACACGGAGCTGCATTTTGTTTCTGTAGGCAGACAGCAGGCAGGAAGCCACATTCTGCACCCCACCAGCTTTCTGAACCTGCTGCACCCCTCATCAGAAGCCTTACTTAGATGCACAGTTCATCCTCTGGGGATTGTGGATGTCTGTGCAGCCTGTCATTCTACAGTGAGAGAGAAAAGGGACTGCAGAGGGTGGAGAAGCGAAAGGTAACAAATACTCAAGCTAAAATACTGCAAGGTCCAGAAGAGCCACATGCTCACATATCAAAGGTTAATTCCTCTCAGCTAATTTAGTCATGCTAGCCAGAAATCATTTCATGGAGAGGAAGACATTGACAGACAGCAAGCTGCTTCTTCCCGCCTTCTCACCATCTGGATTTGCACAGCACTATTTCCTAAGCCCACCACTCAAAGGGTATGTAAAGGATCCCTCCAACCATTCCCCCACTGTGAATGCTCAGAAATCTCACACCCCAACAAACTTCCAGAGCCATCCTCAAAAGCAACATTTGCTTCTTTCCTACTCCAGACTGCTGGCTTTTATCCCAGCTTCTTCAACTCCTGGGGGTCCCTGGAGGGCCTTCTAAGGGGTTTGCAAGAGAAAAGCCAACTGGTTGTTAGTAGGCTTCGTTTCACTGGACAAGTGATCACAAACTGAACCATGTCAGAAACCACTGGGCTGAACTGATCAGGACTCAGCAAGTAGCCTGTTTAATCAGGAGCGTGCAACTTGAACATGAAAGCACCTACATTCTTGCCTAATCACTTCTTTCAGTGGGACCACAGTTCAGCTCCACACATAAAAGTGACTTGCTGCCGTGCCCTGTTAAGGACAGACCTACAGCAGGCAACACCTACCACACACAGGACCTTCTGGCTGAATAAAGGACATGGCTACAACTCCGTGGCCTTATAGCACACCACGTTCCTACCAGGATGAAATTCTCTGCTTCCAGTTGAAACAATCCTACCAGTTAGACTCTGAACAGAGCCATTTATGCTCTTGTAGAGCTAAGTAAAATGGAGATTTAGTGTGGTTTTAGTACTTCCAATGAAAGCACATGCCCCACACTACAACACAAAAGCTCAAATCACCAAGACTTAACTGGCCAAGAGAGAAGCAAGCTCTTCAGGTGGGGTGCGGGAGAAGACTTTATATGCAGAATTGTTTCATCAGCACCTGTCACATGCTTTTGGGTATGAACTGACCCTCCCCACTCCCAATAAATATTACAGAACTCTCTCAATAAGGCTGGCATTTCTGATGCTTGTGATTTGCCCTAAAGCTTTGTGCTGTGTAAACAACTGCACTGAATTATCTTTTTGTTTCTATAAGGATAACACACTGTGTGTTATACTTAGCAGAGATCAACATTTAGGGCACGGAAAACAGTAGGAGTGTTTTGATAGCTAGATAGATTTCCCCAAGTTTCCTCATAACATTTTTCACTGGAGCTATCAATTTCCCTGCAATCCTAGAGAGGAATTTCAATAAAATCAGAAGGTCGCTGACTTTCACTGGGAAAGAGTTGCTGTTCTGACTCAATGAAAGCAAACTGTGCCCTTTTCTCTGTATAAATAGTACAGCATCCCACTTGCTTTGCCAGAACAGCAATCCATACGTTGTGTGCTGGAGCCCATCATTAGGAGGGGTTAGTTATTTATATACTCCACTGAGGCCAGGAGCAGAAGTTGCCCTCTACATGCCAAGAAATCCAGATTCAAAGACTGCCAGGCTCTCTGGGGTAACTCTTCCCGAGCCATCCAGCTCTACATAACTATATTAATTCCCTTCTTACTCACAAATACACACCTCCCTGAATGTGCTTTGACTCTCATCAGGATCAAGTTTACCAGCTAATTCAGTTGGCTGTGACCAGATCACTCTCTACTGCTGTGACCTCACTTAAAAGGAAACAGTCCCATCACATGTTACTGGAAAGCTCAGATAAAAACCAAGCTGGGCTTAAGTTTCTCCTGTTCTTGACCCTACTTGTGCTCTCCCCAGATAACTAGGTTTTAGGATCCAAGGCTGGCTGTCATTCAGCTTGTTGTCCAGCAAAGAGCCAACTACAAAATTCAGCTGTGAGCCCCAGTCTCCTTAACATTAGAATGTTCAGAGTTGATGGATTGATTCAGGTCTATTGAATGATGGACCATTGCTAAGGAACCCATGAAAGACCACCTGGCAGGGGCGAGGGTATGGCTGTACACAAGCTTATGATGGCAAAGTTCAGTTCAAAGCAGAGTCTGCTTTTCCATCACAAAGTTTTAAGGGGTCTGCAAGTCAGAAGACATAACAAGCCACAGTAATCTTGTTGTCAATATTGATGTTTTACGCATGCCTTACTCCCACTGAGTACTTCATAGTCACTAATAGAGGTTACCCTGACTCCTGTGAAAAAGGGAGAAAAATCTTTGTAACAGCCCATTCATTTTGGGAAATGAATAAAACTGGAAGACTGTTGGTGTTTCTGAAGCCAGACAGCAGCAGCCATTTGAAGCAGCAGAGAGCCAGAGGCACGAACAGGAATAAGACAAGTTCCAGGTCTCCCACTCCACTATGTTGGTCAGACAAAGATTGGAAGGAACCCCAGTCTTTTTGCACACACCACACCACCTCCACCCCATAAGAGTTTGAAACAAGTGGCCATAAAAATAAAGTTCTGGCTAGCAGAAAAAGATGGGACTATTTATCTAGGTACCTCCCAACAGCATAACCCTTCCCCAGGGGGGCAATATGTTCTGTGCTTAGTGCACTTCAAATACTCAGTTACCAGTAACAGTCTTAAGTTTTCCCACACAAAGTGGATTATCAGAGACTGCTGGAGGGAGTTTAGTCCTAGAGGAATCTTTACCTTAGGAGGAAAACACAGTTCAGTCTGCACAAGAGCTTTAATCTTCAGCAAGTTCTGCAGCCAAGCACATTTGACTGTGCTTTCCTTGCTTTGTTGTGTGCATGGTTGACCTTCCAAACAGCGTTACCTCGAGGGCTGAACTCACTTCAATTCATAGGAAACTGCACAAGATTTTGCCTCATCCTTCTGCAGCCATTGAAGTTACTGGGGTTAAGGGAAAAACCTCTCCCTACTGGAATTATTAAAAGCCTAGAAGCAGAATAGCCAAATAGCATGGAGCCACGGGTGCAATTTTTCAGAGACAAGGAGGGAATCCAGCTCCCCAGAGCAACATTCAGCTTCTTCAGCCATGAGACCATTCCTCTTCTCTTCCAATCCCCCACCTCATTCACAAGGCACCTTCCAACTGCTGTAACTAATGAAGGAGGGGCTCTGAAGATGATAGCACTCATCTATTACACACGCTTGATTCATTTGTACAGTAGATCCACCCTGTACATCAGCACTAATATAAATGCAGAATATAACAAAGGCAGATGAGGGCTTAAAACAAGGTTGAGCAGTCAGGTAATGTTAGAAATAAATCACATTCAATACACGCACCTCTTTGCCTACGTATCTGTTTATGCATAAGAGGAAAGAGGTGAGAAGGGGAAAAGGGTGAGAAGGCACCAGGAGTATTTCTCTAGCACAAAATCCCTCTGATTTATACCCACTACTCAGCTCCTCTCAGTTTGCTAGTGGTATGTTCCAACTGAATCAAAAAATAAATATGGTTGACCTGAACCATAATTACCTTCATCGTGAAAATGAAAGAAGTTAGGCCATGACTGAGTGCTCAGAAATAAAAGGGGAGTTGACTGCTTTGAAGTGCTTTGCTTTTACAGGCATTCTTCTAGGCACTGAACTGTTTTGCTGCTCCCTCCCCCAAGCTTATCGCAATCAATGAGAAGACAGTGGTTTCCAGTGTTCACAGAGAGAGGAAAGAGGAAACGTACCAAAATATCCACGGAATCTGTCTTTGTTAAATTAGACTGACTTGATGGAATTTGGCATTCAACATCCATGCAGCATGGAAATCACACACAATTACAACCAAGTATGTAATTTTTGCAACATAAAAGCTCCTTGAATTAGAGACTTTCAAAAAGAAAAACCTGAGTCTAAACTAAATTTTTGCACAGCTGGATAACCTGGTTGTGGGTAGGTCTCCTACCTTCATATTGCCAATACATCCGTAGTACTGGTTTGTTCGTTCCTAGAAAGCCTGACCTTGAAGGGAGGGGTGAGGTCAAGGAAAAAAAACATCCTTAGGACCTTGATTGAAGGTATGGAGCTGGGATTTGGAACACTAACTGTTTGTCCAAAATACATCCATGTTTAAAGATGACATTTGGCACTTGACTATGTGTCCTCCTCCTCTGAAGATCTGATCTAGAATTGCTTTAGTTGAGAACAGCGGCCCCGATCTTCATTAAAGTGCAGGACTACTTTTTATCAAAGTCTGTACCTCTAAATTTACTCCAACGCAAGTTTACTCAGAATTAAACTCTAATTTGAATTAGCAGGAGGTGGAATTTTAAGTTGAAAACCAGGACACTGACACATGCCTGATTGTCCTCAAAACCTTCGTGGGAGAAAAACATTAAGAAAACTAGCATAACATGTCAGCATCCCCGTAACAGCATCCTGTGCTTTACTAGTGCTCCTGTTGTGGCTACACAGTCTCCTCCACCATCCATAAAGTCATTATCCATAGCTGTCTTTCATTCCCCTTGCTACATTACATCATAACAACACTTTGCACAATTTGAGTCCTCCAAAACAGACAAATCAAGCTCCTGCTGGTTTTCAGCATCTCCTTCAAATCACTTACTTAGCCCTACAGGGCCTGTATCCACACGCATCAACAGCATCTGCAAGGAGTGAACAAGGTCTGCTCCTGAATATTTTTTTTTTTTTTTTTTTTTTTGCTTATAGAGCTCTGCACAGACCAACGTGCATCTTTGTGCCTCACATTGAGCCCTCTGTTGCCAAACTCACAGTGCTTACCAGCAGCAATGAAAGCCACATGCATGATAGGAACACAGGGACTTTGCCTAAATGAAGCAGTGTTTCTCATTAGTATTATACTGGCACCAAAACCCACAAATTACAACAAGAACAAAAGGCAATGTCAAAAGGAGACCACTGAGCGTATCAAAGAAAAAAAATTAGGATGGCACCATCAAGTCATTGCTTATTAATTGTATGATGTTAATCATCCCATGTATTTTGGATTTTTCCTGGAGCTGAACAGGAGAGACATTACTGTCATTGGAGACAGGTACAACCTTTTGATAGCTATAAATACATATATATGTATATATGTGTGTGTATATATATATAAAAGGAGATCCCACAGACAAAAGATCGCTTTTTTCTCTTTAAGGGAATACAGATTTGTTTTCCTGAGTTATTTTAACACTCAGAGCAGTGTCCTGTGGGCGCAAAATGCATTGAAAAGCAGATGAAAGCACCAGCTTCAGATTCACAAGTGTTAGGATACAACTGGCAGTACCCATACAGATAGCTGTGCCAGATTAACAGAACCCAGAACTCTTCTTCCACCTGTCCTCCCTACTGGCACATTACAATCATTTCATTCACTCTAGGTCTTCAATTTGTTCAGCAACTTGTAAAGGAGTTTGTGGGCTCGGGTATCCAAGGGACTATGCAGCAGACCTTCCTAGAGTAAAGATCTACCATGTGGTTGCCCATCATTGTTAGGAACTAGATTTCATGAGGCAAGGGGACCTCTTTCTAGAGTGAAGCTGCAATAAATGTGCAGGCTCAGCTTTATTCTGTGTCACTTCTGTTTCAGGTGACTGCTACACAAAGCACCAGATGTGACAACATCCTCATTGAAACCGCAAAAGAAACTGCTTTTCCTCAAATGCAAAACCCTACAGCTTTCTAATGTTTCCAGTGCTGCAGGAGGTGATTAGAAATAATAAGCCAGTCTAGACAAATCCATCTACTTATCTTGCTTTGAGACCAACAATTCCTCTTCTCCCTTTCTGATTTGTCAGCTTAGCCACTTGCTTTCAGTGAGGCAACTGAAGTTCAGGTACCTAACAGCCAGCGTTTGCATTAGGCCTGAGACAAGGCTACTGCTGGTGCTCCAGGAAGATTTTTTGGGGAAAGCTGTACCCTACCAACATGCCTGTAATCCAGGAGCAAAGCACTTTTGTCCAGTAACTGCTCTACTGATACGTCAGGTCATTCTGAATACCAGGCTGTCTTGCATGGAGTAAATAAAGCAGGCTGTCTTTTACTTGCCCAGCTCAGAGATCCCTAAGATGAGCCACAGGAGGCCCCAGAGTTCAGTAAAAACAAAGCCCTGCAAAACCTCTCTGCCTGGGTATTCAAAGCGTTAATCAGCCTGAAAAACAAAACCCAAAGCCTGTGTGTTAATTTGCTATTTAAATTGAAAAGTTTTTATTCCATGTCTGCCATGTCTGGCACAAGGCTGTCCTGGGCGTTACTACAATAAAAAATAATTTGGAAAATAATCTTATTGTTCCAGTCACACCCATGGGAGTTTCATGTGTAGGGAAGTAGAAACATCAAAACTGAGATCTGTTGTGTGATCAGAGAGCTGAGTTTGCCCTTTACAACAGTCATTTCTGATTCTAGTGCATGTTGGGAGAAAGACCAGAGACGGTGAGCTAAGGCAGGAGGGTGTCTCAATAGCTTTAAGGTTAATAAATTCCTACTTGCACAGCCTAAAACTCACAAAAGTCATCTTTAGTGTTGTAAAGGGTATTACTAGTTTACTAACACCCACACCCATGGGTGGTTAGGTGACCACATCTTTCCCAGCCTCACCTCCATCTCAAGCCAGTCATTCCCAGTGCCCATTTAAATGCAGTAACGAATTGCCCTAAAACACTTTGCAGTTGCCAGTCACGAGCCCTTTCAAAGTGTGTTGCCTGCATAAAGTGGGAGCCTCCCTCAAAGCTCCACGTGAACATAACACAGCTCGGAAGCGGTAGTTACGGGCACACAACAATCTGCTACACCAGCAACCTCCTTTTCACCTTTCCCCAGGCTCCCACTCTTACACTCTGCCGACTGCATCCGTCCAATGCCATAAAACGAACTACATAGCATTTACTGTACAGCAGCTCTTCTGCACACAGTAGTCCCAAGCCCCTGCTGGCCAACACTCTGTATTGCCTTGAGTTTTAAGCTCACTCTTAAGCGGATGGTTTACGTTTCAATCACACAGAACCCACTCTTTGATATCTGTCTATGGATAGGCCGTACAAAGACATCTAGAAACAAAGTGCTCTACCTACCTATTTTCAACTTTAAAGTTTCTTCTGCTTTTAACACATCTTCCTAAGCTTTCACTGGTTTTGGAAGCAGTCTCCATCCCTTACTTCTAGCCAAGAACAATTATTTTTATTCTCCTTTTAAACCTTGCTGCAATCCAGTTTGTTCATTAGAAAAAAAAAATCTTAAAAAAAAAGAAGGCCTTTCTCTTGTGAACAGAAACACTAACACCTTTCTCTATTATTAAAAAATTCTTGAGCAACCTAAGAAACCGCCTCAGTGCTTTGGAAGCCTCTATTTGGAAGGGAGATGGTCTTGAGGGAGGAGATCTACATTTCGGTATCCAGGTGGAAAAGGGGTTTGATTTGGCCAAGTAATAACAGCCGAAAAAACCCTCCATAGCCCATGCACGCACAGTAGATTCCTTCGGAATGATAACACTGTCTTGAAACATTCCTGAGTACACACATGGGAAACCGGATGGGGAGAAAGCAGCACTGAGCAAGAGCGAGGGGACAGCAGGAGGTCCAAAGGAGAGATACAGACATCGAGCCAGAAAAATTCCTGCCCTGTTCTGTGAGGAATTATAAGTATAGCAAACTCCATTAAATAGGGGGGTTGTAGGGCTTTTTGGGTCTTGTTGAAGTTTAAAACTACCTGCCAATACAAAAGGGCAGGGCAACTCAGCTGTCTCCACCAACGCAGAGTGGAAAACTCCACAACAGTATTTTAACCACAAATTTGGTGAGGGTGCAAACTGGTGCACACAAATGATCCAGCCTCCTAAAGCAAAGGCTTCCCAGGCATCCCTCACCGCTCTGTGGGGAATGTCTAGAGTTATTGGTGAGAAGAGTCTCAATCTATGTATGCAAAAAGGCAGAGAATGACACTAGATATACCCACATCCCATTTTAGACACATACTACTTGCAAAAGCTTGTGGCAAGTTCAAGGCAAAGCTATTAAAGACAGAATAGTTGGGTTTTTTTCTTCCCTCCTATTTATACAGATTTCTTCAAAACCAGAACATTCAGGGCACCAAGAGTGATACAAAGGAGAGCGTGGAAGATAAAAGTTTGATTAAAACAAGCAGTTGTGACCTGAATTTTATTGATGGGTGACAGTTATTTTATATTTCTGCTACCTTTTTTGCAGTTTGGGAAGAACAGCATACTGTTGCTTTATTTACTGTGGGCAAACCAGTAAGCCTGTGAGTGACACACAGCTGCTCAGCAACAGTCTACTGTTTATTATTAAGCTAAATATGTACACAAACAGCCTTCACACACCACAGCTAAAACTTGCTTGTGTTTTTTCTCCCTCATACACACATACATGAGAGTTTTCCTTTACACCTTTCAGTGCAGCTTGGAGAAATTTTTACACGCGGTATCTCAGCAAAGATGACGCCAAATACAGCCAACCCTGCAAGCAAAGACAGCAGCTGCCATCACAACAGCGCTCACTTGACCCATTTCTAAGAAAGCATCTAGGGATGCCACACACCAGCCAAGTCACTGAACGCATCAGTACTGAACGTCAAATTAGATGGCTGTGGCAAACTCATGTCACGTACTTCTTGCAGCAGAAGAAACTTGGTACAAGTTTTAGTTGAAACCACTCTCACATGCACAAATTAGAAAGGTTGCCTGAACCTCAGAGCAGGGAGTGACAGAACAACTGACCCGTTTCCCCTCGCTGTTGATATGTCCATGGGAACAGCCTATTCACTTATCCAATTACTACTGGCAATATCTGAGCCACAGGCCACGTGGAGAATGTGCGTTTCCAGTCAAACGCTGACCTGGGGTTTGGTGTTGGTTTTTCATTTGATTTTAAAAAAAACAAACAAAACAACAAACCAAAACACAACCACACACATCAGAGCTTATAGAGGTGCCCTGCAAAGCAAGCCTTGCCTCCACAGGCCACAGAGATGCTCAAATACAAATCAATAAGCAGACACGGGTAGGGCAAGGCAACTCCCAGGCTCAACCAGGACACCAGCCAAAATGTCCAACACAAACCAATCTAGTTTCTAGTTGCATTCAGCTCAAGAGACAAGTTGTGACGATTCTTATCATTTCCACATTCCCACTTCTCTCCTTTCTTCCCACCCAGCGCAGACAGATACAGCTTCACCCTCATCTTCCCAAAGGTTATGCAATAACTCCTCCAAAAAGGTATCCGGGAGCTGAAAGTTTGCTTTCAGCAAAGTTTTATAGTCATTTGTAGAAGCTGCTTTGAAAATCTTCTAGTTCAGAAGCCAATAATTATGTCTGTCAGGCCCTGCCAAGTGGTTAGAGCTTGATTGTTTCAAAGGATATTACCCAAGAAAATGAGTATGTTGCTGTGGTGCTTGCAATAAATTTCCAATGGCTTTGGTTGCAGAGGTCTTGAAAGGGTTTTAGCAGACTTTTAATTACACTATCAGGACTCAAGTATTTTTCTGGTGCTTGGCAAAATGGGATCCTATTATTTCTGCTTGCAATGCACACTCATTCAAAGCTTATCCTCAGGCCTATAGCCTAAGAATTCCTACAACTTTGTAATCCAAAATTTTTGTATCATTTGTGATATACATTAGTGACTTCCAGTAACAATGGCCCAAGGGACAGCATTTTACTGTGTGATAGTTTAAACCATTTGGCTCAGTGCTGTATCCTGAAATACACTGCAGGGAGACTGTATATTTTGCTGCAGGTTACGCTGATTTACAGCAGCATTAAGCCAAGTGCTGTAACATCCTACAGAGCCAATTTGCCTTTTTGCTCTCTGCTGTACATCAAACGCTGCATGGGAATGGAGAAAGCTTGCAGCATCACAGCCCAGACCTGCCTTTGCTCAAAGGCTGGTACCGTTTGGTAGCACCCGTTGTTGCTGGCATTTTTGCACTGACCCCGTTGGTCAGAGCTATTTCTATGTGTGTTACACATTCAGCCTCCCACAAACCTCCCACTGCAGTTGGGGAAAGGAAAGTACCACAGGCTGTGCCATCACCCAATCCTCTGCTGCTGTTCTGTCCAGCCTGCCCTGCTCAGCACCTCCTGCTCCCACCTCTCAGCTTGCCCTTCAAACTAAATCCTCCTCTGCACAGGTCAGACAAAGACTAACTCCCAAAGACTAATTTCAGTCATCCAGGCTCAGAGAGGTGCATTAAACAGGGAGCACAATGACCTCTATTCTGTAAGAGTAGAAGTTTACACAAGTGCCAAGTATTATCATTCATAGATTTATTATAAACTTCTGCATATATTCATATACAATACTTTGTATTTTGCAGCTTTCCCTCCAAGATCTAACCACACCCTCACAAAACATTCCCCAGAGCCTTCCCTTACATTAAGGGAAGTATTACTATTCCCATTTTATTTAGGGGAAAGAAAAGAGAAAAAGACAACTTGCAAGTCTCAGTTCCCAGACTTTGTGCTGCTCTATAGAATATACACTGAACATTTAAGGGAATGGTCTTTTCTTTGGGAAAAAGGGTGGAAAACAAAGCCTTATGAATCAGCCAGCTGATAATTAAAAGCAACTAAATCCAGATCACTTTAAGCTGCACATGAGAATCTGAACTCCTCAGATGCTGAATTCCTCTGCCGACCAGAAAAGCCAGGGTCACTTGCCCAGCTGGTCACTATTGTTCTGTCCAATAAAGTTCTGGCAGGAATGCATGTTTAACAAAATACAGAGATTAGGCATAGCAAAGAATGCGGCTCCCCCCTCAGTGTTTAGGTTAGTGGGGTTTGCCATGTTGAAATACTGAAGCTTAAGCATATCAGATTTTCTCTGTCCTGTACTGCTAGTGCCAGTGACAGACACAAGCTGACAAGTCAGTTCTCAGGATCACTGCCATTTTAGCTTTAAGTTCATTAACAGCAGCATAAAAAGCTCACCTCAAAGCTGCAATGATCATTAATTAAATTAAATCAGTGTTTGCTTGGGGATGTAGAGTACCAAATAAGAAAAGCTCTTTGTACCTCCCATGCACCAGAAACTTTTGAAGGATAATTTAAACTAAGCAAGAGATGCAAGGGACCAGATTTCAAGAGCCTTGCAACACAGTAGCTCATCTTCAAATGTCTTGGGACAGCCATGATTTCCAAAAGGAAAATCTAGCATCCAGTGACTAAATACAGCATCAAAATGGCAATGATCTTCCTAACATCCGACTTAGCTCCTGACAGTTCAGAACCAGAATCTTTAGCTCAATTTACAACAAGGCACCCATGACTAGAGGCAGATGCAAAAAAGTCATGAGAACAAATCACACAGATGATCTCACAGAGATCTTCAGAGATCTTGCAGGAACACAGCTTTCACCAAGTCAGATGGCGTGCACAAAGCAGCTCTAATACCTCACCAGGCCAAGAATTTTTCAGCTCAAAAAAAGAATAATATTAAATGGACAGATATTTGAGACTCCTAAGTAGATTTGCAAAGGATATAGTCCTTGGAGAACCGCGTATAAGGTTATAAATAGCCTGGTTACACCTCAAAGTTAATGGCTTATATATAGAGATACCAAGGATTCGTAAGTTCCCCTGAAGGGGAATTGTGTTAAGTGCGGTTTATAGGTAGGAAGCATCTAAGATCCTGTTACCATGGCAGTCTCTCCTCTCTTCTCCCTTCACAGAAAGCTGAAAAACAGCTTTCTGTCAGAGCCACACAGTAAATCTGGAACAGGTACAGCTGAGATACAGAGCTGCCGATGGCTAGATCTAGGTGTTTTCTTCTAGGAGAGCCTTTTTTAGTCACCCTAGCGCAGCAACAGAAACTTTATTTTAGCTGGTATCACTATCTTTGCCACCTGAAAACACAAACAACTCAAAAGTTTCCACAAGATACAGTGATGAGACAAGCAGCCAGACAGCCCACGTTGAGCAGGGTGGCAGAAACCAGACCAGTTCTGCAGAAGCAGAAGAGGGAATCAAGGTAAGAAGAAAGCCAGGAAGCCAAGCAACCTGAGGCAGGAGGAAGAGAAGTGGCATTAGATTAAGAAAAAAAAAGAACAGTCATTTTCTTTAGGGAAAACACAAGCAGAATCTCCCTTGGGTTGGAGTGTTAAATTCGTGCCAACCCCCCTTCACAGACAAGCCCACTGGAGAGCTGTTGGTAGAGCTGTCACCCATTGCTGCCTCAAACGAGGATTTGAAAAAGCTCCCTGTGCTCTGCTGTGTTTACAGCAATAATGAAAGCCTGGAGGAAGGGGTTAGAAACATCTGAGTTTAATAAGGGCTAAGCAGCACACAGCAAAAAAGAAATGTCTGCCCTTCCGTTCAGGGCTACCACACCCCACCAAGCACCGCAGCACCAGGCCAATGGGAGACTCAGCGCGGAGACATTATGTCATCCCAACCGCCGCAGCAGCCCATCTGCCCCAAGCCTTTTCGCGATGAGAAGAAGCATTTCAAACCAAGCTGAGAGCTCCCAGCACCACACTTTTGAACGGCTAAATAAGCAAAGTCCTGTAGGGAAAAAGCAGATGTTGATTGACCCTGGGCACAAAACAAGCCAAGGAGAGAAGGGAAGGTTTTGTGCAGTGCCTTTGCTGAGCAACTCCATTTCACAAGGTCATCACAACAGGGCAAGAGGAGTATTTAGCTCATTTAGCACCTATGCTTTTGCCTTTTCTTAGTCCTAAACAGCTCTAACATCCAACACACACAGTGTAAGGACCATCCTGTTCCAGTTTCTCACACTGAACAGGAGACCAAGTAACCTTTGTACTTAGGTCCTCCAATTGCATTTGCTGCACCCTCTTCCTCACTTCTGCAGGGTCCACCCCCAAAACTGTCCTCACATGAAAGAGGTATCTCTCATAAAACACCTCTGCCTACACTGCCTTTATGAGGCACTCTTCCCAACACACATACTTCTTCATTCCATTGAAAAGTGGAAAGCAGGAATCAAGAGTCTCGTCCATCTGCAAAGTCAAAACCAACTACCCTTTATAATGCATAGACACACACAAAAAAGGCAGGGGGACACCCAGAAGAAACGGGACTGGACTCAGTACAACTTGGTTACACGACCACATGCAGAGGGATATTCCCCTGCCTCATTATTTCATTGCACCAGCATTTCTAAGATGTTCTGAGTGAACAAATGCCTATATCTAGTCCAAATACTGCAAAGAACATCACTTCCACCCAGTTCCTAGGGGCAGAAAAAGTTGGAACCAATTAAAAAGACATCTGACTACATAACCTGATGTCAAGATTGGACATGAATAGATGCATTTCTATGTAGTGGTACCTCACATTAGCTTTAAAGTTTTGACAGATGGTTTGTTCGCTCAGCACAAAGGAAGGTGGCTGGCTAACGACTGACTTAGTCAGCTCTCACAGGACAGACCAGAAATAGCAGCAGACCACCGAGAAGTCAAGGGAAGAGTCCTACATAAGAGAACCTCACAGATATCTTCTCAACTTCAAAGAGGTTTCAAAATCAACTACTATGATTTTAAGTGGCAGATTCTCTTTTCCAGATAAGCCACACAGATATGGAAGAGGAGACTGACCTGTTCCAAACATTATGAAGCTGCCTTCAGCAGCATTCATTGTGTGGGCCTCCAGGTGAAAGCCATTTCTAAACAGATAGAGTTCTTTTCCTTTGCCAGAGCTATAATTTCCCTGCTTTGGAAGCTGAAAAGGAATCTCAAAACTGAAATAATTAATTTGTTGGTCTTCTCAAAAAGATTCAACTACTTTCAAATAGCCAGGCCTACACATTACAGGCAACGCTTTCACCCAAGCACACTCCTTACTTGCACATCTGTTCACTTCCAAGAGAAGGAAAAAATTAAACTCGTCAAAACCAGCCAAAACATCTAAACCATGTTATTCCATGCAATAAATTGCAAGTCAACAAATAATTGTTTCTTCCTAAAAAGGAGATAAGGAACAACAACAATAAGTAACAACATCACAGTTCCCTCCCTTGTTCTTTTCTATAGTAGTATTAAGGACTGTAACACAGATCAGTGCCACATTGTGACAAATACACTAAGCGGGAGCTTTAGTTTTATTCAAGGACATAAAAAGCTGAAAAATTGCAGGATAGTGACCCAATTAGTTATCACAGAATGATACGGGGTTGGAAGGGACCTCTGAAGATCACCCAGTCCACCCCTCCTGCCAAAGCAGGTCCACCCAGAGCAGGTTGCACAGGAATGTGTCCAGGCAGGTTTTTAATGTCTCCAGAGACAGAGACTCCACCACCTCTCTGGGCAGCCTATTCCAGGGCTCTGCCACCCTCACAGGAAAGAAGTTCCTCCTCATGTTTAGATGGAGCTTCTTATGCTCAGGCTTGTGCCCATTTCCTCTTGCCCTGTCACTGGGCACCACTGAAAAAAAGACTGGCCCCATCCTCTTGACACCCACCCTTTAAATGTTTATAGGTGTTAATCAGATCCCCCCTCAGTCTTCTCTTCTCCAGACTAAAAAGGCCCAAGTCCCTCAGCCTTTCCTCGTAAGAGAGATGTTCCAGGCAGGCCCCTCATCATCTTTGTAGCCCTCTGCTGTACCCTCTCCAGCAGTTCACTGTCCTTCTTGAACTGGGGAGCCCGGAACTGGACACAGTGCTCCAGATGGGCCCCACCAGGGCACAGCAGAGGGGCACCAGTTATGCTCCATTATGCTTTTTTTAACTTTTGCATCTATGATCCTTAATAGAGTCTTTGTGATACCTAAGCTGGCAAAGGCTAGCTTTATGCTCAAAGCCTCAAAATAAACATTATGCCTCAGTGAAAGTAAATTTAAGCACTGTCTACATCTCTCTAATTAGAAGCGAGGTGAGAGCTTTGAACATATTGCAGAACTGAGGTTGGATTAATTTTAGTATTACTCTACAGGAGAAGTAGTCTATGCTTTACAAAACATGCTGGAGGTTGAATGCAGGAAAGAGCATGAGTAGCTGATCCATTATTCTAATCCAGCAGACCTAGAGCACTCTGTGCTTTCAGTCTTTCATCAGTACCTCAAAGTCATTCTTCGTTTTCCCTCCTTCATCAATACACAGCCCAATAAAACAAAGATGTGAGTAAATATTCTACGATCCAAGTGTCACAGAACCGCTCCCCCCAAGCAAAGCTGTGAAGTTTCTAACCTGACATGTTTCAACTAGGATTTTAACACACTAACAAGCTCAGCTTTGAGAAAATGAACAAATAAGGGTTATTGAAAGAGACACATTCGTTAATTTATCCAAGGGGAGCACAAGTTCACTGCCACCCATTGCTTTGCCTCCCTGCTCCCTTTTCCTTCCTGAAGCTGGTAAATGAAACCTACATGAGAGGAAATTATTCACACAAGCAGCTGGAAAGGCAAGACAGTAGGAGATTTCCTAAATGAATACGATTTACTGCAGTAACTACAGTCACGTCTGGTATTTCAAAGCCATTCCAGCCTTGCTAGGTCCTTACACTACCATTGGCTTCACTGTTTTAATTGCATTGCGAAGCTACAGCGCTGAACCCCAAAAGTCAGATGAAGATCATACGGCTGCAGAATCCAGGAAACAAACACCGGAGAGTTCAAGGGTTTGGTGATGAGCTTCAGACCTTCTGACCTCTTGGTTACCTGGGTAGGGCACTTCAAAGGGGAATTAGTGCAGAGGACTCAGCATGACACAAATCCCAGTTTGTTTCCTTGACATCCTCACACAGTCCACAGCAAACCATCTAAAACCAGAGACCTCAGGCAATGAGCAGACTATTAGGCGATGGAGGGAATGACTCAGAAGGCAAGATTCTGTCAGTAAATGGAAAAAGAACCACATTTCTCCAATATGTATAGTATTATATTCCCCACCCGCTTAAAAGCCACAAGAGGTTCAGAATTTGGGGCTGAAATCAGGTTCAAATCATCTTTCTCTGGTAAAGAGAGAATTAAGAGACAACCGTCAGGAAAACTCCAGATACATGTTCTGAAAGCACTCTGACATACTGCATAGATCAGGATACCAATTTATAGATCACCTTTTAATACCAAGAACAGGCTTCTCTCACATAAAGAGACCCACACTTACTTAAAAGTACTAAAACCTCACCCAAGAGGCTGGAGGTTGTTACATTGCAGTGCAGTTGTGCAGAGCCCTTCAAATGGGGCTGGAGAGGCAAAATTCCATCCTAGCAAATGTGTAACTGTAGGACCAGGCAGAACATGGGCACCTATCTTGAAAAGAACAGATCTACCTATAACAGGTCCACCCAGACTTCTTGATCTTGAAAGCCAGCCATCCAAGTGACCTATTAGGGGACTGCTAGCCTCAAGGAATAATTGACAACATATTTCAAGCATCACCTAAACATCTGAAAGCATCAACACTTCAGGTTTTTCAGTGGGGGAAAGTAATACAAGCTATAGTACAGGAAAGCTGATGGTGGTTTAAATATCTTTGCCACATCAAAGTTGCACACAGAGCATGTTTAATTGTTCCACTGAATCAATGGCAAAGTGATTTACCCTCCAGCAGGGAGTAAACCATTGGTAGAGGCACAACTGGAACCTAGGTCTCGCTCTCTTGGACTGTGCTCTGAGGCACATACGTATACATGGCAATAAGGAATGGATGAAACCACCTGGCCTTCCATATCAAAGCCTCTGCCTCTAGCAACCAAAAGATTCACTTCTAGATTTCAATTGACCAATATTCCTTTCCTCTCCACATCTATCCTCAAGAAACATCACTAGTGTAGCAAGCACTAGGATTTACTATGTGACCAAACTGATTTGTAATTACCGATATAGTCTGGATAAGAACACCTTCTTGGGCAGTCCTGTTATTTGTAACATCATGGTTCTAATGTTCGTTCACAGGAAGAAATTTTTAGGCTGAGGTACAAGTGTTTTGAAGGTCTATCACAGTTGGACTTTGCATCCACCTGAGCTGACTTTTGTGATGCTACTGTAAAGCTAACTGTAAGAAAGGGTTACCATCCTACATTGCTCTCCGGTTCACGTTTGGGATTTTTCTTTCAGCTACTTCCGCCTCACATCCAAAGAGGTTTCCAGTCTAAGGACTGTATCTAGTCTCAGAAGTTTCTAACTCCCACACTTGAGTTCATAAGGACTTGATGCATGACTAATTGGAAACTACAGGAAAATAGGATGAGAAGTTAAGCTGGGAGAACAGCAGTTCCAAAGACAACTAATACAGATGCAGGCATTCTTTGACAACCAAGCTAGTTCCAGCACGGGAATAAACTTCCCTTAACTCAGTTCACAAAGCTTCTCCTGTCCAACTCTGGAGGACAACGGTTTCTGCTTGGCAGACAGCCCCTCCATTCTTATGCTTTGGTTAAGACCCACTTCTGATTCTCATTGCTTAAGTACAGTAGCAAGTTAGAAATGCATGTGCTGAACGTGAATTTCAAACAAAATCGTGAAGCTGCTGCAATCTATACAATGCCAACAAACACTGCTGCTTGAGTCTGTCATTATTACTGGCACAGTCCTTACAGAAGTTCAAGGCAGTTCAAGCAAAGACAGACTGCAAGTGTCATTGGTCTAATAACCAAGATCTGTCAACTGAAGCCAAACAGAAGCTAGAATTTTCACTTTAAAGAAGGAAACAAAGCAAGCAACATTCCACCAGAACAAGTAATCCTTCTAAATGAAATTGTGGAAGTGAATAATTTCCTTTTCCCTCCAAATTGCCATCCACCACCACCACCCAACTCCAAGCTTTCTACACTGTTCAGGGCCTTCGTTTTCTGGCAGAAAAAGTGTTCAGCAGCCCTTGGAACCTTAGGCACCCATCTCTGAGACAGCCTGCAACCATAAATACCAAGAACTATATCAGCTATTGAGTTTTGAACTATTTTCTAGGTGGAAGACAAAAGATTCCAGCAACTTCTCCTCCCCCGTCCCCTCAGAGAAATACAACTTCTGTGACAAGCTATTTAAAAAAAAAAAAAAAAAGATAGCAGATTCCCAAACGGCTCAATCATGTCTTCACTTGCTGATCAAGGACAGAAGAAGACAACTGCAGGAATATAGTGTCTCTTGTATCAAGGAAACATATCAGCTGTAGAGCATCATATCAGTATGTGCCTCAATGTACCAAAATCTGGAACTACAGCAGTAACTTTCAGGGGTCTGGCCTGCTTATACATGGATGGTGGTACTCAGGAAAACTGTCAGACGTCACTGGACAAAGCAAAAGCACTCACGGATAAGGTTTTAGAAGAGAAAGCAAGAATGGCTACATAGCATCGTTAACAGTAATCACCTACCCACCATCTTGTGTCCTCCACAGCCTCTTCAGGGCAGAGGCCAGCAAGCTCCACTGTGACAGAGCTGCTATTGCTTCATGTAATTCAGGTGCTACTAAGATCCCCTGTTTAGATGGCAAAAGGGGTACTGAACAACGTAAACAACAGTTTATACCAGTCTTAGTCCCCTGAGAAAAGGCTTCACACCCACATAGATCAATGTCAGACTTCGGAGCAAAAGGCGTGAATTCTTATCCCACACCATATTAAAACCAGAAAAGCACAACTCTCCCAACCTGAAGCTGCACCCTGCAGGAGGCTCCCCCCAAAGGTCTAACATTGTGGCTGGTTAAAGTTTTCCCACACAGATTTTCCCATCAGAAAGTGAAGCTGTTAGACATTTGCCAACAACAAAACTCCACCACTCAAGGGGAAATTAAAACATACAAAGATTGCTTCAACGTGTAATATTTGACTAAACACTTGAATTTTTATTTCAAAACATCCACCAGTGATTTTTCCTACCCTTCAATTTTTTATTTCCCCCCTCTGCTTTAAACTAGAATAGGAGATTCTCACATGGCAAAGTTCCATTTGACAAAAAAAACCCAAACAAGCAAACAAAAAAAACCCAAAAAATAATCTACCAGCTTTCCCGACATCATTGTTTAAATCAGCTTTAGATGGTTTTATACAACACTTTATAGATTTGGAGAGGGACACGTTCCCCTGACAAAGCATCAGCTATCCAAACAACTGAGGCATGGGAAAATCATGCAATAGTGTGAATTGGGGAAGGTCTTTGGTGAGCGGAGACACAGTCTGCACTCATGTAAGCGTGGTAGCTCTGAACAAAGATCTGCAGGCTAATAGATATGTAAGACAAATGACATGTGGTTCTCATTGCAGCTCATGCTTTGGGAAGGGGGTACCTTGGAACAGATCCAGCTGGGGTAGGTTTATCCCATTACTCTCCTATAATTTTCTGCCATTTCAAACTCTTTGACAGTTACTGTAGTTTAACATCACACCCCCTACAGACTGAGGCCTGTTTGACAGGCCAGCAAACAAAACCACCCCCACTTGGATATGAAATATGCACCATATGTGAGAACCGTGCAAGGCACAAGGCTAGCGCCCACTCTTGTACTTCTGTGACATGCCGATGTAAGTCTGCTGTGTCGATGCCTTATCTCAATTCCTAGCCTAAATAAGCAGTGCTAACCTAAGCCCTCCTCCACCACAGCATAACGCATGCATACTAGGTATTAGCAAGGGGAGGAGGAAAAGAGGTAGAGACAGGATGGACGAGCCCTGAATATTAAATTCCCAAGTCCCCATTTAGGGGAATTTCAGGAAAAAAAAAAAAAAAGTGAAATTCAAGAACAACTGGAATCAGGTTAAGCCACTCTCTTGCTTTATACAGTGCGGCTCATTCATCTGAACAGCTGTTTCACCTCTAGAGAAATACCCAGAGAAAACAGAAGGGAGGGGGAGAAACCTAAATTGTTTGCTCTACTGAAGCAGCAAGATACAGTAAATCAAAACTGATTTACATTAAGTTTATAAGAAATTGGTTGGGGGGATGTGGGGAGAGGAGAAGACTGGGAGGTTTGGTTTTAAACAGCTATTTAAAAGCTGCAGCTCTTGAATAGACATCTGTAATTAAGGTCTTTCCTTTGTTAAGCTGAACAAGGTTTTCCTAGCAGCCGACGGCTCTAACAGTTCCCTCTGCCGGCATCACCCGCGTCCCGGTCCAGGAGGTTTACGGCTCTGGCTGCGCAGGGACACGCTGCCCCGCGGAGCAGGTAAAGCTGCCGGTAAAGCTGCCTTCCCCTCCCCGACGGGCTGGGGAGACAAGAAAGGGCAGAGTTTGCGGGTTTCATTTGCCAAAGCTCAGCTCTTTCATTCCCTAGTTGCTCCCTGCCGCCGAGAGGGACGCTGCTGCGGGCAGGTAGGGAGCCTCCCCCACCCCATTTCGGATGGGGGCACCCCAGCCCGGCTCCCCGAGGGGCAGCAGCCCGGCAAGCCCCTCGCAGCCTCCGCGGGAATCGCTGCCCGCGGTTTTGCCGTGCCCCTCGCTCCCCTCGGGAGCCACCGGCGGGGCCCGGCCTCCTGGCCGGGGAGGCGGACCCGGTCTTACTCACCGGCGACTGGCGAAGCCGCTGCCCGGCGAGCCCGAGCTCTGCTCTGGGTAGTTGTGCTGCAGGGTTGATGCTGGGAATTGATAGAGGAAGCCAGTCCCTAGCGCACATCCATGCAGGCAGCAGTACCAGGACAAGAAAAGAGCGAACTGCATTTTTGCAAGAACAGGGTTTTCCTCCCGCCTCCCCTTTTTGCCTCTTACACGGCACGGCAGGCGCGGGGCCCCACCGTGCCTCCCCCGGCCGGGGTCACGGCGGGATCCCACGGCGCGGAGATGCCCCTGGGACCGGGGACCACGGGGCAGGGGTGCCCGGGACACAGGGACCGCCGCTCCGGCTCCCGAAGGGGAAGCCTCGTCCCTCGGCAAGCCGAGCCCCGGCGGCGGCGGCTGCTGCCCGCGCAGGGGGTCCGGGGCCAGCGCGGCTCTTTGCGCCCAGGGCGCACACTCAGCCCCGGATGCCTTTTCAAATTTGGCGAGGTTGGCCCGACTCCGTCAAAGGGGGCGTGGGGTTTCAGCGTTAACCCTTGCCAGGCCTCGCAGCAGACCCCGCTGCGAGGGGGCTCCCCCGTCGCTGCGGGCGGCCGGGCAACCAAGGGCCCTGGGCCGGGCCGGGGGAGGCGAGCCACGGCCCCGCATGGGCACGAAACCCACCGGGGCGGCACGCTGTCACCCAGGCAGAGCCGGCAGCATCGCCATGGGAAGTCCCGGCTCAGCAGCAGCCTGCGGTCCAGCTACCCCCATCAGCAGGCGGTTCTGAGCACAGGCATGGAGCACACCCGGTGTGCCCGAGTCCCAGTCCCAAACGTGAAACATCACCAGGCCCTGCATCCACCTCATCAACCAAGAGCCAGTTCCAGGGGAACCAACCGCACCCCAAACACCCAAAAAGCTGGTGCCCGCTGCCACGTTTGCGCTCTAGAAGTTACACAGATAAAGTAGGAGAAAAATAGTTGTTAAAGATGCTTCATTCGCAAGGTAACCAGTGAAAAAAGTAATCCCTGCTTCAGGATGTGCATCCTGCTCATTTTGGCATCACACATAAGCACCCAGGATGGCCCTGAGCTTGGAGAATTGCACAGTGAACCCCAGGCAAAGACAGGAGGAATGTTTTTGCAGTCATGGAAGGATGCGGGTGCTCTGCAAAGGCAGTAGCCCGAGAAGGAAGCCAGCAGCAAGACTCCCATTCTCTGCAGCAGCTGAATTTGAGTTTAAAGCCCTTGTATATCCCCCATTTGGTGACAGTGTCACAGACCCCATTTGCTGGCCTTTCAGTGTCCACTTCCCAGCTCTGGAGGAACCCGGGCTGCTGCAGATCACTGACCCAGCAAGCAACTCAACCAACCACCACAAGGCGGGATTCCATTTTTAAGAGGATAAGATGACACAATTGTGTTTCTAAGCTTTTACCCTCAGATCCTGCAAGCTCACAGTACCCCCTCTGCACTGTTTTTGCGGCCAAAGACAGCCCCAATTTACCACCAAAAGCAAATCTTGCTGGGGAATCCTTGGGGCCTGGGGCTTCCCTGTGGGGCTCTGCAAGGGCAGAGAACTCTTCCCCTAAGGGGCAACATGATGCCTGCAAGATTCTGCAGCTGGAAAATAATTCCTACAAGATACTGGGAAAATGGCCGGGTTCATCCTCCACCCGCTGGTGAGCGCCTACCCCTTCCCCCACGGTGCCCACCTCCAGAGCCTGCACACAGAGATAAATAGCCCCTGGCTGGAGCCTGTAACCAGACAAGTTTAGACTGCAAATGAGGCACCAGGTTTTTAAACAGCCACTGTCATTAATCACTGGAGCAAATTACACAAGTAGGCAGGGGTACGCTGCTCTGCACCGCAGCTCAGCACAGCCTCCCTAGGGTTGCCCCACAGCTGCCCTTGGGGTGTCCCAGACCCATGGCTAGAGCAGGCAATGGATCAACACTCTCTGGGCTCAAAGGGAGCTCAAAAAGTCTGGACCAACAGCACTGAGCTGCCAAGCCCGCTCAGAAACAGCTGGTATTTATTTACAAAAATCCCTCAGTGCCTGGAACTGGGACATAACATGGCCCTCTGTCCCCAGCCTTGGCTCAGGTCAGCACGAGCACCCTTCTCTTCAGTGTCCTCTTCACCCTCAGGCAAGGGAAATTTCTTCCCTTCCCATCTCCCACCCCCGAAATATACACCCAGCCTCTAGCAACTTACCCCAGGGTGTTCAGCCACTCAGCCATTTTGCTCAGAGTCAATCTTCAGGAAACCTCTGCTCAGGCTGACAAGGTAACAAAAAAAGAGGCTTACTCTCTGATCTCCCCTCTCAGTAGGGCTACAAACTGCCTCAAATTCACCCTCCTCCTGGGAAAGCAGTCCAAAGCTGCAGCACACCTAAAACACTAGGCAGGTCTGTGAAACTCCCCTGCCCTTTAATCTGAGTGATCATCCTCAGCTGTGTGGGCACAGCCAAATTGGGTTCAGCTGGACCCCCGCCCCTGGCAGTTTGTGGCAGCTCCAGGCTGTGTGCTGAGGGCTTGGTTCAGCCTCTTGTCCCAAACACACTACATTCCCCCTCCTGACAAGCTGGGGTAGATCGTTTATCAGTATTTAATGGCACTAAACAGCACCATTTGCTTTCTGACCCATTCTCCTGACTTGGGTTAGCCTCTTCAGAAGCTCTTTGCAGCCCTCAAGTCTTAACTGTCCAAGAACATTTTAATTTCGGTTGCATGCAAAATTTGCTGCTTCAGCCTTCACTGACTTTGCAAGACCCTAGGAGATATTAAACATAGGTGATTAGACAAGACAAGATTCTGGCAAATTATTAGAGACATCTGTAGGAAGCTAATATTCTTCCTATTTCATGAACTGAGAGACTAGAGACCAGAGGTCAAATGACTGCTCAAGACTGCAAAGAGCTAAAGACAAAGCCAGAAATAGAGCTCAGATCTCCAGGCTCCCATTACTTCTGCCCTGTCCCTGATGCACACTTGCTTCTACTATGTATGGCTGATTTAAAATGAAAATGAAGAATTAACTTCCAAGTTGTGTTTGGAAAGAGAGAAGAAAGGGTGATATTGTCTACTGTAAGGGGAGAATTAAAGATGACATTTTATTTTAGTCCATTGGATATGCATAATATAATCAAACACAATAGCAGTAATAAATGAATATTTTTTCTCCCCACGGTGCTTACGAGTGCAACATATTCTAATAATTTCTCAAAACTATGTTGATAAATTGGAAACACGGTGATGGAGGTAACAAAGAGGGCCAACAAAAACATAATTCTTTCAATTTATCAGAGGGACTAGCTCTGAGAAGAGAACCCTTGAAATCTGAACAGTCCTATTCTTATGAACCAGACATACTCTATTTCAAACTATAAAGCTACACTTTTTATGCCTCTGCATAAGAATGTTAATTAAAGATTTGCCCAGGCAATCAGGACTAAATAAATCATTTGGATGTATTTCACCAACTCAGTTCAAGGTGGTAAAGGCAGCGTGCAGACTGGGAAGCCACAATACACGGAAGCACAGGGGGATTCCATCCTTTGGATTTTGTGAGTGCACTTTTCATATGGGTACTAGGAGACCAAAGGAAAAGCAGCTTTGTTCGAGTGGATATAACCTTGTGGAGCTTTAGAATTATGAAGTGTCCTTTTTAAGTTAGAAAGAAGTCATTGATAAGAGCATCTAAAACCAAAAATACTTTGGATAAATCCCTTCTAGCTTCCTAAAATGCCTAGATTATTTCATTGTGATATAACAAAGCAGTCAAGGAGCCTTGGAAAATTAGAAGAGATGGACATGAGCTTAGTAACAGTAAGAGTTCAAGATCTCTATTATAAACTAAACTACAATATTACTAAGGTTATAGTAACACATCTATTACTGGGGAGTCAAACCAAACCTGAGCCAAACTGGAAATATTAGGGGGCTGTGGTGGTTTTTCTTTTAAGCTAGGATGTAGCTACTGTGTGAAAATTTCCTGAATTTGACTTGGAATAAATCAATCACAGCTAAACTCAAAAGGGAATAGAGCTGAAAAAAATCACACTTACACAAGCAGCTTAGCACAGAGTAAACACGAGAGACAGTGATATTGCATGAAGCAGCAGAAATCATCCAGAAGTCATGACTTTGGCAAAATTCAATGGCCTTAGATGAGACCTTTGTCTGAGTGAAGCACTTGTGTGGGTACTATAAAGTAAAATACTGGATAAAATAACTCAGATTGAAACATAATTCAGCAGGTGGAGAATGTGATGAATCAAGATCAGCAAGACAATGACTACGTCTGGTGGAATTCCACATACTCTGAACATTATTGTGTCCTGGGAAGGATAATTTATGTCACCTTTGATGTCAGGCAAAAATTCTCCCACCTGGACATGCACTGAAGCACAGATCTGCACAAGCACAGAGAGTTTGTGGACACACCTTGATCCATCAGACTCACCAAAAATGCAATGAAGCAGGGATTCACACAGGTGTGATAAAGCCAAGGCACAAATAGCACCAGGTCTATTGCACTCAAACCTCTGGAGTAGAAACATTCACAAGTAGCCGAAGGACTGCAAGTTATCTAGTAGTTCTTTCTTCTCCCTGCTAGAAGGCAGGATCTATATACATAAATTATTGTTGGCACAAATTTTTCTGCCTTCTTCTGAAAGACCTCAAGACACAAACTCCCCCTGCTCTTCTGAAAACACATTCCAATGCTTTGCACTCTGCACTGGTAGCTTTTCTTAACATCCAACCTCCGTCTGGTTTGTTGCAATTCCAGCTCTTAATGTCTTACTTTCTCTATTATGGTTGTAGAAAACTATTTCTCCTCTCTTTGAACAAGCTTTTAATTCCTCAAAGCACTTTTTAAAATGTTTTAACACTTCTCCTTGCCTTCTAGAAGAAAAACAATCCCAACTTCATCAGGCTTTCCCTGTAGGTCCTATGTTGCATACTTCTGATCCTTTTTGGTATTCTCCTCTGGACTTCCCAGCCGGTCTGCATTTATCTAATACTATGGTACCCATAACCTATACTTCTGTGCAATACCTCTGCCCTGCTGAGGATTTGCCTTTTTGACATCTGTACATCATTGTTAATCCATGCTTAGCTTGGGATTCTCTACCTTTTCTGCACAACTGCTAGCCCTCATCCTGCATTTGCTAGTTAAAATTATTCCTGCCAAAGCATAGTGCCCTGCAGTTGTCCTTAATGAGTTTCATCTTATTTTATTCAGATCATATCACCAATTTGTCAAGATCACTTGAAATTTTAATCCTGCCTTCCAGTGTTCTTGCATTCAGTTCCAGCTTTGCCTCATCTACAGATTTAATAAGCACGCTCCTTCTTCCACCACCGAGGTCACTAAAGAAAACATTGGGAGGTCTGTCTCCATGTCTGTATCCTCAAACTATGTTCCTGTTCATTAACTGTTCATTAAACATTATTCAGTCACCGAAGACTGCCTGCTTGCTTGATGCTGTACAGGATGTAAACACTGAATTTATAAACTCTCCAAACCACAGATGGTCTTAAACTTCTACAACAAAACAAAGTGCTTTATAACATGCAGTGGAAGGAGCTATCAGATATGAGGCTGCAATTTTCAAAGGAGTCGCTGACTATAGGATATCCAGCTCCAGTGGTATCCAAACGCTTAGCTGAATAGTCCAGTCATGGACTCTCTCCGAATCTCAGAGAAGCAAGGACTTCCATGACCAAAGAATGTCTCAGTTTTGGGCTCTTGCTCTGAAATCCTCCTGCTTCTCTCAATTTCCCCATGGACACAGGTTGCTTGACTTGAGCAATCCAATATTAATGGTAGTCTCAGTTCCCTTTCTGTATTGTGCAAGTCACATAAAAGGAAGTGGGTTCACCCTGTTCTTGACAAAATACACAAATAAAGGCACACAAAACAGATAAGAAAGGATTTATGGAAATAAGTACCCTCTTCCCAGCTCCTGCACACCCCAGAGGTTGCGCCACCCACCCTTTGGAGCCAAGGAACAGAAGAACTGTGGGGGATGCAAGTAGGGAGACTGGAGTCCCCTTTCCTCCACACAGCAAACCCATATTTTTCCAGCTTTTATTGATTTTTTTCAAATCTCCTAAGAACTTTCCCTGTGGGCCATGACAATGAGGCCTAACCACAATAGTCTGCTTTTCTTAGCTGGCTTTCACAGGCCCCCTAAGAAGTTGGCTATGGTCCTTCAGAAGTTTTTGGGCTGCACGCTGAAAATCCCTGCACTGTAGCCATTGTACAGGGACCAACACCTCCGCAGCATGATTCTGCCCAGCTAAGATCTGAAATTGCCTCCAGTATTTTCACCTTAGTTGTCTGCAGTTAAGGTGGATTAATAGCAGCCATATGCTTTCTCCTTCTTCTCTCCTCTACCTTGTTCCACAAGCTCCTTAACCTGCCAGCCACCTGTCTTCACACAGCAAGCTTCTTGCCAATCAGTGCTTTCCTGCAGCATTTTTGCCTGTGTTGGACCTTATCACACAGGCTGCAGGACCCTCTGTCTCCTCCTTGCTGCAGGTGTTTCCCAGAGCCTGCTCCAGCATGGCTTTCACCATGTGTTACTGGTGAACACTCAGCCACAATCCAACTGCCATACCCGTATTTTCCTTACAGTTCTATCTTCACCTTATTCTGCTCTAAAGCACTGTGCATCTAGATTCAGTGAACCCCACTGATAACTGACATTACATATTTCTTGAAGCATTCTCATGAGCCTCTCCCTTCTCTGTCATCATTCTTCTCCCAAGATCCTATTTTTCAAGTTGAGTCTCCTTGTTTTCATAGACTTTGTCTGTTTCAATGTGATTAATCCCCTTCATTATTTTAAAATCATTGACTGAATCGCAGCAAGAGCTCTTTTTAAACAAGATAATACCCAAACTCTTCAGTCTTGCTTTATAACTCAGAGCTGAAAGGCACAGTATTATTCTCATTTTCCCTGCTTTATCCCCTTAATCATATCCTTCTTAGGTAGAGTGAGCAGTACTGAAAAGAGCACTCTGAACAAGAACTCACCAGTGTTTCATGTAATAACAGTAACACCTTTTTGGTATATACTCTGTTCTTACCGTAATGCAACCCAACATCCTGTCCAGTTGTTGGGGTCTTTTTTCTACAGCTGTGCGTTAGCTGAGAGCTCTGGGGATTATTTAAAGAGAATATTCTCCAGATTTATCAATTTACCTTTATGAATATTTTGCTCTATTCATTCTAAGGGGAGCAATCATGTAAGTAAACCCCAACACTGTTCAGTGGCACTGTCTTGCTCTTTAGTTGGCTCTCTGCCTAATCTCCTTTCTTGAATCTTACGGATTCCTCCATGGAAGCAATAAAAAGGCAACTAAGGTGCTAAATACGAAAGAATCAATGTAGGCATTAAAGGCTAAAGTCACTCACTGCAAAGCAATTGGATCCAAGTATTTCTTGGCTATGCACATGTCCACTAATGCTAGCTTAGGTGTTCACAGTATACTCTATTGTCACCAATGGATACCACATCTAATGGGTTTGGTATCCAAAATCCACCCCTTTTCCAGGGCCTCTGGGTGGTTTTGTCAAACAAGCTTAGTTTGAGCACCTTCTTGAACTGGTTGCATGCAGATTTCCTTCCCCACCTCAATTCCATTTCTACGTGACCTAAACTGGAAGTACTAAATTGTACTTTGCAAATATCCAGCTCCTCGCATAGGACACAGATCTCTCTCTCCCACAAGAAATGCTCTTCTTCTCTCTCTGTTTTCTTTTCTGCCTAAGGGAGATCAATCTCTCTACAGATGCAAAACCAATCCCCAAACAATCCTCTGGGATTACACTGGCTCACAACCTCTCATGCCACTGGGTCTCAGGAAGGAAGGATACATGGGCTGTCAGTCTACACCCAGAAAGAATCTGGTTGAACTCCCTGACCTACTGGAGCCATCAGGCAATCTCTCAGTGCCTCCCTTTGTAACACAGGGTTTAGTGCTTTGTTATGTATCATGGCTATTGTAAGGATAATAGAAATGGAATAAAAATGATATGGTATAAATAGTAAAGATAATGAAAGAAGAGAAGAAAAAAATAAGAGCAAGATGAGACATAACCTAAAGAGAGAGATAAATTGTTCTTTTTTTTTGGCAGAAAGGAAATGATAAGTCTACAAGATACTATGAAATGTTTAAACTGATTGTTGCCCAAAAATAGAAATAAAAGCTTTTGACCAGACTGAGGAGATTTTTGCTATGTGATGGAATGGTAGGACAGGGCTATCAGCCTTGCTATGTGCCTGGAAAGAAGTGGCTCACAGCAAAACCTTTTTTGGCTCAATTCACATCTTGAGTATTTAACTCTAAGATTGTTGTGAAAAAAACGGTGCAGTGCCCCAACTGTAGGGTGATGCGCTCTTTTGCATTGAAAACAGGTGTTGAGCTGGCTGGCTTTCTAGCGGAGCACAGTAGATTTGTCCCAGATTTTCTGTACATGATCTCTAGGTAATACTTGCCTTTTTTTTAGATGTTTCAAGAAAATTAGATAATTATTTTCTGTGTTCTGAGCCTTCCCTGAACTGACTGACAATAGATTTACAGAGCTGAGCTGGAGGTCGGGCAGAGAAGGAGTCTGGCCAGCTGAGAGAGGAGGTGAGTGGACTTTGGAAAAAGCAGTGCTGCGATTCTGGAGTGTCTCTGAGAACAACCACAGCTTGTAACATATGCCCTGGCATGCTGCAGTGATGGCTAGTGACCTACTGAGGTGCGGTCTCTGGCTGGGGAAGAGGAGAGCAAACAGTCTTGATAACCCAGCCATTCATTTCCTTAGTTTTGAAGCCGTGTTAGGTAAAGAACTACATTAACCGAAACTCTCCACTGTGTTTATTCATTTTAAATGGCTTTGAGATACAGTTTCTTTGAAAGGTCCTGTATAATCAATCTCCATTGTTCTGCATATATTTGCAGAAGATAACAGCTTCATTAAAATATGGTGTGCTATTAACAGCAGTAAATATATAGCCTTAAACCTTAAAATGTAATGCAATTAAATAAGAAATATGAACCTAAGGAGGTTAAGTGCAATCAACCACTGACATTTACATTTGATTTGAATTAAAAAACACACACAGAGGGAAATAAAGGGCCTCCGTACATACTTGGATAACAGGAAATCCCCTGGATGTAAAAATAGTGAATTTAAGAATGGAGAATATAAAGGTCTAGTTCAAATTAAAGATTTTATGACTGAGGACTCCATTAAATCTTTGAACACTTACAGTAAAGAGTTTGGAATGCTTCCAGTCCAATTCTTTATGTTCTCACAAGTGACAGATTATTCTTCTGAACTTCTATGGCAAAAAGAAAGAAAGAGTGATTGTATTAATCCATCTAAATCTGGAGCTTGCTAATTAAGATGAAAACTATAACAATCTGTGCTTAGGTGAAGCATAGTATTTTTATAACCCAGCTCAAGACAGCATCACTAGCCAAGCCAAAAGTAGATTTAAGTTTTCAAATTATTGAAGAAAATAAAATAATGAACCACTTAATACTACATGATCAACAATCTGTACTTAATATGAACTCTTTTACAGTATTCAGTCTACTTTGCTTTTTATATTTCCAAGACATTCCTCATGGTGTTTAAAATACATAGTACAACAACGCTGCTTCTGACTCTACCCCTGTCTGCAGAAATGCAAGGGTCTTCTATAGCAGCAAGTTGGCAGTGGCTGCATTCAGTCAAAGTGGCAGTCTCACACATCCATATATTTGTAGCTGTAAGATATTAAGGAGGGCCTTCCAAATGAGGAGTTTCCAAGTGAGTCAAGCATTGGAAACCAATGTACTACTTTTCCCAAGTTTCAAAGGGAATCGAGGCAAAATTATCAGGGCTGCAGATTTTTAAGTTGAGGGCATAGTGTTAAGCATTCATCACGGTATCCAGGTACCTAAGCAAAGGAGCAAGGATTTGAGGTCTTGTTCCAGACTCCTCAAAACATACTAATTACTGGTATAAATCTGTTGTCTCTAATGGCATACTGCCAAAAGGTAATTGAGCGTTAAAGGAAAATGAATGTGAGACATCTGAAAAGACAGATGATTTGGCCCAGGATGTTAGCAGAAACATCGTGCCTGGAAGGACCATGGGGTTAAGGAACTCCCGTGTTTGGCCATAAACTCCAAAGTAACGCATAAGTCACATCAGAGGATGAAAATGAGAGAAAACAAAATATTCTTGTTAGTAGGATCTCCTCTCCCATAGGACCACATGGCAGTCCCTCTAAAGACAATACACGCTTTTTTGCTTGCTTTCTATGAAGTCATTGAGAATCTGGCCTTGAGTGAATAAATAGATCAGACAATGTTAATAAATGCAGGCTCTTTCCAGACCAACAGGGGCGGCAGACACCACAGCTGTCAGTAAGAAACAAAACTTACTTTGAAATTTTATAATCAAAACAAAAAATATACGGGTCTAATAGAGAAGGTTCCATGACCACTTGTGAATCACAAAAAACAGTTATCCTTTGATTGTCTTGTTTCAGTACCTTTTAGTCTACCACCTATGAAACCATTTTTACCAAACATAAAGAAAGGTTTTTTTTCCCAGCCCAACAAGACTGCCATGTTCTCCATGCTCTCTTCTAAGAGTAAAGGGTGCCCAACACATCCCAGCACAACATTTCTCCTTTCTCACCATCAGGCTGTATTTCTCTTTGACTGCTCTTATTGAGAACACCAAATTTAAGAGGTCTGACTAATGGTATGACTATATAAATGCTTTAATTCGGTGTACACCTCTACAGTAGCCGAAAGAAATGGTCCCATACTTGTCCTGCCTGGCAACGTCCCCACTGGTCCTCATTACCTTCTTTCTGTTAGCACCAGGTTTTTGTGCAGTTATGCAGTGAACAGGCTCAGGGAGCTCCAAACTGGTAACTGGAAGGAAGCTAGATGGAGAGCTGGGGACGTGGATGGAGGCAATACTGCTTCTTGAGTGGGTGGTGATACAAGTTTATGTCATATGTAACAGACCATGCATCCACTGCATAAATTAAGAGTCCAAGTTCTGTCACCAGGCAGTGAAGACAGTCTCCTCAATAGACGCTTCCAACGGGTAATTCAGAATACCTAAACCAGAAGCCTAAAATTAGGCAGCATGAATATGATGAGAGTATAATGTCTCAGTACTATAATTCCCACAAAGAGTTGAGGCTCTATTTACAAATGCAAATGATCTGAGCTTTAGCAGAAATACTTTTGCTTAATGTTTTTTTCCATGGAAAAATTGAAGCTTTCCCCTGTGAGGGGGAAAGAAGACCCTCTGAAGGGCTCTCCTGCTAACACAATAAACATCTGTGGGTTCTTTCCTCTCAAAAGCTATTTTTCTAGGGGGTCCGTCTCTGATGAATTAGCAGTCCCAGTAGATCATGGCAAACAATCCTGCATACCACATCTTAAGAAATGGTACTTCTTGGAACAGATCGGTTTGGTCTGCCTTAACGCAGGCAAGTTAACACCACATTATCAAATGCACTGAGGTCACCAACCTCCCTCAGATGATCTGCTTGATCCTTTTTAGACAAAAAAAAAAAAAAAAAAAAAGAAGAAGGAAAAAAAGAAAAAGAAAAAAGCTTGGATTCCTTACAGAAATGTGAGTGCTCCAAGCTGGAAGCAGTAGGCTCGGCCACTCACAGCCCACCCACCTACAGATCAAGATGGACTGGAACAACCTCCTCCATGAGCCAGAAAAGTAAAGGGGGTTGGGAGGTGGGAGGAAGAGTTTCATATTTCATCTACCACTTTTAATAGAAAACAGAACATGGTGGGGGGTTGAAAGGAAAATGGCAAATCCCTGGAGATCCTAACTGTTGGCCTTGCAAGTCAAAACTGTCAATCACACCATGCCCCCTCCAACTCGTACTTATTGAAGGGAAGGGAAGAAAGCAGGCAATGGACTGGCATGTTTAGCCACTAGGTGTTACTGTTGCTCCACAGAATGGGATCAGAGCAACCACTTTAGAATAAGCAAAGCAACCTCCATCAGAGACATGATCTGCAGTTGTACCTTAAGATTGAAACCATAGAAATTAAATCCTATTTCTGAATTCACATACTGTGACTCAAAAATTACAGCACCTTGGTGTGTTTTCTTGGGGGGTGTGTGGAGGTAGTCAGCTGCTCCTTGTGTTTTGTTTATACATTGCTGCATAAATGGAGCAAGTCAAATTCATCCCTTGGGAACTTCCGCTGACTTTGATGAAGGTACATAGGGAGAATTGGGCCACTTAAGGTGTCACTGAGTTCACGTCCACTGGTGAGGAAAATACATTGGCCTCCCTGCTTCCTTGGTGACCGGCCACAGCCTGCATGGACACTGAGAGGCATTTTAATTAATCCTAGATCTGCTGTCAGCCAGGTGGGTTCCTCAGGCAAGTCATTTATTCTTTCTCTGCTTTTGTTTCCCCATCTGTAAAATGGAAATAAAGATACTCATCTCCCCTAGGAAGGACTTTGAAACCACAGATAAATCAGAGCTGTAGTCCTTGACAATCTGTCGGCATGAACCAAGCAGCAGGTTTTGCATGAGCTTTTCCTATTGATTCCAGAATAGGTGTTTGGAGAAAGACTGAAATGAGTGCTTACCCCTCCTTAGTAGCCACTTTTAAGTGAAACAGACTCATGACAAAGAGCAGTGCTCCACTGCACTCCTGTCCATGCACCTTAATGTCCTGGTTGTGTTCAGTTCTTTTTCATAGCTCTACCAAAACTTTATCCAGAGGACAGCCACACTTCATCCAAACCTCCATCATTTACTTAATCAACTAGGCTTTGAACCTCAGAGACATATCCCTTCCCTGAGCTTCTTAAGCAACAAGCTTCCAGTTTACAACAATATTGATTTTCTCCTTAATTTTTAATAACAGGCTTCAGTGCAGAAAAATAGGTGTTTCTTCCTTTCAATTCTTGTATTCTATGCCTTAACCCCAAATGAACGAGTATAAATAGAGGATGTAATGCAGGTCTCTGCCTGTGCCCACTAGAAAGCTGTTTCTACACACACACAATAAATGTCATGCACCGTAAAACAAACAGTTAGAGCATTCATTCTCATGGTAAGCCTTGCCATGTGGTTGTACTTCTAACCCAGGCATTATTTTCACACACAACTTCATTTGAGTGCTCTAGGGTATGTTTTCCGAAGTTTGGAAACATTGTTACAATACATTAAAAAAAGTACCAGTACTGAGCCACAAAATCTTATGAAAGATTTTTTGAGTTGTTTTCATAGGAAAATTTTTATATGCCACATTAAATGAAATATAATGCAAACTTAAAATACTATTCGCCAAAAGCCTGAATGATTTGCAAGTGCTAAAGTATTATCTGGAAGGTGACTGGCACTACATTTTACTGCTGCTTCCAGTAAAACCTGTGGGCCTCTAACTTGGAGGCAAGGTCCTCTTATCTGCAGTTCAGGCAACAAGCATCACATGCCTTGATACAGCAATCAATATGTCTCAGTTTGAGTTCTCATAGACATTTCTGGAGTGAAGAACAGTTTTACTGAAATATTATTGATAGCCTGCAATTGCTTTTGGCTTTTGGAGGAAGGAGGAGGATCTGTCCACAGAGAATCATCTGGACATGATCATTTTTGCTTGCTACCAAAACATTATGGTGGAAAAACAGCCATCTAATAAATGCAAGACTTACAGACCATTACCAGTATTGTCTGGAAGTAGTTCACTTACTGCTGGAGTTTTCTCTCTGCTGGAGTCTAACAAAGGGTTTTAAATAAGTGAAACAAAATGGCCTTGCTGATTTTTACGCGTGTACTTTCAGCAAACAGTACCTCAGTAACTAACAGAACTGTACCTATACGCCTAAGGCAGATGCTGATAACATCAAATGTACTTGACTTAGATGCCTTTGAAAACATCACCCTAAGTGCCTTGGAAGCTTAATTCCCACTTTCTAAAGTGATTTCAAACCCTAAATCACATGGCTAAATCCAAAAATTGCAGCCTTAGTCAGCTGTGCTCTCCTTAGTCTTCAGTGGCTAATATAAACACACAAAGACCCTATCTGACACTTCATCTAAAAATTAATCCTAATTGCTTTCTGGGCAGCTGCACAAACAGATTTACCCAGTTTCAGTTACCTCTTACTCCTTTTTTCCCCCCTCTTCTGTGCTGCTGTCCACAATAGGACCCTTTATAACACATTTCTCTTCATGTGCTAGTGGTAGCTAATAACACATGCCAGCTAATAAGAGAGGCTGTCCTAATTCCTTCTCTCTGGGTCACCCTTTCTGTCTTTTCTTTGGAAGTTAGTAGGTCTGAAATGTGGGAAACGACATAGATGCAGAAAGGATTAACTACAAGTTGCCCCAGTTCATTTTGCGTTTTGTCCTGAACCACACATGGGTCTTCACAAGCAGAAAATACACACCCAGTCTGCTACAGCAGAATCAAATTCAGTGCTAGATGTAACTACTGTTTTTTCATTGTCTTTGTCCCACCAACCTGAAAATAAAGGGATTTCCAAAGTTCAAAATACTGTGTGAATGATGTGATGCCGCTGCCACACTGAACCATCCTAAGCTATCGCTATGTAAGGAGTGAAACAGCAAATAATAAACTTCCAGTGCGATAGCAAAGACTCTACCCCCTCAGTCAGAGCAGAGCAATTCTAGTTCACATTTATTAGTAGTACTAGTAATAAACATTTACATTATGGTAGCGCCTAGAGGCCCTATTTGAAAGCTTGTCTAAAACTGCTATTGTACCTGGGCACTAAACAGCTCTGAAGCAGCACATCTGTCTGCCAGATGTTTGGGGTTTTTTCTTTAGAAGCTGCAATTTAAAAAAGCCTCTTGCTTCCCCTAACAAGCCTTAATAAGAAGCTTCAAGAGCTGGCTTCATTGTCCATTCAAGTAGAATCTGGAGTTAAAATCGCAATGAAACCTGAGACAAGGACAGCACTTCTCAAGCTAGTGAGGGACACTAGAGCGGGATTTTTAAGTGCGATTTTTAAGTACCTGTTAGCCTGACTCTGCTTTCCAGAGGACAGAAAGGCCAAGGGGACACCTCTCCCCCAAAACAGGAGGATCTGCTCCCACAAAAGCCGGGGATCCCCTCAGAGCACACCGGTTCGAGTTTAAGGCCCTAGAGGCGCTGCAAACCCCACTGCGGGCAGCGTGCGGGAGCCCTGGGTGCGCACAAGGGCCCTACCCCGCCGCTGCCACACTGTCAGGAGGGTCTCCGGGGTAAACCCGCCACCGGGATACCCGGCCCGGCGGTCTGTGAGGAGCGGCGGGACAGCGGCCGGGCTGGGCGCCGCCTCACGGCGGCCGGGTCCGCGCGCGCACCGCTCCCCCCCTCACACAAGCACGTGACGAAGGCAAGGCCAATCGCAGCGCGCCCTTCCCCTGTTCCCCCCCACACACCCCGCCCTCGCCGCGCGGTCGCGTTGCTAAGCAACGGGCGGGCGGGAGGAGCTGCCTCCCCCGCCATGTTGAAGGCGAAGGTGCTGCTGGTGGGGCCCCGCGAGGTGAGCCCCCCCTCCCCGCCGCCGTCCCTCTGTCCTTCTCCCAGGCCCTATTTACGTCCGACCTCCCAAAGGCCCACCGTCCCTGCGGCCTGCCTCAGGCATCGCCGTGTAGAGGAGGCGGCTGTGGAGGCTGGGGGGGGTTCCCTAGGAGGGGAAGCGGGCGGGGGGCAGGCCCTCACGCACAGGGGCCTCAGCTGGAGGGAGAGCAGGGCGCTTGGATAAACGCCGTGCTCCTCTTTGTGGAGACACATTAAATTCCTATGGGTATCTTTCACTCCCGCTTTATGCCAGTCTGGAAAATCGGTGTTGGCAAACTTTGTTTCGGAGAGCACAGAAGGGATTGGCAGCTACAGCCCGACGCAAGGCGTAAGGTGAGCAAAACCTCCTGGCGTGCTGACTGAACCAACACCCTGACAATTGTCTGCCCCTCAGAAAGTCCCGCTTTCCGGCTGTGGTGTGCGACAACACATTGTATATCTGCTCATTTTCACAGGATCCTGGAGTATGAGAAGCCAAACTTGAACGGTAACAGCAAGGGAGCTGGGTGTCGATTTGAACTGTGGGATTGCAGTGGTGATCAAAAGTAAGCCAGCATCGTTAGTTCCTCCAGGCTACTTAATTCATAATAGTTCTGTCTGCAAAAAATATTCATACTTAAGGCCTAAACCCAATGATCTTTTTGAGATAAGGAGTATTCCCGCCTCTTTACCCCATTTTATTTTTTTTATAGTTTCTGCTATAAAGCATCTGATACCAGGTACACTCTGCCATGATCCCAGCTGACAATGAACTTCATTTTGGATAAGGACTGAGTGTAACAGTAAAGTCCACAGCTCTTAGAATGAAATTACAGGTACAGGAGACAGAGGCCCAGTCTGTAATTGCCTTTATCTCCTTGAAGTATTATGTGAGTGGAGTTCAAACAATGTATATATATGATTTAGGCCTTAATTCCAAAAGATGCAATTGCGAACTGGACAGATGAATTTTTAGGGAAAAAGTTTAAGTAAGTGTTTAACCAAATACTACATCATCATCAGATCACGGAACCAAGTAACATAATAGGTAAGTCAAAATATTTGGAATATGATATATCACTGTCAAGATTACTGATGTTGTAATAATGAAAAAGTACTGAAATGTATTCTTGAGGAGGGAAGAACAAACCTTGAGGATGTCTGAGTGCACGTTTTTGTTTTCCAGCTATCAATCTTACTATTTTCCACACACCTGTTTTTCAAGGTTTGAAACATGCTGGCCAGCTCTGATGAAGGACTCTCATGGCGTAATAATAATCTTCAATCCTGAGCTTCCCAGTCACCTGAAAGAAATTGAAATGTGGTACTCCTGTTTCGTGCAGCAACAGCCACTGCTTGATAGTCAGTGTCTCCTCGTTGCACATCACAAGCCGGGCAGTGCAGGGGACACAGAAAATCTATCCTTGGGTAAGAAGATGGAAAACTTTAACTCAAGAGTTTTTTATTGATCTATTTATCTTTAAAATTGTTCATACCTCATGGCTTGCATTTTTCAAATCTGGCAGATTTTTAAATCTGCCAATCAAAGGATACTAGAGTGCTTTGCAAAACCAGAAAGAATTAATTTCAAAGATCATCTAGAAGGTGAGCAATAGTCCTATTTCAGAAAAGGGAAAGTAAAGGCAAGAAAAGTTTGAGTGTCTTCTCTAAGGTCACACAGTGAGTGTGTAGCTGAGACAGGAATTAGAACTCCTGATGTCTGTAGCCATATATCATCATTAGTAGTTTGTTTCTTATGTTGAATTTTATCTTTTGTTACCTGAAAATTTTGAGGCTATTTAAGCCTGCATTTTATCGATCAAAAGAATAGGAGCCCTTTGAAATAAAAGGCTAATGAACTTCCTCTTAAAATTAGTAATAGGTACCTTATATACTGCAAAATTATTTGTGGCTGTTTATACAAATGTCTATACACACTCCCTCTGGGCAACCTGTTCCAGTGTTCAAACAAATACATATTCATTGTAAGTATTAATGTTGTAATACATATTTAACATAACAATATTGTTCTATAATTTTGAAGTAATCAGTCATATCACTTCAATAGTAAAATTGCAATTCAGTGCTGAATTGCTTGATTCTGCCTAACTGAATGTGTGACCAAACCCAATACTTTAAGCCTTAATAATAATGTTTGAATAATTAAATCTAGCACTGAGTTGTGTTTGTTTGTAATGCTAACAAGCTATGATGCGTTTCTTCTTCATGTGTTAGATGTTACTTGGGGTATCAGATGTTGGAAGCTACTGAATTCCAACTGACTTCACCACGAGCTATCCCATGACCTTGATTGTGAATGTTTCTTTTATAAAAGGAATATACCTAATTATTTTTTATTTACCTTCAAAGCTTACCCGCTGAACAAGCTAAAACTAATACATTCTAACTTAGAAGATGATCCTGAAGATGTCCGCATGGAATTTATGAAATACTTCAAAAGTATTATCACCTTCATAAATGAGAGCAGAGAGAGGGAAGAAATGTCAATTATCTCATAACATCAAAAGAAGTACTGAATAGGGAAGAAAAAGGATTAGTTTCCCTTTGTAAGCTATACTAGCCTGCGAACAGGTCCTCACAACGAGAATTTGCTAGCCTATAAACACTCCAGAGAAAATAATGGACAAGTTATGACCTAACCAGAAAAAAACAAGTGCTGACATCAGATGAACTGTGGTGCCATAGAGATGGAGGCATATCCAGGAATTTGGGTAGATTTAGCTGCACTCTGGTTTCATTTGGCATCAGAGGTACAGAAAGGTATTGGTTAGTATGTTAGTGTGGACCAAAAGATAAAAAGGTATCGGTCATCCTTCACTTCAGAATCCCTTTCCATAGAGATGCTAAGAGAAGAAAGCCTGACGGAACATAGGATTTGTGGAGTTCTGTTGAAGCATCCGAGTAAAGTGCTTATGTTCCCTGTGTTCCTGGAAGAGTTACGCTTTTGGAAGTCAGTACAAACTGATTGGAATAGAAATCTGAGAAGTAGTCGTGGTGTGGAATCCACATTTTCATGTTCCAAGTTCTCCGTATCTTTCTGTCCAGCATCTGAAGAGAGCACATTGCATAGCTATTGCCTTGGCAACACAGAGCAGGCTGCAGTCTTTCTCAGGACTAGGTTTTTCTTCTGTTCCAACAAAATCAACATGTTAGAGGACAATGTTTAGGTCTCTCTGGGAGGAAAAGAATTGAAATCTCAGTGTAGTGCAATACTTTGACCCATGTTGGGAGCTCCAATAGAGGAAAAAAAAAAGTCTTGCATTCTCCAGAGGAGGAAAAGCTGTTTTGAAACTTGTATCAACTGTTCCCTGTTGCATTGAAATAAGTGGTTTCATAGATAATTTACTTTCAGATTTGTTTGGTTTGCACTCATCCCTGTTCTTAGTGTGTTTTGCTGTGGAAGACACTTCTTTTGTAACACGCAGTATTAAGGCAATAAAAACACTTTTAAATGCATCCTTTTTGTTCTTAACAGGAAAGTTAATTATGGTTTTGTGGTCTTCTTATCACCTTGTTTAATTTTTAGTAAGGAAAACAGTGATAAATTTGTAGTACATTTCACGCTAATTAGCTCCAACGAGAGATGTTTATAAAAACTTGTCACTGACCCAAATAGCCAAAGAAATAAGGAATGAAAAACAGAAGCATGTATCCGTACTGACACGTGCTCCTTTTTTTCAGAAGATAATTTAAAGGAGAGAGGGACTGGGAGCAGGAACTGCAGCAATCCTTGAGAAGCATCCGATTTCCCCTTGTACTGCAGCTCACCTTGTGAAGTCTGAGCTCAATGGCTTGTCAGAACTTTGTCTGAATTGTCTAAATTTTACAGGTTTTGTTTCATTACATAGTCATGCCATACAGCTGCATTTGAGCTGCAGCTGGTTCAAAAATATATATATTAAAACAGCCTCGTCCTCTCACCAACATTGTCTTTTAGTAAACATTCTTTATAGAAGGTATGTTATAAAACAGGTCTATTTTAGCTAAGACAACAGGAGTGGTAGCTTCTTGGGTTTTTCAGTGATGTAGGTTAGTTAGTCTACTATTTTTAGTATTTTCATAGCCTGTCCTTGAGCAAATACTATGTTTACCAAGATGACAGGAAGAGATGCCTCAAAAATCTGCCCAGCTGTTTACACATCTTTCTCCTGGCCTTCAAGCAGGGCTGTCTCCAGGGTTTGCTCCAGGAAGCCTCCATGAGAGCAGAGAGTGGTCAGGGTGGGCTGTGCTGTCACGGGCTGCTGGCAGCAGCGGCTCAGGTCTTCTCCCGGCCTCCTCTAAGTGTTCACACGTCTCAAGGCAAAAAACTGGCACTCCCTTTTGTCAGTCCCCTTCCATGGGATTCATTGTAGTGGTGGAACAATCATTGGCTGTAGCAGCTCAAAATAAGTTAGTTTTATTGTTGTTTTCAGGTAGGAGAAAATTTTTCAAATTATTTTCATGAACTATTTGAAGCACTTCTACATCATCGTGCTTAAAATCAACAAAGACATTGCTAGCGTCTGAAAGCCTCTTCATCCCAGTTGCGTTTTGCACTTCCTCAGGTATTTTTGATTATTAAGCCCTTTTTATTTAAAATATGTGAGGTGAAAGATTAAAAGAGAATCTTAGAACAGTTCCCAGTTGTAAAGCTAATGGCTGCAAATAACAAACCACAGGGAGCTCGTCTTATACTTTAGAGAATTACAATTCCAAGGATGTGCTGGTTTGCTCAGGGTGGTGCCAGACGTGTGGCATGTGAAGTTGTGTGCACACACAAATAACCTGCCCTTTTCTGCTTTTAGGCGCTTGGTGCACTCACAATTCTCTGCCCCAGCTCCTCTTCGATGTCTGCTGGCTCCTCTTCTGCCATTAAAGCTAAAAGTTCTGCCCGGTTCTGAAAGGAAAAGAGAGGGAGGGACTGAAAGAAACCATCAGTGAGAGGAAGGACACCAGGAAAGAAAAAAGCAAAATATGCAGTAAGAGATGAAAAGAAAAGGTTGGAGGCGAATAGTGGGAGGTTGGCATTTCAACATCTACATTTTATTTATATGACTTTTGAAACAATCAGGCTTTATATGTTAGCAATCAGTGTCATAGGGTGGTCTATTGGAAAATTCACAGTCTAACTAGAGAACAAGTTTTTTACATGCTGCCTTAGATTATTTTTTCCTTGTTGCCAGCTGTGTGGTGCTGGAGCCAATTTTTAAAATATACTGCCTTAATAAATTCAGTTTTTCCCAACAGCAACATTGTGATACACACTGGCAAAGACTGGTGTGAAACTCACCAGGTATTTTATTTGGAATGTAAACCAGTGTTTGGGTGATTCCAGGGTTGAAAAGTCAGTGAACTCCCCTATTCATCACCTTGCTTCATATAAAATGTTAATGTCAATCTTACTTTAAACTCAAAAAAGGATGTAAGTGACAGGTATCTAAATACTGCAACACATTGTTCGTTAGAGAAGAAAAATACTGTTAGACAGAACCAAAGACAGATCCCTAGACTTGACTTTATATCATCCAGAAAGGTCATAGTGGAACATCATTCATAAAATCTAGCCAAGAGATTCATTTCTGTGACTGCTGAAGAGCAGAATAAATGCAGAGACCCATGCAAAATTAATCCTTAGTACTGGAGAAGATACAGAGATAGCATGTATTGAGAAGTCTCATTTATTAATGATTTATGAAACAGGTGAACAGAGACACCCGGTTAGAAGAGGGGTGTGAGAGTGCCAGGTGCCAGAGGAACATACGTTACGTCTCTGCCTCTGCCCTTTCCTGAGCTATCCAGAATTCTGCAGAGCTTCAACCAACGCCGCAGCACGGCGTTACCCAGACGGGGGGTGCGCAGTCCTATCTGCTTGAAGCGATGTGGTTAATAAATGACTGTTCTATAGCACTGTCCATGCTTGGGCTTGTGAGAGCAAAGAATTGCCCAGTAAAGGAAACTGGGAACGTGAGGTCATCAGCCACAAGTTATAGGGAAGTCAGTTGGCAAGCCACAGGTTTAATTAGGAGTAGGAACAGTTTAGGAGCAGAAGATAACAGCAAATTTGCAGCAAAAGCACTCTATTTCACACTTCCACACCGAGGACCTTACCACCATGCCTGGAAGTTTGGAAAGGCTTTTTGGATAACCTTTCCAAGAAGTGGAAGGGAAGGCAGAGAACCAGCAAGGTCTGTCACTTTCTCCAAACAAAGGCAGCCTTCTCTAGGTGTCCTCGGTCCCTTAGAATGAACAGTTTGTGTCCCCTTCTCATTCCGTCAGCAGCCACGTACCCCTAGACCCTCCTCTGTATGAACTGGGCACAAATGGGAAGTCTCCAAGTTCCCTGGCCCTTTCTTCTTGCTCCTTGTCCCTCCTGGAATTCAGTGGCTATTTATTCCAGTGGCTTTTCTGTGATCACTTGCGTTGTCATGGTTTGGGGAACTGAGGCCGGAATCAGGGACATAGAACATTTGAAATATGAATTAATACAAATACATTCAGCCTCCACAGTGCAGAATCCAAAGACTCCAGGACACACCAACTGTGCGGTGAGAAAACAACCTGTTACTTAAACACAAGTTATTCAGGTGCAACATTATTTTGTCACTTGGCACTAAGTATTGATAATCCTGACATCTTACAGCACTGTATTTAGGATGTACAGACAGTATTTTCAAAGTTTTATTGCCGTACAGCTACAAAAAGGTTTATGGCTATAGGTGAGCTCTACTCAAGTCCACACTCACCTCACATGAAAGTAGCAGGTACATCACTCTTTGGACAGCCACCTCTCTGGACAAAGAGTCAGCATGGAAATTTGATAGGGACCAGTTAGAATCAGAACAACTCTGCAGGGCCAGAAATAAAGAATTTTAAGACTTCAGGGTCATATATAGAAAGTCAATGGCTGTGGCTATCTTGCAGATTGGTGATTTAAGACATTTAAGCTCTTCAATTATAAAGCAGAGTTTGCTCAGGTTACCTCATACAAGCTGTTTTCTGCACACGCAGAACATTATGAAGCCAATAACTACTTGTGATGATGAAAACAGTTACAGGCACTGCAATCCAGATGTGTGGCTTCCAGGGTAAAAATCATACTTGTTTACAACCAAACTTTGGGAGTAGCAGCAAAGCCGAATGAAATACATTTGGACCTTACCAAAAAAATGCAGCTTTCAAGTCATATATTTTGAAGGCCAGGCCTTTGGTCTCAGTTGCTCTCAGCAGTATTGTTCTAATGGACACAATAGACATAAGAAACCCTGTGTTTCTATTTCTATTCTTGAACTGCCAAGTGACTACGAGGAAGTCACGTAGGCCACCACATTTAAGAGTGCCCATCCATGCTAGTTTTTGCATGCTCAGTTTAAAATATGTAGGGTGCTGATGTGCAGACACTTTAGGAAGCAACTTCTAGAAAGTATCCAGGACCTCTTACAATCAGATCTCAAACCACTCAATTCTCAAGAGCAGCGCCTTGCTCTTGAGATCAGTTGTGAGTATTTCCTCTTGCCACTTCTCCAGTGGAATACCTCACTGGTGGAACACGTCAGTGGTGCAGCAAAGATTCCCCAACAGATCAATTTACCTTGATGAGAAGTTGCCTTTCCCGAGATGCCAGAAACACTCTAACAGCAGCTCACGTAGCTTTAGTCAGCGCTCCTCACGCGCACACAGACACTGTCGCACTTGTGAATAAAAGATACCATTTACTACTACTCCAGGCAGTTCAGGGGGTAATTCCCGTGTGCGAAACAGGCCCGTCGTTAGTTCCTGGCTGAAGAAGAAGGAAACAATTGTATGAGAAGAGTTTGTTTTTTTCACTGTAGTGACAAAGAGAGAGAGGGGGCACATGCTTGATTTCTGCAAATATATCACAAAGAAAGAAAATTGACTGTATTTACCTGGACATAGATAACAGGAGCAATCATCACAGCGGGGATGCTGTTGCTAAAAGGCTGGCCCATTCTAAGTTATGCAGGTCTAAATATAAAGCACTTTCTTATCATCTGCTCCTTTTGCTTATTCTCCTCCTGCCTTGAATTGTAAGAGGAAATAATTTGACCTTGAACACAAGGTGACCTGATATTTATGCTCTTTTTTTTTTTTTCCATGAAAGAGACAAAAACCAGGAGAAACCTAATATTCAGGCTCACATTCTATTTGTATATAATCTAAACTAAAACACAGCTTTGGTGCAGTAATAGATGTGAAGAAACTAGTCAGTAATAACTCTAGTCTGGAAACTGAAGAAGGTTTCTAAGAGAGCTGAAAAACCAACTTGGTTTCAGTACAGTGCTTAATTAATAGTTTGTGATGGAGTGTCACTGGACTTGATCTTTCTAGTCCCTCTCTTATGAAAACAAGAGACTTATTTCTTTTTTATTCAGGCAGGTATTTTTTATTTATGTAGTTATTTTCTACGGAGGTGCCAGTGAACCAGAACGTCAGCTCCAAACTTCCTCGAACTTTGAGAACCTTGGATTCTGATTCATACTCTCCAGCTGGAGATTCATACTGTCCAGCTGGACATAGGTTGTATTTATACATATGCAGAGGAAGTAAAACAACTTTGTCAGCAACAGAAGAAAGGTAATGGTCATTTTCGCACGTGAATCTCACTTTAGAGAATACTGTCTGAGGATGAGCACTGGGTTTTGCTTGCGTAACTCTCAGACAGAAACAAAAAAAATGCCATATGTTTTGCTGGGTTCCATTGTTTCTTCCTCCCTTTGTAAGGAAATGAAAGCCTGCTTCTCTACTAGTTCCATGAAATCTATCTGAATCCTGGTAACATGTCTCTGAGAATTTGCTCAGAGGGAATAATAGACAAGGGTACACCCTCCATTGCTATGTTACTGTTCCATGAGTTCCAGACAAAAGCATTTATTGTGGTTTGGCAGCAACCATCTATTCCTAAAACCCTGAGACTGCATTGTTCTTTACTTGTCAAAAGCTGATTTAGTACCTACAGTCACAGATTGCAGGGTTCATCTTTTTAGGAAGGATCTTCAAGCTTTCTAGACTGCTGGGGTCACCTCTCGCAGCCAGTAAGACCACTTGGAGGAGTCACACCAAAGTTGACTGGGAAGACCAAGCCCTCAAAGAAGCAAAAGGTCTGCACTGCAATGAATATTCCAGGATTTTCATTCTGACCTAGGTTAAATGGTAATTCTCCAGAAACTGAGCAACCAACTGCCAGGCCCATAATAATAACTCTGAATCATTAAATAAAGATACATCTTAGGGAAAAATATTGTTAAGGCCCCAAAATTGTTTTGCTGTGTTTGGAATTCTAATAATGGTAGGGAAATTTGACTGGAACTCCTAATGATACAAAGATCTTGTGATCCTATCTGTAGCTAAGATAATGACCCTGGGACCTAAACAAAGCTATTAGGAGGCCCTTCTTCTGCTTGGAATGGTGTATCTTTACTTTTAAAGCAGATCATTAAAAGTAATATCTAATGAAAACGCCATCTGTTTTCCATTAAGCATACACTTGACTTTTTTTTCTTTTTTTTTTTTTCTTTTTTTTTTCCCTAAGGTTGCATGAAGCTTTGCAGTACACAATGCTGACACCTTCACAACGTAACAGGACAAGCCAACCCTTGATGCATCTCCTTTGTCCAGGGAAGTTAAATATTGGGGCATATCTGGGGCATATCTGGATCTATTAACATAAAGCTGAACTTTTGGACCTTTAATTTCTTTCATATTCAGGAACTGGAAAGAGATGTACAAATATGGTAGTGGTGTAATAAATCTTAGAGGTCCCACAGACCTGCACAGGTCTGAGTCTGCAGACTATAAAGGTTATTTTACAAAACATTAGCAAAAAAAGCTAAAAGTTGACACTCTGTGCTCCCTTCTCAGCTGAATGGGAATTTCTGTGTCCTGTTAAGACACAGGGTCTATCACACAAAGTTAGGCAGTTGTATCCCTACAGACGCTCCTACAGTTTTCTATAACATGAACCCACAGAAGCCACATAGATACACATACAGTTTCCATTACTAAATAATCATTTGCCAGTCCCAGAAAAACCTAGTAGTATTAGATAAACAAACACTTCATGCTAAGTGCTGTTGAAGTCGTTTCCAACAGACTTGTGTCTTAAGGATTTACCGGTGTAGATTTTCTATCCTCTTAATGAGACTTCCTCCCTTATTCTCTATACAGAATGGCTACCTATAGTAATGAATTTTTTAGGAATTTCATAACTTTGAGACTTCTCTCATTCTATCAGATGTGGTTGAAAATGGTCAATGGCTTAAGAAGGGAAAGGTGAGATAAACAAGCTGAGAACCAGGCAGACTCTATGTTCTTATAGCCAGGGTAACAATCAAGGTTGAGTATGAAGGTGGAATAACACGGCAAAGAGATCACTAACAGCACTTGTGTGGTGAGCAGGAATGCGTGTGTGCTTCTGTTCTGGTGAACATGAGCACATGCTATGTGGCTGTGGATTGCCCTTCGTTACATCGTTTGTTAAAGTTTAATATTCCAAAGAAATGAGTCGGGACATTCATCCCCAACCATCTGCAGTTCTTGTTAGACTCTTGAGACTCCATCTGACTTCCTTTTTCTTTTACACCCAGACACCACTGGCCAATAATCCACCATCCTGCCAGTTAACAAAGACTTGGAAGACTTTAGCACAAGTTCCAGACTGTGTCTGGCTTCCTTTTGTCAGTCCTGAAAGGGGCCAGAAAACAGGAAAGATCCCTCCCAATCTTAATCTGCCAGAGTGTGGGGAGATTCCTGGGTGATGGCCGCCTGCCACACACACCCTTGCAGACCCCTGGGACAGGGTGAGGCTCAGAGGAGGAAGGGGACCAGTGTGGAAGATGATGAGTTTAGCCAGATTCCACTCCAGTTATCTTTGGCTGCTGATATGTTTTCTTGGGGACCAGCATAAGCATTGTTCAGAAATCACTCACATCTAAAGAATCTGAAGCAGCGTCCAAGCGTGGCTGCTTAGGACCGGCATGTGGGTCACTTCAATGTACAGACACTGGTTCCAAGGTCTCCTAAAGGAAAAGCTCCACAGTCCCAAAATTGGGGTTTAAACTTTCCATCGCCATCTTTCTTAGGACCTTCCAGAGATCCAACTCAGATTCAAGGGCTTAATCTGCCATTATAAAAATATAATGAAGAAATCTGGCTACTTCGCAACAGAAGAGTGAGCTCTGATCTCTCGCTCTTGTTCTTTTTCCACATGACAGCTCCTCTTTAACCATAAACAGATGCCACCTTCTACTTTGGCACAAGTGAAGCTGAACACATCAGATTTTGTCTGATCTACTCCCTACCTTCTTGTCTCATCTGCTTCTTCTACCTCTTGGATTACTGCCCTCCCTCTTCATGCTTTTCATTTTTAAATTAATTGTTCATTTACATGAAGCATACTAAATTAACCTCACAGAAGATTAAAGATAGTGAGAGAGACTTCCAGAGTTGTTTTACACGTCTGTTCTCAAGATGTAAGCAGAAAATTGGATAGGTGTCATTTTCCGTTACTCTTTGTAAGTTAAAATGTATCACGGAGAAAAGAAGCACTTTTAATTTTTTAATTTTTTTTTTCTTAAATCTTGCTGATGTTTTTTAATAGCCATAAAACCTTTCTTAATTGAGAGGAACCAAAAATTACATTTCCAATGTGAAAAATAAGCTGAGAGTTTAAATGGCTAGTAGGGTCATTCATCAGAGAGATGATGATAAGGTTAATCAGACATGTTATACGAGTAAAATGAATAAAATCAAGATGGAATTTTATTGTCATTGAAAAGGACATGAAAGAAAAATTAGCTCTGCTGAAGGTATAGACCCCTGACCCTTCACGTGAAACGCGAGAAAGCTCACAGTTTCCCAGGTCAGGCCCCAAGAAACCCCTGTCAAACCACAGGAAGCCTTGACTGGATGTTTTCAACATCTGAAAGACCAACATCGAAGGAACAGGGAAAGACTTCAGGCTCTTATTTAGCACAAACAAGATAAAATGGCTACGATTTCCTCACTTTCTTCATGTTATCTTTAATTTTGCTATGACCCCTTAGGCTGTGCAACAGATCATTGCTGCTGACCTTCCCAGCACCCTTGAGCAGTTTCTCAAATTATCTACGATCCACAGGAACTTTCTCTTTGCTTAATGTGACATATCGTGAAAAATGCATGAAGAATTTGCTCTAAACAGCTGAAGTATGAGGGAAATAAGTGAAGGGCTGGCTATGAACACTAACTCCTGCCTCCTTTACCGGACTTGACACAGCAGAACACGTGCACAGTCTCAGGTTAGTTAGATGGTGTAGAAAAGAACTAAGCAACCTAAGGGACATTCCTGGAACAAGACCAAACATGCATTAATTGACAATGGAAATTAGAAGGTTTCTTCTTATCAAAAAAAGGAAATTGTGGAGCAAATGCCCAACTAAAGTAGGAAACTGGGAGGATAGGAAAGACGACAAGGAAGAAAGAACATATTTTTGAAGAGCACAATCTGTTTATGAAAAAGAGTGGGGCCTTGACTCACTGCAGAAGCAGAAGACCGGACTCAGAAACCCAAAAGGTCTCTTTCAATTCTAGGTTTCCTTTCTTCTTTTCCAAATCAGAACTGGGGAGGTCTAATTCTAAAGGAAAAACAGTATGTTCTTTCTCTGCACTTGCTTGTGCAAACACGTCAGGTAAAATGCATGTCACCTCTTTCCTGTGCTCCAGCAAGGACAATAAAAACCCAATAAAATCTTTTGTGGGGCCCATAACAAGTATAAATTAATGATGTTTTAATTCTATTCAATGTGGCAAAATATTCCCATATTTCATACAGCTTTACAAATAAATCATATCTTGTATGATTGATCACAAATAAACAGAATGGAATTAAGCAGGTAATATACAAGGACAAAATATTAAAAATTTGATTCTTACCTTTGAGACCTTTCTCACTTGAAAATGAGACTCGTGTTCATGTTTGTTTACATGAGTTGGCCCCAAATACTTTGGAACTGGTTCATAATTCCCACTCAAACTTGACATACTTGAGATACTTAATTCCTGCAAGCTTTATGAAAGTAGATGGCCAAGTAAGGAAGTCAGATTATTCATCTGTCATTGAAGAAACAGGCTAAAATGAACTCAATCCCCATTAAACATCAGAGAATCCATGCCGAAACACAATCCAAGATATAAATCCATAGGAAAAAAGACTTCACTGTTTGCAGAACTACTTGTATTGAATGAGATCACAGAGAGATAACATCAGTATGACAGAATCTAATCACCACTCAACAAACATTTTGGAAACAAGTCAGCAACCACATCTGCTTCAACAGAACCAGAGCCTCATGTGACAGGAAGCTTATTAGAGACCCTGTCTCTCATTATTTTGTTTTTGCTTATAACTTCCCAGCATGAATATTCAATATTGCAAAATAAAGCAGTTTCCTTCACAGACCGTCCAGAATGGAGAAAGAAATTGGGCCAGACATTCCAGATCCTGAAGAAATTGGTGCCTGTGGAGCTATGGATTTCTACCAGCAAAACATCTGGCACAAAATAACATTAAACATGAATAAGTTGCTCCTCTTTCCTCTTACCATTGGTGTGAGGCAAGAATAACTCCACGGAAGTTTGCTTGATGTATCAAGCCTGAAAACAAGACAAAAGAAAATAAAATCAGCCCTTTAAACATAGCAAGACATCATAAAGGAATGTAACTCATAGTTGCTTCACAATATTCTGAATACAATTTAAGGATTCCCATATGATGCTCCTTCATGGCTTGGTTCATAGCTCCAGGAGTTGGAGCCTCTGCACAGGTAAATTTGGGCGATTTGCGACACCACTCACCTGAAAATCTGCCCAGGAGCGGAGCCAAGCATCCTCATTCCCAGGAAGGGTAATGGGAGCTCTGTACGCTCAGCCTGTCTTAGGGGAAACACTTCCTTAAGTGAAAGGAGTTAATGTCAAACACCTCTAAATTAGGTGTTCTGTACGCATCAGCCCTTGATTCACCTCTGCTGTCTCAGTTATTGAAGTGAAAAACCTCTGAGCCTGCCCTTCCCCACTGTGCCCACAGCGGAATGTGATTTGGAAGGCTGTGGCTGCGGATCTCTTAAGAATGGGCACTTCCATCTGTTGTATGGCATCAGTCAGACAACATGACAACAGCTCCCATTTCCCCTTCTCACTCTTCAACTCCACAGGACTTTTTCTTGCACATAAAGCAGGACCGGCAGTGGGATACTGCTCACTTCCCCTGGCAGGGAGGTCTTGCCTGGATATATCCACACTGGGTCCCCACGGAGGGCAGAGATGTTTTATACAGACAAAAACTCTCCAGCAGGGTTACACTCTGCAGACGCATCAGGCAGTATCTTCCCTAAGTCTCTGGATAACACTCTTTCTTCTTTCTCCATCACCTTGCGGACAGATAAAAAGCCTTTCAGGGAGATCAAGTCGGCGTTGCCATTTCAACCCCACAGATGCCAAAGTGATTTTTATACTCTTTCTGCTCAACTAATTGCCAAGCCTCAACAAAGGGACTTTAATGGGTTGCACCAGGCAATAAACCATCCTCTATTGGCTCTGGACACAGGGAAGCAAGAGAGGGAATGTAAAGCTGGAACAAAGCACAGACCCAGAGCAGGTCCAAATACTTGCAGAAACTGATTTATCCAAAGATTTGATACCAGATGTTCTATTCAGACAACTTTAACAGAGGTTCATAGAACATTAAATGTTTCTCCTGTTTTCAGTATTCAAACCACTCCATCTGGGCACTTCTGCCACAGGGCACAAACAAAACGGCGTAATATCAATCAAAGAAGTGAGTTCTGCTCTGCAAGTCCAATATAAAAAGCGTAAGAGCAAACACATGCTAAGCTGTTGCTGGGAACACTGAACACAACAGAGGAGCTGTCTTTGATTACAGCATTTCTAACTTATGCCAGCCCAACGTCTGATTTTAGGGAGGATATATTAGTGATATGGTACTAGTGATAGGATAAGAAGAATTACTACTTATTGCACACTTCTGTGCAAAATCTTTTTCCAAATCATTTTCCTTCTTGAAACCCAGGACTGCCTATGTTTGTCAAGCAATACAATGCCATTGAGACTGGGCAGTGGCAGCTGAAGTCACTTCTCCCTTATTTTCTCAGCCACCGGTGCAACTTCCTAGCCTCTTATTGCTGATTCCACCCTGCAAAGGGGAAGGATCACAGGATAAGGATCTGGCCCAGTTTTCTCTCTCTGCCGTAGCTCCTTCCCTTCATGGATTTAGTTTGCATACTTTTCTTGACCAGCCCTGCCTATTGCCCCCTCCACTTCTTCCTGCTTGTGTCTTGCTCTGTCAATCATCAATAATTTCAATTCAGAATACAGTTATTCTTTAAAAGACGTGATCTTCCAGGTCGTCTCATGTCTTCCTGAAATGCTGACAACTTTGCCAATCTTCCCTTCGAAGTTCCTTCTATAGTTGACTGTAGCCTCTTTTTATGTAGATCATCACCAGCCCCACCGGGTGTAGCTGGACTATGAGATGCGCAGCAATGCCTTTGTATCGATGCCATTGGGTTTTTCTGTATTTACTCTGATTAGACGCTGGATGGTGCTCTTTGCATTTTCATGCCAGCAAAAGCACTTTCAAAGCCAGCAAGCTCCCTCTTCTCAGGAGAATTGTAAAAATTCCCCAGGGTCAGATCCAGTTACATGTCTAAGCTTCTAAGTCCTATGGGAAGAGCATGTTCTGACTACACAGAATGTAACTGAAGCTGCAGGGGAAGAAGCTCAGCTAGGTAAGGATAAATGCCAAATAAAATGTCACTGCCTATTACACACAAATCCATCAAATAGTGGCTTTCACATTCCTCCTCAAATACTTTATTTGCTGATTGGTTCCTTACCAATGTTCCCCATAGCAACAAAAGAGATGTAAGTGACAAAGTGGGCTGAATGACATTACGTCTGCATATAAATGTAACTCGGGTTGTGCATGGAGGAGATGATCTGAAGGAGGTTAACAACATAACGTGAAACCTCCTGTGGTCTCAGAGAAGGGAGCTTCTTACTGCTGCACGAATGGTGAAAGAGTAAGGCAGGAAAGCGTAGCTCAGCAGCAAACATTTCAGAGAGAATCAAATTGAGTTTCTATAGAAAATGCGTTCATGTGATCTTTTTACCTGCGAAGAAATGTTCATTTGACAATAAATGTTTGTCCTAAGCTATTTTTCAAAGAAGGTCAGAAACTTCTTGATATTTTTAAAGGTGTGGCGAATAAGCATAGGAAACATACTTTATGGCAAAAAAAGCTATAGGGAGGTAGGAGATACATGTTCATTTCTTTCCCCCCTCTATTGCTGTCTTTTGTGTATCTCCAGGCAAATCAGGCTATCTCTCTAGGTCTTCCCACCCTGTAAATCTAAAATAATTTCTTCTCTTCTGGCTCTACTAAAAGACTCTTTCTCTGAAATGTGCTATAGAAACAGAAAATATTTTGTGTGTCTGCATCTAACAGACATAGCTCTGGAAAAGGCACTTTAGGAAAATAAAGAGGCAAACAGAGACACTGCTCTACCACCTAAGAGAAACTGGGGAAAATAGGCAATAAAAGGATTCGTAAGGATGGGATGGCACTGATAAGAAACAGTCGGACTATCTCAGTCTGCCCACTGACCTAAAATATGGGGTTTTAACTGGTATTAGCAAGTATTTGGGTTGGTTCACCACTGGACATACAGACACAGGCAGAGCCCTCAGAAAAGGCTCAGGAGTCACTCAAGAGTCCCACCTGGAGGAAGGCCTCAAGCTACGCTTTTGGAGCTTCCAGCAGTCCTACCTGGATTAAACTGTTCAGAAGGGTGGGCTTGTTCAGCTGAAGGATTTGCACAGATTTGGTGATCCTCTGAAATCCTACGGCATCTCTTCAGCTGCCTGGTCCACTGTTTACACAGAGACTGCTCAGTCATCTTGAGTATCATGTTCTTCTAAATATCTCCAAAGACAGTTCTGAAAGGGACATACTGAGAGTTAACAGTTGGATTAATAAAACACTCCAAAATGAGCACTGCTGTTGAAGTCTTAACATGGAAGTCTTTTGGCTACACCATTTAATACAACACACATGGGACAATGAATTTTGCAGTACTTGCAACACTCCCTCCTTCTCTTGGCAAATGGGCATTGCAATCATTAGAATTTATGGGCTATCTGATCTGCTTATGCCTCAGAGGAAGAAAATGGGATAAATGGCCCAGTCCTGCAAATCTGATATGACTCACCTTATTGATGTTAATGAACTGGTCTTCTCAAGATTTGGGAGTTGAATGCATGAGATGCTACTGCTAATGTGGTCTGTTGTTTTGAAAAATACTCCTACATGCAATACTTATAAGCAAAACTGCCTCAAAAAGCAGAACCCCCTATTGTTATTTTAGGTTTTTTAAAGAAAAGTATTATCTCATGAACAGAGTGAAAAACAAGAGAGTTGTCTCTGGGGTCCCACTAGCCTTGTTGTCCCTGCTGCTGGATCCAGTTGGGCTTTGCTGGGTGAGGTCTGATGAACTGACATGGGTCCTGCTGGTGCCTATTCTCAGCACCATCCTACACTCCACCCTCTGCACTTCAGTACAGCGGTTACCCCTAACACAAAGGCAGAGCAGGCTACAGGGCACTTTAAACCACTATGGGAAGGTTTGCCAGAATATTTGCTGAACCCCTTTGCATCCTTCTCTGGGTGTCTGTAGACAGATGCAGATAATGTTGTTAATACAGGTATGGTGAGTCTGAATGGGTTATGGCATATTTTTATAACTTCCAATGAAGGAGTGTGTAAGGACAAAGCAGTGTTGGTTTTGTGCCTCCCTGCAATGACAATTCTAATGAAGAATTGCTGAGCAAGGTTACCGAAAAAACTATGACCTTAGTATGTCCTTTGTTCTGCATACAGAATGAGGTTCTGATTCCTTGGTTATTTTGCAGTAAGAAAAATTGTTTAGTTTCATGGTACATCACAATATTCAATGAGCTTGCCCCTTGGGAACCCAGAGAGCTTTCAAATCTTAATATAGACATCTTTCAAATGAGATCATTAATGTGCATACATCTAGATTTAGGGCCAATGCAAGCACTTCGATTTTTGCCTGCCAAATTTTCGGTTTTGGCTTCATTTGCTTCCCATATATTCAAAGAACTGTACCACATGGAATCCTTTAAACAATAGATGGGATAACATAATTTTTCAATTGCTCTTGAAAAGGTTTTTTAACCACATAAACTATTCCAGGGTTCGCTAAGAAGTTACCACTGCAAATAATGTAATTGTTCCAGACTGAATTCCTTGCATTCCAGAATAACTTTTGAAGCAAAGAGCATGACTGGTTTGGGATTTTTAACCAACCTCTTTATGGTAATACTTAGATGAATGTAAATTTTCTCCAAAAGCTTTGCATTAAAAAGAAAAGACCAAAGCCTAAAAACACTCGTATCTGCAGAACATACTTAATGCTAATGACCCATCAATCTCAACAAAAGGAAAATAAATGTTTAAACATTCAGAAACTGAACACTTCTTTATTTTAAACAAATAAAAAAGTGAGAAAAACAGTAGACAAACTCTGGCAAACCTAGAATTATATGAAGTACAAGCAATAAATTCTGTTTTTCCTCTTCTCTCTTGCTAGAAGAACAAATCTGTTACTTGCCTTTTGAATGAACCCGAGGCTTGCTCCGTGAGCAGCTGAGTCCCTCCTTAAAGATGTCTGCGACTTCTGTTTCCCAGGGCTTCGCCTGAAGTTAAGAACACACAATTTTTTCTGGTAATATGTTTACTCTCCACATTCAAACCATTCTTGTTGCATTAATCTAAAGACAATGTCATTTCATGGTTTGCCCAATGAAAGAGACTGTTCCCAAAATCTTCACTGTGTAACACCTACAGGTAGCGATCTGGGATAGCTGAGCTGTCGCTCATCAGTTCTACTGCTCAAGTTCTATTTGCTCAGGCAGAGGGTCCTCAGTTCTGCAATCTCCATCCCCTACCAGTGCAGTGGAGTCTTAGTCTTGGCAACCCACAAAGCCGCTTCCCAAATCTACCTTGTTACTCAGCTTTCTTGGATGAACCGCGTCAAACAGCGGGTGGTTTATGAGGTGAACTCCACTTGGGAGCGGGGCCTGTAATTCACTGCATACTCCTATCATATGGGGCACAACAGAATCAAACTTCTTTGTGGCCAGTAGGCCAGTAAAGCAACATAAATGGGAAACAGCACACTTCAGAGGGTGTTTTTGATCTCCATTTTGATTCTGTGCTACAGGCCAGCTTCTCATTTCCCACACATCAGCCTGTCTCCTCTGAATTCACACCAGATGTAGACTTGGCCTTGCAAGTCCAGAACTTATCTCTTTAAAGACTCTGTTTTTTGTAGAATCAGCTTAGCTGTTGTATAAAACAATAGTATCTTGTACTATTCAAAACTAAAGGAATCAGCACTGCATTTTATTAGCCTCACTTCCTATGAATACAAAGCTTTTGTGATCACTCTCTCCATCGATCTGATCACAGCCCTGGCCCCTCTGATCATGCACACGAAGGATCTTGCTGGAGTGAGCAGTGGTTTCCCCCAGAGCTGTGTACTTTGCTACAAGAGGTACTACGATGTAGGTAATTCCATCTTGTCCTGACATGGAGTTGGGACGTAGCCAGGGTAACTCAACCAGAGTTAGGATCTGGGACTAGTTTCACAGATAAAGACTGTGATCATTACAGTCTTCAAAGCCTAATGAAAATAGACGCTTCAGTTGAGGTTAAATTGCCCCAATTAAAAAAAAAAAAAAAAAAAAAAAAAGAAGCAAAGCCACACAAAATCTTCCTACATGCTCAAAAAAAAGAAATAGGAAAAATTTCATTTGGAACTTGGGAGTGTTCATAAGCATTGAAATCAGCCAACCACAAGACAGATCTATTAGGAAAACAGATTTAATTAGCTCTTTTGCTATTTGTTTTATTTTCCTCAGGCAAAAAGAAAATACTTCTTCTCTCCTAGATGCATTATGCAAATTACTTCACTATGCTCTTTGCAAGCACTGCAAGCAAACAACCACAGTCCCCCTGTTTACTCCTGGTCTCCAGACAACCACCCAGCGTACACACTCACTGCTTGTCACTGGATGTTACTGTTTAAACAAAAGCTGCAAACTTATCTTTTCCAGCAAGCCCGCAAGATTAAATTTCAGGCAGAGTGCAAGGAGACAGCTACTCCTCCAGCTTGTACTAACATGGCACACATTCTCCAGGAAGATGCATCTTCCATTAACTTGTGTCTGCTGGTTGTGGTACTGATGCTAAAAAAGCCTGTTAGACTTTTAGGCCAAATATATTAAATAAAAATTAATGGTATTCTAGGAGTGTTATTATTTCTGGAGGAGTTTATTCCAGAAATAGTCTCTGCCCACCTGCAGCTCCCTAGACCTGACCAATGTCTCACTAATTCAATAATACTGCATTTCTCCACCATTTACAGCACAGGAATTGGAATTCAGCACTTTTGATCTCTGCTGGTTTTGCCACTGCAATAGACCTGTTCCTATGACTGCAAACCGCTGTTAAACTTCGCATAACTCCTTTAAGGTTTAGCCGAGTCATGCTGGAAAATCCTTTGAGATCAAGGCTCTAAGAACTACAAGTGATTAGAATGAAATGGGACATTTTGGGATGCGCAGAGGAAGTTACCCAATTGTTTCAGGTTCCAAGACACTGTGACTAGATACTACATAAACCTTTGCCTCTGTTAGGTTCAATTACTGTCCACAGAAAGAAGAAAAAATTAAGTAAGAACCATATCTATAAAGCTAGTACACAGTTAGATTAGAAAACAAGAAGGAACGAAGAAAAAGTACAAGCCCCTTGAGAGCTTCCCGATTATTCAAACTACTGTAAAAATCCCATTTAATACGTAAGCTCAGGAGTTCTGAGTGCAAATTTTGAAATGTTGCAATTCCAACAGCCAGTATTTTGGCGATGGAAGTGATATGATATTTATCCCTTAATAAGTGCTTGTAGGTACAACAGATATAAAGTTTGATATTATCTTCCTTTCTGTTTGCAGCAGGAGTGATACATAAAGGTTTGATCCTGGACAGATCAAAACGTGGGAATTTTGCCTTGACGTGAACAAGATGAAAGTAGGTGCTAATACGGGTGGTTTGGGGTACCCATAAGAACACACACGAGTACAGAGTTTCAAGAGCTCAGTCCCACAGTTAGGACTAGATTTTCAAAAGGATTTATGCTTATAATATCCAGCTACTTCTAAAAGAGCCTAAGCAGGAGCTAAGAAATTTGGAAATGTACCTCAAGTGGTAGATAATTAGTCCTTTGATCATTTTGTCACTAAGCCAGCAATTCTGTGCAGAATCTGCAGCTCTGGGTTCTCCAAATACCTATGAAAAGAAAGCTCTACATGACTCAAGTTGGTAACACTGAAAAGTCAAGTCTTTAGTTTAAACCCGCTTTACACAACAGTGAAGACTGAGAAGATTTACCTCAACTGATCAAAATACGCAAAAAGTAAAGGATTAATTTTCAAATACCCCCTTTTTCAAGTTTGCATTTGGTTTAACTGAGCAAGAATCTAATACGAAATGCAGAATCCTATGTCCTGCCTTTCCACCTATTTTGATAGCAAGGCCTGATAAACCGTGGCAACAAGTGAGGGGAAGGGTGAAGTCCTGTGAGGCCCAGTTTAAAAATGATTGGGTTTTAGGGTATGCAAACCATAAGAAAGGCAAGCTGTAATAGATCCTGCCCTTGACAGGACTTGGTATCTTACTATCCACTCCAATGCAGCTTTCTGTGATTTCACATGCCCCCAGAGGATATAAATCAGCATTTTTAGTGATAAAAACCTGGAGTTTAGGCACGATCTCCCCATTAGGTGGAAGGATTAATAACCTCCTCCATCAAAACAGCCCCACGCACCACGAAATCCTGGCTGTCCGCAGGGAAGAGATTCTGTGGACAGGCTCCTTCTGCCCCCCACCTGTTCACACCCTCCTCCCTCCCTAGATTATACAGCAGAATAGTATTATGTTGGCATCGCTTTAACCAATTCCCTGAATAATAAATGCTAACTGTAATTTTAGGCTAGCCTGACTGAGAGCCGACCCCGGGATGTCTCCGCGGCCTGGGAGCCCAGCCGGGCACTCAGGCCAGGCCGGGGCCCTGGGGCCAGGCCGGGCGGAGGGGGCAGGCGGCGGCTCGGACAACGGCCGGGCTCCGGGGCGAACCTGGGGCGGCGGGAACCCCGCCGGGCGCCTTCAGCTCCGCCGTCCGTCCGCTGCCCCAGCCCTGCCCGTCACGGGCGGAGGCTTCGGCCGGGCCCCCGCCGGGGCCGGCTCTGCCTCCCCCCTCAGCCGTTGGGTGACAAAGCACCTCAGCATGGGGCCGGCCGCCGCGGGAGAAGCCTCCCTGCCCCCGCCGGCCCTCCCAGCTCCGGTGGCGGCAGCCGGTCCCGTGGTCTCACCGTGGGCGCCTGCGCGGCGCTCCTCCTCCTCCTCCTCCTCCCGCCGGCGGCGGCCGCTGTCAGGATGAGGCGGAGGAGGCGGAGGCCCAGGCCGGCAGCTCCCGTCTCTCGCCGGGGCCCCCTGGCGTAGCGGTTCCCGCTCCGACGCCGCGGCTGGAGGCGGAGGAGGCCGCGGCGGCGCCGTTCGCCCGCCAAAGCCATGGCCCAGCCCGGTCCGAGCCCCCCGACAGACGGTAAAGAGGGAGGCGGCCTCGCTCGCCGCAGCCGGGCGGCCGCGGCCTGCCCAGCCCCGGGCTCGCCTGCGGAACCGCGCCGGCCGGGGGGCAGCGGCCTGGGCGAGGCGGCCTTACCGGGCCGCGGCGGTGGGTGGTGACGGCGGCGCGGAGGTGGGATCGGCCGGGGACAAGGGTGTGCGTGGGACAGCGGCGGGGGCGTGAGGGAAGGGGGGACCCGCGGAGAGGCCTGTGGGGCCGGGAGGGAGCGGTGTGAGGGGAGGGCGGGCGGTGAGCGCCCCGGCGGGGGGAGAATGGCTGGGAGAGGTGGGTCGGGAAGGCCTTGCGAGGACGGAGGGGACATCGCAGGTGGTTATTAGTCTGTAAATGTGCTTAATGTGGAGCAAGGGCGGGTCCCTGGCGCGTACAGGGAGGATAATGCTTCAGAGGACGCGCTGCTCGCTGCTGCCGGGAAAGGGGCTCAGGGCCCGGGCAGCGGTGGGACGAGCCCTCCCCACCCTGGGAAAGGGAGGGAAAGGGTGGTGGTGCTTGTATCCAGGTAGACGTTTCTCGTCTGGGCAGGACTTCGTCATGGATTTGGCCACGGCAGGTGATGTAGGGCTGTGAAAAGGCACTTGGAGAGGTTGAGGTCAGGATGCTCGGCGGGGACGGTTCATTCCTCTGCTGGAAAAGACAAAGACAATGACAGCTCTTCTCTCCGGGTGGTGTTTACCTGTGCAGGAGAAAGATAAGCTTTCCCTGAAGGTTTTCTTTATGGAGAGGTTATTTGTTTCTGGTTTGGGAGACATTATGGACAAGGAAGTATTTTTTACCCTTGGAGTGGGTTACGGAACTGTACGCATATCAGAAAAACTGTAGGTAATGCATATCTTGGAAGATGGGAGTGAAGGGACAGTGTTTCATGTATGGGATGGGGTGAGAGAACAAGAAATTTAAGTTGAGGCTGGCCATAATGTAGAAATAGGAGGACCAGAGAGAAGCGCAGAATCTTGAAGGGCAGGTGCTTACCCAGCCATGGGACTGTGCCAGAGCTCTCTTTTTTTAGAGAATAGATGAGTTTCCCTGGGAAAGCACTCTGTTAGAAAAGGGCAATGATGTATTCTTAATTATGCATATCTAGGGAATTGTGTGGCTTTTTTTTTTTTCCTTGGTGGAGTTACACAGGAAAGTGCTCATCCTCAGGGATTTCAGTATTTCAGTCTACCTTTTCAAAGTTTTAATGATGAAGGTGCTTAGATTATGGGAGTTTTTTCCTACATTAAGGTCAATGGTTGTGTGCTCATCCTTCTAGAGTACTAAGGGGAAGGTGAATTTACTCGCTGTCACACTTGTAAGATCGATGGTGGTGTGGGTTGCTCTTGTATACTCTCTGGTGAATAACCATTGTTTATTGTTCTTTAGCCTTTTCTTCTGAGAGCTACAGAATAGCTTCCAACAAATTTTCTTCTTGGCTCTTGCAGACTATCTGACTGCAGGTGTTCAGTGGAACTGTGCATTGTACAAATGTTTGCTGCCTCTTGACCCGGAAAGGTAGTTGTATATTAGTAGTATGTTAGAAGTTATGAGCTGGTTAGATTTTATTTTATTTTCTGTTGTTTAAATAGAAGGCAAAAAGGAGCAAGTAGACTTCATCAGCCTATCATATTGCTAAATTTTTTCTTGTAGGAGGTACGGATTGCTTTCTCATGCTTTCTAGCTGTGGGAAGATGAGGACGCTGGAAATAAGGCACATGGCGGGTGGGAAACTGGCTGCAAGTTGGATGGATTCTGAAAGTGGTTACTGTTCTCGCACCAAAGAATTAGAACTTCTAAAATGGCTCCTCTCCCCCATCCTCCTTTGGCAGGAATAGGATCGGTTTGGGGTTTTTAATCCACTTTGATTACTATACTATTGTTCTCATGTGTGTTGGTTTTATTTTTGACTAACTTGCCAAAAGTGTGCCTTGAAACCTCTCCGTTCTATTTTAATGTGGAAAAATTATGGAAGGAAGGAATTATTTAATATTTTTAGATGTCTGCACTGAATTTATTGCTTAGAGGAGTAGTGTAACCTCTGATTTAAGATTACATGTGACAAAATAGAACTGGATTAGTATGTTCCCCTAAGGAAAAACGATGGCTTTTTATAATTACTTATATTGATTATAAATACCTTATGGATTCTTTACTTGTGCAAGACACATCAGCTATGACTTTTTGTTGAAACAAGTATAAAGGAACTACTATTTCTACTGTAGTAGAAATAACATATATGAAACAACATGAGGGGAATATAATATAGAATATATATTCTATTCTGGTGCCCGTAACTGAAATGAAAATGGGCCCAAGAAGAGGGGAAGGAATAGCACAAAGAGACAGGAAAAGAATGGACCTCAGGTCCTACCCTGTTTTTGTACTTTGGCTTAGTATAGAAGTTAATAACCCTCTAATTCTTTTGTGTGTGGCAATAGAGGTTCCATACGATAAGAATTGCAGAAAGGCCAAGTGCAGAGTCCTTTGGCTGCTGGTGTAGCTTTGTGCACCGAGCTGTGAACTGTTAGCTAATGATGGCAGCCTGCGGTGCAAGTAGGTGTGTGCTTCTTACTGATCTGGTCAAGGTGGGTTTTTCTGAGATTTTTAATTAACGTGTGTGTTGTCTAGATCGCGGGACTGGAACAGTAATTCCTAATTTTTAAAAAATATTTTTATTTTTGAAGGTGGTACACTCTCAGTCTCCCTGGGTTTAATTCCAATCTGGATGTTTGCCATCTCTGAAAATAAAGGTTACCAAACAAAATATTTTGGCAGAGTTTTTCACTATCAGAACGCTCAGGCTTTAGCATTATTCCCTTCCTAGTATCTGGAAAAGGCTTCAATGAAGAGACTGCAGTTACATAAAACACTAATTCTTCAGGACTGAAAAATTAATTACAACGACATGCAAATTATTAAACTCTTCTTACTGCACTAGTAAACTTAAACCGTTAGTACAGTTGGACTGATAAATAGCGTCTCCATTGATACTATTTTGTGATAAAGGAAACTGTTAATGGCACAGTCTATCAAATATTTTAATAAGAATTTGCCAGCAGAAAGAATTCATACGGTATTGGAGTAACTTGTTCTTACCCCTGTGCTTAGGCGAGGAAAAACGGTGTCTCTTTTTTGTGGTCAGAGATTATGGCAGCTCTCAGTGAAGAGAACTGCTCAGCTGTAGAAAGAAGATTAGAGGACGTTGCCATATTGATTTTAGTGCCACGAGCAGCACCCTGAGCTGCGTTGTTTCCCTGTGGCAATAATGTGGGATCCTGAGAAGAGCAGACACGTGCTGTCGCTGTACTTTTCATGTGCCCCAGAGGCCGAGCATGGCTAGAGAAGGGGTCTGGGATGTCACGTAGAAAACTAAGTAACAAAACCTAAGCCTTAGATGCTTTTACGTTTCTAGGTATTTTCCTTATAGGTATCACTTCTAAATGAAATTGAAGTATCTGAAAATGCTATTACTGATCTCAAAAGCTGGGTGTGGACTGGTTTTGAGCGCTGAGGTTCAGTTTGTGGTGTTGATGTAACTGTCAAATGTTAAACTCTTTTCTCTTGGGGAGTGACTTCAAAATTGTTGGTACTTTCCAAGAGCCAAAAAATTTCTTCCCTCGCTTTCATTTTGCTTTGTCTTAGTTTTATTATGTTATTTAATAGTTATTAATATTATTATACCACTATATTTTTAATTAAAAACCACAAGCATTCACACGTCTTTTTTTTAAAGCTGAATGTTTTTCCATGTCAGTTTAATGGACAAATCTGGGATTTGGCTTCAAAAGCAGAACAGACACCTTGAATGTCATGTTTCCACCTTTAGAATTTCTAAGGAAGTTTTGATCTGCTCAGCAGGTCAGTTTGCTCTGTAGTGAAAATATGCACATTCAGGGTGTCTGTTTTCCTCTAGAAGCCAAGTCCCAAATCTCTCTCTCAATTTTGAAAAATACCGTGACCCTGTTCTTTATAATTAGCTGTTGACTCGCCTGAAGGCACAATGAATATACTTTAACACGTGGACTGACTCCTCTTTGCACTTTGAACACCAGAAAATATAAGTTCTTTGCCCGTTTGTATTGCCTTTCGGCCACTTTGCCAACATCGCAGAGAAGATGGCCTTAGTAAATGTTTCCTTCCCTTCCTGGCCTGATGCCTCAAGATGCTCAGTTGCATTCCCGTAGCCCTTGGTGGGTGGAGCGGATTCTCGCTGTGGAGCTAGTTTGTGTGCGCTCCCTTGAAAGTGGCTGAAGAAGGAATTCTGTTTTAAAACTTTCAAGAAGCTAAACCGAACAATGTCTCTCAGCATGGGAGTGGACCAAACCCCGTAGGCTTCATTACGTGTGGTGGCTGAATGGCGGACACCCTGGGTTTTCACTCCAGGCGCTTTATTAAAAAATACTTCTAAGATGTGAAGGTTTCTATATTATATTTAGGTATTTTATTATATTTGGTATTTTTAAAAATAAAAGTATGTAGTTAAAAAGAAAAACCGTGACGTTACGGCTTTACTGTGACTGAGGTCTTCCGAGATAAGAACGGATAACACTGGTAAGCAGCACTTACTAAGCAGACTTCTAAGCAGTCTCTGAGAGCAAGGTTGAAAAAAAACCTACTCCCAACTAGCTATAAATGCCATTGGGTGTGTATTTAAGAGGAACATCTTTCACTCCAAAGGTCTAGTACTTCTGAGTGGTTCCTAGTCTTGCAGAATTGTTTTTAGTTTCTGAGTCTGTGGTGCCCGAGTTACTGGTACTGGTCTCTGCAAGTTATTCTATAAATAGTGCAAGCATTGTGTAATTTTAGTCATGGTATAGTCAGTTAAGCATGATGATGAATTATCTCTGGAAAAATTTAAATCATTTGATATCTTTATATAAATTGGCATAGGAGGAACAAGTGAGTAGCGTACCCTTAGTTAATATTTCTATGTCTTTCGGAAAGAAGAGAATTGCTTTTTAGCTCTTTACTGAAACGTATCTGGTGCTTGAGAGAACTTCTGGGTTGCGCTGTTGCTTTATTAGTGGTACCTATAGTACCTTAAAAATGCAGAACTGCAGCATAACTGTTAATATAATGCGGAATTGCTGCGTTTATTTTATTTAATTATTTTTTCCATTCATGTCTGCCTCTGTCAGCCACAACTCCTACTGGCGTTCAGCTGACTCGTGGTGCTGCTTCTCTCCTTCCTGTCCTCATCCTGTGCTTATCTTCCCTGGCCTGACTCCTCCAGATACGACAAAGAGGAAAAATAAAAGCTTTCGAATCACGCTTCACATCTGTTTCCATCTTCCCTGGCAATTTCTGCTTCTATACACAGTTAAGTGGCAGAAACCTGGCCTTGCTTGACCTTTGGTCACAGATTTTTTTTTTCTCTCCCGTCAAATGGCGAGTCATTTGACCTCGTCTTGGGCAACTGCTGCTCTTCAGCCAGTCCTCCGGTTTCCTCAGTCCTCCTTCCCAGCCATCACCTCATCTTCTGTAAATACTGCTCTCCCTCTCGCAGGCCTTTTGCAACCTCCAGGCTGTGGGTGTCCCCTGTACCTTGCCCTTGTTTTGGCTGCTCTGCTCTTTGCTTGCTCTGCTCTGCAATTAGCACACCCTTGCTCTCTGCTTCCTCCAGGCCTGCACTCTTCTTCTTGTAGAGAAGATCGCATGACCGTATAAACTTCCTCTGTGAAAAATGCCTTTTCTTTTCCAGACAGCATTACTCCCTAGCTGTGTTCAATCTTAGCTTGTTTACTGTTTTGTTTTTTTTTTTAATATCTTTTATTTAAGATCTCTCCAGTTTCTTTTACAAAAAAGGAAAGATCTCCTGCTTTACTCTTGATAGAGAGCAAATACTCATCTGCTCTTCAGCCCTGCCTTATACATCTTCAGCTTCTGAATTTTCTCAGAACAGGTTATAGTATTCTACAGGCAATGGACTTCAGTTACTCACCTATATATCATGAAGTTGGCTGACATCTAATTCTTTAATACCTCGGTATCTTTATTTGTAAACCAAAGCAGTTATGTGCCTCACAGATTGTGAAAATTAATTGCTGGAAGTTAATTTATGCCTCTTGGAAAGGCAGAAGAGTATGAGAGTTCCATATTTTGGCAATCAGAGCATTTCTGAGAGCTGGTATCAGTAGAGAGCAGGGCAGGAAACCCTCACTGCTGTGATTTGCTGGTTCTCTTCTGTGTGCAGCTAAGAGCCCTGTCTTGTCTTGTGTGTCTGGCAGTGTTAAGAACTGAAAAATAACTAGGATCTTAAAAAAAAAAAAAAGAGTGGCCTGATTTAGTTACTTAATAAGCAGAAAAGCCTTGCCTTACTGTGGTGAGTCACACTGAGAGAAGAAATTTAAATTCAGGTGGGATTTTCTTATTAATATTTATCATCTTGTTACATTTTGTGGTTTCTGAAAATGTTTTTTAGTAAAACTATGGAGCAAAAATGCAGTAACAGATAGAAGTTATACATGGCAAAGCGAATCAGAATCAATAATTGAAAGACAACAGAAGCATTAACCGTGTGGTGCCCCAGAGGGAATGGCCTGGAGGTAAGAGAAAAGGATTAACTGAGGATCAAACCAGCCCAGCTTTGTTGGTTATAGTGGTGTTGCCCAGAAAGTGACCTGAATGGGCTATATGGGTTTTATTGCATCTTTTGTTGTGCTTTGAACTTAAGGCTAATTGCAACACCGCTTATTTAAATGGCAACAAAAGAGAGAAATATGCAAAACGAAAGAAGAGTTCTCTTTCACCTCTTTTTTGTCTAAGTGTTTCCATGTGTAACTTTGCCCACCACACCCCTGCCTTGTCAGGGTAACTTTCTGTATTTGCATGGGTGGTTACCATTAAAATGCTCCCCAACATAAGTAATTTTTGTGTTATATTTTAATCTGTGCTACATCAGTGCTATGCAAAATGATTAGACTATCACCATGGTTGGTTGCTTAAAAAAAAAGAGAGATACAGTAACTTGCGAACAGTAACTCGGGTACAACCACAGAGTATAATCCAATCTTTACATGTGTGTTTTCAGTGTCATTGCTTTAATCTACGCAGGAGGAAACACAGATGAGTGCTAAAAGTTATTGCTCAAGCAATAACTATAAATTTTCCTGTCTGGTACCCTTCAAGAAAATTGTCTTTCTTAAGGCCTACTGAAGTTCATATTAGACTCCCGTTGACTTCAGACACAGGAATCGGAGTATTTGTCTTATATTGACAGCGGTCTGTGCCAAAATCACTGTAGTATAATTTAACTGTGGTGTTACTTGGTTTATTTTGGTGAAATATGAAACATAAATTTGGCTCTGTTAGTTCAAGTCATCTGACAAGCTGACATCTTTATGTCATATGCTACATCTTTTACATTTTCTGTTAAAGATTGGTTTCAGGTAAGGTTTTCTTAATTCTCAGCTTGCAGTGTCTGTTTATATCTTCTTCCTTGGCTGTATCTAGAGGTGTGTGCTAAATTAATGGGAAAGCAATTAGCCAAACTCTGGATTCTGTGCGTGACTGACGCTTCTAGCTGTGAACATATTATAGCTGTCTCTCTGGGCTTCACAGCTCTGTTTGAGTTCTAGATGGAACTGGAGATTAAGATGCTAAGTCTCTAAATGGTGTAGAAACTCCTGATGTTACAAAGGCTGCTTTCGTTTGAGGCTCTGAGGCTCACGTTTACCTGGTGACACATCAGGAGAGCTTGTAATGGCACATTACAGGGTCTAATCTAACTGCAGTTTTGTCCTAGCATATTTGCTTTAAAGGAAGAGTAAATGTGAGCGTAACCTTACTCTGGAACACAAGCGTTTTCTGATATATTTTTATCTACAGCTCTAGGTATTGTACCAGTCTAATGTGTGTGTACTGGAGACACCCTTTCACTTGCATTTGTTCAAAACCAGTGTGTAGACAAACACGGATGGGAAAGCTGAGCTTTGGAATTTGCTTTCTGATACAGATGATGTTGGTAAGCTTCCCCTGGAGAGTCTGAATGGAAATCAGGATTTGAGGAAGGTCATTTATCACTTACAAATGACAGCCATCAAGTCTTAAAAAGTAAGTTCTGCTGCATGACTACACTGATCTCAGCTGCCGCAAGGGAGAGTGTGGGACAGAAGGAAGGCCAGGCTATTTCTTTTGGCAAGCAGCGTGCACTTAGGTTTAAACGGATTATCAAAGTGTACCCATCGGCTGTGGTTTCATGTTGCAGCTGAGCCAGTCTAGAAGGCTGCTGCTGCTGAAAGGAGTGATCCTGCTTTCTTCTTCCTGCTCCCAACAGCTGTGTTCCCATTATTTCCTTTGTGCCAGCTCTGTGCCTTCGACCCATGGCTGAGCCGGTTCAGCTCGGTCACCCAGCCGAGAACTGCTCACTGCTGGATTAATGAGTTTAATTGATTTAGTGGAAGACCTGATGAGCGTTAGAGATGGCATAAAGGAAGGGATGGAGACCACACAGTAGTAATATGAGTGTCTGAGGGGTAGTTCAGATTCTTTCACAGTTTAGACCAGTGTATATCCTGCTGTCACGTTTGTGTCAGTTCTGGTATACGCTCAGCCAAGGGATGAGTGTGATTAGGGACCCGGTTTCACTCGCTCCCTCTCACCCCCCAGTCTTTTGCCCCCACTTCTCTAATTCTGTCATTGTACAGCCTCAAAGGCTCTCATAGCATGGTGGGTATAGAAGGCCCGTGTGGTCAGAGCAAGGTGGGAGTGCTGAGTTCCCCTTTCAGATGACCACCAGTACTTAAATTGGTTTAAAATGATCATAACTGCAGGCTTTGTAAAGTCTTCGTCTTCTATAATGCTTATACCCCAGGCATATTTAAAAAAAATTTTGAAAACTTTGTGCTGGAGGAGGATTTTCTTCCTTTTTAACTGTTCAGGAGTTCATTTGGTTGACAAGTGGTAGCAAAAAATATGAATATATAAAATGATGGCAGTGCTTTCTGGCAAGAAATAGATTATAGAGGCTTGGGGGAGCAGTACTCTGTTGTTCTCAGGGAAACTGTTTGATTGCTGTAGAAACCTTACGCCAAATTATAGGAACTGTATCCTGTTCCTTATCAAATAAAGATGCTAATCATCTTCTATTATTTGTCCTACTGTACTTATCACCACAGTGTGTCTATAAATACATCTGGCAACCATATTTTCTAGGCCATTTATTAAGATTTATATCCTTTAAGTGGCTACTCTAAGGTACCATTTTTTCATGCCTGCGACCTGCTTTTCTGACAACTAACACTTTTAAATTACTCTTCCTTGAAAGTAAGTCTTCACCTGTTCTCTGTCTCAGTTTATTCTCTGTCTACCAATTTGAGTGACCTAATTATGTAGGAAGGGACAGGGAACCACAGAGGGAAAGAAATCTGGTGTCAACTCCCTTTCGTGGTGCTTGTGTACATTGATAACTCTTGGGTTATGTAGAATTACTGTGATTTCTGAAGCTTTCCTGGTACCTGTAAAAATAGGGTAGTGCTGTCTGGTAGCTGCACATGTGGAGGTGAGTTTGTATGCTATTACTGATTATGTCAGCTTTTGAAAAAGCCCACCAAGATGCTGATTTGCTATAAGTGGCCATCTCCTCAGACCTCTAGGGATGGTAAACTAGAGAAGCCATTCCCTGTATAAATTTCGCAAACAGTGATTTGATCTTTGAGCAACCTGCTCTAGTGGAGGTGTCCCTGCCCAGGGCAGGGGGGGTTGGAACTAGATGATCTTTAAGGGCCCTTCCAACTCTAACCATTCTATGATTCTTGTTTTTTTCTGCATCGTTTTCTTGGTCTAGCTGTGTGCTTCTCTTTCCAATCGAGTTTTTTACTTTTCTCACCTTCCTTTACATTTTTAAGTGTGTTAGGTCACCATTAATGTGTTCCTTCTGCCCAGAAATTGGAAGAGTATTAGGGGTGCTCTGTAGCCTGAATACTCTCAGAGCTACACCTCAATTATTGTCCCTACAACAAACAGCAAGACAGCTTGAGGTCTTAGACTAGTGGTATCTGGGGGAATTTTTGAATTAATTGAATGATTTTGGTTTATATATTAAATTACTTCTTCAAAGAGAACAATGCGGTAGGGTTGTTTTGGTTTTTTTTCCTGAGAGCTGAGTCATACTTTATTCACTTTTTTTCCCCAAAAGAGGACAATCTTTAATAAATCTGTAGGCGACCTGATAAACATATTATAAGCAGTGAAAGGGATTTTTTTTTTTCCCTCCCACTGAAAATGAGTCAGCAATTAAACTATCTTGAAAGAATATCAGTATTGAGTTTGTTGTCTGGGTTTAGCAAATGTTTACATTTTAAGAAAACATTAATACTAGTGCTGTTCAGAGGGATAAATTGTGGAAGTGGTCTCCTGTATAGTGAAGTCTGTGTCCAGATCTCTCCCTAAATGTCTGTCAATCTGAAATATTGTTATTTGATCAGAACAGCAGATTTCAGATGGTTTACTAAAACAGCCGATATCCTCTGTTTAAATTTTGTTTTTCTTGCAAGGCAGGATACTCTGAAAACCTCCCTGTCAAGTGTAATTGCCACGTGAAGTAGTTTAATCCTGTTCTGGATTTGTGGTTATATCATGGAAACGCTGCGCTGCAGTAGTGCGGAAAAGCTTGGCAGAGCATTCCCGTGTAAATACCAAGACTCATTCATACTTTCGATGTTGCTTTGGTCAAGAAGAAGGAAGCGACTTGACGGTTTTTGGGGACTTGCTGTAAAATCCTGTGGAAGGGGAATAGGTGGATTTGCTGGGGGTCTTGTTACAGGCTGGAGGAGCCGCCTCTGCGCGTCTGCTTAAAATACCTCCTGTTGGGTGTTTCGGTTACCAGTGAATGGGGCAGCACAGGCCGATGAAATCAAAGGAGTGGTGAAAGTGTGCGTGAATGCTTGACAGATGCATTGTTTAAGCTTAGATGTATTAAATGCTCAAAAAGCTTTGCCAAGGGGATGAAGTCAGGCTGTGACTGCAGGGTAGGTAGATCCACCTGGGCCAGCTTTGAGCCGAGAGTGGTGTAATCGTAGCAGCAGTGACACTCAGCCCAAGCTGTCAACCCTTCTAGAGAGATGGCACCAATGCTCGATACTTAACCTTCGCTGAGTTCTGAGCTGCCATCGCCATGCTCTTGTTTGCTCAGGCAGTCCTTGTTTGAGTAAATGTACACAGCCTGCAGAGTAAATAGACCCTTCATAAACCCAAGAAGTCATTGAGCTTTGTTCCTGCAGTCTTTTTTTTTAAAAATTGATCCTCTTGGAAAGAGCAGTTATAAAAATGAAAAATCATTAAAGCAAGGGGAATAAGATACAAGCATTGAGAGAGCAGGGAAAATGCTGATGATTGCGATGAGGTTGGTAACTCGGTTCTCTCCATTTTGTGTCGCTGTAGATGAATTCGAAGTGTCTGTGCTCACCAGACTGTGGCTTGCTGTTGACTTTTGAAATATTCTAATAGGCATTTGAGCTTACCCACACTGTGTTTCGAGAAGATTCACTGATGGTAGCAGCAGGATGCAGCCAACATGCTTTCTGTAGGGTACCATCTATTGTGATGTATGATTGACTTTTCCAATGCTGTGGCTCATCCTCTGCTGCCCTGTTTAAGTTATCCCTGAAATGATGAGGCAGAGCGCATGGCTGATTCTCTTGAAAAAATGCTCATCGTGTTTTCCTGACTTTTTAGGAGGGGTTGTTCTTGCTCACCAAAACATCAATGGCAGAAATGGAGTGAAAACTAACGATGGCAAAACCTCTCATGCATGGAGTTGAAACTTCTGTGGACAAAATTAAACGCGTGCACAAAACTGAGAGCTCTGATGACAATGCTACTTAGATGGTGAAGGAAAGAACCAGCTACTATGATGAGGGATGTAGGAAAAAGCCAGGCTATAACAATGGAGGTAGGGGACTGTCCTTGGGAAGAAACAGTGCTTTTAGCAAATGAAAGAAAAATTCAAGTCCACTTCTGTCAACGTGGACATACGTGATTACCTGCATTCCTGTGATACTTGATGTGCGTGAACGCTGTTCCATTGCAGTCCAATTTAAATAATGTTTAACTAAGCATAAATTTAAAACAAGACTTAAGTTACCTGGGGCCAGAATGGGTGAATGTGTAGAAGAGGTGAGGAGCATTACTCATCACGTGAAGTGGGCTTATTAGAATCACAGAATCAAAACTGGGGTTTGCGTCCAAGAAAGAAGACAAGGGAGGCAATAACAAAGCAAGGAAGTAGTTAACATGAGTGCTGTGAAAAGGGAGAAAAAGCGGGAAGAGGAAGTGGAAAAAAATGGGGAAGGAGATGTTGGCTTTTTTCCTTGTAATTCTGCATGAAGAAGATTTCAGTAAAAATAGTTGCATGTCAAAGGTACAAGACAACATGTTGTCTTACTAACGAGTACTAAGTGACATTTCTGGTAATCTGTGTTTGACCTGAACCTAGGAACGATCTTGGGCTCATTTGCCTTCTGCCCGCTTCTGCACCAATTGAAACCACCAGCACCAGATGAGCTTTGGTGTTGAACTTGAGCAACGCCCACAGTGAACAGCAGCTGCCCCAGCTGGTGGAAGCAGGAACAAGGTCTTGAAAGATGATGCACCTGTGAAACACAAGCAACTCATGTAAAATGCCATGGGAATGGTCATATAAACAGCTCTGCAGGTTTTTACCGTATCATGTCAAACATTGCCTAGTTGTTATTGTGTATGGCTATTCAACTGTGCAGGATTAATTAAGCCATTTAAAGGACCCTTGTTTTCTCTTCCCTTTGTTTTTGTTCTCTTCTTGATGTATTATAGAAGAGAATCTTCCCATTTATTCAGATAATTAAAATCTAAAGAAATATAGGTATTTTAATTTGGTGCTGGCTATTTTTTTTTTATCCTTAATGTAGCATGTCATACAGTGTTTAATTTAAAAAAGGAAAATAAAGAGTAGGAGTAGGCGCTACTGACACTGCAAGTTACGGTGGAAGGGTGTTTCAGTCATTCAACTTCAATGGAAAAGTAGTATTACTTTCAAACTTTACTAGTATATTGCAAGCTTCCACTTGATGCTAATATATTTATAGTGGGGTTAGATGTTTGTAACGTACAGTGCCCGGTGGAATATTTTTGATCCTGCAATTATTGATTTACTGCAAAAAATAAGAAGATATTGTAACAGATATGATGCAGCAAGGCTCAATTCTGCATCATAAGTGATATCTGCGTTTGTTGGCAACACCAAGTTTCTATGTATATAGCATTAAATTTGTACTGGATTGTTTGCTTGTGAACGTTTAGTCAATAGAGAACAAATTGTGGATGTCAAATAACCTTCAACTGTACAATAAACTAGAAATTGTTGGACGAATGCGACCGTCTCTGTGAAAGCCCAGCCCAAAATGGGGAACTGCCTCAAAGTTACTTCTGCAGAGCTGCTGGTAATACTGGCAAGTAACGGCGTGTCTTCCCTTGCACAGCTGCAGTTTAGAATCTTTTTTTCTTTTCTTTTCTTTTTTTTGTCCTTTCTGGAGCTTAGTTATCATCACTGCATGCAGTGAAGTACTGGGGAAAGGAGAGGTGTGACAGCGCAGAGGGATTTGTTGCCACTCTGAAAACGAAGGTGGCAAGTGAGAAATCTGGTGTAATTTTCTGTCCTCAAATAAAACTAGAAAAGTCTGTGCTGACCAGGCAGCTGTAGCCATTTGTCCAGGGAAATCAAATACTTGATGCTTCCAAATGCCCGTTGCAGAACGACTGTACTGGAGTGTATTTTAAGAGCATGGGGGTTTTCGGGGTTGCGTTTTTGTGGTGGGTTTTTTTGGTTGTTGGTTGTTTTTTTGTTTTTTTGTTTTTTTTTTTTTCTAAAACAAATCCTGTTTGAAGAAAACAAAGAAAAACTTTTTTCAGTCTAAATACACATCTTGGTGGCAGACTCTTAGTTAAAGATTAATATAGTAACATAATTGTGGATCCAATGTGATGTCATGATAGATGAAAATTAGTACTCTAAGGAAATAAGCATGAAGAAAAATGGGCAGCCATATATTTCTATTTTTCCATACTTGTGTCTCATGCAATCATGACAGGAAAAGAAAGAGGTGGAAGATGACAGAAAAAGGACAGAAGTGATTTTTTTTTTAATTATTATTATTTTTTTTTTGTCTTCAAAAATTTCATTGTATGTGTTCGTGTTTTTTCCTGATCTGTTTTTCAGATTTCAGCTGTGTAGGGCTGAACTCCTGATGTCACGTTTGACACTTTAAATATCAAGTAGAAAGCTTTGTGGCATTAATTTTATAAATAGACCTAGTACTCAAAAATAGTCTCATTGATAAGCAGCTTTGTCTGTCTGTAGTTCTGGAATGGTCACTACATGTTTGTGTAACTGGAAACTTTGTCGTACATAAAATGTTATCCTTTTGGGAGGTGATCTATGGAACAGCATTTAAGGAACTAGTCAGTAAGAACTGTGGGTTTATTCCGGTGTTTTCCTTGAATTGAAATTTTGCTGTGTAGTGGGTTAAGAGAATCATAGAATGGTTAGAGTTGGAAGGGACCTTAAAGATCATCGAGTTCCAACCCCCCTGCCATGGGCAGGGACACCTCCACTAGAGCAGGTTGCTCAAAGCCCCATCCAGCCTGGCCTTAAAAGGTTGAAGAGAAGGTTGTGTCTTTTTCACTCGAGTTTCTCTTTGTGTTCTCCAATAGATTCATGGTTCTCCTGTAAATTGATGACTCCGCTGTGAAATGAATTTGGCTGCCCTTCTGTTGAGTTCTGTCCAAGTTAAGCCACGTTAAGAGCATGCGCTGTGCTTTGCTCTAATGGTGGGGCTAAACAGGGAGATGGTGATCCCTGCATCTGACCTGAAGTGTCTGTGAAATCAGTGTTGTTCATTAGAAACAAAGCTAGTAATTTAATTGGCATGTCTGACTGGCATCAGTAGTCTATTTGCCCCAGTGCTCGGCTGGGGGCGGGGGGGGAGAGAGGGGGGAAGCGCTATTTACAGCTCATAAATTTTTGGCCAAAGGGACTTCTTGTTTGTTTTTCAGTTTGGCATATCAATTTAAATTTAAACTCTTCTTAACGCTATTTCACGAGTTAAGAAACTGTCTTTAGGGTTTTGTTTTTCTTGATGAGTTAGGGCCCTAATTAGGGAATTAGGTCTTCCACACTACTGCTCTTATGAAATACAGCGTGTCCTGTGCCTGTTCCGATGGCGTGTGCAGCGCAAGATCTGGTTTCAGTCGGGCTCTGTTACAGACCTGGGGTGAGTTGGACCTGAATTCAGAGCAAGAAGTCACCTATAAATGACAGAGGCCTAATAGAAAGGTCTATGAATGAGTCCGTATCCCGCCTTTGGCTGCAGTGCGTGTCCAGGTGGACTTTAGCCCTGCAGTTCCCTGCATCCGGCAACTGGGATTTGGGTTCACACTCTCGTTTTTGGAAGGTGGAGGGTCTTGTATGGCCATCGTACAAATCATACCCCAGAGAAGGAAATGATTTTTGGTGCAAATTTAATCATTCGTACTTAGTAGAAAGGAGGTGGTGGTCGTACCATCTTAGAAAACAAACCTTCCTTTGCTTTTACTTTTCATGCAGGTACGTTTCAGGGGGTTGATGTATTTCACAGCTTATTGTCTTTTTAAGTTTATGCGCCTTGTGCCACTGCGATGGGGACAGAGGTGGTGCGGACACGCACCTCTCCTGTGTGAGGCACGGCAGGGTCTGTCCTGAGCCACACACATAGTGCAGGTGGTAAAACAGCTTTAAACTTAGTATCTGGATAAAAAGAATGATGTTAATACAGAGTTGCAGTGACGCATGACCTGCAGTTGAGATTTTAAACTGTTTGGTTTTTTGGATGCCTGCAGCTGGTCCTGACAGCGGCCAGAGCTCTCTTGTGGTGGGGGTTGATTATTTATTTATTACTTTTTTTTTTATACGTAACTGCCAAGCTGTAGAGAAAGGGAATACTGTAAATGTAAACATTTGAAGTTAAAATTGCATTTCCTGCTTGGTGACTCTGCCATCCCTCTTCCCGTTTGGGTTGGAGGATTTAAGAAGGATGAGTCTGTTGTTCCCCCAGCTCAAAGCACTTGAAGTTGCTGCTCTTGTGCTGTCCTCTCTTCCTTCCATCCTCAGCAGAAGCAACTCTCACCTTTGGAAGAAGAACAGCTCGGTGGCCTTGCACAACAGCTCTCTGATGGCAGCAGTAGCCCAGCTGCTGCTGTCTCTCTGCAAAAAAAAAAAAGCTGGAAAGGGATCCCAGTAAACAAGGACCTGTTGGAACAGGTCCAGCGGAGGCCACAAAGGTGCTCAGAGTGCTGGAGCCCCTCTGCTGTGAGGACAGGCTGAGAGAGTTGGGGGCGTTCAGCCTGGAGAAGAGAAGGCTCCAAGGAGACCTTAGAGCCCCTTCCAGTCCCTAAAGGGGGCTGCAGGAGAGATGGGGAGGGACTCTATCAGGGAGTGGAGTGATAGGACAAGGGGTAATGGTTTTAAACTGAAAGAGGGGAGATTTAGATGAGATCTCAGGAAGAAATTCTTTAGTGTGAGGGTGGTGAGACATTGGAACAGGTTGCCCAAAGAAGCTGTGGCTGCCCCATCCCTGGAGACGTTCAAGGCCAGGTTGGATGGGGCTTTGAGCAACCTGGTCTAATAGGAGATGTCCCTGCGAGCTGCGCTGCCTGGGCTGCAGGAGCTGAAAGGCCAGCAAACCCTCTCTCTTTGGAAGACTTCGGCAAGAGCTCAAAGGCATCTCTTCAGCCTTGGGAAGTGTTTTTGCTCCCTGGGCCTGGCTCCCCGTGTGCTACTTCTTCCCTGGTTTTGATCCACCTGCTTTCCTGACTCGTTTGAAGGTTTGCCCTCAGCGTGTCATCTTTGCTGCAGGTTCCTTTCGTTTTCTGGAGAGTACCCTTGTGCAGTTGGCCTTGTGCAATCCGGATAGGGGTTGCTGGCCAGAAAAGCTTATGGGTTGATGTTTAAGATGATAAAAAAACCAAAATGAAGATTTCAATAAAAAGGCCATATAAAAAAATTTCTTCAGTTCTGTATGTGCAGATACCTTTTATCTAATACAGAGTTGAACAGATTAGTACTGTATTTCATAACATCATAAGCCCTTCTAACCAGCGATCAGGAAAACATACCTGTTCGTGTCTGCTCTTTCTCTGTCATCTGGTACTAAAAATAAATTTAATTCACTCCATTTCAATGGCATTGACCGTCCAGTGTTTTATCACTGTAAGCTCTAGAACTGATTCCCCCTGTTTGCAAATCTAAATGTTTGGTGCTGCTGAAGTGGTGAAGCCTCTGTACTGTGTTTTCACTACTTGCTTTTGGTGGGAAGCGTGTTGGGTGTGATGCGTAAATGCTTCTGATGGATCAGTATTTTATGTATCTAGCCTGTGCTATACAGAGGTTACAACTGGAGAGAAGTGATTCAGAGTTGGAACATGTCCATAAAATGCTTTTGCAGAACAGGTAGAGAATTGTGTGGAGAAACATCAGTTGCCCAGTGTGTTGCAGCACGGAGATGGATTTTGTTCTAGCTCGTCTGTCTTTTGTTTCATATTCGAAGTCTGAGGTGTGCAATATGAAACTGTCTGGCACCTAAACCAAACCTATACTACTTGAGGTGCAAAGAAGTTAATATTGCACATGAAGATCAATATTACAGGGTCAGTGGTTGTGGCATCTTTATAGCATTGTACAATGGTATTGTATTATTTTTTTTTTTCAGTAACAGCAGCATTTTAACAATCTTTAGGGGCTTTGTGGACTTCCCTTTTTTGTTGTACCACCAGATCAACTGCTAATGTTGTAAATACTGGAAAATGGTATGATGTATGTACACCCTTGAGGATTTTTACCTGCTGGAAATGAGAGTTTGATCTTATGATTAGTTGTTCCTCCGTAGATCATCATCATCATCTTCTAGCAAACTTCTCTGACTATAGTCTGGTTCACCTTCTTTTGGTGAATGTGCAGAGCTGAAGACGGGAAGGATAATGGCACCTAATTTTTAGTTTATGGGTTTTTCTGTGCTTTGTTCCTCCATCGTTGTTGGCTGAGCAGCTGCTGCTTTCTTTTCTTTGGCCTCAGCCTTTGAGAACTTGGTGCTTTGTTGCTCAGCCTTCACATACTGTTCCTGTGCCTTGTGACTAAAGTCCCAGTATATTGGAAAGAAGCACCAATAGAAGTAATTTTGGCACTGGACTTTTTCCATTTCTTCCTTCATTGCATATAGAAAATTGTAGGGTTTTTTTGGAGGCTGTTTTCTACAGAATTCCCTGCCACATGTCCCTGTAATGCTGTGAAGATGTCTAATTACAATACGGTGCTACAGTCTAAGAAAACTTATCTTCCTTTGTTGCTTGAAGGACTCTGACTAGTTGTCCTGATGGATCATGGGGCAACAACTGGGCTAATGAGTAAAGGTATTTTAAAAAGAATAAGCCCCAAGCCTCAAACTTGCAGAATGAGATGCCTTAACTGTTAGTGACGTGCCTTATCTTCTCTTTTATTTTTAGTTGCTCTTCTACAACGGGTAGCAGAATTGGAAAAGGTCAATGCAGAATTTCTGCGCACAAAGCAGCAACTTGAGCAAGAATTTAATCAAAAGAGAGCAAAATTTAAGGAGTTGTACTTGGCTAAGGAAGGTAAGTTCTCAATTCTCTGAATTATTCTAAAGCTTATTAAACTTCATCTTCAAATAATCCCTGTAGGAAGAATAACCTTCGTAGTGCCGCCTACAACTCCCCATTTGCCCATGCACATGCTTTCCTATTTTGTTTAGGGATAATTAGGATTTAAGGGGGTTTTCTACTGGGATAGTTGACTGCACATCCAGCATGGTTGGTGGGATAAGGCATTGTTGTGTCTGATTTGCCAAAAATGGGAAAGTGACAGTAAACTTTTAAACAGATATAATAACATAAGAGACAAGCAGAGAATAAAACTCAGTAGGTGGCTATTTAGCCTCCTAGAATGAATTTTTAGAATTAAATTTAAAGATTTGCTTGCATGGATAGCAGTCAGCAGAGCAACTTGATGTATGCACAGAAACACCACCACTGAGTTTTAATACTAACCTTCTGAAGCCATGGTGTGCTCATTCTCTCTGAACAGCAGCTGGTCTGGTGAGTGGAAGGACGTAGTCTAGCTGGTGTGCTGTTTGTATTTTGTGGCTTGCTTTTTTATGTAGTATTAATTTGTCTTAAATTTCCATCTGAGGCAGAATGTAAGCAGACAAACATTATAAAAGTTTTAAAACCAGCCAAGGGCATCTATTTCAATAACACTCTTTACAGGAAAATTTGAACCATATGAGCTCAAATATCTGACGAAGAATTAGAGAGCAGAGATAGCTGCTGTTCTGAGAGCCAAATTGATTTATTTCTAATCCTGATGATTTTCCTGTCCTTAACATATGAAAGCACAGCCAAAAAATAATGCATTATGACTGCAGCTGGTTGTATAAGCTTATGAGAGCAGAAATACAACAGGCATAACGAAGATCAGATCATACAGAAGGCCTATTTCTTTGTGTTTCTAGCAGCTGGATGAAAGGAAATTTAAGATACAAGACACTGCTGATGAGATCAGCAGTAGTTCTCTCTTTTTCAGAACAGAACAGTCAGAAAATAAAAACAAATTGTGACGAGTGGAAAAAAAATAATCCAAATTTTACATGTACTGAAGTGGAAGGATACCAGAGGAGAATATGCAAGCAAATACTTTTTTTTTTTTTTTTTTTTTTCTTCCCCAAAAAAACCTTTTTTCTCCCTCGCTTTTCTCCAAGATCCTTTCCTAAATGTACACTGGGACTGCAGCACCCAATCCTTGATACTGTCATTTGAGAACTAAGTAATATAAATGCTGCAAGATCTTTTTTTACACAAGGATTAATGCCCTTTTGAGTACCTGATTAGCTCTGGGTTTCATATTCTCTATCGAGGGGTAAAGTGTTGGGCACCAGGATTAATTAAGCATTTTGGTACTGAGGGCAAGAAGTGGAGATCACTTGCTGTTTGTTGTGCACTGGCCAGATGTTTCTGCTTAAAGTGATTGCCATTGAAATAGACTATGTGGGCATAAAACGGTATTTTGTGTTAGTGCTTTTGGAATGAGTTGCATAATGCACATCTTCCAGAGGTCATTCCTTCAGATTAACTGAAAACTCAGGAGGATAATGTGAAATTAGTTTAATTTTTGTTTATAGTTGCAACAATTAGAGAAGTACCAGATGTTCCGTTGAATATATCCCTTTTTTTTTTAAGTAGAAGCTTAGTTGTAGCAAAGCCATGGTAAAGAACAAATTAGGCTGCATAGTTTTCTTATGTGGGCTTCAGGCAGTGGTCGCACAGTGTTTCTGTTGAAGAAATATGAAGTGTTCTATCCAAATTCAGGTCCAAGTTGGTGCCAAAAATGGGGGAAGAACTCTCTTCCTGTCCGTTGTTCTTTTTTCGAGATTCGTTACCCGTATGAGTTAAATAATAATGAACTAATTAAAAGCACAGTTCAGTTTCATCAGGTATATTGATTAATAGGTTATATCTACAGTGTCTGCTTTGTGGCTGCATCCATGAGAAAATAGGTACTTTAATAAAAGGCAAGGGCAAGTGAAGTCAAAAAAGACTTAAGACACCTTCTAACGTTTGTTCAGTTATTATGATCCGTGCTTCCTTCACCCCCTTGTTAGAGCACTCTTCTTTGCCATAGCAACTATGGATACTCTTCAGATTGAATTTATTAATCAAGCTAAATGTAAATAATACTTCTTTTCAGAGGACCTGAAAAGACAAAATGCAGTGCTGCAAGCAGCCCAAGATGATCTCGGACAATTGCGGACCCAGCTGATGGAAGCTCATGCTGAAATGGAGAACATCAAAGCTATAGCTACAGTATCTGAGAATACGAAGCAGGAAGCTATCGATGAGGTGAAGAGACAGTGGCAAGAAGAAGTAGCTTCACTACAAGCTATTATGAAAGGTAACAACCAGGCAAGCTGCTGCCGCTGAGATCAGACACCTCTTTAGTATGTGTTTAGTGGGCCACAGAAGTGATGGATGAAGTTCCCAAGTTTGTGAAAAGGAGCTTGGTGGCTCTGTTCTGTTAACATGAGGGTAGAATTTGGAAGGAATCATGGCAGTGGGAACTCCCACGTATATGCCAAGCATTTTTGAGGGACTATGAATGTGATACTTCATCCTTCCACGAAGATAAGCGTAATGTATGTAATTTGACAAGTCTGAGAACAGCTTTGGGCTGACAGCATGACTCTCTTCTCCTGTGTGAACATAGTCCTGCTGTCAGGCAGTTAAGTGTCCCTCCAGTACTATCACATGGACTTTTCCCCAGGCAAGTGACTGAACATGCTGCTCTCTATTAGTCCTGGGTCATTGTTTTTTTCTTGATAGTTCTGAGCTATTCTTGGTTATGTTTGCACATTGCACAGCTGTTGGTGTTTCTGAGACAAACTGCGTGCAAGGAACAAAACGCAGGATGTAAACCGGGGACAGACTGTTGCCATAACTGGCTGTTTTCTTAAAGGTTGACAAACAGGATCACAATATTCTGAGCCTGCAGCCTGTTGGCTTTAGGCAGTTTTTCCATCACCTGATTTCTCCATCACCAGAGAACATAAATCTTCATGTATATTGAGTACACAAATTCCTGTTTATGTATGATCTAGGTAGATAAATGAACCTAGATCAAGGCTCAGTTGTGCCAGCTGCTGTATGTTTGTAAATAAAGACAGCTCCTTACCTGAAGGGATAATATTAATAATGGGGAAATGAAAGCTATGTGAGAAGTTCTAGTTCCTTTGAATTTTGGAGTAAATAAGTAGGGTTTTGGTAGTTTGGGTGATGTGCTTGGAGGTACAAAATGTGCTGCTAAATAGGCAGCAATCCTAGCAATAGGACATTAGACATGTACGTTGTTTTGAAATTAGGAGTTACACAGTTTTGGAGGCTTGTTTGTTTGTTTTTTAGTGATGATACAAATTGAGGTGCAATTTCTTTGAATCTTTTCTTTTGGGACAAGACTCAAAGGGAAGAGGGGGAAGGGAGAGTTCACTGTTGTTCTAGTTTTGATCAATTATGATAGGTCATTGACTGGTTGAAGATGGAGTTCCTAAAGCTCTGTTTTTTAACTTGCATTGAAAATACATTTTGAAAATACTGTTTTATAGAGACTGTTCGTGACTATGAGCTCCAGTATCATCACAGGTTAGAGCAAGAACGAGCTCAATGGAATCAATATCGCGAAAATGTGGAACGAGAAATAGCAGAGCTGAGACGGCGACTGTCTGAAGGTCAAGAGGAAGAAAACCTAGAAAATGAAATGAAAAAGGTACGTTGAAATCCAGCTCTTCAATTTCAGTTTCAAGATACACTTGTGTTATGCATGAGTTCATTTCGTGCCCTGCTGTAATTCCTCAGAAATACACATAGCCTTGTTCTGCCAACTTTTGGCTCTTTGTTCGTGGAAGTCATCGTGACCTAATCCTGCATTTGAATCCAGAAAGGTGTTGTATCTGATCATGTGGATTCAGTGAGAGGATTGCACCTGAGAAGATGATAAAGCTTGGCCTTCAGCTTGTTAAAGCAGGAGGCCTTGTCAAGTCTCTTGTCATAATGTCAAATGAACTCAAATAAAGCCCCCTTTAAATTTTTCTGGATTGACTGTAGATTTATAAAATTTCCTTTGCATTTCTGCATCTCTATTCCTTTTCTCAGATCTTGTACTTTTCTTTTGAGGGTTTTAATGGGCACTATATCTAAATAGTCTTTTGTCTTTCTTTAAGCCATGTTTGTGCAACACAGTACTACTGGCTTCGTAGGAAATACAGAACCTTGCTGTCGTAAAACAGGCTCTAGATGATGAAATGGTTGCTGTGGAGTTTGGAAAGATTTTTTTCTTGTTCAAAGATCTGTGACTTGGAGTTCGTAGAAGTAGATTGACGTGCCTTGTGTTGAGTTTGGATTTTGCTGTTGTTGAGTTTGAAGTTTGGGTGTATTTCTCTTTCAGGTAGGAATGAAATTGAACCTGTCATAATAGATCAATGTTTTGGAATCTTCGTTTATCATATTATAAAAACTTGCCTTGAAGTGAATTTGTCTTCTCAGGAGGCTCGCAGTAGTCTTCAAGGCATTCTAAGACTATTTTAATGTAGTAAATGATCCTCTATTCAATAAAGGAGTAGAGTAACATCTGATAATCAGCCACATCACTGAATGTCCTTGTTTCTGCTTGCTGTCAGAAGAAATGTGGTATTAAGTATCACAAACATTCGACATAATAAGTATTTTACCTATTTTTAATATGTTGTAACAAGCAATCTATTAGTGTTGCAAAATGCAGTTCTTTTTCTGTGACTTATAAAGAGATTCTTGAATATTGCTAGTTGTAATTGCGTAATTGCTGTTTGATATTCAGCGAGGCTGCTCTTTATATAGTCCTGATTTATAAAGGTGGAAGTCAGAATAAAGCCTATTTGCCAATGTTCTGACTACGGAATTACTGCCACTGGAATTCTTAAGACATCAGCTATTTTTAAGAGAAGGTTTTAGCCCTATTTAGGGAAAAAAAAACTTAGGTTGAAGCTAGAAGGAAGGTTCAAAATGGGATCAGTGTGGTGAGTCTTGTAGAAACAACCCAGAAGATGCAGAGTTCATGGTGTAAAAGTCCTGGTGGTGCATTACCGACAAACTGCTAGTAAGAATTTTCAGAAGACAATCTCTCTTGACTGAGAGAGTCTTTTCAATATCTTAAATCTCAGCTCTTTGGTTTTTTAATCTGAATGTACTGATCGCGTAACACTTGGAGTTGCGAGTTGCTCAAACGACAGCACAGCTCACTTAGACTTTGTGGCTTCACTATGTGCCAGTTAGCACTGAAGTTTGGTATAGCAGATAAGTAACATTTTCAACTATACTCCTTTAGAAAGGAAATAAATATCCTTCGTAATCCTAAAGGAAAAGGTGATTGATATATTAATCTGTGATTAATATGAGCTCAGAAAGCTTTATAGGCCTGTAAAGCAGAGGAAAGTGCACTTTATGTAATATGAGGTGTGTGAGGGGCTGAATCTGGTCTTCAGAGTGCAGCTTGAAATAATTGTTTAAACTGCTTTGCATGTGCTTTTTAGTCTCTGTCCTGTGAGGTTTTTCCTTAAGGAGACTAAGAATTAGATCAAAATTAGGAAAAGGGCATTCATTTCACCTAAAACCAAACAAGCAAATCCCAAGCCCACAAAAAGCTGTGTTTGGCTGGCAAAATAATGAATATTCATACATCAGCAGTTGGTACGAAAGGAGGAACTTTCTTGATCACTTGGGATGTGCTCCGTGAAGACTTGTGATCAATTCCTCATGCAAAATGGCATTTCCGGCCAATAATGTTGTATTCATCCTCCATCTTTATATGCTCCATTAGAAAGAGGGATTTATTTTATTTTTAAACATAAACTTCGAAAGAGTTTTTAAAAAATAGCTTAATTTCCTAGCCAGTTCTAAGGAGTCTGCAAAAATGTCAAAGGAGTTAATAAAATGAAATAAAAGTACTTTGCTCTCTGTGCTTTCTGAGTGGTAAGTAGGTGCTGTACCAGCGTATAATATATCACATTTCTTAAAACTAGCAGAAAACCGTACCATTGTCTGGCATTCTCAATGAGAGGTGAGAAGAACGGACAGAGCAGAGACAAGATTCCAAGCCGTATGTTTCAGTCCAGGACGCCGACCTTCTTGGCTGGATAATAGCTCAGTTGTGTTCAGTTTGGCTATAAAATCTATTTTAAACAACAAAGAAAATCCATGAAATTTAATACTGCATCCACATAATTGCTAATGATCATGCTTGTTGTCCGCATACTTTTTCGTCTGAAAGAGATGAAGGGTGGATAACAAATGTTGCTGCAAATTCTGTAAATATCTCTTTCAATTTAAAGTTTTATTTATTTGGTTGTGCACACAGGTTTGGTACTTGTGCATGTTATTTATCCGGGTTTGAGAGCGCTTAGAGCAGATAGGTAATGTCTTCATAAGCCTGCTTTTTTGGGCTGTATTTACTAGATTGTGACTATTTTGCCAGCGGCGTCCAAGCCTTTCCTGCAAACCTGGCATTTGGCTTTCTTGAGCATCCTCTTGTCAGGAAGGGCCTGTCTGTTGGGACACTTGGATTTGTCTGGAAGCAGCTGTTTCGCTTTGCTGTGTAAATATCTATAGAAAACTTGTGTGTTCTGTGTTTTTTATCATAAAGCGGTGATTTCTGTGCTGAAAACTTTGTGTATTCTGTAAATTGTTCTTAGCTTAAAAAAGGTAAATACTGCGTTCTGATGAGAAGTGGACTCACCTAGTCAGTCATCTTTCAGAAAAAGTGTTGGTGATTTATAAAAATCTCACTGTCTTCCTGCGCTTTGTAATACTAGACAGATTTTTGGGCTTTTCTGTTATCACGGATGCTAAAAGTAGTCTCTCCATAGCAGCATGTGCTTCCATGCAAGTTCTCTGCTCAGTAAGGGCTGGGCTCCCTCTGGACAGGGACTTGGTGGGGATGACTCTTGCAGACTGGCAAAATCTGGCCAGTCCTTTTTATTCAGACCTCATTTTCCATTCCGGAATTGATCTGGTTTTCTTTTGGAGCTGCGATGAATATAAAGATGACTCTTGGCACAGTTGTGTCAAACTCTTGAGTAGCAGAAGGCTGCAGAGCAGGTTCTTTGCATAGAGAGAGAAAGGACAAACCTCCTTTCATGAAGAGGGGAAGTTGGAAGGGGAGGATAATCTGATTTCTGTGACAGAGTTGGCCATAAAATCTGATAAACAGTAAGCTGCTTTCGTTGGTAATGATAAAGAACAGGGGAATAGATTCAGATGAACTTTAAATGGTTTACTCCTACTTTAAAGAGAGATTCTCAAATTGTGTCTGTTTGTTTTCCCCTTGTCTTGGTTTTTAAGGAACAGATTCAGATATTGCAGGTGCCTGAGACTTCTCCAGCTGGGTTTTTGTTCTCCTGAAAATGTTGCTTGGAGGAACAGTAAAGGACATCCCAGGTTGCTGTGGTTGGCTCTCAGGCCAGCAATGAAGTGTTTTGTGTTTTGACTTGGGTTCATTTTCAGCGCATTCTCTCTGGAGCTATCTTCATGCCGTGAAGATCCCTACAGCGTGTTCTTCACGTGCTGTGCTGGGGAAAAGCAGGCTTTCCTGGATCGGGGGGCTTGGCCGCTTTGATTTTGATAAGGTGATAAATAAATACAAGCTGATAATGTGTAAAACCGTGGCTTTTGACAGTAAAGGTAGTTTGGCAAAAAGTTTGAAGGAAATAAGCGTTTTCATGCTCGCACGTCTGGAAGAGTCTGAATAACGCCTTTTAATGCAGGGAATGTGGTGCTGTGGCACCTCTCACCACGTGTGACAGTATCTTCATCCAGCATTTCCCAACAGCACAGATATTCTGGTTTTATTAGAACTGTTTGAGTGGGAACTTTAACCTCAATTTGGGACTCGGTCGTCTTTACCTTGACCAGCACTTATTTTGTTAGCAGATACGGGCTATTCTGAGGGTTTAGCTCAGTGTCACACTGACCTTCAGTACGCATCCTTCTCCACTCCCCACCTTTCCCCCTCGTTTTTTTTTTAATGAAACCTTTGCAATATGTTGCAATCATAGTGTCAAACTTCAGCTCTATTTACCAAGCAGTAAAAGCCAGAGTAATTTTTCTGTCGTGGAATTTGATACCGTTTTCTCTTCCCAGTTAGTGGCTGTTGTACAGTCTGAATTTTGCTTTCGGGGAACTTTCTTAGTGTTTAGCTGAACTCGTTGGCTCCAACATGGATGCGTTTGTTGCTCTATATTCAGTGTTGAACCGTGTGAATTCAGAACAGGGATGAAATGTTCCTGCAGTTATCATGAATAATTAGGAAAAAGCTTATTCAACAGCCCTAAAAACGTTGGGCTATCTTTAGCCCATATGAGCTGGCTCTAGGTAGCATTAAATGAATAGAACTGGTACAATAAATGAAATATAAAGCAATCTTTGAAGTTGAACTCCTGCTCCCGTCTGGTTGAAAAATGTGGCTGGTGAGTTGCTGGCTGCGAGCGAGGGGATATGTATGTGTGTGACACCGTCACATGGCCCTGGGATTGAATTCGCTGCCTCATGTGATGTCCCTTGCTTTCCTCACGGATTTTATTTGTACTCTTCAGAGGCACAAACTAGCAGTGGCAGAATGTAGCAGAAGGGAATGAAACGTGAAGAAATGTGTTTTTTTAAAGCTTTTTAGAGCCCAAGGGCCTGGTAGCATTTGGATAATTAGCAGGTGTTGCAATATTATTTTGTCTATTAATTTTAAGTTTAGAAAACGTCAAGGGTTTAAAATATTGTCTATTTTTGTTCCTGAAAGTCTTGCTTGGAATATTGCTGGTCAATAAGCTGACCAGAAACTGAAAGTCAAATGAGTATCCTCTAAGATCTACCTTCTAGTCTAGATTTAAAACAAGACATGGATGTTATCTTTTAGCATAGAATGGTTAGAGTTGGAAAGAGCCTTAAAGATCATCTAGTTCCAACCCCCTGCCCTGGGCAGGGACACCTCCCACCAGACCAGGTTGCTCAAAGCTCCATCCAGCCTGGCCTTGAACCCCTCCAGGGATGAGGCAGCCACAGCTTCTCTGGGCAACCTATTCCAGTGTCTCACCACCCTCACAGTAAAGAATTTCTTTCTAGTATCTAATCTAAATCTCCCATATTTCAATTTAAAACCATTACCTCTTGTCCTATGGCTCCCCTCCCTGATCAAGAGTCCCTCCCCATCTCTCCTGTAGGCTCCCTTCAGGTACTGAAGGCTGCTGTGAGGCTTGTCTTTGCTGATCAGGTTAGGAAAAGTGTCATCTTTAGGACACAGTTCTCTGCCTTCCCTCCCTGTTGAATTCCTCCAGTAGAAGATAGAGAACAACTGAAGTTTCTGAGCCTTCATACATAAACCCAATGCAAATTAGGTGGCTTAAATCCTTTGTGGCTTGAAGAATTTTACTGCAGTGAACGTTTGCCTGTTCTGCTTGCTGTTGTGGAGTCTACAGGAGCTGCTACTTTGTCTTGCAAAGTTTTTAGTGCATCCGTGAAGGAAAACCAGTTCATTTAAGAAATGGGGATGTCGGGGCCACCCTTTGACATGTGCGATTCTGAATTTGAACACTGAACGCTATTTCTCATTTTAATTCTCACTATTTTTACCCTGCTCTTTCTCTCTCCCCTCGTGTCCCCCCCATCACGTCAGTCTTCTCATTCTGTTTTCCTGCTTTGATCTCTTCAGAACTACTTCTTGAAAAACTCACGGGGTTTTTGATAAAATGCCTGTGTGTAGTTTTGAAACATGTAGTACAGTAGCACCAAAACCTGATGCCACATCAGTAGTAATTTAAAGTTGAAGAATGGTCTTCCAAAACCGAACAAAGCTACGCTATGCATTGCTGTGCAGATCCTTTTTATTTTAACTTCACGAGTAAGCAAATGAATGGTCAATAATTCACATACAGTTCTTCTGTTACACTTTTTTTTTTTATATGTGCTATGTGGCAGCCAGTTTGCAGGACACTTAGGCCTTCAATAACAGAAAAGTATATGTATATTTGAAATGCCTGATCTGTAATTTTTCTCCCAAGTATCAAGAGGGAGCGATGTACTAACATTTGCTTTAAAAGCAGATATTCAAGGCCTAATTCACACATGGATTTAAAATTTAGCTGCCTTCTGTGAATGGAATAATATCAGCCTGTTGTCATAGAGATGACTGCTGAACTAAATAAATAGCAATAAGACGAGTATTGGAAGTGGAAGTTTAGTCAGCTATTTTTGTTGGCACAGAGATTTTCTCCAAATGTCTCTGATAATGGAAACTGTTGTGGTGAAAACTATGACAATGTGTTATTCATAATTTATTGCATTATCTGCAGGCCCAGGAAGATGCTGAGAAGCTGCGTTCGGTTGTGATGCCTATGGAGAAGGAGATTGCAGCGCTAAAGGAAAAATTGACAGGAGCAGAAGAAAAAATAAAAGAGTTAGAGGCATCAAAGGTGAGGTGGAGTTGTAACTGTATCCTGATTTCTATTTTGCATCATGCTAGTTTGGTGCAGAGAAGTGAAGTCAAACTTCGTACGAGAGAAAAAGGTGTATTTTGACACTCTTCATGCGCAATATATCTTTTCTCTTATAGCTCAAATAATTTATTTGGCCTATATATGTTTTCCCCTCTCTGTTTTGAGGGTTGGGTTGTACATGTGTCATCCGCGCTTAGCTTAAATTGCATGGCTGCAGCTCTACTAGAAATGAAAAAGAAAAGCCTGTAGAAAAACAGCTGCTTTGCACTATTCCAACACTCTGGCCTTTAGATTAATGTCATGTTTGCAGCTACAAAAAGATTTGCATTTGGCAGAAATCTTTTAATCTACTTCCATCCAGTATCTGCTATATTTCATTTTCTAATCCTGGGCATAAAACCGAGGCGGTATCACCAGAATTTTTATATCTTAAACTTGAAGTAAACCTCAGATTCATAAAAAGGGATACTGGCCACTGCTGCCCAGAAATCAATGTAAGTGATGTACCCAGCATTCCTGTATTCTTCAGATATGTCAGAACCCCTATGGAACTCTCTCACCAGCTGCGAAAGGTAAATAATATCTACATCACTGTAAGATAGCTGCATTTAATGTACTGTTTTATAGAGAAATGAAGATGTTTTCTGTAACAAATACTTTATCTTGAAAGTCAAATAGGCTGAAATTGCAAAATAGCTTACCATTTGGATGGTTTTAAGACATAAAGTAAATACCTTGTCTTCTGGATCACTTGCATTTTCTTTTAAATATTCATCACTTGGGACTTGGGTCTTTTTAGTCTGGAGAAGAGAAGACTGAGGGGGGATCTGATCAATGCTTATAAATACTTAAAGGGTGGGTGTCAAGAGGAGAGGGGGCCAGTCTTTTTTCAGTGGTGCCCAGTGACAGGGCAAGAGGAAATGGGCACAAACTTGAACATGAGAAGTTCCACCTAAACATGAGGAGGAACTTCACTTTGAGGGTGGCAGAGCCCTGGAACAAGCTGCCCAGAGAGGTGGTGGAGTCTCTGTCTCTGGAGACTTTCAAAACCCACCTGGACAGTTCCTGTGCAACCTGCTCTGGGTGGACCTGCTTTGGCAGGGGGGTTGGACTGGGTGATCTCTGGAGGTCCCTTCCAACCCCATGTGATTCTGTGGTGTACTTGATCTTTTTTATTTTTTTCCTTCTAGTCCAGCTTGGAAGTCTGTCAGAGATTCGGGAGAACAATATAATTCATCTAACAATCTCAACACTTTTACTCGATTGAGAGTCCATACTTGAGTGTTTTCCTTCTTCACAGGTTCTTTGTGAATTGCTTTATAGGTCAAATTTTTTAGATTGAAATGTTCCTAGGAATAATAGTTCTCCGGGTAGTTCTGCTTTTTTTCTCGATTCAAATAATACTTCGTTTTCATTGCCAGGCTGATTTTGGGGAAGATGTGGAAATGTGAACCTTCTCTTGCTTGCTTGGTCTCAAAATGCCTTGGGTTTGCCTTTTTTTTCGGTGGTTTTTTTTTTCTTTTCCTTCTTCTTTTCATAAGAGTAGTCTATAATTTTTCTTAGAACTTTCCTGCTAAATTTATCTCCCTCTTTCCTTACAGGCAAGGACTGAGTAAAATTGACAGTTTCAGGATGAGGAATTGTGTTGTTTCCTCTGTCAGTCCTCTAAAATCTGAGCATGTTGTTTTATGGAATGAGTAAAACACAAGAACACATCTCTTAAACTGATCATTCTCTTTTTTTCATCCATGTTTCTAATTTATTGAGGAGTTGTTTTTAAAGAATTCTTGCCCTAGGTGGTGATTCTTACCAAAGAAAGTAACGTAGACCCTTAATTCTTACCTGTGGTTGTTTACAATTCATTCTTCCTTCTGTCTGAAGTTGCTGATAGTCCTACTCATGACACCTTTTTAGCTTAAAGGGAAGGAACTGCTATTTTGCATCTAGCAAGGACATGCTTAAGCACAAACTTGGGAAGTTGTTAAAGTACTTTAATCTACAGCGCTATTAATATGCAAGGTATTATTGACATGATTTATATTACTAGGCTGGTATGAGGACTGACACGTGCAGAATGAGCGATACGTTTGGCTTTTCTGTTGGTTGTGTTGAAATCCCTCGAATCTGCTCGAGTCATGTAATTTTATTTTTCAACATCAAGTATTTAGCTGAATTAGTGAAACAATGCATTTCTTTTGTTTAGGTGGGAGTTTTGGTTTTTTTCCCCCCTGTTCCATTCTTCCCAGGGGTTATTCTTTGGGAGTCAGATTTCTCTATTTCAATGGTTAAAAGACTTGCAGACAGAGGAGGTGGTACCCTAGGGCAGGAGAAGCTGTCCCCACCATCAGAGAGAAGTTAAAGCCAAAGGACTATCTTGAACTCTGAGTCAGTGCCTGTGGCTCATGCACTGTCTTGAGGAAGATGAAGAACGGCTCTGTGGAGCCAGTCAGGAATCGCCTGAAAGCTTTTGTTTCCTTTAAAATAAAAACTCTTCTGATTCCTAACTCAGTAAATCATAAAACTGAATAGGGCCATAAAGAAACCTTTCAGCCTCTTCCCTGCTCCAGGATGAGATACATTTGTACATGGATCATGGGCATCATGTTTGACAGATGTTTATTTAACCCTATCTTAAAAGGTTCTCACCGGAGGTTCTGCAGTCTCTGCAGGATGTTTGTTCCAGTTCTTTGTTAGCTTTGCTATTTAAAGAAATGAAAAAAGAAGAAAAAAGTCCTAATATACTTCTTCAGTCTGTCTTACTGTAATTGCTTAACATCCCGTCCTCCAGGGACAGGCTGCTGCTTTTTTTTTGCAGCAGCCCTTCATGGGTATGAATGTTTTTCTTGTCTGTCCCCAAGTTTTCTCTCCTAGGCTGACCATCCCTGGTTGAGTTCAAGTTTGCCTCATAGTCATGTTTTCTGACTACTATTATTATGCTATTTTGAACTGTCTCCTCATCCTCTTTGGAGCAGGAAACCCAAAACCAAATACAGAACTTAGTTGTTGGCTTATCAATGCTAATTAAAGGATTGCTTTATTGTTTGATATTCGTAGTCTCTTTACCATCTCTGTGCCACTGCTGTTGTGTCCCAACTGTGGGAACTCTATAAATATATTGGTATGTCTGACTTAGCAGAATTTTAGTGAGTAATATATTCAGAAATAAATACAAATTGCACACTTTTTTTGAGTATTTGTGATTTCTAGAAATAAAACTTGTCTTCAGCACCTGTATGTTACCCAAACAGGCAACACTGTAACTTGTAAGAAAGAGGAAATGCCTGAGAGTGTTCCTCCACGGAGACAGTGGTTTTCCCTTTTTTTATTCAGGTGAAAGAACTGAACCATTATTTGGAAGCCGAGAAGTCGTGTCGGACAGACTTAGAGATGTACGTGGCTGTTCTCAACACACAAAAATCGGTCCTGCAAGAAGATGCAGAGAAGTTGCGGAAAGAACTGCATGAAGGTGCGTGTTTAATAATAATCCTATTGACTCTCTTACACTAAGGATGCAAAAAGCAACACAGCTGTTACTCCTTTTCTGATTTATTTGAATTGGATTTAAAGAAATTGGGGCAGGGGGAAGCAATACTTTTAAATGTGAAAGCCCTTGAAATGGTGACAGAAGAGTTGAATGTGGAGTTCTTTTATGACGGAGAAAAACAACAGAGCCATTCATTCTCTTGAGGGATGCTGTTGAAATTCTGCTAAGTTCTTATAGTGTTGCACTCTTCCTTCTTACTAAAGTGATTTTACTGCTGTCTTTTATTTGTGTGCAATTAGGAGCATTATTTCTGTAACGTATCGATATGTCAATTCAGAATGCCTGGTAGTGGAAAGGATGTGTAAATGTCCAGGCATGTCAGCACAGCGCAGAATCACTGCTGAGGAATGGAAATCGGGACCTTCTGTTGAAATAAACAGGGGCGTAGAAGACAGTCTTTCGAAACCAGCAATTAAAAAAAAATAAACAATTAGAATTCACGAATGAAGTTAAGGCGTTAGTCTTCTAATTGGGAAATCTTAAACTGTCAGTAATACGTCCCTAATCACAAGCCAAGTTTGGAAACTAAGAAAAAGTCTTATTACATGCTAAATAGTTGTTGAACAAAGCCTGACTGTTCTTGATTAGAACAATAATTACTTTTATTCATGAAAATGCTTCTCTTTGGAAAAGAGGTTAAAAAATTGCTGGTTCAGAATGACTCTTTCTATTTTTGAATAGTCTGCCATCTCTTAGAGCAAGAGCGACAGCAGCACAACCAGTTGAAACACACATGGCAAAAAGCCAACGACCAATTCCTGGAGTCTCAGCGTCTGCTGATGAGGGACATGCAACGTATGGAAATTGTTCTGACCTCAGAGCAGCTCCGACAAGTTGAAGAACTGAAAAAAAAGGATCAGGTTACTTGCTGCTTTTCTCTTTTTTTTCTCTTTCCCTTTTTAAAAAATATTGTAGATTTATGTGGTATAACAGGTATGGAAACCGCATGTTGAAGACAAGTTAAAGTGTGTTACTGTTTCAAAAAATGATAACTGACAGTTTTAATAGAAATTCTCCGCTTGAGTGACAGCCAACACCGAACCTCTCCGTTTTTGTGAATATTTTAATATTACTGTATATAGAAAATTTAAAAATAATGTTGCCAGTATTGTTAAGTGAAAAGGTAATAATATCCAGAAGATAATCTTGGAGGAAGAAACAGTCACCTATGACACAAAACATCTGGGTTAAGGATGTTAAAATAGCAAGTTTCACTTCTTTCTGGGCTTTTCCAATACAGTGCCTAGCTCAGGCATAACTTAAGAACTTCATTTTAAATTAGCTTATGCAAGTGATTCTGTACATGCTTTATGACTTAGTATTCTAATATGTCTTTCTTTTGATTCTATTTCCATAAGTTATATTCCAGTGTTTAGAATGATCAAGTCACTTCTTATTTTCACATTTTGTTCTAATGCTTGTATAATGGCTGTTGATGGGGCCCACAGTGATGCAAGTATGCTGTCAGGTTCTATATAACAGCCAGTGGTTTTTAACGAAAAGAGTCCTTATGTGATAAATACTGGCTTTTTAAGCAAAATAATCTTTTCCAGTCCCTTCTTTGTTTATCACACCAGTTTGTCATGACCACTATGGCAAAATTGAACCCTGCTTATATGCATTCTCTATTTACCACTGATTTCTAGGAAGAAGATGATCAGCAAAGGCTTAGCAAGAGAAAGGAGCAGAAGCAAAAAGATTCAGATGATGAAACAAAAGCTTCATGTTCTCTAGCCCATGAGGAAACCCTTGCCCAGCTCTCTAGTGAAGAGGTAAAGCAATTGGAAAGTTCAAAGCAGCTTTGAGCTCTCGCGCATTCCTCAGGGTGTCGATTATAAATACAAATGCAAACTTAGTGCCTTTTATTCTCTGTAGCTTACAATTCTTATTAAGCAATGAGAAATCTTTGGAGTTGCACTTGAATATGTAAATTCTAATAAAGATTGGAAGACAATATTTCACGTTCCTTTGAGAGGTGCTGTTAAAAACTGTAATTTACTTTTTGCATTCTGGATGCTAACTGCTGTTAAATATTCTTGGGTCCTATAACCATGTTCTAAGACACCTAAATGTTGATAATTAGACCAATTATATCTGAAAATTCAGCAAGTGTACCGTAGCTACATTGCTAATGTACTTGTTGAATTTTGTACTAAACTTCCACTGGATAGACCAGTCTGAGATCACTGATTGTGAAGTTACCCGGTTGCTCAGCACGACGTGTGTCTCTGTATGTATTAAGCTACATCCAACTGGGCAAGTAGAGGGTTTTGTTCAGCAACCAAAAATAAGTTTGCCAAGGCTGTAGCTGGGGCTCAGCACCAAGTTTTTGCAGAAGCTGCTTGAGCTGTATTGGGAGACTCATCGTAACAGCCAGAAAAAATGCTGCTGCTGGATGTCGTTGGTCAGCAAGCCTTTGGGGTGGTGCAGACAGCCGTACGCTAGGACAAAATGAAATTGTATTTCAAATTTGCCTAAGCTTTTCCCCTGTGAAGGCACAAGGCCAACGAGCACACAGATTGGACCTTGGAAGCAGTATCACAATGGGCGATCGCTTATCCTTTCCCGCTGCATTTTGGTTGTTTATCTGATCGTCGGAGAAGTTCCTTTTCTGTTTTGTAAGTCAAAACAGGGATAAATTAATAAAAAGAAACCAAGTTTTGTGCTATAGAAGCGTATGTAAGCTTCAAGAGACTTGGGAATTTGCAGTGCCAACCTGTATTTTGCCTGTTTTATTTATCCTGTTTGGGGGGGAGGAAATACATACTTCTAGAGTCTGCCCTTTATTAACATCAATGATGGGTAGCAGTTCAGAATGCAAAAAGATGTTCAGAATCGGAACATCTAAATATAGCTTAGATCTAGTTCCACCCTTTATCCTACAGTAAGGCTACAACTTTTTCTGTTTCAAATACTGTGGTGTATACTAACACTGCTCTTCTCTGCTGGGCAGTTTGCAATACAAACAAATGATTTATTAACTGTATCACCAAACAATTGGTGTCTGAAGATACAGTTTATGTAACGCCATATTCTCTTGACTTTTTGTTATGAACTTAAACTCATATATCTATGAGTTTAAACTCATAAATAATTGATTTGATAAACAGTTGATAAACATACCAACTTTACATATTAAAGTAAATATAAATATGCCTAAAAAATGCTTAAAACAAAGCATTTACAGCAGTCATAAAACCAGTAATGCATAATATATTGTTATAAGTTATAAACACCTATATGGAAGTACCAGCTGCCTGCAAGTCTCTGCTGGACCTATTTCAGAAATGATTATTTTTCTCAAGAGGCTTGTTTTCAGTGATACTTTCCTTACGTGTCTAATGGCAAAGCAGAAGTGCATAATACATTGGAAAGTATTTTGAAAGCAGGCATATGCTTTTTAAATAAAGCATTACTGCTCTCTTTTCGCTGCTACAAATAAATAAAAATAGATCAAGAGACTTAATGTGCCTTATACACGTCACAGGACAGTCAGTGTGGCTTTTGGTATCGGCATTCCCCAGGATGCCTTTCTGTTTAAGCCCAGCCATTTCCCTTTTCACTTTACTTTATGTACAAATAATATTTTAAGAGAAGCAAATATTTTCTTTACGATATTTTGTTAGACACTCAAGCAGAAGAAAGAAGAAGAATACTTGTTTATCAGTATAGAGTTAGATTTCAAGTGCGTAATTCGCCATTTATTTTTATGCTAATGTGAAGTTTTTGTTTTATAAAAGACCTGAATTTACTTGTGGAAGTGGAGTATTGGCCTTCTGTTGTGTAGATTATAGTTTTAGAAATGACATTGCAAGTATATCACTTTAGTGGAAGAAGCACCTTATTTCAAATATTGGAAGATGTAAGGTGACTGTGTCCTTGCTTGTTTGGCAGGAAGACAGATTCATATAAAGGCGGTCTGTTAACAGAAGACCTTTTTTGCTTGTTTGTTTGTTTTGTTTTTTAATTCTAGCTGGTACACTTCAGTTCTCTATCCTTTTCTCTGCTGTGTTAAGCTTAGCGATCAGATGTTCTTGCCAAAGCCAATTTAAACTTACTTTTACCATATCTGATAACTAGTATCCAGCACTCCTTTTGTACCATACTTCTTAGAATGGAGTATATAATTTTTTTTCTTCCCTTTTTTTTTTTCAATTCCAGGTGCATGTAAATAGCACCCATGGCTCAGTCCATTCGTTGGATGCAGACTTGCTTCTTTCTTCTGGTGAATCTTTCAATAAATCGGATAATGATATGTTTAAAGATGGACTACGGAGGGCACAGTCAACAGACAGTCTGGGAACATCTGGATCTTTACAGTCCAAAGCTTTAGGATACAACAACAAAGCAAAATCTGCTGGAAACCTGGACGAGTCGGATTTTGGACCACTTGTTGGAGCAGATTCAGTGTCCGAGAACTTTGATACAGCTTCCCTTGGGTCTCTGCAAATGCCAAGTGGGTTCATGTTAACCAAAGATCAGGAAAAAGCAATCAAAGCAATGACACCAGAGCAAGAAGAGACTGCTTCGCTTCTTTCCAGCGTTACACAAGGGGTAGAAAGCGCTTATGTATCTCCTAGCGGTTACCGCTTGGTTAGCGAGACAGAGTGGAACCTGCTGCAGAAGGAGGTGAGTACTCACTGCACATCTCTGCTGTGACCACTGCCTGCACCTTGGGGGCTGTCTGCTGGGTGAAGGCTCTTCCTAATTTGCTTTACACGGACTTAGGTGCCAAAGAAAATGGGTAGCATCATATGCAGCTATTCACTTTTCTCTCTTGGAATATTTCTGTAGGGGAAGCACTTCTGATGCAAATGGTATTGCCTGATTCCATTCGTGGGAAAGTCAGCTTTACTAAATACAGGATATTTTTACCCTTAGGGGAGGGTCTGGCAAGAGGTAGCTTTTGATGTTGTAAATGTGTGAGGGGGTTAAAAATGGTGGGAGAGCTCAAAGGAGAAAATGGGAAGCTAAGGAAAGGATGTCACAGTGCAACAGGGGCGTGGGTAGGAAAGTGCAAAGATTACCAAAAGGAGCAGAGCTAACAGTGCTGGTTTGTACGCCAAGGGGTTTTACTGGGGATTGCGCATGGAGTGCAATTTAGAAATAAATGAGCAGCCGAGATATGCAAAACACACAGAGCTACCACAAAGGAAGCTTCAGAAAATTGTTGGGGACTTGCATCATCAGAAAGCAATTTCTGGGAGCGACAAGCAGCAGATTAGATTTAACACTTGCCAGTTCCAGTATGGGTGACCAAGGAAGTCGTTGCCTCTGGGTGTTCTGCCTGTCAGTTTTTCAGCAGCTTTATATGAGGCCAGTTCAAAGCTTGTGTTTGGTTTATTGATGAAAGGAGAAGTCTTGTGGGGCTCCTGTGGTTACTCTATCAGAAGAAGAGAGGTTAAGGAGCAACACTTTAGGGTAAAGAAAGGGGTGAAAGGGATAACAATCCATATTGGGTGAAAAGGAAGACAAGATGGACATTAAAAAAAAAAAAAAAAAAAAAAAAGGAATGTAAGAATGCAGTGAAAGAGGAGAGGCCAGGCAAAGGACAGGTGAAATTTAGAACTAGTCCTATTTCCTTTCCTCAACTTGTTGAAATTCAGCTAATCTGCAAATCATTACTTGTAAAGTTGTGATTTTTTCATGTTGCTACTAATTTGTAATATCTGGAGAAATTGCGGTGTGGTGATCTCAGAGCTGAGTTAAATCTCATCTCTTGAGTATTTCCTTGCCCTGTTGACATGTGGATGACATTTTACTCCAACCCTCTCTTAGAATTCAGAAAAGAACTGCAACTGCTTCCCACGTGTAAAAGCGGGGTATGTGAATGCCTCTCTCTGCGTGGGACATGGAGCAGTGAATACAAATTTTCAGCTCCAGCCTGACTTGCAGCTTTGATAAAACTGCCATTTGTCCCCTTGGCCAAAACAATCACAATTTCAAAACGGCAACTGGTTTACTCTTTGTTTCCCTGCTGCACACCCCAGCACTTACACACACACACACCCCCCTCGTTTTGGTTTTTTTTTTTCTTTTTTTCTTTAAATCTGTCTGTCTTCTACTTTATTCTTTCCCAATTGTTCTTTTAGCTGGTTATTCAGTCTCTGACAGTGAGCAATCCTAGAGGAGGGTATTAAAATGTAAATAAAGCTTAATGACTTGTAGAAAGAATCAGTACATGCCATTGAAAAATTTTCAAAGCTGTTACAGGAGGAAAAAGATTGAAGGAAGTCCTGATCTGAGGAACTGACATGCTTTTTAATTTGTTTATGTAAATTAAAACCAAAACAAACAAAAACCCCCAAACACTGTAGTATTGTGTTTATAATTTGATTTGTAATACAAAACAATTGCATGAAAAAAATGCTGTGGTCTGTTGCAAGCTTTTTTCTGGGATGTCTGTGTCTATACAGGTAATTAAGTAGTATCTTTCAAAAAGACACACTGAATGACTTGATGAACTCTTGCATGTCATGGCTTATTGCTTTTGTGCTGATAGTGGGACTCATGCCAGGAAAAGCTGATATCCTGCAGCTGATTTACATTATCCTTTACTTTTAGAGCAACTTAACTTGCCATTACATCATTCTGCTACTGTCTTTTATCCCTAATATTTTGTGATCACACAACACACCTGAGACTATGTAGCACTCCTGCATTCCTTGAAGCATTTTATGGCCTTGATGGCAGGTGATAACTCTGTGTTCTCCAGGTGCAGAACGCAGGGAACAAGCTGGGTAGACGCTGTGATATGTGCTCGAATTATGAGAAGCAGTTGCAAGGTATCCAGATTCAGGAGGCTGAGACAAGAGACCAGGTGGGATTTCTCTTCAAGCTTTAGCAAGACTTCTGCAGTTGTTCATACTGCTAAGGTTGCAACAGTGAACCATCTGCTGACTTATTCATTGGTTTTAACTGAACAATGTCAGCATGCTTAAAATCTGGATGACTTCTGACATTTTAGTGATATAACTTGATTCATTACTGTTACGTGATCATGAGCACCACGTGTACCTATTTCTTAAGGATTCACCCCAGAGAACAACTTTATCCAGTGCTATAGGACCATGCAGTAAAGGCACTGTTCTATAAAAAGTGGTGTGCTCATGCTGAAGTCAGTATCTTTCATAATTTATATTCTAAAATGCTTTTCATGCATTGAATTCTTTTAACATTGATACTGGAAGAGTTGTTAATAGCAAAGGGGAAATTAGAGGACCTCCTCCGAGCAGCATAAAATGACCATAAAGTATTGGAGGATGTTTTGTTTCCTGCTGTATTCTGAGGAACGGTTTTCAGATGGGTACGGAAGGCATGAGTCATGTTCTGCTTGGAAATAAGGGATTGAAGTCATTGCATGGCGATGGTCCAGTGCAGTTTGTGCCGTGTTTCCTTGTAGGTATAATCTGTGATGTGGGGTTTTTCAGAAGATCAGCAAAGGCACTTCTGGGTTGTGTAGGGTTTGGAGAGATTTGTTTTATGGTTTGGGGTGCAATGGGATGGGTTATATTTGTGTTCAGGAAGTAAATACTCCCCAAAATTATATTATGTTGTTGTAACAACACAGGTGAAAAAGTTGCAGGTGATGCTGAGACAGGCCAATGACCAGCTGGAAAAGACAACGAAAGATAAACAGGAATTGGAGGATTATATGAAACAAAGTGCTGAGGACTCCTCTAATCAGGTACAAGCATTTTCTAATCAAGATGGTAGGAATCGTGAAATGTTATTAAAAGTATGTAACAAGAACTCATGTCTCCTGTTAGATATGGATGGACTACCTGTTGTAGAGGCAATAAAAATGAGAATTTCTAGGGTTCGTTATGTTCCACCTGAGGCTGCCACAGTTTTTAGATAAGTCTGTCATGTCTCTAATATCACGTTACCCAATTTTGGCCCTAAAGTTTCGTCTCTAATCTTGAAATCTGTTACAGGTGTGATGATCAGGATTTGAGTAGTGTTTTGAAGTTTTGAAGTGACCTGTGTATGAAATCACCCAAACGTTCAAAAGTAGCCCTGTCGTCTTGGTCACTGTCCTTGGCAGTAGAAGAGTGGTCCTATTCATACCACTTGCTGTCATCAACACCTGACACCCAGTTACTGGACTTGGGGTGAAGACACACAGTTAATGAGTGTCTGAGGAGGCAGTACCAATACTTGGTCAAAAATATGCACTAGACTTCTTTAAAACGGTAGCCTGCTGAAAAGATTTTTTTAGTCTGAGATGTGTATGTAACTCTCCTGGAACAACAGAGCCAAATAGGATGTGTGGTAGTCATAGCTTTAAGAGACAAAGTCATCATCTTTCGCCCATTAAAGAATACAATATGAGGTAAATGCTATGTACAAGACATTGAATTTACTTCACTTGAGCTGGAAGACTCTCTCTCTTCCATCCCACCCAGTATTTTTTTCTTACTAAAGAAACAGCTGTCGTTAGACAAAGTCTGTCTTCGGTGCCAGGGATGTCTTTATACCTTCTTTCTTTTGGCTGTACCAGGGTGCTCTTAATTAAATAATACTTAGGCATGTGGTGTTGTAGAATAACTTAATTGTAAAGTTTTTGAAGATCTATGCTTTCAGAGAAAGGTAAAAAAATTACCTTAAAGAAAATACTGAAAACTTACAGTGTAGCTCTGCAGTTCCCCTTCAGCGTCATTGAACA